>NC_084760.1:20120866-22620866 GCF_028858725.1 Colius striatus | reverse complement strand
TTTCAGCATATGCAGGTGTGCAGGTTTTGGTCTTAGGGACTGTCCTTTGAGAAACCTCTGTTCTTCTCAAATTACTCATGACTCAAGTCTCACCAGTCTGCTATAATCTTCCTTTTCATAAGACCTGTATAATTATGTGGCACTCCATCAAGGAAAAGACTTTAACTAAATCATGAAACAGTTGTCCAAAATCCCAAGTAGAAACCTGCTTATTGCTGTATGTAGCAGGAGATTAAATTTGTTAATAAGCCTAAGCATGTTCCAGGCATCTCAAGAGTAAAACACACTGTTAGCTAGCTCAGCAAATACCAATGAAGCTGAAATGCCAATTTGCAAATAGATCTACTACATAGAAAGAGGAAACATTGCCCTTCTGTTGAGTAGTTCAGATATTCAAATAATTTTACACCCCACTTGTGTCTTTCTTTGGCATCTTGTATTCCTGGACAGAGCTTCAGTTCCTGAAGAATGGGTGGAATATGAGCTCAGTAGTTCTGCTTTCTCCCTGTGAGAAACCATGTTGTGTGAGGGAACAGCTTTGCCAGCTGTTGTCTCACCACTGCTCCCACACACTGTGTAAACACTGCTGTTGGAAGAAGTAGCCGTGGGCTGCTACTATATGTTGTAGAAAGCAAGCCGTGGTCCTAAATGACCAAGGAATTTGTGTGGGAGGTGAGGGCCAGCTTCTTGAAGATCAATGATTCTACAACTAGAAAGACAGGAAAGCTCTCAAGGGATAAATAAGTGCTTTGGAAACACCTCAGTAGATCCTACTCTACATTTTAGGCCTCCAACCACATTTAATATCTCATCTCTGACACAATTTTCTCTCGTGGTTCTTTACGTACACCACAGATCACATTATTGTGCACTCCTCTGAGCCAGGATACATAATTACTGACAGGCTGCTCATGGATGTTGAGACAGGTCTTTTAGGGCATATAACAAAGAATTAGTGTGTCTGCAGCAAAGCTGCCACAGGTGTAGATACACGTTTGGACTTGATATGGTCTAACATCTCATTTCCACATAAGGGAAGAGGCTCTGTGCCCTTCTCCCTGCTCTCCTCCTGCCATGGCCCTCCTCCCCTCACATGCACTGGCTTGTGTTTTCTGATGGTGCACCAAACCAATTCAATTTACTGGAATCAAGAAGAATCAAACAATTCAATTAAACTGTATAAAAAGTGAATCATTTGTGATGGCATATGGAGTTACTCAAAGCGTGAACGTACTGAGGAACACCAAAGCTAACACCAAAGCTAACAGCAAGGATAACATAGGACCATGTATGTGACTAGGTCAGTATCTGGGGAAAGGAAAAGGTGGAAAAGGAAATGAAACCTTTTACAGCAGTGGCAAACTGGTTAATCTGCTTTGTGATAAAGTGCCACTACCCCTGAATAATAAGTGACCAAGTTCAATCCATGCAGAGTCATCCCGCATACACATTTTATGGATTTGTCTTTCTTAGAGTGAGTGTAAGTGGATAAAGCTGGGACTGCAATATGACAGATTAGCCAGTGAGACAGCAGCAGCAAGGCTGCTCCAAGGGAAGATGGTCAATAAAATCTGCATATTTTGTAAACTCATCTTTCAGCTCCCTCCAAGAGATAACGGCAATCTCTCTTGCCATCTCCGTAGGACCTAGGTAGGCTTTCTTTACTTTTTATCTGGCTGACTGGGGTTTTTGCTATCATAGGTTCTGGAAACAGATAAGCTCATCTTCCTTTCAAAAAACCTGCAGAGAAACTATGAAGCTAGGCAGCAAGTAAGTAAGTGGTAAGGAAATGTACTGCCCATGAAAGATTCAGTTGGAGGAAAAGGAGGAAGGTTAATGATCACCAGAAACTAGTAATCACTCCAGCCTTTCAAAGCTTTTGCGGACTAACTCCAGACATTTTCTCTTCCTACTGAAGTCAAAACCAATATTACCATTGGCTGCAGCTGGAGCAGTTTTAATCTCTTAAGTTTTTAACAGTCCTGGTTTTTAATCTAAAATAATAAAGTACAATATTGTTTCAACACTGAGCCAATTATCTGATGTGTAGAGTCATCCTTCATTTTAACATTTATCTGACTGTTTCCTCATTCTTCTGCTGAAGTTAGTTTAAAGGAAAAGTCACCTCCCATGCTATCCTCCCTTGAAAAGTGATCTCAGGCTTTGTTTTCTGATTTTTAAGCTCTGTGGGAAGTACAGCTTTCCACCTAAAAACAAGATAAGAACAGCAGCATCTTTAGGTGAACGCTGAAATGACTTACTGTTGCCTTTGGCACCCAGCAATGGCCACGCAGGAACGTGGGAGCGGCAGGTGTGTGGCAGCAGATGAGCAACACTGGCACAACACTGACAGCCTCCGGTGTTGGGGAGCAGGGTAGGCACCTGGACATAAGCTGCTGAGGGTAGCCAAGGCATCCACACAGTGCTCCAGATAGAGCATAGGACCTGCTGGACCTCTATGCCCTCTGCCTTGGTGGCTGGAGTTTGGGTGGGGTATCACAGAGTACTCAAGAGAGCATCTACATGTGAAAACCTGCATCTTTGTGGTAGATGCCCTGGAGCTGGTATGTTAAGAAGTCATGGGTAAAACATCTAACCTACACAGACAACATACTTGCTGGTTTTCCTGAACAGATTGTCCTCTGACATCTTTAAGTGGATTATGAGATGCATCAAGAAGAGTGTGGCCAGCAGGTCGAGGGAGGTTCTGCTTCCCCTCTACTCTGCCCTGGTGAGGACTCATCGGAGTCCTGTGTCCAGTTCTGAGCTCCCCAGTTCAAGAGAGACAGAGAACTTCTGGACAGAGTCCAGTGCAGGGCCACCAAGATGATCAGGGGACTGGATCATCTTCCTTATCATAGAGGAAAGGCTACGGGATCTGGGGCTGTTCAGCCCAGAGAAGAGAAGGCTAAGGTGGGATATAATTTATACAGGTATTTGAAATGTGGATGTCAAGAGGATGAGACAACACATTTTTCTGTAGTGGCCAATGACAGGACTAGGGGTAATGAACAAAAGCTAAAACACAAAATGTTCTACTTAAACTTAAGGAAAATCTTTACTGTTCAGGTGAGGGAGCCCTGGCACGGCTGCCCAGGGGAGGATGTGGAGTCTCCTTCTCTGGGGCTTTTCAAAACCTGCCTGAATGTGTTCCTGAGTGACCTGCTTCTGCAAGGGGGATGGACTAGATGATATTTGGAGGTCTCTTCCAACCCCTATCATTTTATGATTTTATAGGGTTCCTTTTCAGCTTCTTTTTAAGAAACAGACTATGTTGATTTGTCTTTTGGCATAGTATGTTGGACCTCTTGTCAGTGAGAAGAGGGAGGCTCCCGTGCTGCAGTTGCCACTGCCTTACAAGACAACTCTCATCCCAGTGCTCCTTGTGCCACAAATGCATTGCTTATGGTGCCTCCTGGGAAACAGGAGGAATGGATGCTTTGCCTTATGCTGTGAATTTTGATTAACCTGACCACCTTCAGGATCCTTTGAAGAGAGGAGTCTGTTCTCCTGTGTGCATGCATGTAGGCCTTGGATATAGTGGTCAATTCTGGGATATATCGGGGGAAATTCAGATTCACATTTTCAACTTTATACTTCCATATGATACCTTCAAGTATTCCGTATTCTGTAGGATTCTGTACTGTGCAAACATATCCTATGGTCAGTCAATCAGCCTGAAGATATTGCTGTGCCTGTGCCCAGCAAGAGAAAAATATGTATCTTTTCTTGGGTTGGGACGAAACATGCTGCTTCCTGGAATTTCTCTGCTGTGTTTGCTGCAGAAGGTGGTTGGCTTTTAGGGTTAAGTGGAGAGTAGTAGTGCCACAGTAAATGCAGCTGGACATGGCTGTGTCACACAACCTGGGGGACACGAGACCTGAAAACTAGATTTTCACAGCTTGCTTAGTCTGCATTTTTTAGTTTCCTGTCTTGGACTACTAGGTCTTGGCACTCAGCTACAGCTGAGTTGAACTTTCAGTTTAATCACATAAATATATTACATTTTTAATGTTCTATTCAGAGCTGTACTGAGAACAAGTTCAGTGAACAAAAGAGGGTGCAGAAAGACAGTGCAAATAAAAGTCCTGCCTAGATTCTCATTGAGAAGTCCCAGCTGTTTCTGGGTACAGAGTGATGCAGGGATCTCCTGAAAGGAGCATGACACAGTTGGGTCATTAACAAAGTGTATCATAATATGTACACAACAAGATGTCACACTAGAGACCAGCTTAATTCTGGCATTTCATGACATTAGATGGACTGATCTTACAATAATAATTGTATTTCGGTGCAGGCCCATTTTTGCTTTGTGTGTGTTTGAATAACTTCCTGCGTTTACAAAAGGGAAGGTGAAAATGCAGACCTGTGTATACATCATGCATATTGACACTTAGCCCTTCACCAACAAGTTGTTTTTGGTTCATGGCACTGACCTCTGCCTTTGAACTTGTGCACTAAGAGACAGGCTGTCCTGCCCAGAGTCATTTCCAAAAGGATGCTAAGACATGTGTGTTCCCACTGCCTTTCACAGATTATATGCTGATAAAAGAAACCTGTTCATTCCTGGCTCTGTAAGAAGTTGAGAGGAACTGAACACAGAACTATCTGGCTATTTGGCTTTTGTCATTTCATGTCTTGTGGCAGTCTGTTGAGTCCTTGTGCTGATCCTTGCCTCAGAACCCTCACAAGAGCATGAGGCTTGCCTAGCTGGAGTGGCTGCTGGCAGACCCTGCCAAGTTCAGAAACTTTCCCCACAGACTTGAGTAGCAGGGTCTCCTTAGCACTTCCAACCTACATTTGTTATGTGCTTGGAGTTTAAGGAGTTTCTCATATAGTGCAACATCCACATCTCCAAATGGGAAATTCCCCATCAAATTCATAGCTACTGAAGAGCTTCCCAAAAGATAACTGTAGTTTTGTTAACCTAGGAAACATGGCATGTTTCCCACCTAGTTGTGTTCTCAACAGTGACAGAACTGAAAAAAAAGAAGGTATATTTAATGTCTTGTCTTATTCTCAGCAATAACAACCATTTTTGTCAATGACAAGCAGGCACTCTTAGTGATACCAAGGGTGAAAACTTTCAGCTGTGTGAAAGTTTTACAAAGTCATGTGAGGCTCTTCAGATGGAAGATGATGGGACTCTCTTTCCTGTAAATGCTGTTGTCAGTTCTGTGTATGTTAGCTGTCAGAAAACACTAAACAGAGTTTAGTTAGAAATTGTTGCTTTCTGTCCCAATAAATTGTTTTCTGTCCTATTTTTATCATTGAATTTCTTTTTCCTTAAGGCATATCACTTCATTTTCCCTATTGTATGATGAAGGTAATAACTGCTACTCAGTAGCATATTGCACTTGTATTTGTGAAGGAAGCAAGTTTCTGCATCTCAAATTTCTGCATTCAGTAACTTATCTCACTTGCACACCGACTTCTCCAAGACCCACAGAGCTGACAGGTAGTGGAATCCAAAACAAAATTGAACCTGAGAGAGGAATCAGAAGATGGAAACTGTCCTAGTTGATGGGGAAGTGTTTGTTTGCTTGAGTGCACTAAGAAAGCAGTCTATTTTAAATATTTTCATCCTTGTCAAATACTAAGAGATCAACAAGTAGAAAATGCAGCTTTGACATGGAACATTGTGATTTGTTGGGATGTGTTGCATGAAGGGTGAGAGCTTGACATTTCCTGTCAAAGTCCTTCTCCGGGGCCTTCACTGAAAACAGTTGCCCAAAGTCAAGGATTAGAATTTGATTTATGAGAATTTATTAAGCAGTGCTAATATATGAGAAAAATGGCAGCAGTGCTTATCCCAGGGATTCCTCACCACAGAGCAAAAAGGCACAATTCTTACCAAGAAGGCTTCCCTGTCTGTGTGGAGGAGTACAACCCATTGACTGTCTCGTCTGGGTCTTCAATCTCTTTCTCCCTGCTGTGTCTTTCTCTCTCTGAGTTGAGAAGAGGCAGGGTGAAAGCACTCTAAAGGCTAAACAGGCTAAAAAGCTAAAAAAAACTGTCACTCTCCCTGGGGACTTTTATACCCCAAACTTCTCTGCTCCCTCTCTGGGGTGACATTTAATATGATTTGGGTGGACAGTTGAGGAATATAGTCATATATATTTAGCATGTACCGCTTTTTGTTCATTTTCATTTCTAGGGCTGTTAAAGGGGCATTAACTTCAATATTCATGTCATGGTTAATGAAGCAATGATCCCACTGTGGCCTTGCTGAAACTGTTTTGAAATTGTTTTGCTGCTTGATCCCACGATCAGCCACGAGCCAAAACAGGATCATCTTGCCTCTGCAAGGCTTCCTCCCTCAGCTGTTTCTCATGCTGATGTCTCAGGCCTCTGCCTCCCAGGTCTGCACCAGAGATAAGCAGGTAATGGCACGTAAATCATTTGTGTGCGATTCTGACAAGGTAGTACCAGAAGTAATTGTAATTGCTAAAAATTCACAGAAATACTCATTGGTTTTCCAGCAAGTGCTGACCGAATAGAGGAGCTCTCCTGGATCAAGCTGTGCTTTAATTCCTGACTCATCAGTAAGATCTTTGCTTCTGAAAGATTAACTTCACTATTTCATAGCAATCCTGTAAGCTGCTATCTTTTAGCTAATATTGACCATGTTCACTGTTATTTCTGGCAGCTCGATTAATTCCATACAAACTAAATAGCTGTTCTTGTGCTCCCCTAAAATCTCTGCCTTCTGCTCCCATCTCAGACCACCTGGAGTTGAGAACAATTAAAATTTATGGATGCATTTATTTGCAGTTGTTCTTTGGCCATATTATGGTTATATATAATCTTTGGCCATATTATGGTTATATATAATCATCTTTATCATGGTAAGCTGCCCCACTACGTGGCAGCTATGCTATGAAAATCAGGTCTCCGATTCCTTTGTAGTCAGACACCCAATATGATGCTATGTGGAATCATCTAAATGGATAAAATCTTCTCTATTCTTAAGACTTAAATCTTAAGATTCTTTATTCTTAAGACTAAAGTTCATTTTCTTAAGAATTGATATTTGTTTTCTAATAAATGAACAGATCAATTTTATCAGTTGGTCTTGTTTTCTACTGACGTATCTCCCAATGAAACCCATATCCAAAGATACGAACTTCTTTAGGGAGGAAAAGAATCCATTTCTTATCTTTATAAAACTTAGGCTGGTCTCCATCATAAAGCAATGTCATATTATTTCTCTAAGGTTATAAAAAAGATCAGTGACTTAGCATGCCAACATTTCATTCTAACATTAATGTATTATCTTCAGAAGAGTCTAAAGGGCAGCCTTCTGGAATGTGAATAAATGAATACCTTTAGCCTTAGCTATTTTTAAGCTCTCTGGTTATTTTCCAGATGGCACCTGTTCTTCCTAAATGAGGAAGATTTCATCAACAGATTAAATTTGCCAGTGATTTTGCAACTTCCTTGCCATCTAAAACAGAAAAAGGGATAATCATGATAACTGGTATTTTCCAGCTAGTGTGTTGGTTTATTTTATCCCCTGTACTGTAAATTATTTCCAAAAGTTTCATGTGGAAAATGCAGATGTAAGCAGAATTTTCTTACTTCCAGGGAGCACAGCTTGCACAATAGTTCCAGGAGAAAAAGTAGTTTCAGGAATTAAGCTTAGGTGACTCTCTTTTCAAAGTACTTTTCTGTTTGTGGAGAGAAGAGGGTGTACAGCCAGAGGAGGCAGGAACCCTCAAAGTATTCATGGGGAGAAGAGTGTAGCGACACCATTTCCCATGAGCCCACCAGCACAGGGCCAAGGTGGCCCAGGAGCTCTCTCGAGGGAAGCGTGGCCTGCCTGGGTCTCTCTTGTCCATGTCAAGGAGTGGCACACAAATAGATGCCTTTCACACATGTCATGGTCTGATACAGCCAAATCTACTAATTCATTTTGCAGAGGGGAGAATGAGAACGTGTCAAGTTGCTTAGTCACTACCAACTTGAAGCAAAATCAAAATAATGGAGCCAAGGGCTCTATATACTGTTGCCCATATAGTAACAGTAATAACAGCCCTCTCAAAAAATAAATCAGGGTAATTTCAATTTGAAAACATAACTTGTTTGTAACAGGATTCAAGATTTGCTGAATGTCGCTGGTATGCTATGGTGTTTCTCATGTGTCCTGTGCCCTTCTATAATGTGAAAGCTCCCCATAATTTCTGTCCAGTCATCCTCTGTTGGCCCAATTTCACATGAACAAACTTGCTAGCAAACCAATAACTTTGTATTTGCACAATATACTGAGCATGAAACACCTAGAGCCACGTAGCACTGGGACAGACTGTCATTGCACAACTCTGCTGTGCTATCAGCAGAAGAAAGCTGACACTCCTTCACCAGGCCAATAAGAAACAGTATTGAAAGCAGTAGAGAAAGTCTACATTTTATTAAACTATGTGTCTTTCTAACACAAGATAAAGAGTACACTCACATCTTTCTTCCTTCCTTCCTTCCTTCCTTCCTTCCTTCCTTCCTTCCTTCCTTCCTTCCTTCCTTCCTTCCTTCCTTCCTTCCTTCCTTCCTTTCCTTCCTTCCCTTCCTTCCTTTCCTTCCTTCCTTCCTTCCCTTTCTTTCTTTCCTTTCCTTCCTTTCTTTCCTTTCTTTCTTTCTTTCTTTCCTTTCTTTCATTTCTTCCTTCTGTTTAAACTTTTCAAAATCCTTAATTGCCACAAAATGGCAGTTTTCTGCAACTTTCAGTGGATCCAGCAACTTTAACTGGAATTCTGTGGGTTGGTTCCCCAGGCTTCAGAAGATGCTCCTTTGGCACCGTGACCCTCTGATGCTGGAAAAGCTTTCCCTCTCCTATATATCCCTCCATGAGCAGAAAACCTAGGCTGGGGCTTTAGGGGATGCAGCTGTGAGAATTTGCTGAAAGACTGATCTGAAAGACTCACTGGAAAAGTTTCATAGGCACCACCCCACTTTTGACCAATATTTCAAATTAGAGGGATCCCCCAGGAATGTGGAAAGTCACTGAGCTGCTGGGCTGGGGTGGTGGACAGGACACAGCCTTGCCATGCTGTCTCCCTGTGAGCTGGCAGGTTGGGTTTTCTGCAGCAGAGCTGGAAGAGTGGAAAGCATGGAGTCCCCAGCTTGGCAAGGAGCTTTAACAGGTCTGTGCTTAGATCCAGGGGGACTTCTTGTGCTCACCCTCTGTCTGGCAGGCCCAGCAGAGCACAGCCCGTGTGCCCTGAGGGCTGCCAGGAGAAGTCCCATGCAATGCAGGCAGCTGACCATTTCATTTTTCAAAAACCCTTAGTGGAGATTTTGCAGGCTAGCTCCAGGCTTGGAGAAACAGAGGCATTGTGGAAACTCAAGCTGTCTTCAAAAGAGGGCATGCAAGAGAAGATTTCAAGGTCCTTTGCAAGTTATTGGCTGTTTTTTCTAACACAGAGCAACTGAATATTCTAATCTTGTTGGAACTTGTATGTCTTGTGTGACTTCTCCTCTCATCTTTCTTTCATCACCTTCTTTCTTTATCTATGATTGGAAAAAATATGTCAATTCCTGGAAAAGCTTGCAACAGATAAAAAGGTAAGTGAACCAACTTTACCTTTGTAGAATATATCAACTTATTGGTATTTGCTGTCAAACAGTGTGTGGTGGTTTTAACTGTTGTGAAGACTATGGTGACACCAGCTCTGGAGTGCCTTACTCTAAGCACTCACACACACATACTCTTGAGCAGATGGAGAGACCTCAAAATGTGGCAGAGAATGTCTTAAAGACTAAACACCTGCTGTATAGAAATTCAAACAGTTTGTTAAGCTATTAAGTAGATAAATACATTTTTCTGTATATATTTTTTCAAAGAAAAAAATTATTTGAGATTTGCTGTTTTTTTCTCTGTATTCTTTGCTTTAATGACCAGCTGTGAATTTTATGCAGGACCTGTTGGGTGCAGCTTTCTGCAGTTTATTAGGTGGGAGATCAGACTTTAAACATTTAAACCTGTCCTACAGGCATGGAATCTAGTACAGACTGAGTGACACAGCAAATAATTTATTCATTGAGTGTAGCATCTTCCTCTGTGGAAATATGCACATATTAATTTTTTTTCTCACTCTTCCCCAATACTTTTAGACTTTTCCCTAGCATCCAGACAAAGGAGGGCTTCAGTGGTAACAATGTCCATCCATCTGTGCTACTCTAATAACTTTTAAAGCAATTGCCACGCTTTGACACTGTGCAGTAGTGTGACACATAGCTCAAAGGCAATAGAGTAGGATTCATTTCACCTAAGTTTAGACTTCAGTAGTATCAATGTCTTCATCTCAGAGTGCACCTTAGGTAACCTTACAGTTAGTGGAGACCAGTTGGCACTTTAAACCATGATTCAAGTGGCCTGATTTAGATGTCTATTTTGAGATGGGATGAATCATGGCCTAGGAGTGCCTTTCTCACTTCACTCCTTAGTTAGCATCGCCAGCTGAGATGAAGAATAGTGGAATAAGGGATTTTTCTACATGACTTCTGAAGACTGGCTCTAGATAAGAAAGAATATGTAACAAGACAAAAGCTGAACAGCAGTGGTGGGTCCACTCACCACAGGTATCAGGCTGTCAGTCAGAACATGCCCCTTGTCAGGAAGTGGAGGAGCTCACGCTGCTCTTCAACCAGCTGGTATTTAGAAGGCATGAGAAGAAGATGAGAATTCTGCTGAGGGGAAAGTCATACAGAGCCTTAGGGTCAGGAGAGCTGTCAGCATTATTGTGTTGTGTAGGTAAGGACATGAGACATTTGTTCAAAAGAAACAACCTTCACTGGATTTACTGCTCACAGAATTAATTGCTTACTCCAATGAACTCGCTACAACTCTGTGTGCTGTGACAGTTAAGATAAAACAATTTTTGCAATAACTCTCAGCTTTTAGAGGTCAAGCCCTACCTCTGATCAGCTTGTGATGCAAATTTCTCTTTCCAAGTTGCCAATTTTCAAAAATGTTCTGTAGGTGTTTTCCCTACAACCACTCTCTCTTATCCAGAGAAGTCATTACAAACACCTCAAAAACACCTTTTCTTTCTTCTGAAAGTCACCAGGCTGGCTAAAGCCCTGATGATGATGTGGCTGATGCTTAGGATTGGTTGCCTCTGTTTCCTGTTGCCTTCCACCTGACGACTCCCTATCCAAGTTTTTCATTGCACACAGTAAAATTCTTAGTCAACAAACCTGACTCTAAAATTTATGGTAAGGCAAGTAAATAAATGAGAACACATTACCATACTGGTTCTGTCCCAAACGTGTGAATGTTGGTGATATTCCTTCTAAAATGAAGGGTCTGAGAGTTGTTATGACAATGTCTCTAAAATATACTCCCCACTAAAATGTTGCTTGTTTAAACTCAGTCACTTGTGAAAGGTTATTGAGTAGCAGGATTGAGCTGTACCTGCAGGAGAGGCAGCCAGGGACAACAACAGGAGTAAACAAAAACCCAGGAAGAGCCATATCTTGTGCTAATCCTTGTGATATTAAATGAGAGTCACCTTCATAGCCATAGTAACAATTTGTGCTTTGTCATGGTGACTCTCAGCATTTCATAAGGCAGGGCATTATTCAAGACTGGTACAAACCTAGTACAAACGCAGGTGCTCCCACAATCATGTTCTCAACTTAGGATCACTTGCTAATGCATATTTATTTAGTAATTTACTTTCTGGGAACAATTCCATTTATGTTCACTTTTTATTATCAGCAAGGCGTAAATGGTTTGAGTTGGAAGGAACCTTCAAGACCATCTAGTTCCAACCTGCCTGCCTCGGGCAGGGACACCTTCCACTAGACCATGTTTCTTAAAGCCCCATCCAGGTCTCTTAAAGCCCCATCAAAGCCCCTGGCCTTGAACACTTGCAGGGATGAGACATCCACAGCCTCTCTGAGCAACCTGTGCCAGTGCCTAACCACACTCACAGGGAAGAACTTCCTCCTTATATCTAACCTAAATCTACTCTCTTTCAGTTTCAAATCCTTACCCCTTGTCCTAGCAATACACTCATTACCCTGTTTTTCAGAAGTAATAGCTGAGATAGCAAGTGAGCTAGTTGCTTGCTCAAAGCCATAGCATTAGTCAGGGACTCATCATCAGAGCAGTTTAAATGGTAGGCAGGTTTTGTTAGTGTTTCGTTTCAGGAAAAGCAAAACAAGTAATAAAGGTTGGGAGAAAAGCTTCAAAACAAATGAGCAGGAACAATAACTCCAGAGCTGATGCTGTCAAGAATTTGATTCAGAGTCCTACACTGAGTGGTGAACAGTCAGTGCTTTTCATCTGTAAAAGCTTTGTTCTCCATAAATCTCCAGTAAGGTTGCTGACTGTTTTCCATGATTCCTCTTTTTGGGTATCTTCATCTTCCTGGTGGTACAGCAGAAGGAACATGGTACATATGACATCTTTGGTGCCATCTTCTTGCTGAGAGAGTACAGACCTTCTAGTCTTGATGTAAATGAACAACTAATTCCTCAGCATTTTTGGTCTGACTGCTTCCATTTGTGTCCTCAGTTATCAGTACTGACCATTCTTTTCTTTTTCACTTGACTGCTTTTCTCACATACATTTATTCCTCCTTCACCCATAACTACTCAACTATTCTTTGTCTCTTACAGAGAACTATAGGGCTGCCTTCCATGGACTTTCTTGCAAAACACAAGTAAGCTGGAGAGCAGCTCTACAGAGAGAGACCTGGGAGTCCTGGTTGCCAATAAACTAACCATGAGCCAGCAATGTGCCCTCATGGCCAAGAAGGCCAGTGACATCCTGGGATGCATCAAGAAGACTGTGGCCAGCAGGTCAAGGGAGGTTCTACTCCTCCTCTACTCTGCCCTGCTGAGGCCTCATCTGGAGTCCTGTGTTTAGTTCTGGGCTCCCCAGCTCAAGAGGGACAGGGAAGTGTTGGAGAGAGTCCAGCACAGGGCCATGAAGATGATCAGGGGACTGGAACATCTTTCATATGAGGAAAGACTGCGGGAACTGGGACTACTTAGTCTGGAGAAGAGGAGACTGAAGGGGGATCTCATTAATATTTACAAATATCTAAACAGTGGATGTCAGGAGGTTGGGACATCCTTTTTTTTTCTATAGTAGCTAGCAACAGGACAAGGGGTAATGGCATGAAACTGGAACACAAAAAGTTCCACTTAAACATAAGAAGAAACTATTTCACTGTTCAGGTGAGGGAGCCCTGGCACAGGCTGCCCAGAGGGGTTGTGGAGTCTCCTTCCTTGGAGGTCTTCAAGATCTGCCTGGACACGTTCCTACGTGACCTGATCTAGGTGAACCTGCTTCTGCAGAGGGGTTGGACTACATGATCTCTAAAGGTCCTTTCCAACCCTACCATTCTATGATGATAAGCCAGAGCTAGGAAGGCTCAAAAGCAGTCTCTAAACTCTGAGGGATCTGTATGCTCATGTATTTGTTCTGCACCAGCCTGTAAGGCTTAAAAATGTGAACTGTTGCTGAGCAGTATTTCAGGTGAGTGAAACAAAGTGTGAGATATTCCGCGATTAAAAGACGCAACAGCCTCAAAACAAGCCAACAAAAACTTAAAGCGTAGAGAAAGCCAGGTGATCTAGAGTGGAATTCAGTTCAAGGTTGAGGCCTTTAAATTACATGTAGGTATATATTGCTGTGTTTTAACTATAAAAAACAATGGCTCAGTGGAGATCATTTGCCTAAATATTGGTGCCTTTTGAAGTATTTAAATAGCTGAAGACGTGGCTGGCACTTCCAGCACAAGGGAAGCCCGTGTCCTTTTGGGATGGCTGGATGCCAGAGAGGACACCCTCTCGGTGCTCAGATGATGCTGGACATCTATATGTGAATCTTGTCCCCAGCCAATATAGTCAGTAAGACCTAAGAAGCAACTCAGATCATTCTAAATTAGGACCTGTTGTGAGTCACCTGTTCAGCGAGTGACTGAATAAATCACTTTATATGCCTGTATTGGCTGATACTGTACCATTGGCAGTACTGCCTATAACTGGAGGTTTAACACCTAGTGCCTATATAGATGCCTTCCTGACCTTGAGTTGTCCTGGGAGTATCAAAGAAGCAGTGGCAGCTATGAAAACACTTAGGTCACCCAGCAGCTAGTGCCGGGGACTAATAGTTTCATGACTTGCATGACTGATCTAGTCTTTTTAACGTGATCTGCCCTTCCAAAGAGATATGATCATACAGGATTTTTTTTAGCACTTATTTCTTATATGAACAGATCCAGCTTCTGGTAGTGTGACCCAAGCTGATATATCTTCCTGCTTTGCCTCTGCTGGGTGAACCAGTCTCTTTTTTGTAACTCTTTGCAACAATTTCAGCCTAGGAGATAAGTGTTATCTTTTGTTTCAAAGGGTGGTGTGATAAAGAAATATTCAGGCTGCTGCTAACAGCTTAGGGTGTTATTTATTACTCACATAACAGCACAGGAGAGTTCTGTACTGAGTTCTAATATGTGATGTATGATCTCTTCTTTGTTTCTTTTTCAGCTTTTGCTAAGATTCCTTGGGTCTAAGTGCTTTGCTGTTCACCTGGCCTGTTTCTCTGTCAGAATAGCTGGTCTGTTCCTTCTGACAATGTGACCAAGGTGTCCTTTTGCCAGAACTTGTTTGACACCACCAATGAAATAAAGAGACCCTGAAATGTCACCAATGGCCACACTGGCTGCTTCATTGAACTTGCTATTCTTCCAGTGAGTGTGATCTAATGGAAAGCAGAACATTCTTATTATAGCAAGCTATAATTCACTGGCAGAACTCTCAAGTGTATGCAGATATCAGCATAACAGCTTCAGAGGAGCAGCTGGGCCAGGAATCTGTTGGCTGCACCATTCTCACAGCAACATGGAAAAAAACTGTTTTTCCCATCTGCTAAACTTCAGTAATTTAAAAAATGTGTTCATACTGCACTGGGATGAAAGCAAAAAGTGTTCTTGCAAGAACTTGTCCTGAGCTGAGCTATCAGCATTCAGGGCACTGGTTTGGGAAGCTGAAAAGAAATCTATTCACTCTCCCTCTGCGAGGGTGGTAAATATCAAGTTATTTATCCAAACTGGATCAGTTCTAACAGAAGAGACTGAGAAACTTTCAAATAGATTGATGGTGAGATCACGTATCTGGAACAAGAAAACAGCTCCTGATGTGAGATCAAAAGGCATGTGTTTTCCCCAGTCAAGGCTGTGTCCTTTTCACTACACCTGCAGGGATGATGCTCTCCTGTGGTGATCTGGAATTCATCCTGGACCTGTGAGGCCTCTTCCTGATGAAAATGTTGTCAGACCTCATGCTTTGCCATGCACTGGGGTTTCGGCGAATCACAACTTTTCAGCTCATTCTCACCAAAACACACTCTGCACTTCCCAGATCCTCGCACCAGTCTGTTGCGATCCTCCAAAGTTACAGTGTCGTCTCCTAACGTTGGTGGACAGTAGGAAGACGTCAGACAAGAGAAAGTGAGCAGACCACTGCTGACACCTTTTTTTTTTTTACATTATATAACCATTGCCTTTGATGTTCTCTCTCTCTTTCTCCCCATTTCCCTCTGCCACCGGCATTGCTGGCTGAAATCGGTGTTTTACGGCTTTCCCTCGCTACCGCCGTCAGCTTTCGATTGCCACACGGTTCTGGCGGCCAGGGCAGCAGCGTAGCACCGTGCCCCGGCCGACGCAGCCCTTCAGCTCCGGCTGCTCCCACAGGCCACCGTCCGCTCCCACAGGCCACCGTCCGCGGCTGCCCCCCCGCCCGGCCCGGGCCCCAGCGCCGGCCTTCGGGTGCCCTCCAGCGTCTCCTTCCCCAAACAACTCCGCAGAGCAAAGCCCGGAACAGACGATCCCGCCGGAGTGATGCTCCACCGGGGTGCCTGAGGATCGGGCGCCGAATTGAGGTTTGAATGCCATTGTCTGGGTCATCCTTCACTCAAGGTAAGAACTGTAAGCGCCCAGCTGATGGCTGAGAAAGACTAGCCTTGCCGCGGTCAGGAAAGCAACACGTCCCTCGTGGTGATCCGAGTAGCTCTTTGGAGGGCTGCCTTGCCGGAGATGTTCCCTGTCTAACCCTTTAAAGGACGGCGTTACCAAACACAGAACAAGAAGTCACTCACAGTTTGTTCTGCAGCCCATACGAACACAAGCTACAGACTGTGAGACTTTTATCCAGATTTTTTCTCTGTTTAGGTAACTTCAACAAATCTAGCATTTGGCTCAGAATAATCTTGTGGATAAATGACAAAATAAAAGCAATCTGTTCCATTTGACTGTTTCTAATGAGCATTATCAAATTCTGACCCTACTGACCTTAACAGCTATTCTCATGTCACTATGTGAGGGTTCCACTTAAGGAATACACAGCAGCCTTCAAATGAAAAAAGAACACGTTGCTGTAGGCATGGGGAACATTTACCTTACAAGTATTTCACAAAAGAAAGACATATATGAATGTATAGGCCTCTGGATACTGGGTTTAAGTTGGTGTAATGGACTCCATAAATATATGCAAGACCTAAAAGGAAAATTTAGGGAGAAACAGTCTTCATTAAATGAATATTTCACTCCTATTATTTAACCGATTTTGAAGGAAACTGGCAATAAGCTCTGAAATGTATCTACAATACAGAAAAATAAGTTTTCTCAGGCCCTTAAGTAAGAAGGTAAGTATTATAAGGAATAAAGGATCCAGCTAATTTTTACTCTAATTTTTACTTTAATTTTTACTTTAATCCATGTCTTTTTACTGTAGTGATGCTGGCAAATAATAATTTTTTCAAGACTTGCTTATTTTTTAAAATTTTTCTTTTTATCATAGTCTAATTGTAAGTTCTGTCAAGCACACTGATTCATGGCTTGGTTCCTGGGAATCATCCCTGAATTCTGAAGCAAAATCATCTCTTTTTTTGTCCTGAAAATCATCTCTGAAATTTGATCTGCTCTACTTTAACCCTTGACTTTGATATACATTATTATTTGCTTTTTTACTTTAATGCTACTGAACATTATTCTTCCTACCCCAGCTACTAAGACTACTTTGAAGACAAAGGGTCTGCCAGTTAGAGGCATGTCCTAAATTGTTGTGGTTTCTATCTTTTTCTTTACAAGTGAGCCCCGAATTATCATGGATAGTTGTGTTGCTATGGAAGATTTGATAATGTAATGTTTCTTCCTTCTTCCCCTCTTTGGCTTCAGAAGAAGTCATCTAGCAATGACTTAGTGTAGCACATTGTTGAGCCTTTTTGTGGAGAGTACACAGCAAGGCCACATTGGCTTTACTCCCTCCATGAAGTCAGGCCTTGAGTGTTATTAGCCTTGGCAAGAGATGGAGAGCCCTGCTCTTTCCCTTTCTGCACAGCAAGAGCAGGTTGCAATCCTTCTTATACTGCTGTGATCTTGGCTATGTTTCCTTACAAGCATTAACATTTTGGTTAGAGTAAGTGAATAATGTAGCTTATACCAGGTCTCTTTCTACAGCTTATGTCTCCATACAAAGAAATTTCTTTAAGCCAAGCAAAGAAACATTGTCCTTTTTTTTTCTAACAGCATTATTCACATGCAACAACACATCTGAGACAATCAAAGAGTCTGAGGACCACCACAGAGCCTGTCTCTGTCCTCCTTGCACTCTCCCATCAGATATTTAAATATATATTAATGAGATCCCCCTGACCCTTCTCTTCTCTATCTGAACAGTCTCAGCTTTTTCAGCCTTTCTTCACAAGGGAAATCTTCCAGTCCATCATCTTCTTGGCCCGTCACTGGACTGTCTGTAGTAGCTCTGCACCTTGTACTTGGGAGCCCAGAAATGGAGACAGTAGTCATCAGGTAGTAACAACATGTGATCCTACTGTCCTAGACCAGATTCAGACATCATCACTTCCAGCAGATTTCCTCCCTCAGGGAAATGATGCTTAATGCTTAGCATTTGAGTGGCTTGCAACCAGCATTTGAGACAGGAAGATGGGAACAGCAATGTAAATTTGGATGATTTGTTTATATAGAGTATTTACAGTAAATTATAATCACACAATGATTTTACATTTAGCAGACATTTTGGACAATGACTTCAGGACATTTTAGACAATGTAGGTACTAGACAGTCAGGACTAGTGGACAGATTAGCATACTGACAGGACAGCCATGCACTACCAGGCTAGAGTGGCAAATAAATCCCCTCCTCCAGGCTTGACTTAGTAGTCCCCAAATTGATACCTGGTGCTGTCTGAGATGCCTGGGGCATCTGCATGAGGTACACTCAGACAACTGAGGCCTGACTTCCAGCCTTGATGCATAGGTGAGCACATCCATGGACATATAGCAGCTTTTGAAGTACCCTACAGAGCCCAGCTGCTGCTTTAGATGTGCTTGGGTCCTGGTTCATGGCCAGAAAGCTTACTTGGTGGCCTTGGCTCACCTGACCCTGAGCAGCCATAAAGGCAGCCTGGTTAGAAGGGTAAAAATGATGAACAGAAGAAATTGTCTGCCAAAAAGATACTGAGAGAGGAATGATGGACAGCCTGGGACTGCCAGCCTAGAGACTAGGCCTGGGAACCACAGGCCTCCTTGAAACGTGCAACTGGGGACCCAGAAACATCTCAAGGTACCACCAATAAGTGCAAACCAAAGGATTGTAATGGCAACTTACCATCTTGAGAAGGTGGAAAACAGCACAGACAAATAAAATTACTCTGAGAGAACAGAAAGCAGATTTGTGTATTGGCTGTTACAGGTGAAAAATAGAAATTAACAGCATCTATTGGCTGCTCTAAGTAGGATCTTCTACACCCTCCTATGTCCTTCTGTTATAAAAAGGACTTATTTTTTATCCAAAATGAAATCTCTCTCTCAGAACTTCCTGGTTGAACCCCACATGAACTTCCCCCAAACTCTTGGACTCTCACTGGGGACTCTGGCTGATTCCAGACTCTGTGTTGGGGAACTGCTTTGAAAGGAGACTCTGTCTGTTATCTTAGTGCTTGGGTCTGTCCTCCCCTTTTTAGGGGAGGGTTGGATGTCCCTCCTGGGACTGGTTTGTTCTTCCCTTTTGGGATGGTTTTGCTTTCTGAAATCTGCCTAAGTTGCTTCATGTAAATATTATATATATAAAGTATGTCAGCTGTTATATTATTGTTTATAAGTTTGCTTCACTAATGACAAGTCATAGTAATCCATAGTAGTATGTGTGTAATATTGTAATAATGATATATGTGGTAGTGGTTGTTGCTGTCATTGGTTGTACTACCCTGCTGCTTGACGCCATTATTGATTGACACCATGCTGTCAATTGATACTGCATTACTGACTGGTGATAATAATTTGTAATAGCCTGATATGTAGTCAGTCATATTCACTTTACTAATGTTTGTATTAGCTTTATTAGCCATATATATATTTGCCAGCAGTGATTTTTGTGGTTGTATACTTGCTAGTGGTGATTTTTTGGTATTTTGTGGTAATCTGTAGTAAAGAAGGGAAGTTTAGAGGATAAAGCCTCTGTGTCCTTGTGTATTATATAATCCTAGGAACCCACATTCATGACAGGCTGTGTAACCTTCCAGGTTGTGACATCTGAAAGTGTTGTTAAACCCTGGCACAGGCTGCCCAGGGAGGTGGTGGAGTCACCATCCCTGGAGATATTTAAAAGCCATGTAAATGAGATGCTGAGGGACATGGTTTAGTGGTGGGCTTGGCAGTGTGAGGTTAGTGGTTGGACTCAATGGTATGAAAGTTCTTTTCCAACAGAAATGATTCTACGATTCAATGATCTGCCAAATGCCAAATCACACTTTAAATGAAGCCCTTGATTTCAAAACACAGGGAATGCTTTTTGGCACCTCAAAGCCTCTAGTCTGTGTCACAACTTAATTGCTCTTCATAATTTGGATTAATTTTTTTTCCTTGAAATTCAGATGGTTTTATTTGCGATACTGTTACTCACTCAATCCAAACGAAAACATGTTCAATTGCTAATCAGACATCTGATTTATCATCGTTTCTTGTTAGGCATTCTGATTGCAATGAATTTCACATGACCGTGAAATTCACTGTTCAAAAGCAAGTTGCTGTCGTAACAAAATGAAAAAGACAAAAGTGGCTCCAGTGTCGCACTGTGTGTAGCTTATTGTGAAGGTGGTTTGACAGTCTGGGTGCAACAAGCATTCCAGTTGGCTGATATCAAAGCAAGGACCAGCTTGACGCTCAGAAAACAAAGCACATTTCAGCTGCAACCAGGCAGTTTGTCAGAAAGAGTCTTGCACTTTCCAACTAACTTTGCAATAAGAATAATTTGTTTGTGCCAGTGTGCCAACAGTTTTATTTAAAGCATTCAATGAAAAATACCAACATGCTGTTATTCCTCTTAACAACAACTGCTGCACTGTAGATTTTAATTTTTCAGAAATAACAGTCTCATGTTACACTTACAGACTTTATTTCTCTGTTGAAATATGTTCCCTTGTGTTATCACAGTCCATCCTTGAAGTGTATAATTAGAAAACCTATCTGTAGAAGCAATATGTCTAACAATTTTAAGCCAGGGAAATACTTTACACAAATAAGTTATATTTTTAACTTTTCTTGTTGACAACAAAGCTGCCAAGGTGGCAACTACTGTCACGTCCAGTGTGTCTGAATATGTGTGTGTTCCCGTTCCTACCGACAGAAATTGACTGTGTATTCCTCACAAGTTTAATAATTGCCCATAATTTTATTGAAAAATTAATTTTCACTGAGACAACAATGGACTCATACTTATGTTTTGCATGGCAAAGCTCATCTGGTATTAACTGAATCTCTCACACAAGTTCTATAGAATTGCTTGTATTTTCTTTTACTCGTTAGAGGACTTCCAGGAACAGAGCTCTGAGCAGGACCACACCTGCAAATGAGCACCAGCAACTCACTTTTCACCTTTGTTTTTTTTTGAGCAGCCATTCCAGAATGTGTCCTTTGTTTTTTTTTGTGGCCACCAGTGACAAGATTTTTTCAATTAGATTCACAGATGAGCTTTTATGTACTGTTCACATCTGTGCATCTTCTTTGTTGCCCTCTGAATCACTCAGTTATGGATAAGAAAAGAGAAAACAAAAGGAAGAAGAGATCCTCCTCTTGCATGGGGGGGTCAAAAGAGAAATCTGTGCACTATAATGTTTTTGATTACTGATACACAGTGGATCTTTTACTAAAATGATGAGAAGCTTCATTTTAAAAAGGTCAAGAGACTATGGCAGGACTATTGGCTTCAACTGCATTCTCCAAGCAGGTGGATTCAGACTTTGAAAAAGATCTCCCAGCTTGGATAAATTTGGGTTAAAATAGATTGAAAATGCAATGAAACTGATAACTCAAGTTACAGGCAATTGAAAATTGAGCCTAGTGTTTTGCAAGAAAGGCTGGCCCATCTCAGTTATGGAACATAAGCAATGCTGGTCATGGAAAGATACATGTTGAAGTAGGTGTTTCTTTCCAGAAAATATTTTTCAAACATTCGTGAGAACTGGGAACAAAATCTCAGTCTACTGACTGTTCTGAGGGTGTCCATCTTCCCCTTTCTATTATGTGGAACCTCTTGCATCTCCCATCCCTTGTGTTGCGGACATAGGATTGGATTGAGCATCCATCCCCAAGCAAATAATCCTAATGGGGAAATCTAGTCTCAAGAAAATTTCATATGCCTGCATGAAAGTAAGTGGGTAGTTGAATGGTGTTATTAAGGATCAGTCTAATACCTTCATGTTGGCCTTTATTAGACATTGATGTTTGTCGACCCGCTTTAATTGCCCGAACACAACCCCACGAGAATAACTGTATATAGATAGAGAAGTCCCACTAAATTCAAAAAGGTACATGTACTCACACAGCTATTTTTGTGAGTGTTGTGTTTGCAACTAGAATTACTAAACCCAGCTGCTACTATGGAAAACCTGCCCCTAAACCCAGCATGGGTTTGGAATCAGTTAAAACTGTAAGACCAACTAATATAGGTTTCAGGATAATATAAAGCATGATCTTATTCAGTCATTTCATTCCTTGTATACTTTTTCCTGCAAGAACTGCTGTTTAAAAATCTCAACCCAAAGCCTTTTTCCACACCTCACAGCTTTGGCTGATGCTAATTTTGCCTGTTCTTTGGCTAGCTAGAAGTTTGCACTTAAACTTACTGGACTCTTGAGTGATCCACAGGTGGTCTTGCGGGTTAACTTCACAGGAAGAGATTAAATGATCATGATTTAATTGTGATTGAGAACTAAGCACACATCTTCCTTTCAGCATAACTTTCCAACAGTAAGTTCCTCCCTCACAGCCTTGTAACACACTCTCCCATGCGCATACACAAGCATGAATAAACAAGAAAACAAAACACTATCAAACTGTTTCTTTCACAGACTAAAGAAAGATTATTTTCAGACTTGAATTCTTTGGAAGGACAGAGGATGTCAACTATCAAATGCATAGGCATAAGGAATTTTGAAGAGAACAGCATTTAGTTTTTTGTTGACTTTTTTTTTTTTTTAACTATTAGTATAAAGCATTAAAGAAGATTCCTGTAGTGTTTTAACAATCTGCACCTCATACAGTTGGAAGCTTTCTGTTCCACTTAATGCTATCACACAGTATTTCCTAAACTGCATTTTAAAATTTCTTTTTGAGATAGACAATATTTCACATTCAACTGAGGTGTTGTTAATTAAACATCTGGAGATTGTTAATACGGTTCCTGACAATCAAAGAATACCATCCCATAAAACACAATGTAAAAACCTTTTTTTTCACAGTTCTAAGAAAACAAGATTGTACATAAATATGTCACAAATAGCTCAGTACATTGGTATCATCAAAATAATATTAAGCCCAGCTGATATTGTTGCATATTAAGGGCCAAATCCTGGCTCAATGTGCAGTTGAAGCCTAAACAGATGTTTAGAGAATAAAGCCGCCCCGAAGTGCTATACTGGTAACAATACTATTTGTTAATCTACCTAAGATTTTTGGCCTGAGGTACGTACCTAATTTGAGCTAAGGAAGGAACACATGGCCAGTGGTACTTGGCTGCTGTCCTAGGACATGTCTTTATGGATTTAACACAGCCAAGGGCAGTGGATACTGAGGAGCAGTCTTACTTCTGGGTACGACAGTTTTGGCAGGCATTTGTATCTACTGTTCTCCCAGAATTTGGCCAAGAGTTCGAAATCCTGTACATCTTATTCAGTAGTCCCACTGGAGTCAATGGAACGTTTTGCTGAGTAAGATGAAAAGGATTTGGCCCCCAAAGTTTTTAACCCTTTAAGTAGTAAGAGAATAGTTTGATTGCACTTAGCCTATCATTCACAAATAACTTGCTACTCAAAACCAGAAGACGGCTGTGGATGTAGAGAAAGGGTTGGCTCACAAAGAGGAAAGCGTGAATTAACTTCTGACTACACATAGCATTTTGAAACTGAATGCCTGAAGGGAAAAAGAGACACTTGCACATGACAATTTCACCCAGTGTTCATCTGAGGCCAAAATAACTGTTTCTTCAGTTCATAAATACTATCTTACAGGTACCTGAGAAACACTGAAAAACTAGAGTATGCATATGTGTATGTGTCCATTGGACTGGATGAATATGCAACTTCATCTAATAGTATTGCAATTTTACAGGAAAATATTGAAGCAGATGGATTTTTCAAAGAGCTTCCTAAATACTTTCATATGGAACTCACAGTCACGACTGTGGGAAAAGAGAAATTTTGCTGTCATGAACGAGAAGCTTTTGGTGACTGGAATGGACAAGAAAAACATTTTCATGTTTAAAACAAAGTAATCTTACTGTGGTACACAATTTCATGTTTTGTCCTTTGACTGAATTAAGCGGGATAAAGTATACCTATATGCTAATTAATCAAAACTATATGACTGCTACTTCTACTGAAAGTCATTGCAACATATTCTGATATCATGCAAGACTCCAAAATAGAACTTGGGGTTTAAAACTGTATAGTCAGGATACAGACACGAACTCTAAGTTAGAGCTAGCGAACAGGACTGAGTCCCATGGAGTTTAATCCCAACCGACAGATGCAATTACTTCATCTCTAATGCGGTGTCACGCTAATGCTGATGCTCAGTGTGTCGCTGCAGCAAAGCTACAAAGAGCAGAGCATAAGTCCTGAAAAAGCTTGCCTTATCACGTGTGCACTTGCACAATTTTATTGTGTTTCCCTTTTGCAAATGAGATAAAAACTTGGTTTATAAACATTGCTAAGAGCAGGCCTTTTCATTCACACTGGAGCCTGAATGGAGATGGCAATCTTAAGAAAACTGCAAGTGAAGCCTGTGTGAACTATTTAAGATGAGAGACTTTATGCCCTTTTAGCTGTAGTAAATTTTAGTTCCTTCCTAAACTAAAGGATGTAGACATTTTGTGCTGAGAGCAGTCCTCTGGTAGCAAATTCTCAGGGGACATTATGGGCTGCATTTCCCTTTCGCTAACAGAGTAAGATTAGGTTTCATGCTTAATTCCCCCACTGCATGCTGAAATTAGGAAGAATTAGGAAGGTAATACAAGTTGAGCAAAGACTTCACTCCCAGTTATGGGTTAACTCTCTGTTCCTGCTAAAAAAAAATTCACCTTTTCCCTAACATGCTGTTTCATGCCACCTGTATTAAAGATGATGAAAACTGACTAATTTGCACCATTAAAACTGTTGCAAAACGATGTTTTTTTCCATGTCATCACAAAAATGCTACTTAAAGGGTTAATTATACTGCTGTGCTGTGTTGTGCTGGTAAACATTTTTCCTTACTGCTGGTTAGACCCGTTTTTAAATACTGACTGGGACAGAAGAGACTGAGCTGGCCCTGGACTCCCTTGTCTTGGCGTTGGGCATGGATATCGTACAGCAGGATACGCCCACAGTGGCCTCGGGCAGCTCATCTTCCTCTGTCCATTCATTGAGATCCGGGTTATAGCACTGAATGCACTTCTTGTATTTTTTCTCTATTTCATTCCAGCCTCCCACTAAGTAGATTTTCCCATTGAGGGTGGAGGCCCCAGCTGTGCTAACCCCGGTCTGAAGTGGTGCCACGTAACTCCACTGCCCCGTGTAAGGACTGTAACACTCCACAGGGAGCACGTCGACCCTTTCGGCTCGTCCCCCTAGCTGAGACCCACCCATGACATAGACCCTCTCCAGCAGGGACACCGCGCAGTGCCACCCCCTCGGGGTGCTGAGGCTGGACTTATCCTGCCAGCTATCCTTGCTGGGGTCGTACATGCACACCGAGCGAGAGTACGCGTTGTTAATGTAACCTCCCGTGACCAGGATCCGGCCGTCAACCACCGCACTGGCGTGGCAGCACCTGGGCACCTCCAGCGGGGCCTTCATCTGCCACTGGTTCGTTGCAGGCACGTAGCATTCCACCGAGGACAGGCAGCCCTCCGAGTTACGACCACCCACTGCAAAAATGAGGCCGTTGAACACGTTCAGGCTGAAGTGGGTGCGCCGCTGATTCATGCTTGCCAGGTGAATCCAGGTGTTGAAACGAGGATCGTATCTGGAAGCGTTACAGAAACAGAGGGTAACCGTCTTGCATACTTCTCTGCTAAATCCTGCTGTCCCGTCTCTGTCCCTCTGCTGCTGCAGCTGTGAAGTTGTTCAGCCCATTAGGAGTTAGTGGAATGAAACTGATACTACTGGCTAAATTTCCAAATACACTGATTTGATTGGAGAAAAATCTGTGTCGTTCAAATGTGGTATTATTTCAGTGAAGTAAATCTGACTCTTCCATAATTTGATTTTGTACAATAACCTCACTAGAATACTGAGAAGATATACCTTCAACACACAATAGAAATTGTGTGAGGTTTTTTCCTGTTTATGCCTATAACAAGTGTGTCAAAATTTACTCAAAGACACAAAAAAATGTTAGATGTTTTACACCTGCATCTTTTTAATACTTTCTAAACAGTATTTTTTCTGTGATGCTTGTATGGAGTGAGATTTATATGGAAAATACATCTTTCTTTTTTACACCATTGCTATCTGAAAGAGCACTCTCTGTCCTTGACATTGAAACAAGCAATTTTGAAACAGAAAATAGCAAATAATGAGTCCTAAAGGAGTTGAACGAGGTACACTGGTAGGCCCACACATTTCTCCTCTTGCATGCCAAAGAAACCCGAGAATCACATGGGAAAAAGACTACAGGTAAGTAAATATGAATTGTTATCTGTCATTGAGCATTGTCTCTGAAAGCAAGTCCACAGACACACTGATGTGACTTGATGTGCTCAAGCTTACTGGCAGAACTGGGAGCAGACCCCATTTAGCCATGGACCACAAGTATTCTCCCACCTCCTCCCCACAACCAAAATGTGCACCAAGTACACAGCTTTTTGTGAAATTGTGAGGCATAGGTTGAAGGCAAAAGGTCAGGAGAGTAACAGCAGCATCTCCTTTACATGATACATTTTTCTGATAAAGTACATTACACAATTGTAGTGGTCTTGTGTGGACAAGTCTTGGTAGTGAGTCTACAGGGGCGGCTTCTAGAAAAGCTGCCAGAAGCTTCCCCAGTATCTGATAGGGCCCGTGCCAGTCAGCTCTGAGGTGGACCCAATAATGACCAAGGCTGAGACAATTAGCGATGGAGGTAACACCTCTGTGATTAATGTATTCGAGAAAGGGAAGAAGTCGCTGTAAAGTTGCAAAACTGCAACAACAGAAGGGAGTGAGAATGTAACAACATCTCTACAGACACCAAGGTCAGTGGAGAAGGTGGCAGAGGAGGTGCCCAGGCACTGGAAGAGAGATTCCCCTGTGACCTGTGGTGAAGACCATGGTGAGGCCCTGTCCCTGCAGTCCATGGAGGCCATGGGAGAGCAGAGATCCACTCGCAGCCCGTGGAGGACCCCAAGCCGGAGCGGGTGGATGCCTGAAAGAGACTGTGTCCCTATGGGAAGCCTGTGTTGGAGCAAGTTCCTGACAGAACCTGGGAATCCATGGAGAGGAACCCTCAATGGACCAGGTTTGCTGTCAGGACTGGTGATCCTGTGAGGGACTCAGGCTGGAGCAATCAGTACCTGAAGGACTGTTCTCCTGATGGATGACCCACGTTGGGGAAGCTGTCCCCATGGGAGGCCCCATGCTGGAGCAGTTTGTGAGGAGCTGCAGCCCATGGGAAGGACCCACGTTGGAGAAGTTTGTGAGGGACTATCTCCCATGGGAGGGTCCCCACACTGTGGCAGTGGGAAGTGTGAGGAGGCCTACCCCTGAGAAGAAGCGGTCGCAAAGTCCATCTGTAATGAACTGGCTGTAACCTCCATCCCCCATTCACCTGCACCACTGAGTCCTGGGTAGAAGAAGGGGTGGAGGGAGGTGTTTTAAGAGTTTGTTTTTATTTCTCATTTTCCCTGCTCTGTTTTGATTGTTTATTAATAAATCAAACCATTTCTACCCAAGTTGAGTCTGTTTTGCCCATGATGCTAATTGCTGAGTGATCTCCCTGTCTTTATCTTGACACAGGGAAGCTCTTGTTACATTTCTTTTTCTCTCCCCTGTCCAGTTGAGGAGGGGGAGTGATAGAACGACTTGGTGGGCACCTGGCACCCAGCAAAGGCTAAACCTCATTCACTTTGTATGATGGTTGATGTCCTCAGGGAAAGTTACTTGAATATTCCTTCAGGATGCAGAAAAGGAAAGCATTGGTAGAGCTGCAGCTATGCATTGCCATTGCATGTCCATAGTCTGTTAGTGAGTAAAAAGCTGAGTTCTCTCACCTCCAGCCTTTGCTTCAAGCTACTGTGTGCTGACAGCTTTTAGGTGGAACGACCTAAAAATGAGTACCACTCATGTAGCTCTTGCATGTTAGCCTATGTGCTCTTCTAACCTTGCTATCGTTAGTGCAGTCCTTGGATGATTGTAATATTTCAGAAGTGTGGTATTATTTGGAGCACACTCTAGGAGACAAATATAGCCTTCAAGAGATGGTGACATTGTTTCTAAACTCATGATAAATGAAAAAGCTAAAGGATATGAAAAACAGTGTAATAGCTATTGAGAACACGGTGGCTGGTGCATAGAAAGTCAAGATTAGAATACCTAAAAGGTGTTTTTCAGAACTTTCTGTGAGGCATCAGAAGCTCTTGAAATGTAAAAAGTTTCACCTTGTCTGATTTGGTACATTTTAATGATATCTTAGGACACACCAGAACTTACTAGTTATATTGCTATTTACCTCCTCCACTCAGAGGAAGTTTTTTCAGTTTCTCTCACTTCTCATAGTGCATGTGTAACCATGCTGAAGTTTCTGCATAACTTCAGTTGCATATTTCTCTTCGTTCAAACTTTAGTACAGAATACCATCCATACCTTCTGCACCCTGTCCCGTTTCTATTTATCTGAGCAGTTCATGCTGCATGTCACAAACCAGCGTAGTCTATCTACCTGCACTGTGTGGAACAGATTTCTCCATTCCTTTGAAATAAATAACCAGTTACCTGCAGAAATTGCTGACTGCATGCTTGGCTTGGTTCCTGGCATCGTTCTGGTCTTCCCCACCAGCCACATAGAGAAATCCATCCATCACGGTGACACACTGATTAAAACTTTTAGCAGGCATTTCACTCAGCTTCTTCCATCCGCTTTCGGGGTCTCTGTATAAGATGTCTCTGCTAAGAGACTTTTCTGTTAGAGCAGGGCGTCCCCCAACAGTAACTAAGACTCTGAAACCTCCACGAATCCTTGTTCTTCTGGACTGAAGTGTGTTCTGGTGATAGGGAAGCAAATGATAGTTCATGGCATCCACTAGGAGCTTATGGCACTCTGCATCTTGCATCATTCTTGGCACAGTTTGAACGTAATTGACAAGGTCTTGGGCTGAGATGGTACCAAAACGGATGTTACCTAAGAGATCGGCAGCAAACTTTACTCTTTTTTGGTCAAATTCCAGCCATTTTATTGCAATCTGGAATGCAACAATTTCAGAAGGCAACTGTAAGTCATCATCTGCAAGAAGTTCATTAATCTGATCAAATGTAAGTTTTAAGAACTGATCCGTTTCTGAAAACTCAATGAAGTTGTCCCTAATAAACTTGTGCGCTGCTTCCTTGGTTGTTTTCAGTCCGTACGTTTCTGCAATATTGGCAACATACATACAATTCTCAACACTGATTTCTTGGATTAGAAAATCACAGCACATCTTTACAAGAGTGTGAATCTGTAAATAAATTGCTGTGGAAATAATACTACCTATTGTATAAAGTGAGAGAGTAAGTTTTCCAGTGTAAGCATAAGCGATAACAGTAGCTAGACCCAATGGGGATACATCATTGAGGTCTACTCTTTGAGTGGATGGATCTTTCTTTAAGATGTTGTGGAAGTAGTCACTGCTTGAAGCCATCACTACCTTGTGAACATTGAAGGATTTGGTTTTGGTACTGATAGTCAAGTCACAAAGAAAATTTTCTTGCCTCATTCTGCTCAGACCTTCCAAGAGGTTTGGGCTATATAATGGATCAGAAACTTCAGATGAGATGCAGCTGAAGCCATTTCCTCCATCTAAGAGTCCATTCAAGCCATTCAGTTTACTGAGGGGGCCATCTTCCACAATGATGGTCATTTCATTGATATCTGCTTTGTTCTTTTTCACATTCTTCTTCTTAGGGGCCATGACTGCAATGAAATACTACAGCCAAGGGCTTGCTAAAAATAAAATGAAAATGTTTAGAGCTACGCTGCAGTTGTGAAATTTAATAGCTATGTGATTATGCAACAAATCTAACCTTTGTCAATACACAGACACAAAAACATTCCACATATATGATAATCTGTCTTCATAAGAACTATTATACTCTCCTAGATTAATAACAATTGATACTCAAACTGTGAAGAATTCATCTACAAGTAATTCCTTTTAAAAAAAATAACAAGGTAATAAATTAACATTCACCCATTATCACCATATTCAAAGAGTTAAATTCTCTGAATGAGTTTGAGAGTGCAAAATTTTGTAAAAATATATTTAAATCAGCCAGGTTCTAGACCAGAGTTCTTTAGTCTGAGGCCTAGGAAATATATAGGCCCCCAACTTTATTAATCCAGGGCTTGTATAGACTTACAGGTGAGTTCAGAATTTCACCAGGAAATACTAAGAATGGAAATGATTCTTAAAGAAAAGAAAAGCAACTCAACAAGATAAGACATAAAACCCCCCTGAATTTTAGTATGATGTCATATTAATATGTAAGATCTGCTCCAAACTATGTCCAGATTTTTGCAACTTTTGATTTTCCAGACTGATGACATTCTATTTCCCATGTCAGAGTTGCAAATACTTTCTATTCATAGCACATTTTCTGTGCTGTTTAATATCAGGAATTTTAAATTTATAATCCTACTTTCAGGATATTGTGAAGATGTAGAGAGAAGATGTCTAACTTTTATTTGAGAAAAAATGTCATGCAAACTCTAGGAAAGAACTTTAAACGAGTTCTTCGTGTGTGAAGGTAAGAATTCTTCCCATACAGCTACATTAGAACAGATACTTGAATTACATGTATCATCTCTAGGCAAGTTCCAGCTCTTGCTGAAATGAAGGGCCATGTTTTTGTTAAATGCAAGATGAGACAGCCCCTAAGCAGTTTTCAAACGAGCTATTTCAAATATGCTAATATGCCTTGAAGGAAAGCACTTATCTTCAATAACATAGTTAACCAGAATTGCTGAGACCAGCATTCAAAGTCAATCATACCATTTATGTCCAGTATTATATCCATTGATTTTAAAACAATTTCTACATGCAAATTTCCTTTGTGATCCTTCTGCTCATAAAAAACAGAACATGAAGAAATGACAAAAAAACCCTGGATTCTTTCAGATAACTTAATAAAAAGACTTTAGTAATATTTCTGTCTCGAATCTCAGCACATCAGTTTTTCCTGAAGCACATAGAATGTCACAAAATAATAATTTAATTATAGAAAGGAATGGTTGCTGCCTGTGGGCATCAGAATTTTTTTTTTTTGCCGCTGCTGGGTGATGACCATGTGCAGAGCAGTCGAGGGAAAGGGCCATGTGTGCCTCAGTGTCAGTGTCAGCCCGTGCTGACGTGAGCTGCGAGCCCTAAAATGTTGGTGTGGTAGAACGAGGGTCAGCTGCTGCCCGGCTCCCCCCGCTCCGGCTGCATTCCAGGAGATGCATCTGTTGAGAACTATCAGAGTCACCTCCCAGAATAGCAACCTCCCAGCAGCTTGCCATTTTAAGACAGGTTCAATTGGAGGTATAGCTGGTGTTTTAGTATATTTGCTTGTTTAACACAACTTCTGTTGCAAAAAACCGTATGATTTTGCAAGTGTCATGTATATTTGTTGGCATAGAATAAAAGCACAAATGAACTTGTGGATGCCTTTGTATATTATCTATGTAGTTAAAGGTTTGCATATTAATAGCCACAACTTTACAGCTGGCAAGGGCATGTTCTTTTGGCAGTCATATTTCTGATTCTAAATATTATTAGAGACCCGTAACTTAAAAACCTTAATACATGCAGCATTTAATGTTCATTGCCTCACATTGCAGAGCTCATTTAAATATATGACAGTTCTGCTCAAAAATGGCCACTCTCCAAAATTTTCTCCTGGAAAACACTTTTCCATCAGCAGAAATGTCACCTGTTAGGTTAGTGTACAAGCACGTAAGTGACAGGACATGCAAAACCAGTGAAACAAATCAAATGATACTATAGTAAATCCAAGTTTCTGGACATTGAAAGCACTGGATGATTTGGTTTTCTATACCTGTTTGCTTTCATCTAATTTATTTTAGCTTAAGAATAACTCATGTCAAAGGTCTAAAGGACCCCTGGAGAACCCTAAACAATGCATTCAACACCCTCCCCCCATCACAAAAAAAAAATTCTCTTCAAAACACTATTAAAGTGAGGAGTTAAAACCCCCTTACCCTCCTCAGAAAAATGTTGTCCCAGAGCTGTCCCAGAAGCTGTCAGTGCAAATGCCTCTTCCTTGGAAAATGAGACGACAAAAAGAGGGAAAATGTAGTAAAAAAGAGAGAGAAAGATCAGAGGCCACTAGTCCCAGCTTGTGGTTTTCAGTGTGACACTTTGCTGCCACAGCGAGCGAAAGAGACCGGAGCCTGCACTCGAGTGCTCTTTAAAATGACCCCTCCTCTCCGTGCCTCACTCCCTGCCTCTGCCCTGCCACGGAAGCTCAGCTTCCTGAGGCTATCTGGCCTCCAGAAAACAGGAGGATAATCCCAAACCCTCCAAATGCACAGGTACAAGGGAGGAAAGAGAAGGGAAGGTGAAGATGGTAGGTCCACAGCAGATCTAATTGTCCTAGGTAAGTATAGAGTGGATCATTGGATTCTTCATTTCAAAGCTGGGTGCTTAGGTGAAAACCAGTATGCTTGGGGAGGGTGACAGGTTTAGACAGGAAATAAGGAAGATATTTTTTATTATGAGGGTGGTAATACACTAGAACAGGTTGCCCAGAGAAGTTGTGGATGCCCCATCCCTGGAAATGTTCAAGGTCAGGTTGGATGGGGCTTTCAGCAACCTGACCTAGTTGAAGATCATAGAATCATAGAATGGTAGGGGTTGGAAGGGATCTTTAGAGATCATCTAGTCCAACTGCTTTGCAGAAACAAGTTCACCTAGATCAGATCACTCAGTAATGCAACCAGGTGGGGTTTGAAGACCTCCAGAGAAGGAGACCCACAATGTCCCTGGGCAGCCTGTGCCAGGGCTTCCTTCACCCTTACAGTAAAGAAGTTTTTCCTGAAGTGGAACTTTTTATGTTTCAGCTTCCTTCCATTACCCCTTGTCTTGTCACTAGATACAACAGAAAAAAGGGATGCCCCAACCTCTTGATACCCATCATTTAGATATTTGTAAATATTAATGAGATCTCCCCTCAGTCTTCTCTTCTCTAGACTAAACAGCCCCAGTTCCTGCAGCCTTTCCTCATAAGGAAGATGCTCCAGTCCCCTGATTCTTAGTGGAATCCATGGCAAGGGAATTGAACTGTATGATCTTTGAAGGTCCCTTCCAACCCAAACTCTTCTGTTACTACATTATTTGATGATCTAAAATAATCACCATCCTAACTTGTGGGTTATACCATACACCAGAATAGTTTACCTCCGCGTCTTGTCCAAGTCACTATCAGGAATAATACAAAGCCAAACCTCCACATCCCTGGAGAACTTCATCCCAGGATGCAACTGAATGCATGGGAAGGGAAGGATGTTGGGGGAGGTGGAAGTCAGAAGAAGGGAAGATATTCTCTTGGCTCGACTTTGTGTAATGCTTCATTTGGTAGATTTAGTTGATTGCCTCCAGGCTTGGATGGGCTATTACAACAACTGCTGCAAAACAACACTTCTTGTTTTGAACAAAAGGGCATTGCTATACTAGTGGAATTACAAAAAGTTACAAGATAATAATGAAAAAACAGAATAGGGAATTAAGAGGTGATCAAGCATGTGAAAAAAGAGTGAAGGAGGCAGAAGTAAAGCCAAACCCTCCTAATAGCTTTCCTTATGAAAAATAGTGCCATAGCTGTGAAAAACATAAAGATGAAGCCTTATTTAAAGACATATTTTTGGAAGTTCTTACTATATTTTTTTTCCTCATGTAGAATTTTTTCTGCCTCAAATACACAGCTCAACGTAACATCAGACAGAGGACAACTGATAGCATATATGTGGCATGCAAACTGGTCTTTGGAACTATTAATTTTCATTTTCTATTAATTTGCACATAACAAAGTCTTTTAAAACATAACCAGTACCAGGATAAGCTAAAAGTTATAATTTTTTTTAAGAAATAAAACTTTTTTGTAAAAAATTTTCAGATATTATTAACTTTTTCCCCCCTTATATCTTGAAAAAAAAAATAGTCTTTCTGCTTATTCCTTTTTAATGGCATATAAATTAATTACTATAAAATATTTTGTGCTGGTGAAATCCTTGCAATCAAGTCTTGAATTATCTTTTTAGTCAAAAGCACAGGTAGTACATTTTTTGGCAACACCTTAAGCCTCTCAAGATGTATCCTTTTAGGTACAAGTGAATTTCGGGGAAAAAATATTGGATTTGCTCCACGATGAACTCATCTATGTGAGTGACTAAGGAAAATACTATAAATCTATGCAGCAGTAGCAGGTCAAGTAGTAATGTTCTAAGAATTTTAGAGAGAAAAAAAGCCCAAACATTTCAAGAGATTTATTCTTAGCCCAATAAACAAGGATTATTGTTATTATTTGTTCCAAGCGTGTAAGTCAGAATCAGCAATAAGGAAAGCTCTTGTATCAGCAGAGACAGGCCTTAAGGCAACAACAACCATCTTTCCATGTACAACCATTTCTGCACTCTTTCTGGAAAATGTAAAGCTTTTTCTTTGAAGTCAGTATACTTTGATTTGGTGGTGGAACACGAGTGTCACGGCCATGACCACATCAAGATCTACCTTGGTCAACTACAGATGTTACCAAAACGCAGCCTCAACTTTAGATTGTGACTGCTTTGTTTGCTCTGAGCCTTTTCTGTATACTCAGCCAGACACTGTGAACCTCCCTCAAAGCCCATATTTAATTTGCTATAATATTTACAAAAATATCTTTAAATGCATTAATCTGAAGGTATTGAGTAATTATATTAGTAATGCCTTTAGGAAGCCTGGAGCTCCTCATGCAGATTGGAGATAACTGAAAGCATACTGAATTTCAGTGGGATCTGCAGTCTTTTCAATAGCTGCTCAATAAATGTGTGAACTACAACTCTCTAGGATCAAATACACAGGTCTTGATTTCTCTGAAGGTGGCTTTGTGGAACTGTGTTCCCAGCCCCAGGTAGGTCACTCCGACCTCCTCCATGAGGCAGACCTCCCCTGATGCTCAATCACTCACTCCCAGTTTATTGCTGAATTTTGCCCAGCCAAGATTCTCACATGGATCCAGACCTAGAAACTCTCACCTAGCTCTTCGCCTTAGCTCATACAAAGCCTATTTGTCTTTCTGGTTTTAGTCATTCCTTGGAAACTCAATGAGCACTGGCAGTAGGGCATGGAGACCCTAGGGATGAGATGAGAGCTTGCAAGCCTCAGAGCAGAGCTGATGGAAAAAGACAGCTCTCAAGAACATAGTAACAGAGCAATTATTGGAGCTGTATTTTTGTGTGTGGCAACTCTGCTTTTTCCTAATAGAAGTCCTAATAAAAAACCAAATCCGTGTAACAATCAGCACTGGCCATCAGTTTTGAAGGGCCAAGTTCCTCTGCCAAAGTTATGACAGGTGATACGAGAAATGCTGAAGCTAAATCTGGGTTAGAAACAGTTCTCTTGCTCTAGTAAAGTTTTCTGAGAGTTTAAGCACTTTCTTCCTCTTCATTGGCATGAAATAATGATGATTCAGAATATGGGCAGAAGTGCAGTAAGGAGATTTCCCTCATCCCAGGAAACCCAGTAACTTGAAAATTAAGGCTTTTAAACAACATATGGGAAACCTAGCTTCAACCACATAATCCAAACGACAGTCTGAGCGTCAACGTCCCTGCTCAAAGATGACTTTCACTATAATGTTGGTGCAGGCTGAATCTCTTCCAAGTTTTCTCTCTGCATAAATGCCACTTTGTAGAAATAATTTCATACTATTACGGCCAGAAAAATAAAGGAAAAGTAACTAGTTGCAGATGGCCGATTTTAAGGTAGGGTTGATGAAGTCTCTATGCACTTTGAAAATGAGTTATTCTGTTAAAGAAAAGTCGAGCATGAGAACTGGAGAGTCGGTCTGCAACAGAGACCTACATTTGCTTTTTTCAATACCCAACCTGAGCACTCTACCTACCAGCTATTTTGGTTTCTCTCCTGATAAATTTGCTATGTGCTGTGCCAAGCTGTAATAAGATCTATTTTGCAAGACTAGTAACCCTAACGTAACTCTAATCCTTCCCCTATAATTCAGATTGGGTATGCTCTTTTTAACACTTCCCCCAACCATGGCTTTAAAGAGTGAAAGGTGTTCTATATATCTGTTTTAATTTTATCTACATGAACTTCCAGGGAAATATTGCAAACCTGTAGATTTTTTTAAAGGAGGGACTCATACAGCTTGGAATCTTTCAAGCGCGTGCTCAGCCTCAGCACGCTCTGCGGCAGAGATCCTGTTTCAGCTGCGTGGTTCATACAGCACCAAGGATCAATTCCCTGCCCCATGTTTTCTGTAACCTTTGGTAAACCAGGCAGGAGCCATGCTAAAAGTTGTAGTGCCCAAAAGCGCTGTTCCCCTCTGAAAATTAAATTTAAAAAAGCATTAGCCACCTGTAATAAGGCAGGACTGAAGGAAAAGTCCTCTTCAGCCTGAGTACTGCCTGCTGCAAGTTAGGACAGCAGCAAGGTGCCAGCTGGTGCCAGCCACATCTTCATAGGCTTGGCCTTGCTACACCTACACATCCTTAGAGACAGGTAGGGTCAACAGAAGTGCCACACACCTTATGATTGCTTGCAAGTAACTGAACAAGTTTGCGTGAGCAAATGGCTCTGATGGCTCGGGGGTTGAACTAAGTGCATCTCTAACGGTCCCTTCCAACCCTACCATTCTATGATTCTATGCTAACAGTGTCCTTCCCACCTGGTGCACCCAGAAGACAGAGACCTCTCTAGGCTTCTCCAGGGGCTGGCTTGGCTTAACTGATGGTCTGCCCTTGCTGGATGAGTGTATATCCCACGGCATTGCTCCCGCTGTCTCCCCACCCACTCCATGGTCCTACTGCAATTATAGCTGTGCTTGTTCAGTACTGCACATTTAAATACAGCTGAAAGTGGCAGAACAAAGAAAAGCACATAGATTTTATTATTGCTGATAGTTTGGTAGCAAACAGCCGCACCTAACGGCAAACAGCCTGACAGGGAAGGGCCACTTCTAGTCGGGCCCCGTTGGCCGTGCCTGCCTTCACAATACCGGAGGCCAGAGCTCGGGCCTGGGCAGCGACAGGAGCGCTCCAGTTCCTGACAACCCCGCGGAAAGCTCCGGCTGAGGTGCGCAAGTGCTCGGAAGGCCCGGTGGCTCCGTGAGGGGCAGAGAGGCAGCAGGGGGAGCTGAGGGCACCGGCAGCCGCCGGCAGGCACGGGGAAAGACCGCGGGGTGCAGCGGCGCGGGTCCGCAACACCGCCAATGGCGCGGCGGGCGCGGCTACAAGAGAGGCGGGAGGAGGACGAAGGGCCGCGGCGGCCCAGGCCAGCAGTCGGATCCGCTGCCATGGCGGAGGGGCGGAGCGTGGCGCAGAGGGTGCTGGAGCTGAAGGAGCGACTAGGGTGTGCCCAGGATTCGGCGCAGGTACTCTCCCTGCGGCCCCGCCGTCTCCGCGGCGGCGGTGCATCCGGGGGCGTTAGGAAGCTGCTCGCTCTCTTAACGTATACGAGCTATGATTCCGTGCACACATGTAACGTAGCGGCGGGGGAGAGGCCTTGGGTTGCGGTGCTGCTGCCTAGACAAGCCCGGTGGGGAGCCTGGCCGCGCCCGCGCTGCCTTCCCTCGCTGTTGTGTTCCTCCCGCCCCGCCGCAGGCTGCCGGCCCTGACGAGCAGCGAGAGAGGGGTTTGAGCTGGCGCAGCCTGCTGGGCCGCGCAGGGGAACCTCAGTGTGAAACTCTGGCGCTGGGCCTCGATTTTATTTCCCTCCCTTGCCGTGACCGGGAGGGGCTGAAGGAGGGCTTGGTTATGCATGGCTATTTCCCGAGTGGGTGTGGGCCGAAGCTTGGTGTGGGTGGCTGAGAGCCCCTGCGTGTAGTTAGATGAGGAGAAGAAGAGCAAGCAAAGCCAGATATGTTGTTATATCTAACAAGTAACCCTGGTTGAATAAAGTGGAATCAGCCAGGCCAAGGTCAGAACACAGCAGCATCAGCTGGGGTGCCAGTCTCTTATGTTTGTAAGACATTTTCTTCGTGAAATAGGTGTTTCTGCTTTGTTTTAACGAGATACGGGAGCTGTCACACCTTGCTATTCCTTGTGCATAAAGAACAAAGCTACTCTTATCTCTGGAAGGAATTAACCTCTGTAGGACAGTGGGACTGCTCAGTAGCTGCAAGGGCTAGATAAGGAAGCAAGCAAACATCAGTGAGGGATGCATCAGAACTGCCTATGGAAGCTGTGCTTGACACTTGAGGTTCTCAGAGGCAGACGGGGAGATAAGCAGAGACTCCAGGGTGGAGGGGGGAAGAAGACATCCTCAGTTTTCTGAGCAGCAGAAATGGAAGCAAAGCAGGAGATGCCCACTTAGCTTTAGTGTTTTACAAAGTAATAAATGGCATTTGACTGAGGAATGTGTATTCAAAATCGTGTAGGGTTTTTGAGGGTTAAATTCAATTTGAAAGTACAGCTCATTTGCTGTGATAGTGTTCCAAGATGTTAAAATTTGTCACAAGTTTGTGGAAGTATTTGCAGGCAGAGGGCGTCAGTGAAGTTGCATTGTGTGTGGTAGTTAATCAGCTTTAAAGGCATAGTTATTAATCATGTCTACAGTGTGTTTTCAGCGTGTGTGTGTATGCATATGTAGGAAATACTGATTTTCTGAGCCGCTAATGGTTTATCTTCCTGAGTGCCAGTGGTGTGGGCTTTGTCAAAAATTCAAACCCCTGTGCAGGTGTTTCTTCACATATTTTAATTTGCAGGTCAGTGAGCCTAATTTTTTTTTCAGGTGGTTTGATCAGATATTCTAGTGTTTGAGATTTATTTATTTTTAATACTTGGGGATGGTGTTGATATGATAATCTGACAAGAGATTTAGGAGGTAATTAATTTTTAAGTGACTCCAAAACCAGTAAGTTTCAAATGACATCCAGCTCAAGTGAAAAATCTGCCATGGCAGATTTGGCTCTGTTAAGGAAGGGGATGCACAGTTTTTGTGTGTCATGACTGCAAGGAGGTGCTGCATAAAATGGGACTAAGGGTGGTGCTGCAGCACTTTACTGTCCTTGACAAAACTGTCTAGTGAAATAGAAGTATAAACGGATAACAGAGGCTAAGGAGGGGTAGGGGAAGTGAGAAACTGATAGCCATAAATTGGCAGTCATGAAATGCACTGCTAATAAAATGGAAAAAATATGGTTATTATGTTTAAAGGCAAAGAGGAAAGTTTTAGGTATATGGGAAAGTAACAATAAATCAGTATTACAGTGTGCATGTAGGTGAGTGTTGGTGGCATCGAATGTTTCTGTTCCAGGCTTGAGAATAATATTTGTTCTGGCACTACATAATAATTTCTAAGTATGCCTTGATCTGATAGTAACCAGGGAAGATGTGGATCAGTGATTGTTCACGTCAAAAGGCTTCTTAATGTGTGAGGACTGATAGTCACACCAGTGAGCTTTCAGAAAATTGACCAAAAAATGAACAGAACTAATGATTTAGGTATTGAGTGGTGCTCAAGGTACTAGGGAAGTTTCAGCAGGACAGGAAAAAGATACTGTGCTATTTTTCATGCATTAAAATGAAGTGGTCTTCATTGATGTTGATTATGAAGGATTGTGTTGAACAGCTAGCTGTATGATGTTGCACATGAGATGTGACTGATGTAGAATTAAAAGATGATGCCATGGTCTGTGCCACTTGGTGAGGCTTTAGGTAGATATCTGCTGCCAAATTTATGTTAAATCATATTCAGCTGACACTGTTATAAATGTATGCGAGTCTCTTAAGGTATGCTTCTGTATGATGCTAATTACAGTAGCAGTGTTACGGGCCTGATGCAATATATAAAATGAGTTTCAATTGCACTGACCAAAAATAAGTGCCAGACCTCATCAGAAAATACTGTTCATTTGTGGTTTTGGTTGCGGGTTTGTGGTATTTTATTTTGGGGTGGGAGGGTAATTATGCATCTGTTCTTGATACTACTCAAATCTTTCTTGATTTAGAAGATAGCAAGCATTGTAGGGAAATACTACAAATAGTGAAATAATTTGTGTTAAATAGACTCTTCTATAAACCAAGTTTGAGCAACATGCATTTTAACATGGCTTAGTGGAAAGTCACAGCTAGGAGCTGTGAATATAGGTCACTTAGGATAGGAGGCTGTATTTTGGAAAGCAGTGACTCAGAAAATGATTTGGAGCTCTGATGTATGACCAGTTGAGCATGAAATTGCAGCACAATGTAGTGGCTTATGGAATAAATGCTATCTTTGGGTAGCTTAGCAAGGTTATGTTATTACCGTTATATAGTATTAGAGGGACAATTACAGGAATATTGTGTCCTGTTCTAGGGACTGTTTTTAAACAACATGGCCAAGCTTGAAAGGTAAAAAGGCAGCCAGAGAATGGCTGTAGCTCTGCGGAACATAACTTACTAAAGAACCAAGGTGAAGTGTGTGATTAGTGTTTACATTTCTGTGTTGTGTAAGATGTTTGAAAGAAAACTCCTTGAATTAGCAGAAAGAGATCATTAGATTCAGTAGCTGAAAACAAAACTAGATAAATATTTTCAGACAAACAGGTTTGTTTTTTTTTTTTTACTGAGACCCTAGGAATTCCTTGCTTGAGAATCCATTGAGTTATTTTTATAATACATCTTCAGAGTCTTAGTGCTCTATCAAATAAGGTGTCTATCTCTGCCAGAAGTTAGAGACTTGGTGAAATGTCATGGTCTCTCTCACAGAAGAGAGTGAGCTAAACAATCAGAGGGATCCCTTTTCAAAGAGAAATGCAGCTAGTTAGTGAGGAGGGAAGGAGAGAAAGCAGGAAAGCTACTGGGGTGAAATGTTGAGTTGGTCACTTGACCAGAGATGGCCTGAAGACTTCTTAACGGTTCCATCCTTCCTGAGAGCCCAGCCTCTACTAGAAGGAATGAGGGGACTGTACAAACACTTTTATGGAGCAACACTGGTGCAGGGAGAAGAGACCAAACTCAGTGGGCCTAGAATCTGTTCTTACAGTCTCTTTGCTTTCAGTTTTGATTTTACTTGTGTCACACCAGTGGTGGACCATCTCTATGTTTGTCCATAAGGTACTGTTTCTGTTGTCTGTTTGTTGCATGGAGACCCATCTTTTGAGCTTGCTTTGGAATGTCATTTATTGGAAAAAAATCCCTCAATCCTAAAGGCTTTGGATCATTCTTTAGACTGGATCATCTTTCAGTATTTAGGATTTACACAGAATATTTTGAGTGGTATGTAGAGGTAACTTTTATGTTCTTAATATATTTTTTTTTCTTTAAAGTTTACCATCTCTTTTAAAGTCAATAGAGTTTCTCCATGAGGGTAGCTGATTGTGGTATGCGGGATAAAGGTAAAATAGTCTGAAAACCAGTGCAGGGTTACATAAGCATTGTGCATATGGAAGAACCTGGGGGAAACGGTTCCTGTGTACAGTCCAGTGAGATAAGTCAGATGTCCTACACATGCTATGGTAAGATATGGTTAGAGCAAGAACAGGCTGCAGATAAATAACTTTCTCTTTATGACTTATTTTATGGAGTAGCTGTAGTGGTGCACCTCAGCTCAAGAGGGACAGAGAACTTCTGGAGAGAGTCCAGCACGCGGCCACCAAGATGACTAGGGGACTGGAACATCTTTCAGATGAGGAAAGGCTGCGGGAACTGGGATTGTTTAGTCTGGAGGAGACTGAGAGGAGATATTATTAACATTTATAAATATCTAAAGGGTGGATGTCAGGAGGTTGGGACATCCCTTTTTTCTATAGTAGCCAGCAACAGGACAAGGGGTAATGGGATGAAGCTGGAACACAAAAAGTTGCATTTAAACATAAGAAAAATCTATTTTACTGTTCAGGTGAGGGAGCCCTGGCACAGGCTGCCCAGAGGGGTTGTGGAGTCTCCTTCCTTGGAGGTCTTCAATGACCTGCCTGGACATGTTTCTATGTGACCTGATCTAGGTGACCCTGCTTCTGCAGGGGGGTTGGACTAGATGATCTCTAAATGTCCCTTCCAACCCCTACCATTCTATGATTCTATGACATAAATATCATGACTCCAAAGTTTGTTTTTCTAAGGAGAGTTAGTTTCAGTGATAGGCTTTGCTGTATCTTGTGCTTCACGGTAAACCTTTCTGTAGCTTTCAGCAAAGTCCGATAGATACTGGAGCTTGGGTTTTGTGTTTTAAAAGCAAATAGTCTCTCCTAGTCTTTGATAGAGAAATGAGAACTCTGTAGTAAATAGAGTAAATACAAAGTTTCTCTATTACTGATGTTTGCTGCAAATTAAAATTGCTTTTTTTCCTAATTCTGTCTGTAAGTTCGGCTCTGAATGCCAAGGGCTTGAAGATGGATGGTTCCTACCTGCAGGTAGGGACTGTTGTTTTCTTGGCCCAGTTACAGTACAAGGCAAATGGAGCTCTCTCTCACTTGGTAGTCCTTTATAGACATCGCCGCTGATCTCACTTCAGTCTGAGCTGCTCTCTGCTTTCTAGAGATCAGAATCGCTTCTCCTAAAAGGCTTGTCAAAGTGTTTAATCAAGGCTTTCTGTTTCCCTTTTAATGAGACTCTCTTGTTTGTCTTAATTTGACAAATGTTATACACATTTCAGGAACGCAAAATGAACAGTGTGGTCTTTGATTTAGAAAACTTTGGAAGTTTTATCTTTCATTAACATGTGTTGGCTACATTTGGAGGTGCTTGTCATCCAGGTATTTTTGTCATTTAGCCTAGTGGTTTGAAGTTGTATGAATGGTAATTGCCTGCTTCCTGGATCTGTTCTGAAATGAACTCGGCTTATTCATTAACTTAGTCCAAAAGCAATCAAGAGGAAACTCTTAATCTTTGTAGCTTGGTGAAAATATCTTTTAGTACTCTTCAACTTCAGCATTCAGTTCTTCAGTGCTAATGTTTCTGGCCTGTGGGCTTTTTTTGGTTTTTTTTCCCAGTAGTTCGCACTGTCATCCTGTAGAGCAAAATCAGACCTGTGAGTAATGAGTACTTTCTTTTTTAGTTGCAAAATAAATTAATTTAGAAACATGTGCCCATTCATTTAATTGCTGAACTAATCTGCCACTATCATAGTTTCTAATGCTTGTGATTAGTATTGTGAGCAATTATTTATTATTTCTTTCTACACGAGTATCTTTGCAACACATTTTTTTTCCCCTGATTGATTATTTACAAAAGTTCTTCAGCTTGTGAAGTATGTAGCCTATACTTGTGAAGCCTCTGGAAGAAGTTAAATGTTAAACCTATATTGTTTTCAGAAGGAAGAGTAGCTCTTGTAGGATACAAAATTGTTTTTAACGTCGTTGTTTATATTCTTAACACGATTTGCTGGCTCAAGGAGCATCCTACTCTTAAAGAGGAGATAAGCAGAACTTCACATGGCTTTTGTACTGATTCTGAAATTCTGGTCAGGAACCTTACAGAGGTATGTGTCCTGTGATTTTTTTATAGTTTGGTGAACTTTTTGAGAGTTGATTTGTTATCTGTGTTGTTAGGTGTATGTCTTATTGTTGCAGTGTTTCTCCTTTTCCCAGGCTGCAAAGCATTTCTCCTGTACTTCTCTAGGTCTCAGAAACAGTTGCACGTGTTGAACTACTCACAGGAAGAGCTGCACGCTAGGCATGTTGATAGAGCCCACTGTAAACGGTGAAATTCGGCATCAAACCTAGGATTCCACTACTAATGCATTACAGGAACAGTGCAAATTAGAACAGCAATAGAGAAAAATATCCCCCAGTGCAATTTGTAAATGTACTGACTTATTTTAATACCTTTCCCACCTTCTGCAACACCATTTCAGAAACAGTATCCAATAGGATAAAGGACAGTTTATCAGTTATTTAAGTTGAGATACCTGTTATTAAAAACATTCTTGGTAGTCACTTTTGTGTTCCTGCTGTGGCATTTAGAAGTGGCAATGATCTGAGACACTTGGCTAGTGTTCCAGGCTTTGTGAAAGCCTGAATATGCTGTTACTTCAGTTGCACATTGATTCTGTCATCTGCATAATATGGCATCATGGAGGTTTGTGAAAGATAAAGCGAACTGCTTGTGCGTGGTCAACTGCAAGACTCTGAGGTGCCATATATTCATTACCAAAGAAGCTGTGTTTTATTGCTGAGGAAATTTATGCTCTGCTTATAAATGAGACTTCTGTGTTATTAAACACTTCTCATAGAAAGGTGAGCATTTTGTATTTGAAAAATTATTTCCTGCTTTGATGGAAATGTTGAGTTTTGTAACAGGTGTATGCTTTGCCAGTACAAAATATCCAGTTCTAGCTTGTACCTGTTTTGTTAACATAGAAGTTACAGTCAAGTTTTCAAAAACCTTACTTTTTTCTTTTAAACTTGGCTCCCACCATCTCTATTGTCTTTACTTGGCCCAAGCTGTTGAAGTGGTGCTGCTGATGGGGAGACCTGCTGGGAGAGTTGCTGATTTTTGCATGGTGGTTCTGCATAATGCAGCTTTTCTATTCAATTTGTGACAAATAAGGGTCACTGCTACATGAGGATTGTGGGCATGCAGACGTGGTTTGTATTGCTGACCTTTAATGTAATCTGTGTAGTGGTAAATTCATACCTATTGGATTTTCTGGTGTTACTGGAATTGAGGGGTTGGCAGAACTGTACTGGTTCACAATGCAGACTTCAAGCACAACCCTGATATGCAGTGAGGATGTGAAGGAGCACTTACATTTTCCTGGAGTTACTGGATATTTCTCTTAGCACTGTTGAGTGTTTTTGCATTTAACATGTGAATAAGCACGAGGAAAACAGAATGGAATTTATGAATATTTGTTTAAAAAAACTATATAATGCTTCCTTCCAGATCATAAAAACACTTAAGATGCTACAGGATTTGGATGTATCACTGGATATTCTAGTGGTAAGTGACCAGTAATATATAGGATCTTCCATAGTGAATTACTGTGTAAATGTTATGGATCTGCAGTCACAGACACAGTGACCATGTGATTTGTGGTGGTTTTTTTTTTGACTGAGTCATGATTTGTTTAGAGCACTGGACAAGGAACCATGGACCCTTTTCCAATAGTTGCCTGGAAGCTAGGCATATAATTTGAGTAATGTAGGAACAGGAACCTGAGCATATAGAGAATCCTTTGCTACTCAGCATTGGTTCCTGCACGTTGTAAAACTGTTTTCAAGTCAGTGCTTAAGGTAGAACAAATATGAGTGAACCATTCTTTAGGTCAGTTATCTAAGTCTGCTCTTTTGGTAGCAGCTTAAGGTTAATTTCTTGCATTTAAAGAACAAGCATCCAAGTAAGGCTATTTGTGACTTTTATTCTTATCCAAGCTATCAAATGTTATATTAGAAATTCTCACACTGGTTTGTGAAGCTTCTAGTTTTTATAAGCAATGTGTCTCTATTGTGGGAAGAAAAAAATGTTTTGTTCAGAGAGAGTTCTTTGAAGAGTTAGAGAAAAATATGGTGATAACTGTCTGGCCTATTCAGGTTAAGACACTTGCCTGCCTAAACACAGGTGAACTTATGCTGGAACACAGCAATATTTATGTATTTTTAATGGAAGAGAAAATAATCATAGAATCATAGAATGGTAGGGGTTGGAAGGGACCTTTAGAGATCATGTAGTCCAACTCCCCTGCAGAAGCAGGTTCATATCATATCACAATTAGTAGTTCATAGTGACAAAGGGTTTCTGCAGACAATTCATGTTCCCAGGAAACTTGCATGTTTTATAATGTGACAGAAGTCGATAGAAGCTATCAAGTCAAGTAGAGGAAAAGAGATGTCTTAAAACTGATGATTCCCCATATTTTAATGCATTTGAAGAACATAAACAGCTTTTGGAAATAATCCCACAATACAACCCAGGATTGCTCAAATTATACAAAAGCTAAATATCCTTAAAGTGAGTTTAAGGAAGTCCTTTCTAAGGTGTGATGGGCTGATTATGTGAGAATAGCATGTGTATAGTTTTTGCTCAAAGTTGACAGATGTATCATTTCACTAGTTAGTTAGAGCATTAACTGGTTGCTGCTAACTTAGTGAATTCTGGGCTTTGTATCTTAAAAGTTGAGAGTTCATGAATCAGAGGCACTTACTGATAATACAGGATTAAAAAAACACACCTGTGATTCTATATACACTTAAAGTCTGCAAGAGAGTTGTACTTAAACAACATAAAACTTCCTAAAGCAAGACTTTAAGGCACAATAGTAACGTGAAAATAATGGTACAGGGGGGAAACAGCTAAGGACAGATTTTAAATGTCAAGTTTCTCTTTTTCCTGTGGCTGAAACTGTGGACTGAATTTAGTCATGTGAACTCTGCTCCTCTGACCCTGCTATCCTAAACTACTCCTCTTCAGATGTGTTTTAGATGACAATATGTGCATCATATATGCTCTCCACATGCTAAATGTACCTGCATAAGCCTAGAGGGAATTTGACTTGATTAATGTTATTCACTGGAGCAGTATGCATTTTGTGGGCATAAGTATTTGAGCTGAGTGAAATTCCTGAAATACGTACATTTAATAAAGGAAAATGGCTTCTCTTGGATTTATGAATTAAGACTGCATTTTATTCCCCATATTTGATTATAAATGTCTACCTTTCCTTCGGTTCTGTTTGCAGTGTAAAGAGTGCATGTATTTCTTTAGCTGCCGTGTGACTACTCTGACTACTAGGCTATTGCTGTTAGCAGCAGCTTTAGAGGTTTTATTTGGGTTGTTAGTAATGATTTATTCTACCCATCTTTCTTGTACTGTCTTTGGCAGGAAACTGGCATAGGCAAAACAGTTAACAGTTTTAGGAAACATGCAGCTGCTGGGAATGTAGCTAAAACCCTGGTAAAAGAATGGAAAAAACTTACTTCTGCAGAAAAGAAAAGGTAGGTGTGAACTAACTTTTTTCTAAGTGTTAATTATACTGTAGTGTAAGTTTTATATAATGTGTCTTACAAAGCTTAGGAAAGTGTTTGGAATGACAAATGCGTAAATTGAATGGAAGAAATTAGTCTGAGTGGCCAATATTGGTCAATTAGGCAGCTAGCACTCAGACTTCAACTGCTTTTTTTTGACTCATACAAGTTCTTAGGTCCCACCTGAGTCAAGCAGGACTAAGCCAGTGTTGGCCACTGCTTTTCACTTCAGGGACGTGGGAAGCTTGCTCTTTCTTCCCAGAGGTGGTGCCTAAGTGAGGCAGCTCTCCAGTGATTTGGTTATAGGTCTTTTCTACAAGGTTCTTGTGGATGGAGAGGGGCTTCCAGTATTTGAGGAGTCACATTGAAGAGATGTGATTTCTCAGAATGTAGTGGCCACCACTGTTGTGGCCAGGCTGATTGTGCTTTAGGTGTTTTGCAGACCTCTGACAATTTGAGGCAGTTTTGCTGAGAAAGCCAAAGGTTTAGATTGACTTAAGTAGTGCTTTTTAAATCTGAAGCTGTTCAAACAACAGGAAAGTGAAATACTGGCATATGTGACAATCAAAACATAAAGGCTGACCTGCATCTGATTTGTCACATACAGAGCATAGCTATTTCAACAAGCATGTCTGTGTTATAAAGCATGCAGGGAATCTTCTGTAAAAAGTGGTGACCAACATGTTACAAGCAAGTAGTATTGTCAGGCATGTTTTCCTACTGATAGTTATGTCCCTACTCCCTGCTTGTTTTGTTGTCAGTTCTTGTTGAGATATTTAGTGGTGCTGGACCCTTGAGCTGCTTCTGTGGTATTTTGTACTGATAATGGATGAATAAGAGCACAGCAGAGCACAGTTCTGGGTCTTATAAAATTGACACATGGTATGATTTAATGCTTTTAGCTTTACTAATATATGTAAAAGGATTGATTGTTCAAGAAATTGGCATCAGATGTAGCATGGGATGACTTTTTAATGTTGCAGTGGTCACAGAGGAAGAAAACAAGATACTGAGAAAGATGAGATAAAATCTTCTGTTTCTAAGGATATTAAACCTTCAGAGAAGCCTGAAACATCTGTACTGGCCTGCGGAAGTTCCAATAGTGCTGCCACTTATAAAAAGTTGAATAAGCAGCGTGCTTGTAGTGAAAAGACCTCCCAAAATAGAGATACTGAGTCTCAAAAAGAATGTGATAATAGAGAATGTAGCAACACTGTTTCTAAGCATGCTTCAGAGGGTACCAGTCCTCAAGCTAAAGAAAGCAACTTCAAAGACAGAACCTCTACAGGCAATAAGAAAGTTTCAGAGAAGCAGCGTTCCTCTGCAGCCAATAAAGACTTGTCACTCCTGAAAGAAAAGTGCAGTAAGGGTGTTTCCAAACAGAAAAACACTAAGCAGGGGAAGAAACCAAGCCAAAAGCTTTTCATAAAACAAAAAGCCAGATTATCTAGTGATGAGGAATTTGAGCCCCCTACTAAATCTTTTGAATATTATCTTAATTATGATCAAATTACAAAAAAAAGGAAGAGGAAGACTTGTTCTACAGGTGAGCGCCCAAAGAAGTGCAGTGAACAGCAGGAGGACAGCTCATTGCCACACAAGCCTTCACAATTTTCTCATGCAAAAGAGGAAGAAGAGGCTGTAAAAAGATGTGAAGGTGATCAATCAGAAACTCCCACTAAAAAGGTAAACCACTCCATGGTTGAGATAACAGCGAATGAACTGTAGATGAGGAAGTGCTCTGGAGTCTAACTTTCAGTGAAATTCGGCTGTATTTATTTTAAGCAACAAGTTTTGTGGCTCTGACATCAGCTGCATTGCAATTGCCAATAGCTGCAGTAATTGGAGAAAAAAAAAACCCCTTGTTTATTGCATACTGCCAGCTTACAATAGTCTTGTGTTTTTTGGGATGATTTCCAGTAGTCTTTGATCTGTAGCAACTGATCTGCTTTTTACTTGCAAAGTAAAGGTGTTCTCTCCTTCCTTTTTTGACCAGTCTGATTTGTAACTTGTAGCAGGTGTTTGTGTATAGGGCAGTAATTTTGTCAGGGACAGTGGTTCTCTAATAGTGAATTTTGAGGTCTGAAGAGGAACTAAACTTTTTTGTACTGCACTGAAGTAAACCGTAGTGCTACTTATAAAAATAGCTGTACTTGTTTGTGATGTGAACTGTTCCAGTCCCCTGAAGTGGAAGAAGCTTAAGTACTTCCTTCTGAGACAAGGTAGATCTAAACATGTGTATTAATTAGACCTTTTAATTTCCTTTTTGTGCACTGGGAATTAGAGGTCTCTTCAGTCTTTTATCTTTACTGTGATGTGAAAGCTCCATGCTTTATTGTGGGAGATCTGCAGTCAAATGCGATGTTTTTCTGCCCAGATGGAGAAATATTTATGTAGAGACTTGTGTATGATACTAAAAACATAAAACATTTGAGGAGAAATCTAGGATGTTCAAGGGGTTGTGAAGAGTTATTAAAGACATTGAGATGAACTTCTTTTGGCCTGTAAATGCCTGCCTTAGAAAAGGAGGACGCCTAATACCCAATTTATATGCTACACATGATGCAGAGCATATATAGGGACCTGTACTTATCAGACTGCTGCATCTTTAAATCCCCTTTTAAGGGGTTATCTTTGAAAATTTTAGGCTAAATGGCTTATCCAGCACAATATAAGAGACTTGATAGGAGCAGGTATAAAGCTGTTTCTTATCTTTGAGTATGGCATTTAGTTTGCCTTCAAATATTTAATTGTGGGTTTGTCATGCTGCAGTTTTCTCATTCACTGCATGCTTTTAACCTCAGTAGTGTTCAGCTAACAGGCTTACAGATAAATCACATCTACTCTGTTCTTGAATCTCTTTTTCTGTACTGATTGCAGATATCCCGCTAAGTTTGTTTTGTGATGTGGTGTTGATAAGTAGAGTGTGAAAGGGTATGCTAAAGAGTAACCCAGTGAGTAAATTTTAATGCAGAAGAGCATGAATTCTAGTTATCCTAGCTAACTTTGGAGTTTGATTAAGGTGATTTGTTTTTTGTAGCTAATTTTAAGCCTTGGTAAACCCAAATTTGTAATATTGAAGCAATGTTTCCCTGACTGTTTACAGGCCAAGGTGGCATCCCTTCAAGATCTTCTTAATACTCCTCTGCCTAAATTTCTGACAGGCCTCTCAATCTCATCTCCCCCATATGTTGCAGACTTTAAAGGTAAGTAGGGTGGAAGGGTGATAAATGTGAAGCGATGCAGGTTTTTACAGCTCTATGCAGAGAAGTCTTTATCCCTTTTCCTAATAAACTATTAGATCTATGACAAGGAAATGCCTCACCTTTGCTTTCTGATCTGTAGAAATCATGCTGAAGCTGAAGGGGGTTATAAAGACTTCCCTCTTAGGACTTGGTGAATAAAGAGTTACTGTGGAAGGTTACCACAGGTGTAGAGAAGCCTTGGATCAGGTGGAGCTCTACATACTCCATTTATCTTTACTCCTGTCTGTACCTTATAGCAGGCAAAGCCTTAGGAGAAATTATCTTGGGTAGGGCAAATCTAGGAAGCACTAGGCCTAATTTTGGCATTGGAACTTGCTAGCACCTTTGTAAGTTAGTGACATAAAGTGCCAGTGGTTCCTCAAGCAGCTCTTGTGAGGTTTCAGTGATATATCACTCTGAACTTGAAACTTCACTGCTATTGCAGCTTCTGGTTTCTCTGGGATAATTCAGGAAGATGAATAGTATGCTGTAGGCTGGTAACAGAGTAATCTCGATATGAATACAGCTTGTGTAGACCCAAGCCAAATAAAGTGAGGATGGTTTGAGTTGGTGCAGCTCACCTGCAGTGTACGCTGTGTCTTAGTTTTACGTGATGATAAATGGACTTCTGTGATGTGTAATGTGTGTAAGAGTCCCAAACTATAATTCAGTAACTTGATATTTCAAGATAAATGGATATATATGTGTCCCGCTAGCTGGGTTTCTCTCAAACCTGAATGTTTTAAAGCATTGTAAAATGTCAGAAGGGAAAGGGAACCATGCGTGACATTTTGTTTGCAGCTTCCCTAGCAGCTGATGTAGCAGCACCTCAGCAAGTCAGTGAGACAGTTCCATTCACAGGACGGAGACTGAACAATAAAATGCAAGTTTACTCTGGCTCTAAAACAGCTTGCCTTTCAAAGATGCTTACACTGTATGAACTGTGCATCCGTGAGCTTCAAAATAATATTGATTGTGAGTACTTTAAGACATTTGTAGCAGGCGGTGCCTGAAAGTGTGGCAAGTTTCTTTTTTTCCTCCATGCCAGCAACTGGCCTACTAGAAGATACTGTCTTACCTTCAGTAACTCAAAGCAGGTTGAAAGGTACTTAAAAAATGGATTTACGGCTGTGCTAAGATATAGGGGTTTTTTGAAAGCTTACCTTTATTTAAAGTTCCAATTCTAGTTAACTTCTAATGTCCTATAAATTATATATCAAAAAGCCTGCTAATTTGTTTACTCTCAAAGATATTTGTTTACTGTAAATTAGAATTCATGATCAAGAGTTCATTCCCTTGTGTAGACAGAGAAGGGAGTAATGCACATCAGTAAAGGTGGGGCAATAGCTGTTCAAAGATGCTTTCTCCAACCTCGAATATAGCGGCCAGTCGGTATGGAACTGCCGATTTATAAATATTTTAGTAGTCTGACTTCAAAACATGTGTTCTGTATAATGCTTGCTAAAATTAACTTGTATTTAAATTTTTCAGCTAGTGAGTGGTGTTTATTCATTGAGTGAAATAAATGATGTACTGAAAGTACTATCCTTTCTTGTAGTGTTACGTGAAGTAGGAGGTGTGCCCTTTGAAATTCTTGAGCCTGTGCTAACACGTTGCACACCAGAGCAGTTGTTTCGAATAGAGGAATGTAATCCGGTAAATTCTGCCTTGTTCAAGTCAGGGAACCACAAAGGACACGAGGCATCTGTTTCTTTCTTCCATGCACCTTTTTTTATATTCTCCACAGATCACACTGGTTTTCTGTCTTGCATACTCACTTCATTCAATTCAGCTGTCATTGTTGAGTTTCCCTTTCTCGAGTGGCAGGATTGAAAGCATTTGGGAGAATTAATACTCCTGATGAAGTGAAAGCCAATATCAATAGAAAAGTATCGCTGCTTATGAAAATAAGGGGAAAAAAAGACCACAGCAGACCATCAAGTTAAGTGGGAATGTTGATCTGCCTTTCTGAGGGCAGAAAGGCTCTACAGAGGGAGAGGTATGAGGTTTTAACAAGGCTAAGTGGTGGGTGCTGCACTTGGGCCAAAACAACCCCAGGCAGTGCTACAGGCTTGGGGATGAGTGGCTGGAAAGCTGCACATCAGAGAAGGATCTAGGGATGCTGGTTAACAGCCCCCTCAGTATGAACCAGCAGTGTGCCCAGATGGCCAGGAAGGCCAATGGCATCCTGGCTTGTGTCAGAAATAGTGGCCAGAAGGAGCAGGGAAGCGATTCTCTCTCTGTACTTGGCCCTGGTGAGGCTTCACCTTGAATACTGTATTCAGTTCTGGGCCCCTCACTACAAGAAGGACATGGAGGTGCTGGAGCGTATCCAGAGACAGGCAACAGAGCTGGTGAAGGATCGGGAGAACAAGTCTTATGAAGAGCAGATGAGGGAATTGGAATTGTTTAGTCTAGAGAAGAGGAGGCTGAGGAAGAGACATGATCACTCTCTACAACTACCTGAAAGGAGGTTGTAGTGAGGTGGGGGTTGGCCTCTTCTCCCAAGTCACAAGCAGTAGGACAAGAGGAAATGGTCTCCAGTTGTGGCAGGGGAGGTTTAGTTTGCATATTAGGAAAAACTTGTTCATGGAAGGATTTATCAAGCATTGGAACAAGCTGCCCAGGGAGGTAAATGGTGGAGTTATCATCCCTGAAGTCTTTAAAAGACATGTAGATGCGGCACTTAAGGATGTAGTTTAGTGGTGAATGTGGCAGTGTTAGGTTAATGATTGGATTCTATGATGTTAAAGGTCTTTTCCAACCTAAACAATTCTGTGATTCTATATTTACCACTTGAGTAGCTGAGGAAGTCATAATAGAACTGTTTTCAAGTTACAAGCTGTTAAGGCTGTAAAGCATGCCAGTTGAAAGGTACTTAGGATGAGATTTCATGTGTGTGTGGTAGATTTCTTACGCTGTTAGGACTTCAGCTCCTTGATGTGTTTGGATGTTAAAATTCTGAGTGTGCAGCACTTTGTAGTGCAAGTTGGCCATTTTTCTTCATGCCTAAAGTTGAGAGCTGGTGTGGCCTGAGCTTGTGCTGGAAACAAGTCTAACCTGTAAACATGGCTCATTAACTCAAATATAAAGCTCTGCTATTTGAATTCAACTGTGTGATTTCTAGGCTGAAATCATTATGTCTGCATGGTATTGCCACACTCCGTGTTGGGGGTACCTGTCACAGCATGTGTGGTGGGATTTGTTCTGCACCTTTCTTTACCTTTCTCCACCAGGGAATTGGGCTTTGTCTGCTTTGTCTGCAGTTACTCTCAAAAATGTGATTTTAAAAATCTTTGATTTAAAATACTTTGTGTTCAAATTAGACGTTTACAGAAGAGTCTGACCACTTGTGGAAAAAACACTGCCAGAGAGACTTTAAAAATGACAACCTCCTGGAATATGAGTCTTGGCGTGAAATGTACTTGAGACTATTTAATCAGAGAGAAGAAAAGCTGAAGTTGCTGACGCGAAGTATTCTTTCATCTCAGTCTGAGAAACCAAAAGGTAAAATCCGTGGGTAGCTTTTTTCCCCTTGCAAAACCCAGTGTCTTCTGCTATTCTTGGCACTTAATGTGTAAGGTTTAGTGATTTATTTGCAGTGAGCACTAACAGTGTACTTCTAGAAGTCATGAAAAATGGACACAGTTCCTTTTAACTTACAAGTTTCTCAAAAAACATATGCATTAATACAATACATGAATGCATAATACTTGCAGCATACAGTAGATAAATCTTACCTTGCTGGTTAGACTGAGAACTCTAAGCAACAATGCAAATAATACAAATGTAGTTAGAAATACTGAAGTTAATATGAAGAACTACTGCATGCAGTCGGTCTGTGATTTGCCATTGTTCAGTTACTGTTTTGGTACTGGATTCTGCTTTTCCCAATTTAAACCTAGAAATTGCCACACAACCATATTATTGACTGAGATTTGAACATAAAGGGCAAAGCAAGTCACATATCCTCTGTTCCTTGCTTCTATGTTAGGTAGGCAAGTAAAAATGGCGTACATGACCAGTGCAGCAAAACCACCCAGGAACATTCGCCGGCAGCAGGAGATCCACGGCACAGCAGAACCTGTCACCCAACTTCATGCCATAGCAAAGTACAAGTAAGTTTTCTGTGCTGTGCTTTGGAGTTTAGGTGTCTTTATCAGCACAGAAGCTTGCTGGCAAAATATCTTTAAAGTTACAAATAGCTGCTTTTTTAAGCAGCTAGTGGCTAGATGCTAACTTGCCTTTTAAGTCTTGTGTGCTCTGCTGCTGCGTATGCTTTGGCATTGCACGTTTCTCCAAGGTGCCAGTGGTGAATTCACTCTCCCAGCTGTAGAGTGAGTGGATGCTGTAGTTTTTCTCTAGTTTTTTCACTATCAATGCTTGACATCCTGTACAGATTCCAGTGTTGATGTTTCTTGTTTATAAATCTGCCTGGAAACATCATACATTCTTTTGCTTTCATAGAATCCCAGTCAGCTGTCTGGAGTGACAGAGCTGATTAGAATGAATCTCCACAACTTCTAATATTTTTGATGACGGGTTTCTGCTTTGGCAACTTAAAGTGTCTGAAACAGTCAGTCCTTTAGCAGTAGCCAAGACTAATCATTGGAGGAACAGAAAACTGGAATTCCACAGATGTTTCCTTTGAAAAGCATACAGCCAATTTTTTAGTGACATCTTGGTCCAGAGTTGCTCAAAAGCCGTGAGAAGTACAGTTGAGATGTGGTTTTGTCCTACTGTTCCCGCCAGCCTAATCAACTTCCTTATATCCAAGAGGATGGCTGCAACAGGGAGATAAACTAGCTCTAGCTTCTGCCTCTTTTTCCCTTCTCCACTGTGTGGAAACAAACTGCTGGTTTTTTACTGTTTGAGTAGCTATTCTTGTCAGAAAAAAAAAAGCAGCAGATTGATTCAGAAGCACCCCATGGGTTGATGAGTCTGTGTGCCAGCAGCTGAACTTTAAAAGTTACCGGAGAGTATTCATACCGCCTGAATATGGGTATCTTTACTTAAAACTGTCATCACTCTGCTGTGGCTGCTGGTGAGTGTGGTGCCCTCCCTCTGTTGCCTGTGGCTGTTCCCTTGTTGGCATAACTGCTGTTCAAATAGCTCTCTCAACTATCCCTTTGGGGGAGTGGCAGGTGGAACGTTTCTCATTAATCTGAATTAGGGAACAGTTATGCAGGTTGACCAATATATGAGAGGATAGTGGCAGCTGGGAATAGGGAGGATAAAAGTCTGTTGTAAATGTGATGCAAGACTGAGTATAGCTGAACATGTCAGGAGAGTCATTTTAAGTTGTTTATGTTACAATGCTGCAGTGTTTGCAATTGTGCAGAGTTCAGTCTTGACAGATGAGCAGTTAAGTGAACTGAGATGGATTTACTGGGTGTGGAGAACCCCTACAAAACCATGGGAAAGTGTTTTCTGTGTATTTCAGGAGTTTGACTTAGTCAAGCAACCTTAACTTGCTGCTTAGGATAGTGATGGTATGGGGCAAGAATGACAGCCTAGACGTATGAACTTCTTAAAATCAGCTTTTTTGCCAGATATGATGTTTCTGTAGATGCACCTTTAGCTGATGAAATTATAAAGCTTCTTTCCACACTGTTGCTGTTTGAATGAAAAGATAGTCCTCCACTAAGTCAGTAGCTTAAGGCAATTTGAGTGAGGCTTTTGCTTTTGGTTGCCGTGTGAGAGGCTGTATCTGTTGTGACAGACCAACCTTCCAGCTTAGATGCTTCAAGTTTGGTAGTGTAATGTCCTTTTTGCTTTGGTAATGTCCAGACTAGTAGCTGAATGAGGTGCTCAAAGCTCTGCATGTTTTTTTCTCAGGCACGGTAAATTAGGAAGAGCTGCTCTTGTGTGAAAAAAGTTGTAAGAGGGTTGTTGCTTTGTTTTCTTGAGGAATGAGAGTTTGTTTAGGCACAGTGAGTTAAACTTCACTTCTTTGACCGTGCTCTCTGTAAACCTGTTGATTTTGCAGGTTTTAGTTTTTTACAGCTGGAGTCTTCACTGAGGAAGCTGGGTTTTGCAGGAGCTGAAAAGGTCATAGAGCAGAGTATCCCTAAGCAGGCTGCCATTTGTGGTTCAGCATGCAGTGGTATACAATAACTGTCAGCAGACATCAGTGACAAGCTCTAAGGCTTCCCAGCCAGCCAAGGTTGCTGACATCATGCTGACAGTTTAGAATCATAGAATCATAGAATGGTAGGCGTTGGAAGGGACCTTTAGAGATCTAGTCCAACCCCCCTGCAGAAGCAGCTCCACCTAGATCAGGTCACATAGGAACATGTCCAGGCGATCCATTTGGACATGTTGGATCCTTGTCCTATTGCTAGCTACTATAGAAAAAAGGGATGTCCCAACATCCTGACACCCACTCTTTAGATATTTATAAATGTTAAAAAGATCCCCCCTCAGTCTCCTCTTCTCCAGACTAAACAGCCCCAGTTCCCGCAGCCTTTCCTCATATGAAAGATGTTCCATTCCCCTGATCATCTTGGTGGCCCTGCGCTGGACTCTCTCCAGCAGTTCCCTGTCCCTCTTGAGCTGAGGAGCCCAAAACTGGACACAGGACTCCAGGTGAGGCCTCACCAGGGCAGAGTAGAAAGGGAGAAGAACCTCCCTTGACCTGTTGGCCGCACTCTTCTTGATGCATCCCAGGATGCCAATAATGCTGTATTGGTTTAACTGTCTTGAGCAGTAAGCATCAACTCTAATGACTTCAGTCCTTGGCATGTTGTTTGAGAATCCCAACCTTGTACTTAGGGTTAGTTATGCTTTTTCATAGACATTTCCACTTCTTTAAATAAGCCAAACTTGTGTAAATTAGCCCTCACTTTCTGGCAGAAAGCTGGTTAGCAGTTCAGCTGCTAACTAAGAAACACAAAGACCAAAGTAGAACACAGGACATGATGAATCACGGTGGCATTGCTAAACATTTTGATTTCTTACAAATTCTGAATATTTAATTTTAAAGACAAATAAGATGCATCAAACCTAATAATAAATGGAAAATTTGTTCAACAATGGTAATGGCCTAAATGTTCACCTGAGGTCCCTGAATTATCCTATGACTTGTTAAAATACTGTCTATGAGATGTAAGGTCTTAAATGTTTGATCAGGTTTTTTTCTCTCCCAAATGAGTCAGAGCAAATGGTAGTTTTGTATCAAAAGCTAACTTTTCTTATTTTCTTATTTTAAAAGAACAAGGATTCCAGAAGGTGGAGACAGAAATAACACGGCGTCAGATCTGATCCATACTAGCAACAATGGAAACTCTAGGTCAAGTGTAATGAGTCAAGAGGGAAAGAAGCCTATCAAAAGTAAATGGATTTTCCTAAGATTATAAAGATAATTGTTTTAACTTGCTGTCTAGTAATACATGCTTAGTATTATGACTTAAAATGGTATTAGCATGCACTGCTGTAATCCTAACTGGTTGTTTCTTTTGGTTGTTATTGAAGAAGTTGGTCCAATCATGAGGAAGACTTTGCAAGCATTGAAGCATAGAGCTGGACGGCGATAAAATGAGGCTGCACATTTGAAGCTTATGTGACTACTCGTATATCAACACTACAGCTAATGAGGGTGAAGAATGTTTACATTAACATTAATTTGCCTTAATTAAAATAGTTATGAAACACTGTGAGGCAAAGGATTTGCAATAAAAAAATTGAAACATCTGAGTCCTTTCATATTGCTGCTTTCTTACTCATGAATGAGGAAATCTGAATTGAAATAAGGTCCGTACAAAATGATGACAAATCGGTTTATATGGACTTTTATAGATGCTGTCTTTACCAGTTTATGTACACATTTGCACAAGCCTTTCAGGGCAGCATTTATGCTGCAGATCTATTTTGCCAAGGTTAAAGTTGTCTTGTAGAAATAGCCGCAATGTGTACTTAACACAATTGCAAAGAGGTGTGGGAGTCTCTAGTTTTGTAAACTTAGTGTATTTGTTTCACTAAAGGTTTTCCTAGGGAGACTTCTGTATTTTTGGTTTTATGAAAACGTGATTTAGGTTTGAGCTTTTCCTCTTCTGGAAACAAAAGGCTGTTTGTAAGACAGTTTTGGAGTTTTCTGGCCCTGTGGAAGTGGCCTGGGAAACATCCTTACTTGGGATGCTGTGTGCTTTTCAGCCCATGTACTTGACTTAAGCAATGAGCTTTTAAAGGAGAGGTAGGAGAAGACAATGTCTTACATTCAAATTGGTTTTTTTAAAACAGGATTTATGTACTTCCAGGGTAAATGGGGCAGGCCATGACAGTGAGTTAACAAGAAATCATGTGTTATTCAGGAGCTCTGTCTATTTGGGCAATTTTTGGTACAGTAATTAAAACCAGACCTGCCATTGTGATAGCATCTGAAGTCCTTGTGTGGGAGGTAGTATTTTTAGGAACGAGCAGAAGGGAGGGAAACCAAGAATGTCATCAATTTGATGCTGTGGTCATCTTGTAGAACTCATGCAGAAAAATCCATTTAAGTCTGGAGATGAGAGAAATACTCTGATCCTCTGCTCTCAGGCTGTTGTGAAGAAGCTTAGCACACAACCTTAAATATAAGCCTTTTCTTTTCAAAGTGAAAAACCTATTGGTCTTGAATAGCTGCCCTTTAAAGAGCTGGGTACTGCTGCCGTTTGGGGCTGGTCTATGAATGGGTTGCTTTTAGAAACCAGTTCACTTGCATGAATTTTAAATCTGACTTTGCCTTGAAGGCATGACTTACAAATGGAGATACTCTTTCTATAGACTGCACTCAGTAACTGCAAGTAGATCTTGTTTCTTCCTTTGTACTTCTATCAGATTTGGCATCTTGGAACTCCTGAAGTACAGAGTAAGGGTAAGATCGGCATGAAACCAGTTACTGTCTCTTACTCAAGACACCTTATGTGTGAGAGCTTGCTCACCACCCCTATGTATTTTCAGGTAGATTACAAATATACTGCTGCTAAAAATGGCTTTTGTAGACAAGTAACACAGTCACTCATATTCACCACCTTTTGTGAATGCTCTATTTATAGAGGGATTTGAAGTCAGCAGGTGCCCTACTGTGCTGTTATTTTTCTCCATGCGTTATAGTTGCACTAAAAAGAGTGAGAGGTGAGAACAGGTGTGTTGACTTGGAAACTGGGAACCTTTCTCTGCCTCTGAGATTAAAACTAGCATTGACTAGAAGGAGAGGTAGTGTGATGTCTGTCATCCACACCTGTAAAGAACTCTTATGGGAGGAGCTATTCTGGGCTTACACCTGGCTGGATGGCCAGTGTACCACCTTGTGTCCTACAAACAGCTCTACTCATACAGTTACTGATCAGTGGTGGAAGTTTAATTCAGCTGGAGGTTTGTATCTAGTATAGTGTGACTTGTTCAAGCATTCTGTTTTTTTGCTAAATCACTTTTATTTGCTGTAGTTGTTCATAGTAGCCTTTTATGTAAGAAAAGACAGTTGTAACTAAGCTTTCTGTTGGGCTCTGGTATTGGAGAATAGAGTTGTAACCATTCAGAGCAGCTACAGATGACAGGAGTGTCCTCATGGGAGACTGAAGGATAAATAGTTGTTTTAACTAATAGACTTGCATTGTTAATTGAAGTAAGAGCTGCTGATGACAAGGCTGTGAATAGGGCAAATTTGACTTCAAGATTAAGTGGCTTTCATTTCCTCTTCTGTCTTTCTCACTTCAAAGGCTGTAGATGTAGCTCTGGCAAGAGATAGCAGCGGGTACTCATGGGATCAGATTGTTTTCCTGACAATTTCTGTATGAGAAACCACTGTAGACAAGCAAATACCGTTACAATAAAGTAGTTGGTGCAACACGTACTTTAGTCTAGGGCTTCTCTTTCACCTGTGATGTGCTGTGGTGTGTTTCTGTGGACTGAATGCCCAGCAGAGGCTGCAGGGTGTTCAGAGAGCTGTGGGAATGCATCTCCTGGTTCATTTATGAGAAATCTTGTTTTTGTGGTTTGACATAGCTTCATGACATGTTTCAGAGCTTACATGGAGGCAAATTCAAAGCTTACTTCAAAAGTAAGTTTAATCTTAATTAAAACACTAATGTAGATGCTTCTGCAGTCTCTTGCCTTCCATCCCTGTGTGCAGTTACTACAGTAAAAAGGAGTTCTTGCCAAGAATGCATAGACCAGGCAAGGCATCTGACATACCTAACAATAAATGATATTGGAGTGTACAGACCAGAAGCAGATCACACTTCTTCTGGGGGATCTATGGAAAGACTTTTGGTTGGTTGGGTCTGGAGCCTTACATCACAGCAGCACAACTGCTTTTTACTCCAGATGATGAGCAAATTCTGTGTTCATTTCATGTTCATTTCTAGCAAATCAAATAAGTAATGGGAGAAATATATGGTCAGAGAAGGAAAACCCTGTTGTGGAAAAGACCACAAATGGAGAAATATTTTTCTTGAACTGCCCATTTCATGCATAGAAACCACTTTCCACTTCCTGACAATGTTTGTTTTAAGGCATTCAGGAACATTTTCCATCCTGTCAGTAGTTGAGCTCAAGAAGAAATCTTGCCCTGACTGTTGTTCCACTTAAGAGGATGTGTGATCTTGCCGTTTAAACAGCCCTTGTGGCAGGAGGAGAAAGCACAGTTTTAAGGTGAATCGTTCTTTCTCATGAGATCTTGTTCAGAAGGCATGTAAAGTTCCAGGAACTAAACTCTTCTCAGGAGCCATGTAGGCGTTCAAATGCTAAGTCCTGGGCCAAAGCCAGGATGAGGTTTAGGGTTTGATGTGAGCCTTCTGGAAGAATTTGGAGACCTCAATGAAGTGCTCTGTGTACTGTTGTCAGCTGTGACTGTTCCAAGGCTCAGTATTTGAGCAGCTGCTGAAGTAAGGCACAAGTGGGATCCCTGTCAGCAAGGAGGATGTTACAACTCTGAGCATGGCACTGTTGGCTGTCTGGTAGCTGGGGATCTTTGAGGGTTTCTCATAGTCATAGGATAACCTCAGCAGAGGGAAAACAAATCCCCTCATACGGTGTGAATCTCACACTTGCTATCTGAAAGCTCAGGAAAATGTCTGAGCCAGGATTTAGTCGGGTGAAAAACTTTGGATTGACGAGTAAGAAGACATTCATAGATACAGTGGACTTGGGAAGAACTCACCCTCCTTTCCCCAAAACACCACCCAATAAAACCACACCAAAAAGAACCCCCAAAACCATTGAGAGTTGTCTGAATCTTTACTTTGTATTTTCCTTTTCTGCTTTTTCCTGTAAAGAGGAAAGGTCTGGGTGGATGGAGGTCTTGGTTAGATAGCCTGCTGTCTGCCCTTGCAGCTTCCCACAGCACTGAGCATGTGGTTTCCTTCCTCCCACAGAGCTGCCAGAGGCAGTGTCCGCAGCAGAATTTAGTGAGATCTCTTTCCTGCAGTTGTAACTAGTTATTGACACTGGAGGAACAAGTCTAGTTCTTTCCAGATTTGTAATGTCTGCTTGTGGCAAACTTAATCCTACCGGGCAAGGGAAGAAGGAGAGGAGTGGCTTGAAGGAGTAGCTTGCTCTCCTGGTTCACTACCTGTGGGAGAAATGGTCTTTTTCTTGTTTCTTTACAGGCTGAACATACTGTGGTGGTTTTTTTTACTTTATCAGTAATTTCCATACAAGCAATTCTTCTTTCCACCCCCCAAAGCATTTCCCTGCTGATCTGCTGAATCACTCAGGGGAGGGGGAGAAAGAATGATGGTGTGTCCTCAAACAGATTTGATCCACTGTAGGGGCCAGGTTCGGCATTTTTTTGGTGTGATCATTTGCTCTTGGGTTTCAGTGGGTGTCTGCTTTGGGTACCATTATTTAGCTCTGAAACCCTTCTTGGAAGGTGGTGGAATCACTCTGCAGTCATGCTGCTTGGCATGTGAATGGGAATAGGTTATTCTTCCTCCTGCTTGATGGAAGTGATGTGCAGTGTGCAGAGTTGTATTATTCTCTTCTCACAGTTTCTAGTAAACATTTTCAATGTGCTTTTTTAACTTTATGTTTTTATACACTTGTGTGAGTTGCATCCTTACACAGCTATTGGATCTTTTCCCTCTCTTCATGAAGCTGAACTACATCTTTTTCCGTGGCACAGTCTTTTCCTTTGGTTATGTGTCTTGGCTTGTTTTTAAAACTTCAACCTGAATCTTTACAAAAAGGGGCCTCTGCACACATTTTAGAGACAGAATTGGAGGATTTTCAGGAAATGGATGTAATTTGTGGAGAGTGAGGATCCAAAACACCAAAAGGCACAAGAAAAACAAGCATTTCCAAATATGAAAAGGAATATACTAATCCCAGAAGACTTGAGAGGACTATTCCTTCCAATGGACATACACAGTGAAAGTCTCTCATGGCATAGAACCATAAAGAGAGGGAGAATCTGTGTTCTTCAGGATGACGCATCCTGGAATCTGAGGTCTGATGGTCCCGTGCATTTAGCCCTCCTCAACTTCCTACCCAGTGTGACCCTAGATGAAAATAATACTAAATTGGAGCTTGGAATTGCTGGGATTGTGGGATTAAATACGTGATGATATTGTACTGTTCTCAGAAATGAAACATCAAATACTCAGGACCTTATCAAATATTTTTTAAGGCACAGAAATCTAGTTTCAGAATCTAAATGTGTCTTTCAGATTCAGAAGAAGAACCTATTCAGGTCAAAGTTGGGTTTTTTTTGCTGTTTTTCCCGCCTTCTCAAATTGCAAGATTGTAAAATCCCTCTTTAAATGTGAAACTACAAAGCCCCGAATGTCATCTTTGTAGCTGAAGCCCCAAGTGGTGTGCTTACTGTGGGAAGTGCCAGTGGAAGCCTTCAGCAGCTTATGCTTTGTGAACGCTGTTTACGGAGAAGTTGCCTCCTCTATCCCTGGTGACAAAACTAAAAATGGCATTTGCTGAGGGAGAGGGCTTGAACGGCTCTGGAAAATGTTACGCAGTTGTCCTCCTACAGAACTGCAAGTGGATATTCAAACAGTAGACAAAACTCTCTACCACTTTCCAGGCCCTAGCCCTTAATGTTTATGGAGTTGTTGAGGCTGCAGAAGAAGGGATGCTGCTTGCTGAAGCCTGCAGAAGCAGGAATGTAAGCTGCTCAGACAGAAACTAAGAGTGAGCTTCTGCTTGCTGCTGGAAGAAGGAAGGCGTCTACCCTGTAGGAAGGGAGAAAGTTGCTAAGACTGAGAAGCAGTATTCCCTCTTTTCAAGATGCTGACCTCTCTGAGGAGAAGAAGGTGAAGCCCTTGTCCTTCTGCTCCATATATTTCGTTATATTTCACCAGCTCTTCACAATGCTCAAGGAGTTCTCGGCTTCTCTCTCCCACGGATGTGCTGCAAGCAGCTCTCTGTAAAACACATTTTCCCCCAGTTACATGTAGCGATGTGCTTTTCAACACTTTCAGACCTTTCAGCTTGAAAGTTGGATAATTAGTCTGTCTGAAATTTAGATAAACATTGAGCTGTCAGATTGAGGTGTGACTTTTCAGAGCATTAGTATCCTGCTGGGGCAGTGCTGACAGGTGAGTTCTGAGCATTTAGAAAAGCACAGAGAGAAATGAAATGTTGTAGAGAAGCCCCAAAGGCTTATGCACAAAACAGCTTCTCCAAGTTTCCAGGAAGCCTAAAACCTGAGTTTGCTTCTGCAGCTGGAGACTGAACACCTCACACCCTGAGCAGAGGCACTCATCTTTCTGCCTTTACAGGGAAACAGAGGAATACTCTGTGTAGCTCTAAAAATGCAAAATCAATGTATCGGGGACCTCATTATAACAAGGAGCTCTCTGCCCTGTGCCGTAAGGTTTTGTTGTGATCTGGATGTTCGTCACCGGGTGATGAATCAACTGGTATAACTTCGAATTCCTTTCTTTGGTCAGAGGGCATTGCATCACAAGAAGGCTGACAGCCTCTCTGATCTTTATTATCATAGCAAAAATGGTTTGGTGCTTTAAGAAGGGGAGAAACACATGAGGAAATAAGATTTATGATGATGCTTAGACTTCTCCATCTACTCTTCTCTCTGAGTCTAATGAACTAGAGAAATCTGTATTTTCTGAAACTTGTTTTCTCAGTGACTATTTGGAGAACAAATACTTTTAGAACAGGCAGAAGCTGGAAATGTCAAGACATTGCTTTATTGTACAATTCTTAATAGCTTCTTAATGGTCCTTAGAAGATGTTTAAATTCTTATCATTCTTAGAAAGATAAAAGCTCCTAGTCTTTACTGAATGCCTTTTCCACAAGTTTCCTGGTCTGGAGAGCTGTACTAAGCGGTACCAGTGTTTCCTCTGCTGTTTGGTACAGTAATGTATTTTCATTACTCAGGGCTCAGCTCTCTTTGGCCTGCCTGGCAAGAGAGGCTTAGGGAAGACTGTTGTCGAGAAAACCTTGGAGTGGGTCTACTATGAAGCCATTCAGTCATTCAGTGTTATCAAAACTTTCAACACTAAGATGACAGCATATCATGATTCTATATAATCTGTACCAAGATCTTTGTGGAAGAACTCATGCATAATGTGTGAACTCAAACAATTTCTTGGTTGTTTGAGCAAGACCCAGCTATATTTTGCATATAAGTCAGTGTTAAACATTAAAACACTGTATAATTTTCTCACAGTTATGGCACTTAGAGCTCAGAAAGGATTTTTTCTGAAGTTTTAGGGAAAACCCAAGGATGTGACAGACTGTGGGCTTTCATAGAATCACCACTTAGAATGGTAGGGGTTGGAAGGGACCTTTAGAGATCATCTAGTCCAACCCCCCTGCAGAAGCAGGTTCACCTAGATCAGGTCGCATAGGAACATGTCCAGGCAGGTCTTGAAGACCTCCAAGGAAGGAGACTCCACAACCCCTCTGGGCAGCCTGTGCCAGGGCTCCCTCACCTGAACAGTGAAATAGTTTCTTCTTATGTTTAAGTGAAACTTTTTGTGATCCAGCTTCATCCCATTACCCCTTGTCCTGTTGCTGGCTACTATAGAAAAAAGGGATGTCCCAACCTCCTGACATCCACCATTTAGATATTTATAAATGTTAATAAGATCACCCCTCAATCTCCTTTTCTCCAGACTAAACAGCCCCAGTTCCCGCAGCCTTTCCTCATATGAAAGGTGTTCTATACCCTTGATCATCTTGGTGGCCCTGCGCTGGACTCTCTCCAGCAGTTCCCTGTCCCTCTCGAGCTGAGGAGCCCAAAACTAGACACAGGACTCCAGATGAGGCCTCACCAGGGCAGAGTAGAGAGGGAGAAGAACCTCCCTTGACCTGCTGGCCACACTCTTCTTGATGCTGCTCTGACTAGCACAGGGGTTTGCTTTCTTCTTAGTTCTCGGTAGTCAAAACCCACTGAGATCCTGAGCTTGTAGGGGACGAGACAAGAATTCTTCCAGACAATGGTTTTCTCCTTGCTCTGGAATGGGAGGCTTTGTCTCTTACCCATCATTTATAATGATCTGCTGAATTATATAGAGAAGAATGCCTCTCTTCTGGAGATGGAATGCTGTAACTCTCAAAGAGTGACAATTTCCCATGGCACTACTGTTTCTATAGGAGAGAAGATGCTTTTGCTTGGGTGCTGACCCTCCTCCCAGATGCCCATCTATTACTCCTTGGCTCTTCCTGGCAGGATCTAGCTCTCACCTCACTGCAGCTACTAGCATGAGGGTACTGGGGGAAGGAGGGGCTCTTACCTACAGGGAGACAGCAATGGGCTGCCTTTTCCTTCCTATGCTCTGAGGTATGTTCTGATTACCTAAGTTTAAAGCTTATTCATCCTGTTTAAGGTGGTTATACTGTGGTTTCCAGGCAACAAAATTAGACATTTTCAAGAGCATAAAGATAACAATGTCCCTGTGAGATCCCAGTCCTAAGGGTGGTAAGGAGTGGTGGCAGGTGCTGCCCCACCTCCCGCCCTCCTTGCAACATGACCCTGCTTATCACAGAATCTTAAGGGTTGGAAGGGACCTTGAAAGATCATCTAGTCTAACCTTATCCCTCCTTCCTGGCAGCTGCTCTGTGGTCCAGGAGGCGTTGTTACTGAGAGGTTCAAGAAGTGCTGCAAAAAGTGACTGTGAGAACTAGATCCCAGTTTCATCTTGAAGCTGGGTATGATTTAACTCCCTCAGGCAGTTGGGAAAATTACAGTCCAGGTCATTTCCTCTTAACAACCCCCTTGTGAACATGCTGGTATGCAGTTTAGAGGATTTTTTTCCCCCTCAAGATAGATGCCAAGCCACAAGCATGGCTTCCTTAAAAATCAGAGAAACATCAGGCTAATCCCCAGCTGTGAGATTAAAAATAATACACTCGTTTTTTTTGGCTTGTCATCCAAAAGCTAATGTAGCTGTTTGCCTTGCCAGCTATCCCTGTAACGTTGAGTAAGGCAATTCTGATTCTTCTTCTCTTTGCCCAAAGCCCCCAAAGCCTTTCCTCAGAAACAAAAGGCTCATTAACCCATGCTGTGTCCTTACCTCCCCCCCCCCCCCCCCCCCCGGCCTCAGCATCTCTTCTGTCCACCCAGCTCTTGCAGTCTGTTGCTCCTTTTTCTCACTCCCTCCTCCAGTTCCTGATGCAAAAAGGCAACACCATGCCACATGAAGGAACCCTGGTGTGTATTCTGTCTTTTCTGTGTTGCGCATGCATGGTTTTCTTTTCTCTCTCATTTTCAGTGGTGGCATGTTTAGCTCCATGGATCACTTCAAAAAGGTATTTCCAGTGGCATTTTTCTTATTCCCACGGGAAGTTCAAGCTTCCTAGCTCCAGAGACACAGCTGTTCCCTGCTAATGTATCCCAAAATAATCAGGATGCTGTAGATGGGCTCAAAACTGAGGATGTGCTTGCTATCTTCAAGTGTTTGTTCATACTTTTCGGTTTGCTTTCTTTACACTTTGACTTGCTGATTTGTTGCTAGGTGTGAAATAAGCACTTGTGTTCCTGACAGCAGATGCTTCAAATTGAGGTTTAGAAAGTGCAGTTCAGATGCCTGTGTTTGAAAATGGGACTTTAAAATAAAATAGAGCTTTCTCCCTACCCAGAACCTGACTTGCACTTGGGGATTGCTCATCTGCAGCTCTGCCTCCAGCTTCTCATGGTGAGGCTGTACCTGTTTTGAAGTAAGTAGATAAACATGCTGCCCTCTGCTCAGCTAACTCTGTCTCTGATGCCTTTTGGCAGCTTTCTAAAGTAGACTTTTTTTGGTTTGTTTTTTTTTTTGTTGTCCTCAGAGGAAAAACTCAGTGCTATTTTATCTAGTGGAAGCAAGATACTTTGGAGCAGCAATAGCTATGCTGATCTCCATAGAGGCCCACACGTGGGTCAGTTGTTTGGCTATCTGGTGGCCTAAGCGTAGCAGCCTACAAAGACCAGAGATCAACATCTGATCTTGCATCTGTCACTTCTTGTCCCTACTAAACAAGAGGAAGATTTGCTAGAGAGAAGACTTCCTCAAGTGCCTTCCAAGAACTTCATCCTTGTGCATCTGGGCTACATAAAATACATCCCCGTGCCACCTTAGCCCCTGCAGTACAGCCCAGGGGCTGGCAGCGTGGCTGCAGCAGGCAGCAAAGCCCAGATTTCAGTCAGGGTGAGTCAGCAGTTCACATGAGTGTGCTGCTAATGGCCTGCCACTTCCCACCACTCAAAATTCAGCACAAAAGGTTGAAGGAGAAGGACATTGCTTTCAAGATATGCCACAGCACATTTGTGTACAGACTGTGAGGCTCGCTGCTTCTCTTTGTGGGGAGCCCCATCAGCTCTTTAAGCTTTTTACCTGCTCTAAAGAGCAAACATCATCTAAAAATCTCTTGCTTGTGTGAGACAACCCTTATGGCAAAGTAGGTTCTTCAGAAAGCTAGAGAAGCCCAGTGCTGCCAGAATGCAGAGGTGTAAGTGCTTACTTTATGGGATTGTTATCCACTGAAATCCCCTGGGCTTTGACTGGAGGATAAATCTGAGCCGAGATGTTGACTCTTGACGTTGCTGTGGATGGGCAGAGGAGGGCATGCCAGGCTCAACTCAGAAAACCTAATTTTCTATTGGTTGGATAATCCCTTCAAAATCTGTTTTCTGAGCATCGGGGGCGAGATCCTGTCTCTCTATTAATGCCGGCGTAGCGCCTGTGTTCAAGCAGGATGGGCATCAGCAGACAAGTAGCCATGGCAAACACAAAGGCTGTTCTCGTGCCCAGTCGGTGGTCGATAACTGTGAAGCTGAACCATTTAAATCTGTGCTAATATTGAGCACTTGGGGTTTATTCTAGAAAATTTATACTGGAACTTGAGAAATATAGGAATTGCAACATCCACTCAGGCCGTCAGACGAATTGCTCAGTTTGTAATGTTCACAGTCCATTAAGTCCAATAAAAAAAAATCTACTGTGACCAAACTGGCAAAACAAAGCTCTGCAATATACATCTGCTAGCAGCGGAGCAGTATTCAGTAGGACTTCAAAACTGCAAGCTGCCCTGGTGAAAGTACAGATGAATCTCTTCAAAACACAGTATGTGCTGTCTCACTATTTTCAAACCTCAACAGGCCAGCAATTCTCTGACTTACATTTTCTGTCTTATTACAGACAGCTGGGTTTGATCTGGATCACTGGCTCAGGCTGACACAGAGAAAATGTTGCTGTTGAAAAGGGAGAATATGGGTTTATTTTGGGGTGTTTTTTTGTATCTATCTGCGAAGGAAGAGGCACGGGCACTACAAAACTTTTTGAACGCTTTTAATGGAAAAGAACAGTTTGTATGCCACATAGAGTGGGGGAAGAGGGGGAGTATGTAGTCACTTCCACATACATCTGAGGTTGATTCTACTGTCAATAGTGGCTATGTAAGTTCTATACTATTGGAAAAATCTAGATACCTATTTGCTGTTTTGCTTATGGTACTGACGCACACAATTCCCCCCCGCCCGCCCCTTACACTTGAACTACAAAGGAGAAGAATATTTTTGCCCGTATGCCTCACAGCTGAAAACAGGCATTTGACAGCAAATTAGACACATGAGAGGGAACTAATGTGGTTGTTTTGTCGTTTTCAGCCTGCGTGCAGTGTGGTTTCTGTCTTTGATGGGCTGGTGAAAGGATGAATTTCTTGTCACTGTATAATCTGTCAATATATAATTTGTCAACATATAATCTGAGGCAGCCTCTGGAGAAATAAGTATGTGCTTTGTGGTTGTGTTCATAATTAATTCCATGAAATGAAGGCGTCTTGTGTAAAGCCAGGACAATCTAGCCATAAGGCTAAACTAATTGAAAAGATCTCTCTAACTTCAGGATGAGCTGGTAGGGGCTCTATGTCAAAAGCCTATCCCAGTATTGTTGCAGGAAGAAAAGGGCTCCAAAGCTCCCGGCATTGATGATATTCAGTTGCTTTGCCAATTCTTGTAAGTTATAGCACAGGTTGCAACACCTCTTGGAGCTTCAAGCCACTTTCCCCACCTGTCCCTGCCTGCTGTCTGTAATTTGGCTTCTCCTGATGAGTTGCTTTATGCAGTTTGTGTAATTAAAACTACCTTTGCGGAGGAACAAAGAGGAAAGTCAGGTAATTGAGTTTGACTGGGAACCTTGACTGGCTGTTGCTTAGTGCCCTGGGTTAAGCACCTGTTCCCAAAACAATGTAACTTTTACCAATAAATAAAGTCACGTAAGTAGCTGACTATGACACTAATAGTCCAAAAAAGGTATATTAGAGGGGCAGAGAACACCATGAGTAATGGGGCAAAAATAACCTGAAACTCATGCTTTTTGCTTCCACATTAGGACACATGAAAGATGGCAGGAGTTATGTGGTTAGCCAGCAGGCATGGCCACCCCAAATACTGCGTATCATACTGCAGCCTTTCATGTAAAGGTGTAGAAATCCTTGATGGGATTCTCATTCTGCACTTCATAAACCCCAAGTCAGGTAAAAAAAAATCTGCTGTAATTCTGGAAGAGTCATTCCTTGAAAACTACAGCTCTCCTTCAAAGAGAGTAGGTTTGTGGGACTGCCCAGCAGGTTTTTTGCTCAACAGTTTTCTTGAGCATTAAATACAGTTTCCAAATGATGAAGCTGTAAATTCTACAAGTCTAAGATACAGCAATGTGAGCTGATCGAAACTGACATTGCCACAGTCTTCTCTTTAGCTATATGTTTCTGGCCCCTTCTTTGCACTAAGCTGTCTGTTTTTCTCACTTAGCAGTGAGACAAAGTGGTAAAGAATAGGCTCCTGAACTGCTGATCAAACATTTCCACCTCCTTTCTTGAATCAGATCTCATGCTCATGTTGTACATGCTGTGTTGATTCATCATTCAAAGCCCATGACATAAAAGCTTTGTCCTTTTTGTTGCATTTTTCATACTGGTTTGGTTACCCACAGGATCAGCAAGCTTTATCTTACCTCACTACTGCAGCCAGTGCACAGGAGAGCTTGTGGATGGGGAGGCAAAAGAGAACAGCATTTGTTTTTTCATCAGAAGCTTGCAACTGGAGAGGTTTAGGCTGAAAAGTGGTTTAGGATGGCCAAAAGTAACCTGCAGCCCTCTGAGAGGTGGTCCAGCCAATGCTTGGCTGTGAGAGAGAATTGTCTTTCTGGGAAGTTTCAAGGCTACATCTTCTCCTTTGCTGATTGCAAAGACATTGGGTTTGGTTTCTGACACAGTGATCTGACATCCCTAATGATGACTGGTTTGGTTTCCAGTTGAATTAGCTTGCCTGAGCTGGCAGTAATGTGCCTACATGAGCATTAGTGCTGGCTGGCATGAGAGAGAGCAGGGGAGAGGAGGACAAGCCACCTAGATTTAGGAATTAGGCTTAAACAATCCAGATATAGGCTTAAACTGCAGAGATATTTCATATCTGTAGTGAGTTGAGGAGCAGGCTACATCTGTCCAGGCAGGGAGCTTTAACTGGTGCAACTACAGTCAGCCTAGATAGGAAAGAACGGTGAGAGCAGAAGGTGGAGACTGCATAAGTCTCTGTCCTTGGCCCCACTCCATGCACTCCACACTGAAAAGGACTGATGAGAGATGGGAGAAAGTCTGGGATGCTCTTAATCCCTTTGTTCCCAGTACTGGTTCAGAGCTGTGAATTGTCTGAAGGGCTGCCTGGCAAATCTTCAAGAGGTACAGCCCTAAGTGACATTAGTTCAAAACAACTTTCAAGGAGTGTAAGAGTTGTTCTACTCACTGGCTTCACCCAGCCCAGCTTGGAAACTCAACACAGTACTGTAATTTGGTGCCCAATGTTGGGTGAGATGTTACTCATTGCCCACAGGGATATTGTATGGCCATTCCCCAGGGGAAATCATAGCCTGTAAATGTACAAAAACTCTGGTGGCCCATTTCCTTTAGATGCAGCTCTGATTTTACATACATGTGTTCTGTTTCTGCTACAGTTCATGCAAGGCACTGTATTCTTGTCCTGAGATGTTATATTGTGAATGGTTGCTACAGTTTCATGGCAGGAAAGCATGAATTTGATTTATTAGCATTTTAGTTCTCTTACAATATGTATTTGGCAATAGGAGTCATTGCTGCAATTGGTCTTTAAATACTATTGTAATGTGGGAGCTAGGTGTAAATATCCAAACTGGTGCATCTAAGGCTAAATTACTGAAAGCATGGTGTGCAACACTTGCTGTACTGTACTGATTGGTTCCAGAGGGACTGGTTAGGTGCTGAGGGTTCGTAAAACTCACAACCATGTTTACTCTCTGTAACTAAATGAGAGATTTAGAGGCCAATCTAGAAATGTGATGGGATTTGAAAGCTTTGTTGGGTTTGTTTTTATTTTTTTAATATAACTAAGAGTGTGAGCCTCTATGATCACAGGGACGCAGGGAAAGAAAGGTTAAGCAATATTCCAGGTATTACTGGATAATACTTAGTGACCCTGCTTCAGTTTGTAACAACTGTCAACCCTTTAATTAAATGGAATTTACCCCGATGCAGAAAGCTTCTGTAAAAGCCTTTGCTTCACACATGGCCTATTTCAGGTCTCTGAAGGGCAGAAATTTGGCATATCTGGAGAGGTTCTGCCCCAGATAGAAATCTTTGACGAAAATCCCAGTTATAACGTTCAGCCACTGGATGTCCTCGTCTTCAAAGGCCTGCAGAGGCTGACCGGCTGGAAAGCCACATGTTGTTGACAGTTTGCAGAGCATTGCATAAGAGTGTTCCTTGTGTATTGGGTATTGCCAAACTCCTAGCTTGCCACCCATAAAGCAAGGGAATCGGTTTCGCATCTCAAGGTAATTAAACACCTACTGGATGCAGAACATGTATTTAATCTGCTTCTTTCCCCATCTTTCTTTTTTGATGACTTAGCTGTAATTTATGTAACAGCTTGCTATACAGGATTCTTGTGCTCCTAAACACTGAGATGTGCACTACATTTCTTGTTGTTTTTTTTTCCAGTGGACTCAGACTGCAGCTTTGTTTCACCAGTTTCTCCCGAGTTCTTGAGGGCGCATCTCTCTAAGGGCAGGAATCCCACAAAGATGCTGTTTGAGACAGGCAATCCCATCATGGGTGTAGCTGCATGTGCACAGGGAGCTTCACGGTGCCTTTTCTCAGAGGGCCTGCTTTTTTCTGCAGCTTGTGAGCCATCACCACCCACCTGTCCTTTGCTGCAGGCTCCCCTGCCTGCACTGTCGCAGAGGGTGTTTCTCAGCCCGCGTTTCCCTTGCAGCTAAAGCTCTTATCCGTCCTCCTCATTCTTGCAGCTCTAATGGCATCATCCTCATTGCCAAACATTCCTGTCTTCTGATGATGATTTGACATTGCTTGTCAGACACTCTCCAACAACTTATAAACATCTGAGCTGTCAGAAAGCTTGGCAACAGACTGTCTGTAGTTGCTTGTGGATTTCATGTTTGTTCTTGAAATGTAGAAAACATGTATTGGTCTGAAGTTTCAAGACCAAAAAAAGAGATCTACTTCTCTTAGTTTTCTACCTTTAAATTTCTCTAATTTAAGCCACTGTTAAACAAAAATGCCTTTCCAACAAGAGGAGCAGCTTGTGCCCTGTAAACACCTGTTTGAAATTGTGGAAGCAAGTTTTGCCAGAAACTCAGTAGAAAAGTTAAGGCCTAGACTTCTTTCCCTTGTAAAGGAAACTCACCTTCTGCTAGGAACAGGCATACTTACACTAGATATGTACACTTAATGTACCAGCATGGTAGTTTTGTTCCTACCGTGCTAGTGCATGAGGAATATCTCCAGCAGGAACCAGCTGCTGAAGTCTCCTAAGGTCCAGCTATGCATTCACTTGTTTGCTTGCTAACGTCTCTTTTCAGTGGTTCAGAATTGGATGAGTGCTTCAGAAAAAGAGATGAATGTGTTATCTTTCCATGCACAACTCTGCAGGACTGGTAGATATCAATGGAAACTCACCCATTTGCTCACCATCCCCTCATGCCTACTGTGGAAGGGGAGACATGTCCAGAGCTGCCCAGGTGGGCAGAAATATGAGGCTCTCCTTAGAGGACCCCAAGTGCTGGGATTTGCTCCCAGCTCAGTAACCATGTCAGTTTCTAGACCATCCTACGTGGACCAACCTACTGTCCAGGTGAGCCAGGAGAAAGATTTGGAAGATGGAGGACAGAGAGAAAAGCACCAGGGCAGATCTGAATGACGTGATGCTGGTCGCAAGGTTGGTACCTTAACCTGAAGTACACACTGATATTTCCATAACAGGGCAAGTAGCAGAGTGTGATAGGAGCAAACTGCTTTTCAGAGGGGCTTAAGAGGAGCTCTGTCCTCCAGCAGGAGGAGAGGACATGCAAGGCAGGACTCCTCCTGTCCTGGAGGGACTGGCAGCTGAGGAGCAGGCCATAGTTGACTGGAAATGAGCTCTTTCCACTCCTGATGTGAAGCTAAGCAGGCTGGGGGAGCAAATTAAATATCATGTCTCTGCCCTAGAGACTGTGATACTGCTGTGAAATCTGCTTGCTTTAGGCTAATGATGCTGATGGTGCATCCAAATTATCATCTCTCTGAAAGTTTGGCTTCTGAATTGCTTCGGAACTGGTGACAGCCTGCAGTCTGCTCAGCCTTCACCCTTTTAGAGGAGATAACATACTGATCCTCCTCTGCCATTCTGAAGGGTGTTCTGGGCCACATTAACAGTGCTGGTGAATAGGGATGAGGAGGACTTGGCCTTGAGGTCCAATGTCTGTGTTCTGAGGTTGGACACCTTTTCCCTCTGGCACTATTGGTCATCCCTGGAGAGCTGAAGCCCACTGATATTGGGGGTGGGGGAGTGGATCTATCTGCTCTTTCTTCTTGTGGCTTTTGAAGAATTCTTTGGAAAATGTGGACTGTTGCTTTTAGTCATTTCAAAACTGGAGATTTCAGCTGGAGTACTGAAAAGAGATTAAAGGTTTTACGAGCAGCAAACCCTAGATTTACAGCAAACACAGAGGATTTTGCTTCCTTAGTACAAAAGCCCAGATACAGTTAAAATCAATAATTGATCTATGTCCATTTACAGATATATCTATGTTCATGTAGGCTGGAAAGCCTTATTCCTGTGCACACATTTTCCTTTTAGCTGCTTATACTCAGGCTATGTGTGAATGTATCTGCTCATCAAGCAGACAACATTCAGTCCCTTCTAGGAATCAGCTGGGGCCATTGTTTTTTTTCTACTGGATGCCAATAGAAGCACTGACAAGACAGATGGAAGCTGCTGAACACAGCAGCTTGTTAGAGAAGCACAGAGCCCTTTAAAGCTCAGGGTGCAGCCAGGATTTACCTCTTGAGAAATGGCAGCAGTCCCAAAGTAAGTAGCTTGCATGGATAACAAATGTGCCTGGAAATAGGCAGTGTGGATGTAGCCTATAAGGCTGAACTCAAAAAAACCTTTTTTTTTCTTTTTCTTCTGGGCTGAGATGCTATAATATGGGACAAGGCTGAGCAAACATATTGTGTCTCTCTCCTGTTGGGTGCACCGTGTCCCAGATCACTGGCTGTGCAGCCACGGCAGGCTACAGGTCACGCGCCTGGATGCACCATATAAAGAAGAATTCCTGTTATGTTAACAATAGATCTGTGGCACTGCAGTTTTGCTCCATCTGGTTAATGAACTGAGGTCTTACTCTGGCCAGTGCTTTCAGGGAGCACATTGCAAGGATTCTTCTGCTCCAGCCCTGGGCTGGTGAGATGTATCTGCAGTAGAGGGTATCTCATGAGCTGGTGAATGTCCTGGCTACAGGGTCCTGCTGGGACCCCTGGCAGGGAAGGACCCCAGGATGTACCCCCAGGATGTCACTTGCTGTGGGAAACTCAGTGCTGGGGGATGGCAGCCCCCACTGCCACCAGCAGATCCAGGTTGCCCCCTGCCCTGGGCAAAAATTGCTGGTGTTCGCCTTGGGGTCCACCTCTCAAGGGCGCTTTGGGGGCTGTGCCTCTGGGCACTGCTGCCTGCTCCCTTTCCCTCTTCCCTTGCTGCTGTCCTGCCTGGCCCTTAGTGGAGGCAGCCCCTTCCCCCTGTGCCCCAGACAGACAGGCAAGTCCCCAGCCCTCCTGCTGCCATCAGGGGGCACATGGGCAGCCTGGGCAGCGTGACAGAGCCAGACTCAAACAAGTCCATGGGGGATTTGGAGTGGTTTTAGCTGCTAAATATCAGGCTTGTTAGGTGCACATGCTGCTAAGTCTATGTGAACCGATTTTGGGGTTTCTTCAGAGGAATCTCAGACAAATTTCATGGCTGTGGCACACTGGTGACAAGAGGCTGAGCTTTCTGCTCAGTGGCTCTTTCTACTAAAAGGACTCTCTTGTTTTGTTTTTTCTTCCCCAAAGCAAATGATCACAGTAGCAACATTACCCTGCATCTTTTCAAGGTACAATGTAGCATATTTTCTGGTAAGTGTGTTGTTAGAACCAGCTGATTGCTTTAGCTGCACCTCTCTGAAAAATACCTGAGTCTGAGTCAGACATGTGAGGTAGAAAATATTATCATGACAGTTGGAGTCTGGGGAAGTTGCAAGCAAGCAGAAACTAGATCTTACAAAAGGAAGTACTGGGCCAGTGAATGATGGAGATTATCAGCTTTTCCTATCGCTCCTGATGACAGAAGGAGAAAAGGTGCCCTTCTGCTTCCTGGAGAGGCTTCCAAATGTAAAGAAAGAGGCTTTGTTTTTGGTCAGGCGGGGATTTCGGCTGAGGGTGGTTTTCAGGGGAGCACACAAAGATAGGAAACCTGCAGCAGCTAGGCATTGTGTGTGAGAGGAGAAGCTCCCCTCTCAGTGTTTGCCGTGTGTCCTCAGGAACTAGAAGGGGCGAGATGCTTTTATTTTTGTCATAATTTATAGCTGTAGTGTCCTCTCACCATTCCCTATTTTCAGTTTGCACCCCTGAGATTAATTCAGACTATAGCATCGAGCTTGGATCCAGAAAATAAACACTGCAGTCTCATAGGAGATGGATAGGGAGGAAGAGGAGACAAAAGAGTGTAAGAAAAACTGCATTGTCCATGCAGATCTGCATTAGGCCCAACATCTGTGTCCTGGGATCAGATTTATGCTGAGATTTCACTGGAGGGCAGCTTATGCTTCCTGCTGTGAAGTGACTGTTTGCCATAGTGTGAGCGTAGCTGTGTTGGAAAAGTTGGGGGAAAAGCAATAAATAGGAAAGGGGACCTTATGTGGGCTCCATTTCTTTGGGGGAGCCCGTGTCTCAGAAGCATTTCCACCTGGAGACAACCGCATCTGTATGTCTCCTAAACCTGAGAGCACTGACAGATCTGAATGGCCTAAACCAAGCAAACCCACAACAAGCAGTGGGACTTCAGGTAGATGAGAAGTCAAACCTGTGCAATACTTTCTTCAGTTACAAAAGTCTTAATTGAGCACATTGGTACCGGGTGAAATGCCTTTTCTCATAAAAAGACCAAATATAGGGTAGGGTAAGATAGAGCAGTTTGATTGGAAGGGACCTACAGCCATCATCTAGTCCAGCTGCTGGGCTGGTGTAAGTTCCTTGTGGTTGGGAGCTTGCTAAAGGCATGCCACAGGCATACTCCAATTTGCTTTCCATTTACTCTTTCCGTTGTCCTGCAGAGCTTCTGAAGTGCTTGCGTAAACTCCCCAGTTCTCCACACTATGTCTATTTGACAAGTGTTTACCTGACCTAAATTATTTTGAAAACCATCATTTGTGACAACGGTGGTGCAGGCTTTACAGAACTGGGTAGCTGGTTAATAAATGCTGTGTTGGACACACAAGCTCTGCCAGTTGGTTATCAACAGTATAGGCAGTTATTTTTCTATTTTATTTATTTTTTAGCATTAGCTGTTTATTCTTAAACTGTATTTTTTCCTAACTAGAAGATTGAGCTGTGGCATATATATCCTAAATTCCTAGTTTACCTTTCAGTCCTCAACATAAAATTTCTTCAGAAAGGTATTTAATTCTGAACACAGGTGTGCATCTCACTGAGTGGTTACATCATACCTAGTACCTCACTGGATTTAGATGTCTGCTTCCAATGCCAATTGCTACTGACACACAATTAAAGGCAGAAACAAATATGTTACCTGGTGCAACTGCTTACTATGATTCTTCCATTTAGCATTCCAAATAAATTCCAGTTAGATTTCCTCTGTCCCGGGTCTGATTCCTTAAATAAGCAACCTTTGTAGTCTATCAGTTCCTCTTGCTCTGAGGAGAAACATCAGAAATTTCCTCCTTCTTTTTCCTGAAGACCAACAAGACTTTTCTGATGTGATATTTTATTATTTTAAAAAAAAAATGTCTTTGGTGGTAAAAGTGATTGAAGTACAGCTCATTAGCATGCATTATATGAACTAAATAACTATTACAGGGAATTAATGGAGAGTAGATTCAACATTAAACTTGCATTTATGAATTCCTAATGTGGCATTGTATGTGTGTGTAGTTGGAGATAAGACACCATTTGACTATTCCAAGGGCATTAAACTTCCAGCTCAGATGACAGGAAGAAGGAAAGGAAGAAGGAAATTAGAAACCATCCACCAAAAAAAAAAGGTTTTGAAAAACTTAGGAGCCAGTCAAGATGATTTTCATTGTTATCAAGTTTATGTTAGCCCCAGTGCTAGCCTCTTCTGCCTCCCCTCAGTAAAATATTCTCCATGTCCATGAGTCGGTACATGAAATGATTGCCCATAAGGGTGCTCCTGATATGAGTTCTTGACACACAGAGTGATGCTTCTCATGGCTGCCCTTACATTAGCACAAAGCTGCACCAGCCCAGCTTCCCCAACAGAGACTATGTCTCCTCCTGGCCCTTGCCATGCTGGAGGCCACCTGGCTCGGAGCCTGCTGGAAGCTGGGGGTCTCATAATTCAGATCATGAAATGGCATGAAAAAAAGATGCAGTTTGATGCCTGCCAAAATCTCCAGGCTGGGCTGATTGGCAGGGTGACCTACCTCTGCTGCTGTTTGCCTTTTCATTTCATTCCAGATCCAACAGCATGGTTGTCTTTGTTGGCCATGGAAAACAGAGCACCAAACTACACACAGTCAAGTGGCATTTAGCTACATCATGATGTTGACTTGAAAAAATAAACACAGACCTGAATTTGTGTCTCTGCTTATTCTCTTCACAGTGACTGCAGAAGAAAAATTTGTTGTGAGAGGTTGTATTGGGTTGTATTGGACCACCTGAAGATAGCAAAAACCTGAAACAAGGGTTGGGGCTCAAAAATATCTCTGTCAGCTGTGACAGCCACACCAGCAACTGGAAGGGTGTAAAAAAAGAAAGAAAGGAAAACTCCCATCCCAGCCACCAGAATATCTCTTCTCCTTACCTGCCAGAACCCATTGCTTCATTCTTCTGGCCAAAGAAGATGAGGGATATCAGCCTTTGGAAGCTGGTGTGAAATACGAAACTGTTGGACACAATACTACCACTTATTACTGGCCACTCCTTACAAACCAAACTGGAGCAAATAGTATTAAATCAGAGTAACACCTCATGTGATTACAGCTCATTGTGTCCAAATAAAAGCTGACGTTATAGTAAGTGATTTGGGTGGGGGTGGAGCAGTTTTTGCTTACAGTGATTGTGGTTTACAGCACTGGTAGATGGCAGTGAACATGTTAAAGGTGCTGCCACGTGCCCATGCTGCTTAAACATGGATGGATGTGCCTTTATACCGACAATGCTTTAATATTATTCTGTATCAGTTATTTTAGACACACAGAAAGTTGGTCCATGTGGTGCTTGTGATGATGTAGCCATAATTTGCAACTGTATTTGTAGCTCTGTAATCAGTGTGGGAGCCCTTTATAGTCACACCTACCTGCTGCTTTTACAGCCCCCTTCTAAACAATTTAAGTAGAAACTGAAGAGTAAATGTGACTGGGGTCCTCATCCAGCACAAAACTGAGAAAAGAGAAGTGTGTCAGTGCTAATTAACTCCAGCGCCCTGGCAGGCCTGGCTCTCAGCAGCTCTGCGGGCTGTAGTACGGTTGCTGTGGATTCAGTAGTGTTCCCGTTTAATTTGTTCAGAAGGGGGGAGTAACTACTCTTCCAGCAGCAATCGAGTGCTGGTTAGATTATTATCCCCAAATCCAGACCTATTTTCTGTAGTACTTGTGTTTCTCTCTCTTTGTACTCCTCTTGTTTTGCCCTGGCTTCTCTGTGCTCTGTAGCTGCAACTCTTTTTCTCTAACGAGGCTGAGGAAATCTGACCTGGGGAGAAGTCCCAAACACAGAAGAGGCTCCAGGAACTTAGCCTGCTTTATTTTTATTATTTATTGTACTTTTCTTAGTGTTGATTTGAGTTTTGAACTATGAGCTTAAACTATGCTGATGCAAAATCTGTTTCTGTCCATTCTCCTCCTTTTTGTCTTTACCCCACAATGTACTTTACTGTTAAGTAAAGCTGATTATTCCAAGTATTACTGCTTTCTTTGTGGCAACACGAGCCTCCTCTGCACTCACCCAAACCCATGGATATCCCTGCTTTAGGCCCTCTTATAAGAATCCCAGCTTAAAACTTGCTGGTGTTTGGTTGAATAGACTTTTGACAAGCTAGAAGGCAATTGTGTCTGAGCTGTGCTGAAGAGGGAGAACTGCAGTGTGACCTTGCTCTTGCTGCTTCTTTCAAACAATAGCTTCCAGGAATACTCCTGAGAATCAGCCCAGCCTTATCTATATTTTACACTTCATTGTCTGAATTCCTTGAAAGTCTAATAAACCTATTTTTTGTTGTTGTTCAGGAGCACACAGCATGGTGATATATCTAGAAAGAAAAAAATCAATATTTTCAGCATGGAAGTTCTTGGCTATGTACTCAGGCTTGACTGGTAGTGATTGAAAAATAGCTGTTTGGTAGACTACAAGCCATTAATTCTTCAGTCATGACCTACCTCCCAAATTTCAAGCCTGATGTGACTGTATGGGTAAGTGGTACCCTGCTGCCATTCCCAAGAGAGAGCCCTGGAAGCACAGACTTGTTCAGCAGGGTAATCACTTGCAGGCAAACATACCCGCTGGCAATCCTGTGCAGGAGGGCTTGCTTTTCTCCTGCTGTGTGTGTGCTGTAACCTTTGTTTACACACACATTAACACTGTTTAACGGGGGCAACAGCCACTGCCACAAAACCTGATGTGGGTTTTTCAATCAGTGCAAATGGCAGAAAGAAACATGAACTCTGGTATCATGGTGAGAGCCTGCTTCATCTGTTCCCCTCTGGAGCAGAGTCTGACCTTGTCTACCTGAGGCTACAGAAAGTGGCCTTCCAGGAAAGAAGCACGAAGCTGCTCCCCATACTCCTTCATTGCTCTCACAAAAAGATAAAAGAGATAGTGACATCACCTTGCTTACAGATTTCATATAGCTTGAAGGCTCCTGGCATTGCTGTCAGGGTCTTAAAAATAACATTGAGTTGTCCCAGGTAACTAAAATTCAGCCAAACAACATATAAAAGTAATTAAATCCTTCTAAAAGTACCTTAAAGGGGTAAAAAAAAGTTTCAGAAGAGGAAAGATTTAGATAACAAAGCTCAAAAAACCCCACCCCAAGGTAAACCAGGCCAAATGATTATCAAATGGCAGTTTGGAGCCGGGTAATCCCTTGCAGAACTGGGAGAGCAACAGACCTGCATTCCTTCTGCACGTGAGCCACACCTTGGCTTGTCTTGGAAATGTGTAATGCAGCAGGACCACTGCTATGAGAGCAGGCAATACTTTTCCTGCCCCTGGGGGGACACAATTGCCCCAAGTAAAAAAGTTGTCAGGTATGTGTTAGTATGAACTCTGGCACTTTGCTGTCCTCTTCTTCTTGCTCACAACTTCTCCTGAGTGCCTGGTTATAGCTTCTAGATCCTTTATTCTGTCACAATACAAAGCCTCCTTGATGCCTATTTGCATACCATCACCTCAGTCTGTATCTTCAGGTGTGCGGTGGACCAGGGCCACTAGCACTGATTGGATGTCACAAGCCCCCAAGGATTTTATGAAAGAGCCTATGACAGTAGCTATCCATCATAGAGAAGAGAAAGAAGATCTTTATCCTTATATTGAATATCCACTGGTGAAAGCAGATCTCATAAATAAGTATTAAGCTGCCTTGCCATCACTCTGTCCCCTTGACTCCCTGACACTCATGAGAAGCATGCAAATAGTTTGCCTAATCCTTCATTAAAGTACACAGACTCACTCAGCAGTCACTGTCACCCTCCTGTTACTGTCTAGACTTGTCACAGTGAGACCTAGTCATGGGACACATGACAGCATCTGCAGAAGTGACACCTCATGCCAAGCTTCATGTCTGTGTCATGCAAGACAGGCTCAAACTGTTTACAAGCCTCTGAGACAGATCAGTGTGCTGGGATCTGAAGCCCTTTCTCTCTGGAGGACGTGCTGGGTATTTCTGTCAAAGACACAGAAGGCAGTGAGAGAGAGCACCAGGAGCTGTTGTGAAATCCCTCCCACAGAGGCCACCGCTGGAGTTCTTGCTTGGTGTCAGACTCAGCTGTGAGACAATGTGGATGCTTCCAGCTGAGCAGAAGGTGAACAGGAGTTCCTTATTGCCATTCACACGCCTGTTCTTAAGAGCTGGAGCTCAGGAGTCAACCCATTCATCCTTCCATTTGGCAATTAAGCAAGTCACATTGCTCTTCAATTCCAAATGCTTTGATGTCATCTGTCCCTACGATGTAGTCCCTCCCACAGACGACTGCATGTCCTGTGTATGCTGGGGTCAGTCAGCTGCAGCCCTCCCTTGTCCACATGCCCTGCTGCTTGGCTCCCCTGCAGTCCTGCTTCTCCAGAGGGTTCCCTAGGAAGAAGGGTACTGAGGAGCTGTAATGATCACTGAATTTAGGGAAGGCTATCCTGGTAAGAGTCTCGATTGTTCTGTGATGAGGGCATCATGTTCCTTGTGTTCAACATCTCCTGTGTCAGAGCTTGGGCTGGAGCTGCCATGAGAAGCTTGATTTTCTGAACCTGGCCCCTCTGCTTGTCGTTTGGGAGCTGCTTCACCAGCAACTGGAAGAAATGTGCTAGCAGTGCTCAGCTGGCCGCCTGCTGGGAGCCACCAAGAATGATGGACATAGTCCTCTTCATCTCCACCTCCAAGGTCTGCTGGTCAGCCTTCAGCATCCCCACCTTTTGTGCTGGTGTGCAACAGGTTTGTTTGACTTTCTCTTGTCTTATAGTTATCTAATCTCCTGCCCCGGGGTTGGGAAGGCCTGAGAGTGCCTGTATGTCCGCCCTGTTTCTAAGCACACGTCAACACATTTGTGAATGCTCCCTGTGTGGGTACTGCAGGAGACAAGGAAGTCTGCCTTGAAATACTGTAGATATATTGAAAACAGTATCTCCAAGTCCTGCTCAGAACACCATTAGGTAACGATCTTCTTTATAAGTGCAGGTTGAAAAAGATCAGTCGCAGATCTCCTTTTTGAGTTTTTTTGCATGTCTTTGTAGTGCATAAAAATTATGTTGGAAAACCCACCCACTTAAGGTCCTCTGAGGTGAAATGCTGACACTTTCCCTCCAACACACATTTTCTAATCATGGCATGGCCAGAAAGTCAGATTGTTTCCTGTGGCTTTCTGAAAAACCACTTCAGTTCAGTTGCTATCAGGTCAGCAATATTTAAAGTTCTTTCCCTGTGGGTTAGCAGATTTCTTTACATGCTTTGTTTAGACACATTGAGAGGTTACACACATTTAAAAAAAAATATATAATTAGTGGATATATTCACCATGGAAAGAAACTGATGGTTCTGACTCATTTTTTTAAGGTACTTCTAAACAAACAGTAACATTTTCAAAGTTTCTTGTTTTGTAGGTCAGCAAAGAGTAACAGTACACAAGCTCCTAAAATGTCCTTTTTAAAACTAATAATTAGGCAAATCACTGTGATTCCCATACAAATTGGACAAGTGTAGCTTGCAAGATTTATCAGTTGATTTAAGAAAGAACTCATAAATACAACACAACTTTCCAAGACTAAGTATTGTCAGTACTGGGCAGGGATTGAAGAATAGAGAAGACTACAATAAACTTCCCCATCTTCCCTGTTCCTGTACCCGCACCCAGCATTTCCAGAGCAGCTCTGGCGTTCAGCGCCTGTTTTCAGAAGTGTTTTCTGTCACTGTGTATATTACAAAATTGTTATTATGCAACGAAGGAGAGGAGAGGCTCCGAGACCGTGTGATGTCGTTGGAGCTCAGCACGTCGTCCCTCTCGCAGAGGGATGAGGAGTGGGGCTGCTGGAGGCTGGAGCCGCCAGGCACAGGCAGAGGGCTGCCGGTGTGTTTGCCTTCGCTAACCCCGCTGACCTTACAAACAGCTCTTTTGAAAGTGGATTAGAAAACCCTTACTTTGGAGAGCTTTGAGGATAGCATAATTGTTGTTGATTTTTTTATTTTTAATGTCACAGCAATGTAGTTTGAGAGGGAGGACCTCAGCAATAGCCACGGTACTTAAACAACATTCCTTACATTTTGTTCTGTTACTTTCCAGAGCGCGTTGTGTTCCAGCAGTTGGAAAGGGCGCGTTAGTGCAGTCTGCGCTTGGTGATGTTTTGTGAGCATCTCAGTTAACGAACGGCATGTCTGAAGTAGGTGAAACCAGCGGCTTAGACGCGCTCCCGGCATTCCCAGTCGTTTTAAACCGTGTTACTCCGCCTGACCGAAAGCAGACCCCTCCGTCCCGAGCCGCCGCCCGCAGCGACAGTGAATCCCGCCCGCGGCGGGAGCCCGGTAGCTGCGGGGCGAGCGCGGTGCGGCGGCCGAGTGCCGCGGCCGGGACGCCGAGCCCCGCCCGCCGTCTTCCCCCTGCCCTAGGGCAGGGCTCTACGCGCCCCGCCGGAGAAAACTCTGCCGACGCGGATTCCTCCTCGGCAGAAAGTTGTGCCGGGGCAGCCCCCGGCTGCCCCGCGGGGAGGCGGCGCGGGGGGAGCCGTGCAGCTGGATGCTGCCTCCCCGGGCGGGCTGGGTCCGGGCCCGGGGCGGGGCGGCAGGGCCCGGCCCCGCTGATGTCAGCCGGGACGGGGGAGGAGGAGAGGGGGGAGGCCGCCCGTGTTCCGGGTCAGGCGCGGCGGCCGGCGGCAGCAGCAGCAGAGCTGCACCCGGCGGCCCGCGATGCCCCAGTGGGGAGGGCAGCGGCCCGCCGAGGAGCAGTAGTGGGGCGGCCTTTGCCCCGCTCCGGCTCCCGTCTATTGTTCTCCCGGGGCCGCCGCGCTCGCCCGGGGCCGCTTCCCGCCGCCGGCGGCGGCGCGCTGGATGCGGGTTGCATCCGCCGGGACCCGCGGTGCGCGGCGGCGAAGGGGGCAGCGGCTCCCGCGGCCGGCGGGGAGGAGGCGGCGGCGGCGGTGAGCGGCGGCGAGCGGCGGCCCCCGCCCCGCGGCCCCCGGCTGGGCGATGTTCCACTGCATCCCCCTGTGGCGGTGCAACCGCCATGTGGAGTCCATCGACAAGCGGCACTGCTCGCTGGCCGCCGTGCCCGAGGAGATCTACCGCTACAGCCGCAGCCTGGAGGAGCTGCTGCTGGACGCTAACCAGCTCCGCGAGCTGCCCAAGGTGAGCGGGGGGCGGCCGCCCCGGCGCAGGGGCGGGGGCGCAGGCGAGCGGCCCTGGCAGGTGCGCGGCCCGGCCCGGCCCGGCCCGGCAGGAGGAGGTGCCGGCGCGGCCGCCCCGAGGCGGCGTTGCGGGCTCCCGGGCGCGCGGTGCGGGGCGGCTGTGGCGGTAGCGCCAGCACAGAAAGGAAGAGCCGGAGCCGCGGGTTCGCGCTTAGCGTTTCACCGTAGTTGCGGGGTAAAGGAGCTTTCACAAGCGAAACCTCGGAGACTCGCATCTGGCGGGAGGGCAGCGGGGCGAGGGCCGGAGTGAGTGTATGTTGTGAGTAACATTCACGTCATCAGAATTGCGAGACGGTGGAGGGTATTAAACCCTCCCCTTTTTTTCCCCCTTTTCCCCCTTTCGGTGGATACTATCTGCTCTGTACGTGGGAAAAACAAAACCCTCTAGCAGTTAGCAGTATTCCCGTTTCAGCCTTCCACTCCTGGAAACTTCGTCATGCAAAACATGGGAAGTGAATAAGAATTTTCTTTTTCTCGGTGTAATCCCGGCACAGTTGTCAGTGTTTTGCATGTTTCTTACATGAAACATCTAGACGGAGTTTTGTGTCTAATACTTTTTTTTGGTAGTATTGTCAGAGGTGAATTCACTTGCGATTCAGCGTGGTTTTGAGACGGCGAGGCGGTTCTTGCCAGCGTGACTCGCCGGCTGGCACCCGCTGATTTTGCTAGAGGAAGGAACTCCACCGGAGCGATTCCAGCAAGGCACAGTTCAGCTCCACGGATAAAGAGCGAGTGGGAGGCGTGCTCTACTTTTCACTTCACGAACCAAGGGCGTTTTTCAGTGTTTCCTTTTCAAACTCTGGACACTTCAAAAGCCTTTCTGAGTTGTGGTTGGTAGAGTTTGAAACTGGAGGGGAAGTGTTACCTGGAAGCTGCACTTCAAAAGTATCTGAACGCTCACTAACTTGGAATCCGAGAAAAGGAACTCACTAGCCAAAAAAAAAAAAATTCAAAAGCACCTTTGTTTCCACCTGAATCAAAGTTAATCTGTTCATACCAAAACTTAAAACAGGCTTACTTTTTGTTTTTTTAAAACTCATTTCCCCTCACGTACACTATTTTTTCACTCTAGGTAGTAAGAGTAATCATGCTGGAGAAGTTTTGCTGTAGACAGTAGTAAAGATGTTCAGTTGAACCGACATATTAAATTTGGCTTATTTCTGAAAAACCTAGGTGCAGGTTTGCATCTTTTTGTGACTGAGCTCTTTATCCTTCTGAAGTAGAGCAAAACTGGTTTACATGTGGGTGCTATTTTTACTTCTAGCAGTTTTTACTGGCTTTGTGCAGAGATTAGACTCTTTGTACTGGATTTTTCTTCTCAGTGTTGTCTTTCAGGCTTGTTTGCTGCTTGGTGCAGGGGTATTGAACGTACTGGTGACTGAAATCTCATTGAGACCTACGACTGGCTGTTGTCTGTCTTTAAATAATAAATATGCTACAACTGGTTGCTCTGTGCAATTGTAAATGATGATGTCTCTTTGTGGTATTTATGTGGTATTTATTTCTGTAAAGAGAGTGCCACAAATTGTTGTTTCTCCTCTTCCTTGAACTGTAATATATGAAATAGCCTTTTTCAGCCCATGATGGCTAAAAAGACTCTATCTTCCTGTTACGTACATGTGAGTATGTATTAAGTCCTCTGCCTGTAAAAAGTAGCTGAGAGTCTATATAAACAAAAAGAAAGCAACTCAGGCTCCTTGGCATTGGAGTGGAATCAAGCAAAAGTTAGGTTTTTTTTAGTGTGCGTGGGTCAGATTACAGGAGTGCCTAAATATACTGTAGGAATATGTTTGTGGGTTTTTAGCTGGACTAGGAGGAATCCAATGAAGTACAACCACAGAAACATACTTGTAGTATTTGTCCTTAGTACTTTGTGCCTTGTCAGCAATGCAGGAAGGCATTTTTATTAGGGCTTCCTGCACAGACCTAGGAGCTTTCCTTGTCAGTTTTTCATGACTATTTCCTCATAAATGGAATGTACAGTGCCATCATCTCAGATAAGTGTTACTCTGTAGGATTTTCAGATATAAAAGTACAGCTGCAAACCTGGCTGTGAAACTAATCTGTTGAAGTTGGAAATGGGTGGGAAGAGCCCTGATTAACATTTCTACCAACAAATAGTTTTAAAAGTTCCCCTGTAGGAATCTGGTTCAGGAGAACGGTGGAAGGTCTCTGTAGAAGGTAGCTACAGGGTACACTGTTCATTGCCCTTTGTATTAAAAAGGTAATGTCAATGCAAAGTAGAGATGCAGAATTAGTAATAAGAATCTGGAGGACACCATACCTCTTGCAGAGAAAGCACGAGGGAAATCATTAGGGTGTATAATTAACAAACTGTTAGGTCAGCACAGATCTTAGTGGTCACTATACCCTTAATCTAGTGTAATGCATCTATTAGTCTTACCTCCATTAAGTTTCTTATATATGTGCATAAAGGTAGCGACACAAAATCAAACTGATTTTTCACTCGCTTCAGGCCTAAGCAAGTCAAGAGACTTGTTTAACTCTCAGTGGCTTGTTAGTTAGATGTTTTCCTGTGCTTAATGAAGTCCTGAAGTTCACCGTGATCTGTGCGTCTTCCTGGTGTTGTGGGCTGTGCTGATGACATAATGTGTCCCGTAAGACTGATAAGGTGTTCGTGTCACTGACATGGTTGTGATCCTCCTTAGGAAATTGCTGTTATAAAGGCTCAACTTGAAGTAGTGGAGAAGAATCACCCTGTAGACCCTTAACTCGCACCAGAAATTGTCATAGGTGGATGGATGAGGAAAACTCCAGCTCTGCTACTTTGCTCTTCTTTATACACACTGGTAGTTCAGTCTTCATCTTCCCAGTGTGGGCAGGTGTGGTCTGAAATGGCTGTTACAGCACGTTCATCTCATAATACTTCTCAGAAACCAAGTAGACACTGATGGGTTCTTTTCCCAGCTTTGCCATGCAGCAAGTCTGAGATAGTGATGATGACTTTATCTCTAGACTTCTGCTTTCCTTCTTCTTGCAGAGGTTTTTTTTTTTTTTATCCCTTCATATGTAAAGCTTTCTGAGGCAGATAAATGTCAGTGAGTGGCATACTGGAATACATGGGCTTGCTGCATTTCTCTCAAGTTGACCAACAACTTGTGTTGGATGCACGTGCTCCCCCTCTTCTCACCTGTTTTTCCTTGACTCCTTTTCTGTTAAGTTGCAAGGAAAGGTATTCTTTGGTTGATTTGTTCCAATAGACCAGTAAAAGAATACACCCTAATACACCGTAAAACCTCAGTTTTTAATCTGCAGTCTTTGCCAGAAAACTTAAAACCTCTATTACTAGAGAACAGCAGAGCACAACAAAAACACAACAGAATGAGCGTGCACAAAAATCCCCTCAAAAGACAGAAGACAACCTGTAGAATTGCAGTCGTGTCTTGACAGAAAAGGACTAGCAGATGGACCCAGCATTGTTGCTGTTCTGTACATTGTGAGAGTCATCTGAAGTATCTGAGAAGAGGAGAAACAACAAATACTCATGATTTACTTTGGGATAATTACTTTGTTGTTTTTATTTTAGTTGTGTGGGCTGGCCAAACCTTATGGTAGAATTCTTTACCTCTTTCTAAGGGGAGAGGGGTAAGGAAGGGGTCATCTAGAAAACATCCAAAAATAAATGTCCAAGAAGCAGAGAGAGATATCTTTGTCCCCATTATTTCCAGTGTCCCCCCTCTTGTTTTCTCCCTTGTGCATTACTGCATATGTGGACCAGGAAGAGAACTCAGTTTCTCTGAGCCCTTTCCCTACAAATCAGTTTTTTTCCTAAGCTATACTTCTTAGACTCTCAGGAATACAAGTAATTAATTGACATTAAGTTTGTATTTGTCTAGCAACTTAATTTCTTTTTTACATCCTTTTGCTACTGCACAGGGATTCTTCTGGTTTCCCATGTCAGAACACTGACTCCCTAGGTCTCCTTGGTTGTTCTACTGGATGCCTTCTTCCCTCACTTCCCCAGTTATATGATGGAGGACTTGTGCTTATGTTGACGATGACCTTTCTCTGTCCTTACTACTCCTGTCTCAGGCTTCTTTCCCTGCCTGCTCATACTTTCTCATCCTCCCCTGTCCTTGATGTCCCAGGATCTTGCTTACTTCTTCCAACCTAAACAGCTCTGCCTTGTGTTTCCGATTCTTTGCTTCCTCTCCTGCCTCTTACTTGCTGGATTCTCCACTACCCTTTCCCCCCACCTTTTTCTTTGCAGTCTGCTCTTTCCCCTTCCTTTCTGCTGCTGCCCAGATTTCCTTCTTCTGCTCTTGCCCTTCCTGCAGGATGAGCCAGCCTGGTGGGATGTGCTGGGGAAGCAGGCCGTGTACTATTAAGCTGTTGGTGGTTTTCCACCATATTGAGGTCTCTCTAGCCTGTCTTGGCACACGTGGCTGTTTTCCCACAGAACAATTTCTAGCTGTCAGCATGCTTCTCACCACTTCTACAAGACAAATTAAAAGGCTGTACCCTTCAGTCTCAAAAGGCATGGCGTTGTGCAGGGCCAGTGGTAGTGTGGCTCTTGCCGAAATAATTCCTCCTGTGTTGGATCCTAAGTGCCTTCTGTTGAATATTTAGTATGTTTGATTTGATTGGAAAAAAACATAGTATGTGGTCACCAGTGTGCATAAAGAGACTTAAAAATGTTTTTTTTCCTAAGTTTTGACTGTTTTTATTTTCCTTAGGAGTGAAAACTTGAAGACTTTTTCGGCCCAAGCTAAAATGTGTAGTGTATCATTTGCCACACATCAAAAACTACACTTCACCAAAGAGCAGGCTTTCTGGCAAATTGCTTTGATAAAAGAAAATAACACATTCTGCATGATGTGTTTCAATAGCTTCTCTAATGAAAAGCATCAGATAAAAATAAAATGCTTTCAGTTCTGTAGATCATTCTGTAGTTGATGAAATGTTGTCTCCTGCTTCTGTATACTAGAATTTAAGGGCCAATTCAATCTTTCAACTTAATTTCTCTGTGCATGGAATTTGCAGTACAAAACTGAATCTCTGTATAAATTTTTTTGTTCCACTGGTAAAAACTTCAGAAATATTGTATGGAACTTTCAATGCAGTATTATATTTTGGCTTGTTTATGAAATCTCTAGGATTCTTTGCATTGGTGGGTGGTGGAAGTAGCTTGTAACTCTTGTTTGCTGCTGTTTTGTCTTGCTGGTGCTAGGTACTTGTGGCTGTGATAAGCTGTTTTGCTGTAAGTATAAAGGGCACTTCTGCCATTAGATGTTTTGCAGATGTTGCTTATGTGAGAACTCCATGGCAAAAAAAAAAGTTCAACATTTTACGTCTGCACTTAGTTTAGCTTCAGAGTCTGCTGGACTCTTTCTCCTTTTGGGAATGATTTTTATGTAGTGTTTATAAACCTAATGCAACTCTGAATCATTTCACTTCTCTGAGCTTACAGATTGTATCTGTCATCTGTAATTTTTCTTCTTCGTGTTACATGTTTAAGCTTCTCTGTAGTTACTTGATTTAGGTGAGACACCTTTCCTGAGAGATGTAGTTAAACCCTGGCTTCCTCCAATGCCCTGGTTTCTGTGTTAGAGAAACTAATGGTGTGCTGTTGCTTGGCATTTGGCTTAGGCAGTGTCTGTATCTCTTTATTATGTATGGTGTTGAAATCCAAGGTGCTGTTACCTTACCAGAATCTTGTGAAAGCTCTTTAAGAAAAAGTCCCTCTGTTCTTCCCATACCATACCTTTTTTATCTGAGGGGAAAAAACTCCCTTTTAGTCTAAATTTCAGTGTTCTACCATGGTTTCTCCCATTATGCAACTATGAGCCTGAAAGACACTTGCTTGATCAGTGGCCGGTAATCTACTGTGGAAACAGATGATATCATACTGTACCTGTCTTTAAATTTGTCCTTATGGGTTGTAATCATCCCTTTGTAAGATGTAAACATCTATAAGCTTTATTTCACTTTTTCAAATTCTAGGTCTCATTGGGATCACAGAGACATGATTGGATATCTGACAAGTGCTGCAATGAATGGATACAGGCTCTTTAAGGAGGACAGGACAGAAAGGCAAAGATGGGGAGTTGCCCTTCCCATGAGGAGAACAGGAGGGATATGTGAAGCTTTTCCTGGGATCGATAATGAGCCAGCTGAGAGCAAGTTAGGATTAATGGATGACATTGTTTTGGGTGTCTGCTGTAGACTACTTGGTCAGAAAGATGATGCCTTCTTCAGATAACTGGAAGAAGCCTCACATTCAGAGGCCCAGGTCCTCATGGGGGTATTGAACCACCCTGACATCTCTTGCAAGGGCAACACAGTAGGACATAAGCAATCCAGGAGTTTTCTGGAGTGCATTGTTGACTTTCTAACACAGATGTTCAAGGATTCAATGGGTAGAGATGCTGTGCTTGACCACACTTAAAAGCAAGGAAGGACAGGTTGACATGTGAAAGTCAGTGCTGCAGTGGCTGTAGTGACAATGGGATTGTGTTCAGGATGCTGAGAAGAGGGAACAGGGCAAAAAGCATCACAACTCTGGACTTCAGGAAACAGAATATGGCACATTCAGGGATCTGCTTGGAGGTGGTTGATAAGAAAGATGTTTGTGCTGCCATTCAGAGAAACATTCACAGGCTGCAGAAATGAGGAGAGAGGAATTTCATGAAGCTTAGTAAGAAGTCCCAAAGCCCTGCATGCACTCGGGGAGGAATAACCCTATTCTTCAGTTCAGGTGGAGTGCCAACCATCTGGAAAGCAGTTTTTCAGAAAAAGCCCCTGGGTAGACAGGTTGATCATGAGCCAGCAGTGCTCCCTCATGGCAAAGGAGGACAACAGTATCCTGGGCAGCATTAGGAGAAGCATTGCCAGCAGCCAATCCTTCTCTGGCCAGCAGTGGGGGGAAACATGCCTGGAATGCTGCATCTTATACTGGTCTTCCCAGAAGAGGAGAGCCAAGGGCATATTGGACTAGATCTGCCTAGGGTTATGAAGTCTGTTAAGGGCTTGGAGCATCCGTCTCAAGAAGAAGCTGAAAGAGCTATGGTAGTTCAGCCTTGAGAAGAAAACGGCTCATGGAATCTTACTAGTGTATATAAATACCTGATGAGAGGGTGTAACGAAAAAAGAGCAGAGCTCTTCTCAGGGCTGCCCAGTCGCATTACAAGAGCCAATGGACACAGACTGAAACAGAGGACATTTTATTTTAAATAAGAAAACACATTTAAAAAAATTGTGCTAAGGGTGATCCAACACTGGCACAGATTTACTCAGAGAGATTACAAAATCTCAGTCTTTGGAGATGCTCAAAATCTGACTGAACCATGGTCTCAGGTGACCTGCTTTTGGGTGACCCGTGCTTTCGGCAGGGGACTTGGATGGACTGGATGATCTCCAGAGGTCCTTTCCAACAGCAATTGTTCTATGACTCTTTAGAGGATGGATCAAGGATTTTACCTGTCTTTAGCTTTGATGTTTTTAATGATGCAAACAAAGCTGTCATGTTTTTTCTGTTTATTTGCCCTCAAATGTTTAATTCCTTTTTTTCTTTCAACATTAATAGTTTTATGGTGGTTTTGCACATCTTGCTGTAAATCCTTGAAAAAATACCACTAGACAGTTTGAACTAGCATGTACTCCCAGTTACTATTGGAGGGCAAACTGTACCACTATGTGAAACTGAAGTAGGTTGTATGCACACAGTAAAGGCAATTTTACCAAAACTTTGAGGTTTTTTTTTTTTCAGTGTTGAAAATGCTATGTAAAATACTTTCTAAGAACACCTGCAACTTTACAGCTTCATTGTCTTGAGCATACTTAGCTTTTGTAGAAGCCTTCTATGAGTGTAGTCAATTAGTACTAGCATGCAGTGCGTGCTTGAATTATTAAAATAAATGATGGTTTGTAGAGAAGCAACGTTGGTCCCTTATATTAATGTCTCTATAAACAGAGAATGCTGTGTTGAAGGCTCAAGTAAGATTACTACTCGATAAATACCTCTAGTTTTTCTTCGAGCTTCCAGATCTTCTATAGTGTTACTTAAGACTCGAAGAAAATACTGTTCCTTTTGACATCAAATTTTAAAGACCCCAGTGTGGTGGGAACAGAGGGAGAACTTAGTCTGGTCTCCTCTAAGAAGTCTGACTTGTTACTGTCCTTGAGACTGTTCAGAAGATGTTGGAGTCTGCTTGGTTTGAAATATTTTCTAATGGCAAGTTGTTTGGTTTTCTTTTGTAGTAGCAACTGAGTTCTACTGATTTTTGACCTCAGAAAGTAATTAGCTGGTTATATTTCAATACTTGAAACATTTTTTTTTTTTTCTTCTGTGAGGGATGTATTGTTGTAAATTGGTACACAGATAAGACAAGCTTTGTGAGCAGAGATTATACATCTGTATCTCTCAAATAATTTTTATGACTATATGTGGAGTTATTTTTTCTAATTATGTACAAAAAAAGTCTAAAAAAAAGTTATCTCCTATACTGGAAAAATGTATCCTACAAATTCATTAGGGAGATTAAATGTGGTTGTTGGTGGTGTGTTTTTGTTTTTTATTTTTTGTTTTCTCTCTCCAAATGGCAAATACATTTAACTGCAATGAATTAATATTTCACTGTAGCAGATGTTTTCTGGCCTCTCTTAAAGGCAGAGATAGTCTGTCCCACTGCTGTACATGGCATCAAGTGCTCTTTAACTTTTGTTGCCTCTGCTTAATTGATGTAAAAGAGAAAGCAAATCCTTGCCTGCCAGGAAGCACTATGAAGCAACCTGTTCAATGCATCACTTGATAGAACAGCATTTTGAGTGTATTGGTTTTTGAGAGAGGAGTTTTTTTGTTCTTTTTTTGAAATGGATGGTAACAACAAAGACTAGGACCTGCACTTGGTCTGTTGTTGACTGTAGTTCAGAAAATGGCAGGTGCTTTGAAAATAGGGGCCAGAAATTGTTTACGATTTTTGCTCTGTTTCCCGTAGACCCTTCTCCCACAACCGTTCTGCCTGTCTGATCCTTCATATCTGGATTCAAAGCACCCATTGCGGGGGAAGATAGCAGTTACAACATCAAGTTCTGTTTAGAGTACAAGCTCATGAACTGTGATCTTCCATTAACGCTTTCTCTTGTCTAGTAATTTTATTAATGTTTTTTTTATGGATTCCTGCTTGAATGTCTGCCCCAATGCTATCTTCCACTACTATTCATGGTGACAAAGTTTGTACTGGGATGCTGAAAGACCAAGGTACAGCTTCAGCATATTCTGCAAACATGGTTTGGGCATGTGAAACAATCTTTCACCATGCTAAGTATTGTAGCAGTTCTGGTTTTGCCATGAAACATGGAATCATGTTTAGATTGTAAAGGACCTTAAAGATCCCCCTGCTGTGGGTGGGGACACCTTCCACTAGACCAGGTTGCTCAAAGCCCCCATCCAACCTGGCCTTGAACACTTCCAGGGATGAGACATCTGCAGCCTCTTTGGGCAACCTGTGCTACCCTCACAGGGAAGAACTTCTTCCTTATATCTAACCTAAATCTACCCTCTTTCAGTTTAAAGCCCTTACCCCTTGTCCTGTCACTACGTGCCCTTTTGAAAAGTCTCTCTACAGCTTTCTTTTGATACTGAAAGGTTGCTCTAAAGTCTGCCCAGAGCCTGCTCTTCTCCAGGATGAAAAACCCCAACTCTCTCAGCCTGCCTTCACAGGAGAGGTGAAGCCCTCTGATCATCTTGTGGCTCTACTCTGGGCTCACTGCACAGATCCATTACGTTGGAGTCCCCAGAGCTGAATGCAGTACTGCAGGTGGGGTCTCACAAGGGCAGAGTAGAGTGGGAAAATCATGTCCCTTGACCCAGTGGCCACAATTCTTTTGATGCACCCAAGATACAGTTGGCTTCCTGGGCTGCAAACACACATTGCTGGGTCATACTCGGTTTTCCATTCACCATCGTCCCCAGGTCCTCCTTACAGCTGCTCTCAATCTATTTTCCCCTGTTCCTCTTTTTATGCTTGGAATTGCCCTGATCCATTTGCAGAACCTTGCACCTGGCCTTGTTGAACTTCATGAGGAAATTCATTACTTGCTTCTACAAACATTTTTATACAGCCATCAACTGACTAACGACTCTTCTGTACTGTACTGTGAGTTTATCCCTGCTCTCAGAACATTTCAGCATCCCAATCAGTACTTTATTTGAAAATTAAAGTGTGTTTGGCCCTTTTGTGAAACCCTGTTGCCCTCACCAGATGTTCCTGCTTGCTGAGAGATCTTGATATTGATAGCAGGCTTTGTGGGAGATGTTGAGCTAACAGTGCCCATACTGGGGTTCATTGTAGACTGCTGTGAGATTGTTGCATACTTCATGAATCCAGAGTAAGATCCAGCTTCCACAGCATTTCATCGTGCAGCTAGGTAGGATGTGTTTTAGGGGGAAGCTCTTGCTGTTTTTTTGTCGGTGCTGCCACTCAAGTTACTGGTGGGAGCCTCTGGGATGGATTTTAAGGTGATGATGTACAGGACTGCATCCTAGAAAGAGTTTGGTTGGTTTTTTTTTTTTTTTTTAATTTACAAGATATTTGTGGCTTTTGGTTGGGGGTAACTTGAGGCTTGAATGGAAGGCAGGGTGTGTTACAGCTTGCTGTGAATGTAAGCTGTGGTGACCATGGTTCTTGTCAGCTCCAGGCTGGTATGTCCACTGTCTGACTTTGGAGTAGAAGCAAGGTTTGAAATACCACCAGTTAGTTAGCATAGAGTGTTGAGTGTCCTACCCTTAGCACTGTGTCTCCTGTGGATGGCCTTTCAAAGAGTTGACTAGGGATGACTTCTACAAAATTGCGATGGGGAAGGAATGAGGAAAAACTCACCCTTCTCTCGTCAGCTTTGCCCTTCTGACAGGGAAGGGGAATGTATTTGTATGCATGCCTGTACTAGAGCCTAGTTATTAAACACGTCCCCAGGAACTAGAACATTTGAATTCAGTGCTGCTTCAGCCTTAAATGGTTTAATCCTTGTTCTTCTCATAGCATACTGACCACCAAGGAGAGTGTTTGCCTAGAGAAAGGCGCTCTCTTTCTGAAGCTGTGCAATGGTGCAAGCCAAAAAATAGCTTCTAGGGGCCAAAGGCAGGTGACCTGTTGGGGAGCTGGAGAATGTTGTGTCAGCCATGCTGTGGGCTTATTTCATGGATTAGATGCCTTACCTGCTGCTTTGCTTACCAAATTCAAATTGCAGCTTCTGCTTGTGTTTGCCCCAAAAAAGACCCTTTTCTGAGGTCTTTCTGAGTGTGAAAAGGGTGGGGGAAGGATAGATTGCAATCACCCTTGCCTGGTGACTGATGAGGACACATAGCTGGTGAAGGGAAGTGAACAAATAAAGTTGAAGGCAGCCTCCATTGATTTTTTTTTTTAATTAGAATGTGGGAGAAGAAAATGGAGATTTGAAGCAGGAATGCAAGTAGGAGTTAAAGTATGTTTAAACTTCTGTATGTGACTTTTTTAACTCTAAAGCACAAATATCCTTTAGCTGGTCAATCACAGGTTTGGAAAACAGGTGAAATGAATGTAGGTAGTACTTAAGAAACAGGACCTAGTAATGTGCTGTTTTTGGGCAGTTTACTTAATTCCTGTTTGGATATAATACTGTAATTTCCTGAAGAAGCCTTAAAAGCTGAGGCAGTATGTGTATTGGTGTTGAAGGGAAACTTGAAATAAGAACAAGTACTCAGGATTTTTTAAGCTTCTACACTACAGCTCAAGTGCTTGCATCCAAAAGAAACAAGTATCTTTTTATCCTATGTGTCTATAACCCTAAAATGGGAGTTAAAATTTTTGAGTTTTCTTCTTCTTTTCCCTCTTGTTCTAATTTCTGCTGTTGATGCTGGCTCATCTTGAAAATTAGGCAGTAGATTTCATTAAAGAGACTAATTTTAATTCTCAGTGCTGCTAGTGGTGGCATTTCTCTGGAAACATTTTGCTTAACACAGTATGGATTTAGTTATGCTACCTCTGCCAAATGGGTTTGGAGTCTGACGTGTCTCTAGCATTGAAAAGGCTCTAGCAGTGGGGTGGTTGCTGTTCCCCTTAAACAGCGTCAGCTGTGAGTAGGTCTTGACGCCCTCCTGTGTTTTTTATTTCAATTGCCTATTGTTTTCATCTATTTCCATTTACCTTTTTTTTTTCTTTTTCCATCAGGAAAAGGTGGTGAAGCAGTCAGGCAAGATTCTAGGGCATAAATATTTTTATTGCAGGAGTGAACCATTGAAAGAAAGCCAGCAACATGTGTTGTTTTGGCCACTTTCACAGGAGAAAATCTTGTGTTTTATTAGTCCTGCTAGTTTGGCTTAATTCTATTTAACTTCTATTTCTAGAACCAAGAGTGTGAGTTGTGATATTCTTAAAAATTTATAAAAAAATGAGGACTGTGGGATCATACTGTCTGTTTACTTTTCAGTGAGTCATGCACTTATCTCTTACTTTATTTCTTCTGTTGGCTGACATTGACCCAATTTTGCCAGAACAAAGGTTTTTTAAAAAGATATGTGCCTATGTGGAGGAGAGAGACTTGGTTAGTTTTCCAGTGTAAGAAGGGCCCTATTCAAGATGTGTGTTCTTAGAAAATCTGTGTAAGAGCAACTTCTCTAAGTTATTTAACAGGAAAAGTTTCAGTTGGAGGTTGGGTATTGCCACTGCATAGAAAGCTGTAGGCTCCTTTAGTGCTGATACTCATGGAATTATTTGTCTCATTGAAGCACTATTAATTAGCCTGGCTAAGTATGCAGCATTAAAAGTGTTGCCAAGATACTCATAGAGACATCAGGTCTGCAATCAAAAACTGCTATTACAGCATGCTGAGTGGATGTGCTGCTCTGGCCAGCAACCCTATTGCACTTTGCTTGGTGTTAAAGCTTTTCAAACAGAGGTTGAACTGTGACTGATACATTGTTCAGAACATGTTTCTGGTTGGCATATATTCCATGATTCTGTGGCATTTAAGAAATTACAGTTATTTATTTGTGTATCTATATTGACATTTGTTGAACTCCGCTGTGGTCTTTTTGACAGGTAAAGCAAATAGGGCAAAAAGGAGGTGCTTGCCTCCCCGGTGGCAGTTTAGAACACTAATTATATGCTTTGGATAAAGGAAGAGTAGTTACTGAAATGGGAGTAGAGTGTGCTAAACATGCAAGAGTGATGGAGTTCTGTAGTTTAAAGGAAAAAAAACAAACAAGAAGTTCGAAGAAGTGCCATTCACATAACTGCAGTTTCTGATTTTATCTAGAAAATGGTGTCATTCATTAAAAATTGTTATGCAAACTAGAAACAAAGCTCCCAGTTAATTTTTTCGTTTAAGTAGGCAGTTAAAGAAACAGGAATGACTTTAAATATTGTGCAATTTTATTCCTTACACACATGTGCTCTGCACATTTAATAAATATATGCAGCACTAACATGTTGTGCATTGAGAGTCTTCAAACCTTCCTAGCAATGCCAAGCCTTTAAACGCTTTTTGATGACCATTCTGTCTTTTAACCATGTTCTCTCTGTCTTTTAACCACGTTCCTTGTGCCTTTTCTCACTTGCTATTGTAGAGCATCTCTAACAAGGACAACTGTTGCTTATGAGATGATTTGTAGTAGAACATCAATATTTATAGCTGTCATGTAGTTAAGTAGCCACACACTGGCTGAGGAATACTTTTTGGCAAGTATTTATTTTGGACAGTGTTAGAATAGATTGGGATCTCTTCTGTGGAGTTTACTCCTGCTGTGTTTACATGGAAGTATTTTTAAATGCATCTCTATGCTTCTGATGGATTCTTGGTTTAGTCATGTTAATAAACATTTAGCAAAAGGGATACATTTGTTTTAGAAGATAAAAAAAGTTAATGATACGAAAATGCAGTTATAGGTCTTGTGAGGACAGAAGGATTAAAAAAAGAGTGCATATTTTAATTGTAATATTTGGAATTTCGACATTGGGAATTTTAAAGGTTTTCTTTTTATCTTCTTGTCACAATTTAAACTCAGTTATCAAAGGGCTTTAATACTTGGGTGGGAAGGAGTGCCATTATGACTCAAAAAATGCCTTTGAATTTTTACATTCAGGTGCATCTTTTGGCTGTTGGAACTTTTTAAAACTCTCTCCTTCTTATTCCCTGAAAAGAGCTCATGTTTTTGAGGGAGAACACATTAATTTCAGTGGTGATTTGTTTTCCTGTGACAAGGAACAGTGTATAATGAAAGACTGGTGCTGAGGTTGCAAAACCTTGCACTTAAAACCAAGATCATAAATCAGTCTTTAAGACACTCAAACTAAAGCTGAAAATCTGTGTAATAATACAGACTCGTAAGACTGCTTTTACCTGTGTCCTAGTAGGCTGCCTGTCCTACTGCTGCTTTTTTTGTCAGTGTAAGATGGATTTGAGTGACATTGAGAGCACACACTGCAGCATCAAAATAAATTAAAATAGTAATTTAAAAAATGGTGCTGATTTCCAAGGAAGTATCACAGGTGATTAAATACAAGCAGATATCCCAAAATTACTAACATCTTTCAGTTACCCTGAGAGGCAAAACTCCTTGAGAGTATGGGCACTCAGCACATGCCTCGAGGGGAGCCATCCATATGGACTCAGACACAAGTTCTGACTGCTGACCAAAAATGCCTGTGCAGTCTAGGGCACAAAACTTGCTCAAAATTCTAGGAGTCTGGTCAGTTACGGTCAGGATGCCTTATATATGAAGTCATTTAATTCTGCACAAATCTTCACTGCTTGCAGTCAGTCTCATTCACAAAATTAGAATGGGCAGGGTTGGAGGGGATCTCTAGAGATCATCTAGTCCAACCCTCTGCTAAAGCAGATCCACCTAGATCAGGTCACACAGGAACATGTCCAGGTGGGTTCTGAAAACCTCCAGAGAAGCAGACTCCACACCCTCCCTGGGCAGCCTGTGCCAGGGCTTCCTCACCTGAACAGGAAAATTGTTTTCCTGTTCAAGGAGAACCTCCTGTGTTCTGGATTGGTGTGCCCATTATTGTTGTGTCTTGTCACTGAGCACTACAGAAAAAAGACTGATCCTATTCTCTCATACGTGAACTTTAGGTACTGAAAAGTGTTGATAAGATTCTCCCTCAATCATCTCTTATCCAGGCTAAGTGGCCTTTCCTCTTAAGAAAGATGCTTCAGTCCCTTGGTGACCCTGCGCTGGACTCTCTTCAGCAGATCCCTGTCTTTCTTGGGCTGGGGAACCCAGAACTGGACAGAGGACTCCAGATGAGGCCTCACTAGGGCAGAGTAGAGGGGGAGGAGAACCTCCTTCAACCTGCTGGCCACACTCTTCTTGCTGCATCCCAGGATGCCATTGGCTTTCTTGGCCACAGGGCACATTGCTGGCTCACCTTTAATTTGAAGACCTGCCTAGGAGAGAGGAAAGCTGTGATGAGATAATGTCACTCCAGCTTTCATATGGATGCCTACATCTCAATATGTTTTTAACGACTATTTTGTCTTTTGTTCATCAGCTGCTCCCATGCCGGCTTTAACTTGACTCGCAGCTTGGCCTGTCTTGATTTTTTGGTTTTTTTTTGGGTTTTTTTTGTCTTGGGGGCTGCCAGAGACTCTGAGTCCATAGCTGGGGGTCAGGGAAAGTTAGCATCCTGTCTGCGTTGTGTGCTCATGTCCTCACTGTAGAGACAGCACTGGGTTGGGCTTTTCCTCAAGGTGGGAAGACCTGGGATTGCATGTATACTGCCAAACTTTCGTTAGTCCTTCTGAAACTGGGTCATGGAGCCTGTACAATGCTAGAAAGAAAGTCTTCCTGAAGGAGACTGGCTCTGTAACCTAGTTGGTCATGGCATTTGCTGGTAAAGAAAACCTTGGCAGCCCTTCTCTGTGGGTTTTCTGGATTGTCCTTTAGAAGTGTCTCTGTATTAGCTTCCTAATGAGCCCCAGTGTGTAATTAGGATGCATTTAATTACCCTGCTGGATAACCTCATCCCACTAATGATTTTGAAGCAAGCACTCTGCATTTCACTAGTGTCTGTCTGCTGTGATCTTTAATAGCAAGCTTTACAGATTTTTTGTGGGTTTTTTTTAAAATAAATTTGAGTTTTACCTAAAAACACAGATTATCGTCTGTTTGCGTGCAACAATTAAACCAAAACCAGTTATTACTCATCATTTATTGTGCTTATATGTGAGTTATGGGAGTACTTTCTGACACGGGATTTTTTTTTTCTCTCTTTCAGCCTTTTTTCCAACTTGTGAAGTTGCGGAAACTTGGACTTAGTGATAATGAAATCCAGCGGCTTCCTCCAGAAATAGCAAATTTCATGCAGCTGGTGGAACTTGATTTGTCTCGAAATGGTAAGCTCCAACTTTAATTTGTTTCTGTACTGTCCTGTGACAGGGTCTGTAAAACTGGGTTAGTAGGGTTTTTCTGTCTCTGAAGTTGCTATCTCTGTCCTGCAGAATGCTTTTCCGTGTAACTGATGGGTTTGCCTGTAGTTCTAGATGGGGGGCAGGGGAAGGGCAGAGGAGAGCTGGCGGTGGAAAAACAGTAATAAAATAACGCTTAACTGTAGCTCTGCCTTTCTGAGAACCTGCTTTATTTTCCAGTTAGAGAATGCTTTACATTCTGCTTTTCTACGTGTAGCTGTCACAGTGTTGATTTCTTTGCCCAAGCTCTCTGAGCTGTTTAGCAGTTAAGGAGGGGAAAGGAAAAACAAAAAAAAAAAGGAGATTGCAAGTAAAAAAGCTGCTTTCTGTCAAAAAAAAAAAGGCTGCCCCTAGATTAGCAGTCCAGTTCTTTATCTCTACTCTCTGCTTTACATGTGATTAGCAGGAGGCAGAGTGCTCCTATTTCTAGTTGTACCTCTGGAAAAACAATCAGTCTGTTTCTCACCTGCGGAGACGGATTCCGAAAAGGATGCTGGGAGAAACTGTCTTTGAAAATGTGTTGTTGGAAACCACAGGAGTTTATAGTTTGGTTATAATGTTTGCTCCTTATATTGTCCTGAACTGTGAAAACATTTTTTTTTTTTTTTTCTTTTGTGGCCTGGTGAACTTACCAGTTCTGCAAGAAGTTCAGGGGCTGATGGGTCACCTTTAAGCAGCCTTATGACCCAGTGATCTAGAAACAGCGGTTCTCTGTTACCAAATTAGAGCAACTGTCAGCTATTTTTGCCTCCTATGCTGTGGTTATGCATAAAATGCTCTCTGAGGTGTGATGGATGGGGTAGGAGAGAGCACAGTTGCGTAACCTTGTAAATAAATAAGAAATGTAACTGCATATTCAAGAGACAAAATAGTGTAATGAGGAGCCTTTTTTTTCTTTACGATTTGACTTCACATTGTCTCTTTGCTACTGAAGAACAATGAGTGTCCACTTCACCTTCCTGTGAGTGTCTGAAATTTGCATCTTTATTTGTTTGGTACTCTTAATGCCATCTTTATCTGATAATATAGTTGATGAAGCATAATGAGTCTCCAGGCAGTTGCTGGAAAATTTCAGTGAACCATATAATTTTGTGCACATTTGCAAAACCTTGTAAGAGAGGAAAACTGGCAAAGAAATCCACCTGAGAGACAGAAGGAACACATTAGTTAAAACATTTTAGAACTACATGAGCATTAGTCAGCCCAGTATTTTGGCTACTGAACTTGGCTGAGATGGATGCTGTCTGTGACAGAGCTTGTACAAAAGGAAGCACTCTGTTGGCGTAGTAATTCTCTTTGGAAATGAATAACTATCTGCAGAAGAGCTGGTGGATCAGAGCCACGTGAGCTCCCATCAGCCTGACTCGGAAGTTGGCTTGAGAGCTCAACTGTAACGAGAACAGATGGTGTGAACATTTATGGTTGGGTAAATGTGTGTGTGTCATTAGAAGTTACTACACAGGGAAGTGTTTTCTCAAGTGATGGATTGGACTAATGCAGGTGGCAGGGAGCAGTTGCTTTCTTATATCCAAGGTTCAGTGTTAATCACCCATTTTATTACATTACTTTCTCTTCTCTGTGGTTCACTGCAGAAAGTGAATGATACTGCTTCCTTCTGTGTCACAGTTATTGCATGACTTGACTCTTCAAGTGAAAAACGCACCGTGCGAAGTAGATGCAGGGAGGCCATGGCAGATGACTGATGTAACTTTCTGCTCTTTGGTCATGTTATGGTCATCTCACAGATCTTAAAATTAAAAGGCAAAACACACACCATCTGAGATGCTGCAGGGGAATTCCCACATAAGATATCAGAGGTTTACAGTATTTTCATTTCTTAGCTTTGCATTTTGAACTTACCTTCTGGTATCTCAGATTCTCAACCTGCCAAAGGTTGGTTGGCCATTCAGTGGTTTGTACTGTATCAGTTTTTGCTTTTTTAACTACTGAAGTACTTAGGAAAAAAAAAAAAAATAGGAACTCTTTGTATTCCTTTCAGGCAGAGAAAAACAGCCCAGCTTTTCAAAACGCAGTGTGCTGCATGAATAGGAAAGTGTGATGGTGACATCTGAACTTGGGATAGAAGAGATCATTGTTCTGTGATGGATTTTTTTTGTTGTTGTTTTAGCTGTCTGGTTCGGTGCACTAATTGCTTTCAGTTCTGCCCATTCCGTTTCCTCAAGAGTTTAAAAACGCAAATCTAAATTCATTTAATGTTCTGTGTACAGGAGCAGCCCTTTATATTTTAACCTCGCATCACAGGAGGAGGAGGAAAGGGTTTTGAATAAACAAAGTACTTCCATTTCCCTCCTAATAAAATGGTAACATGTCATACTTTGATACATTCTAATCCTTTCGTCAGCCTGTGACCTTTGAATGTCTATGAGCTACTGCAGGGTGTGTCACACAGCTGGACTTAAAGGCACTTCAGGCTGCAGCAGTCCAACTGCGTTTTGTGCAGCAGTGAGGTGTGTTGTCTGGAGGTGGGATCCTTTCTCCCAGGCAGAATCCCTCCTGACTCCTCAGAGGTAGCACTGGATGCCTCTGCAATGCAGCCTTACTCTCTGCGTAAGCAGCCCTAGTTCATGGGCACTCTGGGAAGGTGAACATGGAAAAGTGTGCCTTTATTAAATTCCCAACTGCCTTAAAATGCCTGAGACATGCTGGTATTTGTTAACAGTGTACTACATCCTCTGAGCAATGTTTGGTTTGGTTAATAAGTGAATCTAGAGCTGCAAAAATCCTTCAAGTAAAATGCAGAAATCTTCAGCAGATGTAAACTTGATCCTCCTGTGATCTTGGGTGTACGTGAGAGAAGTCTGGGGAGGGTAAGGTGTGAGCCTTAGTGGTGCAGAAGGAGGAGGATTTGAGGAAGCCTAGGAGCCATATAACCTTAAACTTTCCTGGATCATTTGCATGTTGATGCTATTTCTTATGCCTCTGCAGGGCCATGTGTTCATGCAGAATTCCTAGTAGGCAACCCCACTGTGCTTTTCTAGTCTGGTTGAGACTGTTACTTAAACAAAGGCTGAGTGGATGAATCAAGGGTGGGAATATCAGAGGGCAGGGGAGCTGTGCTGAGAAAACAGCATAGTGATGGTGAATACTTTGAATGTTATTCGGCAATGCAGTTTATCTCTACCCCTTTGTTTTTGGCTGTTCAAAAAGCTGGTGTACTTACTAGTAGTTCTGCAGCTAAAAAAGACAGACTAGTAGGATTTCAACAGTGGATGCCCAAGCTTTTGAGTTGCTGGCAAAACACGTCTGAGACTTGGAGTGCTCTCTGTAGAATCTTTCAAGATAGATGCTCAACTTCTGTGTGTCTGAAACTACTGCTGATTCCCTCAGACTCTCTAAGCTTGGGTAAATCTTTTCCTGGATTCTTGCATGACTGTGAATAGTGCAAGGACACTGGATTGCTGGAGCGTCCTTGTTTGACATCCTTGAAGTCTGGGTAGGGTTTCTGTGCTTTGCATGGAGTTTCAGCACAAGCCTTTGCTCTATATGATAGAGGACAGATTCTGCTCTAGGCACAGTCAGAAGTGTCTACGTGCTATTTTTTTTCCCCACAGCACTTGGGCCCTCTCTGAGATGAGTCTTGAAAGACTCTGTGATTCAGAAAAGAAGTGCAGTCTCCAAAGGAGGAAAGATGTGCTCAAATTTCTGCATATTTTTTAACTTGTGCCTTGACTGACACTTCATTAGGCTTCCTTATTTCCCAAAGTACTTGCAGCTTGTTTGAGATCCCTGGGAATTACAGCAGGTGGCTACCCATGCTGCTCATCCTGCAGAGATTTCCTCCCTTGAATCCCTTCCACCTTTTCCTCTGTGCAACCCCTGGAGGCTGAATCCTTAGAGCCTAGGGCCCTAGATTCATTAAAATGTTAATGGCTTTTCTTGTTCTGTAACTTCTTCCAGACAGGAGGAGTAATGCATAAAGTTTCTGTAGTTAATTTAATGTATGCCGCTATTTGGGATTATGTATGCTACATCTATATGCTGTGTTCTTGCAGACTTTGTGCGTTCCTTTTTAGTATCCCTCTTCTCCAAGAACTGTTATTTTGTTTGCCTTTGACAAATATTAAATCCTCCAGATTCCATTGATACATTTTTGCTATGGTATTACATGCTCCTTAAAATGCCCTGAAGGTCTTAATATAATTGTAGTACCTTTATTTGAAAGGAGTTACTACCCTACACCTGGTTTCTTTTAATAGGTATGGTATGGAAGTCTAGATTTTTTTTTTTTTTTAATGTCCTATACCTTTTCTAGCCTCTGACAGGTTGTCAGCAGCTTGTTTCATTCATCCCTTTTAAAATAAGAAGAAAATAACTGTGAACTTTCACACTGGGGTGGATTTCCCCCCCTTCTGAGCTACAGGAGTGAGATTTGAACCATCATGCTGCCCACTCCTGCTCGGATGAAGACTAACCCTCCTGCTTATGTAGGAGGTGAGCCTCTTGCACTCCTGCATGTGCTGTGTGTTGCTCTGTCTCTCTGATAAAAGCCTGGCAAGCTTCTCTGCTGTTGCATCCATTGGACATGCCTACCAAGGGCTTGGTCATGCAAGCCTGTAGCTTCAGAGCAGTTGCTGTATACCAGCAGATGTGCACTATCTGTCTGTAGTGGCCTTCTATCTGGCAGCAGGTAAGGGGATTGAAATTAGCAATTTGTCCATGGAAGCACTCCACGACTACGTGGTTTGGTCTTCAGTTCAAGCCCCAGGTCTCAAAAATGCAGGTATGTATGCAATGGGAGAATTAAATGGATTTTGATAATCTTTGTGGATGGATTATGCTGGTTCTGTTGCTGACTCTGCTGTCAGTGAATTTGAGATCTGTTACTTCATGACCTGAGGAGTGATGGGTTTGCTGTGGCATCTGCTAAGGAAATCTGTGTGTGGGCAGATCTTGTTAAGGCTTATTTGACTCTGCATGATGCTTGATACCAAAATCTCAACATAGTTCTTTACTTTGATATCCAACAGGAACAATACTGTTGGTTTAATGTGTAGAGTTTCATAGCTATTGTAGAGATGGATTCTGGCCCTATAATATATTAGGTGCTATCCATTTCTGCAGTTTCTGATTAAATTGAGTTTATGACTATATTGGTAGTGCAGTTGTTCTGGACAGAAGTTGTGTGACATCAGGATATTTTCATTGCAAAACCCTCTCTCAAGACAGTTTCCATGTTATGGCAAAAATTCATTTATTTGAAAATAAGTACAGATTTCACAAAAGAGAAATATGCTACTTCAGAATTACCCTAACAGCAGAGAAGATTCCTCAGAAGCACTGCAGTAGTCACAACACTGTAGTATAAAGAGAGAGCTGCTGCTATGCAAGGCTGACAGTCTCAGCAGTGTCCCAGGTTTTGAAGGTCAGTCCTTAGCAGCTGTAGGCCAATATGCTTAAAGCTCTATAAACCTTATTTTTAACTAAGATCTTTGAGATCTTAGTAATCCTCAGGACACCACAATGATTGTCTATGATGTGATAGGTACATTTTATTCAAAAAGTCATTTAAAGCTTCCTTAGAAGACTGGGTTAGTAGGTGTCAGCTGACCTGCTGAGCATTTGTCTATGCCATGGAAGAGCAGTGTGTAATCTTTTCTACAGTTCTCTCTCGTTTGTATCAATGCATGCTCATAATTCTTTCTGGTTTTAGTTCAACTCTCTGCTCTCAGACAATGTCCCAACTTTCCTGCCCACTACCAAAAGCAAGATAACTGTTTTCAAACTAGAAATACAGACAGAAGAAAGATTTGAATGCTCATTTCAATTCAGCCTGGGCTGGTGATCCAGCTATTTTACAGTGAGGACATAAGCTCATCAGACAGAAGCACTCCAAGTTTTCTGGTCCTGTCCTGCAGCTTCCTCTGGGCTCTCTCATCTAACAGCTGGGGCCTTTTGCCCTGTAGGCTCTACTTGGATCTGGCTGTCCACCTCTGCTGCACTTCCAAGCATCTGAGCAGAGGCCTCTGTGAAATATTCTTCTCTGTCTGCCACTAGCTGCTCTGACATAAATATACTGGTATGAGTCTGGTGGTAAATAGCAAAACACGGAATACTGAGTAATAAATGTGAGTCGACACTTTCTTGCTCAGTGGACAAGAAGAAAAGGAAGCCAGCAAGCAGTGCTGTGAGGCAGTATGGTTGGTAGAGCCATCTTTTTTTTTGTTAAATATGCATCTGATGGATGTTACTTATTTGCCTTCTGAACTGCTTTGTGTCTAGGTGAACACCTTAGGACAAACCAGAATTGCTCTCCTACTCCTGTATGGACATGTCTTATGTGGTCCAGTGAAGCATCCTGTGAACACACTTAGTGCAGCCCTGGTTTTAAACACTTAAAAGCCGTGAGGCTTTGGAACTGAGAATTATTGTGGTTTCTAGGGTGGTAGAGCACTATTGCAGGTGATCTTCAGCTTTGGCCTGGGTCAAGCCAGTGACAGTTTTTTGTTTTTGTAGTGTTGAAAGGTTTTATTTTGTTTTGGCGTTTGGTTGGTTTTTGAAGTTCTTTTTGGTGCTAATGAGAGCAAGGCTGCTTCTTGCACATTTGGAGGTGATAAGAGTTTTTCAGTCTTTGAAATGGTTATTTGATTGTAGTTCTGCTGTTTTTTAACACTAATTTCTAGTGGCATATATTTTCTTTGTATTATCTCTCATTCCTACCTTGAGATTAGTTTAAGGACTGTGCTTAAAATACATTAACTTTTTCATGTCTTATGTATAAAGCTTAGGGATCGATGTACAAAGCAGGGTACTGGGGAAGAAAGAAACATACTGCAAATTGCTTTGAGATTCTGGAGAATGGCAGAGTCCCACAGACGTGTAGAAATTCTTACTGGAATTTGTGTCACTAAAATGAGTTTGATCTTGGTAATTTGGGGGAGGAGGTAAGCTTTATATGCAGCAGGAGAAGTAAGGTGATAGAGGAAAGATTGGACCTTGTCACTGGGCAAGCCTCATCAGGGAGGGGAAGGAAGAAGCAGCACATGCTGACTGTGATTAGGAAAGAAAAGATAAGTGAAATCTCATGATGGAACAATCTAATTAGAGAAGTTTAGAAGGTGTTATTTTTAAATGGATTACAGAAAAGTGGATTTTTCCATCATGGTGTATTCTCCCAGATGTAACTGTTTTTCCTAAGGAAAATTTGCTAATGTGCTTGCCTACATATCTAGCAATGGTGGCTTCATCCAAAGTCAAGAGAAGGCTATGGATTTTGAAGGGGTTTTTTGTTTGATTTTGTTTGGGCAGTTTCATGGTTTGGATTTTTTTATGTTATGTGTTTTGTTTGTTTGTTTTCTGAAAGCAGCTGGACAAGTTAGAGATAGAAAACTTTGGCCTGCTGAAGTATCAGACCAACTCAAGCATTAAATATTAGGCGATCCATATGGGAGTAACATAAAATAAATACTTCATTTCTGGATAATCTAGATTAGAGATCATAAAATGGCAATCCACAAACAGGTGGTGTTAGTTCTTGTATCCACAGAGTTGCTTCAGGTTTTGGTTTGTTATTTATTGAGAAGTTAGATGCCATAACTATAAAGTTGCTGAAGAATTAATACAATAAATCTGTCACTTTGCTGTTGAAACACTTTATACACTTTCTTGTTACTCACAACTTCATAGGTAGAATAGTAGTTTTTACATCTTGCTTCTCAGACTAAAAATATTTCATTAGTGCCAGCCTCGAGCTCCAAGATAGAAATCCTTATAAACATGGTTCCTAGCTTTGTTTAACTCTTCATTAGCATGTATCAATAAAAAGACATAAGGCTTAAATTCTTCGCCAAACCTGGGCTTTTCCACTTAGTTTACCTGGAACTATTTTTTCCTTGTGATCTGAACTTTGAACTTCCTTCCCCACCCCTCCCTTTTTTTTCCTTTGTGCTTCCAATTTACAGCTCCTGATCCTCTGCTACAGCTTCTTCCTGCAGCTGAAAAAGACCGTGTGTTGATTTACCACACACTAGCTGTTAAAAAAGCAGCTTGCTTTTATGTCCCTGCACAGTTTTCTTTTAAGTAGCATGCCTAATATCTATCTTTGTGTCCATGAAATGCAGTTTTCCCTGCTCCTCTCCTAACTTGGAAAACGGATGTGTCCAGAGGCAGTGAGGAGGAGGAATGAGATGTTTACCTGTCTTCAGTTTCTTGTTAATTATACTGTAAGGGGTTGAATTGAGAAAACCCAAATCAGTACAGACTTTGCAAGAACCATGTGACTTCTGTCACATTGTGCCTAAGAAACTGTAGCACTTTACCTAAAGAGATTGATTACTTCAGCCTTCAGGGCTAGGAAGCAAAGTGTTCTGGTTTTTAGAATAAAAGAAGCCAGTCTGATCATTGTATGTGTCATGATCTTAATGTGGAAGTGGAAGGAGAGGATGAGTAACCTTCCTCCATCCTTTCCCCCTCGAGAGACAGAACCTCCAGGAGCTGTACTTGGCTGCCTTTGGGAGGATAGAGAGATGTGTGGTGGTGTTTATGAGACAGCAGCCTGCTCGTCTGAGCTTTCCAGCTGAAGGGCACTTAGCAAAGATACACAAATATTTGCAGCACAAATTCCTTCTTGCAAGGTATTTGACTAACTGTGTAGTTTCCTTCCTTCCATGTTTGGAAGGTGAAGGAGATGGAGAGCAGAGCTGGAGTGCTTTCCCAAGGGCAGGCATCTCAAGAACCCCTCTGAAATGGTGAGTTGCACAGAGAAACCTCTGTGGAAGTGAGCATTTAGGATCCTAAATCCAACACTACAATGCTTAGTGCTTCAATGGGTCTTTTTGTGTGTTTGTGTGATGTATTATATGAGATATTGTGTATTTTATGTGTGAGAAGATGCAGGGAGTAAAACCTTCTGTGTATTGAATTGGATGGATGAAATCTGATTCACTGTTGATTACCTCTCTCCTGAGGGATAATACTGCACAGATTCACAGGCTTTTGAGTCTGGAATGGGCTCCCTGGGTATATATCTGGTGTAAACTAATCAACTGCTTAATACATTTATGAATTGCTAATCATTAAGCAGTTAAGGTGTTTGGCTTGTGTTTTATCTATCTGATGATAGGTCTTCCACTGTGATTATCAAGATCAGGACTATTCAGTTGACTTCCGTTGGGGTATAGATGGTCTGCCAGCTCCAGGCCCCTGAAGCACAGTGCTCTGTGTTGCCTTCATGGCTGGAAAATAGACTTTTTACTTTGAGCTAGAGTCTACTGTTGGAGTAGCTCTTGTTTGGTAGCCCTATCACAGCCTAGGACCTTCCCAGCCATATCCCAGCTTGATATTCATTAGGTATTGGAAATTATGTTCACTGTTACAGAATGCGTGAAGGATGCTGGCCATGTTGTCTTTGGATAGACAAAAAAAAATATTGTTAGTTCTCAAAATACAATATAAAATGCTGTAAAAATATGCCATACAAAAGATTGATCCATTTAAAAAGAAGTTTGTCTTCTCTGCCTGCTCTGCCAGCCAGTGGGAAAACTAGGATTGAGAGGTGTAGCTGTAAAAATCTTTGGGAGGGATGGGGGAAGAAGAAGAAAATATTAGCACCAAATAAAAGTATTTTTAGAAGTAGTTTTCTCATTCAGACAGTTCAGAATTCCCTAGTGTCAAACTTACCTCTTAAGTCACTAGTACAGGGATTGCTAGATAATTAGCAAATTCTTGTACAAACTAGATAATAAATATCTGAAAAAGTATTATGAATTGGGCAGAGGGAGGGGGGAATGCCCTCTTATATTCATGACTGCCAAGCTTGACTTTTATCCAGTTCTACTGGCATGACTTCTTTTTGCTGCTAGTGTATTTGTATTGTCCCACGTCACAAGGCTTATGCTTGGTTTATGGTTTTATTATTAGCAATGCTGCACAATCTCTATGCCAGAACATCTGGGGCATCATGTAAGTGTAAAGCATTCGTCAATGTGTAGCATTAGAAGCATCCTAGATATTTAAGTAGGATTTGAGCTGGTTATCCTGCAGTGGCAAGAAAAGTATTTGACTTTAATGATATTGGAAGATATATATGTGTTAATGTCTGTAATGAAATCAAGTAGTTAACGATGATGCTGAAAGCTGCTTAATCCATCAAGAGACAGGAGTACTTCTTTATATATTTTAGTGTCTTCTATTGCATTTCAGTTGATTATGTCAGTGCTTCTATTACAGACCATCCTCTACTGTAATTATCACTCCAGGTTTTTTTGCCATATACTAAAATGGTCCTTCCCTTTCATCTCTGAGTTCATTTCTTCAGCACAATATTACAGTAGTCTTCACATATAGTCATAAAATGTCTGCTTATGATTTTGTAATGTTTTACCTGCAAAATCTTTTTAAAATGCCTTGCAATTAAAACCCTTGTTGAACTGAATAAATGATCCTGAGTTCAGGCTGTTGCACTGAATTTTTTTGTCTGTCATTTGTCCAGTTAGATGGAGGAGAAAAATAATGGTGTATCAGTGAGGGAAGGAAAATGCATTTTACATGCAAAATACCTTGTTCCTGTTACCATTTCTCATTGAAATTTTTTTGCTCATGTAGTGACTCCATAGTCTGGAATATCTTGACTTTGAAAGCATGTTTAATTTTCAAAACAAACTTAGTAATTTGCAAATGCATCAAAGCTACAAGCAGTGCTTGTACTGCTGTGTTTCAAGTACTATCTTATATTGGAGTAATTTTTACTTAGCTCAGATACCTATTAGATTTTACAGATGATGCCCAAGACTTGTTGACAGAAAAAGCTTATCAGAATATTTTTGTTGAGGAGTATTTTCTGATTTTCACAATCCATCATCAGAAGTAGAAGAAAAATTATTTTTAGTATGGCAGTTGAGGAAATCAGTAGCATGATTAGTCTTATAAACTTTGCCATTGAGGACTTAAGTTTATCTTCTGCTTTATATGTTTCAGTTTTATGTATATATTTTTTTCCCCCCAAACAAACTAGGATCATTACTTCTATTTGAGCTTTGATTTTTGTGGGATTCTTTTGTTTGTTTTTTGTTTGTTTGTTTTTAATCTGGGAGAATGATTCACACACACAAGTGTGTATCTGTACATGAAAGAATTGTATGACTATGTATATACTTGTATAAAAGTTGTGGACGCTTGTCTTGGTTGCAAAGAACTGAACTGAGTCCTCAAATGCTTCGAAATAGCGATATCCCTTTTCTGGACTTTTCTAGTCAGATATCCAGGGAAGGATGTTATGAAGACTAAATAGTGGATGACATATTCCTTACTTGCTCCTAGTTAGCCAATTTCAGTTTCAGTATTTGTCATTGCTTTAATGCAAGGTAGAGGTAACAATGTCTGAGTGCATGTAGGATGTCTGTCAATAATCCTGCAGTATAAATTCAATCTTCTGCAGATGGCAATCATGGAATGGGTAAAACTATCAGCTTTGCTGTCTGTAAATGCAATTTTTATATTTATATATTTATTTATTTTATGTGTATTTCTTTGTAATGGAAGGGAAGGTTTCTCTTTGTGCGTACTGTTTGCATGTAGAAGCGAATGCTTCTACATGAATGTTTAGAAAAAAGAAATATTAGTTTATTTGCCATCTATTTTGCAAGACAGAGCAATGTCCCTTCAGTAACACCAGTTCTTTTACTTCCTAGAGTGTTAGTGACAGGCAAATGCTTTTAAGTACTTCAAGTGTTACAAGAATTTATATTTTTAAGGTCATAGTTTAATCAAGCAATCTTAATGAAACTTCTGTTTTTCATTTTAGTTACTTACATGCACTTTTCAGACCTGTTTGTCCCCACCATTTCAAAAGGAATAAAGTGAGAAGTTTTGAGTCCTCTAGTGAGTTCAGCAGAGCCACTTGTAAATGTGACACTTAGAAATATATGCTGGTTGTTGAAGTGTCTCTGATTTCGATTTGGAAGCTTTGTAGCTCCTGTGGTTGTTTGACAGCTACTTAAGAGGTTCTTTGGATGATCTAATGGTTGGCTGTACCACTGGTGTGTGTTATGCTGGACTCAAGCTTTAGATGAAACCCATGAAGAGGTTTGAAGAGCCTGACTGTGAGGCTTGGTTGCTCTCTGGCCTGATGCCCCCTGTGCAGGGTCCCCAGTAGTTCCCCCATGCCTTTTTGGCCTTTGCATTGGGCTCCTGTCTCACCGGTGATCTGGTCCTTCTGTGAGGTAAGCTGCCACAGAGAGACTTGCTCACTTAATCCCAATTTGGGAACTCAGTGTGACCTGTCTCTTCTAATATCAAAGGCCTCAACTAATAGTTTGACTCTGGATTTATCTCATTGCTCTTGGGTTTCTAGGAAAGATCACAGACTCACAGAATGGCTGAGATTGAAATCGACCTTTGGAAGTCATCTGGTCTAACCCCTGCTTAAGCAGGAACTTTCAGAGCTGATTGCTCAGGATTATGTCCAGCTGGCTTTTGTGTATCTCCAAAGGTGGAGACTCCACAGCCCCTCTGGGCAAGCTATGCCAGTGCTCAGTGACCTGTACAGTGATTCCTGATGTTCAGAGGCAACCTTTTGTGTTTCAGTTTTCATTTGTGCCTGTTGCTTCTGGTCTTGCACTGGAGACCACTGGTGAGAGCCTATCTCTATCCTCTTTGCACTCTCCCTCTGGATATTGATGCATGTTGATGAAGTTCCCCCTGAATCCTCTCCAGGTCAAGCACTGCCGGCTGTCTGAGCCTTTCATTGACTATTTCCCATCAAATACCAAAGCTATTATGAAGGAGTGGGTAGGTATAAAACCTCTGTGATAGGACTTAATCTCTGAAGTCATCAATTCCATGTTATGTGACAACTGCTGCTATTGATAGGCCTTAGGGTTTGCGCAGATTTAAAAGTCATTTATTCTCTTTCACCAGGGAGGGAAGTGTTTGTGCTGTGCACACCGCTCCATGCAAACCTCACCCTAAGTGGCTTTATTTGGTGCTGCAGAAGTGCAGCTTGGTGGTTTGATATGTTGCATTGTGGGTGTTCACCTCTCTTATTCATTATTTTGATATTTAGTCACAGTGAATATGTCTTCTGAATATGCAGTGTATTTCTGAGGTTAATGATTAGAGCACTCCAGAGCTACCTATGATCAGTAGTTCTGTTGGTGAAACACATGGCACCAGTGAGGCTTGATTTTTGTGACTGAGTGGCCTTTTGGAGAGAGCAGGGGGTTCCTGGAGCAGGGAAAGAGGAGGAGCAGTGAAGAGACCTGCCAGGAGCCAGCAGCTCTTGGCATGGGGATGGTGCTGTCAGGCTGGATGGCTAGGCCAATGCCATGAGTTTCAATAAGAACAAGTGCTGGGTCCTGCACTTGGGCCACAACAACCCCCAGCAGTGCTACAGGCTTGGGGAAGAGTGGCTGGAAAGCTGCCAAACAGAGAGGGACCTGGGAGTGTTGATTGACAGCATCTGAACAGGAGCCAGCCTTGTGCCCAGGTGGCCAAGAAGGCCAATGGCATCCTGGCCTGGATCAGGAACAGTATTGTCAATAGGAGCAGGGAGGTGATCATTCCCCTATACTCAGCTTTGGTGAGGCTGCATCTTGAATACTTTGTCCAGTTTTGGGCCCCTCTCTACAAGAAGGACATTTAGGTGCTGGAGAGGATCCAGAGGCAGGCTACCAAGCTAGTAAAGGATTTGGAGCATGTCTTATATGAGGAGTGGCTGAGGGATCTGGGGCTGTTTAGCCTGGAGAAAAGAAGGCTCAGGGGAGACCTTATCATTCTCTACAACTATCTGAAAGAATGTTGTAGTGAGGTGTGGGTGGGTCTTTTCTCCCTAATGACAAGCAATAGAAGAAGAGGAAATGGCCTCAAGTTGCGCCAGGGGAGGTTCAGGCTGGCTATGAGGAGGAATTTCTTTCCTGAAAGGATTGACAGGCATTGGAACGGGCTGCCCAGGGAGGTGCTGGAGTCACTGTCCCTGGAAGTGGATGTTGCACTTAGGGAAATGGTCTAGTGGTTGATAGGGCTGGGACAAAGGCTGGACTCGATGATCTTAAAGGTCTCTTCCAGCCAAAACGGTTCTGTGATGTGGAGCCAAAGTGACTGTGGGAGATTTAAATGGCCCTCAGACGGTGTGGCAATCAGGAGCGTGGCGTGGCAGTTTGTGCGGGCAGGGTGAGCAGGGCGGATGGTCAGGGAGCAAACTGCTACCTGCACAAAGGGCCACAGCCCAGGGGAGTTCTTCAGTCTCAAGCTGACAAGATGGTGAGCGTTCACCTGCAAGCTAAAGCCAGGGCTCAGAAGGAAAATGCCCTGCAGAAGATGGATGCATCCACCCAGATGCAGATGGGTAGCACGGATACTTCAGTGCAGGCAGGCTGCAGGGGGTATTTAGATACACCTGGTAAGGTAAATATGTGTGATACCTCATCATCTCTAAGGCTTTGAAGGTTGCAGCCATGGCTATGGGGCTTCAACTTGAAGAGCTTCTTCCTTGCTACTTTTAAGCAATCCATGAAATGTCCAAGAGCTGCAGCATCAGGTAAAAGAGCTGCAAGAAACTGCTAGTAGGCTCTGAAGTATCAGAGGAGCAGAGCCAGAGATTGATAGATGGTTCCAACAACAGATACCTGCCTCCACTTAAAATGAAAGTGCTGGGAGCCAAGATCAGAGATGTGACTGAGAGTTAGGAGGGATGCGGGCTACTGTCCCCTACTTCTCTTCCATGTAGGTATGAACAGTGTAATGAATCATGACAATTCCAAAGTCAAGGAGGATTATAAAACCTTGGGAAAGCAAGTGAAAGGTAGGGGGGCTTGAGTTATCTTCTTGTCCATTCTGCCTGACAGAGGAAAGGAGGCAGTCAATAATAGAAAAACCATGTAAGTTAGCTCCCGACTTAGAGGTTGATGCCAACGAGAAGGTTTTTGTTTTTATGACAATGGGACCTTCTTCACTGACTGCAGTTTGACAGGGCAGGATGATGAGTTGCCTGAGGACTGGAGCAAGGCCAATGTCACTTTGTTTTTCACAAACGACAAGAAGGACAACCCAGGAAACTACAGGCTGGTCAGCCTTACCTCCATCCCTGGAAGGGTGATAGAACAACTCATCCTGAATGTTGTCACTAAACATATGAAGGAAAAGATGGTTATCAGAGTGATTCAACATGGCTTCACCAAGGGGAAATCCTGCTTGATCAACCTGATAGCCTTCTGTGAGAGTGTAACTGGCTGACTAAATGAGGGGAGAGCAGTGGATGTCATCTGCCTTGACTTCAGCAAGGCCTTTGACACTGTCTCCCACAACAATCAATGTTGAAAATCTCAGGCAATGTGGCTTGGGTGAGTGGATGCTGAGGTGGATGGAGAGCTGACTGGATGATAGAACCCAAAGGTTGGTGATCAACTGAGCTAAGTCAAGTTGGAGGCCTGTTACCAGTGGAGATCCACAGGAATTGGTTCTGGGGCCAGTCTTGTTCAACATCTTCATCAATGACTTGGATAAGGGGTCAGAGTGTTCCCTCAGCAAGTTCTCTGATGACACCAAACTGGGAGGCCTGGCTGATTCCCCAGAAGGCTGTGCTGCCATTCAGCTGGATCTTGACCAGCTTGAGAGTTGGGCAGAGTCCTGCAACTGGGAAGGAACAACCCCATGCACCAGTACAGACTGGGGATTGACCTGCTCGAGAGCAGCTCTGCAGAGAGAGACCCGAGAGTCCTGGCTGACAATAAACTAACCATGAACCATCAATGTGCCCTTGTGGCCAAGAAGGCCAGTGACATCCTGGGATGCATCAAGAAGAGTGTAGCCAGCAGCTTAAGGGAGGTTCTTTTCCTCCTCTCCTCTGCCTTGGTGAGGCCTCATCTGGAGTCCTGTGTCCAGTTCTGGGCTCTCCAGCTCAAGAGGGATGGAGAACCCCACCATACTGTGATTAGGAACTCTTCCTTCATCTGACCTGGCTGTTTTCTAGCTATGTAGGGTGAGTGTACTGGGAGTACTGGAGTTTGTGGGGCAAGAGTGTTTTACTTCCATTCCAAGAGATCACACCTCTTGGTGATGAGATGGAGTGGTACCCATTTGTGGGTGCCCATTTCCTTCTTTCCCTCCAGCTCTTCCCACTCATGGGTGTCGTGGTTTGGCCCAGCTAGCACAACAGCACCACGACAGTTTCTCGCTCGATGCCCCCATTCACCCCCACCCTCGTTAAGATGGCGGAGGACCCAGTGAAATGGGAGTAAAAAGATAAGCAAGATTGTTGTGGATTGAGACAAGGGCAGGGAGAGCTCACTGCCAATTATGGTTCTGGGCAAAACAGACTCTAGTACTCGACTTAGAGAGGAAAGTAGGAAAAGTTTATTCTACAAGAAACAGAACAGAATAAAAGCAAAAAGGGAGTAGGATGATGAGAAAATTACAACCAGCACTTTAAGATCTCCCTCCCCCATCCCTCCTTTCTTCCCGGGCCCAGCTCACTGCTCCTGATATCTCTACCTCCTCCCCCCTCCAATGGCTCAGGGGGGCAGGGAGTGGGGGATGTGGTCAGTCTCTCACAGATAGGCTTTGCCGCTTCTCTCTTCTCAGATGAGGATGACACCTGGCATTCTTCCCCTGCTCCAACACGGGGTTCCTCCCCCGGAACACAGTCCTTAACAAACTTCTCTGGTGTGGGTTGTTCCCAGCAGCTGCGGCTTCTGCCGATACAGGTTCCCTCACACGGGACACAGTCCTTGGTGAATATCTCTGGTATGGATTCTTCACCGCGGTTGCAGTTTCTGCACTTGCAAGGTCCCTTCCTCGGGACAGGGCCTGCTCCGGCCATAGTGATAAAGAGCCCCTCCTTCGGGACAAGGCCTCCTCCGGCCAAAATCACTGCCCCTGGCTCGGGGTCTTTAAAGAAATGAAAATAAATCTCAGCTTCACCAGTTCTCTCCACAGAATGCAGGGGAGTCTCTGCTACAGTACACCTCCTCCCTTTCATCCCTGACCTTGGAGTCCGCATGGTTGTTCCTCTCACCGTTCCTACTCCTTGCACCACCACCAGCCAGAAGAAGAGAAGAAGGGGCAGAAGAAAGAAAGAAGATGGAGGAAAACACCTCCCCTTCCGGCTTCTTCTTAAAAAGTGATCGTGGAGGCGTCTAATTGGCTCAGCCCCAGAAGTGAGCCTTTTCTGAGCTGGGGAGAGTTGTGAGCAACTTCTTGCAGGAGCCATCTTTGCAGCCCCTTCCCCCATACCAGAAAAGGCTGTCATGTCAAACCATGACAATGGGAAACAGAAGGCGGCTTCCAGGAAATGCTTTTCTACTGCCCTTTCATTAATTGTTCACAACTGGTCATCTGTGGGTTTGGAAGATGTTGTTGCTGGCTCTGGGTTCAGTTCTGATCTAGGAATCATTCAAAATTGGATGCATTTGCTGAGATTACCTGGCAGAAGATACACCTGATGAGCAGGTACTCTTCTGTCTGCTACCCTCGTCCCTCCGTTGCTGCTTTCTTTTGAGAAATAGCTGAATGAAATACATAAGTAGTGAATTCTGAGTTACTCAACTGGGTAAGAAGAGACCTAATTTAAAAATACTTTTCAACATATTTAGACCACTGATGGCTGCTGAGGTCAGTGGTGCTGCTTGGCATGAGTAAAATCGATGAAGATATTTCCCTAAAGTATTCTTTGGGATGGCAACAGCAAGGAGGGGAGATGGAATAGAGGTAGTGCTCTGTAGAAAAAATGGAAATAGAGATAAACTTGGAAATGGTAGTCTGATTTTATTTTTAAAGATTTGTCTCTTTCCTTTTCTTTTCTCTTTTCTTTTCTTTTCTTTTCTTTTCTTTTCTTTTCTTTTCTTTTCTTTTCTTTTCTTTTCTTTTCTTTTCTTTTCTTTTCTTTTCTTTTCTTTTCTTTTCTTTTCTTTTCTTTTCTTTTCTTTTCTTTTCTTTTCTTTTCTTTTCTTTTCTTTTCTTTTCTTTTCTTTTCTTTTCTTTTCTTTTCTTTTCTTTTCTTCAAAATGATTCATAAAAATCTAAGTTGTTAAGCAAGGAAACCAAACATGTTTGTTTAATTTTTGCTGGACCTTAATGACAATGAACAAGGACTTAAACAGAAGACCCACAGCCTAAGCCTATTTGGGGAGATACAAGTTGATTTAAGAGGCCCAGAAGACAATTTTATTTTTAAAATAGGCAGCTTAACTTCAGTAGGTAAACATGTTGTGTTGAAGGTACTTGAAAAAATACCTATTTTCATATACAAATATCTCTGATTACTTTCTGGCAATCTGAAATAGTTTACTAGCACTTATTTGGGAGCCGTCAGTTTGAACAGTATTTCCAAATTACCTGGCTTTAGTGTGAGGGAGGGTGGTTATGCTTTCATGTGTATGTGTTACAGGTGAAGAGACTTGCACGTTCTCATCTTCCTTCTCTTGTTTTCCCTCCCCAGCTGCTTTCTGCCAGCACAGATTGTGGGTGTATGTTGATCAAATCACAAGAGGTTCAGATTGTAATTGGTTCTTTAGGACAGTCCCAGCACAGACAGTCTGTTTGTTTTTTTTGATGGGAAGAGTCTGATAAAGATTAGTCCAAGGACAAGTGAGTAGTTTAGGATTAGGAAGAAGAGCATGGAACAAGAGGAGAAAATGAGATGTGAAAGAGCTCAAAACGTCTTCTGTGATAGCTATGTACTTGGATATGAAACAGTCTTGCATGTTGAAATGTCTTGAAACATACCAGTATAACTCCTTGCAGTAGCACATTACAGAATATGAGGCAATAATATCAGTGTAGATGCAGTACAGTTGTTGATCTTTTTTTTCCTTCTTTTTTTTTCTTCTGCAGATATTCCTGAAATACCAGAAAGCATCTCATTCTGCAGAGCACTGCAGGTAGCAGATTTCAGTGGGAATCCACTGACTAGGTAACTTCCACCTTCTTCTTAGTACTTGCTATACTAGAAATACAATCTTGCTGTAACAATTACAATTTTAAATAAGCCCTTAATATTGTGATCTAGGATCTCTATGAAATCTTGCCAACAGTGTCTGTCTCTGTCAGAGACCGCAGCAAAAGTTCACATTTAAAAAGTGATGTGCATCTTTCCTGGGAGAGGGTAAAATTGGTTAGCCAACCAGGAAAAATGTAAATGTGATTGTTTCTTAAGTAATTGTCATTCCTTTTCTTAAATGCATAGGAAAATCATGCTCATACTTAGGAGAGATAAGGTAACAGTTAGCACAAATGCATTGGCACAAATCCAGGTCCCCGATGATTTGGCATAGACTTTAGATCAGCTGCTGCAGATAATGGCTTTACTAATGATTAAAGCTTGGACTAGTGTTTCATCACTCTCCCATCAATTGGGACATAGTGACATGCAGTAACATGTGGCAGAAATGCACTGCATGTGTCAGTGGCTGCTACAGCTCCTGTCGGCCTGCATTCTGATGAGCTGGGGTTTGGGGTTATGCACACTTTTAGTATAGAAGTTGAGTTTTGTTTACATTTCTCTATTCCATTTGCTAAAGAATTAGAAATTTATCTAATGAAATGAGGCCAGAGGTAGCAAGGAAGAGGTGATCTGCTAGTTAAAGCTTTGGAATACTGTTTGGAGAACTGTTTCCTAAACCAGCCCATGCCACAGGGCTCCTTTGTGATGCTGAGCAAGTCCCGTAAGCCAGAATCTTCACAGTGAGCAGTCACCAACCTGCTTTGCTTTGCACTGAGATGGACTAGGAATACTTGCAGGATTAGCTGGCTGGCCCGTGTGCAGCAGTGCTAGCAAACAGGAGAGCATCTGTAATACCTTTAAGCCGCTGCAGTGGTGGTTTTGCAAGATGGCTTCTCCCATGTGTGCAGCTGAGGTTCTTCACAAGTATGCCTTGAATGTAGCCCACAGTACATCCTAAATTCTCTAGAAAGTCATGTTTCTGACTGTTAAAGGGACACTTGTGATCTTAATCCCTGTGCCTCTGGTGACCATTATTATAGGGAGGATAATAATACCACAAAAATCTGGTAAAGCAAACTGAGGCTGAACTGCTGTTGAGATATGCAAGTGGTGAGGGTCACCAAACAGCTTTTTCCCAGGCATCAGTGTACAGTAGATAAAGCTCAGAGCTGCATCTTGTGATATTGAAATCAAAATTGTCTGACATAGCATGCTAGCTATCCTTCTCCATTTTCTGTGCTGAATAAGGCCTGGGGCTCATGTAATGTGTTTCTGTAAACAGTAGTTGTAACACACAGCTACAGCTGAGTGGAATTAACAAAACAGTTGAAAGACTTGTTACTGGGGTCAAAATAGATCTCATAACTCGTTGTTGACAGTTTAAGGGAATTTTAAACATTCTTCATAAAGTGGCTCCAAAATGTACGTGTGTCCTGGAAAACATTACTTCCAGCAGTTTACTGAGTTTGAAAACACAGGCACCAGGAGCTGTTTATACACATGGTTGGCAGATATTTTCTGAGATGAGTTCCAGAATTTGATATATACCTTTAACAGCATATAGGTTTTGGGACTTATTTTTCACAGGTGTAGTGGAGAAGTCCAGTAGTTGTTTTCTTCTCTGTGTGATATCCTGGAACTATTTTTTAGCCATTGATTCTTACCCTTATTTCCTCTAAGCTTAAAAGCCAGTCGGAGATCTTCCCAGTCAATGTCCTACCACTAATACAGTATGTTGCCTCATTGTCAAACTTAACCATTGATGAACCTGCAGCATTAGAAGTGGCTGGAAGACCATGTTTCTGTCTCTTTTTCAGATGATTTTAGGTTTAAATTAATGAAAAGCAGGCATATTTATTGTAGATTAAATTGGAAGTCCACTGTATCCTATAGAATAGAATAGTTCTAGTTGGAAGGGACCTACAGCAGTCAACTAGTCCAATTACCTGTCCACTTCAGGACTGGCCAAAAGATAATCATAGAATCATCAGGCCATTTAACTCCAGTCTTAAACCTGTTTGACCCTGAATGGTAATGAATCATTTCAGTGGAGGTCACATTTTTGAACATGTTCTGTTAATAAGGTCCAGAAGATTAGAAACACTGCAGTATGGAGTTGAGCATGATGAGAAGTTCTCCCTGCCCCCCATTCGTTTTCCTGTTCTCCATCATGCATAATTGGAATTGCCTGTGTGTCCTTTTGGTTGCCTGCAGGTCATACCATGTGCTATGAGATGGGTGATGGGAAGAGCAGGAACCAAATAAAATGTTACAGCTTGAGCTTAGGTTGCATGCTCTGGGGGTCGAGCAGAAGTTGAATACCTGGGCCAAGGACTTCTCCTCTGCTTCATTGCCTGTTTTACCCTGCCCTGTCTGCTGTGCAACTACAGACTGATCTGCTTGGTGCAACCTGGCTGCCAAGGAGCAGGGAGCGGTACAGGAATCTGTGTGAGAGGAGAGGAAGCTTAGCATTGCAGAAAGTTAGCTGGGTGATGGACCTAAAGGCTTTGGGAGCTTTGTAAGTGTTTTGGGTATGGCTGCATTTTATAGTGTGAGAAGGGAGCAATTACGTGCTGCTGTTTTGTGAACCAGCACATTGCAATACTGTAACAGCAGCATGTTGTCTTCATAGTGAACAGAGTGTTTCTTCAAAAAGCAGCAGTTGGGAGAGCAGCCTCGTAGCTAATACAAAATGGCCATGCTTTAAGAATGTATGTACTGAAGCCTGAATAAAAATAATTCATTTAATTATTTTACCAATTACTTGATACAGGAAAATAATATTTTAACAAGTGGGTTTTTTAAATGTCTTTGTTTTAAAAAAAAATGTTAAAATATTCTTAAGCCCTGTAGATTTTTAAAGTTGCAATTTGGGGCAGGAAAGAGAGGCTGAGGGACAGGGATATTGCATGTTCTTTGACACAGAACAAACTTTAAATTTTGGATTTTCTAACTGTGATCCTTCAAATTTTCTGAGAGTCATGCTGGAGTCTGGGCATACCTCCCTCTGTGTGTATTTGCTGAGTAGACTCTTTTTTTCCACTGCGTGTTCCAGTATGTATTACATGAATGTGAATACTTCCACCAGAAGTCCTTGATTTGAATTGCTGTCTCCATAGGTTGCCCGAAAGCTTTCCTGAATTACAGAATCTAACGTGTCTTTCAGTAAATGACATCTCTCTGCAAGCACTACCTGAAAACATTGGGAAGTAAGTTTTTTATGCTTTATACTATCTTATTTTCTCTTTATTGTTATGCCTGTTGTATAAATGACTTGCTTAACTGTTTGTACTATACCTATAAAGTTGTTTACAGATCTGTGCTCATTTTTTATGTCCATTCCAGGCTGAGGGATCTGTTTAAGAAAAATACCTGTGCATTTTTACTTGACATTAGCAGGCTGATGCAGCATCTGAAATGTGTGTGTGTATATTTCAACTTTTTTTTCCAGGATTCAGAGTAACTTGAGATTTTAGGTGGAAAATTAAATAGCTATTTTGTGATGCAGATCTGACCTTTTGCTTTCCTTCATTGTAAATCATTGATCTGTTATTGTGAACATGTCAAATGGCTTGCAGCATAGCTCAAAACCAGACAGTTTTTGGCATAAAAACAAATGGTTAAAAACTATCTGTGATCAGGATGGAAATTAGAAGGTTCCTAACCATAGGAGGAGTCTGGTTCTGGAAAAAAAAAAAAACAAACCTCCATTGGGAGCTGTGGAGATAAAAACTCATAGAACAACTTTTAAAATGAAATTTGATAAGCTTTTAAGATGTGTTTAAGTCTGGAAAGTAGAGCCAGGGTTGCAAGGACAGACATCCAAAGCAGAGATGAAATGAATATTGGGAAATGAATATTGTTTAACCATCTCATTTTGACTGAAATGAACATCCATACTTGCAGAAGGGAAATCTCTATCTGTTAGTGGAGAGAATGGTATCCTTTCCAATTTAAAGGAGAAGAGGTGATTTCTTTCATGTTTCCTTACTGGCACGTGTGAGAATCGCCGTGCTGGTTGAGATCAAAGGCTCATCTAGCCCAGTTGTAGTAAGTAGATGCCTAGTGAGGATTAAGAAGAAAAATGTGTGCTTGATTACTCCCCTTTCCATTTTCTGTTTCTGGTTCAGAGGATTTCCTGAGCTTTATATTTGGGATTGCCTAACTGTTAGCCTGTAATTAATCTCTATTCCATGTGCTTGTCCAGTTTCTCCTGGAGTTTATGTAGACATCTTCAGTATTCTTCCCTGGCAAATAGCTGCACATGTCTATTACCCATTGCAATGATTTGGTTGTTGTTTTGAGGGGTTTTTTTTGAGCTTGGCTTTACCTACCTTGCCTGTGATCCTTAGTACTGGAAGAGGCAGTGAGCAGCTAATACCTGTGCACCTGATCTGCTGACTGTGCCTTTGTAGTTTTCTACTGTATCCCCAGGTGCTTTGTTCCAAGCTTAGGAGTCTCACTTGCTATTTGAACTTCAGAAATAGTCTTCATAGAATTGAACATATCTGTGCTTCAACTCAGAAGAGTTAAGGTTTGTTACTTTCGCTGGGAAACATAATTTTAGAGAATTTGAAATTTCTTGCAACACCTGATTATTCTGTCTCCCTCCTCTTTCCTCCCAGCTTTGTTTTAATCTGCACCTGCCTTTATGGTTGCCATATTGTTGGTTGCCATATCGTTCTGAGTTGCTTTGTACTGAGCCACTTCCATCTGTAGAAAGCTATAGTAACTCAGATGTTCTCATGCGTGTCAGCAGAGGCCTGTTACTCTTGGACATCCTTTGATAAAGTGAAATGTTTCTAACATTGATTGTCTGAGGAGTCAGCATAGTCTCTTAGCAGTAAAATCCAACTTCTGCTAAACAGTGGAGTCCTCCTGAAGGAATTTTGTTATTAAGAGCTCCTGCAATGTAGTCGAGTTCAGACTGGCATTACTTTAGCCACTTCCCATGGGTATGAAAGCTGTCAGCTGGCACCACTCCAGCTGCAGCAGAAGTGGAAAATGCCTTTTGAAACCTTCCACAAGCACTAACAGGTACAGCTAATGTGCGTCCAGTGACTATAACAAAGTCTCACCTAGAAATTGCATGGGCCAAGGCTTTTGTGATCTTCTTCCTTTCGCTGTAAAAGTTCACAAGATTTTTCACGCATCTTTTTGCAGCACTTGGCAGCTGAGAACAGGCTTGTTCAGCCTTTGTGGTTATTGAAAAGCAAGGCCAAAAATTTGGGATCCTGCCTGGTTCTAAAAGTTAACACAAAAAACATGACAAGCTGAAATGCTTCCCAAAGCATGAGGTAGACTGCTGTTTTGCAGACAGTAGCTAGAGGAAGGTTGCTGACTTCCCTGAGAGAGAGATCACTCCCTGTGGTGGCTGTGCCTTCTTGTGTGTCCTGCCTGTTGTTTGGTAGTGGGAGTGGTGATACCCTCTGTTTTAGAGCAAATGACTAGAAACAACTTTGATTAAAATGGAGGTACCAGGCATTTGTAAAGATGTCAATGTGTGGAGCTGTGCAAGGATAAAAAATTGCCTATTGATCCTGAGCAGTCTAGGGAAATGTAGAACACAGCAGTGTAACCTGTCCTCCCTCAACGGTCCCTTGCTTTGGGAAGAGCTGTATGCTTGTCTTGCTGATCTTGGTGGGTTCTCTTGGAGGGCTAGACTTTTATTCAAGTCCGATAGGCCTGCTTTGATCTGGGAAGTGTTCCTAGGTTTTAGCTTTAGAGAATATGAATCGTATTTTTACAAAAATACTTTAATCTCATTAGTGGAAATTTCTGCCATCCGATTTATGCTTAAAGAAGCAGACACAAATGTGTGGGGCTGTTGTCTTTCTGGTACTTAGGATAAAAGGGAATATTTATGATAGATGGGTATATGACAGTTGGGAAGATGACGGTAGGCTTGAGATAAAGCAATGTGCTTTCTGAATCAGCAGGATATTAATGTAACATAAGGGAAACTAATGTGGTGTCCACCCAAAATGTAACTGTTCCTGAAGTTGTTTGCGGAATGCTTTGCCAGCAGTGAGAAAGGGATCCTGCCTGATCCCACTTGGAAACTGTGGGAAGGTCTTGTCTGTATTCAGTTAGAAGTGCAACCTGGAGTCCTTATGCATCACCTCTGAGAGTGAATGTTAGGAAATTTTTAGTGTTAGCTCTATAAGTAATGGATTAACTTTTTTCAGTCTGGCTTACCAATGAATGTAGTTTTCCTTTTTTAGATTACAAAATGTTCATAATTTATTGCAAGTGAATTTGATGGTGCAGCTGTGACTGCCTTGTGTTTGGTAAAAGTAGTGAAATGCTCTGTGACTTCCCCGAAGGTTGCCTGCTTGTGCTCTTTGTTCCCTTCTCTGTTCTTTACCCAGTGTACTTTCTCGGACCTTTAAAAATGTTAGGAATTAGAAAGAAAATGGTGTTAATTGTGTCTTCTTGGCTGAAGAGACCAAGTAAGGCACGTAGAGGTGTTTGGATATATTTACAAATTCCTTACTGGAGTTTCTGTGTGCTCTGGATAATAATCAGCAGTGCTACCTGATGTAGTAGGCTGGACCTGCGTGCTCTGTATGAGGCCTTCAGATAGGGAGGAAAACACATATATACTTGTGATTTATTCTACTACAACTGGGCTGATTTTGGGAAAAGCTTGAAGTCTCTGTGCTTGCTGCTGGTCTTCTTGCCTCTAGAGTATGTGAAAACTTAGGGAAATGCATCCTAAATTCTCTACATTTATAGTCTTATCTGGGGAACTTCCTAATACAGCCAGTGAAATGTCTAATTCATTTTAAGATAGTACAGTGATCAAAATGTCCTTCCTGTCCCTTTTATTAAAGCTGTCTGCTTAAAATCTTGTGGAACTGCAAATTTACCCTACTGTGTTTACTTTAGTTGCCTTCCCCATTTATGGCAAATACTTTCCAAGCAATACTTTGAAGACTAGTTAGGAAGTTCTTTCTAATGGCAGAAAATAGACTTGAATTGTCTTGTGGTGAACCATTAGTGGAAGTGTGTCTTCCTCATGAATTCAAATATCCAGTCTGGTTTTCACATGGTCTTGATGCATAAGGTGAATGACAATGTTCAGCTTCACTATTCCAGGCCAATGTTTGAACTTGTTCAAGCCATTGATACTTAGAGTTGCTGTTAATTTTTTTACTGTGCCATTAAAAATTCTTCTGCATAGATCTTTTATATTTTTCTTTTCCTTTATGTTGCCAAAAGAAGTATTTTTTTAAAAGGTCACAACTGGATATTTGAAGAACATAGGCAAGGCCTCCTTTAAACCTTTCGTCTTTCCTCTTTCTTATCCATAGATAGCTCAGTATATGTCAACTTTTCTTCTGTGTGTCCGCTTCCATCTGCTTACCCAGTGCTGGTATACATGCTGAAAGTTTTCTCTTGTTAGATGAAGCTTTCCTCTTTTAAGCTCATGTGTTGTTTTAGGGCATGCTAGATAGATATGTGACATGCTGCTTTAGGACTTGATAAGAGACTTTATGTCTTAATAATACCAGTGCTATTTTTGTTTTTTTGCTTCTCTGTGATTTGTCTTGACTCGTGATGTGGTTGCTGTCTGGAGTAAAATAGTGAATGCTAATGACTGTGAGATATTTATTTTAGCTAATAATTAGGTGGGTGCAGCTTGAAGCAAGAGTTGTCCTGTCGGCTAGTTGAACCATTTAGAGAAACAAGTTACACAATTTAAACTGTGAGTGGGAGTGTCTTTTACAACATTTTTCGGTCTAATGAGAGCAAGTCTGGTTTCCTTGCCTATTTTGCAGGACTGTGTGTATTTGTAGAGCTGCCCAAAGAGCAAGTATAACCTGTTCCTCAGTGTGGGCAGTATTTAGGAATTTCCACTTGCTTCCAGGATTTTTCTTCAATACTTCCTTACCTGTGTAACACCTAAAACACAGGGCATGACTTTTTTTCCTGAAATTTAAAAATCAAGAGTATTTGTGTGTGCGGGTATGTGGGTAAATCAGGGTGTTTGTTTGTGAGGCTTTCTAGGGCATACCTTACAGAGGTAATAATAATCTAATGCCTGTCTGACCCCAGTACCTTCTCTGTCCATATATGTTTATTCTCTAGTGTTGACTTCAGGGTTAGTTCCTTGCCCCTCCCCCAGCCACTGTGATGTTGGCTTTTTACTGGCAAAGATTTGGGAACTTAGAGATCCATACAACACTCTCATGGCTTAATGTCTGGAAAGAAAAGAGGAATTGTGTCATCTTTGTTTATTTGTTTGTTTATTTGTGGTTTGTAGACTTAAATGAAGTCCAGGTACCTTCTTTGGAAAGCCTTTTATGTGTGTCTCTGATGTTTAATCTGGCATCAGACTCATATGGGTGCTTCACAAGGAATCTGCCCTAGCCAGAAAAAACCCAGTCCTTTCAGTGTGAAATTTGTATTTCAAAAAGACAGTTACCTGTTAACTTTGTGGGGACAAGAAGTGTTCCACTCCCCCCCAAATATACAGATGCTGTCTTACTTGGACACAATCTCCAAATCCCAAGGATTCAACAAAAGATCATATTAATATCATGATTTATAGTATCCCCATAATTCACAGCTTCCCCTCCCTGCCTTTTTTTTTTGTCAGAACTTCACAGTCTGTGATGCAAGAAAGCAGAATAGCTTTATTTTAGCTTTAGAAACTTTTGATGTGGGAAAGGGTGAATTTCTTTACATGGGAAGGATATTCTTCTGTTGCCAATGACTGATGAGTCTGGTTTACCCCCAAGCTGCAAGCAGGCTGAATGGATCTATGGACCTTACTACTGAAAGGGAATTACCAGGTAAGCAGAGAAATTTTCCTGTTGACGTCTGCAGCTAGCAGGTAGAATACTGAAATAGTAATTTCATTATTTCAGTGAACATAATGAAAAAAACAGAGCAGATGTTGCTGCACTTATGGGCATTGTTCTGCAGAAAGATTTGTTAGAACTGTACTTTTCAAAAGTTGTGGAACCACAAATATCCAGAGATTTTGTGTTAGAGAAACAAAATCACTGAGCGTGGTGGGGTTTTTTAGGTATATGTGTGTTCAGTTCTAGAGGTTTTGAAGTTTCAGAAATTTCTGAACTTAGAATCTTTAATGTTGATCTGAATAGGAGTAGCTGGAGCATAAAAGGTCTTCAAAGATGATTTGCTCGATACAGATGATCTGAAAGCAGATCTGAATGGCATGCTTATTCTGGTAATAGGTTCCTGGGCTAGACATGGATTGTGTTTTCCCTAGGGTAGGATGCCTCGAGTGCAGATTCTACATCTAGTAGCATCACACAGAATGAGAAGTGCTCTTAAAATTGTGTGGACCAAGATGATGTAATTGTTTTAAGGTTTACCATAATAATGTCTGATGAAATATGATCTTGCATAATATAACAAAAGCAATGGGAAGGCTTTTCTTGCAAATGCATAGAAGGAAGACTGTAGGTGGTCTGGCTAGGATGATATAAATAGTGTTAAAAGCTGTCACTGGCTTATCTGAATTTAGCAATACAAGTAATATTTACAGAGTTTGAGTAGGTAGAGCATTCAGTGCTAATCACAGCTGTTTGCTAAATAGCAAAACTGAACATTAAAGAACTCAAAAGTTTATTTCAGGAACATTGTTTAACAATATAATAGAGAACGCAGTGCCATCTGGCCTTTAAATAAGAGGTATTAACATAATTGGCAATATCATTTTTTTGAAGTAAAGTCCTTGAAGATTGACATTGTTTGAGTGGAATGGAATATAATTTGAAAATGAAGTCTTGTTGTAATAGTGAATCAGCTTAGACTCCTCAACCTGTTTCAGTAGTCTTGATAAGCAAATTGTAGAACGTTCAGTTCAAGCATTCAAAAGTGAACAGGCTGAGCTGTAACTACAAATTTCTCTTAATGATGCTTTTTGAATGTCATAGGACGTTCAGTGTTCCTGTCTGGTTTTTGGACCATGCTTGTTGCTGTCTGTTTGAGGGAGAGAGTAGAACTGATCTCAGCAACTTTAAAACAAGCTTGTATAGAAAACTAGCCTTAATGAGCAGCTTAGACAACCGTTTTTATATATTTGGGGGATTCCTTGGCCATAAACTGTAGAGCTTTGCTCTGTTTTTAAATTTGGATGTGACTTGTACTACTTGCTGTCTATTTAGTCTTTCTTCCACTTAGTAGCTGATTAGATACTAATGGTTTTTATCTCTTGGTTTTCACTTGTGGAACATCTGTAGCTTTTTAAAAGCCAATTAATGGTATTGACAATTTGATTCAAGTAACTGACTATCCAAATGCTCTTTCTCTGTCTTTCATTATCTTTGCTGTTTAGGTCTAGGATGAAAAATCATCAGCTTTACTTTCTTTTATGCCTATTTAAAAGTCAGTCTTCCTCAGGAAGCAGTATTTTCCCCTCTGTAATTTGTGCCCCCTTTTCTCCCAGCTCTGCAGAAAAGGGCAAGTGTTAGGAACATAATCCTTACTTTCAGATTTTCTTACTGGAATACTGTCCTGCTTGTCAGATTCCAGAAGTGAAGTGCTAAGGAAGGTCTCATGGGCCTCTCCCTTGCACATTATACACCTGAACTGAGAAGAACCTGGGTGAAAAGAATAGTGTTTAACTTAAATGCAAGTTACTTTAAGTTGCTTTGCCTCCAAAAGGGAAGAGGGGGAATGCACTCAAAGATGACTTCTGGAAGAATGGTCTTTAGTAGTACTGAAAAGACATAGCAACAGTGTCATCAAGACTAAATCTGGTTAGCTTACTTTACACTTGTTTTTATTTCATCCCTTATATTCCGAGGTAAAACTGTAGGACTTCATGCTTGTGAAGGTAGTTTTCTTTGAAATGGATTAAGTGCCTTCATTTAAAAATTAAACTCTTCCTGTAATTTCTGGCTTACATAAGAATTTCTGGGAATCAAGAGCTAAGAATGTGCAAAAATTGCTCTCCCCTATTGCATGGTGTGGGCATAAGATCCCCCTCATTAAATTCCATGGGATTGATCTTAGAGACATGCATTAGTGCCCTTCTTTATCATTCACACTGTAAAACAGGTTTCCATAAGCAAAGGGTAACCAAAGAGGTAGGAATCTGATTAAAGCTGATATTTGGGAAAAAAAAGCCTTAAGCTTAAGCTAGACTTTTTCAGATAAATAATATTTTTGAGAAAAGGAAACTAGTTGCAGTTCTGTACTATTTGTAGGTTACCATATCATGGATATAAATTTAAGGATTCTTTCATGATAACTTTGTCTAATTATATGCCATCAGTAAGCACTAGTTGGAAGCAAAATAAGCATGTAGCGTTAAATCTCCTAAAAAGGAGGGCCAAATGCATACTGGGAGTGCATGTAACACAAACTGTGTGGTTTTGTGTTAACAGAACCTTAGGAAATTTAGGAGGCATAATCCTTCCCTATAAGGCTAATATACTGCCTTTGTTGCATTGGAAATGTCATAACACCAAAAATCCTCATGGAGCTGGTTCTTCAGATGCTGAGGAAATGTATTACAGTAACTGAATGTGAGCGAAATAAGGCAGGCTTGGGGAAGGATTGAAGTGGTAGTTCACTGTGGAAAAGGGGGTGTGCTACAGAAAAACTTGAAGTCACCCAAGTTTAAGTACCTAATTTCATAGAATTATAGAATGGTTTGTATTGAAAGGAACCTTTAAAGGTTATCTAGCCTATCCACAAACCTCCTGTTTTGGGGACAGACATTTTTCGGTAAACACAGTTCCTCAAAGCCTCATCCAACCTGACTTTGAATACCTCCAGGGATGGGGCATCCACAGCTTCTCTGGGCAACCTATTCAGTGTCTGACGGCCCTGATTGTGAAAAAATTCTTCCTTACATCCAACCTAAGTCTATCCTCTTTCCCTAAGTCTATCCTCTTTCAGTTTAAAACTGTTTTCCCTTGTTTTGTCACTACAGGCCCTGATAATAAAAAATATTTCTCCATCTTTCTTACAAGCTCTGTTTATATGTTCATGAAAGGCTGCAGTAACATCTTCCTATAGCCTTCGCTTCTCTAGGCTGAACAACCTCAACTCTCTGAGCCTTTCTTCTTAGGACATATGTTCCAGCCTTCTCACCATTTTTGTGACCCTCCTCTGGGCCTGCTGTAGCAAGTCCATGCCTTTCTTGTGCTGAGGACCCCAGAGCTGGATGCAGGTGGGGGGCTCAGGAGAGCAGAGTAAAGAATCACCTCCCTTGACCTGCTGGCTGTGCTGCTTTTTAAGGCAGCTCAGAATTCGTTTGGTGCAGGAACTGGAGTTTGGGGACTGACCTTTTCATGCTCTTTCTGCAGTCAGTGAAATAGTCAATGAAGAGAAGGTGAGAGAAAGAAGCTTTTATTAGGAGTGATTTAGAACATGAGCCTGTCCCAAAGGTATATGCTGTACCTTAAAATACTTATGGTCTGAGTAAGTGTCATTTTGAGAGTTGGCTAACAAGTGATTAACCCTGTCATTTCCTTAGGGGGAAAAAAGCTGCTAAATATCAGGTTCTTAATGAATCATTGGTCTGCAGCTAGAAGCCTTGTGGAATGGGAGTAGCTTAATAGGAGCCCGTCAAATAACTGACTAGTCACCTAACTGGTGTGTCCTGGGGCAGGGCCATACTTGTTACTGGCAGTTTTATGTGGACTGTGGGGATGGGCTGTAATATATTTAAACATGGCTAGTTTCATGTATTTTGTATGCTGTTTTCAGAGTGCAACATTTACCTTCTCATCTCTTGGAGAACAATTGATAAACAGAAAAATTGGCATGTTCCTTTTCTGCACGAAAAATAATATGAATTGCCTTGTTTAAACTCCCTTCCTTCCCAGTGTAGAGTCATGATGAATGTTTCAAAGTGTGTGTGCTGTATAGAGATGCAGGGGCAGGCGTTTAATTAAAGTAACAGTAATCCTTAGTTGCTGGCCCAGTGATCTGAAGTCCTGTGGAACTGTCAGAAATGGCCAGAGTGTGGACTTCATATGGCGTTTCTGTACACTGCATCCTTGACTGTGTCCTGAAGCCGTCACTACAGCTGCATAAAAAGCCAGTGTAATACCAGACCAAATTCAGAAACTGTACTGTGCTGTCACCTTGTTGTGTAGGACTCTTCCCATATTGTGTATAAATATGGAGACCGTGCCTGTTGTCCTGTCTTTCCCTAGTACTTGCTGTCTGACAAGCATGAAGAAAAACTACGCTTGGGATTTTTCCTTCCCCTAACCAGCTGAAACTTGCTGGAAAGGGTGCAAGTGAGGCCATGCATTTCTGCAGGTGCTTTAGATCTTCATCTCTTCCATCCTTGCTTCCTTGTTTCCCAAAGCTTGATTTCTTGTCTTGCAAGCTCAGCTGTGTGGTTCTCTGGACATAAGGTCAAAATGTGTGATTTTTATTACACAAATAAGTCTGTTGCACAGTCTTTGTTGACTAAGCACCTTTAACTTTTTTATTAGTCTTTAGATCATCTATCTCCATTTTCTCCTAGGTTTTTCCACATTTCTCTTTCCACCTTTGTATCTTTAATTTTGTTTTCATGAGAAAATAGCATATGTTGTACTGTGCTTCTCAATGCTTTCCTCAGAAGCTTTTGCTGGTGTACCTCAAGTGCTTGGGTGCTCTCAGTCCCTGTGCAGGGACTGGGATGAAAATGACATATATAATGTTGTCTGTTGTCATTCTTAAGGGTTACTTCATGTCCCTTTGAATAGGGGAATAATGCATCTGTCCCTGATGAGATTAAAGAAATAGAATAACTTGGCTTTATATTTTATAACTTTAAAAGACAGAGTATATTTAATGTAAGAGACACACTGAAAATGTAGATAACTAGTGAATGTGGGTTTTGGTGTTTTGTTTGTTTGGTTTTATTCTTCCGCCTCCTTTTTTTTTTTTTTTTTTTTTAACCTGCATTTGATGTTGCTGTATCTATGGCACTGAATTCCTGGTACAAGCAAGTCATCTGCTTTTTGGAATGGTTGTTTTGTAGAGTGTGTTGCTACTGATATTCTCTTTGGATTAATCCAAAGTAAAACAACTTGCTTGGGAAGAAGATGATAAACATGCTTTTGTTCTGATCTTGGTGTCTGATTCAAGTCTGTTACCTTTATTTTGAAGGAGACCACTACAGTTGACATGAAGGTTATTTGCATTGTTCCCTATGACTGTGTTGGACTGCAAGTTTCTCAAATTTTGATAGAAATGCCTAAGAAAAACAGCATTTATGGACTACTTTATTACACCTAATTTTGTTCTCAATTAGGGATTTTACATTCTTTCATTCTTCTAGCTCACCTGACAAATACCAATATCTGCAGTTACTTTAGGCACAGCACTGAATAAGTGTATCTGGTTTGTACTGAAAATGACATTTTTAGCCGTGTTATACCTTTAAATTTGAGTTGGTTCCACCCTTACACCAGAAATCACTCGGAATGCTGAGATGGAAAACTTTGTAATTATTTCGGTTAGTGCATCTTCTGCCTGATTTGGCTGTTACCTTGTGCTAAGTAATTTCACACACATACTCAGTGTTCGAGGTGTGTGTGGTAGCTTTTGTGGTGAAAATTATTGCAATATTAATGCTTTTTACAAGCTTCTGTGAAATAGTTTCTTGCAAGAGTAGCCATGGAAAAATTTTCCCTGTGGTTTTTTTTATTTTCTTCCCTTTCTCCTTTAGAATATAAATGACATTTGACTTGTACATTTTCTGGTTGGTTTTTTTGGGGGTTTTTTTTGAGGGAGAGCAAAGACTGTGTTGGAGAGCAGCCTGCAATGCTCTATGGTGCATTTGTGTTTCTAAATGCAGTTGGTGAACAGCCACGGGTGAAACTGTCTCCTATCTAAACAGACTAGGTTGCTGTTGCCTTTGTGTTTTATGAATTGAAACAGGTAGCAACTCATGACTGGTTTTCTCTTCTAGATGAAAAGTAGAATTAGGGAAAGACTCTGAAGTTATTAAGGAATGACATCCTTTAGTTCCTTTTGGAGACTTCAGAAAGACTCTTGACTAGCAGTGCACTCATAAAATTAATGACAAAGGGAAAAGAAGAAAATATTTAGTATATTGTTAAAAATCTCTGTTCATAGTTGAAGAACTACACTTTCTGGAGATTATGTTTTATAAAATCAGAAAATATGTTTGAAAAATAGCAAGAAATATAAGATTTTTCTTGCAAGTGAATAAAAATGCTGTTTCTTAACATACCTTAATCCCAGAAAAATGTTACTTAAGGTAGAATGTATTAAGCACCTGTTTGTAAATTTAAGAAGGCCGTACCTGTGCTCTGTTATGTGTTGGAAATTGATACTTCAGTACCTCAGCTATGTTTACAATGTTCTTTTGTAAGGTAACTGTCACATTTTCCCATTTTAAATTGTAGCAAGTAGGTTTGCTTGGAGCCGCTTCTGTAACTACTCAAAATTTAACAGTAATGAGTAGAGTGTGTTGCTACTGATGATAATCTCTTTGGATTAATCCAAAGTAATTTGCTTTGGAAGAAGACAATGACCATGCTTTTCATTCTTATTTTCTGGACTTTCAGATGGATCCACCTTAATGATAATCCTTCAGTCTGAGGGGGAGCCTTTGCTCATATAAACTTCATAGACTTCATCTCTATTTTGCATTACTTGATGGGAAGCTTCGTTTTGCCTGTTGATATCTGCTTACATTGAGTTTGGACTCAGAACCTTGGAAGCAGTTGAAAGAACAGATTGAAGGAGTAGAGGGCAGTGTCTTTGTTTTGTTCCAGAGTTGAGTGATATTTGTGAGCATGCTATGGGTGAGGATAGCTATAGAATAAAGCTTTTCTTCTCCAGAAAGCTGTGTCATTAGAGATGAAAATGCAACTCTGTAAGTAGCTGACTCTCATAAGAAGAGTACCTAACCTGAAACTGCTATCAACCACAGTTATGCTCCAAAATGCATGGTCTGTGGTTGGACATAAAGACAGCAGTTGGTAGGTATCAACAAAGGCCCAGCTAACCAGAGAGTCCTCACTGCTGCTAGCGTGGGCAGTACAGATGTGTTCCTCACACCTTGTTGGCAGTTGTACTTGCCCAGGTGTTTAAGGAGATTTATTCTATGTTGTATTAGGGATCTGTGTTACCTTTTTGCTGGGTTATTTTAAAGCAGGATTAATTTCCTGAGCTGATTCACTGGCTTGCCCTAGTTTAGTGATACGATGAGGCTGGTTAAGATGGTAGTTCCCAAGTTCCTACCATTGAACGTGGTTTTGCTGACAAAGATTTCTGTTTAACCACAACCAAAGTGATGTTTTATGCAAGAAGAGAAATTAAGAGATTACACCATTTCACTTATTGACACTTTGCTGTGATGGGGAGGGAGATATGGAGATGTGGAGTGATCTGTAAACACGAAGTTACAAGGCAGACTGGGGATTTGTGCATCCTTTTTGTATTTTTTGGATAGAAGTGAATCATTTGCCTCACCTAATACCAGCTTGAAGAGAAAGTGCGAAAATCAAAGGAAGATTGGAATAGGTTTCTAGAAACCTGTAAACACAAATATAATGGCAGTCTGTGGGTGGCAACGTGAGTAAGATCAGACCCATGTTCCTTTCAGAGAGAGAGTTCTCAGTTAACCCTTATCTCTCCCCCTCCATTGATTTGGTTTCTGTGAGGATGTCAGATATCATGTGCCACCTTGATTTGTGTTTTATAGTGTTAAAATTCTTTGTGAGAGTTTTGTGTTGTTGGAATGGTGGCTTCCTTGATACCTTGTTTCTGTCAAATGATTTTGAGTGGCAGTAGCTGAGTTATTCTCATATATTTTTTAATTGGCTTTATCATAGACTTCTGCTAAAGTATCTTCACATATATGGTAAATTTTGACTGCATTTCTTCTGAAGGTATACAGAATCTATTAGGTAAAATATGCTTATTTTATAAATTGGAGAGAGCTGCTGAGACCATAATCAAAGTTCCTGTGAGATTTTGTTCCCTGTTTTCTGAATGCAGTATTAAATAGATGCTTGAAATAAAGATGTATTTTTTAGACATATCCAAAGTCAATCCATGAAAAGTCTTCTTTCCCTCTTCTTTGCCATTTAATAACTCAATCATAGAATCATAGAATGGTAGGGGTTGGAAGGGACCTTTAGAGATCATCTAGTCCAAACCCTCTGCAGAAGCAGGTTCACTGAGATCAGGTCACATAGGAACATGTCCAGGCGGGTCTTGAAGACCTCCAAGGAAGGAGACTCCACAACCCCCCTGGGCAGCCTGTGCCAGGGCTCCCTCACCTGAACAGTGAAATAGTTTTTTCTTATATTGAAGTGGAACTTTTTGTGTTCCAGCTTCATCCCATTACCCCTTGTCCTGTTACTATCTACTATAGAAAAAAGAGCTGTCCCAACCTCCTGACAGCCACCCTTTAGATATTTGTAAATGTTAATAAGATCCCCCCTCAGTCTCCTCTTTTCTAGACTAAACAACCCCAGTTCTTGCAGCCTTTCCTCCTATGGAAGATGTTCCAGTCCCCTGATTATCTCAATACACCAGTTATGTTGCTTTCCCTGCTTAGCTGTGTTGGATTTGCAATATGGAGGTTTTTCTTTAGTTTTATTCAAGTTATCAACTGCTTTTTTTTACTGAAGCTTATCAATGAACCTGTAATTCAGTATGTTGGTATTGTTTGAAGTGAAAACAAATCTGTGTGGTCTGAGTTCGTGGACTTATGTTTGTTGTGGTGTTTTTTTTTTTTTTTTTTTCCCCCTAAGATGTACAAACAAAATCAATTTTAGGCTTGGATTTAACATGTGTTTCAAATTTAGTAGAATCTAGATTTTATTTCAGACCCAGCACACTGTACCCCTTGCTTGCACACCAGGACAGAGAATATTCTACTGTAGGAAACTACTTATTTGCAGTCCTCAGATCTGATGTTTTATTTTTCTCTGGGACGCTGGAGGATTAGAGCAGATTATAGTGTTGGGATAATGTCTGACTCCTTGTGTTCCATTTAGTCATAAATAACCCCCTGAAAAATCTGAATGTTGCTATGGTGATGTTAGTAAAAGCCTGAGATATGGAGTAAGTGAGCTGCTTAGAAGCATAATGTCACTTACAGTAATGAGCATGCTGTCGTTAGAACAGTGATGCGTTTACCTGATGCTCTGTAACTTTGGTAGCCCACGCCAGATTCTGAAAGCAAGTAAGTAAGTGCAATTCATATGAATGTGCTCTGTTCAGTAACTTGCAACTACAGACCTTCTAGTCGTTGTGTTGCCTTTCACATGATGGTCTGATTGAATTAAAACAATGACAAATAATCTCCTCAAGCAATTTTGCTTTAAACTGTGTGAACACAAGCTTTTCCTCTGAAAGTGTATAAAGTAAGATTGCATTAATATGTAGTTTTTTCTTTTTTTTAATAGTCTTTATAACCTGGCTTCACTGGAACTTAGAGAAAATTTGCTGACATATTTACCTGAGTAAGTGACATTGCATGTATTTGATTATATTAACATTAAATGTTCTTAAAATCTGTTAAAATAGAAAACTGAATGACAGCTAGAAACAGTATTCAGTACTGACTTACAACATATGTGAGATAATAGCTTTGTTTTAGCAATACCTAATGACATCCATCACTTCTAGTTGTACTTGGTTGGTAGCAGGAGCCTACAGTCTGTGTCAGTTGCATTATAACAGTATTCTTTATAAAATACAACAGCACCAAACATTTCTTTTTGCACACATGCATTGAAGCAGCACATTGACAAGGGAAGTGGTGGTTTGGATTCTTGCACTGAAATTTCTCAACAGGGAAATAGGTTCTCAGAGACCTCCACTCTAAAGCATCATAGAATTTAAGTAAGCATTTATGTTCTGCTTGTCAGGTGATCTAGTAGATATTGTAATAGAGTGAACGTATTTAATCAGAATATCCTCCCTAGTTGCTTTGGTGTCCTTTTTTCCTGTCAATCTACCTAGTAGCTCAGTTGTGGCTGTTTATAGCTGTGAGCCACATGACACTTTAAATATCAGTGGTCAGAGGGTATGAATTGCTAGCTAGATTTTTCCATGCACTGTTGGAATGAAGCTATCACAAATGTTGACAATTGTATTGCTCCTGGAAAATTCTGACTGTCAGTACTGTAGCTGACAAGTCTGTCTGGCTCTCATGCTATTGCAGCTTTGGGGAAGGTAAGAAAGAGCTCTACAACAGGCTACTTTTGAAGCAGAAGGATGGCCCTCTGTGTCTGTTGATGTTCAGAGAAACTCCTTTTACATTCCTTTGGGCCTTCCTCTATTTGCATCCTCAAATGCAACCTGAAATACATCAGAAATTGATAGGTTATGTTGATAAGACAAGTGATGAATTTATTGAGTCTTGAGTTGCATTCTAACATGTGATCGCTATGGGGAATTTTTACAGAGCTGTGTAACTGAAAAATTTCCCCTAGAAGTAAATCTAACCAACTGCACTGAACTATGTGATGATATTGTCCACCCCAAGGGACTGATGGTTAAGGTAAAGAACAAGGATTTGATTGCCTGTACTAAGTTTTTTTAAGTTTCAAAGCCATACAGCTATACTGCCAGAGCAGCTTATTTTTTCAGTAAGATATTACTGCATAGTCCATGGCCAGTAAAATAACTATCTGCCTCCAATGCATGGTGATTTGAAATACAAGTTTCAGTAAAATGAGTTCATTCAAATACATGGGGTTTCTGTTGGTTTAATCTGATGTGGTTTTGTTTTGACTTATCTCATCTCACAGATCACTTGCCCAGCTGCAGAGACTAGAAGAACTTGATTTAGGAAACAATGAACTTTATCACTTGGTAAGACAACACACCACTGAAAGTCTCATTTTACGCATCATTTAGATTAAATAGGTTGTAGGATGGCCAAAATTGAAGAAAGAAAAATATATGGTGGCAGTCTTTTTTTTTATATGTGCAAATTAATTTTGTCAGTAAGATGGTACTTCCCATATCTGTTTAGTCTTGTGCACTATAATATGACTGTACCCAAAAAACTGCAGCTGATCTCTAGAAAGTGAGAGCACTGCACAGACATTTTCTAGGGAGGAAAAAGGAGGAGTGAAAGGGAACAAACTCTTGTCTGCATTTGCAGTTACAATGAAAACATAGGTTTCTGTGGGGAGCTGTAGGGGCTAAGCACAGATCAAGGCTCAGCTATTTCCGGCGTGGAAGTAGAAATCTTTGGGAATGGGCTGAAGCAAACTGTTGAGGGTTGCAGTGTCTGACATTGTGGCAGATAGATCTACCAAAAGATACCTGTCATCTCCTTTAAGCTGGCTCAATTACTTGTTGGATTTGCAGTAGATGAAAAGCATGCATTCAATTTGTTAGTGCATGCCAGGTAAAGTATGCTAGTTTGTTAACCTATAACAATTAATTTATATGATGGAGTTCTCAGTGCTTACAGTCACCCTTGCAGTGATCCCTCTAAATAGTGCTTGGAGTAAGGATTGGTTTATTCAGGCTGTAATTACAGGGTGACCATTTGGTTTTCATTTGAAGCTCCTGTGCTACTAAACATTATTACATTTTATGTTACAGCCAGAAACAATTGGTGCACTTTTCAATCTTAAAGACCTTTGGTTGGATGGAAACCAATTAGCTGAAATACCTCAGGTAAAGATGAGCTCTACTGGTTCTGTTTTGAACATGCATTTAAAAGGAAACGTTTTTGTTCATACCTAGAGGTGATTTAAAATGGAACAATTTTCTCAGTTCGCTTTGCCAGGTTTTGAATGTGTAAGGGTTTTCTCTTAGTAACTTGCTCTGCAAGGGATTATTCATGATATCATACGTTGTCAGGCATTTTCTTTTAAACACTTTGACAAAGGAATTGTTTCTTAATAGGGACATTGTTCAATTTATAGGATGACACATCCTCTGTTTACAGTCCTGGCCCAGTGATCTGGGAGACACTGGCTGACTGAGCTATCTCACCTTGAGAATCTATCTAGATTGCAGTTTTGACAGTTTTGAGGGTGATTTTTTTTTTTTTTCCAGTCATAGTCTTCCATTCAGATACAGTATTCTGGAGAAGTACAATAATAGAACTGTTGCCATAAATAGAAATTTTTATTTGTGCAGGCAAATCCTCCATCTGACATCCATCATGGGATGAAGGACCTTAGCATTTAAAGCTTACAGCACTCTAAATTCTTTAAGAACTGTGATAACGTGGAATGGTTTCTTTTCCCTCTTTTTGCTTTAGATCCAAATCGAACCCTGTTTTCTTTTGTTCCTCCAGCAGTTTACTATTACTTGCTGTATTGGTGGGCTTTGGTGACTTTGTTGTTGTTGACTTGGCCTTATAAATGTTTTAGTATATGTAGTTAAACACCAATAATAATTCATAAAAGGTCAAGTGTGACTTCAGCAGCTATTTTTACTGAAGCTCGGCATTGTTGTGTATTTTGTCTAACGTCCAGAAGATGAACTTGTAGAATAAAGGAGTGTGTGTGTGCATTTAGTGAAAGGTCTTCTTGAGAGGCAAGCATTTACAAAATAAAAGGACTGATCTTGTGAGTTTGAATCAAGGCTGTCACTGTATGGAAATGTCATATATGTCAAAGTAAAGGACACTTCTGCCTCAGCTTTTCTGTTCTCTGAGAGATGGCTTGGATGACTACAATGAGAATTATTCTAGAGTGTGTATAGGAGTGTCTGTGTACATGGGGAGTGGGAGTGTGCTGTGATGCCTAATAGAGACAGAGATATTTCTCTGACAGACTTGTAAGCTAATTGGCAGATTGCCATTGTAAAAAATTAAGTAATCATTAATAATTGTAGATGATGGCATTATAACTTGGCAATTCAAATGTGCTTGCTAGAGCAACACTCCTGTTTTTACATTTGTTGCAGTTGGGAGATGTGAAGATATGAAATCCCTAGATGTCATGGCATATTGCTGTATCAGCTAGGAGAGACTAATCCTAATTTGCCTAGGGTTAATTGGGAGGGGCAGACTTTAATTACCTGGAAGTTGATAATCTGCAGTTCTCAAAAAAACTCCAACTTTGCAGTCTTCACTTGAGGAAAAACTCCTGTTTTGGCTGGTACTTACCTGGGTGTGCTCAGCATACCTTGTCTGACTACTGAAACCAGTCTTAATAGTTAGAATAAGAAACCGTGGTTGAATCACTTTGTCAGTTTATCATATGTGAAATGTAGTTGTTTACTTTTTTCCTGAATTTAGAGCTCATACAAAGAATGGGCAATTTTAAGGTCATACAGAGAATTCTTTTTCTTTCTGGAATTTTGTTGTGCTGGTACATTTTTTAAATTGCTTTGTTACATGCTTGGACATGACTTCAATTTTTTTGTCTTGTGTCGCAGGAAGTAGGAAACCTGAAAAACCTGCTTTGTCTGGATGTTTCTGAAAATAAATTGGAATGCCTTCCTGAAGAAATCAGTGGTCTGACTTCTTTAACAGACTTGCTTGTTTCTCAGAATTTACTTCAGGTCTTACCTGATGGCATTGGTAAGTACGAGGTGAATGCTGTCACACAGAACCACATAATTCACCGTAAGTTGGAACTCATTTTTTTTCAGGTCTTGTGCAAGAGAGGAGTTTGTCTCAGCTTTTGGTCTTTTTCTTAGTATGAATGCATACTTCTATGAATTTTGCATTTTAATTGTCTGCATAATGAGTACCATGTAATCCTTTTGTGGTGTTCACTTGATACCTACCTACCTGAACAAAATGAAAGTTAATAAATCCTCTTTGTTCCTACTGTGTCTATATCACTGTCATAACTCCTCGACATTGTAAAATTCCAGCCTGTAATATGCTGTAGGTCACTTGATAAGACTTGACTGACAGTATCACTACCCAAAATACATCCTCTTTTGATGGTAATGCATAATTATCTACACTTGGACAATGTGATTAATCCCATACTGAAGCCAGAGGAAGGCTATTCCAGTGTGAGCCCATTATTCCTCACCCTTGAATATCCAAACTACAACCTTTCTGTGTCTGACCCCTTAAAATAGGTTTAATAACTGAGGAATGCATTCTGAAGCATTAGCAGTATCTTTTTTAAGGTAAATGTTTTTACCTCTGCTGTCGTTGTGGCAAGTAGTCAGTGAGGCATTGTTTATCTACTACTCATCAGCTGTTTTTGCGGAGAGTTTCATGTTGCAAGAGTGTGCCTTCTCCTTGCCAGGATTATTTTTCCAAAACAAAGGTGCAGGGGAAGGAGGACTTGTGAGAGTGGTATAACTGGGAATGTGGAAAAGACTGGTCAGACCCTGCTCCTCCCTCCATATGCTCCATGAGCCTAATCAAAGAGAAATGTTTTTCTAGAAGTTAAACTTGGGGGATTGGGATGACTACTGTGAGTCCTACTGTTGGCTATCATAGTGTGTGTTTGGTAGTAGTCTTATTATTTGAGCTGGTCAGTACAGTTGTACGTCAGAAATGGAGCTGTATCTTCTGAAAGGGTACAGCCCACACAGCCTGCAGGAAGCAAGCTCGTCTGTAACACCAGCTGGGGAACAAGAGGAGCTGCTGCTTCTTGAGAATACGGTTAAATGTAGATCCTTTACTGGGGAAGGGGATTGTGAACTGCCAGGAAATTTCAGGCCAGGCCCAGTTTCCATGTGCATTTTGTAACATCTACTGGATGCAATTTTGTTATAAAGGAAAAAAAAAAATGCTACTTAGGTGAATATAACAGCTTATTTGTGTTTGGAAGATTGGAGTAGGGTTGCAGTATGTATTCATTTTTTATAATACAGGAACTTACGTGAAATGAAGAAAATCTAGTATTGTGGTTGAAGTGAACCTCGCTAGTCTCTGTGGAAGCTACTGGGAGGAGTTCAGCTGATAACCAAATTCTTGGTTGGATTGGGGGATCTGTGGAGCCCTCAAAGCAGGGCTTTCACCAAGACCAATGGGTCAAATCAACTGTGACTGTGTCTCACCAAGTCTCTAAAGTCTGTAATGGAGGTGGCTTCAACACCTCTGGGCAGCCTGTGTCAGTGCTGCACCACCTCTCAGTGAAGAAGATTCTGATGTCCACCTGAGACCTCCCACACTTTGTTTTGCGGCCATTGCCACAGCCTGCCACTGCAAAGAAGAGTTTGACTCTATTGTCTCTATGACTGCACTCCAAGTAGTTGTGGGCTGGTCCTAGGTGCATCCTTGGCTGCTGCTTTGCTGAAGTCAACAAAGCCAACTCCCACAACCTCAACTCACTTGTGTCATCTTTGTAGCTTTGTGATGAACTACTTTCTGTCAGCATCTCTCGTGAATTGGGCAGTCAAGGGGAGAAGACAGGACAGGACCTGATTTTACAGATGTGGTCTCATTGGTGTCAAGCATATGGAACATAGTGACTTTTTTCGATCTGCTGGCCACAATTCTCCTGATGTAGTCCAACCAGTGTTTATTTTTGGTCAGAGCTCATTTCTAGTTCCTATTCAGCCTGTTATCTACCATAACCACCAGGTCCTTTCCAAGCAGGGCTGTTGTACAGCCCATCACTTTCCAGCCTGTGGGATTATTGCCAGTGTGTGGGGTTATTCGGCCTAGGTGCAGAGCTCTGCACTTCTACTTGCCGAACCTTGTGTTCTGATTAGGTTGCTTTTTTATCTTGTATCAGCCATCTACTCATGATTTGACATCATCAGTGAACTTGATGTGCCAGCCTATTGCAGGTATTTTGGGTAGTGTGAGGATGGGCAGGGAGATGTCAGTGGCTGATGATGTCTGCCGAATTCTCTGTTTTGGGCTGTTCCTGGGTGAGCTCTGCTTTGCACCCTTCTGATACAAAGGACCAGAATTGTCGTTTGGGTTGAAAAGAACTTTAAAGGTCATCTAGTCCAGTCCTCCTGCAAAGAGCAGGGACATCTTCAACTAGGTCAAGTTGCTCAGAGCCCCATACAACCTGACCTTGTATGTTTCCAGGAACATCTGGCATCTGCCACATCTCTGGGCAGCCTGTTCCAGTGTTTCACCACCCTCACTGACCTTCAGAGAAGTTTGATTTCTGTTCTGAAGAATGAACTTGGGTTTCAAATCTGACCAACTGGGCTCAATGTTAGGACAAAGAGACCTTGATCCTGCTTGAGTTTGGGCAGTTACTTCAGTACAAACCTTTCTTGCTGTGGCTGAGTAGGCATGGGTAATCTTTTTTACAGTCCTTTATAAATAAACATTGTATAATTGAGGAAGAAATGAGATAATTTTCTCCTCTTTGTAGGGCTTTGGGTAGACACGTCCTTGACATTTACACAGTGTACCATTTCAGTTGCAACTTCAATACACTTTACCATGCTTAAATGTTGAATATCAATATTTATATTAAATATTAATTCAGTGACGTTATAAACTTGTAAAAATAGTGCAAGTGCCAAGTGAAATGGTGCTTGATTTATTTATTTTTACCTGAAAAATAATGTCATTGTGTTAGAGGATTTCTACAAGTTTTGCAGTAGAGTGATTTTCTGTCATTAAAGCAAGTATGGGAGGATTCTAAGCTAAACAAATATGTTTATCTTTCTGTCCAGGAAAATTGAGGAGGCTCTCCATTTTGAAGGTGGATCAGAACAAACTTATTCAACTAACAGATTCAATTGGAGACTGTGAAAGCCTTACTGAACTAGTTTTAACAGAAAACCAGCTGCAGGTAAGCGTGGTCACGACTGCTCAAATGGCAGGCAGTAATAAGATCTGCTACTAAGTGCTGAATCACTTAACTCTTAAGGTGTTACTCACCGTTACTGCTGTTAAGTAGTGAGTTTCCGTTAAATGTATCTTATTTCCAACCTGTTAAACGAGTGCTGAAGATCAAGTTGTGTGTAGTAACAATCCTCCCTTCCAAAGGCTTAAGCAGTTACATATTCCCTCTTGAATCTTTCATGACGGGTCAGGGAATCGGAGCACCTGGAGTGTGGTTATCGTTTCCTTTGTTGTGTCTTTAATGTGGGGTTTGTGCTGTGTTGCTCTTGCTGCCGAGTTTTGTGGTGCATTACCTGGATCGGGCTTGCTGGAACATAATAGGAGCCCTGAGTGCTGCAGAGCTGCTGTTGCACTGTTCCTTCTTCTGCTGATCTGCTCCAGACAGGTGTTAAATGTGGCATATGGTTAATGAAAATAAAATCTCAGACCTCCTTCCATTATTTTGAAACTGCTTTCACAAGTCACTGACACCTGAAGATTGTAATGCATAAGATGTAGGTTTGAGTGTTTCTTAAGTTACCTTGGTTCTTGGTTGAGTTAGGAGCTTAAGCCTTTTGAAGAGATGCCTCTCCAGATGTCAGTTCATAGAACCTAAGTTAGAAGCTTGCCTCTCGATTCACTGCTTAGGGAGCCTAAAGTGAGATAATATGGACATTCTGCATACATGCTTCTGTGTACAGCTGTTGTCCATCTGTCATCCTAGTGCAGAGATAACTCAGGACTGAATTAATATTAGAAACTGGCATTTCTTCTTCCGAGATAAAGCTTTGGCTCTCCTTTGGAAGGCCTAGTAGTAATGAGGGTTAATTACACTTCAGTTTTGCAATTAATTGTTTGTTAATTCATTGTTAAAGTGAAATAAGGTTTTTTTCTGAATCTGTGAATTCACAAATTCTGTTTGTATGTTATTTTGTTCTTGTTGGCACAGTCATTGCCGAAGAGTATTGGAAAACTAAAGAAGCTGAACAATTTGAATGCCGATAGAAACAAATTAACATCTTTACCTAAAGAGGTAAGTCTTGGGCAATTAATTCTGGCAGATGTAATTATATAAACAGAAAACTCTTGGTTTTAAATGCCTACAAGAAATAGCAGGCATCTTTGATCCACTGTGTATTCTTCCCAAACCCATCACAACCATAAATTTGTCTGATCTGAACAGCATAAATCTGAACAGCTGTGATGATTTGGTGGCTTCAAAGTGCAAAATGTCTTTGCAGTTGTACAAGAGGGCTTGGATCTAAGTAGCTTGCAACTAGTAGCTCCCAATGTGTCAGGTCCAGCACTATTTGAAGACTGTACAAAAAAGTACTATTGGAGTAGTAGACTGCTTGACAGCCTTTTTAATTTTGGAGATCTGGGGACTGATTTTACCTTTAAATATGAAGACCTGACGTGACCAAGTTTAGTGATACCTCAAATCTTACAGCTATGATCACTAGATATCTAGTCTGTTGTAACAGCATATGGAATGAAATGCAGCTAGAATTTCTATAGTGAAACTAAATATAACAAAGTTATATTTATATGTAAGTTTAGTTCAGTTGTAAATTCTGGAAAAGGGTAGAGGTAAGTGGCATCCTGTGATTAGAGTACAAGACTGTGAATTGGTTCTTTTTGCACTGCTGTTTGTCTGTAATTGTTGTCCAAGAAGTTATCATAGAATGTCATAGAATGGTAGGGGTTGGAAGGGACCTTTAGAGATCATCTAGTCCAACCCCCTGGTAAAGCTGGTCCACCTAGATCAAGTCACATAGGAATGTGTCCAGAGGGGTCTTAAAGACCTCCAAGGAAGGAGACTCCACACCCTCCCTGGGCAACCTGTGCCAGGGCTCCATCACTCTCACAGTGAAATAGTTTTTCCTTATGTTTAAATGGAAACTTTTGTGTTCCAGCTTCATCCCATTACTTGTTGTCCTGTTGCTAGATACAACAGAACAGAAGAAAGGGATGTCCGAACCTCCTGACATCCACCATTAACATACTTAAAAATATTAATGAGATCCCACTCCTCAGCCTCCTCTAGACTAAATGGCCCCAGTTCCCGCAGCCTTTCCTCATAAGGAAGATGCTCTAGTCCCCTGGTCCCCTTGGTGGCCCTGCACTGGACTCTCTCCAGAAGTTCCCTGTCCCTCTGTCCTTAACTTTCCTGGCTAGATTTAGTTCTAGAAGGGCTTTATCTTTCTGGTTGCAGCTCTGCATGCCCTGGCAATGTTCCTATACTCTTTCCAAGAAGTCAGCCCCTGTTCTCATCTCTCATAGATGGCTGCTTTCTGCCTGAGCTGTCCCAGCAGATCCTTGCTCATCCATGGAGGCCTCCTGCTTCCTTTTCCCACTTTTCTACAGGTGGAGACACATTGATCCTGGGCTTGGAGGAAGTGGTGCTTGAAGATTAACCAACTCTCTTGAGCACTTACACCCTCTAGGATCTTATCCCATGAGATCCCTCCAAGCACATCTTTGAAGAGGCCAAAGTCAGCTCTTCTGAAATCCAGGGTCATGGTCCTGCTTTGTGTCCTGCCTCTTCCACACAGGATCTTGAACTCCACCATCTCATGGTCACTTCTCCTTAATTTTATTGTTTTTCTAACATGTACTTCTGAAGTCACAGTTTTTGTTCACCAGTTTCAAGAGCAGGAGAAACATGAACTCAGATGCCAGCCAATGGATGGGAATTTAGATGAGTATCAGCTCTGGCTAGCAAGTACTCACTTTTACTCAGGGGCGCTTTTTTATGGAGCTTGACTAGCTTGAGAAGGAGGTGTGAGGAGGTTGCAAAGTGTCTGATAACTGGGACATAAGGGTGAGCCAGTGGTCTGAAGAGAAGGGGATGGAGCAGGAGCAGAAGATGCCAATGTGACACTGGCAGCAACAAATCTAGTGGCCCAGGTCTAAGCTGCCACAAGTCAGTAACCTCATCAAGGCTCCATGATAGCCCTTATTGCTCTGTTACAGATCAGTTTATGTTTGATATAAGGAATGTGAGGGAGGGAAGTACTGCAGCTCCTCTAGCAGGACAGTGACTCCTCTACAGAGGTGCTACTGATTCTGAACAGAAAATTACAGAGGACATACTCAGATGGATTGCATAAATGCTAACAATGGGCAGGACCTTGGGAAAACTATTTTTCTGGGTTGGGATGTGATGGCAATTTTGATCTTGTGCTCATTCAGCAGAAAACTTTCCATGTCTTTACAAAGAACTTAATACATTACACAGATGTCCTAAACTGTCTGTACTTGAGATTCATACAGTTTTGTATCTAGTTGACATGTAAGCAGAATTCCTCCAAGTTCGTTGGAGTATTTAAGGTTTTGCTGATACACTTTGTTCTCAGATTGGCCAGGAATAGTGTATGTAGTGTATTAGGCATGTTTGCTTAGTGAAGTTGATGGTATTGGAGATGGTTCATGAGGGTGAGCAGTGTGACTTGGAAAGAGCAAGGACGGGAGCAAGTGAGAGGAGAAAGCTTGACTTCAGAACCAGGTAAAGCAGAGTGAATATGGAGTGTCTGGGAGGAGTAACAGGGTCAAGGGCTCAGTGCAGTACAGTAAAGGGATTAATGCTGAGCAAGAAACCTAAGACTTGGAAACATCAATGGATTTTTTGAGGTGGAAGATGTTGCTCAGTTAGTGAAGTTGGGAATATCTAGGGGTGAAGTCAAGAATAGGAATGTGTGGTGCACATGAGAGAGGTGGAGGGAAGACTTGCACAAGGGGTGAGATAACGTTAGGCTGTGTTTGTAGAAGGCAGGTGTGGAGGAAATGGAAGGTGATATCTGGAATGAGGTGATCTGGGGACTTGTAGGAAGTCCAGGAAATAAAGATAGGAGAGGGTGGTTCCCAGGGAGCTTGGCAGAGAAATAGGAAACAGGGCTCCATACCATCCTCTTCATTGAGACAGATTTTTTTTTTTCTGTGAAAGTCTCCACGCCTAAGTGTCTTTTCTTATTAGAGCAAACACTTTGAAATTACATTTAACATAAGATTTCTGGAATGTGTCATTAAAGGATGTTTTGCTGTGTTTTTTTAAAAAAATTATTTATTTTTAAGTGAAGTCAGTCCTTCTCTAACTGGAGGGTCATATCAACCCTGTAGATTGGTGAATTTGCATTCCAAACTGGTAGTGGTAACAAATAGGAAGCATAAACAGCCGACACAATGGTTGCTCTCAAAAATACTCGTAATATGCATGTATCACAGAACCTACTGTCTAGCTAACGAGACTTTTCAATTATGATTGTTCAAGTTTGATTTTCAATTCCCTGTGCTTTGGCTAGGCAATAAAGCACTTTTCCCTCAAAGTCTTGAGATGCCTTCTAACAATGCTGAAATGCTGGTTTCAAAAACAGGAAGGAATTTACTTCTCTCTGCTCATGTTTCATAGGGTGTCTGTCCCTGGATCTACATTTGCTTTGTATGATATTTTTCTTAAACAGTAGCTTTTTGCTTTAAACAAAACATGAGCATTTCTGTAGTACAAGTTTTCTGGTTAAAATTCAGAGGAGTTCAGTGAAGAGTTGTATTTCATAGCTGTAAAAGAAAAATGTTCTGTGTAAACATAGCACACAGATATAACAAGTACTGTAGTGTTTTATGCAAAGCATCACAGGAGCAGCTTCAGGGGTGCTGATAATGGCAAAAGTCTCAATTTTGAGTTTTTCTTTGGATGGAAGGGAGGAACAATTAGGTGTCTTGATGAAATGTTCAATTTCCTTTTTACTTCTCCTCATTGCTGACTTTGGAAAAAAAAAATCCAAAATGCATTGGTCGAGCACTTATAGAAGACTGAAAAATGTGTCACTCTGTCTATTGGAAGGTTCTACTTGACAATGAGAAAGCTCACCATCTTTTCTATTTCTTTTCACCTCAAACTGACTAATATTTAAAGCCAGGCACAAGCTTCTGACATCAGTCATTTTCAACACTTCTCCCTACTGTCTGTTGTTTAAGATATCTCCTGAGATAGTGTGGTGAAGACTGGGGTCTCAGACTTTTGCACATCAATCAGTATTAGTACTTGTACATTGGTTCTGCATTCACAGAAGCAGGATCGGATGCAGTAGAAGTAGAGTATGGGCTGCACATAATCTTGCTTGACATCTTCCACTCTTTTCCTTTCCTTCTTTTCCTTCCTGCTTTCTTATGTTCTTTTTCTGCTGGGATAGCTGTGCATTTGTGGTCTTCATCCTTATAGAAAAGGGATGTGGGATGGGCCTTTACTGGTCTCTTTTGGAGAGGGATAAAGACATAGACTTTAGCAATGTGTGTAGAGAAGAATATTTGTAACCAATGTTATATCTGCCTCCTGATGTTTCTGTCCTTCCCTCCAGAATTATTCCTGTAGCAGAGAGAACTTCTATAAATAGGGTGGCAGAAATTATGAGTCTACTCTAATATAACCTGGTGAGATAATCTATGAGTTCTAGCTTTCTCTTTGGTGATGATGTGGGTTTGGGTTTCTTTTTGTGTGTGTTTTGGGTTTTGTTTTGTTGGGTTTTTTTTGTTTTCTTTCATTAGCAGTTTACTAGGATTAGATTTTTGTGACAACCTGTCAAACCATTACATTGACAAATTGTTTCAATGCACACTTCTAAAACCAGTCTCTACCTTTTGGTGTAAGATTTCTTGACTTGGGATTACTGAAGAGTTTATATGTAAAGTTTCCTGGTTCAAAGGTTCTTCTGCGTCTGATGCTGATACGTAAGGTAAAATGTGGAACAGCTGAACATATGACAAAGGCTTGAGTCACTGACAGATTTCATCTTCAGTATCTCACAGCTCAATCCCTCTCAGTGAATGGAATGGTGAAACAGACTTTGGCAAGAACTGAGAATGTCTAAACCTGTTCATAGTTACAAGTGTTTTTCCCCTTAAACTTGAAAGACCTGCCTGGTGACTCTTTGGTATTGAAATCCCACCCTGGCACTGGAATGCCAGTGAAACTGGTGTGTTGATTTTGGCACTTGCATAAATAACCTCCTTGGAATGTTTTCCAGTTCATGTGCTTTTGTTAATGAGTCTCTGCAACCTGCAGAGATCTGATAATATGTCCTTCCTGACTCTGAGGTAATAGTGAGAATTGTTACTACAGTAGGTAAAACTGCAGGAGTTTTCTTGGCAATAACTGTTCTTTTTATACTTTTTTTTAAAAAAAAAACAAATTGGAGCTGCTTTGTTATTTCTGGTTTTTACTTCTGATATGCTGTCCCTTCTCTCCTTTGTATAAAAGTATGTGTTTGTGTCTCAAAGGGTAAAAAGGCACTAATGAAAATTGCAGGACTAGTTGTCTTGAGTCAGAGAGCAGAGAAGCTCTCTTGCTGTCCTCCTCCCATACGATTCACCAATTGACAACAGTAGGGGCTGTTGTAGTGAGTTTCCTGAAGATTTTCCTAGCCAATTTAAAGTTAATAATAAGTGAATAATAGTTAATAATAGTTGATAATAGTGAACTAGGCAGTTAAGGATTTTATTTTATGTTAGGACAAGAAAAATTCTGACATTATTTACTTTTAATCTAAACAGAATTTTTGTTATGACAGACTGGAAAACACAATGGGAACTGTGTTTAGTTTCCCAAAATATTTATCAGAGTTGTATAAATCTAATGAGAGCTTTTGATGCTTATAGATGCATCGAGAGTTGAATAAGAGATGTCACTGGACTTCAACTAGTCACATGCCAGAGAATAATCTTTGTAGTATTTGTCACAGTGTCTTTTTTAAAATTTTTTTACATCACTTATACCTGGATGAAAGATGCTACTGGTAAAGGACAGCAAAATTGATTCATAGCTTTTGAGCAGTTAACAGATGCTGAGATCAAAAGATATTATTAAGCTAATGTCACTTGAAAGTCTGCTGAATTTCCCACCTTTCATTTGTGTTTTGACTTTAAAACACCAACAGTGTGAAGCTGCACTATCATAATCAGTGAAATTTGGTCTACTGTAATGACTGTAACCCACAGTTCGACTCCAGAGGGAGCAAATGGGAGTTTTTGAGAGGGATCTAAATGGAAAGAGAAGAATGAATCTTTTCTTAGGTTTACCTCCAAAAAGCTATAAAGGTGTCATTGGTAAGAAAAATCAAATGGTAACTATCAAGTTATTCTAACAGAGATACACAGTAAAAGTTGGGTGGTTAAAAATACATAACTGATGCAGGTGTCAAAACAATGGTCTGTCTGCAGTAGAGAAGAGGAAGCATCAGAAACATCAACAGAGAAGTGATGTTCATAAGACTTGCATTTCTAGAGGACTGACAGTGGCTATGTGGATGTCAAAAAAGCAGGAGGCTGTAGTGGTGAGCACTGGTCCTGGTCAGAACACAGAGGAGAGTTTTGACAGCTAAGCTGACATCCTCTTTATGTATGCCCAAATCTTAATGCTTCTCCAGGACAAGGGAACTGTTAGGAAGATGAGCCTCAGACTGAGACAGAAGAGCAAAAAAAAAAATCTTCCATAAGAGTTCTGTAAGGAACTCAGAGAGGTCTTAGTGAAGCAAGTCCGCCTGAATGCAAATAAGTAGTTTTGTTTAGACTTTACTGTAAAACCAGTAATCTCAAAATTAGCACTCATGGAAATGATTGCTTTCTGCCTGACTGATATTAGAGTTTTGTTTTTGCTGTTTTGGGCTTTTTTTTTTGTCTAGGATGACTGTTCTTTGGAGATGGTGCAATGAGACAAGTGAATAACCCTTAAAGTAGCTAGAATGAAATAAATCTCAGGAGAATGCCTTAGACGTGCAGAACTCATTCGAGACCTTTACCTGAATGTGTAGCTCCCTACAGAAGAACGTGAGGACTTTAAGCCTCCAGTCTTTGGAACAGTTACTCATGTGCCTAGAAATAAGCACATGCTTGTGTCCATTTATTGAAGTCTGTGCTTGAAATGAACCGTGTGCTTGAACATTAAATGGGCTTGTGTACTCAACTGTGTACTTGGTGCCTCTGCAGTGGTTTGGCAGAGTCTGTGTAAGCATGTGATCAAACTTTTGGAAAGCATGACTCTCTGTCAGTTAGTGACTCTCAGCCAAACCAGTGGTGTTCTGATACCGTATTACATCATAGTAGTCACGACGATGTTTTCCTTTCAGCGTGCCATTTAGTCTGTGCAGTCACGTCAGTGGTACCACTTTGTGTTTAGGTTTTCAAATATTGGACGTAATGTCTGTGTACTTACTGTTGGATGGGTGTTGTATTGTTTTTGAAATGACAAAAGATTTTAGTTTTTTCTTTTTACACTGTTAGTTTGTCCTTTTTCTCTGTGATATCTCACCCAATGCTGCTTGTTAGATGCTGCCTGCTTCTTGTGAGAATAGTTTTGTTAAAAAAAGTATCTGTCTGTTATCTCCCCCCACTACCCTATTAAAAAAACCAGTCTCCACTACGAGTGAACGAAACAAAACCTTTGAACAATTACCTGTTGACTGAGAGAACAAAATTAAAGTAACTGAAGTTAAAATAGCTTCTAACCCTCTTTGGCAGTAGAGGAATCTATGTTCTGTCTCCATTTGTTAGCATGCTCTTGTCCAATATGGATAAAGAAAAATAAATTGAACATCTCTTGTATTTTCTCAATTGTTAGCCGCTTGGAAAGTTATGGGTCAGGTAAATTGATAACCCTGTAAGTATTGTTCAGTCCACGGTTCTACTGTTGCCTTTCATTAAACTGCTTTACATGCATGATGGTTCAGGCTGGCCAGTTACACTGCTGCATTTTTCCATTGTCAAGAGTATCAAAGTTTTGGTCTCATCAGGACTGCATGGCTATGTTTTGTTCGTTTGGCTAAACTGTTTGGATCTCCATGCTCCAAGACTGAGCAACACAAACTTCATTCATGGGAAAGCAAACACTTTGTGTACTCTTAGGGCATCACTTGCCAGTTCATCGACATTCACTAGTTGTACCTCTTGCTTTTCATAGCTCCTCATCCTAGATACCCAAATTAGACACTTAGTGTGTGTATACTTATTTTTTTTTTCCCCTACACGACACTGTGTTCTGTGAATGTATCAAGGCACATCATTTAAATATCTCTATTATTTAAGATGCTTTAAAGTGAACAGCAGAATTACTTGGTACTTTGATTCACGAGCTAAAAATGGCTAACAAAGTTGCTGTTCCTAGCATACACGTAGGGCTGGGAAAGCTGATGCATTTATGAAATAGCTGCATCTTAGAGTGCAGTGATTTGAGGGAAACTATCTCAGATTTTGTTTTGTGAAGAGAATGTTGTGCTGTAACTTTGTGCTGTAAATAACTTGTGAATCAGAAGCCTTGAGCAGCTGATTGCTGCTTTCTTTCATTAAAATGTATTTGTGACACAAAGGAAAGGTGAGTGGAGTCTAAATGCTTTGTTTGTTTGGTGTATTTTCTAAGTCACAGTTGCATCCTTTTAAAAATGGCTTTTTCCTTTGTAAATAGTTTAAGTTCAATCAAGATGATTTTCACTTTGACTAGTGGAAAAGCTTTTGTGATATATGTTTGTAATCTCAGACTTGGGTTGGGATTGAATTGTGGATTACAGAGACAGAGATGACAGTTAACTAGAACGCATATCTAATTTTGGCTTGTGTTTGGAGACTCCTGACCAAGGTGTAGTGACATGTTGGCTATATTGTGACAGAACAACCTTCCTAGATGTGTGTGAATATAGAAGTCCTCTAATTTTTGAACTAAAATCTTCCAGTAGGTTTGATGTGTATAGGTAGGTTCTATGTCCAATTGACTTGAAAGCTTCAAAAGGCATTGGGTTATTTTGCCTCTAATACTTGGAGTAAGAGAAGAAACTTTTTTTGTTGTTTTCTTTCTCATGGTGAGTTTTTGAACTGGCAAATAAACAGCAGTGCTTTTTGAAGCTCCACATGATAAGCAAACAAAGGTAAGTTTCCTTTGTGAGCAGGAACAAAGAGTTACTTGAAGCAGCTTTCAAGTTGCTAAAGCTAATAATCTCAATGTTTATAGGAGTAGTAATTGTCATCTGGAACAAAAAGGTGTAATACATTTAAAAAAAAATTAATGTAAAGGGTTTATTTTTCTGAAATATGTACCTTCTATGCAAAACGTAGACATTTAAAGGGAAAGACTGAATAATCTCATCTTTTGCACCCAAAAATTAGCTTGGGAAGGCAGATGCTTACATTTGGATAAATTCATAGAGACAGAGGATATTAGATTAAATTAGCCAGTTTACACAGGTGTCTTCTTGAAATTAGGTGCTCCTAGTAAAACAAAGCATCAAAGATGTTACTCACAAAGTCTTCTACTCTCTGTGACCTCTTCATTATTTTTTGTAGACTTGCTAAATGCAGGAGTTGATTTTGCTTTCGTTTTTACCTTGCCTGAAACCCCATTGTGCTTGCTCGCATCTAAAGTTACAGTGAGGAAATAAATAAGTAAAACACAAAGTGAGGAAAAAGCTGAAAGTTAAACCTAGTATTTTTTGTGAGGGTGGTCTACAAAGTGGCATCTGTGTGGTTACTGATCTCTTCTTGGCATAGAAGGCTCTAAGAGGTACCTGTTTGTAAAGATACATGTTATTCATACATACAGATGGTTCAAGAAACTGCTGCAACAGACTCACTTCAGGTCAGACATTTTTTAGGCCAACACTGATTTGCAGTCTGTACCTCTGGGTGAAGTGTCTGGCAGGCATCATAATTTGAATGCTCTGTGACATCTTAGGTGACCTGTACTGCATGCCTTTGTTTGTACTATCATACTGCAACAAAACCAGACTTTTTTTTCCTTTCTATCTTCTCCAATATAGATTGGGGGGTGCTGCAGTCTTAACGTCTTTTCTGTACGTGACAACAGATTATCTCGAATTCCCTCTGAAATTTCACAAGCCACTGAGCTTCATGTCCTGGATGTTGCCGGAAACAGGTAAGAGATTTTTGTATTGTCACATTCTTTTACTGGATTTAATTAATTCTTTCTAACAATAAAAGTTACTATGTCTAAGAACGAAGTAATATGTGGTAGTTGAGCTTGGTGTCTGCCAAGTCATTAACTGGACAGGAGAGAGAGAGAAATAGAACGAACGCTTTGTGAGTTAAGGACAGAGAGATCACTCAGCAATTAGCATCATGAGCAAAGCAGACTCAACTTGGAGAGAAAAAGGTTTGACTTATTAAAGGAACAATAAGAGCAATGAGGTGAGAAATAAAACTGAATCTTAAAAATACCTCCCCCCACCCCTCCTTCTTCCCAGGACTCTCCTTCCTTCCCCTGCAGCAGCACAGGGGATGAGGGTTGCCATCAGTTCATTACAGATGGACTTTGCTGCTGCTTCTTCTTGGGGCGGGGGAGGCCTTCTCACACTTCCCACTGCTACATTGTGGGGTCCCTCCCACGGGAGACAGTCTTTCACACACTCCTCCAGAATGGGTCCTTCCCATGGGATACAGTTCCTCGTGAACTGCTCCAGCCAGGGTCAAACCACCACCAAAGACAGGTTATGACTTCTGTGTTAACGTTGCTATTGACATTGTCAACGTAGTCTTCCCCCTTGGCCCAAAGTACCATAAATTGTGTGTTGTCATGAGTGTATTTTCTGGATTGCTTTAGCCCTGAGGAAAAGATGGGATTTGAAAAAAGCAAACATCTGGATTTGTGTATTTTTGAATTAAAACTAAGAATCTAGGCAGTTTGGTAGAGATTCACCTGAAACTACCAGTCTTAATAGCAAAATAACACTAATATTGAGTGTCAGTGTATTGGAGATACAGTGCAAGTAACAAACAATGTCACTTTGACCTTGAGGCTTCTCATGAATCTTAGTTGATATGCTCAGACATCAAAACGCAAGGAAGAGTGGAGTGAAGCGTAAACTAGCATAAACATAAAAATCAACCTAGCAAATTAGTTTGATTGGAAGTTAAAAGGAGGAAAAAAAGAAAGCAAAAGCAAATGTCTATGTTGTCTCATAGACACATATTTCTGTTCTGACAGTTGTGTATATGTAAGGCTATAGAGCAGAAACAGCTGTCTGCCTTCCAGGGTGTTTTACTGCAGTAGGAAAAGCTCTGCATTGTTATCTGTTATTGACAGCTACAGAGAATTATGGTATAAAGTTAAGCTGCATATTCTTTCTAAAAGAATGAAGTAGTTGAAGCTGATGACTACTGCAGTGCCTTCTATTAAAGGCATTAATCTCAATCCTGTTTCTTCCAACTCAGGGATATATACTTATGAGTTGACTTCATGACTGTCTATTAAATCTCCTAGAGATTTCCCTGACTTTTTAACTTTTCCTTTTTGAACTAGGCTGATGTACCTTCCACTCTCACTGACTACCTTAAAGCTGAAGGCTTTGTGGTTGTCGGATAACCAGTCCCAACCTTTGCTGACGTTTCAGACTGACACAGACCCCGAAACAGGAGAAAAGATTTTAACATGTGTTTTGCTTCCTCAAATGCCTTCTGAGCCTGGTTGCCAAGGTAAGTGCTTAGAGACAGTTTTTCATTACCTATAGAAGTACTTTTTTTGTTTACTGTGTTGTCTGTTTCATAGTGATTTGTGAAAAATGCATAAGCTCTAGTGAGCAAAGTAGCAAAGTTCTGGTTGAATTTTCACATTTAAACTTTTGTTTATTTTATTTTATTTATAATCATACTAGTTTTCAAGAAACTTGAAAAACATGGCTGTGACTGTTATTTATGGCAGCTTGTGTCTGTATTTTGAATAAAATACAGAGCTGGAAGAAGAAGGAAGGCTCAATCCTATCGGTAGTCAGAAGCTTGCCACTTGGCCCAGTAGTGGTGTCCATATTTGTGTACTTTTGTTATATATCCTAAATATACATATATATGTACTGAAAATTGGTGTCTTTGCAACTACAGTCTCGTTACCAGAAAAACAATTGCATAGCTAGTAATAAGCAGAAGATACTTTTTAGCAAGCTAATTTTCTCTCAACCAAAGATGCTGTACAGTAACTTTATATTATATTCTCCATCAAGTGTAGAATTACAGTATAAGTTGTTTTTACCTTTTGTGCTGAAACTTGCCTCTGGGTCAGGTGGAACCATAAACTCTTTTTCACTGTTGACTGGGTTGCTGCTCCAGTAACTTCTGGATGTTTTTTGTCCTGAAGCTTTTATAGCGATGTGTGAACTTTCAAGGGGATTAATCTGAGCTAATATTTAAACTTTCACTGTAATCACTGGAGAGTAATTTATCCCATCTAAGAATAGACTTTTAAATGCAACCATGTGGATTCTTCTCCACTGAGTACAAAGGGGCTCTGAGGAGAAAAGCTTAGCCTGTAGATCTCTGTATTGTAGATGCCCAAACTTACCTAGATTAATTTTACTCTTTCAGTACTATGCAACTTGAGCAAATAGAGACCCTTAAAGCAGTAGAAGTGTAGAAATGGCTCTGTTTTGTGTCAGCTTCTAGATTTTAAGAATACAAATTGCATTAAGTGTTGAAATAAGTAAAAAAATTAACCCTTTAGATTTAGAGAAGATTAAGCTAGCTCATGAAGAGTAACTGAGGTAAACTTTCTCTAAAGGCATTAATATTAGAAATTAGATTTCTTCCTTTCCAAATGAATCTCATGGCTTTAAGGGCAGATAGCTTTGAATTAAGATTGTTGGATGTTTATGTCTGGCAATATTAAAAGGATGAGGTCAGTAAAAGCAATTATCCTGTGTTATGGACTGCCATTTAAGGAACTGGCTAATGTCAAATGGCAGCTGCTTTACATGCTGGATCACAGGTATAGTGGCAAGTGTGTTCAATTATATAATCAGTACTCTAAAACTGACACAAACCTGAATCAGTCCAAGTACAGAAATTTCTCATTTATAGAGAAACTGTACCTGATAACAAAATTAATGAGAGTTCTGTTTTCTGTTAGAAAGACAGAAATAATCAATTGTAAATGTGGGATGAGTGATTGGTTGGATATTGCAGTTATTAACAACATAGCATGTTGATGTTTTGGACTTGCTGTGAATCTTCAATTATGTTTTGCCATTCTAACAGATAACCTACCACGATGTGGTGCACTGGAGAGTTTGGTAAATGAAATGTCAGATGAAACATGGAACGAGCGAGCAGTGAATAGAGTCAGTGCAATTCGCTTCTTAGAAGATGAAAAAGATGAAGAGGATAATGAAATGGTATGTTTTCCAAGCCTTTGGATACCTGCAGACAATGTGGCTTTAATGCATAAGTGTAAAAGGCATCTGAGCTCTCTTGCTGTAAATATTTCAGCTGCAACTGCATGCTTTTTGTGTCTGTTTGTAGCAGAAACTGTTCATGTTGGCTGCCAAAACTTTTCACAATGATTTTTACTGCCTTCTTTTTTTCTTTTTTTCTGCTTTGAATATAACTTTTATGTTCTGATGCTGGGCAATCATTGTTTTGCTTTGTCTTCCTGTATGTGCTCAGGGGTGTTTTCCTTTCAGAAACAAGATATGATCTTTCTCTGCGTCTGTGAAGCTTTATTGCCTTAAAGTATATAGGATCTAATTTAGGGTTCCAGTGCTGTGGCATGTGTCTCCATTAAGTTTGCCACTGTTTGTCTCTCTAATGTCTATTTTCAGTCTCTTTCTTTCTCTTCCTTTCTTCTGCTTTTTTTCCTCCACCATTTGCATTGAAACAACCATATTGTGCATAAACAACAATGTTGCTCATTAGTTTCCCACTTAAACAAAGAATGTGGGACCATCTGTCACTGTACTTATAAGACCTCCCCATTAAGTTGGGTTTTGCATGTCCTCAAGATCAAAATGCAATCTTTACTGACTTTCATTAACAATTAAAACTCTTTGTAAAGATTAAGACTGCTCCAGTTTGATTTTTCTCTGTGCTTCTCTGATGCTCTGTAAACTTGCTGGTGGTCCTCATTAGAGCTCAGCGTGAGGTACTTCAGGGCCCTGTCTGTGGCACACTAGAAATGTGGTCTCACTTGAAAAAGTTAGTAGGGAAATGGACACTTAAGTTTTTAAGTAAGGTGGTTTCTTAATCCAAAGCAGCAGCAACGAAATACCTCTGGCAGGCGTAGTTCATAGACTGATAAAGGAGTTCAGAACAGTTCATTTTAATAACTGTACCAATGCAAGAATGTCCATACAATGACCGAGGGCTCAAGTATTAATGATAACTGCTTTCAGCCCTGGTATTGGAGCCTGATTTAGGCAAAAAGGAAGTTTATGATCCTAGTGGGAAGGAGGAGGGGTGGATTTCCAAAGCAGTGTCACACAGTTCACCCATTTATGGGTCATCAGTTAACACAGTAATCTGCACAGTTTACATGTATACCACCAAAAAACAGTTGCACTGATACATATTTGTGCAATTATTCTTGGTGTTCTGTGTGTCACTGATCTGGATGCTAACAGGAGTTTTTATAAGTTTTGTTTTCCTTGTAAAGGCTTCAGCACAGTGATGTTAGACATCCTCGTGTCTAATATGGGAGAGAAGTGCTCCCTTTTCTTCCTTTGAAGATGTTTGCTCTCAACTGACAAGAGAACCAAACTGTGTGGTGCGGCTGGAAGGCATACAGAGCTCCACACAGAATTGTATTTGACACTGTAAAGGGATCTTGTGGGATTCTTTCAAAACCAGATGAGTGTTTTTCATTTGAAATGTGATCTTAAATCACTTGAGTGGGGTTTTTTTTGGGGAAAAAAAATATATCCCAACTATATTTATGAAAGAATCTTCACTTCATAACTTGTAATTGTACTTCGCTTGAGTGGCTTTCGGATTAGTAGGTCAAGAGAGGAAAACGCTTGCTCCTAGACAGTTCTTAAAACTTTCACTGTCTTCATAAACAAGCGGCTACAAAAGTAATGTTCAACATAGAGCATAGTAGTTTGAAAAGGAAAAGGGGGTAAGAAAAAGATCAATACCTAGTATTTGGTATGTGAATGCACATTGAAAGTGTCTGTTTTTTTCCAAAGAGACAAAGGCAAAACCACTTATTGCACTGTTTATTTTTAGAGAACACTTCTAAGGCGAGCCACTCCACACCCTGGAGAATTAAAGAACATGAAAAAGACAGTGGAGAATTTACGGAATGATATGAATGCTGCTAAAGGACTGGATTCAAACAAAAACGAGGTCAATAATGCCATTGACAGAGTGACCACTTCTGTGTAGAGTTTCATCTCCGGGTTTTACCTCCTGTGTCTTCCCCTGCTGTTGAAATGTTCCTGTCATCTTCTGGGACCTCACTGAGCCCCTTTTTGTTTTTAACCAGAACCTGATTCATCATCTCCATACATGTGAAAAGTGCTGCCCACTGGAAGAAAGTGCCTTATTTCATCCAGGCAGTGAATCAATAATTTCCAAATCAATATTGTAGTTTTAATAGTGCTAGAGTTTTTAAAGTATAATACACTACTGTATGCAGAATACAATATTTTTGTCTTAAACACAGGGGAAATAATGCTTTTCTTTTCCAGAGTGCTGGGGTATCTTTTTCCCAGTGGCTGGATGTGCTGGTGAGAAATATAGTTTTGTGGAAAATTGATACACTTTTTTATTTTTTTTGGCAGCTCAGATGGTGTAAATTTTAAATTTTTGTATAGGACTTTCATAACAAAATGATGTATTTCATTTTTAAGAGAAAATCTATCATGAGCGGTACATATTTTAGTATTTGTGGAAGAGAACAAGTTTCATGGACAACTGTATTCATTCGTTTGTACCACCCATTGTGCCTTACTGTGTCTCATATGTCATATCAGTCTCCAGTATAGCAATTCTTGAGGAAAGTGAATAGATGGAAACTTGGTCTCCTATTTTAGGTATGTTTTTTTTTTCTTTTTGGACAGGAATTTGTTGGGGTTTTTACAGCAGAGGACTTATGTTTATATAATGGGATTTTAGGTTGTGAAGCACAAATGTTAGTTTTGTTGTAATCAGAATTAAGATGAAAATGACCAAACTGCTATTGTTTATTACATGATGCACTCACACTTTAACTTAGTTGTAATGAACCATCTTGTTTTGGATGTCGTGTTGCATTGCGGTCACTAGAAATTCATGCTTCCCTTGGATTTCTTTTGTTTTTAAATGTGCCATCTGTAAAATAACTTGAAAAACAGCACGATAGGCTTTCAGAAGCACAGTATGAAACTAGTTTTATGTATTACACAAGAAAGCATGATTCTTTGAAGTGCTTTGGTGGTTTTATATACATATATAAAACCATAATAAAAAAATCTTGAAAAACTTCAGTAGATTGTTTGTATCATTAAAATAGCAATTAAAGTACATATGAACTAATCCTGGAATTTACTATAATTGTTACTGTGTTGCACTTCCAGCGATCCAATGCTGATTTCAAGGTCTTATTAAATCTGGTTTGTTTGTAAAGGTAAGTATTAACCAAGTTGAATTCAGGAAATAAGTTTTGCAAAAGACTGATGAAGATTGATTTTGGTGTCTCTGGGTTCTGTGTGTGCCACAAATGAACAAAGACCACTGACTTGCTCAGTGCAGGGAGTTGAGCAGTCTGGTTTCAGATCATATTTGACTGACATACTTGATTTAGCATATTTGGTGTGAGCCAATGCAATGGACCCAAATAAGTAAAGGAAAGACCTAATTCCTCATGCCTGGCTAACCACATCCCTTCTTCTGGTGAACATGAGAGTTTCTGGGAAAAGATAGGAAAAGAAGAGAACAGGGAAGTTGTAACTTCTGTGTTAAAATTAGTAACTGCAGTATTTGATAATTTTTCTAATTAACTTTTTCAATCTGAAGCTTTTACCAAAGGCCTTGCTTTCTTTTTGATGCTGAACCAGTAGATGTTGCAAGCCATCTCCCAATATTCAAGTCTAATCTGATAGAATATATTAATTGTTATTATTTCTTCTCATGCCAGAGATTCCTCATTTAAGCTTCAAGGCATAGTCTGTTTACAGGAGCTGCTGCAGCTTGATAGGTGTTATGTTAGTTCATGGTAGTGCAAATTCATTCTTCCGAAGGCAGAGTTCTGCCAATTGTTCTTGGTAAGCTACTCTTAAAATAAAAATGGTAAGAAAATGAGATTTTTAGTACAATTGACTTCAACCTTGGGCAGAATTTTCTTTTCTAAGTACTTAACTAAGATTGGCACAATAAAAGTTAAAAAATGTAGGAAACTGTACCCAGAGTCCAAGTAAAACTTGTCAAACCTATTTGAGATGAAAATTAGTTTCTAAAAAAGACAGACCAAAGCCAAAGGCAGCCAGGCTCTATGATGACAGTTTTTCATGTGGAGACTGTGGTTTCTTTTGTTTTCAGTGTCTGATCTCTGGAATAGTCTGTATGTGTGCCATTTCACAAAGTGATTTAGGTACACTTATTCTCCCAGCAGGGTTGATAAGGCTTCAGACAGTTTTAACTGCATTTTATAGCCAGAGAAAAATGTTGGTGTTTGTTATGCTGAATCCATGTGTATCCTTGAAAACATGAGCTCTCCCTTCCTAGTCTCTGTTTTGGCTCTTTTCTCTTGCTAATGCTTTGAGGAGCCCGAGCAATGACTATAATATTATAAATGTAACTTTTGGGATTTTTTCTCTTAAAGATTTGTCTACGTTTTCTATTGCATTGTAAAGGCTTTTGGGGAGTGGATCTAATGCAAGGAATGAAACACTACAAAGTTTGCATGGTGCTATTTGAGCTAAATGGGTAACCAGGGAAAAGCAATTGACAATAGTGGTAGAGTAGATTTAATATTAACCTGTCAGTTACTGCATGTGAGTTTTCTTTCTTGAAAGTCACTGTTCTGTTGCCTTACACTAAAAGAAAAAGAAAAAGCACTCTCTTGCTGCCATTGTTAGTGTAGTTGGCGTAGCAACAGATTTTTCCTTCCCCTTTGTGTTGCTCCAGGCTTTTTTCCACAGCTTCCATATAATTTATGTGTTGAGATTATTTTTCTGGCCTACATTCCATATTTTTGCAATTGGCATATTGTGTGAAGCTGAGCACACTACTGTCCTTTACAGCAAATGCCTTGTTTGTGCCCAGGACTAGCTGATCAGCCTGCTTCTTTTCTAATGAAAGTGCTTTATTAGCGCTGGCTGAAATGTTTCTAGCTAATCAGCTACTTCACAGGTTTTGCTACTTGCTGCACACAAATTCAGCTTTTGAGAGGAGAGTATTGACACCGGGAATTTAATTTTTTGATGTATATTCTTGAGTATATCTGTTGATTCCGTCCTGACTTGCTGTAAATGCCTGCTTCCTGCTGAGGCCATGCTATTTACCAGAAATATCTGGACCTTTTGTTAATGGCGAGTTCATGGCCGTTCTTTGCCTTGGCTCTGGAAAATAAAATTACTTTAGTTTTTCAGTTGACCTGCTAAGAGTGTTTCCCATCATCACTTTCCATCAAACACACAAATCTGTTTCTGTGCTTAGGTTGCTGTCAGAAGAGATGACAAAGGCCAGACTAGCCTTGGCTATCAATAAATGATTTGGATGTTCCTGAACCAATTTTGAGATTTTCAGAAGGACAATGCCTTCCTCTTTCATTCTGAGGTCAGGAATATAGTTACTATTCAATCAGCTAGTGAAAAATGTGAGATTTTTCAAAATGGAACAGCAGATATCTATCTCTTCAGACAGCTTTGTGAGCTGCTTTGCAGGAGTTGTCTTATCTCCTCTTCTGCTGGATGCTGGAGAAGCTCTGCATTTTGTCACCTGTTGTATGTTTCTTGTGGCAACAGGAAAGCCAGTTGTGGATTCTACCAGAACAGAAAGCTCTGAGGAGCTCTGTGCTTGAGGCTGTACTGTGCTTTGTACTAACTTCAAGGGCAAGGGTTCATGGTAGTTTGGTTTTGAAATGATAACTTCTTCAATGCGTGCCACTTAATGGTGATATTGTTAGCCTATTAACACTCAGATCTTAAGTAGCAGCTTATTTTTCTATGGAAGGAGTCCTCTCCTGCAACAGTGTTGTCTGTGCGAAGAAAACTCTGTGATTCCTCAATTTATGTTTCAGAGAAAGGATTTAACAAGTCTCCCATGGTGTTAACACTGGGAGGTGGACACATGATGTGCATCCAGTGTACTTTTGATACTTTTTCTTCTTCTGCTTATCTGTTGCTGCAGAACGTAGTCTTGTCCAAAATCCCTGATGTGCAGCTGTGGAGGCTTGGTAACAGCCATACCCAAAATGTCAGCTGTGCTCACTGCAGCGGTCATACCCAAAATGCTAGCAACGTTCATTGCAATAGGCAAGTACTGACTGTAGTAACTTTCTTCAAAATTCACAGATGCATGCAGAGCTTGTGATTACCACCAAAGCATCAGCAGCTTGAATTTCGATTTGTAAGCATCCCCAGGATAAAGCAGAGACAGGATTTAACTCTCCAAAGTTAGTTTTGTGTCAGACTAAAACTATCTTCTTTTGATCCTGAGGCAAATTTGAGCAAATTATGGTGTTCTGTTACTGACATAAGCAGTTTGATTCTCTGATCTCTCCCAATAACTTTGCAGTTTTACCCAAATTCAAAATAAATAGACTACATTAAACCATTTTGAAATAGCTCACAGGAGATATAATTGCTCTGTATTTCTGCAAGATTAAGCAGGGCACTACATGATTATAAACATGGTGAACTTCTTTACTGTTGACACCATAGACTTCACTAAACAATTTAAAACAAAAATCTAAACTAAATGAATCTAAACAAAATCTAAACTAACTAACAAAAAGCCTGATTGTTGGAATTTTGACTATGATTTTTTTTTTCCACTCAAATGCAGAGGAAACTGCAAGCCTGAAGAGCATTTTCATGGTGAATGTTTTTAGGATAACCTACAGCAATAAAACCATTTTTACATAAAGGCTTTACATTAAAAATGGTGTCTTCAGGAAACTCAAAAATTCTGATGAGGCTAGTTAATACTTGAACATCTAAGTTTAAAATTTAAGTTATGTATCACCGATAGCAAAGTTTCCCTGTGAAAGACTGACTTCAATAATCCATCTGTTCAGGCAGCTTTTTATGTGGCCTTTTCTGTAGTAATAGCATATTCAAGGATGCTTTTGTTTTGGCAGTGTTTTGTTTATCTTTCATTCTGATTTCATGTGAATCACACAAAGCTCGTTTATTAGAGATGGCCTTTTGTACTTTAAAAAGGCAATGAGTCTGAAATAGTTTTCAATTAGGAGAATTTGTTATATATAGTTGTACTTAAAAGTTAAAGAGGGATTACATCTTTAAAAACATTTTCTTTCTCAACTTCGCTAGTTAAGCTATTTGAGAAAATCTTTTATTTAATAGGAAACTAGGTGAGCCTATGTGTTTGGGGATTTGAGTTGAGTTACAGTAGCAGGTGTATTCCCATCTAAATATTTTTGGTAACAAAGCACTTGCTTCTACTTGCTGATGGTGCACAGGGTGTTTCATTGTCACTGTATGGTTTCAGTGTGATACTTCAGAAATGTGGGTGGTTTCCATGTCTTGTTTTTTATTGTTAGAATGTTTTGAATTCTATTTCATTTGCCAGAATGACTTAGGGTGATACATAGCATTTACACACCTTTGTTGCCTGGAGGAAATTCATTCGCTAGAGGATTTATTAGTGAGATCTTATCAGAATAGACACCTTATACTTTATGAGAACAATTTGTCCTCTTAACGTACAGGGGTATGATACAGAGGAGTATTTATGTTAAGAATAAACTGCCTTTGAAAACATGAAAAACATGCTGAAAGGAGATAAAAAGTGGGCCCACCTGACTTGCTGGAGAAATATTGAAGGAAAAGGATCTGTTACCAATCAATTAGGAGCATTTCTAATGAAGGGAGATGAAAATTTTATTTCCATGAAACATAGCAACTGCCAAGGACAATAGATTTTCCCTCTAAACACTTGTGCACACTTGCTCCTCCAAACAGGAGTGTTGCACAGTCCAAATACCCATGAAGCTTAAAGTCCCAAGTGCTGAATTTACCTTCTTCCTTTGTTTTATTTCAAATATTTTAAGAGAATGTAAAAATATGTGCTACTGATGGTGTAAAACATTGACCTTGTAAAACTTCTTGCATCTCAACTTCCTCCTGTGTAAGACACAATAAAAAACTTCCTACCATACCTGGGTAGTAAGAAGACCAATTATCATCTGTAAAATTCTGGGAGGAGAACTGAATTTATTGTTAGGATATTTGCTAGTAGCCTCTTTTGTCTCAAAGCATGGTCCTGTATAACGAGAGTGAAGATAATAAATTACTGTAGGTTTTTAAAGATCTTTTTGGAGTGCGGATCTACTATCTGTTAGCAGAACTGTAGCAATTTCTGCTTTGAGAAGTGATGGAAGCTTATTGCCCACTTAACAGAATTTTGATGAATACACCAGAGTAAGGATGGTTTTGTTTTGGGAAGGGAAAACAAAATCCAGTTAAAAAGTCAAATTGTGCAGTTGCTTTGTGTAAAGTGCAGCAAAGAGAACTGTACTTTCCACCTTTGCCCTGTAACAAACTCTACATGTGAATGGCCTCATTGAGACCTCGAAGCGCTGGGTAGCACCTTGGATACTCTTGGCTTTGCCTAAAAGAATGTGAACAGTTGGGCATGGTGACACCCTGTCAGTCAGTGGGTCCAGCAACAACATCCCTAGCATTCTCTCTTCCTCACCTTCTATTGCTACTGAACTCTGGATTAAAATTCCGTCCCTCCCACTTTTCTTTCGTCAGAAAGGATTGAGTTTTAAAAAATAATTGAGGATTAAGATTTATTTTCAAAGTGATGTTAGCCTACGCTCACAGCAGCAGCATTCGGTGGCTTTGTTTCTCCATTTTTATTTCATGAAAGCATAATCCACGGGGTGTTTTACTTATAACTGGTACATGCAAATGTGGGCTAAAAGGCAATTCTGGTTGTTCTAGTCAATCTTTTACTGTTAATATAACCAAACCAGGAAACTACTTTCATAGAGATTTTGCAATCGACTGTAAAGTATAGACCTAGTGCAGCTCTTGCCTAGAATTGTCATTGTGTTTCGATTTTACTTTCAAGTACTATATATCAAGAATGTTGAAGACTAAAATCTCCTAGGTTACAGAAGGTGTATGGTGTGAAACAGGTACTGAATTTCCCTTATAGCAGGATCTTGGTGCGTGGAAGAGAATCCTGCTGTAGAAGACGGATGGAGAGCAGGAGTGCCCTGCTGCTCTGCCTTCCAACTCGGCTACAAGGGGCAGAGGGGTTTATAACCTGCTGGTAGGCATGAGCTTGATCCTTGTGGATTTGGGAAGTTACCGCTGCAGTAGAATGGATGCCTAAAATGGTGAACTGATTGTCAGCATAAGCTTAATTCAAAGTCTGTATTTGTTACCTTGATAGGATAGCCTTTTACTGGTCTTACAAAATGTGGCAGATTGGGTTTGAGAAGCTGTTCTTTAGGATTAGGGATTGGGGTCAAACAAGGATGAGACATTGGAAGAAGTTAAGTGCTTCCCTCTACCTGTGTTTATTTTTAGAGTGAAATTACTTTATGGCTTTCTAATGAGCTTAAAAGTTGACAACAATTTAAGCTGTCTCTGGAAATACCCTGAACATTGGAAGATGTCACATTAGCTATTCTGAAATAAGAGACCAACCAATAGCAAACATTTTCAGCTAGTCTGCTATTTACTGATCTGATTAGAGTTGTAATCCACCTAGTTAATATTCATAGGAAACAAAGCTTCTGTGTAAGGGTACCCTATGTTTTTATTATTCAAGGCAAGTATAAAGAAATACCAGGAGATTTCCTGCCTTACCTTTTGAATTATCAGGAGGATGGGAGCCACTACTGTATCACGACTGTTGTTTTTACATTCAGTTTGCTGATGTCGACATTCAGTCAGCTTGAATGTCCTGAGCAAGATGATTTAGAATAACCAGAAATTCAGGGTATTTATGAGCAAATAATAGTATTGTTGAGAGTCAATGTAGTTAAAAATGTGGTTTAACAGCAAATTTCCTATAGGGGCCCATCATGCATTCTGTGTATAATGCAAATAATCCTTTGTTGGGCTGTGGTCATTGTAAGTTGCACAAAAAGGTCTGTAGTCTCTTCAGGGACACTGAGATGCTGTCCATTTCATAGTCTTTTTGGCCATCCTAAATCCAAAAGCAAAGGAAGAATCCCAAGGGGAACTCCTTCAGCAGCTGAAGATGAATGAGGATGTCCAGCATTGTCAGCCATGTCAAATCTCATTTTCTTCCTCAGCCATAGGTCTAATCAACATCTGGGATGCTGATAACAGCAAGAAATCAATGTGTGTGAACATAACCATTCTGCATTCAAAAGGGAAAAGTGAGAGCTTAAAGAATCATTAAATCTGAGTCAAATGTCTGTTTAAATAATGGGAAAGTCACTGTGTGCCAATGATTGCCCCACTGTAAGCTTGTTGATAATTTTTTTCATTAGTTTCTGTTTTCCTTCTCTTTGCCTTGTTTGACCTTGTGCATTCATGTATCTATTTATACGGTGTCAAGCTGCTTTCTGCCATTGGATTTGTGTCAGCAAAAGAAAATTTAAAGGCAAGATTAAAATAAAGCTTAAAAAAAAATGACAAAGGTTAATTTGAGAAATGAGTCCTGATATTCAGTGAAATTAAGGACATAGGCAACCTTGACAAAGCTTGTCATGTATGAACTTCTGTGTATGAAGAATAGGTGAAATTTTTTGGATGTAAATAAGTAACGGATGTCTTGGGAAAGCTGGATTATAATCACTTTGACAATCAGGACACTTTAAAAGATCAATTTAGTGTTGTACTTTCTATTTAAGAATGTGCTGTTCAAGAAATAAACCATGTTATTTAATGAATAAAGAAATGAGGGGGGTGACTTGATAGGGTTTTTTCAACACAACTCATTAAATGAGATGGTCACTAAAGGTCTAAGTACTCTTGTTTGTTCTCTTAATGGTACAGAGTATAACATTATTGAAGACTGTTGTTGATCATTAATTCTTCTTTACGATGCTGAAGGTGGGCTTGGTTCCATGCTCATGTAAGTCCTTAAAGGCTCCCAGTAATTTCAGCAGCCTTTGCTTGCTCTTTGTGTCAGCAGTATAGCAAAGTGTCTCTCTGGTTCTGAAGGTACCTCTCAAGGTAAAAAGGAGAAACCCAGTGTTTACAAGATACTAAAATACTTTGCAGAACTTGCCAGACAATTTCCACATGTATGAACTTTATTCACTTCCTTAAAATCTATTGATTGCCTTTTTTTCTGTCATCTTCCTCTCAGGACTCTGTTAAGTGGCTTCCCAAGTCTCCTAAACTGTACAGTGGCCGTAACTGGAGCTCCCAGGGCTCTCGCTGGGCCTCATTGAAAGGAAAGGAAAGTTTTCATGGTGGTAACTTGTATAAATTCAGCTCTACTAATGGAAAATGGAGGGAAGGAAGGATCAGTCCTGAACAAGAAGCGGAGGAACTGGAGGATCCTGATGATGTAGGTAGTCTCCTGAAAGTCAGGAGGAACAATGTGTGTCTGTCAAGAATCCTGGCAGTGCTATGCTGCCGATCACTTGGGCTTGGTGGGAGACTGAACTGGGAGTAGAAAGTCATGTTCAGTGTTTTATTTTTTTACCTTGCTAATAATGAAACAATCCACCCAACCCCCAAGAGCAGAGCACAGCAGAACTTGCAGGTTAAGAAAGGTAACCTGAGCAATGATGAGATGCATGAGCTTTTTATTTTACTCCTACCAACATCCCCAGTTACTGACATCCCCCGGCTCTTTCAGGTAATCAGGTAGTTAGCAGTGCCTGAAGCTCAACATCCTCCCAAGGACTGGATAATAGAAAAGTGAGGTTGCAGTTCTACTCCACTGCATGTTTAGCTTTGAGTAGTGTTCTTCCAGTTTGCTGATGCCTGGAAATGCTGGATCCTGTAGTTTCCCTAGCCTGTGCCCACCAGGTGTCTGTCACCTTGCAGCTTGGCTGTTTTCTCCATCATAGCCTGGGAGAAGGGATTGTGATTTTACTCCTACAGTCTTTCCCTTTCAGGACATTGCTCACCAGTCTTTCCACCAGCTGTTTGTCAAGAGTTGAGGGAGGAATGGGGCCACCAGCTTCTCAAGCAGGACCTCTGCTCCCTTCCTAGCCCCTGACTACTGCTGGCGTGCCCCCTCTTCAGTACCCACTCCCAACTCTTGCTCTTGCCCTTTTTCCCCAGCACTGCTGATGAGTCTGAGTTGGTCAGTGTGGTGCCACTTAAGTGGAATATCTCTCAAGAGAAGAAAGATAGTGAATGGTTCATGTTAGAGAAAACTGAATGAATTCCCTTTTAAGTGAAAATAGGAAGCAATCATGCTATCTTTGTTCTCCCTGGGGTTGGCAATGCACCTTTCAATCCCAACCAAAAAGCAATTGGGAGAAAGCTCTGATATAGCTTGAAAAATCAACTATCCAGTGGGGTTTCTGCACAGCTATTCATGGTAATGCCACTGCTTTTTATTTCTGGTATTAAGCTTTCAGTCTTCTTAAGACATTTATAGTATTTATCTTCAAGGGCCTTGACTTTGTTTGCTGTATCATTTTATTGCTAACAGAAGATGCAAGGATTATGGTAATATGAAGATCTGATTCAACCTTACCCATCAAATTAAGGGGCAAAAATAAGCTAAACAGAAATAAAACATCTATAAGATGTGAGCTGAATTCAGCCGTCATGGTTGAATTTCATTTAACTACTTTGCCAAGCATAACTGATAACTGGAAAACATCATGTTTTGCAGTCAAACTTACCTAAAGCTGTAATTGTTCACTGGATGTGTTTTAATCGTGTATTTCTTTTTTCAAGCCCTTTTGCTTTAGCTAAGCATAGGGTGACATTGTCAGTTCATTACTGCATCTCTGAGTATCATAGAATTATAGAATCATAGCATGGTAGGAGTTGGAAGGGACTTTAGAGATCGTCTAGTCCACCCCCCCTGCAGAAGCAGGTTCACCTAGATCAGGTCGCATAGGAACATGTCCAGGTGGGTCTTGAAGACCTCCAAGGAAGGAGATTCCACAACCCCCCTGGGCAGCCTGTGCCACTGCTCCGTCACCTGAACAGTGAAATAGTTTTTTCCTTGTTCTGTTGCTAGCTACTATAGAAAAAAAGGGATGTCCCAACCTCCTGACACTCACCCTTTAGATATTTATAAATGTTAATAAGATCACCCCTCAATCTCCTGTTCTCCAGACTAAACAGCCCCAGTTTCCACAGCCTTTCCTCATATGAAAGATGTTCCAAAAGTAGGTACAGCCTAGACTTCAAAACGGACTTCAAGGTGCCTAACCTTTGGGGCTCCACTTCCATCAGACCTCTGAATCACTGAGTGTGGAGGACTCCACTCACTGCCATTTACTGCTAAATAAAATCAATCCAATTACTTAATCAAACATAGAGATATAGGTGCAAGGAGGAGGACTGCCTTCCCTCTCCCACTTATGCTCCCCAAAATAGAATGTGAGCCATAAGGAATGTGAGAAATGTTTTATTTTCTGTATGGAAAGTCCTTTCCTTTGTCTCATGTGTGTGATTCCTTGCCCTGGGACAGCAAATTCAGTGCTACTGAGCTGCCAGAGGCTGCCCAAAATAGTCTCCTTCACATGCTCCACCCTTTTCATAGGGCACTGGAGGATTCAGTTGGGTATATGGGTGTTTTATGTGCTCATATGTGCTGCGGGACGCAGAGAAAGGCTGTATGCATCTCACTCCTCCCTTTGTTACCATACTTTCCACCCCCTGTGGAGGGAAAACTGTACCCAGAGAAATAATGGCAAAAGAAAGGTACTTGTACATTTGCTTTAAAGGTTCAGCTTTTTCTTCAGTGAAACAAATCCTAATATACAGCAATATGATAGAGAGGAACAAAGCCAATTTACCACAGGTAGGATCTGGATATCAGGCAGCTATTCTCCTTGCTGTAGCTGTGTTTACCTTTTTTATCTTTAACCCCCAGGAACCTATTTCCAAGTTTTCTGGCAGCCTTTTTGATACCAATGATAGCGTGAGAGATCAAAGAAATACCAGAACAGCTCTTCAAGAAAAGCATAAGCTGGCAATGAAGGGGAAGACTCTTCTGGGGACTAACACTAAGGTGCAGGCACCCGTCGGGGCAGCGGGCAGCTTCCCCTGCGAGAGCAGCCGCAGCCTGGAGGAATCGAGGGTGGTGGATGCACCGCAGCCCCCGCTGAAGGTATTGAGCTGCTGCATGGGCTGGGCTTGCTGATGGGCTCCCTGTGTAAGCCCAGCTGTCTGAGGGGAAGTCCATTTCTTGTGCAAGGCAGTTTGTAGAAGATGCTAAGAAAGGTGGACAGTGCATGGTAGTTATCATGAGACTTACCTTTTGCAGAGTTTAAGCTGAGGTTTGACCTCGCTCCCACTGGCTTTTTCATTAAAATAAACCCAAACAAACCAAACCCGAACAATTACTTTGTAGCCATTCAGTAATGTCTAATTTAATATATCAGTCTTTGATGTTATAAGGTGAAGTCAAGAGTGTGTGCAGACAGGCACTCAGCTAAGTCTTCACTTAGTCGATGGTTTAGGGACAGTGGCATGGCTTTTACTTCATGGTATGGTAAAGCTTTGGTCCTGTGAAAAGGGTTGAGCACATTCAAGTGAAATTTTAGCAGCGAGAATTGCAAGATTTGAGCTAGTTTATGGAGAAAGCTATACTCTCAACTCAAGAAATCTCTTCCATCTTGGCATGCTTTGGAGCACATGAGGAGGAAATGTGCTTTATGGATTGGCTCCCAGGGGTGGCCCAGTACAGATCTCACCTCTGCTGACTGCTCGTGGGGCAGGAGATCCAGAATTGTGCTGCATCCCTGGGTCTGTGGAATGTAGTGCCAGGAAAGGCAGCGTGCCTGGTGTGGCTCCTGTGCAGGGACCTGTCACCAAAGTGCTGCTGGTAGTCATGGGCTTGTGAAAGCTTAAGCGTGCAGGTAATGCTAAGTCTAGGCAACATTTGACAGGGTGGTTTTTGTTTGATTGAGAGAGTATTGTCCTACCTTTTTTGGAATTAAGAATTTCAGATGAGTACCTTAGACAGGCAAGAGTAATGACATATGTTTGTTTAATTTTGGAATGCAGCTCTGGCAAAATACTCTTGTAAAACATAACAAGTTATTGAAGCCTCAAGTATCTTAAAGAAATGAAGCAAATCAATCAAAATAAGAGCATTTTGTTAAGGTGATAAGGTGAAATCCAATTTGCATTCAGGTTCCATTACACTCTATGGCAAGATGTTCTTTAAATGTAAGGTGATTGTTTTAGCAGTTAGTAAATTATTGTGCATTTTAATTACTATTTATACTATGTACTAAATTAAAAAAAAAAAAAACCACACCCACAACTAGAGGGAAATATTCTTGAACATAAACTGTCTTGGAACTTGAAAATAATTGATTTTGGCCTTTTTTTGTGAATTCTGTACATTCAAACAATTGTCCAAGGTGTTGTACTAACTTTTTGCTGATACCAGCAGGTGGAGAATAGACTAGATGATAGATTACAATTTATGCTGCTTTTAAAAAAGCTTTCTGATATTTTTACTTTTAAGTCAATGGTTAAAGAACTGTAAAATCTTTTTGGCAGAGCTAACAGATACGTACAGAAAGCGTGCTTAAAGAAAATTACTGTAATCGTACTCAAATTCAGTTATGTGTTCTCAAAAGAGTTGAGAGTAAGCAAATCAGACTGTAGATGAGTTCCAAAGCAAAGGTTTTTCATAAACTTATAAAAAATCATTTAGTTTGCAGTTTTCCTGTGTACTGGCTTTATTATCATCGTGAATGCTCAGCAAATCAGTAGTTTTTATGAGCCAGTGTTAAAGTATAGCACTATTTTTCTCTGAGCTGAGCTCTATAGGGGCAAATCTGCTGATGTTCAGAGTGGGAGGTAGATTTTCATTGCTTGTCTAATTAATAGACAATGTTTTTGATTAATCAGGCCACTTATCCATTATAATTCTTTTCCAGATAACCATTACTGTGTGCAGTCAGATGGGGAGTCTTGGTATTAGCATTGCTGGTGGAAAGGGCTCATCTCCATGTAAAGACAATGATGAGGTGCATTTCAATACTCAAAATCTATCTAGTAATCATTAGAAAGAAACCAATGAACAGTTCTTTGAGGGTATTGTATTTTGTTATTTTCTTTCTGAGGTTGTCTTCAGTGAAACATTGCTGTTTTCATAGTAAAGCTAACATGGGTAAACATGGTTAACTTCCCAAAGTAGAAGCTGGCAGTAGATTTTGATGGCGAAGCTCCTGGAGGGATGATTTTGGAGAGAAAACCTGATGCAAAGAAATGATTTTCCAAAGGCAACTTGATGACTGAAAAACTGTTGGCTAATTTCCACTTTTGTCTCAAATTGAGGTCACTCTCTTGACAATCCACCTGACTGTCTCATCCCATTTGCTCATTCCCAGGAGCTAACTTGTTTTGAGAGAAGTATTTCTCACATCTTCTCATTGAATAGTTATTTAAATAAATCTTTGTCTCCCAGTCTGTCCCCCATGGCACAGTGTAAACAATTAATGGCTTTTGTTCATTGTTCTATATGTCAGCCATGGAGAGTTTATTTTTTCTTGCTAATGTGCTAAGACAATTTAGTTTTTATTTTAATAGAGGCAGCAGAACAAGAAGTCTTGAAAATTAATTACTTCCTGTTTTCTTCTTGCATCTAAGAGCAACCTGAGAAACCCTGTTGGATCTGAAAGCTGTCTTTTGTGTTGCCAGGGGATCGTGTTTGCTCGGCTGCCGAAAGATGGTCCAGCAGACTTAGCTGACGTGCAAGCAGGAGGCAGAATGGCAGAGGTAGATGTCTTGTTTGTCAATGTGGAGTGTGTTCTCTTGTTGTTACCTTTAAATAAATCACTCAGAATTGAGGAATTTGAGATACAGATGTAGCCTTGCCTTGGCTTTTTAGAAACTACATTATAAATAAATTCTAATGACATTACATTGTTATATTCTTTCTTATTATGTTCTGATTTTGAGATCTTTGTGTTCCAAGTGCTTAACAAAAGTATTATTCACTTAAATGACTGATTTGTAGAAGAAAATAATGGTCTTAGTAAGCAGTTATGTAAACACAAATGCAGTTGTACTTGGTTCTAGAAGCTTTCTTACAATATTGTATTAGATTTACTAGGTGAGTTCATTGCAGTTATTACAAAGAAATATAAACTAGATGAGCTTGTTTCTCTGAGGTAATTTTTGACTGGGAGACAACAGTTCAAAGTAACTCACCTGGTGGAGGCTTACAGTGCCAAATGATAAATATGTCTCTTGGGCTGCTCCAGCTCAAGCTTCATCTTTCCTAGCGGATGATAACACTCTTGAGCTTCAGAGGTTCCCAGAAGTAGTGGAGATTGCTTACAGTTTTGTGATATGTATTTTTGACCTACTCTGTGGTTTCCACCTTCTGAGAAATGTAGAGTGGGAGAAGAGCCTTTGCAAAATTATTTTGAGATGAAAACTGCTCCGTAATTTTTTTCAGCTCTTGTTCTCTTAAACTGTCATTTCTACTTGCTTAAAATAATTGTTTTTACTCCACCATACTCCTTGTTGAATTCAGGTAGGATAGCGCAAGCAACATTGTATGTCTATTAAATTGCTAGGAATAAGGATACAGCCTGTATCAGACAAAGGCAAATTAATGATAAATTAATCTAATCATTTTGAAAAGCTATGCTATAAGTCCTCTCTATAGACTTAGAGGATTTTGTTCCACAATCCACATATGGAAGTTAGTTTAACATCTTTTAAAAGGTTAATTAATGGTAAGACTCTGAAGAGCTTTATCATTTTCTTTTATGAAAAGATTATTCTTATCTAGTTTTTGTATTTTAACAAACGTGACAGAATTTCATAGAATCATAGAATGGTAGGGGTTGGAAGGGACCTTTAGAGATCATCTAGTCCAACCCCCCTGCAGAAGCAGGTTCACCTAGATCAGGTTGCATAGGAATTTAACAAGAATTTAAACAATTCTTAATGTATTTCACATTGTCAGGTCATCAGGGAAAAGTCAGAATTTTTAGTTGATTCACTTTTAACTTCTAAGCAAAGTTTCTGGTAAAGTCACTATCTTAAAAAATCAACCATTTGGCTCAGGTTCCTCCATGACATTTTAATTTTGGAGGCTACCTGAAATATGCTAATGTCTGTTCATTTAGTGAATGACAAATGACAAATAAAAAAAGAGAAAGCATTTGTGTTCCACACTGTTCTGTCCTGCTGTTATTAACCTACAAAGACTTATTATTTCTCTGACTCCCACAAGATGGCAGAATCATTCATCTATTTAAACAATGCAGAAAAAAGATCTCTGCTTTTTGTATGTGTGGGAGATAAGGTGTAATTAATGCATGCAGGTGTGCTATAGGAATCCTAATGTTTTGACTACAGAACTAATAGGAGTACAGATAACTATGTTTTTTCTCTTGATACTATGTATTACGAATACTTATTCTTGAACGGACCATTTCAACACTTCAAATATACAATGCATTCCTCAAAAATGTGAAATGGCAAGAACTACAGTTTTATTTTCATAGAATCATGGCATGGTAGGGGTTGGAAGGGACCTTTAGAGATCTAGTCCAACCCCCCTGCAGAAACAGGTCCACCTATATGAAGTCACATAGGACCTCCAACATCTTGACACCCACCATTTAGATATTTGTAAATATTAATAAGATCCTTCCTCAGTCTCCTATTTTCTTCTGTTGTACAACCATATGTAATGATAGAGCCAAGCACTTGTAAATGAACCTGAGAGGAAGGGAAATGCCCTTCTTGAACAGTGTTCAGAATAAAAATATTTGTTTCTGCTGCTTTGTTTTTAAAGGCATCCCACGTTTCACAACCAGATGCCCTTGATGCTAGTCCTACTGAAGCTTCATCCAAGGGCAGCCCCTTCCCAACAGTAAATCACATCATAACAGTAAGTAAGATGGCCTCGGAGCTAAATCATTCTTAGCTAAGTACTTTATGTTGTCTGTCAGTAATGCTAGTAAAGATGGTAAAGACTGGCACAGAACTTGTGACTGGCTGTGTAAGAGGAGAACACATACCAAAGATCAGTGACCTCACCATGCTTTTACTTGGCTGTGTCTGCAACCGGTATGTGTTTTCTGGATAAGCAACAGCAGACCAGAGCTTTTGAAGCACTCTGTTTGGGAGGCTTTAAGGGTGATGTCTCTTCCCTCCATCTTAAGTGTTTACTCTGTTGTTTGGACTCCCTCTCTAGCTAAAGGAAGGAACAGCATATCCAGGGTGCCTCTTTCAGGAGGAGAGAGGTTGAGCTACTACCTGGATGTGACCAGTTTTTATCTTTTGACTTGAGGGGGAACTTGTGTGACAGGCTAAGACTGCATGCCCATATTTTAGGTGACTGATGTCAGATGAGATTAAGCCTACCACACATGACACAGAAGGACTGACTGAGCCTGCAGGGTGGCTTTGAGGAATCTGATCCACTTTTGTCAACTTTACCAAAAATTCAACTCCTTGAAGACCTACCCCAATTACAGTCATCTGCTTGCATGCCTGAAATGATTGCTTTATTAGGAAGATGCAAAAAGATCAAGGTAGCTGAACAATTAAGGTCAAAAAACATCCTACTTGTATTAAGCCTAAAATACCAGGAAGCAGCAACTGTTTCTCCTACAGCAAATGCCAGAGGAATAATTTGTTTGATTCCTCTTCTTACAGCCTTTTTTAAATCTTTTCCTAGAAATACCATTCACAACCCAGCTAATGGCAAAAAAAGAAAGTTCATCATTTGCATAAGAGACTATAATCAAAGACTCTATTCAGTTTTTATTAACCATTCACATTTTAAAAAAATAACATGATCTATTAGTTGACTGAAAAATAAGCTAAAAGGCCACGCAAATCTGATTTCCTCTGGTTTCCTATGAGGATTACTATTTAAGAAGGATTGAACTGCAGCTTTTGCCTATGGACTAACAAAGGTTTTCTATTCATCTGCTTAAAGAAACTCATTTTGAGGCCTCTGGTCTCCAACATCATCTTGTGAAATCAGTTTTATTTTCCATTTGGAAATATTTCCATCGGTTTTTTGTTTGTCCAGCTCTACTTGGTAGCTATTTCTTATGGTCTTAACCCACAGGAAGCTCGAGGCTTCCTGTTAGAGGAACCACTGTTGTAAATGTTAATTCATCCATTGCTAGTGGCCTGGATCTGTTGCAGTAGTGTCTGACTTTTAGTGTTTTCAGCTAAAAAGAGGGAATGATCTTTTTTTAAGTTATCTCTTGGAAAAATAGTGCCTCCCTTTAAAGTTCTTCAGTTGCAAGGGACAGAAGAAGCAGATTAGACCAAAACACTTACCTTAGAGCATGGTACCTAGAAGGAATTAACTGGCTGAATATGTTTCAAGTTTCAAAAATAGCCAATGTTCAGATTCTTTCATGAAGAAACATTTGTATTTCTGGTTTTGTTTCTTTTTTTAAATAAAATCTTTGTGCTGTAGCAAGTTGTATATGTTATTGCCTTTAACCCACTGCAGCTCATCAGTCTTAGGGATTATTGGCTTTTGAGGAGTATCTTGATGACTCAGGATTTCATCCTAGTCATCATAGTCAAGATTTCATCTTCTCTCACTTTGGGTTTACTGTGAAGTTCCTCTTGTTCCTCAGTAACTGTCTTATCTGAAAAATATTTACAATCTGGATTCTTGTGGAGGACGTGCTTTGCATGTTCAGGTAAGCAGATGGCAGTAGGACCTTAATGCAGAATCTTTGCTAGGAATCTGGGAAGGTTTGTTTCCTCTGTATTTCTGTCTAGGTTTCAAGCTAAAATGTGTACATCTACATTAAGGGAGGGAAGGAGAGAAACTTGGTGGCAAAAGAAGTCAAAGACTTCTATTATTCTTCCTGCAAAAGCTGAATTATCTGTTGGATGGTACTTGTCTTCATTCTGCCTCTCTTCCATGTCATCACTGCTTCCTTCCCTCCAGCAGAGACTGTCTTCATCTATTTATTTTTCTTGCATTTTAATAAACATCCTCTTTGCATATGCTATCTGTTACAGTATTTGTCTCTTACTTGCTAGCCAAATCCTTCTGGCCATCTCTTGCTGTCACTCAGCCTGATGCCCTGACATTACAAAGGGAGAGGCTCCTGCCAGATTCAGGTTTCCTCTCTGTTCTCCATCTGCCTGGTTGCTCTTAACTTCTTCTAAAAGGCTCATTTGAATTGTGAACTCATTCAGCCAAAATGAATTTAAAACCCTTTGTCCCAGGGTGAAGATTTTCTGAGAGTGTGAATGACCAGTAACTAGTTTAATAAACAACAAAAAGTTATTTCAGTCTGAGTCATTGTTTTGCAAAGGAAAAATGAGAGTTGCACTTGGTTTTAATTATGATTGAGTATTTTTTTTGAAATGTAGAAGCCCCAAAACTTCAATTACAATTACTTTTTTAGATATAGTATTTTATAGGCTTGTCTCAGTTATGCTAATTGCACCTAAAATAGGGAAATTGTTTATTTTACTTCAATGTGTATATGTCAAAATGAAAATATTTTAATTGAACTTAAACTGCATCTTCAGATTTTAAAATGGTAATCTATGTAAAGATGTGCATCAAAATATAACAGATTAGAACCACAGCTGATACAGCTATCTAGATGCAGGCTGTGTATACAATAATACTTGTCTAACTACAAGGAGGGAGAAAAAAAAAAGCTAGGGATACAAACATTCCAATACTGCCCCATGTTGACTTTAACAGAAAGAACTTTAACTTGGATTCTGGAGTCTTTTTTTCCAGTTCTTTATTTTTCTGCTTTTTGCCCTTATTTCCTAGTCATCTTCTCAAACACAGAACTAATTCTGCACAATCTTTCTCTATTGAAAATATTTTCATTCAAGCTCTGACTGAAATTCTAAATGAATTTTGTGTGTCTAAATGGAGAATGTTGACAGGTTTCAGCATCTCCTCTCACTTCATGATGTGCATTATCATGTCATCTTTGATCTGATTTTGGAATCAACATCATAAGGATATTAGATGCTTTGTGGTTAATATAAAATATCCTAAGTATTTTAATCCAATATTTCACTTTAATTCTTACCATATTATTTTCTTTCCTTGTGTATCTTTGTACGCCTTTGGCCAAGTATACAAATACACTTATATCAAGATTTTCAAGGAAATTTAAAGTAAGAGTTATCAATTAAAAGGAATTGTGTAAAAAAAGTTACAGTATTAGGAAAATCTGATAAACTTATTGAAGCTAAAAAAGCCAGATGTTTTGATTGTTCTATTAAAATACAGGGTTTCCAAAATATTCCTAAATATTTGTGAGAAAATGAACAACTTTGGAGTACTAGAATCTGTAATGTATATCAAAGTGAAATGCTCCTTTGCCTGCAGAAAGTGAATAAGCATATGCTGTGCTCCCACAATATGTAGATTCTCTATCTCCCACAATATGTGGTTTTCCACGACATTGTTTAGATGGAAGTTGTGAGAAACATCATGGGAGCTGGACTAGATAATCTCTAAAGGTCCCTTCCAACCCTACTATTCTGTGATACATATACACAGAGACATATAAATGTAGAGAAAATCTTACAAAGATGAGAATCACAGCAGATCTTCATTTCCAGGTGATACAGACTTTTCGGGAAATGGTTTTGATGTACTTATACCAGTTACAAATCATCAGAAATCCTAAGTGTCAAACCTAGTTCTTGTTTCTGTAGTCATTGTCTTATTTTTCAATTTTAAAAGCAAAACCAGGGAAGACAACTAGTGGGATTCAGCATGTCCCTATCACCATCAAAGACCAATTTCTTCTGAAGCTTCTTTCAAACAGTAAAGACTTTGCTCACAGTGTTTGATTGACCAGTTCCCGTAACACCATATGACCTAATATTTCAGTCTTCAAGTTTATTATGAAGAGCAGCTTTATCTCTTCTCCAAAACTTTTTCCTGACTCTTAATCTTACCAGGTAAGGGTGTTGGTGTTTTTTATATTGTTAATTTTTTTGTATTCTGAGAAAGTAAGCCAGGACTCTGACTCCTCACTGCCTTGCCTCTTGTGCAGGATTGTACAGGCTTGCGCAGCAGCCCACATGAAGCCCTGTCAGCTTAGCTAGCCCTATGCTGATCCTCTCAGCTTCAGCAGAGTGTAAGCACCCGTCTGCCATGTGATCTCCTTCTCCATTTCATCTGCTAGTTTGATTCCTCTTTTATCATAGTAACTGAGTATTTCTGAGTCAGGGTGAAAGATAAAAGGCATGTGGTATAGACACTGTATTTACCTCTATAGTGGAGCGGATAGGGAACTTGTTTTGTGAATTTGGGATTAAGTTCCTGCTCCAAACAAATGCTTCTGCTTGCACAGCATTTCCTTTTTCATCTCTTCCTTTTAAGTAGTTTTCTCACAGGACTTGGTCAGAATTGACTCACTTCAAACTTTAAATTCTTGGATTTTTCAGAGCATGTAATTAACAATGGTAAGTAGGAAGAACCTTTAAAAAAGAAAAGTCATGAATTCATCTTTCAAGATACCATATTCAAATACCTCAAAGTCAAAGAAAAAAATCTACAAATTAAACCTATCATATGGTATACAATGTAAGCCCTGCAGACAATATTAGCAAAAATATATGAAAGAGACAAGTAGGCTCAAGCAAGGCATCTGGAACCGTGCTGTAGTATGTAGTCTACTAGTTGAGAATAAAAGAGGATAAATATTTGAACAAACACACAAGTGATCAATATCTCCCCCTGTAAAGGGTGTTCTCATGTACTCTGTGGAATTTAGCAGTGGAAGAGGCTGTACTGAATTTCTACAGATGTTCAGGTACAATTCCTGCCTTTTACAGTGGTCATAAGCTTTTTTCAGAGTCAAAGGAATGGTTACTTGGGCTGTGGGTAGCCCTGCTTAGGAGGACAGTACCTTTTCAGTCTCCTGATGTGATCAAAGCAATACATTTTCTTCATTGTTTCTGTAGCATCAGGCCCCAAGTGACTACACAAAGAGCACTTAAATGAAAATCTATGTATCAGGTTCCAGTGTCAGGGAAGTCAATATCCAGTGGTACATTAGAAGATGAAAGAAATAGAGCAAGAACAATTTTCATAAGTAATTTGGATCATATAAAAGCCTTTTGTGACCAGTTGTAGAATCATAGAATCATTTCAGTTGGAAAAGACCTTTAAGATCATCAAGTCTGACCACTAACCTTACGCTGCCCAGCCCGTCACTAAACCATGTCCCTCAGCACCTCATCCGTGTGTCATTTTATATATCTCCAGGGATGGTGACTCCATCACAGCCCTGGGCAGCCTGTGCCAGTGTTTAATAGCCCATTCTGTGAAAGAGTTTTCCTCTCCACTCTAAACCTCCCCTGGCACAACTTAAGCCCACTTCCTCTTGATAAAAACATTAAGGATGTTTTCTTTCTATCCTAGTAAGAAGTAGAGAAAACACACAATTTTAAACCCGGCCTCTAAAAGATACCAATTTCTAAAAAATTCCCACAAAGGAAATTTTAGGAGAAAGACTCTGGAGTGGTACATGTCTGGTGTGTCGAGTTTCCAGGAAATCACACTCTGAATTAGATCACCAGGCACAGTGTGGGAAGAGCGACAAGCTCAGGGAAGAGGGGCAGGCTGGTGGGATAGCACATACTCAGAGCTCTCACTGGTCTGCTGCATGCAAAACCAAGGCAGCACATTCAAAAACATGGTGTCAAAGCTCAGGCACAAGTCTTTGACAGTGCTCAAGTGCAGTGTGGCTGCACCAAGCCTGGATCATGTGCTGCCTTCTCCTAACCTCAAGCTACAATTGGTGCTGTTGCAAGCTGAATGCTTCCTGAGGGCAGCAACATGGGCCACCCAGCTTTCCTTCTGCAGAGGTCTTTTGTTGCCCAGTGTAATGAGATGCTTCACCCACACCTGACCAGAGATTTATCTTCCCCAGGGTGTGGGAGAGATTTACACCTCTTTCTCCGTCTGACTTCACAGTTCCTGGAGTTTGGCTGCAGGCAGTGAAGTAGCACTGTAATGGGATTAGGGAACTGGAACATCTCTCTGATGAGGAAAGGCTGGGAGACCTGGGGCTCTTTAGGCTGGAGAAGACTGAAGTGGGACCTGATGGGGTCAGTCTTTCTCCTGTGGTGCCGGGTGACAGGTCAAGGGATAGCAGGCACAATTTGGAACACAAGAAATTTCCCTTGAACATGAGTAGAAACTTCTTTCCTATGAGGGTGAGGGAGCTCTGTCCCATGCTGCCCAGGGAGAATGTGGAGTCTCTTTCTCTAAAAGTTTTCAAAACCCACCTGGACACATTCCTGTGTGACCTGATGCTTTAGCAGGGGGGGCTAGACTAGAGAATCTCTAGAGGTCCTTTCCAACCCCAACTATTCTGTGATTCTGTGCCAGGGAAAGGGATGCAGCCAGGGATTTCCAAGATCAGCAGTGTTGAGGGTGCATCATAAAACAAGTACCAGTTAAAATGTTTCTGATCACATTCTATAAAATGCAAGCTGTGTTGAATATTGAGACAGGGTTTGCAAATTCATAGGGTTTCATACATCTGTGCTTGAAGTGTTTTTGTCGTTCCCCCTTTTCCCCAGCCGACTTCCCCGTGGCACCCTGGCTGCCTTACTCGCTTCTGCCTAATAGAAAGTTTACTTGTGGGTAATACATTCACAAGCAATCAATTAGATCTCTTTCTCTCTCTTTAACTTGTATTTCTTGTACATTTTCTTTTGGGGACAAGATTGCTTTTATCCATTTTTTCTGACCTTGGGAGCAAAACATCACATCGCTTTGATTTAAAAAGTCAGCCTGTGCTGGTTTGAACCGTGCAGCAGCTGATCAGCCCTTTCTCTGCTGTTTTTGTTGATTGCTTTTTGTCATCTTCTTTTAAAAAATACTGTTTAAAAATCTTGCTGTGTAACATTTTCTTTTAGACGTGACTAAATGTCCTTCTTCATTTTAAATTTGATTTAGTTTCTTCTGTGAACACAGTCATTATCAAATGCAGCCTTTTGCATCTAGCAAAGGCATGCTTTCGTTCTTTAGTGAGAAGTCTGAATTTCCTGTTGTTCAAGTCTGAAGTACTTACCATCATCACCAGTGGTGACAAAAAAAGGGAAATTAAGCATGGAATCCTAACAGTATTCATGAGGTTTTTGCAAACTCTTGGAAATGCTCCTAGCTGGGTAGATTATCTTCCTCTTTCCACCAGCTGAAGGGTACCAGCCTTAGCACTGATGTCAGTGAAGATCAACAGTGAAGTCAAACTTCAAAAATATATACACGACTTAGATATACAGAGTTGAACTAGGCAGGCTTCCCTATTAGAGGTATTTTCTAGCTGGAGAATGTTTTCTTTAGAAAGTGATCTGTATGAACTAGAGTTAAAAGCATGTCTGTTTTTCTTCCAAAAGGCCAATCAAAATCCTTTTCCCCTGCCCCCTATTCTTTCAAACTTGGGTTTTTCACGTGTCATACTACCTTCTGGTTAGTAGCCTTTCTCCCTGACAGCTGGCCTTGCTCTCAGCCATGCTTTGCCCTGTCACTGACGGTTATGCCTTTCGTGTGAAGCTCTGGCTTTAGCCATGACTCTTGCCTTAAGAGCTTTCTTCTTCTGCTAAGATTGGAGTGTGGAGTAAGGATGTGTGAGGGGAGAGGTCAGGGGAAGGCTTGCAAAAGAGAAAAAAGATGATGGGGTTTGTTCTGTTTGATTTTGGTTTTGAAAAGGTTATAAAAGGACATAATGGACTGTCCTCTGGACTGTTCTGCAACCTTTTGGACAAATATTTTTATTAGAAGTGGAAAAGGAAAGCACACGTGCACAACTGGAAATTAAAAATTATTGGTTGTTAACCTATTGACAGGATGTCTCATTTATCATGCTTTATGAAGATCCTTTCAGCTGAAGCATCATAGCTCTTTGGGAGTATATTCCTCTCCTATTTCAATATGAAAGACTTTTTGCAACCAACACCGCAGCTGAATTGCCCCAGGTTATTTAGATGGGTTTGTTTTACTGCTTCTTGCAGTGCACAGGCAGCTGGAGTCTGTGCTTCAGTTGAAGGACTCCAACCTTCAATGGAGGATGGCAATTCCATTAAATCAGAGTGCCTGATTTATATCTGCTTTAAACAAAAATGATTTCTTTAGTGAATTACTTTAAGGTCTGAAGTCTTTATGTGGAGAAAGTGTAAGAAAGGTGTAAACAAGGTAGTGAAAAAAAATTCCACGATAGCTTTGGTACAGGACATGTCCTTTATGAAGTTTACAAAAAATATAATTTATGGGGAGTAAAGGAAAATAATAACCTGTTTCAAATGATTAATCATATCTTTACCTGAGCATCCCGTGGGATTTGTTCCTCTGGCAATACTGTTACAACCTCAGATTTATGTTTCTTTTAGATGTAGACAATTATTTTTAAAAGGAAAAAAAGAAGGACCAATTTTTTTGTGGCAATTTAAATTAATAATAGTCTCCAAATTAAGGAGATAAAAAAATCTGCAAAGGACCTGTATGTCAAATCAAGACTCCGTATGTGTGTATTTGGGGGTGGTGGTGAAGTGGAATCCCCTACAAGAACTTCATGTTGTTAGTTTAAATGTTTATGCCTCACAAACAGCTAGAATAATTTTTTTCTATTTTCTGTTTCATAAATAAAATTCACTTTGTCATAGTATGATCCAGTCACATCATAATATTTGAAAGATAGTGTACAAGAATCAGGCTCCAAAGTCATGAAGTCATTTGAAGAAAGCATTTTTAGAGAATTTGTTTCGATTCCTTGCTGGAATTGGGATTACTAGAAAGTAGAAACCATGCTGATAAAAGAACATTTCAATAACTGATATTCAAAATGGCCAAGGACTGCTCTTCAAAAGGAAAGGGAAGTACAGACAACTCTTCCTTCATACTTGCATGGTTGCTCTTGGGGAAATGGCCACATGTCCATTTTTGTGTGGCACAGTACATAAAGGTCTTCACTGAGCTTTGAACAAACAGCTCAATCCAATCACAGAATCGTAAGGTTTGGAAGGGACCTTGAAATGAAATGCAAAGCCTGGTCCTGGATATTTTTGCAGATAACTTCAGATGGGGCAGAGACCTCCACACTAGTGTTTGAGGTGGCAGAATCTGGATTTATGATGTGGCATTCCATTTGTGCATATAGGATGTGCATTTGCTGTAGCACAAAGCAGCTGACTATTGTTAAGAAAGAAACATCTTTCAGCAGTGACCAAAGCCAAGAGAAACATCCAGTGTGTTGAAAGCTTATAGATGCTTGTCAGGTGTGCATGATGGAAGCAAATCTTCCCAGGAGCTGTTAGCTTGGCTGGTACTTAGAATCTATATAGGCTATTTAAAGCTTCCAGAAATATGTCGTTAGGCTATGAAAAAGGGAGGAGAAAAAAAAAAAAAAGGAGATAATTGGGCATTCAGTACTCCAGGGAACGTAACAAAATTTATATCTGGCTTTAAAATTAGCTATCATGGGTGAAATTCAACTCTGCACTGACACCTACTTTTTGGTATGTACGGGTAGTGGCCTACCTGTGAGCCAGGGCAGTGCCAGGCCCCCCAGTACTCAGTGGAGCTGAAACTAATGTTGGTGGAGGAGGAGGAGTAATTAATTTTAGTTCAATGCAGAAACCTTCTGGCTGACTAGCTTGAGCAGCCTCAGAGCATCTGTGTGCTCGTGTCATTTTCTAAGTCAAACGATGTACAGGAAGGAAATCATGGAATCTTGAGGGTTGGAAGGGACCTCGAAAGATCATCTAGTCCAACCCCCCTGCCAGAGCAGGACCACTTAAAGTAGGTCATATATATATAAGTGATTGAATTGTGTGTTTTCAATATGAAACAGTCTTTTAAGGTGTGAAGGAATGCAAGAAAGCAACTGATAAGAAATACTACCTTTCTTAAAAAATTTTCAGGCTACTGATACGATGGATGTTTTATTAATTGTGTGTTACGATATGACCTTCTCATTAGAGATATCAACTTACTGTTATATCACTGTTGTATCTGTTTTCATTACGTTAAACTTCTTTTTGAAAACTAGGAAAAAGTAGGATTACTTTGATTTAAATTTGTAATAATCCATTCATTCATCCAATCCATTACTGATACATTCTTTGGCTCTACAGAAGCATCTGACATTCTTCTCTTTTCTCAGTTACAGCATGTAAATTAACGTTAAAACGTTACAATACGGTTCTCAAACAACACAAAGTTCTTAGCCAAAAAGCCAATGTGATCGAATCCATGTTTGCATATTTGTTAACACATTTACATGTTGATATTTTGTCTTACAGTTTCCCTTAAATATATTTTGACAGTAAAAAAGCCAAAATATACTTTTTTTTTTTCCAAAAACTAATAATATGCCTTATGGTCTTTCATCCTTTTCTGCTTCTAGATGCATGAATCTAAAGAATAACAAAGTTAAATAAAAGTACATGTGTACTTTTCATATTGTCTTTATCTTTTAAAGATGTTTTTACCTTTTTTCCTATGGAAGATTTTGTTGAAATGAGCTGATGAGAGGAAAAGGCAATTAACCTCAATTGTGCTTTAATTATCAGTGCAATTTTTGGCATAGAACAGTTGATCTGTCAGTGAGCCCTGCAGTGTTACATCTCTCGTATGTTTTTCTCACCACTTGCTTCCCCTGTACCTATAAAGTCTCACTTTTAAACACTTTCCTTCTCTTGATCTGACTCTTTTTCTCTGAAATCTTTCGCACCTTGCTGAAGATACCTCGGATAATCCTCACGCGCCCTTCCACTTCCGATGAAGATACCGACCAATTGCCCCCAGACCCAGATGACTTTGAGCCCGAGGAGCCCGACAGCGCAGAAGGCCATGCCTATTCGGACTGCCTCAACAGTGCTTTCTATCCTCCCTAATAAAGTACATTTCTGGAAGGACTTCACGGGTGGTTTTCTTTCCCATTGTTCTATTAAGTTTTATGTAGTACTTGAACCGCTATGCCTTATTTGTAGGGAAAACCATTACACAGAGGGTGGATTTTTGCTGAGGGAGCTGAAGCTGTGTTTGTATTTATTTGCCTTGAACTTTCCTTTGGCCAGAACTCGTGCACTTGAAACAAAATGCACTGAGTGAGGTTATGTGAATGTCACCATGTGTTTCAATAGCCACTTGCACAGGCGTGGGACCTGAATGCAATGGTGAAAAGAGCAGGTGGTTTTTATTCAGAAGGTACTTTACCCATTTGGAAACACACTGGAAGCAATTGTACAATTTGGGGTTTTTAAAAAAATCCTGTGTCCATGTTTTGTCTATATAGCTCACCCTTTTGTCTACCCCCAGGTTCCTTTGAATTGTCCCTTTAATATTGTTTTCTATGTTAATAAAAACATCCTTTTCTGTCTTTTAAATTGTTCTGTGTTTTTCCCCACAGAGAAATGTTACTTCCATTGGAATTCTATACCTCATTCTAGTATAATAGTTTCTCCAGATATGAGTAATGCAAATGTATATCAGATTTGAACAGGACCAGTGAGTTACATTTTATTAAATCTAAATACAAGAGGCATCTTATGCGGGAGGCATCTTAGGTGATTATACATCTGAGAGTGAACTGAGAAGTAATTTATTACACTTGAGGAACTGTCTGAGTCTCTTTTTATTTCTTCTTTTGACTTGCATGTAGGCAGGACACCTTAAATTTACCTTACTGCAATATGCCAGTGTTTTATGCGTGTATATATATGTTTCTCTATATGTGTATTTGAGGTAAGCATTTAAGAGCAAATGTTCTTTTACAACACTGTTCAATCCCTTAATTCTTTTTACTGCTATTCAGGCTTATAATGCATTTTGAGGTACTTAGGAAGAACATTTGGGGATTGATCTTTATTTGGGGTTCCATGGTGCTGCCTTAACTAAGCTAGACTGGGATCATGGTTTTTTATGCAGTTTCTTTTCCTGTAAATATAATATAGCACAACTCACTGACCTAGTAAATCCTCATCTTTCATTCCCATTCTGAAAGATTTCTCAGGTGATTATTCGGATATTGCTTGAATGAAAGCTGGTAGCTGGCTTTTCGGGAATTAGGCAGTTCCCAGGAGAGTGTGTCTTTCACAGTTAGAACAGTATCTCCTACCAATGAAAGGGATATTTTATGTTGAAAAAAATACATTTGCAATAACACTATGATATGAAGATTTCTCTTGACTCTCAGCTGCATCTGCTGTGCTTTTTTTTGTTATCTTGTACATCAGCATTTTAACTGCAGATGATTTATCAGCAACAGGAATATTAAACAATTTTTCATTCATTTGCAAAATTAACATTACTTTACAATCTGCCATGGCCATATTATGTGTATAAACATTGCAATTTGAATTAGCTTCATTGATATCAAAAAATGAAATGATATTTACCAATATTTTCTTCCTATCCCTGTTCTTCCTCCAAAATAAATAGCATTCTTCCACTGTGACTTAATGTTTAATTAACACTTATCGCAAAACTGTGATCAAACTCAGAAGTCAGCAACTTTGGCAACCCAGCTAGTAACATATGGTTCGTTGTTGGCTTATTATCTCTTACTAGACTGCAGAAAAAGTAAACTCAGTCTGCTCTTATAAACCATCCCTGCGCACCAGAAGAAGATGTAGTTGAGAGCTAGTGAAATAAAGTTCTATTAAGAACTCTGTATTTTCATTCTTTTTCCTCCTCATGCACAGGTGTGTATTTTAGATTCGTCATTACCTCTTGGAAGTCAAAACATTTGCTATCAAAATTATATGCTCTTAACCAAATGCTGTCAGCATTCAGATAACTATTAAACACTTGGCTCTTTCCAATTGAACTTGTTTTCAAGGCAAATTTCATATTGCAGTGCAGAGAATTTTGCTGTGGATATAAGCTTAGAGTGGTAACACTATGGAAAAAATTGAACAGACTTTGACTAATGAACCCAAATAGTTTCATAAATGGACATGCAACTGTACACATTATATTAATCAAAGTATCTGCTACGCATTTATTCAGGCATCAGTTAAGCAAAACTATGCTGGAGCAGGTGATTACGTTTCACTTTTGTCCTGAAAAAGAGAGGTGGAGGTAGAGGCCAGATGCTTGTGTTCTTATCAGCACTGAGTAATGTCTCTTTTGAGGTTTGGTGTTTGATAAGAGTGGGCAGAGACTGAAGACTTGATGGGAGTTGGTGTATTAATGACAGCTCATATCCTGTGCTTTGGCTTCCTGCTGACCTGGGAGGTGGCTAGAAAAAGTCTGCTGCCTGACTACAGAGCGGTGGCTTGTCTTCTGTGAGGAGCTGGCTTCTCCCTGTTCTCAGCTGCTGCATCAGTTAAAGACAGCAAAGAATCACAGAATCTGAAGTGTTAGAAGGGACCTCGAAAGATCATCCAGTCCAACTCCCCTGCCAGAGCAGGACCACCTACAGTAGGTCACACAGAAACTCATCCAGGTAGGTTTTGAAAGTCTCCAAAGGGCAGCCCATTCCAGTGCTCTGTCACCCAAAAGGATTACTTGATTCTTTTCTAAAAAAGAAATTGATTATTTGACTTTTTTCTAAAAAGAATGTAGTTGATTCCTTTCTAATGTATTTCATTAGCCACATCTCATCTTTGCCACATCCATCATTGTGGAGGAAGGCAAGGCAAACAGTACCACTGAATATGAGAAGATTTCTTTTTTTATAATGCATCTATTGAAATATATTTTACAGCCCCAAATTATTTGGTTTGCTGGGATATAGCAGTAATACTCAGGCACATCATGTGTGTATAGCTGAAACAATGGATGTCCAGCAGAAAAGAGGTCAATTGTTTCACCTCTGTACTCCTGGAGGACAGAGGATGTAGGACCTTGCCAACACAAGCATAGTCCACTTTAAGACAACTGACTTAAAAAGATCCATGAAGAGAAGAAAGCGCTTACAGCTTCCATGGACTGCTGTGTCAGAGAAGGCTCAAAGCCTTCAGAATCGATTTATTGTAAAGTTGAAATAACCTTCCTTGCTTTTATCCTCAGACGCATTCAAACTTGCCCCTTTGGTGAAAATTTGTCAAGCAGCCTCCTGCTCCCTGTAGGGATCTGCTTCCTCACACATGCAAAGCAGAGCCTCACCGTGCCTGTGATGTTTCTCCTTTTCCACGCCTGCTGCCTCCTGTGAGTGTTTGCAGAGCCGGCAGGGTGGACCAGGGAGCGACGGCAGCAGCTGCTGGGTGCCACGGCAGGAATGTGTACCCAACTCCCCTAAGGATCAGCTTCCCGCCCTTGGCTCCCAGCTGCCCAGAAGGTAAGCCTGTTCCATATAGAGTCCCGGCAGCTCCATTGTGCTCTTCATTTCTGGAGGGAACATGCCATGAAATACCATCTAGGAAGGCTGATGAGGTCCTGATGTTTTCAGGCATGTGTATGTGACCTTGGCTGGATGTGCTGGAGTAACGTGCTGGGGCTGAGAAAAGGGTGGGCATCAGAAATCATGTGGAAAACTTAGCTTGTGGCTTCTGCTAGATTGGTAAGGGATAAGTAGTGAGGGAGCCTACTGAGTTTTGTGCTTGTTTTTTTCTTTTTGACTTGTTTTAAGTATGGGACAGAAACTCCACGTCAGACCTGTAAAAGTCACTGTAGCTGTGATTTCTGTATTAGTCTTGAGTTTTTTAACTGGTATATGTGGCTTAAGCAGGTGGCTTTCAACTGAGTATAATATGATCGAGCACATCGGGGACGGAATGAATAGTTCTGGCTGTTGAGTGCTTATGATGTGTCTGATGCTGAGCAAATAAAACCAACTAGTTTAAAAAAAAAAGTGGTGCAGATGTGTGATGTGTGATAAAGTCATTGGCTCGTGGCCCTGACTGACAGCCTAGTCAAGCTGAAAATGAAAATGTTCAAAGTAAAAGAACTGCTGTAGCTGCATGAGTGAAAACACAGGCTGCGAAAGGCACACAAACGTCATGGTAATCAAATGCTTCCTTCTCCACGAACTGCAGATCAAGTGAGCACAGAAAATACATCTGCTTAAAATGGCTTGTTTACACAATACTGCTGTTTTGATATTCAGGGCTTGCCTCATACAAAAAAACCCAATCCCTCCCTCCCCTATCAACTTTGTCTCTTGGCCTCTTGTTAGGTCCTGCTCTGAGAAGAAAAACAGGTGTCAAGAGAGCAGTGACTATAATACAAAGAAGTAATTGAAAATAGCACAGTAATTCAGGCAATGTCTAGAACACGCTTTTTACTTAGCATCTGTTTACAAAGTTTTCCCTTGCAAAGTAAAACAGGAAATATACGGTTACTAACAGTGTTTTAGAAACTCTTTGCCCTAGAACAACCGTTATTTCCATGTAGAAGTAAGAAACGTACTCCTGTAATAATAAGAAACCAAATTCTCATACGATTAGGGTCATGGCCTTTCCTCAGATTTAGTGTTGAAATGTCATGCTGACCAAGGTGTGGTAGCTAACAAGGTGATGTCAGCCTTTCTACGCCATCTCCAGGATCCTTATATGTTATCATTCAGGCTACAGAAGAGTCTTGCATCCAGTTTTTCTTGTGCTCCCCACTTTCAATGTAATGGCCTGAAGGTTGGTGTCGTATTCTGTTGCGTTCTCGGCTTTTTGCCCCTCTTCCCATCTCCAATGCAGTCTGCTCCAACTCCTTAGCAAGCACTTGTACAGTCAGCAGGATGATGCACCAGAATACAAACTCCCTTTCACAAGAAATGGAGCAATTAGGTCCTTACCTATCCTAGTATTTTAATTTTCACTTTTTTTTTTCTGTTTAAATGGAATCTCCTGTTCAGTGTGTAGCAGCCACACAGTGGAAGGGGGATAGTTATTTCTTTCCTTGTGACTGCTATTTGACACCTTTACAAGAATGTTAATGGGAAACCCACTTGTAAAACTGCATGCTCTCATCAGCACCTTTTGCTGGAATTATTATGAGTAAAGTCGTGTCATACTTCCTTGAGTCTTACTGTAGTGATTGCCTTTGACTTTCACATGGTTGAACTGACACATGAAAACATAAGACTCTGGAAGTAGAGAGCATAACTATGAAGAATTATTTTTTAGTGTTAGTTTGAATGCTGTGTTAGACACAGCACAGACACCAGACAAAATCTGCTAATGCTGGTGTAAGGCTGTGTGGACTTAGATATTTCTCGAGTCCTATATTGCTGATTTGCTGCAGCACTGGCAGCCTGCTCTTTGACCCACACAAGTATCCATTCCCCTGCACGAGGACAGAGTGGCGCCCCTGGGAGTTGCCACCCAGGAGCCTACTGGCAGTCAGGATAATCCCAGACACCAATTAGGGGGAGCTGGGGGGAGCACTGAGCACATGCAGCCAGACAAGCTCACCCGAGATACTCCAGTCCTCGTCTGTGGTTTGAAACCACTGCAGATGGACGGGTTAATGGGAGTGGAGATGCTTCATGTCTTTCACCTGGGCTGCAGGAGTGGTGGGTAATGTAAGCAGCAATGTAGTTTAAGCTGCTATTTGGATCCCACTGAAGACCACCTTTGAGGACATTAAGTGATGCAAAGGCCTTATCCAAGTTCCTTACCACAGGGATAAGTTTCAGCTTCACAGAAAGGATTTTAGAGATATGAACTTAATACTTTTTGCCTTCCTACTGAAGAGTGGAGAACTACAACTTTCAGCTGGGATATTATGTTGCTTAATCTTGTTCCTTGTAACATCAAGCTTGGGTTTATTTCCTCTACTACAGCAGCCCTTGTGAGATTTGATTGGTTCTTTGTGTTTGCCTTGACACATTTGCTGGCTGCCTTGCACTTCTGAAAACAAAGGTAAAAGGGGAAATAAAGAAAAATAATTTTCACTGGAGCAACTTCTTTATCCTGAAGAATGTTTTGTAATAGGAACACTCTAAGGGGTTTTCGTTTTTGTCAGCTTCACTTATCTAAACTATATAGACTGTTGTGTGAGAACTACTTTTTGTCTGCCTTTTCTTCCTATCCAAGGTTCTAAAGGTCATGCAAGTATGGCATCAATCAAGAAACAAGCAGAGTAGAAAGGAGTATGCCTAGTTTTGGCTGTCATTTCCACAAAGACAATTGAAAAATGATATATGAAAAAGGATTTCATAGTTATCTCTATCTATCTATCTATCTATCTATCTCTCAGTCTCTTTGTCTCTCTCTCTCTTTCTCTATCTATCTATCTATCTATCTATCTTAGAAGAGTTTTCTTTTGCCAATGTGTTGAGAAGATGAGGGGGAAAGTGTGTGTGCTTTCCTTACTAGGGATTTAGTGAGATACTTGAACTGTTTGCTTTACAAAGGGCTATGCATTTATTAATGAACCACAGATTGACCTGAGAGCACATTCTTGTTTAGCAGTAGCAAACATTTTCTGTGTGACACTGTCGTCGTGCTTCCCCTTCCCTTGCTGGTACATACAGAACCAGCCTTGTGTGTGAATCACTTTTGAGATAACATGTGAGACCAGTTGATGTGGCAACCAGAGGGTGTGTTATAAACCTTGGCATCTGCAACAGAGTGGCCGAGAGGTTCCCCCAGTACTGCAGTTTCTAATATTGGCCTCCTGACTTTATCGCTCTGAACCAGAGTCAGGTTACTCTTCTACACTCAACTAACAGACTCCCAATCACTCTCTGGATGGGTATTAGCTCCATTTTAGACGCTCACCAGTCACTTCTTGCATTTAGGGGTGCTCACAGTGCCTGCTGAAGGTTTTGCAATTCTTTCTACATTTCAAAAATCCAAGATGTCGTGTTCTGATATTAGAAAAGGAGAATACACTGTGCATGAGTAGGTATCGGGATAAGTCAGTTCCAAACACTGAACAAAGAAAGATCTAAAGTCATGCCAAAGCACCATTTAAAAATACTGTTCTATATGCTTTCTGCTGCTATATAACAACATGTGATCCCAACTAATCAAATTTGTCACTTTACTTGCTTAACAGTCTCTTTGAACAGAAGTTAGTGCTGCTGAGACATAGATATTCATTTTTAAGGAATTTTTTAGACTTAGCTTTTGGAGTAGAGTGAAGTGAATGGGGCCAGTAACCAAAGTCCCTCCTGAAAAATTTGCTGTGATACTAAACTAGCGTTTATTGTTATCAAAGGCAGCTGCCTGCCCTCTCTTCACGCTTCTATTTGTGGATTTTCGACGACTATAAATGGAAACACGCGCTGACCAGAAATCACCACAGCACTGCCTGATATTTCTCTCTCCCTGAAGTACAGGGATATCTAACATGTAGCCAGGTTAAATCACTTCTACTCAGGATACTAGGGTGTTTGAGGGTTTTTTTCCCAGGGAAATGGAGCTAGGAAAACGTGAAAGAAAAGTCTCAGGACGAGAGGCTTTAGAGGAAAAGCAAACGGTAAGACGTGTTGAGAAATGTTGATTTTATTTTTTTTAATTTAATGATAAGAAAGGCAAACCATCTGTTGTACTTCGTAGGAGTATTTCCCAGCTTCCTTTAAGCATTGACCTTAAGATGAAAACTTCATTCATGTATCTTAAATAGTGATGGTACATTTCTGTGGAAATTATGGAAATATATAAATATGTTTTGTGTGCATGTGAACTGCAAAAACTGAAATCTAGTCCAACGTTGGTTTGCTATTGTAACCCAGACTGATAGCTAATAGTCTGTGGTTTTCTTGGATTTTTCTTGAGGGACTGTTTCATGTCTTTGTACATTATTTTCTGTAACTTTAGATAAGTAAATGGCAGAAGAAATAGTTTGCCTGGAGTTTGTCTGGAGCTTACTGAAAAGGAGGTGTGATCAAAACAAATTATTGAGAGAAAGATAAGCCAGTCAAAACACAGCTTATTCCTCATTAGTGTAGGTTTGAAATGCAATTTATAATCTGCCCTGCATTAACAGGGTTACTTTCTTGATATCACAAAAAGAGCAATGTATTCGTGGCTTTCCAAAGCTATGAGGAAAGGTGACCACCACTTCTGTTGAGAAACAAATTAGCACTGAATCCTTTCAGCACTTACCTTAAATAGGAGTGGTGGTGCGTTGGTTTGGTTTCATGGTGGGCCAATGTTTACCAGTGTTTATTCGTGTTTGCCTCTACTAGCTTCAGTTAAGTGAGACTTGGCAAGCTTGTGTGTTAATAGTTTAAAATACAGCTACACTGAGGCAAGGCGCTTTGGGTACGAAACAGGGGAAATGCTGAAACTGGACTTAATAACCTGTCCCCAAAGTACCTTGTATTTTTTTACAAAAAGAAATGTTTATCTAAAGAGTAATATCCAAAAGAGCATTGCTAAAGCTTCAGTAGAGAGTTATAATATGAATATTATCTAGTGTTTGACTTGTTTATTTTCTCATTAATGGATTAATACTTTAGTCAATGACCTCAATTTGAATTTGTGGTTAATACATAACATATAAGGAAAACTCTTCAAAATGAAAAGCATATGTAGCAATGTAATAAGAAATACTGATTATCTAATTGCAGACTGCATCCTGATGCACTAAGTATTGAGCAGGCAACCATAAGTGAGACTTTTCCAAAATGCAGAATGCTTCATTTGCTCCATGATCTTCTGAAGATTTTCTTTGTGTGCATTGTTTACTAGTTTTAAGAATGACAAAGTGGAGCAAACAGGGACTCCACTGATGGAAGCCACATTAACACCTGCACCAGGTCACCTGCTGATCAATGCTTTCAAAACTGAATCCTCCTAAGACATGAAGCCAAGAGAGTCCCCGTTAGCAGCAGCAGGTCACATCCCTGCAGGTGCTCAGCAAGGGGCAGAGAGGAGACCCTGGCTTGGTGGGTTTCACAATGCTTTGCTGACGGTGGAGGAATGCTGTGTCCCCATGCCCATCCTCCCACCCCTTTCCCTATTCCCTTCCAGCTGAGCCCTAACCTCCTTTGCATCCCACCTGTCTCTGTCTCTGCCTGTTTAGTCTTAATGCCCTTCTTTCTGATTGCTAGATGGATTTCACTTTGCTCCCACATTTTTTCCCTAGTTTTGTACCTCCTGGGCCTCTATTGATTCTGCCCTTTTCACTTTGTTACATGCAGGTCAGGTCAATATTCAACCACTGCATGGGAGCAGTGTCAATCTGTGCTACAAATACTGTTTGTACATGTTATTGGTGATGTCTGTTCACATATTTAACTTCAGTATGACAAATACATAAACAATGTCATATTATAGGCACCACAAGGCATCCATTTTCAATATTATATCCTATAAACCTAAACATATCATCCTATCCTTTTCTATGTATAACTGGATGATACTTTATTTTTTACTGTATATTTCATAGGAGCATAGGAATACTCGGGTACAAAGGCAGCCCAGGAGGTCTGTAGTCCAACTTCCTGCTTATAGTGACTGTGTGTGCAGACCAGGCTTCTCAGGACTTTAGCCAATTTGATCTTGAAAACCTGCAAGGATGGAGACTGCACAGCTTCTAGGCAACCTCCATCACTTCTGGGATCTCTTCATGGGGCAAAATGTTTCTCCTCTTATCAAGTAAAAGTCTCTTGGTTTTATTTTTGTTCATTTTTCTTTCCTTTTGCCATGCCTTTCTTTATAAAGACCTATCTCCAGCTCTTCAGTAACTTCCCATATGGACTGGTGCTGCTATTAGGATGCCCTGGAGCTATCTCTTCTGCAGATGGAATAAGCCCAGCTCTCCTAGCCTCTCCTCACAGAACAATTGCTCCAGCTCTGACCATCTTGATGATTTCCACTAAACTTGTTTCAACCTTTCAAAATGTTCTGACAGAGGGCCCAAAATGCGATGCTCTATTCTAGATGTAATCTAGTGAGTGCTGAGTAAAGAAGGATAATTCCTTCCCTTATTCCACTGGTCATGCTCCACTGCAAGGATGCTTTTGGCCATCCTGACTGCCAGGGCTCACTGCTGCCTCAGGCTGAACTTGTTGCATGCTGGGACCCCCAGGGCCTCCTCAGCAGACCTGTTCCCCAGGCAGTCAGGCCCTGACCTGGATGAGGTCCCTCCCTTCCCAGGTCCATAATGCTTCCTTTAGCACATTTCTTTAGCTCATTTTAGCCCCTCTGAATGGCAGCCCTTTCCTGGGCAGGACTCTTCCCCACAGTTATCTGCAAACCTGATGCATGCCCTGCATCACCTCCTCTGGATCACTGATAAGGATGTTAAACAGCACAGGTCTCAGGACAGAGCCTTGCAGCTCTCCACTTGATGCTGTCCTCCAAGAAGAGTACAAAGCATTAACTATGAGCATCTGGGCCTAGTTGTCCAGCTATCATTTTAGTCATATACTTGTCTGTCACCTGGGCCGTCATGTCCTAGCACAGATATAAAAATATTGTGGGAGACAGTATTGGAGGCAAGTCAGGGTAAATGATGTCCCTTACTCTCATTCACAAATCCACTTACTTTATCATAGAAGACAATCCGGTTGGTCAGGTATGATTTCCCCCTTGTTAAATCCAGGCACTGTCCCCAGTCATCTTCACACAGACAGGTATACATTTAGTTAACTCCTCCCTGCCCTGATCCTCATCTGCTGCTTGTTGCTCTCTTCCTCCCTGACCTCTGCTAAGCACAGAGTTGTGGAAGACTTTGTTTGTGAAGGCTGAGGCAAAGACATCACTGAGTCACTCCAGCCTTATCCAATAACTGTTTCCACCCTCTATGCTGCCTCTTTGAGCTGCAGCTCAGTTACAAGCTCCTTGTTTAGCCATGCTTATATCCTGATAAGTCTGTTTGTCTTCCTGAATATCAGCATGGACAGTCTTGCATGTTGAATGGGTTATTTTCACAGACACGATAGCCTTTGCCAAGCTGCTGGTGTTGCTGAGCTGCTTCCAAGTTCCTGGATAAGCCGAAGTCAGCTCTCTGAAAGCCCAGGGCCTGTGCTCTTTCTCAGTCCCTCACCCAGATCTTAAACTTCACTCTTTCCTTGTCACTACAAACAAGTCTGCCTCCAAATATCACATTGCCAGCCACTTCTTCCTTATTTCTGAATACTAGAACAAGCTGATTAGCCCCTCAACTGTATATATCAAGAAAATGTCCTTGACACCCTCCAGAAATCCTCTGAATTGCTTGTGTCCTGCTATTTTTTTCTCCAGCAGGTGTCAGGGAAGCTAAAACCTCCCACAAGAACAGTGCCTATGATCCAGGTCCTTCCTTAAGTTGTTTAAAAAAATTGTTGTGAGGAGCGTTGCCCACTTCCTCACCCCAAGTATGATGCCTGTAGCTGTCTGTAGCCCAATCACACCATGATGTCACCCTCACTGACCCCTCTGATGCCAACCCATAAGCACTCACCCAGCCCTGTTGTCCAACCTCCCCACATTCGAGCTCCTGCTTCACACAGAGAGATCCTCTGCTCCTTGTCTTCCTTAACTGGCTTTCTGAAGAGCCTGTGTCTATCCATTACAACATTATAGCCATGTGAGTTATCCCACCACTTCTTGGTTATTTCTACAGAGTCATAGTTCTATGATCTTGTGAGTAAGACATGTCTTGGTTTTGTATACTTAGTTACAATTATTTCTACCTATTTTCCAAAAGACAAAGTCTTTATCATCCACAAAATACTCTGATTGCAATGTGTCAATTAAATAGAGACCAATCCATGCTCAAAGTATAATCTGTGTAGAGGACAACCTCACAGACAGTTTTATTCAGTGGAACTGGACCTTTATGTTCACTGGTTACTGTGGATGAGATAAATACTATGAACTTCTCTACCACTTCAGGCTATTCCACTTAATATTTATGAAATTTATTACTAAAGAATTCTCATCCTTGCTTCCTGGAGGAAGATAGAATCCTGAAGAGAATCTTTGTGTGGAGCTGGCTGTGGAAATGGAAGATAATGGAGGGCGCATTTTGTAATAGGAAAATAGAATGAGTCACTATAAAATAGATTGGGCTAAGCAGATGGAGCCAATTTTCCTTTTCGTAGTTTTGATTTTAGCATAGCTCAGAAGGACAGAGTAATTCTAGAGTTTCCCTATTGAAATGATGGCTCAGCTTGTAATAGTCTGTTTACATTTTGAATCCTTCCTCCATTAATGCGTATTGCCTCTATTATTTGGAATGATTTTAATTAGATTTCATGCCTGTCTCTTTCCTATTTGACCTCTTCTCTCCCCATGAAAATACAGCACATGAAGTATTACATTTAAAAGAACATTTACATTGGTATGTTTAACAGGGAACACTCCATCTTCATACTTTAGTTTGCACTTTCTTGTTACATTAATAAAAAGAACATTCATATAGAGAAAATAAATGAAACCAAATGCATATATGAACCAGAAAGAATGCTGTGCACTGTTTGAAATAGCACTAAGGTTATTTTCTGGATGTGAGAATGGACTCCATAAAAATGAGCTGCAGCACTTCATTCAGAGGATTACCATTTGCTTTTCACAAACAATACATAGACACATCTCATACAGAGTGAGGCAGTTTGGATCAAGCCCGCCCAAGTGAAACAGAAATTACTCTTTGTACACTGGGAGCATCAGAAAGAATCCTGTCAAGATCAGGTCCTCTTGCTAGGAAGTGTGGGAAGCAAAGACTTCTTGGAGAAGATAGACCGTTTCTTGAAGTTTGCCACCGGTAGCAGCTGTGGTACTCAGAGCAGGCAACTGAGTCAACATTGGTGGCTGCAGTACCACCAAACACCTCGACAACCACAAGAAATGGCAACCACAGAAATCTCTGTGGCTGAGTAACAACAGAAGAGCTGTGTCTGCCCATGGTGTTGGTGAGGACTCATGTGTGTGCCTGTGTGAGACACCAGCCTGTGAGCCTCCCCTCTTACTGTCCGCAAGCAAATGCCCTCCCCGATCCAATGCAGAAGGTGTGGGAAGAGGGCTGGAAAGGTTGAAATGAGAGGGACATGCTTGCTGCTCAAGCAAAGCAACTTGCATTGGAGTCAGCAAGAGGAGCAGGTTGGTCATTTCCTGGTGCAGAAGGCATCTGGTGCATGTACAGCACAGGGCCTGGGTGCTTGTAGGTGTCCAGCCTATGGCCCAGAGTGCAGGATATTCAGCAGGTTATGCTCTGTGAGAATGTCAGTGGCACATATATGGAGTATATTTTCCAGGTACAAACCCCTCATCCTTTTTGCCTCTTCTCACCCCTAATAGAGAAAAGACTGGTGGCTGCTAGGCTGGTGACTTATGTGGTGCAGTCGAGAGAATAAAGGTGAGAAGTAAAAAGAGATTTTGTTGTTTAAATCTTTCTTAACTGGTTTACTGTACACCTTGACTTTTCTATTTCTATCTTCTGTAAGAACATATCTACCCAGAAAAGAAACTCCTAAAAATACATTATCTGCCTGAATCCGTTCCTCAGTTTGATAATTCAGTACTGGAGTATGAGCATCATGCTCACCCTTAGCATAGCATAAGACACTAGATAAGCACACATACATTCTGTAGAGTCAGGGAAGGTTTTATGTGTGTATGCATTTGAATGATTTGTGTTTATCTAAGAGGAAAGCTTTGTTTCTTGCTCTGGAGGTTGCCTGTGAGCTCCTCTGGGAGCTTCTGTCATGCAGCTAAGTTCAACTGCATGACATGCAACCGTAATGTCACACTTAAGGCATTTCGTGCTACTGTTGCAAATTACAGCAGCCTCGACTAAAAGGGTTGGTCATAGGAGACACGTTTAAATGTCCCTGAGACCTGAAGATCAGAGCTGAGGCTACGTAGAGGCTACAACAAGAATCTGGTAAGATCCTAGCATGAAGGCAATCACATCTTGCTGTGCAGGTATAAGAAGATGACTGAAACAGCACCCCAGCTAGACAATCAATATTTCCTCTTGTGTACCTAGAGTTGAGGCATTCCTGCCTAGCTATGTGGAGGCATGGATTACTCCAGCAAGTCATCATGAGGAGCAAGGAATAAACTTGGAGGCTACAAGTAGCAGGCATATTTTTAGTGCTGTTGATGTGACATTAAACAGGACCAAAGCAAGCGGGAAGTGCTGAATCCTGCTCTGCCCTCCTTTCTAATCCTGTCACTTAGCTCTCACCTTACTGAGAGAGCTTTTGTCAAAGCTTTTGTTAAAGCCTCACCTTTTCTTTAACCTAACACCAGTCAAATTGAGGTGCTGCTGGAATGCTTGAGGCAGGTTTTGGTTACATCAGTGGGAAAAGAACTATCTTGGACAGATGTCATTAGTGTAGTTTTGACCGGGGGTTACATGGAACATTAACATGCAATCTCATGTGGAGGTTCAGAAAAGTAGGGCAGCAGATTCCTGCAGGGACTTGAATGTGATGGTTAAGAGGCTTTTAAGGAACAAGTAGCAATTGCATATTTTAACTTTTTGAGGTGATGAAAGATAAGAGCCCCTGTGTCAGCTGGAGCAACTGCTGCAACAAAGTCATGCAGGGTAATTCAAATGATTTTAGGGGGAGGTAGCAAAGAAAGGAGTATTATCATGGAGAGACAACCCCTGCTGATTAATTTAAACAGTTATGCAAAATGTTTCTTGGCACCAGAACTGTCTTGAATTCAGTTAAATTGAAAGATTGATCTGTAGTGCGGGATTGGTTCAATACTTATGTGAGTGATGCTCACATGTAGTTTGAGAGGTAGAATGGGCAAGAGACCAGTTCTAGAAATAAGGCTGGATATAGAGACCATTACTGAGAAAAATGATGCATTTTGAAAAGGTCTTCCTCAGGAATGTGGGAGTGAGTTACGAGTGATACTTGGGAAGAGGTTCACTGCCCATTGCTGCTAACACTGAAATTCATGTCAGACACTATGAAAAGTTCTTTGTTAGAAGTTTAGGGCAACACTGGAACAACCAGGGAATTTATGGACTATCCATCCTGGGAAATTTTAAGAGTTCAACTATATGAAGCCATGTCTGACTTTACCTTTCTTTGGCAATATTCTTACATTGAGCTGAATTCTGGAGTAGATGACCTCTGAAGGTTTCTTCCAAACAACATTCTTTCATTCTTTGATTTTAGTGTTTTGATTTTCATTCTTTGATCACTATGTTTGCTACAAAACACGCTAACAGCTTTTTCTATCTGCAAGACATTTAACACGGATACACAGTGAGACTATGCTTGTCATTCAGACCTCATTCTTGCATTATAAACCTACTGCTTTCAATTCACTATTCTTTGAATTCCAAAAGCACTCAATAATACAGCAGTGATATTAAATATGTCACTTTGATATTAATTCTTGGAAAGAGAGCTTCTTGACAATGAACAGAATGCAAGTAAAGAAATCATTAATGAAAAAGAGAAAGTGGACATTAAACGGACTTAGACTTTGAGGGCAACAGACAGACCAGCAATAACATGTTTGCTTTATATCAATAACAAAGTACATAACATTTCAATATGTTTTGCCTGTATTGCTGTCCCTGGATATACCATTAGCTTCTATTTAAATGAATGATAATTAATGATTACTTTGCAAAATAAATTTCCTAAATGCATTTTAGACATTGAGTCTAAACACCTTAAGCACTAACATCCAGAAAAAAAACAAAGGCTTTCAGAGGATAACGATTGAAATAGCATCTGTTTATCTGCTTGACTTTGAAACAAGACTGGTTTTGTGGCAACAGTGGTGTGACAACTTCATTGATATTTCTCCAAAACGCAAATGTATTCATTTTATCAGGGCATTTTATAAAAATCTCTCCCAAGGAAGGCAGTGGTTACTTTTTCTGACTCTTTTTATAGAAAACATAGGCATATAATGTGCTGTTGAGTATTAAAGGAACTCTAAATTGCACATAAAGTCTCTGTACAGTGATGTTTGAGTTTTTTTCACCTCCTTGACTAGAAGATTCCATTGGATGAGAAGAAGGGAGAGCAGGCTGGCTTATATTAACTTCTAAAATAAGTAGCCTGCTGCCCTGACATTAGCAAAGGTGGGTTGAAAGAACAAAACTATGTGGAATTGGTTTGTACTGCAGGCAAGCAATGAGATGCTGGGGGGTACCTACCATCTTCCTAACAGGGTGGAAAACAGAGCAATGCCTGGTACTCCTTAATGTTTCTAGGATCATCCAAACCCTTTGATTCCTGTTGTTTTGCCTTTAGAGGTGAGCACTATACTAATTGACTAAATTCTGTTGTATCAAGGGAGCAGAGCTGCAACTCTGCAGAGAGTCTTCTATCTATGGCAGCATAGAAGTGTGCTGGCTTGTCAACTCACTACATAAACAGTTAAGTACTGTAGTAGGTACTCTGCAGCATTCCCTGCCCTTCTAAGAGTCAAATGCTGTGACAGTCCAAATGGAAAGACATCAGAGAGCACATTCTTGTGTGCAAAGGCAGGGCAGTTACTGTAATGCATCCCTGCAGCTATCCACAATGGTTCTGTGTTTTCACCAGAAATTTTTCTTCACACCTGATTTTCTCAATGTTTATTATGAAATAGGTAACTGAACTATCAATGTCTCATCCAATAGCAAAAAATATGTCTTATATTTTGGCAGTGGTCATCCTGTCAGCAGGATTATCGACTTGGTGATGTTGTTTTAAGATGAGATTGATCTTAATTGAATGTGATGGTCACACATTTCTGCATTAAATACTTCATAGTTGAGAGTTAACTGCTAACTTTTTCCAAAGGACTGATGATGATGTGTAGGACATGCTGCCAAATAGTGGAATTTTTACTATGTTTATAAGCTTAAAAATATTATTAAATGTAGACTGATCCAATGAAGATGAATTTTTTGAGGAAAAAGCAGATTTACTGAATTTAGTTGAAAAATTACTTTTCCTCGAGATCTTTTAGTTTGCTAAGGATTCCAAAAAGTGGAAAGCCACAGGCCAAAGCTTTTAAGTATCCTGAATTGTACACAAATTAATGTATTCATACTTCAGAACAGATATATTTACAGAAATCCAAAAAACAATTTCACATTTGTCTCTACAAGATAGAAATGGAATCATTACCATTCTGTCTTTACTGTCTCATGTTTCTTATCTTGAGCATGAAGAAAATTTGGAAATCAAACATGGGAAAATTATAGGTATTTTTTAAATACTGTGCTTTTAAATTCTGTGAAATAAATCAATTGAATTCACTTGGACCACTTAAAATTGAAGATTTTTGAAAGAGCCATCAACATTTTATTCCCCATTGCATAGGTTTTAAATTGTTTTCATAGTGGTTTCATACATCTCTTAGAAAGTTACTGGCAGCACATTTATCACTGTTTTACTACTTCTTACAAATGCAGCTATTGGTGACAATTTTATATAACAAACATGCTAGAAAAAAAATCATTAAATTTTTCAGCCTCAGGCAAGAATTAAGTCAGTTAATATCCTTTGGTAAAAACATCTTGAAATACACCCAAGTAAAAGTCAAATATCAACTGAAACCTTAAGATTCTATGATTCTGTGTCATTCTGTGAACTGAGTGATAATCAAAGAGATGGTAATTCTTAGCAAAGTTCCTGAGCCAAAACTGTGGTCTCTCTTTCAGTCTGAGACACCAATAGAAAACCAAAGTATTTGCATTTGGAAAACCATCAGAGAAAAGGACATGACTTGTCTCTCTCTCCGTTTTTCTTTAGTGGATAATGGTTTCACTAATGTCAAACAGCAGCTTTCATTATAGTTGTTATTTATAACCTATTAGATGAACTGGCACTGATACTTGCATATTAAAAAAAGTTCTCAAGAAACTGTTAGTGGTTTATTTGTCAGAAGAGTAGACAAATCTGACAAGAATGGTTTGGTTTTTCTTTTAACAGCAAGATATTCTGGTTTATAGTGTTGTGGTTTTGGTGGGTTTTTTCTGTGAAATAAAGTGTATGTGTTGAGGGATTACAACCATTAATTTGTCTTGTAATGAAATCAGTCTTCAGTTCCTCCCCAGAAGCAAAAGTCAGAGCTGAGGGGCTCCAAGGTTGCTAACCTTGTCACTGACTTGTGATGACGCAGTGCTGCGTCATGTGATGGATTGCCTGGCGTTTTCACGGTCTCCAATATTTATGACTTCTAAGAATCTACATCTGAAAAAAGTCCTTTAAAGTTTGGAAATTAGGATTATCTGAGCATATTATATTCATATTATGATATAAATGTCAAAAACAGGATCATGGGTTATTTCCTTCTTTACAAATGGTATTTATGCTTAGGAATCGCCACCTTCAGCTACATCAAAATATACAATCATAGAATCACAGAACCGTTCTGGCTGGAAGAGACCTTTAAGATTGTTGAGTCCAACCTTTGTCCCATCCCTATTGACCTCTAGACCATTTCCCTACATGCAATATATGTGATCAATATGATGTACAATATGATGTGCAATGTATGTGTACAATATGATTTGATCAGAACAAAGGAGCAGTTACGCACAATGATACAATACAATAAAAATAAACCCTAGTATTTCATCCCTCTTTTTCCAATGGAACTTTTTTTTGCATGATTTCTGCAGGCTTCAGAGGGGTGTGAGATGAAGCATTGCAGTATCAGGATGTGCTTCGACATGTACTGGTATTGATTTTCAGAATTTACTATGATACAACAATATTACATACTTTTGAAAATTCATTTGAAACATTGGCCCTAGTATTCTGAAAGAATCTCTTTCTGGTTTTGTGCATAACTTTCTTGATAGGAAATACTCTTAAACCAAAATTACTTGTATCCTCTTATTTCTGTTATGTACTGTAGACATTTTGTAAAACATTATCTGACTATGAAATTGTACACTATCACATTGCCATTTGTTCCTGGGTTCTGTTTTTATTGCTGTTTCTCATATGAAATCATACAGGTTTAGATGTTCATTAATGATACAAGAGAAGGTTTAAATATTTCAGTTGTCTTCTTTCAGACTTCTTAAACAAGAACAATTTGTACCTGTAGTGGAATTATCTTTGAAATAATGGCTTTTGCATAAAATATAAATAGTTACCGATATCTCACTGAGCTATGTCAGGATAGTAGGAATTCAGTTTGATAGTTGCTTGTCTTCCTTTGTAAGTGCAGAGATATATTCTTATATTGTAGCTATTGTATCTTTAAGGTGAAAGGATACATTTTCTAAATGGGTATCCAGCAGCTTATATATGTAGTCCCAGATTTATCAAATATTCACTACATATAAGTGATTTAGAGGGCTAGTCATTGACACTCAAAATATTGAGTCCCTTCAAAACCAGATAAACCATTTTAATCAATGTCTGTGTGAGCAGATGGTATTTTTCTAGTAAATCTGTTATTACTTACGTATGTATGTCTTCTTACATACAGACTGTGTTAGGTAAAGTGGTACTCTGTATGACATATCTGAAATACTGATCTACAGCAGAACATATGCTAAATCATGAAGAACAGTATTTTTGCATTTGACTGTGCAGGTATGGGACAGTGTTTGCAGCAGAAACTTTGAAGGGACCTGATAAGTTGTTTCGTAAACTAACTTTCACTTTTGACGCAAAACCTAAAGGCATTTTTAGGCATTAATAGGTGTTCCTGAGTTCAGTGCACCAGCATTTACTCTCAAAAGAAGAGATTCAGTCATGTTTGGAGTATGGCTTTGCCTTCCTCTGAAAGAATCCTGCCATTCTGTGATCTGTTCCAGCCATTTTTTTTTCCTCTTGGGAAGGTAGGGTGGGGGTAGGCGGTGAGGACGGGGGTGATGGAAACTGAGAGAGTGACCATAGCGCTCTAGCTTAATAAAGATGAGTCAGATAATATTCAGGATTCGAAATGGTTGTTTTGGAGGCTCTAAATCATTTACTAAGTATTAATAATCTTTGTGTCTCCATTAGTATTAGTAATATTGTAATTTTATGTGATGTATGTTGCAATTTCATCCATGAATAATCTACATTAGAGCCTCTTAGCTCAAGGTGAGAAATAAACACATAACCGATGACTACTCTTTCTCCGGAACACACTGCACATGCTATGGCACACGAAATTCTTCACTGGAATGATTTGTAAATATCTTTCAAGTCGTGTTCAGATGTTAATTCTAAAATGCTATTGAATATATGGGAAAGAACTATTTCATATGATCTTGAAACAATTTTCAGAAGACTGTAAACAGCTCATTTTCCTCCCTTTAAGTCATGACTAAACATCTTAAGTTCTTTTTATATTCTTGAATTCCATAAATAGTTCTCTAAATGTGTGTAATTTTAAATATGTAAATTTCCTAAACAGAAAGTTAATTGCCATAAATTACAATTTGTGTATTTTTGCACTGGAAAATAAGGTACATTTTAAAGCCGTTTTAATGAAATCTTAAAGCTGTAATTGTATCATAATTTTAAAATGTTTTCTTTGCTGTTGCCTTTACTGCAAAGAATGAACACATCTGGCCTAGAGATAAACCATCAGAAAGAACATCTATATCCGTTAACTGTGTGTTAATATCAGTCATTTAGTAAATGACTGAAGTGACTAGCTAGATACTATGTGGCATGGTGAGTACTCGGGGTATTTGGAGCTATTAACCCCCCAAAATGGAAAGTTACTTTTTAGCATTTAAAAATAGACCCAGAGCAACCCTTTACTTCTCTGTTAAAGTTATTTGGAATAGCTTGTTACTTTTTAAATTTGTTTCATTATATTCTCACCTATAAAGTTTACATTTTTGGTCCCTCAGTGCAATGTTTCAACCTGCTCTGCCCTCCTCCAGCTGAGCAGCCGTGCTGCACCCTCAGAAATGCCTCTGGTGGCTGGGTTTGCTCCATGGTGCCTGCTTTCAGAGCATGGCATCTCTCTTTTTGCTGAACAGTCCATGTTGCCTATCAGGAGACATGGTTCTGTGATACCTGATTCATAATAAGTGGGTGTGATCACCTTGATGTTGAGCTGAGCCAAGGCAGTAGCACCTTTGGACAAGTACCAATAATAGTATGGGTACCTAAGGACATTTTAGTCCCCAAAGTCAGGCAAATGTGGTTTGCAGATGCTGAAAAGGGCTGGAGATCGAAATAGGAGGAGTAGGGATTGAAAACTTGAATGTAGAATCACTTTTGAGGCATAAGTGCTGCTTTGAATTGTTAAATTGGTTTTGGTGGAAGCTTCAGCACTTAGTTATTTCCAGAAGCAATGAGACTTAAATAATTTTGCTGCTTCACTGCATAGGTCAGTGAAATCAAGGCTGTAGGGAAAAGTACTGGTAAAGCAAAAAGTGGGATGAGCCTGGGGGGCCTTTTGCATTCATCAGTGCTGCTGCAAAATGTGAAAATTGCAGTGTTAGTAGCTCAGTTAATCCATTTGAACTCCCAAGGAAAGTATTGTGCACCACAAAGTTTTTCTAGTACTGCACTGCAGGTTTCAGATGTAGTTGTGATGAGCACATCAAAGACTTTGGAAGAAAGCTGATAGTAAAACAGGAGAGGGTAGGGAGTCATGAAAATCATGAGATGGGAAAAAAGTAAGAGGAGTCAGAAATGGGAGAAATGATAGAAAAGGGAAAAAAAAAATATAATTGGTATTGAAAAACGAAGTAAAACCACCACAAAATAATGGGAGTGAGAATTAAATAGATAAGTGTGAACAAAAAAAGTTCAAGAAATGTGGGAACAGGGAAAGAGAACAAAAAATAGCAGATGTGATGGGCTGAACATTTTGCAGCCTGTTCTTTTATTAATGGGTATGTGTGAAGTGAATAGGTGCATTTTATTGATCCATCTAATACTTCATCATTTACACCTAATATTAAGTTTCCTCACACTTTTGGCAAATAATTATGTAGAATTCACAGATCACTTGCCATAACACCTGTAAGTAGCTTATAAGCATGACTTAACAGGAGAAAACCCTTCTGCTAATGTGTTTATAACAACCTTTCACATTGATGAAGTGACTATCCCAACATCTGTTAATTCCCTATTAAAGACTTATAAAACTTCCAAGAAAACCTTTAGTTATGCTCTTTTTCATATATTACAGGATAAAGGAATTCAGTGAGGAGACCAAAACCACCTTGCTGTTGCATTTGCTAGCTGGCTTGATTAGTACAGCTTTCCATGTGGGTTGATACAGATATCAGAGATAACTTTTCTTTCTATACAAACAAGTTTTGCCATTGAATTTTATACCTAAGCCTAGCTAAACTCTAAACATGGTTACCCTCCTTTCCCTCCAGCACTTTTATATAAAACACTTGACTGCACTTGTTACTCAGTCTTACACAAATGATCTTATGTTGATCCATATAAATGGATCAAATGTACAAAGAAGCCTTTCATATCCCAGGATGGCCATATAACTAGAAGATATAGTTCTACTTAGGAATCTAGGAGTGATACTTTCCATCATATCTTCAAGTGAGAATGCTTCAGCTCTTTGCTTGGTTTATGTTGCTATTATTTTTTCCATGGTTAATATCTCTCTAGCATCCCCAGACAATCCTTCTTTGCTGCCGTTCTTTCAGTGCTGTGGTTGCTTTCTCACCCATCAGCACTAGGCAGTATGTGACATTTTTTGCTGACCTCTTGTTCTCCCATGTCTTCTGAAGTGTTTACAGGATTTATGTCACTCCAGTTCTCTGCATGACAGGCACGTGAGGCAGCTGCTGTGCTCCAACCTGACGGGAGCTTTAGACATAATAACAAGAACTGTCCTTTCACAGCTTTTTAGTGCTCTTCAGTCCTGTGGTTGGTATTTTATCTGAGTCTAGAGATAACTTTGCTTTTTCAGTGTCAAGAAGCCTGGAGTAATTTCAGATAACATAAATAACATTGTTCAATTGCCCTGGTTGTTTGGGGATCTCACAAAGTTAGATATTGGTTCCTTTGTTTTCCTTTCAATGGTCTTCCGTCACTAATGGCAACAACAGACTGATTGGTGTTAGTCTTTCATTTCTGACATATTGCTTGTTTTTTTGGCATCTGGTTGCCATCTCAATTCCTGTCTGATAAGTACTTGGGGCTATGACTTTGTGCGGGTCTGTGCACACACTTCATTAGAAGTACTCTGCTGATTTTGTTTGGATTGCTTCTGCGATTTAATCTCCTTAGGGATCAGAGTTTGCAGTTGAAAAATTTGATAACTCCATGGCAATGATTGTCATGAGCACTGTGTGATTGGCTGCTAATGCAGAGATGAACGTGAGTGTTGACTGTATTTGCCATTAGAAAAAGTGCTCGCACTGTTTTGAAGCTTACCACTACTGAACACAGGTTCGCCCCTTGCCAGCTTGCATATTGAAATAGACCCTGCTCCTAGTGCTCGCTACACAGGCTTGGCTGCAGTACACACAGGCAAAATTTTGGGCAAAAACACCCCAAACCCAAACTGGGAACTCTAGGGTTTTTTGAAAGGTTTTTCTTCTAAGGTACTGTAACTGTTTCCTGGTTTTAGCAGCATTTGAACATTCCCTTTTTTGAGGGGTCTACTTCACCTAGTTTTGAAGTAATTAATTTACACTGAGTGTACTGGAAGATAATAGTAATTCATTCCTTTCTGGATTAGTATGGGATGAATGGAATTATAAATAGCTGGTGAAAAATATTTTTAGGGTTCTTGTACTAACCTGCTTCTGCAGGGAGTTGGACTAGATGATCTCTAAAGGTCCCTTCCAACCCTACATTCTATGATTCTATTATTTTTATTTTCTTTTTTATTTTTTTTTTCTCCAGATCTGAATGTGTCCATTTCAGCCTGTCATATGAGTTCAGATTTGGTTATGCATAGCAAGTCACTGCTGAAATACAGTAGTTAACCTCATGGTTAATTTAAAAGAAAAGGGGGTGTGGCATGTGGAATGTGATGGGGAACAAATATTTTTAACAATATATTCAACAAACAGGTCATGTTTTATGTGCTATTTCGTATTTGAATGATATCTCACCACTTAGCCCCAGATTATTATTCGGAAATCACCATGTGTCTGATTCTTTGGAAAAATTGTTTCAAGGTCTTCAGGAGATGGTTTTGTGTAATGGTTTGGTATTTCACTACCTTGAAATGAAGAGACAGGTACAATGCAGTAGAAAGAAGCATTACATAAAGCAGCCTTATCTCTCTTATCATTTGTGTTCTCCCATAACATGATGGAGGAAAAAATTTCATTAGCAGTATTAGTCATAATCTAAGATTTGATTTCCCCAGAAAAAAAGACTCTACAGTCAAGTTCTGCTGCTATTCTTAGCAATTTTTCAACCTTCCCAAAAAGATGGAAGATGAGACTACTGCTGATGAGTCATACTGATGACAAGCAGAATGGATAATGTCAAGTAGGTGTTTGGCTCCTACACTAACTGTTTTCACCAGTGAATAGCTGTACTGAAGTAATATATCAGGAATAGAGAACAGAACCAAGCACAAATGTTTCAAAGTAGGATTGCAAGAGCAAATGAGTGGTGGCTTGTGCTTTGGGTGTGTTTCCTTGTGTAAAACTGAGTCTTAACCTGAATTTGTTAATCCTAGGAAAAAATGGTGTGTCTGAAGCAGGGTTATAGTAGTGCTTACTTGTCTCACCACCATAAGAAAATTATTGACAATTGTAGGTCAGAAACTAGGAGTGGACATACTGACTTAATTGGAAGTCCATCTGTCCTGATCTCCTGCCCCTGACTGTTGCTTGCAGTTCATGCCTAAGGAAAAAAGGTGTGGGGAAAAAGACAGGTATTCCTGCATCTTCCTAGTCATCCTGGTTTTAGTGTAAATGGATAGATCTGTTCACCATGGATGTATTTTCCTGGTTTTTGAACTGTTTTTCTCTTTGGAGTTGGGAAATTCCTGAGGCAGTGAGTTTAATAATGTAAGTACACGTTATATGAAAACCAATCAGTTTTGATTGTGTAGTAAACTCATGTGGTGCCTAATGGCAATTTGAGTTTTGCACCAAGAATCCATGATATTGTAGTGAAAACTGACCTTTGTACATACGTGCTTTTCTGTACAATATTGCAGGAAGCAAAGTCTTGCCCTAGTTACCACTGGCTCATATTTACAGGGAACCTAGTGCATGAATGGTTCAATAAATCCTGCTTAAACAGGATTCATATCCTCTCCTTTAGATGTCCATAATGTACATCTGAGTGAGAAACCCATCTGAGTTTCTTTTACAGTCAATTAAAAAATAAAAAACCCCACAGGAACTGTAGAACATGATCAATCTGATCCATATTAGAAATTTACCTTTGAGTAGGATGAACTGTGTCTCAGAATTATCAATTTCTCTCCATTGCATTTACAGGGAGCACAACTCAGATGTAGATTTCTGTTCTGGATATCTTTGCATTTGGTCAGATAAGTATCTCTTAGTGAGGTCATTCACTAGGAAAGAAAGAATATGCATAACCCTGGGAAACAGTTGTGCTTTAGGAAGTCATAAACCAGAGAATAAGCTGAAAAAGTGTATTTTACTTGCTGTCCTTCCTTGGACACCCTTTGGGCAGGTGATAGCTAGACCCTTTGGACACCAGCTAAGGTGCTTCTGCAGCAGAGAAAGAAATGGCAAGGAAATTTCATCCAATTAACTATTCTTAAAACTTTTTTTTTCTTCAATTCCTGACATCATACTGTGTCCATAATTTTTTTTGTGAAATTGCCTACAATCTCAAGAGAGTCCATTCCTGGGGTGATGTAAGCGTTTAATTTGGACTGTAAAGAGGGTTCCCATCACAGTGTCTCTTAAAAGGTCACCTAGAACATTTTGATTAATGTTGTCTTGTTTATGTTTGGCAGCTAGCAAAAGAGAGGAAAAGAGAACACTAAAAAGCAAGACAAAGTGAAAAAACCACTTTGGTTCTTTACCTAAAGCAAAGTGACGGGTAAATGTTATCCTCACAAGCACCTGGTGTGGATATGAAGTGGACTGGAGAATAACAGATGATCCCAGGGCTGGGGGAAGAGGAGAGTTGGCCCCTGCACCCAGGAGATAGCGAGCCGCAGCTTTCAAGTGCCTGTGTGGTGTGCCTTTAGCTGAGAGCTTGCCATCTCAAATCCATTCCAAAAATTTGATCTCCCTGGCGGCTTAGGAATCTGTTGCTGCCATACCACACATTGTCACAAACATACTGCCTAGCTATTGATGTTGCCCTTTTGATGTAAAGTCTTTCCTGATCCTGATGCCAAATCCATAGTGCTTGATTCCAGTGTGTAATTGGAAATTGTATTTGAACTGTTTTCAAGTGAAACGATAGGAGGAAAAAATTGATCCAAGGACACAAACCATGCTTGACTGAATAAGTAAGCATTTGAGAACCTCTATCACTTGATTTATCCTGTTTTGGCAGTTTCTGTAACTAACAAAAAATGACATTTAGTTTCTGGTGGTGCTTTCTGGCATTCTCGTGCTACCCTTTCTTCAGAGCAAACAAAAAAGACATTCATGCCCATTTCTTGGCCGTTCTGACATTTCAGCATTCCTTCCCACAGAACTTTCAGGTGCCAGTATGAGAATTCAATACAGAAATAATAAAGAAACTATCAGAGTTTCAAACTACCATTTGAAGTTTATTTAAGACTTATGCTATGAACTTTAGATGTGGAAGTCAAGCTCTAGGTGTTTGAGACCAACAGTAGATCTCAATGTTCTACTTAATAGTCTTCAGGAGTAATCCAAGAGATGAGAGTCAGCACCAAGTCACAATTCTTTTTCTCATACTAATTTAGTTTGATCTTGTTTTAGTTACCTGATCTTCCCTAAAATTTAGAAATTCTTCTTTTAGTTAATGTGGCAAGTGAATAGATTGCAGTTCATCTCTCCTGAGTTCAGACAGTTGCATTTCATAGAATCATAGAATGGTAGGGGTTGGAAGGGACCTTTAGAGATCATCTAGTCCAACTCTCCTGCAGAAGCAGCTCCACCTAGATCAGGTCGCATAGGAACGTGTCCAGGTGGGTCTTGAAGAACACCAAGGAAGGAGACTCCACAACACCTCTGGGCAGCGTGTGCCAGGGCTCCCTCATCTGAACAGTAAAATAGTTTTTTCTTATGTTTAGATGGAACTTTTTGTGTTCCAGCTTCTTTCATTACCCCTTGTCCAGTTGCTAGGTAAGACAGAAAAAAGGGATGCCCCAACCAACTGACACCCACCATTTATATACTTGTAAATATAAATGAGTTTCCCCCTCAGTCTCCTCTTCTATAGACTAAACAGCCCCAGTTCCCACAGCCTTTCCTCATATGAAAGATGTTCCAGTCCCCTGATCATCTTGGTGGCCCTGTGCTGGACTGTGTCCAGAAGTTCTCTGTCCCTCTTGAGGTGCCCAGAACTGGACACAGTACTCCAGATGAGGCCTCACCAGGGCAGAATAGAGGGGGGGAACAACCTCCCTAGACCTGCTGGCCGCACTCTTCTTGATGCATCCCAGGATGCCATTGGCCTTCTTGGCCATGAGGGCACATTGCTGGCTCATGGTTAGTTTATTATTAACCAGCTCTCCCAGGTCTCTCTCTTCAGAGCTGCTCTTCAGCAGGCCAATCCCCAGCCTGTACTGGTGCATGGAGTTGTTCCTCCCTAGGTGCAGGATAATAATGGAGCCTTGAACAAACTCAAATGTAGATGTGGTAAGTACTTACACTTCCTAAACTATTTGTACATGAAACTGTAATTTAAGTAACTTTTGCTTTTTGGATTATTGTGATACTATTGTATTGCCTTCCACATTATTTAATTCATTGCTCAGTTGTTTTTGATGTTGAACAGATGTATCAGTCAGTCCACCTTCATTCAAAGAATCAGTGAAAGCTTCACTTGGGCTGCAGACAACTTTTCTCCTTTCTCATGAAATTGAGGGACAGAAATATGTGGAAATGTTCTACTCTTATTGCTTGCATTTTGCTTAGCTTCATAGTATATATACTCTGTTGAATATTAATTGAAGCAGTAAAATTATGTAGGAACTTAGCATGATTCTTGCAATTACTGGAACTGCAGAAACAGAGGAGGCAGTTGATTTTTCTCATTTGGTTTTCTATCTCTGTTAGAAAATCATAATGCAGAACAACTAAGATCTAGAAAAAAGTGTCTTTCAACATAAAGTCTTTACAGAGAGTAGCTTTTCTCATTTAAACAAAAATAACTTCACAAAGGACACCATCTACAAATAAAGAACCAAGGACATTCCTTTGTAGGAAAGGAGAGGAACTGAGTTACATTTCATCTGATGGACTTTATTGATGCACATAGCCATGTTGTCCTGCATCACCAAAGTGGCTGAAGTGCCACTTGCCTAAGACCACATGGAGACAGAGACAGGAATAAAATCCATGAGATTTATAAAAAATATCATCCATAGTACAAATTTAGTAGTTGTGTAACTTAACCAGGTACTCTGCTTCGTTGGACCTGGACTAGAATTCATCTGATTTTGTGATTTATACGTATTGGGATGAAATCAGGATTAATTTGCAGTATTTTTGTTTTGGTAGACTGTTTCATGCAGATGAAACAATTTTTTGGGGAAAAATCTGCGTTTCATGAGAAAGGGCAAAAAGCTGGACAGTTGCACTAAGGAGACAAAACACATCACCTACAGACAAGGACTCAGTCTGGAGGAGAGCTGTGCCTGCAAGTTCAATGAGAAGGGCAGGAGAGTTTTAGGAAAGGAGCTGCTGCTTCTCTCAGTCGTGTTGCCTGGTGGACTACAGGCTCTGCAAATCAAGTTTGACACTGTTTCCCACAACATTCTCCTGGAGAAACCGTCTGCCCATGGCTTGGACAGGTGTACTCTTTGTTGGTTGGAAAACTGCCTTGATGGCCAGGCCCAAAGAGTCATGGTGGAGGGAGTTAAATCCATTTGGCAGCCAGTCAGCAGTGGTGTTCCCCAGGGCTCAGTGCTAGGGTCTGTCTGTTTAACATCTTTATCAATGATCTAGATGAGAGGACTGAGTGCACCCTCAGTAAGTCTGGAGATGATACAAAGCTGGTTGGGAGTGTAGATCTGCTTGAGGACAGGAACGATCTTCAGAGGGACCTGGACAGGCTGGAGAGATGGGCTGAGGCCAATGGTATGAGGTTCAATAAGGCCAAGTGCTGGATCCTGCACTTGGGCCACAACAAACCTTTGCAATACTACAGGCTTGAGCAAGAGTGGCTGGAAAGCTGTCTTTTGGAAAAAGACCTGGAGGCATTAATTGACAACCATCTGAACATGAGCCAGCAGTAGGCCCACATGGCCAAGAAAGCCAATGGCATCCTGGCTCATATTAGAAATAGTGTGGCCAGCAGGACCAGGGAAGTGGTTGTGCTCCTGTATTCAGCACTGGTGAGGCTGCATCTTGAATACTGTGTCCAGTTCTGGGCCCCTCACTGCAAGAAGGACATTGAAGTGCTGGAGTATGTCCAGAGACAGACAGTGAAGCTGGTGAAGGATCTGGAGAACAAATCTTATGAGGAGTGGCTGAGGAACTGGGGTTGCCTAGCTTGGACAAGAATAGACTGAAGGAAGACATGACCCCTGTCTACAACTACCTGAAAGGAGGTTGTAGCGAGGTGGGGTCAGTCTCTTCTCCCAAGTAATGGATGGTAAGACAAGAGAAAAGGGGCCGAAGTTCTGCCAAGGGAGGTTTAGTCTGGATGTTAGGAAGAATTTTTTCACTACCAGAGTTGTTAAAAAGGTTACCCAGGGATGTGCTAGGATCACTGTTGCTGGAGATATTTAAAAGACGTGTAGATGAGATGTTGAGGGACACGGTTTAGTGATGGGCTTGGCAGTGCTGAGTTAGTGGTTGGACTTGATGATCTTAAAAGTCTTTTCCAGCCAAAATGGTTCTATAATTCTATAAGCTGGTTCAACTGAGCAGTTGCCTGAAGTTAAGTAGATTGAGGTAGAAATGTTTACTGAAAGCTGATAGGGAGTTATTACAGGCTCTCTAGAAAGTTCTGTATTGCCACTTGGCCCCAGATGTGCATGAGACCATGAAACTGGCTGTCTTCTTCTTCCCCTTACCCCTACTCTGCCTTTGTAAAAAGATATCCACATTTACTCAATCCACAGACCTAAAGGGAAATGTTGGAAGGATATCTTCATTTTCGTCTGCCTTCTCAGTCTGATCCTGTATGAACATATGGCTTAGTATGATGTGCACTACTGGCAAACTAAAGGGACAGTTGGGATTAAAGTCTCAAAGCTTTCCTAATGTCAGTGGTAGACAACCCTGTGCCCTGCAGAGATGTCAAAGGCACTGTTGGGGTACATGACTTCTCAGAGTGCTGAAGGTCTTCCCAACGTGGTCTCTCCCAGGCAGAGCCTCTGCATTCAAATCCTTGCCTCTGGTGATCAAACTAATTTCCACATTAAATGAGTGGAGGCAAGAGTCACGTAAGCATTAAAAAATACTTAGGAAAGGAGAGGACACAAACCACAGCAGTAAATCCACAGCCATATCAGTTTTAAGAGTTAAAGCCAGCCTGTAAGAGAAAAGGACAGCTGCCCATATGGTCTTTGGTGGCTGTGTTTGAGAATTTCTTCTGTAGACAGACACATAGACTAATGAACTTGGCCATCATATTTTGAGAGGAGATTCATAGGCGTACAAAATCTCCTGGGAATGCTTTCAGAGAGAGATAAAATGAAAATGACACCAAGTGCTACTGTATAGCTTGGGCTGGCAGGGTAGGCTTTCTGCTACTTGGTACCTTGCTCTGTAGAGTGCTGAGAATAGCTGGGTTAGGGTAAGGACGTACTAGCATTTATCTTATTTTCTAACTGACAAAACCTTTAACTGAGACAGCTTCATTTTTAGTTCCCTTCAAGTCGGGGGCAACTATAAACATAATAAAATTTTGCAAGCACACCAATTTCAGCTTCAATGACTTTGGCTATTTTGATACCTGTCTGAAACCATAGCCCTATCACCAATTCAGAAAGCAGGAGCTATTTTGACAAGTCCTCTGATCCTATGGGTTTTATCTAAGCCCACTATGCACAGGGTGGCCATTTCTTTTTAACTGGGGAAGGGAAAGGAAAAGTCATTGTCTCCTTTCAGAAGACAACCTATTGGAGTGGGACTGGTGGGTGCAGGGACTACAGCATCCTGGAGACCCAGTCGTTGAACAATTTGTTTCAACACATTTTAAAATGCATCCCACAAACACAAATCCCACCCTATATTAAGAATGTGTCCTAACTGTCCATGGACAAAAAGCAATCATAAATGCTAAATATTTTCTGAATATAAAGCATCTAGAAGAGGGAACAGCATTACTCCTTGTAAGAATGGCCTCTTGCTTTGGGCAATACATGGGTTTAAGTTTCTTCAGGCTGACTTCATTCACAAAGCTTATTTTAAAAGGAAAAACAACTGCCTTTATTAACACTTGCCTTCATGTTTAGTACTGTAACCATCTCTATATTGCTTTCCTCATCCCTGGTGTAACGGAAAGAATACTTGAGCATCGCAAATACTTGTCAAATCAAACAAATTATAAATACCTTATGGAGGATATGAATTGGATGCTAAATAAAGAAGGTATTTAAAAATATAGTATCTGGTGAAGTAAAGCATTGTAAGAAATAAATAATAGTCCTTACTATAAATTGATTAATACTTGAGATAAGAAATACCTTTTTGAGCCTAATCTCTGAAGTCTGGCACAGAATTTGCTTTACTGTCCTGGGGGATTCTTTCATAGACTATTAGATGTCACTGGGAAATGTTTCCTGATATCCAGCTGAAATAATTTCCTGCTCTGTTTTTTTTTTTGTTGGGTTTCTTTTTTGTCTTTTCACTGGTTCTCTGGTGTAGACCTGTGAAGCCACAGGGTGATACAAGAAGTGTTACCAGTTCACACCAGCCGAAGAAACAGCCCACAGACTCTTAATCTTCCCTTAGATGAGTTTTACCTTTTTTCATGAATTCCTCTTCAGATATTTCCTGAAGCCATAGGAGTCATTTTGTCCAGCTGCACAATTTTAGCTGCTTACATTTTTGTCATGGTAGGTGTATAGTTTAGGATTTGCTTACAAATCACGGGGACTGAATAAAAAAGCACAATATTATTAGCATTCCTTTTCTCAGTGTCATGTCATTTGTCAGTTTTTTAGGCTATTTAGTTTAATTTCAGGTTTTATTTCATTACTCCAATTATTGCATGGATCAAGATTTCTGGAAATTTTTTCAGAGATTTAAGGTTTCAACAAGGTGTAGATCTCTATTCATCTCTATTTACATATATATATAAGTGAAATTTATTCTGGTTGTAGACAATGGATAGACAGATCCCTGAGGTTATTGCCTTTATGTTGTTGGTATTCTGTATCACTAGGAATTAACTTGTCTGACTGTAATAAAAAAAACTTTACTTCTGTAATAGGCAGAAAAATGCAGTTGCTTTTTCAGTATTGCATACAGTAAGCTCAAAGGCTCTCAGTGTATTTTAATAAAGTTACAGTTGACTGAGGGAGATTAACCTTATGCTAATCATTGTAAATATAAAACCTGATCTTAGATGGTACTTAACACAAAGACTAATGATGTAATTTATTAATACAAACTTAGTAAGTTAGTTTTTTTAGTGGTTAAGTAGCCATTCTAGAATTTGACAAATCAATACATCTGCCAATCTATAATATTTATAGTGCACTTCCAGTCACGACAAGACATGCTGCTTCTGATTTCAGACAGCACGGAGAAAGTATCTTGCAAGTTGGCTGCATTTCATCTCTTTAAAGCATCAACTTTATCAACTTTATCAAGTTAATGACCTTGATGAAGAAACAGAGGGCACTGTCAGCAAGTTTGCTGATGATACTAAACTGCGGGGAGTGGCTGACACACCAGAGGCTGTGCTGCCATGCAAAGAGACCTGGACAGGCTGGAGAGTTGGGGAGGGAGAAATCTAATCAAATTCAACAAGAGCAAGTGTAGAGTCTTGCATCTGGGAAAGAATAACCCCATGTACCAGTACAGGTTGGGGAATGAACCCTTAGTAGTGCAGGAGAAAGGGACCTGGGGGTCATGGTGGAAGCAGGATAAGCATAAGCTAGCAGTGTGCCCTCGTGGCCAAGAAGGCCAATGGCATCCTGGGGTGTATTAGAAGGGCTGTGGGCAGTAGGTTGAGACACCTACTCTCCTCCCCCTCTACTCTGCCCTTGTGAGAATCTGGAATATTGTGTCCAGTTCTGGACCTCTCAGTTCAAGAATGACAGTGAACTGCTGGAGAGAGTCCAGTGCAGGGCCACCAAGATGAAGAAGGAAGTGGAGCATCTCCCTTATGATGAAAAGCTGAGGGAGCTGGGGCTCTTCAGCTTGGAGAAGAGGAGATTGAGGGGTGATCTCATTAATGTTTAAGGGTGGGTGTCAGGAGGATGGAGTCAGGTTTCTCTCTATGGTGTCCAATGATAGGACAAGGGGCAATGAATACAAACTAGAACATAAGAAGTTCCAAAGAAATGTAAGGAAAATCTTCTTCACTATGAGAGTGATGGAGCACTGTTAACATCTTTATCAGTGATTCTTCATATATTTTAGGACCTATCATATGTCCTTACTTAAGGAGATGGATATTCATGCCAAAAATAATAGTTAAAGAAGGTTGTTTTTCTGGAGACTTGTGTAAAGAACAGGCTATAACACATATTTTACATGTATTTCTGAAATTAGCACAGTAATAATGTCTAGCCTTGTTTACAGAGTAATCTTCTGTCTCACGATGTGAGGATCTTGACCAGGATTTGACTAGGTTTCCATTAGAAGATCCCACAATAATTTAATAGGAAAACTAGTAACTAAGTAGGGAGAAGTCATAGGACAGAACACAACCCAAATGCACCCTATGCTTTCTTTCAGAGAAAGCAAGAACAAAAGATGTCTATTTGGCCTTGCATAAATACTCACATTAAAGTACTTTGGACAAAATTCAAGGACATATTCTTTCTTCACTGAAATCAGTAGCAAAAATCTCAGCAACACCTCTGTTTCCAGCATATCTATCCCACATCTCTCCACCTCAGATTGTTGCTACATTGACAGTCTTCTCTCTGAGTGACACAGGAACATGCTGGTTAGTGACTATGATGTGAGCATCTACTACCACCATTGTAGGCAATGGTCACTGGAGCTTGTTTAAGTAGAGATGAGATACCAAGGACTGCTTCCAAGTTGTTAGAGATTTAGGGACTGGTCTTTTCTGAAGTAATACTTTGGCACAGAAAAGCTGCTGTCATCCATATGAAGGTTTTCTTTAAGTGATATTTTATGTTATGAAAGATATCACCTCTGGGAAACAGGAGTTAGGCTAAAATGATGGTATGAAAGGAGGAGGTTTTGTCTTCTTTATTGACAAAGTCCAATATGTCTCTTGCATGTTTCTTCTGGACTTCTTTAATTATTATAAATGATTTCAAGGTTTTGTGTAGATAATCTAATATTGTTATTATACTACAATTATCATATTAATAGGTGCTATATGTGGTACCACAAAGCTGAAGTATTTTCCTAATGTGAAATCAATTTGAATCTCTAACTACAGTACTTGTCACTCTTCCATAACATCTACATTTGAAGGAATCTTTTTTTTTGGTTGTAGTGCTTGAAGGTTTATTATTTATTCATCAGCTTCTTAAGTTAGCCTTGGTATCTCAGCTTTCTGTAGCAGTGCATGCTGATTAGTGTTTTCTAGAAAGATTTGACATGTTAGGCTGATGCTGGCAGAGAGGTGGATAGCATATGTAGTGCATTATCACTATACATTTTAGCTGTTGACAGTGACAGAAGTAAGCTGACATTAACACATCTTGATAAGTGATACTGCTATTACTAGCATTGCTTTTATCATCAACTACTCAAAACATTGAACTAGGACTCTGACTTGATGCTATAATAAATGTGGTAGGTATTAACATACATATCACTTTGACTTCTTCATGACATATGCCTTGACAAGCCTATGATTATTGTATATTGCTTCAGTTAACTTGTTAGCATTGCCCTTAACATCTCCTTCACAAGGCAATAATCTGTTTTTTTTTTTCCTTTTAATTTTTTTATGGTAGAAATAGTATTTATTGGTTTGGATGTGAAATACCTATAGGCAACATTTTAGTGCAAGAGACTGGTATACAATTAATTTCATTGCCAGCAACTCAAGATGCTGGAAAGAGATTCAATGTCATCCAAGGTTTATTTCTCTTTCAAAGGGTACAAACCCATTTTGTTTCCATAAAAAACAAATATCTGGAAAAATATACATTTTCGATTGAAAATGGGATTGTGTTATTATTGTGTAATGACTGATATATGTTTTAAATGTGCTAATCATTCCATTGCAATTTAAAACTAACTGGAGGTTGCTAAGATGATTAAGGGAGTGGAGCATCTCCCTTATGATGAAAGGCTGAGGGAGCTGGGGCTCTTTAGCTTGGAGAAGAGGAGACTGAGGGGTGACCTCATTAACATTTACAAATATGTAAAGGGTGGGTGTCAGGAGGATGGAGCCAGGCTCTTCTCTGTGATATCCAGTGATAGGACGACTGGCAATGGGTATAAGCTATAACATAAGAGGTTCCAAAGAAATACAAGGAAGAATTTCTTCACTCTGAGGGTGATGGGGTACTGGCACAGGCTGCTCAGATGGGTTGTGGAGTCTCCTTCTCTGGGGACACTCAAAACTGACCTGGATGAGTTCTTGTGTGACCTACTCTTGGTGGTCCTGCTCTGGCAGGGGGGTTGGACTAGATGACCTTTCGAGGTCCCTTCCAACCCTTGAGATTCTGTGATTCAGTGATTCACTGAATGTATATGACTGGTATGAAAATAATAGGCTGATTTAACAGGGATATTCTGAAAAATCCTACTTGGCAAACTACATAGCCTTCCAAACTACAGAAATTTGAAGGTAATATAACTGACATGGACTCAGAGCAAATGGTGGGAAACTGAGCTGTGAAAGTTTAGCTTTCACGAGTCCATGATGACTTACCACTTTAGATCTCAGTGGAATACACTGGGCCATAGATTTTAATCTTATTTGCACTATGTGGATACTATGGATCCATAAAGTAAGATAAAGTAAGCATAAACAGTCAATGTGTGTAAGAAATTTGAACAGAAAAGATATTTTGTGAAAAGTGAATGATGTTTGCTTGGACCTGTGAGCTGGAACTACAATGGCTCTTAGTCTAGTGTTACCTTTGCAGTATTAAACTTCAGGTGCCTTGGGGTCTCTTGTTATCCCTAGGTAGTGCTGCAAGCTTGATAGCTTGTGGTGCCATGTTTAAAGGAAAAGGTGCAAATGCCTCCCACTGTGCTTTGTGCCATCTGTATGGGAACCACTTTGGTGTTGAGGGTGAGTCATTTGGTTACAATGGAACTGTGCTGTACTTATTAAATTAAATGAAGTGTTACACAATTAGCTTCAGCTTTGCATGGCTGCTGACCCAGACTGGCTCAGGTCTCTGACGCTCAGAAGTTTGAGAAGGGATCACTGGGAACTATCTGTGATAATGACCCAAGAAAGTTGTCATCCCAAAGTCATGTTAGGGAGCTGCCTCAGAGAGCCATCAGGAAAAGCCAGCTGTAGAAAAGGGTCTAAATCCATGGCCCTTAAAAGTGGTAAATGTCTGATGGGCCACAGGGAAGCAGCTTGCCTTGTTCAGCATTCTCAGCTGTGACTCTTTCCAGATTTAGGCCTCTAAACTAGGTATCAGTTTCTTATGAGAATTAAATTATTGAAGATACCATGCTGGATCAGCCAGAGTCCCATCTTGTCCAGTGTCCTGTCTCAGGCTGTGGCTGGTAGCTTTAACCAAAAAAAAAAAAGAGAAAGGAGCAAGCATTATGAGTTGAACTCAGATGTCTTCACTTGCAGGAGAACTACAATATCTTATCATTAGGCATAGAGTATGTGAATGAGTTTTTCCTACTGGAAGTCTTTCATGTTGTTTAACAAATTGAATATTCACAGGGCCACAGTAGGGGATTTAAATTGTCCTTTCATTCCTGTGTCCTGATGATCAGCTAGTCCTTATCTCATTCTACATTGTCTTAAATACAAATTATTTGCATGGATGTTTTTTAAGAATTTCAGTGTATTTTTAAATGAATTCATCCATTCAACTTCATTCTAAATTAGTTTTTGTTGGTATTTTAACATGTTTTTTTTCCTAAGTGTCTTTATTACAGGCTTTTTTTCCTCCCTTTTCTTAAATGACTCAGTTTCCTCAGAAAATTCTAAGAATATAAGAAAACATTCTCAATTCTGAACAGAATTTACTTGAGTTCTTGAAAATCTTTTATATTGGATGGCAAAAACTAACAAGACACTGACATTTGGTGGCTCTTTGCTACTACATAAGTAGAATGAGAGAGTTTATTTTGCAAACCAGTTGCTATGAGGGATACAGTGCATAAAAATTCTTATCCCAAATACACTTTCTAAGTGTGTATATGTATACTGATCTTTTTAAAGTGATGCCAAACAGCAAAAACAAGATAAATATATTACAAGTAATGCAGAATTCAATGCTGCTGAGAAATCCTGCAAAAGGGTTTTCCATGATGTTTCAGGCTTGTTTTACCAGATATGAGAAGTCACACAAATGCAAGTGATAGATTAATACATTCAAAGGAGTTATCCCTTGGAAGTGGAGACTCATTCTCACACTGCCCAGGGAAGAAGTAATAGTAGGCTAGTTAAATAAGCCCCACATATTTTTGTTTTGCAGTTACAGCAACTACAGCCCATAGGTGATTGGTTCACTATCTGTACCTCCACTGACAGATGATAACATTTTAAAATAGACCCACAGTTATGCACACATGGTTTAGGAGAGATAAGCCGAGGCTGGATGAGAAAGCAACTTCTGAAGTGTGCCACTTGGGTAATTATGGGGGCTGGAAAAAGTTGATCATCTAGAATTTGATCTTTTATGCTATACAGCATAATTCTTGTGGGATCATGCCTTTAATTGCTCTTCATGGAATGAAATATATTTTTAAGTAGGCAGGTGCAAATGTATCGTGGTACTTTTTTTTTTACATGCTCTCAAAAACTTCATAAAAATTGTCTCAAAACCTATTTTTTTCCCAGGTAACCATTACAAACTCTAGAGTTTCATGTGAGAATGGCCTATTCTATTTTATGACGACAAGTATATAGTCTGCTGACACTGCTATTTGCAAAAGCAAATCCCAAATATTTGACACATCTCCACCCACTTAGCATTCTCCTGTTTTTCATTTTACAGACACACACACACACACACAGAGACAGACACATATTTTCTGCAGAAAGGATGCCAAAAGCCTCTTGTACTTGAATGCTCTAATGAATGTTTGAGGTTCTATTAAACCAGAAGGAAAGTGTAATGAATAAAAAATAGTTTGTGCCCTATGCAGGAGATAGGGAGCTCTGAAGCAGACCTGATTTTGTTTTTGTAGCAGAAATCTCCAATATAAGCTTTTTTTGCTGTTGAATTCTGCAAAGAACAGCTACGAGACAGTGCAGCCTTAAATCTTGTGTTTGTCATCAGTAAGAAGCCAAACAAAAATGCCTGCCAATTACTTTAAACCTATCTGTGACTGTGTTCTTCGAATGTATTGTTTTGGAAGAAGAATAAGGGCTGATGACAACCCTTCAGTCTAGACCCTTCATCTGCAGCCCACTAGCTTGTTTGTGAGTTTCAGGTACTACAGTGGGTCTTGGCTGCTCACTGGTGGAAGGCAGGTGCCAGCAATTGACGCAGAACAAAAAGCATACTTTAAAGCAGCCTGAAGCTCCTTGCTCACTCCTCAAACCGTCTACTCAAGACCTTAGTTTCATGATTTTTTATTTCCATGACCCTGAGAGGTCATATCACCATTCAATGACTGGGTTTGACATTTCTAGCTAAGAAAAACTTTGTCTGAAGGAAAGTTTCAACTTTTGGCAGTATATTTTCTGATGTTAATGGAGGAAGACATCTTTCCAAGTTTATGCTGAAAAACACATCTGAGAAAGAGACATCTGAACATAGCCTGATAGCTAGGGCATTCATCAGTGCTAAATTTCCATCTTGTCCTTCAAAGAGAGGCATATTCAAAAGCTGTTCTTTCTCTCTCTTCTGATGTTTCCACTGGACAGTCCATTGTGAATTCAAGGAACCTTCCAGAGGAAAAGTGAGTAAGAGCAAATAGATTCTGTTAAAAGATTTGTTTCAAGCAAACTGACTTTTTTATGTGGAAGAAAATATTTAAATGAAAAACTAGTCCACTTCAAAACTGCGAAGGAGATGAGATTTCCTCTGTATAAGGGCAATGTAGGGTAATCTGAGGCAATACTACATACAACAAACAGTGTTTGACTTCTATTGAAGTCAAAGGCAATCTTTTAACTGAATGAAATTTTACCAGCTACTAGTATATCTGGTAATTTCATACAAGGATCTTTTCTGGGAAGCAAAGGAAAATAAGTACTTGGTACAAGAGGGCTTTTGAGTCACTTCAAAAAATAATTTGTTAAATTTCCTTAACTTTCAAACTCTTTTCTCCATGCCAACTTCTGGCTAATTAACAAATAATGCCTAATAGGCAGGGCTGATGCAAAATCAGAGACTGAGGCTGTAAGACATGTCCTGAATGGGGTAAATATTTTTTTCTTTTGTAAGATGCGTGTTGTTACACTTCCCTTTAAGTCAGAGAATGAGCATTTCAGAAGAGAGGACAGATCCTGTGGGCACATCTCCCTTGTGCTTTTCTTGAGTGTCTAGCTCTCCTGTTGTCCTGTGTCAGTGCTGTAATCAAAACCTCAGCTGGATAATGTTGGCAAGACTGAGCTCCTAATAATTTAGAGCTGACTAGAAACAGCTCTAGTCAGTAGGAACGTAAAATCTAACACCATGAAAAAGACTGAATTTGACAGAAATAGTAGAGCAATGCCCTGTTCTTAAAAACTGTTAAGATAGTTTTAAATAAACTTGAAGCTTTACTATGATGCACTCATAAATAAAATTACATGAATGCAATTGTGAGTGCTTTATTAAAAATACTTACGATTTCCTAATATTGCTCATAGGACTTAAATCTCTAGGATAAAGAATCCTTGAGTTATTTGCTGAAGTATAAGAAGGAGTTTTATTAAGTCCAAATCTGTTTATTATCTATAAATCTTCTAACTTGTCAAAACACTGTGTGAAAATGTAGCTTATGCATGTTAGGATCTTTCCTGTTGAATTTAAAAGAAGGATATATATTTGATGTCTTATTTAATGATGCCTTCTCATGGAATTTAAAACTTTAACTAATATGTCAAAACAACAAATTGATAATTGAAATACCTTAACATTTTTATTTTTATATTAACGTTTTAATTTAAATAATTTAAATTGCAGTAGTCATTTCCACCTGAAACAGGTTTTTTAGGAGATGGATGAAAAACAGAAACCAACCTCTGTTGGTAGCAAATTATGCATATATAATATTATTTTCAGAGTTTTATAGTTGAGTCTAACTCAGAATTGCGTTTCATTTGGAATAATGTGTATTGTTATAATGGAGAGCATGATGATAAATAGTGCTGCTCTATTACGAGCAATGACATAAATAAGATTCAATTGACATCCAAGATAAATTTCTTCCTTTTTCAAAGCTAAGAACAAGTTCAGAAATGGCATCCATTTTCCCAGTTCTCAGGTAAAAACTGACTTGTTTCAAGTAACTTTCAGCAAAAAATGATCCAAAGTGATTTTAAAAAGTTTCTTCTGAAATGAAAAATGTTTAAAGTTTCTTCTGAAGTCTTGCAGGACTGTCTTCAATCCAGACATTTTAGAACATTGCAGTCACCAAGCAATGTTCTCCCTGTATCTGGTAGCTCTACTCTTAGGAGACTGCAGAGTCATCTGCTACTAAGGCAAAAGGAGCAAAGGTCTTTTTGAAAGGCTATAGAATTGTGTGACATAAAATGTATAGTTTGAAGCAGAGGGTATATGGCTTCAGCTAATAAAAAACAGAGCACAAAATAACCTTGACTTAAGAACACTCTTAAGAGAATCCAAGTGCTAAACCACCAGTCAGGAGGACAGGTAAATTTGGCTTATCTTCAACATCTTCATCAACGACCTGGATGACGGGACAAAGTGTACCCTCAGCAAGTTGGCTGATGACACCAAACTGGGATACCCCAGAGGCTGTGCTGCCATTCAGCAGGATCTCGACCAGCTTGAGAGTTGGGCAGAGAGGAACCTCATGAGATTCAACAAGGACAAGTGCAGCGTCCTGCAACTGGGAAGGAACAACCCCATGCACCAGTACAGGGTGGGGGTCTAACTGCTGAAGAGCAGCTCTGCAGAGAGAGACCTAGGAGTCTTGATAATAAACTGCACATGAGACAGCAATGTGCCCTCGTGGCCAAGAAGGCCAATGGCATCCTGGGATGCATCAAGAAGAGTGTGGCCAGCATGTCAAGGGAGGTTCTTCTCCCCCGCTACTGTGCTCTGGTGAGGCCTCATCTGGAGTCCTGTGTCCAGTTCTGGGCTCCTCAGCTCCAGAGAGACAGAGAACTGCTGGGGAGAGTCAAGCACAGGACCACCAAGATGATCAGGGGACTGGAGCATCTTTCATAGGAGGAAAGGCTGCGGGAACTGGGGCTGTTTAGTCTGGAGAAAAGGAGATTGAGGGGAGATCTTACTAACATTTATAAATATTTAAAAGGTGGGTGTCTGGAGGTTGGGACATCCCTTTTTTCTACAGTAGCTAGCAACAGGACAAGGGGTAATGGGATGAAGCTGGAACACAAAAAGTTCCACTTAAATATAAGAAAAAACTATTTCACAGTTCAGGTGAGGGAGCCCTGGCACAGGCTGCCCAGAGGGGTTGTGGAGTCTCCTTCCTTGGAGGTCTTCAAGACCCACCTGGACACGTTCCTATGCGACCTGATCTAGGTGAACCTGCTTCTGCAGGGGTGTTGGACTAGATGATCTCTAAAGGTCCCTTCCAACCCCTACCATTCTATGATTCTATATTGGTTATGTCACTTAATGCACAACTTCAGGGTAACCAGTTCTCCATGGTTTAAAGATATATATGGAATATATTGGAATTACTATCAAAGTCAAGCTTCATTATACCAAACTTTTTTTAGGCTATTACAGGACATAGGGGCTTTGAAATATTTTAAGGTGATAAAAATGTTTATAAAATCTCTGAAATTGTACTTTTGGCAATATACTAACACATTTGCTTCTTTAGATCTACTGTTTATACATGTATGCCTTCCTGCAATTGCTTAGAATGAAAATGACACGTGAAATTACAAGTACGTAGGAATTAAATACTGAATCTGCATTCTTTGTTACTATATGCAAACATGTTTTCCATTGCATTGTCACCCATATTTTTACACTGAGAACTTCCGAAGAAAAATCTTGGTAGGAAGTAAATGGCAACAGGTAGATTTTTGTTTGTTAAAATTAAGTTGTCTGCTCTTTTTCTAATACTATGATCCTTTCAGTTAGTTCATAGCATCTATAGAGATAGTGTTACTTACACATTTTCAGCTGAAAGTCTGAAGTGTTGTTTGTAACATTAACAGGGTTTTGCTTAAATTTGGAAGAGTCTTCCAAAGAAGTCTGACATAAGTAGCATACTTGGTCATGAAGCCAAACCTAAGTACACTGTGTGTTCTCACTTTCATAGAAATCTGCTTCAGATGTTGAAGATTGCAAACAGGAAATGGAGAGTGACCAAGAGAAATATGGGTGATAAGAGATTAGTAAGGATAACACAGAAAGAGGAAGGAAAGAATCACTGGTCAGTCAATGTGTTAATTGACACTGAAATATAAGACCAGGACCATAAGGCTAGCAAGAAGGAAAACTTGATTGCTAAAGTAAACAACATCATTTATATCTCTATTCTGACAGGAATATTACCTTCAGGGCAAAACCAGAACTTGACTTAGGTAAAGATGGTTGTGTGAACGGGATGGCCTTAGTTATGGCCTTAGTTATGAAGAGCTGCTCGTCTGGACTCTCATGGAAACTTTGGTAGATGCCATACGTCATCCCTAAGTACAGGAGTTTGAGAGGTGAGAATTGTCCTAAGTTAAGACTGATGTGTTAACTCCACATGTTACCTGCACCAAAACTAGTCAAATTCTATCACGTGGATGCAGGATATCTGGGAATATATGGTGAAGAAGTTGCAGTTACCCATGACTGTCAGAATGTTTTAGTATAGACATGATTATAGGTACTCACTCAGGGCTCCACAGGAAGCCTGAGGTAATGTATAGATTTCAGTTTGCAGGCGGCCCGGGTTTGTTGGCTAAAGAAATCATGCTTGTTCTTGGTACTAAATGTACAGTCTGCTGTGGAAAATTTGCTCCTATTCTTTCTCCTACACTCTAAAATATCTGAAGAATGATACTTGACTGTATTTGGCTGAATGATTATGCTAGAGTGCAAAACTCAAAATGTATTTTTTTTCATGAGACAAAGTGAAGTTTGTAAAATGACAATACTTCACACAAACGCTTTTGTTGGAAAAAAGAAAATTACTGAATTGAAACAAGTGTAGCTGTTCTTCCAAATAGACAAAGTTGCATGAAAATAACCCTGGCACTGTTAAGCACATAGTATCTTTGACATCTGGGAAATCTCAAGTTAAATGTTTAAAGACAACTGCTTTTTAATAATTAGCACAAGAGAAGAAAATGAGATCCTAAGTTTATCATGCTTTTCTGTGAATGTGCAGAAGCAGCCAACAGCCATTCAGCTTTACCTTTTTGTTTGTTAGTAGCTGAGTGCCAGAATAATTACTCTTTGTAGCCAGCATTCTTCTGGGCCCACACAGACCTACTCAGAAAATAGCTCATTAAAAGGCCATCTGAAAATCTTTGCTGAGAAGGGGAAAATAGGACCTCTTCTTCAGTTTTATCATACACATTTCTTCACAGCTTTTTTATGTTCATTTTTCACATATATTCCAACTGTGCTCTAGAGAAGCCTGGGGAAAGAGGCATGTGAATCGTCAGCTGACTGAGTTTTATTAGCAGAGAACAGGTAAGAATGCTTGTAGACGGGCTTGTATTGATTATTTGTTAAATCTCTTACAGAGTTAATTGTAAAGAATGGTGTGGCTTCTGATAGGAAGCTATTTCTGATTATACAGGATGAAATAATCCATTTCTTAATGATTAGAATACCAACTGTCTCCTATGGTAGGTTTAAAAGCTGAGAATCTAGTGCCTGATAACTCCACAATACTCTGTGTATCTCTAGTGTACCATCAATATTGTACCTCTGTTCTCTTCCTTAAGGAAAGGAGCTGAAGGATCTGGTTTATCTAATATTATAGAACTTTCTTTGCTGTCTTCTGGAATATCACTAGAAAAAAAATGAGAGTAGCTAGACTAGAAGTATTCAGTCTGGTCATATAAGAGCTGATAAAGTCTAAGGTTTTAATTTCCACTTCATTAAATCTATGAAAGCATGTTTTTAATACTTTTTTTCCAATTGATCAAAAAACCTGATAAATCCCAGTGCCAGATAGCTTTTTGGATCTTGAAAATAATATTTGAGAGTATTTGTGATCAATTAGTGAGATATCTTGAAAATGTGGAAGATGTGCTATTATCTGTCATTGATATGCAGGTGTCAGTTGCACAGCCTTTGAAAACTGCAGCTGTATAGCTCTATTTATTCCTCTGTAACCTTTGAATCCTTGCTTCAAAAATATAGATCCTTAGCAAGAAAAATACCCAGACACAAGATGCAGCAGCTTGGGAAAGAAGGTATCTGTTGAAAATGTCATACTTCAGAGATTTAAAATAAATAAACCCAAAATAATAACAATAATTATTAATCATAATAATCATCATCACCCAAATGCAGGAGACAACTTCATAAAATCTGCGGTGCCAAGAGCAAATCTCATCAATCTTTTCTTTCCTCCTGTCATATCAATTATTTTTAAATGAAAAGCTACTTTTCCATTAAACTACGCTGGGTCAATATTTTTTAAAAACTAACCTAAAAAGCGATTAAAATCTGTAAATGTACTTTTAACATTATTTAGCTGATAGCAGACAAATTAGAGGAAAAGGAAATTTTTAGGGAAGCAGAAATAGTCAAAAGGAATGAGGAGACAGTTGTCATTGATGAGCATATACATACACTACCTACAGGATGTGCATGAGTAACAGCATCTCTTTGCTTTATGGGGTTTCAGTGAAAGCAGATGGAGCTGGTTGTTTGTACCCGAGGCAGCAGGTGATGGATGATGTGAACTATTAACCTGAGGCAGGAAGAACAAGCACATTTAAGCCACTCAGAGATAGCTGAAGTCACCTGAAGATGAAAGGATGGGAGAGACTTCCCAGTGTTTGAAATAGTCCTGTAACCGCTCCTGAAAAGAAGTGTTTTTCCTTGCTGAAAGTGCTGGAGGTGATAATGAATTTGAGCCTGAACCTGTGGTCTTTCACACTTGGAGATAATTTTTTTAGATTAAGTACTGCAATACTAGGTGATGGTAGAATAAAGGGCCATGGTTGTTCATTTCTTGCTGTCAAACTTGGATGAGAGTTGGATGCTCTATGTTGAAATGTTTACCTGAGCTAGTTATACCTGAGGAAACATGGAGATACTGGCAGTGTTGTTGTATATGCTGACACATTGCTAAAATGCCCTTGCTGACAGTAGGTTTGCAGTAAAGCACTGAGAGCCCTGACATCCAACACATCCTCATCAGAGTGCACGAAGGATTTCATACACAACCGGACTGGCTTAAACACACCTGCAAAACTCAGCTGCTAAAATAAGGCTGTACCAGTCCTCCTTCAGTTGTCTGTAAAGAAAGCAGGAAGGCAGTTCTTAAAAAATGAGCAGAAAAGTTGCATGGGTGGGAAATGTTTGACCTGATTTTCTGTGTCCAAATCACCTCTATGACTCAAGGATGGTGTACAAGAGCAAATACCTTGTGCAAATCAGATGAGCTACAGAAACATACACAGAGTTGCAAAACTTTGTAGGTAATATAAATGAAATATTAACAGTCTAATCACAGAGCTATAATGTTGTTAATTCCCTTTTTCCTAACAGGGATTCAAATTGTAGGAGGCAGTCATCACAACCAATATTTATGAGAACACTTTTTATTAGACAAGCTATTGTCATTATTGTCTCCTTCCTTGGAGGTCTTCAAGACCTGCCTGGACATGTTGCTATGTGACCTGATCTAGGTGAACGTGCTTCTGCAGGGGGGTTGGACTAGGTGGTCTCTAAAGGTCTCTTCCAACCCCTACCATTCTATGATTCTATGATTCAAAGAATGAGGCTTTTCTTATCAACAGAGGATAACTTTTCATATGATGCATTTAGTTACTCATGCAGGTCTCTCATACACTCATGCACAAACTAACAGCTACCCAACTGCAGTCGGTTTACTTTTATGTGTTTGCTAACAGTTCACTTGTTCTTGTTTCATTGGACAGCAAACTCTATGTTATAATTAATTCTACCATGTTTGATATGTTTTGCATTTGTTAGATGCTGTTTCTTCACTTCCTCTGCTGTCCTTAATATCAGCACAATGATTGCATTCCTGTAGTGAGTTATAATTGATTGTTAATGATATGTGCTTGTAGCCCTAGGGTCCTTATTCTGTACTTACACTTTCAAGACTTCTGCTATTATCTTGTGCTTATATTTTTGGAGGCATTTGTTAAAAACCCCTTGTTTCTCCAACAACCTTCAAGATTTGCTTTCCTGATAACATGATGTATGGTTTATTAGCACATACATATCCTTTTTCTGCAGTTCTCAATAGTTAGTTCACTGTACAAAAATAATGGTTCATCACAAGATACACACAGAGACATGTATAGTCACAGGTGTGATACCTGGCATGACCTGCTCCAGAAAGGTATTTCTTGTAACACTGTCACTGGTGTGTTGCTAAGCTTGCTTTGCAATGCATCTTTGAAAGAAGGACTGATGAGGTGCTCATCTGTGGTGTCAGTACCATGTGGGCTTGATCCTTCTGCAGTGGTGAGGGCAGGACTGGCAGTAGTCAGTGATTTGCTAGGGAAACCTTACCAGGTGAGCCTCAACTCCCTTGGGAGGCAGCTGGTCTGGCTGAAAATCCTTTGACCCTTACCATTTAGATTCAAAAAAAACAAAGAGCAAACAGCTGGTGCATGTTACAGCAAAAAAACATTTGCTACCTCATCCCACAGTACCAATCTCTCAGCTCTAATGGATGTAAAAATGCATTTATTTCTATTCCAAGTGCTTGATCTGAAAACCACCTGCTTATGGATAAGTGCAGCTTTTAAGAAAAGAAAACGAGGGAAGTTGTGTCATAGACATTAATGAGACAGCAGCATTCTGGGACTCTCTGGCGGGGCTGAACTCTCAAAAAACTTTTACAGGAAAAAGAATAAATATAGGAAAATTTTCTTTTTTTTGGCTGAATAATTGAGATGGAGATGTTCAAAAAAGGACTGGAAAACTGAGAGCAATTGTGCCTTGCTGCTGTTATACTAATGTGACTAAGCAATCTGCAGCTTTAACTTTGGGCAGAAGTATCATGACACTATATAAGCATATATTATGTATTTCAGTGCATGCAAAAGTCTCTGTGTAGACACTAGCACAGATACTCTACATACAAACTCTTAAGTCTTATGACTTTGTAAGGACCTAAGTTTAGGTGCAGGTATTTTTATGTATCTACCAGCCTTGGACTTGGTCTTAAGTCTCATGTTTCCCAGGGAGTCTTCTGACTGCTAATGTATTTGATAAGCAGACTCTGTGCAGGCTAGACAATACCAGTTTGGGCTTTTAAAAATGTTCAGCCTTCAATTTTTTCAGTCTACTTTTACCAGTCCTTGATTGTCTTTTATGCAAGACCAGATGATGAGACTGGCCATACTACAAAAAAAACCTGTGCAAAATCAGCAGCAATATTCCTGGATCATTTCTAATTGATCAACATGATAAAATGAATGCAGGACAGACAGAAGAAAATAGTGATTACCTATTGAGGGAATAGTTGGATGCAATCCGGGGGTAGGACTGCCTAGCTGGCAGTTTTTGTATCAGTGATAGACTATAGCAGCTTGGGATGTTACAAATGAAGTGTTTTTAGCTTGGAAGATGATGCTTCCTAGGAAGCCTAGGCAAATAAAAGCTTTAAGGGTGTCAGTGACCCTAAAATATGATTTAGAAACCCAGATCACCTTAGAGTCCAATGTTTTATGACCATTTAATCAAACTGCATTTAATTAAATCAATTGAACATATGGGGAAAGGTATTTTATTCCCCCTTCGCAAAGGAGGAAAATAAAGGCTGTCTTTACTTACTTTTCACCATGCTTAGCTGCATATGTGTAGACCAGTACAGAAGAGCAATTACAGTTGTATAAAGTCTGCTGGGCTGAAGAGCTAATTAAAATTATTATTGAAAAGACACACTTCAGCTGAATGAGCTTTTGCATTTTGAATAGCATTACCATTTTATACTATTATTAAATTGCTCTTTCTAGTGCTTTACACACATTAATTTTCAACATTTATTTGTCTGTGTGTGCCTTTTAGCATGTGCTGATATGTTGAAAGAAGCAGAAGTGATTTGTGAAGGTGATACAGTGGGCTTCTATGTCACAGGACTTGGGGAAGGTCCTGGATCCCAGCCGTTGGTGTGAATTTTGGCACAAACTTCCACTGGGCTGTAATTTCATCCTTGATTTTTTGAGTGGATGTAGCTTTTCCCCCCGAGTTTTGCAAACATATAGTTGGTGTTCAGATGATCATCTGCTGCTGTTTGTAAAAGGTTTTAGATAAGCCAGAGCTCATATTGCACAATAATCAGCTAATCCGTATTAGGTTACTGTGATTGCTATAATAAGTCAGGATATGAAGACATGCTGAAGATTCTTACATCTCATTGACTGATAGTCTGTAGTAGACTAGCCTTTGGCTCAAAGAGGAGACAATGTCTCTTTATAGTTTGACTTTAGTCTGAACAGTAAAAAGGAATTTAAAGAGAGGTTACACAATCTGGGCTGTTTTCAGATGGCCCCTCTCCCCAGTTGGGTGAGTGGTGTTAGCTGTGCTCTCTCTGTCTGTTAGAGCTATATTTATCACACAGGAATTGTGGGCATGTGAGTTTGTGCTCTGACCAAAACAGTACTTCAGTCAAAATGTTTATGTGTCATGATGCACACACTTGCTATTTTGCTATAATTTATGCATATATTTCCTTTTATGTCCTTTAAACAAATAAATAAACAGCCTCAAAAGGAAGTACTTGATATTCCACAGGTGAGGTTTTATCAGCATGTTGTTTCATTAGAGAAATGAGCTGTATTAGCAAATCAGTGGAAGAAGTGGTAATGTGAACCAGCATATTCAATTTCATTTTAGCAATCGGTATTCCAGAAGGAAATCCTGGGAAGCAATCACTGACAATGGGCCTCAATTTAAATTACAAAATAGGTGACATGCTGAATGCATATAGAGCATGTGAGAGATTAAATGGAAGTGTTCGTTTGTCCTCATAAGGTAACCAAGACAATAAAAATGTGCTCCACAAGTAAGTACTGCAGAAGCTGTGGTAATGAAAACAACAATTAATACCTTTTATATTACTCTGCCCTGGGCAGTTGTTAATTGATGGTATTAATTATACAATGAACCTGTTTGTAAATTGACGTTATAGGAAGCCATGAAAGGAATCTAGAATAATTTTCTCCTTTTGAAGCTATTCTGCAATGTTCTATGGAGCAACCTATAGCTCCCAATGAATACTCAAATGTTACTTATATTAAACTCTACAATTTATATTCTACAAAGAACCAAGTAATATGAAGGGATGCAATTAAAAACAATCATTTATTTCATTATGCATAAAGGTAATTATATAGACTAGAATTCATTAGTATTAACTTGAATAGATGTCACATCTGGTATTTTTCTGCCTCTGTAACTGTCAAGTCCCATGAATTAAAGCAGCAGGGAATGTATGGCCTAGAATTTCTTCTTCTGTCACTACTGCTTAAGGAGACAAGATGATAACCTGCAAGAAAGTTGTATATATACTTTTATACGTATTTGAATTTTAAGGTTATTTATTATTTACCTCTACATGTCAGAGTGGCTATTAATGGATGTAATTAGATGCTGAGAACCGAGCCTGTAAATTTCTTTCAGTTCTTCAAGGATAGAAACAGATATAGATCAAGGATAGAAGAGATATAGTAAACGAGGTAAATATATGAAAAAGGTGCAAATATATTTTATCCACCTTAAAAAACAAAGGAAAAGTAAACAATGGTTCTCTTTGCTTCACTTTGTCCAATTAAAATTTCAATTTTAAAATGTCAAAGTATTTGTACTTATTTTTTGAAATCTGTAAAACAAAACAATGACTCAAATGATATTTTCAAGCAATGCTTTTCCTCTTTTGTTTTCCCTAGTGGAAATGTTTGTATTTTCTGACCAGTCTTGTGATACTTGCTCATTGTCCAGGTTTCTGTGATGTAACCTAGGTTTCATGGCCAGTTTTGCCTACTAGAAGTTCATGTTTCTCACTTGCTATGAGTGAATCTGAGAGGAGCACATTCCTGAACACTGTCTTACATGTATCTGGCAACTTAAAACATTCTGAAATACACTGATTTAATTTGGTGGTTTATATTTTCTAAAGTCCAGGAAAACCGAAATATGCTAGAGGAGTAGAAATAATGTCATACTTTAATGGCACCTTCAACACCAAAAAATGTTCTAGCTTGCACATCTTTATATGTGTTTTCCACTCTTAGTTTTAAGTTTCAGGCAATTTTGTTGGTTAATTCTACAAGGTATTTAGGCTAAATATAACAAAGTTTTCTTCATTCATTCTTTAATTTTTCTACTTAAGCAATGAGTTTGGAAGTGCAGAGCAACACATGGTACAGAATTAGGCGCTGACAAGATCTCCACATTACTAGGCAATAGTCTGGAGCTTCATAACTTGGTGCTTTTTTTGTTGTGGGGTTTTTTAATACTTTTTTTAAAAAAATCCCTCATTACAAATATGCAGAAAGAGTACTATGTGTTTGGCAATGCTGCTATACTTGATTGGAATTTTCTAGAAATCTGTTTGTATGAGGTCTTCAAAACCCATCTGGACACGTTCCTGTGTGACCTGATCTAGGTGGACCTGCTTTGGCAGGGGGTTGGAAGGGATCTTCCAACCCTTACCATTCTATGATTCTATATGATCTTGCTATTCGCACACTTTTTCTCTTTCCTCCTTTTTCTTGTGCATACTTTTTATCTTTCTTCCTTTTCCCACTTTAAGGAATATTTTATGTTCCAATAAACCCACTCATACAGAACAGCTGCTCTGAAGTGTCAAACAAGAACATGACAAGAGGGTGAGGTACAAGGGGAAAATGTTAGTCACAAGGGTGACTGAGGTAGCCAGAGCCTCTAACTGCATTTCCTAACTAGAAAATGAAAGCACAGCTACTGATCTGCAGGAAAGCAAAGGCCATCTACAGCAGAATTCATTGGAGACTCAGGTTCTCTGTAAGACTGTAATGGATAGTGTGAGCTGTACAGAAATCACTGCTATCGTGATGGGTGCTCCTGCCTGTTTGCAGGTAATCCTGCTCCTTGAAGAGCACATTTGTGTGCAACAGGTGCTCAGCTGGAATCCCCATCCATGTCTGCGCTGTCAGGACTGACAGCTGCTTGCTAGTGAGTATGTCCTTGTGCAGTGATGTTACTCTCTGGATTTGTATCAGGAGCAAGGACTGTTTAATATGCCACCTATTAATATTTTAAAAATATGTTTCTGAGAAGCAATGATCCGACTTAGGTAGCCTGGCTGCTTGAAAGAATGAGAGTTATGTTGTTTCTTCCTCATGTAACATCCAGAGCTCCTAGTGTCATGGAGCATTTCTCAATCTTTTGCTACTGATTCAGGCCATGGATCATCTACTCTGGTGCTTGGCCACTTGTATGAAGTGGAGATGGGTGGAAAGCAGGACACCATTTTGTCCTTGCACCCTTGCAATGCACACCTTAACTGGGTAACAAGCCTGAAGCGTAACGAGACCTACTCATGAGAGTTTGTGAAAATAAAGGCCTGATCTCAGAACTGAGATGCCTACCATTTATTCAGATTTTTTACTTTCAAATATAAAAACATCTTATTCTTTCAGAATTTAAGGTGTACACATAGAAATTTATTCTGGGTGTCTGAGAGAGCAGAGTTCTCCTAAATTGTAGAGAAAAAGGCAGTTGGCAGTGTTTGTATAATAACCTGCTCCTATTTTGTCCAAGCCCTCCAGAAGAGAGCTGTCGATAGAAGTAACTAATATTTTTTAGATATTTATTTTTTATAAACTGGAATTCTGTGTCTATTGTTGTTAATATTCCAGCCATGAAAAGATTGACTCATGTGAATGTATTCCATAATTCCACTCTGTTCTGTAATTGTTACTTGCTTATGGATGCAAATTAGGAAGAAGCATAATGAGAGCCATAACTCTCCAATTTGTTTCACTTTAAACAAGCAATCCAAAAAAGAGAGCCAAAGCAATATTCTTGTTTTACTATGTGATTCAATACAGTTCAAGGCTCTGCATATTGGAATTAATTGAAAACACAATTAACTGTCGTAAACTTTAAATCAGATGATAAACCAAGGGAAACGCTGTACATTCCATAGTATTGAAGAGTGAAGGACTTTTTACATAACCAAGTAGTGGAAAGGTTGACATATCAGGTTGAATGGTTTAGGATGCAGTTCCCTCTGTTTACCCTGACAAGGCCTTTGCAGTTCCCCTCCCTTATATCTGGCAAAGCAACTGAAAATTTTACAGCTGTGTGGATTTCTGTTTCCTGCCCAGTATCTCCTGTGAAAGAAATGGAAGTGATGGGAGAGAACTGTGATAAAATTGAATACTTAGCTCATAGTCTCTCTTCTCTTTAGTGCCTTCAGGCCCTACATGCACAATTCCAGTGAGAATGCAAGGTGCGGAGGGAAAAATAAGCATACAATTAGTTGGTGTATGTGGCTGAATGGCTCAAAAAAAATGGGAAAAGATCCTTCTCTTGGAGCAGAATTTATCCCAGATCTTCAGAATTTTCTGCATTTGTGTTAGGAAACATAAACATGTTTTGCTTTTTTTTTCAGAGCAAAGGATTTTCCAATTTGTTTTAAGCTGTTATGCAAATACTGTAGGGGCTATAATATGTACAGATACAGTGGTATAATTACATTGTTGTTCTACTAAATTGGAGCTAAACAAAGATGAAAACTACCTTGAAATGAATTGAATACAGTTGTCTGATTCTGGTATGGAAAATGGAAAGAATAACAAGTTATCACACAAATTTTCTCCTGTCTACTGTACCACATCACTACAATATATGAGATATTGGTGGGTATAATCAAGACAGTATTTTGTTTAAAAAGATCTTAATACACAATGACCTCCCCAGTGACTGGTATAGTTAATAAAAGACTTGTAAATGATGTAGTTTAATTAATTCATGTTATTTCAACTCTGATGAAAACAATCTGTATTTGGATAAAAAAGTTGAACTAACTATGTTTTTTGTAGGTCATTTCTCAAGAATCTGGAACCAAACCATTGACCTTCACATTTGTACCATCTATTGGGCGACTTCCAACTCATTTTGAGGTTGTGGATGTTTCTCAGTTCCTAGTAACAATTCCAGAGGAACCAAAGGATCTGACCAATCAAGAAATTATAAATAAGGTAGAATTTTTTTGCACTATTTTTTCCACTCTTTTGAAAGATATAGAAAATTTTATCCTGAGAATCACTGAACTGAAGCTCTTTCCCTTGAACTGTTTCTTGGCATGTGCTTGGTTTTAATTAGCAAGCCTACCAGAGATGCAGACGTGTTGTGCAAGAGAAGGTTGATGTCTGTTCCACAGCCTGTTTTGCCTTTGGCAGAATTTATATTGCAAGGAAACACTTGCACATCTTGATACTGTCCTGTCAGTCATACGAGGATATAGTCTTGGCAGACGAGGGGAGATTCCTCCCTGATCTTCACAGGAGCAAGGGTAGTGTGTGAAAAAGGTTATCACGTGGGAATCAATGAAGAGTTGGTCACTGGATCCTGAAAAATGCCAGTGCTGTGGTTTCCAGTGAACGTGCCAATCTCTTTACATAGCTGTGTAGTAACTCATTGAAGTGGAAGCTTGCTTTTGTTTCTGCAAGCTTGTCCCCGTGGTTTCCTGTGATGAAGTCAGCAGCACAACGTTCCTAGTACTCTTTCCTTTAGCCAGTCCACAGTTTTTGTTCTTCCTTTCCTATTCCACGACATTCATTTTATTCCATGCTGCCTGAAAGGCAACTGCAAACCTCAGGTTAATATTAATGCTTATGATGATTCTGGTCTTGTGTAACAGCTCCTTCTCTGGGACATTGCTGGGGCTGCAGCTCTAGGTGCTCTTCTACATAATAAGCTTTTCACAGGAGTTCACAGCACTCTGACTTGAATATGCTCCAGCGTTTTCACTGCCCTATATATCTGAAAAAGCATTAGGTCTGGGCAGAAGATGAACACATTTGGAGAGATATGCACTGGAATATTATCCTCAGAATATTTAACTCATTTACAGCCAGTCAATATTGGTTCTGCTGTAAGTAACATCCTGAGTAAAGCGGAATCAGGTCTTCTTGACATCTGACTCCTTGTATTTCTCTGTAGGCAGAGAAAATTTTCCTGGAAGATGATGCAGTACTAAGGCCTTTATAGCAGTGATTATTCCCTTTTCTAAAATGTGTAGCACTTGAACAATATTTAAAAAAAACTGACCAAAGTCAGGTAGAGAAAATAACACCTCTAAACTCATACTGGTGATATCTCCCTTTATGGTCCAATTTTTTATTTAATGAACTGAGATCCAGGAACTCGTGGAGCTGCAAGTGAAGTGGAAATTTGTAATTACTGTATTCCTCAAGCTAGGTTCAAATATGAGCCCCATCTACTGTCTTTCTCTTGCATTATACAATATTTCTGTTATTTTATCTGATTACTCCTTCAAGAGAAATATGATTTATCATAGTAGTTCCAATAGTGAATGATTCAGTGATATGTGTGTTGTACATCCAGCTTGCACTATTCCCTTTCTCTGAAGAGTGCCTGCGAAGTTACATACTGGAAGTGGAAATTGCAGAAAACACAAACAATTGTGGCCTTTGCTGAGAAGCTTGAACATACAGCAAAGCTCTCTGACCTCAGATTCTTTGTCTGCACTCTTCAGAGAAAGCCTTGTCTTAAAGGCCTTTGTCTCTTCATTAATATGTATAGGTTTTGTCCCAGATTTGTTGATCCGACTCCTCTGAGGAGCATTGTCTGCTCCCGTGGATCCCGCCATAGGGATGCCTTCCCATCGTGGCTAGCATAGTCTGGTCTGACAGCTCATTCGGCTTGACTGCACCCTCCTTCTAGGTTCCCCTGACAGCCCCAGCTCCAGGCTCTGAGTCCCCTGTTGCTCTGCCAGTAGCTGGGAAGGCAGCCCCTGCAGCATGGGCCAGAGGGCTGGTTTGGGGAGGGCCTTTTGGGACCTGGCTTCTGCTGCAAATCCCACATCCAAATTCTTCATTTGCCCTCTGCACTTTTGGTAGCACAGTGCTAGCTGCTGCTGCAGATCAAAATTCCTTCACTTTTTTGGGAACACAGATAAAATGCAGCTAATTGAGATAAATTCCCTTGTATCTTTTGCAGTCTAACACCGCCTGTGATGAGCTATCCTTAAAGAGAGAAGCCAGGCAAGACTGTGTGTCCACTGTCTATACAGACAGCACACAAAAGGCTTTCCAGTCCCTGAGGTGTAACTCAAGCAAAGGAGAAATGCAGGAGAATGACCTTTTTAAGGCTGAGTTTATCCTGATTACGGACTCGGGTGATGAAGATGAAGTGGCCACTGCTTCTAACAACGTTCATCGGCCTTCCAATGGCTATGGTCCCATCAGTGCTCAGCTGCTGGCTATGCCCCATGTTTCCCCTGGCACTGGGGCAGGGAAAGCTCCTGGTGATGGGCATGGTACAGGTGCTGTGCTTTCCCACAGCACTGCTGATCTGCAAAAACATCAGGTAACCTGCTCTTTAAACTCTAGAGCTAGCTTTTGCTTTCCAAAGCTTTCAGGATATAAACGCAGAATAAATTCATAAAGTAGCTTAGGCAATTTTTTTCTTTAATCAGAATTTTTGTTAGCTGTTCCTGTAATGTTGGGACTCTAAGGATTTGTCTCATCCCTTCTGCCTTTCTGTCTCTCTCTATGACTATGGTGAGTAGATGGAGCAGGTAGTGCAGATCTATTGTTCTTTCCTTTAAGAGCAGCTCATCATGACAGCAAATTAATCAAAAGGTGTTAGATTTCTAGCTAGTCTAAATTGGCTAAGGCCACTGAAATCAATGGAGTGTGTAGATCTTTGAATTAGTAACATCAGACTTCCCAGGCCTAGGTGTCTTTTTTTCTCAGTACCTACTGCAGCCCTTTATGCTACAGAAAGAAGTTATAAAAAACACTGTTATTTGGTTGTTAGTTTGCACTGACTTTGTACAGGTGTAAGGAATTAATGAAGATGAACAGTCTGTCTTACATTGATCTTAATAGGACACATTCACCAATTTATTAAAATTGTAAATTGTTACTGGGAGAATTCAAGAAAGGATCTTTGCAAAATTTAGTTTTCAAAGTGCATCCATCTGATTTACTGCATGAAGCGTTAATGTCTCCCATTTGGAAAGAGCACTGGTAGTTTTCGAGGCTGTATATGCAGTGGAAAACTACCAGTAGCAACATCCTTTTCACATGGAATAAATTTGGACATTTCCTTTGAACTCAGCAGGGTTTCCATCAGTTGAAAGGCAATTCTTCATCAATACTTAAAACATAAATAAAAATGAATCATGCTATTTTGTCTCTGAAAATGAATGGGACTTCCTATCGTGTGTTGAAATACTTGTGATACTAATTTTTTCATAAAATTTAATGTCTGTTTTTGATTGAGGAAATTGTGATTAAGAAACCCACTCTGGCGTGGGATTCATAGCATTATGAAATATTCATTTCTTCTGAGAAACTCCCAGTGAAATCAGTGAGAATTTTACCTGAGAAAGGTGTAAAGGAATAGATAAATCTATGAAGAGGAGATAGCCTGTAAAAGAATAATTGTCCTAGGGAAATAGAAATTTACTTTAGCAATGTTCAGTATGCAGATTCTGCCAGGTTTACTTTGGTGGCTTCTTTAAAAGCTGCCACAAAAATTAGGTATATTTTTTGTGAGACTATAGAGGAAAATTCATGTGGTGTAGCTTTCTTAAGCTCTTGATGACTTTACAGGTAAACAGGGATTTGCCTGGTGAAGTAACAGAAATTACAGATTGCACAGAATGAAAATCTAGCTTTACTAATTATTCACCTGAACATGGAGAGAGTTAGAGTGTAATGTAAGGCATGTCTCATCATTATTCTGAAGTCACAAGTTTTTAGACTGTAAGTACTTCCTCAGTCTTCATTATCTAAATATCTCTAGCTTTCTCTATTGTTTTGTAAGAAGAGAATGTTTGGAGTTTCCTCAGGCATTGCTCTGTCTTACTATCTAATGAAGTATCACCAGTTCAGAAATGAAGGAAAACTAGGCAAAGATTAAATAGATGCATTATTTATCTGTTGGTAGATTTCCTTTGTACAAAGGATTCCATATAAGGGCTACCTTGCCAGTTTTTGGATTATAATACTAGTATCATGTACTACTGAAGAATTATTACATATGCTTTCAAATAAACATAATATTATAAGTAGAGGTGAGAAAAACAGGGACTAGCATTGATGACTATTGTGTTGTGCAGGGAATCAGTCTAACTGAACCAGAGGACTGCTAAAGTTTAATTTCTAACTGTTTAAAGCAAAGAAAAACAGAAGAACATTTGAAAATAAAAAAGGAAGCCTTTGTTGATTTTTGAGGTGCAAAGACTGTAATTGACATTGGAAAATGCCACACTACATTCAAAATATGGAAAAAATAATCAGTTTAAAAAAAAATCTGTTTTTCTGGTCATATTTAGAAGGTTTTGGTGATAGTTTGGTGATAGTTTGCTGTTTGTTTAGTAGAATCTAGCCATGTAAGAGAGAGACAGACTGACTCCTACCCTTTGGGATAAGGGTGATATCTGCTCCCCTGAATGCCAGCTTGGAGAAACTTCTTGACTTACTGGGAGAGATCAGTAGCCAGAGGGCTTTTCTAGCTAGAATCACATGACATTCCTCTGTCCAATGCATGTCATCCAGTTTGGATTTTCTAGACAAATCAGTCAAGATTCCTGTCATGGTGAGGCAAGAAAGAATGCACCTTCCTTGTTGGGAGAAACCAAATTGTTCTCAATTACATCTATATTAATTCGGTCTCAGTTAACAGTCTGATTTACTGTGCTGTCTCTAGAGATTTTTTCAAGCTTTCCACAGTCTCCAGTGCTTCTCTCTGACTTTATGGTCCTCAGGGTGCAGGTTTGGTAGGGAATTTATTTTATTTGTTCCTAATAATAAAATTCTACTGAGATCAAAGCATGGATAACTGGCCTCAGGACCAGGTCTACATGGAGCAATATCTTCTCTTAAATGTGATTTTTGACTTTTAGACTCTTAGTTTGTCACACTCCCTTTCCCTTACTGATCAGCACATCTTTAAGGGCCTTGCTGGTGTAAGTAACAACATTTTTTTGTACCCTCCTAAAACAATATGATCTCACCAGAAAGAACATTTGCCTTCTGTCCAGCTCAGCTCTGACATTTAAGTCTCCAGGGCAAGGCTCAATGCTAAGACTATGACCTCCTTGATATTTGCTGGGGTCTTCATCTATGAGACATCAAGAACTCTTTCAAGTTCCTTGTTTCCTTTATGCTAAGGCAACCTTTTCACCTATTGCAACTTTGTACATTTTTGGAAAATACATATCTGAGGTGTTCCTGAGAAAAGAAAAAGGCTTGCAGTTGAATCACAGACCAAAGGAACACAAATCTCCTTTGGTCACTGACATCCTCTGCACTAATCCAGTACAGTTACAGAATTATTTTAAACCAGTAGAGAAACTGAACAGATAAAAAAGGCAAAATAAATTCCACTAATGGAGGGAAGTTACTATGTCTTACCTACTGACACTGGTGAGGCCACATCTGTGAAACCATGCTCATGTTTGTTGGTCACTCACCTCCAAATTCAAGAGACACAGGTTGCCTGGGGTACTGGAGCCATCCCTGTTAGGGCTTTAGAGACTTGGTGAAACACGGCCACAACTGACCTACTCGTGTTGGTGGGAACCCTGTTTTGAATAGGAAGCTGGATTAGGTCACAGAATCCCAGAATCTTAAGAGTTGGAAGGGACTTCGAAGGATTATCCAGTCCAACAACCCTGCCAGAGCAGGACTACTTAGACCAGGTCACACAGGAACTTGTCCAGGCAGGTTTTGAATGACCTCAAGAAGTCACTTCTAACCAATTATGATTCTCTGATCCTGTAAATAAAAGGGTGATCATTTGTAGACATAGTTAACACTGTAATATAATAGCAAAATCTTTTCTGAAGACTTGAGTAACGGCTTAATTAGCTCAGCACATAAATGTTAAGTGGTGCTCAAACTGGAAAACTACTGCAAAATGTCTTTATCATACTTGCAGGAACATATTTATCATCTGCTACCATGAACATTTTCCTAGCTGCTTATAAATCTTTCTTATCAACTTTTAACTAATTAGAAGTCATTGCACATCCTGCTCTTTCATTATGGAGTTTCATAATTGTTCCTCATTTCTATTAATCCATTGTTTTTGTAAGAGAAATTTATCTATTTTATTTTGAAATATAGAGACTTCATTTTGTTTTGATAGTTGATCAACTTTCAGAACTCATTATTAAATTCAGGAGGCTGATCCAAATTATCAGATGTATTACCATGCTGCTTCTTAAGTTGGTAAATAATTTTATGTTTCATCACATATTTAATATAACTTTCATAATGGTTAAGTATTGGTAAATTATTCTTAATTTCTAGTATTTTTTCTTATTCTTAATTAGTAGCTTTTTAACAAGAGTCATAATTTCTTAATCCAATAGAATGTATGGTAAAATGATATGATAGATATTAATTTTTATACTCTAATATTTGTCTTGTATATGTCCATTGTCTCCCCACTTCAAAATGTAGCAGATTAACATATATAAAATAAGGGAAAGTTAGAGTGGTTGTAAAGGCATTCTGACAGTTGGTGTTTATTTCTGTAACTCAAGACATTCTCCTGACTTTTCTGAATGTGTCTTAAACAGAAAATGTTTTCCGTTTACAGGGCTTGCTATTTATAAGTTATCTTTTAGCAGGAAGAGCTCACTTATTTTATGATATAAGGGCTAATATTGTTATGAAGTGCATGTTTAGCCCATATTTAGCATTTTAGGTATAGTTTAGCTCTTAAAAGCCTCTAAGTCTTGCTCTTCTGTCACAAGTTCTTCTAGCATGTGTTCTGACTTGAAAATTGTTCTATTTGTTTTTTATTTTTGTTTTGTGATGTGTCAGTACTGTTTTACATCATGATAATAATCATAAGCATCATCATACTAAGTCCTTTTATGAGAAGACATTTGTGTTATAAAAGTATCATTCATAAACTGAGCCATAGCCATGTGCAAGTCATGTATGTAGAAACTGAATGGTACAATCGTTTTTTATGGAATTCTAATCTTTCCAGGGTATCAAACAGCAGATAAAAAGGTGTTCTTACGAAGTTTTTAGGGATTAGAGTCAATTTCGCTGCTTTCAAATTGCTCAGTCAAAATTTAGGTGATAATTTGTAGCCTTTTGGTTTAACAGTTCACTTAGCTCACTATTTCATACTGATATGTTTTATTCATACTGTATATACCTCAGTTTTTCATTTCAGTGTTATAATAACTCGGAAGATTTCAAGAGAATTTCTTTCTATAGAAGCATAAAACTGTATAAAAGGTTGATAATATACTTGTATGCTCTAATTAGTTTCGACAAATCCTAATTAGAATAACCTAAGAAAAAAAGCACTCATGAAAGAGCTCATTACTGTTCTATTAGTGTATTGTAAGACCATGGAGAAGCGGATAAGGACTCTTATATGCCTGCAAACTGTCAAATGCACTGCTCTGTGAATGATGAGAAAAATGAAAAACAAACTGGAGGTCTGATTTAAGTAGTTCTGAGCAAATTTCTTGTCCTGATATCACAGTGCTGCAGAAGGTGTTGTTTACTGAATAAGAAAATGAGTACTTGACTTGAATCTCATTTACAGAAAGGCTGCTTTCCACTGAACTGGTAAAGTGAGATGGGACAATATTGCAATTTTCTCACTTTTTGTTGTGTTTATACAATGCGAATGGCATCATGTAATTCTAGACACCGATGGCTCAACTGTCTTGGATTTTACCTAAAATGAAAATACCTGGAACCTTGTTTATGTTAACAAAACTGAGGCCTCATAAGGTAACACATAATTTGTCTGCACTCAGTCACCTCCCCTGAGAGCCTTATCTTTCAAGCTGAGTTTAAGTCAACCCTATACTTTTAACCCACAGAGCAGTATTCATGGAAAGACTATATGCATGACCACGGGACTGAAGTATGGGGTGCTTAACAATTCCAAAGTTTCCACCTGTACTAACATTTCTGTTTTTCTTTTTTCTCCAGTTATTTTCTACTCTTTCCATCTCTGATCATCTTTCCTCTAAACCACGTGCTGACCACTTAATTTCTCCAACTAATCAGAAAGTAGTCTGTGATGCCACGGTTAACCTGAACCAAGCCTCTTCGCTGGAAGACTCCCGTAACAACTGGCAGTCAGCAACTGGGTTTTCTAAGCAAGATTCATCTCTCTGCTTTCAGTCTGCTCCCCCTACTTCACCTCACCTTATGTCTAAAATATCCTGTTCTGCATCAGACAGTTGTTACTCCACTCCTCGGTTGCATGATAATTTGCAAACACTGAGTCCCTATACCCCTAGCTGTGTTTGCAAAACAGGAGACTTCACCAAAACTTCTGTTCCAGCAAAGAGCTCAAGTCCTTCACCCAATCCTTCATGTTCAGCTGAAATTCAAGGATCTTCAGAGCAGTCTTTATCCTCCAGTACTTCCAAAAAATTGAATGCATTATCTCCTGTCCCTGTATATATAATAGCACATTCACTATCACCTAGCCCTAAACCTTTGTCTCCACCCTCTCATTATGGCTCCTCTTCAACCATATGTAGTATGAATGAGCCTTGCACACAAATGTCATCTCGAGGAAATTTAGCAAAGTCAGGAGACAAATCCCCTTTGCCAACCAGACTGACCTTCTTAACTGCTATTTTGAGATCAGGCTCTTCTCAGAGAAGACCACTTTCTCCTTCTTCTTGTCCCACATTTTCTCCTAGTTCCCTTGGTTCCTCAACACTTGCAATAGATCAAAAGTCCCAAACAACTCCCTCAACCCCCAAGAAATCCATTTCAAGCACTCCTATAAGGCCAGATTCTCTCAGCAGAGAGGAATTTTGGTTTTCAGGATCTTCTCGGCATCTGCCTTTACACTCCAAACCTCACCTCACTCCTCGGGCGAGATCCCTTTCTCCGAAAAAACACCTTCCAGACAGAATGCTTTCTCCAGACTCCCAAAGTCCTCTATCACCCCCTGTCTCCTCCCATAGAAAATCAGTTGCCTCTTCAGGTTTTCAGTCTACACTGCCTCCTCTGTCTGCCCCAGCACCCTCTTCCCTTGCACATCCTATGTCTCCTTCTCCAGAAATGCTTTTGTGTGGTGCCTCCAGGTCCCAGCCACCTCAGAAGTCTCAGAGAGTACACACTTACTCACCTATCTTTACCTGCCAATCCTATCCTCTGCTTTCTTCCACTAATCTTAGTGACATACCCCCCCTCACCCGAGAAAAGCACTCATCTCCTTCCCCAAGTATTTTGCATTCAGCTTATAGATCTAAATCAGATTCATCTCAAATATCTGTTCAAGAGATGAATGTGTCCTCTCCTACCTCTCCAGATGTCTCAAAGCAATGGTCTCTCTCATGGCCTCATTCTATCCCACCAGTTCCACAAACTGGTAGTATTAATTCCCATCCACTGCAGCTTTATTCTTCATTGCGGCACAGAAATTATAGGTCTAATTCCTCCTCTCCAAGACCTGAGCAATCTGACACCTCACCGGTGTTAAAGTGCAGATCTCCAGTCTCAGACAAGTTACCAGGCACAGTCCCATCAAGACCCAGAGAGCTGACCTCACCACAGTCCTTTTCCCTGCCTCCTGAACGTGAAAACATCAAATCCAAGGTACTCTAGGTGCATGCTTATTTTCTAACAGTTCTTTGTCCCTGTAGGGAAAAAAAACCCCAACATCTGTGTTGCACAATGCCAGTAAAATAAATGAGCTGTGGAAAAAAGGTTAAAGGAACAGGTTTTTATATTGATAGTGAAGACTAAATCCTATCATATCAAATTGCTAGCAACATGTTCTATTTCGTGGGGAAGATGCTGTAAGAGTCTTTTAGCATAAAAACAAAGTACTTTAGTCACAACTGGGAGGAGATCCTATTGAAGATGGATTTGTGTCCCGAGTCTCTAAGACACAGTTGGTGCACTCCTTTTTGAAGCTCCCCTAGAACATTGTTGTGTCAAAAATCAATTATAAAACATATTCTATACGTCCCATACTAATGTAAATCTGAGCGCGTCTGAGCTCAGCCTGAACATTGTCTGTGTGGCCAAGAGCCAGAGAAGGAAAGACAAGGATGACCTCTTGCTTCTTCCCTTTATTTGGTACTTATCTGATCTTGTTGTGTCAGACAGAAGATGGTGGGGAGGGGAAAGCCAAGCTTCCTACAACATGAGCTACTGCAAATATGAAAGTCTCACACTCAACAGATCAGCCACACTCCTGCTGTTTGTCATCTACCCAAAGACAGGGGAGACCCAGCAGAGTGAAAATAAGGAATGATGGCGATTGCTGCAGGAGGGCTTGGGAACCAGTCGGACTTTAGACTTAAATCCAAAGAATGGGAAAGGGAACTAAAGGAAAAGTGATTGAAAAACATGCAGCAGGTAGATTAAAAGCAAAAGGAACTGCTACGAAAAAAGGAACAGCAGTTGGCAGAAGACATCAGAGTTGCAGAAGGCTTTCTGACCTCTTTTACCTTATCTCTGCACTCTGTGTTTTCTATGTGCCTCCGCTTGCTGACATCTGAGCTCTGCCCATCACTGAAAGGCTATCATAGTTTATTGATTTATTTGTTCACAACACAAAATTACAACTTGGTCTGCCAGATCAAGTTGTGTCAGATGTGTTCCTAACAGCTTGTCCATGGCAGGGGTGACTTGCACTGCTTGGAAAATGTTAATTGAAACTGAGAGGTTTAAATCAGCAGAAACTAGTAATTGTCATGCATGGTTCTTTTAAAAATCAAACAACCCAAGAAGAATCATTGTGGCAAGAACAGCTGTACAGTGTCTTTACACCCTGTCAATATTACTTAATGAAACAAAAAGAGAAATGAAATTGCAGAAATTCCATGAAAAAAAGCCTCCAAGAGAAAACTGGAAGGCACGACTCAGCCTGCAGATTGCAGGAGTTTCCTCTAGTGAGTGCAATGAGCATTGTAAGAGTCTCTGGCCCTAAGGAAATTTTCTGCTTGCCATACAGAGCTATTACCTGGGTTTACATTTACAGAGATTATTACACTATTTCTGTCTTCCCTACTGTCCTTTTTCCTGCTAATTGTGCTTTATCATGCAATATGGTGCGACTTTTGAAACTGCCTTACCATCCCATGGAGATTAGGAGAGAGTCCACCAGTTTAATAGACTTGGACCATTAGTCTAGTGCAATTTTTAATAATGCAGACAAAACTGGCTCCCCTGGGGACGTGAAAGATCTGAAATCTCTAAATCAAATGCAGCTGGGTGTTCAGTGCAGGAAAGGTCTCTTGTGGGTTTAAAGTGTGAGTCTGAGACTTCATTTACAGTTAATAATAGTGTGCATTCAACACCTCCATTTCCTTCTGCTCTCATTTATTTCCATACCTAGTTTATGGAATAGCTCAATGACCTTTGCCGATGTGTTAATGGTACCAGACTGTCCAGCCTCAAATATCAGTGTATTTGCAGAGAAGAAAAGGAAGAGATTGAGGAGAGGCAACATTGACATTTTAAGCAGAATTTAGGTCTCTTTAGTACCAATTAGCTCAACTTCAGCTCTACATAAAAAGCAAGTTGCTCCTTCCGAAGACTGTTGATGCATGACAAAATTTTTGCATGTATGAATGCTCTAAGTAAATATCAAGGGAAAAGCACAGGATCTAGAAGTGCCTGACTTTGGCATGTATAATTTTGCAACCTTAATGTTTCTTCAACTACTGTTGAAGCAACACTTACTAAATCAGAATTTCAACATTAGATGCACTTTCCAGTATTCACTTAAAACTTTCATTAGTATGATAGAAAAGTAATTATGAAAAAGTATACTTTAATGGAGAGCTTTTATATGTCTATGCCTATAGACATATAACTCCCAAAACTCCCCAGGCTGATACTTGCCCAAGGTTTGGCATTGGAGTTATTTTGCCTCTGACTAGACCATGATGCAGGCCAGCAGACCTAAATGTCTAGGGCTGTTTAAAATACTGCTAGACTCCTATGAACCAGATTATTGAAGAACAATTTTAAGTAATGTGAACTAATGTGTCTAGAAACATATTCATATAGAAAAGAAACCAAATTAAAGGCTTTCTACTCATATCAGACTTGGTGACAACAGCACATTGCTCACAGGTTCTGTAGTATCTGGAAGTGATAAAGCACATTAAAGCAACATAGAAACTTTCACATTTCAATAGTCTGGTATGTCTTTGTTTATTTCACATAACCACGCAACTAAATTCAAAGTGGTCTGAGTATTCTCATATATGACGCCCATCTCATGATAGGTAAAAGCCTATTAAATGTTCCACTTGATTTTCATGTTCGATTATTTAACTTTCTTGATTAAATATCAGTTATAAGCAAACAAGCATATATTTTGTGGATATGCCCATTTTAACATTTGGAATGTTAGTCTTCCATCTTAATTCAGTAAGCAGTATTTTATGTCTTATCTGCATATCAATTTTGTATATACATAAATATATATATGAACCTTCAGCCATTTATAGTAGAGTGTTGCTGTCTAAATGTTCAAAGGACAGGATTCAACTCATGTGACTTTTGACATTTGAAATGAAAGATATCCAAACACAGTTTGGACTATTCTACTATAGCTGATGGGGAGAATATGATGTATTTACAGGATGACTTTATTTTACCTTTCTAGGTATCTATTTTGGGATTAGATTAATTATCCTGTAGAAATGCCACAATTAAAAAAGGCATTAGTTTTGACTGAAGTACCTAAATGGTAGGCATCCAAATTAAAATCACTAAATCTGATATGAATTACTACCCTCTGACAAAAATAAAAATTAAAAAAGGGCAGTTTTGGCAATTGCATTCATCTGTTCTGTCACACTATTCACTCAATATGATTATTAATCACAGAATGGTAGGGGTTGGAAGGGACCTTTAGAGATCATCTAGTCCAACCCCCTTGCCAAAGCAGGTCCACCTAGATTATTGACTTATTGGATGTCTGTCAGTCTTCATTCAAAAGGTGGTATCCTACAATATTTCAAGAGACATTCAAGAATGATACAAGTTTCTCTTATCTGAATGAAAATTTTGCCCCTCTCCTCTTATCAAGATTTTTATTAGATAGAAAGAAAAGAAAAAAGTAACAAAAGAATAACAAAAAGTACAGTGTGCTGCTCAGTCTGTTATCTCATTGTCAGCAGTATGTATGGTTGCATATATCAGTACATTAAAAAACCCTGAACTGATTAACAAGAAGCTTTATTTCCGGGTGACTATAACAGAAATAATCAATCAATAACTTAAAATGTAGTGAATTCCTATGTAATTCTTTAAAAAAATAAACTCCAGCAGTCATATGATTAAGAATTCTAGGTCTTAAACTCTTCTAAGTATAAAAGAATCTCCTATATCACTTAAAAATTACTGAATTCAAGCTCCATAATTACAGAGAAAATGTAGAAAGTATGGTTTCTAAAGAGTTAAAAATAACTGAGCAAACTATTATAATGTAAAATAGAAACAATTTGAAAAGATTTTTTTTAATCTGATCTTAGAATTCTTGTACCTAAACACATGCATTTTGTATGTTTTAAATTGCCAGTTCTGTATGCTTTGTTAGAGCGTGAGAGTTGCTGTCCTTATTTTTAAATACTTGTTTTGCTGGTAAAGTTACTTGTTCAGGAGATGGAAAACGGTGGCCATAACTTAAATGATCCATTCACTCACACAAGTAATTCAGCATTTAAGGATCCTAGTCAGTCTGATTAAAGCAAATCACAGAAATCCCTCTGACTCTGTTGTCTGGGATCACACAGCACAGCAGCAGTTGTTGAGGTGCATGTACTGGCGGAAGTAGCTGTGCATTATCACAGAAAATCACAGACAGACTTGGAAAAAATAGCCTCACAGCCTCTCCTGATATTCATCTAAGGATAGCAGTCTCAAGAATGGTCCAAATCACTTTGGAAGTTATAAACTGGTACAGGGAATTCACTTCATCTTACTTCAATTCAAAAAGGGAAAGGAATTGCAGTCCTTTAAAATCTTAACAGATGCACCAGGTTTTCTCTGAGAAATAGCTTTCCTAGGTAATACCTAAGCACAGCATTGTTGCAACTTGTCTGCAGGACAATTTGGAATCATCTTTCATTCTGTTATACCTTTCCCCTCTCTTCTCTCTCTCTCCGTCTCCCTCTTCCATGTTTTATTTCTCTTCCTGCTTTCTGATTTGCCCTTTTAGCAATACAAGATCAAGACAAGCTACAAGGCATTTGCAGCAATCCCTACAAACACATTACTTATGGAACAGAAGGTTAGTGTTTGCTCAAAGACATGGGAATTGCATTGTATGTTTAAGATCATTCAACTTTATGTACATATTCTGACATTTCTGTGGGGGACATGGTAATATATAAGCTCTGGGACTAATTTCTCAGGATTATAATTCTAACTATTTTTCAGGGTCAAACACTTTCCATTGAAGATCAAAGCTTTCATGAATCTGAATTTCTGCAACTAAATTTTCTGTAAAAAAAAGTGCCCTAAAGGAATTGCCATTTATGGCAACATCTCAGTTTGTTTTGTTACTGGAAAATGTCTGAAACACTACTGTTCTAGGGCCTACTAATCAGTAGGTCTCGGTCAATTAATGATTGTTCAATATCTGTGCTTATACTAGTAAATTTAACATCCCAAGATATGCAAATTTGACTATATTGTTAAACTGCGAGAATGGTCCTGGCTCATTTCTCTGGTCTCTCTTAACTACCATTCTCCCAAACAACTTCTCTGAGCACTTCAGCAATTAGCATGGGACGGGGATCTGTTCCTATTACATAGTTTGGGATAACAATCCTTTTCTGTAAGGGAAGATGATTATTTGCATAAAACCTGATTCTTTCATTCTTTAAATCTTGAATGTACTAACAAGGGCTATGTCTGCACTAGCATGCAATGAGGTCCAATAGAAAAGATTCTGTGGAGGAGAAGAGCTGATGCATTGGATCCTACATCACTACAGAATGTACTTTGCGAGAGCTGTATTTGTGCAGTTTGCGTATTCGCAGCTGGAAGAATTTGGTGGACTCCTGAAGTGTCACTTCAAGGTTGACTTAATGTAAAAGGCACCCAGTTTGTGCACTCTAAGACTGCACTACTCTAAAATCAAGCCAGATAGGTGACTTTGAGCAGGGTAATCTCTTTGAGAGCATGTTCCTGATGTGAACTAGTGGTTTAATGTCAGTCATCTGACCACATTATTTCTGAAGAGAAGGAATTCTTTTGATGGTATTGCTGACGCTCTCTGGAGCATTGACTCACAAGCTATGTGCTTCTTATTCCCAATACATAAAACTGAATTGTACAGTCTAATGCTGGTATCTGTAGAAAAGTAACGATTCAAAAGATATCTGTGTTTAATACAGACTTTTGGTTATCCGCTGCGTTATAGTAACCTTTAATAGCGAAAGCACAGTCGTGTAAAACTAATAAGGAATCAATTTTCTTCTACAGGATTTGCCTTCAGGATCAGCTCTTGACTGATTTACTTTGTAAACAATATCTTTCAGCATGACCTGACAACATACTTTCTCTCATCTTGGGAATTGTGGACAATAATCCTCTATTGATCCATACCAGTGGCTAATTGTAGTGCTCCTAAGGTAGTCCTGTTGTGTTAGCTGATATGCATTTGGATTATGGCTCTTTTATAAAGCATGAAGAGTCATGTGAATCACATGCCACACACAGGCCCTATAGTACCTATATTCAAGCATTCTCAAAAATATTATTGAGGGAACTGGGAAGAAACTCATGCGATATTGCACCTCAATGACAATAATTACGTTGCTTCCTTTATAGGGAATAAACTTTATGCACTGAATTGAAGAGAGAGATTTGAGACAATAAGTATTTAACAACATAAGTGATGTTTTATTAAGATAATGGCTATATGGAAAATAAGTTTTCCAGTGTTTTTTTTTTTTTAAGCAAAGGAGGAAGGCATGTAATACCTGCAAGGCACAAATGTTACTGAGTTGGCCAATGGCATCCTGGGATGCATCAAGAAGAGTGTGGCCAGCAGGTCGAGGGAGGTTCTTCTACCCCTCTGCCCTGGTGAGGCCTCATCTGGAGTCCCATGTCCAGTTCTGGGCTCCTCAGCTCAAGAGGGACAGGGAAGTGCTGGAGAGAGTCCAGCACAGGGCCACCACGATGATCAGGGGACTGGAACATCTTTCATACAAGGAAAGACTGTGGGAACTGGGGCTGTTTAGTCTGGAGAAGAGGAGATTGAGGGCTGATCTTATTAACATTTGTAAATATCTAAAGGGTGGGTGTCAGGAGGTTGGGACATCCCTCTTTTCTTATAGTAGATAGTAACAATCAAGGAGTAATGGGATGAAGCTGGAACACAAAAAGTTCCACTTAAACATAAGAAAAAACTGTTTCGCTGTGAGGGTGAGGGAGCCCTGGCACAGGCTGCCCAGAGGGGTTATGGAGTCTCCTTCCTTGGAGATCTTCAAGACCCACCTGGACATGTTCCTATGCGACCTGATCTAGGTGAACCTGCTTCTGCTCTGGCAGGGGGGTTGGACTAGATGATCTCTAAAGGTCCCTTCCAACCCCTACCATTCTATGATTCTATGATTCTATGAATGATTAGGAACACATTATTTGCCTAAAGTGCCAAAAAAGTGGTTTCATAAATGATTAAACTGGAAATGCACATTCTTTTTTTTTACTGTAATTATATTACTTAATTGAAGTGGTTATGAAAAATAAAATTAGTCAGAACTGTGATGTGGGTGACAATTAATGTGTAGTATGAATTATACTTGATATTTGATAATGAAGTAGGTGCAATGCTTCCTCTGCCTCTAAATTGTCTTCTGTGTCTAACTTCCTTTCTCTGGTAACTTTTTTTACTCTTACACCTGTGTGGATGCTTTGATTTCAGCCAGTATTTTTCAACTTCTTCTTATGAAGTTACTTGAACCTGTGCTCATTAGCAGAGAGGAATGGCTTATTGACTATGATGTGTATACTTTGGCAACCCCAGAAGTGGTTTAATCTCATCAAATCTCATAACTGGCATGCTTTCCAGCTGTTTGTGCAAACTTGTGTTCCTCACATCACCTGTACTCTGTTCAGAAAAAGCCTTACTCCAGGATATCTCTTGGAAGACTGTGTTGTAACTTCCATCACAGCCAGAAGAGCAAAAACTTATTTTTAAGGGACTCAAAATGATCAGACTGTATTGGGGACCACCAAAAGTGGGCTGTGCTACAGGGAAGGTGAACCAGGAGCTGAGTGACAGCAAGACTGGCAAGATAGTGTCCTCGCAAGCAAGGGCACAACTTCGCAATGCCTGAGTAAGGAAAGCAGAGATGTCGATAGTGAGGTGGTGGTAACTATGGTCAGTCAGTGGTGCCATCATAGCCACACATTCTTAGCAATGAGGCAGGTCCACAGACTGTGATAATGAGCTCTTCAGCCTCACAGATTATAGGATCCACTGGCTAGAAGAGGAAGCTGGGCAAGTTTAATGCAGATGTAAGACAGAAGTTTAACAGAAAAAATTAATTAACCATTAGAAAAGGATTACACAGTCTGAAATGGGCTCTTTATCACAGAAATTGAAAAATCAAGACAAGACACTTTTCTGGTACTTCATACTGTAATTCCAGGCAGCTATGTGGTTTAAAGAAAAGGTCAGACTAGGTGATCACTGTGGTTTCTTCTGGCCTTATTAATGTTGAGTCGGTGAGTCACCTCTCTACTGACCCTCAGTCATGTATATTTCTACAGTTATATAGATGTGACCACATTCTATTTCAAAATTCAGTCCCTAAGCTGAGAGTGTTTTAAAGTAATGCATCTAAAATCCCTACAAAAATAACTTTTAGTCAAAATAGATAGTGATGACAACAATTCTTAATTTTAAATAAACAGTCTCTTAAACCGGATCCTACTTCAGCTTCAGAATTATGCAGTATTTGAGGTGTAACCTTGAAACTTTTGGATGCCTTGGAATAACAAACCAAAAAAAAGCCTTCTCAATTCAGTGGTCTTTGGTCTACAGCAAGATCTATGCAGGAAAATTTGGATTTATTGTGTTTGTCCAGAAACACATCTCTTCTGCATGCTATTTGGGTTAAAATTCCTATTGGGATTTAACTGCAGCCAGCTGCTTGCTCACTCCCTGCCACCTGCACCCACCCTGCCCTCCCCCCTTCCCCACCCAAAGTTGTCTGGTGGAATGGGAAGGAGAATCTGTCTTAAAGAGTAAAGATTTTAGATTATTGATTTTATTGTTTATGTCTGTTCTTCATATTTTCTCTTGTCACAATACAATTTGGCTAAATTCAAGAGAGTCTGAAACAGTCTTCCCATTTATTACACTTCTAGGAAAACTACAAAGACTTAGTACCTGCATCCCCTTACCTACACAGCAGACTGCCAGCAGTGTAATATATTCTTACTGTGGAGGGAAAAAAGAAGAAAAGACCCAGAGTGGTTCATTGTGGGTTTTTTTAATTAAAATAAAGAAATGCAAGTCAGGAAATAAGACGGTGATCTGCTGTATTGGAGATCCAACTTTAAATTCTTGCCTTGAGGGAACTTTTTTCTGATGTATTATCAGACATCAATTGGTATAGTGAGTAATCACGGCAAATGAAGAATCAAGTCACAAGACATTATTTTCCCACTCTTAGATGGTAGATCTAACTGTTGGACAATTGGCTGTTGTCAAGCATGCCAGGACATTTCTGGTCCTAGAAAGCATTTCTAACAATGCATTGTTGAGCATATTTTGATTAAAAAAAAAAAGATTTTAGTTTACCCCAAATACTTCTGGTGTGCACTTAGTAGGTGAATTTCTTGCATTCAGATTATATGTTCATGTCAAAATGCTTCTCAAGACTTCAGGAAAGAAAGAATGGAAATAATTTCTGCATTCATAGAGTGATAAAGGATTTAGCTTACCTGTAATAATAACCAAGTCTGCCAATGCAGGGGAAGGCTATAAGCTCCCTCTTTCTTTCAAGGGTCTTGGAGACGTTAGTATTAATTATTTTATAAGATAAAAAGTAGTCAAGTCTTCTCAGTATCATCTGCAAGGATCTTTAAGGAATAAGTTATAGAAATTCATTCTATGTGAAATTCTGTGACAGAGGATTTTTTTTTTTTTTGCATATGCTAAAGACTTAAAGAAATATATTGATAGGAAAAATATGCAAGAGAAATAAAAGAGGAAACTTCTTGGCTTTTACTCAGCCAGAGTTTTCACATTACAGTCAGAAGGAAGCTGTGTCAGATCCAAGTTACAATCTTCTTATTTTCTCCTGCTATTGATGTGGTTCACTGATGGATGAAACAATGTTATATATTTTCTGTGTCTTGACAAAAGCTTTCATTCTTCTACCAAAACATTGATGATGCTGTTCAGATGGTTTACCAGTATCCTTTCAGCTTTGATACAGCTTTAAAAATCAAATAACTTAGGGGAAAGAGGAGGGAAGGGTTGTAGCTATCACTGATATCAATGGGACATATGTGTCACATCCCTAAAACTGCCCTTTGCAGGGAAAAAATTAGTGATTCAGCAACTGGTTATTTCGTCTGGACATTTCAATCCTGTCAGAATTGCCTTTTCATTCTCTAAACTGCACTATCCTTTTAAATTGTAATCTCACTATTGTTTTCCATATCTAATAAAAATTAAAGGCCTAAATGAGAATATTCCACCTTTGATATTATTAAACCATCATTATAGAAAGTGAAGATTGAATACTGTTGATAGTACTAGTCAACAGTATCAACAGATAGCACTAATGCTTTAAATTAATCATAATATTATCATATGATATCTCCAATAATAAGTTCAGAAATGCTAGCTGTACTATTTTAATCTCACATTTTTCTCCATACATAATGTATATATATAAAAAAGGAATTGCTGGGAAAAAAATTGAGTTGCATTTTGAAAAGCTAGCAACAGATTAACCAGAACTTTTTTTATTTGTAGAAGTGATGAGGCACCTGCCTAAAATCTAGTTCTCTTTGTTTCTTCTCACCTCTGGAAGACTTGGGCTGTTAAAAAAAACCCAAAAAACAACAAAACAACCCCCCCAAGAACCCCACCAGTGAAAGAGATTAGATGGATCACTTTGAAGATTAAAATTTTCCTTTCCCAAAGGTTCAGAAGGGGAGAAGATCATTGCAGCATTCTCCAGCATGGCACCTGCATGATGGCTGTATCTCAGGGGGACTGTGAAGTGTACAGGCCTTGGTGCTCACCTTTAATCAATGAAGGCTTCAAAATACAAAGATATTTGGGTACTCAATTTCTACTAGAACTGATGAATGTTCAGTAGTTAAATTATCCTGAGTCTTGTCTTGAACAGACACTTGTGAATGTGGCTGTAGTTCCTCTAGACAGAGTTCTCTGTATCTTCTGACTGGTTTCTTGTCCTTGCTTGTGTTTGCCCTCTCCCACTGCTCTGGTGAAATGAATACAAAACCGAAACATGTATTTTTTTCTTAACAATTACATTACTATATTCATGATCTTACTGATTTCTTGGGTGTTTTTGAGAAGCTTAGCAATTTTTCTGTTCTGAATCCATGACTGATTAAAATTTGTTGGTTTTTTCCTAACTCGCATTCAGACTCATCACCTCTCTATAACAGATTACTTTTGCATTTCTGGCCCAGTGGATACTGGAATGGCTTGTCTACTTAATTTTATCACTTCGTTTTATGTTTACCAGGAGGATGTGATCTTAAGTGAAACTGATCGAGGACACAGTGCTTGAGTGTAATACTGAGCCCTCTTTATCTGAGCCCTCCTCTTCTACAGGATTGTTTGTTGATCTTAGAATTTAGCTGGATAACATTGATGAGATAGCAGAGATAAAAAAACTATTTATCTTGTCAATTTCTGTCTTGGGTAAAGATTACACTGATTTCTGTACGTAAAAAACCAATAATTCTCTTGCTTTTTTTCTAGCATAAGGCTAATAGGTTTGTCTAAAGCAGGAGAGGAGGGAAAAAATGATTACTCTTCATTTTTTCTCCCTGTACTCTGATAGAAGACAGAGAGTTCTGTAAATGTATTTTTGTACAGAATCATTTGTAGATGGTATTAAAATAATATTAAGAGTAAGTTGTCATTAACTTTTCAGTTCTACATACATAGATGTGTGCAGCCAGTAGCTGTACATAGAGAGAAAAAAATACAATATTCAACAACATTTAAATAAAAAATAATTACTTATGTATGTGTTTATGTTCTTTTTTTTTCAAAATATTCTGCCATTTTCCTGCCAGATTCATATAAATCTTCTGTGACTGGCAGCCCTGATACCTCACTGAGATCAGTCTGTTCTCACAGAATCCCATGTGCATGGAAGTGTTTTACAGGAATACTCTTCCCCCACCTCAATTATCATTTACTTTTTACAACAAACTAGCAAACAAAATTTCAGAAAAATCTAATGTGCTAAACAAAAAATCCAAAAACCCTGCAGGTCCCTAAGGCAATTTAAACTGATAATTTCTGCTAAAAGTAGAGACAATTCACCTATCTCTCTTGTTCTCTGCATCTCTACCTCCACACTCAATTCAGAATCAGAAGCTGTTAACCTGAAGAACCTGTAATTTCTTCTTTTTCCACCTTTCCATGGTAAAATGAAAAGTGCCACATCGGGAAACACAATATTGCAAAAAAAGTATGTTTGCTTGATTTAAAAATTCTGAACTCAGTATCACACTGAAAACTTTTGTATTGCAGGCATTAGAAGAGCCAACCAGGACTGTTAGTGTGACTGAAGGGACTGCTTTGGACACTCATTCAGAGGTAATGTTAGATCTCTTTCAAACCTGTAATTGAAAACAAAATCCAAAGATTAAATGAATGATGTATTTTCCTTTTTCAGATGTGCTCTCCTGCCCAGCTCAGGCAACAAACCGAAGAGCTGTGTGCTGTCATTGATCAAGTGCTTCAGGACCCGTTGACTATGGTAACCCATCAGTATGTGGGATTGACTTTTTGTCTTCCTTTCCTTTTGTCTCTTGTCATTAATAAGTCTGTTCTCTGTTGCAAATCATTTTCCAGCGCCGATGTGAATCTTCTCCAAGTTTCCTGCAGATGAGTACAGAGTCAGATGTTGGCAAGGTAGGTGAATAAGCCCAAATACTCTTCCCAGGTAGACAAAAAATAATAATTAAAAAAGTCACAACAGTAAAGTAACAGAAAGCTTTGGGTAGGACACATCAGTAGAATCGTCTGACCTGATCTAGGTGGACCTGCTTTGGCAGGGGGTTGGACTACATGATTCCAACCTCTACCATTCTGTGATTCTATGATTCTATGATTTGAAAGACATAGAAGGACAGAACTGTAGCCCTGCAGACTTTGTTGCAAGATATTTTCCTGAAGTCAGAAGGAGTTATATCATAAAAGAGAAGCTGTTTATTAATGTTTCAGAGGCTAGGATTCACAAGAAAGGATTCCTTCATACTTTGCCTCCCATATTGCAGGGTTTCTGTCCATCTGCCAGATTTCATCCCATCTATGGGTCCTTACTACAGAGGAGCCAATGTTTCTAGCTTCAGTGACTGAAAACATTTTTTTTGTTATTGGTTTTTAAAAATGGGGTAATTAAAGGAATATGTAGACTTGTTCCTTAAGTATTGATTTTCTTTTGACTCTGGCCCCTCACAGGAGGGGAATGTCTGCTACATCCAGTAACCCTGGATAACTCAGAAATAGGTAATGAGACATTGAGTAACTTTTTATACTGGTATTAAACCTCTGGTTACAGTACATTACATTACATTACAGTACATTACATTGCTGTGCTTTCTGTGTTCAGAACAATGAATAACCAAGGGAAGAAGGTCCTGTATTCAATTTGTTCTAGGTAAATTTAAGTTGGTATTACTAGCTATAGGAAAGTGAAAATGTCAGAAATCCAGCTGGAAACAGAAGGAGAAGGATTTTTGGTAGAAGAGCAAATAAAAAAGTTAATGCATTCAAAATATCCTGCAAAATGTCCAGTCCATCATGTAAAAAACAGCATTCCTGAACAGCTACATTCAATATACACTTCAAATTTAATTTTCATTTTTCAAATTACTTCTGTCAACTAGCACACAGTGGTGAATCAGGCTTCAGGCATCTGAAAGGTGGAAATAGAATAATATCTGAAAAAGCAATCAGAGACAAATGAGGAAATGTTTTCCATTGTCTACACTGAATTTGAAGTGGTTAAAATTCTACAATGCTGTTAGACTTTTGAAGTATAGCATCCAAAACCTGCTTCCTTGGGCAATTGAGAACTGAGCCCTAACCAAATGGAAGGCATCTGTTATCAGTCATGAAACCAAATGAGGCAAAAGGTGAGTTTAACAGGGTTGAGCATAGAGACCAAGATAAACATTGTGAGACCTCAGAATAAGAGGGTAAAAGACAGTCATAGACAGGAAAGAAAAGGCAGTATATGTTATAAGTAAATGCCTTAGATATAGAATGGATTAGTCAAAGGAAAGCAAGTTCTGGCAGATGACAACATGGAAAGATAGTATTTCAGGGTTTTTTTTGTGAGCAAATGCAACTTAAATTTCATGAAGCAACCACACCTGTGGCTATCTACTAACAAGTATTTTGTTATGGGAGTTCTCAGACATAATGGAAAGGCCAACTGGAATAGAGTGGGATCAAAGTTTTTGAACAGCAAAAATAAAATATTTTCCACAATAGGCATCTAAAGGAAAACTTTAACATATGTGCTCTCATATATCTCATGGCTATTTATGGAAAAATGAATCTTTCTTGAATTTGAGCGGTAAAAAACTTGTCCCAATGATGAAAATATCTCTGAGTTACTCCTCAGATTAACTCTTTGCTCTTAAGATAATTATTTATTTTGTATAAGGTGTCAACAACACTGCAGAGAGCAGCTGGTCGAGAAACGAGATATGTAAGTACCTTTATAATTACTCTTTATTTTGCATACAGAAGTGTATAATTTGTCTAATCTTGCTACCGTACTAGATGAGTCTGTATGTAGTAGACACAGACATTACTCATGACGTGAGGAGCTGTCTCTAGTACAGGGAAGCGGGTACATTAGAGCACTATCAATTGAGACTTGAAATGTCTTCCCACTGCTGTGAATGCAACATGGTTACAATCTCCTCAGTGTGGTGTCTAACGATAATTTTATCTGCGTGAATATGATGTTAAAATTAATTTATGCACACGCTTCTTTGTTATTGTTTGCAAGAGCTCAGCTGTTTGGCAAACAGACTGTTATGGGTCCTGAAGGGATTATTTGTTTGGACTCAGCCTGCACTGTGAGGGACTTGCTTTGGTTCTTATCTATCAGAATTTGAAGTTGATCCAAACTTTTCCTTCCAAGGTACGGAGCTATCTGAAAAGCTACAGTTTAGCCTTAGATGAATAGAAGCTGATTTGCCACATATACACACATTCCAACATGTAAAGAAAATCTCTGTATTGAGTCATCAAATAAATTATTGAAACATTAAACCCCATTAGCATTTTAATTCTTATTAACTCACACAGTTACTGCAGGTTCCATATTTTGCTTATAACTTGTCTAGTCATGTGGTGAGTAATCTCTGCTTGCTATTCATCATTCAGCATTTCTATTGAACCTCAAGTCAAAGCAGTGCTGGCAAAGCAATAGAGGCTTCTAAGTTTTATGCCAGCACAAAGCTTGATGGATCAATTCCATTTTGCTTCTTGAATGTGATGTTATGCATACTTTATTGCATACTGTGATTTTTACTTGACAGATTGTGCTGGCTCAAACTAATTAGAAAGTATATTCGAAAAGATCTTTTTAATGAAAAGAACTCCTGTGTTTCAGCGGTAGTCTGTGAGAATAGAACATATTTAATACCAACCCGTTCCAGATCTCCAGTTCCCAAATCTGCCGCTGACTTCAGGCATCCAACTTATGTACTGTCATGATTTAAGGCCAGCTGGCAATGAACACTACATATGTCCTTATTCATCCCATTCCTTGTGATGGGAAGGTAGTGGCTCCAGTGAGATTGGAGGAGAAAAGGTAACCAAGGGTCTTGTGGATCAAGACAGGAGCAGGGAGGGCTTGCTCACCACTTATGGTTCTGGGCAAAACAGGCTCAACTACTTGACTTAAGGAAGAAAATAGGTCAGTTTAATCCACCAAATAGAAACAGAATAGACAAAAGAAACCCCAACACCAAAACCAGAGCAGGATGATGAGGAAAATACAACCAGCCCTTTAAGATCTTCTTCCCTTACCTCTCTGCTTTTCTCAGGCTCAGGTCCCTGCTCCCAGTATCTCTACCTTCTCCTCCACCAGCAGCACAGGGACAAGGAATGGGGGTTGTGGACAGTACCTCACAAATGTTCTCTACTGCTCCTTTCTCCTCAGAGGAGAAGGACTCCTCACATTCTTCCCCTGCTCCAACATGAGGTGCCTCCCACAGGATACAGTCCCTAACAAACCTTTCTGGTGTGAGCCCTTCCCAAGGGTTGAAGCTCCTCACAAACTCCTCCAGTGTAGGTCTCTTCCATCACAGCAGAACTTCAGGCACATTCTGCTTCTACGCCACCTCCCCACAGAGTCTTTGGGATACTGTTAGATTTTCTCTGCTGCCATAAAAAAAAATCACCCAACAAACTCTTCCTTCTCAGTCTCCTCTGGAATTTTCTAGACAATTGAAACAAATCAATATTAAAAATATGTTTGTGAATAATGCAAAATACTATGGGTAGGCTAACCTTTCCTATAAATTGTTCATGCATGCTGAAATTTGTGTTTATCAGAAACCAGATCAGATAACTATGTTAAAAGACCAAGATCTTCTCCTGGACTATGACATCACTCAGCAGCAGAACCTCCTAAGGAATGGCCATGTGTCCCTAAGAGCCCCCATATCACAGAATCACAGAATTTTAAGGGTTGGAAAGGACCTTGAAAGATCACCTTCAGGCCAGAGCAGGACGACCTAGAGTAGGTCACACAGGAACTAGTCCTGATGAGTTTTGAATGTTCCCAGAGAAGGAAACTCCACAACCCATCTGGGCAGCCTGTTCCAGTGCTCTCTCACACCCTCACAGTGAAGAAGTTTTTCCCAATGTTTCTTTGCAACGTCTTATAATCCAATTTGTACTCATTGCCCCTTGTCCTATCATTGGACATCATTGAGAAAAGTCTGGGACCATCCTTCTGACACTCGCCCTTTACATATTTTGTAAGTCGTAATTCTTTCTCCTCTCTTGCTCTGCCTCCTTGGTAGGACGTGCAAAAGCTATTTCTGTCCCAGCTCCTGATCCAGATGCAAGCTTATCCTCTGGTCTTCAAGGCGAAGACCAAGTTAGGCGATTTTCTTGACCCCAAGAAGAGCAGCACACTCCATGCTGGACTGTGATGTCTGGAAGAGTGGTAGTTGGTGTGGACCAAGCACGGTGTGTGCTAACTATTAACTGTAAAGGACCTTTTCCTGAGGTTGTGTGTGTGATGACTTCTGTGGACTAGAGGAGATGTAGTCCAGGGTGCAACATTTCTTAATGCAAGAAGTCTAAGTTGAAACAAAATGCCTATTTTGAGCCAATCTAAGAGAATATTCAGTAGAAACCAGGAGCTGGGTGTTGTACAGGTGTTATCATAATACCAATTTGTGAATTCCCCCAGGAGGTGTGTGATGTATCATGAAGAACTGTCTCAGAGTAACAATTTTCAGATAGCCTTTGTTTTGGCAATTCATTTTTTTTTTCTTTTAGAAGTAGGCTTTTTGTTTGTGCAACTGAGTTAATTTTACCAGAGAGAATTAGAATGGTAATTTAGCAATACAATTAAAAAAATCTTTTTGTATGCATGACGTCTGATATTGAGACACTTGTCAAAATGTTGCTTTGAGAGTGTTTTTAGCAAAATGAAAAGCTTTAATTTATGAGTCAGGGATAGGAAAATATGTAGTCATATTCAAGTATTATTTATAAACACACACAAATATAAGTATATATCTATGCACACATGATAACATTACTAATTACTTCAGTAGGTTGTATGGAGTAGATCATACAAAAATGTTGAAGTAGCTTGCAATTTAACAATTAATATGACATAGATTTGCCTTGACCTCAATTACTTTTTGTCTTCTCATGCAATAAATACTGCAATTGTCATATAACATATTTTTCAACTGTATAGACTTTGATCTCAATTACCATTTTATAATAGTGCATCTCTTCTTCACAGTTGTATTAAAAAAATAATAGATGTAGACATGACATTTAAGTAAAAAAATGAGAGAATATGAAGCAGCTAAAAATGCACACAGATATTTCAGGTCTTATAGACACTATAGACATTTCAGGTAACCCCTTTGAAGTGAGATTTACTCTAAATTTGTACCACTGAAGTGAGAGAATTTAATTCCAGCCCACTTGTATCTGTAGATCATTCTGAAGTCCTTTGATGTCTTTAAGCTCAGAATGATATTGGTCATTGCATTTGGTTAATGACAAGAAAGAGTCTCCCTAGTATGTAAGTAACCACTAGTAAAAACTCTAGTTTACTCTGCCAAAGGCAGAAGATACTCTTCTTGTAGATTTAGTGCTAAATCACAAATGGCACTGTGTGGGTGGGAAGGTTTCCTCCACCAGTGACTGAGTTTAGATACATGAGTGCTTTCATTGAGGAGCACAATCCTCTGCCATGACTCATGGTGATGTTGTTTTCACTGTCAATGGAGAAGTAGAGCCAACAGGTTTGGGAAATGATTAATCATCTCTATTTAGCACTTGGGAGACTATACCCAGAGTTTTGTGGCCAAATCTCTGCATAGTCTTTGTCACAGGGGTGCAAAGGAAAAACATGTTCTTCCCTCTTCAATGGGACTGGAATTGCTTTTCTGCTTGAAATGGTGAGAGTAATATATAGTTAAGTTGATAAAAATCCTTTTGTAATGGTCCTTCTAGAGAAGGCTGTAATCTATAAGGGCACTGACTTCTTTGCTGCTGCAGCTATAACATCTAGCCATGGTTATCTACTCCTTGTAGATAACCATGTTTTAGATGAATATCTTGTAGATATTCATGTTTTTCAAATATCTTGTAGATATTCATGTTTTAGAGTTTCAAGGCCTCCAGATCACACTTACATCAAGGAAGGGCATATTACCTGTACAGAAGCACTGTATTATCCTCTGGAACTTATGCAGAGCTTCAAAGAATTGATTGAAAGATCAATGCACCAGAAATTCTGAATTTCTCAACAGCACAGGCGAATAAACATGTGGCATATGACTATTTCGCATACATACAAAAATATTTTGCATTCATCACATTTACTCTTGATCTGCAAAACAAGGCTTCTACTGTTCAAGATATAGTCAGGAAAAAAAGAGAAATGCTTGAGTAGGATTGTTCTGGTTTTCATAACGTAAAGTGAGAAGGATGAGACAGTGGACTGACCTCCCAGTACAATTGATAGTGTTAATGACATTGATGCTGAAAAGTAACCAACAGGCTAAGGAATGTCAAAATTTATGTTTTGGGATTAGATTGAGATGAAAAAACAAAATTTCATTGCATTTAGGAAAAAAAGTGTCACTAAAATTTTGAAAACAAACAATCATATTTTATTATACCAAAAAAGAAACTTAAAATGACAGTATTTTGACATCTGTACCTAAACATACTGTTGTCCATGGTTTTTACATCTGTCATTACTATAGTCACTATGATATTGTATGTAACACTGTGTGTATTTACCTTTTTTGCAGGCCAACCTTTACAAATCTGTACCTATGGTAACAGAGAGTCAGCTGGTATGTATTGCACAGCTGTGATATGTTATTTTTCAAAATTTGCACAAGCACAAAATCTAAAGTAATTACTATTTACTTTCTTTGTCCTTTAAAAGAAGCTACAAACAATGTTCTCCTACAAAGCTCTATTGCTTCTATGGAACTGCATTGCTTTCTTCTGTACTGAGCACATACCTGTTTTAGTTAACTGTAAAACTCAACGCTATTTGTAAACCCATGGACCAAATCACAAACCAGAGAGTCTTGCTGAATCTGGAGGTGTATAACAACTATAGGGTCTTCTGCTGGTTCTTGGACTCTTTTAAATATTCCACTTATACAATTTTGTTTATATCCAGCAATGTTCTGACATCTATTCTTTTATTACATGCTCGTTTAAATGAAAGGTGGCTTAATTAGTGAAAAGCAAGGGAAAAAACAAATAAAGGGAGACGATACATTGGCTATTCATTTTTGCTTTGATCTCAATTTAGTCCTGCTAGAGACAAACTTTCTGAAGAAGAATTAGAAGAAAGGTCACGAAACTTGTCCAAGTGACAGTGACCAGTAATGAATGCTTAGAGAAAAAATGAGATGTGAATGAGACATTTTCCTGATTGTATCTCAGCTAAGGGAATTTTAGGGACATTGTGAATGAATTTATTCTATTTAGTAATCTTTGACCACTTCTTCTTTCATATTTTTTCCAGTTACTTTTTGAATCTTCTTATACTTTGGTCTCTAAAACACTCTGTAGCAATAGAGTTCACTTCTTAACTATGGGTTGTGTGAAATAATACTTTATTTATTTGTGTTAAACCTAGTGCTTGACTTCACTTTTTAAACTGAAATATCAAAGAATTTCTTTTTTTACTTTCTAAATTACGCTAGTGATTTTTCTAGGTATTAACCATAATACTGCATCAGTCACCTCTTCTTCATACAGAAAAGTAAAAATTGCTTAGTCACACTTTGACAAGTATAGAAACTGTCCCATATCTATGATGATCCTTGTTGCCTTTTTCTATATATTTTTCTGATTTTTTTTTTGACAATGGGAAACTAAACCCCCAAACTACTCTTTGTCTCTAAACACAGTGTTTCATTTTTTATGTGATGACATGATAAGGTTCTTTACTAATATTTCTATTCCTTTGTTAACAATTCCTAGTAATTTATTTAGTTAATCTTATTTCTCTTGAGCAGTGTGCCAATGTTTGCATAGAACTGTATACAATAAACCCAAAACATGTTTTCTGAATTTTAAGAACTAGTTTTTGAGCTAACTAGTTAAACTAACACTGTTTAAACATTCTAAACTGCATGTGTAAGTTTAGAATATAGTTCTGATTCCCCCTGTAAAATGTATCAATGTTGAATTCAGTTAAATTTCATCCACCTTTTTGTCATTCATTCACTCAGTATAGTGAGATCTCTCTGCAGCTCTTTGCACTGGTATTTTGTTTTTACTCTTCTGAATAATTCAGTGTTACCAGCATGCTTTGTCACCTCAGTAGCCACTCTTTTCTAGCCGACGTACATCCATAATTCAAAGCCCAGATTCCAGAGCACATCTCTGAGGAACTCTATTTGTGACTTCTCTCCACTGTGAAATTTAAACATTTACTCCAGCCTTTTGCTTCTTATCTTTTAACTGGTCCATAGAAATATTCTCTTTTACTTCACAGCAGTTTCATTTCCTTTGCAGGCTCTGCTGAAAGACCTTCACTAAAGCATTTGGAAGTCTACTTGCAGCATGACTGCACTTCCACTGGACTTTTTGCTCTGTGATGCAGCCTCATTTCATTATCTTTGCTCGTGCATTTAGGGACTCGATGGGAATGAAACCAAAATACCGAGCCTCACATAAGATGGTCTGTTGATTCTCAGAACCTACATCTACCATTTCAGCCAGCTTTCCTGCATCACCAGCTCTTTAAAATAACCATAAAAAAATTATCAGGCGTTAGTGCCCTTTCAAAAGCCATTCCCTTTTATTTATCAAAATATATACTAATTCTGTTTTTTAGTGTAATTTGTTCCTACTACTTTGCACAGTTTGAAATGCCATGTGCAGTGATTTATGATTCTTCATCCCCTTCAGGATCCTGTAGTAAAACCTACCTCATAGTTGCCATTTTTCATTCTGCTGGTGCTGGTTATGTCTCAATGAGTAAGTTAAATACCACAGTTCATAGTGTGGCAATTTCCACACTGGAATTGCTTTACAACTTTATTTATTCCTTGCACTTTATTTATTCATTTTATTGATTTGTTCTCAAATCTATCTTATTGTCATTGTACTCAGGATAGTTCCTCCAAATTGTTTCTTTGCCGGTGTGAGAACCTCCGTCACTTTGAGGAAAGCTGAAAGAGAACTAATTTTCAGCCATGGTTTCCTCTTCTTCGTGTATCTTTTTTTGTTTTTGTTTTTTTTTATATCTTCATAGAAGGCTATCAGGTTCATCAAACATGGCTTCACTTTGGTAAAACCATGTTGACTGCTCCTAATGACTCTCTTGCCTTTTAAATGCCTGGAGACAGCACCCATGATAAGTTGTTCCATCGTATTTCTAGGCATGGAGATGAGACTGACCAGTGTGTAGTTACCCAGGTCCTCCTTCTTGCCCTTTTTGAAGGCTGGAGTGATCTTTGCTTTCCTCCAGCCCTCAGGCACCTCTCCTGCTCTCTATGACTTACTGAAGATGATGGAGAGTGGTCTAGCAATGACTTCTGCCAGCTCCCTCAGCATCAGCAGGTGCATCCCATTGGGGCCCATGGATTTCTGTACATCCTGATTGCTCAATTGATCCTTAACCCAGTCCTCATCAACTAAACAAAATTCCTCCTTTAACCTGACTTCCTCTAGAATCTGGGTCTCCTGAGGACAGTCTCCATTAGTATAGAGAGTGGCAAAGATGGCATTCATTAACTGCCTTCTCTGTATCCTGTCACTAGGACACCTGCCTCATTCATCAGTGAGCCTGCATTGCCTCTAGTGTTACTTTTGTCCATAATGTATTTGAAGATGCCCTTCTCATTGTCCTTGACCTCCCTTGCAAGACACAACTCCAACAATGCTTTAGTTTCCTAGTTGCTTCCTCTTACAACGTTCTTATACTTATACTCATCCCAAGTGGCCATCCCTTCCTTCCATGATCTATAGATTCTCTTCTTCCACTTGAGTTTGCCCAAGAGTTCCCTGTTTAACCATGAGGGTGTCCTGGCTCGCTTGCTTGATTTCCTACCTGGAGCTTGGAGAAAGTGATCCCTGAAAATAAAACAACTATCTTGGACCTCTTTACCTTCTAGTACTCTGTCTCATGGGCTGTCCCCTAGCAATTGCTTGAAAAGGCCAAATTATACTGAGGAGTGGTCCATAGAGCCCTCACACAACAAATTAGGAAATAACAGAAATTCGTGATATACCAAAGGAAAATGTGAGTGAAAGGAACTTAAATGTGCTAAGAGTTTCCCAATGAAAGGGAAGGAAGCGGAGGGAAACAGTGAGCAGCATCAGTGCTAAGGGTTTGCCTTTATGCTGCAACAACCTGGACAGAGAGCAGCACCTGAGCAAACCTGTTCTCTTTTCCAGTCCCAAACTTCCAAGCTTGTTCCTTTGCTGGTCCCAGAAGAGGAGCATCAGTGCCTTCTTCACACTATGTTTACTGTGGTCCAGCTGTTGAGGAAAAGACTCATCCCTGTACTGTGAACAGAATGGAAAAGGACTAAATCTGTTGATTTTAGTTCTGACTTAGCTTAGCACAGAGTCACTGGAAATCAAAATATGGTGTAGTATTAAGCATCTGTTTCTTGAAATGCAAATATTTTGTTATGAATAAAAATAAAATTGACTTGAATTTCAAATAGGTGACTGACCTTGTTCTATGTGTTCTGATGCAAGTCTTACTGCTCCTTCAGCATGGAAGTGGAGAAAATAATTTTCCTTCCTTCCTCAGCTTTTCAGTGATGTGAGCCATTTATTATTTAGCTGAAGGAAGGGGCAATAACTTTAACCACATGCCTTCACACCTTCAAATCTACTAAAGGAGAAATTCATGTCAGACTGATACACTGCCTGGAATGTTTTATTACATTTTGGCAAGTGTAAGGCTTCTACAAGGGAAAATAAAAATAAAAAAATATGTTCAATAACATATTTCCCTTTTTGAAGACTAACAGCAGAAAAAATAGAAAGGGAATATTTTAAGGTGTTTCACAGTTCAACTAGACAAACCATCTATGTTTGTATTGTTAGGATAAAGAAATCTCTTTGGTGACAGTGAAAACTGTAGTACTCCTTCATGACAAGGGAGCCAGGTCCTCACTATTTGAAAGCAGGAGTTTTAAACAGTTCAGATATCCTCAGGTGATTTTGGCTTCTCAGTGTTGGCAGAAGATGAATGCACTGGCTCGGGTCTGCTGCATTGCATATGTTTCCCATCTGCCTCAGGATCTGTTTCCCCAAAACTAATGAGTTTGTTGGGAAGGATTGGGAATGGTTCCACTCCATGAGAGAATCCTTTGGTTATCCCATTTGAAGCAAAAGACTTCAAAGACTGCAAGAGACTATTTGTACAGAAAGGTTCGATATAAAGGCCATGCAGGCAAACACAAGACTTGGTGCTTGGTATTTGTCGAGTGATGTCTAATGGACTCAGAGCAGAAAGGAAATGAAAGGAAAGGAAAAGGGCAGCTAACTCTTTTATCCCAAGGCTAACTCTCGTGTTTTATTGTGTATTTTTATCTGCCAATGTCATGCTTCTTTTAATCATTTGTCTGGTTGTCTCAGAGGCAGGCTTAAACAAAACAGCACTGCACTGAAAACATATTAAAAAGACAATTCCTTATGAAATATTAAGAGACAACATTCTTACAGGAAAGCTGTCCATGTATCCAGAATGACTTAATATCTGTGTAGTGACTCAAAACAAAGCAAAGAGTGACTGCAGTGCTTGTTAATTATCAAGGAAGTGTCTGGCCCTAAATACTTTGGGGATTTCTGAATACTCTGGATAAGAGGAAGTAATAATGACTCCAATAGGAGAAAGAGGCATAAACTCAGGAGGACTTTAAACTTCTGCTGAGAGGAATGGAGTTGCAACTGGGATCACTGGTTCCAAAAAGAGGTCAGGGAGACACATTGTCAATAATAAACCTGGAGAAAAAAAAAGAGAGAGAGTTGCACATCCTGAACATGGGCCATGCACATGCTGATGAGAAGTTAAGTCTTTTGACTTTTGAGGCAAATATCATACAAGACTCATATTCACACAGCCAAAATATCTTCTGTCTCTCAAGGATGGCCATGTCCATACTCCCTATCAAGAGGCACCTTGGCCCAGCCTTTCCTCCTATTTCTCTCTATGTACTTGCTGATCTGGGCCAAAACAATGTCAGGGAGCACCCTGGCACTGAATTAGAACAATAAATTATGGATCAGCTCTAGTCTGTGTCTTGGCCCTGTATAATAGGGCTATAGTCATATGACAGCAGTCCATTGCTACCATAACAGCCTTTACCATTTTTCAGTGTCATGGTAGGAAGACCAATGCTTTTCTTAGCTTGTATCTCAGCAGAATTGCTTGTGCCACCTGCTATCAAAGAAAAAATTCAGGATTTTGGTTTTGGATCAAAGATCTTATATAGTCTATTAGGGAACTAATAAAGTATTTCAAATTCTGATCATTGGTTGATATCTGCCACTCTGGCAGCAGAGTCAGATATAAACATATGACTCAATCAGTACTTCAGTGTATGATGTTGTTTAGAAAACACTTCCTTAACAGCCTTTCTACAATGTGCTTTTGGAAGTGGTTTCCTACATAAGGAGAATAGCTTACCCTTGATGATTTTGGGTACCTCAATGGGCTTTTAATTGCATGATTACGTGGTGTGGAGGAGTGTTAAAAGGCCACAGATGCTCTGTCTGCATAACAATAACATAATAACAACTGCACATTTCTTTTTATTTTTTTATTTATCTCTGTGTTTAATGCCAGGAATATCTCACTTTTACAAACTCTAATCAGAAATCCTGGAGAGGAAAATAATTACTTTATGGTGAATCCTACAAAGCAACAGTCATGAATTCTAAGTTCAGTAAATAAGCAGTGTATCTTTCCCTAAGTTGACCTTCTTAAAGAAAAACTTCAAGTTTTTAATGCAGTCATTACTCTTTTAAAGGAGTTAATATCACATCACGGCTTAGTTGGCTCATTGCTGAGCCAGCAATGTGCCCTCATGGCCCACAAGGCCAATCACATCTTGGGATGCATTGAGAAAAGTGTGGCCAGCAGGCCGAGAGTGGTTCTGCTTCTCCTGGTGAGGCCTCATCTGCAGTCCTGTGTCCAGTTCTGGGCTCCTCAGCTCAAGAGGGACAGAGAACTTCTGGAGAGAGTCCAGTGCAGGGCCATCAATATGATCAGGAGACTGAAACATCTTCCTTATGAGGAAAGGCTGTGGGAACTGGGGCTGTTCAGCCTGGAGGAGACTAGGGAGATCTTATTAATATTTACAAATATCTACATGGTGTCAGGAGGTTGAGGCATTACTTTTTTCTGTTGTAACTAGCAACACGACAAGGGGTAATGGGTTGAAGCTGGAACACAAAAAATTCCATTTAAACACAAGGAAAAACTTCTTTCCTGTTCAAGTGAGGGAGCCCTGGCACAGGCTGCCCAGAGAGGGTGTGGAGTCTCCTTCTCTGGAGGTTTTCAAAACCCATCTGGATGCATTCCTGTGTGACTTGATCTAGGTGGACCTGCTTTGACAGGAGAATTGGACTATATGATCTTTAGAGGTCACTTCCAACCCCTGCCATCCCGTGATTCTATGATTCTAGTTCTTACTTTCAGTAAAATATGTTTCTTATTTGATGAGATGTATGAAAAGGCTTCAACCTGTGGAAAGGAAAGAGGGAATCAAAAGCAAAGCTAAGGGAAAATATTTTGCTGCCTGGGCCTTGCTTCTCCCAGGCATATTGTCCTCCTCCTGCCTCTGCCACTTTCCACTCAGCTCCTGGGAACTGATCTATCCTTTTCCAGGGCAAATGCGTAAGCACGTGAGGACATCTGTACCCTCCATTCCAATGGACAGCCCTCTTTCCCTGTCCTTGCAGGCTGCCTGCCGATCTAATTTTAAGGTGATTCATAACTCAATTCACATAATACATCCAGCAATCTCAGCTGCACCATTTTGAGTGCACTGCACAGTACCTATTTCGTAGTCTCAGCTGGTCAAGCTGCCCCTCTGGGCTGCAACCATGGAAGGAGTAGCAGTCCTGTTGTAATCTATATCAGTTGTGTCAAAGATCGCCTGTTTTCTATGGGATAGCCATATCAAAGAAGAATATAATTGACTTATTTAAAAGTGTAAATTCAATCACAGATCCCTACAGGACTTCAGAATTACCAAATCCCAGTGTGAATGTACTTTTTTTTTTTTCTTTTTCTTTGCTTACCAAACAACTTGTCTATTTTTAAACTATCCCCTAGCTTCCATTTAGAGTTTATGCCACAATCCATCATGTCAGATATTACTATAAGAATTCTGAAAATCACAGATGTACTAAATTGACAGGTTAGTAATAAATTTTTTTTCATTGGCTGGTGGCTAACCAAGAATATTTTCTTGATTAAATAATCCAATTTGTCTAAAATGAAGGATATCACATTTCCACACTGAATAATTCTCTAAAATCGTAGTTTTCTAACTGAACTCTTAAAGGTACTATCAAAATTCAGCATGCAGTCACTGGTATTTCCCAGAAAGACCCTCTAATATATTGCTGCCTGAGTGTAAGTTAACAGCATCACATGTTCATAGAATCACAGAATTGCAGAATGGTAGGGGTTGGAAGTGACCTCTAAAAATCATCTAGTCCAACTGCCCTGCTCAAGCAGGTCCACCTAGATCAGATCACATAGAAACTTGTCCAGGTAGGTTTTGAAAACCTCTAGAGAAGGAGACTGCACACCCTCCCTGGGCAGCCTGTGCCAGGGCTCCCTCACCTGAACAGTGAAATAGTTTTTCCTTATATTTAAATGGAACCTTTTTGTGTTCCAGCTTTTGTCCGTTACCCCTTGTCCTGTCACTGGACACTGCAGAAAAAAGTGTTGCCCTATCTTGACATCTAACTTTTAAATACTTGTAAGTATTAATCAAGTCCCCTTCCCAGTCTCCTCCAGGCTGAACAATCCCAGTTCCCGCAGCCTTTCCTCATATGAAAGATGTTTCAGTCCCCTGATCATCTTGGTGGCCCTGCACTGGACTCTCCAGAAGTTCTCTGTCCCTCTTGAGCTGAGGAGCCCAGAACTGGACTCAGGACTCCAGATGAGGCCTCTCCAGGGCAGAGTAGAGGAGGAGTAGAACCTCCCTCAACCTACTGACCACACTCTTAATGCATCCCAAGGTGCCATTGGCCTTGTTGGCCATGAGCACACATTGCTGACTTGTGGTCAACCAGGACTCCCAGAGTCCCTCTCCACAGAGCTGCTCTCCAACTAGTCACTCCCTACTTTCAAGTTTCACAGTTACTGTTTTGAAGAGTTCAGAAAGGAATTTGCAGTGTGAAAGAAGATGTTTGGCTGTGCATGAAGTGTGACTTGATGATTTATCAAGATGCAGCTAAACAGCTAGGAAAAACAGCCAGCAAAGCTCACAAAACATTGTCTGACAGCCCAGCATCTATTTTTATGTCAGTACTAAACAGATGCCAGTGATGAAGTTCTGTGCATAAAAACAGCTCTTGCCATTTTTATCCATAACCTGTATCAAAAGTAGACCAGGCAGCATGACACCTGAATAATTTTGCTGCTGAAATACATTATTCATGGCATTGAAAAGAATCTAGTCAGTATAGCCCCACTGGAATTGACTTGTCTAACAATATTCTGTAAATTATAAAACATTTAATTGTGTTTTTCTTCCATCTCTTTTCTTCTGATCAAGACAAAACCTGGTGTCATTCGTCCTGTGCTGGTGAAAGGAAAGAGTGCACAGCAAAAAGAGGAGCCATATCAACCCAATCCTTTTAAAAAATACCTTGAAGAAGTCAGTGATCAAGATATTGAGCAGGTGAGTAACTCTCACTCTGAAGGATTTTACAGCCTCAGCTATTTTACTTAAAGATGATGGGATAATCTTAGATTTTTTTTTGTCCTGGTTTCTTCTTTTTTTGCATGGTTAGATGATTCCCTGAGTGGCATCTGGTTTCTGGAAAAGTCTCCAGGCTGGAGATGGGCAGCTAGTCTTTCTACTGGAACCTTTTTTTTTGTTGATCTAAAAACCTATATGTTGAGGAGAGGGCCTTTTTATGATGTCTTTAAGAGACACTGTACAATAGAAAGTGGAAATCCTGTTCTCCTCTGTCAAGCAGGTGTCTGGATCACATCTGCTAGAAAGCACTTCCTCCTTTTGAGACTCAGACCTGAACCCTGTCTTAAGAGAAATGAGGACAGTAAGGGCTGGGCAAGGTTCACTCTTCCCTCTCCAAGGGAGACTGGAGAGGAGCCCCAAAGATTTTTCCTGTTACTCCCCACTGCATAGCTCCATAGGTTCATATTCCTGTCCCTCCACAGCTCGAGGAGACAGCTCTTCTGTGGAAGAGACACACAAGGTGCATTAACAGGCAGCCCATGGGGCAGCAAAAGTGCTCTTTTCCCACAGACATAAAGCCGTAGGATCATTTTGCAAAAACACATCTTGAACTTTGCTGACCTGTGTGAGGTGTTATCTCAGAACAAACCCAGAAAAATAGTTCTGTCAGCCTTTTCTTGTGTATCTGTGTTTGTGTGCATTTTTGTGAATTAAACCTTAACTATGATACATAATCTGAATGTCCCTGTAGGAGCTTATTATTAACCTATCCGGTATGTTTGGAATCTGCCATCTGGAGGGCAGTAAAATAAAACCAATAGTCCTCGTCAGACGTGATGTGAATAAAATACCTTACTAATTCAATTACTTTTACTTCTATGCCTCTCTAGTCACATTAAAGAGAGAATTTAGCAATGACAGTCCTCTATTCTTCCTTTTATAGCTGAGTTTTTTTAAGATTTTAGTTATTGCCATTCCTCTCCATAGTTCTGAGTTATTGTAAGGCAATCCCAGCATTTCTCAGGGATACAAAGATTTATTTGTAGCATTAGTGGGTTCCAGCAACACATTCTGGTGGCATCTGAAGGTTTCTCATTCTGTAAGTTTCTACAGAATATAGAGTTTCTGTAAAATATGACTAAAAAAGATTATTTGCAATTTGCCTCCAAACTTTTGAGGTTGACAGTGGTTATTTGACTTTAGAAACTACAAGTGACTTCAGAGTGAGTTTTTCATGCTTTCGCTTACTGAAAACCTCCTAATACCATAGCACTGTGCTGCCATTCACCTGAGATGAAAGAAGAGGACAGCTGACCTGGGGCTGCTGCTAGAGAACTTCAGCTCTAGGCTACCTCAGTAGGGCCTCGCTGCAAAGGCAGTGGCAGCTCAATCCTCCCTTTTATCAGGGCTGGGCACTGATTTTGATGTCTAGTTTTGCTGAGGAAGGAACAATGCAATCACTAAAGTCTGTATTTTCAGGCAAATAAGAACCTGAGGTTATTGCCATAGCCTGAAGCTTTCTGACAGTTGAAGCTAATTGTGAAAACTAATACATCTTTACAAATTACTTATGGTACATATTATCAAAGTATTAAGGACATAATAAGCTCATGAGTAAATGTGGTTGCTGTAACAAAAGCCAAGGTCATTTTATATGAAAGCTATGTAATAAAATAAACTAAACAAATAGTGCACTGGTTTGGATAGATGGAAAAGTTAATTTCACAATGAATATGTTCAGTTTTGTTTCCTTTATTTAAAAGAACAGTGCCATATGCTTTAAAATACTGAAAAACTGGTATTTTTCATCCTAACCTAAGAAATACCTCAGGCTACTGTAAAATACTTGCTGTTTTACGAGATTTCTCTTAAGACCTCTTTGTTCTGAAAAAGGGAGTACTTAGAACCCATACTCAGATGGACTCACTGACTTAACAGAAACTAGCTTTGTTTGTTTGAGAAACGGCTATAATATTCTGGTGGTGGTCTAATACATCAATTAGTAGTACAATAACAGCCATACCTGGAGAAAATGCTAAAGTGCTGAAGATGTTTATGATTTCAGCTCTTGCCTCTCAGAATAGGTTTATGGTGCTGATATAAGTTCCTTGTGAGTGGAAGAGACTTGGATGCCCACACAAGAATGTTCACAGCCTCCATGAAACTCTCCTGAGGGGTTTTAGTGTCTATAAGAGCTGCTGCACTGCCTGAGGGACTGGGCTTAGTGCCCAGGCAACAGCTTGAAAATTGTGGTTGTTATCTCTAACCACAGGGTTGTTAGCCTATAAGGACACTCATTCCCCTTCTTTACCTGCTCTCAATAGTTAGCATTTTTTAGCTGCACAGTGGCTGGCTTCTAAAAAGTAGGAGGTGTTCCCACCAATATTACCCCCAAATCAGTAAATTGACTGCTTTCATGGTGTATGAGAGCTGTAGATTAGGAGAAAAGCAGCTAGACTTTCTGCTTTCTGTGGAAGAGTTGCTGCTAGTCCACTTGTCCTCAAGTAAGAACTTAGCAGGAATCTACTGTGGCTGAGGGCAAAACTGCTCATGCTGTTAATAATTTTCCATGTTTTCCTTTGGAGTTTTTCCACAGTTCTGCTGGGAGGTTCAACTCTTATACTTCTGTTCTCTTCCTCTCTCTGCATTTTCTTTTCCTTTTTTTTCTAATACCATTGTCAACAATTGCTATCTGGGAAGGATGTAGCTCAGCTCACAGATAGCTCTTTTTATGTGTTCTGGGTACGTTGTACATAGATTGACACTGGTGTGCCAATAAAATTTATAAAGCAGGGGAAAAAAACATTTTATTTTGTCTTTTTCTCAGTTTATGTTGCCTTCTTTTATTTTTTTTTCCCCTGAGGGCACATACAACTTTTAGTACTGTCTATTCTTCCATAAAACACTTGTTACAGACAGAGTGTAGTATTTATGAGGTTCCAATATGACAGTGTTTAGCAAGTGTGGTTCAATTTGTTCAAGAAAGCACCATAAAACATACTGGCAGTACGTGTGTCTCTTAAGCATTGCTGATGCTAAGACTTAATGAAAATTTTTATTTGAAACTGATGAAACAGAATGTTTTTTCTGGTAAAAAACAGGGCATTTTGTAAAATAGTAATATTAAAAAGAATTAATTATAAAAGTTAGAAAATTCACAGGGTTGCAAATATTTATAAAGAAAAATGTACATAGACTTCTTTGTTAAAATTATAAAACTATTCTGGGCAACCGAAGAGCAAGATAAGGATGAACTAAAGAGTTATTAGTTACACTTGGCATGAAGCTATAATGCCCATTTGCCAAGGTTTATCATTAATAGAAGTAGGGCCGATGCGTTTGAGGAGGAGCAGCTGGAGGCAAGGTGGGTGTGAGCAGCTGCTTCCTTGTCTCTTTCCACCCGCTCTCTCTACTGCTGGGCTCAGTCTTTTGTCATTAGCTTCTGCTGGAACTAATCATAGCTCTTGTCACAAATTTTCTGGGTCTTGAGCTAAAAGGCACAGAGCACAAGAGAGTTTCTGGTCTAGACTCAGCCAGATGAAAAGGTGAGAATTCAGGATGTATTGCGTCAACAACCCTGACAAAACTTAAGCCTGAGATTTGTGCCAAAAGCTAGTTATATCTACTTGAATCTATCCCAAATATTTTAAAAAATCTTGTTTTTAAAAAAGTTTTTTATTTAATCCTTTATGTGCAAAAAAGCACACGTGTTGGTTTGTATGACTGCTGACAACCTGCAGTGGTGAAATACATATTGCATGTACCTTCACTGAATTAATTCTTAAATAGCTGAAAAGGCTTGTTGAAAAGCCTGAAGTGCTCCTGCTAGTACATAGATAAGGCAGACTTTCTTTTGTACTAATCAGACAATTTTTCATTTTCCTCCCAATCTACCCTCTCAGAAAAATGTCTCAAAATGTGGCCATTTTGTCCTGACACGAGATCCCTCTGGGCTCTCCTTTTCTGTCACTTAGGCATCAGTTGAGCTACTGAAGGGAGATGCACTGGACTCCAGTCAAAGCATAACTGGTTTAATGGGACATCTACAACAGATTTCCGCATGCTGATGAAAGTGCTTAGTGTAGAGCAATCTTTCCTGGTTAATCATCAAGTGCCATGAAATGTAAAAATGGTGCAAGATAAAGCACTTTGCTTTCTGTCCAAAGATGCTTTTTTTTTTTGCATCCATTAATCTGTTTCCGTTCACTTTTCTTTTTTTTTTTTTTTTTCATAGGAGACTGCTCTCTTACACTCTTTATATCCAACTAAACTGATCACTCCAACTAAGTCCCCTTTACATCCTCCATCTGTCTCCTTTGCTGACTGTCTTAGCCCTGGACCTTTCAGCCACTTATCTGCCATCAGATGTGGTGTTCATGAGAATACTTATAGCCTTTACAGCCACAACTCTTTGTACAATAAGGTGAGCAACAAGTATGGTGTGATTCAATAGCTTTGTCAGGCTTTTATTCTTTTTACTTCTAGGCAGAATTCATCAGAGTAATTAGAATTCAGTGCTAGCAGGTGCCATGGGAGATGCATCTCAGATCAGCCTGTGTCTCCATTGTCTGTGGAGATGTTACTGCTTTTTCTTCTCCTGGCACAGATAACATTTGGGCTTGCTTCCTCTAGACCTGCTAGGACAGGACTCCCACCACTCTTCATTCGAGCAATTTGTTCTCTAAAGAAGTAATAATATCTATTTCCTCTTTCATGCTCATTTAGCATTTATCCATATTAAAGTAATGGACTATTTCTTTTTTTTCTTGAGGACTGAGGGAAGGGAGGGTAATCTGAGAGAGATACTGGATTTTCCAGTGTATTTATCTGTCATCTTGACAAGCAGTTGTGTCTTACCAATGCAAAGGGAATCACATCCTTGTGGACATTTATGTTTTCTTTGAAACAGCAGTGAAGTTAGACAAAATTACTATGGTCCAAGGTCTGTGGATGACAAGACTGACTAATGAGCTTTGTAAGGTTAAAACAGAGCCCTATGTCTTGATTGAAGCCGTTTTGAAGAGCAACTGTCATGAGCAACTCTCATGACCTCAAGAGGTCCAGTTTCATATTAGAAAAGCATCAGTTGTAGAAGTCCATAGAAGATGCTATTTCAATCCCTTAGATGCATCCCTTCCATGTCCTTCTCTCTTAATACAGAAACTGTCTTTAAATGCTCAAACCTGGATACCAGAGCAGATAATCCCACTCAGAGATGTATAGTGTGCTTTATTTGGGATGCAAGAGGCTAAACTGCAAGCATTAGATGCTGTTTCTTTAGACTATGTAATGGTTTGCTCATCAGGGGAAGCATCAGGGTGGAATACAAATTACTAGTTTCAGGGACATTGGAAATTGAGACTGCTTTGGAAAGAAGTATTATCTCTGCAGAGAATGTATGTTGGTCAGCTGTCAGACTGTGGAAAAATGCCTGGAAACACATTTCTCTCCCCATTGACTAGAAACATACGTGCTGAGAGACATATTTTAGAGGTGGGCTTGGCAGTATTATTTTAGTGGTTGGACCTGATGATCTTAAAGGTGTTTCAAAACAATTCCATGATTCGATGACAAGCATAATTTTAGGTTAGTAGCCAATGTCAATAGTGTTTGAAATTGGCCATTATGTCCTGTGGGATTTATAGAATTTACCATTTTACATTTTATTAGAATGAACAAAACCTAAAACTAAACCCAACCTTCCATTCTGTCTTTGAAGCATTCTGAAAAAACACATCTTTTTACATCTACTGGACTGGTGTTCCATTTCAGTTTTTACTAAACTGGACTGACAAGTTTGTTTAGGCAGCAATCATTTTATGATCAAGTATTTTTTGACAAGTTTCCTGGTTCACAGCAGAGCATTCACATGAACAAACAAATGTTCATATAACTGATGAAACCAACTTTTATAATGAAAATGGATATTTGGTGTTGCTAATGAGAGCAAAGCTAGAAATGAAAAAAATTTTATAGTAAGATGAATAAGGTAGGGCAAAGTTGTCTGAATTTGATTAAGATACTGTAATCTTTTCCTATATCATGTTAGCTGTTTTGTCAAACAGAGATACTGTTGCTGAATAGTTGCAAAATAAGGAAGGTTTGTTGCTGCTCTTTTTTTTTCCCCCATAGCATTCTGCACTCAAAACTCTTCTCTTGAATGCAGACATCCTTAGACAGCCCAGTCTGTGTATTTGCATTCCACCCGTAATATGTTTATGATTACAAGACTTCTTCATCCACAGTCTTATCTCAAGGAACTTTTGTCATTCCAAGAAACCTTTGTGAGCTTTTCAAACTGATAAATGCAGTCACACCTCTCTGTTAACGTGTTCTTCCTGTACAATGTAAATATGAGAGCTACATCATGTCTTTATTTTCATCCATTTTCCTGTATAACATAAATTTGATCTCCAACTTGGGTTCTTTTTTACTGTGAGTTTTTAGCAAAGATATTATTATGAAGGTGTTAGCTTCACACATCAGTGAGGAAAATTTATTTTTATATGTTATGTGTTTTTTCCTTATTTTATGTGTATTTTATATATTCTTATTTTCATATTGAATGCTGTTTCTCTATTAAGACTGCAACTTTCCAGGGTTGAGAAACATCATCCATAGCCCAGAAATCTTTGAAGAGTGATGAATTCTATAAAAGAAAAGCTTCAATGATCATTTAATTTAATTTTAAATACTTCTGTAGTAGCATTTTGGATAGTTATGTTCACAAGGAGCTAATAGTGAGGACTGTGTTTAGGTGAAGCCCTACTACTGACCTGCTGTGACAATTTAAGCAAAAAATGTCCATGTATTTGGACATGTGGTTGACTTCTCACTGCCATCTCTCTTGTTATGTGGGTGAAACAGGCTCCTGACTTTGCTTAAGACTCCGTGCAATGATAATGCTTGTATTTCTCCAAATACATCCCTTACTTAAGTTAATGTAGCAAAGTATCTCTTCCATCTCATAGGACTTAGTGGAAATCCATGGGAATCTATGATGTTAACCACAATTAGCACAAAAATATGATAATTAGATCTTCTGAATCAAGATTAGTGAGAATGACAAAGACTGTTGAGAGGAATATACTTTTCAGATCTCTTTGGAGAATTTTCAGTATAACTGAATTTACTATATTTTTTTTTTTTTTGCAGTGCTTAAAATAATTTTAATTTTAAAAGTACTTGCAAGAATTTTAGAGCCTCAGCCAATGAAGATAAGGTGATGTAAAATGAGGCAATCTAATTGTTAGAGTGATGTAAGGTTATAAAGCATTAGTGTTAGTGTCAGTAAATACCTTAAGTAAAATATACTGTATTTCTGAACTGATGTCAGTCTCTGGGTAGGTGTGGCCCAATACTTTGGGAAACAATGATCAGATGTCAATATTGGTCTAGTTTAATCCAAACAGACGTTTATTTACACAAGAAGTAAATATTAACCACTTAAAACAATTTTTAAAATGTTTCTGTTTTGATCTATGGTGTTAACATTCTTGATAACCGAAGGCAGATTAGTTTTGATCTTACTCACAGAATCAATATTTAACATCTGAGTCGATATATGTTGATAAAAAACCTGATGATATTTGCCTATTACACTGTCTTCTGTGTGATCCAACCAAAGCCTGAGCTATTAATATTTTTTAAAACAAATATTTTAATTTACTGTCATGTAATAAGGAACTGAACTAGCAGAAAACACAGTGCAACTGTTGAAATTTTAAACTGACCTATTCCATAAACAGCATTGTGACATCATGGAAACTTCTTTCCCTTCTCTACTAAATCTGGACCATCATCTCTGTAAATTACCCCTCTCTGGAGTTATCCCTCTCCACTTCACATTCCTTGAGATAACAGATAATATGCACTGTGACTTGCTTCCTGTCTCTCCAGCCATTTGGTAAACACATAGTGGACGTCCTTGTGGTCAATCCCTATCTATATGGTGTCTAGCCGTATCTTGTATTTTGCTTTGTCTTCCATTAGAGGGCCAAACCTGCCACCATAAATTCTTGCAATAATTTAAAATATGTTGTGAATACACTATTGAGAATGGACAAGATGTGCCGATGGATAGAGTTGCTACTCTTCATGCCCACTTTCATTAAAAAATTACCTCAAAGAAGTGTTCCCTCAGAAATGGGACATGGGATATGGGAAAAAACAGAATTAACTTATATTAGGAAGACTAGATATGATGAGCTTCTAAAACCAGTAACATTTCATTTGTTGGCTTGACATACAAGAAAATAACAGTTGTTTATATCAGAAATATTTTATTGAAGGACACTGTAGTTCTGTTTAAGCAGACTGGTCCCAGTGTCAGGTTGTTTTTGTCTGAAACTCCAGCAGGTACCTGAACCTTCATGTTTGGTGGGATTACACAGATGAAGTTGAAAGATAGACTTGGCGTGTTTTGGAGGTTATAACTATTCAGAGTGCTGAAATTCATAAACTGTGCCTCAAGTAATTTCATAATGTGGTTTTAACTTTGATGAGACGAGAAAGTGGGAACGAAGGTATTGTGTCTGACTTCTTGTTTGGAGAAGAGTAGAGAGGGCTCTTCTTTTCTCTGTGCATGCTCTGCTTCTGAAATAAAAATGTTTCCCATTCAAGTGAGCTAATTCTGTTATCATTGGCCTTGTCATCTCCCATGTCCTCTCCTTCCCCACTCTGTCCCTCAGGCACCAGGTGCTGCTCATCTTATTTACAAGGACTATAAAAAAAATTCCTCAGCTCATTGAAAGTAGTCTTGAGCACCACTGTTTCAGTGATGAAGAGCCTGAGGTAACATTTAGTTCTGTGGTTAACTCCAAAGGTGCTCCTGCTGGAAATCCCTTCAGCATTTAGCAGAGGTCTATGTAGAGTGGAAAAGCACAGCTCTGCACCTGGAGTACTGTGTCCACTTCTGGTCCCCGTATTCAAAAAAAAAAGTGAACAGACTGGTGAGAGTACAAATGAGGGGCAAGAAGAAAAACAACGGGCTGGAGAACCTGCCTGTGAGGAAAGAATGAAGGAGTTGGGTCTTTTCTCCCAGAAGAAGGAAAGGCTCGGGGGTAATATCACAGTAATGTAGTCCTTAAAGGTTGACTACAAGAAGGACAGAGGCTCTCCCTTCACAAAGAGCCACATGGAGAAGACAAGGGACAATGAGTACAACTTGCAATGTGAGAGGTTTCATCATGTTATACAATATATTTTTTTTACAGTGAGAACAATCACTGGATAAACCTCCCCAAGGACATGATGGAGTCTCCATCACTGGAGGTTTTCAAGATGTGTTTGGACAGGATACTAGAAAATCTCATCTAGGCTGCCTTTCCTGCAAAAGTATGGACCCTTCCTACCTGGGCTGTTCTATGATTCTATGATTCATATGGAAGCACAATCAATGTAAATGTCTGTTAGAGCACAGATCTGTCATTTTGAGAGAGAAGGAAAGGACCTGCCCAAGTAAAGAGCTGGGGGATGAGTAGGTATTAAGTCTTAGCTAAGGATTGCCTCTCAGTCCCTATTGACTTTAAGACTGCCTTTTCTTTCCATCAGCAAGGACTGAGCATACAATTCACATACACTCTTTTAAAAATCTCCCTGTCAGTAAAATATTTGTCAGCACAGCCTTGAAAATGGATTGTAGGAAACTGTCTTTTTGCAAGAGATCTGAGAAATGTTAAAAAATTGCCATTTCTGTACTTGATCAGACATTACTTATAAGGGTAAGGATCCAAGCTTGTAGAGGACAAGTTTTCTTTAATGTCCAACTTTGGACTCTAGTCATTGAGTTTGGTTTCTTGAAATGCTTCACTATATAAACTGTTTTCTTCAAATATTTCACTAAAAGTTGCATTGGAAGTGTCAGCCATTCATAATCACTTGCAGGTCTACAGGCTCATAGGTAAGCAGAATATTTAAAGGGAATATTTATTACTTTTTATATTAAATCAATGGTGTTTACCTTGCCATCCAATCTCCTACTCATTGGAGTTTATATTTGATTAATAGTAACACAGTGGGAACTGACATTCTGTGAACGCAGCAGCCTTTTGAGGTTGCCATGGAAAAGTACTTTTCTCCCAGACATCATCCCAGTTGCTTTTATTTCTAGAAGAGAGTTTCTCTCTTTTGAACTTTGATATTTAAATGCTGTGCTTGTGTAGGTGTATGGTGGTTGATCAACCTTCTACTATCTGTGATCAAGAACAACTCCTTTAGCGTGGAAAAAGAAATCGGAGGCAAAGAAGCCAGTGCTTTAGTGCTGTGTTACAAATGAGACCTTCTCATTGGGAAAACATTAATGCTTAATATTGTTGTATCTCCTTCATGTCTTCTTTTCTGCTATTGCTTGGGCTTAGTGAGCTATTATATCATATGTAGATGACATTTGTATTGCTTTGGACTTGGTTTGATAATACCTGCAGAAAATGCCTCTAGAGGTCTTGCTCAGCTCATCTTTAAAGAAAGACATTCCTCCTAAAGCACTTTAGAAGGATTGTCACTTGGTGATCAATAGCTTTCTTTGAAACAGTTAGCAACAGAACATGATGGTAGCTTAGTCTCAACGGGAGACACAACATCAGGCCCTTAATGCAGAGATGCTCTAAGTCCAGCGTTGCCTGGAAAGAACTCTGCTACCCTCTCCTGAAAAACACGGGTCTTCTAAAGGAAACAAAAAAAAGAAAAAGGAATTGATTACTGTCACTCCATTTGTCCTGGATAGCTAGACAGTTGAGACCATTACTGTCTTATTTCAACTAGGAAGAGCTGTTGTTGGTAGGACCATGGTATTTCTTCGGTGTACTTCTGTTCATTTAGAAAACATGCACACAAAAGTTTCTTTGAACGTGGTAGGATTAAACCCCAGCAGGTACCTTCCATACTTACACATTGGAATGTGCTTCCCAGTGAATGCTGTGCACAGAAGTCCAGCTCTCCTCTTGGAACATGTGTACAGCCACTTCTGTTGCTTTCTGCCTTCTCATTTATACAGACTGTCTCTGCTGGGATAGTTTAAACCAGTCTCAAGCACAAAAAAGTGCTTTAAAATAATTTGCCTTCATTATTAGAAACCTCTACATTAAATAAGCCTTATGTCTGGCTTTCTGGGATGATTGCATCTAGTCTTCTGCACAGTGGATTTCAAGCAGACATTTTTAGTACATAAAACAGTATCAAATATGATAGAATTCCTGACCCTAGCTAACAATTCCTTTCTGAGATGTTTTTATCTTAGCCTTCTGTATCTTCAGGACTATATGTGAACACATATCTTAGGAGAAAAACAAAAGGAAACAAAACAATCCAAATACTACAACACTCCTACTATCTGCTCCTAATACCTCTGTCAGTTTTTGATGGGGATTCTATGACATGCCCCATGGTGGTGGGGGGCAAGCTTGTCATAGCTAGAAAGTGGCTTCTGATGCAAGGATCCTGATCCATGGCTGGGTTTAGACTGGAAACAACTCAATTTCTAGGGGAATTTGAAACTATAGAAAATAAGACTGTTAAAAAAACCCCCCTCTATCAATGATTGGTCAAATGGGAACTGCAACCTGGGGATATGCCTTTACTTGTAACATAGCAATAAAAACAAAAACAACATTGCAAAGAGAAGAAGCTACTCAGAGGTAAAGGTTGTTATTAACAGCAAAACCAGAAATATACTATTGAATGAAAAAGATCAAAGAAGATTTAATGGGGAGGTAACCTGTAAGAGAAACAAAAAAATGTACAGATTTTATTGAAGATGGTGAGAAAATACAGTCTGAAGGGAAAAAAAAAACCATGGAAACTATACCAAAAAAACCAAGAGCTATAGAGAGATTTATATGGTAGCCCTCATGGAATACAGATGTTTCTAGACAATTTCTTACTGCATTTTAGATTGCAATAAAAACTCTTTCAGGGTACTAAAGAAAAGTGAACTGATGATCCTTTAGAAATTCTACATATAAAAGGTCAAATTGGCACAATTAGAGTCACAGAATAACAGAATTACAGAATCCTAAAGATTGGAAGGGACCTTGAAAGATCATCTAGTCTACCCCTCTTCCAGAGTAAGACCTCTTAGGTAACACAGGAACTCGTCCAGGGAGTTTTGAATGTCTCCAGAGAAAGAGACTCCACAACCCATCTGGGCAGCCTGCTCGAGTGCTTCATCACCCTCACAGTGCAGAAGTTTTCCCTAGTGTCTCTTTGGAACCTCTTATGTTCCAGGTTGTACCTGTTGCCTCTTGTCCTACCATTGGACATCATTGAGAAGAGCCTAAATTAGAGTTTGTTTAACTTTTATTGCAGGTATTGATAAAATGTGTACTTTGAAATACAGACTTAATTAACTTCACTTCCAGTTATGTTAGGAGAATGTATAAAACATAATTGTTTTTGGTGAAATTCCAAGTATGTACTTGGAGCTCAAATTAAAGAAGCCAGTATTTACCTATGTTACAGAGATGTTATGAACTTCATGGCATGAGTGTTTTCTTTCCCTTTTTGGCAAAGTATTCTAAACTTTGATGAAGAGGTTATATATGATAAAATATAAATTATAGTACTAGTTTTCTCTTTTTCTTAATTAAATGGTGGCTATCATTTCAGCAGTTGCATGATAAACAGAATATGTAATATAGTAGGTGGTAGTTTCACACATATATTGTTGAAAATCCAATCAAAGTTTTTAGTTTGAATTTAAAGTACCTAATTTCAAAGATCTCTGTTTCATGAGACCTTACACAGAATACAAGGCTTATTCATTTTTCTATCTAATCCGGGAAGAAATTTTGTGAAGGGAAGTTCATGTCAGAAAAGGAAATCCATTTCATTTCACACTTCCACCTGGTAAGCAGTTAAAGTTTTCATCTGTTAGCAGCTAATGAGCAATGAGACCCTTCCTGGAGTAGGGAAGCATCATCTTTTCTGAACGACTCAATATCTGTGAGTCCATAAATAATTCACAGGCAATATGCTGAGGGAAATTTCAAACATTTGTGGTGTTGGAAATTCTTAAATGTTCTTTCCAATACAGATGAAAATATGAAAAAAAAGACAACCAATGAAACACTCTAGAAATCAATATGCATCATCTGGGTTATATGAACTAACTCAAAGCACATAGATCTCATCCACATGAATAAGGGAAGCGTGTCTCTACTGCCTTACTCTATGAGTGTGTCTTCAAGTTAAAAATGCACAGCTATTGTAGTGTTAAAAAATGGTTTGTAAGTCAGTCAGGATGATCTATTGCATTTTTGGCTGAAGGCACATTATAAATCCTTGTGATCACCATTTTTACATTACATTTCCTTTTATATAGAGGCAAAAAGTGCACTAGAGATGAGTACTTAACTGATTGAATCTTTGAATTTCATTTTATACTGTGTCATTACAGAGAGACTATAGATGTAATTGTAAATTTATCCTTTACATTATATCTATATATTCTCTCCCCTCATTTGAAGATAGTCTTTGTTCTGCTGTTGTGGGTGTTTTACCATTTATTGCTACTCCAGATCTCATGTTCTTCTCAGAAAATGTGATTTTCTGAGTAATCTATACAATTGTGTTATTAAAAAGTTTACTCATTATGCATGTATAAAACAACATTTTCAGTATCTGAGAAATTAGTAAGTTTTCCTATTGTGAAGGAATAACTCTTCTCCATAAGACTGTAGAGTGCCTACTTTATTTTCAAACAGGACTAAAGACTTAACAAAGTTGTTTGAAAAAATAGTGTATACATGATTGTTCTCTGATTACTATAGTTGAAACCTTCTTATTTCTTACATGCATTATCTCTCATTGGTTCCAAAGAATTTTAAACCTGTGCTTCAATTAGCAAAGGTTGCAGATCCTCTAGAGAGTGACTTAGATTTATAAAAAAGGTCTTACATTGAGAACATCTCAGAAAGCTTTATATTAGTTCAGACAGCTGTGATTCATAGTGCAATAAAAACTAACTGACCTTTTAAAGGCAAATATGTCTTGCTGATTACTCTACAGAGGTAAATGAACAAAGGTTTAACTAAGATGTTGTGTAATCACCTCTTTTCTAAGCCTTGACTGAGTTTGTATGAGGTTAATTTGGCCAAGTATGTCATTTCCCTTTGAACTTATATGCTGCAAATGTATATTGTCAAGATATTCTTCTCTCCTCACTACAATTTTTGCAGCCAGAAATGCAGATTGTCTAGTTTACTCTTTCACTGTTCTTGGAAATAATATAGAAAATGCCACATTACCAGAAAACTTAGTAACGTCTGGAGAAACTAAGAATTATTAATTAGCCTTGAAAGAGTAATGCAGAATTTTGTAATTGGAAAAGGAAATAATAATCAAAATCATAAAATCAATATTGTCCTATTTCACCATCAACAGATGTTATCCTCTTACATCTGGAGAATAAAGCAGAGCTTCATGCCATCTGCTTTGGCCTGGAGGTGAAAGACTGCTGGTGACAGAATTTGATTAGGTCACATGAAGACAACACACCTGTAAATAGTACATAGTCCAAATTGCATGGGCACATTTCTATATGACTCTGAGGGATGATAATAATACAATGTCTAGTAAGGAAGGGTTAATCCCAGCTCATTGTGCCTACTTTGCATTCTGGTACTTTTAAGTTGCCTATCTGGTACTCTGATGTTGGTAGCTTGCCTTTGCAGAGAGAAGACCGTACTCTGAGATTCTTTCCCCTATGCTTATGGATGTAAATTCTAAGTTCAAGTGCAAGGCTGAGTTTAATCAGGTATGCTCTCTGTCCTGTTAAGTGTTCGCTGAACATCAAGGGCTGATTATTGTGCAGAGAACACAACGTTGCCAATGCTCTCCTTTAGTACTCGCCCAGATAGTGAGAGACCTGACTACAGTGCTCATCTAACTCTGCAGACATTTGAACTCCCTTCCAAGAGCCTGGTCCTTATCCATAGAACTGCAAAAACAAGTGCACTGGGACAGCCAGATCCATTCTGCTTGTGGGGTTGGTGCAGTGTGCATTCAAGAAATCATATCTGTAAGGAAAAAAGAACAAGACTCGGTAAATTCTTTGTTAAACTCTGTGAGAACAGATACAGCACCTTTTCCACAGTAAGGATGACACATTTCAGATTAAATTGATGCTTGATGTGAGTAATACAGAGAACAGACCTCCAGCTTGTTAGAATGAAGTCACCCAGGCCAAGGCACCCAGCTCCTTTGCAGCTGGCAGAGGTACACCTGTACAATTCCAGGGAAAAAAAACCAATGCCCTTCTTTCAGGGACCTGAAAGATTGTTATTTCAGCAAAAAGCAAGCAGCACTTGGCTTATGTGCTCCATATTCACAAGTACTACTTAAAGTTCTTTACAGTGTAGCCATATGTGACCTCCTTAAGACTATACTTCATGTCAGGTCAAAACTTCAGGGGTTTTATGCCAGAGAAGCCTTGTGAAAACAGAGAAAACTCTATATTGTTCATTGTTTCTCCAAGTCTTGAATCTGTATCAACTTTTATTCCCCTCCCCCCTCCCTCCCTTAAAAAATGAAGTCCTTGTTTGGCTCTCACTTGTCTTCTTTCAATTAAGCCTCTCCAAAGTAATCAATATTAAGAGTATCTGTCCATAAAATACAGATAATTTACCCTATCTATGGAGACTATTAGTTCTTTAGTTTTAAAAGTGGGTACTATGAAAATAAAGGAGACAAACATATTTCTTGGACAAAAAAAGAAAGGTCATTTCTTTTGTCATGTCTAAGGATGGACTTGAGAGCTCATGCTCTTGGATCACTACCTGATTTGGAAGCATTTTTTCTTGCACAAGTGGTGGACAATTCTTCTCAGGGAGCTTACTCACACATCACAAAGTAATTAGAAAATGATCAACACCTTCTCTCTTCTCTTTGTGACTAACTCTTCTTTGTCTTGGATACAGAGATGTGATACTGTGGTAAGACAATGGGCAACTCAGCTCCAGAGTCTATTTCAATCAACAATCTTGCCAAGATACCATAGGTGTTGCTAGAACATTGTACCTGTGTATTACCAAGGATTGCCCACCCCTGGTTGAGGCAGGGTGTTGAGTTTGCAAGGACTTCTGTCTTCCATATAGGCCATTAAACATAGTCCTGTGTCTCCTGTAAAGAGCTGTGCTGCAGCAGTGGGGTGGCATAAGGTCTAGGGGGCTGCCTTAGCAGCTGTGCAGTCTGAAGTGAGGCAGAAGGAGTGATGCCATGGAGAGGAGCTAGGCTCCTTACCTCTTCCTTAACCTTACTTTGCCTAAAATGATTCCTTTGTCTATATTTTCTGAATGAATAAATAAATAAACATTTTTCCTAAAGTTATTCTCTTGTCTTAATGTTTTGGGGGTGGGGAAAAAGTTTCAAAGCTTCTGTAACTACTGCAATTATTTCTAGAGTTGATTCCTGCTTCCTTGAAAATGAATCAGGGAAAATTTACAAAGAGAGAGCTCAATGCATGAAAATTTCATAATGTAATTGCAGACAATTACAGAATATTCCTCTTCAGCATTCTTCTTTGTATATAGGACCACATCAGTTTTGCTTCTCAAAAAGCAGTTTCAAAATCAATTTTCTTAGGGCAAGAGCAAGCATTTTTTAAGCAATACATCGTTTGTTTATTTACTATGATCCAAGTATTAAAAAAAAAAGTAATGCTTTAGATACACTGAAAATAGCAGACTTCTTCCAGTCTTGTTTTCATACAGTTCTGAAATACTCAAACTTCAATACTTCCAGCAATTTAAAGAGGATGTCTCTGTGTCACTGTACAGGAAAACCTCACAAGCCTATGATCTTAACATTGCTTTTACAAGTTCCAGCTTGTCTATTTACCTGTGTTCTAATTACAGTCATATTGAAAACAGTACTGTTCTTCACTTGAGTCACATCCATCAAAGTTCATCATCAGATGCAATTCATATAATACTCAAAACACTGGAAAATTACTGAGATCTAAAACTCTTTTCTGCACATACTAATTACAGTACTTTTTAGATGATTTATGTCTAAAATTTAAGATTAAGGAGAGCTCTTTTGGAGGAGCTTTAGAGAAGACAAATATTCAAAGTGACACACAGAGTTGCAGTTTTAAATAACTTTATGTGTATCATCTTATATTAAATGCTTTATAAAGCAGGTGCCCTTGCTGTGATTCTTACTTGAGATGTCTCTTTCGAATTGGAAAGTGATTTATCCCTTCCCCATCCTTTTAATTATCGGAATATGATATAATAGAAAACAGACAGTGCCTTGAAATAGATTTTCATACAGATGAGGAGTAGCAAATGAGAGCCTGTTCAACAGGAAGCCTGTTGAACACAAATGGGATATCATTACATTGCTATCCTTTGCATGACTGGCTTTCATTATTAAACTTTAGTGATATTTTATAGAGAAATTGAACTGATAATGAATTTACTTTTCCTGTTTTTAACCTCATGCTCTCTCCAACCTGTGACATCTTGGTTCGGCAGCCCAGTCATCCCATAGTGCCTATTCCAGAAAATGAAACACTCGGCTCTAAGGAGGTAATCAGTTGATAATGGGTTTAAACATTTGCATGCTAGTTTTTAACTTGTGTCTAGTTGATAAGTAAACATATTCTGACCTCTCAAATCTGCATTTTTCCAGTGCATGGACTAGACAAGCATTAATTACTCTTATCGATTAATGATGAAAAAAATAAGGATTGTTTTACAGACTGTGTTTCTTATGTGAATTTGAAGTTACACTAACATTTACATTTCATGTTCCTGATAGGTTCTGTTGGGATTATAGCAGGTGGGATTTGTTGAATTATGCAATTAGCTCCACTGAAATAATGCATTCCAGAATTTGTAGTCATTGGTACAGGTTCTGTTTTAAATATCAGATACAACAACTACCAGAAGCATTTAGGATCATTAGTTATTGAGAATTTCATAAAGGACTGTCAAGAAAATGCAAAACAACATAAGTTTATCCAATATCAAAATTCTGAGCCAGTTTTACTTGACTTAGAAGAAGGACACAAATCTTGAAGTCTAAATTCAGTGGGCCATTCTGTACTATTTTTGCATATCTAAACTCCAGGATCATAATGGTTACCACCCTAGATGACTGATTCAGTGGGAACTGAAACAATCTTCTACACAGAACCAATTTGCTCTTGAGGCAGAGCATATAAAATTTAAAAAGGTCCTGCTGACACAAGTAAGTATTTTTTTCCAACAAGGTCATGAACATGAAGCTAAATTATAGCCTCAATGTTGAAATAAACAAATATGATTTAAGTAACTATCATATTATTTACTGTAGGCTCTAGAATGTAACAGAACATCTTTATTTAAAGTTTATTTTCAATGTTATTTTAGAAAATCACATAAGAAGTCATAACATACTACCAATAATAGCAGTATGTGTACATTTTTGACACAAGAACAGATTTTTACTACTGAGATCACTTTTGGTTACCAGGCATATGCTTGTAATTATTTCACAAGTTTTTTGATGAGATTATCAATACAGATAGGAATGATAATTACATCTTCGTAACACAGTTACAAAACATAGTTTATTTTTAATTTGATATGTTGAATTAGATTCTAGGCTTGCTTAAAGCACAAAAATGAGCATTTTAATAAATGAAATGGATGTTTGCCAATAATTGCTACCAAATGATTAGATTTCTTATTGTTTTGAAAAATATTGAAGAAGTTTTGAGGTCAAGCACTTCACACGTTGGAAGAAGAGGGCTTGCCTGAATTCTGAGTTTGTTGACAACCTGTCTATGCATCCTCATAGTTTATCTTTGTTTCCAATGAAAAGAAAAAGATTAAAAAATAGAGGAAAATTTTAAAAAAAGGTAGACATCTCACCTGAGTGGATCAATGGACTGCTATTCTGCACCAGGAGTATTTGAGATGTGAATGTAGCCTCTTATTCTGTGTGCATTCCTAGCCTCTCTGTGCAGGGAGTCAGGGACTTTGAGCTACTTCATATCTGGTTTTATCTTCATCACAGCCTTCCAGCCTTCTTCCTTTTTTCTTGCCTTTGGCCTTTGTCCTTGTTATTACACCATCAATTTCCTTTCCTCTACCTCCCAGGAGCCACATCTTGGTTGTCTCAAAAGAGGATGTTATGGTTTCTGCTGTGGTTCTGTCCACAGGAAGCCCCAAGATGCCAAAATGAAGTTAGAGAACAAATAGCTTGCTGAGCTTCTCAGGCTGTTTTTTCCCTCTCATCCGTAAAGTTTCTGAAATATTAACAAAGTAAAGAGATTTCATTAGAGAGTGAAGAGAAGTACAGAGCAGTTCAGAGGATGAATTTGTTGTTGAAAGAGGTTTGTATTGTATCAGGCACCCTATAATTTATATGTACCTATGTAAACATATATATATAGATGTGTATTTGTATAAATGTTTGTGTATATAATAATGTATGCAAGTATATGTGTGTGTGCATATATGTAAAATATATGCAGCCTCTGATGATGCAGCTAATTTTCCTGTATTTGAAAATAAAATAGAGGAAAAGAAAGGAAAGGAAACAGCTAGATGTCCATCTCATCCTTCTTTATAATTTACATATTGAGAGCTTTGCAGATCTAATGGAAAGACAGATCTATTCAAAGAGAACTCTTTTAAGAAACAAAACACATAATTTAACTGATGCATTATTAAGACTAGTTCAGAAAATGAAGCATCTTGTACTGACATATTGAAGTCAGACTATGTCTGAGATATTTTTGAGAACAAGAGGTTGTAGCATGTTCCAAATTGACAATGACAAGGAAAGTGCAAAATTCCTCTGGTTAAAAGCCAACTTGTTCTGTTCCAAGGCAGAAAAAATAAATAGCACTATCTTCTAAAAGTTCCCTTGCATTTTAAATAAACACCTGAATGGAATTTCTATCAGCCAATTTATTAAAAATCTTAAATGTAGTCCAACAACTGGAACATTTTTACCATAATCTGTAGAATAAAGATCTCTGAATAAATTGTGTTTGCAATTATAAAGACCAAAGACAATGAATTGGAAAGATGAGGATTTTTCTGGGCTGTTATCAGTGCTCTTTGTATTTCTCTTGATGAACATCTTACTGGGTGATGGTTATTCAGCACTTAAAATAATATTAGCTTGAGGCAAATAGCTTTAAAGTTGAAGAAAAGTGTCATATACCATTTGGTACAGCTGAGCAAACTGAGTATTTGTGCTGCTTCCCTGGGGCCTGTCACTCGTGTATTTTGTAACTACGACGATACAGGTGGACTCTAGCCCACATGTAGATAAAGCAGGAAGAATTTTGTCAGGCTTAGCACAAACTGGTCAGGAAATCATGTCAAGAGATGACACATTTTCTTTTTTCTCTATTACAAATGACATAAAGTCCTCTAAATCTAACTTTTCAAAGTTCTTGTACAAGGCATGTTATTGAATATTTGTCCTCAAATTTTAATCTTATTTTTAGAAGGAGGAGGTGATCAGGGGACACCATACTGGCCATGTTGAGATTGAGCAATGTCTTTCTATGTTTAGAGCATGGAGGAGATACAGATCTTTCTTCATTCTCAATCAAGAAGGACTGAATAAAGGCATCTATTCCCCTTGAGATCTGTTTCTAGAATGGGAAGAATACAGCACTGATACTCAGAATATCAACATTTATGCTATCTTGGATACAGACAGTAGAGCAACAGAGAGCTAATAGCAGGTTAAAACATTTGGGTCGTTCTCTTAGCTGCCTTGAAGGTGGTGGCTTTGAGATGTGCTATTGAACTATTTCTGAAGAACCACCTACTTTTCAGTATTTTCTCTTTTATACAGTTGGTTCATCAAAACTGTGTTTTATATTGATTGCCCAATTAGTGCAGTGGAAAAAACAAGGTAGGCCTTGGTTGAAGATTTTTTAAATCCTTCAAGGCTTTGAAAATCTTCTCAGACACCTGTATTGTGTTTTCCTATTTGTGAGCCTATCTTAACTCTAGGAACCATTTCTACTGAAGTTACACTTTATGAATTTACATAACCCACAAGTCTCCACTAAAATGTCTTTTTTATCAGCGAAGACCTGGTTCTGAACTGATTAGGAATAATTCTGTCAAATTGTAAGCCAAACATTACTCTTACTGTTGTAGTAAGAACCTTAGAGTAAGAACCTTAGATCTCTTTCCTATAGTCTCTGCCCTCAATATAATCTAAAATTACACATAGGCTCACACTTCACTTCTTCTACAATGTTCCTCTTAGAGCTGAAAGAGTGAGAGAAACATTGAGAGAGAGAAACAGTGAGAGAAAGTCAATGTGATTTCTGCAGTTCCAAAAAGAATGGACAGGCAGATGCTCTGTGAAATGTCCTAATGATCATTAGGAAAGAATGAGAATGGGGAAGAAAGGAAGGTGATACTAGTTTCTGCTTAGTAATATTTTTTTCTTCAAAGTGAAATATTCACAGGGGGAAAAAACTCCCAAACTTTTGTATTCAGAAGAGTTACATTCTAATCTTCATGGAACCTCATCTTTATTCTGTAACAATATGAAACAAATCAGATCTATTACTTCCCTGTGAAAGCAGGAAAACAAACAAGGGACATTGTCCTTGCAAAATTCTCCTCTACAACCAGTGCTTTTTAGTTGGAGGAGATTTGAAGAACTCTCCTTTAGAACCTAACCAAGAGATATACTAGCAATTTCCAATACTACTTTCTTCCTTTCAAGTAAATATAGTGTTTTCCCAGGTTATGATTTGTGAATGATGTTATAGTCGTTCTCAGAATGGTAGTGAGTCAGAATCATTAGAAAGACCAGAGGTCGTATGCACCTGTATAGCCACAAAAAGAAAGTGCACACAGGTGCTAAAAGTATGTACTCATCATTTCCCTTTTTCATAAATGAATGAACTTGCAAAATCTCAAGTCCATTATACAATTTCTTTAGATTCAGAGAATCTCTTGCTGCAGCTATTTCTCTCATATTTATTTGTTATTCTGGAAAGATCTGAAATAATTATTTGAGATAATAACAGCATATGTAAGGTCAACATTCATAAAAAAAAACCCAAAAGAAAAAGCTGATTCTGTTGACTTCAGGATTTGACTGACTGTCTTTTGTGCAAATTTCTGAGAGTTTTAGTACAATGAACAGTTAATCTGCCCTGCTCCACTTGAAAGAGCTTTAATAGCAGAAATTTTTGAAATTTGAAATTTTATTAAAATGTCAATAAGATCCAAAGTTCTGTTATACATTGCTCTTAATCTTTATTTATTTAAAGGAGTGTTCTGGTCAGAGGTCAACATTAGTATTACTCATTGATAGATTCTACATATAAGATGAAAAGACACTCATTATTGAAAGAGTCCTTGTACTAAAGACTTTATGAGAGGGATTTAATGTTAGACAATAGCTCCAACTGAAATGGCATTATCAGAGCAGAATGATATTCTTCTAGTTAAAAACCCCATAACTGTACCCTGGATTTACAAAGAAAATCTCAGAGTTTTTAATTCCCCCTTCAAAGTTGCTTCACATCATGATCAGAATGAAGTGGGAATGGATGCGAGTGGTCTGTGCTCATAGCAGGGGCCTGTCTGTCCCTGTGTCTGATGGGCAGGTACAAGGGCAGGATACCCTCTGCCGCCTTCTGCAGGTTATCCTGATATCCTGAGGGAAGTCTTCTGTAACAATCCAGCTCTCTTGTATCTTTTCAATATCTTTTCAACTTGTAAGAAGATCCCTGTCAAGGCAAGAACAGGCGTATGGTAGATATATAATAAAAGTTCCACTTAAATATAAGAAAAAACTATTTCCCTGTTCAGGTGATGGAGCAGTGGCACAGGCTGCCCAGAGGGGTTGTGGAGTCTCCTTCCTTGGAGGTCTTCAAGACCCACCTGGACATGTTCCTGTGCAACCTGATCTAGGTGACCCTGCTTTTGCAGCGGGTTTGGACTAGATGATCTGTAGAGGTCCTTTCCAACCCCTACCATTCTATGATTCTATGATAATGAGACTAGAGGGAACTACTCAGAAGCTGCTCTTACTCAATGTCAATTCCTTTGTTCAAGCACCTTCTTCCAGGTCAAAAGACTATGTTGTTCTTTGTGCTTTCCTTGGAGACATAAAAGTGGGCTCTTCACCTGTCACATCACCGATCCTCTATTCATTTTTTACTTTCAGGTTTGCATAAAATTACAGCCCCATCCTTTAGACTGTGGAGAATTGGTATACACTAGTATGGCAGAGCATCACTGCCAGCTCTGTAGTTTGCCAGGCCACAGGGCATGCATGTATTACCCTGTGACACAGTCAAGATCTCTTCTCTTCCCACACCTGGAATGCAAGGTCAATGTGGTTTCTGCAGCACTGCTGATTTGCAGGGTTTATGAATCATCTAATGAACCAGGGAGCATTAGGCAACGCATAAGGAATGATGCACAGACTGATACTAAGCACAAAGATTAAGGCAGGAAATAATAATAAGACAAAGAGCAACAGGAAACATACCGAAAAAACCTTTCCAATGCAAGTTAGAAAATCTTCTAATGTCTCTTACCACCAAAATGAGAACTGTTATGACTTGATTGTGATCTTCCAAAATATTTTGGCACCAATTGAACAGTACCTCTCTGAAGTGATAGTCTCACCACATTGAAGTTTATTTTGACTGAATCAAGGACTGCAGCCCTAAGCTCTCTCCATATCATTACAAAGATTCATTTAACTTAAAATTTAATGACCCACAAATGAGCATTAAAAGTAAAAATAACTACCACTTTACTAAAGGAATAGGAATTTCAGGTGTTAGCTGTGACAAATTCTTTAACTTCCTAAAGGACTGACCACTAAGCAGTCTTCTGATATTTACAAATAGGAAGGTAGCTGCAAGCAATGTACATTTGTAAATTGTCAAAGAAAATCTTTAAATATCAGCAGACATACTTCCTATTAACTTTCTGCTTTATCGGTGCTTAAAGTTTTTAGATTTTAATGCTTTGTGTGTAAAGCAAGAAATTTACTCTTTCAACAGATATTTGGGCAATACTTTTGGCTAGCTTCTGTAATATATCCTTGTTTTAAGTAAAACATTTCAGTTACAGCTTGGTGACATGACAGGGCATATAAGAGCACCATGGAAAAAGCATTAACAAAGAAATTAACAAGGAAAAAGCATTTTATACGTTATATGACTTTACTTCTAAAGTGAATGCTATAAAGAGAAAAACTGTAAATGTAGTAGGGTAGTAATGTAAATGTGGTACAGAGAAAGTGTGAAATTTCACTATGTCATTTAGACTACTATTTTAATCTAATTCTACTTAGTTTTAAAAATCAGCTGTTGTATTTGTTCCCCTTTAAATAATGGTGGAAGTACTGCATAATAGTTTCAGAGGAAAAGAACTTGCCCTGAATAGGTAGTCAGAACACAGCTGTAGTTTGAAGATGACTTTTTTATTATTCAATACTTAAGTAATGCATAAGTAATTATATTCACATAATCAGATAAAAATTAGTTACAGTGTTTGACCTTTCTTATGATAAAACTATGGCTAGTTAAAATTTCCCCACTTTCACTATGCAAATCTGAACTGTCTATAAACTCCACTTAAATAGCTGGAGAGGCAATAAAGACATCCCTTAAGTTACTCTTCAGGTTAAACAAGCCTTGTAGCCTCCCCTCATATGCCATATGCCTTTCCCAGATTTAAGGAATGCTTACAGCCTCCATTGGGCTGCTTTTGTATTCTTGACAGCTCTCTTCTATTGGGAAGGTTAAAAAATGGAATCTGTGTTCCAGGTACAGCCTCATTAGTAACCAGCAGAGGAGAGTAATAACTTCCCTCACCCTGTTAGCTATGCTCTAATTAATGCAACTGTGTGTGAGGTTATCCTTCACCACAAGAAGTGTCGACTGACTCATGCTCAGATTGGTGTCAACCAGACTGCAGATCCTTCTCTGCAGAACTGCTACCCAGCCAGTCACTGGCTATATGATTACTTGGGGTTGTTCACTTCTTCCTCTGCACTTGTCTCCTCACTAGTGCAGGATTTTGTATTATTTGCCTTTGTTCACAAATCTCCTGCTAGCCCATCCTCCATTCTTGCAAAGTCATAGAATCACAGAATCGTAGCATGATGGGAGTTGGAAGGGACCTTTAGAGACGGTCTAGTCAGGTTGCATAGGAATGTGTCCAAGTGGGTCTTGAAGATCTCCAAGGAAGGAGACTCCACAACCTCCCTGGGCAGCCTGTGCCACTGCTCCATCACCCTCTCAGTAAAATAGTTTTTTCTTATATTTAAATGGAACTTTTTGTATTCCAGCTTCATCCCATTACCCCTTGTCCTGTACCCTCATGATATCAGTCTCTCCCTCCCTTCCAAGTTAGTAACATTTACTGACTTCCTGAACATGTAACATATGGGCCTTCCTACCACTCAGATCCCTCTGAAATGCCACGTGAAACAGAGACTTTGAACTGTTGAGTACTATCTTTTCAGACCAGTGGTCCAGCCAGTTATTCATCCACTCTGCAGTCTACCCTGGTCCTCAGTTTGGGTAGGAGGTTACTGTAGAAGACTGTTGAAAGCCTTGCTAAGGTGATGGAAAAGAACATCCATGCCGTGTGAAAGCAATGTTAGCTACATTCTCTACTGTCAGAGGATGTGGCCAAAAAAGAAATGGAAAACTAACATGAATCTGAAATGTCCTCTAATGTGCATTTAGCCAAGATGATGATTTGTCTGTTGAAATTTACTATGTGAGTACACGTCCTGAAACTTGTCAATGCATGAATAGTCATCCTCAGTTCAGTAGGCATAGTTATAAATTAACAGTGCAGAAAATCAATGTTTTAGAAGACAAGGCATTGTATTACACTGTCCACCAGTTTGCAGAATATTTTGCTTAATATACTGCTGTTTTTATTCTCAACTTTGTTTTCACTTTTATTTCCCTTTTTTTCTACAGGTTGCCAATGAAAAGGGTTCTGTTTAGCTATGATAGTGAGTATTAGTAATTTTTTTACTTGATTACAGTTACATTTTGAATATGTAACTACTTTTTCATGTAACTTTAATAAATTTGTATGTTTTTGTTTAAAAAGATGATAGGATACTTTAACTACATGATTTAGTGCTTGGATAATAAGCTGGTTGTGTTTAGTGAATGATTTTCTCTTACTTGCTGATGCAGAATAATTTCACTTCTTAGCGTCACAGAATGAAGTCAAAATTGAGTTAATTTTAAGTGGGATGTAATCCGAGAGTTGGAAGAAACTGAGGCAATGTCTGAAATTATGTTGTGAAGTAATGCCTTTAAAATAAGATGAATATTGCTTTAGAGTTGAATGCATAGACACATAGTGATGTTAAAATGAATGATTTGCTAGAATTAAACAATACTATTGCGAACAATGCACTATATTTGAAAACAGATATAATGAAGTACTTAACAAGGGAGGTTGGTGTATAGGTGATACAGAAAAGACTGAAATGTCCAATGCCTTTTTTTAATTTGTTTCAGTCTTCAAACACACACACACACAAAGGTTAATCATGACTAAAAGTTTCTTTCAGTTGCTATTAAAATTTTGGGGCCCACAGCCCAATAGGATAGTTAACCAAAATAGTTTCTTAAACAGCAGTGACTAGCAGCATGAATAAGTTCCCAGAAAACTGGAGAAAGACAAATATGATGTCATATCAAACAAAGAGAGAAAGGAGAATCTAAAGAATTACAGAAAAGTCAGCCCTAAGAGCACTTCCAAGACACTGGATGAAAGTATTAAACAATCCATTTGTAGGCACCTAGAGAACAATAAGGAGATAAGAGGACTTGCACAGGGACATATCAGAAACAAATCCTATCAAATTGATCTCATTTTCTTCTTTGACGTCAAACAGATATAGGGGATGTGTTTGATACAGCATATCTTTGACAGAGTCCCACATGATATTCCTAAGGAAGAAAAGCAGATACAGATTAAATTAAATTCACATAAGGTAGATGGACAACTGATTAGAAAAATGGACTCTGAGAACAATCATTTAAGTGGGAAAACCTTTCACACAGGCTTCCATAATGCTGTCTTCTAGCTTTAGCACTCTAAAACATTGCTATTAATTATTTACTCCATCACACAGACAGCAAGCTTACCAAATTTACAGATGATGCCTATTTGGGTGGACTTGCAAGCAGCTTGGAATTCAACAAAGGTCACTTACATTAGATGAATGGCTTGAAATCAATCTGATAAAATTAATTGAAGAACAATACAATGAAAAACGAAAAGTACATATAGAAAAGGAATGACAATGGTTTTTCAGGAGAGAACCTGAGGATTACAGGGGATCATGAACTGAATCTGAGTTGAAGAGATGATCCTGTTATGAAAAATGCCATTCCAGGGACATGCTAAGGGAGATGCTTATAATATGATGAACATAAATACTCATCTCTGTTTATTATCAGTGAAGAACCAGTTGAACTGCATGTGGGAAACAAATGAGAGATTTAGAAATGATGTAAATATTTCAGTGTTTTTAGAAGAAATAAGGACAGAGAAGAGGCACAGATGTTTATATTTCTTCATCATGAATTGTTATAAAGAGAGATTAGTCAATTCTCCAACCTTTCTGAGAGTAGAAGAAAAATAGATGGGCCTAAATTTCAGGGAGATTTAGGTTAAAATTTTCACAGTTGCAGCTACATGAAAATTTATGTGCTAAATCAGTTTACTGCAGGCTGATGCAAAGACAGGCAGGTATTTCACAAAGCTATCTTCTGTTACCTTCTCGCACAACTCCAGCACAAAGTGGCTGACTATGTCTTTAGGGCTTTTTTACTCTGATACTATGAGTTATGTTTGTCAGATAGATCATCAGGTTGGATAAATTAAGACAATTAAGTGACCTCAGTGCATGTTATGTAGTTTAATAATCTGTGTTTCTAACAATTTATGTTCATGTGAAAACTCTTCTTTTGCAGCCCCGCACTAGAATCAAGAGCTAAAACCATAGACTGTTTTGAGGCCTGTTTCTATACTGAGAAGGAATCCACAGCAAAAATGGTATTTAAAACACCATTTAAAAAAAAATTCTTCCAGTATGCTAATTGCAAAGCAGTAATAACAAATAATCTTTCAAAAAATAATCTTATGGGCTAGCATAATTAACTCCAGAGATGCACAAGAGTGTTCTCTTTTGAAATATTGTTTCTTGAAGTGCTTGCTGGTTTAAGAGATGCCTGATACAACATGGCATATTTTCTTCAGAAAGAATATAAATGTTGAAATTAAATAAAGCTGTATTTTTGTTTTGAAATGTTTGCTGTGATTCTTGTTTTTACTCCAGTAAATCTAGCTCTATGTATTTCAAATAGCTGGGAAATAATGATGACATTTTTGGGAAATGAATGCTCCCACACTTTTAACCTTGGTCCCATTTTGCCACCACACAGACATTTCTGTTTAGTGAAATACTCCAGGAATTATTCATGTTTGTGTCAGAACCCACAGCAATCATCATGCACAATGATTGTTTCCTGACATGCAATATTTGCAGCCCAAGTCAGGCAGTGTCCATGCCAGCTGCTGAGTGCAGGCAGAATCACCATGTTCCTCTTCCATTTATGCTGGTGGTTTTTGACCCTGTGCTACTCCTAAACAGTGTTGGCTGCATTTGGATCTTAAACAATCTGCTTCCAAAATGCATTATAAAACTCTAAAGAAGCTGATTGACTATGCTCGCATGAATCAACTGCCTTCTTCCTGATCCCTTGATCCCCGGTCCTTTGATGCAAATCATTCCACAGGTACGTATATGTTCAGGACCTTTGCATTACAGTCCTCTCCTGGTGTGTTACCTCCTGACACACCGTTATGTGTCATGGTTAAGATTAATATTTTAATGAGAATTGCTGCTGCTTTCGTTAAAATGTATGCAATGAACTAATTTATGAAACATTATCATCAGTTAAAACATTGGAATTAAAACCTTTTTAAATGGAATAGTCTTCAGGCTACTCAGCCTCTTGTACTGTTGGATCTGACATAATTTCAATCTGGCCTGTATTTAAAGTGTTGAACTTTGGAGGGGAAGTTCAGTGATCAGTGAGTCTCTCTATACAGGTAAAATAACATTTTTGCCTTTATATAGGAGCGCACACATCCTTTATAATGTCATGGACACATTGATAGACATCCAAGGTTTGGGGTTTTGTTAATGGAATGGAAAAATATATTAGCAGTGTGTACATCTAATGATCAACATACCCATTAACCAGACAGCGAATAAAAACCTACTGAGAACAACATTTCAGTGAGTTCCAAAGAGTACCTGAGGATAGAAATCAACATGTATAGGTAAATATAACAGAAAGTGTTGAAAACTTTTAAAATAAGTATAAATTCATACATATAAACACATTTATAACTACAACAGTGTCAGAAATATTGTACAAGATGTAATAGGTCTATCCACTAAGGACCTAACAACATTTCTTGTTTTTAGTAAAGCACTGAGGTAGAAAAAATTCCTATTTTAAACTGTTGTGATCTATGTGATTCTCAAAAGCCTCAGTAAGCTTTCCTGCACAATTTTCAAAGCATTTGTTTTGTTCTGAATTTGTTCCAACCCCAAATTTATTTTTCCCTTGAATTTCATTTTTGTAAAGCCCAAGTCCCATCTAGCATGTCTAACCAAGAGAGTTATTCACATGATATAGTTTAGGATTAAATTAGCCCAGGTAACAGACTGCAGCCAATAGGTGAAAGCACAAGAAAGAACTAATGGGATTATAAGAAGGGTGAAAGAGGAATTGTTTTATTGGTCTCTGGGTTTGTGAGTGTTGCGGTTTAACCCCAGCCAAAACTAAGCACCATGCATGGAGGATGGAGGAAAGAATTGGGAAAAAGAAAAGGTACAATTTGTGGATTGAGAGGACAGTGTAAAAACTAAAGTGAAATATAATAACAATAAAAATGATAATAGTAAGGAAAAAAGAATATAAGAAAAAGAGAGAGGGAAACAAAACCTAAAAAAAGACAAGTGATACACAATGCAATTGTTCACCACCAACTGACTAATGTCCAGCTCATCCCAGAGCAGCAATCTACCCCTTCCTGTCAACTCCTCCCAGTTTTTATACTGGGGATGATGCTCTATCATATGGAATATGTCTTTGGCTAGTTCAGGTCAGCTGTTCTAGCCATGATCCTGGAATACTGTGTCCAGTTCTGGGCCCCTCAGTTGCAGGAGGACAGGGAGCTGCTGGAGAGAGTTCAGTGCAGGTCCTCAAAGATGGTGGAGTGGAGCATCTCCCTTATGATGAAAGGCTGAGGGAGCTGGGGCTCTTTAGCTTGGAGAAGAGGAGACTGAGGGATGATCTTATTAATGTCTACAAATATGTAAAGGGAAGATGTCAAGAAGATGGAGCCAGACTGTTCTCATTGATTTCCCATGATAGGACAAAGGGCAACAGGTACAGGCCGGAATATAAGAGGAAAGAAAATGCAAGGAAGAATTTCTTCACTGTGAGGGTGAGGGAGCACTGGAACAGGCTGCCCAGATGGGTTGTGGAGTCTCCTTCTCTGGAGACATTCAAAACCCACCTGGATGGGTTCCTGTGTGACCTCCTCTAGGTGATCCTGCTCTGACAGGGATATTTGACTAGATGATCTTTTGAGATCCCTCCCAGTCCTTGGGATTCTATGATTCTGGAATTTTGTGATCCCTCCCAGCTTCTTCTGCATGTCCTCTCTGAAACTGAAAACTCCTTTGTTTAAAAGGACTAAATCCAAAACACAACTATCTGTTCAAAAAGCTTGTCTATGAATGAAAAATGAGAGTATATTGGCAATTACAGTCTAGGACTTGTATCCTGAGAAAACAATGGAAAAAATATTATGAGAAAAAATATTCTTTACAGAGGGATTACAAAAAACAAAACTCAACATGAAAAACTGATTGATTTTTCAGTAGTATATAAAATTAATGGATGCTGCATATTCAATAGTTTAATATATTTTGTCCATGTTCTGATGCTTTATTCATTATTTTACTGGTAAAATGTACACTCTGGTCAGGATCACAATGATTGTGTTTAGTGGGGGCTTATGGGCCCCATTTTTGCTCATCTTCTCTTGCAGTCTGATACACAATGTTCACCCTGTTCTGTGCATGCTTGTAATGTTTCTGTTGTTGCTACACATTACAACTCAGGCTGGCAAAAAAACACTCATTAAAGTTGGCCCAAGCAATTAGAAAGGAGATTTGCTTAGCACAAGGAATGTATCTGTGACGTAGATTGGGCCATGGGAAGAAGGATTAGAACTCATTACTTGAGAAAATTGATGTATCAGACTAAGGGCAGCCCTTGACCCAAGGGCTCAGCTATCTGGGATCCAAAGCTTGCTCTTTTGGGGCACAACTTTGTGGTCTTCACTCAGTTTTAATGAGAAAAATGCTTAAATATCAGGAAGTTCACAAGTTAAAGCTGTGCAAAATGAGAAAAACGAAACACAGAAACATTTTGTTAAAAAGGTAGTGGTAGCAACTCAAGGTTGCAAAAGGAAAACATTTATACCTGAAGTTAAAAAAAATTCTTAAAGAAAGAGTATCAGAAAGTGGTAACAGCAACACTGAGGATCAGCCTGTTATGAGCATTTAGAAGCCCAGTCCTTCCCCACCTGACCGATGCTTGCCCACCCTGCACAGGCTCACTGCCTGCCTTGCTGGGGCTGGTGAGCATGGTAATAGTGGCTACCTACTATAGAATCATAGAATAGAATCATAGAATGGTAGGGGTTGGAAAGGACCTCTACAGATCATCTAGTCCAAAACCCCTGCAAAAGCAGGGTCACCTAGATCAGTTCACAATCTATAGTTGTATATATCATTCTTGCAGCTTCTCTTTGTACATAGTAAAAGATATCTGAACAAAAATGTGCTGATGATTTCTCTGTAAGGCTGCTCTTACTTATGCAAGGATTAGTATCTAACCATAAACTAGGTTAGTTCTACACTAGTCAAGTCATACATCCCAAAGAAAATGGCCCAAAGTAGATTATGAGTTAAGGGAAGAGCCTGCTGCAAGCTAGCTTCTCTAGAAGTGACGTTACAATGTCTAGTGACATTACAATAATGCCAGACTTCATATGTATCTGAAGCACCTCTAAACCTTCTTGATGGTAGGACTAACGGTAGGCACAAGGAAAACTTGTTCAGGTTTCTAGCATTCGAGAGTCTGTTTCTGCCTCTGGTCTTGTCAGTCTATCTGTGGTCAAGAGAAGAGTTTAGACTTGGGGTTCCAGCATTCACTGGTGGGATCAGATAGAGCCTCACATTCAAGATTAGCACCAGTACATCTGCCATGCAACACCAGCACACCACTTTCTGAGAGCTCTTACTGACAGTGAAGTAGAATATGTTTCCCTCTTACTTAACCTCTAACTGGAGAAGTTTTGAATTGGCAAGCTCTCTGAAGCTATGTGCAGCCACCCATAGGCTCATATGTTCACAATAATCTGTACTGACAGCATAACAAAGGTGGTGTGTGACCCATGGTATGTTGAAACCACTGTCAAGTTTTCCATGCCTGTTTGTGTCTCATGGGAGGTTACTATCCACATATGAGCCACAATGACTGCTATTAATTGTTTTGCAAGCCCTAGTGAAACACTGTTTAAAGAGGGCAATTGCAGCTCTGTGTCTGCATGCATACTGTGCTGTGTCATGCACACATTCCCCTAGTCTTCACATGTATTTACTTAACTGAGTCTGGTGTGGGCTGACCTCATGGCAGCGCTGGAGTATGGCTGACAATAAGAAGAATGAGATGGCACCTGTTGTCTTGGTGTTGACTAAGTGATGTAGCTCGGGTGGGAAGCATGTGTGGCGAATTGCTGGGGTAGGATAGGTGAAGGAGTTATGAGGCTGTAGTAACCACTTAGTACAATGTAATATCTATAAAGTAATTTTCATTTAGCTGTGGTTGTTGATTCTGAGTTCTTGAGCACTTGTATGTGTGAGGAATGTGCTTTCTTTGCATGGGCAAAGTTTCTCTTCCTCTACTTCTGACTTTGACCCTTAATCTGTTAATTTAAATCTGAGGAACTGGATGTGTTGCTCTGAGAGACTGTATATAGCAAATTGCACCGTGGCAGGACTCTACAGGCATCTGATGAAACTTGAGACCTAAACCACCCTTATTCTAAGTTGCATACAACCTGATGAGCATCCTAAGAAATGAGGTAGACAGCCTTGAAATGTTTGAATTAAATGTGGAGCTGCTTGATACCATACCAACAATGCACAGCAGTGAGCTGTCAGACTGTTACCAACCAGAGTGAAAGCACCCCTACTCCTGTGCCTGCTTCAAGCACGTGGAAAGCAAAGTGACAGCAAGAAAATCTGATCCACAGCTTTTCTCTGCATAAACACACCTAAGAGCTAGCCACTCACAGCTTGGGAGGATGAATTATATTCTGCTGTTAGCACTTTGGAGAGAGGAGACGTGTTCTAACACTTTTGGTGAAGTGGTTTTGCTTTAAAAACTTCCACTGAATTGCAGCCATTAACAGTAAAAAGGAATAAGTACAAGCCATTGCAGTTATTACAAATCAGTGATGTATTTTGTTCAAAAAGTCACCAGTTAAATATCTGTTTGAGTTCAAAGAAAGGGATGGCCTATATCATTGCAGAGTTTAAATTGGAAATAACCAATATCAGGGGTTTTCTGATGCATTGAGTTGTGTTTACTGGAAAATGACTGAATTGAGATCTGGCATCCTGTTTTCTTCTTAAACTGACCAAGAGTAATTTCATTTTCCTGTCACAAGGTAGCAGTAGTGTGAATCTCCCTCTGAGTCTGGGTGCAAGGCTTGACCCCAGTCTGTTTGCAGCAGACAGGAGAAAGGATGGTGCCATGGTCTTCTGATGGGATGGGCTCTGCCATCTCTTCTGGTAGTGACCTTCAGCACCCAGAGCCTTGCTGGCCACTACTATCACCTGTACTCTGAACATGATTACAAACGAGATTTTTACGATGCCCAATAGGCTCACTCAGACAAATCTGTAAGACTTTCTGAAAGAAAGGTTAAGGAATAAACCTGCTTTAGATTTAAAGAGTTTCTTGGACAATTTAAACTGTTTTTAATTTGTTACTCCACCAAGTGTTAAGTGATATTAATGTTTGAATTCCTTTCAAATGTGTCATGTTTTTTGAAGCTCAGGGGTAGCTATCAGGTAGTGCTGAAGCAGGTGCAAGTCAAATATTTCTGTATTTAACTATGCAGACTAGGATCCTAACTCAAAAGCTTAACAGAGCTGTTGTTCATGGAATAGGTTAATCTTCAACAGAGGAAGAGGATCATGTTTAACTGTTTCTAAATAGTTACAGGTAAGCCTTTCATACAGTGAACAGAGAGCTAGTTTTGCTTACAAAGGAAACTACTGAAATTAAATATTTACTGAATTGAAATAGAACAGACTTGTGGGTGTTTTTTTTAATCTTTGAACACATGTCAACCTTTGGGAAAACCAGATTTTAATCATATTTCAGCACAGTTTCTTGTGTCATAAAATAAAGCTGTTTAGAAGCACAAGTTACATTTTAACATTCTTTTAAAAGAAACTTCATTTCTGTGTAAACTAGCTCATGTCATTTCCAAGCAAATCCCTTGCCTCTCTGGTTTGCCATCAGCAAGTCTTTAAAGCTGAAAATGAAAAAAAAACCCACAAACACCAAACAAACCCAAATAAAACAAGAGGTCTGTACCTTAAAACACAGTTATGCCTCTTCAATTAATCTGAGAGGCTGATAAACTTTAACATGTATAGTAGCTTTTTTTTTTTTGCTTTGTTATGCTTCCAGAGGAAGAAGGTAACACTGTAAAAATATTTCCAAAGACCAGTAATAACAAAGATCTGCATTTTGTTAATGTCAGTGCAAATCATGAGTCATTCTCTCGCAACTGATGGAGCTGTATAGACATAAGGAGAAGAACTAGATTATCCTTTCAAGTGAGTACTTGAGTTTCCATGACCATGTCTTTTCTCATTTTCTGTGTTATATTTGATGTATGATAGCAGTCAATGACAAATTGAGCATTGTCTAGATTTTTGTCTCATAAACAAATTTTGATTAAAAAAACACATAGCAAATTTGAAGATTTATGTTCTATTATGTGATGTACAATGTTCATATGTTGCTGACCTTGGCCTTTCTATTAACTTTCACACAGAAGATTGTTTGCAACAGAGTGAAATAAAAATCGTGTGATCTGATGCAATTTTGCCTCATCCACAGTTCTTGAGCTGTAGTGGGGACAGTGTGGGAGGCAGGTCCAATAAAAGCACTGCTGGCAAGAAATTGTGTTAAAGTCTTGAACTTTTGGATTACAAGCCCGTATGTGTAAAAACACACACACACACACACACACACACATTCCCTTTTAACATCTGCCATTCACGGTAACAGATCCAAACTGGCAGTTCTTCCAGCTGTGCTTTCAAAACTAGCCACCCTTTGATGCTATGCCTTCCTGCAGCACTGAACAGCCCAGCTGAAGTCACAGAGGGAAAGATACCCTCAATTTCCTACAGGACAGTCTGCCATCAGGTTCTCTAGTTTTCTCTCATTTACCACAAAATGGAGACAGAAAGATGACTGCTTTCTACCTCTCCTTGTTCATCTTTGGAAAGCTAAATTGTCTTGTAACAGTTCAGATTTTAAACCATGATTTTTAATATTTTTTTTTTTTTGTAATTTAGTCTTACATGGCATTTCTGCTACTAAATTTGAAGTTATTTGCTGCTCTTTTCCTGAATCTTTTAAGTTTTGGCAACAGCACCATGCATATTTCTCTAGATCTGTTGTTCAAAAACCAGAATATCATAGATCAAGTAGTAAAGGTTAGCTTGAAGTTTGATATCTGCTCTGGTTTTCTTTGTTAATACATTCATTTCCTTTTTAAACTGTATTTATCAGTGGTATTTATTATGCTGTTTACAATAATTGTAAAGTTAAAGGAATGTAAGCCTTAAAAAAATGTTTTTGAGTAATAGTTTATTCTGAATATCACCAGACTTTTTCTGAATTTGCCTACAGTAAAACAGTGCAAAGTGAAGCATATGAAGATAAGCAAGACCACTGGAAACAAGATTGAAATGTGGGGTGCAGGATTCATTTTACTGTAGTGATATAGCCCTGCATATCAGGGAGATGTAGATGAAATGAAATCCAATCATATGTTCTCCAATCATATGGAGAACATGTTAGTTACAGGTAAATGAAGCCTGAAAAAAAGAGAACTTTGACTTCATTTACTCATTCCTTAGATTGTTTTGATTTCAGAAGTTGAAAGCATAAAACTAAACTATTGGACCACATATATTCTATATATTCTGAAACCTTTACTATAAACTTTCTCAAGAAGGACTTGAGGAAAAACTTTCCTGCCAAAGAATGCACCCAGCATTTCATAATGATGAATACATAATTGTGTCTGTTTTCAGTATCTCTGTACCATAGGCAAATAAATCAGTTTACAACATGTCTGACTAATAATTAACATGTACAGTCGTCTGAGAAAACTGTAGTCTGCAGCTTTGTGTTCAGATTTCTTTCTGAATACTAACTGAAGGTATTGCATCCACAGTAAATATTTACTGATAAAGTGCAGCACAGAGAGCCTCAGAAAAGGCTGAGGCAGCCATGTGTCTCAAAAGTCAGATATTACTCTTATGTTGCATTACAAGTGAAGTTTGGATGGAAAAGCAGCTTGACTTGAGAAGAAATTTGCCCCAAGGACTTTACTCTATTGAAGATGGCGGTTCTGCAAAGTGGAACAGGCTAAAAAGGAGTCTGTATCAGGGAAGGTCCTGCAGAGTACGAGGCTGTTGCACAGGAAGAGATGATGATTGCAGCTTTAACATCATCTCCAAAGCAGCTATATGTTACTGTGACCAGTTTTGTACCTCAAGTTCTCCTGGCCCTGTAGACTGTTGTGCTGACTACTGGGATGTCTGTGACCAGTCCGTTGAGCCCACCAGGTCAGACGAGCCTTGGCCTCCTCCAGCATCGGGTAGGTATAGAGCAAATGCTCAGCTGGCATTAGTGCATCATGATAGAAATATATTTGGAAGTCAAATTGCTGATGAATCTTTGCAGTGATCTAGACATCCTAAAAATAGGACTAAAGACATAGTGGACAAAGACATTAAGTATGAAACTGGAACCAGAATTATCCTTGCTATTATTCTTTTTGCCTCTAGGGATATATTTTTAGCATTGGTTAGACGATATTTCTGTTGGACAGAACTGCTGTTTTACCTGAAACTTCTGAGAGCCTCATTGGGTCAAAATTAGAGTAATATCAACAATTTCAGCAGAGTTTCACAGATTAACATGATATGAACAGAAAATTAGTACAATTGGTACAAATATAGTAGAAATAAATCACCAAGAAAATCGAAGGTCGCCCTTAATGATATTGCTTTGAGGTATTCTGCAACAGATTTCCTGAGGGACGCTATTTTTCCTGTGACAGCTCAAGTGCTGGAGTAGGTGAAGAAATGTGGTTAGAAAAAGGATTTCTGGCATGTTTTCATTTCTTACTACTCACTTTGTAGTGTAAGTTCCTCCACTGCTCTAAACCCAGCCTAATCCTTTTAGAACTAAAGATTGCAAAAAATAAAATCTATAAACAGCTGCTTCTCCCTTATTTCCTGCACAGGCCAAATCTCTGCTAGTAAGAAAAGTTTAGAAGTGTGGACTATACAGCTTCTTACTATTGGCAGAACAAATCTGGCTGAAAATGTAGAGACTGTACAAAATTTCAGAAGCCTAAAATCGACAAAAATGCCACCATGACTTTTTAAAATTAGCCATTCCTTCGCAAAGACCCTGCTGCTTTCATTCTGGCACTCAGACCTTCAGCTCTACAGGAGGCTGTGCTCTTAAGCCAGGCATGCAGCCAAAATCTGATTAGTGGGAGTGAGAAAACGTTGTAAAACAAATTTGATTTTCCAAAGTGTTTCTAATAATCTAAAAGAATGTTCTCTGATTTATGTAAACAAAGACATTTGTTTCATATTTATGTGGTGTAGTGTTGTATATTATTTCCAACAGATTGGGGGATTGTTGCCATAAGCTCTACATAAACATTCAGCAGTATTTCTGCTCCAGAGATGACAGTCTATGTGTCTAGTTTGGCAAACTGTCTCATGGAAAAGAATCACTACACACCTGCAGCAGTTTGCCATGTGGACCCTGCTGTAGGTCTACCTCTAAAAGTTAAGAGAAGATTTAGATAAAGAAATAGGAGAGGGTTAATATTTTTATTGACTTTCTTATTCCGGTTTTTGGCATATGTTCATTGTTTTGTAACTCCTGTATTGTACAGATGTAGCAATTTTATTTACTGTATTCAAGCGCCTTTATCCCTTGTATAGGTGAGTTTGTATCTTTTTTTTTTAATAGCTCAAAATGAGATCCTACTTTTGTGATCCTTAAAGTGCTTCCCTGATGGAAAGCCTGCAGTTTTAAAAAAATATGTTTATTGGATATTTATTATGTAAGTAATTTAATGTTTGTAAGGAAAATTGTAAAGCAGCCAAAATACAGCAGGAAAAAAAGACAAAAAACTCTATGGAAACTTTCTAGAATTGAAATGTCTGAGGAACAGGGAAGTTAAAAATGGATAAATAAAAAGGACTAAGTGCCTGAAAGCTAAGCAAGCTATGAAGCGTTTTTAAAAATGACCTATTAGCTGACTTTTAGTAACTGATACAATTCTACTTTTGCCTCAGAATTATTTAAGTACTCGAAGACTGTATAAGCCAAAGTATTTTTCACTGGGAAGATTTTGATCTTTTGGTTGCCTGTGGTTTTGCTCTCAGTGCTTCCTGAGTCATATTTCTTTAAATAAACCAAGAAACTGAAATGCTTTATATGGACCAGAATGAGCAGCAATAGAACTGCTCAGTGCTTTGTTTCTGGATCCCTGTCTGTTCACTGACCTGGTGCATGACAGCAGTAAGCTGTGATTTCTTCCACGGGTGTGCATCGTGCCAAGGGCCAATGTTGATTTAACTATGTGGAACTTTCCCGTTATAAACCCAGCATTCAATATGTTTTGATGGCTTTCCTCTATAGTTTCGGTAGAAACTGTACATATTCTTACCTTAGATACTGAATAGAAATTCTTATTCTTAACATTATTATAATTATTATGTTGATTTTTGTTATTATAAGAACTTCCAGAGTTTTGTTTATTTACTGCAGTTATTATTTATTTTATCTTTTCATTTCAATTGCTCTAATGGTACAAAAAGCCTTGTCAGAATCAACCCACTGAATCTCATCCTGATGATAGTATAAAAGTGGCATCTAGAGAGTTTGTTATTTGCTTTTACACTGCACAGTCAGGATTTGGCCTATGAAGTGAGTAGATCTGGGGACATTCCACTGACAGAAGTACTGACATCAATAGTGGGGGCAAAGGATGTAATAGTTATGAGGGTACAGGAATTCTGGACTTGGGAGGGAAGTCCTCATTTGTCAAATACCTTTCCTTCCAGTCATGGCTTTCACATCATATAATCCCATTCATAAAGTCATCAGGCTGCATCTTCAAATCAATTAGTTTCTTCAAGATATTAATATTCCAACCTAATACATTCACTGTGTTCTCATGAAAACAGCATCTTTAGCTTAGATATCTCTGGTCTTTGCACCTAAGTGCCTTAAGCAGCATTCCTGGTCCTCTAAGTCTTAATTTGTCTAGACTAAAGAGCACGTATGGTTTTAATCTTTGATTGCCTAAGCATACATTATCAGAAAACGTATTCTGTACTTGTCCAGGTTTGCATTCTTTCTCAGGTATGAGTGGTGAGGCCTGTCAGCAGAATTCCAGTAAGGCTCAGTCTCATCGTCCAGATGCTGTATCAATGTCTTTCCTTTGAGCTGTTTGAAATACCTTGCTTGATACCTCCTTCCAGGTACCATATAATGCTGACTTTGTGGCAGACTGTCATTACCTGTGAAACTTGGTAACTTTCAGTATTTTCTGAAAAAATGTGTCAGATCTTAGCATAAGCTGAATTAGAGCAAGCACTTTGGGCCTCAGATTGCTTAGATGGGATGTCACCCATGTCTGTGCTAGCTAACATAGCTTGCTGTGTGACTAACAGGGAAAGAGAGGCACTTGCAATTAATGCATCAGCTCTAGTCTACTTCTGCACTTTGGTAGGAAATTAGCTATGACTAATTGCATGCTTCTCTCCTGCCAGTAAAGGAAGTCAAGGCAGCTGAGGCATATGGATGTATCTCTAGGCAGACAGTCTTCAGCCCTTCCCATGAGAGGGGGATAGCTTTCCTCAATGTTTGCAGTGGGGAAAAAGTGTCATATAATGCAAATGCAAATCATCTCTATATTAACATGAAATATGGTTTAAGCTTCTTAAAATTGGAAGAGAAATGAGAATTTGTGGGTTCTGGTTCCAATACCTGTCAGTAGAGGAAGCAACGGGATCTCTATCTGTAGGCTCATCAGTGGATGAACTGTGGGGATAGACTGAAAAAGAAAGACCCATGTGATAAACGTACAATGACTTGATTCAAAGCTCTGCACAGGCATTTTGGATCTTTATTTTACTGAAGCTTTGACAATCAAGGGCAGTGAATAAACAGTTGATGTGAAAGGCCTTAAAACACACACTAAATCTTTTCTCAGTGAAGTGCTATCCAAAGAAAAATATAGGAGTCATGTTTGAAAAAAAATCATCTCTAAATTTAGGTTTTATAGTGGTTTTTGAAGACTATATAAAAAATACATTTGCCTTGATCTGTTCTTCAAAGAGGAATTAAACTATCAAGGAAAAAGAATATCTTACAATAGATTTGGAATATTTAGAAGGATTTTAAAATTCTATAACTGGAAAAACTCATTTCTATTTTAATTGCCAATTGGAAAATTATTTTTATTAGAAATGTATCATTTCTAAGTTTATTATCAGAAAATCACTTTATTGAAAGAATTACTTTTATTTTAGTGTAAGGTAATATTTTTTAATTGAATGTTCTGAGTCTGTTGTTAGTTTTATTTACTATAAATAATAATCTACCAGGTAAAAAATTAAAATACATCAAATTGCTTTCATCACTCAGAAGAAACTGGAAATAGCTGTTCCTGACTTTCAACTAACTAATTTATGCATACTGCATACAATCAATTAGTTCAATAGTAGCAAGAGTTTTTAGTTAGTTCACATAAAAAAGTATTATTTTTTTCACAAATCTATATGTTATGTTGGCAGGTTGTTATAAAGATGGCCGATATCATGGAGAAGGAGCAATAGTTAAAGACAACTGCAATTCCTGGTAATGTTTCAGAGAAAAGGACATTGAATTTTATTTAATATATGTCATGAAATGAGAATTAAGTTAGTGACCATCCTTAAATTCATATTAAACATATAATCAAATCAAAATGGCTGGAAGAGTAGTGCTGTATTAAGGTATTGTAGAACTAGGTTACAGCCAACTTAGAAGAATGGTAAGAGATCAATAGGCTTTCCAAGCAAGATATGAAAATGAGAGTATTAAAGTCTCTGGCCTAATTCTGCTACTGTCCAGTCAATCTGTTGGCTTTGGCCCGAGTTGAAGTACTTTCAGTCTAGACCTTGGCATTGACCTGAACAGAGATAAAACAGATATCATTCAAGGTCAGGGGATTATTTTAGAATATCTTCCTTTGTTTCTTTGGCATGATTGGTGAGAACGTACATTATTTCATGTATTGTTTATGTAAGAAAAGGATAAACTCTTTGAACGTCCCTTCCTCTGCCTTGGGACAGGAGCAAAGAGTGCAGGCAAGAAAACACTGTTGCTGGCCTTGCCAGTTGGCTGCCTGAGCCGCCATCCTTGTTTTGCCTCTCCAAAAACCAGCCCTGCACCTCCAGCCTCAGGACAGCCCAGAGAGCTCCAACAACACCTAGACAGGGCTGAGGCTCCCATTACCCTGTCTAGCCCAGGGTCCTTCATAGAATCATAGAATTGTTTCAAATGGAAGAGATCTTTAAGGTCATCAAGTCCAGCCTTTGTCCTAGCCCTATAAATCACTCAACTACTTCCCTCAGTGCAATGTCCAACCCTCTCTTAAACATGTCCAGGGATGGTGACTCCACCACCTCTCTGGGCAGCCTGTTCCAATGCCTGACAATCCTTTAGGGAAAGAATTTCCTCCTCATATCCAGCCTGAACCTCCCTTGGAGCAACTTGAGGCCATTTCCTCTTGTTCTATTGCTTGTTACTAGGGAGAACAGACCAACCCACACCGCACTACAACTTCCTTTGCGGTAGTTGTAGAGAGTAATAAGGTCTCCCCTGAGTCTTCTGTTCTCCAGGCTAAACAGTCCCAGTTCCCTCAGCTGTTCCTTGGAGCAAGATGTCTACAGTCACATGGCTCCTTCCTGGGTTTCCAGTGTGATACTTCCTCAAAACAGCTCATTTACAGGATATTACCTTTTTTTCCCTGTTTTAGTGTCACAAAGGTGGAAGCAAATTTTTTCAGATACCTTTCCCACAAGCTGTAAAGCTTCCTGTCTTGTTCCAATTAGGATTCCTAAGGAACTGAAGTAGTGAGATATATTGTGTTTTTATAAATGATATGTGACATTTATATTGTTTACACATTTCTTCTTCATCTTCCTTCTCCTGTTGGTGCATATTTTTCCTTTGACAATTTATTTTCTGCTCAGTGATATTCTTGCTCTTCCAGCAAATGTTCCCAAAGTCTCTGGAAGTGTTCAAAAGAAGTATGCATTGTTCGTCAAAACTTAATTCAGCACATCAACTCTGGAGATTACGGGTGAGAATACTTTCATTTTAAGATTTTGTTGTGAATCATTTATTGCTTATTGTATATATGTGCAAATTACAAGTTACGCAGTCCTTCCCACCCAGCAATTTGACAGTGAATGTACATCTGTGAAATTTTTCTGAATTTTTGGCAGTCTATAGAGTTTTAAATGGAAAGGTCCTGAAAGTCTCATGCTGTCATGCTGATTTAACATTGTAAATATCTATCTAAAACATTCTCTAAATTTAGAGGGTTTTTTTTCCTCACAAAATGCTATTTAGATCATCTTCCACTATTCTTCACTTTATTTATTGCTTGGGATAGATTTTTAAAGTCATTGTTTGTCCTCCTTCAAGAGCATTATTGCATATAACAGGACTCTAGGTAGTCTTGGAAGAGGAGAGGATGGGCCAAATGAGGACCAAGCTATTGTAACTTTGTGGGGCTAAGTATTTTCCTTGCTACCAGCATCCTCCCCTGGTAGTGCAGAGGTATTATGGATACCCCAGTACCAGAACTGTGCCATGAGAGCCCGCTATTTACAAGGGTTGCCTCCCTGAGACCCAAGACACTAAATTTACTGATAAAGTCTGCCAAATTTCAAGCTATGACTCAGTGCTGAAATATTTTGCACTTCATGGGAGACATTCAAACCAACTAAGACAGGATAGACAATGAAGTTAGTCACCTGTCTCTTGTCAGTGCTAAGTGGTAAGGTTTCTCACAGGGTGGTTAGGCCCACTTGAAATATGGCTTGACTTCTGCAGGTGCTTGCACTCTTCACCAACTACAGACAAAGAGCAATGTGACATTTCATTTGGGCAACATGAATGTTCCTCATACAGAAGCAAGAAAGAAATGGGTAAAGAGAATGCCCTGCCCTGCAACTCAGCTCTTTTCCAGTAATAATAAATTTCAGTGTGTTCCAAATGTGTACAGTGGCAAAGGTTTTTTCCTTTTTCTCTGATGCATACAATTTGTAGGGTAAACGCTGCAATCTGAGTCTGGTCTACCTGAGAGTAGGGAGGGTATAATTAAAGGACCATGAGAGGCCTTTGTCTCAATCTGGCTGTTGGTGTAAAACTCAAGAAGGTATTGGCTTTCTACAGGGTTCAGTGTTTTCTCACTGCTGGTGCACCAGAGCTTGAAGGCAATGGGCATCTGATCTGAAGCCTAATTTGAATATAACATCAAGACAGCAGTAATTGTTATGATTGACCATCTTACTTTCCAGTACTTCTCTGAAGCATTGCATGCTCCTCTCCTGCAGTTTGACATGGTGCTGACCTCAGATCGCCATTTTTCATATAGAGCTGTGTTGCTCCATCTTTCACTTATTTGCAGTGAAAGAACCCATACCAAATATTTTCTCATGTATATTGAATACAAGGCTTTGAAATGTAATTTCAAAGATTTATTTCTGGATATTATTGTTAGTGGTGCATTTACGGAGGAACAAGGAATTAATATGAGAGGTATCTCTAACCTGGGTTTTCCTTGTTTGTTTTCTATCTGTGAGGAAGATGGAAAGCTGGCAACTATAGTCAGTTCTGGGGAATGACAGTGGAAGAAGGTTTCAAAAAGCGCCTAGGCACCTTCCCTCCATCTCATTCCTTGCTGAATATGAGAGAAACTCCAGTAAGTGTCATGTACAATTGTTAAATTTTAAAATAATTTTATCACATGGATAAATAAATGCAGACAATTAGGGGATAGTGATTTAAGAATTTAACACCAAATCCTTCCGTATTAAACATGAAGCTCCCAGACTAGTTCTCTAGACTAGACTGTGTTGTCCTGTTGATGGAAATTAATCAAGGAGAAGTAAAGGCAAATGCTCACCATAGGGAAGCTGTGAATCAATATTAACTTATCACTATAGATTACGGGTGTTTGAAATCTTGGCTTCTTTAAAATGGCTCTATATCCTCTCTATTTTCTAATCATTGCACATAGACTGTAACCACAATAAATAAATAAGTAAATAAATCTGGACATAGCTAATTAAGGCTAAGAGCTGAGACTAAACAGCAATTTTTGAATTAAACTCTGGAAGACCATAGGAGTGACATAAACATCCAGTAGAAGGCTCGGGTTTTGACCAAACAGAATGGAAAATGTTGGGAAGCATAGGAAAATGAGATGATTCTGTACTAACACCTTCCTACTCCTCTTGGCTATGGACATTTTCTTGGCAGCTAAATTAAATAACCTCTCATATATTTATGCTCAAACTAGTTCTGAGGTAAAGCAATATACTTTAAGTTATATAGGTAGGTTAAGCAATTGAAGAATAAATGAACAGTTATTGAATCCACATTAGATTTTTCCAGTGCTTTGGATCAGTTACTTAGCTTCTTTCTTAGAAGACTCAAAATTACAGAAATCCCAGACTGAAAAAACTACCTACCTTACCATAGTAAAATTAGAAAATGCAAGAATAAGTAGATAGATTCAAGGATGTAACAGGTTTTTTTTGGCTTCTATATAGTTCAGACAAGTGATGCCATTTGATTATCTACTTGAAGTCAGTTGCTGATGCTTCTTGTATATGCATATGATAGAATCATAGAATCACAGAATGGTAGGAGTTGGAAGGGACTTTTAGAGATCATCTAGTCTGAGCCCCCTGCAGAAGTAGGTCCACCTAGATCAGGTCAGACAGGAACATGTCCAGGCATAAAAGGAGACTCCACAACCTTCCTGGGCAGCCTGTGCCATGGATCCCTCACCTGAACAGTAAAATAGTTTTATCTTATGTTTAAATGCAACTTTTTGTTTTCCAGCTTCTTTCCATTACCCCTTGTCCTGTCACTAGGTACAACAGAAAAAAGTGATGCCCCAACCTCCTGACACTCATCATTTAGATATTTATAAATATTAATGAGATCCCCCCCAAGTCTCCTCTTCTCTAGACTAAACAGCCCCAGTTCCCTCAGCTTTGTCTCATAAGGAAGATGATCCAGTCTCATGATCATCTTGATGGCCCTGTTCTGGGCTCTCTCCAGAAGTTCTGTGTCCCTCTTGAGCTGGGGAGCCCAGAGGTGGACACAGGACTCCAGATGAGGCCTCACTAGGGCAGAGTAGAGGAGGAGAGTTTTTCTTTCATGGAAGACCTTGTAGAAACAGCAGTGCGGATCTATTCCTTGACAGGGAATTTGGGGAAGAGGAGGATTGACACTTGTCTCTGCAACAATTTTAACAATCATAACCTTTTTGCTTGATTCAGACTGGTTCTTCCACATAGTCAGCTTCCTGCACCAGCATGGTGAAGCATTAGGCTGTGGCCCAGATTGGCCAGCTTGCTCAAAATTGTCAGGAATTATTGCTTCATATGATTTGCTAGACTACTATTCACAGTCAAAGAAACATCTACATCAGTTGAAGATAGCAAATCAAAATAAAAGAGTGACAGAAAAGAGTTTAGTGCAATATTTAGTAGATATCTCTTAACAATTGCCAGTGAACTGCATTAAGGTTCAAGAGACTTGGGTGGATTTGTTGTTGTTGTTGGCTTTTTTCCTTGAGGAACACAATGCTATGATTATATAGCAGAACAAAAAATGAGTATCATGTACTGAGGTCAGAGATCTATATTACTAAACAAAAATCTGAGGGAGATAAGTCTCATCTAAGAAAACAAGAAAGGAAAGATTACAAGAAATTCTTTATGATATTTCATCTTTCCCATTCAGTTTGGGATAGCTAGTCATTCAGTCATCCTACATTATATCTAGCTTGTTGAATCATTGTTATTAAGCTTCTTATGATTTCTTTGATATATTACATATGGCCTTAGTGCCACTGATACATTTCTCAGGCATTTTTTTCCTATCTGCTATGTTTTCACAAAATCTATGAGCCACAACACAACTACCTTTGGCCCTGTCAAATACCAGAGGAGCTTTAATGCATTCTTCTCCAGAAATTCAGTGTAGACGTTCATGCATTTAGCCCTCAGGAAGTCTTTCACGTTGCTGGAAGCACAAGCTTTTCACAGTATTGTAAGAAAACTTTCTCTCTACTTGAAAGAGCTAAAAATATAAAACAGTAATCGCTTTATGGTTATCTCAGCTTCTGGAAAATTCTTTGAAAATTTTTAGAAAGTTGCTCTGAATCATACATGAACCTATCTTCTACCTATGGCTTCTTTTCAGAGTTATTAGGACTTTCTTGCTCTTACCCCAGTGGTTTCTGTCTTAGATTTGATGTAAAACTAGTTTTATCTGAAGCTTCCTCTGAAGCTTCAAATCTCACTGATTCTGTCCCCTTCTATAGTTTTCTAGACGAACATCATCTCTTTAGTGCCCTTGTTCTACCTTGGGAAATTTTCTATCTTCTGCTTTTAATATTACACAAAACATTATAAAAACCAAAAATGAGAAGGTTTTCTTCACTCACACCCATTTTTATACCTCTCTGCACTTCATTATCCAGCAGGTTCGTAGCATGGATTCAGCTCACCAGTGGTGCATTAACAGATTCTTCCAATTGGCAAGTCAACAGTAGACATGGAGTTAACTTACAGGCCTTTTTAAGGCAAGTATCTTACCAGGTTTTCAGAGGCCTGTGTCCCTGCTTCATCTTCCACGAATAGTTTTCTGTCAGGGATATTTTGTGAAGCATACTAACGCAGTTACAAAGTCCTAAGTGAATTTTCATGCCAGTGTATCCATTAAGTTTCCCCTGTAAATGGATGACAGCTGAGAAGAGAGTAAAAAGACATGAATGGAGAAATTCTGAAATAATGACTTTTAAATATTTTTCAGAGATATTCCCCAAACCTTAATGACTTGACCTTTGAGTGACTTTGTTCAGTACTAATTTACTTGCAGGTCAAGGTACTAGCTCCTTACTGTGGATAAGTTGGCAACACTAATTAAATATTCATGCATTCTCTGGGACTATTGCTGCCTTTCCCATTTTGTAAGTGAGAAAACTGCAAGTCATTTGCCCAAAGTCATATATTTAGTTGACAAAAAAGCTACAATTAGTGTTCAGGAGTTTTTGGCTCTGTCTTTTGCTGACCTGATTAAAACCTGATAGCTTTTCTAATGTAGAAAGAAAATCATAGCTACCCATTCATTTAATACAACTTTTTAAAGAAACTTTAAATAAAACCCATTTCTTCGGCCTACTACTGGTCTGCTATTCAGGAAGTAAAAGACAGTTTCTGGTACCTAAGGGACTGCTGTTCTGATTATCTTCACCTGTCTTTTGAGGATGCTTGAGAAAAGCATTTTTGTGTAGAAGAGGCTTCTTACTCAATTGTATGGAAAAAAAGATTCAAGAATGTGAAGATCTTCTGTGTTAACCATTCTGCATCTATGTAAGAGTCTTAGTTCTCAGAAGCATTGACAAGTTTGGTCATGGAATACAGGCTTCTTAGGTGTCACTTTGTCGGACATAATGCTGTTTAAGCCCAGATGGCAATGATGCACCATACAGCTGCTCACTCACTACCCAACCCCTGTGGTGGGAAGGGGAAAGCCCATAGCAAGATGGGAGGAGAAAAGAAAACTGAGGGCCTTGTGGATTGAGACAAGGGCAGGGAGAGGTCACTGTCATGGTTATGGTTTCAGGCAAAACAGACTCCACTACTCAACTTATAGAAGAAAACAAAATCAGTTTATTTCACTACCAATTAGAAACGGAATGGACAAAAAGCAAAAAACCAAAGTAGGATGATGAGAAAAATGCACCAGCCCTTTCAGATCTCTTTCTCCACATCTCATCCTTCTCAGGCTCAGCTCCTTGCTCCCAATATATCTACCTCCTCCCCCTACATTTGCTCAGGGAGTCAGGGAATGAGGATTGTGGTCAGTCCATCACAGATGGTGTCCTCAGAGTAAGAGGACTCTTCACATTCCTCATCTGCTCCAATGTGAGGCCTCTCTCAGGGGATACAGTCCATAATGAACTTCTCTGGTATGAGTCCTTCCCACATGCTGCAGCTCCTCACAAATTCCTCCAGTGTAGGTCTCCTCTGTGGTAGCAGAACTCCAGGCACATTCTGCTCCAAAGCCACCTCCCCACAGAGTAATAACCCCTCAGGGCACAGCCCCCATCTCTGCTATGGGGTCCTCCATGACCTTCTGGCAGATCTCAGCTCTACCATTACTCTCCATGGGTGGCAGGTGGCCAGCTGCTGTCTCACCATTGGATGCATGGAGGTCTCTGCTCCAGCACACCTCCTCCTCTGTTCCCTCACTGACCTTGGTGTCCACATGTCCTCTCTTGTCCCAGTATTTCCACTATTTCCAAAAAACCTTCCTCTTCTGGCTTCTCCTCAAAAACTGATTGCAGTGATGTTTGATTGCCTTAGCCCTGGAAGTGGATCTGACTTAGAACCAGGGAAAGTTTTGAACTACTTCTTACAGGAGCCACCATTGCAGCCCCTCAGTTAATTACTCCACACAAACCCAACACACCTATCCAACTACAAACACAGCTTCACAAAGTTACTTCAAATTAAACACTTCTTTGAAGTTGCTCATAGAGCTTTTAAAAGTTCTGGTTTTAATAAAAGACTGTACCTGCTCAGTAAAGTGAAGCCTATGTCTGTAAGGGTTGTTTAACTTGGTAGCATGTTAGAATATCTAGAAGTTAATGATGTAGAATGAGAACTAAATCTGAACTGAGGATCCTCTCCTGCAGAATATGGCTAAAATAGAATGAGAACTAAATCTGAAATGAATCTTTCCTGCAGAGTATGGCTAAACCTGAACATAGACTGATAGCTGCTAAAACTGTTGTGATTCCTGACAAAGCTGAAGCTTCTGATAGTGTTATATGTGTTATTTGTGAAGGCATTTTGAAAGTGTTTACTCGTTGCAGGATACAGTATAATCATCCTTGAAGTTCTACATAGCACAAAAATAACTGTTATGCCTTTAAGGCACATTGTGATACATGTTTGATGGTATTCTGTCAGTTCTAGCAAGAGGTACATTGCAATGGTGGAGTCTACACCTGAGAACAACCAAGTGCTTCCCTAAATGCTATCTTACAATGAAATGGAATATGTAGTTTAGTGATAAGGCACCAATTCATATTAAGTATCAAAGAACTTGTAAAGACAATGGAAAGGTATACAAATTACACTGAGCTGTTCCTCTGACATACGACTTCTCATAGTAAAAGAGCTAAACAATTGTAGATCTTCTTGCAAACTGAAAGTCATGCATACCCATTTCGTCTTCACAAACAAATGATGTTCATAACCTTTTTCTTACATTAAAAAAACAAAAAAGTTGCTTTCCCACAGGAAAAAAAACCCCAAAACATTTCCGCATTTGCAAATTCAGTAATCTGAAGCCCTTTTCTCTGATGGGCCACCTAGCTCTTCTGAAGAAGCCATAGATGAAGTACAAGTGTTCTTTTATACCCACTTACCCGCCTCCTTTGGCCAGACTGCTGGCTCCACTGCAGAGAATAACTATGAAGGTTTAAAAATAGTTTGGTTGTCATTTTGCTGATTGCATTGTGCTGTCTGATGCTGGTCCACAGAGCATACATTTTGAGAAACAATTGTCTAGACTTACTATTTGTCACAGAACAGCAGTGCTTCTCAATATCAGGGTAGAAATTCCTCAGGCAAAATCTAATATTTCTGGCTACAGAAACAGTCCTGCATTTCTACATTACACGGCTGAGGTCTGAGGGACTTGCTTTGGGTATTACAACAGGAGAGTATTAAATACATTGGCAGCAGTTTAGGAATACATAAAATAACACATTGTGTCAGACCAAAGATCTACTTAGAAGTTTGCTTATCTCAGTTGCCTCATTTGTAGCATTGTAAGCAGTCATTGCCCACATAAGTAGGCAGATACAGACCTGAGGTACCAGTCGCTTTTTTCTTTACCCACTTCTCATCTGTGGGTTTTCTGTGGGAAATCCCGATGTGCAAGCTGGATGGAGGCACCATTATTTCCCAATGTATGCAACAAAATCATAGAATCATAGAATGGTAGGAGTGGAAGGGACCTTTAGACATCATCTAGTCCAAGCCTTCAGAGCAGGTCGACCTAGATCAGATCACATAGGAACATGTCCCGGCGGGTCTTGAAGGCCTCCAAGGAAGGAGACTCCACAACCCCTCTGGGCAGCCTGTGCCAGGGCTCCCTCACCCTCACAGTGAAATAGTTTTTTCTTATATTTAAATGGAACTTTTTGTGTTCCAGCTTCATCCCATTACCCCTTGTCCTGTTGGTCAATACAGACAAGGTATCCAAGTCCAATTCCCTAAAGGATTGTGAAATAGCTCAAAAGAACTGTTTCCAGATATTTAAAGTGTCTTAGGAAAAGGTGTGTAGTTTTATGAGTCACACAAGGAATTTAGTAAAATGGTGCAGCAAGGACACTCACAATTAGAAGACTAAGTAAATTGAGGTAAAATAAAGGAATTCAAACAGGATAGAAGGCATTGCACTTCAGGGTATGAGCCTGTTTATAAGAAAGAAGCATCAGTAAAAGTTTAGCTTCAGAATAGATGATTATATTTTGTATATTGTATTTTCCTCTGAAACAGATGCTATCAACGAATGTTTTGAGACAAACTTACATACTGAATGCACTAATATGGCAATTCTGCATGGATATTCCTATTTCCCTGAACAGCACAAGCAATTTTACCGTGATGTTCAATAGAAAAGAAAATGGGTCAATGGTTTTTATATGTTGAACACAGAGAAGATTATTAACAGTTATGCCAGATGGTTCTTATTGCAAATGCTGATATTTGTGCAAAGCTTGTAGAACATAAATTAAAGTGGAAGAGATAAAGATGCCAAAAAATGGCTGTGTAAATGGCTTTAGGGAGCAGACCGTGAATTCTCATAAAAACATCAGATTGCAAAGCAGAAGAGCAATCATTGATTTTCATTCTGGAATGAGAATAAGTTCTAGAGACTGAAACCTCTCTGCATAAAAGTCAAATAAATGACACATTGTACTAGCACCTTCCCCATGGTAACTGAAATTTCCAACCTACAGCCACGTGTCAAGGAGAATAGGGTAACAGGTACCTAACATCACTGCTCTTGGTATCAGAAGGCTTTTCTTTCAAAAAATGTTATCTGAGTCATAATCAATAAGGAATTGTTGTTTGAGATAAAAACCGGAGATAAACTGGACAGGTTATTCAGGTTGGCAATTCTGGAGTTTAGATTTACAGCTCAGGTCATGAAGTGACAGAACCTTTTGGCTTTCAGAGAGTCCACAGCACCCATCCACAAGGTAACCATGACAGGGATGCTTGGGAAGCCACAGGTGCCAATGCTTTAGATACCCTCAATTTAAAAGTTCAGAATTTGAAACCCAAATTTAGGATAAAATTTAAGACAAAAATAGAAACTGAAACATATACAGATTTCCTACATTTTATTTTAGGGAAACTCCCTTTCAGAAGAAAAATTCCCAGCATTTTTTGCAGCCACTTATGCATGGCCTGAGTGGATTCATGATCCTTTGGATCAGCGAAACTGTGGAGCATCTTGGGCTTTTTCAACTGCAAGTAATATTATTTTCTTCTTCTTTCAAAAGTATAATTGATCTTAGATGTGTGATGAAAATTTGTAGTGATTAGTAGTGAAGTAATTTCAACTTTCTGTTCACTTTTTATCACCAAATAAATAGGAACATTTAAAATAGCTACAACTTTCCCTCTAAGTTATCCCAAGGTCTCAAAAATTCAGTTTAAGCTGTAGAGCTTTGTTTGTTTTTCATAATCTTGTGTAACAGGGAGATTTTTTTGTTGACAGAAAGTAGAGAATCGGTTGAATAACATACTTTATCATAATTAGTAGAGTAACTTTTAAAATATGTGCATTTCTTGCTTCCACAACTATATGCTTGATTTGAAAGCTTCAAGTACGTAAGCTATATGTTTTTATAAATATTTATGTATTTTTGCATTTGCTATTGTTTAACATTTGCTATTCAGGTAAATTAAGTATAACTCTTTCAAAGCATTTTATGAGAAAACTCTGAAACTGCTCAGATATTTGTGGAAGAAACTATTTTCAAATTCTGTAAGCAAAGAAATGTCAATAATGCAATTCCACCTCACGTGCTACAACGTCTGGTTTTATGAAAAATGGACACAACAGTTTGTGTCACTTACAGTGGTAAGTTCATTTTTCTTATGCTGCACTAAATCTCAGTACAAATCAGAGTATATAAAGATAGAGAAAAAAAATTATGCAATCAATCTTTAGGACTTGATCCAGACAGTGGGTCCTCATGCGTGCAAATTTCTGACACTACTTCTTTAAATCATTGCAATAAGAGAAGGAAAGGAGCATTTAGGTCAGTTAATCCCAGCTCCCTGCCACAGACAGACTGAACACACTGTTACCAATATGTCTTGTCTGGTGTAGTTCTAAAAGGAGAGCTTCCAAGAGAGCTTCTAACAGCTCTCCTGACTGATTACTGCAGAGATGAACAGAGCTCATTGAGGGAAAGATTTTCCAGATATTCAGTCTAAATTTGCCCTTTCGTAAGTGAATCGTTTTATTTTAATTTACACAATTATATTCTATGTTGAATATTTTGAGATGCCTTCCCATGTTGTTCAGGTACATCTAACATTTTCAGTATGAATTCTCAATCCTCTATGTACGATTAATTGTTGCACAATTAAAAACCAAACACTGCTCTTGCTGCGTTAGCTTAGTTAACTTAAGTCTGCCATTCAATCAGAGAATAGACATATTGCTACTTAGAATTATGACTATCTAATTGAGTTCTGGCATCTAAGATATCTATCTCAGAAGATTTTTGAGTGATAAGTAAAGAAGATCCAGTGAATTCTACATTTACATATTAATATAAACATTTCCAAATAATTTTATAGAAAAACCAACATGTACTTTCAGTCCTGAATTTCCTTCTTCACAGGACTGTTCATTTTTACTTTTCTTTTTTTCTCAACTAAAGGAAAGAAAGGTAGAAAAGTGAGAGATTTGGAGAGATTTCCATCAGCTGCAGAGAGGTGGAAGAGTGTTCCAGACATGCATTTAAAAACATGGTAGAGGCTACCAAAACTAAATTCTCTAAATGCCTCATCTGATGTGTTTGGATATATGGAATGTTACAATAACCATCAAATCTAGGGGTTTTTAATATAAGAACAAAGTTACTCATGATTCTTTGCAGTTGCACAATCCTCTCTACAGATCCTTTTACAAAGATATCTACAAGGACAGAAAACATTGAGGCTGTATGTCAGTCCCTCTTTTACAATGACCACTGTGAAGCTTTGAGTAATTATTTGGTTTTTATAATAGAAGTTTTATTTCAAAACAGGTGTTGCAGCAGATAGAATAGCAATTCGCTCCAGGGGTGAGATCACAGACAACCTTTCTGCTCAGAATTTGGTCTCTTGTGATACGAGGAATCAACATGGATGTAATGGTGGAAGTATTGATGGTGCGTGGAGATATCTGAACACACATGGGTAAATATTTCATCTATTTGTTTATATTATTTTAACTTGAACCAGTTGTTTCTGACCTTTCACAAAAGAAGTCTTTAGCTCTGTCCTAGGTCAGATTAACTGTATTATTTCACCACTCTCCCATTTACATCTGCTTTAAATCATCTTCATGAAGCTTAGAAAGTAGGAAGAATTTGCAAAGAAATAAGTGAATATGACTTTGGTTGAGAGTTCTCAGTGAGAAATCTGCAATCACCTAGCTCCCATTTAAGCCTTATTACATCTAGATGTCATTAACTGCAATACATTTGGGAAAAATAGCCTCTCTAACAGCAAGACAAACAAGAAAGGATTCTTTCATATCAAAAGACAATACCATAAGTATCTTCAAAACTTTTATGGTTCTTAGGGTACAAACTTTTCACGTTAAACAAGCTTGAGTAAGATGCTGGTTGCATGAGACAATATTTTGAGTATTCAAAAGGATCAAACATTGCCTTTCTGTAAAGCACTGTAATTGCCCTCTGTAAAGCAATGTGAAGCCTTTCTGTAAAGCAATGGTAATAATTCCATCCCAGCCTCATGCCAGAATGCCATGCTGTAGCAGGGATTACACCTGGATCCTTCTTCCTTCAGATCAGACTAAGTTAAAAGCTCCATATGAACAGCTAGAAGCTTTATAAAATTATATTTAATAATTTCTAGAATCACAGAATGATTTAGATAAGAATGAACTTTTAGAGGTTTACCAAGTCTACTGTTCTGCTCAAAATATGACTAAGCCTGAAATTAGATCAGGCTGCTCAGGCCATGTCCCCAGTCATATTTGGAAGTGTCTCCAAGGATGGAGGTTCCACAACCTTTCTTGTAGCAGGTCACTTTTTTGGACCACTCCTGTGATCAAACGTATTTTTCTTATGTCTAATCATTTTCCTTGATACAACTTGTGACTACTACCTTTCAGCATTTCACTGTGCATCTCTGAGAAGAGTCTGTTGCCTATCTTTATATAGATGAAGATAGAAATTAGATCCCCTTTTAACCTTCTCTGAGATGAACAAATCAGCCCCTCCTTGCATGTCATATGCTTCAGCCCCCTAAGTGCCTTTCACTGGACTTACTCAGTGTCAATGTCTTTACTGAGGATTCCATAACTGGACACAGTACTTCAGATATAACTCACAAGTGACAATTTGAGAGGAATAATCACTTTTCACAATGTCTTGACCTTCCTCTGACCCACATTCCGCTTTCTGCTCATGAGGACCCCAGGTCCTTCTCTGTGAAACTGCTTTCTACACAGGCTGTGTGCTGTCAGTACTGCTGCATAGGCAGTTCTACATCAGAGGCAGGATTTGGCTTCTACTTTCTTTAAGCATCATGAGGTTTCTGAGAGCTCATTTCTCGAGATGGTTAAGGTTGCTCTGAATGACAGCCCTACATACTAAACACTCCTCACCAATTTGGCATCCTCCACAATTTACTGAGAGTGCCCTATGTTCCATTGTCCAGATTGTTAAAAGAGATACAAAGCAGCTTTGCTGCTGTGTTGACTTCTGAGGAATGCCACTAGTAAACAGATGTCAGTCATTTTGATCTGTCAGCCTTTCAGTATGCAAATGCAGTTCAGTTACCTTGTAAGCAACTTATCCAGCCCAATACAGTACAAGTACACTACAGGAGACCATGCTGAAAATATTGCTGAAGTTAAAGAAAATATTATTCACATTTTTTCTTCTTGTCCGTGGAGCCAGTCACTTCATCATTGCCAAATCATCTCACCATTTCATCATGATGAGGCAAAATTTGCCATGATAAATCCATGTTGCCTGTTCCCAGTCAACTTATTGAACTTCATGTGCCTGGAAATGGTTTCTAGAATTTGCAGTACCAGATTTTATATATCATATAATTACAATCCAGTGTTCCTCACACTATTTTTTTTGTGCTTCCTGTTCTGTACCAAAATCTATTTCCTCTCTCACTTTCATACACTCTCAGTTCTTACTCTGTCTTTGATACACCTGATACTGACAGACAGTGAGATCTCAATGCACTGTCTGTCAAATTTCAATTTTAGTTAAAAAGTAAATCAACCATAGAAGAGCAAAAGAATGTCAGACGTGATGCATCAGGTGTTACAGCTCACATGACAGCATGGGGACTCAAATATAAACCAAAGCTCTATCATTCACTTGGATACAGTATACAAGGTGAGCATTCTGCTTTCTTCAAGTGTTCCAGACTATTTCTGATCTGTCAAGGATTTTGTATTCTTATGGGGACAGTATACATTGAGTGTTCTTTTATCTTTCTGTCTCAAGGTTTAAATACTAAATCAGTTTTGACATAGGTTTTGAGTGGGACACCCTTTAGGAAAGTGTTTACAACAGACAGTAATAGATTCCACCCAGCAAAGGTGGAAAGTAAAAGGCCTCCTTTGACGTCAACTACCCTTTTACCTTATAGACATAAAGCCACAGCCTTCATTAATGAAGAAATTAAAGTTGTAGCTTAACATTTTAAGCATTACCCTTTTTTTGTTTTGTTTTGGGTTGGTTTTTGGTTTGGTTTTTTTTTGTAACTAGAGCAGGCTCCTTTTAATCAGTAGATCAGACTTGTAATAGGGTAAATACAACTTTCTCTCTCTGGACTGTTTGCTTACCTAACATATTAAGGACAGGAACACAAGAATCACCAGTGTAGATTAGAGGTTGATTTTAATGAATATTATTTCCATTGCAATTGGAGTAAGCTATTTCCAGAGCAAAAGCCCTAAGGAAGGCACAAATGGTCTTCTGTTCCTTCTGACTATTACCCCTGTATGGACAAAACCAACATGAGCCCATAATAATATGATTCTTCCTATATCAGAAAGCTGTATTTTTTTACCTGGAACAGTGTGGTTAGTGATGCAGCTGGTTCTACAGAGGTAAAGTATACAAGAGTTAGCTTTTTTCTATAAGGATCTCAAGGAAGGCTGAAGCTGTATGAGGCACTTCATTATCATCCTAGCTGTCCTCACACAGGAGGTTGTGTGTTGTAAATGCAGGAGGGAGAAGATTCCTCCCTGACTGACCACAGAGTAGTGATGTGAAAGCAGCGTGCAGAGCAGGCACTCTCATGTAAGCCTGGAAGCGCACAGACAGGGCACCTCAGCTAACCAGAGCACACTTACAAACTGCCTTTTCACCTGCAGACTCCCAAGTACTTACATATCTGAGTCACCTGAGGGACCTCATGGCATTCATCAGTCTCTTTCAGCTGTCTAAGAATCCTCAAGGCTGTTTTGAGAACCATCACAAATTTTGGACGCTATATAGATCTCCAATAAAACTCTACTGTCCAAGACTATTTTCTTTGTCATTCATCTTGCTTTCTTGTCCCTGTGGAGCTGGCTCCAATATGTAGAACATCACTGCTCTCTTACAGTCCTTTGCCTGCTACCCATTATAGTCAGTCATTGATTCACCATTGAAGTATCACACACAAAGATATGTCTACTTACCTATATTTATGAACAACATTTCTAAATCCTAATTTTCTTTCCTGAAGTTCAAATGATATTTCAAATCGTCTTCCAATAATTCCAGAAACAAATCAACCCCTTAAGGAAAACATCCAAATATCTGTGAGGACATATACTGGAAGAGCTCAAGAATGCCTATGCTGGGTCTGCCAAATATTTTCATTAGCTTGAACACATAAACATGACTTCAGATCAGTTCTGTGAAGAACATGTGAACACACAGCAGACATTTGCTACTTCTATCTGGATACTTCTTGCTCCTGGAATTGTGTTTGTGTGTATGTATATGTGCACAGAAACACATTCATATTTATTTGTGTTTTTCTTCTATGACTTTTCTGTCCAGGTCTTCTTCAAAAGTTTCTCACATTTACTGCTGTGTTGATCCTTCAGCACATAGAAACTCGGGTTTTGATAAAGGGCTGTTAAATTATGTTGATCATGACTGCAGAAACTCTGGCTAGTGAAAAGATTCAAAAGTAACTGTTAGTTCAACAATGAGTCTGAATGACCATATAGCTTCAGTGTGCCAGTCATTTGGTGCTTTACTTCTATTGCCATAGAAGTAAGACCCATTCATGCAGAATCTATGACATCTCCAGTGGGACAAACTGAAAAGAGGGTAAAATCTCTCCTACCCCAGGAAAGAATTTCTACTCTGTTGTCTCCCTCTGAGGTGTTGATAAGTACCGCTGAGGAATCACCTGCTTATGCTAGGTCATGCTCTGAGGACTGTTTCTGCTTCCCTTACCTGCCTTGTAGGCATGATTGCACTCAGCAGCAGTCTTTTATTTCTTTTAGAAATCTGTGATCAGTGGTGACTAGAATGATTATGTATCTAGAGATAGATACATTTAATAAACACTATGTATGTCTATAAACTAAAGATTTCCTTCTACACAGCAACAGAAATAAAGCAGAATAAATTTAAAAATGAGTAATAAAAACCTGTGTATATTTGACCTAAATACTTACCAGTGTCCATCGGAAATCTGGGAATTCAGAATAACTTCAGACATTCAAGAGGATTAAAAGGGGTTGCCAGTGAGTAGACTGGAGACCTAAGCAATAACTGACTGACAACATAATAGCCTTAGATGGACAATTCTTTTTCAAGTAGGCAGGATTATTGCAATTTGCAGTTTCTGGGTGTGTTGATCTCATTTGAGCAGAAAGAATTGAGTAAGCACAAAGGTGTTCTCCTCAGGATCAATTATTCTACTGGCAAACACTAATGGAAAAATGCCATGCCTTACTCGAAGCAACTGAATCATATATATGCTTATCTTGTAAAATCTTGACAGCTAAGTATGCACAGGAAAACATAATTATCCTCCATGTTGTGTGGAAATACAGTTTTCAGTTCTTCAGATTCAGAGTGTTCAGTATAATTGACATGCTACTTATATACATACCCTTTTTTTTTTTGGGACTACTTGTTTTAAAATATTCTGCTTCAGTGAACTATTTAATTATGCTCTTTAAAAATAAACCCTATCATATGTCTCCATGGAATAATCACAGAAATGTGTATATTGTTTGGGAAACATCTAACAGTATAATGCAGAAAACTAGGAGATCTCATAAAAAGGACGAAATAATAACTGGAAGATTTGTTGTCCCTGTATTTGAGCATTTCAGACTGTAGTAAGTGCATTTTAAATATATGCTTTGTTTCTTTCACTATATTGTAGTGGGAAGAATGTTCAGTTAGTCAAACAATCAAAATGCCTGAGCAATTCAGAATAAACCACTTGAAAGAAGCAAACTTAATTGCTCCTCTCCATTCTTGAATGCAATGAGGGCTCTTAACCTGTGCTTCAAAGCACCACATTTACTCATATGACAACAGGGCACTAATTATTGGTACCTAAACTTTTAAAAATGAATATAGGAGTTTTAATCTCAACAAATATTTGTGAAAATGTGAGCAAATATTCCCTTTATATTGTAAAAAAAAAAAAAGAAAATGGCAGTCATAGATGTTTTAGCTAGAAGAAATATAAAGACTTGTAGCTTTACAGCAGCATTACTGTAGGAAACGTAGATAAAACTAGAAAATGGTTCATTTCCCTTAAAAAATTTCTGCTGCAAATATATCCATTTCACAAGCTATTTTTGCTAAATGGATCTTTTTTGTCAACATCTGTAATTCATTGACTTTATTCAATCTGAACTTTCATACACCATTAATGAGATGAACGTAGTAGCTGACGAGTGTTGAAACACATTCTGCCACAACTCTGTTTGGAGAAGGGTGGGGAGAGGACTACTGCCTTCCAGTTGAGGATGAGAAACATTTGTTCTTTTGAAGAATGAGAGGATAGGTAAATTCACTTGAAATATGACAGTTGTAAAATAAGTTAAAATCTTGAAATAATACCACAAAAATGTTTGTGCAAACTTCTTATCAACTTTTTTTCCTTCTTTTTAAATATCTGAACAGGATTGTATCTTATGCTTGTTATCCATCATTTTGGAACAATCATCTGGATCCATCAAGTGAAAATCACTGCTATGTGACAAGTGAATATGGAAAAAACTATACAAATGAGCCATGCCCTAATGCTTTTGAAGAATCCAATCGTTTATACCGGTGTGCCCCTCACTATAGAGTCTCCTCAAAAGTAAGTTCATGTTGGTCACCCATTGACTCATCCATTTTTCTCTTTGGGGCTTGAAAATCATCTGGCATATGGAAATATGTTCTTTTTACTTGAAGACTAGAGCTAAGACTTTCCCTTATATTGCCCTTGTAATTTCAGAGGAATTTAAATTCTTTATGGTTTCTCAGATGTTCATTATCTCTTTATAGATGCTTTGTAGTCCTATAGAAATTTGAGATAGGAAGTATGCAGTCCTAACTGTACATGACTGGTTCTTATAATGTTTCTGAAGGTTTTCTTCATTTGATAAACTAAATATTCTCTAGCAGGAATATAAGTGCAGTGGTACAATGATAGTGTATATATATAAATGTACACCACGATAAATTAGTATGAGTTTTATGTAACAGAATGTATTATCTTCTTTTGCTGTCCCTGTTGCTGTCTCACCTCCCCTCAGGAAACTGATATTATGAAAGAAATCATGGACAAAGGACCAGTGCAAGGTATGGTAAGTTAGGAAGATGATATTGAAATCAAAGTATGCAATGTCCCTGTATCAAAATATTGGAAAATACAATGAATAAGACATATGTACTGTAGTTCATTTGGGGCTATTTGGTGGGCAAGTAGTGCCCATAAAGGCACCATCAGAGTCCATTATGAATAAAATGACCTTGAGCTGGATTTGTTAAAAATTTGTGCAAAATCTGTGTGCTGGAAATGTACCTTTTTCCCATGACAGTTCTTTGTTGCTTGTTGAAATACCAACTTGGGACTGTGCAAGGGGAGCAAAATTCTACTCTCTAGGGCCGAGATCAATTTCCCCTTTGTGTGAGGCCAAAGCACAAAGCCTGCTCTCCTCTGAAGGCAACACTGCAGTATATGAGCTCTCCATCAAATTATTGATGGAGAATGATTTCCAGAATTTCCAGAATTTCTCCTTTCATTGCCCAAATGCTCTTCTTGGTTGTAAAGTGATATTAGTTTAAAATTTTTCTGTTGAATCCTGAAACAAAGATCTCTGATCTCTTAGACAAATAGACTTCTACAGGGAGTGAGGCACTGCAAAAGAGTTTTTTAGACTGAATACTGTCCATTCATAGTCATGCATGGTGGTAGCAGTACCTGAAAATGCATGTTGGAGTGATAGGGAAAGACCATAATGCAGAATGTCTACCCCTCTTGGATGGCTAGCTGATGAAAAAAACCAGCATTTTCCTTCAGAGGACTTCTGCATTTCTACCATCTTCATTTAGACAATGAATTATAACCTCCAATTTATTATTGAAATGGTCTTGATTGTTAGATTTAGCTCATTTCAGTGCATTATGAAGTTGAAATTACTCCTCACAGTTCTTTATGTAAGTGGTTGCATTGAATTTGAATCTTAGCCTTAACAAGATCAATATTATCAGTCTTTTTTGTTCTGCCCGAGTTTGCTCAAGGAAAATATTCTTTCCCTCGCCAAATTTGATCTATAAGTGAACATAATAATTTCCACTGGTTTTAAAAAAATTAGGATCCTCCAGATATAATTCCAGACCACTCTCTAATATTGCATTCATAATCCATGCTATATTAATCTGTCAATACTAAATCTTCTACATAAAATAATCTATATTCAGCCATTAGTTAGGTTTTAACCACTCAATAATTCTTTTTTTTTTTAAATATCAATGCTTTGTCAGAGAAAATTTAACAGGTAAAAATAATGCTGTATGTGGAAAAAATCAAGATCTGAAGAAGCATATATAACCAGGAGTGTATATTACTGAGGGAAATAACTTTCTAGTTTTTCTTTTTGCCATAATGAGATTTTTGAGTGAGTCACAGTTATGACCCAATAATTTGCAACTGACTCTCTCTTCTATCTTCCTGTAGTACAAGTACAGTCGGGGCATAATTCTAATTTTACAACCATTTCATACTTTAAATACTTTTTTCTCAAAACATCCTGCAAATGATCCTCAGCTGCTGAAGGATGCTTTTTCATTATTCATTCACTTGTCATTCCTCAGGAATTCAAAAAGTGCTAGTCTTATCTAATGTACTTAGTAATGTGTAATAGTTGGGAAACATTCAAGATCCTTTCAAGGTCGTCATGTAGAAAGTCATCCCTTTTCATGATGAATGTACATAGATTTTTGGGACAGTCAATGTTAAGAAAAATGTATTTTTTAACAGTTGTGAACCAGTAGGTGTAGGAATGTAATTGAAATTTTCTGTTACACAACTTTCGAATTTCAATGACAATTTCTCTCTGACATATGTCATTGTTTTAGATGGTACAGGAACTGAGCAACAAGCTCTTTCAGACATAAATGATTAAACACTAGATTATCTTCAAATCACTTTTCAAATAAACATGGTGAAGTTTCATTAATGCTTTGAAAACATCCAAATGAACATTCCAATATTGTCTATTTTTTTTTTTTTAATGGACTTTAGGAAATAGTCTGATAGGTATAGTGGTGTTGTAGGAAAACAATCCTTTCTGTCATGTTTGTCAGTCTCAATCAAAAGAAAAGCTAGCATGTTATTGGCAATATATCTAGATTTTCACCCCACAAAACTTATAATTTTAGCTATCGTGATCTTGGGGAAAAAAAGTATTGAATTTGATGACACGAGAAAAAGATCTGGAGAAAGCACAAGACTATATTAATGTACAATACTACCTTTAGCTCCTTATGCAGCAACTACTGTTTATGTATTTTGTATCTTTGTGTGAGTTAGAGACACAGGAACTCATTTAAGAATTTTGTGCAGAGGAATCCATAGTGGAATGAATCTTATCATCTGCTGCAATTACGTGCATAGACCTGACAGCTCAGTATGTTGGAGATGGCTCCTGCATGAGCTAGTCAGCCTCATGAAAATTGCTGCCTCTTCTGATTCATTAATAGTTAATCCAGTAATTTTGGAAAATGTGAAGTCTATTCTACATTGCAGGGTTCCACAAAGTTGGCTAGTGGACTACAATCCTCTCATCCTGTTCAAGTCACAGTTCATATCAGGACAAAGTCACTGAATAAATTAAAATATCTCAATACCCAGCTCACTTAACTCCAAATACTATACCATTATTTAGCTTCTGATTGCAGTATATAGATCTAGATAAACATAAACATAAATATATATATATTTACACATATAGACACACACCAATATATACATACTTCACACACACACACACACACACACAAAATGTAGATATAATATCTAATCATGGATAAAATTGTCTAATGTAGCCTAAAGTTATTCTGGAAACACACTTCAAAATTTTCTACCTAATTTGAGTGGAAATAATTTAGATATGATGTTCCTTCACAGAGACAAGAATGTATATTTGATTTAGAGTTACTGGTAAAGAATAAATTGTTTTCTGAAGCAGAACATATGGACCTTGATTTCAAAGAACGATGTGGTTTAGAAATGAAACTACCTTCTCCTGTCTCAGCCTGATGATACATGAGATCTTCTAACCTCAGACCTCCCTTGGGAGAAGTGAATTCTGTGGTTCTTGCACTTACCACTGTTTGTTTGCTTTCCTTTGGCCAAGCTATCAGAACAAGATCGAGGGAAGCCTCTACAGTAATTTTTAAAATGATTCATCCCCTTCACTCTTCCTCTGACACTCTCACCTGGACTAGGGCTGGTAGGGGTCTGCTGCCTTTCTGTTCCTTTGTATTACTTCAAAGCTTTCACTGTACAGGCTCCTCTGCGCCTCAGAAACCCCAACAGCTGGTATTTTACACAGCAGTACAGAGACACCCACGGGAGTTCAGATTCTAGATTTATACACTGGTGATCTTGGGTACAGAGGGAAACCATGGCAAAGAGGTCTAACAGAGACCTGAGCTTGTACTTAGAAACCAAGAAAAGTTTATGCTATTTTCCACTTATCTGTTGCTGTCAATATGTTTGAGTTCTGGTTCTGCAGTCAGCTCAGCAGCAACTGTGACATTATTCATTAATCATAGAATCATAGAATGGTAGGGGTTGGAAGGGACCTTTAGAGATCATCTCGTCCAACCCCCCTGCAGAAGCAGGTTCACCTAGATCAGGTTGCATAGGAACATGTCCAGGTGGGTCTTGAAGACCTCCCAGGAAAGAGACTCCACAACCCCTCTGGGCAGCCTGTGCCAGGGCTCCCTCACCTGAACGGTGAAACAGTTTCTTCTTATGTTTAAGTGGAACTTTTTGTATTCCAGCTTCATCCCATTACCCCTTGTCCTGTTGCTAGCTACAACAGAAAAAAGGGATGTCCCAACCTCCTGACACCCACCCTTTAGATATTTATAAATGTTAATAAGATCTTCCCTCAGTCTCCTCCAGACTAAACAGCCCCAGTTCCTGCAGCCTTTCCTCATATGAAAGATGTTCCAGTCCCCTGATCATCTTGGTGGCCCTGCTCTGGACTCTCTCCAGAAGTTCTCTGTCCCTCTTGAGCCCAGAACTGGACACAGGACTCCAGATGAGGCCTCACCAGGGCAGAGTAGAGAGGGAACAGAACCTCCCTTGACCTGCTGGCCACACTCTTCTTGATGCATCCCAGGATGTCATTGGCCTTCTTGGCTACGAGGGCACATTACTGGCTCATATTTAGCTTATTATCAATCAGGACTCCCAGGTCTCTCTCTGCAGAGCTGCTCTTCAGCAGTTCGACCCCCAGCCTGTACTGGTGCGTGGGGTTCTTCCTTCTCAGTTACAGGACTCTGCACTTGTCCTTGTTGAACCTCATGAGGTTCCTCTCTGTCCAACTCTCAAGCCAGTCGAGATCCCACTGAATGGCAGCACAGCCTGCTGGGGAATCAGCCAGTCCTCCCAGTTTGGTGTCATCAGCCAACTTGCTGAGGGTACACTCTGTTGAAGATGTTGAAGAAGACTAGTTAACTTTTTTCTCATTTAACTGATATAGCTTTCCCTCAGACTTGCCACCTAGGTAACATCATTCCTGCCTATTCCTGTGTGTTGCTATAGGCATATACTTTTTTAAGGAAGTGACCTCATTAGGAAAGTATATTTTTTTTTGCCATGTTTCCTGGGCAAATGGGCTCATTTGATCATGTTTTGAGCTGTTCTCTTTAATCCTCAATAATTTGAGAATGTTTTCTGTTTTCAGCAATACGATAGAACCAAGAGTCTGTAAAGATTATTTTTTTTTCAGTTTCTAAAATATATTCAGAGAACAAAAACAAATTTGAAAGTGTTCTAGACAGAAAAAACTGAAGTATGAGCTCACCTTACTGGATATCACAGATCAGGCACGTGGTGCTCAAACCACATGAAAATGATCAGTGAAACTTGTATGTTATGGGTCTCTCAAGGTGCAAGGCTTTAGGAAACAGGATTTCACTAATGCTCATGTTCCAAGCTGTGTGGCAGTTAAAATCATAAGCTAAAACTAATTTGGAATTAAGCTTGTATTTAATGCTTCTGATTCACTGGAATCTAAAGGTAATGCAGACTAGGAAAATATTTTCATTTCTCTGGATCTGGTAGCCCAGAATATATTCCTAGGAAATAATGAATAAATATCAAACACAAATTGTAATCTTCATACTCTTTGACAAAATATCCAGTTCATCAGCTCTTTGTTTTTATGGTCACAAGGGGTGGGTTTATTTCACACTTTTAACTGTGAGCATATGTACTGACAATTTAGTTTTCTGTAAGGAGATTGCTGTGTACTTAGTGGACTCAGATTCAGAAAAAAAGCATGCATATTATTCCATCATATCTGAGAGGGTATACTTTGTCTGTTAAATACTTTTGTAGAATATATAGATGCTTGTTGAATGGAGGATTTTACACATGAGGAGATTTAGATTTTTAAATTGGATTTCACTAGAACAGAGAAAACTTATATGAGCCTACAGCAAGCAATATTTCTTCCTATTGTTTGGAAGAAGCCCATGATAGGCAGTTTCCATTACGGGAAATCCAATTAACTTGACAAGAGACCTTCGTGAGGAATCTGTAGGAACATTTTCCTCATAGCAGGGAACTTCTGAGTAATTAGTAGTTTCTTGTAAATTATAAAGTATACTTATGCAGCCCAGTATACAGCAAAAATCTCACGGTAAAACGTAAGGAACAAATAAGAATAGGAGCAACTTTTGCTGACTAATGGCTTTTCCTATTGTTTTTTAGCTATAATGAAAGTGTATGAAGATTTTTTCCTTTACAAAGAGGGAATTTATAGACACACCCAGAAAGCAGGATCTAAATGGAAAATTCATTCAGTCAAACTCCTTGGGTGAGTAAAGTATATCCTTTTACCTTTTTGCTCTGCCAGTCACAAACACAGTAAAAGTGTCAGTGACCAGTTTGGAACTCAAAGATTTCACTGTCATAAGTGGACCGCTGTTAGCTCCCAAATTAAGATACTGTTTCATATTCACATATCTGAGAATTTTAGAGAGTCTTGGAAAGAGGTATAGAACCATCATCTTTTAAATCTAGTCTAAAGTTTCCTTTAAAACTTCACATACACTGGTTTATAGAATGAAATGTAGAATACTCAAAAATATTCTACATACAAATCAAGTTGTGAACAAAATTGACACAATTTCCTCCAAATGTGCCATCAAGCAGAATACAAATGGAAACACAAAAATTGCCCATGGCCTCCTAATTAACAACAGCAGTCTGGGATCTCTATGCTTCAAACAGAAATCAGCAGTTGCTGAGATGCTGCTGCTTTTATTTAGGATGCATGAGGAATACACACTGAAACTGCTGCAGAAGAGTGTGTATAATACGCTAGTGAATTACCCCTCAAATGTAGAATGGTGCTGCTATTTTAAGGTTATAAGTATCTAATTATGTATATACTTGAATTAGAGAACACACCATGGGGCTTTATTCTTCAACATGAAGTGAATATACAAGGATGAATTTATTAAATCACTGAGTGAGTAGTAACACAGAAAAATGGCTGGAGAGTCTCAAGTGTTTTGTCTTCAACATGTAGTTCAAGAAAATAGACACAGAATAAAGTATATTTTGTCTCTGTGATCTTAGTAAAGATATCTTTGAAAGGGACACAGAAGTGCCTATGGTTATGGAAACTGCTGGCTGTGAATTACAGGAGTGTGCCTGATGGTGACACAGCAGCAAAGAAAAGCAAAGCAAAGCAGCAGACTTACATAAGATCATCCTTGACCCTATGCTGTTGCAAAAAGTATTGACTCAGACTAGTAGAAGAAAAGCTCATGAAGTATCCTTTTAGTACATGTTGTGAAACAATAAAAGAAAATCTGGAATTTAGTGTTTAGGAATGAAGGACTGATTCAGGAAAAGATCTTTATGAAGGAGAGATGGAATATATCAATTTATGTGTAGGTATTTAAGGTATATCTGCAAGTCCATGAGACACCAACAAAATCAGACAGTAAAGTTTGCAATGCAATTTGAATATCTTGGTTCAGTGATGAGCTGCAGTGTGTCTGTGAGTGCAGGTGTTAGGAGGGCTATGAAGAGTGCTTTCTGCAAGTGTAGGGTGGTGACAAATATTCCCTCAGATGTGCTACCACAAATATATGCTGAATAACATACTGCCATTAGTGATTAAGTCAGTGGCACACAGAGACAAAGCAATGGCTGAGGAGGAAGGCTATTAAAGTGCTGAAGTGTATGCTGATTTAAATAGTCTGTGTAAGGAAAAGATACCAGCCCTTCAGCAAGGAGCCACTCGTGAGCAAAAACATGAGTGCCTTGATTGATACCTACAGCTCCCTGCAGAGGATTGTGTGGAATGGTCAGTGCAAAACAGTGAGTATGAGGCAAGTCAAGTGGTCTGATATACTGAAGAAGGACAGGAGAAGTGAAAGAAAAAGAAGAAAAAGCAGTGAAACCTCATTGTAGTTTCAAGTTTAATATATGGGAAATGCATTTACTTACCAACTTTCATTGAACACTCATTGAACTTGACAGGTTGGAGGCTGCTTGAGCCCAAGGCTAGGTGTATTTGGGTTTTTAGCAATGATATATCCAGTTATAAACTGTGGTTTTGCATCATGAAGTCTAAACTACTCTTGTCTATAGATTTTAACATGTTCAGGATTAAGCTGGCACTTTTTTTATATCATTCATTAGCTTGAATTCATTTGAATGTAAAATATGTGGCCCAGGTGTAAGTTATTTGCCCCTTATGTAGTGAGGCTTTTTGAGCAAAAGATAACTCCTTGAGCAAACTACTCAACCAAAATAAAAACCTCAAGAGAATCTCATTAAAGTTGGACTTCAAATAAAAATATTAATGATTATTTGCTTTCTGTTTAGCTAAGATGGTTCCTGGAGAGAGAAAAAGGAGCAGAGACATGCTGACAAATAAGGTCAAAAAAGCAATTTTGTGTGGGCTGGTGTTTATTGTAGTCTGATATGTTATTTATTTCTCATTATGTAAAAGAGATTCAGTATTTGTCAAGGACAATCATGCTATTTCTACAAAAAGCAATGCACATATGAACTGCCTAAATCATTGGATCTGCTTCTGCAGGGGGGTTGGACTAGATGATCTCTAAAGGTCCCTTCCAACCCTACCATTCTATGATTCTATGATCATTGGTTTATAAGGATTGTAAATGCATTTACTAGATTGCCTTGTTCTGCAACTTGAAATCCTAGTTATTATCTGTCCTTGAAGGCGTCTTATTTATAAAATCAGTTCTGATAGGACTATAAATCTATCTCCAATGAAGTACTGTATGACGTCAGGCTCAGTGAGAAAATGGGAGAAGACAGAACAGCATGGAAGCAGAAGATGAAAATGTGGAATAGCTAGGTAAAGGGAGTTCTGGTTAGCAGACCATTTGGATTTGATCACAATGTCTATGGACAATGAATCAAGACTTTCAGCAATCTGAAGGCAGGATGGACTGACCACACTGACACTTCAGGAGAGCGGGGTCTCCCAAGCAGTTTCTGTATTCCAGAGACAGGGAAGTAAGCAGAAAAAAAAAAGTGAATAATAGAAACTGGGATTCATAACAGCTAAGTTTTGATGTGTAGAAATCAGATTGCTATGTTTCTGCCAGGAAGCCATGATTCCCTTTATCTTCCATGACTAATCATTCACTCTGTCCTAGGTATCTATCTTAAGGTGAGTTGAATTATATTGTTAGAGCTTATTTCTCCTTGCTGACTATAAAAGCACCAAGTAATTTTCACTTTTTCAACTACACACTGTTATCTTAGGAAGACTAATGACTGCAAAAAATGACATGTGAAACTGTCATCTTTAACCTAAGATCTCTTAATAATAACAATAAATGGAATCCACATGAAAGATGAACTTGGTAACAAATTTATCTCTCGTATCTAGATATTAAGGAAAGTTTCTTAAGAACACTGTGAAGTCTGTTGTATAGTAGATTCTTTGAAAAATTGGTGATTTTTTTTTTAATATACTTTTCCTTCCATCTGTCTTCCTTAATTCCACCTAGGAAAAGACAACAGAAGAGAAATGTTTTGTCCATAGGGGAAAAAAAAATGAGACAAATTTGTTGATAGTGTAGAGATGACAATGGCTATTCAGAACAGAGGAAGTACATTGGCTTAAATAACAATGGTCCTAATTCAAATACATCTCTTTTGAAAGTTAGGCTTATTGAAGTAAAGTATCCATCATTAATGTCTGCGACCTGTTCAGACCAATCTTCTTGCAGACTCTTTCCTCTTCACTTCGGCATCAAGTGCCAAGCTACAGTATCTGATCCATATCTTCACTGAATCGTCTCTAGCTGTTGATCCTGTCACTGAAAAATTTAGAAGGGCCCCAAAACCCCAAGCTTTTGAGTACAATCAAATCTATGGACTGTCACCTAAGGCTTGTACCCAAGATTTTAGGTACAATCAAATCTATGGAGTGTCATCTTAAGGCTTGGAGAGGACAAGAATAAGTTTATTAAAAGCCTTAGATACTGTTCCACGAACAAGATAGATTTTCAGATGTTTGGAAGATGCTCAGAATGACAAAGGACTTTCATAAGAGGACATTGAGGGACGTACTTTACCTGGAAACACATTTCCTCTCTATTTTTGCCAATGATTGGCTGGAAGGTTTAAATTCAATAGTGGAGCAGATTAAATGGCATTGAAATATCTATGCCCTAAAAAAACATTGTTTGAATGTTTCTTTTCACAAAAAAAACCCATGCTAATGGAGATAAAATTGATATATGAAGCAAAAAAAATTGTTTCAGTGTTCAGGTGACAGCCAGACAGAACAACTGTGGTCTGAGATTTAATACAAAATTAAATGACTCACCTGTGCAAAGTCAAAGGCTTATAAAAGATACCAGTGACTACTGTTAGTGACATCCTAGGTTTTGGCTTTGAAGACACTTTTTTTATCTTGATTTTCCTCTTTACTTGTTCTCACTTGAACTCAGACTCAGAATAATAACAAACAAACAACATCTTAAACCACCAAAAGAAATTACTCAAATTATTTTCTCCTTGACTAAAGAAATATTGGGTTGAATTACCTTTTTTTTTAATGAGGGAAAGAAAAAGTCTACTTTAATATTGGCAGACAATCAATATCAGATATTATAATTTAAAAATTAAACAGCAACACTCAAAAGTACTGAAGTACTTTAGAGCAAGGTGAAATACATTAGAAGTTCATGGGGAAAAGATACACAACGTCTGATGATTCATACAGTTCAATCCGTGAGACTGACATCTGTACAATTCATTATGATAGAATTGTAGGAATGAGTTAACTGTTGACTCACTGATGATTTGACTCATCTCTCATGCTGAAATCTCCAGGCAAAACCATAGTTTTAAAATTTAGCAAATATTTTCTAAGTTTTTTCTCACGAAGAACACTAGTTAGTGACCCTAACCTTTCTCTGATTAATAAAAGATTATGCACTTGTCTAATTCAGTAGATGAAAATCTACTTTGAATGGTATTAGGATTTTGTGTGACAACACTAAGAATAGGACTTGATCTACAATATAATAACTTTTTTTTTTGTCTGATAACATTATAACATTTATGCAACCAAATCCAGGGAAGAAAGTTAAATGAAAACTTTTTAACTTCATATATTTCTGTCCCTCTCTTTTTTTCTCTGGAGAGGCTATATCTGTGAACCTTTTACAAAAGCAGAACTTTAGTAGTGAAATAAGCCAGCTCAAGATGAGAGGACCTGAATAATCTCTGTATCCTATTGCTTTGTACATATAGTCTATGGGAAGACAATATTTTTGCCCAAGAGATTTCATTGTTTGTTTGCTGTGGTGACAGAAAATTCATAAGGCCTACATAGAAAACCTATAATTAGAGGGACAAATGAGTCCAGTTTGTGAGCACAGATTGTGGTCAGCAATTAGGTGAGATGAATTGTCATCAGAAAGTATCCTTGATTGCAGAGAGTGACTCTTTTCCTAATCCAAAAGTCTCCATTCCTTAAAGATTAATTAGATTAATTTGGACTGTGCCAAGTCTCGTCTGATCACTACCATTTTCTTTTTTTCCAGAGATGGAAAGGGTCAGAAATATCTCATTAAATATATCTGTGGAAATCCTATGGTTTACGTGCTAGGCAGCCATGAGTGAATACCACATCCTCTGGTGCATCAAACAGAATAACTAGCTCGTTAATAGAGGTGATTATTCCTCTGCATTCAGACTTGGTGTAGTTTCACCTGAGTACAATCCTGGGCCCCACAATCTAAGATGTAAGAAAGATTTCCAGAGGAGAGCAATAAAGCTGGCGAAAGGGTTGGAAGGCACGTCCTGTGAGGAGTGGCTAAGGACTGTACACTTGTCTAGTTTAGAGAAAAGGAGACTGAGAGGTGATCTCATTGCTCCCTACAACTTCCTGAGGAGGGAACATGAAGAGGGAGGTGCCGATCTCTTCGCCCTAGTATCCAGTGATATGATGCTTGGGAATGATTCAAAGCTGCACCAGGAGAGGTTTAGAGTAGACACTGGGTAGCATTTCTTTACCAAGAAGGTGATCAAACACTGGAACAGGTTTTCTAGAGAGGTGATTGATGTCCCAAATCTGTTACTGTTTAAGAGGCATTTGGACAATGCACTTAATGACATGTTTTAACTTTTGGTCAGCCCTGAACTGGTCAGGCAGTTGGACTAGATGGTTGTTGTAGGTCCTGTCTAACTGAAATATTTTCTAGGTTTATGTTGCAGTTGTATCAGAGGTTATATAAGGGTTTCTAGTTGTTTTATTTGACTTGAAGAGCTTTGTGAATGTAAAACATAGCAGAAATGAAAATATTTAACAAAACCAAGAAAATTAGGAAAAAAATGACTAGGCAAAATATGACTAAAGATCATAACCTTAAACCCAGAATACTTATGTTTCCTTTATTTATCTTTTACTTACGCTGTTTTTTTTTTTTTTTACATATGAATTGTTTCTGTCTGTGAATCTTCAGGCTTCATAATCTTCAGAATGTGACACAACTCTATCTTCAATGCAACCTCAGTAGGAAGACAGGACAGAGATATTGCAAACAAATGAACGAACAAACCAGAGATAAATCTTAGCTTTATTCCAGTAAATCTGTGAGTTTTGCCAATGACAGCAGTGAAAGACACATTCAGCCTACAAACTGTATAACTTGGGAACTGAGTTGGAGTGGTTGAAAAAAAAAAACCCTGCAGGAATTATTTAATATTGTATTTTCTGTTTGTATATTTTTGATTGGTAGATGAGGACTATCAGTATGTGAGAAGAGTCTATTCTAGAAATAAATTATTGATTGGAAGAAGTTAGAAAGATGATGCAGAACGCTGATTCCTAGAGCACTGGTGTTGGGTAAACAATTTAAGTCCTCGGTTAACACAAAACCTTTACTTCCACTAACATTGATAGATCTGTGGGAATTAATAGATTGAGAACTGTCATTCTTCTTTACTCTTAAGGTCTTAATTCTTTTTGATTGACATCTTTTGTTTTAAGGAGTCAATTTGCATATTATTTAGCCTTCTCTTCAGTTATCTTTGCTGTATTTTCTGTCAACAGCATTTTACCTACAAAGCTGAATGTAAGCATGCTAGAGTTTAGTTTCTGTTCTACAAAATATAACACTTTTGAAGTCACTTATGATAACCGTTTTTGTTGTGTTAGGTTGTATTTCTACCCTTTTAACTATTTTGTTCAATGACATATAATTATCAATTGCTATATTGGGTTTTTTGATTAAAATTTTCTTTATACTTCTATTGTGAAGTCCACCCTCACCAAACTGATACAGTTTCTTAAAAAAAGAAGCTAGAAAATGTTCAAAAAAACCCAATTTTCATATTGTAGAAGAATAGTGAAGCAGTCTCTATACCTGTTTTTTTAGCTGGCAGGCAGTGCTGTGCATTCAGGGCTTACTCCTATAGAGTTGATGTCACAGGAATGTTGTTACTGAAAAGGATGGCTAAGTTGCCTTAGTCACATGCAACTGGATAGAAAATTATGAAAAACCTTTTATGGAAGCACACAAGTACTCATCCTTTCATCTGAAAGAGCACCAGAATTCTCTTTACAGAGTCAGAGCTGGTTTCGCTTGAGTAAATGGAAATATCTTGCTTACTTTTTCTCCTGAAGGGGAGTGGGTGCAGTTTGGTGAAATGACTTCTTTTTATTCAAAATTATTTTTGATTGAAGATCAGGATGGTTTCCTTTGAAAAAGCTAAATGGTGTGTTTCTTACAGAATATTTTTGTCAAACAGCAGAAAAATCACTTTTTAAAGTGGCATTTGATAATTGATAGGCAGACTTTATCCTTAATGGTTCTTTAAAATACCTCCTATTTTTTCTTAATAAAAATTGAAATTGTGGAGAGGATGAAATTGGAAGCTTTTCCTAAAAATACAAAAGATGGGGGCATTAGTGGTCTAAAACTTTGTAAAAACAGCTCTGATAGATTTCTTGTCTCTGTGAGTAATGAGGTCCAGCATCTGTTTGCTTTTGAAATGTCATTCATTTGGAGCAAATATCAAGCTGGAATAGTCACAAAAGCGAGAAAAAAAAAAGGCTATTAGATTATTTTGGTTCCAGAAACTGTGATAGTGTTCTCAAATGGAAGTTGTCCAAGAATGTGTCAACTCAGTTTTAAGTCTCTGTCATTTCCACTTTGGAACTAATTCCACTGAGAGCTAAATTACTTCATTGTTGGAACATATTTTTCTTGATATTGTCTTTCCTAGACTACTTCCTATTCTATGTATAGACTAATACATGACACAGTTTTCTCTTTCTGCTTGGTGTTTGAACTCTACACACATCTAGGTCATTAGTGTCTATATATTTTGCCTTATTCTTTTCTAAATTTGTCACAAAAAACCCTGTTACTGTTGCTCTTTTTATACCTAGCAGTGACTTATCAGATTTAGCGTAGCACTCCACTTGTATATTGTGTGACACTTAAAACATGCATGATCTTGTGTACTTTTAATCCCAGATTGTAACAATTTCTTTTTGACATGTCAACATACTTAACGGGGACTCCATGTATAATACACTGTTCATTATCACATCTACTAGCTTCCAAGGCCTTAGCTTCCCTGGAGACACTGGAAATCACTGATTACCTTCAACAAGATTGGGATGTCATTAATTAGGAACACATTAATTAGGTTAGACAGATCTACTTTTGCAAAAATTTGTAATGATTAAATTTGCAACTTGAACTACAGGTTCTCAGGAGCAAGAAATGTCAAAGAAAGAAAAAGTATAGTAAGAGGAGATATAATATTGACTGTATTAAAGAAATTGTATCAGTTAACAGGGCCGCAAGTGTCATAGCTTTTGATGAAGTAGTGACAAGATAACAATTCATTAATTCCCATTGATTTTAACTTACAGTCAAAAAACTGATATGTCTCAGATTCATGATTCTTTAAAGATAATTTTCTGAAAGCAGATAATGGCAAGAGAAATTGCACTTCTATTGAACAGTTTTCACTTACAATGCGCAGCACAAAGGGGTTCTGTTCCATAATTAAGACTCCAAAGCACAGGGAATTTTTTCATAGAATCATAGAATGGTAGAGTTGGAAGGGACCTTTAGAGATCATCTTTTCCAACCTCTCTGCAAAAGCAGATTCACCTAGACCAGGTCACATAGAACATTTTCCATAGGAAAAAAATAACTAGAGTCATTTCCCCTTCCCATCTGTTAGTCCCTAAAGCAACTCTTGCTCCAAGCCACAAGGGAACGTAAAATGCCCCCTACAATAGTTTAATAACCTTTTAGCACAGTATGTTTGTGGTTTAATTTTGTTCAACCAGACTGCAGCATCTATGATTTTGTACTTTATTGTGACACTGATATATATCAGAACTGAAATTTCCATGGGTTTTATCATGATAATTCTACCCTCTTCTTTAAATTCTTTCATTTTATCCCTGAGAGTTTAAAATGGACAATTTTCTAAACTCATTTCTGAAATCGTGTGTTAACAGTTGTGTAGTTCTGGAAGCTGATACGTTCTATCATCTGCTAATTCTCATTCTAAACTTTATTCACTGTGTATTTCCTAATAATTTCCAGCCTTCTCCTTTGCTCATGTTATGTTTCAGCAAACAATTAATTATGTCAGGATCCAGTTTGAAGTTCAGGCAGGTGTGATTTGCTACATATCCAAAATCTCTTCACAGAGATGGTGATGTACACTTGCCACTTGCCTTGCAAGGCAAAAGACACTAAATACATCTCCCCTGAGTCATCTCTCTGGAGGGCTGAACCAATCTGGCTTCCTCAGCCTCTCGTTGTACATGGTGCTCCAGATCCCAAACATCTCAGTGTAGTGGCTGACCTGCTGGAGAGCAGCTCTGCAGAGAGAGACTTGGGAGTTCTGACTGACAGCAAAATTAGCATGAGCCAGCAATGTGCCCTCATGGCCAGGAAAGCCAACGGTTTCCTGGGGTCCATTAAGCGTATGGGCAGCAGGTCAAGAAAGGTTCTCCTTCAGCTCTACTTTGCCCTGATGAGGCCTCATCTGGAGTCCTGTGTGCAGTCCTGGGCTCCCCAGCTCAAGAGTGATAGAGAATCCAGTGCAGGGCCAAAAAGATGATCAGGGGACTGGAACATCTCTCTTATGAGGAAAGGCTGTGGGACGTAAGGCCATTCACCCTGGAGAAGAGAAGGCTGAAGGGGGATCTTATCAACACATATAAATACCTGAAGGGCGGGTGTGGAGAGGATGGAGCAAGTCTTTTTTCTGTAGTGCCCAGTGACAGGTCAAGAGGTAACAGGCACAAGCTGGAACACAAAAAGTTCCACTTAAGAAAAAACTTCTTTCCTGTTCAGATGAGGGAGCCCTGGCACAGGCTGCCCAGGAAGGGTGTGGAGTCTCCTTCTCTGGAGGGTTCCAAACCTGCCTGGATGTGTTCCTGTGTGACTTGGTGGAGGTGGACCTGCTTTAACAGGGGCATGGACTAGATAATCTCTACAAGTCCCTTCCACTCTCAACCTTCCTATGGTTGTGAGATTTCATTGCACTCCTGTTGGACTTATTCCAGTCTGCTAATGTCTTTTCTGTCTAGGGAAGCCCAAAACTGGGCATTGTGCCCCATACTCAGAATGGCAAGTTCTGAATAAAGGGGATTAGTCACTTTTTTTGACTTGCTGGCTGCACTCTTTTATAATTTAATGTACTTTAATTTTGAATATTTGGATAAATGTCCATGGTCATGGATTACTGAGTAAGAAGCTCTTCTTTCTAAAACATAAGATAAAATGGATATGTCCAATACCTCTTCTTGTGTCTGACTATAATGAAGCAAAATCTAGGAAATTAAATTTGTGATATGTTATAGTAAAGTATTTTTTAAAAAGATCTTTTTCCAGTTTGGTTTCTGAGTTTTCTTCTATTTAGAAACATTTCTGAGAATCAATAAATTCCTACCAATGTATGAAGTTAAAAGTGGATTTTTTTTTAATTTTTATTTTTTTTTTTTTTTAGAAAATAACAAATGTTAGAAAAATATTTAAACACAGAAACATGAGTTTGCAGGAACCGGTCATCATCTTGCTCAAACACATGGGAGAGAGAATGTGTAGCCCTGAATGAAGGAATATGTGAATTTAAATTCAAGACAACTTTCCTCTGTCTTTAAGAGTGACATATATTTTGGACTCTCACACTGAAGCTGATATAATTTGTTTTTTAGTAAAACAGTCACATAGAAAGAAATATATAAAATCTGATGTGAAATCAGATAGTTTATTGTATCTTTTTGAAAACAATTATCATCATGACAGACTGTATCTGAAACATATTTGTCAAAGAATATTAGACTATTAATTACTTTCATGTGATAATCAAAGAAAGGCATTATGAGACCTTTTTAAAAAACAATTACGTTCAATACTCATTATGGTCAACATTGTTTTTATTATTCCTTTAATTTAATGAGCAGTAGCTACAATTTGGGCTTGCAACTGTAATCCATATTTCACCTCTCTGATAGTCATCTTTTTTTTTTTTCTTTGGCTGGAAGGATATATCTATTCCTCATATAAATATATTCCTCCCATATATTAGAGTTCACTGTTAACCAACATGAGCTGATTCCACCATGATGATCACAGGGTTTTTTTTAATGAAGATGACACAATAATCCTAATTTATCCATTCACAATGTAGAATTTCTCATCATATTTTTTCTGCTTGCCTTTCAAAGTGAATGGAGCACAGCCAAGATGGCTCAAACATGTGGCCTTAGCAAGATATACACCAATAAACACCTTGTCAACAACATTTTGTATATCCTGGGATGAACTTCATAATGTGAAAAAAGCTGTAAAATTCACAGCTTTGGTTTTCATTGTATTTCTGCAAATAGGCACCCAAGGGTCACAACCTGTGATTAATAACTAGACAAGCATCCATTGTATAAATGTAAAACAAGATGGACTCTTTAAGAAATCATTAGACATAACACATACCTAAGCCAGCTAAGGTGTGCACTGCATATTTTGATCATTGAACTATACGCAGTTGATGCCCTTTGAACTTCTGCCCTGTGTTTATACAAAATGAGGTGTAAAGATCTCAAAACTCTGTGCAGTTCAGCTATAACTACGAATTATGAAAGTCTATCACCTGACAGATGGAGTATACCCTGGCATCATTTCATGGATACTGTCACAACATTTAGCATGTTCTCAAACATGCCATAGAAAAATCAAACAAGTTTACAGGCCACCGCCCACATTGTGCAGTGAAACAGATGAAGTTATTGGCAATTTAATTTGGGCTGGGAACATTTTCAGTCCCAAATGACTAGCTATTTTTGTAAAGGTGTTGGATGAGATCTTTAAAAAAATGTTCCTAGGGATCATCAGCTGAATTGAAGAAATGTGTTCACATTAATTTCAGTACTCCTACACAATTCAGTTCAGCTGGCAAGCTCTCCAGATGAGAGATTCTGTCAATGAAAACAGGTTTTTGCAATGAAAAGCTAAATGTTTTTGTAGTCCCTAATGAAAATTTGGGGTGTGGCTAGCAAGATACTTATTTTAATTTTCGGCATGAGGCTGTTATGGGAGACTGTCAAAAGCCTTGCTGAAGTTAAGGTAGATGGCATCCCCTGCTCTCCCCTCATCTAGCTGGCTGGTTAGGCCCTCATAGAAGGCTATCAGGTTGGTCAAACAGGATTTCCCCTTGGTGAATCCATGTTGACTCCCCCTGATAACCATCTTATCCTTCATGTGTTCAGTGATAACGTTCAGGATGAGTTGTTCCATCACTTTTCCAGGGATGGAGGTGAGGCTGACTGGCCTTTAGCTTCCTGGGTTATCCTTCCTGCCCTTTTTGAAGACTGGCATGACATTGGCCTTTCTCCAATCCTCAGGCACTTCACCTGTCCTTCATGATTGTTCAAAAATGATGGAGAGAGGCTTAGCAATCACGTCAGCCAGCTTCCCTCAGCACTCTAGAATGCATCCCATCAGGACCCATTGACTTATGAGCCTTAAGCTTGGCCAACAAGTCTTTAATCTCTTCCCCTCAGGGCAAGTCCTCTGCTGTCCAGGCCATCCTATTATCCTTGCTGGACTATTAATCATGCTTTGTTCTGATACTGGTATTAGGACAACTAAAACAAGATTTACTTTTTGGTTGCTTGTTTAAAGCTACAAAGTATGAATATAAATATCAAAGGTTTCACTAGTGCCATCTCTTCTAACAGATGGGGAACATTACCAGACAAGAATGGACAGAAACAGAAGTTCTGGGTAAGTTAATCCTTAACGCTGTGTTTTGAGGCAGAAGGGAAAAACAAAACAAAACAACTCTACAATGCAGATTATCTAAAAACTGCTTCTTTCCTTACATTCACTCTATGTGTATCTATTTTTTTTCCCCTCACCTTAAGTTCTCCTGTATAATTCTTTTCCCTTTCTCACGACTTTTAGTATTCTGACCCTTGAACTATAGCACAATCTACCTCAATTTCAAAGTCTAATCTTCCACCTATGTCTGTGTTTACCTACAGTGCCTTTTCTGTCTCAAATCTTATTCAAATTTTTAAATGTTATTAAAATTTCCCGTGAAGTCGGGGTTCTTTTCTATGACATCAAATAAGACTCATTAAAAATGGCTGGACTCATAGTTCTTAAAGGTTATTTTCAAACCAAAATGATTCTCTGATTCTATGAAAAGTAATAAGTATTATATATTAAAACATTCAGAGAAGACAAGCTATCTATTTGAACAGTGTTGGCAAAAATTATCCACCTATCAAGAAAAAAACCACTGGCTTCCAGCCATTTAAAGTCTGGTTTTATCACTTTGATTATGTTTAACAGCTCATCTCATTCCCGTGTTCTGTAGAAGGTAATTTGGAGTTTACATAGCTGATGTCAGGCCTTATGGTAGGTAGTTTCACTGACATCTAGGGCAAAACTTCTACTGACTTAATTAGGAATTAAATTGCTCAATATGTCAATAGCTACCTGAATGAAATCTAATTTATTATAAGTCAACTTTTTTTGTACCTTGAGTATCTCTTTGACACAAAGAATGGGAATTTTGACCATTGTTATTTCAATTACCACTTTCTCCAGCCAATAGTTGAATTATCTAATGATTTCCACTTCAATTCATCAAACTACATTATAGTAATAGTGTTCCATTTTTATTAACTCTGGTTTTGGAAGTGACATTTTGATCAAAACGAAAAGGAAAAAAATATTAGAAATTAGAAAAAGGTGCCTTCTGGTTCTTAGTGCACCAAATCTGAGAAACTGTTTCTTGAAAAGGAAACTAACACAAAAGATTTATCTTGAATTTTACACCTTGCATTTTTAAATACTACTGTAAGATTAAAATTGACTACATTTTTTTTTCCTCTGTTTTTCTTTAGATTGCTACAAATTCCTGGGGAAAATCTTGGGGAGAAAATGGTTATTTTAGAATTCTACGTGGACAAAATGAGTGTGATATTGAGAAGCTGATTTTAGCTACTTTGGGATAGCCATAGTTTTCTACTCAAATGATATTCTTTCATTCTACGCTTTATGTATCTATTCTTTCCAGTGTTGCACGTTGAGTCTTCCTAGAGAAATAAAAGTGAGTTCTCTGTATATTCCCATTCTTTCTATTCTGGCTCATTAGGGCTTCCTGACTTGAACACACCACAGTCATCACAACACTCTCAGATCTCATCTGATAGAAACACTCCTTTATACTAATAGCAAGTTGTATCCAGGACTACTAAAACCTTCATGTCTCACAAAGCATGAAGTTCTCTCCTGTTATTTACATCTCACCAGTACTTTGTTATATTGCTAATGGTTAACAGTGCCTGAAATAAAGAAATTAATACTAACATTGTAACTCCTTTTACAATACATACCCCGGTTCACAAAACACTTTAGAAATATAATGTGCCTTTCCACACAAAATTGACTCAGACAGCTCATAGTCACACTGGATAAAAAAGGCTAAAAAATACAAGTATAGTTCTGATCGTGTTGCAGAATAATTATTTCCTATTGTAGCTTGGATAAGTTGTATCTATGTATTATTATCTCTTCCAGGAAAATATTTTTTTACTAGTAGATCCCACAAAGTTGATGCACTTATAGTAACACAATAAATACTTCCAGTGAAACAGTGTATTCTAGTTCTACAACCACAAAAGTAAAATTGTTTTAATTTGTTTAATTAAAGGAATATAAATCATAAAATGTCATTTCTCCTCAGTTACATCTGAACTAGACTAATTCCTGAACTGCTTGCCTTCCATTCACTGTTTAACCTGGAAACAAGTACATGCCACTATTCCCAAAAGTCTGTTTCCAGTGGATAAATATGGAAAAGACATGCTGTTGTTTGCCTCCATTGACATATTTGTAGTTAAGGCACAGTTCCTGGAGTTGGCTGGGAGGATCACTAGTGCAACCAAGACTCCTAGAGCCTCCTTCACTCCTAATACTCCCATAGGTGCTTCTATTTGAAGAATAAGCGTGCTGGCATGCATCTTCAGCTGCAGTTCCTGCACCTTGGTAGCTTACCCCTTAGTATACTGAGTGTGAATATGGAGTAACCTGACCACAGCCCTTGGGGGCTGGTGAAAATTCTCCCTATCCCAACCAAACCCAGGACAACTATGCTTTGTTCTTCTAGACAATGATGAACTTGACTTCTAATGTCATCAACTATTACTCAGCTTTTCCTTCAAGAACTTTTCACGGAGACTATATACAAGCGATGTCCTTGTCGCTGAAATAACTTATCTTCAAATAACCTTGTGTCACAATTTATGTTGCAACACTACTGAAAGAACTGCTATTAAAATGTTAGTATACTTCTGTACAACAAGCTCTTCTGTGGCCTCTAGTGTCATAAAATAAACTGAATTTAGACATAAAAGCCTTTATCACTTGAAATGCATAGAACACCGTAACACAAGCAATTTTAGAAGAGCTAAATGCTCTGACAGAAGTAACTTTTCTAGGTTTAGTGAGGTAAACCAGTACTTGAGAGGAAAGTGTACTGAGACAGCTACACAGCTACTTCTCAAGCTCTTGGTATATATTGATTCCATAAAAGTAGAATTTAGCTCTAAAGTGAATGATACTGTAAAAACATATGAGCTCTGAGGTTTTTAGATTCATTCAACTTCAAATTGGTTTACACTACTGTAGTTCTTTTTTTTTTTTTTTTGTCAGTCATTGTTTCTACTCCTGATTTGCCTGTCAGATATTTCTAGAATCTGGGCTGTCATGTTAAGTTTCTTCAGTGATGAGAAAGATCAAAACTACTCACCTAGATCTTTACCTGATCAAATGGTCACTTTGATTTGAACAAAATATCATATACAAGTGAAATAAATCCAACCATGTCTAAACAATTTAATGGTTTGCAAAGTGATACTGCTCTACCTACTTCCTGGGGTTAATCTTTGGTTCTCTGAGTGACGTTCAGCAAAGCACTCTCTCCATCCCTCCCTTATCATAAAGCTGCTGTCTGTGGAAGGACCACAGTATCTACAGCTGGAATCCCATTTTCTTTTTGGAAACAATCTTGATGCTGATGCAACTGTTCTACTGCTGTTCAGAACACAAGTAAAGGGTCTTGTGGCCAAGAAGGCCAATGGCATCCTGGGGTATATTAGAAGGACTGCGGGTCGTAGGTCGAGAGAGGTTCTCCTCCTCCTCTACTCTGCTCTTGTGAGACTGCTTCTGGAATATTCTGTCCAGTTCTGGGCCTCTCAGTTCAAGAAGGACAGGGAGCTGCCGGAGAGACTTCAACACAGGACCATCAAGATGATAAAGGGAGAGGAGCATCTCCCTTATGATGAAAGGCTGAGGGAGCTGGGGTTCTTTAGCTTGGAGGAGACTGAGGGATGATCTCATTCACGTTTGCAAATATCTAAAGAGTTGGTGTCAGGAGGATGGAGTCAGGCTTTTGTCAGTGATGTCCAGTGATAGGACAAAGGACAACAGGTACAAGCTGGAACATTAGAGGTTCCAAAGAAATACAAGGAAGAATTTCTTCACTATGAAGGTGGCAGAGCACTGGAATGGGCTGCCCAGATGAGCTGTGGTGTTTCTTTCTTTGGAGACATTAAAAACACCACCTGGATGAGTTCCTGTGTGACCTACTCTAGTTGGTCCTGCTCTGGCAGTGGGGTTGGACTAGATGATCTTTCAAGATCTCTTCCAGACCTTGAAATTCTGTGATTCCAGGAGTCTGTCTCCTGCTCTTATCACTCACAATGATCTCAAGACAGTGGGGCCTGTGAGCCACTAGTGGCTCTACCTCACAAAGGCTAGGTGGAGACAGATTTTAAATGGCTTTGAGTTCTTCTAGTCCACTGTTTGGTGGGAATATGAGGAAACTTGCTCTTCATTAAGCCACCACCTCTGTCATTTCTTACCTCCATAACTAATACTCAGACATGCCTGCTAGCTCGGACTAAATGTGTCACCTAGCCTAGAGCTTTTTTCTTTATGAATAGAAAGGAATAAGATGTGGCTCAGGTTAATTCAATAGAGAGCTCATCAACTTTAAATCACCAGTATTAGTAATGGTCTGTGGGAACTGCAGAAACAGATGGTACCAGGAAGGGAAGGTAATAGAGGAACAGCTTTTGTGTTTGTGACACAGTTTAAGTTTCCTTTTCTGTAAAAAGAGGAGATAACATTTTTATGGCAAGCAAAAAACCAAATCCTCATTCATATTATACATATAATATTTCTGGTTAACAACATGTTATACAAAGTTTTGATTAGTTGTCAATCTAGCTGTGAAACTTCAACACTTGATATAGAAATAGAATAATATATGACCCAGGACCTGGAACCTGACAGCATTCATAACAAATGGAAAACTCCCTGTCTAAATTCCTGTATATTTAGAAACAGTTTCAGATCTAACTCTGAACAGAAATACCTATGAAACTTTGGGAGAGTTTGAATCTTCCCATTCTAACTGAGCAGAACGGGCTTCATTTGCAATTTATATTTATCATCCTTCAGGGCTTTCCCATAATCAGATCCTAAATGTTATTGACATTATCTAATAGATGAACACTGTTAATGCCCTTTGAGAGGGTTTTCAGTGGAAACTAGTTTTAAAATTAAAACATCTAACAAGCCAACAAAGGAACCCATGTATTTTCACACTATTGTTACCCTGCTCATTCTATTGTTATACAAACATCGCCCATCTGCTAAATGATAGCAAATTACATCCTGGCGACTGGCTTCCTGTTCCATGGAAAGCCTATGAAGCCTGCTAATACTATGAGTGAATCACTTTGTTTGCATTAGGGTGCCTGGCAAGTATTGTAATCTTTCTGCCTAGGGGTCTGAGTCACATGCAGACACGTGAGTCACAGGGAGCTGCCTCTACATCTGGCTCTAGTCAAAGATTTTGGAGTGACTGAGAGGCATAGAAAGGTCATTTCCTACTTCACTCGCATTCACCACACACAACTTGGCAAAACCAGGTTTCCCCAGCCCTGGTGTGTGGTCATCATCATTAGGAAGTCTGAAAAATTGATGACATTTTCCTTAATAGGGATTTTCATTTTGTGATGAAAATGCTTTTACACAGTCATATATTTTTACACATTATTAAAGTACAACATGTGCATACTTCTCATAAAATAAATTGAAAATTGAAAATTGGAAAATTGAAAGTACTTCTCCTAGAATTAATTGAAAAGAGAAGCATTTGAACTTATCTAATGAGTTCAATTGCTTGAGAACAAAATGATGAAAGCAGTCAGGATGCAGAATGAGATTGGAGCAGAAGGAAAGGTTTTGTCAGTGTGGTATTTGAACACTTCAAATTATGGAAGAAGTAGAGCATATGGACATCGTCCTGAATCATAGAATCATAGAAAAGTTTGGGTTGGAAGAGACTTTAAAGATTACCTAATTGTAAACCCCATACCATGGGCAGGGACACCTTCCACTAGACTAGGTTGCTCAAAGCCCCACCCAACCTGGCCTTGGAGACTCAGTGGGCAGCCCATTCCAGTGCTTCACCACATTCACAAGGAAAAGCTTCTTCCTAATATGTAACCTAAATCTAGCTTGTTTCAGTTTGAAGCCATTACCCCTTGTCTTACCACTACCTCCTCTTATAAAAAGTTCCACTTCACCTTTCTTGTAGGCCATCTTCAGAGAACTGAGAAATCTCTGTAACAGTATTGTGTTGTTGCTACCCTACCTTTAGCTGGGCGATGTAATTTGTCACTTAGATTTTGCCTGTCTACTGTTTACTACCTGTACCTGCCTCCTAGGAGGCTGCAGTTACTTAAAAAAGAAGAATCTTTTCGGGTCCTTGCTTTATCCTGAATGCTTAGAGTTCCCTCTGTGATAGCTTCCCCTGGGCATGCTAAGCTCAGGGAGGCTTCTGGGCTTCAAATTGCACAATTTAATGTGTAGCTAGTCCAACATATGCAGAAAGGGAAATCCAAGGGATACAAGGAGCTTGCATCTAGATCAAGGACTAGACAAACCCTGAGAGGAATGAGAAACAGAATATTGTCTTGTCATTCCAGGGATCAAGGAGAGTTACTAAACAGAAAATAAACCTGAAGAAAAGGAGCCACACTTCTAGGAACCAGAAGTAGAGGGAGATGTGCCTGTAAATCTTTTCAGCTTTATATTTTACTAGAGACAAGAGCTTGCACTTGGGCACTTATTACTGTACCTACCAACTTAACTCTTTGCATCCATTCCTCACATCAAGAATTAAGCCTCTGTCAGGATGGACAGTCTTTGCCTGAATTAACAGTTAATTGTGAGTATGTGGCTCCTGATCCCATGTGTTGTTCAGCAGTCACTTGGAGCCAAGAAGGTTGGCAGAGGTCAGTGGGTGAGCACTATGTGGAGGGAAACTGCTTCTTACAGCATAAACTTGTTATTAGGACATATTAAAGGTGAATGCAATGAAAGGAATCAATTTTTGCTTTTCATTATGAATGAAGCTGTCGATATACATACCATATTGCTTACTTCAGTGAGTGTTATTACTTCATCTATAACACTTTATTGCTGTGTCTGGAAATCTTGATCATGTAGCAGCACCATGAAAAGCTGTTCCCAGACAATGCAGCTGAGGAAGAAGCCTGAGGCAGGAGGTCAGACTCTGCTTGCCACTGAAATCCTCAATGTTTCAAAATTTTGAGGGCACTTGAAGCCATAAAGTGCCTCAGGCTCTGTATGAAACATTTTAGGGTTATCTGGAGGTTTCACTCATCTGTGCCAACAATGACAGCCACATAAACAAATAGATAGGAATTAATGAATTTAAACTGCTGTCTTAATCTGAGGATAACAGCATTTCCATTTCAAAACTCTGAAGACTATCCTATTTTTTTTTACCTCTGCAGCAAAATCAGTATAAAAGCACTGGTTTAGTACATTATATCTATCAGATCATGATACACAGCACAATGTTTTATCAAAGAATTTCTAGAAAACTTATGCATGTAAATATTTAGCCCCAGTGTGCTGTACTGTCATAGTATAAAGGATGCTGATGGTCCAAATTCATTGCTAATGTTGGTATTGAATACAATAGTAATGCTGTTCTCAATGAGATGGCATAAGTGATCCAACAGGCCTTCTCTTTATCAAGAAACTTACAGGTAGAGAAACTGGACAATCAAGGTTTTAGAACTTATATATATCTTCTTTTTTACCCTACACAAGTAGTTTTCAACAAGTATTCTGTTTGCCTAGCTGACATGATCCACAGGCTGTGGAAAAATACATTAGAAGTGTGTGACCTCAGTAGAAGACAAATTGTTGAAGTTTGTGAACTCTTGACATTAAGAGAAAGGCAAAAAGAGTACGAGGAGAGGGAAGGGGAGAAGTGGTTTAATAATTCTGTTTGTTTCCCACCAGGTCTGGGAGCAAAAACTAATTGCATTTTTGTCTTGGAAAAAAAACTCAACAAGGTTTCTGATTCTAGGTTACACCTCACTGTAATACAAAAATTAAGGCTATACTTACAGAGTTTTCAGCAAGTCTGAGCCAAGCTTTGAGAAAGCCCAAAGCAAGAATATGTTTCTAATGGAAGCTATATTGCACATCATCTTGTAATGGTTCTACTCCACACTTCCTGGCTTGGATCTCATCCCTATTTGCCTCTGATTACCTTGTTGGAAGAGTGTCCAAAACCAAAATTAACTGTGACAGGAGATTAACACAGCTGCTCTGCAGAAGGGCATCAAGATTTTAAAAAAGGAAAAAAGAAAAAAGTGTGTTTGGTGACCAGTGAATAGATCATGGCAAGTTTCATCCCATACTGCTACAGACAAAAGTCCTAGAACACCAAAGGGGAGGTTGCTCTAATGGCATTTTAAATGTAAATATTTACATACTGATATATCCAATAAAAAAGACCAGATAGAGGGGAGAAAATTACAATTGATCGCACATTTTCCCAAGCTAATTATTCTATTAAACAGGAAAATTTTCTCCTTTTGAGTGAAGTTTAGATGAACATATGGCATTTCACTAATTTACTAGTTGTAATGTGGATTTTAATTCACTGTTCTGATGCTTCTTTGGTTCCTTAAGGTCTATTGCCTCTTAATGTGTTTGCATTTCTGTATTATCTGTGTCATTACTGACATGCTCATGTTTGGGACAGTGAAGGTGATATTTAAATAAGGTTGAAGGCAAGCCATCTGTGTACACTTAAAATATTATTCTTCTGTAAGTTCTAAGAAAGTTTTCAGAAAGTCTTCTGGAGTTTACTTCAGGAGAGCAGAAGAACAATTAATTTAATACAATTCCTGGGTATTAAATTTTCTCAATGGAGAGACTATCCAAGTGGCAATAGCAGAGAGAGAAAGAGTATAAATAGACATAACAGCAGTTTTGATACCACCTATGAGTCCTTTACTTTTCTACTCTTTTTCAGTTTGCCTTTGCCAGCTTCCCTTCAATGCACACTCAGTCCTCACTGGGTTACAGTGCTTCAACAGCAGAAGCTTTTTTCCACAAGGGCCTCTCCCCTCAAAAGAAGAAAACTATTATTCATTAGAAGATATAATTTTTATAAACTGGGAACACTTAGGTAAAAATGTTAAGAAAGGCCTTCAGTTTAAGCCTGAAAGTCCGTGCTGATGTGAAAGCAAAATGCATGAACGGTTCAGATTGATACCCTAGGACAGTATCGCCTATTCCTGGCTTTTAAGGCTGCTTACTGTTTCCCCTGCCTGACATACACGGAGTTTTGACATGCAAAAGCTCCGAGGAGAGCTAAGGCTACTTGTGATGTGTGTGCTGTAAAGAACAATTGGGGATCACACTAATTGGTATGACAGTAGCTACAGTGCCTCTGTGTGTAGATGCATAGATCTGCGTGTGAATAAAAACAGTGAGAATTTTTTCTTCGTAGCCCTGTCTTGGGTCTATAGCTATTCTGAAGGAGAGCAAAACCCCAATGACAGGTAATGCAAGCAGTCAGAGTGTTCAGAACTGCATACATTTCAGGGAAGAAAATAAAATTTTCACTCAAGGAGAGACTAATCGATTAGTCTAAAGACCATAAAGGTATATGTAGAGAATGGGTGAATTTCCTCTGCTGACTAGACAAGACAGGACTTTATAAGCACTTATAATACATATTTTATAAAAAATGTACTCATTATAATGACTTAGAACTAGAGTGCAACATTAGTAAATTTGCAGATGACACCAAGCTGGGTGGAAGTATCAATCTGCTTGAGGGTAGGGAAGCTTCACAGAGAGATCTAGGTAGGTTGGATGGCTGGGCCAAGGCCAGTGCCATGAGTTTCAGTAAGAACAAGTGCTAAGTCCTGCACTTGGGCAACAACAACCCCCAGCAGTGTTACAGGCTGGGGAGGAGTGGCTGGAAAGCTGCCAGGCAGAGACCTGGGAATGCTGATTGACAGCAGCTGAAAATGAGCCAGCTTTGTGCCCAGGTGACCAAGAAGGCATCCTGGCCTGGATCAGGAAGAGTGTTGTCAGCAGGAGGAGGGAGTTGATCATTTCCCTGGACTCAGCTTTGGTGAGGCCTTACCTCAAATACTGTGTCCAGTTTTGGACCCCTCTCTACAAGATGGATATTGAGGTGCTGGAGAGGATCCAGAGCTGGGCTACCAAGCTAGTAAAGGATTTGGAGCATGTCTCCTATGAGGAATAGCTGAGGGATCTGGGGCTGTTTAGCCTGGAGAAAAGAAGGCTCAGGGGAGACCTTATTGCTCTCTACAACTACATGAAAGGAAGCTGGAGTGAGGTGTGGGTCAGTCTGTTCTCCCTAGTGACAAGCAATAGAAGAAGAGGAAATGGCCTCAAGTTGTGTCAGGAGAGGTTCAGGCTAGATCTGAGGAGGAATTTCTTTCCTGAAAGGATTGACAGGTATTGGAACAGGCTGCCCAGGGAGGTGCTGGAGTCACTGTCCCTGGAGGTGGTTAAGAGATGGGCGGATGTTGCACTGAGGGAAATAGTCTAGTGGTTGATAGGGCTAGGACAAAGGCTGGACTTGATGATCTTAAAGGACTCTTCCAGCTGAAATGATTCTATGATAATTAGTAATTATAATAATGTAATACATTCCTGAAAGATCTTCTTTTTTTTTTTTCCCAAAAACTCTCATTATACATACATTGCTCTATCGCCTTTTCTTACCACAGGGTAGTTTTGCTAAAGTATATCACCCTTCAGTAGCAGTGGTGATGCTTTCTATCACATAGGAGAGAAAGAGAAAAGAAATCATGAATCTATTCTTTGTTCGTTTGTGCTCTTAAATACAAAGACCTGAACTCTTGTGGTGTCGTAATGAGAGAGATTTACATTGGTTTATTTTATTCACCAGCTTTGTTCTGCCTCTGTTAATGTGCGCAGAACCCCAAAGGGGAAGTGTTAGCATACTGAGCGTGCACAAAGGTTACTCTCTGCTTAGGTTTTAATGAGATTGATGGCCTGACTGCAGACTTAGCTGAACTGGGAAAAAACACTGTTTTTACTTTTCTTATTTATTTTGAAAGCCGTCCTTTCTCTTCAGGCCCTTGAAACACTTTTACTCAGTGCTGTTCAGTGTTCACATTTTTCTGAAGGGATTCAGTTGTATTGCCTGTAGAAGCATTGTAGATGTTGTCAAGATACAGCCTTAGAGCAGTCTTAGAGTGGGTCTCTGAGCCAGACCCACTTCTGGGGCTAAGCCAACCAGATACCTTCACGATCACTTTTTAAGAAGAAGTCAGAAGAGCAATGTTCCTCCTTCTTTCTTCTGTCCCTTCTTTTCTGGCTAGTGGTGGTGCAAGGAGCTGGAAGAGAGAGAGAAGCAACCATGCAGACTCCAAGGTCAGTGAGGGAAGAGAGGAGGAGATGTACTGGGGCAGAGACCCCCCTGCATCCTGTGGAGAGGACTAGTGAAGCAGTAATTTGTTTGCATTTCGTTAAAGACCCCACATCAGGGGCAGTGGCTCACTTCATTAAAGATCGTGTGCCAGAGGCAATGACTATGGCCAGAGGAGGCTGTGTTGCATATGAGGGACCCAGTATTCACAGAAGCTGTAACTATGGGGAAGAATCCACACCAAAGAAGTTCATTAAAATTATGCCCAGAGGAGGCTGTGTCCCATGTGAGGGACCCTGTATTTGCAGAAGCTGTAGCTGCTGGGAAGAACTCATACCCAAGAAGTCCGTTAAGGAATGTATACCATGTGAGGGACTCCGTATCAGGGGAAGAATGCCAGGAGTCATCTCATCTGGGAAGAGGGAGGCAGCAGAGCCTATCTGTGAGAGACTGACCACATTCCCCATTCCCTGCCCAACCCCACCAAGCCGCTGAGGGGGGAGGAGGTAGAGATATTGGGACAGTGAGCTGGGCCCGGGAAGAAAGGAGGGATGGGAGAGGGAGATCTTAAAGTGCTGGTTGTAATTTTCTCAATCATCCTGCTCCCTTTTTGCTTTTTTTTCTATTCTGTTTCTTGAAGATAGCAGAATAAACTTTCCTACTTTCCTCTCTAAGTCGAGTACTGGAGTCTGTTTTGCCCAGAATTGTAATTGGCAGCGAGCCCTCCCTGCCCTTGTCTCAATCCACAACAACCTTGGTTATCTTTTTCCCTCCCACCTCACTGGGGCCTCTGCCGTCCTAAAAAGGGTGGGGGTGAATGGTGGCACTGAGCGAGAGACTGTCATGGAGCTTCATTTCTGTCTGGGCAAAACCATGACACTGGCCAATACTAGTTATCTTTATTCAGAGGGGTTGAACTCTTGTATCAGAACCAGATATAACAATCTTTGCAGACCTGTGTACATCTACACTTGTGAAAGCTATCTCTAGCAGAATGATCTAAAGATGTGAGTGTTTACATGATAAAGGAATTTAATGCCTTTTTTTAAGGCTTTGTGGGAAAAATATCACAAGTTTTATCTTTATTTCTACTTTGACTTTGCATAGTAAATGAGTATATGTTAGATTCTTCTTCTTTAGTAGCGCTGTTTACTTGCCAAGAACATACTTCTTGAAATTACGATTGTGCCCACTTGTACAAATTCTTGCCATCAGAAGGACTCTGATTTCCACACACATGTGATGCACATTCATCTAAGACATCTGAGGCTGATAGAGAAGATGAACATGTGTGCAGAATTCATTGCAATTCATAAAGTCCTGATTGAGATCTAAGAGGCTGAATGAGATCTAAGAGGCTGAATTGTATGAGCCTGAAGCAAAAATAAATCATTCAAGATTTTAAATATTCAGAAAAAAAATCTTTTCATGCAGAATTTCCTTTTCCAGGTTAAATGACACTTCACACAAAATGGGTTGTATGGAATAAGTTAAAATAGAGTAATTTGTTCGGAGACTAATGTAGTATTTCTTCCCTTTGCAGTTTCCAATGTTAAATCACATGCGTGCAATTCCCATAACTGTAACATGACACAGGGGATTTTAGCTCCCTTTTTCATTTTTTAAATGGACAAAGCTCTTTATCATAGGGAAGTATAGAGTATCCTTCAAAAAGGCAAACATAGACTTACTGAATATCAGCAAACATTGTAATGCAGTAGTGTTTTTCCAAAAACTACTTAGGACTACTCTTCAGTCTTCAAAGAGCCACAGGTTTCAGGTTTCAAGCTGGGGTTTCTTTTTTTGGAGAGGCAGTAAGTTTCATTATCAGTTTGTCCAGGCTGGCGATAGTCCTTTCTGAGCTGAATAGAAGTGAAAGCATAAATTCATTTCATTCACTGGTGTGCAGGGCTTTATTTATCTTGACTTTACCTTGTACTCAATCTAATTGCAATGGGAAGACAATAATCAATGTCACGTTTCAAGGTAAGAGCAGCCTTCACCCATTGCATTCTCTATCATAAAGCAGACCTCAAAGAATCAAGAGGCTGACAGAAGTAATAAATTAATTTTTAAAGTTAGGGGGAAAGGTTTTCAGTTTCAAGGACTTGTGGTTTATATATGGACCACATACTTCTAACCTTTTCTCTGTACCAATGTGAGCTTTGCAATCCGTTTAAAGATAGTAACATTAATCTGAAATTCTCCTATGTTCACTTCAACTTGGAGCATAAAACACTAATTCTTCAGGATATGAAATTTATTTTTTTTAAAGATGTCCAACCCCTACTATTCTATGATTCTATGTATTACTCTGTATCTATAAATGATGTGAGCAATTATATTTATTCCTTATATTTTGTAAAGACAGCATTCTGAATGCTAGTGGATTTGGTTTGTTCATCAGGAAATTTTGTAGCATTCTGTGTTAATTTTAAGTTGACTGCTGTTAATAGATATTGGCATTTCCACTTTTTCTAGTATTGAAAGACTGGATACATAATTTATTTTTTATGTGCTTCTCTATTTTGAGTGGTGTTACATCACCCCTTCTCCAAGAACAACTAAAGGTGACACATCACTATTAGGAGTTATATGCTTGCACTTAGCAGAAATGTCTTCCTGGAATAGGACTTTTTTAATCACCATGATTATATCTGGTTCACATTTTCCTATAAAAATATAATAGAGTTGTGAATTTCATTCCCATCTCATTGTCATAAAATTATCCTGTGACAGTTGGCTTTAGATGGCAAACTCAGTTACATTTCAATTTAGAAGCTAAATATATAGTCCAGTTGTCAAACTGAAAATCTTGGAGCTCATCTCTGTCAGTGTTATTTGTGTTACCTTGAGGAAGTTTCTGCATTTTTCTGCACTTTAGCTTCCCATATATGTTAAAAAAAAGTTATTCTTCTATTCATGGCACACAAATATATTCCAAGTCTTAATCCTTGTTCCTAAATCCTATAATCATAAAATAGTTTGGATTGGAAGGAATATTTAAGGCCATCTAGTTCCAACCCTTCTGCCATGGACAGGGACACCTTCCACTAGATCAGGTTTCTCAAAGCCTCATCCAGCCTGGCCTTGAACACTTCCAGGGATGGGACATCCACAGCCTCTCTGGGCCACCTATGCCAGTGCCTTACCACGCTCATCATAAAGAACTTCTTCCTTACACCTAACCTAGATTTCCCCTCTTTCACTTTAAAGCCATTACCCTTTGTCCTACATGTCCTTGTAAAAAGTTCCTCTTCACCTTTCTTGTAGGCATCTTTAGATACTGGAAGGCTGCTGTAAGGTATCCCCGGAGCCTTCTCTTCTCCAGGCTGCACAACCCCAGCTCTCTCAGCCTGCCTTCATAGGAGAGGTGCTCCAGCCCTCTGATCAACTGCATAGCCCTTCTCTCAACTTGATCCACAGGATCAGGACCTTCTTATATTGGGAGACCCAGAGCTGCATGCAGTACTGCAGGTGAGGTCTCATGAGAGCAGAGTGGAGAATCACCTCCCTTGGCCTGCTGGCCACGTTTCTTTCGTTGCAGTCCAGGGTATGGTTGATGTTCTTGGCTGCAAATGCACATTGCTGTGTCATGTTGAGCTCCTCATCAACAAACATGCCAGGTCCTTCTCTTCAGGTCTGCTCTCAATCCATTTTCTGTCCAGCCTTTATTTGTGCTTGGGTTTGCACTGATCCATGTGCAGGAGTTTGCACTTAGGCTTGTTGATCTTCATGATATTCACATGAGACCACTTCTCAAGCTTGTCAAAGTCTCTCTGGATGGCATCACATCCTTCCAGCACATTGACAACAGCATTGAGCTTGATGCCATTAGCAGACTTGCTGAGGGTGCACTCAGTCCCCCTGTCCCAGTTTATCCGATAACAGTAATATAGGTCTGAATAATTCTGCTGCCATTCAACTGAATATAATTTTACTCATCATTCTCACTTTGAACAAAGAAGAAAAGATGTGATAATTTGTATAAATCCAAGAGCTCTGATATCTAGTAGAGATAAGTGTTTCTTATTTAACATATATTTTACTATTAAACATTTGAAACTTTATTTTTATCATACATTAAGCTTTTACAATTCATATTTATTAAATATTCAACAGAATTAATGAAACAGGGGATTGCCAAGGCCACTAAATGACTCATGAAGATGTATATCCTTTAACTCTCAAAATTCTTAGTTAAGAACATAAATTGAAAGTCCTGAAATATAAAGACACGTTTAATGAGAACAGCTGTACTGTGTCAGATAGATTTTGTCCCTGATAGTGGCAATATTATGTGACCGGCAGAGTGTGTATATATATTTTTGAGAATTTGCAACTGATATTTTTGGATATAGAATTGACTGACTAAGCATTCAATAATCCCAAGTAGATTTCTTCATTCTGACTAATTAAATGTACCAAATTACCAAATGCCAATTATACATCCCCAGAATATCCTGGAGATATTTGAAAATGTCGGTGAATTAATCTTCATAAGGTGTGGGAATATTAATGTTATTCTAAAAACGGAGGAAAAAGTAGAGAAAAGTGACTCGTCATATCTCAGAAGTTTGGTAGAAAATAGATGATTCTGTTGTATTGACACAGGAAAGTACAGTCAGAACACTCCTGGAATTGATCTGGCAATTAGAAGAAAAATAGTCTGACCTTATCATGGATCTTTGAGCTTTGCCTTTATTACTGTTGTGTTTTCTTAAATTTGTCTTACTTCACTAAAAGATCATTCTCCTGTTGCTGATTTTCACCCTGGTTTCATAAGGAGTGTGTTTGACTCCTTAATAACTTATTGCCATCTGCAGTCTAATTAAATGATAGAAGACTGACAGATATTTTCAGGAAATATGTAAGAACTTCATCCAGAGATGCAGACACAGGCAGACCTTATTTGTTGCCCAGCTAGGGTCAAAGCACCCTTTATTGCACAATGGCTAAGCCACACTTGGGGGAAACTGTGAAAACTACTCCAGATCTTTCACTGACCATTTGCTAGACCTCACACATACTTTAAGGACAAGGAATTTAAGAAAGGAAAAAAACCTACTTTGATTCTATTGTTTGCATCCAGTCCACCTACACAGATAATTTTGTGAATTCCTGAAGAAAGAGCACATAGCAAAGACACAGCTCACTGAGATGCTACCTGGCTTGTTAGTATTTGTGTTTAAATAATAAATCACAGAGTAGTAATTTTGTGGACAGAAGACTGTTGCTGGGTTAAGCCAAATCAACTGTCTTCTTCTCTTCCATTATACTGCTTTCACAGAATCAGACCTCTCATCCTACCAGCAGGCAGTTCCTGCATTTGCAGAAAAATCACAGAGACATTTTAATTACCTGGGCAAAGTTACATTGAGTATACTTCTTTCAAATGTCATTTGTTTTTTCAAGCCATGCACAACTTCAGTCATGGTATCTCTTTTGAAGGCTCTGTGAGCTTATTTCTATATAGTTACTGTTTCATGCTGTTTTTTTACTCCAGCCTTCCTTAATTCAGAATTTACCAGGTAGCTGCTGATGGCTCTTTGCTAAGTCCAACTGTGCAGTAAAAAGTGCACTGCTGAATCAATCTGCTGATTGCACAGGGAGCAACAGTATTTAAGTTCATTCCTGTGTTACAATCATTAATCTAGAAAGGCAGTTTCTAGCTGAGTAACATAATACGCTACTCTTGCTATGAGCTGTTTATCAACCATTCTTCTAAGAGGGAGTGTTGATAAAGACCATTCAGATGTGTAGGTGTGGGGTTTCCAAATAGTGTGTTTATATGTGGTCACTGGTCTATGTGGCTGCTGTACTTGATGTTGAAATGTCAAAGAACAAGGACAACTGTAAGAACGATGATTAAGCTTGAAACAATGCACTATTGTGTATGCATGGTCAAAGGTAGAAACCTGGGTAGAATTAATGGGAAGTTAAGAGACTGAGACGAACTGGCTATGCTGCCAAATGACAAAGAAAGTAGTTGGAAGGTAATTCCCGCAGGCAGAGATAGCAACCACTGACTCCTGAACAGCCATCAGAAACCACCAAAGAGGTCTCAGAGCATTCATAGCAGACATTTAGAATGACACAGCAATACTATAATTGTATGCAAATTACTAACCAAACATTGTAAATGGAATTGTATAACCCTGCAACTTTGTTTATAAATACAGTGCATAAACTTGTGTCGGGTGTACTTGATTTACAGAATTACCATCGAGCATCTGGGCTTGTGCAAACATGTAATGTCAGCAGTGTTTCTCCTGAGTTTGTGATTATTGGTGAATTGCACATGGGGTAATGAATCAGCTTTTTGGACAAAACACTTACTAGTATGCATCAACAGTGTTACTGCTTCTTCGTAATCAGTTGTCTCAGGTCTGTGAAAATGATATGCATTTCGTTCTTTGTAGTTTTTCTGGCTTCTGAACAGTAGTTGGAGCTGTACCACATGAGTGAGAAAGTACAAGTGTCTCTCTTCCAGTCTGTATCTAGAAGAACTTTGAGTATGTTTCAAAAATGCTTGTTTTTTTTTTTTCTCACAGACATGGCCAAGTGATATTTCTAGTCACTGCATTTCATTTTTTCCTTCTCAGTGAAGTCTGAATTGTGCTGTTGCATCTGTTGCACATTGCCTAGGGAAAACAAATATTCAAGTGCCTATCCCTCTCTTGTTGTGTGCCAAGAAACTCCCCAGGCTAGTGACAGTGAGCAGAAGACTTTTATACTGTGCCTCATTGCAAAGAACTTTTAAGCTATCCTGAGCATCCTGGCACACCTTGACTGTTCTGAAGAGCACTGATGGGTAATGAGAGAACCTTTCCACTCTGATTATTTCAAAATCAGTTCCCCATAAGTTCATGGCAAGTATACGGGTTGTAGTTGCACAAATTAAATACAGGCAGCTGACAGGAGTGTGTGGGAGATGGGATCATTTCATTCCTCCACTCAGCTGGAGACTCTTATTTCTGGGGCAGGGAGAAGACTGGCTGCTGCATGCTCTGAAAGCATGCACTGAATGCCTAGCCAGGCAGGGCAGCCTTGCTCTGCCTGCCTCCAGAAAGCTCAAGGGTCTGTCCTCTAAGAGGTGCCCAGCCAGTCAGCAACACTGTCCTCATTTGGATTTGACCAGAAGGTTAAGGCTTGAACACTTGATTGTATTAAAAGCATAACAAAAATAAACTTCTTCCCTCTCTGTTCTTACAGTGGGGAATACAACTTTGATGTAGATGATATTCCTGCTCTTTCATTAATAATAATATAAAAGATAACACAGGGAAATATAAAAGATTTCACAGGGAAGCTCCCCTCCAGCTCTTCCCTGTACCACTCCTGCCATTTAGTAACAATTACACCATTTCTTTAGAAAATATGTATTTGACAACCTATTTTAAAAATATTTCTAAATATAAATTTAATAGGAGAAGAAAGTATGCTAAGGAGGAATCATTCTGTATATGCTTGGTTTCTCATCCTTCTTCCTAATGCACCTAATTCCTGCCAAGGACAAGATGCTGCACTTACAATCTCTCAGGTCTGTTAAGAAAATTTTTAAAATAACATATGGGATAATTAAATGATCTTCCATTATACATTTCCTGTAGCTGAAGAGAAACACATGCGTTCACCCTAAGCATTAATTTCTTTTTATACCTATTAAATTTGCATTGTTATTTTGAATAAAACATGAGTGAGAAAATTTCATTGCTTTGGATTAGGCCATTTTCTGCAAATTGAAACACAAGTCAAATTATTCAGTGAATAACAGTCTAAAGGTTTGGAACAAATGTGGAACATTATTCTTGCTAATTTAAAAAAATGCATGAAGCTCACTGTTTCTGTAATAAAATTTTCATCAGGATAAACACATTAGAAGTATAGAAATTGGAATTCTCTTTCAAAAAGCAGTAGTTGCCTTCCATGCTATTAAGATAAGGAAACAATATGTTTCCAGCTGAGTGACCATAGTTCCTTGTGATCCATTAGGCATGCAGAACTCAGAGCTTCTTCCAGCCTACAGGTAATTCCAGTAAAAATACCCCAAATGTGATATCAGAACTAGGGAGTCACAGATGACCTTAGCCCAGCACAGGAACAAACTTGGAGATGACAATAATAGAGAATATTGCTTTAGAACTCAAGGATGTTTAATTCATATAAAAGCACTTTTAAGAACATTTGAGATGGCAGTATGATTCATTAACTACTCTGTACAAGCACTATGAGGTACTGCATGACAAAAAGCAAGCTTTAAGAAACACAAAACAGTCTGAGATAAAACGACAGTTGAGCAAGTAGGAATAAGTGCTGGAGACCCAGGAATAGGTACTGGATTTGAAACTATACATAAGATACCTGTAAATTGCACAAATCTTAGTGGAAGAGCAATACAGGAACTGATTATTTCCTATAATGACATTAACCTCTTAGCTATTTACTCTTTTTGATAGAGTTTTGCTCAGAGAATCAGAAAGCCCATCCCATTTTTGTCCTCCATTTGAGGCAAGACTGACTGTATCTAAATTGTTCTTGGCAGATCCTTGGGCAATTTTTAAAACCTGCAGAGGAAGGTGTTGCACATTATCCCTAGGCAATCTACTCCAGTACTTACTGTCTTTCCCATTAGAGGCTTTTCCATTAGCCTTATGTACTGCTCCGTTGCTGCAGTTCTGGTCCATACTACTTGTCTCATTCACAGTAGACATGAAAAAGTTTATTCCCCCTTTATTTTTTTTTAAAAAAAAGCAACATTTTAAGCTTGACATAATGTTTTCTCACAGTTTTGTTTTCTCTTGAAAAACTAAATCACATTTTCATATTTCCACATTTACTGTCTCTGGTAATTCCTATGGGCTCATCTTTTTGATGTATAACATCCACAATTGGAAACAGTAGTCTTGGGGAAGCCATGTAAGTGCTGGGTAGAGAAAAATCATTATTTCCTGTAATTCACTTTAACCAAATCAGCTGTTATCTTTCTGTGTTACAGTAACAGTATTCAATTATCATTGGTTTATAAACAATCATTACTCAAAATTTTATTTGCACTGATACTATGTGTCATTGATTGTTATGGTTAACTGCTTTCTGATTGTCCCCATTTCATCTCTAGGACTGATATTCCTTCTTTTTCTTTTTGTTTTTCTGAGGGTTTCTCTAGTTTGTCGAGGTGTTTCTTTCTCATCTTCCTCTTGAAGTAAGCTTGCAAATCTTCATTGCTTCTTGCAAATTTAATGCATAGTCTTTTGTTCAGGTCCCTAATGAAAGCATTTAAGATTATTGAATCCATAAAATCCTCCTATGGTACTTAATTCATCCTTCAACTTTTGACCTCTCGAAAAACTGTTCTCCAATCACCTATCCAATTTGTGGTAAGCTAATCATGAGTGACCTTTTGGAAGAAGTCAAGTGAATACCCTGTTAGACTGGGTCAGAAGTTCTATTCAATTCAAACCATCTGCTTCCACCTTACTACCACATTTATTGTGACGTTGTAGAAATTGAATTGGTTCAACAGGGTTTCTTTTTGACAAACCCATACTGACTATAGCTTATCATTTTGGTATCTTCTAGATGATAAGTACTTTGTAATTTTTTTTTACTTCTAATACTTTGAGAATTGAAGATACATTGATTTTGGTAGCTTTAATAGGTCTATCCTATTATTTGATCCCTCTTTTTCTCTGGGAATGAAACACCACACGATATTATGATTACTGTCTCATATACTGACAATTTTTGAGAGTTGTTCAAAATTGAAAATGCTGCAATTCTTTGGGTGCTGTCAACTTCCTGTATCTAAAAATGTTTAAGCATGTCCCATTTGCCTGTTGTACAGTCTTGTTCTTATTCTTCAGTGAATATGGAGTTAAAAACCTGCCATTAGCATCAAAGCCTATCTGTCAGATGATTGTGCTAATATCTTTTTTCTTTTTTATTCTTTCCTAAAGGCTTCTTCCACTTGATCTTGCTATTTTAGAGGCCAGCAATAGGCCATACCTTACAGCAATACTATCAGGTTTTTTTCCTTCTGTCATTGTGCAAAGGTCTAAAGAATCTAATTATCATTACGATTTAGACTCAGGGGAAGTACAAATGTGCATATGTCCTTGATATACAAAATTCCCTCACTTCTTTCTGTTCCTTAATGGGTAGTATTATTCTTCATCTGTATTCATGTTATAGAAATTATGAACTGAGTGATAGCTCTGGTGCAGCAACAATGTTGATTACATAGATATTTTTGTTTCTTCTTGTTTGTTTGCCATAGTTCTTTTTTCAGTGTAGATACATATAAAATGTTTGGTAGATTGACTCACTTGCTCTCCTTACTGTACTTCATCAGTTTTTCAGGGTGTGTTCTCTGGGCTGCCTACTTCCAAATATGACATGAGTTGTCATCAATCCTCGTTCTTCATTTGGTGAGAAAATCCAGGCCTGAGGTCAACTGAACAACTTCCTTTGTGGGATAAAGGGGAAAAAAAACCCAGAACCTTCCTAAGCAGTCACTGTTTCCACAGTTATGTTTTTATGGCTGTCCCTACGTCTCTGTGATGCTGGGCTAGAGGGATGGAAGATTGTTGTCATACTCAGACCCTTGACTGTCTTTTCCTTGGGTTCAGAGTCTGTTGTCACCTCTGCTCTTGTGTCATCCATGTCACAACACAGCAGTTGGAGTGAGCCTTGCTGAGCCTTAGTAATTCTTCATACTGTCATGGCTGTGACCTCCTGGCAGAGAGGACCTTGATGCATTCGACCATTTAAAAGGAGACTAGTCAACCATTAACATTATTTTATTTCCACCTTGCACAGTAGTTGTAAATCTCTATAAGGGCAAACACTTTTGCTCCTTGTCCATCATTGCAAATAATCCTTCTTTGGTGGTGTGACGTGAATGCTGGATGAGAAGCAAGTGACCTGTGCAATAGCAGGTCAAAAATATCATTTTCCTGATGCTGCTGTAACTTTTCCGACCTAACCAGCATCCAGTCCACTAGAGATTTATTTGCGCATTATGTTGATAAGCTCCTATCTTCCTCGAAACTCATCAAACTAATTGAATCATCCAAGCTCTCATACATAATTAGTCTGCTAGGAGACACCTCTCACCCCAGGTGACCTTCCTGACATTTTTTCTTGGCAGGAAAGTGGAATACAAACTGTGTGGAAACCTGGACTACAATACAGTTTGAGGATTTTCACTCTGTCAGACAGAAGGCATTTTGACAATACTGCAGTACCTACCTGATTTGCTTCTTCATCCTGGAAGTCCTTGCAAGCTTGAATGATTACTTCAAACGTTGTTGCTGGATCAGCACATGGAAAAATTTAAATACATGTTCTCACAACTACTGAAAAAAAGAGTTAAGGACAGCCTAGATTAGCATTCAGATGGAAATGTGCAACATCATGAGCCCCATTGTAATGTGTTATGGTAACAGACTGTATAGCTACAGTGATTTAGCCCTGAGGGGGTGTCCAGTGCTCAACAAATTGTTCCTTAACTCCCCCTCCTCAATTTGATAGGGGAGAGAGAAATATAATGAAAAGGCTTGTGAGTTGAGATAAGGACAGGGAGATCACTCAGCAATTACCATCACGGGCAAAACAGACTCCACTTGGGGAGAAATGACTTGATTTATTAATGAACATTCAAAGCAGAGTAGGGAAAATGAGAAATAAAACATGAATCTTAAAACATCTCCCCCTACTCCTCTCTTCTTCCTGGGACTCTCCCTCTTCCCTGACAGCAGTGCAGGGGATGGGGAATGGGGATTACAGTCAGTTCATTTCAACTTTGTAACTGCGTCTTCTCAGGGGGAGGCCTCATCACACTTCCCACTGCTACACTGTGGGGTCACTTCCATGGGAGATAGATCTCCATGAACTTCTCCAAGGTGGATCCTTCCCACAGGGTGCAGTTGTTCACACACAGTCACCAATGTGCCCTCATGGCAGGAAGGCCAATGGCATTTTGGAATGCATCAAGAAGAGTGTGGCCAGCAGGTCGAGGGAGGTTCTTCTTCCCCTCTGCGCTGCCCTGGTGAGGCCTCATCTGGAGTCCTGTGTCTAGTTCTGGGCTCCTCAGCTGAAGAAGGACAAGGAACTTCTCAAGAAAGTCCAGCGCAGGGCCACCAAGATGATCAGGGGACTGGAACATCTTTCATACAAGGAAAGGCTGCAGGAACTGGGGTTGTCCAGCTTGGAGAAGACTGAAGGCGGATCTCATTAACATTTACAAATATCTAAATGGTGGGTGTCAGGAGGCTGGGGCATCCATTTTTTGCACAAAGGGTAAAGGGATGAAGCTGGATACAAAAAGTTCCATTTAAACATGAGAAAAAGCTATTTTACTGTGATGGTGAGGGAGCCCTGGCACAGGCTGCCCAGGGAGGGACTGGAGTCTCCTTCCTTGGAGATCTCAAGACACACATGGACATGTTCCTGTGTGTCCTGATCTAAGTGGACCTGCTTCTGCAGGGAGGTTGGACTAGATGATCTCTAAAGATCCCTTCCAGCCCCTACTATTCCATGATTCTATGATGATATGATTCTACAGATTATTGTATTAAGTAAAGCAGAATAAATTTTGTTTCTAAGAACAAAACAATGAAAACAAAAAGTAACAGTCTGGATATATTAAATTCTTAATTGTAAAATAAGAGCATAATACACCCAGCAGATCTGGTTATTGTTTTTGTTACATAGTAACTGATTTAACACAGAACATAGTTAAGGGGAATGCATAGTAGAATTAACAAGAGCTAATTGTCTGTCATGTAAAAAATTCACTGACACAGAATGCAGAAAATATACTTCATTATTGGAAATAGAAGTCACCTCAGCATTAACTTCAAACAAGCTAACATATAGCTGAAAACCTCTGGGACCTGTCATGCTTTCATGGATGTCAAGGTCAAAGATAAGGGCTATGCTCAGCAGGCATACATCAAAAGTACTAATTACTGCAGACACTTATTATAGTGGTTTCTGAATAACTACTACTGTCACTGGGATATAGGTCAAAACAATTATCATTTGGAGCCCCTTGGATAGCTGTTGTGTTCCTAAGTATGTCTTAGATATCTAAGAGCCAGACTTAAAAGTGTACTTAGGATTTAAAGAGAAAACAAGCAAAGAAAATGTATCAGTGAACTAGTGGTTAGAACTCTTAGATGATGAGGCTGGGTCCTGTACAAAAGTCAAACTCCCATAGTTATTACTATTTCTTGTTTCTCATCCACTGTTAATGGGAAATACATCTTAAAGAGAGGACCAAGACTCCTTTCCTCCTGTTCCCTCTGCCTTGCATTATTGCCACCTGCTTTTACTGAAAGCTGTCCAGGATAGGATCTGCAGTTGGGAGCACACATGTCTGACCGCAGTAACTCCTTGAGTCTTGCTATAGGCCACTAAGTACTCTCACTCCTCTTCATCCAAGGATCCCCACAAAAGGGATGAAATATGCACATCTTCTTCCTATAAAAAGCCTATATGTTTCCATTCCAGGAGAACCGGGTAGCTAAAAGTTAGATATTGAAAAGTGTTTGTGGCTGAATCCTGAGTTTAATAGGAAACTTGTCAGTACAGAAGCTGTCCAAGCACTGGAGGTAGTTGAAAAGCATTGGTTTACTGTAAGCTTTAAAAGCAACATCTCAATTTTACAAGTAATGTTTATTAGGAAACCATTAGGGGAAATGGGGTTAAAAATCACTGAAGGATAAACAAATGAATTTGGTCTACAGACAGAAATCAATAAAAAGACCTGTAACTGTAGGACTTTGATACAACCTCTTACAATGACTACAAGCCATGGCAAATACTTTGTGTTTTCCCAAAATTCAGAGGCACAGTGAGGAATTTTCTGAGCTATCATGACAAAGAATAAAGGAAGCAAGCAGTGACATTCATAAGGGACCAAGATCAATACAGGATTTCAGTTGAATTTGAGACAAGGTCCAAAATTGATTTTGTAGAGATCTTTTTCAGCTGCTTACTGGATACTGGAGGTACCTAGATGAGATTGACACTTTGACTTCAGTGGTTAAACCAAACTGCCAAATTCTAACCAACCAGAAGGTCTGGTTTTGGTCACCTGTAGTATTGCTTTTTCTGGACTGAGGGGTCAGTTGCCCAGATCTCACACCTCATCCTGCTCTGGAGCAGACTCTTCACCATGGCTCACCAAGTCACCAGTCTGAGCCGCTGTCAGAGTCTACCCTATCACACAAATGAATACGACTGACATTCATATGCAACTGAGTGGTATCTCCACCTGGGGAGAGAAAGTAAGCCAGGCTTTAAGAGAAAAGTATGACTTTCTGACCTAGCCATTTAGATAGACAGGCAAGAAATAAGCAAACCCAAAACCCAGTCGTTATTCCCACAATTTTGCATGACTTTCAAGAGGAGCAGAGGAGATTGGCATCCATCTTCTGCTAAAGACTAATGACAAAGAAGAAAGCAAATATAGCTAGTTTCCTTTATATTATGTAGATTTTTAGCTTCCTGCATCCTTCATGTGTTGCAAGTATGCACAGTCTAAGTGAGTGTCTTACATTAGTCCTTCCTTTATTTTCACAGTTTTGGGTTTTGGTTTTTTTTTTTGAGGCCTTTATCTTAGCACAAGAATTCTGCACTTTAGGGCAGGAAAATGTGTTACTTATTGGACTTATCTAAGTTTTCAATATATTTTTTGGGCTTTTACTTTCTCTTTTTCATTCAGCTTGCTTTCTCTCTGGAGATATCTCTTTTTTTTTTGCCATTCACTGAATAGAGACTTTGTGTCCCAGTTTAGCACTCTATAGCATACACCTAAAGAGTAATTTGTCATTTTTAGGATCTAACAGAAAATACTTCTAAATTTCTAAGAGGAGTTGAGCATCTGACTGATATTCTTTGTTGTCCAAAAAACCTGAACTCTCAACTCTTTCTGATAAACACTTTTCTATTTTTTATTGCATCCTTAATGGCATTTTATTCTTCAAGAAGTTTGAGGAGATTACATTGCACTGAAATATAATTGCTAGATTTTCTGTCCTAAGATACATCTCTTATGTTGGCATCTAAACCATAAATAATAGTACAAAAGGAAACATTATCTGATGACCTATTGCCAGAAGCACAGGAGTCTAGAAACCTGAATGGTATTCATGAGGCAGCTATGTGACCTTCAAAAGATGTTGTGAAACTTGCATGTATAACTTTTTTGTCTGTAAAGCAGGAAGACAGGCATTTTCAAGGGTTGTTCTTTCCAAGCTGTCACCTGTTGAAGGCAGAGCAAAAAGGCCTGCTGAGCCTTTGTCACACCAGGTCTAAAAGAGGAAGTTCTGAAGGCACAATGAGAGTATTCTTTGTGAAATATATTATTCTCCTGACTCTCAAGAGAGGCTAGCAAAATCTGTTTGGTATCTGTGAACATCCATTCCTTTCTATAATATAAGGAAATACTTCATATCTCAGAGGCATATTATGCTGGTGAGGTGTTTATATATATGCATTTGTGGTTCGAGAGACTATAACTGTCAAAAGTAATATGAGAGGAATGGAATAGACTGGGATGAGAAGGTGGGATGAGTGACAGAGCCACAGAGAAGTGTAATTTAACAAAATGAATGGAAGAATATAGACCAACTTGATCAGCTGAGGGAGCTGCTGGCAGCTTGCTTACCTCATGCTGAATGCTGCTTGTTGCTTAATTAGTCAAGATACAACTCACCAGATTGTGTTAGGAAATTGAAGGAAGAAATACTGAAAGAATATTTCTCTGGATTTGTTTCAACCCTCAGTTTTTATGCCTTTTTACTACTGTTATGTGTGACTTCTATGTGTTAGTTGAACAACAGAGCATAGTTACTCAGGCTCAGTGTATTCCTTGAGAGGTTTGCAAATTGAAAAGGGAAATTGCAAAAGAGAGCGGAAACAGAGAATCAGTCATAGGATTGGCCAAGCAGCAAATTTTCTGTCAGCAAACATGCAATGCAGCAGTAATGGTAACCCTGTCAACATGTTCCAGCAAGATGTTTTAGAGTGTGATCCCACTGACGATGACAGTTTTAGGAATACAGTTGCACTTGCCAAGTCTTATGTGCTGAGCATGCAGCCAACACTGCTGGCTCCCATTAGGCTTGCACTGCCTACGTTTGAAGTATAAAGCTATACACTTTCTTCTGGGCTCCTCAGTTCAAGAAGGACAGGGAGCTGCTGGAGAAAGTTCAATGCAGGGCCACCAAGATGATGGAGTGGAGCATCTTCCTTATGATGAAAGGCTGAGGGAGCTGGGGCTCTTTAGATTTGAGAAGAAGAGACTGAGGGGTGATCTCATTAATGTTTACAAATGCATAAAGTGCTGGTGTCAGGAGGATGGAGCCAGGCTGTTCTCAATGATGTCCAATGATAGGACAAGGGGCAACGGGTATAAGCTGGAACACAAGAGGTTCCAAAGAAACATAAGGAAAATTTCTTCACTGTGAGAGTGAGGGAGCACTGGCACAGGCTGCCCAGGTGGCTTGTGGAGTCTCCTTCTCTGAGGACATTCAAAACCCACCTGGATGAGTTCCTATGTGACCTACTCTAGGAGGTTCTGCTTTGGCAGGAGAGTTGGACTAGATGACCTTTCAAGGTCCTTTCCAGCCCTTAAGTTTCTGTGAGTCTGTGTGAAGCCCTACATACATTTCACTGCCTCTGCAGTGGAGTTTGGTGCACAAAGGGTACTGGAAGGGATATTAGAAATCTCTCTAACAGCAACCCAGCATGAAAAGGACTCACAATCCTTGTGTTTGCAATCACTAGGAAGGAAGAAACTGATCCTCCAGTCATGAGACAAAAAGGAATGATTTGGAATGGAATTTACATTCATATCAAGCTAAAATTATACCTCTGGATAATTTTACTCCCCCTCTGATTAATTTAAAACTTTGATTGACCAGGCTTAGCTTTTCTTTAATGGAGATCAGAATTACATTTTCTTTGTAACTATTTATGCTAATTGCTGGCAAGTTGATGTGATGTCTTAAGTCCAGGTCTTTACATGTACTGACAAAAGAAATGCTTATGCAGATTTCAGCCAACATATTCCCATGCTGGCAAATTCTGATTACTTCACCTTTATATCCTCTCTGATCCTGTTGACTGTTGGATCTCCCAAATGGAAGAGGTACATCTAATGAAAATGTAAATACCATCACCCTCTGTCTCACTGCTCTTCCTCCCCCTCTGAAAACAAAAGACCAAGAGCCTTTTCATTCAAAGACTATAAAGATTTTAGGTGGAATCCCAGTATTATTGAAAGGAATGTCAAAACTCCTACTGAGTTCAATCAGGTCAGGATTTCACTGCCTGGTTTTGTAAAGTTAATGAATAAGAGGATGTGGGATATGGGTGTATAAAACAAACAAATTGCAGAATATGAATCATGCACTATATGAACTGGACTTTCATAATAGGGTTATCCTGGGAAACTGAGAATTGCAAATCTAAAGCTGATAAAAGAGAGCTGTTTTTATCCCATGCTTAGTTACTTCTGGAAGACTGTGACACTATCTTTACATCTCTAAGCAAAAGGCTTAGATTTAACATTAACTGCCGAATAAAACTGGCTTGAATTACAAGGGGTCAGATATATAGTTGAAAAGAAACATTATAAATGTCTATGTACCAATAAAAAGAAGATTAAAATATAAATAAATAAGTTTTGACAAAGCACTTAGTTGTAATCACACACTTAAGAAAAAGGGTTAAGTGACAATTCTTGGAATATTTTCTCATACAGCATTCCTATTTGCTATTTTAGCTGATGGAAGTTACACTATACAAAAGAGATTCTATAGATTCTGTTGAAAATAAATGTCAATACAGAACACCTCAAAGGTAAAAGAGCTTTTCCTTACGTTTAAATGGAACTTTCTGTGTTCCAGCTTTAGCCCACTACCCCTAGTCCTATCACTGGACACTACAGAAAAAAAGGGTTACTCCATCCTCCTGACACAACTTTCAAATACTTGTGTTAATGAGGTTCCCCCCTCAGTCTCCTCTTCTCCAGACTGAACAGTTCCAGATCCCTCCGCACCCTTTCCTCATCAGGAAGATGTTCCAGTCCCCTGAACCTCTAGTGGCCCTGTACTGGGCTCCGCCCAGAAGTTCTCTGTCCCTCTTGAGCTGGGGAGCCCAGGACTGTATGAAAACACAAGCAGTTGCAAACTCAAATCATATCAGGTCTCAGCCTGGTCTCTCAGTCCAGGTCTTCTCATTGTGGTAAAGGATTTCTCTGATTCCTTCCTGACTGTGAGAGCCTCACTTGACTGTACTGCTTCTTAAACCACATCAGCAGAACATCTGCTAGCTAGGGGATATCTGTACTGTTGTCTTCATTTAGGTCTCTGGAACTTTTGAGAATTTTAATGGATTGCTCTTCAGTTTATCTGAAAATTAGTGAGATTGTCCTCTCTTTAATGCTGATTCCTCTACCCATCTAAAACTTTTCCTCCTAGGGAATCATCTGAGCTGAAGTTACAAATCCACAGCTAAAATATTTTTCAAATTGTGTGTTTGATGGATATGTCTTTTTCTTTACATTGACTTTTATATTTTCTAGCTTTTACAGGGACAGTTAATGGCACATGAATTAATATGTTTTATTTAAAAGGGGACCCTGTCACAATATGTTATTGGTCTCCAGTTCATTGTGTTAAAAGCCAGAGTAAGCAGCACAAAAACCATAAAAAAATAAAAAAAGAAGAGAGAAAAGAAGAGGGACATCCCACACCCCTCACCTCCCCCTCTCAATATTGTAATTAAAAATGTCATGCTTTTAAAAAACTTGGAAATGCCATAATTTTTGAAGCATTTTTGTTCGGGTCACACGGTATTGTGTCAGTCACCTTAATTAGTGATCACAGCTACTGAATAGCAACTCACAAACAATTTACTTTTTCCATTCATGATTTGTATTATTCCATCAGAGGAAGAAAAAAAGATGACTTTATCTTTGTTTTACCTGCACTTAACAGCTGAGATGTTAGTCCAAATTGAATGTTCTAATGTTTGTTCCTGCCATGTACTGTTCTACAAAGAAAACATCAGCACTGGGATTTTACCTAAAGACCTTGGACCAGATCCTGGAGCTCTGAAGCCTACGGAGTCTGTAATAGTTGGTTTATTATACAACTGATTCAGCTTTGATTTAATTCAGAGTGTCTGGCTTTTAATTGCACAGAAATCTGTAAGCCAGAAGGGGAGGGAAAAAAATTGTTCTGACTCATCAGAAGACTTAGTAGAGTCCTTTTTTGAGATCTTTTACATATGAAATTAACCTTGCAAACATGAATTGTTATAATGTTCTTGCTAGAGGAAGTCCTCCTCTTTTAACCCTGGGAGTGCCTTATCGAATTATAGAGAACACTTCTTCTACAGATAAATCCAGTAATCAAAGCTACCAACCATTGATTATTTTACTGTTTAGGAAAGAAAATATTAATAAAGAGCTAACCAAAGTAGTATATAATAAAAATGGCTCATTTGGCTACAGCCTCATTTTGATATCTCTGCTTTAAGAACTTTGATTAAAAAAATATACCTCTAGGATGGCTCCCTTCTGAAATAGGATTTAAACTACTTATTTCACAAATTAGTGGTGTTATCCTGAGTATTATAGATACGGAAATTTGGGCTGCATAATTTCATGTAAGGACTGAGAAATTCTGCTTAGAAAATTTATGGATGATTTAGGGGTATTTGTACAGGAGAGAAGCATACTGATCTTACCTGAACCTGTGGCATCAAAATAAGTATTAAAAAGTCATTATTTCCAAAAAAATCTATTATTTATATAGTTCAAGAATAGCCAAATCATTCATATCAAGAAGTTAAAATCTGTCTTTCAGAGCACCAGAAATCAGTTTGTGCATCCTTTTCCAATAAGTTGTTGAAAGGAAACATTGTTTAGTACCTTAAGCCATGATTGATAAGGATATTTTTATTCCAGAGTATGCTAGATCTATAAAATCATGTCAGATGAGCCATATTTTTTAATAAATCTTACTTGTTATCTCTTAAGAAGTATCTGGAATTTATAGTTTTGTCATTTCCTGCCCTCACAAAAGAGAAAAACAAACAAACCAAAACAACCTCAAGTTTGTAGGGAGTATTTGCAGTATAAATCCTTGGTCCAAGTCTCCTTGGTATTCGTCCCTGTTGCAGCCAGATATTATTTGACACTGAAAGAAGATGTGTACATGATGACTTCTTAGTTTCTCTCTGTTTGAATGTTTTGTCATATGTGGTAAAAAATGAGAAAACATACACACATCTTTCAGTCAATAGTTCTATTAACCTTTCTTTCCTTGCACTGACATCTAATCTCTTCTACCTTGCTTTGATGACTTGTCATAGCTCTTCATTCATTTCCTTGTCATTTTGCAGCACTAACCAAAGCGAGATACTGTCATCAGTTAGAACTATGACCATTGAATACCTTTCTGATATAGCTGCGTTCAATCAGTACATACTTTTAAACAAAACTGTAATGTTAGTTATTGAATAAGTAAAAATAAAGACAAAATTTCTATAAGATTAAATTGCATCATGACAAGGCCTAAAATGAATGGAAAGCTGTAGACTTTCTGCAAGTCTGAATGAAATCATCAATCTTAATTGTATCTAATCATTTAATTCTCTCTTGTGTTTTCTTTTACTTTTTTAAGATCTGTTATCTTCTGCAGAGTGAAACTTTGCCCTCTAAGTGACTGTAGCCCCTGTACTAATACAAAACCTTTTTAATACTGTTCTGGGGTTTTTGTTTGTTTGTTTGCTATTTTAGCTATTTTTGCAGGAGCAAGTTACCCACAATTTGGGCAAATATTAGGGGCTTGTTTTGTTTTCACATAAATGTAACATCTAAATGTGGAGACAATCATTAATGAAGGGGGCTCAAATATCTTTGAAGCTCGGGCAGAGTGTTACCTTTTGTTTTTTCTGGTTTAAAATGTTTGCACAGTCTTTGTTTAATGTTTATGACACTGATAATCATACTCTAACTGATGTCATTAAATATATAACACTGTAAGCTTCATCTTATTCTTTGATATAATCATTAGATTAATTTTTTATGGAAGTCCCTGTCTGTATGTGTGAGATGACAAGTTAGTAATATCAAGGTCTTCGTAGGCTGACTGAAGGTGTCTAAACTACAAATATTTTCAACTTTTATCCCTGTTGAACAATAGAACTGAATCAAATATTACTTCAGGCTCTGGAAATAGCTGGAAGCTTTGTTTCAGACTCTTGTTTTCATATCTTTCTGCTAGCTAGGACTTCAGGGTAGAATATTTTGTCTTTTAGGGTTTTGCTCTTTTAACTCCTAGGAACCAGTTCATGCAAGAGTTGAAGCTAATTGTATAAATGACCTGTTTGTAAACTGTCTTGCACATGAAATCTGAGCATGATGTTATGCAGATTTCACAGGTTCATACAGAGTGTCCAAGGTTTGAAGATTTGAATAAGTATCCAAAAATGTAAATATTTACCTCATCAGAAAAGGTAGAATTTTGGGGGTTGGCTACTATTAATTCAACTTCTCTGTTTTCCTTTTCTATTTTATATTCTTTCTTTTCAGCACTCAATCTTGCTGCATCTCTTCAATTTAGTGTGATATATGTTTCTCTATATCTATCTGTCTCTATATACCCTTCTCTTAACCTGACTTCCAAGGCTCCCCATCCCTATTAGTGAGTACATTGATGTGTAATCTGGTAGAAATTTATGCAAGACAACAAGCATAATTATTGATTTCCAAGAATCTGTCAGTTATTGTTGCCTTAACAATATGAATCTGCTCTCTCTTTCCCTTACAATTGCCCTTTTCCTCATGTTCATTGTGTTTCAGATGTTTATACATCTAAAGGCCAAATTGTGCCTCGACACACAGCTTGTACCGCCCTAGGCCGTGCGATCACACAGTATGACACATTTGGAACTGTTTGCCTGACTCATTAAAGAATGATGAAAAAAAGAGTTACTATTTTAAGGTGAAATCTTGTATTAAAAAAACCCGAAACCTTACAATTTGGCACTGGTTTTTGGCTTCTTCATCAGGGAGTGTTTACCTGAAAGATGGCAGCACTGTGACAACGCATCTCTGCCAAAGAGCACAGAACTGCAGGAAGCAGGGACAGTCTATCCTGAAAGAAGATTATACTTCAGCATAAAAATCCACATATCCAGCTGTAGAAGCAGAAGGGAGGTCAAAATTATCTATGCTTTTAACTTGTTTGTTTCAGACTGCAAGATGAGATATGCTCTGATAATCCCACGGCAGACTGGTAAGCATAATAAAAACTCAGAACACCAGACTGAGCATCAAAAAAGAGCTGTGAGTGCTGGCTTTCCACTTGGAACAAAGCACGGTACGGTTGGACAACTGGTGGGAATTATTCACGGCTGCCAAACCCATCCAATAGGTGTACACAGCAAGGGAAGGAGAGATGAGAGGGCACATGCAGCAGTATGAAAACACTCCTGAATAGCACACTGGGCAGTGATTGCAGGTGGCATTGCCTAAACACAAACAGCAAAACAATGTGTAACTGAGAAATTAGTCTGGTTTTCTATGAAATAATTTACTCATTTTTTAAAGCATTCCTTACAATTTCCAGACACAATGAAGCAGCCACTATGTGCTGAGAGTCATCCTTAATGTAACCATTAGTGAGGTCACCCCTCAGTGTACTCTTCTCCGAGCTAAAGAGACCCAGCTCCCTCAACCTTTCATTATAAGGGATATGCTCCACTCCATCATCTTTGTGGTGAACTGGCCATGTGCTGAACTCTCTCCAGCAGCTCCCTGTCCTTCTTGAACTGAGGGGCCCAGAACTGGACACAATATTCCAGATGTGGTCTCATGAGGGCAGAGTAGAGGGAGAGGAGTTTCTGTGTGACCTACACTAGGTGGTCCTGCTCTGGCAGAGAGGTTGGACTAGATGATCTTTCAAGGTTCTTTCCAACCCTTAAGATTTTGTGAATGTGCATTTTGCTCCTTAGTAAAGTGTGGTGTCTCAATAAAAATAGATATTTTAACATTTTAGTGTTAATCTGAAACCAAAGGTGCAATGACCATTTTTAAAACTTTCTTCACTGTTCTCAACAGTATCTCCTTTCTATGTTTTTACTAAAAGTAAATTTTACTAGATTTACTGAAAGTAATTTTTACAAATCCAGGATTTTCCATTTGGCTAAAGCTAATTAGTCTACATTTTTGTATTATATGTCTATAGGACACATTTTAAGCATTGCATTATAATGACAATCTTCTAGTCCCTCTGATTTCCACCAAACATGTATTTGCCATCAAGTACCCTAATATATATTAAGAACTACTAGTTTTGCCTCCTCTTTGGAAACTCTAGATAAGAAAAGAGGTATATCTGAAAATAATATACTAATAATGAATATGTGATAAATCAAGATATTTCATTTTTTTCAGAGAAATAGATGCTGCTATGTAAGATTTCATAACTGTATGTTTTTCTTCAAAAGAAGAATAATCTGTCACTTTATAAAGTGTGTTTGGTAAGCACTTGTGCAGGATCAATGAACATGACTTTTGATCTGAACGTCTTATGATTTCTGCAGGGGGGTTGGACTAGATGATCTCTAAGGGTCTCTTCCAACCCTAACATTCTATGATTCTATGAAATGCTTCAAATTTCTGTTTTCCTTCATCTATCATTAAAAAACAGGAAGAGAAGAGGACAATAGTAGAAACAGAGAAGAAAGATCAGGAAGAAGAAAAGATGCAATAGTAAATGATATTGTGAGGGTATTACTATTTTCATGGGTTTTTTTCACATATCATACTTTGTAAAAATCAAGAAACAATCAAGAGTCAGAAAAAGAAAAATATTAGATCAAATGGTCTCACACAATAAGCACATTTTGTTGGAGATAGATAACAATAAATTAATGAAATTACATGCAGAAAACCCGGTTGTATCAGGTTCTTAAATAATCCTGGATCTGTCAAATATTTTCTGATGGCTGGTGACCTGGAAATCCTAGACAGTCTATTTCATCAGCATTGGTTCAGTCACATAGTACTGTAAAACCAATATCTGTGTCCTAATGCAGCTTCTGTATATTGCTTTCCTCTGTGCTTCTGGGCCTGCAATAAGTCACTGCATTTTACAGCAATATACAAAAGAAAATACAGATCCTTCAGTGTCTGGTTACTCTATAGAAAAACATATGTCAAACCAATGCAGGTGTGTGAGTTATTTTTCCAGGTGCTTTATTTCTACAGCCTGGCAAGCATGGAAAACCAAAAATATTTTCAAAGGATGAAACAATAGGAAACCCAAATTCGTATAGAATTAACCTCTTGACAATCAAGAAAGTAAATGATAAATGAATTGAATGTGAGCATAAAAAGCATATCACGCTTTTAACAGCATGATACTAGAAAAATACATTAGGTCATTCCAAAGACTGTGATCTCACATTCTTAAAAATAACTGGATTATTTATGTGAAATGCCAATCTGATCGATAATCTGTACAAAACCTTGTAATAAAATTTTCATTGAACCTTTTACCATCAATTCAATCACTCTTCAGAAAGTTATATTGATGTATTTATTCTTCAGTAAATTAAATTGGCCTTAGATAAATGCTTTGAGATGAAAATGTTTATTGTTTTATTTTAAAGAATGCCATTTTGAAGTGGGATTATTCTTTCAATATCACTTTATTTTTTTCTGTTTTCTTATTTTATTTTTCTGTCTTCTCATGACAGTGAAGAATCAATCAGCAGTAATTCATGATAATATAATATATTACCGGACTTTATTACATGTCTCAGACTCTAAAGGGCAGTTGTTACTACTGATTGAAACTACTGATTTCCTAGAAGTGAATGCCTCCTGTGTTTGCTGTAATAAAATATTTTGGCTGTTCAAACACAAATTAAGATAAATTCAAAATATACTAATTACATGAACAGCAACATTCAGTACCTTTTGTTAGGAGGATCTTTTAGTTTTATAGTGGAAACAGTTAGGCATCTATCTCCCTTCAGGATAACTAGACTACTCATGCCATGTAGCATTAAACTCCCAAATTATGAGTCTAGTCTCTCTGTCTGTATATAGACAGAGATGCCTAACTTCAGAGGGTAAGTAAAAGTAGAAGCTTAACATTCTCTAAAATGCCTCTAGCTTACTACTCACTGGGAAGAGATCTTAGGATGGAGGCTGCCAATTTAGAGACTTAAATGCTTAATGCTTAATGTCGATAGTGTAAATACTAGGTGTTTACAAATACCTAGCCAAAATAACATAGAAACAAATTGTGAATAATTATATTATGCCATAGTATAATATTGCATATATAATGATATTTGAGTTATATTGTTGCTAGTAGAATGTATCACAATGTAATTAAATTTATTGTGATAGAACTCCCATTATGCAGTAATCATGCTTACATACCATGAAATATTGAAATAATTATTAAGATACAGATGAGAAACACTTTTCAAAAATTATTTAGTCTTCTGATGCAGAATTTATGTTTTTCCCCTGATCCTCTTCATTGTGAAAATTTTTTTGATGGGTTAACCTTGACTAATAGCCAATGTCCACCCAGCTGCTCTCTCACTCCTTTTCAATAAGACAGTGGATGAAAGAGGATGAGAAAGCCTGTGGGTCAAAATGAAGACAGGGAGATTGCTCACCAGACACAGGTAAAACAGATGCTGCTTGGTGAAAAACGATTTTTATTGCCAGTTTAAATAGATTCAAGTAATAAGAAACAAGGAGACAAAGAATCTTTTTCGTCAGCCGTGCCCTGCAGTGGGTCAGCTGGCAATGGCTGGAACCAGCTGTGTCTGGAATGGGGCAGCCACAGCTCTTACAGCTTTATAGAAATAAACTCAGATTTTGTATCAGAAGAGTAAAAAATATGAGCAAGATTCCAAAGTTTTCATATATATTCACAGAATCATAGAATGGTAGGGGTTGGAAGTGACCTTTAGTCCAACTCCCCTGCAGAAGCAGGTCAACCTATATTAACAAAGATATGATGCCCAAGCAGACTAAAATTTGACATAAACATCAGTTAAATGCCAGGAGATGTTTTATAAGGACAGTGCAGTGGAATCATCGAGTAGACTAATTTTTTGTTGCAGTTTAAGAACACTGTAGTTAAACGCTGGTACTGTTGGTTAGAAAATATATCCTCCAGATTAAAATTGACTGATGCAGTTATTTAAGATTCCATCAGCACCACAAATTTCTGATTTCAAACTTTTTTATGGCTTTTGGTGCCTCACAAGCACAATACACATTCAGATAACCTTGTTAGACATAGTAGACTGATGTCAATGCTTTGTCAGGTAATGGCCACTCACCCTCTTTAAGAGCAGAAGTAGTCACTATTTTCTCTGTTTCAATAAGCATGAATTCAAAGTATAATTTTTTAATATATTTTTCAGTAGGTGGTTCTGCTCTTCCAGGTCTTGTTTTAGGCTACTGATTTGATGTGCCATTATAATCAACAGTGTGAATTTTCAGAGAGAGAATGTCAAACTAGTTCACACCCTGGTTATTATGCTCTGGTGCCATGAAGACGATCTTTACACTACATTTTCATTTTTGCCTGTACCCAGCAAATTTCTTTGTTAGCTATTACTCACTAGATGTGCTCCTCACTCATGCTGATTTATGTGAAAAGACAGGAGCATTTAAAAAAAGAGGTGGAAACATTTATTTTTTCTCAGCGTAGCACAATGTTGGAAGGCTTTTGACAGATCCCTGTATTGTTTTTTTGGGAAACAATAAAATCTTTCCAGTATAGCTATCAGTGGCTCAATAGATGTATGCTTTCACATTTTCTGAATAATCAAAGTCAGTTTATTACCTTTGCTACATATTTTTCTTTATACTATGAGACTGATTTGTAATTTAGGAAAAGAAAACTCACTTTATTTCAAGCATCTCAAATACATGCTATTGTTGCTACTGCATGTGAAAGCAATCTTGGCCAATATCTACTAAAATTACATGTTTTCAAAAATATCATATGCTATTACGACCTCACAGAATGGAGTTAGCCATGTCTTTTAATTCTTTAGCTTCTTCAACTTGTCCATTTGTAAAGCATTGCTTTTTATAAGCTTTGATAACTCTGAAAATTATCCTCAAGGAAATTTTGAGTGCTTCTAAGGGTACATTGGAAAGTCCATTGGCAGAAATGTTTCTCAGGAGTCGTATTTGCAAATATTTTCTTCCACATCTAATATCCTATTGCGGATACAATGATTGCTAGCTCTGTATATTTGAAATCATACCTGCATCTTTGCTGAGAAGCAAAAGTGGTGGCTAAAGTTCATCTGGGAATAATAACTCTCAATCCAAATTTGACCAAGTGGCAGTGGTTTATAGGAGAGATGTAAGATCCGTTCAGGAAATACAATGCAATTAATTGCTATACATGGTCAAGACATTGGAAAAAGACAGTAGACATAGCTATCAGATTGCAGAAGAAAGTAAAATGAGGATAAGGTAGATTATCCTAGTTCAGTTCCTGGGGCAGGAAAGAAAATTAATTTCCTGATCTGGAAACTGTGTTGGAACTATATCTTCAAGCTACAAACTACATAGAGAAACACTCCAAAAGGAAAACCAGTCCAGCCACATGATATTTGAATACCAAGGGCTACTGCAAAAAGCCAGTCTTCAAAAGAAAACGAGTAGTGTGGATTCAAGCTGAATATTTTGCTGTCATCACATTTTCCAAGGTAATTGGTGTGTTTACAGCACATTTGCTTCCCCAGAGTTCTGTCTCCCTATCTTTCCTTGTCTCAGATGCCTGCCAGATCATCTTTTAGATACTAACTAAATAGATAATAACTAACTTTTAGATACTAACTAAAGCTCAATCACTTTTCCTCTTATCTATCAAGTGCTTTCTTTTTCTTTATGTCTGCAGATGCTCCATTTGTAAAAGCTGCAGAAGGCAGAGATACACAATGATTCATCTCAATCGCTTTTGTATTTTTTCCCATTCACTGCTGTCTGGTTTTGCCTACCTGTGCATTTCTCATATGTTAGATGACTCCTCAGCACCTGAGAGGGTGTTGCTGTGCTTGCCAGGACTCCACACAAGCCTTCTTGCAGGACTGAAGCCTGCAATGCAAAACCTTCAGGAAAAGACCTGTCAGACTGTGAGACAAACAAGGTGCAGTAAAGTCTTTGAAGATGGTAAGAGGCACCAGTGGAAATATAAGCTTTTGGCAGGACTGACAAGTGTGTGCATTAAGGAGGGATTTAGATGAGTTCATAGAGGAAGTTAGGACAACAAGTAGGCTTTTCCCTCTACACAGAAGGGTGTGACTAACAGCTATCATATGTAGCAAAGCAAAATATAATGTTATTATAATAGCTCCATTTTCCTTCTATGGTCAGTATTTCAAGCAGTGTGGAAAAAAATGTACTGAGCACTTATATTGCAAAAAAGAAATCAACAGAATATTAGATTACCATATAAACCATCTTCAAATTTTTATATTTCAAAGATAACATTTACTGCAATTGTAGAAATATTGCTTGATTTAAACTGAGGTTTTACAATTTTAACTTTAAACTAACCTGATCTTCTTCTATGACATGGTGACCCACTTAGTAGATGAGAGGAAGGCTATGGATGTTGTCTACTTAAACTTCAGTAAAGTTTGACACCATTTCCCAGAACATCTTGGACAAACTGGCTGCCCATGGCTTGGATGGATGTACTCTGGGATGGGTGGAAAACTGACTGGATGGCCAGGACCAGAGAGTAGTAATGAATGGACTTAAATCCAGTTGATGGCAGGTCACCAGTGGTGTTCCCCAGGGCTCAGTGTTGGGGCTTCAGTTCTGTTTAACACCTTTATCAATGATCTGGATGAGACAATTGAGGGCATTTTTGGTAACTTTTTTGGTAGGAGTGTAGATCTACTTGAGGGCAGGAAGACTCTTCAGAGGGACCTGGAAAGGCTGGATCAATGGGCTGAGGCCAGTTGTATGAGGTTTAGCAAGGCCAAGTGCCAGGCCCTGCACTTGGTCCAAAACAACCCCATGCAACACAGGCTTGGGACAGAGTGATTGGAAAGCTGTCCAGCACAAAAGGACCTGGGGTTATTAATCAATTGCCATCTGAACATGAGCCAGCAGTGTGCCCAGGTGGCCAAGAAGGCCAGTGACATCCTGGCCTGTATCAGGAATTGTGTCATCAGCAGGAGGAGGGAGGTGATCATTCCCCTGTACTCAGCACTGCTGATGCCACACCTTGAGTACTGTGTTAAGTTTTGGGCCCCTCACTACAAGAAGGACACTGAGGTGCTGGAGTGTTTCCAAAGAAGGGCAATGAAGCTGGTGAAGGGTCTGGAGCACAAATCTTATGAGGAGCAGCTGAAGGAACTAGGGTTGTTTAGTCTGGAGAGGTCTGAGGGGAGGCGTGGTCACTCTTTATAGCCACCTAAAAGGAGATTACAGAGTGATGGAGGTTGATCTCTTCTCCCAAGCAGTGAGCGATAGAACAAGAAAAAATCACCTTAAGTTGTGCTAAGAAAGTTTTAGATTGGATATTACGAAGATCTTCACAGAGGGGGCTGTTAAACAATGAAACAAGCTGCCCAAGGAAGTGGTTGAGTAACCATCCCTGGAGATATTTAAAAGACATGTAGATGAGGTGCTTAGGGATATAGTTTAGTGGTTGACATGGCACTGTTAGGTTAATGGTTACACTCAATGATCTTAAAGATCTTTTCCAATCAAAATGATTCTATGGTTCCATGAAACAGAGTTCATTCTACACAGCTCAGATTATACTCCTATAAATCTATGGATTAGCTGTAACGCTCAGACAGTCTTGCTCTCTGCACACCATAATAGTGCACTTTTAGCAAGAGGGCCAAAGGGCCCATCCAGGGAGTGACTGCCTGTTGCACCTGTGGGGCATTTGCTGAAGGAGAAGGAAGGACCTGACTAAAGGCAATGCTGAGAACCCATGCTTCTCCTTCCTTCCAGGTAATTACACTGACTAATTTGAAAAGGGATAGGTTCTGATAAGTTCTTTTAAAGAGTTGTTGATATTTATACTTTTGACTGGCTTAGATATTCTAGAGTTAAAATTTGTGTGGATTTTATGCAGACAACACTTCAGGCCTTGACCGATTCTCAGAACTGGGCAACATCTCAGGTACATCATTGATGAGCCTTTTCTAGGGCTGGCTACAATAATTGTAAATCAGTATTGTTAAGGAAGGGACTTCAACATCATCTGCCATACTATCAACAAAGATCTCATATCTGGGTGTGTTTCAACAAGGGTGGAGCTTTTCCAATTAAAATGTCAGTGCAGTGCTTTTAAAAAAATGAATTAATTTCCCATAACTTAAGTGGAAAAAATTAGTGTGAATCAGTTGACATCCAAACAGAGTATTTTAATCCATAACAGTGGTACAGCCCCCTTTTTCCCTCTTTTGTCTCAGATAAATGAGGTCTTTTCATGTCTATACAGACAAGTTGGGGTGAATTTCATGTTTATTATCTTTTGCATGGACTTATGGACATATCATTTAAAGAGCTATCGGCATTGTCTTTTAATTTGGATAAGTAGGCTACAGAGTACATTGTGACATGTATACTGCAGCCAGGATATATTGGACAGTCCTGCTGAAGTTAATGTGGAAGCTCCACATCCAGCTCATTGATGACAAAAATTGCAATGTGTTGTTTTATTTTTATTGCTGTAGCTGATGTAATTTTTGGGTTTGGGAGATTTAATTTGACATAACAGTGTGGTTTTAAACTCAAATGACAGGGACAATCTACACTGTAAGAATGTCATAACCTTATGAGTTATAGATCCTGTCTGTCAGGGTGAGAAGCTGCTGGTTCACTGCCAAATCTCCACCATTAAATTGCAACTGTAATGGGTCAGATTAAATAAACAAGCAAACAAAGAGCAAAACTAAGCAAATCCTCACTTTCTACCATAATTTATTGTATTAATAGGTCATTAAAAGCCCACACTGAGCATTTATTTTTGACATACAAAATAAGGAGCTTAAGCTGTGTCAATTGACATAAAATGTCATGCATTTGCTTGCTTTTCCAGTTTGAAAGAGAGCCTCTCTGTAGACTTTTCACCTCTCATATTCCTCTCAGCACTGCTCAGTGAACGTAATGACTTTGACAAAATTACCTTAAAGGTGACATTACAAGAACAGTAAATCTAAAACTAAAATCCACCTGACATAACTTGGAAGATTTTTTGGAAGGCAAAGAATAGCATTCTCTTATTTTTCTCTCTCCAAAACACTTCTGAAACTGAGATCAGCTGGGAGCAACGCAGTACAAAGATATGCAAGGTAGAAAGACGTGCCTTTCTCCACACATGGTATTATTTGCATCATACTTTTCTTCAATTTCTTCAAATTAGTCATGGCTTGCAATACAGCAGGTGGAAAGAACCAGCGATACTTTGTATCTTCACCTCATAGCAACAGCCTGTGAAAAGAAATCCACCCTAAGAAGAAAAGGAACTGGAAAGGGAATGCGAAGGCAGGTTTGAAAAGTCCTATCAGCTGAACAGTCATAGATAAATAATCTTTTTAAAAGACATTTGGGGAATTAAAAGAAAGGCTTTCATGAAAGATGAGAAAAAGTATTCTATTACATTTCTGTATTTAAATTTTTTTATTCTTATGTCCTTTTACATTGACAGATATTGGTATTTTCAAAGGCAGAGATGAGTTTTAAAATTTATACCTGTACCAAAATGTATGCAAAGCAATGATTTGGTTCACACTCATCTATGGCTGTGAGCTGAAAAGTGGTGGTATTTGTACTATAAAACACATGAGTTTTCTGAGAAATACACTAAGCACTAGGAGCTTTTACTGACTCACTAATTCTCACTGCATTACTATAGGAAATTACTGGAATAAAGATTTCCTGGAGGTTATGATTCAAAAAGAATGCACCCAGATTTTCTCAGGTACAGACTGACTTTACAAGCTTTTCAGAGAATTTGTTTTATTTTTTTTTCCTGCTTTTAGCTGCTGCTGATAGATAATCCTTGGAGTGAAGTGAGTGGGTAGGTGGAACAGAATATGCATTCAAAGAGATGCAACAGAAGCAGTCCTATCACATCTGCTTCATTATCTTATTTACCTCCCAAGCATCTGATGTCTGATTTGTGTTCTAGGTAGAACATTTCAGGGCTAAATGAAATGGAATTTCAGCAAACATCATAACACTATCAACATCCGTATCAATTCTCATAGTCACAGCAATCATCTCAGAAGCAACTACCAACAGTATCGAGTTAGCTGTGAGCCTGCCACAATGAAAGAAATTAGCTGTTTGTATGCATGCAGTTTGCAGGCTGTCATCCAGTGATTCATACCACTGATGTCAATGAAATATGCCTTGTAAAAGCAATTTTGATGGCAGACCCTTAGCTGTCATTCCCCTCTTCCCATAAAGCTCATGCAGTTTGTGTCACGCCATGAACATGATGATATCAGGTAATAAGAAGATAACTGAATTATGCAAAAACCCCCTTGATTGTAGGTAGAGATCTTACAACTTTAGGTTGCATTTCTACATTCCTTAATCAGCTTCAGGGCTCAGACATTGAGTCAGGTCTCAGTGCTCCTTTTGCTGTATTAGCAATCATGTAAAATATCTGAATCTCCATCCAATTGTTTCTGTTTCATCGACTTCACTTTTCTTTAATAATAAAACTGGAGGTAGATGTTTCTTAATGTGTGTTTTATGGTATTACTTTTCTGGTCTATTAAGTCCAGAGCTGAAAGGAACAAGAGGGAGTGTAAACATACTCATCCATTTTACTATGAAAACTACAGTTCAGATTGTCTTCCCTCAGCGGCTGCTTAAGCTAGTGGATGCTTGTGGTGGTTTAGCCCAGTGTCCACCAAGTCATAAAATCACTCCCCTTCCCAAACTGGACAGGAGAGAGAGAGAAATGTGACAAACAGCTTGTGAGTTGAGATAAGGACAGAGAGATCACTTGGCAATTAGTGTTGTGGGCAAAACAGACCCAACAGACTCAATCAAAAGGTTTGATTTATTAAAGAAACAAGAAGAGCAGGGAGATGAGAAATAAAACAGTCTCAAAAACATCTCTCTCCACCCCTCCCTCTTCCGATGTGGGGTCCTCCACAGGCTACAAGTGGATCTCTGCTTCCTGACGGCCTCCACGGACTGCAGGGGCACAGCTGCCTCACCATGGTCCTCACCACATTATCACAGGGGAGTCTTTCTTCCAGGGCCTAAGCACACTCCTCCCCCTCCTTCTCCAGTGACCTTGGTGTCTCTGGAGATGTTTTCACATTCTCACTCCCTGTTGCTGCTGCAGTTCAGCAACTGTGCCACAACTTCTTCTTCTCAAATATGTTATTCAGAGGCGTTACCTCCATCACCAATTGGTTAGGTCTGAGTCAGGTGCAGGGTCCAGCTTAGAACTGACTGGCCCTAACCCTATGAGCTACAGGGGAAGCTTCTGGCAATTCTTTGTTTAAAGAAGCCACCACTGTAGCTCCCGCACTACCAAAAAACCTGGCCCAGGCAAAACCACTACAATGCTTAATCTTTTGCTCCTGTCCAACAGTTGTTTCACTCTGAGATGCTAGTGAGCAAACACAGACTGGATATTTATTTAAAATGTGATAATAGTCTTCCAGTATATTGAATACCAATGGTCTTGATGGTGCACAAATAACTTTTAGTGATTGAGTCAACCCATCATACTAAACAGAAGAAAATTCATGTTTACAATTCTGTAGTATATAAATGAACAATGCCATGTTACATTCCATTCCTCTTTAGTAAGATGCAACAAACTTCCTCATAGAACTTGCATTAATCAAAATAGGATATTTAATGCCAAACAAAGAGTTTAGAAAATCCAAAAATCTTCTTGCATATGCTGCCTTAAGCTTCAGCAACTTTATGTTTTTTGATGCAAAAAAAGAAAAAAAACCCAGACATCTCCAAAATCTAACAACTTTTAAAAGTATCATTAATTCTTACATTAACCTTTACAATATGGGAATAGAAGGAAACTTCTGTTTCCCTGTAACATTGTCTTTTGTAATGGTAAAAAGCAAAATGTTGAAAGTAATAGTAGGTAATCATTATGCTCCAAAGGAAAATCTGGTTCACTAAAAAACAGTTAACAACAGACTGAGAGTTTCACTAAGGACGAGAGGAGCGTAGAGAAGGCATGAGAGCTGTATTTCACAAAGATACGTGTTTCTTCAGATCAAAACAAATGCAAAAGCTGTACATAGATATCAGGAGAGGAAAGCAGGCAAACAACACAATCATTGAGTCTGCAGTTTAAATGAAAAAGATTTAGTCTTAAAAATCAGTAGTTGGAAGCAAGTGGAATAAAATCAGAAAGTCATGTATGAGAAAAGGTTAAATAGGTGTATAAGTGATCAAGGAAGTGTTCTGGTTTAGCAAGGAGCAGCTTTTGGCTTAGTAACAGGGGGAGCGGGTTGCAGTGAAGACCCGGTAAAGAGTTTGCGGACCCTCCCCTGGCTCCTGGGTTCACACCCACCTCCGGCCCGGCTGGGCCAATCTGGTGCCTCTGCGATCACTATTTAGGGGACGGGAATTTGGAATGCGAGTCAGGAGGTGTAAGAGGGATACAAGATGGAGGCGACCACGCGGACTCTTAAGCCAGAGAAGGAGGAAGGAAGGAGAAGCAGTAGACTGGAGACCCTTCTGCAAGCCGTGGCGAGAATGCAAGCTGTGCCCCTGAAACCTGTGGAGATCCGTGGCAGGACCGAGAGTTACCAGCAGCTCCATGTGAGTGAGCCCGGACGGGCGAGGGACTGTGTGGGGAGACGGCCATGGCCCAGGCCGTGTTGGAGAGCCTGCACGCCGCAGAGCAGCCCCACACGAGAGGCAGAGAGGAGCTGCAGCCTTTGGAATAAGTGCGCGTCGGAGCAGCCCGTGCAGGGCTGCCATGCGTGTGAGTTACCCCACGGACTCGCAGGGAGGACTGGTGTGGAGTTCACCCGTCCTGAGGAGGGACAGACAGCAGAAGCTATTGGGAGCAGACTGACTGAGACCTCCACTGCCTGCCCCCCCGAACCGTTCGGGGGGGGCAAGGTAAAAACCCCGGGATCAGGGCTCTGAGCCCGGGAAGAGGGGAGGTGTGGCGGGAAGGTGTTCTTAAAAAGGCTGGTTGGACTCTTCATTGACGTATTCCTCTGTGTTGTTTCGTTTTGGTTATGTTTTGGGTTTTTGTGGGTATGTTTTAGTTGATGTTGCATTAAATTATTTTCTGTTTTCTTCCCCAAACCGAGTAGCCTGGTCTGTTTTGTCCTGAACCTTAAGCGGCAATTAAGCCCTCCCTGCCCTTGAGCAATTCTCAGCCTCTTCGGTACTTGAGGCTAATCGTGGTCTTTGTTCCCTGATGGGCCTAAACCACGACAGGAAGGAAGGACAGTAGGTGGTAATAAAGGGAGAGTGAAGAAAATGGCTAAGATACTAGCCTCATTTGAACCTCTTCTACAAGAACAAGTTGTGGTTTGACAGGATAGCAAGGTTTTTCCGGCTGTACGTGACAGAGTGGCTGATACCCACAGTCAGGAAGTCGGGGTCATTGTGAACAGACAGAAGAATTCTCAGTCACCACAGTCTTTTCTACACCTTACTACAAAATTTTAATTATGTGGAAAGTACTTGTGGAAAATACTTTGGGTAAATCACTAGAAAAGCTTAAAGGTGACCAACTTCCTGAGAAAAGACAAGCACATACCACATAAAGAAGTGGCCCTGACGATTAACCCAGAAGGGCAATTCAACTGGGTCATTAATTTCTTGATAGTCATATCTAAAATGTCCAAATGTACACAGCAAGCAGAAACATCAACATACATAAAATAGTAGTCATTGTCTCCAAATACAAAGAAAGTAGAAAGCAAAAAATGATTAGAAGCAACAAAACAAAATTGCTTTTATATTTGGGTAAACTGCTTTATTGCATCCATTCTTGCCTGCGTGTCCCTCGTGAAGCAGTAGTCATTATTGTGGCAAACAGTATATGTTGCAAATAATGTGATTTTAGTGATTCTGATATTGCCATGCAACATCATAGAAGCACTCCGTTAATTTTATTTATGTGAGAACTTGAAGTACTACTGATCTAGGTTTGTTTTTCATATAGAACATGGGTTAAATAGATTCACAGATTAGCATAAAGTATAACAGTGTTTTGAGTGTGTTTTCTCATCATTTGGCCAGCAACATTTTATAAGGGTAGGTGTCAGGAGGTTGGGACATCCCTTTTTTCTATAGTAGATAGTAACAGGACAAGGGGTAATGGGATGAGGCTGGAACATAAAAAGTTCCACTTAAACATAAGAAAAAACTATTTCACTGTTCAGGTGATGGAGCAGTGGCACAGGCTGCCCAGAGAAGACCTCCTGGGAGGTCTTCAAGACCTGCCTGGACATGTTCCTATGCGACCTGATCTAGGTGACCCTGCTTCTGCAGGTGGGTTGGACTAGATGATCTCTAAAGGTCCCTTCCAACCTCTACCATTCTATGATTCTATGATTCTATGAACATTTTCTTTTACCAGATTTTCTTATCTGTACATTTTGTTTTTCAAGGATCTTTATTCTTGACTACAGCAGCCCAGAAGCCTAGCTTGATAAGCATTGTAAAACTGTGAATGAATTATAATCCAGGTCTGGGAAAAACTTGTTTGTGAGTTCTTATTTTTCCTTTCAAGTAATTTTCTGTGTTTCTCTTTATTGCTTTCAGAAGAATCTTAAAATTAGACTGATCCAACTAAAGGATCCATTTCTTGCTTTCAAAAGCATTCAAAATTTCTTTTTTAAATACAAAAGTGAACTAAAATCAGATTTAAACTTCATGTAAAAAAGGTGCTAGTTCAATTTACAAAGAATCGCAAACACAAGGAAAATGGATACTTTGTGATAAGAACTCTTGTTTAAAAGACTTCAGATGTGTGCATCAACAGGTTCATTTTTTTATTAACTCAGTCTGCGAGAGTAGCACACATAGTATCACAGAACTACTGTTTATTCCTTAACAAAATTGTGATCCTTAATAATGAACATTTTTCTTTGTTCCATGTTACTGAAATTTTAAAATATAAAAATAGTTGTATATGGACTTTGAGGCTGTGTTCTTGAACTCTATAGGAAGCAATTTTTTAGTTCTGCTGGAATATGGACGAGAACAACTCTTTCACCAAATGGATGCATTGAATGTCTTAGGCTGTGCATCTACAGTCACTATATGAACAAGTGTAGTGATGGAGATGATGGCTCTAATGGATGCTGAACAGAAGACTTAGCTCTCCTGGATAGAAAATATGCAAAATACTGATTGTTTTTACTTTTTTACATGCCTGATGGCACTATGTAGTTTTATTTTGTTGTTGACAACTGGACAGAAACACAGGACAAGACACTTTATAGAAAGCTTATAAGTGAACTAGAGGTTCTAAGACTAACTGAACATGAAGACATTCAATATCTCAATATCTTAAATATCTGAAATTCCCTGTTCCAGTAAGAACTATCCGATTGTATATACAGAATTCATATATCTGTTTGTTAGTCAGTTTTGAGAAAACACTCTTAAGCATCTATATAACATACTTTCAGTCAAGAAGACTTCTATTGGTCTCCAAAATTTAGTCCTAAAGGAAAGAAAGTAAGAGTAAGCAGTAGGTGAGCTGCTTGCCAAAAACAAGAGTTGTAGTTTCTTTACTGAGCTTCTACTTTTCACATTTCACTTTCCAAACTCGGCTAACACATGCGGCTAAACCAGAAAGGAGGTTGTGTGCACACACGTGCAGTTGGTTTCCAACACCAGTCTTTCTTGGATGACATTTGAAAAGGTTTTGAAATTGGGTTGCACTGGCTCAATTCATTTCTCCTTGATGCTTGCTTTGTTCCAGCAGCACGGGTGTGTGTATAAATAACAGTTTGTATCCCTTGACAACTCCCTGAATTAGAACAGCACTTGTGGTCAATCACAGCTGAAAGAGCAGCAGAGAAATAGTTTGGCCCAGCAGGCACGATTTTGCCATTTTTTTGACTAGTAAAATGGGTGCTTGTGTTGCAAGTGATGGTTTTCAGTGATGTCCCTCTGCTTGCTATAATCACTATCAGCTTTTCTGCTGTGCTTTACAAAACATATGTGTTCATCTGCTGCATTACCTCTTGACAACTCTAATCTCTGGAAGGGAGAAAATTCAGGTAAGCAAAAAAAACAGAGCTAGATGACATACTTGCTTCTGAACTGGGATTCAGGTAATCTTGTAAAAGATAAGGTCTCCTTTTCCATCTTTTCCTTCACTAACCTTGACATCTTGTGACTTCAAGCAGAAGATACATCTATAGCTCTTGCTCCTTTTCTATATTGAATTGGCCAGTACTTTGTTTCCTGCAGGAATCAGTAAGATCCTTCTGCAATAGGAAGAGCTTGAAATTCCTTTTCTCTTGTGTATATATAGAAATGATAAAACTTATATATGACATTTAGTTAGAAAAAAAATCAGACTTTCCATACTTAACATCTATCTGTGTCTTCTGAGCTAGCACTCATCATGTTTGTCAAGTAAATAATACACTGTGGATTTGGTCTCAGGACCAATGTTAAAATGTGCTATAGAGACAGAAAAAGCAAGTTAGTAATACAGGATAGATTTCATGAATAAATCTAACTGTGAATAACTACAGTAAATTATCAATTAATAGCTTAACTGTCAGATTTGAAAATTAATGTAATTGTCATTGCTACCTAGTGTTGTTGTCTCCAGCAAGTGCATAGAGAAACTCATAGGTCTTCATTTTTCCCAAGGATTTTGTTTTGTCGGAAGGGAATGGTACAAGTGAAAGAAGAAGTACGAACTTCCATGAGAAGTGCAGGAATCTGGAAGTTCCAAAACAATGCTAGGTTTTAAAAATGAGGGAAACATTTAACATTTCAGCAATCCAGTTCTCTCATATGTAGTTAGAAAGGTTGTCTTGTTATTTGCATATTATTGACTTTGCTGACTAACACTATAATAAAATTCTTTGCTTCCTGTGTTTCTGTTTTGTTTAATCAAACTACTCTATATTTTTCTTACCTATATGTGAATTTTAATGCAGCACAATGGCTCAATCAGTGTTGTATTGTGTTTTAATGCTTGTCAGTAAGGAGATGGGATAGTTCTTAAATTTACTTCCCTTCATTACTTTGACCCAATCATGTAGAGACTCACTGGAAGATTATGTCTATATTCAAACTTCTGTCATCCCATTAAATTAAGAATATTGAATCAAAGAGAGATACTTTGTATAAATTCCCACATTAATGCAGAGGAGCATCTGATTTTATATTGTATAAAGGGATAGAAATGTCATGGGACAAGCTGAGCCTACTTAATTAAACAACACAAAAATTGTTTGCAGAATTGTCTCCTCTTAGTGATCTGTTGTAAGAATTTGGCACAAACCCAGATCTTTCAAAGGCAATGTCTCTAGTTTCCTTGTCCAATCCTTTCCCATCTTAGTGATGGTGCCTTTCAGGATACCACCACTGTATCCTAAAGCATGGTTTGGGTCTTTATTATAAGACAAACAAGTAGCTAAATATTTTACCCAGGTCTGCATTTTAGTTTATAATAGTTGTTACCTTAGAGCAATCGATAAATGGGTAACATATGACCAGGGGTTATATATACAAAGATACAATAATATAATGTCCATTAAGAAATTTTATATCTGCTCATAAATTTGTAAATTTAAGTGAAAATATCATTTTGCTTTGTTTTCTACAGGATCTTGTTTTTACTCTGTAGGCAAATACTAAGTCAAATAGACTAAATGTCTTCACCATGGGTGGATGCTACAGAGCTGTTTGTTCAAACAGTATTCAGCATGATAAACCACAATTTTATGTCCTCCATGTGTCCTCCATGCACACACAGTTCAGACTCCTTTGTTTCTCAAATCTGTTAGACTTATCATAACTCCTCTGTTCCTTGTTTCTCTGAAAATGTCATGGCCTATTTTGACAGAAAATGTAATTCTTTTAAGTATATCAGCAAAATCAGCTTTCAATTCTCACTTGAGAAACTAACACTTGATATGGTCAATAGTGAGAAACAGTTCTGTTTTGAGGAAAATGTCACTCAGATTCACACGTTTTAAATAAATCTTATTAAAGAAGATAAAGTTGTGAAAATAACTTGAAAGATTTATCATTAATAGAAAAGGAAAAACAAAACCATAAAACCTTTAGTCAAATACACTTCCATTTTAATAGATTGACTTAATATACTGAATCATGACTCATTCTGAAATGAACTGATGCCTTTCAGTTACTAATCATAGATGGCTAAGGCTATCTCTTCTGTTGCCAAGGGGTGAGAATCTATATGGTACAGTTCATCTTCTAGTCAACAAAGATTTAGTAGAAGTCTGGAAAAAAATATCAAGTAATTAGATGGAGAAACAGAGTAAGAAGAGAGAGAGAGAAAGAGTGGGGAAAACAGTCTGCAGAAGAGATGAAAAAGCCTGGCTTGCTTTCTGTTTTTCTATTTCAAATACAGAGTAGATTCCTGTTGCAAGAATGCTCTTATGGAGAAAAAAATCCCTAGCTGGGGTGAGAGGTAAGGATTGTCAGAACTTCAGTTTAGCGAATAAAAAGTATAGGTTATGGCACTAGCAAAACCAATGATCTTTATCAAAACCATGAAATTGCTGTCTGTGTTCCAGCTTTTGTGTTTTTTAAATGGCACCAAAAAATAGAGTGTGAGTAATATCCTTGTGATGATTAAATTCTCTAGTATTTCTTCCATTGAACACTGATTCCCGTACTGTAACAACTCCTTCTTGGTCTTGTCTTGTGGGAAGATGTTAAGTATGCTTGTGCATAACTCTCTAGGAAAGGAAAACAATGTATTTTTGTTCAGGTAGCATATTTCCTATTTAATAAACAGACGTCTAACTTTAATACTTCACAGTTTCTGCTTTTTGTTCAAAATTGTTTTGTCATGATTTCTTTGTTCTCTTGAGTCTTAATTGTTTGCAACTTTTTTTGCTTTTTTTAAAACTGCAAATGTTTGAATTGTCATTTCAAGTTACATTTATTTATTTCAATAGTATTTGAACAGGAATTACAGTAAGTTGATATTATCAGGCAGTAAAACAAGTGGAAAATTATCTCAACTATGTTTCAGACTTGAAAGGGACCCTTCCATAGTTGCAAGGAAGGTGGCCATAAAAGATGAACAGTTCAAAAAAAATTTTACATTCTTATAGAACGGAAGTCTGCAAAGAATTTAGGGGCCACCTATATGCAAGGGATTAAGTAATGATGCTCATATGGGTCACTTAATACTTCCTGTTTGCAAAAGTCTAAGCAATTTCACAAACATGTAACTGTCAACCCTGTCTATAAATATTTATTCACATTCACTGTGACTAGATGATACAGCAAGGATTAGGCTGTAAGATTTGATTGTACTATGCTGCTAGCAAGTTTCCAGATGAGTGTTAAAAAAGGTGCTGAGCTATTTACCAAGATGGCAACAGTAAATGTCCTGTGTTAAATTCTGCTGCTGTCAGTGTTGATGATAAGGCTCCCACTGATTTAAATATAAATTTCATTTGTTCTACATTTCATTTTCAATTAGTCTGTACAGAGAACTTTTTACATGACTGGCAGTTAAGACTTTATGGAGGGGACTATGGAGGTGTTCAAAGCAGCTTTTTCAGTTGGCATCTTTAAAGTTTTATAGGGCTATGCATCTTCATTGCTATAAACACTTCCAAATCTTTCCTGGAAAGAGGGGAGAAAGGCAGAGAGGTGGAGGAAGAGAATGCAAGACACTAGACTTGGATTTGTTTATTTTGTTTTTTTTCTTTAAACTTCATCTCTTAAACTACTTAGGTGATGGAGAGTCACACTTGTGTATATAGCTTTTCTGGAAAAAAAAATAGTTTTTAAAAGATTAACTTCTTGCAGGTCTCAGATCTTGTATAGGAAGATTTTATTTCCTCTGGTATACTTGGAGCATGTACAACTTCAGTACATATATAGCCCCTCAACCATTTGAGACTGTCTTTTTTTGTTATCTAAAAATAATGGCATCTTGAATTGATCCTTTTTTTCTTGGATTACTGTTTAGATGCTTAGTGTTACTCTCAGTTTTTCTCTGAACAGCAGGACAATCTGTGGTCTAGCGCCAATCAATGTGGCTCATCCTCAGGAAGCAGCAGCAGCAGGAGACCACATTTTCATACTTGTTCACTTGGTCTTCCATGCATTTGTAAATTACTCCTTCTCCCTTTCCTCTTAATGCATTTTTCCTTGCGCCCCTGGGACTCTCAGGAGGAACCAATATATGAGCTTTCCCCTGGTGCAGAGAGAAGATGATTAATTAGAGGGAAGGTTGTCTTTTCCAGGAGTGAAGCCTTTTGCTAGGTAAACTTAAGAGATATCTCTTAAACAAGCAAGAAAAGGCTCATTTGTAGGTGACCTGAAACCTGTGCAGGAAAGAGAGATCAGGTTTCTTGCCTTAGTAGATAAATAACTTACAATAACTTCAGTGGCCTTTAGGTTAGTCCTTACTCTGTATTTAATTCATTTAATAGAACCAGAGAGATCTCATAAACCAAATCACAAATTCTAGAAAGATCTCTGCAGTAATTGTAAACTCTTAGTGCAACAGTGTTCAGTGTGTAAACAGCACATTGTCATGAAATCTCTCTACCATAATGCCCTGCACTAAGTAAATAAAATGTGGGCCACTCAAACATGGACATTGCAAATACTTCCCATCTTTCATTTTTTGTTGAATACTTCCCACTTGTAAAAGTGCCATAGTATAATATGAAGAGCTTTTTCTTCATCTGAATATCTAATGTATACAATTAGTTTATTTTGAGCAGGAGGTTTGTGTTTACTTTTTTTTTTCCCCTGGAGGAAGAATCGGTAAGTAGTATGTTGCTGTTTTCAAGCCAATTTTGCTAATAAATTATACCTCCTCTCGTGCTTTTTACAAATCTGTCAGAGATTAAACAGACACACAGGAGATGGCAGAAGCAGCTCACAATATTTGACACATTCTAAAACACTTGGTGGAGCAAATGAGAGTTTAAAGAGAGCATCCTAATTAGTGTTAGGGACAGATGCAGAAGAACTATGAAAACTGGAAATAGAGGAAATGATTAGGAAACTTGTGCTGAAGAAATGGAGTTCTAGCTCTCAGCAGGGGACAATACCACACAGAAGTCAAGGCCAGTGTTGTGGTAGGCAAAAATTTTTAATGTTAACATCTAAAAAACACCTTATATCATCTCTCTTTCCAAACTTAATTGTAACAATCTTTTTTTAGAATAATGAGGCTTTGAGCACAGTAGCAAAGGAAACACAAATATCTTGCTTCATTTGAAGAAATTAAGCTAGCATTGCAGCTAAGCTTTTGATACCACCTTAGTTTAATATTTAGTTCCCATGCTACATCTTCCTGAAATTAATAGTCTTGCTTTTACTTGAGAATTGCACAGAATACCTCTGGGAAGGCAGTGGTGAACTGAAAATTTGGCAATATTAAGCTTTATGGGCACTGTTTCAAATAGTAGTAGGGGTGTTATTTTTAAAAACACTGACAGAATATCTCATAGCAGAAGAGAAAGTTTAGTACAAAAAAATTCATGGGGTTTTGACAGATACAAAGTAACTAAGGATACATAGGAGACAGTAAGAAACTCATGGGAAGAAAGGAGAAGGAAATTCAGGCAAAACCCACGATGATGTTCTAAGTACATAAGGGATAGCAGCTAGGGATAATAAGGCCATATTCAAACCTAAGGCATAATGCAGAAAAGGGTTCAGTGGAAGAAATTCATAACAGGTGCACTGTCATAGCCAAGAAGTGGGCTACTAAGTGAATTTTTAAAGTCATTTAAGTATCTGAAGTTTCATTGCAGTTAAAACATGAATGTTTGTGTAAAAGGGCTACATAGCGCTAATGTTTATACCTGACCAACACAAAGATTTTAGCAAGTGGGGTTCAGCAGTGCACATGGAAAACTTTTCTTTCTAGAATACCAGAGCAAGTAAAATTTTATTCAGAAACAACATCTGCTTGCTTTCTTTCATTGTAATAGAAAATAGGAAGCTTATACAACTTTTCCATTATTTCTCTGATATTTATGTTTCTATTTCATAAAGAAACCAAATTGCCTGTGGATGCATTCAATGTGTTCTTCACTTCTTTGTCATCAGCCAGTGAGTCAGTGACCAGTAAATATCTTTTGACTGAAAAGTCCTAGTTTCTTTCAAGAAGAATTCCACTAATAGCTCCCACAAAACTAGCCAGGTGAGTGTATTATTATTTCAGAGGACAGTGGGTCATCATTGAGACCAGCCTTTGAAGCTCCTGTTGAATTCTGTTGACTCAAATTTGTTTCAGAGGCCGCATTATTGTGAAAAATTCATTCCCTGCAGACCTTCCAGAGAAGCATCTTCACGTCTGATCTGAAACTCATGTTACCCTCTGACTTGCTCTATTATCTTCTTTTCTCTTTTGTGCTGTTAGTTGCTATAGAAGTAAAGAAAAAAAGACACTCATCTATTGACAGATGTAACTGGGTAGTTTAGTGGATAGTTAATGGAAAGAAATTACATGGATTTTGACATAAGATATATATCCTATGTTAACAGGCTTAACTTGATGTGTTTGGTTTCTTGAATTGAAAACTATTTAAAAGGAAATTAGGGTATTCTTAAAAAATAGTTATGAAACTGGGACATCTTGATTATAAGTATTTTGACAGGATACCTAGGTAACACAGAGCTCCTACTGTTGTTTCAAATCTGCAACAAGTTTAAAGGTAATGAATGAAGTTTAGTGAGAGAAATAAAGTGCCTAAAACGTATTGAGTATATACACATAGGAGTGTAAAATAAGCATAAAATAAGAGTATGCTTAAGGGGCAATTTCATGCTTATTCATGAAGTATGTTTCACCCTCCATCCTATTAGGTATGCTAGCACAAAGACTGTTGTATTTCAGAATGCTTATTTTTGCTATTAAAAACTTTAATATCATTCTTGATTGTTGCTGAAATTGGTGGCTTTCCATGACTCATCATGATTGTGTCAAAACAAAAATGACATGGATTAATCCTCTTATCTAATCTGACACTCAAAAGCTCTCTTTGTTTGCCCCACTAGCCACCACAGTCCTTGGCCTTGTCTGTAAATCTTTTCTTCTTGAATACATATTTGTTTTCCAGGTATTGTTCTTTCAGGAAGGATGTGCAAGGGCTCAGTTGTCCTTCAAACCTCTTATCTTCTCTCCTGTTCCTTCAAATATCCATTCTTCTCCAGCTCTATACCTGTATCCATAAGCTATGGATAAAATTAATGATATGATGATTGACTCAAAGTTTTTTGGTAGAAACGATTTAACTGGAAACCTGAGCAGTGACTTGCCAGCTCCTTCCAGTTTCTATACTGGGTATGACACTCTATGGTGTGGAGTAGCCCCATGGCTAGTTCAGGTCATCTATCCTGACCATGCTCCCTCCCAGCTTCTTGTCGTGCCCCCCAGCCTACTCACTGTCAAGGCAGAGTGAGAAGCAGAAAAGGTATTGATGTTGTGCAAGCACTGCTCAGCAACAGCCAGAACACCCCAGTGTTATCAACACTTTTCAGCAAGAACTCAAACCACAGCCCTGTACCAGCTACTAGGAAAAAAATTAACTCTATCCCAGAGAAAATCAGAACTAAAATAAATTTAAAACTTGTTACGTATCACAAATGGAAACTCAAGAATGACTCAGTGTCCTGGTTTAGCAAGGAGCAGCTTTTGGCTTAGTAACAGGGGGAGCGGGTTGCAGTGAAGACCCGGTAAAGAGTTTGCGGACCCTCCCCCGGCTCCTGGGTTCACACCCACCTCCGGCCCGCCTGGGCCAATCTGGCGCCTCTGCGATCACTATTTAGGGGACGGGAATTTGGAATGCGGGTCAGGAGGTGTAAGAGGGATACAAGATGGAGGCGACCACGCAGACCCTTCAGCCAGAGGAGGAAGGAAGGAGGAGCAGTAGACCGGAGACCCTTCTGCAGGCCGTGGCGAGAATGCAAGTTGTGCCCCTGAAACCTATGGAGATCCGTGGCAGGACTGAGAGCCACCAGCAGCTCCATGTGAGTGAGCCCGGACGGGCGAGGGACTGTGTGGGGAGACGGCCATGGCCCAGGCCGTGTTGGAGAGCCTGCACGCCGCAGAGCAGCCCCACACGAGAGGCAGAGAGGAGCTGCAGCCTTTGGAATGGGTGCACGTCGGAGCAGCCCGTGCAGGGCTGCCATGCGTGTGAGTTACCCCACGGACTTGCAGGGAGGACTGGTGTGGAGTTCACCCGTCCTGAGGAGGGACAGACGGCAGAAGCTATTGGGAGCAGACTGACTGAGACCTCCACTGCCTGCCCCCCCGAACCGTTCAGGGGGGGGCAAGGTAAAAACCCTGGGATCAGGGCTCTGAGTATGTTTTGGGTTTTTTGTGGGTATGTTTTAGTTGATGTTGCATTAAATTATTTTTCTGTTTTTTTTTCTTCCCCAAACCGAGTGGCCTGGTCTGTTTTGTCCTGAACCTTAAGCGGCAATTAAGCCCTCCCTGCCCTTGAGCAATTCCCAGCCTCTTCGGTACTTGAGGCTAATCGTGGTCTTTGTTCCCTGATGGGCCTAAACCACGACACTCAGGTCATTGAGAGAAGAGCTCTGAATGACCATGTGGGTATGGGTAGGTCTAAAACTGGTGTTAGGGAAATACTATGCAGAACTATCATGGTTTTGTGTGGAGCTGTTTCTGGGAAGGGGGAAGGGGCTGTAAAGATGGCTCCTATAGAAGTTCCTCTAAACTCTCCCCAGCTCTGAGTCAGACTCATTTCTGGGGCTTAGCCATTTAGGTGCATCTACGATCAATTTTTAAGAAGCAGCATCCAGAAGAAGAAAGTTCTTCCTCTTCCTTCTTCTTTTCTTCCTTCTTTCCTTTCTGGTGGAGGTGCAAGGAGTTGGAAGAGAGAGAGAAGCAACCATGTGGACTCCAAAGTCAGTGAGGGAAGAGGAGGTGTGCTGGAGCAGAGATTCCCCTGCATCCTGTGGACAGGAGTGGTGAAGCAGAAATTTGTTTTCACTTCATTAAAGACCCCGCATCAGGGGCAGTGACTATGCCCAGAGGAGGCTGTGTCCCATGGGAGGGATGCTGTATTTGCAGAAGCCGTAGGTGTTGGTAAGAACCCACACCACAGAAGTTCATTAAGGACTGTGTCCCAAGGGAAAGATGCTGTGTTGGAGCAGGGGAAGAATGCCAGGAGTTGTCCTCATCTGAGCAGAGAGAAGCGGCAGAGCCCATCTGTGAGAGACTGATCACATTCCCCATTCCCTGTCCCACTGAGCCGTTGAGGGGGGAGGAGGTAGAGATATCAGGAGCAATGAACTGGGCCCAGGAAGAAAGGAGGGATGGAGGAGGGAGATCTTAAAGTGCTGATTGGAATTTTCTCAGTCATCTTGCTCTCTTTTTGCTTTTTGTTCTGTTCTTTTTCATGTAGGTAGTAAATAAACTTTCCTTACTTTCCTTTCTGAGTAGTGGAGTCTGTTTTGCCCAGAACTGTAATTGGCACTGAGCCCTCCCTGCCCTCGTCTCCATTCACAACATCCTTGGTCATCTTTTTTGCTCCCATCTTAGTGGGGCCTTCACCATGTTAAGCAGAGGAGGTGGGTGGGTGGATGGGGTGCAGTGAGTAAGAGACTGTTGTGTCATTGCTGGCTGGGCAAAACCACAACAAGAATAAAATATCTCACCTGCGTCAGAAATGTCTCAAGCCAGATCAAGAGCATCAGAAGGAAAAATGATCTGCTGATTAACTTTTATCTTGTTTCTTCTGATAAAGTATTTCTGACATCTCAAACTTTCTTTGAAATGTTGTATTCCATACTGTCTTCTGAAATCTAACCTGTGAATCTTGGCTACCATTGGAGTAGAAGGATGTAGAAACCCATTCTTCTTCACTGCACCCTTTTCTTTTCCCTTTACTCGTGCCATTTCAGATGTTTTGACCACAGAAATGGTTGAGTTTGCACTTAAACTTATCATTAGACTAACATCAACCAGGTTTTACTATTAACAAAATTCAAGGTACAGGAAGCAAGAGACAGTACTAATTCTGGTCTATCAACTTCTAGTTGATAGCAAACTCTATAATGAATGGTAAAGAATGCAAACAATTAATTAAAATAGACAAAATTCCTTAAAAAATCTTTGACCTCTGCCATCTGTCAGTATCTTAAACTCTTCTGTCTGAAATGTGATACTACAGAAAATAGGAGGAAGAGCATGGGCATATTCTGTTGGCTATGGACTGTTACTAACCAATACTCTTTCTGATTGCTGAGGCAAGTAGGAGCTCTCTAAAGTACTTTCCTTCAGGATAAAAATCTAGGCTGCTAGGGGCTAAAGTTATTCTAGTTTTCAAAACCTGCCCACAAGGTGCTGCAAAGATTAATTGTGTCTCAAATGTTATGTTGAGTCCTTTCAGAAGATTTTTTGGAATTCAGGTGTGATTTATCTGGATTTATCAGGACAGAATTGGTGTCTTATAATAAACGTACTTAAATCATAACCACTAAATTCTCATGGTACATCAGCATGGAATGACATCTATAGAAGAGAAGAGATACTTCAAGCAAAATGTCAGCTAGACTTGAGACACTAGTAACTGAAAACTAATTGGGTGTGAAACTTTTGCTTTCAAATTCATGAAACAATGGCATCTGAGACTGCATTTTGCTTGTCTGCAGCCCTGATGTCCTTCAGCTCTCCTCAGTAATGTATTACATGCATACCATCCCAAATCCCATATCTGACAGAATAAATCTAGCAAGATTTGAATGCTTCTGATATTGTGACAGGGCAATAGACTCTGCACCAGTCAGAAAAAAAAAAAAGCAGCTCATAGAGCTTGCTAGAGCACTGGGTAAGATGGGATGTTAGCACTAGTTTTATTTCTTCTGAATGCAGTCTGCTGTCAAACTGGTAACAGAAGCTGGCCCTGGCAGCCTGTGGATCTGCACTGCTGGTTGTTACTGTGGTCATGTTCAACACACAGCTCTAACTCAACAGAGGAAGTCTTGAACAGTAGCTTGACAAGGCACTAGAGTACATTCCTCGCTGGTGCTCGGTAGTAGCTGTGAAATAAGGGTAATCAAAAACTCAGCAGGGGTTTTCCTATGCACTTTGGACTTGGGGAAGGAAAATAAAAAATAACTAACCCATGACTTTTTCTTTCATAAGGATGGAAAGGTATATCTATTGTTAAATGCTTGGATATGATGCATAAGCAGATCATGTAAACACCAAAACAGCATGCAAATTTAAAATCCTCACCTGCGTGTTTGTATTCATTAGGGTTTGAATGTTCTATTTTCTCTTTGATTTAAGTCACCTCAGAAAATACTTTAAAGACATAAATAGCAGTTATGTATCAAATTTATTAAAAATCTGTGGGAATCATCAAAAAAAAGAGTATTGAAGCACCTCTGCTACTCTGAACTAAGCTCAAACTTCTGCAGTATTTATTTAATAAACAATGTACTATAAACTTTTTCCAATATTAAAAATTACAGAATTACTACTAAATGAAAGTCTGATAACTAATTTTTAATTATTTTATGTGACCACTGTCTAATAGAAAAGGCTCTGAGATGTAGATATTCAAGGGAAATCAACAGCTGATTCAATGCACTTAAATTTTTTAATGTACCTTAACTTCCTTCACAAAAAATCTTTTGCCTATGGGGAAAATAACTGACTTGTATTTTTTTTTTATTAGCTACAATGAACATAATGGAATTTTAGCTGCAGAAAGGATAATGCAGGTTACTTGAGCTTGAAAGAATAAAATTATCATTGACATAAAGCTGCATCCTTTCCACCCATTGTACTCTCTAATGTGGTTTGACCTGCTGCCTTCCTCTGCTCTTTTTAAAAATGGTACTTTAAAACAGTCTACTTCTAGACAGCTGTAATATTTGAAATACGCACCAATAAGACACTACAGGTTTGAGTTTCCATATGTGAAGGTGTTTTCCTTAGTATTGAGGTTATGACAGCATAACTATACTTGTCTAAGTATATTAATGACCACTGGTAAGGAAAAAAACAACTCTTCACATACAGAACCTAATTTATACACAAAGCATAATAAATTACAAGAAAATAAAGTGTAAGTTCAAGAGACCTTACATTCTCCCTCCTTTACTTGAGTGTAGCCCAAGTGAGGCATCTCAAATCCATCTGTGATCAATGGAGAGAAAAGAGCATCTGAGAGGTGTTCATTTTATGTGAAATGAATCACCAGCTGGAGATGTCTTTAAAGTGTCTTTAAGGTGAAGTAGCTTAGATTGGCAGTTTAACTTTTAGATGGCTGCAATGAAATGTTGAAATTAATCCTACTGTCACTAAACAGGCTCTGTACAGGAAATCCCAAGGGTTTTCAGTGAGAAGACTTTGTCTTACTGTTAGTCTACTCAATATAGACTAAACTTCACATGGCTGCGATATCATAATTAGCTTCAAGTATGTTTGAAGCCTGACTGAGGTACCAAAGAGACTTGGACAGAGGGATGCATCACCTGAATGCCACATAGGCCTGGGTAGAGTAAGCCTTTACCTGTTGCAAAGTGCAGCAAACAGGGAAGCATACCTGGACATACTCACTAGCAGTGCTGAGGGACATAGTTCAAGAAGAACACAGGTGCCTGCAACTGCTATGGCAATAAAAAGGCATTTCTCCAAACCAGTGAAGGAAGGCTGACACCTAAATACTGCTGATGCAGAAGAGACACCCAACTTAGGCCTTAGATCCCTGGGGCAAGAGCTGTCCATTGGGACCAGCACTTTTCACCTGAATCAGAGCTGGGCTTACTGCTGCACAGTAATGAAAAATTAATACTACTAATTGGAGCTGCTTTGCTTTCTCTTGATGTAGCATGTCTGCTTGAAGCTTGCTTTTGTCTTTAAGTCTATGAATAAGAATGAACTGCCTTTTTTACTTGCCTCATGTTCTCCACTGTATTTGCAGATAAAATAGACTTTAACATGAAGCGTAGGAAAATCTGAATGTGTAATAATCAGGAAATAATGCACTGTTTGAACCTGAATATTATACTTATTAGGTCTTGGCACCTCAGTTCACAGAAGGTCTGTAATTAGCACCTCCTCTGCTTCAATAAGGTGGGACTGCAGACTTCTTTCATCAGCAAGTTTGTACGCTTGTTATTTGGCACTTGCTATTTTGTGTCACCACAGAATAAAGAACACTCAGAGGATGGCTTCTCTCACACCTGTTGGTAGAAATGAGCATTAAATATATTGAAAAATAGCTTCCTTTTCTTATTTTTAGTTGTTCAATGCAGTCAAAATGGTATTTGAACAAGTTCAGGCAATTATTTCTCAGGAAGGTATACTCTCACAATTTCTCAGATGTCTCTTTTTCGGAGACAAAACCTACTGAACTTAAAGAGTTTATGAGAAAGCTTGTGCTTTGAGGTGTACAATATGGCTCTCTGCATGCCTCTAACATCTCTAGTAAATTAAAAAAAAAATAATATTCATCCACTTCAAGTACATGTGAGTGAAAATACATCTTTCTTGTCTGCTTTATATGGATTTTGGAGCTAAGAAAGCTGAATGAGTAGGTCAAAGAAATTTTTCATCACTTTACATTAACAATATTGCAAGTTTGTGGCCAGGCTAGACATTTAAATTGTTCTTGTCCATTTCTATCATCACACACAAGGAATCATAGAATCATTTCAACTGGAAGAGACTTTTAAGTTCATTGAGTCCAGCCTTTGTCCCAGCCCTATCAAGCACTAGACCATTTCCGTAAGTGCAACATCCACCCGTTTCTTAAACACCTCCAGGGACAGTGACTCCAGCACCTCCCTGGGCAGCCCATTCCAATGCCTGACAACCCTTTCAGGAAAGAAATTCCTCCTCATAGCCAGCCTGACCCTCCCCTGGCACAACTTGAGGCCATTTCTTCTTGTTCTATTGCTTGTCACTAGGGAGAGCAGACCGACCCTCACCTTACTGCAACTTTCTTTCATGTAGTTGTAGAGAGCAATAAGGTCACCCTTGAGCCTTCTTTTCTCCAGGCTAAACAGACCCAGATCTCTCATATATTCCTCATAGGAGACTTGCTCCAAAACCTTTACTAGTTTGGTAACCCAGCTCTGGATCCTCTCCAGCACCTCAATGGTGCAGCCTCACCAAAGCTGAGTATAGGGGAATGATCACCTCCCTGCTCCTACTGACAACACTGTTCCTGATCCAGGCCAGGATGCCATTGGCCTACTTGGCCATCTGAGCACAAGGCTGCCTTCTGTTCAGCTATTGTCAACCAACATTGCAAGGTCCCTCTCTGCCTGGCAGCTTCAGTCACTCCTCCCCAAGCCTGTAGCACTGCTGGGGGTTGTTGTGGCCCAAGTGCAGGACCCAGCACTTGGCCTTACTGAAACTCATGCCATTGGCCTTGGCCCAGCCATCCAGCCTATCTAGATCTCTCTATAAAGCTTCCCTACCCTCAAGCAGCTTGGTGTCATCTGCAAACTTACTAAGGGTGCACTCTATCCTCTTACCCAGATCATTAATGAAGATGTTAAACAGGAGTGGCCCCAGCACTGAGCCCTGGGGGACACCACTCGGGACTGGCCACCAACTGGGTTTAACTCCATTGACCACAATTTGGTGGACCCGGCCATCTAACCAGTTTTTCACCCAGGGAAGTGTCTGCCCATGCAAGCCAAGAACAGCCAATTTCCCTATGAGAATGTTGTGGGAAATAGTGTCAAATGCCTTACTAAAGTCAAGCTAGACAACATTCACAGCCTTTCCTTCATCCATCAAGCAGGTCACCCTGTCATAGGAGGAGATCAGGTTTGTTAAACAGGACCTGCCCTTCATAAACCCATGCTGACTGGGCCTGATCACCTGCTTGTCCTGCATGTGTTGCATAATAGAATTTAGGATGATCTGCTCCATCAGCTTTCCAGGCGCTGAAGTCAAACTGACAGGACTGTAATTTCCTGCGTCATCCTTCCATCCCTTCAGGAGAGCAACAAATATTTTAGTTAAAAAATCCTCTTGATTACATATGTAAATGGTGTCTTTTCTCATTGTGCTCATCTTTGCTAGAAATGGTTGCTTGATGCCTGTGGGTGTATGTTTAGCTCTGACATTGCTGCTAATTTTTCACAACCTCAGCTTTAATTCCACTTTCTTCATCTGTAGCTGTTCTGATGACAACAGGACTCTTTCTTAACTGAGCATGGGGATGCAGAGACAATCTTAGTATGCACACTGCACAATGGCTCTGAGTACTTCACATCAACCTAGTTCCATTGATGAGTAGTGTTGACTATTTAAATGTTGACAGTGATTAAACATTTTTGCCCTTTGAACCAGGAAGGGGAAATTACATCACAGACTGGCATAATTGAATTACAAACCTCATCCTGATGTCAAAGACAGAGTATGCTTGAGAGATACTATTACTTTTCCTCTTCAAAAAGAAATTAAAGCAAAAGCAGAGCCCATAGGCCCAGTAGACTCTCTTCACTGTGGTCTGATTTTCAAATGTGCAGTTTTGGCCTAAGCTGTGAAGAAGACAAGGACAAGCCTGAGTGGTTGTCAGGCTGTGCAAAAATATTTTGTTCTTTACACCAAGATCTGTATCTAGGTTGATACACTACTGTTATACATTCATTATAAACAAGTTTTCTTCTGTTGATGTGTATAGAGTCATCCGTTGGCAGGTGGAGGTTCAAAGACAGGTTCTATTTCTCTCACTTGTTGCTGTGAATTTTTTATAGGAACTAAGAAGGAACCAAACATAAACACAGAAACTACTATTTATATGAATCTTTTTCATACATATAGGAATGTATATTTTCTAAAAGATCCATCATCTTGCCTGCACCTTGAATTTAAGAAACACAGACATTATGTTTCGAGGTGAGGCCATGCCTGATATTCAGTCAAGGTAAAGACAATTATCAGATAAATGAGGCAAATAGGCAAATATTATTACATGTGCTCTGAAAAAGTCTATCTTTAGTAAAAATTACATCTTTGTATGGCCTTGAAGAGGAGGGGATAAAGTGTGGGAAAAGCCCAGGCATTTACTTCCCTCCTAGAGGATGTCTAGGATACCTGCAAGACCCAGTGCAGGATATGGTAAAAAAAAATCCTTAAATCTCTCAACTTTGTTTTTTTGAGGAGACAGAATAATCCCCTTGCCAGTTACTGTCAGCCATGAAAATGTGTTTTTTTTTCTATTCATGTCCATCCTCCTTGTTCCTGCCTCAAGAACAGTGGTGTGGCTTTTACTTCCACTGAGCCTCAAACAATACTGACGAACCTCTCTAACTTCTAGTTCTGTTGTATGTGGTGACAAAAAGCCACCTCCACACAGATAAAAGGAAGCATATTAGAGTGCAACATATTTTTCAATCCCATTATAACATTATGCTTAGATTCCTGCCATAGTCTTCTCAGCTTTTCATCTTATATTCTGAATTATTTTGTAGTCTTGAGAATTCTTTGTCCAGGTTCTTCCAAGTTGTTGAAGAGCAAGGATCCTATTCACTCTAACAGAAGGCTTAATGGGAATACTCTTAATCATGTATATCCATAGCAGATAATAGGGCCTGTTAAGTGGCCCTGAGGGCAAGTGGTATAGTAGAGCGTGCCATAGCTAAACTCCCTTGCTTCATCAAAACAGTCCAACTCTGTCCCAATTGCATATTGGAAATAATCCCTGGCTCATGCTTTTCCTCAAACCTTTCCTGGTTTTGTTTTCCTGATAGTTGTTCTACTTTGTTTCTTTTTGTTCAGTTCTATTGAGATCTTTAGTAATTACTTGGTCAAATGCTTCTCACAGCTGAAAGTGGAGGATGACTTCTTTTTGGTGCTTCAGGATGAGGTGTTTATGGTGTTGCTTTGAGAAATAGTCACAGCATAACCTGAAGGACTCTACTTAGTTAAGAAGAATTCGGATTTCACTCCCTAGATTTCACAACTCTGGGAAATATCATTTGGGTATTGTTTGAAATGGTTTAATTATTTCACTTTGCTATCTTTTTGAATCCTCAAGTTGAGCATATAAATTATTTCAAAGTGAAATGCATCTATTTTCTTGTAACAGTAATCCATCCAACATAATAGACCAAAACTCAGTGTGTTCTAAATTTCCCCTTTTTTAATAAAAAATCGCTCTCATTTCTCTCTTTCTTATTTTAATGTATAAAATGGTAACAATTTGCTTTGACTTTGTATGTAAATGCCAGACCTCCTGCCAAGAGATGAAAAGATTTCACATGGATGCAGAGGAAAAAAATGCCTGAAGCAAGTCTTTTGGGTGGCTTGATTTTCCTCTTGCGTGGTTACAAAGAACTATACAATATCCAGTGGAGAGAAATTACCCCTTGCATTATATTTAGTAGGACATGTTTTAGTAACAATTATTCATAAATTTACCTGCATATTTTTCTCATTTTAATAAACTGTTAAAGTGTGTGTAGTATGGGGCACAATTGATAATTATGAGTTCAGAATAAATTTTAATGGGTGCAGTTCAGTTCCTTAACTTCAGCACTCCCATGAGCAAAATGTTGTCCTCACAAACTCCTGCAGGTACAGCATACCAGTATAGCTTGATTTAAATACTGCAGTGGTTCATATGAGGGCAGACTTGAAAGAACTAAACTGTGAAGATAGATATTTCGGGTAAACTCAAACATGCTAATGCTCAATCAAACCTGATCTGCCTATACTAAAACTTTGTTTTTAAATTCCAAGACATAGACTTCATATAGCTAGAAAAACAGGGAGTTTGTTTTGGAGAAATTAAAAGGATATAATCTATGTCATGTCAAAGTTGTCAGAAACATCATTTGTGTCTAAAATATGATAAAGATGATATTCCAGGTGATAAGTCATCAACTCATACCCTAAGCCAGGAAGATGAAGAGCTTTTGAAGGGTCTACCTTAGGCCTTCTCTGCTCACATAACAGAGCCCCTTGAGAAATGCAAAAGCTTTCCTAATGTGAGATGTTTCAAAACTCAGATGAAGTAACTGTTCATTTGAGTCATGAAGTAATAGAGGTCACTTAACCTTTGCCAATACAAATAGGTCTTGTTGCAAAAAGGGATAGTAAGCAAAGAACTGTTGTCCTGCCCATACTTTTTTAAGGAAGAGGAACACAGAGGAAGAGAGCTGTGAGAAGCAGTAGCTCTAAGACGCATAGTTAAGTGGAGGCCCTTCTGGTAGACTACTTCTTCAAATAAAAATTGTTCTCATTTAACATTCCTCAAGAAGAGCTATCTGCTGGAGATTAGAAGCATTTGTGACTGTGAGATTGGAGTAATTTAGGATTCATGAAGGGTTTTTTGCCAGGCTGGGCCCCAATTACTCTTTCTCTTTTTGGCTAAATGCTCTCTGTGTTGGTAACAGCATCCACTGGATGGAGGTGGCAGCATGAATTTGATTTCTGTGTCCTAATAAGAAGATTAAATTACACTAATTTCCACTTTGCCTCAGCCCAGGTTCACCAAAAGATACTCTTATTTATTTAGTTGTTGCAGAAGGATCAAAAGCCACTCTTGTCTGCCTTCATTCTATCACAAGAGCTGTTGCTGTGGAGTGAGAAGCTGGTTGAAGGGTCAGGGCTGAAGTCTTGCCACTTCTCTCTACACGGACACAGGATGTGTGAGGAAGGGCTAGCAATATGGAAAGAATTTGGATGTCAGAGCATTAGTCTATAGGAAAATTTATATTCCAGCCATTTTTTCTGGGGAATAGTATTGCCATGTGTCTGAGGAGAAGTGAGGGCATGGGTGGCACCAGTGGCTTGGGGTAGAGGGAAGGACATATGCTGCAGCCCTGCCTGAGAAGATACCCTGTCATCTTCCTTTACAATCTTACGTCCAACCCAGCTCCTCTGGCCCCACTGCATTACTCATCCTGATGTACTCAGAGCATCAGCATCCTGCTGCTTAAAAGCAAGCCCCAAATCCAAAATGATCTGAAATTGTTCTATGGATTTTAGGACTGAGTTTTGCAATAGCAGCAGAAAAGCATGTTTCAGGCTCTGCAAGGTACATTTGGATGAATGGAAATCAATTCATTATTAAGCAAGAAAAACAGAATAAATATAAAATTGAAAATATTGTATGTTCAATGTAAACAATTCCTTTTCTGTTGAATGAAATTAAAAAAGCTTTCTAAAATTCATTTATCTTGGCCTCTGGGAAAAGGTAACTGAGAAGAAAGTCTTGAATTGTGGTCTTGTTCTGATAGTGTTCTTGCAGCATGGGATACATTTCTAGTTTTAATTAAGTTGAAAACATAACTCCTGCTCCCTTCAATGGCCTGGGACTTTGTGAGAGAGAACTAAACCTTCTGATTCTGTCAGATGAGTAAAGTGCTGTGTGTTTTCATTTAAAAATTCAGGTAATAAGTTAGAAACACCCAACTCCCACCTTCAGAAACAGATGTATCTAGCATCTAGCATCCCTGAGAGCAGTATCTATATTGCAGAAATGACATAAAAATACCAGGCAGCTTGAATTCAGCAAAACTCCTACAGATAACATGGGTTGGAACTGGCTGTCTTGTTCGGTGGCTTGTGTTAGTGACTTATTAAATCTAATGGCTGAAAGAAACAGATCACTGTCAGACTCTTCAGCTTGGTATATGGTGCTAAATTTAACATGCAAGAAGCTGTTTTCTGGTTCTGTGAGCAAAAGGTATGACACAGCTTGCGTCTTTACAGTTAATACTCTACCTCAAGCGCAACATTAATGTAAAGGCAGCTAAAAATCACCTTTAGTGGATCTGTTAAAAGCATCATTGATCCTCTCTGAAACTTGTAGGACTCATAGACACTTAAATAACAATCCATGTCATAACTGTAAATGATGAGTGCTAGCTTGCCAGAAGATAGTCTTATTTCTGGCAGCAAATGGGCTTGTAAGGTATAGTCAGTCATCTACATCTGAGTTAACAATAAAACTGGAAACTAGAAATATTCAGGGACTACAACTTCTGTGTAAAACGCAGAGATTTTTTTCTGAAAAAGATGAGACCCAGAAAAATGCACCCATGAAACAGTTTATCTATGCTCTAAGGCTGCAGATCCAGTCTTACAAGTTTTTGAAGTTAGTGGAGTCTGTGATAACAGGTTAAATCATAAGTGGGACACAGGCCAAAGCTCATATGTTGAGGAAACCCAGAGTTAACAATTAAACAAGGAGTTAGAATGTGCTGAGAAAGAAATCACCTAGTCTTGACTGAAGCTTGCTAATTGATACAAGGCCAACACCAAGAGTCAAAACTAATGCAGCTAGAACCAGATTGAAACTCACAAATAATTCTAAATCTGAGTTCCCTGTGAAGAGCTAGAGCATAGTGTTCTGTTCAAGACATTATCCAAATGTGACCACTCCAGCTGTGTACATCAGGTGGGGAGGTATCTGAAGCACCTCATATGTCTCATGGTCAAAGAGAATAACAGTACTGTTGGCTCCCAAGAACTCCTCATGGTAGAGACAGTTGCAAGCAAAGAAGAAAATAGTTGCCATGAAATCAAAGGGTGTGTATTGGTTTTTAAGTAGTCACACATACATAGCTGTTATATCAGAAATAGCAGGACCAGTACTAAAGGAAAAGATGCAGAGACCAAAGGTTTCGGGTAACTTAATTCTTCTGAGTGGATTATCTAAAGAGCATATTAATGACATCTTCCCACATTCCTTCCTCTTCCATGCACATAACACATTCAGAATTGTCCACAAAATGAGTAATAGAGGGCTTGATACTCTGCCTGTTGCTATGTAAAACTACCCCTCTCTTGAGTGAGGATAAACAAGATTTTTTAAGCTTTGAGAAGAAAATGTACTAAATGCAATCACACAGGGTGATCATGTGCTTGCTATTATCTGTATTTTTGTTTTATCTAGTTTTCCCCAACCCTCCATTACCCCAGATAATGGAATGATGACTATGTACACTTAAAACTCATTGCTTAACTGGAAAAGATCTTTTCACAAAAGGTTCAAAGGCCTAAATGCATGTTTTTGTGCAAAATAGGAAAGCTATAATTACGATACCATTAAAAAAAAAGAGATCAATACTGGATTAAATGGGTGTCAAAGTGTTGTCAAATCGGAGCTCTCCTGAAAAGGTAGTGAAACAAAATAAGAAATAATTTGAGGACCTATCAAGGGAATGGAGAATCTCTCAATGGAGAACAGATGAGAATTGGAGGAGTTTTATATATCTACATAATTTTAGATATCAATTCTGAAGCCTGATTTTTATTTAAACGTGTTGGACTTTGAGCAGAAGAGAATTTATGGAAGATCAATGGTTTGCATTATACAGGTAAGTTTATTTCACGATAATGATCTCCTGCAGTCTTCAACTCTGTATCATAGCAGAACTATGACAGCAAATGACATGTTTTTCTCTCAGCAATCCCAGAGAGCACAAGCATTGTGAACCTTTCTGGAAGTTAATCCAACTCAACTGACTTAGAAAGAGATTTAGGACAATGGTTCACCTTAGATTTGGGCTCACATCATTGCTAATGCATTTGTGTACTTCTCTGAAATGTGTTGGCCGAAATCTGAGAGAGAAAAGAGAGTTAATCACAAATTTCCCGAGGCATTAATGAATTGGAATTTTCACAGAGCACATGGAGTAATTTTCCATGTCCGGGTTCTTCATTGCTGTAAAAGTCTGGAAGCGTGCTATGTCACATTTTGATTACAAAATAAAAGCCAGTCTTCCTGTAGTATATATGACAAGATAGATGGATATTCTAAAAAGAAAGCATACAGAGAAATTGTGACTGTCGCTTCTGAGGATTACTGTGATCATATGGTGGCTTCCACTTGGATGAAATATGTATCTGCACTCATGCTTGTTTATTTGCAGATGTAATGAGAACTGGTTGAACACCCTGTAGCATATCAATGAAAACTCCTTGCTTCTGCAAGCTAGAACTAGCAAGACACACCTTGAGTGGCATGAGAGACTAGTAGGCGAATAACATGCCTTTCATATATTAATATGCATGGCATAAGTTTACAGTATGTTGAGGATAGTGTAGATATATCTTGAAGGTCAAGATCTTGCTCAGATGGAAAGTGCTATAATTTGAAAGTAGTTTTGGGCAAGGCAGTACAGTACAGCCTACTCTTCATCTCATTGTCCTGACATGCTGGTTAATCATGTGTGGGATGAACTTCCAAATTATTTGAAAACTATCATTAAGGAAAAGAAGACAGAACAAGGCACCCTGTGTCAACATTGCTAGAGTTGGCTCTTTCTTAAGTACCTCCTGTATATTTGATGCTGGGAGAGACGTTACAGCTTGCACATTCCATCCCTACCAGTGAGCCTAATGTCACATTAGCAGTTGTTGACAGCAACCTGTAAAATTTATGAAGGCTGTAAATTATCTCTCACTTATCATTTCTGTGCAAACTTTTAGTAAACAACACAACTTAATCCACATTTTCAGAAAAAATATGCCAGCATTTCAACTCTCTCTGGGATCTACCTTAATATCCTTATTTAAATCTCATCCCTATCCTCCAATTCTGACCTTGAATTAAAGGTTTCTTTCAAAAATAAAAAACTTAATATGAAAAGATAACTGTTTTATAAAATCTTGTATCTGATAAGTATTTCACTACATTTAAGAGATTAACTAAAAGATAAGACTCTAACACGTTTTTTAATTCTATAACATTTTCAAAATATGTAAATATATTTCATCTTCTGTCTTTGTTACAAGTAACGGGGTTTTGTTATTATATGCTGCAGTTTCTAGGATTTCTGATAAGCCAGTTTTTAAATAGGGTGACTTTCAGATCTAAATTATTATCAGCTTTCTTATCAAATTTGTAATGTATTCTATTTGCTTGTATTTTCCCCACACGTGTCCAAACCCTCAGGCAATTCTTTTGAATTATCAAATTAAATGATTTGAATAAATTTTCCAAATGTGAGATTATAATTTCTGACAATTTTGAAAAGTGAACCAATATGGAAAGTTTTAAGAAAAGATTAGGCAAGAATTTATCAGGAATAATCCAGGCAGCTATAGTCATTCACAGAACACAGTGTATATTAGGTAACATTTTGAAAGCTCATGCCACGCAATCCTATATTTTCTTGATCATTCTTTTATTTGTAAGTATAAGCAACCTTAGGCTAAGGGTATCAGAAACTTCTCTTGAGCTATAAGTTGAAGTATAATATGTGAGGAGTGTAAATTAAAATTAGGTTGTAGATTCCCAGAAGATGAAAGAAATATTTAAACTATACTTCTGAAATTGTTCTTTTTTGGGTTGATTGGTTGGGGTTTTTTTAAGAGGATATTTGAAAAATCTACAAAGTTTCATCCTAAGAATTCAAATCACAGAAAACATTACCTTAAAATCCATTATTACTTTAATATAAAAATACAATTAATTCCAAAATGTATTGTACAACCAGTTACAATATCGCAAGAAACTTGTATCTCAAATGCTTGCTATGTGTAATCCTTCTGGGAAATTTTGGCACTTTATAAACTGCTTTATAAGTACTGAGGGATTTGGCTTAGTTTAGTGATGGACTCAGCAGTGTGAGGTGAGTGGTTGGACGTAGTGATTTTCCAACTGTTACAATTCTATGATTGTATGATTCTATGAATGACTGTATGAAGTAAAACCATCAGTCATCTACACCTGTAGCAGGGCTTGTATATCTTTCAAGGTATTGAAAAGACATTGTAATCAACAGTTTTTCCTGATATGCCTCCTGTTCAAGAACAAAACTGTAATAAAATAGCATAAACAACTAATTTTACAACAGGAAAGCCATGGGCAAATTACAAGACATGGATGCTAGCTAGAACTTGTATATTCTATTTTCATTTTGCCCCACTCCATGTTTTGCATTTTTCCCTATTTTGCCCTTACAGCTCTGGGGTTTTTTTAATGGATATGGGAGGTGTCAATTAACTTTCTAGTTTATATGAACTAAGCATTGCATGAGGTCCATAAAATGATAACAGAAAATATTTAAAATAATTAGGTAAATACTGATTGAGAGTTGAATAGAAGATCCCTTAAAAACATTACATGCTTTAACCTACATCATGTTGGTGTTAAGATTTATAAAATAAATCAGAAAACTGCTTTCATACAATAAGGAACAGAGCTGGATGCTCTGCTTTGTAGAGTTAATCAGAAAGCACATTTTCTGCTGTGCACGGTGATATTTAAAACTTCTTGATTGGACATTTTTAAAATGACCGCAAGAATTGTTTTTGTTTCACATATGCATATTTGTTAAACAAAGTTAGCCAATCCAAATTACATTCTGCTGAAGTACTTTTGACCTCTGAGACCTTGTCCTCTGAAAAATAGGAAGTAACAATCAGTGTAGCTGTGATGAAAATCTTGAAACAATGAGTAAGTGAAGAGACATTAGCTAGTTGTCAAGATTCTCTCCCAGATGTGGGAGGGGAAACTCAAATCAGACTTCCCATTGACTTATTTCAGTTGTTCATTTATGTAATATGAACAAGAAAACATTTATTAAATGTTTCTCTGTCTTCGTAATCATCAATAACAGAAGTTGGGAGAATGAGAGGGAATGTCTCTTAAGTGCCAGTTTTTAGCATCTCTGATGTAACTTTGATGAAACTTGAGCAAAGCAAGCTTAGTATTCTCCATAGGTACCTCAGGGATATTCAGACATCAGCAAAACCTGCTTAACCTGTTTGCTTTCCCATACTCCTAGGCTTTACCTAGCTGCCTTATGCCAACCTCCTGCTTAATTGTTTGATTTAATTGTTTCTCATAGAATAATAGTTTTTTCTAACCACATCAACAGCTGTTATACAGTTTTGCTTTTTTTCTTGCTTTCATTTATAGTCACTACATTTCGTTTGTTTGCTTTTGACATTGGGGAGTTTTTAACTCATCCAGTACCTAATTTAGGGCCCTAATCTTTCTTCATTCCCTATGTCATAGAAAGATATTAGGAAAGCCAGAAAGTTTCATGAGATTAAATGCCTTGAGATTCTTTCAGTTATGTCTTCCCATTGTGTTGAAAGAAGACAGGGCAAGCAAACTGTAAGTTCTACTTGTCCTTGGGATCCTAAAACAAGAAAAATTACAGAGACAATGTGATGGGCCAAATCGCTCCTTTGAAAAGACAGGTGCTACAACAGCAATACAGCTGCTGGAAAGCATTGCAGACAAATTCTCAGCCTCCCTCTATTCTGACAATCATGAAGTGAATAAGAGCGAAAAACTGAACATTTATGTAAGTTCTGTGATTCACCCTTTCATGAACATGTGCAGCCATACCAGTGATTGAATTTGAAAAAACAATGAAAAGCAATGCTGTGTTTGCAAAAGATTGTTTTTAAGATGCATTATAAAAAAGTCCTTCAGTTGGGTGGTATTTTCAGATCCAGTTCCATCAGCCTTTGTTCCAAACCAGGAACAACCAATACATTCCTATCATGCATCCCAATGAGTACTGTACAGCAGCACTTTTTTGAAGGACATCTCTTAACTTGTTAGAACGTGATTGTGCAAATGCACATAGTATTGCATACACTCACCTGTTAATTGTTAAATAAAGATCTTAATTGCTGTATTTTCAGCTTTTCTCTCAATTCCCAGGAGTCATTGCCTGTGTTTTAGCTGCTCAGCAGACAGTTGTTATTCTGATTGCTTTTTATTCCATCAGGACTTTCCTCCTTTTCTCCTCAGTTCTCAAACAATCCAATTACTGACATCATCATTTGCCAGCTTTTACTGATGCTGGGTGGAAATCACATTATTTTGTCTCTACCTGGCTCACAGGGCACAACTGTGAAAGCCTGCATCACAAATACCCGCTGTACAGATAGGTATGGGCTGAGGGCCGAGGAGCTGAGCAGCAACCAAGCCCACGGCGCATTCCCATTTCTGCCTGCTGCAAACCACAGCAGAGTGTTCATCTCCCTGGGCAAAGCCTCTGCCAAGCCAATGCCAACACAAAAAAAAGTTTAATATTTTGACTCATATCCACTTCTACTGACAGTCTAAGTTAGTGTCATGGTTTAGGCCCACCCAGGGACAAAAGACCCTGATTAAAGTATCCCAGACCCTGGATCTGCCAAAGGGCGGGGAGGGCTTAATTGCCAGTTATGGTCCCTGACAGAACAGAAAAGGCTACTTAACTTGGGGAAGAAAACACAAAATAATTCAATCTGCCACCAACCAAAATATAACCATAAAACCCCAAAACATAGCAAACAGAAAACAACAGAAAACAACCCTTTAAGGCCACCTTCTCCCCACGCCTCTCCTCTTCCTGGGCTCAGAGCTCCAATCCCCATGTCTTTAACTCCTCTCCCCCTGAAGAGCTCAAGGGGGCAGGGAATGGGGATTTAAGTCAGTGGAGGTGGGTCTGAACCCAAGAGCCAGGGAAAAGTCCAAGGACTCTTTACTGGGTCTGTACTGCAGTCCCCTCTCCCTGTTACCAAGCAAAAGTGGATCCTCACAAACTCACGACAGTTAGAAAGCTGGGCTGCAAATTTGACGAAGGTAGCAATATGTGCTTCCTACCAATCCAATGCCAGCCTTACTAGATGCCTGGGTCTGGCCTGGAATGCTCTGATTTCTGAGTGTTTGCCAGACATCTTGATTGCAGTTCCAAGCTTATTAAAAACTTGTGTATGCTCAGCTTTGGGTAGTTTCAGTGTGTCTCCTGTGGGGCTGACACTGTTTTGCTGCTGGGCTGACATCATTGCAATGAATCTCTGGCTGCCTCCAGCCCACAGACAGAAGAGAATAGCAAGGGGACACATCCCAGCCACAGCTCTGACAGTGCCAGCCTTTGCACATCAACATAGAGTGAACAGAAGTCTGGGACTGATGTATGCTGTGGTAACTGCAATGATAGAATGATCCCTGAAAGATGAAGAGAGAGAGAGAGGATGGCTCTGAGACAGTGGAATTTTCAAGGCTCATAACCAGAAAGATGTACCCAGTCTGGAATTCTCCAGACTGCCCTTTAGCAAAGTTAGAGAGACACTTGGGTAACTCTCACCTTGCTCAAGGACCAGAAGGTGCAAGTGATCCTTGGATGGGGGAAGGCACTTTGCTACATCCAGGACATGATGACTTTGCCCCTCTTGCAGTTGGTAACTCTGCTGGTCTGTCATCACAGAGTTGCCCCTTGCTGGGTACAAGAAAAGCTCAGAGACTTCATGTGGTTCAGTCCTTTTTAGCAGGACCTGTTGCAACAAGAGAAGGGGTAATGGTTTTAAACTAAAAGAGAAGAGATTTAGACTAGTTATAAGGAATATTTTTCTTTTATAATGGAGGTGAAACACTGGAACAGGCTGCTCAGAGAGGGGGTAGATGCCCTGTCCCTGAAAACATTAAAGGCCAGGCTCTGACCAACCTGATCTTGTTGAAGATGTCCTTACTTATTGCAAGGACTGAACTACATGAGCTTTAATGGTCCCTTCAAACCCAAACAATTGTATGATTCTAAGTCTGGTCTCAGGTCTCTCATCTAAATGGAGAGCTCCATATGCATACCTCCTATCTCCTTTCATTCAGTAGGACCTGACCAGACCTTGGGTAGAAATAAAAGTACACTAAATCTGTGGCATGAAGGCAGAGGAGGACTGAGAGATCTCCTGGATGAGGGCCTGGAGTTCCTGGGGAAGGCATGCTAGCTAGCTAGATGAGCCTTGTAGAACCTGTAATAACAAAGTAGAGTGCAGTCTTTCTGGAGAGATTACCAATACTGGAACAAACCGGGTACAGGTTATGTTCACACCCTTATTCTTTTCTGATAAGATGTAACTAAGAAAGCCCTGTAAGTAAAATGGTATTACCACATTAGTCTATATGTTCATGTTATAATTTTGTACACAGGTTGGAATGAAATGGAAAGACTATTTTGGATTCAGAATTGTTTACCACTTTTGAGACAAAGAAACCCCGAAATAACCCCAAACTCAGAAACCAAAACAGTAACTGGATATAAATTGCCTTTTTGTCTCTACAGCTTCAATAGTTATGTTGTATCATGTTATTCTTTTGCAAACATAGGGGTTTTTTTTGGAATGGCTTTTTCCACTGTGTTCCAGTGACCACAGCCTCACACTTAAAACTTTCTTTTCATTATGGAAATACAAATTTTTATTTTTTGTATTTCTTGAATATCCTGCTCGGTTTTAGCTCACAAAAGAGTTTTTCTAGAGCTTTGCAATATGACAGTAATAGGACCAATTTATGAAATTTGGATGTTTTCATCCTCCTATCCTACCTAGCTCAGTACTTCTATATTTGTGAGCCATCTCAAGTACAGGCAATTAGGTTCTATGGGTCAAATTTTAATTGGCTGTTGTGTCCTATGTTGTTGTGTTTTCATATACAGTTGCAATGAGTTGCTGTCCTCTTAAATGAGGCAAGGAGAAGAAATACATTTTATTAAACCAACTGAGATATTTGTGAGTTATGGTAAAGGTAGCCACAAATTAGCATAGTGTGGACTGCTCCCTGAATAGATCTCACCTACTTCAGAAATTTCCTGTTTAGAATTTTCAAATTTAAAGTTGGAGAAAAAAGAGATTGTCATGAAAATAGAGTCAATAGCTTTTACACCAAATATATTGTGACTATAATGTTTATTATAATATTTATACAGCAATCAGATTCAGGATTGTGTCACCAGGTCTGAAGACGCATTTAGGAAGGATATTACTCATGCTCTGAGAAAACTCCAGTCAGTTTATTGGAGTCATCTGAATAATCTGCTTGAGAATTCAGGGCCCAGAGATAACTCTCATGAAAAATATGATGGCTTCTTTTATTTTTGATGCTGCTGATTCTGACCTGGGCTTTACCAATCTGTCAAGTATCAACTGTTTAAATTAGGATCTGTTTAAATTCTGTCTGTCAGACAAACATATGTTTTACTTGCATTACCATACAGTGACTCTTCCCAACCTCTAATCCAGTGCTCCATAGGCTCCTGTCCATGCAGTCTGATTTTCTACAGTGATGTTGTGTCACGTCATTTTCTACTGCATGTTGTGTCACCAGACCTCAGACTTTGCTAGTACATTTTACAATGTACTCAAAGAAATACAAAGAGGACATAACTCCTAGCTTCAGTTGCTTGCTTAGGACATGATCCATTTTGCAACCAGACGTTGAGAAAAAGATGAACAGATTTGGATTTGTCTACCCATAATCCTGTAGCCACAAAAATAAATAGGAAATATGATTACCTGGAAAGAGCATTGCAACTCCTGAGGTTACAGATTAAACAAATCAGAAAAGTGCTGATGAATATGTTTTGTTAAAATTCTGTTTTGAATAAATTTCTTTAAAAATTAAAAGTTCTTTTTAAAGCATATCCAATGACATTAGCATAGTCATTGAAGTTTTTCAATCAAAAAACTTCAAGTAATCTCACTTTCCCCTCTTTACATGATGAAATGCAGAAAGTGAATAATGGAATGAATGAGATCTTTGTGCTCATATTATCTAGAAAATTTTTTAACAGAAACTATATATTTTTTTAATATGAAGCTAGAAAATAAAATCTTTCTATTTATTTTCAGAAGAAAGATATTCTCAATTTCAACCAAAAGTTATAGAATTGATGCATAAGCTGGATGAATTCTAAAATTTGTCATCTTCCTCTGGCAGTAGGACTTCTGTTATCAAAATGTGTCATCTTTAACCCTAAAATATATGTCCACAACAGATGAGTTTTGACAAAGGTAGAATATGATCTGGATTCACTGGTTTCCAGATCAGTGCTCTCTCTGATGAGCCATGCAGAGGAGAACACTTTACAATTTAATATAGATTTTATATAAAAATATTTGTTACCATGTCCTAACTGGATAGCTGCTGTTCTTATTGCCACAAACATTCTCACAACATAAACTTTATGTTTATAATGTTGCATATCAGAGAAGTATAGTTTTTGTAACACATACAATAAATACAAACCATTTTTCAATACTAGAGATAGTGATGGATCATCTATGGATGGAAATATGAGTTTTAACAAAATGTGGCTTTTTTTCACTGTTGTATATAGCTAAACTTTTGGGTTGATTTGTTTTCTTGCTTGCTCCAGGGCCAAATCAAATGATTATTTGACACAGCATGTATATTAGTCCATTCCCAAGGTCCAGCTTATAGTAATCCAATTAGTTTTCCTGATGAAGAAACTTTTGGTCATAAAAAGAAGTTTACTGGCAGCTGAGTCAGTTATTTTATATTATCCCAAAATGCCTCATCCCACTTTACCTATGACATAGCTTTATAGGTATAACAAAGGTACCCAAGCATGGCGGGTTGCGAAATAATCATTCCATTATTTACCTGTTTATCTCCTTTTACAGCATCTTCTCTTGAAGACAGAGCATGCAGTTGCTCACAGCCCATTTTCCCAGCCCACTGCAGAGAATTTGCTAGGTTACTTGTGAGAAAATTGGCAAGTCTGCTGTGCTTACTCAAGCATTCTGGGAGTTTCACTCGTCAAAGTTGAAAAGTGCAAAATCTGTCAATCAGTGTGTATTTACCAGTTTCCATTCTGATGCTGTTGGAGGAGATGAAAGACTTTGTGATGAGACAAAAAACCAGCATGCCTATTTAAGAAATGTCATTTTCTCCAAATTTTTATGGCATCTTGTGCATTCTGTTTCAAATTTTTCATAGTACCTGATATGCAATACCAAATAAATTCATGCATAATGCTCAACCTAAAGGACATCTATGATCCATTGTCTATCTATTGCCAGAAAATACCTCTCATCAATTTCCCCTTATTTATACAAGTTTTCCAAGACTAAATATAACAGCCACCTGCCTAATGGAAATTTCCATTTAAAAGGCTACCTCTTCACCCTGTTCTTACAGCACTTCTTACTAAGATTTGACTTACTCTTCAAGTCTGAGCTTTTAAGTTTTCTTGATAGATGTAGTGAGTCTTTCATTCGACTATAAAGCTAGTCCTATCCCAGTTCTTACTGCAGTCATTTATTTCTCTCTCCTTACTCTGCCATATTGCTATCTGTCCATTTATTATCCCGTCTCCTTCACTGAATTGTGAACGCTGCCAGTGTAACTATGAAAAGCTTGTATTTTTTCTTCCAGCCATAACACAAAATGATTGCTTGTCCTGACATTTCTGTCCTTCCATTTCTTTTTTTTTTTCCAGCTACACTTACTAGAAATAAATCTCAGCTCCATTCTCTTAGGAAAAAAAAATATTCAGGAAGGACAGTAGTGTTTGCACCTGCTGACAATAGATCTTATAGGAATGGATAATACTGTTTCTTACTGATGTTTTTAACAGTCTTCAAAGGGGGAAATGTGCATTTTAACCATCTATTTCTAGCCTTGATTATTTATCATATTTTAAAGTATGTTTCTGTTTTCTTCCAGACAAAAAATCTGGGCCATCTACTTCTCAAATGTAAAATGACTTTGAAAGTGTACCTTTAGTCACAGAAGCCACTTTTCAGTTATAGTTGCATATCTTTTCATGTAGAAATGGACGTAGAATTATCTTTATCAGGGCAAAATACCCTATTTACTTCATCTGCTTCCCCAGAAAAACTTCAGTTGAAACAGAAGGACAAATTAAGAAGGTAAGTGTAATGTGTGCTTTAAAACAGAATTACACCTTAATCTATAGTAATATGGTGTCTGCTATGGGCTGTTGATATAACACACTGTAGTTTTACTCAGTTGAAAAAGGGCCCAAAGGAGAGGAACTGACAAAATAAACAATGGATTAAAGAAGGTTAGCCCTTTCGCTTCATGACTTTTCTGAAGCTCCTAGTTACAAAATCTGTTGTCTCTATAGGCCTGAACAGGACAGGACTAAACATCTGTTTCCATAACTTCTGTTAGATTTTAATTTGGAAATGACCTCTACAACTGTTGTGTTGAACAGACTAATTGACAAAGTGTTGCTTCAGGAATTCTTACACTCTGAGTTTTCATAGTGCTTAAAGCAACAGGTATCTTATGCTGATAGAACCCTTTAGACACTGCAGTATTAGTTACAATATTTGTTTTAGATGACTGTATATTTATGGTAACTCAATTAATGGTTTTCTCAGACATTTCAGGCTTGGTTGCTCATCAGCTACTGTATGTGACTTAAAAAGAATGGTCTTTTTCCACACTCTCTGTTACTTTACAAACCCTTGCCTAACTGAAGCAGCTCAGGCAGCTGAACTTGTTTAGAGTAGCAGTGAAGGCTAAGGAAGTTCTCATAAATGGCAACAACTACTCAAAATTGAACTTAAGACTTGATAGTGACAATCAATACAAGGCCAAACGAGACATTGAACCTTAACAAGTTCAGGTTGAAACTCAGGGTACACACACATATAAAAATCACCAGAAAAAAATGCCACACTGAAATAGGTTATCCTAGTCCTGGAGATTTTCAAAAGCTAAACAAAAACATAGTTGAATAAATGTTGTATTAGTGATAGTCCCACTCTATGCAAGAGGTTGGACTAGATGTCATCTAGAAGTCACTTTCAAGAAACATTTCCATGATCTGTGCAATTAGGTTCTGTGCAATTTTTGTCTTATCAAGCAGCCAAAAGGATTTTTGCATTACCATCATCATTGTCAGATGTTGAGAAAAATCACAGTCATCTCTGCCATATGAACTCTATGGAAGATGTTACACAATGAATATGAAACCTGCAAAAGTGAAATGTGGCAGCAATTCCTTCTAGATTGAGTTTTGTAGGTACAGTGATCTTCTTGTCCCCACAAACCATACTGTCTTTCAAAGTTGTGTCTGTTTTCACAATGATTGTCCTGAAATTCCACATCTACCACACAATCAAAACCTGGTGAATTTATTCATACTGACTAAAAATGAAGGTCTTCAGTAGATCTAATTCTCCTGAGAAAATTCTTAAGTATAATGTCATGGTTTGACATGACAAGCTTTTCTGGTAAGGGGCTGTAAAGATGGCTCCTGTAAGAAGTTGCTCAAAACTCTCTCCAGCTCTGAGCCAGAGGCACTTCTGGGGCTGAGCCAATTAGATGCTTCCAAGATCGCTTTTTAAGAAGAAGTCAGAAGAAGAAGTTTCTTCCTCCTTCTTCTTCCTGTTTTTTTCTTCTTCCGTCTCTTTTTCTTCTTCTTCTGGCTGGTGGTAGCGCAAGGAGTAGGAACAGTGAAACAACCATGCGGACTCCAAGGTCAGTGATGAAAGAGAGGAGGAGGTGTGCTGGAGCAGAGACTCCCCTGCATTCTATGGAGAGAACTGGTGAAGCTGAGATTTATTTTCATTTCTTTAAAGACCCCGCATCAGCGGTAGAGACTCATTTTGATAATGAGCCCGGACAAGGGGCAGAGACTCATTTTGCTAAAGCTGACCTTGGACCAGGGGCAGCAATTGACTTCATTAAAGACCCCGAGCCAGGGATGGCGACTATGGCAGGAGGAGGCCTTGTCCCTTGGGAGGGACTCAATATTCATGGAAGCTGTAACTGTGGGGAGGAACTCACAAAGCAGCTCATTAAACTTATGCCCAGAAGAAGTCTTGTCCCGAGGGAGGGACCATCTATCAGCAGAAACTGCAACTGTGGTGAAGAATCCACGCCAGAGATATTCACTAAGGACTATGTCCCATGGGAGGGAACCTGTATCGGCAGAAGCTGCAGCTGCTGGGAACAACCCACACCACAGAAGTTCGTTAAGGACCATGTCCCAGGGGAGGAACCCCATGTTGGAGCAGGGGAAGAATGCAAGCAGTTGTCCTCAACTGAGCAGAGAGAAGCGGCAGAGCCCATCTGTGAGAGACTGACCACATCCCCCACTCCCTGCCCCCCTGAGCCGTTGAGGAGGGAGGAGGTAGAGACATCGGGAGCAGTGAGCTGGGCCTGGGAAGAAAGGAGGGATGGGGGAGGGAGATCTTAAAGTTCTGGTTGCAATTTCCTCATCATCCTACTCCCTTTTTTGCTTTTATTCCATTCTGTTTCTTGTAGAATAAACTTTCCTACTTTCCTCTCTAAGTCGAGTACTGGAGTCTGTTTTGCCCAGAACTGTAATTGGCAGCAAGCCCTCCCTGCCCTTGTCTTAATCCACAACAACCTTGCTTATCTTTTTACTCCCATTTCACTGGCACCTCCACCATCCTAACGAGAGTGGGCGTGAATGGGGGCACGGAGAGAGAGACTGTCGTGGTGCTGATGTACTAGCTGTGCCAAACCATGATATATATTTTGAATATCTATTTGAGGAGATGGAGCTTTAGAATCAATCATTAACGACTTTAGGTTTGTACATTTAAATCTGTGTAAGTCAATAAAGCTCAAGAACATTGCAAAATTTAAAGTGCCTTTTTTTGTTCACTTTTTTTTCCTTTTAATAAATGCTTGTGCTTGACAGTGAAGAGTTCCCTAAGCCAAGTAAAAACATATGGCACTAAAGGGCTGTATTCATCAAAGCACAATCAAATATCTGCAGATATTCTCAGCTCAACTGAAAAATACTGTCTTAGAAATAACTAAAATCAAGTGGATTTTCCACAACTCATTTTAGAACTGGCAGTTGTGTAGACCTCTTCTTAGACAGTGCTGTTGTTCTTTTTATAGTTATATTTTTTCAAGGATGAAATATGTCAAGTGTCAAGCCCTGGTAGGTTTTTGCATTCAGTTCCTACGTTATAAATCTATAAATCCAACTTAATCTAAAGCCTGAGTGAAGGGAACTGGGCTATAGAAGTCTTAAATTCAAATAATGTAAGCTCCTCTCAGTAACAGCTCGTGAGGACAAGTTGATGTGTACTAAAATCTAGTAAGAAAGTAAATTAGGCATTATATAGTGAAGGATTATTTGAAGGCAAAATTTGACAGAACACATAATCCATGATAAAAATAAGAACACAGTTTACAGCAATATTGTTTGAGAGCCCAAAACATAACTGGAGGAGATAAAATTCACAAAAATAAACACTGGTGAAATATTTTAAAATAATCTTTAAAGAACTGGATCAGAGAGAAAAATACTGTGCAGAAAAAAACATAACAAAATCTGAATACTCCAAAGAAAACAATTTCCTACATCTCCTAAAAGAAGTGATATAAAACTACAGTCCATTATTTCAAATCATACAAGAAAGACAGAACGTGAGAATGGATCACTTTTGTACTAAGTAATGAAATATTCCATTTTATATTAAAGAAAGTTTTGTCTAGAGAAAAAAAGTAGTACAAGGAAAAAAGTACTTATTGAGTATAATAATATTCTTTGGAATTCAATCTCAAAGCTACAAAACTCCCTTTCAATTTTCCTTTCAGACTTCTCTAGCTAGGGCTTTTGTTAAATACAGGACAAGGACAATTATACAGTTTTGTGACAAACATATTTGACATAGTCCTGGAGAATACATCAGTTGATAGTCCTACCGAACTGCAATATTTCACTCTGAAGCTGCAGGATGTAAGCAGGCATTCTATAACCATCTCTTAATTCATTATTTTCCCTTGACCACTTCTTCAGTTCCTACCTCCCATATCTCTCCCTCCTCACAATAGTTATTGACTATCTTGTTTCCTACCTTTTCTATTGCTTGTATTTTCTGCCGGGACAGTTTTTGCAGTGTCAGCCTCTACCGAGCCTTTTAACAAAGGCATTAGTGGCACAAGATACTCATTGGTGATACCACATATGGTTCGTACCCATTGGATATCACCTATTAGCTTTTGAACATCTGTTAAATTAGCAATTTCTGTTTTAATTGTCACCTTCTGAGGATAAATGCACGCACCAGTGATATTACCTAAATATTTTCAAGAGGCGTGCATTTGTACCTTCTTTAGCACGATCACTAACCTGGAGATGCTCAACTGTCGCTTCACTTCTTGTAGAATCTGGTGCTGGTCCAGGTCTTTTCCTGCAATCAAGATATCATCCATATAATGGTAAAATAAAACATGAGGGTATTTTTTGCACAGAGGTGCTAGCACCCAGGCAACATAAGTTTGACAAATAGTTGGCAAGTTCTTCATTCCCTGAGGTAAAACAGTCCATTGATATCGTCTGGTTGGCTCTGGTTTGTTAATACATGGTACTGTAAAAGCAAACTTCTCACTATCATCCTCATGTAGGGGAATTGTGAGAAAACAGTCCTTTAGGTCAATCACCAACAGGGCCATTCTCTTGGAAGCATTGCAGGAGAGGGTAATCCTGGCTGTAAAGCACCTATATCCTGCATCACTGCATTAACAGCTTTTAGATCGTGTAACAGCCTCCATTTCCCTGATTTTTTAGGGATAGTAAAAATTGGTGTATTCCATGGACTAGTGGATGGCTTAATATGACCTTTTTCTAATTGTTCATTTACTAATTCATGAATGTGGGCGAGCTTTTCCTTGCTTAATGGCCATTGATCAATCCAAACTGGTTTATCCGTGAGCCAGGTTAACTTCAGGATTGGTCGCCCATCAATGGCCGCCATTAAAAATTTTCATTTGGCAAACAAAAATCCATTTGGCTTAAGGCGTCTCTACCTAAAAGCCAGACTGAAGTGTTCATTACATAGGGTTTAATTTGTACACATCTATTCTCTTCATCCTGTATGCATACCAAAATCGGGTCTCTGCTAATTTTTGTCATCTGTGTTCCTCCTATTCCGACAACAGGGCTGTCCAAATTCTCTAAAGGCCAGCTTTTTGGCCAATAGGATAATGAAACAATGGTAGCGTCTGCTCCCGTATCCAGTAACATATTGTACCTAACCATGTGTTCACCATTTGGACAACTGTCTGAGTGGGATTTCCCTGCAAAAGCGGCATTGCCAGCCTTACCTCAGGTACTCCAGTGGATCAAAAACCACCATCTCAACACTTACAACTACCTGCAAACAGAACTTTAGCCCTGAAAAGAACTAATTGAGCTATTTTAGTTCCTTTAGGTATACAAACCGGTGGCTGCCAAACTTTAACCATTATTCCAATGTTTCCTTCATAACCTGCATCAATAACACTGGGGAGCACAAAAATACCCTGTCAAGAGGCCGATGACCATCCTAAAAGCAGAACACTTAAACCATTGCCAGGGAGTCCAATAGCATTTGATGAGATAACAGTTACATCCGTATTGTGGATGGTTACATCTACTGCTGTTTCCACATCCATTCCTGCACTTCCTGCAGTGGCTGATCTGAGGCCATCCAGGCAGTCATTGGTGTTGAAGGGCATTTTTATGTTATCTCGCTCACCCTTTTTGCACTCATTAACCCGTTTTCCCTTAGGTGTTACATGTCTGGCCACTTGAGAACAACACTCAGTGGCTCTGTGTCCAAACCTGCCACGTGAGGAATACACTCACGGGTTGATGAGCTCAGGGGCAACAACAGATCCATAGTATTGTGGGCAAAGCATACCTTTCATTCTCTGCCAGGTATTCCTTTAGGCATGGTAGCAGATGGGATGGGGCAGGATGGTGAAGGAGAAGGGCAGGTGGGGAGGAGAAACAATGCACACATTCGGCTCCTGAAATGGTGCTCTAGGGGGTTGGGGGCGGGGGGTGGGGCTTACATCCATACTCTCCTCCTCTGGAGGTGGAGCCTAGCCAAGGGTATTATGACATTATCACCTCCAAAGAATCTCTTAGTATTTTCTTCTAGCGTTGGAGTCGATGGCACTATAAAGTCACCACCTCCAAAGAACCTTTTAGCATCTACTGGGAATGCAGATGGTATAACATTTTCTGCATTCACAGCAGCAGCTGTAGCACGCTCAGCTTATAGCTGTTGTAGAATGGATGAGACCAGTTTACACAGGCCAATAGCATTATTCAACACATCTCCTAGATTTTGCCAATATCCCATTTCATATACTTCCTGTGGGGAGACAAAGAAGCCTACTTTCTGTCCCCATCTTAGAAGTCTTAAAAAAATCCTCTCTTTCATAATTGAATCCTTTCTCAGCAAGGATATGCTGGAGGGTGTCAATAGGGTTTTCCTCTTTGCTCATCATCTTTGCCATTATACCGGTTTAATCAGGTCACTTGCCTTTTCAGACAGGAATCCAGGCGATTTTCTGACGAGGGTTCTTAATCCAACAAATTCAGTTGATCACATCAGAGTCACCAAATGTTGCAGTGGTGCAAGCAATGTTCATTCAAAGATGTAGAGAATCTCAGTAATGCACATGCAGAGATGTACACAGGCAACATAGTACAAACACCAGAGTTGACTCAAAGCCACCCTTCCCTTGCTAGCCGCTTCCTTATATGCTGCTTCTGCCCATGTGATCACCCAGGGACCAATTGATTAACTTGCAGCACCTGTTTCTGACAATTGGAAGTAGCTTGCCAGCTGCATTAACTTGTCCCTAACATCTTTATTCAAGCTAGCTGGTCCAAGCCACATTTGTGCCTACATCTGTCATTACTTGTCCCCCTGCACTGCTGGTGGGAGGAGGTAGAAACCCATGAAGAAGAGAGAGGTTGGGGGCAGTATTTTAAGAGTCAGTTTTTATTTCTTATTTTTCTACTTCATTCTGATTTTTAATAAATCAAACCAGTTCTCTCCAAGTTGAGTCTGTTTTGCCTGTGGTGGTAATTGCTGAGTGATCTTCCTTCCCTTATCTTGAGCCAGAAGCCTTTCATTACATTTTCTTTCCCCTGTCAAGTTTAGGAGAGGGAGTGATAGAGTGGCTTTGGTGGGTACCTGGGACCTGGTCAGGGTTAAACCACCACAAAGGATTATCTGCAAAGCAAGAATAACTTTTTTATCCTGCTGTTTACTGCTTCACAGTGAATGACACAAGAATATCAATGAAATGTACCGTTCTTTTTGCCTTTTTTTTTTTTTACATTGGGGTTACCAGAATTGCATCATAAGAATCAGTAATATTTCACTTTCATCCCTCCCTTACACTTATCTCTTTAAAGGATGACAGCTGCAATATGGTATCACAGATGAATTGTACGGTGTTCTGCCTGTCTTTATCCAAGGAGACTGATGTTTCTAGTGAAAAGCAAACATAAAGATAGGATTTTTTTTCCTTATTAGAAGTTGAAAGAGCATGGAACAGTTTTTTTAATACAATAAACATTGCACTGTAAGACTAGTTTATTTTGCCCTGCTACACTTCAGCTCGTTGCTCCAAGTGGTAAAAACTTAAACAGAAATGGAGGTAATAAAGCCATATTTTGTCATTTGCTTAGCTTTCTCCAGAAAAGAAACCAAATGGAACCAAAACAGAACAAAGTAGTCCCATTAGTTGCTGAAATATTTAATTGTCCTAGTAGCAATTTCTTAAATCTTTCTGTTAGTTATTCAAAAGTTTCAAATTAAAGCTGAGTAAAACCATCTGGAGTCAAGAGAAATGCTCCTGGAGATTCTATGGTGAAAGTGAGAGGGCCACATGATAACATAGTCTCCCACACCTGTAAAATGGGAAGGTGTCCATATGAAGTAGTGCTAGTTGGGCGGGCAGACCAACTTTCTTTTTCCTCTGCCTTCTATGTCAAACTGTTCTGGGTTTGCAACAGACAGCAGCTGTTGTATTCTTGTAAATAAAAATTACACAAAAATGTCTGTCCATCTGATCCAACAGGATTTCCCAGTCATCATAATAAGGTTGGCTACTACACAGATGCCCTCTGAGAAAACTGGCATGAGTAGCCTATTTAGGACGACAGGGAAATAATTGCTTACCATTTATTGTAATACAATGCAATACAATACATTTAAGAGTTAGTTACTCATCTTGGTGAAAGGCAGCCATCATCAGCTCTCCTTTTGTTCAGCAGGAGCTCCTACAGAACAGTCCATTTCACCTGTCCTCAACACTTACATTAGGTTAAGCTGTATAGCCCATATAAAAGAGAAGTTATGGTTATGGTCTTAGATAACTTTTAGAAGTCCATTCTTTGTTTCCTAAGAAATAATGCTGAAATCAGAAATTATAACAGTCCTAATAAGAGTCAATGTGATTTACATTAGATATTGTGTCTACCACATTAGGATTGATCAATATGTAACTTGAAAATCAAGAAAATCGAGCGTTAACCTCTGTTGAATATTCAGGGTGCTACAATTCTGGATGAACAAAAATATTCTGATCTAACGTGAAAGCTCATTCTTGTGCAAACTAGGGTGACAATATAATTTACAACATCAAATGCAAAATATTGATTCCCAGTTTGATGACACAAAAGTTTAAATTAATTTAAAAACTCCAAACCTACAAATGGAAATTGTGTTTCTCTGGATTCAACTACTTCATGTTTTTTGTCATAACAGTACTAAATTATGATTATATTTCATTATGATTATATTACTAATGTAGATAGTGCATAAAATTGAGAAAAGAGATTCTCTCATCTGCAAAAGCATGACTCAGCCTCATCACAAGAACCTTTTTTTTTCAAATTCAATCAGACTTGAGGTTGATGAAATACAGTCTGACCTTAAGCAAAATTTACAGAAATTATAAATATCCCATTCCCTTACTGGTAATTCTACATTAAAATAATATTGCAATCATATAATAATCTTTTTTTCTAACATTTTGGAAATTAATTTTACTTTGTAAGTTTAAAAAGTTCTAAATATTAAAATTAACTACTAAATTAGTTGTATTTTATTGATGGTATCAAAATCTTTCAATCTTTACTTGACTTCCTCAGATGAAGGAACAAGTTTGCTTTGATTTAAATGCTATAAACACGACATTTTTCATGGATCTTCTAGCCATCACAGTTTTTTTATAACAGTACTGCTCCATTTGGTTTGTGGTTTTGCTTTCAGATGTAGAAAATAGTAGCGAATGGAAAAGAGTTAATCATCTTTTCTAAAACGTTAATAGTCAAAAGCAACAAAGGTAGAACTGCATCTTCAGTTTTTAATGTAGATTTATTCCCCATATTTTCAGAATAGCCATTGGGGCCTATTGCATTTTTATTATAGGATTTATTCCTGAGACTTTCTGTATGTATCAATGTGATATAGACAGCTTCCAAAACTATTTTCCTAAAATTCAGCTCTGGACATATTCTAGTCAGAGGACAAAAGGCAATCAGAAGAGCACAATTACCTTTAACAAAGTAAGGCACATTAGAAAGAATGAAACCAACTTCATCTGCATTAGTCATACAATTACACTTCAATAATGACTAGATGTTTCACTGAGTCAGACCTAACAGCTTAGTAGAGCTTGCAAATGGTGATAATGGATAAGGGGGAGTGGTCTTGTTGGCTTTGTTTTGGTTTTTTTTCTCCCTTTAGGCTTGCCCTATATGCAGCCAACTTTTGGATTTTTTTAATTCTTGGCACTCTGTCAAAAAGGCAAATGTCATTTTCTGGAGAAATGCAAAACTGTAGGCTTTATCTATGTACATAGACAAGACAGTTCTTTTCAAGAACCCTTAAGTATAAGGGCGAATATCAGGTATGAGAAAATGCAATTGGAAAAGTACTGATGTTACAGAAATATTTTTTCCATGTTGTAACATGAATTTGAAGATTCTTTACCTAAGTATTGAGTTATACATGAGTATGCTGTGAGACAGCTGCCCTTGAGGCATAGTACAGCTGAAGGTGCAGAAGAGTCAACTCCCCAGAAGAGTCATGATTTACTGCTGACCACACCTACAGCATTTATAAAATGTTGGTACAGCACATCTTAGTGTGGGAGAGAAAAATACAGCCAAGCAATGTTTCCTTTAAGAGCTCTTCTTTGCCAAGGTTTATATCAGCTGTATGTTTTCACTGAGTTTGAATGCTCTTTTTTAAATACAACTGGAATTATCATGCTAATGACTTTTAAAAACCAGCTACTGTGTACAACTCCTTCAGAGAAAATTTGTGGAAAGATTCCAAGTCCTTCTTACTTTACACATTTATATATATGAAAGAAGTTATGATGCTTGTGGATAAGGTAGATTTGGAACTGCTTGCATTTAGATGTCTTTTTATTGTCCAAAGGAAACAACTGGGCATGTATCTGTGCCTTACTACTCTGACTCCTCTTTCTTAGACACAAGTGCTGAAGCAGTTTTCAGGAGGGAATGCAGTCTTAGTCTGTGATCACACTAATGTTAAAGGAGGCCATCACACAAAGTAAACACATCGTGTCTTCTCAGTTTACAGACAAAGAGTTCAAATAGAGAGACTTGCTGCATGGTCCATTTTGTGGAGGAATAACAGACTGCCAGGAGATCAGGCAGAAGAACGATGTCACTTCAGATAACCTTTTAAACAGTTTCTAGAAGGTAGCAGTTTCTTATTATTAGCAGCCTGATAGACAAAATGGTGAAAGGAATCAATACTTCTTGGTGTGTTTCTCATAATCTGAACACCCAGTCTTCAGTGGACAACTCCAAAGTATTATCTGTGTGTCTGTAAGTGCTGGACCTGTTAAAACAGAAAAGCTTTGCATGAAAACTCTGATAGCTGAGGAGCATTTTTACTTATTGAGCAAGTGCGTTCCTGTGTCAGAAATAAGCGTCGTGTTTTAAAGGTATTCAGTGAGGATCTGTACGAACATGTTCACAGCAAGTAGAGTCACACCCTGCTGCATGGGGTTTACAGCATGAATCAGAGACGGAAAGACAGTTTGAAAGTTTGGCTTGGTTTTGCAGAGTGTGGATATCTCACAGTAGTTGAAAAAACTTATGTGCAACCTTTACTTAGGGAACAGCCCAAGGATGATATTTCTTTGTTTCTATAATGTTCAGCTTATCAGGAAACACTGCTTTTGTGATGTTACCTTTACAATTAATAAATCCCAAGACAAACTTAACAACATTGTAAAGTACCTACTAAGCACTCTATCAAGGGAAAGGTATCAACAGATGGCTGACCATCTACAGTAGAAGATGGAGAAAAGAGCTAAAAGATAAAATATAAAAAGAGGCAAAGATAAATTTAAATAGAAATGATTCAGAATTCTATCTTAGCTACTTCAGAGTTAGCCTATAAGCACTATGCTTAGAGACCTGTTGGGATGCTTCAGAGAAAAGTGATATAGTTTGTCCAAGGGAGATGAAAAGCCAAAAGCAGAGAGGGGAATGACTCCTGGTCTCTTCATTCAGCTGAGTTTGTCAGAGTCACAGTCATGTGTATGGCATGTGAATGGTACTGGAAAGGATGACTCCTTAAACTACACTTGAGGACAAATTATGAAATTCAACAAGGATAGACAAAGATAAAAACATCCTCTCAGGCTGAGTCCTGGCTGCCTCAGGGGTAACTCTGATGAAGAGGCCTGGGAAGTCAGGGTCAGCAGGGAGCTGAGCCTGAGCCAGCAGTGAACCCTGGTAGCTGGGATGGCCAACAGCATCTGAGGGTGTGTTAACAGGAGCATGGCCAGTGGATCGGGGAAAGGTTTATTCCCCTTTGTTCAGCACTGATTAGACTACATTTACAACATGGAATTCAGTATTGTGCCCCCCAATCTCCAGAAGGCAAACATTGATAAAGTAGAGTGATCTCAGGAGAGGTCATCAAGATGGTGGGGGCTGGAGCACTTGTCCTGTGAGGAGAGGCTGAGGCAGCTGGGCCTGTTCAGCCTTGAGTATTGGGGAGCTAGAGTCATAAGCTTCACAAGAGGATAAGAGCAAATTATAATCTGAGAGGTTTGGAATGGGTATAAGGAGAAACTTTGTCACCATAAGGGTAGCCTGGGAGTAGATCAGGTTGCCCAAAGAGAGGTTGTGCAGTCTCATTCCCTGGACATCTTGAGATCCATATGAGTAAAGCTCTGAGCAACTTATTCTGACCTCACAGTTGACTCTAGTTTGAGTAGGAGGTGTGACTAGAGATCTCCTGAGGTCCCTTCACAGCTGAATTATCCTGTGACCCTATGACACTGACTGTGACTTCATACCTTATGTGAACAATTTGTGTTGTCAATAACACTAAAGGTCAACCCACTCATAGCAGACAACATACACATTTTGTACAGTATTCTTGGATGGATTTTCACACTTTCAGATTAATTGAAAGGAGTATACAAGCTTAAAAATATTAATTAGTATCTGTAAATATCCAAGAAAATGAATGCTTTTCCAATAGTTAATATTAGAAAAGTGCATTATTAACATTAACCTAATGTTCCTAATAAACAGTAACTGAAATCATTCCATTAGTGATATTTTAGGGGTACCCTTCTCACATCACTCATTACAGCTGTTGGGTCTCTGTTTTAGAAAAACAACATTCTTTGTTAAAACCACAGTAAAAAATAAGCTTCTTGACTGTGTTGGCAGAGTTCAGTAACATCCAGTTACAAAATACATTAGAAATTGCTCCATGTAATTGTGGGTGCAGTATTGTTAATATACACCTCCATAAATGTTAAACTGTGTTGGCATTGTTTGTGACGACACATAATTTCTAATAATTTTGTTGTCTTGATCTTCTTTTTAAATTGAAGCAACACATAATGCACGTAAGCAGAGACGATAAAATCCTCATGGATAGTCTGAACTGATACTTCAAAGGTAACATGGACTTTTTCTGACAGAATTTAGCTTCATTTTTATGCAGTCTAAAGTTGCTTCAAAATGACAGTGAGGTCCATTATAAGAGAGAATCCCTCCAGATGTCTGTAGCTGGTAGAAAAAGGTTTGAATTTGTGTATTCTTGTTAGTACCAATTTTATATTACACAGGCTTCTAGTTCCAAAACCCCACAATTGCACTCCTCTTCAAAGATATAGGCCCTGATACCATCCATGCACAAACAAAAGTGAACTCTACTGGTTCAAATCTGCTAGATTGACACAGGTGATCCACAAACCGTATACTTCCAGTTTTTGCTACAAGCCACGATAGAAGAGTGGATCACTACTAAATCTAGAATTTAGTGAGTATCTTCTCACACTTCTTCTCTAACTGCATGACTTTCAACCTAATCAGATCACAGTGTAATCCTAGGCAATTCTGGTAAAGACTGGCAATAAACTGTGGGTTCCAAATGCATTTATCTTTAAGTTGAGACAAAACATGTTAAATGAAAACTAAACATCTTCTCGTGATTACCTCATTGTCTTTCTTTTTTCTTTTTGTGGGTGTTCCAGAATGCTGTTAATACTTGCATAAAGAAGGATTAATTGAAAATAGTAGTGACTGAAATATAAAGCTGCTTTTAAACTAGGACTTCTGTCTTTTCACTTGATGCTCCTGCACTTTTCTTGTATCAGGCTATTGCATTCTCTACTGCTTAAAAGATTATCTCTTTTCTTGAGCTAACTATGGTGATAACATCTATCAGGTTTTGCTTCTGTTCAGTCAGTTAAATAAAGAAAATCAGTGGTGAATATGTAATTTTGGCTAAGAATAGTGTTAAACTAACCAGGTTCCAAACCCCTTTTATTAGCTAGAGGGGATTGCAAATTTGAGGGACCAAAAATGAACAAGCTGGGTCTTAAAATTGTTATTTCATCATCTCAGAATTAGCCTGACATTTGCACAACTACTTTTTCGTTTTCAGTCCTCTTCCCCAAAATTCCAATGTCACTTCAAATCCTGGAAAAAAAAATCATAAATTAGTACATTTCCTCCTTTTCCATTTGCAAGAAGACAGTAGCTTTATACATATCTAACTTCTTTCCTTATGTGTAAACTGGTATGACAAATTCATCTAAATGTGAACATAGCTTTATGAGCAAGGGAATTGTCTGAATCTCAAAGCAAGGACATAGCATATTCCTTGTAGTACTTAAAGGCAAACATATTGCCCATCACCCTATGCTGAGACTCTCTAAAGCTGTTGAAGAAGCACTGGAAGAGATGCAGTCCAAAGTCTCTATATCCTAGAAGCTGCAGATAAACAGCCAGCAGACCCAGTTCATAGAGGAACTCCACAATAACAAACCTCCATACTTCCCATACATAGTGGGTTTTTATCTGCTTCCCACCCCAACAACTGACTAGCATAGGATGATCTGATGTAGAGATTTCTTCTGAGCAGTAAAAGAGAAGAAAAATAACAAAGGATCTTTAACTAGAACTGTGTGACACCTGAGCATTCCAAGAAAGACCTGTGTCACATCTGACATCTGACATCTTTATTGGCTCTGGTTGCCTAAGTATATGGGCTTGCTTTAAGTTGCTGTCCTTAGTATTGTTTCTATTCCTTGTGATCCCTCTTATCTGTAGACCTCCTTCAAACTTAGAGCACTGTGTTCATCCAGGGAGTGATGGAGTACTGATAGAAAGACATTTGTGATAATCAAAACCCTTCTGGGTTCCTCCTTAGTGTGACAGCCTAGTGCTCTGCCTGCCTTCCTGCTAGAACTGTCTCCATACACACATTGTTGATGGGAACTTTGGAATATGTCAGGAGTCCTGGTAGCCTAATTGCACACATCAAACTTTTTGCATTTGACAATAAAAACAGTTGAAAGTGTATTACTTAATGTTTTCCTCCTAGTAGCCAAATATTCTAGAACTAGAGCTAAAACAAATCCTATATAAATGTTTAATTATTATGGTACAAAGTTTTGGGGTATCTGTAATCCAAACCAACAAAACACAGTAGCATCAAATGGCCAAACTATGCCTATGCTGTGTGTCTATGTCTCCTCTAAACACACTTTTTTAAACAGCAGCAGCTTGCTGTGTATCAGAATAACCATGGAGAGGAAAAATGTGATTTGAAACTATGGGGAATAAGCTGTATAAAATAAAATATTCTTGGGGACACTTGAGCTAATAGTCAGGAGCATACTTAACCTATAGTGCTTTTTTTCTGTGTTCACTGAAGTAATCTTGGAAAGGCTGGCAAGATATTCATGGACACAAGATTCTGTGCAGAGGGATTCTCAGAAGCCACTGGAAACAACTGTAAGCCATTATTTTGATCAGCATACACAGTTTTAAGGTCTTGTATTTTTAAACAACTGGAACCAGATTTTGGCCTTGGATGCATTGGCATATAAAGTATTTGTGCCTGCTCATACACATTTTTGAAGAGTTGTGTGTCAAGGTGTCTCTTTTATTAAGTATTAATAATAGCTATATGCATATTTCATTAAAGGTCTTCATCAAAGCCATGAGGTGTGTATCAAAGGAAATTCTCTTGGTGTCCTACACATCACACAACTTTCAACAGACACATTGCTAGAATGGGAAATTCCCTTGGGAAATGAGTCTGGAGAGATAAAACAAAGGTGAATGATGAAATAAGGACAAAAAGGAAGAAAAAAAGAATTTCCCCTTTGCTATTTAGATACCTGTTGTGACTTTGTTCAAAGCAGTGCTCTGCTGCTACCACTCATTCCTTAGATTTCTAAAAAGTAGCTTTTTTTTCCCCAAGACAAACATAAACACCCTACAGCGAACCATACTTACACAGGAACTTTTCTTGGAATATCACCAACACTCCATTCTTTACAAACAGTCAGCTATGTTGCAGGTGACATGGAAAATTTGTACATGTAAATCAGTTGAAGCGTGCACAAATATACATGTGTTGGACATGTGAATAACCCTGTTAGTATCAGCTGAGCTTCCTGGGGCCTGGAAGTAACAGAGAATGATGCCTGGATCAGTGAAGCCTAGTAATTGTGTTTGCAGTAGAAGTCACAACAATAATGTTATGCCCACCTGAAGTCTGCATCCTCTTGAAAAAGAGGTTCCTTTGTGAAAAACATTTCAGAGAAATATCAGGGGGTCTTATTTTTACTGAGAAAGAACAAGTTATAAAGAGAGTAAAGGACATAAGAGCCTGAAAGTACGCAGAAATTAAAACTAGAGAACAGATTTATCAGTATGGTGTGAGATCTTCCAAAAGAACAGGTTTCCTATTTCCCTACTGACATGCTGGCAGCATTGAAGGCAAAGAGAAGCTGCACCTTAGCAAAGCAACTATGTCCTTTCACAGTTACTGTGTGAAAACTTCCCTTCCTCACACAGTGCTGTGCTGCAGTTTCAATCTGCATGAGACACTCAGGAGACGTAGGCCAAGTGCATGAAAGGAACAAGACTCGCTGTCCACAGAAGAACTGCATTCAGATCCAGAATTTAAATGGAGGAATGTATGCAACTTTTCCTAGAAAAATGGAGGGGAAAATGTGGTAAAGGAAATTTAGACATTCTGCTAGAAGAATCCAGACAAAATTAATATTAAAAGAAATTATAGAGGAGCAGAAAAATTAGATTGCTTGGCATGGCACATTTAAAACCAGCCATGCTGGTTTAATTGATAAAACCACTTGTAAGAAGCAGTCCTACACTGCTGGAAAATGACAAGATGACCTAGTAATTTCTTTCCACTTGCCTGTTCTTTGGCACTAATCCATGCTACTTCACACCAATTTTAGACATCAGTGAAGTTTATTGCTCATTCTGAGACTGCAAGTGAGAGCAGAACTGAACAACCTAACCTTCTGATAACACATTTGCTAGCATGGAGTTATGTGTGCAATTTTCCAGTTGCTTGTTTTCTGGAAAAAAAAAAAAGTTGTTTCTTTTTGAAAGCAACAATGGCTACTAAGAGTGGATAGCTCATACCCCTAAATCAAAACCAGACATTTGTCACAGAAAGAAAAAAAAAAGGAAAGGTTAATGCTGTTGGTAAACGTCTAGGAAACTCAGCTGCACATGTGTTTCCACTCCCCATATGAACCAAGCCCACATGGGACTTCAAGAACCAGGTAAAAATGTGACAAAGGGAAAGAAAGTAATAACTTTGATAGACCTTATACTCCACTGGTTTTAGCTAACTTCTTATCCCTAAGAATACTGTGCAAGTGCCAGGTGTAATCTGCCCTAATAAAGCTCAGTCTGCTACAAATGGGATAGATGGTGGAATTTTTCATCTCTCATTTTTAGCAGGAGTTTGTTCTTTCAGCAGCAGCAGCAGGATGGTGGCAAATGAATACGTTTACATCATACAGATTCTCCTGATTATTTTTCTTGCTCTGAAACAAAGATAATTTCATATTCTTCGTACACGTGCTAAGGAAAAACTAGTATTTAGATAAAATTACCTTAAAATGATATCATAATATTGTCTATACAGCAAAAATTAAAGATGTGCTCTCATTAAAGTATTAGAACCTGCCCAAAGTTTTGTGGCATCCTACATTATAACACAAGGCAAGTTGAAACACTTTTTCCACGTGGTTCATTTCTCATGCGTTTGCATTCCTACCTTGAATACACCAATTGCCTAGGGCTTTCCTCAGGTGATGTGGACTCTTCTGCCATTTTAAAGATTTCTGTGGTCTTTGGAGACTTCCTACTTGAAGCCAGAAATGCGAAAGAAGATATTAGTTCCACATTTAGACCTGGGGATTGAGAGGTGGCTAATCTATGATGCAATTTCCTCTGGTGTGAGTAAGAAAGGTTGGGTAGAATACATAAATCCAGCAAGTGAATACTGCCTGAAGAGGACCCTTTTGTAGTCTAAAAGTATATATAGGTTTAATGCTACTGCAGCCTATCCCAGAAATAGACACATCATCTGTCAAACAGATTGTATATTAGGAGAATTTGGTTTCATTTTCACATTGGCACAGGAAAAAAGGAAGCTTCATGTACCAGCTGAGCCTGATCTCAGAGATATGAGGGATGTCTGTTCAGGAAACACACTTTAAGATCAGATTTTGCTGACAGCAGTTATACCCACAACTATGTCACCTGCCTGTATATTAACACGATTTTCCTGACATTCTTTGTTTCTGTTCACCACAACTGAGCAGAAATTTAAAAAAAAAAACCAAAAAAAACCCACTTGAAAAACTAGGAAAAAATTGGAAAAACTTTTTTGCTGAAAATTTGTTTCAAGAATTTGTTTCTGCTGAAAGATTAAAGATCCAAGTTAGAAGAGAGGTGAGAAAAGCCAGATTCCAGTTGCTGAGATCTAAAAGTATTTTCATGTTCTGAGTAAACATTGGAATAGTAACATTCAGGTAGATAACATTGCTCTCTTGAAAAAAGAAGTTCCAAATTCAACCAAAGTCTTTCAAGTAAATATACAGTAAATGTCAGGATTTTCCTTTCATAGAGGGCAGAGAGTTATTGTTGACCACAACTTGCCATATTTTCACATATAAATAATTTTATATGTTCTGTTATTGTGGTGGTTTAGTTCTGTCTGGACTCCAGGTACTATCACTCCCCCTCCTAAACTGGACAGCGGACAGAGAAGTATAACAAAGGACTCTTGAGTGGAGATAAGGGCAGGAAGATCACTCAGCAATTACTGTCATGGGCAAAACAGACTCAACTTGGGGAGAAATGGTTTGATTTATTAATGAACAATCAAAACAGAGTCAGGAAAATAATGACTAAAAAAGGAATCTTAAAAAATTTCCCCCCACTCCTCTCTTCTTCCCAAGTCTCTCCTTGTTCCTCACGAAGTGGCACATTCCTCTATGAATGATATCATTAGAAGATGACTTCAAGAAGCAGTAAGATCATCATTATTTTTTAAGAGTATTTTTTATCAGATGTTACAAAGAGCTGTCTTCCTCAACAGTTAACATCTGAGTGGTTTCTTAACAGTTAGTTTTAAAATAACTACCTGAGTTCAGGGTATATGAAATTATGAAACAGAACAGGAAGATTTGTGTGAGAGCAATTTGTTTTCCCAAAGAATTTGTAGCAAATTGTGTACAGTACTGCACTAACAGGTATGGTGGTTTCCTTGTCCCAAAGAGCCTATAGCCTTAATAGCCTTAAGATGTCAAAATAGGATTAAAGGCCAAAATAAGTAAGGGTGTGAGATTATTACTGTGGATTACAGAGAGGAGAGTTATCTTGGAGATATGTACTTTGGGAAGACTGCAGAATGAGAGAGAAGAGGGTCTGATAGATGAAAGTAGAAAAGCTATTCTAGCAGGAGAGAAGGAAGCAAAGCAGATAAAAGCAATAGGAAAATGAAAGGATTGAGAAGAACAAAAAGAACAAGAGAAGGAAGATAAAAGAAGGGGTGAGGTGATGAGATATGCAAAATTCTATACAGACACTTATAAAATTAAAAACACACCCTGGTGTGTACAAAACTTAGCCACACCTTCTTTCCATGCACAGATCACTCTTATGATACCTGATAGTCCCATAGATATGCACTCCATTTCATAAATATAAAGGCACATGAAATCCACATCCAATTAACTTCCAGTCCAAATCAGATGCAACCCTCAGCTGGGGAGCAATTTATATACACACCGAACTTATTGCCATGAGACTGTCCATTGTTTACTAGTAGGGATATACACCGTCCTGAAGCTTGGTATGTAAGAAGCTGCAGGTTCAGACCTCTGTGTGCGTGCTTCCTACTTTATTTCCAGTCTAGTGCTATGTCTATTACTAAGAACCTAGTTACCATTAAAAATCAAGAAAGCACACTAATGTTACACAGTATGCCTCAGCACATGAAAGTGTCACCATGTGAGATGTTTGGGTGGTGAAAGAACTGCAATGAAAAAGTCAGAGAGCGGTGTTTGAGAGACACTGCTTTCCTGTATGCTGAAGGATACAGATATTAAGGTTTTCATTAAGGGTATTGTTTTTGTTTTATTTGGTCGGGTGGTCAAATCCATCTTGCTCTGAGGGCCAACTGGTCACAGAATGTCAATGGGAAAGAAATAACAATGGTGGGCTTTGAGAATATATTTGGAACGTAACATAAGGAATCATTTTAGAACTTGAGTGTGGGAAAAGTCAACTACTAGAAGAAGATGCCTTGAGTAAGAACCCATTGTTCTGGCTGTACGGATGTGGAGCAAAATCCAAGAAGAGGTATAAATTAGTGTGCTGAATGTTAACACAACACACATTCATGTATTATTTGCAGCAATGTGATCTTGCACTGGAAAAGTTTATCCTTATCTACTGTATCCCTGGAGTTTAATACAAAATGAGATTGCATGAAGAGGTAATATCCCCCCCCCAAAAAAGATCTGTGCTTCATTCAGCATACCTGTTTTCTGTCTCCCAGAATAAGGAAAATAAAGTATAGAGATGGTCAGCTTCTCAAGGCCACTCATATTTCATGGGTCTGATCAATACATACAGTACTTAATCAATCTAATAAATTCTGTCACACTTGACCTGGGTTTGCACTTCTCTCCTAGCCATAAAAATACAGCAGTATCCTCAATATTACCAGTCTGCTGATTCACTACCAAATAAAATTGTCCTGATGGATGAGTCTGACCCTTGGTCCACCAGCGGATCAGCTCTGTAGTGGATAAGGAAGCACAGAATGCTTACTGTGACGTGCACTGGAGAGAACACAGGAGTGGTCTCTCCCGTTTTCAGTATGATAACTCCTGCATGTTGGCTGCAGCCCTGAATGTTTGCTGAACATTTGCTGAAACCTTTGCCACAGCCTGGTTAGGATGGCTGGCTGCACTCTTTGCCTGTGCTATGAGGATAGGGGAAAGGAGAAAACACTGTACTGAGAAAAGAGTTACATCAGGAATGTTTTGTAGGAAAGTGTTTGTGAGGGCTGCAGTCCTCTGCACAGAGCAGGTGAAGGTAGGTGGTTAGCCCTTCCCAGCCTTACTGACCCTTGGTTCCTTTCCAGACTTTTTGTCACAGAGATGGCTTAAAATGTCATCAGCCTAATGTATGTCTTTCAAGTACTGAAAATAAGCACGTTAAAGGTGTCTGTTATGTACTGCTGTTATGTCTTCCCCAGCTTTAGGGCTTTTTGAGCAATTATAGGTAGGTGTCTATCAGATTGATCATAGGCAACATCAAGTTTGCCTCTTCCCTTCACTGTGTGCCTCAACTCTGCTACTCCAACAGCAATGGCAAAGGAGATAACATCACATACTTTTTCTCTTTCCTATCACCACATCCCAGATTTTTAGAAGCAGTTTGGTACACTTGAAAGTGATGATGGTAAGTTCTGTTTAACAGGCTTAAGGAAGAACTGCAGCGATAGATATCAGAAAGGATGGCTGTGGGAGTAAAGAGTTCTTATTTTAATCTGTGTCAGATATTAGCTCCCATGGACAGCCTCATTGCTTGTTTGGAAGTTTTGAATATGTCCAGAATACCTCTCAGGAGATCAAGAAGGATTATGTAGCAGATAACCAAGCAAGTACAAGATGCAGAACCATGAGATGTCTGTTCCAGAAATATCAAAATTGGTCTAATGACTGACCACAGTGAAGAGCTTGGTAACACAAGGTAGAAAAGGACTGCTTCTAACATATCATCCCTAAACAATCCCTTATTTTAAGTTCAAAAGTGAGTCTGGACAATTTAAGATTCATGCAGCTGCTCCTCTTTGAAGAAATAATTTCTTGAAGGTTTTGTGGTATCTTTTTAGTAGTAGTGGTTACTCCACAAAAGATGACATACATCTGAAAACCATTGGCACTGAAGCCTGCACTGTCATCCCACATGTCCAACAGGTTTTATGTAAATGCTTCAAGAGGGAAGTTTATAGGTTTCTTTAAGTAGTGTTTTGTCTATTACCTATCACTTCTCTCTGCTCTGTCAGAACATTTGGCTAATATTGCGTCACCTTGCTCAAGTAGTCTCATGTTGCTAGATGAATATCTGGAATAACATGTGGATTAAAAGCTGCAAAGTCTAATAAATAAAATTACATCGACCAATGTTCACTTCTACATGCTATTAAAATATTCCTGTTTATGTGCCAACATCTTGAGATTCGTGGTTCCAGTGAAAGTCACCTACTGTTTGAATTCGGCAGTTTTTATTTTCTGTGTGCTTTTGTTTAAGGAATCAAACGCCCAATAACACTTGCTGGGTTTGCTGGGTTTTTTCTGATGTACCACACAGTTCTGCAATTCTCAAGATTATTTCCAGTTGAACTTTGATGAATGTTGATTTAACGGCTTTTACTTTTTAAGGAAAGCAATAAGCATATTAAGCAGGCCTGTATAATACAATTGACAGGAGAGAAATTGTATATGCAGAGGATTTAAAACAAAAGGGAACTTAACTGGTAATATGTGTTCATGGGTTAGATGCAATTTCTATGTAACCTGAATTCTATTTTAACAACATATGAGAATTTCATGTCTCCTCCTTATTCAAACCTAGAGCAATTGTTATAAACATAGATATTTGACCATCTACTGTTTGAAAAAGTATTAAAAGGGATGACATTATATCTAAGCCAACAGAAAACAATTTCAATATAGTAATTTCCATCTTAAATCTATTATCAATGTATTTAACTTCCCTCTAAATTTTTTGTACAGTTTTAGACAAAGCAGAATACTTTGTTTCTGGAGGCAGTGAGGTTTTCAAAGTCTCAATTAAGGCATTTTAAATCTTTATTATTTTTTACATTTGACTACAGAGCTACTTTAAAATACTCTCATGTCTCTATTTGTTGTAAACTGAATTTCTTTTCCTGAGCACAATAACTTACACAATGTCTCATAAAGATATAATACATGACATTTTTAGAGTTTATTTGGTTGATGGACACTTTTAACTGAAATGATCTATGATTCTATGATCTGCTCACCAAAAGGTAATGTGTAATGCTTATCTGATATTCTTCATTTTTCAACGTTAAGGGCCCAGAACCCAGAATATTTCCTTTCTTTCTAAAAAATTTCTGCTGCAATTAGTGAACTCCACTACTCTCAATCTCCATTTTGTACCAATTTCTAAGGGCCTTCTATCAATGTTTTCCACACGTTAAATAGATGAAAACAGAAATTATCTCTTTTTTTTTATTTTTTAAATGTTACCTGAATTAAAGCTCCCGTTGGCTTTATTGGAATTGTTATCCTGCTGTCTATCTGACATCAGTGCCTGCAGGAGTGAATTTCAGGTTAGGGATACATTTAAATTGCTGGTTTTGCTGTGACTGCAGATGGTGCCAACACATCTGAGTGAAGCTGCAAAATCCACCAGGAAAGTGGAATAAATAGTTTAGAAGTCAACCAACCTTCCCTGCTCCAAGCTGCTACACTACACTGCTGCTACCTGAGTGTCAATACCCATCTAATCCATTTAAAACTTGATTAGATATGTATTTTGAGCTTCAGTGAGTGCAGTTCAGCTCTGCCTTTAGAGGGAGTAAAAATTATTTAGGAACTAACATGCCCATGTGCTTGGTGAAGTAATCAGTGATTTCTCAGTGTAAGAGTGATGGGCACTCCTGAGAATGCAGCCTCATAAACATCAGTTAAGTGTCATAGATGAATACAAAGCAGTGGAAGTGTTAGGCTATTTCATAGGTGCTAGACTGAAATTGCAAATCCCTGCTCACCGGGAAACAAAATACTGGTTTATATTATATGAATCTATCTGCAGTGGGATCAATCTGACTTGATGCTCAGACTAACAACTCTCAATAGACCTCAGCTACTATTCCAAGTCATAGAATCATAGAATCGTTTCAGCTGGAAAACATCTTTAAGATCAAGTCCAGCCTTTGTCCCAGCTTTATCAACCACTAGACCATTTCCGTAAGTGCAGCATCCAACCATCTCTTACACATTTCCAGGGACAGTGACTCCACCACCTCCCTGGGCAGCCTGTTCCAATGTCTGACAACCCTTCCAGGAAAGAAATTACTCCTCATATCCAGCCTGAACCTCCCTTGGCGCAACTTGAGGCCATTTCCTCTTGTTCTATTGCTTGTCACTAGGGAGAACAGATCAAACTCCACCTTGCTACAGCTTCCTTTCAGCTATTTGTAGAGAGCGATAAGGTCTCCCCTGAGCCTTTTTTTCTCCAGGCTAAACAGCCCCAGATCCCTGAGCCATTCTTCATAGGATGTGCTCCAAACTCTTTACTACCTTGGTATCCTCCCTCTGGATCCTCTCCAGCACCTCAATGTCCTTGTAGAGAGGGGCCCAAAACTGGACACAGTATTTGAGGTGCGGCCTCACCAAAGCCAAGTACAGGAGAATGACTACCTCCCTGGTCCCGCTGACAACACTGTTCCTGATACAGGCCAGAGTCACTAACTACCTTAGTTTTACCAGTGGATAAAATTACACAATTATGAAAAAAAAATTTACACTGCAAGTCTTTTGACATCATAGTTGACAGGAATTTTATTACATGCCATCATCTATCTCTGTGACTTTGATGAACACAGAGCCTCCTCCGTGACCTCTAATATTAAAAATTATGAGTTTGTGGTGAATTACATTCTTAATCTAAAAATATTTAATATAAAGTTTTCTTCTAGCTTATTTCATACTAATGAATGCACAAAACTTACTAAGCATGAATGGTCATTACAGAGCCCAAAGAAAATGGTAGGTGCTTGTCTAATTTCAGAGAAAATCTATGCCAACTTTACATAACTCTATCAAACACAGGCATAAACTAGGAAATTCTTTCCCTGTTCTTTACTTCATACAAAATTCACTTGCAGAAGAAATCTATTTCTTAATGGATTATCAACACTCAAACACTACTTCAGCCTAATAGAAGCAGTGAAAGTCATGTAAGTACTCCCAATCTAAAACTGAAACACAGTGCCTTTTAGCTTCACACTGTTACGGGATAGGTCATGTATTGGCCTTTGTAGATGTACAAATTCTCATCTTTCGTATCTAAAATAGTATGAATTCTCAGATCATATCAAAGTGTCAGCAAACTGCACATCTCAACACTTTTATCACCACTTATAAAAGTGATTCCAAACTACCTAAAAGAGCTTTTGTACAAAGTGCCCTTGAAATACTTTAAGATTTGATGAATATCCTTGAGCTTAGACAATCTGCTATTTTGGAGAGGTTTCTTCCAGTTTAAATTAGGCTTGTTTCTTAAGTTGCAATATTGAGCAAATGGAGAATTTAAGCCTACTCAGTATTTACACAAGAAAGCATAACTCGGGAAACAAGCAAGGCTGTGATTTCACCATTCTTAATACCAGACATGCATTGCCACATCCCTGAACAAGACAGACTCGTCCTGGGTCACATGGGGGTACACGACCACACTGCAGAGGATAAATGGGCAAGCAGCCACAAGACATGGGGCGCAGATTTGGTCAGACTAATGTTTTTAATTTTGGCTTGATACCAACTACAAAAAGATCAAAATTAACATATAGTGAATATCTACATTAAATTCCATACAGAATTTTGTCTATTTATCAAATACTTCTGTCTGTTCATTACTATGCCATTATAGTAAATTATAACAAAGTTTCACAAATCTCTACTCACTAGAACAGCTCTTATTTGTGTTGACTTCATTTAAAGCTAATAAGAATGTTCATCTTGCTTGGGCAGGTAATATTGTTTTTATTTCCCAGAGACCTGAGGAACTGAGAAAAATGACAAGATAACAGCAAACAATTAATCTTAAAATTTTGTATTTTCAAAATAAAAACTAATCAACATTTCAGCACTGCAAAATCATCACAGACAGACTTTTGAATAAATGTAAAACATTTCTACAGTATTTGGAGTTCCTTTGAACAGTAGCCCTATTTTACCCTTTACCAGTTCTGGTGTAGATAGAAGTATCTGCCTGAAGTGGGATAAAAGATCACTCTCCTTTTTATGTATATTGAGAATTTAAAACATTTTCCAAAACTCCTTTCCAAAGAGTTAATTTGACAATAGGAAAAAAGCTGTACAGACAAAGGTCCAAGTCTTAGAGACAGAATATGATACCAATTGTGATTTGTTGACACTTACATAGAGGCTCAGAATTGTTTACTCATTGATGAAGAGCACTGATTCTTCTTAATGAATTATTTTATTTGAAGTGGTCAGGTCAGAAGCTGGAGTATTAGCACTAAACAACACAACCTGTGGCAACACAAAATGTTTTCACAGGTCCATTCTCAGCAGTTGGAGATAACGCTTTCTGTCACTATATTAAGAATGCAATGGAATTGTACATCTATAGATCTGTACAGGCTTCTTTTAACTACATAAACAGATCCAAATGCAGGAATTTAAAGTAGCTGACATAAGGAATCATTCACATGGAAATGAAATCATCATCATTTTACTAAAGTCCTGTCAAAAGCCTTGAATTGATCTCCAGGGCTAAGAACAATTCACAGCACAGAGGTGGCTCTAGCGCCCCTAAATATTTTTCCACGTTCTGCCTTGTTTACAAATTAACATTCTTGGACAAAATTTTTAAGAACAGACTAACGCTAAGTTCCAACATCCTGGTACTCCAGAAATGAACTCCAAGTTCCAGCATGTCATATCTGTCAATGTTCTGGACACAATGAATGTTTCTGACCCTGGCAAAGCATCAAGGTAGCTCTGATGGTTGTGAAAGATTCACTGGGGAGCAATCACCAAACACACAAAATTCTTTATGTATTTTAAACAAGATTCAAGAAATAACTGTGGCGTATGTAATACTGTAATATATAGCATGACTTTTCCTTTTACTTATCCTTCTTTTGCCAGTCACTGAATTAGAGTTGGGACCAAGCTCTGCCAAATCCTTAGCAGTGGTAGAGAATAAAACCCACCTCCCTATTGTGCAACAACTGAGATATAAGCATAAGAGCTCTCTGTTTCTTATCAGCCCTAAGAGTGGGTTTACCTTCACACCGAATAATAGTAATGATAGGAGTGATCCCATAAGACTCTACAGAGGACTGTACTAAAGGTTGATTGCATGTCACACAGGCTTAACAATACATTATTTAGAAACACTCAAAATGATGGATACCACTGAATATTTGTGGAAAAATACTACTTCTTGCTTCCTAATGGCTTGTCCTCCCTTCCCGCATGCACATCTGCATGCAGGAACACAGGGAGTTGGGGACAGGAACCAACCTTGCATGGCCTACATTAAGTCAAAAAAACATAGCAGTTAACTTCAGGGCACATTGAAGCTACTCTATCATTAATCCAATTTAGAACTATGAATCTTAAATTGAGATGTGGAAAGAGGTAAAGAAGAGCTTGGTTTAATCTTTCCCAAACATCATGCAATAGTGACAGGTTTTTGCACAAGCAAAAACAAGATGTACTCCAAAAAAACGATGCAGTGAGGGGTTCAGAGACAAGCAGGCACCGAAGATCCTTCCCACTGCTTTCCAGAGGTCATATGCTTCAGTATAACTCCCGTCCCAGAGAGCTGCCAATAGCACCATGTAGTCAATAGTATTTTGGAGAAGTTAAAAATAAAAGGAGGATTATTTTATGTAGCAATATGTTGTTTTCAAGGATAGAAAGAATGAGAAACTGTAGGAAAAGTTTATGACAAAGACAGACATGCTAAATATCTATAAAATTAGATGGAAAATGCATGTAAGTCAAAACGAGAAAGATACAAAACGCATGTTCATTCATAGAATCATAGAATCATAGAATGGTAGGGGTTGGAAGGGACCTTTAGAGATCATCTAGTCCAACCCCCCTGCAGAAGCAGGTTCACCTAGATCAGGTCACATAAGAACATGTCCAGGAGGGTCTTGAAGACCTCCAAGGAAGGAGAGCTTTAAAAATATACATAAAATATAGAGCTCAGTAATATGTAAGAATGGCAAATGTTTAATATGGCTACTAGTGCAGGAAAGTACAGAACTCTAAGAAAAAGAAATGTAAGGAAAGCAAAGGAAAGCAAAACCGGTAACACCTGAAGACAATAAATCACTTTTTTTTTAAAGAATCATAGTAAAAAGACACAGGGCTTTATACAGAAACTTTCTCCCTTGAGAGGAAATAAAGAAGCTTATAAGTGAATAACAATACTTTTACATTCAAGAGAGAAAAAGTTTTACCTTGGTGGTGTTTTCAATTACAAGACTATGGTTCTATCAGTTTTCCTTGTAGTAATATCTTTTCTGTGAATAAATCTGCCAAACAGGAGATTGCTTACAGGCAAGTCATAAAAGCTGCAAAGGTGTAAGTGTCTTTCACAGCAGCAAGGTGTTCACATCTCAAGATAACTGACACTGTTCAGGTGCTAAACTAATTAAGGATGTCTGTCTCAATTTAAGTTCAGTCTAGATGCAAGTTGGGACAGTATCAACAGATCATCTTCTTTAAGATCAGTTACTTTGGCTTCCATTAAAGACCACAAAAGCTTTAAAATGTAGATATTGTTATTAAGCGTCATACTAATTTATTCAGAAAGGATTCTCCATTTACCTACCTATTGCCTTAGCAGGAATCTCCTGATACACTGCTTCAAGTTAAAAAAGGATTGAGACACCTTTTTTCCCCCTTTCATTAGCAAATTTCCCACTCCTTAGTGTGACTACAATTTACTACTGTAAATACAGGTGCCAGCAAGTATCTTCCATAAATCCTATACTTTGGGCATTATTTCCTCAAAGGCTGGTAACTTAGTCATAATAATTTAAAAACTATTTTAATTCAAACCTTTTGTTTATTTCCTTTAATGATTCAGTTTTAGTCCCTAATTTCTATTGAGACTATTTCACTTAAGGACTGGTTGGTCTCTGATTTTACTGTCAGCCCATCTAGTGTCCTTGTCCCCTCTCCACCCTTACAATACTATTAATACATTGACTGACTTCACAAAAATCTTTAGGTAACACCATATTAAATCACTGGGGATTTAATTCAGATTGATTTCTGGGGAGAGAAAAAGAACCCAGATGAATGCTGTTCCTGAGCAAAAGCCTCCAATGTGCTCTGTTTCCCTGCCTGAGGGACCTGGCCAGAAGCACATGGTGACCTTGACCTGACAGTTTGCAATGGTGTGGTAGAAAAACTTGAAGCATGAGGCCTTGAGAAAGAAGTTGAGGTTATTGCATCAGATAGAGTCTTACATGGGATATATATCCACTAACAAACAAACACACAAATTAGTCTAAAAAGTCATCCATGAGAAAATAAAGAAACTTGGTTTCGATTCATGGAAAACAGGTAATTTTCAAATGTCATGTCACCTTGGAGACTGCCTGGGGAGCTCTCTGTTCTTTATCCTATGCACAGGTTCTGTTCTTATTGCTGATACCTTCAATACCAAAACTAAAAAGACTTAAGTATGGGACACCATGGTCTGACTCAGTCATTCAAACACTTGTGTGATTCTGAAGTCTTTCGCAGACATCTTTGAATACAGACTGATGACTGGCGTCTTCCTGGAAAGACCCTAGTTTCAGATGCTTCCAACTTTGTGAAATGTTAACTGCTTGACTGGAATCTCTTACCTCTCCTGTTGATCATTTCCTTCTTTCCCATCTCTCTTCTTGCATTGCCCAGTGGTGAAAGAGGCCTCTGTGTGCTTCTCCACAATGCAGTAGCTATGGAGAGGCTGCAGGTAAAGGATGAAACAAAACTTATGTGCCAGCTGGCCAGCCAGAAGGTCAAATATAAAGAGCTGTAAGTAGAAACACATGGGCAACAGTCAAAGAATTGGTGTTACAATCAGAAAGATTGGGAAGGAAGGGATGGGAAGGAGGGACAAGATGGAGGGGGCACAGGGACTGGACTTGGCTGATCCACATGACTGGAGCAAGGAGCCAATAAGCATTAGTGGAAAAATGAGACCAGAAACAGAATGAGCCACACTGAGAAAAGATAAACTTGACAGGACTCTGATCACCTGTAATGGTAGAGAGCAGCATGAGTTCTGGTACTCATGGAAAACAGGGAGGCAGAACCACAGACACACTGCTGGGACAAAACAGGAGCATTGGAATGGCATCAGTCATGATTAAGGAAAGGAGGCATGGATATTTCTGTCATCACCCTAACCTGTTGGTGGAGTGAGACAAGTGACCTATCTCCAAAACAAGGTAACTATTGCCATTAAGTTACTCTGTGTGAGTTAATTCATACATCTGAAAATTGGGGCTTGTTACTAGAGCTATGCTATCATGCTGATATAAAGATACCCCTTATCTGCTGGCACTAGCTTACACTCCATACAAACAAATGCATGCCCAAAACCATCCAAAGCCTAGAACAGAACTGAAGGACCATTCTTCTCTTCTGGCAAGGTGTATTTGTGACACTCAATATACCTCATCTCTCATAGAGATCCATTTGCTAAACATCCAATCTTGTGTCTCCAAGATGAGGCACAGCTACAATTCTGTTCTATAAAGCTGATCAATTTGATGTTGGTTAAAGCTATGTTTTAAGGATCAAAAGTGCAATGAAATTTTTACATGCTTTGAAAATGAAGCATGAGACATAGTGAGCACCCAAATCGTTTTGATAATTCTGACCTTAACTGTATAGAGAATCACTGATTCGCTAATTTTATGAAGCAGTTACATGCTATAGTGAGAACACACCACCATTATTCGTGAACATATTAAATAATTTCACGTTTGACGCTGGATCTGCCTGTTGGGTGTTGAATAAGGTCTGACATCAAATAAGAAGGAAAAAAGAAGGAATATGGAGTAACTACCCCTTTATTAAATTAGGCAGGATTTCCCAAAGAGGGAAAAAGCAATACCTACACAATCACGTAATTAAAAGCTGTCTGACAATGTGGATACTTCAAAAAAGCAGAATGAAATTTGTACAGGAAGCCTTTGTTTTTACATTCCTCACATTTTAAACATCTGACTTTGCAATTCTCATCACTGTTTTGGTATAGTTTCTCCCTGTAGGCAACTCTATTTTAATTACATAAAGAGCTTATTGCATAAATTAGTTAAGCAGTTTCACAGTTTGAAAGTTCTGTTTTTCATCCACAATTCCTTTAAAATTATTTTGACTGTCCTTTTTATCTTCACCATGTATTTCTGATTCCTTTGTAAGAATTTTTATATTACGATTTAAAAATTCATTGTTTTCATTATTGTTATGGAAATCTTATCAGGACGCTTCACAGTTCATTAAATTACATAATGCATGAAGTAGGTGGAATCAAATTAATGGAAAAATAGACTTCTGATATTTTATTAAAATAACACCTTTCACTCAAGAAAGATCCAACTGGTATAAAAAAATTGTAAATGAGATTTGTTGTTGAATACAATGCTCTGAGGAATTTCTGTGCGTAACAGTCCAACTTTCTGCCTAAGGGTAAAGAGAGTCTCCAGGAGAAGGAATTTTTTATACACCATTTCAAGAAGTGTAAAAGTATTTTGGAACAAAAATAATAACCATTGCATGTTTAGCCATTCACATTTCAGATGCAAAGCATGTCTCTTCAGTCTTACATTTTCTAATAAAAACTTAGCACTTCTTGTGTGTTTGTTTGTTTAAATCTCCCTACTCTTCCTGAGAAAAATCTTACAAAATCAAGTAGTACAAGATGTAAACAATTTTCCTTCTGAGGGAAAAGGAACAGAGTGAACTGTATCTGCTGTTTCATACACTATTGTCAAGGCTTAGCCAAAACTTAGTGGTGTGATGGATAAAGTGGTGAAAGATAAGAAACAAGAACTTTATTGATTGGAATATGGTTTTCACTGTAAGAGTATTTCATGCAGACTGTACTACATTCAGATTTATTTTTTTTACTAGCACTAAATGTCATTCAATATTGCAGAAATTCCATTACAATCAGGGCACAACATCTGAAATATAAAGCTGTCCAATGTAAACAAATACATAAAAATATTGACCTTAACTCACTACAATCTTTCCTATATTACAGTCTCCTCTCAATAACTAATGTCCATTCGAAGAACTATATTCCAGCCATGAGCACCAGCATATTCTAGACAAATGTGTTTATTTAGTTTTATGAATAAATTAATTAGTTTTTCTTATGAAATAGGCCATCACGGTCATATACTTCCTTTTTCTTTCCTGCCTTTTCAATACATGTGCTACGCACCTCATTTTTTAATTATATTTGCTGATCTGAAATCTCTAAGGTCCAAAATGGACTATTTCTATTTTAAACTGTATTTTCACTTACTATGATGCCAGTAATTCACTAGAGTAATCTACTTGGTTCCTCTGTTGACAGCTCTTCTCAAAGTTGCCAGTCACTCCTACACATTTCTTAGCATTCTGGTTAATGCATATCCAGAAGGTACTTGCTAACAAAATAGAATCCAGTAGTTATTATGAACTATAACACTGAATTAGAGCTTTAATTTTAACAAATACACAGAATTAAAACTTGTATGAACTTCTCCCTATTTTTGTATTTCCAGTTTCAAAGGACAAGATTGCCCTTACAGCCAAGCATTTTCAGAAATCTCTCAAGGCTCCTTCTAGTGACAGTGTGACTCCTCCGTGTCGGTTGACAGTGTGATGATCTCCCCTGTGCTCTCTGGCAATAGAGTAAGAAGAATTCAGTCAAACATACAGTCACTCAAGCACTTTTTGCCATAAATCTTACTAACATTTGTTGTGCCTGGCTTTCTGCACTGCCCAATCTGAAATTAAATCAAATAAAAACTTACAGACAAGGTATGGAGCCTCTGCAATCTGTGCATTTTTAAACTTTAATAGGCAAGGGAGCAATGCTTTTGCAACAATATCAGACAAACCTACAGGGGAAAGGAGAATGAAATTTTGGTTTTCTCAGGAATAATAGGCTTTATCAGGAAACTGAATGATGACAAGGAAAACATCAAGATTCTGACAGTGAAAACTATGTTGCTGAGAAGGTATGTTACAACAGTATGTACGTGCATATTCAGGTAAGGGGATAAGGGAGATTACACAGGAGGCTATTAAGTCATTTGCCTATAAAATAGCCCTCAAGGAACATTTTTGTTTCTTATCACATCTGCAATTACTTGTATTGGTATTTCTCGCTCATCATTTGGCCTCTCACTCTGTGTGACTTTTGACATAGGCAATAGTTTCCCAAGTTCAGACCATGTTTCATTATGACTTTCCTTCACAAAAAAAAACCCCTATTTCTGCTATGAATAAGGCAAATAATTGCCTAATATTACTGCCAATTTAGAGGTTATTAATCAAAATCGAAGCATTGTTGTTCACTCGTCTTCCAACTCCACTATTTTTTAATCACTTCCTACTACTAGGCTATGCATAACAACAACTGGACATAACCTTGTATTTGTTGTTCTTCCTGTGGGTGTGGACACGTTGCATGTTGGTTCATGATGTAGAAGGTCACCAGCACTCCACGTTTCTGAGGTCACCGGAAGCCTTTCTTACTCACTGTAGTCTATGCACCAGTCTTCTCTGATGCACTCTGCTCGTGTCTCCACTGAAGTTTGGACTGTCTGTTAAGGGCCTGAACTAAACCTAACTGAAGAAAATTAAAATGGGAGTTCTTTCTTTCATTTGATTGCAAACCATAGTAAATGAAAACTGAAATATAGCTGAGAGGACTAGAGCCAACAGAGGACCTAAGTACCTAAAAACCCCTTTTGATCTGAGCATCATGTGGGATGCAAGAGGAGGAACTCAAAGTTTCTGAATTTTGATCGGGCTTATGAGTTAGGTGTGAAGATTCCCAGAGGGGACAAGGTCTGTGAGGTACAGAGTGAGAGGCACCCTGGAGCTTTAACATGTAAAAGTAATACTCTGTAAAGTCAGTTTAAATCACAGTTGAAGCTGAAGGGCTTATTTGAAGACCAGTTTTCAACATAGGTGCCTGAGGTCCTGTGCTAGTCATCAAAGTCCCTTGTTAAGAGTTGAAGTCATTTCGGATACGTTACTTAGAAGTTGCTTAGCCTTTGATAAAAAAATGAAATGATAGCATTTGCTTAATGTAGAGAAGGTTTTTTGTTGCCTTACATTTTAATGATAGTCTGCCTCATTCTAGCTTGCCATACATTTACAGTTCAGAATGACTGAACTTTAGACATTTTCTAGCTTCAAAGCATTTTTTTTTCTGTATAAATGAGTTCATTTTCAAACAAGTTTAATTCTTGACAAGGGCAACTGCCAATTTCCCTGTTCATAACCCAGCCATTTTTACTGAATTACTCTTTAGTCTATGTATTTTTTTTTCCTGAGCTGAACTACCCCTATTAATTTACTAATTAAGTACATGTCAGATTAGGATTGCCACTTAAATGTTAATGTATTTGTTTGATCAAAATGAATTGCATTGTGCCATCTGAATTATGATGTCTCATAATTGGAAAATGTAAGATGATAGCTCAAATCCACCTCTGGGCCTTTATCACACAGGTTAACAATTTTTCATTTTAGATAGCTGAAGGGAATGGAGAGAATGCATAAACGTTTGAATTTATGAGCATGGTTTGCCCAAGATGCTGTTCAGGAGCTTGACTGTTTCACTTTAACCATCAAATATCAGACGACTCTGTGTTGAATTATTTCAAGGTCTGATGCACAACACAATCTCTCACAGCCATACGAATATTATTGATAAACTACAGAAACTTTTCAGCTTGTTTGTAAACATTTGATATAAAATTTCTCTCTGACATGAGATGGTCCAATAACAACCAGTAAAATCTCATAGCATTTGTTTTGCTTGACTTGCAGTTTCATCAGTGATAATCGTGTATAGTCCATATACAAGGACTATACACTGAGCAACACAGTATAAGAGTTTCAGATCTAAACTTCTACTTAAAAATAAGATGTATTTCTCAGCTTCAGAATTTCAGGACAGACTTTAAAGATGTTCGCAGAGTCAACTGAAGACTCTATTGTTGAGAGAGAATGGTTTAAATTATTCTTGCTGGTTTAACTCCAAAGCTAAGTTAATTATCATAGAAATTTACCTTACCATTCCATTACTGATAATATTAGCAGATACAATCAGGTAATAACATAATCTCAACCTCTATCTCAGTTGCTTCTTTTATTAACTGGCAAACCCCTCCACTTCCTAAGGTACCTTCTACAGTGTTTTTATGTGTTGATAACACAAAATTCAAGGTTGTGAAACAAAAATTTTGATTATCACCAGGTAATTCTAGTTAAAGACTAAGGACTATAATCTAACACACAGCAGAGTGTGAAGCATAAAGGAAAATCGTCTTTTAGCAAATCTCTGGAAAGCACTTTACCTTGGGATGGAGGAAACTGCTAGAATTACATGTGTCACAGGAGGGTGGGTAGATATAGAATCACAGTACTATGAAAAAATTAGGTTGGAAAAGGTGTTTGGAAGTCATCTAGAGCAATTTCTTGCTTCAAGCTGGTCTAACTGAAAAATTAAAGAGGCCTTGTCCAGTCATGTTTTGAAAATTTCCATGGAGGTGGATCCCACAGGCTGTCCGGGAAGCACATCCCAGTGCTTAACCACCCTCACAGAGAGGAATTTTTCCAGAGTGCAATTAAAATTTCCCTTGCTCATTGTGTCTGGCTGTCTCACTGTCATGGAGAGCGCTGCCCAAGTGCCATCACAATGTATCTCCCTCTCACAACCCTGCAGCACGAGTTTTTAAAAACCGAAGTTGAAACAAGTGACTGTCGTTTCTCTACTTGGGGTTTTGGTGATGTTTGGGCTCTCAGCATACCCTATCCATCATCTCCAACTTGCACACGCCTTTGAAAGAGCTGGCAACTAAAACAGGAGACTACAAACTTGACCAAACCTTTTATTCTAACAACTTACTGAGAGAGACATGGTGTTCAATTAGTATTGCTACTCCTGTACTTGTATGTTCTTCCTTTTCTGTATTTGAAACATCTCTAATTCAACTCAGAGCACCTGTTCACAGTTTGTACTTCCATTTGAAGTTTGCTGTGTCTGTTTCAGACCTGGAAATGCTTGAATATCCATAAGTTTGTACACATTTCACAACAGGATTAGTTGATTTGATCAAAGACGTTACCTCTACTTAAAACTCAGCATATTTTACATCCTTACTTTATCATGGTCCCAGTAACACTACTTCTACCTTAATTCTGAAGACGGCTTGATAAACGTTTCATTAATTCTATACATAAATTAACAACTTCACACTGATTGTAAAGCACCAAACTGATGTGAAAGTATTTGCTAAGCTCATGTGTGAACTTCAGTATTTGTTTTTTATTATTCAGGCAATAAATGATCCCTAATCATAGGCCATGTATGTTTTCTGGACAGTTATGTGGACAGTTAAGAAAGCATTGTTTATGAGGAGGAAATATTTTTAGACCTTATTTACAACTTATAGTTCCTTGGTTATACCTTCATTAACAGTTCATGAATTTAAACAGAAAAGAATAAGCCTGCCATTTCCTAAGTGCTGTATCAAGGCTTATTGTTGATACTTTGGAACAGTAACATATCTTTCTATGCTGACAAGGCTTTTACATGATTTCATTATTTCATATAGAACCATAGAATTGTTTCAGTTAGAAAAAGTCTTCAAAAATATCAAGTCCAAACACTACCTCACACTGCCAAGTCCACCACTAATCCATGTTCCTCAGAACCTCATCTACATAGCTTTGCAATATCTCTAGGGATGGGGACTCCACCACCTCCCTGGGCAGCCTGTGCCAGTGTTTAACTACACTGTCAGTGAAAAAGTTCTTCTTAATCTACAATCTAAATCTCCCCTGGTGCAACTTGAGGCCATTTCCTCTTGTCACTTTTTACTTGGGAGAATAGACCAACTCCCACTTCACTACAGCCTCCTTTCAGGTAGTTGTATAAATAAAGTTGATGATATCTCCCTTTAGTCTTCTTTTCTCCAGACTAAAAAAAGCCAGCTCCTTCAGCTGTTCCTCCTCAGATTTGTTCTCTACATCCTTCATCAGCTTTGTTGCCCATCTCTAGACATGCTCCAGCACCTCAACATCTTTCTTGTAGTGAGGAGGCCAAAATTGAACATAGTACTTGACGTGGTTGCTTTATTCCCTGCTTTCTTTCTCCCTTCTACTTCTGCCAGTGTTACTATTGGTGGCAAGAGTCTTTCCAAACACATTGGGAAACCTTTAATCCCTTCCAAATTTTAGTATTAGAAAGGTTACAAGAAAGATGGGCTTGGGTTTACAAAGTTCATTACGACCACAAGCACTATGAGAACATTGAAAGCTCGAAGCATCCACCATAACCAGCAATGGGAGCGAAACTAGCTTCAGGCACTTCTGGGATTGGAAGAAGACAAAGACTTTTCATCCTTTTGCCAACCTCACTTCCAAGCAGAGAGGTGAATACTAGGCCAAAAGCAGGTCCTTGTAAGTGCGAACACAGGCTTGTTAAAGGCATTATAACTTTGAAAAGAAACCATGTGCAAACCAAGCAATAATTCATTTCCTCTAGCCCTGTTTCATTTTTCTCTTTCTATTTCATTTTCTCTTTAATTTATTTACAGGGCTCACCTTACTTCTCAGTCAGAAGCAACATAGGAACTGTGAATTTTTCTTGTGACAGAAAGATCTTATGGCTATGTAGTGAGCATCTACATGAACCCAGTGTACTTGTTTCAGATCCCTGGCCATGGACTGCAGGATTTGGGTCTGCAGTTCATTAAAAAAATTAAGATCAAACGTCAGCAGATAGCTTATCATTCCATAGAGGAATCATTGTCTCTTTCTATGGGGAGCTGAAGACTCATGGAATGTGGAAACATAGCTTAAGCTTGAAGACATATTTTCCATTATTAATGTAGCAACAGTAAATTGGAATCTTATGTATTGAAAATCTTGGTTAAACTGGTGTATCCTGGGTCAAAAGCTAGCTTTCAGTAGTTCGATTCTTACCTATACACAATGCAAAGCTTTGTACAATAGTTTCTATAATATTAAAATGTTGACTATGCAAAATTCTGTAAGTTTACCTTTTACTATATTAATATAAAATTTTCATTATTGCCCTCTGCATTACCCCAAAGTATGTTTGACTTCAACAGATATGCAATATTTATCCCTTATCTCTAAAACCTTAAGCCCTGAGTTCAGATCACAAAATACACAATTAAGATTTTTGGCATTCAAACTCCAGCAGTGCATCAGCCCTTGGGAAGATATGATCAGAGAGGGAGGTTATACCTTTTAAGGAAAGGAAAGTATGGAAAATACTTCAGAAAGTTTTGTTTCCTGGAAAAGTGAGCAGGTGGAGAGCAAGATATAAGAGAGGTTTCCAAACAACTAGGGAAACAGATGCATTTATTTTCTGGTCAATTTTGTATTACTTCATGCTTGTAGTAGTAACACTACAATGAGTACTATTTCCAAAGAAAGGCAAAGGTGGATGTTAACATAAGGGCAAGTGAGAAAAGAAAAAATACTTACAAGAGTCAGCCTGAAGTGTGTATTTTGAAAGTAACAACCACATACATACTACCTAGGCAAAAAGATTTCAAAGATGAATCACAAGGACCTAAAACAAAATCTCAGAAGACTTCAGACACTATGAAAGTTGAGAAGCTTGAGAAAGACACTTAACAGTGTAGCTAAGACTCAACAAGTCATGAAGAAAACAAACTGGGCTACCTGCTGCTAGCTGTGCAGTCATCCTTCCCCAGGGGCAGGGGTGGAACCATTTTTAAGACAAACACAGAGGTCTAGGAGGCTCTAAGAAGGTCAAGAGGAGCTACCTCTCTGACCCATAGAGAAGAAAGATAAATCTGAAGGAAACTGTACTCCTCCTTCTCTTTTATACAATGGCCTTCACATGCTTCGAAGGAATAGCAGAACAGCTATATGAAGTCAGAGCAAACTGCGTCACCCTGTATCTGCCCTTCAATGACCAGCAGTGCATGTAGACATACAGTGAAGAGGAAACAGAGAGGAAAGAAGCATTGGGGTGGAGAATACTTTGTCATCCTCTATCAGATTGGAACTTCTTGTCTCAGAGCATCCTAAGCCAGAGGTGTTGTCTTCATATTAGAACAGACCTCAGAGGATTTTTCCTCTCTGTAGTCAGCTCTATTTTACAGCAGTTTCCTCTGTCCTCAAAGGAAACCCTCATATTTTCTTCACAGTTGAACTTCCTGAAGTCGTTTCAGTAGGTTTGCACAAGGCTTTGACACAGCACCTGACCTAGGTCAAAAATCTACCATATATGGGTTAGGAATCCTTCCTCAATAAAAAGATATTGACTTTAACTCTTTGTAGTCCAACTACTGTCCATTTCATGACAGAAGCTGTGAGGGTGACTGGTAAACTAATTGGTGTCTGGACAATGCCACATGTGACAAAATTAATGTATCTCTGATTTAAGAATATGATACCAAATAGAGTAGGTTATGATTATTTAATTTGAAAAAAACATTTACTGACAGTCAGACATCTCCTTTTCTGTATGAATTTGTACTTTTCTGTGTCATTTTTCTCTCTACTACTTTGTGAAAGGTGACGGTCTCATATCAGTATTTATCAAGCTTTGTATAAATGCAGTGCAGCTCCTTTTATACCCATTTCTATAGCAGCACATTTCCTCTAAGATTACTATGTGAAGTCCCTGCATCTATGGTTTAACTGAGATGGCCTTTGGTGTGTAAACAGTATGAATCTTCAGGACTGTACTTTCTTCATCTGTTTAAAATCTAATAAAGCTCAACTCAGAGATGTCATGAATTGTGCAAACATCCACTGCTTCCAAATCAATATCTCCTTTAGTAAATCTAAATTAAATCTTAGTAAGCATGTAGTAGGAATATAACATTCATATAAATATTTATCCTTAACAATTATTCACGTAGAAACTTATGGACGTCATTGTATATGTGATAACAATATTTTATCTTCTGCATGCATTCAGATAGACTCAAACATGCAAAACTGATCTGTTAATACACAAAAAAAGTCTCACAACTAGCAACTAGAAACTGACAGAAGTCAAGTCGTCACAGAGATGATCATCCATCAGCACCACCATCTGAGAATGCACATCACTTAAAAGAATCAGTGTTCCATCAGATTACATTCTCAGGATGGTGGTGTCAAACACATGGAATTGATTCTTTTTTCCCCCCAAACAAGCTATGTCCATAACAAGGACTTTTTTGGTAGTTTTAGGGTTGTGTGAATCAGTGGGATTCCAGTAAAATGATTCCAATTGATAGACTACTTCAGCCACTCCTGCCTTATGTTACATTTCCAACAGCAAAAGGAAGATCTGTTCAGGCAAATGAGATGCTGGCCAGTTTCCATTCCCCTCAGACTGCTGCAGCTTCAGAAGTCTAGGAGCAAGGACGCCGAAGAGTATATCCCTGCTTCATCCTTTTAGAATACAGTTTAATATCTCCTGTTTAAGAATTTGACTTAATGCTTCTTGAGCTTGCTCTTGTCATCTGCATCCACGGACTCCTGTAGCTGCAAGACCCAGAAGTTGACCACCTGCAGAGGAAAAAGATTCATTTTGACTGTGGGTAACTGCCTTCTAAAACAGCTAGTCAAGCTTGGTTTTCCGAAATGGCTGGTCTGTTATAGCTACTGCACAGCTTCAGTTGATAAACTCAGGCACCCCCAACTGAGTGGAAGACTCTCTAACAGCATTTGCTATCCCCTTTTCCTATCTGCTATGCAAAGGCTTTCTCAGTATTTAGAAAGATCTGTTTTAAGTTTCCTTCATCACTTCTCATTGCTCTGTTTATGTGTTAACATTAAAGTTGGCACAGTGTATGGGCTATTTAGAGAGCGCATCTTTCTCCTTAGCAACAGCAGCAATAATAACGCCTTATTATTGCTGATATTATTGTTGCTGGTTTATAGTCTATTGTTTATACTCTGTTGCATGTGTGAGTGGGTGTTTCTTAAGATCTCAGTATTAAATTGGATTCTCAGAGGCAGGCACTGCTTAGTGGGAAAAAACCCTTTCCTTCTACAGATACTAATGTGGAAAAAAAACCCCCATGGTCCTTCTTCCATGCAGATTTCCTTATTTAGCAAGCTCTTAGTGATCTCATTACCACTTTTTGCTTACACTAACCAGTACTCAATCCCTGACTTCACTAAAAGAATGCCCCAGTAAAACTTGTAAATTTTATGTAATAAAAGTCTAACCCATTCAGTCAAGGTCCAAAGTGCTTCTGTGATCACCCATCTAAATCACTCATTCAAAAATAATTTCAGAAAATGGATCTGCTCTTTTAAAATTTTACTTTGTCCTACCTCTACATGGATGACTTTCCATGGAAACATGTTCTCCTTCCTGACCACACATTTCCATGGAATAAAAAAGTGCTGCTTCCTACCTAATAAGAAAGTGCTAGGCATATTTTAAAACATTGATTGTTTTTACAGCAGTTTTTTTCTCCCTTGTCATCAAAACCAGGGAAAACCCTTTTTGCGTGTGAGAAGAAACTCTTAATTTAATCCAGGTGATCCTATGCCTGTAAAGGGCTCTTCATGAGTATATTGATGCCAACTATTTCAGATAATGGAATGTACAAGAAGATTTAACTGTACAGAAAAAGTCACTACCTGGTGGCCACCAGACTTATACATACTTATACTCTTGTGTAGATATTGCACAGTCTTACTTTTTTAGTTTTCCCTCAACGAACTGTCATCAAAAAAGTCACAGTAAAACCGTGCTTAACTTCGGAAGTAGGAGATATGCTATCCTTACTACTGGGCAGGTTCGGAAAAATTTTGTGCTTAAAGCCAGACTAGATGAACTGTTAGTGATAAAGCATAACTGTCAGGGTTACACTGCCTTGTCTTAAATAGCTAATCAAAAAGCTTCCTGCAGTTATGCACCACAGAGTGTGATATGAGCAAAGGCTATAAAAAGTTTTCCATTGATTGCTGTTAATTTAAAATGACAAAGAAAACTCGGTGTACTTAAGCCTCCTGTGTGTGGCAGTTGCAAGATCCTACTGAGAAGATGAGTGTGTTTTGGAAGAGCCTCTCAGAGCAGGCTTTCAAACGCAGGACTGCCACTTTGGAGTTCCAGCTTGTCCACTGGACAGGAGGATGATGCCGGCTGCAGGAATGCCCAGCCAGCACCACAGCCTGGATGGCGGGGCACTGCCTTAGGGCCCATCCCTCTAACCTGAGATATCACGAGGAAAAAAAGAGCATTTTAAAGTAACTGAGCTACAGAAAAGGGGCTCATCCGCATCAGCCAATTTAAAGGTTTTAACCTGGCATCACTGCCATGCATGAGTCGCTCCCCTGCTGTTAACCGGGAAACTGTGACTCGAGGCAGAGGGGTTTACTCTTTCTTCCAGCCAACAAAAGCTTTGTGTCCCACACACGCACATGCCCTTGCAGGAGCCCCCCGCGGGGCCGCCGACGTCCGCGGCTCGGGCCAGCCCCTGCTCCACGGGAGCGCAGCCCGACCCAGCGCGCAGGGAGGAGTGGGGAGGGAAGGGCACGGGGCAGGGCGGGCCGGGATAGGGCGGGGGGATGCCGGCGCGCCCCAGGGAAGGCGCTGCCCTTCGCTCCGCGGGAGGGCCGGGCTTCCCCAGTTCAGACAAGTCCTCGCCCCGCTCCCGCGGCGGCGGGTTTGGTGCGACACCGTCCTGACATGTTGTAGCTGGTTTCCACACCCACCGCGGCTGAGAGCGACGGGAAGTACCTGCGATGAGCCTTGCGCCGCCGCCTTGACTCGCCGCCGTCGCGATCGCAGCAGCTGGGACGAGCCGCACCGCCAACTCCGGAGGTAGGACCACCATCGCGGGGCACCGGCACGGTCAGTGGGGCTTGCTTCAGCCTCCCACGGGACGGCTGGGGGGGCAGGGCGGCCGCCCCGCCAACGGCGCGCTGGCTGCGGAGCCGCGGGGCGTTTGAAGCGGCGGCGCGGGGATCGCGAAATGGAGGCGGCGGCTCCGGACACGGGCACCTGAGGGAAGCGGACGCCGAGCGGAGAGGAGGGGAAGGAAAGGAGCGGGGCGGGCCGAGGTGGGCGTCGGCAGGGCCGGGCGGGGGCTCGGACCCGCACGCCGCGCTGCCTCGCGGCGCCGCCGCCGCCGTGCGCGGGACACGGGTGCCGCGGGGCGAGTGGGCCCGGCCGCGGGCGACCCGCGCGCGGTGGCCTCGAGGCCGAGCACGTGGCGGGGCGCGCGGAGGAGCGGGCCGGCTGCCTCCTCCCTTCTGCCCGAAAAGTTAACTTTCTGGTTTAAAATTTAAAAAGAAAGAAGGAAGGAAGCAGCAGGAGCGCTCGCGGTGTTGTTTTTCACTGGAGTTTGATGCCCTTTGTGTCTACGGAAAACACTGTAATTTCTTTAATAATTAAATAATTGCCAATCAGTACTTACCGTAGGTAATTATTATTTATTTGTGATACAATTCCTTAATACAAGGGGTGGTGGAAGGCAGCTGTCGTAAAATGCCTGTCCTGTCATACCAGGCCCTTAAGCAGTGGAGAGGCTCCTCAGCAGAGGCACGGGTCAGAGGTGCTCAGGTGGGTGCCCCAAATAGCAAAACCTACCTGAACGAGTTCCTGTGTGACCTGCTATAGTTGGTCCTGCTCTGGCAGTGTTGTTGGACTAGATGATCTTTCGAGGTTCCTTCCGACCCTTAAGATTCTGCAATTCTGTGAGTTTGTAAAAACAGTATCAAAGAGAGGAGCCTTTGGCAAGATATTCCCGTGGTTTCTTTCATTTTCTTTCACTGAAACTTTATGCAGAAGCTGTCAAAGCAATCACATTTCCTTTGGAAAAGCGATAAGGACACCCTTAAGGAGGAGAGCACCATCCATGGCCAGGGCCTTGCCAAAGACTGTCTATTTGAGCCAGAGGTTAGAACTGCTCCACAAAGTTGCTGAATAGGAACTTTTTCAAATCCTATTAGAAAGGCAGGGAAGTTGCTTGTCTTTACCACTGGCCTGGAGGACCGTGCTCCTGGAACCACAGCAGAATGTTGCATCATTTTCTTCAGTGGGCATTTGTCGTCTGCTGCTTTTGTGGAAGCTGGGATATTCTCTGTGTCTTTCTGCAAAAAGGCACACCTACTTCTCTTTCAAAGAAGAAACTCTCTTCTTGCTAAGTTCCTGATAACGTCACTGGAAAGATCTGAGCATGTTGTTAATGGAAGGGCAAGATGACCACCACATCAGGATTCAGAACTTGTGTTCTTCAGCAAAAGACTGGGTTTTAGAGGTGGCACTGAATTTTAAATTCAATTCAAGCCCATTATTGGCACTTAATAAAAAAGTTTTAAGTTATAGATCCAAAGCAGAAGAGAGGACTGATACGCTGGACTGGTATTGACAGCCAAGGCTATTTCTGAGAGGATGAAGAACAGGTTTCCTGGTGCTGTTAAAATTTATAATCATGTATATTAAGTCTGATTAAGACTCTGGAAGCCTTTAGAAATGGGCACAACCTTGCTAATAGCATTGTTGACCTGAGGAGAATGTTTGAAGAATCAAGTTGATTATTCAGAAATCATTATATACAAATGAGGAAAAGAGCTGAAAGCTTATTTTAGATTTTTGTCTAAATCTTTGCCTCTCTATCCAAAATTATATTGATCTCATAGATATGTTTCTTACAAAATAGCTACCCTCTAAGGAGGAAAATAACTCTGTCAAGACATCTAGAGCTTCTGTCAAATGTACCTGAAGCCATCATTTTAATTTGGGAGTTTTCTTTTGTTTCTTCTCATGAATGTATCAAGTGCTCATGTCTTGAATTCCAAAAACCAGAATTAGAATTTTTCCCATTTGTCTCATCTATTCCGTGATTTATTTCCATACTGGCAGATTTTACATTTAAGCTTCTTTTATAAGCAGCACTTGTAAATCAAAGATCAACATCAAAGAGGTTCACTTTAAAATATTCTTGTTTGGAAGGTGCTGCACTAGGAGTCTCACCTTTCCAAGATTGTGGTGTAGTTATACCCTATTTCAGCAGAAGTCTGAGCATGAGTTCCTGCATTTGACCTATGCCAGAATTAATTAGTACATTGTTTTCAATGAAAAGTCAAATAATATACTATATTATTACAAAAAAAAAATCAAAATAAGCAAATAAAACCAAAAAACCACAAGGGAGGCAGCAGACACATGCAATCGATTTTTTTCCATTTATTTGTTCATAGCATTCAATATTTTGCATTGCACAACTTCACGTGTAAGTATAGTCCTGTTTCCTTATATTATTTTCAAGGGTGAAGAAAAAAAGATTTTAGACAATTTTGAAAGAAACACATGTCTTTCTCAACTATATGTATGACATCAGTGGGAAAATTCCTATTGTAGAAGTATATCCATTCCAAAGTACTGAGAAGTTTAGAAGTGTCTTTAATTTGCCTTTGTAAAATTGAATTTGGTCTTAAATATCATAATAAAACTGCATGGTTGAATACACTATTTAGAGTTACTTGTCCTGGATGGCCCCACAAGAGGCATGTATTGGTTTCTCAGTGAAGTCACCAGTATTAGTATTCAGACTCCTGAGAACAACTTGTCCGAGTAACTCCACGTTTTGTACTCTTGCTAGTTTTTCGTTATTCAACTAAAATGTCTTGAAAACCTGTTCCAGATGATTGGCTGCCCTGGGATGCTGATGCAAAAGTTTTGATTTTACAACATTGTAAGAGTTTGACCTTTGCATTGGTCTGTCTCATCTGTACCACGTTCTCGGTTCTCCATTGCCTTACACCACAGGTTTTATCTGCATCTGGGCAAAGAGAAATGGTGTCACTCCTCTTTCCTAACGTTTTATTTCTGGTAGTGAGAGCAGTGTAGAATGAAATCCTGAATATCTGCACAAGAATACATGTAAATCTGGATCTGGGGAGAGCAGTCAGATCCTTTTCACTTGATGCTTTCCAGTTCACCACAAAGGACTTACTTGAAGCAGCCAGAAACACTCCTTTGCCCCAGGCTCGAAAGCAATCCTATCTGAGAAGATCTGCCTTGCTACTTGGCTGAGAGACAAGATTCACATGGAATTATTTCATCTGACATGCTGATGCCAGCCTCAGATCTGGATTTCTCCTTCTTGGGTCTTTTTTTTTTAACCTCAGACTTCCCAAGTTCCTCCAAAATCTTGGTTTAATTGAACGTTTAATTGGACTTTGGAGTATCAGTAGTGTATGGAGATTTTGATTTTCATTCCTTTAGGTTAATGTAGCTAATTTACATTTCCTTTTAAGAAGATTTAAACTGTTCCCACTAGACAGTGGAAAGCAGATGCACTGTTTGCAAAGAATATCTGATGGGTCTTAATGTGAAGAGAGAATTGTGTTGTGTTTATATGCCAGTAAGTGAAATCAGAACTCCATACAACTATTCCTTGCTGTTGTTGAGCTGTAATATTATAATTACAGAAGCTTGTAGAAAACCCAGTGTTAACTTTCAGTCTACAATTTTTATATGCTTTTTATAACTATTTCGTGTTTGTTGAATTTCCTTCCTACTTCTGCTGTCCTCCTCTTAAGCTGCATGCCCTAGCCCTGAAACACTGCTAACATATAATCTTTCCATGTTACATGGCCATGCTCATGCTACTCTCGTTGTTGCTCACCCTGCCCCCAACCACTCTTTTTTGGATATTTGTAGCTTACCTGCCCAGTGCAGAAATTCATTGCAGTTTAGTTTTTAGGCGAACAGTGAAGTTGCTGGAGTCCCTTAGGTTTGCAGAAACATGAAGGAAGAAATGCTGTCCCTTTGTCCTCTCTCTACCTTCACACATTGTCATACTAGGAACCAACTCTCAGCTCTTGTTAAATGAAATAAAAAGATAGTAAGAATGAATTTATAAATCATCAGCAGTGAACAACTTACTATTAATGTTTTGGGGAAAAAAAGAAAAAGAGAAGATTAAAGCAGCCGCTCCTTTTGGCAGAAGGAATGAGAAGGGTGGAAACTAGACATCAGATTGCTGATTCAGAGTTTGATCCCAGATGTGGGAGGAGAAATCTTTCTGGAGTTCCTTATAACTCACTGAAATGAGGTAGGCTGGTCCTGCTTGGGAGCATGGATTAGATCAACATGGGAGAACAGATAAGGAGAAGGATCAGGACTGTAGTTTCAAAGAAGCCAGAGAAAAGAAATGCGTTGCAGACAAAGATTAATGCATCCAAAAGTAGGAAATATAATTGGTTCTGGAGCGTTTCTCTAGAGACCACACAGTCAGTTGTCACAGAGTTTTGAAACACAACCTAAGGCAGCATATTAAAATGTGTATTGGATATGTATTGGTGTTACTGGTACAGATCTTGAGTGTATTATGAGCTCTGCTGTAGCTTTTAATGTGAGAACTTCATCAAGTTACTTAATTATGTGTTTAAATTTGCCTTACGTAAAAGGAACTCTTTATGTAGCTCATCAATATTCATTTGGTGGTATTAATCCCTGGGCCTTTTCAAAACATTATTAGATTCTTGGAAGGTGCTAGAGAAACTTACAGCAACATTACTAGAAACATATTTTGAATAAAATCTGTATGCCTGTCATAGATCTCTAGAAGTATTCTGATTCCTTTCATGCTTTTCTCTCTTTACAGATACATGTTTGTCGACTCATGAATGGAAGCTTAGGAGACTTTATACAAAATATATATGAAAATGGAAACTTCATCTCTGCTGTCATCCTTACATGATGAATGCAGATCAGACAACTATATTGAACCTCATTACAAGGAATGGTACCGCGTAGCTATTGATGCTCTAATTGAAGGAGGTTTAGAAGCCTACAAAGAATTTCTTTCCAAAGAGAGGTGCTCAGAGTTCCTAGCGGATGCAGAAATTGATTATATTTTGAACAATGTTCACAAATTTCCCCAAAACACAATTTATTCCTCCAACCACACCATTGATGACACTTCTTCCTCGGGAACCTACTGGCCCATTGAATCAGATGTGGAAGCTCCAAATCTTGACTTAGGTTGGCCCTACTTGATGCCTGGAATTTCTGGTGGCACAAATATTGACCTACTTTTTCATCCACCACGAGCACAGCCTTATACCATAAAGGAAACTATTCGGAAGATGATACGAGATGCAAGAAAGGTAATAATAAAAAACCATTATTTAAAAAAAACAAGTGACAGTAATAATCTAATTAGTGTTTTACTAGAGTTTTCTTTTTTTTTCCTTCTGGCAGGAAAAAACAGTCTGACTGCTAACAATTCAACCAGAAAGATTTTCCCAGGCTAGAGATTGATCCCTTGATGTCACATGCAACAATGTTATTAACCTTATTTACAAGGGATCAGGGATTAATTGGAGGGATTAATGAATCATAATTACCGTACTACTGCAATGCTGACCAATCCACGACAAATTTGTAGATAATCAGCACACCTTTTGTTTGACCTCAGTTGAATATACTTCCAGTGAGACTATTCTATCTTGACTTCAGGATATATCCTAAGGTTTCTCTATTCTATCAGTGGGAACTTGCAGTGGAAAATAACACTTTGATGTACATCTTACTCGTGTACCTTGAGAGTCTCAGGTTTTGTGATTTTGCATGCCAGCTGACCTTCCAGAAATCAGTCAGAAAGTATTAAACAGAGATCAGATGGAAAAAAAAAAGGTGTAGGCAACAAGGAAATAGATTTTAGTTGGGTATTTTGCCTTCATTTCTGACTAATGACTAATTTGTAAGAAATTTGGACACTTCAAATGTCCTTGTCTCCACTTAGGGGCACTTAGGTCTTGAGTTTCCTGAAACACACCTATCTTACACCTCAGTGACGGTGTGTACAAACCACCTTTTACTTTCCAGTATCAGTTTTTCAAAAACACCAGAAAAGTGTATTAGCATGCAGATATTTGATCTGGAGCCATGTTAACTCTTTAAACAGATGTGACAGGGTTTCAGAAGTATTGCTAGCAAGTATGCCATGCTCCACTTTCTTCTCTGTGAAATAAATTGGGTTCTTTGTCACTCTACAGGCTTTATATTGGTAGGACAGGCTCTAGCACATCAGTAGCTACACTTCAGTGTCTGAAATGTGCATGTAATCGTATGTAATAGAAATATACTGAAAAGGGCGGGGAAGGGAAGGACAATGTCTTTCTAGGATGTCTCTCCTCTATTTAGATAAAGCATATAATTTGTTGCCATAATAGAGTTATCACTAGGTCTTTTAACCTGCAGTTTACAGTCTAGAATGACTGTATTCTCAGGGAGGAGAATTAATTACTTCTCTTTGTCCCTTTCAGAGTAAGATTTAGTGTTTTCTGCTTTAGAATGTAGTGAGTCTTGACCATGACTTCATAGAATCATAGAATGGTAGGGGTTGGAAGGGACCTTTAGAGATCATCTAGTCCAATCCCCCTGCAGAAGCAGGGTCACCTAGATCAGGTCACATAGGAACATGTCCAGGAGGGTCTTGAAGACCTCCAAGGAAGGAGACTCCACAACCCCTCTGGGCAGCCTGTGCCAGGGCTCCATCACCCTCACGGTGAAATAGTTTTTTCTTATGTTTAAGTGGAACTTTTTGTGTTCCAGCTTCATCCCATTACCCCTTGTCCTGTTACTATCTACTATAGAAAAGAGGAATGTCCCAACCTCCTGACACTCACCCTTTAGATATTTATAAATGTTAATAAGATCACCCCTCAATCTCCTCTTCTCCAGACTACAGCCCCACTTCCCGCAGCCTTTCCTCATATGAAAGGTGTTCTATACCCTTGATCATCTTGGTGGCCCTGCGCTGGACTCTCTCCAAGCACTTCCCTGTCCCTCTCGAGCTGAGGAGCCCAGAACTGGACACAGGACTCCAGATGAGGCCTCACCAGGGCAGAGGAGAGGAGGAGAAGAACCTCCCTCGACCTGCTGGCCACACTCTTATTGATACATCCCAGGATGTCATTGGCCTTCTTGGCCACGAGGGCATATTGCTGGCTCATATTTAGTTTATTATCAATCAGGATTCCCAGGTCTCTCCCTGCAGAGCTGCTCTTCAGCAGTTTGACCCCCAGCCTGTACTGGCTTGACCAAGATACTCCCAGATCATTTCCAACTGCAGTTAATACTACCTATAGTCCCAGCTATGAGGGTATCCACTGTAAGGGAAATTACAAAAACACTGTTAGCTCTGTTGCCAAGACTAGTTCGGTTTTGCCACAAGGTCTTGAAATACCATAAAAAAGGCTGTTTCCCATTAGTTGCTCTGCTTTTCTGTATTGTTGGCTGACTGCATGAAGTCCAGGCCCTTTCTGACTGCTCTATTAGCTGATTGTGCTGCTTTGTAAACCACTTTTTCGAGGAGTATGCCTCATTTGAATGCAGCTGTGGAGAAAAGTTAGGTGTGATTGTTACCCTTCTTTGGAAAAAGGTTGAGTGCGCAGCTTTCTGATGTGCTTGTGGTGCTTCCACTTTAGAAAGAGGATGTTACGTATGTAACACTGTCAAACATGACAGCTGGAAGGTTTGTTTAGTTGATCAGCATAACCTCAACAGCAGCAAGTGTAACACTTTTGATACAGTGATGATATGGGTTGGTTGCTTCAGGAAGCAGTAATTAAAATTTAAAGACATAGTGTTGTTCAGCCTTTTCTGTCTGCAGAGGCATAGAAGAGTTTAAATGATTTTTAAGTAAGGTATTTAAAACATACTTGCAGCAGGCAAACACTTTGTAAACAGGCTAACCTACTTCTCCTAAGGCACTTATAAAAATATATTAAACAGAGTTCTTTGTTATATAGTAGTGAAGATGTGTAGTCTTATGAGATTATTCAAAGGAAATAGGAAAAAGTTGCACATGAAAAACAGAAACTTGTAAAAAATAATCAAGTTCTTCAGCAAATCACAGTAAACCAATACAGCTCTAAGCAAAATTTATGGGTATTTCAGCAGAACTCTGTGAGAAAATAGAATGTTGGAGGTGGGTATGTTCATACCGCTTAACTTTTAAGCACTAAATGTGAGGGCTTGAGTTCAGGCACTGATTTCCTTGGCTACCTGAATACTTGGTGCAGCAGGAAACTGTCTCCTACAAAGGGCAAAGTGGAGAATGTTTCTGCACTCATTCATCCCATGAAGTAACCCATTAGATACATATTTGGATGTATATACCAGCCCAAAAATTAATGAAGGAGACTTGAGACAGCTGAAACCTAGATTTTTTTGAATATTTGGAGATATACAAGGATAAGATGACATTATTGGTGGACTTAATCTTGACCTCCTTCATGCTTGATGCATCACAGTATTAAGATGATCATTACATATGTTAATTTTGACCTTAAGAAGACACGTTGTAAACAACATTAAGCAACTTCCTTGCTGGCAGTGATTTTTTCTGACTAAAGAGGGAAATAATTTGTAAGGCTATGCTGCACTAGACTAAAAACAGTGACTATGAAAAAGTGTCATAAGAAAATCTTGACCATGTACGTGTTTCTTAAATGTATAACCTGCATAGAAATTATGCACATGACCTTTGTGGTAGGTGTGGACAGTATAATAATGGGAGTTTTTCTTACTGAAAAGCATCAATATTATTAAATCCTAGGAAAAAAACGAGCTAACCATTTTGAGGAAATGAATTAGTGTTTCTGAACTTGTATTATAGCAGGAGAACTGTACGCTACATAGGATGGCATTACATTGCAGTCTGTACAAAAGCCCTTCTGCGGGATAGGTGTGATGTTAGCAGAGCACCTTAAGTCAAACCTAACATGTCAACAAAATTGATTTGCTGTTGGTGTTACTAGACCTCGTCTCCAAATGATACAGTTTGCCAACCACCCTCCTCTGTCAACGTAACTCTTGTTCATAGAAATAGGCTGTTTAGCGTGACTATGTCATCTAGGGAGACACGAGAGTTTTTCAGATGTTGATGCAACCATATGGGGAAAAACCACTGCAAGGTCTATCTGACCTTAATGATGGATGGACTTTTGCAAACAAGCCAGTAGCCTTATTTCTCCTGTGTTTGGAGACTTCTATCTTTAATCATTGGCAAGTGGCTGGCTTCTCTGAAGCTTGGGGTGTTCCTATGGCCTGACTCATCCTGGCTGGGCTGTCTGAACCGCAGCTGATCATGTTTAGCAGTTTTTCTTGAGAAGGTTATTCATCTGGGAAATGATATCAAGATGATTACTCATCTGTGTCAGGTTAATGTGAAACTTCTTTCTCTTTCTATAAAATAGCACAGAGGATTCAATAATGAAGTGTCCTCTCCCTATATGACTTCTGGTAAGAGTTGCCTCAAAAACGTCAGTTATGAGGCTTATACATGTGTGCAAGAAACAGCTCGTACTATCTTCTCAGATGTGATTGACAGAGTGAGGCAACAGGGAAAGGACAAGACAAAGCACCAAAGGGTCCTTCTGGCAGTGTGCTTGTCTCTCACTTCATTAACTGGATTCCATACTCCACCACTGAGACATTCCTACAGTTTTAGACAGAATGCATATCTCTCAGTCTTTTAGATTGATAGCCAAGTAAGGATCGTGTCTTCCTGGAATTCAAACCTGATTTTTAAAGAACTCAGAAAACCCAAGGATTGCTGGTTTGCAGCACAAGCTGAACACCGAGTCTTCTCACCCATACTTTGGGGATTTTCTGATGGAATATGTGAAGTTGCACTCTATTCGATAAATATGCAATAGTTTTCATGGGGTTTATTTTATTCAAATAGACTATCAGGCTTAAGCCTGGGTTCAAAAAAATCACTGATAATTGTAAGACTTTTTTAAAAAGTTAATTATGTAGAAGCTGGAATAGAAAGTGAGGTGGTTAATGTGTTATCTTCTCAGAAAATCAGAAAAGGCAGTTGTTTTTGCTCAATTACTCGTGATCGAGGTTTTTAGTATGAGAAAGGTTTGCAAAACTTGGACCCTTGGGAAAGAATTAAGTTACACTGTAAACGAGTGTAACTTGTTAAGTCTTGCGGGACTCAATATAGGTAGATCCTCAGTAAATAAAAAAGGACTTCCTTAGAATTCTTGGGAGAGAGAGTTACATACAAAATCTGCCACCTGTGTTGCTTCTAGAACAGTGGACCTAGTTGAATAAACAAAAAACAGGTGACTCATTTTACAATCATATAAAAATGAAAATATTTTCCTATAGTTTGGGGTTGGGTTTTTTGTTTGTTTTGTTTCATTTCAGGCAAGAGTGAGAAGTTGTGTATTACAGAGGAAATGATTATTCACTATTGATTTCATTTGGTTGTGTGTATAATACAGTAATGTGTATTACTGACCACAGTCTGGTGTGAAAGAAAACCAAAGTCTTTACATGCCTATAAAGAGTGATATTTCTGTACCGAAAGAAACTTATAGAATATGGGTGTGGCAAGCAATCTTTTTTTACTCTCTCAACAATACTTTTTTCCAACTAATTTAAATATAATTTGAACAGACTGGAGTGATGATGAGTTGTGCTTGTGGCAATGCTTGTCTTAGCTCATTAAATTGCAACAGTTCAAGCAGATGAGAGAGAAGGGCTGCTTTTTTTTTGTTGTTCATAAAAAGCAAGAGCAGTCAGCTGAATTCAGGAAGAAAGAACAGATAAATGCAATAGTCATCCTCCTCAGAAGTTTTTTGTCTGTAGCATGTCTGATAAACAGTGGATACGTTTTTTAAACTGAAAGTAACATGTAGAAAGACTCAATTCTCAGCTGAAGATGTATAGGCAAGCTCCTCCACAAGGTTTTCAGCAGGTGCTTATTGGTTCAGCTGCTACGATGAAGGATGCATTCATTATTCACTTCCACTCACCTTCTGTTAAATGACTTCCTGTTAGTTGAGAACTAATATGGTAGTCATACGTATGGTTTCCAGGTGAAACATGATCTTTAGCTTTTGATCAATTTATTAGAGAGAGTGAGGTCATGTCTCAGCATTTCTAATCACGCAGGGCACATGCCATGCATTGGAAGAGAACACGTGTCTTGCTCTTGGTACTATTAATTGTGTGACCCAGTCTCAATTATTTGTTACCTGTTCACAACGGGTAATTATTTCAGGTAGTCTATCTGTCTGGATTTACCTTTGGAGTCTTCACACTATTTTACTTGCCTGGCCCCTTCTCTCCCTGCTGTCCTACTCTCTGTGTAAGAGTTGTCCCAGAGCAGCTACAGTAGTGAAGACAGAGAGAAGTGCCATCGATAGGACACCTCTGCAAGCAGTTTTACAATATGAAAAACCTGGGACATTCTGTGAAATGTGTTTCTTATATGCAGTTGCTCTAAACATAAACCACACAATTTTTCCTGGTATCCCTCCTATTAGATGGGAAGGTTCCACAACTGAAAAGCAAGGAGAGGCTATGGTTAGGCTGAGGAATGGGAATCTGAGAAAATAATTTTTAATCAGTTGTGGTGGTTTTTTATTGACAGGTTTCTATAAGGTCAAAGGTTTGCAAGGCTCTTTTGACATCTTTGATACTTGTATTTGGTATTAATGCAATTAGGTGTTGCCATTTTTATTTCACACTTATGCTAATATATTATCAGAATATCACACCTCCGTGATGGAATTTTAAATGGAATGGGTAAAATTAAAGGCCAGATCTTACAGGCAGCTATATTTCTTTATTAATGTCTGTCTATTCGTGCATATATTAGAAGTAAGTATCCACATAAGCTTTGTAGCAGTAGCTTTTCGTTAAAACTTTTTCTCTCATTGACATAAATCTTTGCCAGTCAAAACAGAAGTACTAATAAAAAGTCATTTGTGCTTTTTGCACATTCGGTAGATTAAAATGTTCTGTCTTATATTTAACAATAACTTTGTGCTACAATATGCTGAAGCAATTATAGGTCAAAATATGCTATCAATACAAACCAGTTGATTTTAAATCATTTTTCCCAGCAAAATACCTCTTTCAGTGCCCAGCTGAATTTATTTGGGTTTTATCCCTCTCCTTTTCTTGATTGTCCAAAACTGGTAATGTTAGAGTGGTATTTTTGTTCTTCTGAATTCGTCCTCAGGAGATCTGAGTTTTTATGGATTTTTTTTCATCCAGGGAGCAGTCTTGCCTGAGGAACTATAGGATTAATCACATCACATTCATACTTCCGTAACCTTTTATTGTTCTCTTGCAGTTTTAGTGTAGATTTTAATCTCTAACAAGTTTTCAACATAGCCAATGATGCACAGAGAGATGGGCATTTTGGGTGATTTTAAACTTTACATTTGTTTGTTATGTATCAGAATTTGGAAACTAAAATACTACACTATCTGTGACAGAATTTTACATGGGCATAGCTTAGAATAGAGATACCTACAATACTGCAGCAGTATTTGTGTAATATAGTATGATAGAAACTATGGAAAGTGGAGAGCTGCTGGCATGCAGCAAAATGAAAAGCACAAAAATCCAAGGAGAGATACGAGTTCTGAGAGATACAGTCCTGTTTGGAAGGAGTGGGATTGAATGACACTGAGTTACATGTATTAGGTTTCCTCATATATCAGATCGGAGTCCAAGCATCTACTTCATTTGTAATTACTTCAGAACCATTTGCTTAACATTGTGTTATTTTCCCTGAGGAAGACTGCAAGTATTCCAGCACAGGTGATAGAGGAGTCAAAGTACACTTCAGTATTTACCCCTCTAAAAGTGCAGACCTTATCACTGGTACCAGTGCAATCATGCCTTTCCTTTTTGCCTCTTGATAAAATATGTCTATAACCATTTTCTAATAAAGGTTTGCAATTCTATGTAATAAAAGTTAAAGTCCACGTTTTCAGCAACGCTGTCAGCATGCCTGAGACTTCACAGGGCTTTTGCTCTTTAAAATCCTGCAGTAACTTACCTTTGGGAGGATGGAAGCAATGGCCATCACAACAGTAATGGGGTGTAAGTGGCACTGAGCTTGCTACTTTATAGTAGGACCTCTAGACATCCATAAAATGACTCACCTTAGTAGAGCTATTCAAAATAAACAATTGCAAGATCTGGCTATGGTTTGCTTGATTGACTAAGTTAATAATTTTTCAGTATACAGTCCACTGATCAGTAAGCTAGTTGCATTTATGGTAGTGTTTTTGCATTACAAATACAGAAGTGGAAGCAACCAAACTGGCCATCCCTACTTTCCTTGCCTTTGACATCTTTTCCCGTATCTTGGGTATTTGTTTTCTGAAGCTGTAAACATTGTTATGTTTCACTGTATGTCTGTGTATCTCATTGTTTACTAGTGTCTTAATCTTTCAGACTTACCACCGCTCTAATATAAACAGTAGACTGATAATTTATGTGCTCTCCTTCATCCTTAGCCATCAAAGAACATGTGTGCAGTTTAAATAGATGAGAATACTGAGCCACAAGTGTTAAATTAATCACAACTCAAAAAGGGATACAACTAAAACCCAAAAGCCTCAGACTATTATACGTTAGCAAACGGTACTCAGAGCAAGTAGGGGAAAGATAACAGGTTTTTGTTTTCTCATCTGTGTGGTTTTAGTTGGTAGAAGAAAAATTATAGTTATGCATTTAGTGTTATAGTCATGAAAACTGACTTTGAAGAATGTCAGTGCTTCTTCAAAACAGTTTATGTTGGTATATAACTGTAGCTTTGTAGTGCTTACTTTTAAAAAATATTTGTAAAAGCATAAAGTCCTTTCTTATCTTCAGATAAAGAGGGTGTATCTTTCAGACATGCACAGGGTGTTCTCATACCTTAGCTAAGAGCAGATTATCTTAACCAGTTCTGTCTCTTGGTCTGGAGTGCTTGCACTGACTGCCCAGATGTAAGATGTGAGGGAAAAACAGGGTGTATGGTGACCCCTGCTCACCCTAGCGAGGCGTGTGGTCGTGAAGCTGCCTTCAGCATATGCTGGTGGTGCGCCTTTTAGCCAGGGGTTTTTCCTAACTGCAGCACCAGATCTCCTCAGGCCTTTTCACTTCTGCGAATGATCCTGCTGTAAGAGATGAAGCTGGGAGATAGGATAATATGAGAAGTTATGCACCATATCTCTTAGAGATGAAAAGAAAACTTTGATATCTGCTTCATCCACTAGCAATTGGGCTCAAACAGTAGCACAGGATTGTGCATTCAGAAAGCCAAAAGGGTGTGCCGTCAGTTCAAAAGGCAGATAAAACATCTCAGCCTGATTTTCATGCTGTTTCCTGGAGCTGCAGGTGCTCTTTGCCAGGCAGGCTGCACTTCAGCTCAATAAACTCCCTTTATGGCTTAAGCACTAGGTAAAGTGCTAGACATCACCTTCTAATTCAGGTGAATCTGAGTGGCATCAGCCCACAGAAAGTATTGCAGTTAGTGTTTTCCTGCTAGATTTTTGATGCTCAATATGCCAGAAATAGTAATGAGGATGAAATGAAGTAACTGTCAGAGAGGAAGAGCAAATCCCTGCTGATTCTTGGTGGGACCTTTCTCAAGAAATATCAACCAAGGCACAGCCGTTTCTAAGCTGCACAGAATTAACTGCTAGTGAGCTGTACCTCTTGATCAGAGACTTCAGAGGCAGCAAACAGAAGTGACAGTGTCAGCCAACATATCTGATTTCCCTCAAATGCCAAAGGGATACTGCCTGTCAGTGCAACCAAGTCTCCATCCAGCATGGTAGCACAATAATATCTGAAGCTATTCACTGTTCTGATAATTTCTTGGCACTACATACTGGTGGATTAGCACAGGCATGCAGTAATTCCTTTGAAAGTCACTGGCAAGGGTGTGGGTTTCTTTTAAATAGTAAGCAGATATATGTGGCTGCACAATAGAGATAGAGATCTGTAACCTTTCTTTGCTGAGGATGAGCCTAAAAACATCAACCATCAATGAATCTGGCTCTTAACAGTAGTATATACTGCTATGAGTCAACAGAAAGTAAAACAAAACCTGGATGATTTTGCTCAAAGGAGATACTTTTGAAATAAGAAAACTAAGATTTGAGTTGAAACTGGGAATCATGACTGATTCTTCTATTTGTTTATTTATTTGCCATCACCTTCTTTGTGTTTTCGCACTGTATGATAAATCACTGTATGGATTTGCAATCAGCATTGCATTTTTATGATTGCAGTAATATAATCTATTTTGTTCATGAATTCTAGGCTTATTGAGTGACAATAAGCCTCCTGTGCTAGAGATCTATTTAGTCAGATTATTTGATTTCTTACGCAGAAGTTAATTTTGATGGTGGAAGTGCAGTCCAGATCTGAAGTGTTGTGACACAGGATTGTACTCTTCTTGTAGGATTTTTGTCCCAAGTAAAGGCTTCATACTTTGACTTGAAGTTCATAGGAATTAAAAAGTGTCTTTGCAATGAGCTTGTGAGAGCCCAAGAAGTTTTTCCGTGTAAATGTCAGAGTCTTGCAAAGCCAGGACCGCAAGTGCTTTTTGGAGGAATAAAAAGGAAGGAGAAGACAAAATGTTCATTGTAGTTGGGAAGGAGGCATGTCAGAGAAGCAGGGATCTCTGTTAGTCCTTTCAGTTGCTGGAAGGCTTCCTGCTGAGGGATATGGTTTAGTTTAGTGCTGGACTTGTCAGTGTGAGGTTAGTGGTTTGACTTGATGATCTGAAAGGTCTTTTCCAGTTCCATGATTCTATGATTCTGTTAGAAACCACTGCAACAACTAAATGCTGTTTAGAGCTCCTGAGGGACCATAACACTCTGGAGCCTGTGCCCAGAGTGAAAATGCTGGTAGTTTTGGTTTACTTAAGTATTACAGTGTCATGTGGGAGGAGACAGCCTAAGACAAATGCAGATGGACCAATGTTCAGTTCATCTGGAGTCAGCTCTATGCTGTTGTGGATCAATCAGAAGTAACTCTGTAAGAATTGGTATCAAATGGATGGAAGTAAGGGATGAAAGTTGTTGGTAGTGTGTGTAGTATGCAGGCGTTCCTGCTCTCACCTCCTGAAGTGACAGTAGTTACAGTACAACAGGAAACCTATACATTTTTGGTTACAGTTTTCCTCTTTCCTTCCCTCCCTCTTTGCCTCCTGCTCCAGCTCTTCTCCACAGATAGCCATCTCTCCTCTAACTTTTCTCCTTTTATTGTGTACTTCAGCTAGAGGTGATCATCTACTCTCTGCTGTAGGTACCGTTGGTGGCCTTCTTGAATGCAGTTCCAGGATTGAGATCTGGGAATATGAGCTCCCTCTTAGGTCAGTAGAGAAACACGGGTGCCTTGGAGGGTGCCAATTGACACAAGTGTTTGCAGTAGAGGGTTTACGTTCTTTTCCCATCTTCTGTCTTTCCTAGTAAGAAAATGTTAGAAATACAGCAATGCTTTTGAATTGCTAGTCAAATCACTGAATAGCATTGGCAGATTTCTAGTATTTATTGTCAATTGTACATGTAATATTAAATATTAGGGGAGGTGTGTTTTCTGACTAGGACTGTCTTATTTGCCAGATTTGCATCTTACTCATCTTTCTTACATCTAAAAAAAACTTGAAAATATTTTTTTGTGTGTTTAGTGAAGGGCAGAGAGAAAAATGTAATACCTTTTTGTTTCTTCTTCAGAAAAAATGAGAATCCTAATCCTGAGTGGATTTAAATAATTGGTGTACACGAGAGGTTCCATTAACTTAGCATGCATACATGTTTGCAGAATTGATGCCTAGAGAAATGACTATCATTAAGAATCTAGTTTTAAACATTGAATTAATCTCTTTCTCCTAAATCATGCCACAATACACTTGCAGTACAAAATGAGCACATATCTGCAGTTGATTGCATCCACTGTGAGGAAATTAAAAAAAGAATAAAGGATGTACAAATAGACTGCTCTAAGTTTTTTATTCTAAATAAAAACTACGTTGAATAACTGAATATCTGAAACTCAAGCAAGGCATTGAAACTTGTGGAAAGTTTCCCCTTCCCCAAAGGCTGTTCCATCACTCAGTTCTCCGTTAGTGATCCTAGCATGCACACACAGGTCCGGGTCCCACAGAAGTCTAACCCAAAGGAATGGATTCATATAGGAATGTCATAAAAGATAGGCTTTAAAAAGAAATTGAATAGCGAGACTAATTTGTCATGTTGATGTGTAAAAGAGCAAGAGTAGTGTCCACCAATATAAAATACCTATCAAATAACTGTTTTTTTCTCTAACTTCATATAAATGGACTCAACCAAAATGATCGTGTTCTCTGCTAGCAAACCTTAAGAGTTTGTACTGGCGACAGATGCTTCATTGTCTTCTGCCACAGTGCAGTCCAGATCTGATCATTTACTGAGCTTGTATACAATGCAAGGAAGATTCCCCAGAGAAGTTTCTCAATTGGTACTGTAAGGCTTTTGAAATGATTGCAAAATATCCAATATGTATAAAAGCACACGTGCAATTCTTCGTGCAGGCTTGCATGTGAGCTAGCAGAACAAAAGGAAAATTAGTAAGAACTGGGCATCTGAAATGTAATTAATATGGCAGAACTGTCCAAAACAGTTTATGGATTTTGTTTTTTAAATGCTGCATATTCTTAATTTAAAACAAACCAATGAACCGACCACCTTGAGAGAGAGTTTCATGAAGAAATACGACACTGTGCTGATAGAAAATCGTGTTTACTCAGATAGACATAGTTATTTTGAATTTTGTTAGCAATGCTTTAAAAAATCCTAAGGATCAGAAATTCATATCTACTATATTCCATGGAGAGACATTGCTTATACTCCCTGAGGAGATGACTCACTACATTTAATTATACAAAGTAGTCCCTCTTGAGATATAAAGTAAAATAAGAAAGCATTTTAGTTTAGTGTGTTACTCTCTAGTTCACAGCCCATCTGTCTAACATAGTGAACTTTTTAGATGAAGCTGGAACACAAAAAGTTCCACTTAAAATAAGAGAAAACTATTTTACTGTGAGGGTGAGGGAGCCCTGGCACAGGCTGCCCAGAGGGGTTGTGGAGTCTCCTTCCTTGGAGGTCTTCAAGACCCAGCTGGACGGGTTCCTATGCAACCTGACCTGCTTCAGCGAGGGGGTTGGACTAGATGATCTCTAAAGGTCCCTTCCATTCTGTGAACTGTGCATAGCAAAAATACACATAGTTATAAAAGGGAAAAGATTAAATTTCTGAAATACAGTACTTAAGTGCAGGCATTAAAGTTAACAAGCTGAGTACTGTATGTGAAATCAGCATTAGAAGATGTTCTCTGGTAGACCTTTTTTTGATACAATGTAATTAGTTTAAAAAGAACACAAAAAGCTAGGACAAAAAGCTAGGTATTTGATTCTATGATTTGAAGATTTTGGCGGGGGGTGGGTTCCAGCAAAGTACATTGGCTGAAGTATTCTAGCAGCACAGTTAGATAGCATTATCTGTTGTAAAAATACTATACTGTCTGAGAAACAAAACATTGTTTACATTTTAATTCCAAATACAGAAATCTCCATGTCTTGTTAAAGAAGTAACGATAATGTTATTGTCTGCATTTCAGCTCACCCTGACGTTCACATACAGTTTCTAGGTTTAAAAACCCAAATGGAACTTACTCAAATATGGTTTGTTTTCATCCTGTTTGTATGGCGATCCATGCTGCAATGCATGCAACAATACATGGACATAGGTTTAAACGTAATTTTTCCTTGCTCAGTAGATCCAAATCGGGGCAGACTCTGATCAGTGTCTCACAAAGTAAAAAATCTCTGCTAGGGTGCAGAAGTACAAAAACGTTTTTGTTGATACCTATTGTAATATGTGCCCTAATGTGCCCTGGTGGCCAAGAAGGCCAATGGCATCCTGGAATGCATCAAGAAGAGTGTGGCCAGCAGGTCGAGGGAGGTTCTTCTCCCCCTCTCTTCTGCCCTGGTGAGGCCTCATCTGGAGTCCTGTGTCCAGTTCTGGGCTCTTCAGCTCGAGAGGGACAGGGAAGTGCTTGGAGAGAGTCCAGCGCAGGGCCATCAAGATGATCAGGGGACTGGAACATCTTTCATATGGGGAAAGGCTGCGGGAACTGGGGCTGTTTAGTCTGGAGAAGGGTGATCTTCTCTGGATTGAGGGGTGATCTTATTAAGATTTACAAATATCTAAATGGTGGGTATCAGGAGGTTGAGACATCCCTTTTTTCTATAGTAGCTAGTAACAGGACAAGGGGTAATGGGATGAAGCTGGAACACAAAAAGTTCCACTCAAACATAAGAAAAAAACTATTTCACCGTGAGAGTGAAGGAGCCCTGGCACAGGCTGCCCAGAGGGGTTGTGGAGTCTCCTTCCTTGGAGGTCTTCAAGACCCTCCTGGACATGTTCCTATGTGACCTGATCTAGGTGAACCTGCTTCTGCAGGGGGGTTGGACTAGATGATCTCTAAAAGTCCTTTCCAACCCCTACCATTCTATGATTCTATGATTCTATTGGAGGCATTGCTGCTCTATCCGTGGAGATGTTACTGATAATTATGCTAAATATTATCTTATTTGGAAATTATGCAAGAAATGGCTTTGACCAGGCTTTAAGTTATTTCTCTACTGAGGAGAATTTTGGAAATGCGGGAAGCATTGTAGAATACAAATGAAAAACAGTGAAGTACCTTTTTTTTACCCCCCTTAGTTTCTGTCTTCCATTGACTAAATCCTGTAGTGCCGAGTACAGTAAAATACATTGAATTATATTTTTGCATCATAGCATGCCTATTTTTCAACAGCTATAAATAAAGACCATAGCAATTACAAAGGAGGTAACAAGTGTTACTTTATTCTGGTTTTGTTTTTAAATTGCTTATCTGTATCTCTAACCTGAAACTGTTAAGATTTAGAGCACTGTGCTTGGTCAATCTTATGATTATAAAATATATATAAACTCAATAGGGAAATCTCTTTAAGTATAAAAGAGGAAAGAAGTGGCATTCAATGGCAATAACTTTTCATATTATCTGTATAGACAGGTTACATAATATTTATATACATAAATAATGTACACACACACTCTGGAGTTTTATTGAAAAGCTTGCTGTGTCAGCAGCTTGCTACAGAGAGTATTGCACCACACAGGTTGAAAGACAGAACACCTTGAGTATGACCTATGCAAAACATCTTTAATAGTAATTATTAACATATTTAACTAAGGTAATGTATTATGAAAACTGAGAATGGCATTTCACTTGGGATATTCTAATTCATTTCAAAGTCGTGGTTGGCTCTTGAAGGTCAGCAGGTTGTCTGGGAAGGGTTTTCACGTTAATATACTTTCTATTTTCTGACATTCTCAAGTTTGTTCAAAACCACAAACCCAAGAAAATATCAAAATTAAAAGTTTAATTTGTTTTTGAGCTTCCAGATACTCCCCAATGTTTCAGAGAATCATTTGTCTGCATTTTTTACTTGCTTGATTATTTTCAAGCATGCTTTTGGGTTCTTCGTGTCTGGGATTTTGAAAGGAATGAATCTTCAACACTTTATCCAGTGAGACTTCGTATGCTCCAAGTTCACTCCCCTCAAAATCCCAGTGGCAAGGCTTTACTTCTGAGCTTATTCAGACAGACGTGATCTCCCCCACCCAGGACTAGTAATGTTTCTGATATTTTAATGAATATGATTTTTTGTATAAATCAGTCTTATACTGTGTTCACATATCCTCTCCATGGGCCCTGTCATGACTTTCTTTTTCAGATATGACTCTATGGGAAGTTGTTTTGAAAAAGAGCTGGGTAAACATGAACCTGTAATGAATATTTGCATCCTTTAAAAACTTGTAACTTGTTAACCAGTTTTTTGGGCCCTCCGTGATAAACTTTGCAGCCTTTTCCAAGCTGCAAAATCAGCAGAGGTTGGTAAGACTAAGAAATCCATGGATTTTAATGCCAGAAGGGACCATTATGATAATGAAATTTTGACTCCCTGCCTGACAGTGTTGCATCTTCAAAGAGCTGATGCTAAGAATAAATCTGACCTTAAAGTACTTGGGTGATGTAGTGTTACAGTCAGCACTTGTGGGTAACTAATTCATAATTGCTCTGGAGATCAGATTTTTTTTTATACAATCACTTTTCTCTAAATGGTGGAATTTGCTTGAAGAAACACACTCTGCAAGCCCAGACCAAGCCTGTTTGAGCTTTCTGCTTGTGTATCTCATCAGTCAACATGACAGTCAGCCAAAACAGAAGGTGCAGAGAATTTTAAATGCAGGACTGGAGGGCGAGGTGAGGCTTCGGCATCTGTGTAGCTGCAGGGGTTGCTTTCAGAGGGACTTTGGGATGCTCAGCGTCTCTCCGTGAATCCAGACCATTAGTCTCTGAGGATCTGTTTGCATGGCATGGTAAAGTGCAGCGAGGAGGTTCATAAGGAGTAGGGCGTTTTCCTCTTCCCAGAGCATCATGTTGGCGTGACTAGACTGTTTCCAGTAACAAAAATAATTAGCCATGGGCTGACTCATGTCCCTGCACAGGACAGCGGTGTGACACGCACACATTCCCCTTCATATTTTCAGTTTCCCAGATAAAAATAGATGCAACAATGTTATTCCCACATGTATGAAATGGCTTGTGCTTTACATATTAAAAGCTTTATGTATGCACTTAAGTGTTATTTTAAGTAATTTTGGAGGAATTCAAAAAGCTACTTGTTTTTTTCTTGTAATTTTTCCTAGTCTTTTATGACAAAGAAGTAGCAGACTTTAGTAAGTTTTAAATTTTTTTTACTTATGCCATGGATGATTTGCAAGGCCATAAATAACATTTGTCTGTTAAAAATGTATTTCTATGCTAATATCGTCTAGAGCTAGTTATAATGCTTTTTGGGAGTGATTCACATGCTTTTCTAGTTTCATACATTAATATCAATTCAAAGACTGTTTACATCCTGAAGGAAAAAAAGTTACTATTTCTATCCTTTTATTTTTGCTGAATATAAAAGTCTTATGATTAAAAGCATTGGTCTAGGATTTGAAAGACTTGCCTGCAAATTCCTTTTAGAACATAGACTCCTTCTCTGTAAACATGAATATTAGCTGAGAGTGATTTCTGAAGACATGTGTCCATAGAATCACAGAATCATAGAATGGTAGGGGTTGGAAGGGACCTTTAGAGATCATCTAGTCCAACCCCCCTGCAGAAGCAGGTTCACCTAGATCAGGTCGCACAGGAACATGTCCAGGCGGGTCTTGAAGACCTCCAAGGAAGGAGACTCCACAACCCCTCTGGGCAGCCTGTGCCAGGGCTCCCTCACCTGAACAGTGAAATAGTTTTTTCTTATGTTTGAGTGGAACTTTTTGTATTTCAGCTTCATCCCATTACCCCTTGTCCTGTTGCTAGATACAATAGGAAAAAAGAATGTCTCAACCTCATGATACCCACCCTTTAGATATTTGTAAATCTTAATAAGATCACCCCTCAATCTCCTCTTCTCCAGACTAAACAGCCCCAGTTCCCGCAGCCTTTCCTCATGTGAAAGATGTTCCAGTCCCCTGATCATCTTGGTGGCCCTGTGCTGGACTCTCTCCAGCACTTCCCTGTCCCTCTTGAGTTGAGGAGCCCAGAACTGGTGCAGGACTCCAGATGAGGCCTCACCAGGGCAGAGGAGAGGGGGAGCAGAACCTCCCTTGACATGCTGGCCACACTCTTCTTGATGCATCCCAGGCTGCCATTGGCCTTCTTGACCACGGGGGGCACATTGCTGGCTCATGTTTTGCTTATTATCAGTCAGCACTCCCAGCTGTCTCCCTGCAGAGCTGCTCTTCAGCAGTTTGTCCCCCAGCTTGTACTGGTGCATGGGGTTGTTCCTTCTCAGATGCAGGACTCCGCACTTGTTCTTGTTGAACTTCATGAGTTTATGTTGTTTGAGGTATGCTGTTTGGGATACTTGGTCCTGGGGTAATGAACAAGGTTTCAAGAGTTTAAGCTGAAGTCAGCCCTCTCAGGTGCTTCTAGTGATTTAAAACTTTATATTTTACATCAACCTTATGTGTATTTTTGCTTGTGCATGAGATTGCTTGTCTGCTTTAGAGTGGAAGTCTTTCAGTCCTATCCAAATATGAAGGAGAGTTGTTCACTTGGCCATTGTCTGCTTATATTCTACTATTACATTCTTCTCACAGTATTCTTCCATGCAGCTGTGAGAAACAAGGAAGTCCCACCTGTTGCATACCTGACTCACATTTCATTGCAAAGAGTGTTCCCTTGCCAATTAGAAATGTGTATATCGTACTTTTTATGATTGATAAGAGACTGGAGTATCTTTTTAATTACTAACTACTGGTGATAGTTGACGAAAAATGATAAACTGCTTGAAAAGTTCCTTCCTGAGAGCTGCATCTCATCTCATCTTTCTAGCGAGTATGAAGTGTACTGACATCTGAGAGCAGGTTCAGAATTACAAGGAAAGACTCTGAAGAACAGCAAAATTTATATGCATTTTTAAGTAAGCAAGAAAAAGGGATAAAAGCCATCTTGTTATTACATCCGAAATGAATACTGTTTTTTTCCACGCTTTAATCACACTTTAGTACAATGCTGCTGTGATTGTTTTATCTAAAGGAAAGAGGCAAATAATAAAATATTTCTTTTTCAATCACGTGTGTGCAATCCCCTCTACATGCATGTGTACAAACTGTGCTACAGAAAGTATGGTTTTAGGTGCGCATACACACACAGGATGCAGAGCAGTCAGGTATTGGAAGCCGTGTTGGCATGAATTTACAGTGCACAGGTTACTCAAGGGAAGATCTTTCCTGAGATCAGAGAGGTACTTCGTAAGAACAAATGTTTATTTGAAAGGCACTAGTTTGCATCAAAAAGCAGTTATTTTCCGAAGTGTTCTTGGAATAAATGTTCACCTCTACTCCACAGAGGTATTGCAGGTTCTCATCTCCATCCTTATTTCAAGCAGCTCAAGTCATCTGGTATATATTAAGCTATTGGCATGCTTGGCACGTTTTTCAAGAACAGATATTCCAACAGAATACTGCTTAATATAAGTCCATGGGTAGTTTGGTCAGTGGTGTTTCTGCCTTTTGTTCTTTATGACTAGACACATTCTGTTTTCAATGGCAAAACAACTGAATTTTCACACGACCCTTCATGTTTGCTAGCATGTATACCTGTGAGGTATATATCTGTTCAGCACAGGAATACTTTGTGGCTGTAAGGGCCTCGCTGTCATAAAGCATCAAACCTCTGAAAATAAACTAATCAAGAGCTGCAGTAGGTGTCTCAGAGGGATTTTCTTCTTCCCCCATTCTTAAATTCAGGTGGCTGCTGTGATGTTTCATGAGAAACTCCCTTGCCCTAGCAGCAGATTTGCATTTCTCACAGGTGCTAAGCATGCTTCCTGATTAGATCTCCGATTCTCACTACCTAGAAAGGGAGGTGGAGGGGGGTCTGAACCAACATGCAGTACTCATATGGGAAGTTGTACAGTGGAAGATTTGTGATAACATGTTTCTCTTCTACCCAGTAATAAAACCCTATTAATTTGCCGTGTTGGTCTCTAGCTTGACTGAGTATAAAGAGTTCAGATACTTTCACACTGATCCACTGATCATAGAATGGTAGGTGTTGGAAGGGACCTTTAGAGATCATCTAGTCCAACCCCCCTGCAGAAGCAGGTTCACTTAGATCACTCTGAGATCCCTTCAATCTCGTCTAAGATCTCTCCTCCTCTGATAACTCGTGTATTTGAATAACTACTAATTTTATTCAAGCTAGTCTACATAGACCTGTTTTTAGCAGAGGGGTTGGACTAGATGATCTCTAAAGGTCCCTTCCAGCCCCTGCCATTATATGGTTCTATGAATGAGTGCTTCACGTTATCCTTGTGAGGATGAGAAAAATGAGAGGAGCAGACCATGAGCATAGGATGACATTACCTGTGTGTGGCTGAGGCAGTGGACTCTGTCGTGCAGCCCAGCCACGTGTCTTTTCCTCCCCAGATGCATCCGTAGAATGGCCAAGGACCTCAGTTTACAAAAACATTATGAATACACTTTATAGATAAACTTTTAAACATTAAACTTTTACATTTAGGTGGAAAGACTAGTAGATATCAAAGATGGAGCATTGTGAGTATCTGACTATTGCAAAGACCAAACAATCTTTCTTGTGATTTTACATATTTGTAGTGTCAAACTGCAAATAAAGAATTAATACTTACCTTGTTGACTTGTTGAGGAGCTGTATTCAGATCAGTGAAAATGGATGCTAAAATCATGCAAAAAAATAAAGTGTCACCAGGATCACTAAGCTATATAGGTTGTAATAGTTACCATTAAAAAAATTTCACGTACATCATATTCAAAATTCATCTCGCATAGAGATTAGAAGATCAGCTTAACAAAAAGCTGGCAGAAAGAAATAAGAAAGAAAATTAAAACCAAATCTTTCTGACTTGTTTCTGGTAATTTTTATTCTTGTCCTTGTACCTGCCACTCCCTCAAATGGCTCACTATCTGTGGAAAATCTACCTTTGAGCAAGAACTGTCAGGTTTCTTTTAGCAAGTTTTTCAGAGTGTTTCAAAATAGAAATAATTTTTAAAATACATTTTAAAGTATAGTATTTCTACTGAAATTATAACTCTTTCAACTAGTAGCAATTTTGCTTGTAATTCCTCTCTTGTTTTATTTTTTTAAGCGCTACACTTGATCCGGGAATTAAATTTTGTTTAATACCTTATTTAGTTCCAATTCACTATCCACTCCACTGGGTTCTAGGAGAATTGTAGGATTATTTATCTGCTTCATTTCAGTTTGCTTCACAGGAGGTTTGAGCAGGGTATATCTAATTGCTTCTCTACTGTTTCAGAAATCTTGCTCCATATGGTGATGTCCATAAAAATTTAAATTTGTTTTCTGCTTGAAAAGCTGCACATAGTTACTTATTAACTAGATTAATCTCATCTTCTTTTTAAGACATTCTGCTGATACTTTAAGACAAGTCTGCAATTATTTTTTTTCTTTTTTTATCTCCTCTGTAATACATAATCTAGCATTTCACCTGAGGGTCTCAACATGATTTGCATGCCATAATTAATTAATTAATTAATTGCTTTCGTGACCTGTCTTTAAAATAGGTGAAACTGAAAGACAGTCTGCCAGCATAGAGTCATTACTAACATGATGCACCATTAATTGTGGCTGCTGTATAAGCACGTGCCTGTAATCTGCTTTTCCTGAGTATCAGGAGAGCTTCCTGATTAAGTGGCATCATGTTTAAAAAATAAACAGTGAAAATTATTTGTCTGGGTTGTTTACCTGCCATTCAGATTAATTATGTGTCACCTGGACCTATGGAGGCATACATTATGTGTGTAATATATATTGCAGAACAGTGATCTGGCATCATTGCTGTTGCTTTCTTAGCAACATAAATGTGACTGCAGGTATTTGTTCAGGCATGGTATTTTTACTTATAAATGCATTTTACTATGTCGTGTAGCTGAAGTGGAAAAAATGTTAAGTAATCTATAAGGTGAACAAAGATTTTGTCAGTGTTAAACCTTGAGGAAGCTTCTCATTATTCATCTTCTTCTATTTATATGGGAGGATCATTGGCTTTCCTTCACACTGACCCATCACTGACCTGTGACCAGTAATGGTCACATTTAAGCGTCCTGGATTCTGCATTTTTCTGGTTTACCCTAACCATATTACTGTTTGAATTAAGCTCTTTAGACAGCACTAGGTACACCTAGAGTGGTTGAAAGTAGTGTCAGTGAGGTAAAGAGCATCTGTAGTAGGAAGCAAAAGTTTTATATATGGTCATAAAATGTGCAATAAGAAGTGACATTGTTTGAAGTTTGCGTAACATGTAGGAGTGATCCAAACCAGTTTTTTTCGGTATCAAATTTACCTGGGTTTGAAGTTCTTTTCAGAGGAGTGGAGGGAGGGAGGGACAGAGAAAGAAGGAATCAAGGGAGAGAGCTGAGAGAAGAAAGGAATGAGAGCTGGAAGGGAAACGCAGTGCAAGAAGGGAGAGGACGGGAAGAGGTCATAAAAATCTGTAAATAATAATGGTTTTGCTTGCACTTTTGTGTCAACAATATGAAAATCTTTAGTGTTATTGAGTCTTACAAGCTGCTAGGAACAGATGTAATAAAAATGTTTTCACAGGACAGCTGCATTAAACATCTTGTCATTAACCAATCCTTAAATGCATATACCTCATGTTTCTGTTACTGACTTGTAATCACATATATGAAGCTGAATACAAAAGGCTGCAGCCCTGCCAAAGAATGAAATAATATTTGAAAAGACGCTTTTTTCTCATGTACTCTGCCTTAAATATACAATTAGCCTTTATTTCTGTGTTCATTGACTCTTTGTTAGGTTTCCTGCTGGAAATCACGCTGAACAGCGAACTTGGCCTTCGGGCTAATTTTTAATATTGGGTATAAATGTTCTTTCCCTGATACTCAAAATTTTAGTTAAAAATGACCAACAGCAGAGCAGGGAATTCCTTCACAGTCTTAGGTGTGAACTATCCAGATGTGCTAATGGCAGTTGTTCTAAAAGATATTACCCTGTTGCAATAAACTCATGTTCCTTCACAACCATTTAAGAAATTATCTTACTTCTTTGCAAAGACCAACAGGAACCTCTATTGAGGGCTGCTTTCTCCCCTTTATAATTACCTTCACTATACCATAACTAGGGGAGGCTTTTTAGCAGAATTGGTTCTTGTCTCAGTTGGGGTTCTATGAACAATAACTTCTGCAAGGACTTTTTCTTTTTCTTTTTTTCTTCTCCATTGATCTCTGAGACATTTTTACTAGTAGTGTTCCTTGGGATTATGAAATCTACCTTTTGGAAAAAGGAGTGTTGAATGTCTATAAAGGACTAACCTCCAACAATTAATGACATAATTAGGTCTTATTTCTCAATATTAAATATAATGAGGTCACGCTCATTGGTTTGTAGGCTTCCACTAATTTGAAATCTGGCAACTGAATGTTTGGAGTTTTTTTAAATTGGGCACTGCCATACAGAATAGATTTATTTTCTCTTGGATGTAATGGCTTTTTATGTTAGAAAATAATATTCTTTTAAGGAAGTTCTATTACTTACTGCAAGGTCTCCCTGGTATAAGGACCCTGGACTTATAGTACCTGGTTTACAAGTCCACTACAACTGTATGTTTTTTTATTTTCTGCATACTAAAATTGTTTGACAGGTCATCCTTGTGGACTGTGGTTAATGTACTGCATAATGACATTCAAAAGTTCATTTTTCTGTATCTCAAACAACTCTGAAACACATCAGGTTTGTGTGATGACATGGATCCACCAAATTCTTCCTGTGCACTGGAACACAAAAAATAAGTGTTTCCTACTTTTGAAGCACTTATTTTCATCAGCCTCAATAATTTTACAAGATACTCTATGGAAGCACTGTTTCCACCTCTGTCTCAAGTCCCTGCCTTTCTTTTTTAATTATTTTCTAATGTCCTCAGTGTACAGTAGTACATATTAATTCCTGTAAGTAACAACAAGGAATTTCAGGAATATTATAAAGTTGAACAATATAGTTATGTTTTATTGGATTTTTTTTTCCACATATACATATACACTACCAGCAGCATTGAACCCTCTGCAGGATATTTTAAATATGTTGTTTATTTATAAAATATTAGTATTAGGTATTCAGGCCTTCCCAATTCGTTTCAGAAACACGTGTTTACCATAAAGGTCTCAAAGATGAGAAACAACGCACAGCTCTTACATAAGCAAACTTAAAAGCAAAATTATTCTTCCCAGTCTAGAAAAGTGTGTCTGAATCATCTCTTCTTCCTATACATCTGCCTTTGACAAAGATAATCTTTCATTGTTTCCAAGTGTCTAATTAACAAATGCCAACAAAGTTGTCTGCTTTAGAGAAATGTTGCTTGTTTTTATAAACTCTGCAGCTTGTAAGTGTTCATTAATATTGTGGTTTTCTATAGATTGTCTAGTTCTTTTTAAACATGTAAAATCTCAGGAAGTGAGGTTCAGTGTTGAAACTATATTTACATAGGATTCTTGAGGAAACTGAGTGTAGCAGTGGGAAGGCAGACTGACTTGTAACTTCATTCAATTCCTGGTCTGAGAAACCCCACCAAAGGAGTGTCAAAAGGTATAAAACCCCCAAAATCTTTACAAGAATTATAATCCAAATTAGCTGAAATCTCAGACATTTACTTTGAGTCTCTGATAAGCAGCAAATGATTTTAAGATTTCTTGAAGGAAATCTCAGAAAGAGTCCTCGGAAGTGTTGGCATCCAGTCTGGTTTACCTTGGCATGAAGAATATTTCTAAGTAGGAGTGATTTAAATGGACAATTTTAGTACATTTTAAAAAATATTTTTGTCCCTTTGCATTCACCACGTCCCAGAGTACCATACAAGATGGCCTTTCCCCATATGCTTAGCTGTGTATGGCAATTTATGGCAGCCATTCATAATTTCGAGTGTTGAAACAGTTCTTTACAGTAGTCAACTCATACTTCTCCTGGACGGGTAGAAGCTAGTCAGGAACATCTGCTCTTACTAGTACTCCAATTATTTGGCGATTGTCTCAAAACTGAGATTGGTCTCTGAGGTTGTCATGTGAGGTTTTCAATCCTGCACAGTGGATCAAAAAGTAAAATTTATTAGGACTTTAGTCCTAATTACTATTGTCACTTGAAAAAAAAAAAGAAGGCTTATCCCATGGTTGCACATCGTTTTTGGGCAGTCACTAAGTAATACACATATGAATAAATGAGTACTTACAAACAAATTTAAAATACAAAGTATAACATTATAATATTAATTCAAGTAGCCTGAACATTCCCTAAATATTAAGGGATCCAGCGAGAACCCACATATTAAAGCTGTTAATACTCTTTTAAATAAAATATTTGTGAAGCAGCAAGTCTTTGAAATTCATCAGACAGAATGCCAGAGGCTAGAGAAGTACCTTTTATTTTTGTAATAAATTTCCATTCTGGTATAGCAAAGTTGTAGGCTGTCAGAAATCCTGGCATTTTCTTTCTGTTTGCTTTCCTCAGGAAAAGCTTGGCAGCTTCCCAAATTAACAACTGCATAAGAACACCCTGAAGAGCTAAATACAAACATTAAAATCGTACTATCCAACCAGCTGCAGTCCACATGGCACTGAGAATAAAGCAACAACATCAGTGGCAAGAGAAGAAAGGGCAGAGTAAGCTTCCAAAAATGTTCCCTCCATTATGCCAAGGATTTTCTGAGCTGCCTTATGTGCTTCTCTGTAGGACTTCTACCTGCTTCTTTTTGCAGTGACAGAACATAGCTTGCTTGTAAATACTGAAAGCGGTTTGGTTATTGATGGTATCCTTGCAAGCAGAAGGGAAAGTGTTAAAATTGAACATTGTGAATGCTTGGAAATTTCTTTGCAGATTTAGGTAAATCTTTTTTTGTCTGTGGTACACAAGTTGTTGCGCAGCAGCTGTTTTGCACATCCTGTCTTCCAATGGTTACGTTTATGAATGCTTTTTGGAAAGTCCCCACAAACAATCTCCAGAATATTTCCTTCCCTCTTCTTGTCTCTGTGTCTTGCTGAAACTCAATTTTGTATGTGCAGAAGTAAAGCTTTAGAAGAGTTACCATCTCTGCTGCTGACTGCTGTGAGGTGGTGTCTCCTGTCATTCAGTCAGCTCAAGCTGAGTTCTTGCTAATCCTTCAGCCAGAATAACAGCTACCAAACCCATAGATACAGATCACATTTACAGAATTAATGTAGCTCACTCCCATACATTTTGCAAGATACTTACCTGTAAAATTCCCAGTCATGTGAATTTGAAGAGGTGACACAGAAGGTGTTATTTTAGGGTGGCACATGTATTTATTACTAGCTCAGCCTGCAGTAGCTTTCTGAAAGGTAATGCAGAAGGCTACTGTACATTCATGCTTACTTTTCAGAGAAAACAGTTTTAGCTGCACTTCAGAGAACTAATCTTTTGTGTTGCTTTTAGTTTCATTCATAGAAGGGCTGCTGTTGATCTTCTGATCTGCATTTTTAGAGACATGCTAAGCTGCACAAAAGTTGCCAAATTAAGCAAAAGTCATTATTGTCAAGTAGTTGTTAGAAAATGGTGTATTGAAAAAGGATCTTCCCAGTGTATTTCAAAGTTATGTCCTTCTTCAGAACTCCTGTTTTTACTACTGTATCATTCTTTACTACCAGAATCAAGAAGTTTTCCCTCTTGCTGATAGCTAGAAAGTTCCCTTACCACACAGCTTTCTTACTTGTTTTTCAAACAGAAGAAATTAGGTTTCTCCAAGTGGACTACACAGTTGAATACAGTTGAAGTATTTATATAGTGTTTTATGTGGCTGCCTGCATTCACAATTTCCTGAGAATGGTTTGCATTGACTTTCCATATTGTATTGCAGGAGATTTCTAGAATCCTGGTTTACTTTTTATTTTCTGGACAATGACTTTTTTCCTATGAATTTTTGTTAGTATTGAGCAGGTCTAACATTGTGTTACAGAGAGAAGCTGTTGAGGTTATGGAAGGCTGCTAATTTACATGTTGAATTTATTTTTTATTCCATTCAAACTTAGTTTTCCCTTCAAAATGCTTATCTTGTGTAGGTTATATGTAATGTGATAAACTGGGGCTTGGTGATCAGAACAGAAGATGCATTCAGTTTTGAGTTGCACACTGAATTGTATCCTCAGAATTGATGGTGGAAATTATTTGGAGCAGGAGGAGGAAAAGAGGATAGTGAGCTTTAGGAGAACCAGTTCTGAGGTAGTGTAGCTACCTGTTATAGTGAAGTGACAGGCTTTGCCCTGTAGTTAAATTACTTTTAAAGAATACAATAATGGAAGAATGTTTCAAAGGATGCTGGTATGGTCTACCTGCTCTCCGAATGCATAGCCAAGTTAAATAAATTAAACATGATATTAAGGAGCCTGATTTTGGTCATAATATACTAGAAGTAGTGCCATTAACTTCATGGAAGTGTTGTAAGTCATCTGAGTATTTCTTCCATTATGTTACCACAGAAATTGTAGCAGAATGGCTCATACTCTGAGACCATAGAAACATTGAATGATGGGAGTTGAAAGGGACCTCTAGAGATGATCCTTTTGATTACTATTTGTGTTATGGTATCTTGGTTGTGTTTACAGAGAAGGCTTTTCCTATTATACTGGTCTTTGTCATTTTATTTCAAGACTTCTGATCTTCTGTATTTGTAATGTGAGAGCTCAGTAATTTAGCCAGCCTGAAGGTGACCCGAGACAGTCAGGAGCAAGTCGCAATGATTTCAAAGTATGTTTTGCAATGGAAGAGTGTGTTGTGCAAAGCATTTCAGGGCTGCGTTCAATTTTGAGAATTAATACTAAAATTAATGATCTGTCATCGTATAAGCACATTCATTCATGTTGACAACAGTGCCGGAAAGCAAGGATATCAGGTGATTTATTGTGATACTGCTAATGTGAATCACAGCAAGCATAAACTGTATCTAGACCCTCGACTGTAAACAACAGCATAACTTTAAAAGACCCAAAGTAATTTGTGGAATCTATTATATAGTTTACTACTAGGAAGGCTGTCTGTACAGGTCACAGAATTTGTCTCTCTGAAACCCACTGTCACTTGCTGCCTGCCTCCTGTTGCTAACGACAAGGTGTGCTGTACCATAGTTTCTGCACTGTTCCGTGCATCATGATCTGCCTGCTCCCTGAGAAATGATAACGTCAGATAGCACTGAGCCTGTGCCACGAGGAGATTCTCTCAAAAAACAGAGATCTGTGGAAAGGAATTTGAATGGAATACCAGGGAAAAGGTCAACAAAAGCAGAGTTAACATTTCTATCTGAAGTGTGGTTCTTTGGTCCTGGGGTGAGGAACGATGTTGGCATTCAAAAACACTGCAAAGCAGTATGGATTTTTGTCATAGCATGCCTAAAGTAAGCCTCATGTAGGTTACAAGAAATCAATATTCCTGCTGTGTAGGGAAGGTTTTTAGCATTATTCCCTACCAGGTTATTGATGAAATGGTAGGTGTCTCTTCAGTGAAGCCTGACCTAAGGAAGCAATTGTATTAGAGGATTCTTGTTTTTTTACTGTTTATAGCAAGGGAGATGTTACATAACACACTCTGCAAGCTATTCCTTAAAGAATTGTAATTAGTGCTTGTGAAAGGAGTGAAGATACTGGGTTAATGAAACTGTCAGTAGTTCACAAAATAGACTTGCAGAGCACTAGCAGCAAAGGCCTTTCATTACATCTATGTCTTCATTTCAGTACACACCCATTAAAAGAGTTGATTTTGATGTCTTAAAACTGAGCTATGAAGATTAAAATCCATTGATTTTTCTTACCAAAATTCTTACTAAAAATGAGAGAAGCAGAAAAACTCCTTTGCTTCTCAGTATTCTTCATTTATAATCTGTTTTCTTTAAGCCTCACAGCAAGGTTTATGATTTTTCTTTTTTTATTATTTTGCCAAACATGACAAAATATGCTTGGATTTTGACACTGATGGGAGTGGAGATCTCTGGATTATTGAATTGCACACTTGGTCAATTGGAAGGAACCTCAGGAGATCTCCAGTCCAACCCGCTACTTAAAGCAGGGCTAGCTAGGTTGCTCAGGACTTTATCCAGTTGAGTCTTGAAAACCTCCAAGGATGATGTGTCAGGAGGTTGGGACATCCCTTTTTTCTATGGTATATAGCAACAGAACAAGGGGTAATGGGATGAAGCTGAAGCACAGAAAGTTCCATTTAAATATAAGAAAAAGCTATTTCACTGTGAGGGTGACGGAGCAGTGGCACAGGCTGCCCAGGGAGGATGCAGAGTCTCCTTCTCTGGAGGTCTTCAAGACCCGCCTGGATGGGTTCCTATGTGACCTTATCTAGGTGAACCTGCTTCTACAGGGGCGTTGGACTAGATGATCTCTAAAGGTCCCTTTCAACCCTGCCATTCTATGATTCTGTGGTGACGGGATGACTTATCTGGGCGACCTGCTCTACTGCTGTGTGATCCTTGAGGGAATAACATTTTTTTTCCCTATATCCAATCAGACCTGCTCTTGTTTCAGTTTGATCATTGTCTCTTTTCCTGATACCACTATGAAGAACTTGGCTGTATGTCCTCAAGATCTTCCCTGTAAAGAACTGGATACTGCTGTAACATTTCCTGAAGCAACCTTTGCTCCAGACTGAACAAACCCAGCTGCTTCATGTACTCTTCATAGGGCAAGTGCTTCAGTTCTGAGTATCTCTCCTCTAGACATGTTCAGGAGATGTTTAGCGATAGATGTATTTGTATTGTTGGGATTAGTAACTCCTTTCTATATAAGCTTTTTGAATAGTGCTCATTTCTGAAGGTGAGAATTGTTTAATGTATGCAAATGGGGCTGTAACAGGATAGATCAAAGAACTGAGCATGGGCCTTCATTTACACACTCATAGTATCCAGTGTGTTGTCATGTTACCACATACTTAAGCTCCTGTTTTGAAAGAATCTGCACAATTTTGCAGGATATTTCACCTATAACTGTTTATTTTCACTTTCAAAATTTGGGTGTCTGTCTGTCATGAATCTTGTTACTATAATTATGTAAAATGTAATTTCCTGAACTTAGAGTTAAAAACTTATAAAAAATTAAAAGAACTTTGTGTTAAAATGTTCTGATAGTTTAGAGATGAATTTTAAAATATTGCTTTACTCAATACTGTGAGCATTAAATTAAATAAACTGTGAGCATTAAATTAAATACATCAGCTTATCAAAGGAAAGTGTTTTAAAATATTTGTATAAAAATCGTGCTATGCAACACAATTATACTTTTCAGCTTAAATGTATACAGGGATCTGTGAAGCTTTACTTTTCTAATGCAAACCATACTCATAGTGTCAATGTAGTAGTGAGAATAATAAGATATAAGTATACTGGTGCCTTCATTTAAATTGATAAAACTGTCATCTTTATTAGGAGTCATTTTGTGCTTACTGACTTTGGCAAATTTTCTTCTTCTGTAAGAATGCCATTGTAACCACATTTTAACCTTAAAAAGCATTCACCACTTTAAAGAAAAGATTTTGTAGACAGGACGGAAAGATTAGTAGCAACAATCTAAGATCACTTAAATTTAACTTGGGGAAAATAATGTTTTGTGCACTATCTTTGCACTTCTGTCTAATACTGAATGTCACATGTTGGTAGTTCACTCTTGCTGTACATAATATCAGTGTTATCTGATATTATATACAGCAAGTATCTGCTCCAACAACTATTTTCTCCTGTATGAAAGGTAAAATGCTTAATTATTGCCAACTGAGGGTCATTTTTTATCAGGGTGGTCAAGATTTGAAGAATGCTTTCAACAGAAAACTAATGCAGCTCTCCAGGGTCCCCTGCATGGTTGGATGGCCTTTGTATTTCCTGTAAAAGCATTGGTTCTTGCTTTTTTGGAAACACTTCTGCAATTTTCACAAAATCACAGAATCTTAAAAGTTGGAAGGGACCTCAAAAGTTCATCCAGTCCAACCCCCCTGCCAGAGCAGGACCACCTGGAGTAGGTCACAAAGGAAAACAAATATTCATTGGAAAGAAGCCTACTGTGTGACAATATAGTGTTCTGCCTTGGGGGATTTTATTGATGTAGGATAGTGGTTTTATGCCATAAAGAAACAGAATTTGTGGAATAGGCAATTTTCTGACCTATTTTCTGCAATTTGAATTCCACCAGGTTTTTTTCCTTGGTGAATTTAACTGATGTGGCTGCTTCTTATAATCGTAGAATGGTAGGGGTTGGAAGGGTCCTTCTGCAGGGTTAAGACTTTGGAGGTCTTAAGACCTCCAGGGAAGGAGACTCTACAACTCCCTGGGCAGCCTGTTCCAGTGCTAAGTATAAGTATTGTCTTACAAGTATCAGGGTGGAAGTTGGCTCTGCAACTGCAAAAACAAGTGTGAAAACACAATATATTGAGATATACTTTCTTCCAAAGTGATGAATTGAGTAACTAGTGTTGCAACTGTTGTTACAGCTTTATTTAAAGGTGGATACACATTATGGAATATTCTCTTTTGAAGTAACTTCCTAGTCTTGGTATCCTTAATGAATAAAAAACTTGGGACCCTGGACACTATATTGATTTTTTCTTTGCCCAAGCTCAAGACTCCCTTCTGCTGGAAATCTACCCTTCCCCATGCCACACCTCCCCCCAGAAAACAAAAAAAGTGTTGACAGATTGAAGAGCCAGGATATGCTCTGATATTTACAGCAGCCACTCTTTCTGCATCGTAATCTAGAGTTTATGATCAGCAACTAGTCTGGCTTATAGAAATTGCTATACAGAAATGACCTTATCACTGTAAATTACTTTTTCCTTATGAATGTATATCATATGTATTGTTCAGCTTGGACAGTCTTCTTCCTTCAGCAATTAAGCTTAATTATATTTGTATTGCCTAGATTAATTGAGTGTTGCTAAGAGTGAACAGCCAGGCTAATGAGGGCATACAAGATTCATCTTTGGTTTCCAGGGAATGCAAGAATGGATGTCCAGTGGGTTGTCAGATCACAACTGTGGCTTTGCATAAATGTCCTTAAATCCAGTGAGGATTTTGCAGCTAGCACAAGTTTCAGATTTCAGAATGTATTACCTATTCCAACTCTGGAAGCGCAACCTACTTTTTCTTGCAAGACTACTTTGATGCTTTGCAGAATTATATCAAAAATTAAGCCAAATGGTTTAAGAACAGTTCTACTAGTGAAGACTAAGAAGATTCCCCCATACATTTCCTAGTTAGGAAACGCCTGCATAGTACTGCACACACGTCCCTTTCTTGCCACCAACTTACTGGCCTGCTTGTTTATGTATTTATTTCTCTCTTCCCTTCTTCATAAAGATAGATATGACATTCTAATCAGTATTGGGTTTTAGTTTTTATTACTCATTCCTGTTTGGGTTTTTTTTCTTATCTTTCTGCTAAGTTAGTCTTGGCAACCACAGATACTGCAGCGAAATTAGCGTCTTAGGTATCTGCCATAGGAAAATAGTAGAACTATTGTTTTTTGAAGGCTGTCCTGTTGATTTTGCATGTTTCATGTATTCATGTCAATGTGAGCTAATGAATCCATTCAGGATATCTCTCTTAAATATATCGTTGAAGCTAATGAGCACTTATTTCTAAATGATCTGAAGAAAAGGAAAAGTTAAGAAGAAATTAGCAAGTTGAGAGGGAGGAGGTTGCAGGGACTGAAATAGATTTGAGGACAGAATTTCTTCTTTGGTCTTCTTAACTAATACACTTGATCTATCTTGGCAGATTTGTACTCAGACATAACTGAAACAAGACAAATGAATAAATAGGATTGCCATGTTCAGTTAACATTGTGTATCTTAGAAACAAGATGAACCAGAAAGTGCACTCTGAAAGTGCTGAGGTCCCTAGAGTCAAGATAAGCTTTTGTGGTTCTCAGTCTTTCCTTTCAAATTTACATAAAGACATATAGTTTTTACTGTTAAAAATCACATTTATGTTTCATTTTCAAGAAGTCAATAAAGTGAATGAGGTAGTGCATGGGCATATTACCTAAGACTCTAAGATTTTTTAAGTAATTGAATTATTTCATGATCATCAGTTCCTCTCTGACTGGTGGATTTGTGAAGTGGGTTTTTTTTGCCAGATGACATGTTATGGTAAGGCCAAATCCTTTTTTATTACTTCAGGAGCTGTTTTTTTATCTTTCCTAATGACATTGTTATTTTACTTTTTAAAGGTCAGCCCTTATTAATATTTCTAGTGTTTAAAGTAGATGTTTGGCATAAGTGAGACTTTGGTTCTAAGCAGGTGAGAATCAGAAAGGTAATTCAAATGGCTGACTGGAGATATGACTTTTACCCAGGTGTGTGCTACAGCACTTACCAAATTTTGTGAGAGAAATTTTTTGGTTCCAGAACAAGATGAGTGATTAAAAATTAAAGGTGAGGTACAGATAGTTTAAAGATTAGTGAAAATGCTGAAGCATGCTTACTGTCAAGCCTGCTCTGATACCTGTGGAAGGTTTCAATTGATTGAAATTTATGCCTGAGCCTTCTCATTCAAAATTTTCTTGAAGACTCTAGTGGATAAGAAAGTTACACATTTACTGTTCTCCCTCTGCTATTTTCTTTAACACTACAGTACTACTTCTTCTCAAATTGCTAATGCTATGCCAGTAGTACATCATCTCCAACATACCATTAGTGGGACTTGCTTTTCCCAATCAGAAATACTTACTTGATCCCTGTTGTTGAAAGGCATCAGTAGCTGGTGTTCAGCACTCTAATCTCTTCAACCAAACTCTCACTAGCTGAGGAAGTTTCATCCGAGTAACAGTGCTGCAACAGTATGGATCCTGAACTCCTCAACTCCTAGAGCTCTTCAGTGTCTGCTTATTGACTCTTTCAAGCTCTTGCACTGTTAGCTTTAGAGAAAATTATGGAAGATAAAGAAGCCTTTTGTACAAAGTTGTTATCTGGGGGGGTTTATACATAATATATATAATTATATTATTTATATATATCATATTTATTTATACATAATCTGGAGTACTGTGTCCAGTTCTGAGCTCCTCAACTCAAGAGGGACAGGGAAGTGCTGGAGAGAGTCCAGCACAGGGCCACCAAGATGATCAGGGGACTGGAACATCTTTTATATGAGGAAAGGCTGCAGGAACTGGGGCTGTTTAGTCTGGAGAAGAGGAGATTGAGGGGAGATCTTATTAACATTTACAAATATCTAAAGGGTGGGTGTCAAGAGGTTGGGACATCCCTTTTTCTATAGTAGCTAGCAACAGGACAAGGGGTAATGGGATGAAGCTGGAACACAAAAAGTTCCACTCAAATGTAAGAAAAAATCTATTTCACTGTTCAGGTGAGGGAGCCCTGGCACAGGCTGCCCAGGGGGGTTGTGGAGTTTCCTTCCTTGGAGGTCTCCAAGATCCACCTGGACATGTTCCTATGCAACCTGATCTAGGTAGAGCTGCTTCTGCAGGGGGATTGGACTAGATGATCTCTAAAGGTCCCTTCCAACCCCTACCATTCTGTGATTCTATGATCATGTATTTATAATTTGATCATTTTTTTTTTCTACTGTGTTTGTATTGATGTTTCCTCTTCCATTGTCTTCCACTGGATTTCCTTCTACTCATATAACAAATCACAACACATACTCCCAACACAAGATTTTGCCAGACCTTTTTAATGTGTAAAAAAATAGTGTGTCAGCTGCCCAGTGCAAGTTTCAGTGGAAGACTGTATACAATACAATAATTTGTGTCTTTTCTGTTTTATTCAGGTAATCGCCATTGTTATGGATATGTTTACAGATGTGGATATCTTCAGAGAAATTGTGGAGGCATCTGCTAGAGGGATTGCAGTGTATCTCCTACTTGATGAGTCCAACTTTGGTCACTTTCTGAAAATGACAGAGAAACAAGGCTGTCAAGTTCAGAGGCTTAGGGTAAGGCTTTTTATGTTCCCATGTGTGACCATTCATTGTGGTTCAATAAGTAGTACTCTTTCCTCCACAACCTACTGAAAAGGGGCATTCAAAACATGGTTATCAAATACTGCTTTTTCAAATTCACTAAGAGGTGTAAATAAGTATACTCTCAGCGGAACGTGCGCCACAACTGTTTCTGCCTTTAGAAAGATGACTGTCTTTTTCATAAATCAAAACAAAAGTATTAGGTAGAATGATATAGTTTTTCATATACTATAAAATAATTTTCGATTATTATGTATTTAGGAATATTACACTTTTGAAAAACTTTCCTTTTGCTTTTTCTTAAAGTAGTTTGCAAATAGATGGATAAAGCTTGTGTGAATTGATACATTTCATTTTATTATCTTTTTCTTTAAAGTTATCTATTAAAATATTTTAAAAGGCCTGAAGTTCTATTTTATTACTGTTTTTCTGAAATCTGTATTACCGTGTCTGTCTGTATCCTGTCTCAGTATTACTGTTATATATGAAATATGGAGTTTTATTCTCTAAGAAAGATAACAGAAATACTAACATTTACATTTTTCACAAGATATCCTGTGCTGCCCTAGTATTTAACAGAGATTAGAATACAAACCATGAGCTGCATTGAACTGATGTAAACATTTCATAAATACTTCTAAATTTACTGTACCGTAGGTAGCGCTAAAGAAGTTCCAAGGATGTTGCCAGAGTTTCTTTTCAAAGCTTTGAGCACTGCCTGGCTGTGTAGTTCCATTTGCAATTCCCTGTTTCTGTAACTATTTTGATGATGTTTGCTTCTGGCAAAACTGTTACAAAAGCTCTTATTAGCAGCATATCTTTTAAGAACTCACTCCAAAAGTCAGAGGTGTGGTGTATTCATGAGGATAAAGAAAGCTTTTTCTTAGAATTTTGGAGTAAACCGTTTTGTAACAGTTTTTACTCTGAAGTGTTAGCTTAGGTTCTTAAAAGTTCCCACACCAATTTCCATGCTTGTTTCTTGCATGTGTGTGTGGGGGGGATTGCCCTCTGGTGGCCCAGCACACAGAGCTATGAGAACTTCTGGAGTGAAAATACTAAAAATATACCATGAGTCTGGAAACATTGGTCATGATTGCCTTCATAAAGTCAGTATTTGGCAGCATTTCTGTACTCTGTAACTTGAGATAGCACCGATTGCTGATTACTTGGGTTAACTATGCCGTAGCTGTTGCCAACAATGGTGTATGTCTTTTTATGACACGAGTTCTATTCTCACAAAACAAAAGAAATTAGGAATATACATTTCAGTGATATCTCAAAAAATGTCATAGTATGTGTTTTCAAGTAATTCTGTGCAATGTGTATCTACAGCTGTTTCAACAATGTAACTTCTTTTGGGTGGGCTTGAGGTTGTCTCTTTAATTTGGTTTTATAGACCTACAAGCATTTATACTATGGTTGAAAGAATTGGTGTACATACATTAGAGTGGATTTTGTATGGATTAGTGTGGATTTGAGAAGTTTGGACTTGGTCTCTTCTGTGACATTATGCATTCTACGTTTCTGTTTTGTAGTGATGTGAGAATTAAAGTACATCTTTACCCTGCAAGGTTCACGTACAATACTTTGAGGTTTATCATAAAGCAAAAAATAGACTTGTGTGATGGGTTTCCAGTTTAGCTTGTAATAAAGCTGTTTAATGGTCTTCTCATCCAAGTGCTACTCCTAGTGACTATTACTCTAGGAATAGACGCTTACTACTCCCATAGTAATTCTCCTCTGCCTTTCTTGAGGATGAGGAGAAACTGATGGTGACTATGAAAGAACCAGTACTTTGGAGAAGTTTTCTCCCTTTATCTTTTTCATATTGCATCAAGTTTAACAAAAAAAACAAAACAACAAGCTAATTTTTCGTGCTGATGGCTTTTAGTCTTCCCCTTCTGTTCAGTGAAAACAAGAAAAGGGCAGAGAGGTATGGATCTGTTTGTTTACCTCAGGATATAGCACCAGTAGCACTGGTCTGGTTTTTCTCTGGCATGATTTGGTTCAGGCTTGCAGGAGTATGCAGACTCTTTTCATGCCATGCACTCATGATGAGGAATTTCTGTAAAGCTTTTCTGACTCAGTGCCTTGTCAGACTCTTTTTCTTTTCCTTTGAATCAGTAAAATTCAAAAGTCTCTATGGAAGAAAAGAAGATTTTGTTCATACATCTACATTCAGTGTCTACGCATAAATTTTTTCTCATCTGTTTATCGGGACATGTTTATTTATTGAAAGATGGAAAAAATGGAGTGACCATACATTCTGTGATTATTATGTGGATTCTGTATAGGAAAATATGAAATTAGGGGTTTACTAGGAGCTTTGTCAGTCTTTCCTACAGCATTTCTTCTTGTGGATTTTCCTTAATGTTCACCTTAACATCAGCAGTGGAACTCCATTCAGATAATTCTTTTTTTATACTTTCCCATTTATCTCTCCCCGCTTTGATTTATCTGATTCCTGACCTTCCTACATTTTTCCTTGGTAATTAATGTGTTTTTCTTTTTTTCTTATCTTTATCTAGGCTTATTGAGAGATGCTTTTCTTTTTCTACTGCTACTGAGAGGTGTTGCAGTGAACTATGACATAGATTTGCACTGCAAAAATGCAGTGCAAATCCGAGACTCAGAACTACCAAAATTCGCAATGCACTAACTTTATTTTGAATTAGAAACAATCAACTAGTGTAAGCAATGTTGTTTAATGCCTAAGAAGTTAATCCAGCTCCTCAGATGACGCCAGATCTTCATGTTTTAGTTGATATGAGGTGAGACATATGACAGAGGCTCCATGCTCTGCAGAAACCTATTTTTACTTCTCTGCCAATAAGAAAGAATTATCTTGCTACGGAGGATATTGAAAGCAGTCTGACAGAAACTGTCACCTGATATATCTCTCAATATTTTTAGTGAATTGTAGGAATGAGAAAATAGAACCACTAATGAATTCATTTTACTTTCCTTTTGTGAACTCTACTTGCAGATATGCACGCTGAAATGCATATTAGGGGTTGCTCATGAGACATGATGCTGCCTGTTATTTCACACCAGTGTTGTCAAAGTCATCAAAAGTTTTCCAGTATTTCCATCTACTTTATTAAGTAGATGTGCACAGCACAATGTCATGTATGTGAGCATACTTATATGCTAAGAGACTCCAGTGAAGTCATTGAGATCTTATCTTCAGTGGTCACTGAATCAGATTTGAGGTCAGAATAGAAGAGAACTTGAAAACTGCTTAGCATTTGTACACCAACTATTATCTCTTAGTAAGAAGAGAGGCGGCCCAGCATACTAACCAATATTGGTAATGATGGACAATATGAGAAATGTGACTTTTTTTCCTTTAAAATTGTTAGATGGGTATCCATTTTCTTTGAGCATTTTCTTGACAGCACATATAGGGTAATTGAACACTGATAAAAACATACTCAACAAATAAAAAGTGCTGAAATGAAATGTTTGAGACCAGTATATTCATTGTACTTATATATCACATTGGAGGGTTTCACGTTTACTGATGAAAGTAGATGTGTAATGTTGAATTATACTTCATAAATTTGAATCGTGCTTATCTGTCTCTCTCTGGGAAGACAATGGTGCAGTCATACATAAAAGAGATTAGAACTTGTTTCCTTTTCATTATTTGGATGTTATTTAACTGGATAGCCCTGATGACTATCCTTAAATTGCAACTTTTGGATGTTTTAAATGTCCCTGATTTCTTACACCCTGCTCTTTGAGGGGCAAGAATATCCTATATCTTGTTTTAAAGACCTTAAAATGTCAAGTCCTTGATAAAGTTATTCTTCCATATGCATCCACTAGCAGTCACTGACAAAAATGGGTTACAGAGCCAGACAGACTTTCTGTTTGATTCAATGTGGCTCATCTTAGATACTTCTGTGTGTCCTGTTGGGATAGCTGGGATCCTTCAGGATGTACAGTTTACAGTTTGCCCATGATTTTCCTCTTAGGATTTATAGAGAAATTCTTGCTTTGCACATAACGATGCATAACACTTCTGCAGTGATCAGTGACATGCTACTGTCAGTACAGTTAGCAGGGGAGTCCTGTCGCCTGAAGATGAAACTAAGTAGGAAGATGAAGCCCAGCATGTCATACCAAATGGGGATTCCCATTCACTATTGTATATACGTACTGCTTCTAATCCTAAGTGAAACACATTGTTGTTATATATCCTCAAATAATGTTGGCATTTTGAGCAATTATTCGAAGTATATATGCCTGGCAACTAAACAGAGGGTCTGAAGTAGCTGAAGAATGCCAAGGTGAGCTGTGGAGGAAAAAGAACTGTTATGTGAGAAAGGTGAGCATGATCTCTGGCACATGGCTTTATAACACTGCCATGTTCCTGTCTTTGAGTGGATGACCTATCAAGACAGGGAAAGAGTTGGCAGGATAAAGGAAGTAGGTTAGAAAAGCTGCAGGAAGAATTGTACTGAAGAAAAGGCAAAGAAAAAGGAGAAAAGAGGAAGCAGTGACTATGGGTGTTATAAAAAAAAACAAACCCAAAATCTTGATAATTTAATGTAAATTTTATTCCTTTTTTATACGCATTCTTGAAATTATATTTCAACTTATGAGCACCTAAGGCAAAGGGGCTTTTTTATATAGTGTAGTAATTTTCAAGCCATTAGCCGTGCTTACGCCTCCAGCATTCCAGATTCCCAAGTGATATCCTGTCCTGTACCGATCAGGCCTTATCTCAGTACAATTTGATGTGTTCAACTGGCATGTCTTTAGGCCAGCATTACTTATGGTTATTTGAAAAATATATACACTGCCTCTCAAGTTACCTTTTTTCAAATTATAATGACATAAATGTAATTTAATATAGTAAAATATAATTGACAGGAAAAAATATTATTATATGGTGTACAGAATTGGGTAAACTGAAGTAAATGTGAATATCATGACTAATTAATGAAATTTTGTATTACAGTACATAAGGATTTACTATTATGATAATCTTTAGAATGGGTAAATTTCAGTTGCTTTGGGATGGTTTTTTAAATTTTTTTTCACATTGTTTATCTTTCAAATAAAAGCTTTTTTTTTTAATTAAATCTTGAGTGGCTGTGGGAAAAGCAGGAAAATGACTTTCTTTGATAGAAAACTTCTAATCAGAATGCAGAAAACTTGAAATTTCAACACAGTGCTAGATTTTCAAAAGTGATTATCAGATAGAGATGTGAAATTATGTTAACTTTCCATTCAATAATGCAAATTGGGCTGTTATTGATTCTTTTTCTAACTGTTTCTGAAAATAGACCTAAGCATCTACTTGTATTTTTACTTTTAAAATTTTTACCTTTTAAAGTTGTACAGCATTTATTTATCTAATTAAGAAATAAGCTTTATGTTCTATGTGTCTAGCCCATTTTCTAGATATTAAGGTCACAAACAAAAGTAATTTTTAAGTTCTATGTATGTTTTAACAGAGTTGCATTTTTGTTCAAACACTGCATGATAAAAATGCTACGTAAAAACTCACCTCATAAATAAATAAAATTTAAGGAACTTGCGTAGCTTGAGTTAAATTGTAATTTACCAACTCAGTATCTCTTAAGATCTTTTAATACAAATTTTAAGATACCAACAGTGAAATATATACTGATCTAAAAAGCATATGTTATTTGGAAATGAACTTTCATTTAATGGAGATTTTTCTCCCATTTTTTTAAATTTTCTGTTTGGAAAGATGAGGTTTGTTGGTTTGTAGTAGACACTATCATTAAAACTGTCACGAAAACTGTTACAACTTTTATCTTCATATATTTTAGGTAAATGTTTAAGTGCTCCCTTAGATAATAAAGGTTTATATAACTCTCTTGCAAATTCAGTTACTTTATAGACTGGAAACTTAAATGTTTTTGTAAGTTTAATCATCCAGTCAAACAGTGGAACAGGCTTCCTGGAGAGGTGGTTGATGCCCCAAGCCTGTCAGTGTTTAAGAGGCATTTGGACAAAGCGTCTCTTCTCTTCTCTTCTCTTCTCTTCTCTTCTCTTCTCTTCTCTTCTCTTCTCTTCTCTTCTCTTCTCTTCTCTTCTCTTCTCTTCTCTTCTCTTCTCTTCTCTTCTCTTCTCTTCTCTTCTCTTCTCTTCTCTTCTCTTCTCTTCTCTTCTCTTCTCTTCTCTTCTCTTCTCTCTTCCATTCCATTCCAATTTTTTATCCCTTACGATTTTACTGAATTTACCCTATACACAATCTTAACAAATTTACTTCCAGAACTACCCTAGTCCATCTGTACCTGACCTTCACAGAGCACATCTGCTGTCTTTGTAGCAGTTCTGTGAAGCAAGACATTCCTCTAGATTCAGAAGTCTTACATTCCACTATTTCCATATATACAGTCTGTGCAATATTTTGTGAAGCATTTTGTATCTCACAGCCACACAAGGTAGATGCTGTAGCTTGGTTTGCGTTGAATGGACTCGATGATCTTAAAGGTCTCTTCCAGTCTAAATGATTCAATGATTCTATGAATAGTTTTTTTTCTGTAAATAAACATAATCTGTAACTATTTCTGATAAATGCTTTTTTTTTCTAAATACATGCAAGATTTTTTTTTTTTTTAATTATTATTGGTACAGCCCAGAAAGTGTTGTAACACCTTTAATTTCTAGGAGCTTAAAGAAACAAGTGACAGAAGGGGGTGGGGAGGGGATTACACTGGCTTAACTGAATCAATTTCACCCATAGTGTGGGAGAAAAACTGACTACATTTTTGAGATCAAACGTGGAAAATTTCCCCAAGTGCAATTTACTGAGTTCACATGAGTAAAACATAAAGCCTCTTAATAGAATTAAAACTACTGTATAGAGTTTGTGCTACCTGTGCGCATCTGAATTTAGAAATATGATTGATCCTGTGATGCAAAGCGGACTGAGAAATCTTATTGGTGGTAAAACTGCAAGGGACTCTAATGCCAGGTGGTATCATTCAATGGGTTGTCTCAGAGTGGACTGCGTTTGTAGATGGAGCAGGCTTGTTCAATTGTAAGAAAAGTGATCTTGGCTCTTTAGGTATTATCTCTGATTAGCTGTGATGCTTGGAAATCTTACAAATCTTGTACATCAATTATGAAAGGTGTTTTTTTTTTTTTTACAGTACAAAGCTTCTTTCTCTTGTTACAGACTTGTGCCAGAAGCTCATTTCTGAGTGTGGTGACTATGGAAAAAGCAGTATTTCATTTTCTGTGGCCAAAGGGAATCTTATCAATCTTGAAAAGAAAGCAATAACTTGCTGGCTTGGGTCACTAAGGGATGACTTTGAACAGGGTTTACTTCCCTGCAGAGTTCCTTAATATGCAATAATATAACTCTTCTACTGTACTTCTGACTTTTAAACCCCTGGATGCTAAATGTTGAATACGGTATACCGACTAAAGCATTTCAATTGTCTTTTTCAGAACATGAGGGTACGAACAGTAAAAGGACAAGATTACTATTCTAAAACGGGAGCAAAATTCCATGGAAAAATGGAACAAAAATTTATTCTTGTTGACTGTAAGAAAGTCATATATGGTTCTTACAGGTAAGATCAGTTGCTGAGGTGTCCACGGAGGTGTCTCAGTGCCTCTCCTATCATGAATTTGTTTCTTTTCTGTTTCTTAAAATTCTTCCAGGCAACTCCATGGATAAATTTTATCATATTTTCTGTAATTTAACCTTCGATATTGATTGCAAACCAGCCAAACAGAGGGCTAAGTTTTTAGATCCTCTGTTAGTTTTCCAGTTTTTCTATTAGTTTTGTTAGTTTCTTTGAAAAAAAGGTATAGCTATTTACAGCTTTTGCTGTAACTGGAGAATTATTAATTATCTCCAGAAGAAGATTAAAAAAAATATTTCACAAGCTCTCTTGGATAATTCTTCCATGTAATAATCTTCTAAAGCTAACATTATAAATCTGTTCTATGGTGCTCTATAGTACATCATGGTCAAATTCAGAATTGCTAATGTTAAGTTGCCAAAGTCTCTCTTTAAAATTTCTTTATTCTACTTTCCATTTTATTTCCAGCGTATGTGTGCACAAAGCATAGGCTGGACAAACTTAAAACTTTGCAAAGCTGTAAAAAACCTAAGTTAAAGCAGAGACAGTTTTATCTTACACATTATTAAATATTTTCCTTCTTTTTGTGCTTCACGTTTTTCCTTTAGCCTACTGATTAGTTTCTGTCAGCATAGTGCCTGGGTGCCAGATCCACAGCCACTGACTTTCATAGATTTCCACCACTATAAGCTTTCAAAAATCTGACTTTTTATTTCCTCTGAGATTCGGCTAGCCCCGGATTCCTACCAATGTATATAAATGGTAGTGAAGTAAGTGATAAGCTGATGAATGAATTGATGTAAGAGAGTCCATGGAGAATCTATCTGCTTTGACATCTATACCCAGTGTTAAGAGTGTGAGAATGTGATAGTTTTTCTCAGTTCATTTTGAAATATAATACTGCTTTAAAACCTAGCACCACAGAGTCTGAAGTCATCATTTTCTGTAGAAATTAAGTTTGTTTTATAAAAGAACCTAATGTCCTAAAGTCTTTCTGAATTCTTAACCTCTAATCTTTCAAGGTCCCTTCCAGACCTTGGGATTCTGTGATTCTGTGAACTCAGTAAACAGATTTTTTGCAAATATTACAAAATATATTATTCTTAATTGTGAAAATTCATAAAAAACCTTATACACCACGATTTGATTTAATCTCAGTACGCTATTATGTCAAGAAAAATACAAAACTAACAAAGCAATTTAAATTACATCAACAATTTACCTGTTACCTAACATCCAGAAGATAAATGCCAATAAAACAAGTTCACTGATTTAAATTTTGCATGAAAATACGATTACAAAACAAATTTTCTCTTTGCTGTAATCCACTAATTTCATGCTTTTGACACCATGGTATTGGACTTGTTGAAACATCTTTAATATACATGTTAATGTATCTCATCTCATTTAGTAGCTCTAAAGTAACTATAGCTACTTAGCTTTAAGTCTGCGTTCAGCCTTTCCAAGTACATTAGAAATGAGGAAAAGTTCCTTCAATAGATATCACCATTGCAATTAAAAAATATGTTCCTATCCAATCTGGTGTGCATAGCAGAAAATGTGAACTTTCTAACAGTTCCAAAGGACATCTCTTTAAAAATACATTTAAAGTGATATACATTCAGAACTGTTGAAGTAGTTCTGCTTATTATTTCAGACATGGGTTTTGTTTCACAACATAACTACACATTAAGATTCTCTGACTCAAGAGGAAACACAGTGAGTCTAGTCAATCACAGCTTAGTCTTTGTAGAAGTAATTTTGCTCGTTTGGGTATTTGTACTCCTCTATTCTACATTTGTGAATACTTTCTTTGCACTATCTACTTTTTATAAGGGCAATTAAGTAGTTACAAACTCTCCCCTGCTCCCACTGAAAGCGGTGGAAAGTCTCCAGCTGAGTTCAACGGGTATTAGATTACACATTTGAAATCTAATGCCCACAATTTATTTATTTGGAAAGTATTTGTGTGACGCCTTTCTTAAGGACCACTGTAGTATTTGTTCAGAAGAACTGTTTCTAATGGTCAATTTTTTCTTCTTTCAGCTTTATGTGGTCATTTGAAAAAACCAACCTCAGTATGGTTCAAGTTATCACAGGACAGCTGGTGGAATCCTTTGATGAAGAGTTTAGGACACTGTATGCCCGGTCTTCTGTTCCTAGTTCATTTGCCCCAGAACTAGTGCGGGTAAACAGTCGTAGGACACTCTGGGAGAACGATACGTACCAACATTCAGTGTCTTCCTTGGCTTCAGTTTCTAGCCAAAGAAACCTTTTCGGTAGGCAGGACAAGATTCTCAAGATGGATCCTGTTTGTTGGAAAGCTCATGGAAGATATCCAGTAAATGAAATAGATAAATTCGGCTTGAGAAGTCAAGCCTATAATAAGCAACCGTTTCATCCAGGTTTTAATGTGCAAAATCCAATCCAGCAGTATCAGCCTAGTGAAAAGAACGAGCACTGGAAGAGACATAGTTATGCTGGGGAGAAGCCAGAAAGGACACCTTACCTGTTGCTCAACAGAGCCATTAATAGAGCCAACAATCCATCAAATAGTTGGAAGATGCCATCTGACAGCCTTAGTATCGTTTCTTCGTTACGAGGAGGATACGCAAATAACTACAACACACCCCAGCAAAGTTTTGCCGATCAGTTTGCACGACCCAAGGTAAATCTTGCAGAAAGAAACTCAATTGTACGGAGGTCTTTTAATGGGACAGACAATCACATCCGCCACCTGCAGCAAAGGATGCCGACCCTCGAACACACAACAAAGTCATTCCTACGTAACTGGCGAATAAAGTCATACCTAAATGATCATTCAGACTATCCAGCAGAGCCTAATGGGTCAGCCTTGGGTGACAGATACGATAGCTATGACACGCCTGAAAATATTAAAGCTCATGCGCTTTATTCTCATTCTCGCTTACGGTCGTCCTTGGTGTTTCAGCCAACTTTACCTGAACAGCAGGAGGTAAGCAGCTGTGCAAGTTCTTCCAATTCAACTATAATTGGGTCGGAGGGAAGTGCAACACCTAAAGGGACATCTAATCATGCTCCGAGTGTGGAAAATGGAACAGATAAGGTTTTAGAAGAGCTTAGCACAAATGTCCCACTTAAATCAGATGCAGCGAAAGACCACAGAATTCATATTGCAGACAACACAAAACCTAGTGTAAATTCAAATGCAGTGGGTGACTCATCACTCTATTTGTATGCAACACTGTGTGCAGACAAACATGCAGAAACTTTGAAGAACCTTCAAAATGAAAATATGCTAAAAAGGAGAAGTTTCCCCATGTTTAATTCAAAGTCCATATTAGACCCTAGTGCCAACAAACATGCATCCAGTTATGTTTACAGCACGCTGACTAGGCATAGACTTAAGCAGCCAGTTAGTCCAAAACTTCCAGAAGACATGCTGAAGAGCTCTAAAAGTTTGCACAATGTGACCAACCACTTGCCACAGGAGGAAAAGAACCTCAAAGGAGAACTTAAGAGCCCAACTGCTAGCAAGGCAATCTCTATGGCTGCTCTCACTGAAGCTAGCAAGGAGGAGTCTAGTAAGGATTGTACATCAAAGAAAGAAAGTAAGAATTCCCCAAGTTTTCTAAAGAAAGGATCCCAGAAATTGCGGTCACTTCTTAATCTCACACCAGACAAAAAGGAAAGCTTGTCAAAAAACAAAGGTCCTGCCTTTTACAGAATGTGTAGTAGTTCTGACACATTGGTTTCTGAAGAAGAGAATCAAAAACCAAAGGTGTCTGAGAATAAGACAGATTCTTCCCCAAGGAGAAAGAGAAACACATCATCAAATTCTCAAGGCAGCTTGAACAGAAGTAAAGAAGATGTCACCGGGAGCCCGACAAAGTCTCCAAAGTCTCCAAAATCACCGAAACCTCAAAAACCTCCATCTGATGAGAGCAATAAGAAATGTCCTCTCTTGTGCCCTCTTGAAAGTAAGTTCATAGAAACCGCAGGAGATGCATCTACACCAAGATTTAATACAGAACAGATTCAGTATCAAGATGTAAAGGAGGTCACCACAAACACTGCTCCTGAAAGTGCCCCTGTTTCTGCTCTTCAAAGGGCAAGTTCAATGACTCCACAGCTGGCAAGCTCCAAACGCCAAGAGGAGCTGAGGTCACGTCTGAGCGAAAGGCGTGTATATAGTCGCTTTGAACCCTTCTGTAAGATGGAGAACACCAGCCAGCCTGCAGGAAATGCACCCAACAGCAGCTCACATCTCTCGGATATCAAAAGCAAGACCTTGGGGAATAATTATGGCAGGAGTAATCACATGGTCAGCTACAACTCAACCGCTTACCATCCATTGCAGCCCAATGAAAATAAGCTGAGAGGCTTTATGCAAAAGTTTGGGAACTTCCTACACAAAAACAAGTAAAACTTCTGTTGATTATATTGAAACACAGCAAAAGTAGCAAAGATGTACATAATCGTAACCAGACAAGACTGATGGGCAAAGTTTGAGGAGCTTACTTGGTTTTCTTCCTGGGTCTAAAATATTGAGATGAATGTACATATTTTTGCATAATTATCTTACAATTGTTATACCTAAGTCTTTACAGAAATTCTGTGTTCAGAAGATGTTTCAAGGGAGTTGTTTATAGTGTTTATATTGTAAGATTAATTTTATACATTTTCCTTGTGAAATAAGTACATACGAGCATATTGAAAGATTAATTAAGCGTGAGGGGAAAAAAAAGATGGAGGGTGTTTTTAAACTTCAAATAGTACTGTTTCCAAAGATTTGTCCTTTAAAAATAGGATAGCACTATGGCTTACATTTTTTCAGCATTTATGAACACTTTCAAATGATAAACACAAATGTTAATGCATTGCATGTTTCTTCTCTTTAAACTGATTTTTGAAAATCTCCTTTAGGCTTCATTGTGTTAATAGCAATAGATAGCATCTATTGAACTGTTTGGGTGGCAGATGGATCTGTCTTAGTTTATTGACTTTTCCATGTAATATGGTATTTTTCTGAAGTATTTGGCATGTGGATCTTCAAGTGACCTTAATCTGAGCTTTCACAGACCTGTTTACATGGTAAAACTAGTGTGAATGTAAAATGAATGTTAAAAAAATTATAAAAAGGTGCCTTAAACATAACTTACAACAGATTTAAATTTCAATGGGTTATTTACATTTGTATATCATGCCAGTATTCTGTAATGTATTCTGAAAATATCTCTTTGTTAAGTTTTGTTTCAAAACAAACTGATGTTTCAAAAAAAAACCCCAATTGCCTGTGGACTTCCATTTCTCAGGTAAGTTACTGAGTTTCACATGCACCAGCCTGGTTTAATTAGATATATTTGCAACCTATTTTTTTAAATAAGATTGCAAGTGCTTAAACTAGGCATATGAGGGCGATTGCAGTCTCAACCCTGCATGCCTTATGTCAGAAGGAATATTACAAGGCTGGGAGCAATTTTGCATCTAAATATTGAATTTGCAAGCCAAAGAAAGTATCAGTGAAGGGTGATAACAGCAAATGTTTAACCTTAATGAATGTATTTAGACACTTAACTGCAGTCTAAGGAATGCATTTTTGTTTGTCTGAGCCTCTCAGTCGTAAAAAATTTCCTGATGTTAAGTGACTATGCCAGGTTAGTGCCTACAGAAAACACAGACAGAGTGATATGTTTGGGCATCCACTTCTCATCTGTAGTGAGTAGCCAGAACATCCATCTGGCTCACACCCTCCTGGATGTGGAGTTTGTCTCTTTTAAGAGTGCCATAACCGTTTAGATGCAAGATGCTCTGCGACAGTTCTGTTCCAAATTCAGAGACTTGGGGAAATTCATTGCTGAAAGTTTATAATTCTTATACATGATCTTCATGTTTCAGGAGCATGTTTCAGGAGACCATTTCACTCTTACATCCAAAAGGTCCTACAGTGTTCTATGGAAAAGTCCCACTATGAATGTCCTGGCTTTGTTCTATAGAAAGAAACTTCAAAAAGGCATTTCATGCACCAGCTATATCAAGTTCATTTCTCTTCTACCTGTGGCCCTGGAAAGAGATTTTATATGGAGATGTACTCACTGAGAACTTGCTCTGGCTATTGTGAACTCACTGTAGTTACTGTCAGTGATTTCAGTGAAGCAATGTCAGCTTTTTTTACAAACTGTTTCTCAGCAACCTTATTAAGCTGATGCATTATAGCAGTAACTGTCACTGTGTGAATGGTGTTTTTGAGAGTGAAAGTCTTGCATCTCAGTCCTCTGTTAAAAGTTCAGGTCTCCTCTTTACCTTTGACCATAGAAGAGATTTTATTAATTTCTTTATGAACACTGCTTTGTTCACTCTTTGCTGAGATACCATAGTTGGTATTTTTCACAAATGAATATTTATACTGAAATATTCTGTCCTGACAAAGGTAGCATTTTCAGACCTGAGGCTAGGAGTGTCTTCTTAGTACTCCAGACATCTTTTCAGTATAGGCACAACATGCTTCCACAGCTGTGCTGCCTACAGCAATGCAGTACTCTAGATTAATATTTTTTATCAGGGCAGACAGTTATTCAGGATAGTGCCTGAATCAACAGTGCGGCAAAGGAGATTAAGGCACAAGTGGTACTTGAAATGGTGGGAGTAGGTTTCAGAAGGATCTTTAGTTTTCCCTCGTACTTACGTGAGCTGCGACATAAGCTTGTAGGAATCACTATAGTTGGGAAGGAAATGAGAGAAAGACATTAAGGGTCTTGGGGCAAGTTTTGAAGTGACAGGGCTTCCCATTTTGTAGTACACTTTGCGAAACCTATTTTTATACAACTTGGAAATATTTTATTGTATTTTTCAAAGCAGATTGCTAATTAGAGAGTCTGGAGAAGGCAGATATTTTAATTTACCAAGTCATCTATGTTTATAGATAAGTACTGCTGTTTTGTACCTACATAGAATATTAAGATCCCTCAGTGAACCGCCTGCTCACAGAGTTAATAATGAAAAAATAATAGTCACAATAGAACTAGGGTAGATTTTTTTTCATTTTCATACTTCTCCTCAGAGATCCTGCATAGGAATCATAGAATTGTAGAATGGTAGGGGTTGGAAGGCACCTTTAGAGATCATCTAGTCCAACCCTCCTGCAGAAGCAGGTCCACCTAGATCAGGTTGCATAGGAACATGTCCAGGTGGGTCTTGAAGACCTCCAAGGAAGGAGACTCCACAACCCCTCTGGGCAGCCTGTGCCAGGGCTCCCTCACCTGAACAGTGAAATAGTTTTTTCTTATGTTTAAATGGAACTTTTTGTGTTCCAGCTTCATCCCATTACCCCTTGTCCTGTTGCTAGATACAATAGAAAAAAGGGATGCCCCAACCTCCTGACACACACTATTTAATGTGGCTACACAAAGGCCTGATCTGAGGTTCATTGAAATGAATGCAAAAGACCAGCACAAGCCTCAGTGGAAGTAGGATCAGACCCTTAATGTACTGACATCACTACTTTAGAGATGTTACAGTACCTGATGCTACCTGGGGAGCAAGAAGCTCTGACACCATAGGAAGAGCAACCCAATGTCCTGCCTGCAGCTGCAACTTCGAAGGTGGGGGAGCACACTGGGGAGCTCCACAGGTGGTGCAAAGACCAACTCTTACTGTTATATATTTATTTCCTCAGAAAGGAAAAGTAGAGATCGGGGGGAATATACCTGCATCAGCAAAGAAAAGAATATGCACATTTCTGGAGGGAAAAATGGAGTTTCTATTTTTTTAACTTCCTTTTCACAAAGCTTGTCTTGGTGTTTCTGCTTTTCCAAGTAGAGGCGTTTCATTCGACGTGTCCTAAATGTGCTCTGCACACTGCAGATGTGTTACACCCTGCACACACCCAATGCATTCCCAGTTTTGTAAGGCTCTGAAGTAATAGCTGTTGTTGTGCATGGCGGTCATTTGACCAAATGAATTGGGAGTTAACCCATTAAAAAGTGATGTGTTGTTTTCCATATTAAATGAAATTTCATTAGCACCGTGGTAGACCTGGGAGCGTGGCCGTGCAAAAGCTGATCAGTTAGGCAATATAGAGAGTGGCCCTCAGGAGCACTGGCAGATAAAAGCTTCTTGCATGGTGCCCATCATAAATCACCTCTACATACAGTCAAAATACCCAGTGGATCAATTGCTTCATCTATTCAGCCTTGTGATAAACAATTCTTACAGCTTCAGATTGCAAAATGTTGGTTGTTCTCTTACTACTGAGCTTGCACTGCACTCTTTCTTTACACTGAGTTCGTATTTGTTACATGAATAAAGGTAAAAACTTGAGAAAGAATAAATTTCCAGCCGTCTAATACTTGAGGGTAGTAGCATGTATTACAAACCTTGCAAGAAAAAAACATAAGGCAGTAAATATTTTTGCATTGATAGGTGAAAAAGTACTATAAATAGAGAAAGAAATGATCATTTTTTTGCTTTCTGAAATGTGTTAGGAAATGTTGGCATTTATAGAAGTACTCATAAGAAAAACACCAAAACTTGTTGCAAGACAATGTAAAAATAACATTTCCAATGACTCCACTAAGCTGTATGATAAACATGGGTTTTTTTCATGTGTAGCATTATGTAGCTGTACAACCAGCAAGTAGTTTTGCAAATGTGTGTAATGCAGAGAGATCAGTAAGATTGCTGGGGTACTACTGTAATTTGTTCCCCGTATCAATATTGTACTGCACAGTACAGTATTTTGAAGGGTTTTTTAATTTGTTTTCATTTAAGTCAGGAGAGAGCAACAAAAAGCTTCACTAGTTCACAGGTAATTGAGACATTTTACTCCGATTTTGTCTTCTCTTGCATGAGCGTGTATTCCATTAGCACCTTGGTGACAAGAGAGGAGGCTGCAGTGCTCAAAAGGCTGTCTTACCATTTCATTCTTTATTTTATACAGGTGCTTATAGATGTCTTGATACCTTGCCAGAAGGTCTGAAATTTTTCATAATTTCCAAGTCAAAGCTAGAGCTGCAGTTAGGTCTCCATTTTTCACATTTTGATGTGATGCTAAAGACATGTTGCATGTTCTCTTAGTTGTTTTCTATCTTGAAAAACAGGATGGAACAAAACATTTGCTCTTGGACAGCTTAGAACAGAGATGCTTTTCTGTTAAGCAGAGCTAGTAGTGCAGATTTCTACTTCAGTGATGCTGACTACTTAAGTTTCAATCCCTTTAACCTACTACTTGCTTAGAATGATCCGCTCCCCGAGCACCCCAGGTCAGTATTTACGAGCAATTTTCATAGATGTAACATTTTTTAAAGTGATCAAGTCCTGTTTCTGAGAAGCAAGGGGATATAGGGGACCAAATTCCCAAATGAGTCTTTATGTGTCTTGAAAATATCTTTTTGTAATTCTGGAAGAGAATCTGGTTTACTAAAATGGTTGGACATCCCGTCAGAAGGAACCGCTGAGACGACTATGCATCTGTCTCCCAGCACGTGTTATGCTAACTGAAAACTCCATGGCTTAGTGCAAAAGATAGTGGAGGGTCAAAATAAGAATTTCTGATAAGAGACCCATGAAACATGTTTTATTTTTATAGTGTTGCTTCCATATGTAAATATAGCTGGGGAAAAAAAAAATTGCTTTTCTCTCCAAAGCAGAAGTTTATAACAATTGAAGTAGAAAGAGTTTTAAAGACTATCCACCAGCAGTGTTTTATTTTGTTTGAGAAGGGAATGCAACTCATTAACATTCAAGCACAGGACTCTTACATGACATTTGTACACTGTCTGCTCTTGCCTCAGTAAACAATCGATGTGCTCAAAATTCAGATTGTCTACAGCTTCCCAAGCCTTTGAATAATACTCTGAAGAACCGATCCAGTGAGGCATTAAACCCATGCTTAGCTTCTTAAACTAGGCAGCCCCTGGATGAAGCGTAACGCCAGACACACATGTTTGTTAGATTTTTATATTAAAAAATCTCAGTGTAGTCCTGGATGATGTATTTTGGAAAACTGTTGAATATGGGGTTTCATTTTTTAGTTTGGATCATGTCTAATTTTGGCCTATGGCAGCGCTACATTTTTATATTATACCTGGTATATTTCTTCCAAATGTCATACGTGCTTGTATTAAAATACCATTTTTCTGGTTCCAGAGTTTAGATCAATCTTTCCCAGTGCAGGATCTATGGATCCTTGGTGATGCAGAAGATCTCAAAGAGTGACATAGAAGTGAACTCAGATGACGAAAACCACAACCAGACAAAACAGAAAAGCACTTGCATGTATTTCCACATACAGCAAGGGAAGAAAGTAAAATTTGAAGATAAAGTTGTAAGTGTACATTCATAATGTACTTTTTACCAGTTGAAAATGAAAGCTGGTACACCAATGCTACAGGGGAAAAAAAATCAGGTACTCTTTGATTAAGAAAAGCTGATCTAGATGATGTAAAAGAAGTACGAGGGGTGCTATAACCATACAAATCCATAAACCGTGCAAGAATAGGTTTTACTGGGTAATTGTCGGGGGGGGAGTGCAGGGTGAGGAGGAAAGAAGGGAATTCCATGAAGTTGATTTCAGTTCTGAGAGGTGTAAAACACTTTGCTGGTTTCATTTAAAATTACCACTTCTTTAAAGATGAAATTTCTGGATTTCATAGCAGCTATGTTATGGATATACTGTGTATGTACAGATACAAATGAAAAATTGTCTTGAAATAATTTATTCCTTTATTTTTTACCAAATAAAATGTTTCTTTTAAAGCTCAACTCATTCCCTTGTTCTTGTTTTCACTTAGAATCATAGAATCATAGAACGGTGGGGGTTGGAAGGGACCTTTAGAGATCATCTAGTCCAACCCCCCTGCAGAAGCAAGGTCACCTAGATCCGGCTGCATAGGAACATGTCCAGGTGGATCTTGAAGACCTCCAAGGAAGGAGACTTCACAACCCCTCTGGGCAGCCTGTGCCAGGGCTCCCTCACCCTCACAGTGAAACAGTTTTTTCTTACATTTAAGTGCAACTTTTTGTGTTCCAGCTTCATCCCATTACCCCTTGTCCTGTTGATAGCTACTATAGACAAAAGCGATGCCCCAGCCTCCTGACACCCACCATTTAGATGTTTGTAAATGTTAATAAGATCTCCCCTCAATCTCCTCTTCTCCAGACTAAACAGCCCCAGTTCCCGCAGCCTTTCCTCATATGAAAGATGTTCCAGTCCCCTGATCATCTTGGTGGCCCTGCGCTGGACTCTCTCCAGCACTTCCCTGTCCCTCTTGAGCTGAGGAGCCCAGAACTGGACACAGGACTCCAGATGAGGCCTCACCAGGGCAGAGCAGAGGGGGAGAAGAACCTCCTTTGACTTGCTGCCCGCACTCCTCTTGATACATCCCAGGATATCATTGGCCTTCTTGGCCATGAGGGCAGATTGCTGGCTCATATTTAGCTTATTATCAATCAGGACTCCCAGGTCTCTCTCTGCAGAGCTGCTCTTCAGCAGTTCAATCCCCAGCCTGTACTGGTGCGTGGGATTGTTCCTACCCAAATGCAGGACTCTGCACTTGTCCTTGTTGAACCTCATGAGGTTCCTCTCTGCCCAACTCTCAAGCCAGTCGAGATCCCACTAAACGGCAGCACAGCCTTCTGGGGAATCAGCCAGTTCTCCCAGTTTGGTCTCATCAGCGAACTTGCTGAGGGTACACTGTCCCCTTATCCAGGCCTTGCTCATACTGTTATTAACTTTTCTCATTTCAAAATATGCATCTTTTTTAAATGCTGCCATCAGTTATGTTGAATGAAGTGCCATAAACTGAGGTCTCAAAGCTTACTTTGTGGCATCATCACTGTTTATGCATCTGCTGCCCATTCTACAAGATCAAGAGTCCACCTAAACGACAGAGAAAGGATCACAGCCAACATCACTTCAGTGTAAAATTTCCACAGTAATAACAACAACAACAATAAGCTAGATCAAAAAGTAAACAAGGTAAAGTCAACTGTGTTAGCATCCCATGTTTACTTACAGAACCTTGTATCACTTCATTGCTCTGACATTTCGCATCTGTTTGCCTTCCCTGTTAATTCTGCCTCACTAGTGATGTCAGGTTCAATAGGCTTTGCTGTGTCCTCCTTTCATCTGCACCTTAACTTCCTCTTTCCTATTTACATAAAAAATCCTTCAGAAATCTGTTTGCATACCTCTTGCCTTCAAAATGTTATTGGTAATAATCACTTCCATCGCATTGCCTGAGAAAATGAGTTTCAGACAACTCCATGCATGAGTGCATGCTACTATTGAATGGCTAATGAGAAATTGATTTTGAATCCTGAATATTTGCTCAGTGCAAAACTGGTAGGAAACAACAACCTTTCTGAACAGCTTAGGATTTATATTTAGACTTAATGATGGGAGGAAATGAAGAGAGAAAGTGAAAAGTTTAAAAGACAAAAGTTACGAAACAGTGAGGTGGTTACTCAGTTACCACACATGAAAACTTTGATGGTTGGGACTGCAGCAGTATATGTGCAGGCACAAATGCATGTACCTGTGTAATACCAAGGCTTCAGTAATATAAGTAAAATTCATCTCAGTTGATTGAGCTCAAACCTTTTCACAGTTCCAACACAAAAGAAGTCATATAACTCCCATCTCCTTCCTGTTTTCCACACTTAGGTCCAACCTGAACTTACCCTGCCAGCAGCTCTGTCTGCAGCATTTAGCATTGTTAGGTAAATATTAAAAACCCTGAACCTTTTCATTTTCTGGACATACCAATTGGATTGGGGAGGAAGCTATGCCTATTGCCAAATGAGGACAGACTGATGACCATATGAGTTGCAGATTTCTAATAGGAAAGTATTTGTGCGCCCTTTGTTACTGAAAAATAAAATGTGTCATATCTTGACAAAACATTGTTGAAAACTAGATAGAGTGAGTTATGGCAGAATTCCTTGCATTTTGAAGAATTCCTCATAGCTGAGCTAGAGCTGTCATCCTCTTTTGGGAAGTGGGAAGCCCAGGATTGTGCTGTTCTTTCACACTGAAGTACCTCTGGGTGCAGATATGGGTGTCTCCCCATTTTACCTCCACCCAGTTCCACTGCCTTGAATGAATCAATAATGTGAGTGACTTGAAAATCTTGCTTCTGTTAAGAGCCTTAAAACATGTCACTCTTGATATTGCAGATCTTTATGTAATAAACAGATTATCTCAAAAATGGCCAACTTCATATTTGAGACCTCCAGTTATTTTTTATCTCTAAGTAGTAGCTAGTGGTACTTGGGGCACTATATTCTGATAAGTGTCGATATCTAGTCAACACTTAAAAAAGATGCTTCATTACTCTTCAGACACAAAGGCCAGTTTCAAACCCATCAGACACAGACTTCCCAATTGCTTTATTTAACTTACTCCTCAAAATAAAAATATATCAGAGTTTTCCAAGGTGGGACAGAGAGTCAAGTTGTACAGCTTGGTACAGCTTTGTTGAAGTCCATGGATGCTTGCATTTGCAAAGCTTAAAACTTGGTCGTTAAGTGGACAAGTCAATGAGACAGCCAGAACTAGGAGTCAGGGTGCTCTTGGAATCTCCTCATGTTTTCTCTACTTAAAGCATTACACAGATCAATATGAGCCATAGGGAAGTGAGTAGTTGCTGAATATTTATTCTCACACTGATTAGCCTGACAGCCAGAGAAGTGTTGTAAAGGTATTATGAATACCCCAAGATTCATATCCTCTGTGTCTTCTTTTCTGGGCAATGCAAGTGCTGTAGCAAAAACACACATGGAGCTAGATTCAAAAAAAAGAGATTTGGGAAGATCAGAAACCTGTTTGTCAGCAGATTTCGTTCCCATGCTCTACATAAAAATCCATGAGGACAACATCTGTCACTGGTTACTTGTCACTTAAATAAGTATACATTGGGCTTGTAGTTATTTCCTTGATACTCATCTCTGACTCAGATTGTGCTTGCACTGTGAATTCCTAGTAGTGGTGGGAATATTTTGAAGAAATGTAAGTATTTCACATTGGAGCCTCTCTGTCATTGTCCGAGGGATCATGCCATCATCCTCTGATGCTTCAAAGGATTAGGCAGAGACAGGATCACAAATCACAGATCTAAAAAGAGTGTCCTTCCTACTTGCTGTGAAGACATAAGCTGCAAGAGAGAAACGTGCCTCCCTCTGCAGATTTCAAGGATGAATGTTCTACAACCCAGCTTTTTTTCCATCTTCATTTTCATTTGTCATACAATGTGCAGACTTAAAGCAATAAAACTGCCCAAACAATAAAGTAGGGAACCTTTAGGAGATTATAAACAGAATGAAAGTTTTGCCTTGAGCATTTTTTTCCTTTTTTTCTCCCCACTCACCTCACAGATATGACCAGAGAGCAAAAAGCAATGAAAATGAAGAGTAAACCAGAGGACACTTTTCTGTCTTGTTCATGTTCGTACTTTTTCTTCTACCAGGGCTTATCCACTATGTACTGGGTTTAGCTCTCTTCTGAGAACCTGTGGGCTCAAGTTGTACTCCTTACACCAGTCTTCACATCCACCTTTCAAAGACTTGTGTTAACTCCCCATTTATAACATTTTTTATTCACTCTGCTGAGGAATTTTTAAAACAGAATCTGTACTAAAACACTATTTTCATGAGGAGTATCACTTGTTAAAGAGCTCATATTTTGAAAGTTATATATGTATATCTGTATACATACATTTATTTTCCAGCTTCATCACCTCTAAAGACATCAAATATATTCAACAATGTTCTACAATTCAAAAGAGATTACTTTCTCAGTAGATAGAAATTTACAGTCTATAATCTTTAAGTTAACGGGCAATATTTTATTCAGTTCAAAAGCCAATAATTTGTTTGAATTATTTTCAGATCAATTATTTATAAGAAGTTTAATCTCATGACCTTAAGAGATGAATAGTAAATAAAGTTGACAGCTGACAGTTGGAATTCAATCAACATTTACTTCATTTGCATTTCCCTGAGCAAGCACTATTAAACCTCATCAAAAAGAGTGAGCGTTAAAGTGATACACACTTGCATAAGGTCTGACATACACCTGTTTGTACTGACCCAGTAGCATTAGAAAGAAATAAACAACAGCAGATGTTATAAATCTTTAATGCAAGATATTAAAAATCATGGCAGGGATTTGGAAATTTAAGTCCTGTTTTTGAAATCACTGAGACAACAGACTTTTTGGTTGGGAGAGTAGAGAGGGAGAAGCAGTTAAGCACTGTGTCTGGACTTACTCTTTATATTTTGCAGATAAACATACCTTGAATAAGACCGTGCTCAACTCTTCCCAATATATTAGGGAGAGAGACAATTAATTTTAAATTCTGTAAAGCCTGCAAATTACTTGTATGATTGTGGAAAGGATGCCTTCAGTCACATGTTGAGAGACCAAGGATTCACATCTGAGTCTGCACTTCAGAAAGGGCATATTTCTAGGGAATAGGCAGGAATTTTGGTCACGTGGACAACTTGGAGAGCTTATTTTTAAAAGAATATCAGGAATTCATCTTTAGATTGCAAATATTAGAAATTCTAAATAATAAACAATTTAAAAAAGACCCAAGAATAATGGGGGAGGGTGTAAAAAATGTTACATTCTTCAAGCTAAAACACATTTTATTAATTAATAAAATCTCTTTCTTTGAGTTTTGCACAAATTCCCTCCATTACCATGACTGCCCTGGGTTCCAAAATGATAGAAACACAAAAGACATGACCTTGCAAACTTTAACTCCCTCAAGTTTCAAGCAGTATACCATGAAGCATATTTTATCATCTCCCTTCACAATTTTTTTTCCCCTTACTTGAGATGCAAGAGCCAATATGCCCTTGAAACCTTTAGATGATTTTAGTGAGAGGAACTGTGAGTCAAAGCATTTATATCATAATACTTGCATGCACATCTATAAAACTCTTAATTAAATGGGAAAAAGAATCATAGAAGAGAAAGAGGTATTAATCCCCCCATCTGTCTGAGGCAGCCAAAATGTACATTGGCATATCTTAATTCGCTGCCAGAGGCAAGCCAAATTTGCAGCAGTTTGAAGTGCCAAACAAAATCAAGAGATAACTGAAAATATTATAAATTTCAGGCTAGCATTTGACACAGAGCACCATGCTTACCTGCATCTTTAGTCTATAAACAAAAATCTCAGAAAATTACTATAGTTAAAACCCCCTGTTATTTGTGTGAGTGTAGTTGGGTGAACTTCTCTCCAAATGCTCTGTACCTATCTCCTATCCTCTATAATTGTTTCTATTTATTTTTTTCAAGTGTGGAGCTCAAATCTATTTAAAGAATACCTGCATTTATTTGGCTAAACAGTTAAAAAATCCAGTCCCAAAATCTCTTGATGTTGATGAATGAACACACCAGATTTCTGTGAGATTTCTGTTACTGGCAGGTGAGCAACCATCTCTTAAACATCTCATGGGACATTGACTCCAGCACCAACCTGGGTAGCCCATTTCAATGCCTGACAACCCTTCAAGGAAAGAAATTCCTCCTCATATCCAGCCTGAACCTCCCTTGGCACAACTTGAGGCCATTTCTTCTATTGCTTGTTACTAGGGAGAACAGACCAACTCCCGCCTCACTAAAACTTCCTTTCAGGTAGTTGCAGAGAGTGATAAGGTCTCCCCTGAGCCTTCTTTTCTCCAGGCTAAACAGCCCCAGGTCCCTCAGCCATTCCTCATATGAGACATGCTCCAATCCTTTCCTAGCCTGGTAGCCCAGCTCTGGATCCTCTGCAGGACCTCAATGTCCTTCATGTTCAGCCACTGTCAACCAACACTCCCAGGTCTCTGCCTGGCAGCTTCAGTCACTCCTCCCCAAGCCTGTAGCACTGCTGGGGGTTGTTGTGGCTCAAGTGCAGGACCTGGCACTTGGCTTTATTGAAACTCATGGCATTGGCCCAGTCATCCAGTCTATCTAGATCTCTCTATAAATCTTCCCTACCCTCAAGCAGACCAACACTTCCACCCAGCTTGGTGTCATCTGCAAACTTATTATGGGTGCACTCTATCCTCTCACCCAGATCATTAATGAAGATGTTAAACAGGAGTGGCCCCAGCACTGACCCCTGGGCAACACCAGTCGGGACCGGCAACCAACTGGGTTTAACTCCATTGACCACAACTCAGTGGACTCAACCATCTAACCAGTTTTTCACCCAGGAGAGTGTGTGCCCATCCAAGCCAAGAACAGCCAATATCTCTAAGAGAGTGCTGTGGGAAACAGTGTGAAATGCCTTCCTAAAGTCAAGGCAGACAACATCCAACAAGTGGGTCACCCTGTCATAGAAGGAGATCAGGTTTGTTAAACAGGACCTGCCCTTCATAAACCCGTGCTGACTGGGCCTGATCACCTGGTTGTCCTGCATGTGCTGCATAATAGAACTTAGGATGATCTGCTCCATCATTTTCCTGGGCACTGAAGTCCAACTGACAGGCCTGTAATTTCCTGGATCATCCTTCTATCCCTTCTTATATATGGATGTTACATTGGCTGACTTCCAATCAGATGTGACCTCCCCAGTCAGCCAGGGCTGCTGATAAATGATGGACAGTGGCTTGGATGCATATTCCCTGGATAGATGAAAAACTACAGGTGAATCATAAAATAAAAATAGTCCAAATGGATGAGTTCTCCTTGCTGTTAAACAGAGGTAATAATGAATTAATTACTGCAGCTAATACTAAAGCCTACAGCTGCTACATCTAAATAACAGAGAGGCAATTTCTATGCTGATTTATACCCAAGAGAGGGCAGTTTCAAGTCCTGATTTTCAGGATGGGCAATATTTCAAATGAAGGAGTGGACTAGCCCTTGGGAGATTGAGATTCAGCAGTTCTACAGTTTTCTTACGTTGCCAGCTAAGGCTTGATTTCTAAGCGAGCTATGCAACCATATTTTTGTATCACTTGTTTGTCCTCTAAGCTAAAATAAAGAAGCAGAGCTGGATGCAACAATGAAAAGACAAGACTCCTTCTTCCCCTGAATAAATGCCTCTATCAGCAGGCACCTCAGTTTTGTACTTATCTATTTGCTGCCAGATGGCTCAGCTTCAACAATGATGCTCCTACAGGAGTAGTCTTGACGAGCTAGTGATTTCCCCTTAGCCTTGTGTGAACCTCCTGCATCAGCCAGGGACACATGAAGACCAAGCATAGATGGATCAGGTACCTCAAGTGCAATAAAAGGAGGAAAGATTAACTGATAAGTTTCAAAAGCGTATCTGTCAGAGAGATGATGATTCTCCCTCTGCCAGTAAGATCCAGGCCCCTCAGGGGTGACTAAAAGCAAACGTTAAGTGATCAGAAAATTGTAATACTGAACGTTGGCTGAGCTCCTATGAATTCTCAGTCAGACTGAAGCCAGGCTGGCCCTTGAGGCTTAAATATTTGGACTGATGTGAATAAAACGCATACTGTACGGGTAGTACTTTTGCTGTCCTGGTGTCTGGTCCATTTTTACTCTTCTCTGTACATAGTAACCTCAATGCAAAAAGAAAAGAAAAAAACCCATTTCCATTTACCTCTGCACCTTTCCAGGGACAAGTCGCAATCTTCCTTTGTGCCTATGCTGCAGTCTTCTTTTCTTTCTGTCTAATCAGTAAGAGATCTTAAATTGCCCCTTAATATATCGGTTTTTAAAATTTTCTGAGTTATATGCATTAAAACCTTCAAGACAGAGCACTGAATAAGTTTCTCTTGCTTCATTGTTTGGCTGAACTTCTTTCATAACTTACAACTAGGTTTATTTTAATAGGCTAGGTCTAACTCCATAGGCCTGTGCAAGAGACAGAAACAACTGTGCTGTGTAAATCACTTTTGACATTAGCCTTTTTAATTTACAGTACCTGCAACAGTACAGCTCTGATTAAATATGTTTGGCTTTTTGAAATTTTAACTAAGAAGGTTTGTACGTGACTTGTTTCTCAATCATTGCATTAGTTTCAATGATGCTCTTCAATTAGCGTGTTGGATTTTGCTTTCAGAAATCTACCATGGCAATAAAAGGGTAATTCTTTGCTTGTTTCTTTTTTAAGCAACATTGCATTTGTAGGATTAATTCCACCTCTGGTACTTGATTTTTTTTTCCCTCACAATTTTCTGTCAAGATGAGACAATAGGCTCACAAATGTCAGGGGTCTATGTGGCTCCTTCTCCTCATTGCGCTGAGAGCAAAGGAAATACCATGTCAGGAGGGGACAGGCTGCTGGCATTTCCTCTGGAAGCTAGCAGGACCACAGAGCTCCTAGACAAACCACACAGAAAGGATGGTAGAAAATGCACACCTTTCAGTAGAGTCAGGCAGGGTTTCAGTCCTTTATCAATCACCTGTTCTCTCACTGGCCTCAGACAGAAGCAGATTCCTTTGTGGAATGGCTCCCGGGTGAGCCAAATTCAAGGTACTCTTGTTAAGAACCGGTGAAGAGGCTATGACCTAAGTAGGGAGGGGAGTTGAGGTGTGTCTGAACGCAGAAGTCTCACTAGGAGACACAGCATGGCAATTAGGGCTGGTAACCTCCCTGGGTACCACAGCACCTCCAGCCTGTGGAAGCCACAGCTCATCTCCTCACTGACATTTACAGAAAAGAAGTAAAATTAATCTCCAAGCTCCCCAGTAGCTCCTACTGTTTTAAGGAGGTTTTTGTTGACCCCTTCTGAGGGAGCAGCCACACCAACTGTACAAGCAATTGCAGTAAGCCAGCAGCTGAGCTTGGCCACACAGCAATGTGCTACATTCCCTTGCAAGGAGCTGGAACGTCAGTCTGGAGTCTGTTTCAAAAGCAGAAACTTTGCTTTCTGTTTCCTTTTTTTGTAACAACTCTCCCTCAGTTGCAGGTCTGTGTATTGCAACCAGGGGTCACTGAAGCAACTAAAGTCTCGGAGTGCATTTTAGGACAAGCAGTAAGAAACCCTTTTGAAGGGAGACATTTTCAGAAAGTGCTAAGCACCTCTGTAATTATAACCCTCTCTAAAGTACTTAGAACTGAGTACCTATGCTCAACCAGAAATACTAAAAATAAAACTGGATTTTGCTTTTACGTATCAGTATAACTATTTGATTTTGTTGTTTATCATGCCATTAAACTACTCCTATGCACCTATACCTTTATCAATACATACTTGCATAAATGAATTTTCTTAACTTACATCTTAGTCATTTTAAAATATACATATAATCACTAAAAGATTTTAGAAAAACATAACTGGATTGAATATGAACTGCACAGACTATAGCTAGCCAGGTATTTTTAGCTGAATTTTTATTTCTGAAGGAGATCTCAATGCCCTGAAATGAAAGGAGGTTTTTTTATTTCATTTCTCATTTTTATTTTACCCCTCCAAGGTGAACTAAGTATGTGATTTTTTTTTTCTACTTGAAAACTTTCAGAAAAGTTTTCCAATGCAACTTGACCACTGCATTCAATCGTTCTGGTGGTAGGCGTTCTAGCCCATCCAATTTGAAATGGACACTGTCTTTCAAAAAAGACTGCACATACAAAAGAGTAAACATAAACAACAGTGTGGTAGTTTGAGCCTGGCTGGATGCCAGGTGCCTACCACACCGCTCTATCGCCCACCTCCTCAGCAAGCCAAGGAGGGGAGAAAATAAGATGAGAGTCTTGTGGATTGAGATAAAAGCAGTTTAATAAAGAAATAGCAAAGCTGCTCACACGGGAAGCAAAGCAGAAGCAGATAAAGCTGTTACTCTCTACTTCCCATCAGCAGCGATGTCCGGCCACCTCCCGAGAAGCAGGGCTTCAGTACGCGTAGCGGTTGCTTTGGGAAGGCCAGAAATGAATCTCGCCTCCCCTTCCTGCTCCTCTCCCCCAGTTTATATTACTGAGCTGACATCATATGGTATGGAATATCTCCTTGGTCAGTCTGGGTCAGCTATTCTGGCTGTGGTCCCTCCCAAGATTGTGCTCACCCACAGCTATTGGTGAAGGTGGGGAAAGGAACGCCGGAGGGAAAGCCCTGATGCTATGCAAGGGGTAGTCATAATATTGATATCAACAGTAAGCACAGCACTGCAGGAGCTGCTGTGGAAAATCACCACCATCCCAGACCCACTACAAACAGCCAAACGTGATTGACCTGAATTATCTTGTAAATACAATTTTGAATTATTTTTTATTAGAAAGATGTCACTTTCTCTTTGGCTTTGAACTGGAATATACTCTCTAAATCTCAAAAAAAAGAGTTAGAGGCAGGCAAGCTCTGATATTGTTGCTCTATGGAATGGGTTACGGATACAAGGCAGTTATTAACCATGTAGATTAATGAAGGAGGATTTAGCGTAAATGTTACTACCAAATCTTCCTCATTTTGCTTTCCAAAGCTAAATGATCTTACTGCTGGATGGCAGATACATAGCAACATGTGTGAACTAAGGAGGACAAGGGGCAAAGGATATAAGCTGAAATGAGAGAGATTCAGACTAGATCTAAGTAGAAACTTGTTCTCCAAGGGGACAACCCATCTACAGAGCAGACTGCACAGTGGTTGTGCTATCTACGTCCCCGGGGGTTTCAAGACCCAGCTGGACAAAGCCCTCAGCAACCTGACCTGAGACCCCAACTGGCCCTGCTTTGGGCAGATTGGATGGAGGACTTCCAGTCCCTTACAGACTGAATTATCTGGTGAGCCTAGTTAACATCAGGAAGGCTAAAGAGCTGCCTTTCCACCTGTCTACCAGCACTTAGGCCTGCCTCCTGTGATTCCATCTCTCTTCTGTTGCTCTGTGATTTTGGCCACTTTCAAACAGGTGGTTGCTGTGTGGCCCTCCAGCATCCTTGTGACTCTGCTGAAGCTTGAGTAATTGCACTTTGTTCAGCAGCTCAATGTGGCGTGTCACATTCCCGCTTCTGCCTGCAAACTCCAGCTTTGAGCATGTCCTGAACAATTGACACAGGAGGCAGGAAGGTGTTATACAGTGGGGGAGAGAGGGAAACCTCAGTTTTCTCCTTCCTGTGTGAAGCCTGAAGCTGTACTGGCTGCTTCATGTGAAGCTGTTGCTATTCTTCTCATGTGGCAATCTGTCTTCCCCAAGAGAGTATCCTCAAGGGATGTACAGTATTTATTTATGGCAACCTTTGTGTTTAATGTGTGAGCTGCACTGTGCATGTCACAACTTTGGTTTATCTCCTGTAGGTTATGTCTATGTAAGCCATCTTTGTGGGATTGAATGTTTCCTGATTTAGTTTCGCATTAGTCATCCTGTGATCTGTGAACTGCTGTTGCTACACAGAACATCAAAGATCTTCCCCAAAATGATTGCACACACACCACCCACAGGAAAAAACAAAAAACAAAACAAAAAAAAACCCCAAAAAGATAAAAAAACCCTACGAAACCAAAAAAACCAACAACCCCTCTTATGCAGCCAGGGCACGAAATGAAGGAAAATGAGGGAAATCAAATAATAACCAAGTACTTAAAGTTTACATTGCTGTTCTGCTTTGGAAATTAATAGCATTGTTCTGGAATTGCATGAGGTAGTCCTTGCTTTTTCTCTCCAAATATTAGATGATCTTTTAATTAAATAAATTAGTTAACACATCAGTTAAATGAAATTAATTTAGATTTAGTTTTAGAGGCTCTGAAAGGCTTTTTGCACCTTATTGATATTCCAACCACAACAGAGTACAAATTTGGGCAGTTAAAATTTCAAAGTATTCCTTTTTTCAAAAATGTAGCCTGCTAATGCCAACTCTGCTAATGATGAGATTTTTCATGAGTTTGTGAAATAACAGATAAAACCTTCAGAAAATGCCTTTAATTGTATCTCTAATGTTTATGTAATTGCCCACTGCAATACTGCAGCTGCATTATACTTTGTTTTCTGAAACAGAAGGAAATGATTTCTCACTTTCCACTCCATGTTAGGAATATTTTGTGGTAAGATGTCTAAGTTTTAGGGGGTGTAAAGGATATGTTGTGCACTTATCTTAAAGAATATTTTTGTAATCAGTTGGAGTTTTACAAATATAGCCTCTTGGAAAACTTGCAGGTAGCCACAGATGCTGTTCCTGTAGATGAACAACTTCACTTTGCTCCTGAGAGCTTTGGGATACTTCCTTGACCCCATGTCCTTAGAGGAGGGCAAGTCAGGGAGTACCACTCTCATGAGATGGAGATCATCAGAAAAGAACATGTTTCTCTATTAAACAAACCAGTATGTACTGATTGCCTGAAAGCAGTCAGGCAAAGTACAATCCTTGAGGGAGTTTGTTGTGTTAGTCCAAGGTACTAGTTGGAGAGAGGCTCAGCTGGCCAAGCTCCTTTCTACATCTTGCAGTCCAGTCCTCTCTGTGTCCCATAGCACAGGATCAGCTTCTCCCTTTGTTGCTTCTATCTGCTTGAATCACCTGATATCTTTGAAGCTACTTCAAAGATCTGCTGTTAAAAATTAATACCCTGTAGACAATATTTCCTATTGTTTTAGGCAGGGAAACTGCCTCAAGTTATGGTCCTGCTCATATCTTGATGCTTCATTCAATAGCTGGCTACATTTCCCTGCATCTTCTTGCCTCCTAACTGTGTAGTTAACCCCTCATAACTCCTATATGAGTATAGATGTTTGGGAAGAAACAGAGATCAGAACTCTGCAGCTTTTAGTTCATACAGCCCTCTTTGAATTATAGTCAGCCTAATTACCCTCTTTCTTTTTTCTCAATTGTGAATATCTCAACCCTAGAGAAAATATGACTCATTGTATGCTAGGAGACATCATTTTGTCGCTTCTGTTGGGGAAATTTTGCATGCTCTATAATATAATCTTCATGTTTCTGAAAGCAGATTTAGTATATGTTGTTAATTTTTCAGCTTTGATCTTTTTTATGAAGTGCTGTACTGATTTATATTGAGTCATAATATTTCTCTTAAAAACATGTGGTTCAGATCTCAAATACAGATGTCAATGAAGTCTAACAAATAACTAATCTGCAGGACAATTCATGGGATTGTGAACTGTATCAAAGTGGAATTGAGCAATTCTTCTCTCATATTTCTTCTCTGAACCTACCATTAAATGACCTAGGAGATTTCTATATTCACTAGATTTATATTTTTTATTCATCTACTCTGAACTTTCCTAAACTGTCCTCAGAGATGGCACATCCCATATGGACTATGAAGTCTGTAAGCCAAGGCTCTTGATCATGGGCATGGCTACCCATTTAAGGATACTCCCTATTGACTCATCTGAAAGTGCAGCTTACAAAATATGAAGAAATGCTCATACTCATTGGAGCAATGTGAACATGCAGAATTTCTCTGGGCTGATTGTCTTGCATGCTGCACACTTGGCCTAATAACAAAGGAGTGAAAGTCGTTGAGGGATGAATGCATTCAAAACACGTATCTCCATGGAAATAGATCTAAGATTAGGGTAGAATGAAGAGCATGCCTTCAATTAAGACATGAAGTATGAAATCTGACCTAAGCTACCTCTTTGCAATACTTCTCAGGCATGTTTACTGCTGCAGGTGAAGGAAGTGTAATTCATTGGCATACATGTATCTCCCCACACCTACAGGCTTGCTCTGCTAAAGAAGGAAGTTAATTTTCTGGCATCACGGGAAAACACATATTCCGTCATGAATATTACAATTTTTAGTTCCTACTGTAGGTCTTGAACTTAGCAGACATTGTTTTCTTGAGTGAATTCATCTTGAGTACTACCTCAGAAAAGAATGCGTAAATGTAATCCTTAGTTAGAATTAAATAGTTCCCAAATTGTATTATTCATACAAGTTTTACTCTAAGTAGTTAGCAGAATATGAGACAGATTTTTCCTCTGTGGTATGATAGCTCATTCCAGCTCTGTCACTAGAAAGGGAGTGAGGATATAACAGCAAGACTTTTGAAACAACACAGATAGACACTGAATAGTTCTTCATTTTTATTTATTGCCATTAGCCCATAAAACTCAAGCCAAGGTGTGTCATGAGGATAACACAATGAGAACAGTTATAACATTTCTCATCTTACTGATAGCAGAATGAAATGTGACTTTTAAACTAAACTCTCTGAAATTGTAAATACTGTAGGGTAATGAAGACTACTTACCATTATGTAACTTGTTTGTTAAGCCATTTGTCAGATAATTTAAACAATGAACAAGCTAACATGAAAAAAAAATCTTAATATATTGTTTTCCTGTAAGAAAATTTACTTTGTCCAAATACAGAAATTGTGGGGGTCAACACAGGAGGAGTGAGGTCTGTGCACCATGCAGTAACAGTCATGTCATTCATATGTGGGAATGTGTTTTCATTTTCATATATATTCTCCCTCTTTATCCATCTTAACTCTTTGAATGCAAACACTGACTCTGCTCTTCTTATACCAGAGAACCACCATGACACATATGAAGAGCTGATTTTGAGTAGCTGCTGGCAGAAAAGCTGCTGACTTTGCCTGTGCTTGATCCACCGATTTACCAAAGTGTTCTCAGCTTCTTACTCTCCAGAAACCTCTGGATTTGAGTCAATATCTGTATCTACCTATGAATTTTTGTACAAAAAAGTCCTGTGGTAGGTCAAGAGATATTAAATGGAAAATGTTTGACTCTTGGCTTATCTGAATGTTTAGACATACCCTTTGTCTCTTTGTCTATGAACTAACACTGCTTGACTCCCCAGATATTACTACAATCAAAAGAGGTAACTGAAGCCTTTTACAACAGGCTAAACTCCTAAACTCCTTTACTTGTTTTGCTATATAATCTTTATCTCAGATAAACTCCTTCTTTGCCCATTCTTGAACACTTCTTTACTTCATGAAAAACAGCTAAAAGATGACTCAAAATACTCTTTCAATAGAAAGCAGCTTGACTTTCATTTGATTACCACCTCAAACAAGGTCCTTTATATACTACACTAATACTATACTATACTATACTATACTATACTATACTATACTATACTATAATATAATATAATTTGTGAAGAGATCCATTCAAATAGCATGTCAAAAACTTTAGAAAAGTTATAGATAAAAACAAGAAATGCCTTTAATAGCTGTTTGTCTCAGATTGTTTAGATCTTTGTAGATGGAATAAATGAGTTGCTATTCTTTGGAGGTATACTTTGAGATAGAGGCTAATTCTCAAGTTATGGTACTTAATGAAGAATGAGTGCACGTTTTTGCATAGCATATCATAAGCAGAATTATAAACTGAAAAGACCGTAATGAAAAAGGATATCCTTATCATCCTAAAATAAACAGCTGAAGTAATTGGGTGCAAATTCAGGCTTCACATGGACTCAGAGACCAAGGTATATTTCGGAAATAACCTCCTGTGGCATTGGAAAGATCTTTTCTCACCAGTCATTATAATCATAGAACAGTTTGGTTTGTAAGGGACTTTTAAAATTTAATCTAATTCAACCTCCCTGCTATGGGCAGGGACATCTTTCACCAGAACAGGTTGCTCAGACCAGTGAGCAGGTAACATGCATCAAACACTTGTCTTTATATGGACTTGTGTACCCTTAAGCCCATGTCTTTGAACAAACAGTACTTTCAGATACATTGGAAACAGGTTTTTCTTCCTTCTGAATAATTTTGTTTTATGAAAAAGTACACCTTAACAAGCATCTGGAGATTGCAGTGTTTCTACTTATTGTAAAGTTCGTAATCCTGGATCTCAAGTCAGAGTGTAGAATCCCAGATCAATGTCTGCAGGAGACAGATTTTTGCTCATAGCATTAACAGTTCCTAAACTATTATTCTCTTACTCCAAATACAGTCATTCAAAGCCACAATTAATCATACAGAAAAGGAGAACAAAAATCAATTAATACTTTTAAAAAATGAAGTACTAATAGCTTCATTTTTATTATTTCCATTTGACTGTTGCTGTAATTTTCTGAAGGAAAAACTTCTGCCATGTGACGATTTTATGCAGTGCTGCAGATTCTAATATATGTTTTGCTCAGATAGATGAAAATAAACTAATTGAAGTGCCCTGTAGGTGTTTTTTATTTTGAACTTGTTTTACAAAATTAAAACAAATGTGTGTGTATATATATATATATATATATATATATAAGTATAAGCTAGTATGTGAAGAGTTGGCAGAAAGAAAGGAAACAATCTGAACAGAGACTTAAGTAAAAAAGTAGAAGATGCATTGAAATATCAAGTGCTCTTTTACTGTAGTCTGGAAATCTGTTTTCAGAATCAGAACATAGAAGTATCTAACAGGCATGTGATGCGTTCAAAGAACATTTCATGGCTTCTTTACACCAACATCATTGTCATGAAAGAAAAGACGTGAATTTTCTCCAAACTAATTATTGGGAGTCATGTGGTAGTTTCCACAAAGACCAAAGGGTTTGAAGATTTGCATTTTGCAAAGTCAGATGCTCACTGATGCAGAAAAGACATATATTACAATGTGGTGAGTGGCTCTTACTTAAATTGCTTGCCTATTTTCTCTCGCCAATGAGAAAGGCCCTTTAAGGCAATGCACATTGGTGAAATTCATCAAAAACTATTTTATTTTCCCTGCTATACTAGAGTAAAATTGTAGGACACTTAAAATAATCTCTCTTTAAAAATGTCAAGGTGTTCAATCCATTTAGCATGTGACTACTACTTCTTATCTGTCTTATCTTACTTGACATGTGTTTGGTTATGACATATGGTCCTGTTATTGGATACGCATGTAATGTACTCTTTCAATGGTGTAACACAGCCCTAGCAATTAAAGCCTTTTTATGTTGTTGCTGACTCCTGAAGGTTTTGCTCAATTAGTCTCATGTTAGGTTGCTCTTTTGAGGCCTAGAGTTTGGAGATAGCTTGCAAATCCTTTTCCAAGATCGTAATCATTGTGAACACTGTTAGTCTACTGTCATATTTTCCATTAAATATATTCCAAAATCTAATGGTGTTATTGGGCAATACATAGGAACAAGATTCTTTCTCAGTAATGAACTAACATAGGAGAATGACATATCACCTCTCATAATAACAGAATACAATAATCTTGTGAAAAAATAGATACATTTACTAGTTCACTCAAATACATTTATTTTCAGTTTCCTACATGACATAGATATGAGAAACTCTGGCCCAGTAATTCTTAACAAAAAAAGACCAAGATCTTTCTGAAAAGATTTTGTCCTGAAAGCAAGTTAGATGCCTGCTTGTGCAGTACACTGGAATCTTCAAGCTAGCAATGACTTGGCTATCTCCAGGACTTGAGGAGTGACAAATACATACAGGCAATATGCACCAGCCTTACTGAAAAATATTTACTAGATGAGGTGCAGTGTGGAGCAAATGTGGCTATAGCAGTTTTTGAGACAGAGTTGGTACACCCCTGCTGCCCTACATGCTTAGTATTGATATAGCAAAGGCGTAGGGCTAATCTGTAATGTTTGTTTCATACATCATATTAACTTAGGTACTTGCGAAAGCGTTACCATTAGAGCTGAATCATCACGGTATTTATTATGTAGCCATTAGCTTATTATCTCATATGCGTACCTCAAAACCATTGTCTTCCATCACAATGAAGAAGCTTTTGTCCATATCCACTTCTTTTCTCAAATCAGAGTCAGGATCTTTGAATCCTCTTTGGACTTCCTTGTCTTTTTTCTGTCTGTACTAGTGCAGCACGGTTCCTGTTTTGTGTGCTGCACGGGGAATAACAACAGAGGAGTCAATGCTTGTAAAACTAAATTAAGTAAGGTGGTGTGGCTGCAGGTAGGTTCCCATCAGCCTTCTGTACACACATTGGTGTCACAGCAGCACTTCCAGCCTCTTCCTCCCTGCAATCTGTGTACCTCCCTCCAGGATCCAGTCTTTCTACATCTTTCTCTTCTTTATTCACTTGCAGTCTGCGTCATTTTCTGACTTCCCGGATCAAACCTAGTCATGCCACAGGAACTTGAAAGAAGCCAATAAGTTTCTTATATCTTCCAATATACTGACTTGTGGCTTTGACTACCATGGTGCTAGTAAGCCCAGAGGGGTAATAAATAGTTTTTTGATGCCTGTTTTTTACCAAATCCATTTGAATATGTTTGCATGTACTGTGACCCATGAGTTCATATGCCAAAATTCTGCATGCTACACCTTGTAAAATCTTCTGACAGTATCTTATCACAGTTCTTGCTGGCATGATTTAGCTTTGAGAGGCTGGTAATTGTGACCATGTAGTTCCTGATCTTAAAACTGTACAGGCTTGTTATAACCTTTTCTAAAAAGTGGGTTACGATTTCTGAAGTCTAATAATTTTCCTTCTGAGTGACCAATACCTTATGCTTTTCTTTGTATGGATGTTCATGACAAAATAGAAGATGGTTGTCTGTTTAATTTCAGGCACAATGTTGTCTCTAGACATGAAATATGCATCCATGCAATTTTGTTACCTCCTAAAACCTCTAGTATTATTGTCTGCATCCTCTTCAAGATCCACTCTTCCACCCATAGTATATCACTTTGTTGGTAGAATAAATTAACTTCATGTGATAATTCTAACTTAGAGTTGAACTATTTTACCGTTTGTAGCACTTCCTCTTTATTGAGTTGCCTGGAATTGCTCATCAGAGATGAAAACATGATGCCATGTATTAATTAACAATGTCTTATAATGTATTGAAGCAGGCCTCATATTGACCTCCCTGTATTCAGGAAGAGTTATTTAAGCTTTCTTTTCTCCTTTAGTAGTTTGTAATGAAATTGTCTTCCTTAGAAACTGATTGAACTGTCCTATTCCAAAAAAAGCATAGTCATGAGCACTTCTTCCATCAGAGTATAACTCCACGGTGTGCCTGTCACAGTTAGAAAATCCCTCTTTAATTAAAAGAAATAAAAATAGAAGTGGAGTGGAGGGACTAAAAAAAATCAGAAAATATTTTTAAGCTGTCTTAAAATATTTCCTTTTTTTTTTCCCAATTGATGGAATATAGTTTAATTGTCTCCTAGTCCTTGATTTTTTTTACTTTTGACCTTTGCATTTTATCTGCGTCATAGTTTTGACCATGATTTTGTGCTTTCCCCGATGATTCCCTTTAACATTTGGAGGCAAAGCTCACTTTCTCTCAAAAGATTTTCCTAGAAGCTGGACTAATGTACTTCAAAAAATAACCAAGCCTCTTATTATCAAGTTTTTATCCTTGATTTTTAATGAGGATACCAGATGGCCCAGCTCTGAAGCATATCTACTGTCTCTCCTGATCCTTGTCTTTACTTTTAAAACATAAGGTAAAACAGCCACCTAGTTATCTCTCTGCAGTTTCTCTCATCAAACATTTTTAGGACTGTTACAGTGTTATGAGTATCATTCTTAAGACTTATCATTCTTAAGACTGTAAAGCTACTATTTGCTTTTTTAAAACACAATTTTCTGACCTCTGTCCTCCATGAGTGTATCTGTGTTCCAAAGTTGTAAAATTGTGCAGCATTTTAATCTGCAAAACCAGCATTCCCAGTGGACACAGTCCCTGCATTCTGTCTATTTGCTCTACTTCTCATACCTGTTTGGCATCCCCTTGGATCACATTTTATTTCTTCTTTGCAAGTTCTTGCTAAACTGAGTGGTGCCTAACAGCTAGTGGATAGCACGGGATGAATCTCTCTTCCTATCAAAATAGGTGTTTTAATGAAACGTCAATTTGCCGCAGCCTCAGTTTAAGTAACAGTCATGAAGAAAAGTCTCTGAATACCTTCTTGCTTTTCCCTCCATTAGGACTTGCTGCAGCATTCCAGTGCACAGAGGCTGCAGTAATATGGCTGGATAGTCCAATGATCCCGGACGTCAGTTCCGTGTTTGTTTCCTTCTGTCATCAATTGACATGTAACTCTTGTCATAAAGTAATTGCAGTTTAATTAACATTCATTTACAGCTGTGCTCAGCTACCGATTAGACTATGGGCTTGGTTTCTTAGCTAAACCTTCAACCTGCTTTGACACGCCCTCTTCTGAGTGCAAGCTGGTTGTGTGGTAGCTGTTAAAGCCTAGGGATAAAGCCACTTTTTATATAATTGGTTGAATTCCAGTGAGTGCAAGGCACTAATGCCATTCTAATCCTTAGGGCATTTTTTTTTTCTGAAAACATACTTTAATTTAAAATAACAAAGAAAACATCTGGGCATACATAAACATAGATATTTTGAGGATCAAGTGATTAGTGTATAACTTAGAAGAGTTTTTCTCAGCTTTGTCACCAGGTCCACCAGATGGTACAAACTGCATTTGCTGTGTTTGAGAATCTGGCCAAGACTTTGGGAGTGATTTTGGCAGAGCAGACTGGCAAGATGAGGCCCTGTGTAAATATTCTTTTAAAGGCTTATGTAATGTTTTTTATTTTATACTGTGACTCATGCCAAATCGTAGACTACACAGAGGTAAAATATTGATGTATTTCTATCTTTCATGAGTGACTTTTCAGAGGACTCCATGGTGTAAAAACTAGAGAGTTGTTATGAAATTTGTCTGTTAATTGGGATTGTGTAGTTGCAATATTTAGGCATGCCTGGAGGAGGAAATATATTGAAATAGTGAGAAGGAGCCTGAATTTCACATCATCCTGTTTTGTGGCATGGTATCACTGTGGTGATTTAACCTCACCTGAGTGCCAGATACCCACCAAGTCATTCTATAACTCCCCCTCCTAAACTGGACAGGGATGAAAGAAATATAATGAAAGGTTCATGAGTTGAGATAAGGGCAGGGGGATCACTCAGCAATTACTATCACGGGCAAAATAGACTCAACTTGGGAAGAAATGGCTTGATTTGTTAATGAGCAATCAAAACAGAGCAGGGAAATGAGAAACAGAAAACTAAATCTTAAGACACCTCCCCCCACCTCTCCCTTCTTACCGGGTTTTTACCTCCTCCCCCCACAGTGGCAGAGGGGATGGGGGTTGTGGTCAGTTCCTAACAGATGGATTTTGCTACCGCTTCTTCTCAGGGTGAGTCCTCCTCACGCTTCCCACTGCTACAACGTGGGGTCTCTCCCAAAGGAGACAGTCCCTCACAAACTTCTCCAATGTGGGTCCTTCTCATGGGCTACAGTTCCTTAGGAACTGCTCTGGCATGGGGCCTCCCACGGGGGCAGCTCCTCACACTCTGCCCCAGTGTGGATCATCCACCAGGAGTACAGTCCTTCAGGTACTGACTGCTACAGCCAGAGCACCTCACAGGGTCACAAGTCCTGACAGAAAACCTGCTCTGGCCTGGGCTCCTCTCTCCATGGTTCCCAGGTCCTGCCAGGAACTTGCTCCAGGGTGGGCTTCCCACAGAGTCACAGGCTCCTTCCGGCATCCACCTGCTCCGGCGTGGGGTCCTGCACGGGCTGCGGGTGGATCTCTGCTTCCCTATGGCCTCCATGGACTGCAGGGGCACAGCTATCTCACCATGGTCTGCACCACAGGTCACAGGGGAGTCTCTCTTTCAGTGCCTGGACACCTCCTCCTTCTCTGTCTTGACTGATCTTGGTGTCTGCAGAAATGTTGTTCTTACCTCCTCACTCCCTTCTTCTGCTGCAGTTTTGCCTCTGTACAGTGACTTCTTCATCTTCTGACCAAAGCTTGACCACACAAATCCACTACGATCATTTAACTAGGAGGTCTGGAGTTGAGATCTCTTACAGGAAATTCTATGGTTTATGAACTCGGGTTCCAGATAGGGACCTGTTCTGGATTTAAAACATATATATTATGAAACAGATGATATAGAGTACATTGCTCCAAATGTATGGAGACAAGGCATGTATGCCTACAGAACAAGCTGTACTATATTAAAGTGTCACATAGTCACTCCAACTTCAGTCCTGATCTAGAATCTTATTTAATGAAGGTATAGGCCAGATTCTAATGACAATTAAGGCTCAAAAACCATAAAAATATCCCATTTTTCATTGGTTTCCAGAATCAGAGTATGGTACAGAAAAAAACCAAATGTCAGTCTGTAATTTTAGAATTTTAGAATTTCAAACCTGTTCAGAAGATTTTGTCTTGTGAGAATTCATTATAAGGTTGTATACCTTTCCAAATATTTCCTTTCTTATAACATCTGACTGGCCACATATGTACCTCGTTTTTACTATCAAGTAGTAATTTTAAGTTTCCATTCTTCTAAGGCATATGGGACTATCTTATAGATTAGAGGAAAAGAAACCTGAGTCGAAGAAGGATGGGATAAACAAAGGCCCTTGTTTTTAAAGATTATTTGAAAAAAAAGGTTGCTTTTGCAGACTCACAAGGAGGTAGAATTGCTGGCTACACAGATTTATCTACATATTAATTTATAGGTAACTTGTCCAATCTGGTCTACTCATTATCAAGTGAATGTACTTCATTTACATATTCCCATTAATAAATTTTCATTCTGTTCTGCTGCATTATGCTGATCTCTGTATATTAGTTCAAGTATATTGCAGATTATTCCTATCACAGTGTCAAAAAATCCCTATAGATTTGAATTAAAATATGTTTCAGTGCATAGTTTTATAGATAATTAACAATTAATTCAAAGAAGTGAGGAAAGTCTATGTCATGTGCAAAGATCCTTTATTCAGATCTATAGTGGAAAAGAGGCACATCAATAAGGAAGTCATTGCAGGATCAGTGTCATATATTATCATATGCAGCAACATAGGGGATAAACATGAATTAAATAATTAAAAAAAATCTCAAACAGCAAATTAAATAATTAAAAACCATCATAAGTTATTGCAATAAATTAATGCCATTAAAGTCACAGGCAATGCAGACAGGCCAGATGCCAGACATAAAGATCCAGCAGTGCTTGTTTGGCTGCACTTCAGATCTGTTTGCTTCATGAGTCCAAAAGCAGAAACAGAAGCTTAGTAAGCCTGAGGAAAGGATTTGACCTTGTCTTCTGCAGTGACTTTGCTTTGCTGATTTGCTATAGCAATTTCACTTACTACTATATCTTTTGGGTAGCCAGAATCTTTTTCCCAGATGCTAGTTGACATCAGCAGCTAGTGCACTGGTCATCAGCAACCTCTTCATTATCTTTTTAATGATGAAAAAAAATATTCTTTAGGTAGGATGTTACTGGTTTTTAATTGTTCTCACACTTTGGCCACATCTCTTGTAGGTTTTTTGCCTTTCCATACAGTATGAAGAGCTTTTGGCTCTTCCCTTTCAGCTTTCACCCTGTGATTGTTTTAATAGACTTCCTCCATTTCTTCTTTTGGTCTATTCACCCCAAACCACGGGCAAGTGGAGTGCACTGAATATTGACATTCACTACAAATGAGATTATCAGAATTAAATGACCTTCTCAGAAACAAAAATGTATGTGTATATATATATATATAAAAAAATATATAAATGGCACTGTTACATTTGTTCTTGTAGATTTTTTGCTAGATGTTATTAGATTGTTCACAAGTAAATAAAGCTGCAAGGTTTGTTTTGCTTTTCTGCCTACACTCACCTCATGATAGTCCCTTGTTTTATAGGTTTCATTTTCAGAGCCCTTGTTTTCAATCTCATGACATTGCTTTCTTTATAAACACTGAAGAGGTCTCATCTAGACTGTAGTTCAGTCTCTATCCTGGGGCCAGAAGTCCTTTACCTGTCCTTTAAGAAGACTAGGGGGAAGAAAACTGAACATTAATCTTCCAGGAAGCTGAGCTGGATACTTGGCAGTGCTTGCTGAAGCATGTATCTAGTGAGAAGCACTGCCTGACTGCAGAGAAGAAAAAAAAAAGGGCTCTGGAAATTTTAGACTGATTTACACTCACAAAGAATTATCCTTGCAGATTGAAGACCAAACTTTTCCAATTATTATTCTTTAAAAAGTGTTTTTAGGAATGTGTAAAGTTGCAGATAATGTTAATCATGAGAGGCTAGACTAGGCAATGATGTTTGTCATGTTACTTGCTTTCCTCCATCCCACAAGCCAACACACAGCAGACAAGTGCTTTAGCTCCATCTAGGAGGCAAAAATACTACTACGGCATCTACCTAAAACCAGATTCAGATTTTTCTCATTTATAAGCTGCATGTTAAAGGCTCTAATGAATTAGTCTTGCACTATCTCCCTGTCAGACAGTATTTTCCACCATCATTTTTGTGGATGATAATCTGCAATACAGAGCACACGATTTTTCCCAGCATAGCAGCAGCTATGTTTACACTGTAAATAGCTCAGTTAAGATGAATGGAGCTAATAGAAAATAAAACATTATTTAGACCAAATGAATTCCTATTTGACAAGGGGGAAATTAATTCTAATTACATTATTGAAGAGGAAAGACCCATTTTAATGGAAACTGTGAGTAAAGCATAAGAAGTAAATTGGCCCTGAATGACTCACTCAAGGTCACGTGGAAAGTCAGGTATAGAGACAGACAGCCCTTGAAACACCTTCTCCCACTTTACCCAACAGGCAATCCACTCCTCAGTTAATAGAGTCTGCCATGCCAAAGGCTAGGGTGAAGAGAAATCCAGAGCAAATTCTATCCTACAAAGAGATGATGTTTTCCATTTCTGTTAAGGTTTTGGGTTTTTTTAGCTCTATAGTGTTAGGATTCCAATACACACACACATGGAGCCCAATTCATTTTTGTTCTGACATTTATACCAGACTAGTACTGAATTGCTGTTGTACAAAGGAATAGTAAGTTTTTACCCGTCTGTTGCAGGAGTTATGTTGGAACATAAATTTCTTCCAATCATTAACATCCCATTTTCATTCTCTCAAGACAGTTTATGAATCTAAATCTATGTATCATGAAGTCATGCCTGTTGACCTTTCATTTCTATGACAGTCTTCCTGATCACTTCTTCATACACAGTTTTTACCTACAAATACTGTCTGCTCCATATACAGCTGTTTGTTCATATTTCATCTTTTTTTTTTTTCTGCTTAGCAAAGCCTTCATTTTGAACTTTATTTTTCCTGAGCTTTAAAAAAGGACCCCAGAGCATCTCCAGCTCCTTTCACATATTGGTGAGCTAATCCAAATTACAGAATGTTTTTGTGCAAGCCTGGGAGAGTGTCTGCAGTTATAGAATGTCTTAATAAAATGAAATACATGACTTCTGACATTAAACTCAGACAGAGGCAGAAATAGGAATGTTACCACCTGCTGCCTGGTGCATAGTGGTTCAGTTAAGCCTACCTAATTTATTATCGTTCTTCATATTATGCCTTCTGTTTACAGACACTGAGTCAAAATGTAATTCCCCAATTAAAAAGTGATTTAAGGACCTGTCTAATTTTAAAAGCTAGTTGCTTTTCCTTTTCTTATGATTAAAGTTATACTCTAAAGTGAAGAAACTTCTCTGAATCTTGGTTTGTTAGATCATCCAGCAGAGTACTGCCACTACACATGAGTACTCTCGCTTGATAGCTTTACTCTGCCACTGATTATTTCACTGTATTTGATGGAGTTGCTTATGACTAGCAAAGATGTTGGGGTCACTAGACATAATCTCTCAATTTCTGAGCTGTCCTCTATCTCATGATCGTTCCAAGGCTCCACGTCATTACTTTGTTTTGATAATGGCTTCTCTTCACCACTATGTAGAAAAGAGAACACAAGAAAGTTAAATGTCTTACATGACTAAAAGCAATGTTTGAATATAAGTGATAACAACATTAATCTGGAGTAATTGCACTGATTTCTTTGCAGGTCTTTCAAATTTTACAGTGACACAGTTGAGATAACAGTGCAAGCACAAATACCATTGGGGCAGCAAAAGTACACTGGATAATGGACTTTTAATATCATTCTTCTGTGTAGACTTCAGAAGATAAAAGCAAATTAAACAGTATGTATCTAGGGAACAAATGATTGTCAATATAGAAGTTTATATTCTGGAGACTATGGTTGCTTTGAATGCAATGTACATATGGTATGACTGAAAGTGTCTATATACTGCCAAAAAAAAAAATGCACATGGATTGCTCAGGCCTCAATGTTGCTTTTTGCAGTAGACAAACTGTGTCCATTTAGAAACATTTCAGCGGACTCTAATCAATTTACGGGGAGCATGAAGGTTTAAAGATCCTGCAGGGTTTAGATCAATCCTCTCTTCTAAAGTCTCTGCATGTAACTTATTCAATCTATATGTTGTCTGCAGGTTAAATTTTCGTAATAAAATGTATACAAAGGATTTTATGATACTGTTTTTTCAAAAGAGCTCTACATCTTTGCAAAATGAAAGCACTCAACTAAATCCACAGCTAAGTTCTGTTTTCAATCACAAACATGCAAATACCACCATATAAACAGATAATTAAATGTCTTCTCTTTGTAACCACTGTAGTTTATATCAGTGTTTGCACTATTAATAAGGCCTCTTCACAGCAACTTATAACAAAAGATGGAAGTACTGCCCTAAGGATAGCATGTATTACAAAAAATGTAATCAGAAAAGAAGTAGCAGGGATTTACCCAGCTCTCTTAGTTTACGTGTCAAATATTTGATTTCTTCACAAGAAGCCTGTAAGTAGGGACCTTGCTTTAAAATTTTCAACCCATCAGTACCTGGAGAATAAAAATGGCTTGTTATTAAAAACGTGAAAGTATAACTTCGATGTCTTCCCTCATTTGATTTTTTTCTCCAAGGGTGGTACAAATATTGCAAGTTTTAGCTAGTTTTTGACTTACATGTTACAAAGGTTGACATTTTTACAAGTTACATTAAAAATCAATATCCTTAAAAACAGAGGTACACAAGAGGCTAAGATGCTGTTATGTTTTGAGTAAATATCCATTTCTTTCTTCCTCAAAATTGTCATTTTAGTTGTTTGTTAAGGAGATGACAGCAATCTCCATTAATATAGCTCCCACATTTTTATAAGAGGGAGTTATGGAAAATTAGTTGAGATCAAATGAAATGTTCTAGCCAGATTAATCCTACAGTTAAATGTGTGCAGGTACATTTTAAATAGGAAAACCTAGATAACTTTTAGTTGATACTTAGTCACTTTTTTTTTCTTAGTCAGGAAACCTTCGATTTTCAACCTCCTAGATTTCCATTTCCAAAGAATCATCCTTTGACCTGTAATATTTCCTCTAAAAATGCATGAGGTAGCCAGCAAAGATACCAAACTGATAAACAGAGATATTAAGAACAGAAAAATCGTACTAAAGTCAAGGGCACAGGACACATAGCTGGGAAATAACTTTTCCGACAATGCCGTGACCTTTAAACTCAGGCAGTAGGATCTCATATCTAACTATTTATATGCTCAAAACAATCCAGCTTACTGGAACAGAATTACCAAGTATAAAGATTTCTTCAGTGGACTACAGCAATTTTAAAACCATAGTTATATCTGTTATATTTATGCAAAATCATCTTATTTTGTAACATTTGCATAAATACTTTTTTCCATCTGTGATTTTTTTCAATTTGTTATACTTGAATGAGTTTACATGATACATGTCAATCAATGTTTAATATAGTGTGTGCTAAGGTTTAGCTGTCTCTATCACATGACTGAAATCTTTACTAAAAATATTGAGCAAAATATTTGAAAAAACAGTTTTCCTTCAAGGAGATTTTGAGTTTGCTCTGCGTGTGTTTAAATAACCAATCCTTCCAGAAGTTCAGTATTTTTCTCTCAATTGCATGCACTCATGATTTCCATAATCTCTTTGTTTTCATTCCTATAAAAGATTCCAGGATATTTTCCACAGGAAAAGGCAGTTCATATCAATGTTCATCAGAATCCATGCAAGCACTGAAGTGAGATTTTTTCAGGAGAACATATCTGGACAGGCTGCTCATTTCCTTATTCTTACTGAAGATGCTGGGTCATATTCTGTCTCCTCTGAAGCAGCTACAGTGGAAAATTAGAAGCAGGATGTGTATTTGTCTTCTGCTCCTTATTAGGGAGCTGAGAGTTAAAGTGGGAGTCTTAAGCCTGTTAGCAATTGTTAACATAAGGGGAATACAGACAGGGAGAGCAGAAATGGTGACTGCATCAGCATATCTGGCTCTGCATCGAGTTCCTGTGTGACCTACTCTAGGTGGTCCTGCTCTGGCAGAGGGGTTGGACTAGATGATCTTTCAGGTCCCTTCCAACCCTTAAGATTCTGTGATCATGTCATCACCAATGGCCGTCGAGAGATGCTCAGGGTACAAGGACATCAGGGTGCACTTTGAACTTGCAGCAGCTCAAGAGTCTCTTTATCAAGAGATGGATGTGTATTTAATAAACCTTCACTTAATCTTTATTCCTTGGACATAACTTGGAAATTTTTTTGATCTATATGAAATTTAGCTTGCACATGTTTTCATCATTTTCACACATAGACTTTCACAGCTTACACCTACACTGATAAGAACTACCTTCTTTTGAGGGGCAGCCAGCCACCCTGCAGATTTATTTGATAGCCATTATCCTTTTGTTGGAAGACATAGTGAGCAATTTTTTAGTTTTTAATCTCTCATATGAGTCAGGATCTTCCATCTAATTCTCTTGCCTCCAAGTCATCTCTGCTGGCTCTTATAGCCTGGCCTGGGTGAACAGCCTGAAGGAGACACAAGTAAGTGCAGTAGCGTTAAGTAGGTACTCATTGGTGGAGTTATAGGAATACACACACCTTTATAATGCCAGAGGAATTAAAAGGATAGGACACAAGATGCAACATCTCTCTGCTCCATCTGGTAATTGAAAACAGATGATAAAAGAATAGATGTTGTTCTTTTGGAGAAACAGTTTTCCATTCCACACTCATTCTATGTTGTGGGCTGGTTGCATTTGCCAGCTGCTAGTTTTATGTCAGAGTTAACTTTAAAAGATACTTTTTGTTATATTATTAATTTCATTAGGGCTCAAGTCCCTTTTCTGTCTTTACTCGTCTATATTTAATTCAGCTAACAAGCTATGAAATCAAGAAATAATCTCCAAAATTAGTGCTTGCTTGCACCTCCATTGCTTGTATGGTTTTTGAGCTCTGAAAATGGTCAGTTTTAAAGAAACCCCAATGTACTGAATCAGCATTGCCTGCAGCAAAGAACCGTATCACTTCATGTAAAAATTAACTTCAAGTCCACTGATCCCAAATGGTAAAGAGCGACAATATTCTTCCTGGTGGCAATTCTAGTATGAATGTTAATTACCACTCTAAGAACTAATAGCTGCTGATTCCACATGGATTTGAACATATGTAGCCTACTTTGCAAGCGCTAACATTGAATTTAATGAATTGAAAATCTTGTGAATGATTTTAAGAGTCTAAGAAGTAATATCTTTCTTATGAATGTTGGTATTTTCTGTGCTCTATGCAAAAGTTTCCCCATCTTTTCAAATAAGGAATTCCTTAATTTTTTTAAGCTGTTGTAGCAAAGGAGAAAAGAATGTGACTTAGAGTTTTTTATGTTTTCCATGTCCCTTTGGCACACAGCCATTAGTGAAACAGAGATGATGGTGACCTTGCTTCTGTCTCCAAAGCTGAAATGGAAACAAAAAGTTTCCATAGACAGATGTAATTTGTCCTCCTAAAAGAAAGGTTTTACAACAGACTTAGCTAAATTAGGTCCAAGAAACACAAAGGTTGGACAAGTTTCTTAATTTTTAATTAAATTTTCTATTACATAATGGTGTAAAGAGCCAAAACCAATTTGTTTCTCAAAATTACTAAATTACTTCTAAAGTTCCTGGTTCTTTGGTCATGAATCTGTCTCCACAACTCATTATTTAAATATATCGTTTTCTCTGATGTATCTGATTATAATTTCTTTGTACTAGGATCTTTTTTTCCATATAATTCTCTGACCTTATAACTGAACAAATTTAAACATGCCACATATACACTGAGATAGGAACTAGCTGTTCCTCTGTCGGAAAGTCTTTTGGCAGTGGTTAACTGTCACTGTCTTTGTTGAAAACACATCTCAAACATCTCTAATAAAACCTACTGTGAGTAGGAAAGACCTAATACACCTGCAGATGACCAAATACTCTTTATGAAAGTACTGGTAGGCAAATAAATGATGTAAAAATGATGTTCTGGTCTTCTGAGTGTTTTTTCTTTCCAAAATTGTGGGGTTTTTTCTTGAATAAGAATATAAGTGGTTATATTATGTAGTAATGCCAGAATAAGCATTTCCATTACAGAGAACGTCACTGTAACCCCACATCTCTTCCTCAATTATGGTATAGATCCTTCTTTGCTAAATGGATTGCTTTAGCTGGCTCTAGAGAAAGCCAACTCAGTTTGATTTAAACATTGTTGGTAAGAGCTTTGTTTCGTTTTTATTTTCCTCTTTCTCTCTCTCTTCTAATCCTACTTTACTTCTCTGTATCTCTCATTCAATTTCCTGAGAGCAATTGAATAGGATGCTGTGCATTCCTTACTGAGGTAGAGAAGGAGTAGGCCTCATGCACTGCTTACTCTACATAACTTGATATGTTGTTCTCATCTCTAGCTCCAAAACAGGAATGTAGCATTCAGATTGATCTTATTAATGACACCACTTGTGATTTGACATTGTCTGCAGATATCTGATTAAATCCTTCCCTTCTTCCTATTCATCCTCTTCGGGACTGCATACAATGCCTACAGTTGTTTCTGAAAATTAAACTCTAAGTAACATTCTCAAAGGTGCACACAAAGTATATGAGTTCTATTTGGAATTCTATTCTCTATTTGGAGACTGCTCTAAGATGTTCTACAGTCTCCATCCCTGGAGATTTTCAAGACCTGGCTGGAACAACCTGGTCAGATATCACAGCTGACCCTGCAGGAGAGAGAATAGTAGACTCCTGAGACCTAGCTCCAACCTGAATTTTTCTACCTTGTTTTACTCCATCAGGTCCATTCTATAAGCTTCTGAAGGCCCCCTAAGACCTAAATTAAAACATGAGTTATATCCCAACAAGGACATATTTATTTATACAACTGCATCTCAGTCTTAATTTTTCTGCTGAAAACTTGTAACTATACTTCATCTACCCATGTCAGTCAACAGCAGTCTGGTGTACAACATGTGCTTCTTGTCACCTACAAAGTTTCTGTGACAACTTTTGGAGGCAGGATTCAGCTCAGGACTCCCATTTAAGTATAAAGATGTTCTATATGTGTTGAAGTTTCTCCTTTACAACCAGTAGAGTGTGCAGGATTCAGATGCTACACAGTCCCTTAGTGTCAACTGAGACACACTGGAACATGTAAGATATCTATTGAGAGGCATAGATCATACTGAAGACTTGCATCTTTCTAGAAAGACAACTGGAACCAAAATATTATACCATACACCATCTGAAATAACGCTTGACATCAATGTTTAGTTAACTGAATTTTATTGTAAGTCTCTGCTGAAGGAGGAGTTGAATTGCTTTCCCCACATCAATGACAATACCTCCATTGACTGTAATGAGAAATGAAACACTTGATATGCTTATTGATACCTATTAATCTAGATATCTTCACCTTAGGCTCAATATCTGCAAAGACAACTTCATCTCACACTACATTTCATCTTTATCATAGTTGATGAAATATATCTTTGAGATGAACGTGTGTAGTATTCATCGGCTGATTAGTCTTTGGACAAGGTATACAGAAATAACCACAGTGACATGTTAATACTTTCTGGTTCAATTTTTTGATCTATGGGAAATTAGTTTCTTGTACTGAGTTTAGAATGATTAAAGGGAATTAAAAAGCTGAGGAGTTGGAGGATTTTGAGAAAATGTGTTTACATTGATATATGCTTGAATTCCTTTTGCTGCATTGCAAACTTTACAGGAAATTTCTGCACTTGAGCAGTGGTCTGGAGTAAAGAAAAATGAGACCCACTCTTTCTCTAGTGGGAATTTAAGCCAGTTAGAGCTGTCACAGCGCTTCCATTGGATCTCCTCCACATTGAAAAAAGCTATTTGTTTGGGTGAGAAGGTTTGTACAACTGAAAAATAGACTCAAAGTTCTATATGTTTGAATTTGACATCTTTGGTGATTAATTTTATCAGAGTAGATAATCAAATAACAAGCAGAAATTGTGTAGTCACCACTTTTGAAAACTTTTAGGGTAGCCTGGGTAAGATGCTCATCTGACTTTGTTACTAGCTATGCATGCAAACACCCCAAGAGATTAGGATGGTTTTATTTCTGAGCAGGGATATTTTCCTCATATTTTCAAGACAATTGGAGTTTATCTCTTCATGGTCTGTGAAAGGCATCAGTTCTCCTTCAGAACTGACCAGCTAGGGGCAAGACTCTCACATCTTCTTGTCCATAGTCTGCTCATAGATTATATTACCTGAATCCTTTGACTTTTTTCTGATCATTTAGGCATGCAATTACTTGGACATTTTAGACCTCCAGTATTCCAGCAACTACTTTATTTATAAAGTAACTGAAATAATTTCACTTCTTGGTTTTGATATGGCAGTACTTACTCTGCTCTTATGAAATCTCTGCTCAGCCTTCTGCTTCTTCTCCTTGTTGCTAGGCTTCATCTACTATCGAAAATAGGTATATTGGCATATACTTTTACCAATTAGACTCTTAAGCTATCTCTCATGTACTTTATCATGCCATACTAGTATACAAGCACTCACAGAATGGAATACTAAGGCAAGAAGGACAGCTGGATAGCACTAACATTATATTCATACCACATCTTTCTGTCCTGACAAGCTTGCTGTCAGAATAACATTTTAAGTTTGAGCCCTCTGCTTTCAACCAGAGAAGGCATGTCTAAAGCCACACTGGATTTTTTTACATCACTGTAATTTAGTAGAGCTGTTTGGATGCTGTTAGAACTGTGGTGCTTCTGAGATGCTCCACCTACCTCTACGTGTGCATTTAGTTCCTCAACTGGAATATTGTATGGACTCAAGCACTCAGGTAAAATAACACCGTTAATATCTTAGTGGTGACCCTGGCATGGCTGGCCATAATAGCAGTCCCCCAAGCCCACCTCAGAAGTTAGTACATGCTGTAGATCAATCCCAGTGCAGTTCATATGTGTCTACCACCTAGTTGTGTGGAAATAAGAACTGAATGGAGTGTGGACTTCAGTTTATGCAATGTCAGTCAATCTATGTTACTTAACATGACAGGCGAAATCTCAGAGTTTGCCAAAGCTCCTTCAATAGGAACCTTAACTAACAGATTACTAATGATGTTAATGTTCTAGCACAGCCACAATGTTTTGGGGGCTGGTGGAAGGCTTAGGCCTGGACAACCAGAAAACATTTATTAGTACAGAGGAGAGGAGAAAGAATTGAGTTTGCAAATTACATTTTTTAGCAACCGTCTGCTCTTTAAATTATTGTTATTTTTATTGTTGTCGGGTCTTATTGGCAATCAATAAATTGTTAGTTCTAACTCTTCTTCTGACAGACAGAGTAGGAGTATTCTCAGTTGCCTGCTAATAGGCAGTCACGAAAAACTCTACAAAAGTATCCAGTTGGTGTTGGAAAGGAGGAGTTGCTTGTTTTTAACGTGTGACCTGAGCAGTTACCTTCTGGACATGTGTGCAGTGGGATCCGAGTGGTGGCTTCTCAAGCTGAGAATTGCTTTTGTCCAAAGTGTAATGTGAATGACAATGATATGGGGAAATTAAAAAAAAAAAAATATAAGACCCCAACAGTGTTTGAAACAAGCTAAAATTAGCTCCCAGCAAGGCTAGCACCAGCAGTGAATGTAGCTCCAAGATGGGACTTTTCTTAATCTGGTAGCTCCAGAGAAACTGGCCTGTATTGAGCTTCTGGCTCGGAGCTGGGTACAGGTTATGACAGGACACACACTCAGGACTCTGACCTAGTCTCATGTGTCATGTCATTATATTGGGGCAGCTCAGCACAGAGAAAGTCAAGTGTTGCTGTGAGACTACCTGGTGATCTGTTCAGGCTTGCTCTGAACACTAACTACAGAATTATTCCCAGGAGATGGATCAACGTCTGGCTTTTAAAATGAAATTCAATATCTCTGTCAGAGTTTAACGTTCCCTCACCTCTTCTGATGAACGGTTCCAATGTTTAATTTTCGTCCTCAGGGAAGTGGCCTGACTTCAGGCAGTTGTGCTATCTCATATTCTTGTCTGCAGGACTAAAAAACTTCTCTATTTCCCACACTGGCTAAGGGCCTATTACTTGTTATGGACAAGTGACCTCTATAGCTTCTCTTTGACTAGCTGTGTAGAGGTGTGCTTTTCAAGCTTTACATCATAGATTTCTTTTATGTTTTTTTCTGAATCTGCCCTCTTTTAAGACTGTCCTTTGAACCTCTTGCAAGGTTGAAGTCTGAGTATATACTTTATGCTGGTCAGATATGTGCCAAGTCCTTGTTGGACTCTGAATTAGCTATTATGTGGCTTAGAAGTGATGCTCTGTTTCACTCTTTTTTCTGTATCTAAATATTAGAAATATGTGAGCAGATATCTTCCAGATTTTTTTGCCATTTTCAAAGATTAATCCCTAATGTATTAAACTATGTGATGTTCACACAGCTTTCTGGCTTCTGTCTTTAAGACCATTAGGAGTAATTTGTCTGGGTCACACAATGGCATGACCTGAAACTGTTTCATCCCACCAGATCACTTTTGCTGTACATAAAACACAAATAAATAAGTAAATAAATAAATGATCTAGTCTACATATAAATGTGAAGTCTTTTATACTTTAGATGCAGCACTGGTCTACAGACATTTTCCCTGTATTTTTTGAAGCTTCCTTTTATAGTGTTGACTACTGGGATTTGTTTGCTTTACTGGGCCTTCTCAGGGCCTTCTTAGCCCCTTTTGTTGTCTCTATATTAGTAAATTAAGTAGCATGATAAAAGGAACAGGCATACCAACTCAATTTTCTAAACTATTTAATCATTATAACTGTATCTGACAGTCTCCACCAGCCAGTACTGCCCCAAGCACTTCCTGAGCAGTTTGGGATTTAGTCTAGTCCAGACCTCCTTTTCAGAGATTTAAAGCTTTTAATAAGTACCATGCATACGTTGGCCTTTGCACCTCAAAAACTGCTTGGTTTGCTAGTTTAGAGGTATGTTTCAATATGTAAATTAAAATATTTTCTGATTTTTAATGTGAATATTAAATGCAAAGTTAGAAGTGATGACTATTTTAGTAAGAACTTTTTAAATTTAATACTGACTGATCCAATGACATGAAAAATTCACAGGAAATGAAAATACGCAACGTATCACGTATGTGTCTCTGATATCATCAAAGACATCAATTCTATACTTCATAAAGAGAGATGAAAGACTCATGTTAATCTTTATATGTATGTAATATAACTATAACCCTTACAATCCCACATCCACTATTGCCTCCAGCAGGCTACTACACTTCTAACTATATTCCTGCTATTTCCCAAACTGTTGTTACTACTATGGGGTTATTCTGCCCCAGGAGCAGAACTTTGCGCTTCTTTTTTGCTGAACTTTGTGAGATTTTTCTTGTCTCAGCCCTCAAGCTTCTCAAATTCTCTCTAGATTAAAGCCCTACAGTTCAGCACTCCACCCAAGTCCCTTAATTTATTATATGGGAACAGACTGCCCAGAGAGGTTATAGATGTCCCACCCCTGGAAACATTCAAGGTCAAGTTGCAGAGGGCTCTGAACAACTTGTTCTAGTTGAAGATGTCCCTGTCCATGGCAGATGGGACTGGACTAGGTGACTTTTAAAGATGCCTTCCAAGCTAAACTGTTCTACAATTTTATGATCTCAGAGTGTACTGGAAGTAAATTTTGACTGTGATGACTTAGACAAAAACCAGTATTGAATACTTTAGCCTTTACCCATTGCTAGATCTTCCTCATCCCAAAAGTGACACGTTTTCCCTGAATCTCCTCTTATTACTAGCACATCTGTGGAGTCTTTTCTTCTTACATTTTATTTATCTTGCTAGCCTTATCTGCACATGACATTTGACCTTCTTGCTTTTGTCTCTAAATGTCCAAGTTATACTTCTATGACCCTTCTTTTTGCCTGTCCTTTTTATCACTTCTTGTTTTCCCTCTGGGGCTATGTCCAGTCTGTACTTTTACTAATACACAGAGAAAGATGAATATCTGTTTGATTATCTCAATGAAGGATATTGGGCCATGTTAGAGAGACAAAATGTCAGTATCCCAAATAACTTCCAAATTATGCCAATTGTTTGTGCCTTGCTCCACTCTAGGTGAGGATAAAAGTGCCCCTTTCCACCAAGATTGGATTTGTGAAAAGCAATTTCCTTGTCTCTTCTGGAATTAGTGCAGACACCCAAGAAAGTAATCAGTGAAGAGGATTACATGCCCCTTCTCCAAAAAAAGCTAACAAGAGACTGGACAACCAGGGAAAGTTTCAATAATCTGAGTGGCATGTGATCTGAGTGGAATAAAAGCTCATGCTTTTATTTTTTTTTCACATGGTAACAGTAATAGAAAAAAAAAAGACTGAATTTCCACTATACTTCTGGATGTATAAGTGATATTTGTGATCTCAAATACAATCTCTTCCACCAATTGGTCTAATTTTTCCTTTTGTTATAACTAATACTTTTATTATTCCATCTGTGTGGCCTACCTGCCAAATACCAGCAACTCCAACTGTGATGTTTCTTTCCTTTATTGCTGAAGACACATACAATTAAAAACGTATTCTGTTGTCATGTATTTTCTGACTATATTCACTTTAATGTTTTCCTGTCTATCTGCTGTATCTAACAAGAACTAACAGAAAATCAGTTTTTCTGTGTTTGTGAGCAAATACCATCAGATGGGAAGAGAAAAAGAATTGCAAAAAGTACATAATGTTCTGTTGTTATCATCTCTCTAAATTAGTTTGGTGAAGGAAGAAAGAACAGCAATTTCTGTGCTGATTAATTTCTAGTCAATGGAATTGTCGTCAGTACTTCCACACAAGGCCAACATAATTTTAAGTGCTATGTCGGTCGTATGTTCTAACATTGTTCACAGAAGGAAAACAGCATTTCAGTTGGCCACTCAACAAACCTTGAGTGAAAATCACAGGCCTGTGATTTGGTTTGGGTTTTATTGGGATTTTTTTTCCTATTCTCTGTAAGTTTAACCCAATTTATAGAGTAAGAGTCTCAAGTTATAGCTACGTTCACAGCTGATTCTTGACTAAGCACTCAAATACATAAAAATAAGGTCATCAAAATTGTTTTAATCTTTTTTGCCAAAACAATACCTCCCTTCTGGCCAAGATCAATAAAAGTGGTCCAGTCTCTGACCTGCTTTCAATGGCCCACTTTCCTGCAAGCATTCCCAGACAAAGAAACAAAAGGAAAGTTAAATCCATAGTGAAGGTGATAATATAAGCAGTCTCACTTCAAACAATCACCTTGGGGTCATAGTACATGTCCAGTATGTGAGGTATTTGGATTATACTCCTTCTCAGTGAAGGTGAAATAAATTTGCATTCTGAGCTTGCAGCAGAATATTTTACCAGGGTTATGAGCAGATTATACCAAATTATCCTTTCTGGACACATATATCTAGAAAAAAAAGTCTTCAAAATTAAATTAATTTCTGAAATTCGATTCTTATGACTACCCTAAAGACTGCCTGTAATTTCAATAAACTTTGTGTTTCAGCACAACCTGAAAATTAAAGACTTCCCTCAAAAGGGAGTTAAAGTGATGGATCCCATAATCAAATTTAAGGACACTTCCACAGGAACTCCTTGAAATGTTGGTTATAGTAGGTTCAAACAGACTTAAGCAGAGGAGGAAACTGAACAGAGGTCTTCCAGTTCATGGGAGAGCATTCCAGACACTGAGCTGCTGCATTAAATATGACTTTACTACATCAACCTCTGATAACTTTGTTTTCTATATACAGAAATGAGAAACACTTATAGCACATTCAACTCAAATTCATAAATGCTTTCAGAACATCTGAAACAGCCTTTTTGGTAACTTTAACTGTAGAATCACAGAATTACAGAACCACTGAGCTGGGAAGAAACCTCTGGAGATGATCTAGTCCAGCTGTAAGGAGCATCAGCTAGAGCAAGTCATCAAGACTGTGTCCAGTCAGGTTTTGAGTTACTTCTCTGGGCAATCTGTTCCAGTGTTTTACCATCTTTGCAGTAAAAAAAAAATGGATTTTCCTTGTTTAAGTGGAATTTAGTATATTTCAATCTCTCCTCATTGCTTCTTGTGCTTTCACTGAATACAACTGAAAAGAGCCTACCTGCCTCTTTTTTTCACCCTCCCATCAAGTTTTTATATATGACATCATATTGATAAGATTCCCCTTCTTTTCCAGACTGAACAATCCCAGCTCTATCATCCTCTACACATATGTCAGACATTCCTGTCCCTTAAACACCTCATGGTCCTGAACTAGATCTGTTCCAGTATGTCCTTACCCAGGTCTGGGCACAGTACTCCAGATGTGGCCTTACCCATGCTGAGCAGAGGGAAAGGTTCATCTCCCTCAACCTGCTGGTAATGCATTTCCCAAAGCAACCCAGAATGCCATTGGTCTTCCCTGCCAAAAGAGCTCATTGTTGGCTCATGGTCAATTTGTTGTCTCCCAGGGCCTTCTCTAAGAAGCTGTTTTCCAGAAAGTAGGACTTTAGCCCTGGCATTTCTCCATCTTGAAGGTCTCTCTTGTCTCTGTTCCTGTGTCTTCTGGGTTTTTTTGACATCTCTCCTGGTCAATCATCTCTCTTTCCCTGGCATTTCTCCTGTGTCTCCTAGCAGTCATTGCCCTTTCTTAAACATGGTTTATTTTTTTGCAGAAGCACCATAAACTCAATTGGTTCTGGTTTTGTCAGATAGTGAGGCTGATTTTTTCGTTGCTGAACTGTCTGAAAACAGAAGACCAGCATAGGATAGACTTGACTTTCTTCTATACAGATCACCCTGAAGACTCTCCCCCCATACCAAACCCCTGCCAATTATGTTTGGTACACTCCCCATGAGCAGATCTGAGCACTTTCTCTTGTGGAACTTTATGAGGTTCCCATCAGCCCATTTCTCCATCCTGACTAGGTCCTTCTGCAAGGCAGTACAACTCTTTAGTGTATCATACTTTTCCTAGTTTTCTGTAACTTGCAAAGTTGATGAGGGAGCACTTTGTCACATCATCCAGATCATTAATGACAGTGTTGAACACTGGCCCTGGTACCATCCCTTGAGGTACACCAATGGTCGTTGGCCCCTGACCATATACCTCCACCTGTTCTTTGAGTTTGAGAATCATAGAGTGGTTTGGATTGGAAGGGACCTTCAAGATTATCCAGTTCTATGCCCCCTGCCATGGACAGGGACACCCTCCACTAGACCAAATTTCTCAAAGTCCCATCCAACTTGGTCTTGCCCTCCCTAGAGCCTTCTCTTCTTCTGCCTGAACAACTTCAACTCTCCCAGCCTGTCTTCACAGAAGAGGTGCTCCAGCCCTCTGATCATCTTTGTGACCCTCCCCTGGACTCACTCCAACAGCTCCAATGCTCCTTTTTATCCTTTTTCAAGGTAGGAGTGACATTTGTGCTGTACAATAGAGAGTGGTCTTACAATAACACAGACCAAGTTCCAAGCATTCCCGGGTGCATCACATCCCGCTCCATAAGTCTATGGGCACAGGACTTGTGTATGTCCAATTTGTTTAAATATTCCATAACCTGGTCTTCTTCCTCCAAGGATAAGTCTTCCTTGCTCCAAATTTTCCCATTGGTCTTAAGGACCTGAGATAGTTGAAGCCCAGCCTTACTAGTAAAGATTGATACATTCAGCAGTCCTGCTCAGATTCAATTCCCCAGCTTCATATGTTTCCAATCTGATTTTCTAGAGTGCTAAGAACCAACAGCTCTAGAATTAAAGTTTATTCACTTATCTGTTTTCTCAGTCTGGAGGTACACATCCAAAATGCAGTAATCTTTCCTGAATGTGTTAATTATACTGCCTATTTTTCTCAATTCAACAATGTATCACATGCTTCCAGTGGTGGTTTGCATCCCATCCTGAAGTGCTAAAAAGCTGTGCTGATGAATATCAACCATCAGAGAACATCTTCACAAACACACGTCTCTGCTTTATTTTTCACACAACAATCCTTGCATATCAAAATTTGTACTCTGCACCTGTGTGTCTATAACTACCAATAAATTACAGAATTTTATAATGAATCAACTAACAAAAAAGCAGACAAGATTAATGTCTTCATTCCAAGATCAACTCTTGAAGGCTTTTGTTCATCCCACATCAGTAGACTGCATTCCCAAAAGACTACAGAATGGAGGAGATTGCTGCATTGTGTACCTGTCCCCTCATTTGGAATTTAATTGATTAGATAGTTACAGAAGGCGAACCATTTTTTAAGCACTATAAAATTAGGTGGCTCGGAACACTATAAAAGCTAGCCATCCTGACACCCAGATTAGATATTTTTTGGAGTGTTGTGTTTAGACACCTGGAAAATAGTTCTCTGAAATTAAAATAGAAGCAAATAAGAAAGAGAAGAAAGTATGTTTCTGTGTGATCATTTAATCTATGCAATACTTTCTGCAATTAACAATAGTGAATGAATATTATAAAATGTAGGAACTTTCATTTTCCTATCCCGTTTTGGTGATAATTTCTTAACTATAGTTCCTCAGTATACATGGCATTAAGAGAATATTTATTTTTGATTAAACAGGCATTTCTGAATTTTAGTCCAACATGATCTTAATTAAAGGTTGACATTTCCATTTTCTGTAAAACCTTTTTGTAATTAGATCTATTGTAGAAATAATTACTTTTTCTTTTTACTTACGTATATGAAACTGTATAATTATTTCTAAATATAAAAATTATGTAGACTAATGTTTCTTGGAAAGGTTAAAAACTTCATTCCAAAAGTAATTTTAAATGGACGTAATTTATAGAGTACCTTAATATTGATACTTATTTCTTAAACTACTTCCAAAAGGGAGGGTAATTATTTCCCATAGAGTAACAGAAGACTTAATGATCAAAAACTTGTGTTACAAAATTGACTGTGGTTATTGTTAGAGGTTGTTAGCAGTGGCCATCACCTCCAGCAGCCCTGGCAGGATTTTCTCCTGCTCAGCCTCTGGAGCTCAGCCCCATGCCTCAGCAAGCTGGCATCTCTGTCCAGGCTGAGGCATGTGGCTGCCCCTTTTTCTTTTGCAGGTTCATCTGGTAGCAAACCACTCATCTGAGTGTGTGTCCCAGATCCACGGGACACATACAGGACATGGACATAGCCAGCTGCACAGACAGGACACTGCTAAAGAGCAGAATCTTCATCTGATTGACATCAGAGGTGAATGTCTCATGCCCTCATCTCCTTGGTCTGGCAGAGACTGAAGGTCACTAGTGAAGGCACACACACATCACTCTCCAGGCTCACAAATACAGGCACAGCTGCAGACCTCCTCAGTACTAGCATGGCTCTTCTGTCCAATTGACACTGCTGCCAGTGTCCAGATCCTCTTACCCACCCCACAGATCCCCAGTTTGCCAGCTGGTCTAGCTCAGTACTTGCTGCAAAAAGGACATACGCACTCACACACTTGTTGCATAGGCACCACATACTCACCTGTCCCCATGGACTCTCTACCTGCCTAACTTCCTTGTGTTGGCACAGGGCCTCCTATGTGCTGGTGAGCCCAGCTTGGAGCTTGCTGTTGAATGAAGATGGAGACCCCCATGCACACCCAGTCTATCTTCCCTGCTCCCACAAGTAGCATCAGGCACACAGGCTGTGAACCACAGTCCTTCTCCAGCAGCTGGTGCTGAGCCACTCACTCACACCACACCCCCAGCAGCTGGCACTCAGTCCTTGCAGTACTCATCCACACAGGACAGTGGGCAAGATCGTGCAGAGAGCTCTTCAAGAAAGGATGTAATAAGAAGACAAGACAGATTGTGGTGATCAGGTACAGGGCTCCATGAGGAAATTGTGTTGATTGGCCCTATTTTACACACATACAAATGGAGAACCAGCCCTTTCTAGACACCTTTCTGTCAATTCATTCCTCCCTGTCTCCCTTTGCATTCTCTCTTCAGTGTGCAAAGCTCCATCAACCCCCTTCCATCATACTCCACCTTCATCAGTTTGCTTTCAGCTTCTTGATGTAGCCCACTAACTATCATGAATTACCAGGTTTGTTTCTTGTCTTTGTCTCTATTACGTTTGTCTGTCAGGTTTGTGCCTCTCTATGTTCTTGTTTATGGCTTCTTTCTTTTCCTACTCTCTTTGCACTAGCCCATGACCATACACTCCTAAAGCAGCAGATGCTCTCTCCTTCCACACACCCTTGGAATTTATTCCATGAGCTGACTGGACCACATGTTTATTCCTTGCAGGCTTCAAAAGGAAAGAGTTCAGAACATTGAGTCAGAGTTTAACTCTGACACAAAGTAAGACATTAATTATGAAAGCTAAATATGCATTTAATCTGCCACTGACAAGTATTGAAATAGAGGGTAATTAGAAAAAAAGGCTCACTTCTTTGAAGTTGGATTAATGTTTCTAGAGACATTCTGTCCTCAGTGAATGAAGACGTGCCTCCAGAAGGCTATTCAGACTTATTCTTAACTCCTTTAGAAGAAATGCTCTCTCTTTCTGGAGAAAGTTTCTTGTAAGATTAACCTTATAAGATACATTGTCAACAATACCAGACCAGTGTCAGTCACCTTTGGCAAAGTTAAGTTCTGTTTATTCTTCCTTCACATTCTCCATTTGTATGACATCCCACATTTACCAGACCATACACTGAGTGGAGCTTTGTGGGTCAAACTATGCACCACAAAAAAGGTGAGAAGGAGGGAAATTGTGGGAAAAGAAAGAAGTAAAAGGGAAGTGAGAGGGACTATGCCCAGTATTTGAAGGATCAAAAAATGAAGCTAAACATTACCAGGGACCTAATTTGCATGCTGGAAGGGCCTGTGTAGACTGATCTTGGAGTGTGCATCATCATAGAGCTCTCGCTAGAGACTTCATCAGCAGATACTTCCACGTTTGTCAGTCTCCATGGCCTGGTTTCTCCCCTGAGGGAGGCAGAATTAGAGCGCACTGGTGCATGCTTCAATTCTGATCAGCAGAGACACAACTTGAAACTAATCTTAGCTTTCCCCATTTACACATACTCCTACCTAATCTCTTAAGAAATCTCCTTTCCACTAGGAAATTTCTGTGACTAATCTCATAATGCAGTTTCCTAAACTGAGACAGAGAGTATGAAAGTTGTCCTTCATTGCCTAATTAAAAAACATTTTCTATTTGCCACCTTTTGAAGTACACAATGTGTTCATATGCAATATACTGATGATTCTGCAGTTTTTACTCTCAGTCACTCCTAGGGTCTTGAAATGGTTCTCAGCTAATAATTTTTGCTGGATTAAACCACAGATTAAGGTGTACTGCTGGTAGAGCTACAAAAGTTACACTTGACTACATCTGTTGCTATTTCTAAGAAATCTTAGTGAAAAAACCCACAATTGTACCTCCCTGATATATTTGACAATAAAAGTTCTAATATCAAGCAAAGATAATTGCTTCCCATGGATGAATGCTTCATTTTTCATACTAGCCATTCATTCTCACATGGGATAACTATCCCACATTTCAGCTACACACCTTTTTTAGAAGCGTCATTTAAATCTGTGAGTCTATGATAAAAATTAATGTCCAAAACATAGCTTGCAGCACCCAAAACTGATAGTGCCTGAACTTACAGGAAGCGTCTGTTACTTTGGCTATGAAATTTTCAGTGTCTAGTTTGTTTGATTTGTGGTAAATTGTAATTTTTTTCAATCTTAGACACTCAAGACCATCTTTTCTTGAGTATCCATCCAGAAAAACAGTGAATGAAAGTTTGGATCCAACAAAGGATCTCATATACAACAGGCAATCCTTGATGTATGTTGACAGGATCTGGCTCCTCCAATAAAAAAAAATTCTGACATTTTCTCTTGTTTGAACTGAGGAATTGTTTTTAGTCACCAAAGAATTGGGAGATTTTATCCTCTTTTGCATGAAAATTTTTAACTCTGAGCTTCTCTTTGCCAGGTCATTGTATTTGAGAAGTATTTTGCACTCCCCCAGTAAAGCTGTGCCACTGTGACAAAATGACTCATGTATCAGAGAGCAGATGAGCAGATGAGATGCATGAGAGCAAAGGAGCATAATGATGTAGTCTACTCTTCAGGTCCCCCAAGATATGGAAACTGCCCTTTACTCTGATGGCAGGCACTATCACCACCATCCATGTAGCTCTTTTTAAGAATGAATGTAAATAACTCATCTGAAGTGAAGAGTCTAGACTCTGTGGCACCTTAGAGGATGAATCTACATTGGTGCTTTCCCTCTTACTGAGAATGCACTTTGCAAGAGAATCTCTGAATCTTCCTCAATGAGTCTGCTTTGATTCACATCATGCACACACAAACTGAATTTATTTTGCATGGAATTGACCTGGAAGGCATGTTCCTGATATGCTCCAAGCACTAGTGAGCATTCAGTCACATGAAGAAAGCCATCCTACTCCTAGGAAAGGCCCTCTGAAACATTTATAATATGTATGTCAGAACCTCAGCACCAATTTCCTTGATGAGTTTGAGTCTTTAATTTTCCCAATCTTATGCTGTTAATGCAGGATGACTTCAGTATGGCTAACTCCTAAATATTAATAATTTAGCATAGATTTCTATTTATATTGATTAAATATTTACAGATAAAGAATAGACATTTTCTACATCAGTTTCCAATCATGAGTAATGGATAATTTCGAGTCAAAACTTAGATGCTAACTTTTAAACAATGGATTACATTCTCTTTTTGTTACATAAATCTGCTCTGTAAAACTCACAAATTAAATGACTGTTTTCCTCTCCTATCTGCTTGTACATTGGCTTAATAAAGTGTCATAAAATAAGAATTAATTAACCTTCATTAAAAAAGAATTGTCTCCTAAAGAGTTCCCTTTCAAGAAGTAAATTCTTTATTTTTTTGCAAGTGTTCCTTCTCTATTTTAATTATAAATTTCTGTCACCAGGAAAGGTCTCCACAGCTATATCTATCTATGCCTATCTATAGCTATAGCTATATGGATATAGCTATATCCATAGCTATAACTATACCAATTTTTTTTTATGATGTAATGCTATTTTACCGCTATAGTCATAGAGTTCAATCTTGTGTAGACTGTAATCTTCTTAAGGCATGTAGGTCTTTGGAATTATGCTGGATACATACTTTTGTAAAATGAATATCAAGAATATCAAGAAGTCAGGTGTAAACGAGTTTGCAAAGCTCAGTAGGTGTAATGCAATACATTTCTCGTGTTCAAACATCAGTCAGACATGGGCTGGAAGTATATTTTCAGATTTAGATTGGACTAGATGATCTTCCAAGGTTCCTTCCAATGCTTGAGATTCTGTGGTATTTCTTAGCTCTGCAGCCTCCTTTAAGCCACTATTAGCTATCTGATTGTTCTTACTGATATTGCAAATTCTACCTGCATACGGGAGATGGATCCTCAGCCCGTAGAAACTCAATCTTTCAAGGTTTCTTTGGATAAAAATACAAGTCTGTATTATTCAGCTCTTCTGACTTGCACATTATTTAAACTTAAAAAATATTACATTTTCAAAAGGTTTCTCAAGATTTGCAACTTTTAATATTGGTTTTTTTTCTTTTTCTTGAGCTATATTGCAGCAATAAACCTAATACAATATATTTGAAGTGTATCATGTATTTTGCATTGATTTTTATATTAAATCAGAGCAGCATGCAGCATATTGCAGTTCTATGTTTGCTATCATGTAAGGATGTTATTTTCTACCATGCAAAATTATGCTGTCATGCACATCCACATGTGTAAACTGAGGTCTGAGTTTAGGTCTCTGAATTCATTAATCTAACCAATAATCTGAAAAATCTGAAAAATTCAATATTTTAAACGACAAATGTGTTCTTTGAGCATTCAGCATTAAAATTTGAATAGACACTATTCTCTAATGTAGAAACAAACCACGAAAAGCGCAATATGTTGCTGATTAATGCATCTCTCCTACAACTTGTACAAAAGCAACAATTATTTACTGTGAAAAATTATTATAAAAATTATATCAAAAAGCTGTATATCACCTATTTATTAGCATGCAACAGCTGCCCTCTAAATTATTAGCCCATAATGATAACTTAAAGATACCTCTATGATGAAAGAAAAAATCCCAGAGTATTAACCCAAAGCAATGGAAGAAAACTGTTCAAATGCCACCATAATAGATGTTCCTAAGAACATAACTTTTAAAAATACCATACTATTAGTTTATTTAATGTGGTATTTGAAAAGTTTCAATTATTAAAGAAGGAAATAAGACAAATATCTTACAGTTAAACTAAATGTTGAGATGAGAAAAAGTTTTAAAGTTCTGATAAAATCTATCTGATAACACTAGTTGAAAGGCATGAGCAAAATCTGAATTATAAAATCTGATATTGCTTGTTAGCTTCTACAATTAAATACCTATTTCAGGCCTGTCAAGAAACCTGTGTTCAATGAATTTGCTGAAATTTAGAAGCCATGTGGATAGAGGCTCAGCAAAGCATTAAGTCACCTAAGACAATGAAACCTGCTCCCTGTCTGAAGGATTTAGAACAAGTGTCACCAATAATAGTGCCTCCTGCAATTTGCTTCTGGCTAGGACAGAATGCAAAAATTATTCCCCTGGGCCAGATCAGCTACTTCTTGCTTAATTTATCTCCAGTTGAAGGATAAGACATAAAATAAAATACTGCACTGTGGTTGATTGACCCTGGCTGGATGACAGTTGCCAGATACCAAGCTGCACTATAACTCTTCATCCTTAGCTGGACAGGGGAAACACAATATCATTAAAGGCTCATGGGTAGAGATAAGGACATGGTAGATGACTTACATGACAGGAAAAAAGACTCAGCTTTTGGAAATGAGTTTAATTTATTATCAATCAAATCAAAGTAGGGCAATGAGAAAGAAAAACAAATCTTAAAAACACCTTTCTTCCAACAGTCTCATTTTTATCATACTGAGCTTCACTCCTGATTTCTCTGTCTTTTTCCCTCAGGTGGCACTGGGAAATGAGGAATAGGGGTTGCAGTCAGTTCATCATACATCATCTCTGCTGATTCTTCATCTTTACACAGTTCCTATGCTCCTTTGCACAAACACGGTAAATTTAAGGATTTCATTCCAGTGGAATTTGCACTTGCTTCAGCTTGGACTTAATTTTGAATGTTTTATTCTAGAGCTTGGGGTAGCTTGACACAGCTCATACTATCTTACCTGCTGTTGTACCATTGACTTCAATGTACCATCTTCTGTCTTGAATTTGGTTTAAGACGTATCTTACCCTAGATCTCCCTTTTTCTCAAACACCTTTGCCTACTACCAATGCAGAAGTGAAGATATGCCACTACTGGGATCCGGTCTAGAAGTCACTGCAGTCCACAAAGTACCCCGCCTGGACTTCATAAAGACAGAAAGCCTTCCTAGGGAGTCCTAAGTCTGATTGCCTTTCCAGTTCCCTGCCATGATATTTATGGTCCTAGTGAAACAACAAATGCAAGGAAACCTCAGTAATTTTTCAGGAGGTTTTTTTTATGAAATCTTCAGATGTTGTCTCATCGTCCTCCTGATCAGGTGGCCTGTAGCAAACTCCTACAACAACATCGCCTGTCTTGCCCATTAATTTTTGCCCATCAGCACTCTACCCGCTCCTCATCCCCACCCAAGCACAGTTCAGTACACATTAATTGCTCCCTCACATAGAGAGCAACTCCACCTCCACGCCTTGTCAGTCTGTCTTTCCTGAACAATACATAGTTCTCCATGGCTGTGCTCCAGTCATGGCAGCTGTCCCACCACGTCTCTGTGACCGCAGTGAGGTCGTAGCCCCGCATCTGCATCCACATCTCCAGTTCCTCCTGCTTATTCCCCTTGCTGCATTCATTGGTGTAGAGGCAGCACAGGGGCTTACTCAAACACACAGCTTTCCCTGGATGGATGCAGGAGGATCCTCCCTGATTTGAGTCTCTCTCAGGGTGATCAACTTCTGCATCTCGGCACAGTGTGAGTATGAATGACACTTATCATTGCATTCCTTGTCCTGCCCTGTTTCCCTGCTAAAGGAGATAGCTTGTTCTATGTTGCTTCTCCCCTCACCCTCCAAGTCCCTTAGTTTAAAGCCCTCTTTATCAAGTCTGCTAGCCTATTCCCAAATATTCCACTGCCCTTATGAGAGAGATGAATCCCATCCTGTCATCATCACATTTTTGTTTGCTAATACATACATACATCATTTCTGCAGTTTATAGGCCACCTCTATAAATTGTCTGTTGAGGCCATCTAGTTCATGAATTTGGGCTTCATCTGTCATAACAATCTGTCTGAGCAGGAGGGACAGTGCAAAGTCTGCTCAGTTAGCAGAACAGGATCAGGCTTCAGTGCGATGTAGCAGGGTGACCTTGGGCATAGCAGGAGGATGGTGTACTGTGTTGAACTCTTCTATGCTGAAGTCAATTCTGGTTGCATCACTACTGCACTTTCCTTTGTTTTACCAAAGTTCATTCTTCCTTAATCGAAGTGATTCTTACTGTAATGCCATTACCATTGATGCAGCACTGAACATAGTAATGATAACATACAGTGTCAGGGCTATAGAGCAATTAATACAATGCAATTTCATTTATTGACTATTCTCACCTAAAATCAAATCCCCTTGAGGCACACATCAGACTTTCTCACACTTCTGAATCACTCATAAAGTGCACGCACATTGTTGAGCAGAAGTAATCTCACAGATGAGCTTGCTTTTGCCTGAGGCAGGAATAACTCAGTCTTCCCTAGAATAGTTTTTATGTGTACTACAGGAACTTTATCCCCTTCTACACTGTGGAATAGTTCTGACTGGGCAGGGTCAGCTCAATTGAGTTTGCTAAACGTGTATCCCAATGTTTAGAATATGCATTCTCCAAAAACCCACAAGGATTAAGAAAGCTAATGTTTCCTTTTTAGCAGTCAGTGATGTCAAAACGTCCATCTTGCCATTTTATTCCTAAAAGCTGGATCTCCAATGTATGTCCCTGAACCTTACAGTGTTTTATAGCAAAACTGGATTCCAGAAGCATTTGGAATGTTTTCCTCCCTTTCTCAAAATCTTTCTCCACTGTCTCACTCCGTATGAAGATGTCATCAATGTATTGCATGTCTTCTGGAGCCTCATCCTTTTCCAGTGCATACAGAACTAGTCCATGGCAAGTGATGGGGCTGTGTTTCCATCCCTGGGCCAATTGATTCCAGGTGTACTGGACACCCCTCCAAATGAAAGCAAACTGGGGCCTGCACTCTTCTGCCAAAGGGATCAAGAAACATACATTAGTGATATCAGTGGTTGTGTACCACTTGGCTGCCTTGGACTGCAGTTTGGGTGAAGTTCCATTATGTCTTGGTGTGGAAGCACTCAGCAGGTACATGACTTCATTCAGGACATAACAGTCTACTATCAGTTTCCACTCTCCACTGGACTTTCACCCTGACTGTATGGGCTTTTAAAGGGTGAATGAGTTCATAAAGGTAGGTTCAGAGTTATGGTGTTTTGTCTTCCCAAATGACCATAACACACAATGGAGCCCTGCCTTCTTGGAGATGGCTGAACGCCTGCCTGACAAAGGAAAGTGGTGAAAGAACTTCTTGTTTTGCTCTGCTTGCACACATGGCTTTTGTTTTACTTAATAAACTATCTCAATCCACAAGTTTTATCACTTTTACTCTTCAAATTCTCTTCCCTATCCTACTGGAGGAGAGTGAGTGAGCAGCTGCATGGTGCTTAGTTGCCAGTTGGGGCTAAACCACTACAACATCTCCACATTTTTTATTGGGTAGGTTATGCATTACCTCTACTCAGTTAGTGTTCTGTTGTGAATCTGACTCTTAGACACACAACATTTCATGGCAATTCCCATATCCCATGATTTAGGCTAGTCCCCAAAACCTCAATGCCCAGGCTTAGTCTTGTTACATTATTTCCTGCAATCCTTGCTAGTGCCTTTCCCCTAAATCAAAGATGGATCAAAGATGAGATAGGGAAGCCAAACTCCTAATCAGCTGGAAACTTCCTTTGCAGTTTGTCATAGGGAAATGCCTGAGGGTTTAAAATTCTAGCAAGGACTGTAAATATATGCTAAGAGTACCCTGAAGCCGTCCACTGAACACTACAGCAGTGAAGTCTTGTATCATCATATGCATACATTGATGAAATATGTTGTAAAGTACCATTTAGGAAAAATAAACATAAAATCAGAGAAGATAGTACAAAAAAGTGTGTTAATAATGTGATAAACTGTAAAGGAATAAAAATAACAAAATGTACAAAGTAGACTCTGTTTGGAGCAAAATCAGTTTGGAAAAGAAAATCACATTTTACAAGGAAATGCCTGAAATCTACTATATCATCTGTTTCAAGTGAAAATTAAACCTCTGCAATCTTGTTAAAGAGAGAATCCTTTTAGTATTTGTACTCTTTATGTGATTTTCTACCTTGCAGAATATGGAGAACATTAGTTACTCACCACATATGAATGTACTCATGAGAAGAGATCCCCTTTCAAACTTAGTTCAAGGAAGTCAAGAACAAATCTGTAGCCAAGAGTTTGAGACCATGTTATGAACCTTTAAGAACTGACAAAGTGCTTAATTTCCATTCTTCCTTTGACTACCATTAGTCATAGCTACCTATCCTTTGCCTCTTCAGCTCTTTGCAGAAGCTTGAGATACCATTACTTGTGCTTTTTAAGCTAGTAATTTACTTTTCTCTAAATGAGATCTGTAAAATAACAGGATTAGGAAAAAAATATAATTTTCCTGTTGTTAGAAGACTTGCTAAAGTCAACTGGGTTTGCGTTGCTCAAAAGCTTAGATGTAAGATAGCACATGAAACTTCTTTTAAACGGAGTATAAAACTTCGTAATGCTTGCAGCTCACATCAAAAGGAAAACACACTGGTGCTCCATGTCTCCACAAAAGAGAAGTCATTTCATACAGAACATTAGAAAAAAAGCCTAAAAGAAATGAGGAGAAAATATAGTGTAATGAGGACAATTGAGCTGCATCTTGTAAACTACAATGAATCACAAAATCTTCATTCAAAAGCCATAAAAACCAGTTGAAACAAGAAAGAAGTAAAACTGGTCATACACCAAGAAGGAGAAGATAATCTATCTATGATGCCCAAACAAAGGAATATGATGTTTTGTTTTTCAGCAACATTGAGTTTTTAAAAGTATTGAGCTGTTGCTGACAGTAAGGCTACAGAAATAGAAATACCGAGTGTAAAGAAAAAGCACAAAAGCATTGCATTCTGTAATATCTCTACCCTGAAAGAAAGTGAAATTAGTACTCTGTTAATTATGATTCTTACCAAGTCATTCATTCTGCATTTATTCTGCATGACCATAGTATTAGGCCCATTCATCAAATGTCAAGTTTTTAGAACAAGGTTTAGAGGAAAGATGGGCTTCAGTGGACATAATTAGAACTACAGAAGTCCCTAAGACAGAAACCTGAACAGTAACAGTGTAAGCTTTGCCAAGTCAAGATCCCGATCAAAATTCTATGAAATTGATCTTAACAAGGGTTTAAGAAGGAAGGGGGTAAGTAAAGCCAGTGTGATTAATAAGGAGTATAAAGTGATAGACCAGCATACAAGCATAAAATGCTCACAAATCAAGAACTACTCAATAGAGAAAGAGGCAATGTGACCACAGTGAAGACAGATCCAATCTTGGCAACAGAGAAGTAAAAAAGAATTTTAGACATGGCTTAAAAACATGTTGGCTATGACTAGTGTCCTCTGGAGCAATGTTTTAGAGACCATTATCCTGTTTTTACTTGAACTCATAAAGCATATTCTGAAATTATCTGTGATTTTATTTATGTCTATTGGTTATTTTTTCACTATTTTGAAGTTTATGTAAAATTCCTAGAGCTATTAAGCCTTTTCCTGAACACTCTTCAGCTGGGTCACAGAGGAGGTTAAAGATGAGATGAATAACTAACACTCCTTACTTCTGAGCATGCATGGGGCCTGATTTGAATCCTTTAGGAAACTGACTTACTGGGAACATGGCTAGTGAAGCTGGGAAGCTCTGCAGTATGAGGTTTCTAGATTGGTTTTTTTGATATCTGATAATCATAGAATCATAGAGTGGTAGGGGTTGGAAGGGAACTTTAGAGATCATTAGTCCAACCCTCCTGCAGAAGCAGCTCAACCTAGATCAGGTCACATAGGAACATAAACGTCTCTATTCTATAGTAAAGTTATAAGCAAGAGTATAAAATGTTATTTGTAGTAGTAAATATAGAGTTTGGTTTTAAAATAGCAAACATCAAATGTTCACTGTGAGCTGATCAGGGTACATACAAAACCCTTGAATCAAGCAAATATATGCAAATTAGCAAAATACTGAGTAACATCAATGTTTTCAGACATTGAATACATTTCTGCCTCTGTTGAAAATTTAAATTCCCCAGGAACTCCTATAATTCCTCAGACCATTCATTTCATTTAATAACTCTTAGATGTCTGAAAGAGACTTTGAAATCACTACTATATCAGCTTCTTTTTTATCTAATGATAGCTGACCATTTTTTGTGGTTTGCAGGATAATTCAAAGCAGTAATAGTTTAAGGATGTGCTAAACTGTCACAATTTATGTCTAACATTGTGCCGGCATTAAGTAGTCATGGCTCAATGGACCCCTAACAGTTCTTCCTCTCTAGCTGTACTTTCTTTTTAATGTAGGAGAAAAGCCATCTGCAAAGTAGTCTGGTTTAAACAAAGTTACAAGTTGTTCTGTGAAGTTATTGCTAGTTAAATTTCCATTTTTATCTACTGCACATGACAGTTATGCTGATCTTCTATTCCCTTATCTTCTAAGATAAGAGAGTCTTTTCAAAATAAAAGGCTAGTATAGTACACAACAAAAAATGGCTGCTTTTCAGTTTCCTTAGGAAAAAAAGTCAATGTCTTATTTTCATATATTGCAGATCACTGTTTAATGTATGGAACATTTCTTTGCTGTTTCTCATTCCTGTTTTTATGATGCTAACTCTAGTGATTTATTCCATTAAGAAGATATGAGACATTAAATAAATTAGTTAAAAATATCTGCACAGTACTTTTCCACATACTCTCAAGGTTTACCTAGTGACATCCTTTAGTAGAAGCTTCTTCCTGTTCATAGGATTAGGGACAGTCAATTCTAAGCTGGATCCAGGCCTTGCCAATTGGTGATGGACGTAACACCTCTGAATAACATATTTGAAGAAGAAGTTGCTGCACAGTTGCTAAACTGCAGCAGCAACAGGGAGGGAGAATGTGAAAACATCTCTGCAGACACCAAGGTCAGTGGAGAAGGAGGGGGCGGAGGGTGCTTAGGCCCTGAAAAGGCTCCCCTGTGATATATGGTGAGGATTATGGTGAAGCAAGTTGTCCCCCTGCAGTCCTTGAAGGCCACTGGGAAGCAGAGACCCACTCGCAGCCCATGGAGGAGCCCATGCTGGAGCGAGTGGATGCCTGGAGGAGGCTGTGACTCCGTAAGAAGTTCATCCTGGAGCAAGTTCCTGCCAGGACCTGGGCGTTCTTGGGGGAGGTACCCACACCAGAGCACGTTGGCTGTCAGGACTCATGATCCTGTGAGGGACTCAGGCAGTCGGTACCTTAATGACTGTTCTCCCAGTGGATGACCCATGTCGGGGCAGAGCTGCCCCCATGGGAGGCCCCATGCCAGAGCAGTCCATGAGGAGCTGCAGCCCATGGGAAGAACCCATGCTGGAGAAGTTCATGAGGGACTGTCTCCTGTGGGAGGGACTCCACAGTGTAGCAGTGGGAGGAGGCTTCCCCCTGAGAAGAAGCAGCAGCAAAGTCCATCTGTAATGAACTGACTGCAACCCATATCCCCCATCCCCTGTGCCACTGTGGGGGAAGGAAGGAGAGTCCCAGGAGGAGGTGGAGTAGGAGGAGATGTTTTTCAGACAGTTTTATTTCTCATCTCCCTGCTCTTATTGTTTCTTTAATAAATCAAACCTTTTTCTCCCTAAATTGAGTCTGTTTTGCCCATGACACTAATTGCTGAGTGATCTCACTGTCCTTACCTCAACTCACAAGCCAATTGCTACATTTCTCTCTCTCTCCTGTCCAGTTTAGGAGGGGGAGTGATTTTACAACTTGATGGACATTGGGCTAAACCACCACGACATTAAAAATAGCAGTAAACTAATCAGAATGTAAAAGCATGCAACATCGTATAAGCTATCAAATCAATTTTTAGCCGCATGTATGAATAACATGAGTTGAGGAACAAGTTACCAGCTAGGAGTGTGCTGTACACATTATTTTACATTTTAAACAACTAATACACATAAAATAACTACACTCTGTTAAGTCGGTTTATTAATGGTAAGGGATATTTATCTTTTATAGTATTTTGTCATGTATGCTAATTAAAATTGTCTGAAATAGTAAACTTCACCCACATTTTAAAAACAGAATATGCTTGCAATAAACAAGTATGTCTCATGCCATATTGTCAGGTGTAACTGGCCAATATCAAAGTATGAGTAGTAGTAGAATGAAAAAGTTAGGAAAAAAGATATTTACCTACAGTAGTTTAGAATCTAGGTTGAAAAATGCAAATGTCAAATTATACCTAATTTCAAAGACTTCATTTGTGTTCAATTACATTTAAAATGCATCTTGTAGCTCTTTGGAATTCAAAGATCCAAATCTGACAAGATGAAAAAATACGCTTACATAACAGATAAATCTTTTAAAAATAGACATAAAGAGTTAACAGAGGAAAAAAGATAATCCCACACTAGTATCCGTGGATTGAACTGAAGAAAATCATGGAATTATAGAATGTTTTGAGTTGGAAGCAACCTTAAAGATCACCTAGTTTCAACACACTTGTCATGGCTTTGGCTCCCAGGTAGAAGTCCAATTTAGCATATTATTCTTTAGTTGATGCCACTTGTGGGTCCTACAGTTGTTGGATTACTGAGGATACAATTTAAGCTGTGTAGAGTTGGGTCATCATCAGATTCATTAAAAGTGCTAATTGCTGATACACCATAAGAGTATTACTCCTCACTAGAATTTCTAATGATCAGACAGTGAAAAATTGATTGAATTTAACTGTCAGCAAACTTGCAATGGCTTTCTTTCATCATAGCTAATGATAGGAAATAGGAAGAGGCACATCAATATTTTTTTGTACTAGGAGATGTTATTGGTTACTGTGACTGGGTCATTAATAGATAATAACAAACTCAGTTTAGCAAAACAATGTCTAGCTCAGCCTTACTCTAACTTAAATATATGCAACACATAAAACTCTTACAGAGACTGAAGTTATAAAAATTAAGAAGGCATCTCCTAAAGAACATAGTAAAATATCAGAGCCAGGACAGAGACGATTTCCACTTTGTGAGAGGTTTCCCTTTTGACTGCAACTGAAGACACATGCCAGCTGTTTGGAAGAATGTATGTCTATAAGGAGAAAAAGACAGGATGAAAAGCAGTCCTCCATCTGGTTTTAAGAAGTGAGATCTGTGGGAGCAAAACTGACTGAGAAGATGACTGGAGGAAACTAAACCCAAGGTCTTATTCCTCTTGTGCTCAGAGACTTTGTAGGATGAAGAGCAAACTTATTTTTATCATAAATTTCTTCTCAAAATGGGGACAGTCATGGGAGTTCCTGTCTACAGACTAACAGGTCAAAAAATTAATGAATAATGGAAATCATAGAAGTCTCACTAGGCTGTCTAATAAATGAGTTCTGTAAAAATATGTGCTTGTCAGTCAGTCAATAGCAAACTATTTAGCACATGCTGGCAGATGTACTACTGCTTGATTCTTCCTTTTGAAGCACAATTCTGCTGCAGGTGGGAAAATTACAAGGATTATTTATTATCACATGACTGTAGCTTAATGAGGATGTTAGATCCCATAAGATTCAGTGATATTTTTTACTCCATCACAAACCTACTAATGATCAGTTACCTTAACTACTGTTCTCACATGTTGCTTACATACTCACAGAGATTCTGAAAGATAATTTTTCTGAATGTCAGTACAAATGGAAGATAAGGTCATTTTCTAGACAGAACACTTAAAAATAAATCTACATTGGTGATATGCTTGAAATGTTGTCAGATTATACCTGTGCTAGCAAAGTAACAATGTCCAGGTTCATTTTCCAGTCCTGAGAATAACTGTCATGGTTTGACTACATATTATTAAGTGGATTCCAAGACAGGAGGATTCTTTATTCATAGACTCTATTGGGAATACTCCCTTGTCTATTCTGCCTCCTGAACTATTCCCAGGAATTGTCTGGCAGAGGAATTATTTAGTAAAAAACAGGTCAAGATCAATGTTAACACCTTTTCATTGTGGACATTTAAGATGCATTCACAATGATGACAATTTGAATAGTTCTTGTCAGGTAGACTTTAGGTGAGACTTATCTTTGATTTTTAACCAATAGTTTGCTGGTTTAGGCCTGTCTGTAACTGCATAGAACAGTTTTTATTTTCAAATTAAATGGAGTAGTGTTGGGTCTGAAATGTCCCTGCCATCAGCATGCTGGAAACATTTCAAGTTCTTTTCAAATAGAAACACTTTGTAAATTTCCCATGGCATGATGGTACTTCCTCAAATCTTCATCTCTGCTGTATCTAAGCATTTATAATCCAGGGAGGGATGTTATTGCCTAAACACAGAAACTCTGTGCATTGTGAATTTTTGCTGTCAGACTAATAATAACTTTGGAATCCTTTCACATTTTTTTTTAATCACTGTTCCCTCTTTTATAAAGAATCATTCTTAAAATAAAAATAAAAAGAAAGGGTTTCTTTTCCTATTCACTCCAGATAATATAAGCCTGTCACTTGCAGCCCGTGCAAGTATGCTCATTTTTCAGGCTCTGCAGGCTCTTGCTTTAGGGAAGGTGAGGGGAAGTAAATCTCAATGTGCTAAATGTATTATATATGCATTTCTAATGTCTAAAGCTTTCTGTTTTATATTGAATATGTGACTGTTAACAGAACTTTCATATCTCTCTGGAAATGAAGAATTGGGAGAGGGATTTTTTAATGGTTTAAATAAATTTAAATTATTCTTTTATTTATTTAAGTTATTCTTTCTTTTCTGATGTTTTGGTTTGGTTTGGCTTGGATTTTTTTTAAGATAATCCTCTCACCTGGGTTTTTTTTTTAAGATAATCCTCTCACTCCTTTAGGTGATATTTTATCACCTAAAATTTTAATACCCAGAAGTATTGGAATCAGCACCATCTCCATTTAGTTCACAACTTTATAAGAGGCAAACTGGAATCCTTCAAGTAATATGATAATAGTCTTTTGTTTCTTGGGGCCAATTTAAAAGAAATAAATACATTGGTTATAGCACAAATTATAGTACTCTTTCCTTATAGTTGAACCTACTGCCAAACTAATTTTTTCAAGTGATTCCCTAGAAGCTTCATGCCATCTCTTGTGTCACCTAAGAAAAATGCTTGGACAGGATCCAAAAGCAAGTAGCTTTAAGTGAAGACACTTAGAAGAATTCCTGATTTTTTTAAGAAGTCTCTTATGGACATTGCTGGGAAGACAATTTCTTGTGCTTAACTAGACCCACTGGCACATTTCTGCAATTCTTGTTTCTGGTTTTGAAAAAGCCTTAAATCTGTGAGCAAGTGGAATAATTTAGAATGGCCTTAAGCTATTTCTTGCTGTAAGAACACCATCAGACTATTCCTTAACAGAAATCCTTGAGTTATAGCAGTCTGTAGTAGTCTAGTCATACTCACGTATCCAAGGAAATATCCATGTGATGTGGTGCCACATGCTTTTATTCAAACACAAATAATTATTTCAGTTTCACTGAGAATGGATCAAACTTCCAGAGACCAGAAACTGATAGGACTTGTGCACATTCAGACTATGCCTAGATTTACACTAGTGAATGGAAGTACAATTTTGACATGAGTGCCCTGATTGGAAAAGTAAAAGGGTTAAGTAGTATTGGTGCAATTGCTAGAGAATTGTGTCTGGAATACTAATTTATTAGTATAGACATAACCTCACTTTCATAATAAATACCACTTATTTACTCAGATACAAGCTCCTATGAGGGGCTGTAAGCAATTGGCAATGGTAGTTGGCCGCCTGCCTTGAAGCACAGTGGGTTTCTGTACCAGCACTTACGATGTGTTACATTTAAACATCACCTCTGAGAGCACATGACCTGGACATCACTAAGTGACTACTCCATGTTCCAAGGAGCCAAACTGAGCTTGGGAGAAGCCTTAATAAGTGCTGATTAAGAGCAATGTCTGTTCAAGCCTTTCCAGCAGCCTCCCTTGTGTGTTACTCAATAGGTATTCAGTACAGAGAGTGGAGGCTTTGGTTAACAGCTGAAATAACAGGGCACACAGTCATAGCTCTGCTGTGATACACTGCTTTGAGGGAAGAATATAATTTCAGATATAAAGAATATTTTAAAATACTCAGGCTTGGGCATGCTTCTTTTTTTGTGGGCCACATTGCCATATTGGTCATAGTCCTGTAGTTCTGAAGTGCAAAGGTTCACTGTGTGAGATATAAGACTTGGAATTAGAAAACATGATTTTGATTTCCAGCAGCATGAATCATTTTCTCTGGGTCATTAGAAAAGTCCAAGCATCTCTATTTTTCTATTGGCCCTCCCACATTTTTTTTTCTTGTCTGTTCGCACATTATGCTCTTCAAAGTTGGTCAGTTTTTTCAACTCTGTTTATATTTTCTAGGCTACTGTGGCTTTTCTTTAAACCTCACATTTTGGAATAACAGCAAGATACTTTGTTCTAATGTTCACAGGCTTTAATGGATTTATAACTGCTATGATTTATTATCTGCACTGCCTGATTTCATTTAACTAAAAACTTAGTCCAAACATAATGCATATAGCACTTGTCATAAAAAAACATCAAAGGCATTTCTCCTCTTCCTAGGAAATCCATCCTAGCTAAGTAAACAAAGCATCTTCTGCCCAGAAATACATACTAAATACTGTGGTATGGGCTGCAGGACCTGCAGCTGGAATCCATAGGAGAGGCAACCATCAGCTCCCTGCTTACCTCTCAACTCCATCAGCAAGATGTAGGCCATGGTTCAGACATCATCAACCCAAAATCTGAGCACTACTGGGTTACCAGCTGCACTTAGATGAGAAATAACAATGTGAATGTAGTTCTAACGATACAAAGAGAACACATGATGGGTTATTTATTAAAGTTTTATGCCAGCTGTGAAGAACTGATGTTTCCTGACCTAGCTTAAAAGCTTTTAAAAAAATGGACACATTTGTATAGCAGTGTTCGTACTGGTTAAGCATTTCCTGTCAGGTAACTATAACCATTTTTACCTTGCACAGTCCTGAAAGCAGATTTGCCATTTTCTTGAGCTATATGAGAAAGAAATACAGAGAAGGTAGAAAAAGACACGGACTACTTTGGGGAATATAGGGATATTATGGAAGAATGTAGGGCTGGATTTAGAAAAGCCAGAAGTTATCTGAAGCTGAAACTAGAGATGTCCATGAATGAAACAGCAGTTTCTTAATGTGCAGCAGCAGAAGAAGAAAATGTGGGCTTACATCTCAATGTGTTCGCCTAGTGGCAAAGGACAAAGAAAAGACAAAAGTATTCAATAACATTTTTCTCTTACTCTTTACTGGTAAGTTCTGCTTTCAGGCCTCTTGAGTCTGGTAGAAGAGGGTAGGAGAGTGGATGCTACTCATAATGGAATACATTCTTGTACAAAGTGGAACTTACTCATCTTTCCAGTTCAATATTGTTGCTCAAATGGGGATAATTTCATAGAGTCATAGAACCACAGAATCATAGAGTGGTGGGGGTTGGAAGAGATCTTTAGAGATCATCTAATACAACTCCTCTGCCAAAGCAGATTCACTTAGATCAAGTCACACAGGAACACATCCAGGCAGATTTTTAAGACCTCCAGAGAAAGTGACTCCACACCCTCCCTGGGCAGCCTGTACCAGGGCTGCTTCACTTGAGCAGTAAAGAAGTTTTTCTTATGTTTAAATGAAACTTTTTGTGTTCCAGCTTCATCCCATTACCCCTTGTCCTGTTGCTAGATACAATAGAAAAAAGGCATGCCCCAACCATTGGCATCCACCATTTTTATACTTATTAATGAGTTCTCCCACTTAGTCTCCTCTTCTCTATACTAAACAGCCCCAGTTCCTGCAGACTTTCCTCATAAGGAAGATGCTCCAGTCCCCTGATCATCTTGGTGGCCACAGGACTCCAGTACTTCATTCTTCTTTTTTAAAAAAAAAAAATTGTCAGTGGATGAATATCCAGTAAAACAGTGTTCACAGAACAAATTTAAAATTTATGATCAAACACTGTTCACTAGGAGTGTCTTAAAGTAATCATTTAGTACATAATAACAGAAAGTGTTACAGCTTATAGAAACAGAAAAGAAATTGTGTTTCTTTGAGCATGGGGAATGGTAATATTTGAAGAAAATGAATTATTAACATACCATTTATAATAAAATGCACATTTTGCACTACAAGTTGAAAGAAGAAATATTCAAGTTACAAGATAATACAATATTACAGTAATATAGTACAATAGAATCCAGGGTATTATTAACACTATGTTGCAGTTCGGCTTGCAGTGGTATTAATAGCAAAAGAAGGCATTTGACTGCTAGGTAAAGCATATTCCTTCTTAACTGTATTCCACCTCACAGAGTGGAGAAATATGATCTGACTGTCTCTAGTGAAGTGAAGGAACAGTTTTTTGATAATGACTTAAATGCTAGTTTCCTAGGAGATGGATTGATGCACTGGAGGCAGTATTGGTCCTCTTCTCTGGAACATTGCTGCTATCCAGTGTGCTCTCAACCTACAATATCAAGCTCCATTAATGAATTTGAGACTAGGAAAGCTGTTTCTGTGTAAAAGTCTTGAATTGCTGAAGAGTAAGAGTTTCCAGGTTACTTATGCTGGCTTCTCATATCTTCTGTAGAAGCAGATTTGAGTAAGATTCAAGTACAGACTTAAAGAAAGTATGTGTTACTAAAGGTCTGTGAGGTTATCCTGCATGCATACAACACACGGGCATAATTTGAGGGGGCTTAGTCTGCATATCTGAGTTGGAACTTCTGTGTTTTGAGGTCTGCATTTATGCAGCTTTCCACAGAAGGCAAAAACTATTTTCTTAAGTTTCCACAGAGCAGAGTAAAATATATTCAAGAGGGAATCTACTTTTCTTCAATTGTTTTAAACATTTTGGTTTTAATTTGCAAATGATAGTGTAGTTTGGAAAACATTCAGTTCAACTGTAATCATCTATCTTTGATGTTATTTTTGACAACACTAGACATTTTATATGGGGCCAATTTGTGTACTTACAGTAAGCAGGATTTGCAGACAAAAGAAATCTAGTTGGTTTTAAAGTGCAGATTATTCCATTTGTTGAACAGATTTCATACTGTGTTAACCTATGAGCAATAGAATACCAAGTAGTTTAACTTTACATGGGAAACTTCAGAAATCTCACCTAATTTCTAACATAGGAAAGTTAAGTCAAACCTTTTGTTATAATTAGCCATGACAAGCCTGGATATTCTTGTTATCCATATGAATGACGAGGTCTTCTAAAAGGTAACTGATCTTTTTACTCTGCCGAGTTCACAGTCTATTTTTACATTGCTGGAAAAAAATCTGTTGCATTTTTTATTTCCCACTACTAATTTCATTTGGTGATTCCTTTTTGTGCCATGAGTTAGAGAGAACAGAAATATGTAGTTTACTTTCCCATTGCTGTCCATTTTTTTGGCATTGTTTTACTGATTTGTTTCCTATGAAAAAACATCCTCATTTTTCATCTTCTTTTCAAAGACATTCTCATTGTTTTTATCATTGTTATCACCATTTCACAAAGATGTTCAAAACCTGCTATGTGCTCTTTGAATCTTTGGATTTACTATCACATCCAACAATATTACTGATAACACCACTGATCTATTTAATGATATTATGGTTTTGTATAATTATGCACACTGTCCTTTCTCCCTGCACATATATATTAATTACAGATCTTCAATGAACTTTAACAAAAATGTAACTAATAATTTGGGTGTACTTATAACAGGTCTTTATTCACTGTGTATTCTCTATCTCATGGTCCAGCTCACTCTTATTATCTGGCAAAAATAATAGACAGAGAATCGAGCAAGAGAATAGAAAATGAAGACATAATTAAGTCTGGTAACAGAATAAATGTGTCTTTATATGGATTATAAACTAACTCTGTTTAGGTATTTGTAGATGTGAGTAGGTATTCTGTAGCCATAATAATTTATGGTTATTTTCATTATGCAAATTTATTGAACAAACTTAGAGAAAGGACAGCTAGTCAATTTTTGTAGCCAGGTTTTGGTAGAGGGAAGCTATGGGGGCAGGGGGGGAGCTTATTTAAAAAAGCTGCCAGAAGCTTCCTGTGTATCTGATAGGGCTAGTGCCAGTTGGCTCTGAGATGGACGCTTCACTGACAAAGGCTGAGTTAATTAGCAAGGAAGGTAACATCTCTGTGATTAATGGATTTGAGAAGGAGAAGAAGTTGCTGTGCAGATGCTGAACCAAAACAGCAAGACAAGGGAGTGAGAATGTGAGAATAACACCTCTGTAGATGCCAAGGTCAGTGGAGAAGGAGAGGGAGGAGGTGCCTGAGCACCAGAGGGGAAATTCCTCTGCCACTTGTGGTGAAGATCATGGTGTGCCAGCTGTACCACTGCAGTCCATGGAGGTCTAGAGTGGAACAGAGATCAACCTTCAGCCCAAGGTGGACTGTACACTGGAATGGGTGGATGTCTGAAGGAGGCTGTGATCCCATGGGAAGCCCACTTTGGAGTAAGTTCCTGGCAGGACCTGAGGACCTGTGGAGAGGACCCCATGCCAAACCAGGTTTACTTTCATGACATAATGGGTGATCTGTGCTCGAGTAGTTCATCCCTGAAGGACTGTTTTCCCTGTGGGTGAAACTCACATTGGAGCAGTTTGTGAAGAACTGTAGCCCATAGGAAGGATTCATATCGAAGTGGTTCATGGAAGTCTATCTCTCATGGGAGGGGCCCTACACTGTGACAGAAGTATGTGTGATGAGGCCTCACCTTGAGAAGAAGCAGTGGCGAAGTCCATCTGTGATGAAGTGATCATAACCCCAATTCTCCATCCCCCTGCACTGCTGAGGAGGAGAAGGCAGAAACTCTGGAAGAAGGAATGGTGGAGGGAAGTGTTTTTAGATTCAGGTTTTATTTCTTATTTCCCTACTCTCTTTTGATTGTTCATTTTTCCCCAAGTTGAGTCTGTTTTGCCCGTGACAGTAACTGCTGAGTGATCTCCCGGAGTGATCTCGACTGGTGAACCATTTGTTCTACTTCTCTCTCCCCAGTCCTTTTGAGGAGGGGAAGAGATAGAACGACTTGGTGGGCACCTGGAATCCAGCCAGGAGAGCAAAATCACCACAGGAGAGCAAAAAAATGCAGTTAAGGGATAGATTTTTCAGATTCTAATATTTTGTTTGAACTTTGTCTAGATGTCAGTCAGTGCAGCAGTGTCAGGCCATATGTAATTTATACACATTTTGGTTGCTGAGCTACCCTCCCTATTCACCTCCTTCACTTAAAGAACCTTAATTTGATGTTTTTACAGATATTCATAGAAAGAAGTTCTTGAATCCAATTTACAGATGAGAAATTAGAAGTTGCAGTTAAGTGATGACAATTTTCTATGTGATCGCAAGTGACTATGTGATCTAAGTATCGCAAGTGACTTGCTATGATGTGTGTAAACATACAGGATCTGCTTGAAGTTTGTCAAATGTAGTCCTGCTTGCATTGGTATTAGTAAGAGTTCAGCTGTGCCTCACAAGAAATGCTTTTACACCTGGAGTTATGAAATCCAGGAGAAAAAGCCACTGAAGAAACAGTGGAGAACATCTGAAGTATGTAAAAAAGTGGGAAACTTGGAAAGAAAAAAGTGAAAAATGCTTTTTCAAGTAACAATTTACCAAGTTTTGTTCATGCTTTACCATGAGATCTTCATATCTCTAGTTGAAGAACATGGTTAATCATGATCCAGCTGAACTTAAACTGACACAAGGCTGCCTTGTTTGCCAGCTCTTCTATAAATTAAAAAAACATATAGTCTATATAATTATATTTTCTCAAAGTAAAATACTCAATAAATTAAACATTACTGTTACCAACACTCAATTACATTAGAACAGCTCTTCAGGTACTTTATTAAAATGTTGATTCTTTGGAACAAATATAACTTCCATTTACTTGTTTTATAGAAACACAGATGAAGGTATCATATTTGCTATGTGGGTCTTATTTGATTCTCTAGCATTTGTGGTTCTTCTTATGGCTAAGTTTAATGCCTTTTCAAAAGATCTAGACAGTAGTAGTTAAGCACGTCAAGACTCTGGAAACAGGTATGGATGAGTTCTTTGTGGCCCTGTGTGGGTCACTGTACTTTTATGTAATAGGTAGAATCTGTAAATGCTAAGTTAACTGCAGTTTACAAGAAAGTTTGCCTCTGTGTAAAATTCTGCACATAAAAACTGAAAATCACAAATAATTATTATCTATTTGCTCTTTTATTCAATCTAAAATAAAAGTTTACAGGGCCTGGATGTGAGAATAATCAAAAACACAGTTAAACTCAACTAATCTGTTTATTGACAGTGGTGTATAGTTCCATTTCTTAACAGAAGAAAGGTTATGTTGATGAGGCAGTATTTCTTTAAGGATCTTTGAAAACTCTACTTTGGCTTTTCTTTAGAAGAAGTGAAAATTGTCAGTACCATGGAGTAAAAGTCTGACTTATAGCCTGAGATCCTGAAAAAAAACCCAGATTGTTTATCTTCACAGATCACTGGAAGAATTGCCCAGACTCAGACATTCCCCTGAAAGTGTTACTGGAAGAGTCCTGAGATAGCAGGTCTACTGCAGCCTCAGGGTTCATGCTTGTCACTCAACATGTCAAGCAGTGCATCACACTTTGAACTTCACAGGAAAATGTTTGTCTTCTTTGATGCTGATGCCCCATAATCATATAATCACAGAATCATAGAATTACAGAATCATTAGAGTTGGAAAGACCTTAAAGATCATTGAGTCCAACCAGTAACCTCACATTGTCAAGCTTGGCACTAAACTGTATCCCTCAGAACTTTGTCTATGCATCTTTTGAATATCTCCAGGGATGGTGACTCCACTACCTTCCTGGGCAGCCCATTCCAATGCTTAATAACCCTCTTGGTAAAATGTAACAATAGTGTGAGAGACTGTAACAATTTATTTACACATATGACTGAGCAGTTTACAGCTTGCCTATAAACACAGTGAAAAGCAAAGAAGGTTCCTGCACTGAAGAGATTCCAGTCCATTGATCCAAATCAATAGTTGTGTCAACAGTCATTCAGGATACTGCCAACCCCAATAGGGAGCCACACACCTGTATATGCCTGGTCACAGACCTGATTCTTACATAACTGCTGCTGTGTAAGATGATCCTTAAATGATTTCTCCTCCCCTTCACAAGTAATAGACTCATCCTGTAAAGTACATATACATCTTCCTTTTAAGTCATAGATACAAAAAGATTTTATTGGTAGACAGAAATATAATCATCTGAGGATCAAATGCTGTCAAGTGGCAAAAGGAAGAGAAAAATCTGTCCTCAATAGCAAGGACTGGTATTCTCAGGCAGGAGAACTGATGACAGATTTGACTCACAAAATGCAGGGTGACTTGACTGAAATATAAAAATATGGGTTTAATTCACTAAAATACTCACCTTATATTCAGGTTAGGCTAATTTCTTCAGTACAAGGTTGGTCTGTATCCTGACTTTTCAGCATTTTCTTCCCTTTTGGGCATTTTGGAGTTATTTTCTTTTATTATCTTTTCATCTTTTTGCAAGATGAATTATCGGTTAAAAGTGTTTAACAGAGTAAATATCTGAGCCAGCAGCTGTTAAATAGGACACTGGATAATGAATTGTACTGAAAATATTCTTTAATGCATAGCCAGGCAAAGTATGATTTATTGAAATTTGCAACTGACAGTAAGAGATGAACACTTCTGCAGTATTCAGTACTTGGGAAGATGGAGAAGATCACTGCAGAGTCTAGCTTTCATGATTCTATAGCAGAAACAACTTCTGTTATTTATGTATTTTCGGCCCAACATAGGTCCTGAACATTCAATTTCTTTACTGATTTGGTTTTCCATTCCAGAGTTTTCACTAACAATCTCCTTAGTAAATCTATATTTTATAGATGTTGAAACAAAGTGAAGAATAAAAAGCACGCCCTGGTGAGGCCTCATCTGGAGTACTGTGTCCAGTTCTGGGCTCCTCAGCTCAAGAGGGACAGGGAAGTGTTGGAGCAAGTCCAGTGCAGGGCCACCCAGATCAGGGGACTGGAACATCTTTCATATGAGGAAAGGCTGCAGGAACTGGGGCTGTTTAGTCTGGAGGAGATTGAGGGGTGATCTTATTAACATTTATAAATATCTAAAGTGTGGATGTCAGGAGGTTGGGCCATCCCTCTTTTCTATAGTAGCTAGCAACAGGACAAGGGGTAATGGGATGAAGCTGGAACACAAAAAGTTCCACTTAAACATAAGAAAAAACTGCTTCACTGTTCAGGTGATGGAGCAGTGGCACAGGATGCCCAGAGGGGTTGTGGAGTCTCCTTCCTTGGAGGTCTTCAAGACACGCCTGGGCATGTTCCTATGCGACCTGATCTAAGTGACCCTGCTTCTGCAGGGGGGGTTGGACTAGATGATCTCTAAAGGTCCCTTCCAATCCCTACCATTCTATGATTCTCTGATTCTATGCCAGTGCAGTCTATGCTGACACAACAGTGCACTTTCACCTCATAGACTGAAAGATTTGAATCTTGTCCAAGACAGGTCAGACAAAAATGTAAAAGAAATTCTTTGTTTTCTTCAGAAATTGTGTGTCATTACATCTTAAAGTTCTGACACAGAAAGCATGTTTTTCCATCACAAGAAGCCTTAGAACAATTAGAGAAATTACTGCAAAATTCTCCACATTGCAGTGCAACGGTAGTGTATAGCCACTTAGAAGTTCATTTTAGCATTTCATTGAATGATTGACAAAAATATTCATGCAGCAGTTCATTAAAAACAAGAAGAAAATAGGATCTTCCATATTACTAACTGAAATATTTTATTAAGCTAGAAAAGTATAAAGTAGCTGTGGAATAAACTATCTAAGCATCAGTAAAAGTTTTAACTGACATATGAAAATACAAGTGCATAAACAGAATATGAAATCTCACATTAAGAAACAAAACAGTGAAGAGTGGACACAGACATGGATACAAATGATTTTGATGCTTTGTGAACTATTCTGATGACAAAATACTACTGTCTCCTGATGACAACATAAAAATGGAAATCTCAAGAAGTCTTATTATAGAATAGTAACAACAGATGCTATAAAATCTCTGAGAAAGATGTACTGAGAAATGTTCTCACTTCCATATTCAGGGATAGAGAGAGTGCAATGTGTCAATATATGTCTAAGACGTGGCATAAAGAAGAGCAGAGTCACTTATAAGGAACAAAGGAAACTTTAAGAAACAAACACAAACAAGAGACATCAAAAAAAAAAAAAAAAGGCAGAATGAGTAGGGTCTCACTTAAACAGATGACCAAAAAAACTCCCCAAAACAAGATCACATGTTGAATTCTTGTATATAAAGGCGTGAAACTTGAAATAGAAGGCAGATAACCTGAATGGTTGTTTTAAAGGAGGATATCAATAGATAAGCTTTTGAAAGGAAAGTAGATACAAAATAGGATGTAAAAGTTATGCCTATGTTATACGAGACATTGGTAGAGGCTCTAACTCTCAGACAGTTTCCTGGAAGAGTTCAGAGACTTGCAAAAGCTGGAGATCACTTTAGCAACCAGCACATGATTGTGGTATTCTGGACAAAGGAAGGAAAATAGTTAAAATAGTTAAAATCAGGGATGTAACCCAAGTCATACTTAGCTTGTCTCAGATCAAGTAGTTCCTAAGTAGAAAAGAGTATACCAGTATTTGCCATTTAGAGAAAATAGTTCAAAATTGTTTCAAGACCAGGTGATACAACTGTGGTGGATTGGCCCTAGATGGATGCTAGGTGCGCACAAAAGCCACTCTATCACTCCTTATTCTCAACTGGACAGGAAGGAGAAAATATTACAGGTTTGTGGGTCAAGATAAGGGCAGGGAGAGGTCACTCCCTGGTCACCATCATAAGCAAAGCAGACTCAACTCCAGGGAATTCATTTAATTTATTACACTTATTGCTAGTCAAATCAGAGTAAGGTAATGAGAAATGAAAACTAAATCTTAAGAAACCTTTCCTCACCCCTTCCTTCTTCCCAGATTCAACTTCACTCCTGATTTGCCCTACCTTCTCCCTCACAGCAGTGCAGGGGTGTGGGGAATAGGGGTTGCAGTCAGTTCATCATAGTTGTTTCTGCCACTCCTTCCTCCTCAGGGGGAGGACTCCTCACACTTCCCCTGATCCAGTGTGAAGTCCCTCCTATGGGAGACATTCCTCCATAAGCTTCTCCAATATGGGGCCTTCACACTGGCTGCAGTTCTTCACAAACTGCTCCAGCATAGGTCCCTTCCATGGAGTGCAGTGCAGGAACAGACTGCTCCAGTGCGGGTCCCCCATGAGATCACAAGTCCTTCAGGCAGAAAATACAGGTCATAGGCTGTAATGCAAATCAATGTCCTTCAGCTTTAATATACCAAAAGTGACAGGTCACTTAAAACCATCATTATCACTGTTTTGTTTCCCATTCTTAATCATCTTTACTTAAAATATACATTTTGCAGAATAGAGATTGTCCCTTGCTACAGGTTGTAAAGGGTAGATTCAAAGTTCTAATCACCAGGAAGACCTTTACTATAAATAAGATGATGTTTTCTACACCACTCCTCTGCTGTGTTCATTTCAATGTCCCATATTTCCTTAAAATAACCAAATTCTTTATTTAAAAAAAAGCTTTGTGCCTCTTCCTTCTTATCCCTCAAAATACTTAATATGAAAACACACATCTTGTCCCAGATCACACCAAATATCCTGTGTTGTTTCCAAATGGGTCAGTAGCAGATGTTGGGGAAATTAATTTTAAGAAACACTTTGTATTTGGAGTTATATTTTCTCTTGCTTCTGAGCTCAAGTGCAATGTTGTACCCAAACTTCTTCGTTTAACAGCTTTGATGGACTTGTAATAAATTTGTCTTGGCTTCTATAACAATGAATTTCAATATTCCTGTAGACAGGAAGTTAAGAAGAGATTTTTCCATATTAAAACTTAACAACTAAAATTATCATTGGGTATGCCTCACCTTATTGAAAAGAAAGAGTAAACAGAGGCCACACTTCCAGTTTCCTTTCAGAGAGCTCTATGGGAAAGTCGTATTGTAATTTGTTCTGTTGAGGTTGGATCTGTGCCCTGATCATTAAATGTATTTGCTTTTAAATATTTGTAGACTTGTTGGAGAAGTGAATCCTGCAGATGGAACACATTCATTTTCCTAAGCAAAGGCAATTTTTTTTCTGAACTCCTTTTAGTATTTGACTTTCAATAAGCAAATGGCCAAAGAAAATCATGGAGGAGCAGCATACCTTTCTTTAAAAAAAAAAATGAGTTGTACTACCTTGGACATGATACCTGTAACACACAAGAATGATGCTAGGCCATTCAGGTTGCACAATAGAATTTTCACCAAGACTCAAATTCTCATACTGCTTTCAATTCATCTGAATTTGCACGACTGTGCAGGGTATTACTTTATTTTTTATTCCAGTGGCATAACCCTACTGACATAAATGAAGTTAACATCTAATTTATAGTACTGTGAATGAGACTAGAATCAAACTTTTCCACTGCAAACATGCTCTGTAATGGAGAATATTAATGATGAAGATGGCATGATCTAACCAACTGCTGATTTTTCTTATCTGATCACTGCTAGAAACGGAACATGTTCTCTTAGTTTTTCCTCTTTTTACTGGTGCTAGTGAGCTAATAAATCAATAGGCCATACTTGGTACTCTTACTATATTAGGGTAATGGTACCTTAGCAAGCTCTTAAATTGTTTAGAACTAGATCCTGCTTGCTACACAAAAAGGGGAAAATGCCTGAAGTCGACGAAACAAGGTTAATTCCTGAATGCTTCTTATCTCAGTAGCAGTTCCAAAAATTCAGTATCAAGTTTGAACATAGAATCATAGAATGGTAGGGGTTGGAAGGGACCTTTAGAGATCATCTAGTCCGATCCCCCTGCAGAAGCAGGGTCACCTAGATCAGGTCACACAGGAATGCGTCCAGGCGGGTCTTGAAGACCTCCAAGGAAGGAGACTCCACACCCTCCCTGGGCATCCTGTGCCAGGGCTCCCTCACTCTTACAGTGAAACAGTTTTTCCTTATGTTTAAATGAAACTTTTTGTGTTCCAGTTTCTTTCTATTACCTGTTATTCTGTCACTGGATACAACAGGAAATAGTGATGCTCTAACCTCCTGACATCCACCCTTTAAATATTTGTAAATATTGAGATCTCCCCTCAGTTTTCTCTTCTCTAGACTAAACAGCCCCAGTTCCCGCAGCCTTTCCTCATAAGGAGGGTACTGCAGTCCCCTGATCATCTTAGTAGCTCTCTGCTGGATTCTCTAAAATTAGGTATGCCTCTTGGACCCACAGTTCATGATTTAATTATGACACAGACAAGAAAGGACCTAAAGGAAATGTAGTGCTGCAAGTACATTGTGTGATGGGATATTATTATGTTCATTTATAAGACTTGTTGATTAATTTCTTCATTTCACAAACAACACAGTATTCATTTCTCTTTTGTGAGTCTTTACACCTTACTGCCTGTTCGTTACTACTCTTATTACCTCACTGAATTTCATGGCTGTATAGGTTTTGAGGTCTGGCTTTTTCTATCATTCCTTCTCTCTTAGCTTCTACTTGCTTACTTACCATTTTCCCTTCTTCACTATCTAGTTAATGACAGCACACCTGCTTCTCAGGAACTACTAAGTACTGCTGCCAAGGAAGCAGCACTTCGACTTGAAATATCTGTATGGTAACCATTGGAGGAAAAAATACCAGAGGGGCTTCACAGACAAAATTTGGAACATGGCTGAGCAGGTTTGCTCAAGCAAATAAACAGTAAATTTAGTGAATTTCTACTGAATTATCATATGACATATTCCATGTAGTCTGAGTTATGTTTTGGTAGTAGGGGGCTACAGGGGTGGCTTCTTTAAACAGAGCTGCCAGAACCATCCCCTGTAGCTGATAGGGCTCGGGCCAGTCAATTCTAAGATGGACCCACCATTGACCCACCTGGCCAATCAGTGATTGAAGTAATGCCTTTGTGATTAACGTATTTTAGAAGAGGAAGAAGTTGCTGTGCAGTTTCTAAACTGCAGCAGCAGAAGGGAGTGAGGTGAGGACATCTCTGCAGACAGCAAGGTCAGTGGAGAAAGAGGGGGAGGAGGTGCTTAGGCCCTGGAAGAGAGATTCCCCTGTGAACTGTGATGAAGATCATGGTGAGGCAGCTGTCCCCCTGCAGTCCATGGAGGTCCACAGGGGAGCAGAGACCCACTCGCAGCCCATGGAAGATACCACGCCGGAGCAGGTGGATGCCTGAAGGAGGTTGTGGCTCTGTGGGAAGTTCATCCTGGAGCAAGTTCCTGGCAGGACCTGTGAACCGATGAAGAAAGGAGCCCACACCAGAGCAGGACTTGTGATCCTGTGAGGGACCCACATTGGAGCAGTCTGTACTTCAAGGATTGTTTTCCCCATGGATGTTCTTCTTTGGCACAGTTTGTGGAGGACTGCATCCCGTGCGAAGGATTCATGCTGGAGTGGTTCATGAACTGTAGTCCATGGGAAGGACTCACATTGCAGAAGTTTTTGGAGGACTATCTCCCATGGGAGGGACCTCACATTGTAGCAGTCGAAAATGTGAGGAGGCCTCTGCCTCAGAGGAAACAGCAGCAAAGTCCATCTGTGATGAACTGATAATAACCTCCACTGCTGGAAGGGAATTAAGGAAGGAAGGAAGGAAGGACAGTCCCAGGAAGAAGGAGGAGTGGGAGGAGGTGTTTTAAGATTTGTTTTTATTTCTCATTTCCCTGCTCTGCTCTGATTGGTCACAAATAAATCAAACCATTTCTCTACAAGTTGAATGTGTTTTGCCAGCGAAGCTAATTGCTGAGTGATCTCCCTGTCCTTATCTCAACTGGTGAGCCCTTTGTTGCATTTCTCTCTCCCCTGTCCAGTTTAGGGGAGGGAGTGATAGAATGACTTGGTGGACATCTGGCATCCAGCCAGGGCTAAACCACCACATCCCTTAAGAGAGAGAAAGGGGACAGAGAAAAGCTGTTAAATGAGAACAGTGAAAAGAAGATAGTACGGAAGGACATATTCACACAATCCACCTCTACTGCCAGTACTAGTTCTCTTCAGCAGCCATGCTTATGTGGCTTGCTTCCTAAGAATGAAAGCACCTGTTAAAATGTTCAGAAAAGGCTGAAGAGAAAGCATCCAGATGAGCTGCCTCTTAACCCAAGTCTGCAAAAACTTTAGAATTCATTCTGCTTTGGTAAAGGCTTACTAATTTAATTTGTTATTAGACAAGTATGGAACTAATCTTCTGAATCAAATAGATTTTTACATGAAAGGGCTAGTCTCTAAGATACGAAAAAAAAGTATGATTAATAGAAATGTAAGTCTGCAATAGAATTATTACTATGGAGGGGGCAAATATGTTAGACAGAGCAATAAACTTGGATGCTGATGTAGTAGGGTTTGTTTGTTCTCTATGAATGTCAGTTCCTGTGAGCTATCAGATGCAATAAAGCATAAAATTGCATTTGATTTATATTCTCGTGGTCTAATATCATAAAATAAGTGGCACTGGAAGCCACAAGACATATCTTCCAGGGCTGGTAACTTCATTTCAGTATTTTTTAATTAGTGATGGGAAGTTATGGATTAGAAGAGATATCAATGTATGTGAAGCTGTTAGCTATATAAAGTACTCTCCTGAGATAAGAAGGTTAATAAATATAACCTTGAATTTATGCTTAAGTACCGAGTAGCTGGTATATTCTTTGCTTGTAAACGTTTGTAAAACCAAATGTTAAATAGGTTTTGAACTGAAAAAGAAACAGTTAACAAAATCAGAATGACATTATTTTGAGGATTTGTTATTCACTTGCAAATGAAAGGAATAGATTTAATCTGTTGCACTAGTCTTGATGCAAATAGTATAACTAAAAGATAAATCATCACTAAAATTCATGAGGTGAATCTGTTTTGTTAACGGACTTTCACAAATTAGAAAGCCAGTGGGGATTACCATAATCATCTGGTCTGACATCTTGCATACTACAGGTCATGTGACTTTCCTTGTTTCAGAAAGGTATTCAATCTCCATTTTAAAATGTACTGAAATGTACAGCTGAAATGACTCAATTTGAAAAGTTTTTCCTCAGCAGCCGAGTTTTGTACATGGTGAATATTTTCACTCAGTCTAGTTGTGCTTATACTTCTATCTACCTTAATGTGCTTTCACAGGTATACTTGCTTATACCACCAAGGATCACATGAAGCCCTTTAGCTACAGGTTTCAGATGTGTGTGTTGAGCTGACTATCCCTCATCTTTGGATCATCTGCCAGCTTCTTTAAGGTCATTGAAGGATGAGCGGAATGGAACCAAGAACTGACAGTAGAAAAGTACAGGCTCAGTGATGGTTCTTTCTCTACCATTTCATCCTGAGATCTGTTAGTTAGCCCATTTTTAATCTTTATAATGTGTGCCATATTGATTTTTTGCTATCTTGCCTTCCTAAACACAATGTGCTGCATCAATCAGAACAAATGTCTTACAGTGCTCTAGGAATATCAAATTTATGCAGTTTATCAATCTGCATCGTCAATTATTTATGTCTTAATCAAACTTGTAATCTTGTTGAAAAAAATGAGCCTATACATGTACTTTTATTAAACTATGTTGTTTATTATTATTTATAATTCAATTCCTTACTGTTGGTAAAGAAGGCAGGAAAAACCCACTCTGCATCAAAAAAAGACATTGCCTGTTTCAGACTTGATGGCAATTTGGAAGTAAATATTGGAATTACGGGCCAATATTTTAACATCTGAAACAAGCTGGATCATGAGTGTGGTTGTCTGTTACTGTTCATGCTCTAAGTTTTTTTGCCACTAGCAGATACCATGACAAGCTCCTTACATAGGTCTCTTTTTATGAACGTAGACCTGCATTCCCACATTCCCAGGAGAGTTTAAATAGCTTCTCAAAATTCATAACTAAACTAGCATAGTCTTAGATGTTTACTTTAGTTGCAGAGTGCCTACTCTTTATTTATGATGCTTACAAAGACTACCTTTCTAATTTAAGACAGGTTCTGATCTCACCTGCATATCTGAGTATATCCTGCTCTTTAACGTCAGCCTAAAAAATCCAGTCAACCTCCTTGTAGAATAGAAAAGGGATGTTTTTCTTTGTTTTACAGGGAACTAAAGGTGCAGATAGACCAGGTGTAGGTATGCTGCGTTGGACTTTGAAGGCAGTAGAGAAGTCTGCACACTGATAAAGAGCAATTTGGGAACTTACAGTACTGTCTAGAGCTAAGCACGACAGCGTTAACAATCATCTGCCTTTCTGTGATGCTTGTGTTGAAGGTAGAGTCCCACCATGGTAGTTTCTCCATTCCTTTAGAGGGGCAGACTCTTCACTGAAAGGTGAGGCGGGCCATTTCACAATGGAAGAGGTGCTTGTATCAGACTTGTTAAATTATTCAGCTAGGAAGTGAACAGAACACCTGAATAAGAGGGTGGAGTTTGTTGGGTTTTTTTTTCAATTGAGGAGGGACAAGTCCAAACCAAATCCATTCTCTTTCAGGAACTATGCAAGGGGGAAAGTATGAAAATAATTCAAGAAGCAGTGACCACCAGACAGGAATCCTATCGCACTGTTTAAGTAGCACGTCGGGGATTTCTTGAGATGCTTTCTGCCAGTTCAGTTCAATTCAGAATAGCTAAGGGGCAGTCGCTGTCTTGAGATCTCAAATCGGATGTGTGAAACAACCTCAGCCTAGGAATCTGCGTGCAATCTGCTTATGGTGAGCTCTCAGTGAGCTTCAAAGCCCGTGGAACGCCACTCTTGTCTAATCAGCGCTTTTAAGGATTTTTCCTTCGGGGTTAATTCCTCTGGTTTAGCTCCGTACTCAGCCCAACTTTCAAAGAGATACAGGAAGGAGACATTAGCTTCATTAGTCACTCGTTTTAAATGGTTCCTTTCACTCCTTTCTTCCTTTCACAGCAGCCTTCCACTGCCTTTCATCTACAAATATCTTGAGTATCTATGGCATTTAATGTAGAAAGGTTTAAACAGAAATGTTTGTGTCTGAGAGGGTGGGAAATCGAGGGGAATCGGAATCAGGAGAGGACGAACGGGGAGCAGAGTCGAGGCGGGGGGACACACGCTGAGCTGGGACTGAGGAGTGCGCGGGGCGTACGGAGATGCAGGAGGGTGCTGGGGTCCCTGTGTATGATTTGGGGAAGGAAAATCGAAGTGACTCTTTCCAGGGGGGGTAGGTGCAGTCCGGCACAAGAGGCATGCAACCCAACCCGACCAGCCTTTTTTCCTGGGTGGGCAGGGGGGGATGCAGCCTCCGCGGTGCGGAGGCTGCATCCCCCCCTGTCCGCCCGGGGAAAAGGCTGGTCAGGGCGGGTTGGGGACCGACGCGGATCCCCGGTCTGTTCCCGCATTGGCTCCCGTAAGTTCCCGCGTCATTTTTCTCCCCACACCCCGCTTTCCTCACTGGCAACCACAAGCCTCGATGGACGGGCGGGAGAAAGCTCGGATGCTCTGAAAGGGTCTGGCTGGGGTTTTTTTAATTACTGTTATTTTACCAGCCCCCAGATCAAACACCAGGAATGTCCGGGATTCAATCCGGGGATGGTTCCCCTGCGCTCAGGAATTGGACTATCGGCTCGGAGCTAAATGAAACCCGAGAGGCTCTTTTAACCCCTTCCACCGACTACGACGATGAGGAGTTCCTGCGATACCTCTGGAAGGAGTATTTGCATCCGAAGGAGTACGAATGGGCGCTGATCGCCGGCTATATCGTCGTCTTTATCGTGGCCCTCGTGGGGAACGTCCTGGGTGAGTCGCGCTCCCCTAAACTTCCCGTTCGCCCTTTGCAGAGGTGAATTTTGCACGGAGGGTGGCTGGAAATTGGGGGTAGGCTTCGCCTCCCCCGCTGGAAAGTTAAGGCTGCGCGGACGGAGCCTTTGCCGTGGGACGCCACAAAAACCCGTTTCGTTTGCCAGGGGCGGCGGCGGCCGCTCGCTGTGGGGCTGAACGGGAGGAGAGTGGCCGGCGGAGCTCGCCGGACGGACACGGGCGCAGAGAGCCGGGGGTCTCCTGCCGGCGCCCGTCCCTGTCCTCCGCGCCGAGGTGCTGAAGCTGTGCCCCCGCCCCGCCGGCCCCGGCCGGCGGCTCCGCCTCTCAGCCCTCACGGGCGGCTGCTGCTCCCTCTCGCAGCCCCGGCCCGCTCGGCGGGAGCCGGCTGCGCGCCGAGGCGAACGGACACCCGATGTTTTCTGAAGGACGGGGTCAGGGGCGCGGGGCGGCGCGGGGCGCCGGACACAGGCCGGCGCCCAGTCCGTGAGGGGAACCGGCAGCCGCTTACCCTCAGCAGCCGGCGGGCTCAGCTCGCGGCCCGGCGGCGCAACGGCCGCGCTCGCGAGCCGCGGGGAGCGGGGGGGCGGCGGAGGCGGCGCCCGCGCGGGCTCCCATTGAGGGCAGCGAGGCGAGGCGGCGCCTGGGAGCCCGCCCCTCCCCGCTCCCATTCACCCGTGAAGGAGCCGGCGGGCGGCCCGGAGCGGGGACGGGGGACCGCGGCGGAGAGCCGGGGGCAGGGGCTGGGGTGGGAAGAGGCGGGAGGTGGGAAGCGGGAAGAGGCGGTCTGGGACAACGACGGGCCGCGTCTGGCCGTCGGGAGTCCACCCGCCGCTCCCCCTCCCTGGATCGGCTCCTCCGCTCCTACACCCCGAAGCTGGCTGCTCCGGGAAAGGGCAGCCGTGCGAATGGGGGGCACACACGAGGGTGCTGAGTCCTCGCCCCTACCGCTCCTTCCCTCAGCCGTGCCCTTCGAGTTTGCCGATAGCCGTCTGAGCGGAATAGACGTTGGTCTCCATCAGTTCAGCTTTTATGAATGGTAACTAGGGCGGTGGAACCGGCGGTGACGCCGTGAGAGCCCACGGCGCTCCAGTCGTGGCCATTTGCTCTTTCTTTTTTATTCACACGGGTGACATTTTCATGAACGGAGCGGAGCCCCGCCCAGCGCGCCATACGGGTCTTTCATTCATGTTTTTCGGAAGGATTTATGCTTATCAGGGCTGTCGTCTGCCAGGTCTCTAGGGGCTTCCCGAGGCAAGATGCAAATAAGACTGCAGCCAAAGGCAAAGATTGGCAAGGTTTTTCTTACCTTTCACCGGACCGATGATGCTATTTTGTGTTTTGTTTTGATTTCTTTTTTTCTTTTCTGGAACGGTGCGCTAGCTGCCTGTAAACAGTCAACGTGCACGTTGGCGAACCAGAGTTTTCAGACAAAGAGGTTACATTAGAGCTATTCAAAAACCTGAGTATGTTTTCACGGGCCATTGCTTGACAGGCAGCACAAAGGTAATAGTCCTCACAAACAGATTCTACTTTTAAACTAGGAAGAAAATTGCCCTTCACTGTAATCTCGAGCAAAGACAGTTTTAGGGGAACTACCTCTGCTTAGCTATTCGCCTTCAGTCGTTCTGTGAACAGGCTGTTCTCTCGCCTTTAAAGATTCAAGGTCAAATCTTCAAACTATAGGAGCTCTCACCCCGTTAACACTTATTTTCCCGTGAAGCCACAGAGAAGAAAAGCTTTCTGCATTTGCTAATGGAGAGCGTATCAGTGCTGATGTAGAGCCGCTCCTCCCTGACGTTTGTGTTCGTTAGCTTTTTGTTTGGGAGGAAGCTTGCATTTGCCTATTCGCACCTTTCTCCTTTTACTAGACTGCTGCTGCCTGAGCTTCTTGCTCTTCAAATTACCTTTCTGCATTACATGGACCTCACCCCTCTGCTGCTTCCCCACCCCCCGCGTCCCCCCCACCCCCACCTGCTGCTTCAGTTTATGGGCAGGTTGTTTGTGGAATCTGCAGGTGCTCATTAGCTTAACACTATCTTTATGCAAGAAAACTCATACTACACTGATTACTGGCTCACGTGATTTTGAAGAAAAATTGATGTGGTCTAATGCTCTTTCCCAAGACATTTTTTTTGTGAAAATTTGACTACCAGTGAAAATCTGATATAGAACAGTGCACATGCTGAAGTCTCTGAGAAGGTAATTTCTCCTTCTTGAAAAAAAAACCCACCTTCAAGGTTAATCTGGGATTTAGTCACGGACTTTCTCGAAACAGAGCAAAACTGATTCTAAAGAGAGTTTTAGTGGCTAATGGTGGTTTATGGTATTATCCTTAACAATGCAGCTTTCCTCTGCTTGTTAGACCAGTGCTGCTGGACTTGTGTGGCATGTAAAGTCAGTGCTTTGATTCTGTTTTGTCTATGTCCTATTCAAATAACACTTAAGTAACCAGGAAAGACCCTTTTCTTCCCCGTGTGGTACTAAAAAACTACAGTACTGCCTCTAATTTTTAATTGTGCATTTACATGGGATCGAGAGACTCCTTGTGTCCCAGCAATAACATCTGTGCAAGTGGAAGGCATAGTGCATCCCTCAGACGTTAGTAATAAACTAGATTGAAACATTCTGATAGTTAATTAACAGCCAAGGGTAGAATCGGAAGCTTGAACTTTGATTGACATCTACTGGGCTTTTGAGTGAGCTACACTGCAGGAATTTTACTTACAGTAGCATATAACAAGCTGTTTAGCTTTCCATTTAATTAGGAGAGTTGACACACACTGACTGAGCTGCTGCACTAACCAGCAAAAAGGAAAACTGTTAGCAAGTCTCTGCATTTGAATGCAAGTTTCTTTACTGCATTCAGGTGCTTCATGTCAGTCCTTCTCATGTGTGTCCCCATCTGCTGCTCATGAGAGATTTCAGTGCAAGTCACTGAGAAGAAACAGGTTTTAAGATGTTTTTAGGACATATTTTCATGAACATTGAGAGAATCTGAAATCCAGAAGCCAACATCAATATGCTTTGTCCTGCTTTTTTCTTCATAGAGTCATAGAATGGTTTGGCTTGGAAGGGACCTTAAAGGTAACTAGTTCTGACCCCTGCTGTTGGCAGAAACACCTCCTAGCCGCGGTTCCTCACTATTTATCACTAGAAGCAGAATAAGTGTTGAGGGTAAAGACTTTCTGTTTTGTGAACAAGACCAGAAAATTTCTCAACCACTACAAAGCAATGAAACTCATGCAACTTCTTTGCACTGCTAGTGCAAAACATCAGACTTCTAATGGAGAACATATATTGACTGTAAATACAAGTTTCTTCTTTATTTGAAAACAATGCATTAATAACATTTCTTACAAATAGAAAACTAGATAATTAAAGAAAAAAGGTATCTCTTGGATGTACAGAGGTCTCTGGTTAATGACATCATCATTCCAGACTAACCAGTTGCAGCAGTTAATAACTGGACTAAGACCACAAGGTAATAATAAGTAATGTACAACTCCATACATTTAACTCCATTTATACAGGTAGAGAATGGGAATGATCCTCATTTAAGTTATTCACTTGTGTGGATCAGAATTTTTCTGGTGAACTTGCATTCATCAAAATCAAAACATACAGCAGAGATCACTTGGTTTGATCAAAGACTGAAGGTAGAGCAAGCAGCTTTCTGGTGTCCCACCAGCTGAGCTGCTGGGCCTCTTGGCAGCCCTCCCCAGAGCTGGCAGGAGCTGAGATTCTGAGCACACACAACCTGCCAGTGCTCAGCTTGAAAGTCCTCTGCACTGCTGGCTTCCAAGACTAAGAAATCATGCAGGACATCAGCGGGAGATTTCAGAAACTTTCTTTTCTCACACAATTTGGTGATACTTGTTTTTCTCTCTGACTCTGAATGAAATCAAATTTAATTGACAGAGAATTGCTCTTCTCTGGATAGTTCTATTATCCATTTTACAGTAACTGCTAGTTGTACTCAGATCTGTGCAGAATCTAACTGTGGTCTTTTCCTCAAAGAATTCATAGTCTGACTCATAGAGCTCAACAGCATTCGTTTGGTTTTTACCCATTCTAGTTTGATTTTTTTTTTAAGGCTGGAGAAGAAAACGTTTGTGTATAGTTCTAACACCAGACTCTTTGTCAATGCCTATCAATAGGCAGCTGTCTAAAATGCTACTCTGTTATCATTTTAAAGGTATCTGGTGAATACTGAGGACTAGACAGGCACATATGCATGTGTTGGTAGAATTGGATGAGTCATGTATTCTCTTAAATGGTGCCATGATCTTCATGAATCTTACTTGATTGCTGTAACTGAGGCATATGTCGTTTAATCACGTTTTAAATTATTTCATTTAATTTTGTCCAGATTACCTGGAGAATCTGGCACTGAAAGAAAGGGCTTTACTTCTGTAAAGTATGAAAGTCACATTTATCTGCTGGATGAATAATAACTAATGTAGCTTTATCCTTTTTGAAAAGATATCAGGTAGGAGATGATACAATATTTATACATTTCATCTACCTAAGATATAGAATATATGAGCTCAATTTATGTAAGAGTTCAAGTATGAAGTACATTGCTGTTTGCATGATATGGGGATTACTGGCAAGAAGCAGTCATGCACATCCTTGTGAGGTACACAAAAAGTTGAAAAGCATTAAAAGATGAAGCTGATTTGAAATGACACCCTTTCTTTTGAGTGCAACTAGTTCCACTAGTTGCTTTCTGACCAGATGTACTTTCCCATTCTTTATGCTAAAAGGCAATTCTACTTAGTGTGAATAGTTCAGTCCTACTGAAACAAATTCTGAAAAAGGGCAATGCCCAAGGCTGAAGGAAGATGAGCTGCGGGAGATGCTTAATGTCTTGTATGTTGATAGAAATTCTATTGATTGTCATTTGAGTTCTTCTAAAAGGAAGGACAGTTGTATCTGCCTGGAGGCTGCCCTTATAGTTGGATAAAAAGAAATGTCCTTGAATAGTGTTTTTTCCAGTCACTGGAAAATGATTAACAGTTTGGCTACTTGTATTCTAACATCATTCCAAAGGACAATAGTTTGGCTGCAAACTCATTCAGTGATAAAGGAGGAGGACTGGAATCTGAACAGTGGAAAAGTGTTTGGTCTCAGGGGTAAAAAAACATTAAAAGCTATTGACAGAGAAACAACAAATGTATTCCTTTCCATATAGAGTATCATATTCTGTTTAATTTGTAACTGCTTTTGATAGTGTCATTGTTCTTATATCTGAGGTTACACCTACATTTTGGAAACTACCAATGCAGGACTCTTCTGCCATCCAGTTTTCTTCCCTTCTTCTGTCTATAGCACAGCTGATAAAATATCTCATACCTAATGTATCATATACTGACTTCAAATCGGGCTGTTCAACAGCTCCTCCAGAGGAACTATCACTAGTTAGTTGGAATTCCCCTGAAATGCCCAAATGTTTTGGAGCAGGAGTGGGTGGCAAGGAAAAACACACCTGCATGTACTTGACAATGTGGTGGTTTAACTTTGGCTTGATGCCCGATACTCACCAAGTCATTTTATCCCTCCCCTTCCTAAACTGGACAGAGCAGAAAGAAGTATAACAAAGGGCTTACCAGCTAAGATAAGGACAGGGAGATCACTCAGCAATTAGCGTCATTGGCAAAACAGACTCAACTTGTGGAGAGAGGGTTTGATTTATAAATGACCAATCGGAACCAAGCAGGGAAATGAGAAATAAACCCAAATCTTAAAATACCTCCCTCCACCCCTCTCATGGGAGATAGTCCTCTATGAACTACAATGTGAGTCCTTCTCGTGAGCTACAGTTCCTCATGAACTGCTCCAGCACGAGTCCTTCCCATGGGATGTAGTCCTTCACAAAGGACTTCCCTTCACAAGTCCTTCCCTTTCCATCCACATGGAAAACAGTCCTTCAGGAACAGACTGCTCCAGCGTGGGTTCCCCACAGGACCACAAGTCCTGACAGCAAACCTAGTGCATCATGAGCTCCTCTCTTCATGGGTTCCCAGATCCTGCCAGGAACTTGCTCCAGTGTGAACTTCCCACGGGATCACAGTGTCCCTTGGACATCCACCTGCTCTGGCATGGGGTGTTCCACAGGCCGTGAGTGGGTCTCTGCTCCCCTGTGGTCCTCCATGGACTGCAGGGGCAGGGTCTGCCTCACCATTGTCTTCACTACAAGTCACAAGGGAATCTCTCTTACGGTGCCTGGACACCTCCTTCCCCACTTTTCTCCACTGACTTTGGAGTCTGCAGAGATGCTCACACTTTCTCACTCCCTTCTGCTGCTGCAGTTTTTCCTCTGTGCAGCAACTTCTTCCCTTTCTCAAATCTGTTAATCACAAAGGCATTACCTCCATCACTAATTCGCTCAGCCTTGGTCAGTGGTGGTTCCATCTTAGAATTGACTGGCCCCAGTCCTATCAGCTACAGGGGAAGCTTCTGGCAGCTCTTTGTTTAAAGAAGCTACCCCTGTAGCCCCCCTGCTACCAAAACCTGGCCCACATAAACCCACCACAGACAGATAACTTAGGAAACAAATAGCAAACTTTACTGTTGCTGGATGTGTTTTTGTTTCATTTTATTTTCAAGGTGTACTCCTGACAAACATGTGAAACTTTTAAAAGACTTATCCCATTTATTTTTACACATTCTCAAAGCTCTTGAAGTGGTAGTTCTGAAGACTAGCTCTGATATTTAGACCTAAAACAAGTGAAATCTTGACAGCAGCAAGATATGCTGCCTGGTATTAAGTGGCCTCATGGCCAATGGCATCCTGGGATGCATCAAGAAGAGTGTGGCCAGCAGGTCAAGGGAGGTTCTTCTCCCTCTCTACTCTGCCCTGATGAGGCCTCATCTGGAGTACTGTGTCCAGTTCTGGGCTTCTCAGCTCAAGAGGGACAGAGAACTTTTAGAGAGAGTCCAGCACAGGGCCACCAAGATTATCAGGGGACTGCAACATCTTTTATATGAGGAAAGGCTGCGGGAACTGGGGCTGTTTAGTCTGGAGAAGAGGAGACTGAGGGGAGATCTTATTAATATTTACAAATATCTAAATGGTGAGTGTCAGGAGGTTGGGACATCCCTTTTTTCTATAGTAGCTAGCAACAGGACAAGGGGTAATGGGATGAAGCTGGAACACAAAAAGTTCCATTTAAATATACAAAAAAACTGTTTCACTGTTCAGATGAGGGAGCCCTGGCACAGGCTGCCCAGAGGGGTTGTGGAGGCTCCTTCCTTGGAGGTCTTCAGGACCCGCCTGGACATGTTGCTATGCGACCTGATCTAGATGGACCTGCTTCTGCAGGGGAGTTGGACTAGATGATCTCTAAAAGTCCCTTCCAACCCCTACCATTCTATGATTCTATGATGTTTGAAAATCAAACAGCTTGTTACTTTGGAGAAGAGACTGACATCTACCTCACCACCATCTCCATTCAGGTGGTTGCAAAGAGTGCAAAGGTCTCCCCTCAGCCTCCTTTTTTTTTCTGCACTAAACATCCTCAGTTCCCTCAGCTGTTCCTCATAGGACTGATTCTCTAGATCTTTCACCACTTTTGTTGCGCTTCTTTTGATGTGCTCCAGCATCTCAACGGCCCTGTTGTAGTGAAAGGCTCAAAGCTGAACACAGTAAGAAAGAAGGAAAGTAACTCAGCACAGCCATGCAGCAACTGCACAACTCCAAGACCACTAAGAACAGCAAAGCCCTGTCTGCCAGGAGCTGAAGAGAGACTAACGCATCTTTCCCTTAGGTCAGTGAAATACCTTTCAGATAGAAGTGTCTTTGGGAAATTACCAAATGAAATGAAAGCTGTTGTCACTATCTTTTTCTAAAAATGGAAAGTTTTGGAATGCCTTTTTTTAAAAAGGTTTGTATATTTTCTCTGTCACGTGTCAGGTGAAACCTTTTTTTGATTTGGATGTTTGGAGCAGCTGATTTACTTACTGTACATCTTCAAAGTGGAATTTGTCAGAGAAGAGCTAGAATAGACTGTTCCTCAGGGAAAGGAGAGCAGGAGGTGAGGGCAGCAGCAAGACTGACAGAGCAATGTACTCACCAACATAGTCCCACACTGCCTGAGAGCATGGCGGGTCTGAGGATGTTTACCAGGGTTCAATCACCTCCTAGCAATAGCCAGACAAATCCATAGTGATGAGGCATGTCTGAGGTTAAGCCAAGAACGTCAAGACAGTGGATGAGGATTGCAAGCAAACTCAGCAAGGCACATGCAGACTTGCAAGGGGATGTTTGCTTGAGCTAAAATGAACCTTCCAGGCAAAGAAGATAGCCCCAGAATAGTTGTCTCAAGTCTTTTTCCAAAAGCTCTGTTCACAGCAGCCTGATCCCAGCTTGCATACTGCCCTGTATCTGAGTTGGCCTCCAGCACAAGCATCTAACCCCTGGGCAGGGGCAGAGTTTGCAGGGTCCAGGGTTGCACTCAGCCCTGACAGAACTATGCTTTGTCTTCTTGTTCTCAATGTAGTAAGACTGCAAGGATTTTAGCCTGGGTTTAGGAATCTTGTATTTGCACTGTGGATTCGTGATACAGATTCAGATGTTATATACTGTGCAAGATATTTGCTGTAGCATTTCACTAGCATAGTGAAATGTGTTTTCTTTGCACAGCCTAAAGAAAAGGCATTGCATCTTACATCTATGTTAGAAACAGATACAGATATGGAAAGTTTTTCCTAGTGTAACTCCATTTCACACTGACTGACGCATTTTGAAATGTATGGTTTCAAAGTTGCACAGCACTTTAGCTGTGAAGCTCGCCTTGATTTTAATGAGTCACATAGATTTAAAGTGAATCATAGTTAAGTGTGAAATCTTTTTATTGCAGTGTCATATGCAGTATGACAGTTACATTCGTGGTCCATCTCTAACATGAAGAGCGTGTAAGGATTATGTAGGATTTTTGTTGTTGCTATAGCTTTAACAATACGGCTATCAGATGTGATTATGAAATAATTGATCATTCTGTATAGCCAGCTGTGCAGAAATGACCAAAGTTGCCAATTAATACTTGCAACAATTTGTCTGTGTATGTGTGTGTGTGTGTGGTGAGACAATTTTAAACCGCTCTGAGAATGATTTAAAGCCAGTCTGTGATTCTATGATTCTGTGTTAATCAGGACATAGCTGGCTCAGGAAAACTCTGTGTTGGTACTTTTCCTTTTTTCCAGAGCTGACCAACCTGGCATTTTGGGAAGTCTGTTCTTATAGAATAGCTGATCTTCTGGGAATAACTCCCATTTCCATTAAATAGTTATTTGCCTAATATTATGTAATGTGACTGAGTTAGAAAATGAATCCTGAGCCAATTAGATGGTTGTGCTATTGCTCCCAATTGTAATTTGTAGAGATAAACTTCCAGCAAGCAAAATTGAGTTTTTGTATTCTTCTCTAGCACCATAATAATGAGGCAGTACAAAAAATATAGAAGTGGGTTGGAGAACATGAGTAATACACAAGTCCCAACTCACATGTCCCTTTAAAAGCCTGAGTACAATAGAGCACTTGGTAGATAGAAATAACTCTGAAAACATTTTGCTGCAAGCAAACATTTTGCTGTATATATCATTGTCTTTTGTGGGAGACAGTTCCCCATTAGTACTTCTTTGTGAAGCTGATATTCAATAAAATACTTTAAGATTTCACAAGTTCAATGTTATTTAGCTGTATTTCTTACAGTTTCAGTACTTTTTCTAGAGTTTTACTAGAAAAGAGATGGAACCGACACATATATACTTATTTATGTGTGGTACATAGGAGGCATGACCTAACCACCTCTCCTTTTGTCATGCCACTGTGATTTTCTTCAAATTTGTTGATACATGTAGTGTGTCTTGTTAATGAAGAGCTACTGCCTCACTGGCAGGCAGTGCCATTCCTTTGTGTGTGCAGACGAGAATATTGTTCATCTTCACAGCTGTCGTTTCACAGATTCAAGGACAGTTCTTATCTGCTGGGCATTATTACCAGCTGTAGGAATTCTTTCAATATTTCCCTTATAAAAACATTGTATTAAAAGTGTCTTTTCTTTGTGTCATGCTCTTACTTTTTCTACATAAACTTAGTCTTATGTTGAACACCTTTTTCAGATAAGATTAGTCATGTTTAAAAAAATCAAGTAGTGTGTGAGTTTAGAGCTTAGTAGTGGATAAGAGATGGACAGCCTAGGAAGTAGATATTACCTTGCTATTCGCAGAAGAGATCACTTTGTTTTAGATCTTTTGTTCTTACTGCTGGTTTCAAAAACCCCTAATTAAATATCCTCTGCAATTCAGTTAATTCACCCGTTAATCAAGATCATCAATAAACTTACTGAAAGGCTCATGGAAAGCTTTCCTAAAACAAAATAGTCTTAGGCACATGATTTTCAGACTCAAAGCAGAAGAATTCTCAATCAGAAGTCATTTATAATGAAAGCAGTTTCAATGACAGTGTTTTTGCTTCTAACAGCATGCATTGATTCTGACGTTCCACAGGGGCTCTAGCTCTCCAGAATTCCATTTGTTAGCTTATCTACTCAGCCTTCCTTTCCAGATGATTGTGCTGCTCAGCACCTCACCATCTTCATTCCCAGGAGGTAATGGCACCACCAAAAAGACCAAGGGGGATAATGCTGTATGGAGAACCAGTTCATTGCCAGGTGGAAACTGTTTGGTTTAGGGGTTTTTTTGGAGGGAGATAGGAGGTAGAAAATAAGTAATATATAACTCAAATCTAATTAACACTTTTTTTTTTTTTTAATCACTGATTTTAAAATGTTGTGAAGGAGCAAAGCTCTTTAGAAGCTTTCTGCCTCATGCATTTGGAGATGTTAATGACCAGTGCTTATACGCAGAACATTACTTCCCTATGACTGCTGGATGGCCATATTATGATATTTTAGTCAGACAATTGTGGTACTGAATTACCAAGGCAAAATAAAATCATTGGATTTTAGTATAATGGGAAAGAATATTATAATTCTTTGTTTACATTCATCTGTGATTAATTATTCACCATCAAGAAGATAAGATATGGTGTCATTCATTTATATAAGGAAACATCTGGTATGGCTGGTTATGGAAATTGTGTTTCTATTTTGTCCAAGAAGTCACACTGGAAAATGACCCATTGAATATGAGGTTGACAGGACTTCTGGAGTATTGGGGAAATTATTTAGGATTGACATGTAAAAAACAAATTGGCAGCTGAACCCGCAGTTCATCAGTGGAAAGACTGCAGTATAACATTTAATATGCTCAAGACAGCATAAACCTTCCAGGAGGCAAGCAGCTGCATTTTATATCAGCTGGAGCTTGTATATTGTTTTCATGTTCAGCCTGAGATACAGTGAGTTAACCTAATTGAATAGATGGCATTACAGACTCTAATTAAAATGCCCCAGGGCACTAGACCAACAGGGATTAAATCTGTACATCAAAAATACCAATCTCATTATACCATCATATTTGGGAGGGCTTTATTCTTCAGGAGTATAATGAAGCTTTCTTGACGGACTTCTAATAGCATCTATCTTCATTTTTTAACTTCAATTTGAACTTAGTGAAGGGACTTGCCTGTGAGACTTGATATTGGGTGGGAGATCATGACTATTTGGAGGATGGGTTCTGAAACAAGTTGAAGTATCGCAGACCTCTCTTGAGGAAAGCGTCAAGTTTTTCCGGGCACTGTTAGCCTGACAACTCAAGCTAGTTTCCGGGCCTTCACTGACACACTGTGGCAGAGTTAGGCATAGCAATCATTTGTCTTAATTCTGGAGCAATAAAATGCGGTGAGACGAGGAAGTTTTATGTTTGGTTACTTAATAGCCATGAGAAAAAAAATAACTGCTCTTTGTGAAGGCTAGCCTGCATGTTTTCATCTGTAGCAAAGTTATTCACTGTAACTTGGAGAGGTTTTATAAAAGAAACGTTAAAATACAGAAAATAATCAAATAGGTAATTAGGTCCCAATAGAGTTCTGTCAGTCAAGAAAATCATGCACAGTGGCAGGACGTTTCTCCATTTTTTTTCTCTCATATTTCTCTCCCACTTTTTTTTCTGTTTAAAAAGAAAAAAATCCTGGTCATATCTTCTTCAATGCCCGTGTTAATACCATTTTTCCCACTTTCTTCCTTCCCTTCCTCTTCCTTCCCTATTAATAGTTGTGAACACGAAAGATTGCATAAAATATGAGTATATAACATTAAATCAAGTTTTTCTTCAGAGCTATTTTTGCTGTTTCATAGATTTTCATCAGAGGTCTGAAGAGCTCAGCTTGGGCCACTGTATTGTGCCCTAACTAAATAAGTATCCTTTTAACTCCGTGATGTCTTCGCAAGTATTTTAGGAAGGCTAGTGCTGGCCTCATCTCCTGTTTTATGATTTTGGAGTATTTCTTTGGAAAAAACACTTTCAGTTGAGAATCTTCATTACTTTTCTAATCCTTGCCACTCTTTTTCAAGCTGAGCAGAAGGTCACAGCTGCCTGCTATTTCACTCAGGGTAGGCAGATGGCATTTCCCACTCCATGGAGCTTCCTTTCTCTATTTTTTTTTTCTCTTTTTAGTTTCTCTATTTTTTTCACAGTTTGTACAGGAGCTCAGTGCCTCCACTTCTCTATAAAACTATCTGAGATGAAAATGCATATTCAAAGGAGAGTGGAGAGCATACAAAATTATTTTGTTCTGATGCTTAACTGGTTATCGTATGTTCGCTGGCATAGTCAAACTATTTTGCACACCTATAAAATAATATTGTTTGAACACAGGCTAGAGCATCCTTCTCAATGATCTGCTAGAGCACTGGTATATCACTGAAGATGTTGTCCAAGACTACTGAATAACCTTGTACTGTAGTGGCCTCAGAAAGGCCTTGAGTCTGGAAGGAATATATTGAACTAGTTTCCTGTCATTTACAACATTCTGTCTTGTTCCCATAACTGGTCCCCATAATCCTCACAGCTCTGTTTAACCCTGCACTGAAAGAAACCACCAGTGCTTGAGCAGGCTGAAACAGTATTGCAGCCAGCGTAGGGATGTAATTGGGGGTGAAAGCTGACTTCTTTTTAAAATATTTCTTCTTCAGAGGCCTTTTTACACAAACTCATTTTTTGTATCCATTCACAGAATAAGTTTCTGGGATATTTCATTATTATGGTGTATGTAAACATGCTAATTAAGATTCTCTTGTGTTATGTGCTCCATGAAGAATAGGAAATTATTTATGCTGCAGATGATCTAGACTTAAGTCTAAAAGTGAAACACACGAATCTACATTATCAAATTGTATTTGTATGCTTGAAAATTATTTTTTTTCCATCTTTCAGGTGCCTCTTTTTCCCATAGATTAGAATTCAATGGAATTCAGGGCTACTCTCTGTACATTGGCTTTTCTGAATACTGCTACTCCCTGTGTAACAAGGACCATAGTCTTTAATCTTTCTCTGAGGAAAAGCAGGTACCAGAGTTCATCTAAATTCCATCTGTGTTAAGCCAATGTGATCGAGAAGGCTTAGTACAGAGCTGGGAATTAGGAGTCCAAGTTTCTTATTCTGTGTCTGATTTACTGAATGGCCTTTAGAAATTTCTGTACTTTACTTTCTTTGCATCAAAGATTAAAATGATAGTATTTTCTTAGGTCATTGCTCACACTTGATAGAAAACTTTGAACACAACATGCAAAATGCTATGCATTGATTTCTGGTACAGTTTGCTGCCAGTGAGATTGACCTCACATTTGTTAACTTAATAGATTTGGTTTACCAGAAATCATGTTCATGTTCATCTGCTTTTTTCTAAACAGGTCAGGGCAGGAATGAGAACAGGCCTTGCTAAAGAACTTAGTCTGCTTACACCTGGCATCTTTAGACACTGACATCCTGTCTGAAAAGGGTGCACCTGTCTGAATCAGATACAACATTGGACTGTTGAGACCATAGCATGAGAACAAAGTAATCAAACTCTTTTAAAAGTTTTTTAAAGACCTTTTAAAACAACACTTTATTTAACTTTTACCTATTGATAAGGTAAATTAAAAGTACAGAAAACATTGATGCTTAATATTAACTTTTCCCTAAGTATAAGACAAGACCATACTTTCAATATGAATTGCACTCAAGACAAAGAATAAGCCAAAAGTAAAACCCCCAAGTATTAACATTATTGGAAGTGAAATTATGTTAGCAATTTTTCCCCATAGCATTGCATTTCCAATGGCAAATGACATTCCAGAAGGACAGCAATATATTATCTTCCCTGTTATGTGCTACCTCTACATTATCAGAATGTGAGTTATAACTTATAGAATCATGGAGTCCTTATGATTGGAAAAGCCCATCACTAAACTGAACCAGTACTTCATCTACACATCTTTTGAATATCTCCAGGGTGGTGACTCCAGCAGCTCCCTGGAGAGCCCGTTCCAATGCTTAATAACAATCTCAGTGAAAAAGTTCTTCCTAATGTCCAACCTATACCTCCCCTGGTGCAACTTGAACCCATTTCCTCATGTCTTATAACTCATTATTGAGATAAGAGATTGATCCCCACTTCACTGCAACCCCATTTCAGGTAGTTGTAAAGAGTGACCATGTCTCCTCTCAGCCTCCTCTTTTCCAGACCAAAATATCCTCAGCTCTCTCAGCTGCTCCTCATAAGACCTGTTCTCCAGACCCTTTGCCAGCTTTGTTGCTCATCTCTGGACATCCTCCAGCAACTCAATGTCCTGTATATAACAACATATGTCCTGTCCTACGTAACAAACTGTAGTAATCCCATGTACCAAGTGACAATGATAAAGTCCTGGATAGTTATATTGTAATCATCATGCAATGCTATAGAAATAATTACTTTAGTACCTAACAGGTCACGCAAATGTTAAACAGATATAACTAATATGATGTTTCCTTTAAGTTCTTGATTTATTAGCCTTGCCTTTCAGATATCTGAGGCCACAGCTAACAGAACCTGAAATTCTGTATTCAGGAAGAAAACAATAGAAGAAATGGATACCATGGGAATTTTTATCATTCAGTGAAGAGCTTTGCAGAGGAGTTTGACTTGCATTTACAAGAGCGTGATAGATATGTATCAAAGATTAAATTCATACAAGCTATAGAATCTGGAAATTAATTTTTCTACTGTGGCACAACAGCAGTTTTAAATGAAACTTGGAAGCCTATATCCTAAAGAAGTAGTTGACAAAATCCCCTTATCTTAGAGAAACTGAAGGCCACCTTGCTTCTGCCTCTCTCTTTGTCCTAAATATCCCTAAATGTCTAAAGACAGCATTCATAAAGAAGTGCTCCAATTTCAGCTCCCACTAAAGTTCTAGTAAGGTCTCAGATAAAGATTGTGCCAATTCTGGCCACTGAAAAAAAAATTGGACAGCAAAGGTGCTATGCAGTCTGAGACCATAAGGACAGCTGCAGAAGTTTTAAAAATGACCAGCATTAGAAGATAGAGAGTTCTGGAGCTGTACATTCCGAAAAGAAAACTAAGCAAAGATGCAAGAACAGTCTTTTCATAGGTGAAACATTGCCACAAGGAAAAGCTCTTCTTCATTGTAGTCTGTGAACAGAAAAAAAAAAAAAAAAACCAATAGCAGCCAAAGTAGACTGGACATCAGAATTTGTTTGTTTTTTTCTATAAATAGGGAAAGTAGATAAACACTCTAACACATTTAAGAGAGCCGTGATATCTTCAAATATAACACATTTTAAAATGTTGGGTTGACAGCAATGGCTTAGCGGTAGTCTTGCTGTAGTTGTGTTGATTTGTGGAATGAAGTAATACATTTTATTAGATCAACTGATGCAGCTAGAACCATCCTTCTCAGAATCTAAAGAAGCATCTGCTTTTGAGAGCTTATGGGCCTTAAAGTCTGTGTCATTTTTTTTTCCTAGCTGTTTTAGCTGGTTTAATAAGAGAATGGCTTAACTCTAACTGATTCCATTTTAGATTTGGACAACCTCTTGAGAACCCGTCTAACCGTTCTTTAGCATTCTGTGATCTATTTAATATAACTAAATTAAGTATACAAATAAGTAAAGGGTGGGTGTCAGGAGTATGGAACCAAGCTCAATGATGTCCAATGACAGGACAAGGGGCATTGGGTATAAACTGGAATACAAGAGGTTCCAAAGAAACAGAAGGAAGAATTTCTTCATTGTAAGGGTGATGGAGCACTGGAACAGGCTGCCCAGATGGGTTGTTAAATCTCGTTCTCTGGAGACATCCAAAACCCACCTGGACGAGTTCCTGTGTGACCTACTCTAGGTGGTCCTGCTATAGCAGGGGGGTTGGACTAGATGGTCTTTTGAAGTCCCTTCCAACTCTTAAGATTCTGTGATCCTGTGATATTGCTATAACCTGGCAGATTGAGGATACTTTGAATCTTTGTCCAGATTTGCATGATGGATGAATTACCGTTTACAAGAGAAGAATCTTTGATGTACAGTGAGTTGTACTGTTTTCTTACAAGAAGTATAACAGTGTTTATGGAAAATTTTGTGCCTCAGTAATTAGACCTAAAACATCCAAAAGCTATTGACTGCTACAATCTCTCAGGACTTTGTTTCCAGAGTTATTAAAATCTTTATTTTCAGGCTAATTTCTTAGACTCATTTTTTAATTTTTAATGTATTAGCTTATACATTTAGTGCAACCATGTTAAAGGACTCATTTGCCTGATTTCTAAAAGCCTTTCAAATTGAAAGAGGAAAAAAATATAAAGAAACCTTTAAAGACACGTATTGTAGATGCTGCTTCTGATCACAGTAGTCATAATCAAAAATATACCACATTTAAAATGAATGGTGCTTAATACTGCAAAATTACCTTTATTTACTTACCTTAAATCACAGTTGCCCAGACAACAGTTAGAAATTCTCTGGAGATGCAGCAGATATATTATGCTCAGCAAAGTATTTTATAAAATGGTTGCTGTCTTGATACAATTTACAAGATTCTGTGTGGTAGCAATTTGAATTAAGCATTGTTCTAGCATAAGAAAAAGATAGATTTCTACAAATGTAATTGGTACTGCCATAGACTAGAGTCAATGGATTAAAATAGATATGAATAATGTGTCAATAGAATTTACAGTAAAATAAACTGGTTTATATGTAAGACTTTCCCATGCTGTGGTCTGTGGAAAACTACTCTTTATGTACTAAGATTTTCTCTTCCTATACCCTCTTTTTATCACTTTAAAAGAGAATGCATGGCTTTTGCACAGAACTGCATAGTCAAATATCCTGTGTTAAACAAAGGACACAAACATTTCCTTAATTCTGCAACATCAAGTGTTTTCCTATTGAAGCATTCCCCAAGTCAGTTCCCTCTCACTAACTTGTCTGTCCAAATTCAGTTTGTATTGCAGTGTGGAAGAATCATCACATGCGGACAGTTACCAACTATTTCATAGTGAATCTCTCTCTGGCTGACATTCTGGTCACAATTACATGTCTTCCAGCAACTTTAGTAGTGGACATCACAGAAACGTGGTTCTTTGGACAGTCCCTCTGCAAAGTGATTCCCTACTTACAGGTATTGTTTTACTACACTATACATACATTATCCATGTTACAAAAAAACGAGAAAGAACAACAGCATCTTCCTAACAGTGATAATCTGATGGAAGTCTATCCCTGGTACTCCAGTAGATATCCAAGGGTAGCTGCTGAGGATTAAAGGACTGTTCCACTTTTGAATATGTTTTGAACAAACGAACAAAATTGTTCTACAAAGGAAAAAATATCTAATTATTCGTGTAATATTTTAAAATTAATTATTCAGATGAAGTTTTGCAAAGTCAAAGTTGTATAAATTTACACTTTCAGAGTCTGACCCTGCTACATCTTCTCAGTTCAAGTAGCACCCTAATCTGTGAATTGTCCTATTGATTCTGGTGAGATTACAGCAGATAAGGGTATCTGTTGTAATTCTGTAAGAAGTGATGCAAAAATAAGTGGTTTCCTGCAAATAATTTCTGTTTAATAATTGCCGAAAAAGAACAAATTGTGTTTTAAAGAGGAATGCTTTTTTAAATTCTGGGGAAAAAAACCCCAACTTTAAGTAATTGTTAAAGCTATGAAAAATTACATTTACATTGACATGATATTTCCTTTTCTTTAGACAGTTTCAGTCTCTGTGTCTGTACTAACCCTTAGCTGCATTGCTTTGGATCGATGGTATGCAATTTGTCACCCTTTGATGTTTAAAAGCACAGCCAAGCGAGCAAGGAACAGCATTATAATTATCTGGATTGTGTCCTGCATCATAATGATTCCTCAGGCTATTGTTATGGAGTGCAGCAGTGTGTTCCCAGGATTAGCCAATAAAACCACCTTGTTCACAGTGTGTGATGAGCACTGGGGAGGTGAGTGTGTCATTGACCGTAAAGACTGAATTTGTACTGCTGTTATGTAATAAAAATATCAGGACATATTAATATGCAGTCAAGTTATATAAACACATCACAGTACATTCTTAATTATCTAGCTTTCCTGGAACTACCATTTTTCAAATACTGTGAAATCCTATTTTCTTTTGTATTGCTAAGACTTAAAGTACATTTGAACACAAGTTTAAATGAATGAGGCTGGCTTGTGACTTGACCATGTTAATGTTTCCCAGAGGGAAGAAATGTTCCCACCCTTAAATGCTTGTGCTTATATAATTCAGTGATTGATGGGCATTGCAGGTTTACAAAGACTTCGGTATTTAGCCTTAAGAAATAACTAAAAAAGAACAGAATTTCTGTTTACCTGATATATTGCTTTTGCCAGTTGCTGATATTTGAGCAGTCTTTTTGGATATCTCCTGAGACGTCAGTGAAAATTACATGTCATTACAGAATTTACAGAGATGTCATCAATACGGGTTAGCAAGTTAGTCTACAATTTGAAATTTATCATGGACGAGATCACTTCCATAACTTTGTAAATGTAATCACTTACAAATTATTCTATCCAGGATGTGTAATTCTGCCTTTCCAGATTAACTTTGAATCTAACTCGTTCTGAATTTTAATTCAGCTGTAAGAAGCCATAAGGGTTGCCAGGAAGTAACTACTTCTAGTTTGTCTCTGTTGGCAGCAAGTGGTGTTAGCCACCCACCCAAATGGTTACGACTTAACTCTGGTGGGCCTTGGCCTTGCTCCAGCGCTAACAGAGTGTATGAGTTTCATGCTGTGACTCTGACACGGGATATAATGACCATCAGTAACACTACTATTCACACACGGGAAAATAAAGCCAAGTTTGCCCAAACATGTAACTAAAAGGTTCCTGTTTAATAACTTCGAGTCAGACTAAAGCACAATCAGATTCTCTCCCAGAGCTGTCTCCAGAGAAGAAGATTCCAATCCTGCGAACAATTAAGATCAAATACATTGGATCACCTGTACATAATTATCCTAATAAATTAGCTTAAGCAACTCAAACTGCTGAGGGCTCTTCCATGTGCTGTTTTGTAAGTTGGGCCACCATGGGATTAATGAGAAGATACTGGCTATTACATTCCCAGTTCTTTAAGCCCTTTATCCCAGTTAGTCCTCTGGGACAAGTCAAGGGGACAGAGATGGTCATTAGCTAGCTGGCACTCCTTGCAGACAAAGATGGGCTGAAAGTTTGTAAATTAGAGGAAGCCTCTGGTAAGCTGTGAGTATTGTACTTCTTGTTTCATTGGAGAGGACACATCTGCTCTTTACTTCTATTGTTCATTCTTCATCTGTGAATGATTTTATATCTCAGTCTGCTGCTGGATGCTGCAGTATTTACGTGACTATTTTCTTTCACACCATTCTCTCCAAGTACAATTTGTGTCCACTTGTTTTGGCTACAGAACTAATTATGCAAGCCTTCACCACTTCAAGATTAGATCTGCATCAAGGATTCTTTAATCAACCTAGGAAATTAAAATGATGTGGTTAATTAATTAGGGAGTCAGGAGAGAACTTTACTGGGAAATGCAATCCCAAAATGTCCAGATCTGCATTGGCTGCTTTTTGATTCCCAATAGGAAAGAGTTGCTTTTGACTTCAGAGTCTGCAGTAGCCTTGGAACTAATTTAAAGAGTGCCTCTTGTTCAGTGCTGCACTGAAGTGGTTGCAGCCCACAGATATGCCTGAGCTGAAGCACCCATTACACAAAAAAAAAAGAAAGACTCCGATATGTTTGCAAGACTCTACTCCTATGGAGTGTATTGTCCAAATGAAATCTATTGATCTTCACGTTATGCTGTGAGCCTTCACTTGGATGTTTGAAGAGATTTGGAGATGAAAGAGGTATAAGAGAGGCAAGTACTTGTGCACAGAATGAAGTTCTTTTTGTGTATGACTTCAGAAATGAAGTGCAAACACTTCAAAATGATTTAAATTTTTTAAAAAACTTATATTGAGCATGGAATTAAAATAATTTTACATTAAAAATGCATTAAAGTTTTCTGAAATGGGAAGCTTTTCAATCCACTGAAAGATAATAATCCTATTTTTATCCTGCTACCTTTTTAATGAATTATTCTTCTAATGATATTGCACCATCATTGCTAATTATTCTACTGGTGTATTTCAGCCCTCTATAAAAATAATCCTATCCACTTTCTAATAATAGCTTATTATAGTAATTTCAGAGAAGGAGTGTGTTAAATTACAAGTAGGTTCCTCAAATAATGAAATTATTAAGTAAATGTAGAGTGAACCATATATTATCCTATGGAGAATAGACTGTCATTAGCTACAAATAGTTTCCTTTCAATTGAAAATGTCTAAGGACACGGAGTTTGGCCAAAGCATAGAAGATGCAGTCTTTCTACTGAAAACCAGGGTTTGAAATCACAAAAGCTTTCAAACGAAAGAACAGAAGAACAAGCATAACAGGGCAGCAGCAGTCTGAAAATAATGGTGAGGCTTGAGGCCAGAAGAAGGAATAAAGAGATGATCTTTTCATTAAAAAATAGTTTCACTTTTGCTGTATTTTGTTTCACCATTTTTTACTCTGGGGATATCAAGAGTCAAAGACAGCTAAGTAAGAGGAGGCTGCAGGAGGAAAAAAATCTCATGTCTCTACAAATAAGCTGTATAAGCAAAGAGAAAGTGGAGATGTAAATACTGCACACACTGAAGAGACTCTGAGCAAATCTAATAGGAGAATCTATTTAGAGAAAAGTGATTATATTTGTGTGTTTACTGCTTTGTTTAGAACTTTATCCATGTTATGCTATTTAAAACTAGGGTAAATCAACTAAATTTTGCGGAACGTCATGTACACGATACGTCCCAAAGACGTTAAATTGGGAGTAGTCAAGTTTGGGACTGCAAAAAGGAAGTGCTTAATGACACTTCTCAAGGTGTTTTGAAACACCTCATTCTGGAAATTCAGAGCCACTGAAACATGAGGTGCTACAGTTGACTAGCTGGGAAACCCATGTCGTGGAAAATGTCAGAGATGCCAGAACAGATGCCTACCCAGACTTTGGTCCTTCTGCTGAAATCCATACAAGCCTGATGAGTGTCTCTGGAAGGAATATCTGATCAGCACTGTGATACCTGGGCTCCTTAATGGGGAACAAAAAGTGGCCACCCTGACTAATAAGAGTTCAAGTATGGTATTGGAGAGCTGCCAGTGACTGCAAATGGAGAAATAGCTCAGCCTAAAACAGGGCTCAATTTCTTTTTAATTGCTTCTGGCATTTCTGAATATAAGTCTCATTGCCAATTCTAGGCTGAGGGGTTTTCATTTCAAGTACTGTCTCATAACAATATTTTATTTGGGAATACAGAGGGATCCAACATGTGACCTATGCAGGCTCACTTAAGGAGCGAGTGTTGGCCACATTTCTATAATGGTCTGTAATTGCTATGTGCTGAATGTGATGATAAAGTGCCAAAATAAAAGAAATGTATACTAAAATGAGTTCACCATGTGTCCTAGTCAGCTAAATATGTTCTATTAGAGCTGTTCATGAAATGATTTTTAGCCAAAGTACATTGGCTAACCCTTTGCAAATGATAAAAAGAATATGGAGATAATCCTTTCCCAAAACTACATGGTTGAATGGAAAAGAAGAGAAGACTTTGTGTTCTATTTCTTCTTAGAGTACTCATAAAATAGTACAAAAATGTATTGTATTAATTCTGAAAAACAAATAGATGGAAACCACATTATTACATTAAGATTTATGCATCTTGTTATCAAAGTGTTTAGTATTTAAGGAAAAAAATGTGTGACATTTTAATGCAGAAAGAAGTCAGAATATTACTAATACTAGAATTATGCTTGTTATTATCATGAATTGATAACTCAAGCATAATAGATCAGATTTGAAGATGTGATTTTAGTATTAGCTCTCTCTAAGTGCATCAGAATACAGTTTGAAAAGAATTGTGTTGCGTGGTCAAATTTTCTCTACTATGGGCTCCCAATTCCTAACATCCCTATTTATTAAGTTTTATTCTAAAAATACACTACTTTATCTGCATTATTTCTTCATATTGATAACTCCAACACCCTGTAGGCATCCTCCTGAGACTAGACAATCTGGGAACTGTCTACTGATGCTCAACAAACTTGACAGTCTTCTTATTTTTCCCTATTCTGAGGGAAACTGTTAGGAGTACCAATTTCATCTCAGGCTTAAGGGAATATTTCATTTGCTAAACATATCAAAAGCTTTGATATGTTTTTACTAGTTGTTTTTACTTGGTATACATATGTATGTGTATACATGTATGTGTATATTTATGTACACAAATGTCATAAAAATCTGGCAAAAATCCAGAAGCTGTAGTTTCAATCTCCATCCTCATTGCTTCATTGAACAACAGTCCTGGACTGAAACGTGGTGCCCAGAAGCAAGCTCTAGAAAAGTTTAAATTCCTTTTAATAACCCCTGCAGCAGACAGAAGCCTTGTTTTAGCATACTGTCCCTTTCTCATACTGAGTAATCATACTGATTAGTGATGGCTGGTGCTGAGCAGGAACATGAATCTTACCCCAGTCACATTCCAATAGCCACTTTTGCTTTTTATTCACTTCTATCTTTTCAGCAAAATAGCAGCCAGTGATGTAAGAATTATTAATTTCTTCTTAAAGAGACGGTTACTCCAGCTAAGAATGCTCTCCCACAGTCCTGAACCCCATTCAGTGACATTGGAAGGCATAAGACACTTTTCTCTTCTTCTACTTGACAGTAAGAGGTTCAGCAGTCTTAGACAGAAAGCTGATATATAACCAGGACCATAGACTGATTGATGTTCTCGTTCAAGAAGCCTGGAACTCACTCATTTGATAAATGAACAGCATCCCAAACCAGCCCTTCCTCTTTCTTGCTGCTATGATTGTCAAACAGCTTTAAAGCTTTTCTTTGGCTTGAGAAGCTAAACAGAGTCATGATTCTTAGAGAAAAGTTCTACAAAGGGCTTTGCCCTGGGTGGAGGAAGGACAGGTTTCCTTTGATGTTTAGCAGCTGGCACTTTCCAGGTGGCTAAACTTCAAAGGCAAGTGTTAGAATCTTCCTCCAACCTAGTCCTTCAGTTCTTTGTAGATAGCTAGGCTTATTTAATGTTTCACTTTACTTGGAATGCTAAATTGGAAGCCATAAACTCCAGATGGCCTTTTAAATATGTACTATCCTTCTACCTGAAAGGGGCCTGGCTGCCTGCAGAGCATTGATGAGGCAGGTGGCACCTCCTTCGAAGCAGAAAGAATGTGCTTTCAGCTCTGACCTCCTGTGATCCCAGTAAGTTATATTCCTCCAGCTTCTCCTTAATTTCTCCACCTGCTAAGCATGCATGCTGGCGTTTCCCTGTCTGAAAAGACTTCTGTGAGGCTGCATTTTCTGGAATGTAAAAGTAAGTTTGAGATCATCAGTCAATACACAAACCTAGTTTATCACCAACTATAAAAAAAATCTGTCCCAAATGGTCTACCTCCCCCTGGGATATTGACGAGAGCTAGTAAGTGCAGCTGCTAGTTAAGAGCTGGTAAGCTACTTTGCTACAGGATCTTAGAGCAAGTAAGGAACCAAATGCTGCTCATACAACTATTTTTTTGAATCCTGATTCATCAGAACTATCAAATGGCCATGTCTCTATCACCTTTGCTAGCAATGAATGTGGGCTCTCTCTTGCTATATCAAGTTTCCCTGGCACTGAAGTTTTTCTGACTGATAAACCAGACAGCACTTTCAGGCCCAACACCGACTGTAATATCACTCAGATCTGGATTTGAGGATGAGCCTGAAGTTAACATGATGGAGTACTCCTCCTTGCTATGAGAGCTATGGGTCAAGTCTTTGTATCTCCTTGTCTAAACAAACTCTAAAGGATTCTCTTGGTATGCAAAAAGGACCTCTTGTTTGATAGGGTCTACACTTTCAATCACTTTAAGAGGCAGAAATTGTTTGACTCACCAATATTTTTATCTTATGCAGCTGTGGTTTTCTTTTTTTTTTAATTGAAACTACAATCAAGGCAGAGTTTCTGTTGCAGGTCTTATAATCTAGAAACATTCAGAAATTCTGGAAATTAACATAAACATTCCTTTTTTACTCTAGCCAAAATGCAATTCTTAGTATTGCCATGCAATCTAACTGGCCATAGAGTGCACAGTTTCTCTACTGCTAGGTGTCATTACTTTCCATAATATTCATTCCTCTTCCAAGGTCATCTCTAAATGTTAAGTTGTAGTTAACATCAACATTTGTTAATACTAATCTGCATTTGAAATTACAAAAGCAAGTTTTCCAGGCCATCATTGATGATTCAGCTATAATCTTATAACATTCTTAAAACACAATACACTTACAGCACTTTTAAGATGATTGTCTCTGAGCAAATAACACTCATAAATTGTCTTTTGAAAACAGAACAAGAAACGAGAGCACAATGGGAGGGAACTCGTTATTTTTAAAGCTAAGTAAAAAGCTGAAATTTTCTAAGTTTAGAGTACCTGACTGAATTAATTCTATATTTCTAAATATAATAATAATAAATCACTGAGCCATATTCACATTTATTTTGCCACCAAAAGGTGATTTAAGAAATCTGTCTCTCCTCCCACCTGTGTGCTGTAGTCTACATTCTCTGATTATAAACCAGAAACTGTGTGATTTATTCAGGGATACATGGTAGCCATTGCAGAATTAAAGCTAAAGGCAGTTACACAACCTAAGTACATCAAAGATGAGGTAGCTTGGATAATTATCTAAATAATGAAATTTTCTATCTTTCACTGATTTAATAAAGAGTATAAGTTCTTAAGACTTCATACCCAAAGTAATAATGTGATATGAAAGCAATAATACTATATAAGAGATGCTTGAGATAAAAGTATGTTAATAATAGAAAAAGAACTTATATAAAATCCTGGACACATCTTCCATTATAACCTATTGAATTGGAGAAACACATATATAACTATATGAATAATTTGACTTAAAGTGATTTTGAAATGTACGTATGTTTAAATCCACTTTTCCTATTTGAATTCTCTTTCCAGCTGAGGTTTATCCCAAAATGTATCACACATGCTTTTTTCTGGTGACATACATGGCACCACTGTGTCTTATGGTGTTGGCCTATTTGCAAATATTTCGAAAGCTGTGGTGTCGCCAGGTAAGTCACTTAACACCAGCTCTGTTTGCTTGCTGTCGTGACTTTGTGCAGATTACTACTTACAACTTTTTTTCTCTATATGCTCCATCTGATCACTTAGGACTTTGATTTTTACATCCAGCACTGTTACCAGGTTCAGTGACACTGCTGGCTTACAACTACCTTGGATAGATTCCAAGGTGCCCTAAAAAATGAAGGCTGAATATCCAGTCAGGCTGAATATAACTCAGTTCTTTCTCATGTCTATAAAGGGCTTGGAGGGTGAAAGAGGAAAAGGCAACAGAAAGATAGACTATAGGCAGAAGAAAGATCTCTCTCATTGTAGCTGAAATGCTTACCAAAAAACCTTAGCTGACTTTATTTATAGGGCTAATATCCCCTGTGGCAGTCAAAAGTTAGTAGTCTGTACATTTTTTGTTAATTTTTAGTTTTCATTCTACAAAGTCTCAGGTTTATGGTAGTTTCCATCTGAACACACTAGAAAGTGTGTGAGGCATGCTGTTACTACTAAAATTTGATGTGAATTGCTGACAAATGATGTGGTTTCTAATGTGAACATTGTTTTTTTCCAAGAAACTATTAAATTAAAACTACAGAAAAGAAAACAGGAATACTAAACAAAAAATCCCAAGCAAGCCAAGCACACAAGGAATATTTGAATTCAAGTGGTAAAAATGATTTGAATTTTTTCATTTAAAAAATGATGTTAATTTTTTCATAAAAGTTCCCCTTACAACAAGCTAAGTGATTTCATCTTGAGAATAATTTTCTGGGAGCATCAATCAACAGTTTTCTCTTCCGTGTTCTGCTTTCTCTGGGATTTTTCTATAGACATATTCCTTTGCCTTCCACTGTCCTGTCATTCTCTAAAGGACAATAAACTCATCCTATAGAAGACATGATGCAAGATATTCCCTCTACTGCTTGCTCAAATGGCTCTAACAGTGGCTGACATTTACATCAAGACATGAGCATGATTAATTTCTCTTTCACCATTAAGTCTGTTACCATCCAAATTTGAGACTGTCCTGACCAGATAATAATATCTGCCACATCAGGAGCATTTTTCATGCAGTTCTCTCAGAGAAATCACAAGTAGACCTTAGAATCCTAAATATAAATATGTTAAAAGTAAAAATCAAATCTTCCACTGACAAAACATATCTCTTGCAAATAACTAAAATGTATGAAAAAACAAATCTGCTATAAGGTATTTTGTTATCATCCATACATCATAATAGCAATTGTTTCCATTTCTAATCACATTAAGTTAATCCAGAGTTGATGTTTAAATTATTATTTCTGATTTAATTTCACATTTAATCTTAAATAATATGACAATTTGAAGGTAGAATTTAACCATTACAATCTGAGGGGACTTTTCACCCAAACAAAGGTTTTGCTCAGTTAGGTTTGAAACTAACTTCAAACATAGCTCTGAGATGCTCTGCATTGTTGAATTGTGTCTATACTTTTTTTACAATCTACCTATTCTCTCAAACTGTCCATTTGTGTCAATGCAAAGCAATTGTTCTTAATCTTCACGTAGCTTGAAAATCTTTGATAACAATTTGAGGGGATAGAGGAAAGGTGCATAAGAAACAACTGCAGCTTTTAGTACCTGTTTGGACAAAGCTAGTGGGCTTTCAGTGACTCGTTGGAACTACACAAATTCTCCACAATTATCTCTATGATTCAGTACTGAAAAGCAAATAGTTGCATTATGCTGGCATGTGTAGACTTGTACATACATAATCATAGAATCATTTAGATTGGAAAAGACCCTTAAGATCACCCAATCCAGTTGTAAATCTAGCACTGCTACACCCACCACTAAACCATGTCTCTAAGTGTCACTACTTGCCTGGGCAGCCTGTTCCAGTGCTTCACAAATCTTTCAATGAAGATATTTATTCTAATCTCCGACCTAAGCCTCCCCTGGCACAACTCGAGGCCATTTCCTCTTGTTCTATGGCTTGTAACACATATATGGGCATTTACATAAATCGATATTTGTAAATATTGTAGGGCATGCACACGCCCTCTCTTCTGAAGTGTTATGGTCCTTAGATGGTACTGGTTCAGCTAATCATCTCTGGATATATGGCTCTTCTTTCTATTTTTTTTCCTGATAAAACTCTTTCTGTATTATTGTCTATTGGGGTAACAGTCTCAAAGCCCCTGTGTAGGCCAGGTAAAGACTGAGGAAAATAGGGCTTTTTAGAAAGGTTTTTGATACGAACTTCTGGTGATCTATCAATTTAATACGTGTTGTATATGGTCTTACCTTTTATCACCTCTTGCCAGTAAAGTCAGGTTAAATACCTGAAAAGACCCGTCTACCCGCACACACAAGAGCAAACCATGTACACTCTCACATCTAACATTTCTGTCCAAATAGCCCTTTTCGATTTTGAGCCAAGATAACATTTCCCTTTATCTAAACTGCATTTAGCTACAATGAAAGCTGGTCACTAATTTCTTCAAGAGAAACTTTGATATAATCAAGAGAGAGACATTTGGCTGAACTTCACTGATATTGTCTCCAGTCCTTGCTACAGTCTGGTAACTCAGTGAGACTGAAAAGGATTGAAAAGCTTCTGCTTCAAACTTAGAAGAACAGAACATCAAAGTACACCTGATAAGCGAGAATCAGAATCTTAGTGTACTATCTCAGTAGTGCATGCCAAAGATACATTGCAGTGTTACACCACACAGCTAAGTAGAGTAAATCCCTTACAGTAGGACAGACAAGTGATGCTGATGAATTCACTTGAATGGGTGGGAACCCTCAGCGGAAGTAAGTGCAAGGGAGAGATTTTTTTCTTTGTGTCTATAAACACATTAGTTAAAAACAGATGTTATAGTATATCTCCTCTTCTGCTTCATTGATTCCCTGTTTATTACAACACAATTTGCCAAAACATTTCAATAGTTGTAAATCATATTTGATGGTGCAGATAAATGCTAAATTAAGGGCTTGCCTGTGGAAGGAAGCTAGTCACAAAAAAACCACAAAACCAAAACTAACAAAGCAAACAAAAACCCAACCCCAAAACCAACATTATAGCTATTCTAGAACAATTCTGAATGCCCATGCTTTTGTGTTAGAACCAGTATTCCTTTTTTAGCTTTATTTTTTACGTAAATATAAAAAATGTATTTTTTTTCTGGTCAGTTTGAGTGGACAAGACCTAATTTTTAAAATGTTACCATAGACAATTTGAATTTTACAGATACTTTTAAACCTGAATTATTGTACACCTATGAGACTAGTCGTTCCACAGGCAGTTGCATGATGCATGAATAAAGCTGTATTTCTGCCCAAAAGGTTTTCACAATGTATAACATTGAAAACATTATAAATGTCATTATAATGGAGTTCTCTGATGTCTTTGTCATCTGTAGTCTTTCACATTTGTCTGTAGGCAGGAAATAATTTTGAAGAACTGAAGAAAAAATGCTTTGTTTGACTCAGCTTATGTGAGGACACAGAAAACAAAGATCAATTTTTTTGTTTGTTTTAGTAGCATGGTGCTACATCTACCCATTGCAAGATGTCTTTGGCTAATCTAATTCTTCCTATGTCTTGGCACTCTTCTATGATTCCACTTATCACTGTATGCACATTCAGTTTTGAAAAGTATTGCAGAGAGATCCGCTTCAGCTGTTGTTTCTTTAGCTGCCTCTGTCATCTAGATTGCATACTTGGAAGTTTTATGGCACTTAAAACTAATGTAGGCTTTAAATCCTTGTTTTCCAATGCTGAAAAGCAGTTCAGTATCTTAAATTAAGAGCATATTAATGGGATAAACAAACTATTCATGGAATCATAGAGTCATTACAGTTGGAAAAGCAATGTAGGTCTTTATGGCAACGTAATTGTAGCAATAGGGTTGGTGTGATAGACTGAAGACTCAAGCAGGGCAAGGAATGTGAGAAGAAAATCTTAATACACCAGTTGATATATTTGGATAAAACATAAATATTTATGCGGTGTGTCTGAAATGGGGCTTGCCTCTTGCAGCTACATCAATTAACATAATAAAAACTCCTACTTCTCCCTGCAAGCTTGTATTGTGTATGTCAACATGTCTATTTTTTTTTTATTATAGCTACCCACCATGCCAGTTTTTCAAATGCCCCTGGTTTTGTCATTCTTAGATCCCAGGAACTTCTTCTGTTGTTCAGAAAAAATGGAAGCCTCTGCAGTCCTCAGCACAACCCCGTGGGCTAGGACAATCAACAAAGTCAAAGATTAGCGCTGTGGCAGCTGAAATAAAACAGATTCGTGCAAGAAGGAAAACAGCACGTATGCTAATGGTTGTCCTCCTGGTTTTCGCACTTTGCTATCTACCAATAAGCATCCTCAATGTCTTGAAAAGGTAAAGTTTATCCCAAAATGTAAACACTTGGTAAAACTTTGTGTCTAAAAAGTCCCCTGTTTCAAGATTCCTGTTATCCTTGCAGATACTTTTGGAGGATAAACTTACTTATTTCACAATAAGGAAACAGAAAATAAGCATATAGTTGAAAAGAAAAATGTTTGTCTAACCATAATGCTCAAACTAAAGGACAGATTGTGGAACATTATTAGCAAGCTCTTCATCATGGAAATGATCTAGCTTATCTCCTCATCAAAAGATGTCATTTACATGGGATTACAGCTTGTTTCTTGTAAATGCAACCATGGAAGTATCTTTTACTTAAAGAAACAGCTGAAGACTATAGGAGAGTCTTGTGTTGTGGCTTGGCCCCAAGGTCTGTGAAATCTTGTTTTCAAACTCAAGCCTCATCATGTACGATTTTGAGACCTTAGTCTAACCCTAAGATTTTCTTTTTTACACTTTTTACTCCTGTTCATTTGACACATACTTGTGTATACTCTTTCTTTTTATTCAGTGCCTGACAGGCTAAGGCTTTGGTATAGTTATATCTCATGAGCCCTCTGGATTATTGATATGCAGCAACATATATCAGAAGATTTTAATATCCTAAAATATAACCAGTCTAAAACATAACCACACCAATGTGCTTGAGGAATACTTTAGTTTTTAGAGAAAAGTTTAAAGTTGGATATTAAGACTTAAATACATCCCTCTCAACTCTGGCGCTTTCCTGAGACCTAATTTAAGTACTTTTCAGCCTCAGTTCCCTTGGTAGACAATGTGGAGAGAAAGAAGTATTTCCAGAAGGCAATTCAGGCCACCTACAATCTGAACCACAGAGGAACTCTACAGGCTGCCTCAACTACAATATCAGAATAGGTCCACAGTTAGATTTTCACTTAAATGGCAAAAGTAAGTTGTAAGGAATCTGGGCAAACCAGATTTCTCTGGAGGACAGAAGCTGCTATGGTGGCCTCAGTTTGGGGCCAATTCAGAGCCTGTTCACTCCCAAGACTCCCTGCTTTATTCGAGAGCAAGGCTATAGCCAGGAACCTCAATGACAAGAATAAGTCAAAAACAACTTTTCCCATATTTTCGTGGCTTATCTGACACCAGCTGACATTTGTTTGCAAAGTAAAGTACTGATGGCTAAGCCACCAAGACAGGAGGCTGAGGGTTGGGGATAGGACTTCGTTTTCCCAAGAGAGTGAGCACTGTTGAACCAGCTTTTCTGTGATACTGCAAGTAGATCATCAGAGAGAAAATTGGGCTAGAAGCTGGCAAATCTTTATTATATTGTTTCTAATTTTGTCATCTTTCAGGTTCTCTTTTGTTTTTCTGTAGGGTTTTTGGGATGTTTAATCATGCCGATGACAGAGAAACTATATACGCCTGGTTCACATTCTCACACTGGCTTGTATATGCAAACAGTGCAGCCAATCCTATTATTTATAACTTCCTCAGTGGTAAGTTACAGTTTCCTAGAATTCAAGTTTAATGTATAGTTTGAATGTAATGAGCCATAGCAAATAAGATTAATGGCTGTGTAACATCAGCTCAGCCTCTCTGGCGGGAGCTAGATCCTCTTCTTGGAACAAGTTTTCTGAAGTATCCTATTACCTTCAGGCTATCTACCTACAACTAAACTAAACAGTGCCAGGGCCTGAATCCAGGAGCTTGAATTTGACTGTGCATGTCATTAATTTGATAGAGAAGTCCCTGGCATGACTCTGGAGTGAAACAATTACCATTCTCTAAACAGTCTTCAGATACTGTCTCAAAGGTATCACAGGCCAGGAGCTGTCCCCACTTGGCATTTTATATGCAGGTATTGGCTTTTGGAGGCTGTGGGTCTTTAATAGTATTTGCATAACCAGACTGTGCCAACTAGGTTCAAGGCCAAATAAACAGGCAAGATGCTCTTACTAGCATAGATTTGTCTTAACTTATGTTTGTCTTATTTGACTATGGACAGCAGAATCAGGACCTAAACTGGTGATATTATGGCTAAGTATGGGTTGGCAGAAGTCTGTTGTTCCTCACTACACATTTGCTCACTGTAAATGGTTTTGTGGTGTGTATTGTGAGGATAACCTGAACAATTTACTCTGAGCCCAAAAAAGCAGATTATTTGTTGTTGAACACTTTCAATCTTCTTTAAAAATGTATTCAAGATAAAATACAAATCAGCCGTGCCCTCTCATTTCACGTCAGTAATGATTTAGTCATTTAAGCCTGTGATTACTCAATTACTTGGTTTTGTTAGATATGTTTTTAATCAACAGACTATCCATGATGTGATTTCATAAATCAGTCTAGTTTATCCACTCTGTCTAGCCAAGAATCATTTAGGCTTCATACCATACCTCACAGACATTCTTACATAACTTTTTTCTGTCTTTCTCCAAGATGTTAAAATTGTGATTTCCTACTTCTACATTAGAAAAAGGTTTGGGTGATTTGGGTTAATTTTGCTTTAGATAGCTACTGTATTCTAATCTATAAAGTTTGATGAAATATGATTTACAATACGATATTTTCATGAGTCTTTTTTGTGGTTGACAGGGAAATTTAGAGAAGAATTTAAAGCAGCATTTTCTTGTTGCATCTTTGGCATTCGCAGTCACCATGATGAACGGCTCTCCAGAGGTCGTGCCAGTACTGAGAGTCGGAAATCCTTGACCACCCAGATCAGCAATTTTGATAACATTTCAAAACTTTCAGAACATGTTGTATTGACCAACATAAACACACTTCCAGCAAATGGTACTGAAATTATTACCCACCGGTAGTATACCCCTCCCTTGTCTTTTGATGCAATGGAAGTAAAATTTAATTGTGCATAAAACAGTATTTGAACCTGAGAATCATGCAATGATAGAAAAGTGTTTACAATTAAGAACTTACTGTACTGTTTAATAACATTCTTAGTGAAAAAGTTTTTCCTAATCTCCAATCTAAATCTCCCCTAGTACAACTGGAGGCCGTTTCTTCATGTCCTGTTGCTTGTTACCTGGGAGAAGAGACTGATCCCCATCTCACTACAACCTCCTTTCACGTAGCTGTAGAGAGTGATCATGTCTCCACTCAGCCTTCTCTTCTCCATACTACACTCCAGTCCTCTCAGACATTCCTTATCAGACTTGTTCTCCAGATTCTTCATCAGCTTTGTTGCCTGTCTCTGGACCTTCAACACCTCAGTGTCCCTCTAGTAATGACAGGCCCAGAAATAGGCACAGTATTCGAGGTGCAGCCTTTCCAGGGCCAAGTACAGGGGGACAATCATTTTGCTAGTCCTCCTGGCTATACTATTCCTGATACAAGCCAGGATGCCATTGGCCTTCTTGGCCACCTGGGAACACTGCTGTCTCATGTTCAGGTGGCTGTAGGTCCTTTTCTTCAGGACAGCTCTCCAGTTATTCTGCCCCAAGCCTGTTGCATTGCCTGGGGTTGTTGCGGACCAAGTGCAGGACCTGGCACCTGGCCTTATTGAACCTCATACAATTGGATTCAGCCCATCTATCCAGCCTGTCCAGGTCTCTCTGAAGAGCCTTCCTGCCCTCAAGCAGGTCTACACACCTGCCCAGCTTGGTGTCATCATCTAACTTACTGAGGGTGCGCTCAATCTCTTCATCAAGGTCACTGATAAAGATGTTAAACAAAACAGGCCCCAACACTGAGCCCTGGAGAATACCACTGGTAACTGGTTGACAACTGGATTTAATTCCACCATCACTCTCTGGACCAAGCCGTCCAGCCAGTTTTCCACCCATTGCAGAGTATGTCAATCCAAGCTGTGGGTAGACAGTTTATCCAAGAGGATGCTGCAAGAGACAGTGTTGAAGGCTTTACTAACGCCCAGGAAGACCACAGCCACAGACTTCCCAGTAAGCAGGTCTTTTTGTCATAGAAGGAGATTAAGTTGGTCAAACAGGACCCGTCCTTCATAAAGCCATGAAGGATATGATGGTTAAGATGGTTAGGATATGATGGATAAGATGGTTATCAGGGGGAGTCAACATGGCTTCACCAAGGGGAAATCCTGTTTGACTAATCTGAGAGCCTTCTATGAGTGCATAATCAGCTGGCTAGATGAGGGGAGAGCAGCGGGTGTCATCTACCTGGATTTCAGCAAGGCTTTTGACACTGTCTCCCATAACATCCTCATCAGAAAGCTCAGGCAGTGTGGTTTGGATGAGTGGACAGTGAGGTGGATTGAGAGCTGACTGAATGACAGAGCCCAGAGGGTGGTGATCAATGGCACAGAGTCGAGTTGGAGGGCTGTGGCCAGTGGAGTTCCACAGGGATCAGTTCTGGGGCCAGTCTTGTTCAGCATTTTCATCCGTGACCTGGATGAGGGGACAGAGTGTACCCTCAGCAACTTCACTGATGACATCAAACTGGGAGGACTGGCTGATTCCCCAGAAGGCTGTGCTGCCATTCAGCAGGATCTCAACTGGCTTGAGGGTTGGGCAGAGAGGAATCTCATGAGGTTCAACAAGGACAAGTGCAGAGTCCTGCATCTGGGAAGGAACAACCCCATGCTCCAGTACAGGCTGGGGGTCGAACTGCTGAAGAGCAGCTCTGCAGAGAGAGACCTGGGAGTCCTGGTTGATAATAAACTAAATATGAGCCAACGATGTGCCCTCGTGGCCAAGAAGGCCAATGGCATCCTGAGATGCATCAAGAAGAGTGTGGCCAGCAGGTCAAGGGAGGTTCTTCTCCCTCTCTACTCTGCCTTGGTGAGGGGCAGGACTCCCTCATCTGGAGTCCTGTGTCCAGTTCTAGGCTCCTCAGGGAAGTGCTGGAGAGAGTCCAGTGCAGGGCCACCAAGATGATCAAGCGTATGGAACATCTTTCATATGAAGAAGGGCTGTGGGAACTGGGGCTGTTTAGTCTGGAGAAGAGGAGATTGAGGGGTGATCTTATTAACATTTCTAAATATTTAAAGGGTGGGTGTCAGGAGGTTGGGACATCCCTTTTTTCTATAGTAGCTAATAACAGGACAAGGCGTAATGGGATGAAGATGGAACACAAAAAGTTCCACTTAAATATAAGAAAAAACTATTTCACTGTTCAGGTGATGGAGCAGTGGCACAGGCTGCCCAGAGGGGTTGTGGAGTCTCCTTCCTTGGAGATCTTCAAGACCCGCCTGGACATGTTCCTATGCAACCTGATCTAGGTGGACCTGCTTCTGCAGGGGAGTTGGACTAGATGATCTCTAAAGGTCCCTTCCAACCCCTACTATTCTATGATTCCATGATTCTATGAAAGCCATGTTAACTGGACCAGAACCTTTGATTGTACTGAGTTCTTCACAATGACACTCAGGATGTTCTGCTTTAAAACCTTCAACAAAACCTTTAAAACCACTGAGGTCAGGCTGACAGTCCTGTAGTTCCTAGGATCCTCTTTCTGGCCCTTCTTGTAGATGAGTGTCCCATTTGCCATCCTCCAGTCCAGTGGGACCTCCCTGGTGAGCCAGGACTGCTGGTAAATGATGAAAAGTGGCTTCATCTCCTTTATTTCAGAAGCGTAGATGCAGTCAGGGAAAGTCTAAGATAGTAATGTTTTATAGAGAGATTTTCTTTGGATCTATACTTCCTTTAGACTCCTAAGTAAATAAAGAACATGTACCTAAAGTACAAAAAAAATTTTCCCTGGAGTTGCAAAGTGTTTACAAACAGCTATAGTCTACTCAGAGATAATTATTTGAAGTGGTGGTATATTTTATAACAAATGTTTTAACTAAATTGGGTATACAAATTGAACTATCTGTATGTTCTTGGCTATTTCAAATGACCTGCTTACCATACATTCTGGTGTGAATTGGACTGATCAAATAAGAAATTCACATTATTTTCTCATATTCTCTGTTCTTTCATGTTGATTGGGTTTATTGTATGCATTTAGGGACAAATGGGATTTTTCTGCAATACAAGTTGATAAACAAATCTATACAGTCTGAAATGAAAGGCAGAAGTTGTTCAAGCTTTCCCAATTCTGTGTAAACATTGAAACGATTGAGCAATTCCCTAGCTTTGTGAATTGATGGAAAATGGCATATAATTTGTTATTTGATATTTCTCATTACATTGTATGTTATATCCCATCAGGACTTTACAAGGGATTGCAAATACAGGATTCATCTCTCCTGTCCTAGGGATGTGAATGTTTGTTGTTGTGTTCTCAGCCACTGTAGGCTAGCACTATATAAGCTACATACTGATAACAGAGAAACTAGTATCTCCAAGGACAGCTAATCTGTTCCTAAAATGTGTATCTAAAACTAATTACATTAATTACCTGTGAAGAAGTATGTTCCTTACTATAGGAGGATTTTTTTCCCCTAAATTCAGCTTGCTCTTCTCCAATAGTGTTGCCATTCCTACATATATGGCAAAAGCAAGGTTACTGCCATGAAAACCAGATGACAGTGTGACTGTAGATTATGTTTTACTCTGTATCTGTTATTCGTCATCATTCACTTCTCCTTGCTCATCCTATGCTCATGGCAGAGGGTTTGGACTAGATCACATTTAAAGGTCTCTTCCAAACCAAACTATTCTGTAATTTTGCTATTGACTTGTAAATAGAAAGCTGTAGTGTTCTGCTGGTCACAGTGACATTTGGATAAGAAACCACAGGATGAATGCATATTAAATAAGTAGTAGACACATTAAAAAAAATGTTTAAAAGTAAGAAAAATAAGGTTTATACATCAGAAATCCACTTGGACTTTAGTCAAGAATTCTTCACTTTAAATTTGCAAGTGTAATTTGGAACATTTTCTGGCAGACCCTTTTTTTAATAGATAATTACCTGTATAATGTTCAGAAATTGACACTCACAGAGTGAGCCAGTCAGCTACCTTATACAAACAGTAAAAGAATCTTCAAATATTTCTTTTATCTTACAGGTGTTCCAGCTACACTCAGCCCACTGAAATCAGTGGAACTGCCTGTCCACATACCAGGGATGAACATGACTTCAAATTTAGATGAAGATGTGAGAGTTTCTGCAGAAGCCACTGGCAATACGGAGAATGCAGAGTGGAACAGATTTGTCCCTAGCATAACTAAACTTACCTCAATAGAGTTACAGCAAGGATGACTTTGGCTCAATACATGTAAGACCACCAGAGAATGTCACATGCTTTTGTGACTACAACTGGACAAAGGGATTCCTTCAAAATGACTGCCTCTCCTACTTCTTCTCAGTCTTACAGAAACCTACTTACCTCAGTATGAGCTAAAGAACGTGTCTTTAGAAACCTTTTTAAAGATTGGAATGTATCATACTTTGTAAATACTGTAGATATTTATTTTTATATATTTTAGATGCTGTGGAATGTTCTAAAATGGATAATATAAAGAACTCTAAGTATTTGAAAGAAGTCTCAAACCCCATTTATTTATACTGTTTCTATAAATGAGTGACTTAGTTACAAGGAATGCTTAGTTATGCACTAGTGCTATTCTGCAATTACTTTGCACTGCTTTTTCTGCTAATTCACTTGTGGTAAATTCTACATTCACTATATGACTTTCACTTCAAATTGATTTGGAGAGATTCTAGGCTACTTTTCTAAGCACAGAGATGTTTCAAAGATGTGAAACCAAAGTGCTACAAGTCACAAATGTTTTCATAAGATCACACTAAATAGCCAATTATTTTTTTTTCTTCAGACTCGAGTGCCTAAAAAGTAACTACTTAAATAAAACTTATGTAATGCTCAACGGTGCTATAAGTTCAGAATTCCTACTCAGGCCAATAGGAATAACAATTGTCAGCACCCCTGGAGAACAGGACATTTTAACTTTGGTAGCTCATTTTAGTCTGTAATGTCTTCAAGTGTTGCTTCAGAAGATCTCTGAGGATTTTTAAAATATAAAACATGGTTATCTTGCTTGCTTTCACAATTTCTCTCTCAACTGCCATTTAATATTAATCACACAATCAACAGATTTATATGTCAAGAAAATGTTGACTTTTCAACAATTTAAATGTTTCTCTCTGGAAATTATAGAAGTGATATCTCATAGGACCAGAAGATCAAGTACTCATTAATCCATTTTCCATTTATGGGAAAAGCTCCTTGAACTGGGGCTTCCTAATATGCATTATATTTACTCTTATTAAATAATGAAGATGGTGCATCACTTAGTCTACAAGGGGAATGTGGCCTATTGGTATAGAAAGAGGCTAATCTATAAGCAACTGAGCTACAACCTCGCTGTGGCACTACTATAGCATTTCAGCGAAGAGTTTTGAAAAGGATAGGTAAGATGGGAGGGAGGACTTTTGTTTCAGTAAAAAGCATTTCACATAGAAAGAAGACATTCTGACACATTCAAGTGTTTTTGAAAAGCCCATTATTCATAGACAAAGTGTTATTTGATTAACTTATGTAAGTAATTTTTCTAGGTTTTACTTTGATCTGATGTCATGTGATGTACTGTCTATCATGGCAGCTATAGTTTTACGAAGTGCTTAATCACTTTATGCTTTAGCCTTCCCCAACAGCTGTTTTACTTGACATTGTTGCAGTTACTCCTAGTTTATACTGGTGTAAAGTTAAAGAAACAAGTTTCCCTTTGTTGGTATATTATTTTCTTTTTCTATTAAAAAATAATAAGGAAAAATACCTAAATGGAAAAATGTTTAAATATCAAATAAAAGCGTAGGAATTCCTACATTCTTATGAATCAGCTTGATTTTTGAGTATAGCTTTTATGTCATTGTTATTTCATGTAATTATTTTACTGCGTCTCTTCTAAGAAAAGAAAACTTGAATAATTGTGGAAAGTGTAGTAGGATTTGATTTCATAGCTATTGCAATTCATTTACCATTAGAAGGCTATCTTTACTCTTCAGTCACAGAAAATGTAGTATTACTAAACTATGTGGAAGAAGATTTAATTTATCTATATCACTTGAAATGATTGGACAATTAGCTGCTGAATTAAAAAATGACAGAAATGAGAGAATGGGATTTAAAAATTATTTTAATTTTTTCTTTTGACATAGGTAAATAAAAAGTTAAAAAAAAGTAAAAAACCTAGTATAGGAGCACAGCTGCAAAAAAATAATCAGTAATCATTTATTTGTACGATAAAGTACTCCATCAACTCACTGCTGAAAAATTTCAATTATGACAAGATTTTCCAAACTTAGACTTTCATTTCAGAAAATGTATCTTTTCCTTGAAGAGAGAGAAAGAAAGAAAGTAAATGGCAATGTAAGAAAACTTTGTCAGTATAGAAGGGGATTATGTATACTTTTCAAACATCAAAACACCCCAAAACATGGGGTGATTGTGAAAGACCAGCAAAATTCTCATGCCTTGCCAGACGTGTTGTCAAGATTCCTGTGAGATGGGCAGGGGGTGCTGGTGGTGGCAGCCTATAAGTACCATGTTTCTATAGGGGGAGTTAAATACTACCTGTCAACTCAAATTGTCTCCTTTTTGCTGCTACCTTAATGTCAGTGGGATAAATTGTGTTAGTTAATCTGAGGTTGAGAACACCATTAAAGGTCATTGGTAATTTTTGACTCCTGCAGGTCTCCAATGACATACTAGAAATGGAGGTTCTGGCCTTAATTTTCTCTTTTGTTACATAAAAATTTCTCTTTGTTCTCTTTTCTTATTTTCACTTGGATTCCCAAAATTTAAATATTGCAAGATTTCTAGGAATTTATTTTAGCCGTAATTTTAACTTAACAGTACTTTTTGTGTCAACAATATAAATAAAAGATGAGACAATAATTGACAACTGAATCGGGAATTTTCTCTGTCCAGATATTTGTTGAGTAAATAGCATATCTTTGAGACACAAGTGACACAATCAGAGCTTATCTAAGATTTGAAATCCTAAGAATAGGTAGAATGTGTTAATTCTTGCCAGAGAATATGGTTATCTAGTTAAAGCTGGTTACATTAGTTATCAAGCTACAGATTTGGTTATTCTGATGAAAAGAATTTTCTTTCAAAGAACTGCTATTTTTTAAAAAGAAATATTTTTCTTGAAAGTATTCATATATTTTAGTTAGTTTTACACAACTTGAGAAATACCTAGACAGTTTCTTCTTTAGATCACATATGTTACAAGGTGCCATTTAATCAGGAAAACTTCATATGTGTTTAAAAATCCGGTTTGTACATGTGTAAAGTAGTGAAAGGGGTTCTGCCTCTTGAAGGACCTTTTACTCCAAACAGATCCAAACATTTGGATCCATTCAAACTATTATCCAGCTGGATTTATTTTTGAGTGACAATAATCACTGGGACTTTTCAATAAAGATAAACCCAAAAGTGAGCAGTGAATGATAATGGAGACAGAAACAGCTGTGAGAAAACAGATATTTAGAGAGCAATATGGAATTTAAGGCTTTTTGCACGTGACACAAATTAAAGCATCTTAAAAAAGCTCCTGGGAACCTTGTGCATCATAAAAGGTCAGGTGAGGAATGAACATTTCTTATCCAATCTATAAATATTGAAAATTAACTGAAAGCTTGGCTTTATTTTGATTTTGTGACCTCTAGCTGCTTTGGTATTTGAGTATTTCCACTGATAACTCAGGAGCATAGAAAAGAAGCATTTTACACCATTTCTTCTACTTGGTCATAGCATCATCAGACAGAGTTTAAATCTCAACATATTTTCTCCCATCTATATAAACCCATGTGCCACTGTCACTCTGGTACCTTGCCAGCATATTTCACAGCCTTAGAAGTCTGATATCCCGAGCTCTTTCTCCTTTCCTGTTGTCACTGTAGTGATAAGCTTGTGCCCTACAGTCACAATGACTGAAAGATAATTTCTCCCTCTCTCCACCTCCAGAAAGGCTTCTCCTTTTCTTTTTTTTTTTTTCCATTTATTCTGGACTGCATAGAGGGCACCATCTCATCCTCTAATATCAGCAAAACTGATGCATGTCATTAACCTGGAGAGTGCTTTATCAGAAGAAGAGTACACTAGAGAACAGTAGCATAACAGCCCTCACTGAAAGGTGCATCACAACCTACTGCTGCATGTTACAATTGATAAAGGCCAAGGCAAATTTAGTCTTCCAACCTAAAACTTGTCTCACAGTTAAAATCATGTTAATCACTAAGACTATTCCTTTTACCAGTTTTTTCTGTCTGTTGAATATAGTGAGTGAAGCAGCATTTTGTTTTACTGAATACACTCTATAAAAAAAAAAAATTAAAACAGGAAAAAGAAGTATTTAGCAATGTTGGCATTAAAAGGTAAAGAATGTAGTAAATTAACTATATGGAAATCTGATCTTTTTAATGAATAAGAAATTATCTGCAAGATTGAATTTTCCCAAGCTAAACAAAAAATAAGAAGAACCTGAACTTACCTCAAGTTTTTCTTTGCCAACAGGGAAAGGATTTCAACCAATGTATCTCTAGCTCTGCTGCCTATGCTGAAAATTTTACAATATCTTTTTGTTTTAAGCATTCAGGGACCTAATCCACTTAAAAATGTTCTGTGTGGGATAAGCAATTTGGGAAAACAAGACTTACAAGTAACATGGAGAAATCCATAAGGATCTGTTTCTTCCTCTTCCCAGTGCAAAACCAAAGAGCATTTGGTGAGGCTAGCAGGTGTATAGCTGTGTGCTTTATGGCTGGTGTATTTTTTAAGTACGCAAGTCAGCTGCTGACTTTTGTATGGCAAACTGTAGTCCAGTATAGGTCTAGACTATAGACTAGTTATTTGTCCCTCTGTTCTGCTGTGTATCACACTCCATGATTTCTCTATTTCCGTAACATATCACAGTCCTGTTTTCTAAAAAGCAGATTTGTTCCCTGGTGTGCAACTCACCAATAATCAAACTCAGATGAGACATTGCTGACTTATTTCAGGTTGCACAAGCCCAGATTCTCTGTGGTAATTCCACAAATCAACACAAGTTTCTGCATTGTATTTATACACAACAGTTATAGGGTTATATGCTCCCTTTTACAATGATTGGTTAATAATTTGCATAGAATTAGAATATTGCTATGTGATTCCAAATGTCTACTATACGTACTCTAAGAGGGTACCAAAAGGTGGTCCTTCATGAGTTGGTGGTCACCATCCCACCCCGCTAGAATTACCTGAACTACTTTCTTCATCCTTTGGTAGCACAGGCAACTCATTGCAATCTCTTAACTCTACCTCCTGATAATCCTACCCAGACTTCTTCTTTTGACATGCCTATCCGATAGTGAATTGTTTCAAGCCTAATCGATATTCTTACAGTGTTACTAACAGTTGTCCTCATTCTTTTGACATTTTGACATCAATCCTATTCTACAGCTGATATGAAAGCAAATATCTTCACTTCTAAAATGCATTGAAAAGTGCTTCCAGAAGAGGATCAGACATAGTGACAGGTATTATCCAGTGAGATGACAAGCAACAAAGCCTTGCTCTGATAGTTTCTCTGGAAATCAAGCGGGAACTGGAAGCAGAGTGAGTGGCATATCCAGTGGGAGATGCCCGAGGACCACATCTCGCCTAGAAGACTTCTGGCCATAGAGAAAGGTGCGCAGCGGCGGCAGCGAGGGAAGCTGCGGGGGCAGTGAGGGCAGCGGCGGCAGCGAGGGAAGCTGCGGGGGCAGTGAGGGCAGCGGCAGCAGCGAGGGAAGCTGCGGGGCCGATGAGGGCAGTGGCGGCAGCGAGGGAAGCTGCGGGGGCAGTGAGGGCAGCGGCGGCAGCGAGGGAAGCTGCGGGGGCAGTGAGGGAAGCTGCGGGGGCAGTGAGGGCAGCGGCGGCAGCGAGGGAAGCTGCGGGGCCGATGAAGGCAGCGGCGGCAGCGAGGGAAGCTGCGGGGCCGATGAAGGCAGCGGCGGCAGCGAGGGAAGCTGCGGGGCCGATGAAGGCAGCGGCAGCAGCGAGGGAAGCTGCGGGGGCAGTGAGGGTAGCGGCGGCAGCGAGGGAAGCTGCGGGGCCGATGAAGGCAGCGGCAGCAGCGAGGGAAGCTGCGGGGGCAGTGAGGGCAGCGGCGGCAGCGAGGGAAGCTGCGGGGCCGATGAGGGCAGCGGCGGCAGCGAGGGAAGCTGCGGGGGCAGTGAGGGCAGCGGCGGCAGCGAGGGAAGCTGCGGGGCCGATGAAGGCAGCGGCAGCAGCGAGGGAAGCTGCGGGGGCAGTGAGGGCAGCGGCCGCCGCCGCGCGCCGAGCACGGGGCACCGCGAGCCCCGCCGGGCGGGGGCGGGGCCGGAGGTGGGGCCGCTGGGCGCTGTCCGCGCGGCGGGTGCTGAAGGGGCGGCGCCGCACCGGCACCTGCCGCCCGGCGCGAGCCGCTGGCGCGGAGCTGCAGCCGCCCGCGGCCGGCCATGGCCGCGCGCCTCTGCCTCGGTAAGTGCGGCGGGAGGCGCGGGCGGGGCAGCCCCCGGCCGCGCCCGGGCTCTCGCTTCTCCCCGCGGTGTCCCCTTGCAGCTCCCCCCTCTCGCGGCTTCTCCGGGCAGCCTCGCGGCGGCGGCGACCCGGTGCCCGGTGGGGGCTCGCACCGGTGTGACAGGTCCAGGCCCCGCGGGTTGGCGCACTTATTCACCTGGGCTCCGGGCGCGGTGTCTAAGCGGGAGGCGAGGCGGGGTAGCAGAGCCGGCAGCGGTAAGAAGTTGAATCAGGGAGGACACCCACGAATGGGACATCTTGTCTAAATAAACAACCACTTGTTTGCTAAGTGGAAAACATTTGGTGATGGCAGTGCTGCTCGGAGGGCTATTGACATTTCCCTTTGGGTCTGAATGGAGAAAAAGGGAAAATCAACAAAGCTGGCACAGAAGGATCTGGTAGAAGAGAATACATTGAGACCAGTATTTTTCAGTTTATTTTGTTATCCTTTGCGCTTTCTTTACATATTGTATACATGCTGCTTCTCTGTTTAACATCTCACTACTCTAAACTCATATTCTGCTATTAAAAACACTGTGTACATAGTTATGTCCTGGGTTTTGTTGGAATAAAGTTGTCTTCTATCACTTTTCAACTATATTCAACTATAGTTTGCCCTTCTCCTTTGGAGCTGGCTATCTTGCTGCACTTACCATTGGTTAGAAACCACATCCTGGTCTCCCATTATTCATTGTTATCTGCCAGATAATAATTCTGCAGCCTTGAGAGAGACACTGCAATTCTTATTTTCTTATGCTAAAATGTCCTTTTTTTCCCTCCATTTTTCACTTTAGACACCCAATTCTTTGGAATGGGGAATTTTGCACCTACCCGCTGAATCAATAGACACCTGTACAAAAATACAGACGTATAGAAATCTAAAATTATGTTTCTTCATATCAAATGGATCCATCTAAAAGTTTTAGCTACAAACTAACTTTTAGATGCCTTGAACTCTTCAAGGTAGAATATAGTTACTTGGCACTCCAATCAAAAAATTGATAGAGTGAATGAATAAAGTAGTAACTGTCATTTTTAGCATCCTGGGATGCAGCAAGAAGAGTGTGGCCAGCAGGTCAAGGGAGGTTCTGTTCCCTCTCTTCTCTGCCCTGCTGAGGCCTCATCTGGAGTCCTGTGTCCACTTCTGGGCTCCTCAGCTCAAGAGGGACAGGGAAGTGCTGGAGAGAGTCCAATGCAGGACCACCAAGATGATCAGGGGACTGGAACATCCTTCATATGAGGAAAGGCTGCGGGAACTGGGGCTGTTTAGTCTAGAAAAGAGGAGACTGAGGAGGGATTTACAAATATCTAAATGGTGGGTGTCAATAGTAGCTAGCAACAGGACAAGGGGTAATGGGATGAAGCTGAATCACAAAAAGTTCCACTTAAACATAAGAAAAAACTCTTTCACTGTTCAGGTGAGGGAGCCCTGGCACAGGCTGCCCAGAGGAGTTGTGGAGTCTCCTTCCTTGGAGATCTTCAAGACCTACCTGGACATGTTCCTATGCGACCTGATCTAGGTGAACCTGCTTCTGCAGAGGGGGTTGGACTAGATGATCTCTAAAGGTCCCTTACAACCCCTACCATTCTGTGATTATATGATTTTAAGCAGTTGTATAAGCTACAGTGCTTGGGATTCTAAAATCATACAAATCACTTTGTTTCATGGATACTTGTGATGGTATCCTACCTGCATACTGCTGAGAGAAACAAAAGCCCCATTCACAGTACATTACTAGATCTAGAGAAGCCCTTTCTTAGAGTGATGTAGCTGCAATTGTAGATTGTGCCACTCGGCTCTTTATTTTGCAAAAGCATTTCCTCCTTTTTGTGGGTACAGTTTCCAGGTGAGTTTGAAATAAACACACTCTGAAATAATCCTTACAAAGGAGCAGGAGATGCTAATTGTCTGCTCAATCAGCCCTACTTTATTCATTTTCAGCCACTGGTTCTGAAAAGCTGTCTTAATAGGAGTGAGACAGCACACTGTCTTTGTGCTACAGATCCTATTTGGATGCATAAACCTTCTGTTGTGCTAGTACATACAAAATAAGTAAATGGTCATCCAGCAAAATACTTTTTCTTAAAAATTTCCTGGATTTTAAATTTTGAATTGTCTTATTATACAATAATTCTCACCTGTACTTTACAACTTTTTTTTTCTGTCATCTGAGGGTATTGGGTGCATCCTCAGTAAATTTGCAGATGGCATCAAGCTGGGCAGATGTGTAGACCTGCTTGAGGGCAAGAAGGCTCTTCAGAGGGATCTGAACAGGCTGGAGTCATGGGCCGAGGCCAACTGTATGAGGTTCAACAAGGCCAAGTGCTGGGTTCTGTAGTTGGGCCACAACAATCCCATGCAATGCCACAGGTTTGGGACAGAGTGGCTTGAGAGCTGTCTTGTGTAAAAAAACGTGGGGGTCTTAATCGACAATTGGCTGAACATGAGCCAGCAGTGTGCCCTGATGGCCTAGAATCCTGGCTTGTATCAAAAATAATATCACTAGCAGGACCAAGGATGTGATTGTCGCTGGCACTGGTGAGGCTGCACCTCGAATACTGTGTTCAGTTCTGGGCCTCTCACTATACGAAGGACATCGAGGTGGTGGAGCATGTCCAGAGATGGGCAGTGAAGCTGATGAAGGGTGTGCAGAACAAGTCTTATAAGGAGTAGATGAGGGAGCTGGAGAGGTTTAGCCTAGAGGAGGCTGAGAGGAGATACGATCACTCTCTACAACTACTTGAAGGGGAGTTGTAGTGAGGTGGAGGTTGATCTCTTCTCTCCAGTAACAAATGATAGAACATGAGAAAATGGGCTCAAGTTGTACCAGGGGATGTTTAGATTAGACATTAGGAAAAACTTTTTCACTGAGAGAGTTATTAAGTATTACAATGGGCTGCCCAAGGAGGTAGTGGAGTCACCATCTCATAGATATATTAAAAAAATATACAGATGAAGTTCTGATGGACGTGGTTTAGTTTCTTGATGGGCTTATCAGTGTTAAATTAGTGGTTGGACTTGATGATCTTAAAGGTCTTTTCCAACAATTATGATTCTATGGTTCTATGAATAAATACTGAGTAAGTTCACAATTAGAAAGAACTCTTGGAGACAGTCCCAGGAATAACATGTTGTCATAATGAGCCAATATTGTCTTTTTGGATGAGTCAACTGCACATTCCTCAATGTTAAGCAGCAAGAGCCATTTCTGTTTATCAGTCTCCCAAGCTGACTGATAGATGCAGCCTAAAAGAGTGTTTCAGGGTGGAAATCACTGAAATCACAACCAACCCTGCCTAAGCCTGAGAACTGGCAAGAATATGAATAACTGGGGAAGATTTAGCTCCAGCTATATTAAGCACGTGGCCTCTTCTGTGTTTCATGGCATCACACTAGATGCTATTTCATCTATCAATTATAAAATACTAAATGTTGCTTCACCTTTATCAACTTGCATCCAGACAGTGTTCCCTATGGCAACACTGTTATATCACAGGTAAGCATAATTTCCAGAAGAGATCCTCCTCAGTAGAAATTCTTTAGGATTATTGAGAGCAATATTTGATATTTCTTATTTTACAATCGGGTCATTGGAAACATTTCAGTCCTCTGAATAGAACAACTCCTGAGGGAATATTTCATACCTCGTGCAGGTGATGTTTAAGGAATTCCACAATGCTGGAAGTTCCTCAAATGCCACATGAACTTGCCTGAACATAAGAAAAAGAAAGAAATTTTGGTCTGGGATATGCTGTGTCCTTCCATACCCGAGAAAAAACTCCCATCAGATGTTCAGCAGTCAGCTTGATGCTGAAATCAGTGTCTGATACTTCATTTTATAGAAAATTAAGGCAAGTGATTACAAATTAGAAGTTATGTTACCATAGGAATGTTGATGAAAGAGCTAAACCCCAACTAATTTGTCTTTTCTTAGCAATGCAATTAAATTTACTACTGATAAGCCAGAGGTGGTGTTGATTTTAAAGTCTTTTCCTTGAAACCTCTGTATCAGCCTTCAGGTTCAGAACTTTTTAGAATGCAATTAACATGACCCCTGTAAAAATCTCATTTATTATCTATCAGTTGTGTGGCTGTCAAATTCCTTTCACGTGACCTATTCATAGGAATTCCTGTGTGGTCTCTAGCTTGACAAAACTGCAGTACAAATAAAATGCCATTTCCTCTGAATTTTATACTGTCTTCCTATCTATAAGTTATTATGCATTGTAGAACTGCAGTCATTTCTATATATCTATGGACTGGTCATACATGGCTATAGCTGATGTTACAATACTGGGGTAAAATCAATATAAAATATGACACACTGCAACTTTCAAAATTTAAAATTTAATTAATTTTTCTAGTAGTGAAACTGAGGAAAAGTCTTATTCTGTTAAAAGTAGCCTGGTAGAAAGTCTGAATCTGTAAATAAACTGTACTAAATTATATTGTTATAGTATAAGTGAAAAAGGTCAGTACAGTATCTGTTGTATTAGCTAGTCATTATATTCTATATTTTTACAGTGTTGTTCCTGTTCTTCACAAGTATATCTACTGCCCAGACTCCTGATTGTCTGCACTTGAGAGAGCAATGTATAGAGGCTGCAAACGGCTGTGAGAGCATCTGGAATGTTGTTGAAGATGTCTGCAATATTTCAGGTAATTCTTCATGGTGTACACAGCTTTACTTTGGATTGCTGAATGATTGTGTATTCATAGTTCATCACAATATTGCCGTGGTGACTGAGTGAAGGCCGTGAGATTTCAGAGACTGATGGCAGAAGATAATCAACTTCTGAAATCCTTCACAGTGGTCAATACTATTTTCAGTAACAGTCATATTGTTTGAACTACGAATAAAGTCAGAGTCTAAAAGGTCAGAGTCTGAACCAACTCAAGAAGTCTGAATTCAGTTAAATTTATGGGGGATTCTGTTAAACAAAGCCAGTATGCAGCTGGAAAAAAGTTCTAACCTTGCTTTTGATAATTTGGAGGAGCTGCCTTGCCCATGGCAGAGGGGTTGGAACTAGATGAACTTTAAGATCCTTTCCAACTCAAACTATTCTATGATTCTATGATCTCACATGACAGCCAAATCAATGTTGTAGTTAGAATAATTTTCAAATATTGTACTAGAATAAGAAATAAATCTACTAAAGCATGCCCCAAAGAAAGTGGTGTTGTAGGAAGCCACATTGTGTTGATGCAGTGAATAGTACCTACATGTCACAGTGATTTATTTGCGGGGACTGATGGTATGATAAAGTGCAGTTTACAGTCTGCCTAAGTCTCCTTGCATTGTTAGATTCTCACATAAGAGAAATGAGAAAATCAGTTTCTATTTATTGCACATCCAATGCTTGGTGCATCAGTTCCAAGTAAATTATGTCTTAAGTAGAAGACCAGGTATTATGTTTGACCTGAAACTCATCCTAATCTCTGTCATCATTCAGATGAAAATGTTCCTTTTTCTGAAGGTCTATTACCTTCTTGAACAAATCCTGAGTACAAGTCACCACCTCTGTGTTTCTTTAAATCCTCCAAGTCTTTGAGGTTAAATGTTGAGTATTCACTTTGTCAGGTGCTCTGAATATGGAAGTGAGAAAGAGTCTGACAGTGTCATTAGACCAAGCTTGTAATGATACCTTTGTTGACTGATAAATGTGAATGGCCTTGATCCGTCAAGAGTACTTCAGTACTAGAAAATAAAATGGGCCAAGTACTATTTTCTTGGCCTGAGTTCAACTATCATGGGGCATCGTGTACATATACAACTAAACAGTCGTATCCCCACATTGGCTGCACCAAAGTGCATTTTGGGAGTGACTCCAGGGACACACTGTCTTCATGGTGTAGCTGGCTCAATCCAGGTACCATAAAAAAGTAGAGCAGCAGAACAGACATAGTCCCTTGGCTCTAGCCTGGCCCATGCCTTGGTCCTGTTCATAAATGCAGCCAAGGTTATTTAGGTATCCCAAGTGCTATTTTTAGCAACACAATTCCATAAGGCAGAATTTCTATCACTGGAAATCAGAGGTATCTATATTTCCATGGAAACCTCCTTTCTTATATTGACATTATTTGAACAAAAACAGCCATCTCGTGATGCCATAATCTGTTCTGAGCCTCAGCTGCAGCAGAGTTGATAAAGTGAACAGCCTTCTGTCTGTCTTTTGGTGAGAAGCCAGGCAGCAGAAGATGCTGCCTGACTGTGGTTACCAGCTCATAGCTAGAACATTTACCTGCAGTGTGAGCTACCCGAATGCCTCTATCTGTATGATTTGTTGCCAAGATTTGAACCCAAGTGTCCCAAGTGACAAGGCAGTATGCAAAAGAATGAGAGCAGAAAATTCTCTGAGGGGTCCTCGTTAGTGGGTCTTGTTCCAGATAAGTATTTGCTTTGCATATAATGGCTGAATAGTTTTAAGAACAGACAGAATAAATGAAAAATACATGATAACCTAATGGTTACAACAGTCTCCAAATGAACTGGGTTTCAGCTCATGATCTATCAAGTTTTTAAATATTTTATGTGTAATAGAACAGTTTCAAAAGATGTGGCTGCTATTTGAGAAGAAGTACTGGAATATGCAATACTTTCAGGCTCAAGACAGTGACCTGAAGATGAGCTCTCTAGAACTAAATGTCCCCCAAATCAGAAGAAGTTGAATTTGCTTCTCTCACATCATTCACAAAGGCATTTGCACCAAGACCACTTGACATAAAGATCAAGACTTCTACTGTATGCTATTCTTCATCATACCCTGCAACCAAATGGAGTGGGCCAATATGATGGCTTCTGTGGTCTCCTCTTTGGATTCACTGCATTGTCCCATAATATGCTGTTTCCCTTACTTACTGTCCTATGTGCTTATTCACTGATAATAACGGTATTTGTAAATGGGTCAGAGAAACTTTCTGAAAATAAATTCTTATTGTAATTGCTTGTTTGTTTTTGTAGCTGTATATTTCCTTAGGATAATAGCCTTTGGCAAGAACTGTTCAGCATTGCAGGGCACTCAGATATTGTGCTTAGTCTAGGACAGATTATTCTAAATGTGCTTATTAGATGACATGACCCCAGAGGGCATAAACCCACAGATAGCTGATGGCACCTCTCAGAGAGTCCACAGAAACAGAGACAGAAAATCTAACAGCAGCATTATTAGTGAGAATAATATTATATTGTCTGTCAAGAGTACTCAACGTGTACAAGACTAAAAACTTCATGGAAGAGCTGTAAGAATGGAAAAGGCCCTTCAGTAATGAGCACAAACATGTTAGTTGGAGGCCACAGGCAATGAGGCAAATATTCCTTTTACTAGTTTCTTTATGAAAAACCTAACTGCAAATGATAACTACTCTACTACTCTTTGGTGTGAGTTCACTAACTCAGTCCCATAGGCTCTAACATACAAGTTAAATGTATGCATTATCAATACCTCCATCTTTTGTTCTTCAGAGGAAGTCTGGGAATACTCTCCAGATGACAGCCTAAGTCATGCCTTTCTCTTGTCAATCTGTCCATCGTTGCTCCCCAGCTACTACTGAGTCTCAGTTTATAGTCACTTGCCTCACCAATCTACCTTCCACTTCCTATTCTGTGACAAGATATAGTGAAAAAAAAAAAGAGCTGAAAATATCAATGAGTCAGCTTCCAGGTCTGGATGGAAAAGACTGAAAATTTAATTATGACAGAATAAAAAAATTTCATTTTGAAAATGTCAAACATGTTTCAGTTCTGCAGAATGAAGATTTTAAGCTTTGGGGGTTTCTGCAGGTTATTTTTCTTCTATTATTGCACTGAAAAAAGTAGATTTTTTTCTAAGCTCTGATTTAACCATGAGTTTAGATTTTCTTAATTTTTCAGAACTGAAAACATTTAGGATCGGAAGAAAACAAAAATCAAACATCAGATCACTTAAATATTAAGGAATAATATTTTGACTTAGATTTGGAAGAGTTTTTTTTTTCTTGGAATAACAGAATCATTGAGGTTGATAGGAACCTCTGGAGATACAGTCCAAACCCCTTGCTTAGGCAGGGTAAATTGCAGACTGCCTTCCAGGGCTATAATCAGCTGCATTTGGGATATTTTCAATAATGGAGGCATCAAAATCCCTCTGGGCAACCTTTTCTGCTATTAGACCACAGTCATATTAAAAAAGTTTTTGCCAAGTCTTGAATGGAATTTCTTGTGCTTCATACCTCCTGTCCTGTCACTGGATACCACCGAGAAGTCTGGCCCTGACTTATTCACTCCCCTCCTATTAGACATTTATATACACAGATATGTGTATTGGTACACCCCTGAGCCTTCTCGCTTCCAGGCTGAGCTATCCTGGCTCTCTCAGCCTCTCCTCATAGGACAGATGCTCCAGTTCATTAATCATATTTGTGGCACTTTGCAGGAGCTACTCCAGAATGACCATGTCCCTCTTGTTCTCAGCACTCCAGATGTGATCTCATCAGTGCTAGAGGGCGAAAAGCCCGTATTTTCCTCAGTAGAGTTCAGATGCAATTCCCACTGAGATGGCTGGAAAGCTGACTGAACAAGAACAGCGACTACCAACCTGGAAGTGTCAGCTTCTACTCTGTCATGCCTCTGCGTGTGGTCACATGTACATAAGTTAGGTACATATAAGTAAATCAAATTATGAATAATGGCTGCCAAGTATTAGGTCAGTGAGCATTTTTTTTGCAAATACCTTGGAAGCATATGTAGATGCTGAAATATATTACTGAGAACTAATCAATGGTAAAGCAACAATAATTGAAAACTAACAATAAAATCTTTTCTGCTGTTCATCACAGCTGAATCAACACAGTGAACAAACAGATCAACTCTGGCAATGGACTATTTCTACACAGCTTTCAAGAGGCCAGGCAAGGGAACCCCATACATCTGATGAGCCTTCTGATTCAGTTTGTGACCTTTGTATGTTCATAGCCCCACAACCTACCCCTCACCCTCTGGTTGTCAGCTGCTGTGATTCAGTGCAAGATGTTCACAGTGCACAGAGCTGCTCTGAACGCAGTCACTGTACCTTCCTAACCACAGCCTGGTAGTGTTGTGAAGACAGATGAGCTAAGCGAGGCTGAGATCACATATAAAATGTACCAAGATTTGTGTTCCTTATTCTCCTACCTCTACTCACCTCAGCTCTTGAAGCTCCTCTGGACCTTGAAGAACAGTCATAAACTTCATAAATTAACTAATTTTTACATAAGTCTCTCCTGATCTTTGTTGTTCTTCTACCCCTGGAATCTGTTCTTCTGAAATTGTGTCCTTAAATTCATCTATGATCTCTTACTCACTTGATAAAATATAGAGAATAGCCACTCACCTCCGTTGGCCTCCACAGTTTCCATGTCACCAGTTACTTTCCATCTTTTTAATGGTCAGGGAGTGTCCTATGTCTATGACCTTCTGTAGATCTCCTGAGCCTCTTGGTTACTGGAAAAAGAAAGAAAAGTGAAGGCTAAGGGTCAGGTTCATGCCTTGCTACTGAAAATTAAGAAGGCAAGTTGCAGATGGGGTTGGACGATATAGGCAAGCCCAGGCACCTCCTTTGCTGATAAAAGAGGTGAAGTGGGAGCAGAGGCTGCAAACTGCAGCTCTTGCTGGACTGTGACATCCCCCTGTAGCAGTTCATACTTTAATACAGCCCTAAATCCTCCTTTGTCAGCAACAGCAACTGGAGAAGGGGCATTGCAGACACTGTTTGAAAAAGGATTTTGAAGTGGCAGGATAGGGATGTGCACTCTGGAATAGCTATTCATTCCTCCAGGCACGGGCAAAATGCAGTGTTTACTCTTGTAGGCCTTTGCCTTGACTACCTTCCACTGCTATTTCTGTCAACGACATATAAATGATGTTAAAACTCTAATCACATTAAAGCTCGTCGGTGGCAGTGGTGACACATGGCTGCTAGCTTTGCAGTTTTACCAGAGCTCACAGTCTCTGCTGCTCCGCGCTAGTCACCTGGAAAGCAGCAAGGCAGGAAGCCAGACATCACCGTTGACAGGGCAGAGACAATAGCATCAGTGCTCAGTAGATTAAAACCTACCCTCACTCTGCCCTGTGACTGCCCTGGATCTTGTGAGCCACATAGTCCTCATCTTACATATTGTGAGATTCTTAGTATCTATGAGGTGAAGGAAGGAAAAGTGCTAGTTTAGAGACCTGCATAACTGTTTTGACAAGGTAAATCATAAAAATAACACTTAATTAAGTAGTATTAAACTGCTTCTGGTGTAACTTTAAGTAACTTTTAACTTTCTTAACCAATAAGAAGTAATGAAACACTTGTGCAACTGTTTAGTCCATAAATAAGAGGGTTCATTGAGTTACCTTAGGAACATAAATTACTACATGCTCCTTATTTTTACTATACATACAAGGAAAATAAGACTTGACAGTCTCCATGTGTGTCTTTGTCATTGAGTCCAAGTGCACAAGCAAGCAACAGGCTTAAAACTGCACTGTGGCTTCTGCATAACTTTTTAATGTTAATACCTCCCTTATTTTTAATTTTTTTAAATCATAATATTCTTGGACTACTTTAAATTTGTTGTCATTGCCAAACTTAGGCAGTGAAGTTGTTCTATAGATTAGCAGTCTGAAGGCATATCCAAATATCCAGGCATTTGCAGGCTCGTGCCATTCTCACACGAGTGAGGGATGTGAACCAGAGCTGGCCTCTTTTAGCATGGGGCCAGTGTCACTGTTAAAAGGCTGCACGTGCCCTCCTACATCCCCTCTCTTACTCCATTCTTACACAGCAGTACTTTAGCCTGCACTGTGAATTCCTGTCCCTGTACCAGGCAGCTCATTTCTACAGAGGACCAAGATGAGTGTTTCAGTGCCTAAGTTTAAGACTCCTGTCCACCTTTTTAGTTTAGCCTTTGTACCACATCTACCTAGAACATAAGGTATGAGTTTAAGCTTTTATGTGCTTTGGAAATGAGAACAAACATGCTGACAACGGGTCAGCTCAAATAAAAGGCGGCAATATTGTACTCAGATCTTTATAATATCACTCTGAATATCATATAAAATTCATAAATTGTGACAGGTTTTTAAACAAAAATAAGTTAAAATCATCTTCTTTCGGTAAAATATATTATTTTTATACTTCATTTTAACTGTTTTATGTCACCATATTCCTTAATCGTTCACAATAATTAACAACATCATTATTTTAATGGTGAGTTCCAGGTAATATATGCAAGGCAGAAGACACTAGTGGATGTAATAGAATCATCCAGGTCCTGGCTGATGAATATCCAGAATTTAAAAATTGTCTCTGCACTACCGATGGCTTCTGTAGCATCACGACTTTGCTTGGGAAACAGTGCAACGTTAATAAAGGTAACTAAATATAAAGTTTTAATTATAAAGAGCGTGGTGGGTTGACTCGGGCTGGATGCCAGGTGCCTACCAAAGCCACTCTGTCATTCCCCTCCTCAACTAAACAAGAGAAAATATAATTAAAAGCTCATGGGTTGAGATAAGGACATTGATATCACTCAACAATTACCAACATGGGCAAAACAGACTCAATTTGAGGAGAATTTGCTGAATTTATTACTAATCATAAAGGTATTGAGAAATAAAATCTAAATCTTAACCCACTTTCCCTTCTTCCTGGATCTCTGCCTCCTTTCTGCCCAGCAGCAGGGAAACGAGGAATAGGATTATGGTCATTTCATCACAAATGCTTTTAGCTACTCCTTCCTCTCAGGAGGAGGACTCCTCACACTTACCCTGCTACAACATGAGGTCCTTAGCATGGGAGAACTTTCCTCCACAGACTGCTCCAGCATAGGTCGCTTTCATGAGCTGCAATTCTTCAGGAACAGTCTGCTCCAGCATCAGTCCCCCACAGGGTCACAAGTCCTGATAGCAAACATGTTCCAGCCTGGGCTCCTCTCCCTCTATGGGTTCACAGGTCCTTCCAGCAATATGCTCCACGGTGAGCTTCCCATGGGGTCAACAGCCTCCCTCAGGCATCTACCTGCTCCTACATGGGGTCCACCACAGGCTGTGAGTGGGTCTCTGCTTCCCAGTGGCCTCCATGGACTGCAGAGGCACAGCTGCCTCACCATGAGCTGTACCACAGGCTGCAGGGGAATCTCTTCTCTGGCACCTGTAGCACCTCATCCCCTCCTTCACTAACCTTGGTTTCTGCAGAGTTGTTACTCTGACATATTCTCCCTCCTCTCTCTCACTGTAGTTTGCTCTTGCACAGTAACTTTTTTCCACTTAATAAATTTGTTATCACAGAGGCATTACCACTGACCACCAGCACTGGTAGGCTCATCCCTGGCCAGTGTCAGCTGTGACACAGGGGAAGCTTCTGGCACCTTCTCACAGAAGCCACCTTCATAACCCCACCGCTACCCCGACCCCATGCTACCAAAACCTTGCCACACAAACCCAATGCAAGACCAAAAGTTTCTTTGCATATCTCTCAAATTTGATAATTACCCCCAAAATTAGTTTTGTCTTTTCTATGATTAGTCACACTCCAACATGCACATGAAGCAATGCCTATCTGCTTCAAGAGAAATAAACCCAATAAAATGCATGTAAGAAATTCAAACATCTTCTAAATCTCTTGCTCTGTACAGTGGAAAGAGTGACTGAAAATGTGATGTGTATTGAGGATTAGTTGTGTCTAAGGAGGCCTGGGTGCTATTGAATCTATCTTATATATAGAGATCCAAACCTAGGAGAGGTTGCTGGATGTAGGAAACACAGCTGCTACTTTCATAAAGCTGTACATAATATATAAAATGCATCCTTTGTAAAATTCTATTGTAATCAATGAGTGTATCTCCTTTAAATTTATTTTTTGTTATTCTGGGAACTCTTTTCCCTTTAGAAAGTCTGTCTCTGTACCTGAGAATTATTTAGTACATGAAAGGCTTGGAGTTTCTGATCTGACATCTCCTGGAGCAATGATTACCAAAGTTTACACAAGAGAGGTAAAATCGGCCAGTGAATGAGAGTCTGGAAAGTGAGCCCCAAGGATGATTTCTGGTGCTGATCTGTCACTTCTGCTGGTATCAACCATCATACACGAAGCAGTAAAATATATGGATTTATTGAAGAGGAAATAATAACATCCTGATCTGTTATTCATGGCCACAAAAAAGGAAAATGGGTATCCAAAACCTGACATTGATGTCGTTGGAACAGTGGTTTTGCTTCTAGCAACAAAATGAAGTAATTTTACATTTTTGCTGATTGTGATTACATTTCTCACAAGTACAGCAAAGAGTTTTGATGGAGTTACACTAGTATCAGTTTTATCTACAGTATACCTACCTATAGTAGCTTATAGTATTGGTAGATACTTTTGGGAGTAATTCTTCCTGTCTAACTTCAATGGCTATTTTAGAATCATAGAATCATTACGGTTGGAAAAGACCTTTAAGATCACGGAGTTCACCCACTAACCTCACATTGCCAAGCCCATAACTAAACCATGTCCCTCAGTACCACATCTAGATGTCTTTTAAATACTTCCAGGGATGAGGAATTCACTATCTCCCTGGGCAGCCCATTCCAATGCTTCATAACCTCTCAGTGAAAAAGTTCTTCCTAATCTCCAAACTAAACCTCCTCTGGTGCAACTTGAGCCCATTTCCTCCTGTCCTAAATGTAATGAACAAACCATCTTCTGGAATTGACCTTCTCTTTTTACAAATTATGCATTGAATTACAGTAATCCATGATATGTCTGATCTGTAGGTGACCAAAATTCTGTGAGGTGAATTCCTTTATGCAGTAATTTTAGTGAAGGCTTTTCCTATTACTCTCTGCAGCTGAATTGTAAAGTAGACTATTATAGAGCTACCAGGAGCATAAGGAATACTCATTAGTCCACAGGGCTCTGGAATTATTATGTATTTACATACAAGTTAGAATGGAACTAGAGCTGTTTCACTCATTTTTATGCATTAAGACAATTATCACTTTCCCGAGTTTGTTTTGAGTGACAATTCTTCAACTTCCATTTGATTTATGTCTCTGTTTGCACCTATTTGAGCAGAATATTTGGAAACTTCCTCCAGATCAGATACTGAGCTGAGTTTTAGGCAACACAGAAACCCCAAAGGCCAAAGACATCCAGAAGTACTAGAGAAGGACTGCAGTATTGCAAAACAACGCTGCCAAGAGGACCCTTACTGCTTTTTAGTGCAGAAGAGCTTCCAGCAAGCGTGCCAGGTAGATGGAGAAAAATGTAGGCTCCCAATGGTCTACCAAGAGTGTTTGTCAGCATGGAAAGAACTGAAGAAAACAGTGCTGGGAGAGTGCAAGTGCTCAGAACCACTTGAGATGGGATGCGTTAAAATATGGAAGGGAATATTTAACAACCCTTGTTTACAATACTCTCAAGAGAGCCCAGATTCGGCAGCTAGTGAAAATGATGATGATGATGATGACAATGATGATGTTGATGATGAGAAAAAACAAGACACTGACACAGGTGAGACGTATTCCAGAAGTCTGAATGTTTCAGTAGTGTGTGTGAGTCTGAAAAAGGTTTTCTTAGTCATTTGCAGCTTAGCATTGGAAACAGGATAGTTTTAAGAAGCTTATTTAGACACAAATGAATAATGTGATAACAAAATGATAGCCTGAGTGCAAATACTATTCTCCTTCAATGTGTTAATTTGATACAGCCTGATCCAAATCAGTCCCTTGCAGTATTACACTATAACTGGAAACAATATAAGAGCAATGAAAGTAATTTTCTAATAGCAAGAATTGTCTGCCTGCTTTGACTTCAGGTTCAGACAGAAGTAGTTAGTCAAGTCTGAAAACTCAATGCACTGATGAACGCATTAAAGCCTCCAGCCTTTATTCATTCACAAGAAATCTGAATTTATACTGCACTGAGAAGCATTAAAAACTCTTCTTGAGCTCACAGGATCTATAATTATCTGGAGAATGTTACCAGCAGCCATTAATAAACTCCCAAACTTACAAATATATCTAAAAGGTGATTTTGGAGTTTATTAACAAGCTGACAGTTCCTCTTTGGTCAGGCTAATTTGATTTACTCTTCTTTATTTTTAGTGCTGACACTATGCCAGCAATTCCGCCAATACTTTAAAGTTAAAAATTAAGCTAAGACATGATTTATAACCTGTGCCTGCATCTGTATCTTTTTGTTCTAGGCAATATTAGTATGGAAACAAAATTACAATGGAGCTTATCTGCTCTCTCCAAACAAGGTAAGCCTGAATTTACTTACAAATCCTAATGACTGGGTTTAGCTCTGTTTTCAGATAGTGTACAACACATCTCACGATTAAAATGAATAGTTTTAATTCAAGTTATTGAAAAGCAGGGAGTCAACAGATCCACTATATTTTCAATTAAGCTGCTGGTCAAATAAGAATACAAAAATGTCAGGTAACAATCTCGATCCTGTTAAGTTTACAGAGGCAAATCTTATCCCATAAACATTTTAGGGTCATAATTACTTAGATCTTTTTGTAAGGGTTATAGGATGTTGTAGTAGTGCAGGCAATAGTCACTCAAAGACGTAGAGAGTCTAAGTAATGCACATGCAGAGACGTACAAGGGCAACATAGTACAACCACCAGAGTTGACTCAAAGGCACCCTTCCTTTGCTAGCTATGTCCTTATATGCTGCTTCTGCCCATGAGATCACCCAGGGCCCAATTGATTAACTTGCAGCACCTGTTTCTGAAGTAGCATGCCAGCTGCATTAACTTATCCCTACCATCTTTATTCAAGCTGGCTGGTCCAAGCTACATCTGTGCCTACAATAGGATAGGCTAGAAATACTTAAACCAGCTTAAAATGTCATTTATATAATTTTCTCCATTAATTATTTCATAGTCTAGCATGAAACTGGAGTAGTTTCAAGTATCCACTATCCAGAAACTGCTATGTACCACGAAACAACTTCCATCTTGACAGTTTTCACTTTCTTCTCCCTTCTTATCTGGCAGGGGCAGAAACTTGCAGGAAGGTTGCTTATGAGGGCCAAGCAGTGGAAGGGAGAAGTATAGAGATCACACAATGGGCTTAAAAGAGGCAATGCTGGAAGAGCTGGATCAGAGCTTTGGGGAGTCAAATTTAGTTTTAATGGGAATGTTACAGGCAGGATAACCACGAATTATCACTTGATAGAAGTTTTCTTGTGATTTTGTTTTAAAAACTGTTATTCTTTTTAGCATACACAGCAAACAGAACCTGTTTGGATGTGAACAAGGAGTGTGTTGAAGATGAAGTATGTAACAAACAGTTGTCCCTGTACCTTAAAGTTTGCTCAGTAAATAAAATTTGCAACATGGAAGAATGTCAAGAGGCCACAAGGTTCTTCTATCAAAATATGCCTTTTGAAGTTGCTCAAATGATGATATTTTGTGATTGTATCCAGCCTGATGAATCCTGCCAGAGAGCAGAAGAACTTCTCCATGGCAAACCCTGTGCATTTACTGCAGTTCCGCCCCCATCATGTCTGAATGTAATCCAGATTTGTGAAGAGAATGAATTGTGCAGGTATGTAAAGAAAGATTTTGCCTAGTAATGTGCCCATGAAACCAGATTTCATCAAATAATTTTTATATATACATATACACACATATGCCATGAATGTCATCTATAGCATTTTTTTTCTGCACTTAATCTGTTTTATGTTATTACTAGTGTTTGACATCTTCACAGGTGTCTGCATCTGCTGTGGTAATTCCGCAAGCAAACCGAAAATGTTCAGTTTCAGAAAGGTCTAGAATCTAGTGTGGGTTTTGCTTCTCCTTCATGACCCTTAACACTGTTTCTGCTGGACAAACTATGCTGTTGCGTATTTTCATTACCACTTTCTTTAGATAAGGTCTGCCAATTTGCACCTTTGCTCTCTAGCAGTTTGCACAAATTCTGCAGCAGACCAGACAAAGTTTGTTTGGCTAAAGTAATTACCTCCTCCACTACTGAGTCTGACCCTTTACACCCAATGGTACAAACACTTGGCCCTTTCAGGAAACTGTTGTGTTATCCCTTTCATCTTAAGCATATTGTTACTTTAACAAAGCTGCCCTGAAACATGTGCAGACTACCAAACTCATGAAGAATAATGCAGTTTTCAGATTTTGATTTTACTTTAGAAAACACCTAACAGGATATTCACAGTTCAACGCAATTGCCACCATTTGTGCATGGTCAATTGGCTCACTTTGGTTTTCAGTGTAGTCACCAGTTCCCTTGTGGGCTAGTCCTTAATTTCACCTCAAAGCCATGCTCAATTTAACCTTTGCTCAATAAAACAGGAGGCCAGGAGACACTTTCAGTTCTGTGCAGGCTGTTCAGATTGACGTCAATGAGAATTGCCCCTTTTTATGTCAAGAATTGGACTAAAAATGTGTATCTGTGCATGTACATGTGTAGACATGTAATGTCATAATGGAGATTTGCTGAATTACCCGTTATTTTAAGAACATTAATGTTTCCTGGCAATGACAATAAGTTAATATAATTAGCAAAATTAGTCTGTGAATTATGACTAGCCCTATCTGTAAATCAGGAGATGCATAAAAATAATTCCATTAGCATAGAGGTGGCACCTGCTTTGAAACCTTTGCTTGTGTAATGAAAATATTTGCAATAACATCCTAGCTGATATTTTAACAGTCTATGTTTTTCCATGTGACTTGCTTGTTACAGCCACACAGTATCAACAGTAAATTAATAGCCTAATTTAATGATTAAGGTAATCATGGTTTAATATATTAATGTACAATACACAACAACAATTTACTTTCATTATCCCTTAATATTTAATCCAAGTGATAAATTGGTTTCTAATTAATTTCTATAGATTTATTAGTTAACTTTTAATAGATGTTTTCTATTGTTACACATAGTGCCTCAAAGCCCAATTTTATTGTAGACTAAGAGCAAACAAACTGAAATCATTTGAGATTACTGAGCTGGGAAACAAGGTAATTCTTCGAGTAATTTATCTCCAGTATCAGTTAATCTTTAAGGTTAACTGAATTACTTCTAATTTTTCCTGAGCCTTGGACACTTTGTATTTTATTAGCATTCAGAGGGAGGAGGGGTTGGCATTGGATGTAGATTATTTTATGTAAAATAAGTTGAATATTCATTCTTCCTTCACGCTTCCCAGAAAACTGATCCACTATTTTGGTTTCATTATGATGACTGGTCTAACTGCTTTACCCACATGTCTTCCCTAAGGATGAGAGACTTATTATTCACACTGATTTTTTGCTGGAACCTGGGAAAATCTCCACAGGTGCTGATTAGAAGTGCAAGTTTTCAGTAAAACTAATTTTTTCTGAAATTACAATTTTTCATATTTCACTCAAACCAATTAAGTGCAGACCAGAGCAGCTATCACTGAATATTGTGACTTTTAAGGCTTAAGTGGTAGCACGGGAACATACTACCTTTTCATGATGATCCTTAAATGTCTTTTTGTGAAATGAGAGAGATTTATTAGCTGTCATTGTATACTTCTTTTTTTTTTTTTTCCACCAGGAAAAGATACACAAGATTTTGGTCAAAGTGTTGGAGACATGTAACAAAAAAATGCTACAATGACAAAGCTTGTCTTGAAACTTTAATCAAGGGTGACATGCTCTGTTCTGCAAACGCTGATTGCAAAGCAGCCTACATTGGCACCTGGGGCACAATGCTACGTGTAGAGTGCACCTGCCAGAATTTACCTCCCACAGAGCAGTCTTTGTGCAAGCTTTTCCATCACATGCTTCACAGCAAATCGTGCTTCAGTGAGTTACGTGAGTAACACATAATACTTTAAAGAATAATTCGTTTTAGAAGGTATTGAAAGGCTTATATCAAATCTTTACACATCTTTGCTACCACTGATTTTGCCAAGATTTGTATTTTTGGTTTTTTTAATAAAAATAATTTTTTTCTCTAGTTTAGGGGATTATTTTAATTAGTTGTAAATCAATAAAATAGACGTCTTGCCTCATTACATGAATTTACTGGAGTAAAAACAAAATAATAGTTTCTGGGGCCTATAATATTATCCAGGTTAGAAAAGGCCTTCCTGTTATTGACTTAACGCTGTACTTTAGTGTGATGTCTTCACAAATAGTATGATACATTATCTTGCTTTTCCTTTCTTTTCTTCTTGAAGTTTAAATATTAGTATAGTTTACACACATTTAGCAACAGACTTCATAGAAATTCCAATGATTTAAATAGGACTTCTCAAACAAAACAGTTCTGTGAATGAAGGCTTCAGTAGAAACATTGGGAATCCCTCAGATGAAATGGTTGCTCTTTCTCAGAACCAGTAGAGCCTCTCACGTGTTAAATCAGCTACTTACCTTTCCTACATATAGAAGTCCTTGCCAAAACATTGTTTAGGGAGAACTGATAGTGCAATGAATGGCAATATGTGAGAAAATATTAATGTTTTAGTCTGGCTCAGAAGTGTGCCTTTGAAGTAAATTCCCTCTTTATCCCTACTGTGCTACGGGTCACATCACAGAGTGGCTCCACATTACAGGGTGTTTCCTGGACCCCTGCAGCCTAAAACTGAACCTGAAGGTTCATCTGTCACTTCTGCAACACTTCAGCTACGTCCAGGGATCTAGTCCATGTGCCAGTTTAAAGACCAAAGTTATGTCTTCTCAAATTCCTGATTATCACACCAACTATTTTGCGATATAAATCCTCTCAGGATACACTACTTGCTGGTGCGTGGTTTCCTATGTCAATCATCTGTTAAACGTAATCATATATATTCTCAGCTTGGGGGAGGTACTATCTCTAAACATTTCAATGAAAAGCAATGACTACTTCACAGTTCCATCTGATGGACTGTCTTTTAAAAACATGTATTAATTGCATGCACATACTTCATTGAATGAACTAGCTAATCTTTTAGTTTTAGCAGCGAAAATGTTACCACCGATAAAGGTAATAATCAAAGTCTACCCAGAAATTAAAATCAAGATGCTGAAACACTGCCCTTAAGCTTAGTTAATCACTACTAAAATTCAGACTCTGAGAAAAGTTTAAAAATCTTGTGCCAACACCCCTGGAAAAGTGATACCAGTAACACTGTTAGATTTGAGGCTGCCCTGGCAGTGTTTTGCCAATGAACACTATTTGTTTGCTTCCATAAATGGCTGCATCTAATGATCCAAATGAGTGATCATATCATTGTGTTAGTTACTCTTTACCTATAAAGCAAAAAGATGACCCTCATGTCATAATAATCAGATCATTGCTCGTCAGCTTTTGCCATTCCCTGAAGCAGTCTTAGGACAAAACGTTTTTTGTGATGGAAGCTTCCCTAATCTAATTGGGATTAAAGTACAGGAGCTGGCTTGCTCCTGTGGTCAAACAAATTCCTTCTAGTTAAACAAGAGCAGTTTGGAGATCCAGGGCCTTTGGCTGAGTAAAGGATTGGCACCTACTCTATGGAACATTTGCAGAGTCTTGTGAATTTTTCTTTTTTTTTTTGTAGATATCTGCCTCTAACACAGCTAAACTGAAGAGAGAGATGATCATGAGTTTGATTGTAGGGCATCGGTGTTCAGAGATATGGAGTGAGTGCTCTATTGTAGATCTCATCCAACCCCTCCTGCAAACTTGTCATCCAGTCTGGGTGTGAACTTTGGATAACTTTCAGTCTTACAGTGGTGTTGATTTTAAACACTGAAAACTTTCTGAGTATGCAAATACCCAGAATACATATATTTTAAGATACATTAATGATATTACGCCTACAAAGTGGACGGACCTTTGTGAAACTGTTGAGGTCTAGCAATTCATTTGGAGAATAAGCTTTCCCTTTTGAAAATGATTTCAAGCTACTACCCATTTCTCATGACTTCTGGTATGATGGGCCCACTTCTTTTGGTGGTTCTATTTCTAAAATTGTTTCTATGAAAAGATATTTTAAGCTGTTTTGAGGCAGAGCATATGTTTTAAGTATACTTGTCCCTCACAAGACAAACTTCAAGGGAGGTACAATTGAGATGTCAAAGGAAGAACTTCCATTCACTTTGTTCATCGAGTATCACTAAACAATATTTTTAAATAGCTGTCTGTATCAATTCTGTGACTCTCATCAAAACACAAATCAGTAATATTCACTTAAATTATTAAAGTAAAATTTTTAATATATATTTTCTTTCTAATATTCAGGTCAAATTCCCATTAAGAAGAAAGAATTTAATTGGGTAAATATAGAAGTACCGGGAGAAAAGCTTTCCAGAGCACAGCTCCATTCTTCCTCAATTAATGGTGAGTTTGAGCAAATTGGTCCATGATTTAATTTCAAATACTCTTGAGATTTCCATTGTGTATGATAGGGAAGACTAGAGGTTAGACCCCTTGGGTGGGTTCAGGCAATTGAGCTTCATCTGTTGCTACTCCACTCAACATAATGTGGAAAAATCTCTCTACCTGTTTGGCTTAGCTTATATAACCACAAAATAAAGATAATGAGACTGAACCAATTTCTCTGATAAGTGGTTTGAAATAGATGTCTCACAATCACTGTATCATAATTGGGGCAAATTGATCTATTAAGCCCGCCAGAGCCTGACTCTCTGTACAGTCATTAGAGAGTAGCAGTCATAATGTGTATACAAATTATTAGCTTTGATGTCACACCTACTTCTATCTCTTTTGACTTCTTGTGCCACAGTAGTTAGAACAATGAAATTAGGAAGCGGCAGTAAGTGGCCCTAGAAGAGGCTTGTATTACACTCCATCACACTTTACCTTTTCATGCAACAGAACAGCACACAACTGCAGATTATGATATCTTCATGGGCTGAATTGCTGCATGGTTTTATTTCCATGGATTTACAACAGTAATCAAGTGACATAAAGCTAGAAGATATTGAATTAATTACAGAATTAATACACAATTTTCCTCCTAGTTGTAATAATATTGATTTTATATTTCCTTTCAAAGGACCTGATTACAGAGTGATAATACTAAAGATCTTAATGCACAAATATTGACTCTAATGAATATTAGATGTTCTACCTTGCATGCGAAGATTAAAATACTCCAGACACTGTTGTGAAATAGTTTCTAGAACTCTTCATACTGAACACCTTTAACAGTGAAAAAAAACCATCCAAGCTCTGCATGCAGTACAAAATGAAGGGATTTCTACCAGCTCCACCCATCAACTATTGCAAGAGGGTAACCTGTGAAACATAAGAATAGATACATGGGAATGGGATTCTTGAGACCTGAATGTGATTATTCAAGCATTCAGCTGTATTTTTAGTATTAAATTACTTACCTAAGAATCATTCATGTCATCTCAGTGCTCTGTATAGACAGAGAAGAAAGTCAGGGATCCTCAGAGGAAGATTAATCCCACCTTTTCAGACTGTCTTTTCTGTGCCCTGGAAATGTTGGCCTCTCTTTGTGAGCTGCAGGGGGGAGCCTGAAACTCCAGCTGAAACAAGACTCTAGTGGTTAAATAACACAAGTTATAATGCAAGAAATCCTGAGCTAAGCGAGAAAAGGTAAAATGTGAGACAGTTCACTGCTGTGACTAGTTCTAGCTGCAGACCTTCCCCTCAGAGATTCAAATAAATGTCTTCAAAATCCAACCTGCACCTAGTTGATTCTGTTCTCGCTGAAGTCTGAATATTTTCCAAAATCCTGTCCTTGATCTCTTAACAGAATTTTGAATAGCCTTAGAAAAACAAAATGAATACTGACCAGCCTAAACCACACAATAAAATATTCCTTCTATTGGAGCTGTCGTGTATGCTAGCTGGGAACTCACTAAGCTATAAACATCTCTTAGGAGGCCAGGTCAAGGAGAAAAATCTGATTTGGGATATCTACCTGATGATAAAAAACATATTGCAAATAAGTTTCATAAAGCTCACTTCCAAAAACCTACCCTAGTATCCCACTCATACGCCACTAAATGTGCATTACTCAGGCTGGAAAGGGAGTTGTGATCTTTACAAAATATTTATCTTTACTGAAATCAAATCCCAAGAAGAATCCCAAGTTCCAGAGGGAAAACAATTAGGTTGTCAAATATAGATTTTGAAGATATTTGAAGATATTTGCTTCTTGGCTATTTTCTGCTTGGAAAAGCAGCAGATTCAATTTCCTGATATCTTTTCCCTACAGCAAAATCTCAGAAGAATCCTTTATTTAGCTTGTCACTGAAAGATACAAGGATATCTTTCACCATGACTGTCTACAGATGAACATGCACAGAGGAAACTCAATATTTCTTCAACTGCTGCTTGTTTAAAAAGCACTTACCATTCCACAAAACATTTCTCCATTCTGTTCAGTGGCATTATAAATCATGACATTGGATAAGGTTTTAATAAAAGGAGTCTTTCGTAACAAATATTAAATCTAAACATATATACATATATTAATATATGTTTGGAAATAAATACAATCCTCTTCAGTTGGACAAATGCTATTCCAGTTTTGGCATGATAACAGGATTGTTTAAAATGCATTTACACTATTGGCGTATCCAGGAGGGCAGAGGCCAACCCAGTCATCTGTGAGCTGCTACAACCCTGCAAACAAGATGTGCTGTGGCAGAGTGCTAACCATATGAAAAGTTAATGAGACTTGCTGTAAGCTTAGATGGGGCCAGAATTTTATGTCATTTTGGAAACAACATCAAAATGCAATAAATCAAACAAAAATTCTCCCAACTTCAAAAATGTTATTGCCTACCTAGTTATGCACTTTCAGCCTGCATTTGACTTTATCTTACACAAATTATCTCCATGATTTTACAGATCCACATGATTTAAAAGATTGCTTCCCACACTTTAATTTGAAAGATGATTCATGTGTAAAGATAAGCATTTGCTTTCATCAGCATAGAGCTTTGGAGCTAAAGTATTTTTTCACTGGAAGAGAAAGCAAGAACTCTTACCTCATTCTTATGAGATATAATAAAAATAGGCTTGACTCAAAACTGTTGAAATTAATCTAATTTCATCTTAAATTGTAGGGTTATCATATATTTCCTAATGAGTTTTGCTGTGCAGAGAACCTAGATAAACAAGTAATTGGCAGAGTTTATCTATAATTATACCAGTTGCTGTGGGAATTGAGATTAGTTCAGCTCCAGTGACTTTAATTTGTAAAGTAGGAAACATTATCAATCTGATAGTTTTATATATGTAGAAAAAAACCTGAAACAAGCTATGGGTAGCCAAGAAACTTCTGAGAACTAGGTGGAATTAATTTATCTGATGAATATTCACAACCATTTCACTAGGTTTGCATAAACTGTAGATTTACACAAGAGTGTAATCTCACTAATTGCGCCAGCTACTGAGAGCACAGCTACCAAACTTCATCACTGGAAACGCCCTACACAGAAAGCTCCATCAAGCACTCCAGTGGTACCTGCAGCCTCAGCCATTGGGTCCTTGAGGTTTGCAGCCTATCCTAAGAAGGGCAAGACATTAATCATGCAGCTGCAGTGGTCCTGCTACAGACCTGCCTCAAGGTGAGAAGGTCCACAAGCTTCTCATGATCACTGGCCCCTCCAAGGTCACAGCAGCCCGCCCAGCACCTCACAGCCCTTCCTATTGCAATGGAAGTGACTGTCCTCCTCTTGTGTTGATTCACTCTCTGACAGATCAAGACAGAAAACATCTCATATTTTAGCAACTTCCTGTAAGAAGTCTTTGGACAGTGTGCCTTTCTTTCTTCAAGGTATATGTAGATATTCATATCCCTTTGCCCATGTAGTCAGAGAACCCAAATCAGGTTTTCTCTTCTGTACCTCAGTAAGTGGAAGAGAAGTGCTGAAATAGACAGCTGTTTCTTATAAGAGTAATGACATGTATGCTGCATTTTTTCCCATCTCTGCTTAACCATGTTTTTAATGCTTGTTATGGATCTGTCTGCTCTAAAGTGAGCTGTGATTCATAGAATCATCATAGAACGGTAGGGGTTGAAAGGGACCTTTAGAGATCACCAAGTCCAACCCCCCGATATCTAACATCTTATTTAGAATCTGTGTCTGTGAGTACAAATTTGGCCAATCATCTCATCAATAAAGGCTGGATATTTGAGACGGTCCCATAGAATGAGAGCCAGGGTTGTTTACTGATCCATAACTACAAATGTGTCTAATTTCAGTTCATGTTTCTATTGTTTGTTTAGGGCACTAGTTTTTAAGCCTTAACTCATTGTTATTAAGTTCATGTTCAAATGATCAATATCACGTACACAGAGACCAAAATGGGATCATAGAGCCTATTATGTCACACAGGAATCTAAATATAGTTTCTGGTAGTTTTCATAATTATATTTATTAACTTCCCTAGCACTATTTCACATTTCAGGAACTGGTTGGACATAGATTAACAGTAAAAAATGATATAAAATATTCCTTCAGAGTTTTAAAGAAGAACAGAACACCTACTGAAAGACATGCACCCCAAGAATATTTAAGTGAAGCTAGGTAAGCATACTCAAGTAGTTAAACCAGAAAAAATATACAAACTGAAGAATTTGCTATTCAGCCACAAAACTGTGCCCTCTCCTAGCCTTACAAACTCCCTTACTTCTCAGAAGGCAGGAGAAGATACATAGCTTTTAGCATGATCTCATCATTAATATCTTTCTTGCGTTCCACCTAGAACTGAAAATGTTATAACCAACATCTGTTTTACCAGCAATTACTTCACCACAACCATAGCATTTCATAAGGTTTTGACCGAAAACCCCCCCCAACCACAAACATTTTGATTTAATAATTTCAAAATGTTTTATCAAAATTAAACTTTTTTCCCAATTTTTAAAAGAAAAACATTGTAATTTTTTCATTAAATTCTGTTAGCCTGTTCTTAACCATCCATGACTGTCACTTTCAATATTTTTTCTAGGCTTGTGGGAAGTGATGTACTGAAAAAAATCCATTTGCCTTAATTATGTGTGAACCTCACTTTCCACTTCAAAACACCTAGGAAATTTTTGACCCTAAAACTGCGGGAGCAGTTGCAGAAAGTTTTTTTAAATGATTGTGTACAGTTAAGATTCAGAAACTTCAAAAGAAGTCTAAAGGACTTTCTTTTCCTAAAATTCATCACCTTAAAGAAATAAGTTGTAACTTGAGAGGAGGGCTAACTACTGATCTTTTTTTAAATGTATGAAATTAGCAGTACTCCACTGAGACTAAGATGGAGCTTACTCCTCTTCCCTCAAAAATTCACTACATAAACCATTTTTCAGTAGCTTGCTGCATTTAAGTGCAAACTTTGATGGTTCAGTTACTCCTTTAATTTTTCTTCCACTGGAAAGCTTGATAGTTTGATAGCTTTTGAGAAAAAATGATAATAATAAAAAACAGACTGTTCCAAAGCCCTGCTCAGTTCTTGCCTACTGCTTGCCTTGTTGTAGAGTATATATGCAGTGTCTCGTACTGGAGCTGCTGCAGCATCCATACTGCCCATGTCTGTATTACACTACACATTGTGTTTGTTGCATATATGTAGTGTATACAGAAGTGTCTCATTTAGGGTCCGTGTGTCCACATGCACAAACGTACACAATATATAATAATTGATAACTGATTCAGAGAGAAGAATTTGGCCTTCTCCTGGTGATGAGGCTCGGGCTCCATCTCTTCTTCAGTATTTCATTGACCAAGTACATAAGGTGGAACACCTTGGGAACAGCTAAAAGGCCACCTTCTGCCACTCTGCATTTGAGTTCCTGTATAAACAAAACTTTGGGTTTTTTTCAATTGTATAAATACAGAATCAGTGCAATAGGAAAATTACAGAAAAGTCTCACATTTTATGCTTGCAGCTCTGGATCTGAGGCCTCTCATCAAGTCATCCAACCTCTTCAACCCAGGTGCAGGGCTTAAGTCACATTCTGAACTGAAACTTTTCCTTCAGAATATTTTATCAAAGCCGATGGATTCATTCGTCCAGGAAAAATAAGTTTCTCCTCATTTGGAAAACGAAAGTTGAAACAATTCCCAGTTTTTCAAGAGTTGAAATTTTTAGCACATAAGCCACTTAAGTGACTTCTTGGTAAGAAGCCAAAAAGAAAGAGGAAACTCCACAGGCATGGGGCCCAGAAGCAGTGTTAGATCCCATTTTACATTAATTTGATTCTAGATCAAGTATTGTTGCACACTGCAATTATGGTAATATGTGAAAAAGGAAAAGAAGTCTAGCAAATAAGTATGAACCAGGTCTTCTCTGACATACAGAATAAAATTAACATCTTAAAATCAATGGGGAAAATGCTGCAAAACACAAATCAGAGTAACAAGTTGTTGTAGTTCCCCTGGAGTGGAATAGTGTAAAAGGTAGTGCCACACATAAGCACTGCTATTGGATCTGGTATTTACTAAAAAGATTCTGAAAATAGTTTTGAACCAACTGGTGAAGGAAGAGTTATTCTTACCATTGTCATTCTTTTAGTTACTGATGTCAGAATTGATTGCTAATTTATCTTACCTATGTATGCATTCCAATTCAGATCTCAAATCTGATTCTTACTACAGAAGTTTCAGGTCTGCTTTCTGTTTTCTACTTCTAGGTGAAACAGTCTACATTATTGCCTATTCCTTCTGCATAGTTCTCATCTTAGGAATAGTGCTGTTGACTCTCCTAAAGATCAGGTAATTTGACTGGGATATTAATCATTGGTTCTAGGAAATTGGAAAAGCAAAAAATAAAATGTTTTGACTTAGTTAAGAGGTTGGCACTGCGATTGTCTTTAAAAACAGTGCAGAATGCCCCAGTGATGGAAAGAACTGACATTGCGGGTGTCAGCCAGAAAGAGTGAAATATGATGCGTATCTACAATGCTCTCCATTCATGCCGAGATCCCAGGTTTCAGGAGGTTTCATTTCCTGTCCCATGGCAGGGAAAAGTGAAATCTGAATTCAGAAATTCTGCAAGTCTACCTTCCTAGCCCTGTAGCAGGCAGAAGTAATGCAGAAAGGAAATGAGAACACACAGCATTATAACATGTTCAGAAACCAAATTGTGAATGCTGCTATTGTAGTTACTACCTTGCCATTTTTGCTGATAGGATTCTGTAAACATTGCCTCCCTTCCCAAAGTATGAGAAACTGCCCATAGACCAATGCTTGGTAAGAAAACAGAAATGTGCATTCACTTAGTCAAACGAACGTGGCCTTTTTTTAAATGATACATTTTCTTGGAGCAAATTAAATGGCCAGATTTCAAGAATTACATTGTCAGATGATAGGTAACAGAACATGATGTAGCAGGAGCTATATATAGTGGGAGGGATATTGAGTCAAATTTCGTTATTAAATTCAGAGGCAGATCAAAGAGGAATCATGCAGAAAAATGCAAAAGGCAAGTCTAGGATATATGGGAACAGAGGCTTTCTCTTTAGGTTTGCAGTTACAGGAATATCAGCATATAAATAAAACTCAGATTTAAAGAATACAAGGGATGGAAGAAAAAACAGTACATTAATAACAGTGAAGGGAATTATTTTATACCACAGTGTTCATCATAAAAAGAGGGAAATTTTGCCACTGATTTCAATTAAGCCAAAGTTCAAACTAAGAGCTGTATAGTTTATTGTTAAATACATGCACATTCTTTGTTTTCAGGGCCTGCAGACCAAAACATGAGTCAAGGAGTCCCTCGCCAGACCATTCTTCTGAAACATTTATGGTCCATTATAAAAGTCACAGATGAACTACCCTGTTGCTTATGCTTTTCAAGGATGTTCTTGAAAGCCAACCTGTTGTACATATGCGATAGTAAAATATATATTAGAAAACTTACTTTAAATTATGGAATTTTGTAGTTGAGCATACAAAAGATTTTTATATTTATTAACACACATTAAACCTTTCACAAGCTAAAAAAAAAAAATTCGAAGGGTGTTCTCTTTCATTTGTGTAGATTCATAGATCTGTCCTGCGCTGCACATTTCCCACTTCTTTAGATGCACATGACAATGGTATAACTGCTGTATCAGCATTAATTTGCCTAAGAGTGGCAATCTTTGGAACCCACCCTTCTGATCTGAACTCATCTGGCAAGGGAAAAAAAAAAATCCACTGAGAAACTTTTGGGAGGGCTGCTCATTAATATGTTTGCAGTGGTTTTGTACATTAGGTTCCCAGGTACCAAATACTTGATGTGATGTTTTTAAGGCAGCAGTCACAGTTAGGCTGCCTGAAGGTTAGTGGTGGAACACTCGTGGGGCAGGAGGATATCAGGATTACAAGCCCTTTCAGTACAAAGAGGCATTCAGTTCTGTCTGTCTGGGCTCCTGCTTTGACTCCAGCATGTTCTTGCTGAAACTGTTTTTTCTTTCTCCTCCAATATGCTTCAAAAGGAAATCAGTGAGTCTTGCCAATGTGAATATAGTAATTTTAGAAAGCATTTTGTGGCCTGGACATCCAGTAGGAAAAGCCACTTGCTTGAGCCTGAAGTGACTACTTCTCAAGAGAGAAATTATGGCTTGTCTCACCATCTGTGTCTCCTGTTCATTGTCTCCAGGCAATTCCTGAAGTGCCTAATTCTCCCTGTGCACTGTACTGGGAGTCATGGTCTCTAACACACCACTCTGGATACCACTTTCTGGCCATGAGTTCTGGATTTCTCCCTGTAGCTGAGCTGTTTTGCTACATTTAACCTTCTATTTACTAGCAATTAGCTGTCTTTGTTAGATCTCTGTAATGATCTGCTTCTGGTCAGCACAGTATAATAGGCTGGCATTTCTTATACAGTCGTTCCCATAAGTAGCATATAAATTGTCTTCTTATGATAACATCTGAGGAATTAATTTTATCTTGAATTTGATTAATTTGAATTTTGTCTGAATTTCAACTAAACGTAACTCACCCAACAAACAGTGCCATTCCTGAATTCCTGAATTCAGCTCCAGTTCTGACCATGACTGATTCAGATCTAGGGCTATAAATTTACGATGTGATCAGAAGAGCAGGAATCTCTGCTCTTCTGTGTGACTTTTGCTTCTGGCTTTGGTAGCTTGTGAAAGGATTTAATGTGAGAGCAAAATCTTAGGTGTGCAATACTATTGAAGAGAGTTTTAAACATTTTTAACAATTATCACAACATACATTTTCTCTTTCTTTAGGATTTGCATAAAGCTAGAAGTTCATTTTTGTTTTGCAGCCAAATGTTATTTCATTACTAAGTCAGTTTTTGGCCAAAAATTGCAAGAGAAAAGTGTAAAGGTGGTTAGTTTGTTAATAAAAAAATATCAGTCCAGCAATTTGCAGCATTTAGTTTATCTCCCACCATGTAGATATTTTGAAAGTAGTACATTAATATTCTTGATCTTAAAAGTATGAAGTTCAAACTGAAAATACTGGTAAAGTACTGTTATCAGTGTTCAATAAACGATTTCTTCATAGAGAAAATATACATATGAAGTGAACTCTAAGTTGGTTTTCAATCTGGCTTCAAAACCCAGTAATGCAATGCTGAACCTTCTGTGTTACAAAATTTAAAAAGATCTACTCATATACAAATTTAACTAAATCTCATCCATAAAAAACATCTCTTTTAACTTTATGTCTTACAAATTTTATTTTCTAATTGCCTTATTTTTAGATACTAGGAACTCAACTAATATACGTGCTTAGACACACACTCACACACACACACACATATAAGTATGTAAGCTGTATTTGAAACTGAGGGCAAGTATTTGAGTTACTCTGAAAGACAGCGAAGTATTTAGTGGCTATCGTGTTGCTTCTGTAATTTCACAGGATCTCTTCATTAGATGCTTGGAAAAGTACATTTCTTTCATTATACATGCAAAATGTATTCTTTTGGTTTATATTTCTTAGTGGCCACTGTATTCTGTCAATTGTATCTAGGCATTAAATAAAGGAATTTATGCTGGGATGATGTGTATTCAAGTGATCATGATTAGACTAACTGCTTCGTGAACAGTTTTGTGATGGAAGAAGTAGTTTCTTTGTTACAGCTTCACCATTAAAAAGTTTTCCTCTGAAGGGACACAGCTGCATCTAATTCCTCACTGAGGAAAATTAAATCTCATTGATGACTTGGAATTCCCAGGACATATGTAATTTTGGGTAAGGATGTGGTGTTCATCCCTCTTCCACTGGAGCTAGGACATCACAAAATGAAGAAATAAAGACTGATTGGGTTAGAGGAAGGGTTAGGGTGCTTATAGCACCTCATTTGAAAAGGGGAATACTAAGTTCCAGTTCTTTTCCTTCAAGGTTGTTTATGTAGTTTATCTAAACGTTGTTTCAAATTAAATGTGATAAGAGTTTTTAAGATAAGTACACAGGCTTAGCTGTTCCTTATGCACTACTGAAGCTACAAGGCTGTAAGGTCTAAGCCTCCACTTCTCCTGTCATATCATAGAATCATTGTGGTTGGAAAAGATATTTAAGATCACTGAGTCCACCCACTAACCTAACACTGGCAAGCCCATCATTAAACTGAACCATATCCCTCAGCACCTCATCTATGTGTCTTTTGAGTATCTTCAGGGATGGTGACTCCACCACTCGGAGTGCAGCCCATGCCAATGCTTAATAACCCTCTTGGTGAAAAAGTTCTTCCTGATGTCAAATCTAAACCTCCCCTGGTGCAACTTGAACCCATTTCCTCTTTTCCGTTCATTACTTGGGAGAAGAGATTGTTCCCCACCTCACTACAACCTCCTTTCGGGTAGCTGTAGAGAGTGATCATGTCTCACCTCAGCCTCCTCCAGGCTAAACATCCCCAGCTCCCTCAGCTGCTTCTCAAAAGATCTGTTCTCTAGATCCTTCACCAGCTCTGATGCCCATCTCTGGACACGCTCCAGCAGCTCAATATCCCTCTTATAGTGAGGGGCCCAAAACTGAACACCATATTCGAGGTGTGGCCTCACCAGTGCCAAGTACAGGGGGACTGTCACTTCCCTGGTGCTGCTGGTCACACTATTTCTGATACAAGCCAGGATGCCATTGGCCTTCTTGGCCACCTGGGCACACTGCTGGCTCATGTTGAGCCAGCTGTTGATTAACAGCCCTGGGTCCTTTTCCTCTGGGCAGCTTTCCAGCCACATATCCCCAAGCCTGTAGCGTTTCATGGGGTTGCTGTGGCCCAACTGCAGAACCCAGCACTTGGTCTTGTTGAAACTCACACAATTGACCTTGGCCCATCGATCCAGCCTGTCCACATCCCTCTGAAGAGTCTTCTTGCCATCAAGGAGATCTACACACCCACCCAGCTTGGTGTCAACTGCAAACCTACTGAGGGTGCACTTGATCTCCTCATCCAGTTTATTGATAAAGATGTTAAATAGTACAGGCCTGGGGAACGCCACTGGTGACCTGTCACCAACTGAATTTAACTCCATTCACTATGACTCTCTGGGCCTGGCCATCCAGCCAGTTTTCCACCCATCCCAGAGTACATCCATCCAAGCCATGGGCAGCCAGATTGTCCAGGAAAATGTTGTGGGAGACTACGTCAAAGGCTTTACTAATGTCCAGAAAGACCACATCCGCAGCCACAGTGAGTCTGGAATTCTTAACAAATATTTTCTTCAATCATCTCACCTCCTTGTGAGACAGGCGTGGACTCAGCCTTTGCAGGCTGTTGTGGGAATCACATCCTAGTACTCTGAGCTAGATGTCAGATCAAGCTAGTAACATAGAAGATGGATGGAAGTAGCACCAACACCTTTGCCAAGTTGCTGCCTTAAAGAGTGAAGACTATTCAGTTATTTTTTTTTAAATTACCATGGGTGTCCTTCCACCAGGGAAAATGCTAACTCTTGGATTCAAGCTGGTGAAGATAACTAACTGCAGACCATGTTGAGGCACTTCAATGCTAGCATGGGGTAGGGAATTTTACTGTTGACTTTTCCAAGAAAGTTTCCTGATCAACAATGCTGATGTTTCAGACCACATGCTGAAGTCATTCAGTCTCCCATGAAGTGTGTAGGGGGTCTTAGACATCACTTAGAGGGAACAGATTTCTACTCTGCAGTGGAACATCTGAAGTTAGATAATGCCTCATTGACTTTTTTGTAGCTTTTAATGTTTAGCTAATGGAGGGAAGAAATGTTTCCCTAGTAACTTAAAAGAGATTTGTCAGCTATAAAAACACACAGGAACAACTGATAAAAAGGTAATCCTAAGAAAATGCACTCCAAATGGATTACGAGGTAACAAAGTCAACACAGGCGTACATGTCAGAGTGACAGCTTACATTTGCTAATGCCGTTTGTGTGAGCTGGTTAGTCAGAGCTGCTGAATCTGGCGTAATACATGAGCATAACAGTTTCAGTAAACACTGACATAGATTTTATTTCAGCTTTAATACCACATATTGCAAAATCACAAATGCATTTAACCAAGAGGGTACATGACAATTTCTTAACAAACACAATTTCTTTGACATTGGTTTCAAACGACTAAGTTGACTTTGGCAGTAGTCCTTCTGCCTGCTGTGTTATTGCACCAATGGAGATCAACACTGCACTAGAGCAGGACCACAGAGAAAAATAACTTTCAAAAATATAACAAAGGAAAGCACTGATCAAGTCAAGAACTGGAAAGCAAGTGTCTTTCATTCACTTCTCCAGATTGATTCTTCTGTTTAGTCTGTTCTTTAGACATTTCACAATTGATAAAGAGAACTTAAGGCAGTCTGAGAAATCGCAGAAAAACTCAGTGACAGAAAATACTCATTTTCAGGCATCACATTAACTAAACAACATTCACACCTGTTAAAAGTAACTCAGTAAAAAAATAGACAGCTCTTACACATTCACACTAACTCTTTTGACAAGTATTATTTCTTTTCAATAGCACTGATCCCAAACATAGGCATTTTACCTTACAGACTTGCAGTCTTCATTTTGTGACTCCTTATTACAATAATAAAAGTTTTATGAACTCAAATGATGCTTTTAAGAATGGAAAATTAGCCAAAGCCTTGGCTTGGACTTATTCACAAGACCAGAATATTCATCTCTTATTTCCATAAACTCTGTTTATACATGAAAATGAGACATTAAAGTGCTGGTCTGGAGCCAAGTCACCCTAATACATGAAAGTTTAAACTACAAAGTAAGCTGATGCTGGAAGGCATTAGCACTATCCATGTACAGGCTCCATGTCGTTGCTGTCTTGTGAAAGGCACTGAAGAGCAATTATGTCCATTAATAATACAACCGATCAACTCAAAAAATGCACACCAGCCATGCCTTTAGCAAAACATACTACCTTGATCAGCCAAAGAAGCCAGTATTTGACTTTTTAGCTACTGCCAACAACATGAGAAAAACTACCACAAAAGTTTTAAAGGAAATTCCAGCAGTATGACATTGTTAAGCTGTTGAACCTTCACAGGTTCAGACCTGAGCACAGACCAAATAGGGCCCTGGGAACTCCAGTTTTTATACTCCATGGCCCTGGCAAGTGTAAGATGATCTCCATGTTCTGTGAGATCTCTGCAGTGACTTTGATATAGTGAACTACAGAAGAAAAACTCCAAAGCATAGAATACCTTGGCACTTCTAATCTGCTTCTGATAAGACTTTAGTCTATCTTATTTTTTGAAACACCACTTTTTGAAGGGATGTAGTCTTAACTTTTTATTATGTGCTGAGAGTTCAGCGCAGGGCCACAAAGGTGATTAAGGGAGAGGAGCATCTCCCTTATGATGAAAGGCTGAGGGAGCTGGGGCTCTTCAGCTTGGAGGAGACTGAGAGGTGACCTCATTAATGTTTACAAATACATAAAGGGTGGGTGTCAGGAGGATGGAGTCAGATTCTTCTCAGTGTTGTCCAATGACAGGACAAGGGGTAATGGGCACAAGCTAGAATATAAGAGGTTCCAAAGAAACAAAGGATAAACTTCTTCAGTGTGAGGATGAGGGAGCACTGGAACAGGTTGCCCAGATGGGTCCTGGAGTCTCCTCTGGGGACATTCAAACCTCACCTGGATGAGTTCCCATGTGACCTCCTCTAAGTGGTCCTGCTCTGGCAGGGGGGTTTTGAGGTCCCTTCTAACCCTTAAGATTCTGTGAATTCAGTGCTGCCTATGGGAGTGATGCATGTTCATGACATAGCTACTGGATTAACCCTTGGTCTTAAGGGCAAGATATGCTTATTTTGTGAAGTCAGAAATTAGGAATTAAAACACTTTGCACAGCCAAAATGATGCCAGCCCAGGAAAGCAGAGTAGCAGCACTTTATGTGCCAAACATATTTTACTAGTAAAAACATGAGGTGTCTCAGGAATCTCAGTCATACTACAAGCAAAGAAGGATTTTATGGAGGTGGCTCACCTGAACCCACAGACCTAAATTCATCCCAGATGGCACTTTTGGCCCATAAACATTGTGGTTTTTTGAGTCTGGCTCTACATTTCTTCCTCCCTTGTAAGGATCCTGACAAACAATTCATTTGTCTGTGACCTCCACTATGGATTACTATAACTCACTATGTGGTTGGAGCTGAACATGCAGGTAAAGAGCAGGCTCCAGATGTGACTGCTCATCTTTTTCAATGCTCACATCGTTACAGAGTAACAGACCTGAATTTGAAGCTCTCTGCAAGCTCCCAAGTAGTTTCTAAAGTAGACCCAATAAAGAACTGAGACCTTTTAGGTTGTTTGTCCCTGTGATTTAATAGGTACCCTGTTTCAGTGCATAGGGAGACTTAAGACCCTTTGAATTGCAAACTGGACAGCCCAGATGCTGAGAAGTCCAGGGTATGCTACGCACAGAGGCTTATCTGTAAACTCCCTCAGAGTGTGAGAGTCTCTTAGCACAAACAACAGCAATCCTTGATGGTAGTGTACAACTCCCAAGAAACTGAGCAGAGTTAGCTCCTTTATTTTACTATATGTGTTCATAGAATCATAGAATGGTAGGGGTTGGAAGGGACCCCTCTTGAGCTGAGGAGCCCAAAACTGGACACAGTACTCCAGATGAGGCCTCATCAGGCAGAGGAGAGGGGGAGAAGAACCTCCCTTGACCTGCTGGCCACACTCTTCTTGATGCATCCCAGGATGCCATTGGCCTTCTTGGGCATGAGGGCACATTGCTGGCTCATGTTTAGTGTATTATTGACCAGCACTTCCAGGTGTCTCTCTGTAGAGAGCAGCTCTCCAGTAGGTCGACCTCCTGCCTGTACTGGTGCATGCAGTTGATCCTTCCCAGATGCAGGACTCTGCACTTGCCCTTGTTGAACCTCATGAGGTTCCTCTCTGCCCAACTCTCATAAGTATTTTATTAAACATAAAAGTTGTGGTAGCAGTGAAATCATTCATTTTTATCTAAGATGTTGTAGTTGGTATACTTATCAAAAGGTGGACAGTATTGGTTTGGTTCCTAACTTGGTGTACAGTTGAAGTCCTCACTATCCTCAAGGTAAAAAGCTCCCATCTGTTGCAGAGACTTTTTTTCTTGTGATCTTTCTGGTCTCAGGAATTTATAATTCGATCCTACCCAGTGGCACAACTTCATCCAGATTTACTAGAAAGTGCATTCTTTTCCATTTGTAGATTACATCCATTGAATCGGATGTCAAGAAAGTGCATTTGATTCTCCTCAGGCTGAGTAGCAAGTTAATCTCAGATCAATTTCTTAGTCCAACATTCAGGACAACATTTAAAAGATGGGTTGCATCACAACTACTTTTTTTTCAAGCTGTGACTTCACTTCCATTTTTTGAGAAGCTCAGTCTTGCTTATGTTGGCTCAACATGCTCTGAGGAGCTAGGGTGGAAGAAATTCATTAGACCCTACATGAGGACTGCATACTTGATCTCAAAATGAGCTAATTCTGTGCCTGCACAAATGTAAACAAAGAAGGAAATGTTATTGTTAAACAGGAAAGTATTACAGTGTGGTTAGTCACCTTCAGAGATAAATGTTTGACACTTGAACTAGGGAGTTTTTGGTATGTCAATTCTGGCACACCGTTTAGGCTTAAGCACTAATTATAAGACTAAGTACAGCCTAAGTACTGCTGTAGAGTTTCCACTTCTTTATTGGATCTAATCCATCACAGAATTTTTAAATCTGGGAATGGTTCAGGACCTGGCTTTATTAAAGTTTATGTTACAATATGTGAGCCACAGTGGCTGCTAAACAGCAAAGCCCCAGCTGAAACATGGGAAAATAAGGAAAGAGCACTTTCTGTGGTGATCCAATTATGCATCCAGAGCAGGTCAAACAAATTAGGGTGTTCAAATCTTTAAGAATACTTGAAAATTTTCTAACTAGATATCACAAGAAGGGCTGTAATTTAATATTTTGGACTGAATAGCAAGATATTTCCTGTCTCACCTGAACACATTTCTTTGCTTATTCTTTGACACTTATCATGAAACAATGTAGTCTATATTAGTTTTTAATATCATTACAGCATAAACAAAATTGAGGTTTTGTATCAAATTTATAGCTTTGAGTTATCTGGCATTCAAAGTCTGACTTTCTTAAGTGTATGCCAATTCTAAACTACAATATTGTCTAAAAGATCTCAGAAAAAGTTCACTTCAGACAAACTGAAACTCATCTGTAACTTGGCAGAGTTGAGTTCCAGACAAAAATGATTCAGCCTTTTCTTTTCTTACATGCTATCTTTTCTTTCCTCTTAGCTTCTCCTAGCTTTTAATATTTTGGAGGAAAATGAAGAACATCCAAAAAGGTCATATTCCATGGGTTTAGATTTTCATGTTAACAGGCTATGTTCAGAAAATAAATTAGATCAAGGTCAAGTACACAAAGAATGCACAGAAGGACACTATATAAACAAACTATAACAGTACTGATGTTTCAGACTGAAAAAATGGCAACATTTTCATGGCATATTTGAATAATTTGTAAATAGGAAAAGGCTTGTCTTCGAATTTTTCCATTATTGATCTAAAAATGACCATGCAGTAAACTGTCATTTAGCTGATATTTAGCATTTAAAAGGAACAATTTTTTGACAAAAAATTAGCTTCTTCCATACTATTACTAGCCCGAATGATGGTTAAAGACCTTGACTACTTTCAATTGCTTCATATAATTCGGTTTTAATACTGTTGAGAAAAAAAAAAAGCAACTACAACAATTTTAACATATGTAACAAATAAGGAAATTTGCATTAGATTTGGAGGATCTGGCAGAGCTCCAGTCACCACAAAGTCTTGGATCAAGATAAAGTCTTCCATAACTGAACAAATGTTAAGTAAAACAAAAAGTAAAAAGTGCTATCGCTAAAAAATTCTTATGCTGAATTCAGATTTGGCTCCACGTTTATAACACAATTGATTTGACAAATGAAAAGTAAAGATTCAGAAAAATAAAACACATAATTGGATTGCCACACACAGTGTGTGATCTCAAAAACTACTGTAAATATTTGTACTATTCTAAATGTTATCTTGACTAAAAATTAACTCTTTATTCATTGCTCCTAACTAGTTTTCCCAAAAAGAAAGATAACTAAATTAAAAACTTGGTAAAATGTCCTGGTGTTTACATATTTTTCTCATTTGTAGAAGTACCAAGCACAGGGTTCTGTACTAAAGTAATTTATTTCTTACTTACAAATCAGACAGCTCTTGTCAAGACAGTACAATACAATAACTCTTCCCATAATAAAAAGTTATGTATGGGTTCTATTTTGGTTCTTTGCTGAAATGATTTTCTTATACTTGTTTTCTTGATATAAATGTCCTCGGTCATGGTAGATGATGAACATCATTAAGCTGCAAAAAAATCCCACATTTAATTGACGGTTCCAGTATTGAAGGAAGCTTGTGCAACCTTTGAGTTTGTTTTCTTGTTCAAAGCTGTACAGATGAAGTTTCCGGCTTCCATCACTGTATAAAGATTTACTCCCTAAAAAAGAGGTGAAAATGTTAAGAATAATAACTACACACGCTTAAACTCCTTTTTTTTTTTTTTAAATTCAGGGTCTAATAATTTTAGCCCAATTTATGTCATGTGTTGGTAATGCAGAGTTACAGTGACTTAGACAATAGTCACAGCTTCCAGTTGTTTCAAGATTCTGCTTTCCAGGGTAAGAAACTTCATGCTTATCTCATTTGAAGCTCAGAAAAATGGAGGAAACACACTTATACTGGTAACCAAGTTCAACGAGAAATAAGATCCTACATTCTCTTGAAAAAATATAATACCTTCACTGAAGAAGTTCCTTTCAGTGAAAAATTATGCTACACAGCTAGCAAAACTGAGCAAAAAATTGCATCTGCTCGATCTGGCCATGCTAAAAATACTTTTCTTGAGCAAACAGTTGGGTTTTGGTACTGCTTGATTGCTAAAGTGGAATCCTAGATTGCTCACATATAGTAAAAGTTTTAGAGTTAGATCATATAAGTGATGTAAGTACTTGCTCCAAAGATTGACATTTAGAAACCAGTAAAGTTCCTGCAGAAGGCATACAAAAGGGGACTTTGAACTACCAATAGATTGAGCAGTCACATAAAGCTGGAAGAAGTGTGACACAACATTAAAGAGTGCAAGATGTGTTGCATAACACACTTTCCGAACATGTATGGATTTATGCACTAAAGTTCAGACCAAGGCCCAATTTATATCCTTAATCCTTTAATTTAATCTAGCACCTATTTCCGTGTTCTATGATAAAACTTTGCCTCTTTCATTCTTGGAATTATCTATAAAAGTTAAGAAGTATACAAATTACTCCATGGAAATGTAATCAAAAACATTTTTAATTTTAAAAAGAAATGCTTTAAAAGCTTCCAATCATCTCTAGCATTTAACACCATCTAAATTTTAATAAAGTTATAACAAGGGTGATTTCAGCTTATTGGTCACTGCTTAGGTTTAGTCTGGAGAGTGCTATTGCACATAACATAATCTAAAAAAATCTTAGAGCATCTGTGCCTTTTTACTAGGAAGAAATGAGAAACATACCATCGTAGACATACTTGGTATTTAGGTTATGGAAGACAGCAAAACAAAACCCCCAAATTATACAAAATTCACATTTTCAGCCCTGTAACACTGTATAATGTGATATGTGCTGATAAGAAACATATGCTCACAGTTCACATTCATTAAATGCATGACGAGCATCTCTGCCTTTTAAATTGTCATTCTTCTATAAGTGTTGTGAACCAAAGAGGATTACCATGAGGGCACGAAAACCAGCATTCACAAGCATGATTTGCAGATGAGGATAGGAAGAGTACTGACAAGTGTTTGTAAAACTCTTCAGTCAAAATAGTATGTCTTCAGATAGATACTCAGAAATGTACTTAAGTGTACTTGGTAACCACTCCATATATCCAGAATTGTTCCTTGACATCAAGGAATGAAACAAAGACAAGTATTTCCAATAGTATCTCTGAACTTGGAGAAGTGCCTTAAGCCAGAAAAGCTTCTTCCAGAAGGCAAAGTCCTTTAACTCCTATAGACTTCAATTAATTAGTTGTCATTCAGCATTCCAAAATACCAAGTCTATTATCTCTCTGAACTTTGGTTTCAGTGTCAGTAACACAGGGCTAACAATACTTAGTTGCTTCTCAGAAGGCTTATTGTTTCCCAAGCACTTTGAAAGCATCATCAGCACAAGTACTATCACTGCAATTATACAGAAACCATATAGAAACTGGTTTTTTTTAGAAAGCACCTGTCTCCCTACAAAGTTTCCTAATGATCTATGACATAATTATCTATCCATTACCATAGTACAACCAATAAATCTCTTTGTAAATGGGCTCTGCTAGAAAATTATTTCACATTTAGCCTTCTGAAGATTCATTTCATGTGTCACTTCTTGGTTACATGTTCTGAAGTACAGTTTAGAACACACATTAATTATTATTTGGATACATCTAGTTGATCAGAACTCAATAATGTGTGCTTAAATACCGTCCTTCCTTTGGTTGACATTTTAACTTCAGTCAACAAAATGAAAACTTTAATGCATAGCAGATAGGACCACAACAAAGTGCTCCTTGCAAAGGGACAGCATGAGTAATATAATTTCTTTTTATGTCATTACATAAAAAGGGACATATCAATAGATCTTTTTTTCATAATGATTTTACAGAATTGGCCACAGTACCAAAACCAACTAACACTGCAAAGATCAAACTTGTATATTAAGGTAATAAGGGTCTGTGACTCTTTTCCAGTAAACCACTTATTTCTTAATGTGCCAGAAAATGGTCAAGAAGCAAAGTCTCATTATTTATTAATGCATAATCTAATTTTTTGTTAAAAAACAAAATAACTAAATATTTGATGCTGAAATTCTTTTCTCCATGGGATTTGGTATTAACCTCTAGGACAAACTAAGTTCCTGCTTGGACACCAGATCATTAACAGATTAATAAACCTTACTGGAACATGGTATTCACTTATTCAGGCTATTTTGATTTAATTAATTCTTTTTTACTATCAGTCAGTTTGGAAAAGTCAATGGGTAGTTAGGGAAAGACTATACATGAAAGCCTAACTCTAAGGTGGACAGTAACGTAAAGTGAAATGCCTGATTTCTCCTTATTCCAAAGAACTGTGTTGTTTCAAAACAATAAATACCTTCTTCATGGAAAAAAGCTACCCCAAAGCATTTAAGAACAGTCCAAAACACAGTCCATTTGTACAATGGACACTAGTGACTAAATCTTTTCTAAACAGATGTCTAACCACTAGTATCTAAGAAGCAAATGAAAGCAGACAAACATTACAGTGATCTCTGTAAGGTATTGAATATGGCATAAAAGTGCTCCGGAGATTTACAATATAGAAACAAGTTCCATGATTCTTTTATGTCAAGGAACTCTGTCAGCATGTCTGTCACACTGAACTGCAAAGGACAAACGTAATAAGCTCCCCAATAACTCAGATAATTGTATTTCTGACATCAGGTATTTCAATTTCTTTCTGCAGTAGTCTAAATACAAACCACATACATTGCAGTTTTGGCAGCTTCTATTTATTCTTCTTTGAGCTTATCACTCAAAGTCTATTTCTAAGTTAAAGTAATTGATTTGCTTGAGTTAGAAAGAATTCAGTCTTATTCATAATCTTCATCAACAACCTGGATGAGGGGACAGTGTACCCTCAGCAAGTTGGCTGATGACACCAAACTGGGAGGACTGGCTGATTCCCCAGAAGGCTGTGCTGCCATTCAGCGGGATCTCGACCGGCTTGAGAGTTGGGCAGAGAGGAACCTCATGAGGTTCAACAAAAGCAAGTGCAGAGTCCTGCATCTGGGAAGGAAAAACCCTATGCACCAGTACAGGCTGGGGATTGACCTGCTGGAGAGCAGCTCTGCAGAGACACATCTGTGAGTCCTGATTGATAATAAACTAAACATGTTCCTATGAGACCTGATCTAGGTGAATCTGCTTCTGCAGGGGGGTTTGACCAGATGATCTCTAAAGGTCCCTTCCAACTCCTACCATTCTATGATTCTATGACTCTATGAGCCAGCAATGTGCCCTCGTGGCCAAGGTCAATGGCATCCTGGGATGCAGCAAGAAGAGCGTGGCCAGCAAGTTGAGGGAGGTTCTGCTCCTCCTCTCCTCTGCCCTGGTGAGACTTCATCTGGAGTCCCGTGTCCAGTTCTGGGCTCCCCAGCTCAAGAGGGACAGGAAACTTCCAGTCCAGAGCCACCAAGACAATCAGGGGACTGGAACATCTTTCATACAAAGAAAGGCTGCGGGAACTGGAGTTGTTCAGTCTGAATAAGAGGAGACTGAGGAAGGACCTCAATATTTACAAATATCTAAATAGTGGCTGTCAGGAGGTTGGGACATCCCTTTTTTCTGTTGTCTCTAGCAACAGGACAAGGGGTAATGGGATGAAGCTGGAACACAAAAAGTTCCATTGAAACATAAGGAAAAATGATTTTACTGTGAGGGTGAGGGAGCCCTGGCACAGGCTGCCCAGAGAAGTTGTCACGTCTCCTCTTTGGAGGTCTTCAAAACGCATCTGGAGACGTTCCTGTGTGACCCGATCTAGATGGACTTGCTTCTGCAGGGGTTTGGACTATATGATTTCTAAGAGTCTCTTCCAATCCCTACCATTCTATGATTCTATGAAATTTATTATGACACATTTCAGAGTAATGATGACCAACAGGAAGACCAAAGAGCACATTATTTGAAGAAGGCAGCAGTTCTTGTTTCCCAGGAATAATTAATGTGTGAGTTGAGCCAGGAATACTGAATGTGTGCTCTTCAAGTCTGAATGCTCATTGGTAAGGTTCATAGAGTCATTTAGGTTGGAAAAGACCTTTAAGATCTTTGAGGTAATCCATTAACCCAGCACTGTCAAGCCCATCACTAAACCATGTCTCTAACTGCAACATCTACATGTGTCTTTTAAATACCTTTGGGGATGGTGACTCAACCATTTCCCTGGGCAGCCTGTTCCAATGCTTAACAACCTTTTTGGTGATTTTTTTTTTTCTAATATGTAATCTAAACCCCTCCTGGCACAGCTTGAGGTTATTTCCTCTTGTCCTGTCACTTGCGGCTTGGGAGAAGAGATTTACCCCCACCTTTACCCCAACTTCTTTTTGGGTAGTTGTAGAGAGGGATCATGTCTCCTCTCAGCCTCCTCTTCTCCAGGTTAAACATTCCTGTCTCCCTCAGCCATTCCTCATAAGACTTGTTCTCCAGCTCTATTGCCTGTCCTCAATGTCCCTCTTTGGGGCCCAAAACTGAACACAGTATTTGAGGTTCATTAAAGTGCAGATCAGTGCAGATAAGTTGCTTTGCCCTCTTCTCCAAGAATAGGGCTGGAAATAAAAAAGACTATGCAGTCTGCTAGCAACTAACAGATTTTTTACAATTTTTAAATATATTAAATTGATATATGAGAAATAACAATCTTCTGTTCTTGGGCTCCAAACACCACAATGTCTTCTAATTTGAAGCCAGAAAAAATGACAACGAATTTATAAGCTCTATGAAGCAAATCCAAAGCTCTGTGAGAAAAAGCTGAGGTCCTCACAGTCTTTCCAGCATAGAGCTGACCAGCCTTCTGGGGCAATGTCTACAGTAGTCATCTCTTGAGCAGAGAAATGACTCAAAGGAGTTGCTACTGAGCTCCTCAGAGCTCCAGGTAGAGAAGTCTTGTCAAATACACAAACCAGTTCTACTCTGAATTGATAGTGAAGACAATATCACTCATGTTATGTGTCAAGCTACATCAAAACACAGAGTCTGTAAAAACTACTATTTGCTCCCCATCATTTATTGTACAGCACAAGTCAGATGTCTTCCAGAAAAAAAATTTTGTTTTCCTCAAAGTCTTAAGTAGCAAGTAAAAATATCTTACTGTGTTGATTCCCAGACCATTAAGCATGTACACTACATCCTCTGTAGCTACATTTCCAGTGGCACCTTTTGCATAGGGACAACCACCCAGTCCTGAAACTGATGAATCCACTACAGCAACTCCCATCTGGAAGACAACAACACAAAAATGTAACATCAGTACAGAGTATTTTTCATTATTATTTATCAATAGCAGGCCATGCATATTAGTTTTCATGGATAAAATACACATTTCTCCACAAAAGGGTGCGTTTCTTGGAGGAAATTTCTTATAATGTCATTGGTCCTGACATCTTTATAAGGTAAGACTCCTCAAACACAGGAAGCAGAAGGGAGAACTGACAGTCCATTACAAGTGATTTTGGCAGATGATTCCTGCAAAGGCTTACATGGAAAGAAATACAATCAAAGTGTTTATTAAACGTGTAATTTTAAGCATATGTGTAAGCCTTTGCAAGTTGGAAGTCTTAATATTAGCATCTGATCTACGTGCCACTCAAATTATTTAGGGAAGTCTACCCTCTAAAATGTGTTTTGTATTAATGGCTATTTTTCCACAAAGAACTTCCCTACTAGCATTTTCTCTCTTCTCATTTTCTTTGCTTTCTTCTTTCTAAGAGATCATAAAACCATCATGAAGTAATTTTTTTGTTATTGTTTTACAGGAGGATTACAAGGTATTTTCACCCAAACTGAACATCACAATGTAAAAGAATAATTGAATTTTTGCAGATCTATTAGAGGGTTCATAAGTTTAAATCAATGAGAAGCAGAATTTCAAAGAACTTCACCCTAGTGAGTCTGACCCATTGTTTATCTTGTTCATGAGTTTAGAAGAACACACAACCCCTCAAATAGCAAATTTCACAGCCCAGCACAGTCCTGGAGCCATATTCAAAAGCCTAGCTTTTAAGATGCTTGGAATAACTGAGTAGCTTGGATAGCATGGAATTTCTCCATAGATAGAGGTTCCAGTCTTTGAATATTTTCCAAGGGAGTCCTCGATACGCAGTGTTAAGCTTTCTCATTTAAACTAAGACTTGAAAAAACAGCCAGCTGTCATAAATTCATAATCCTCTGATATTTATTTTCTTCCTACTGCATTCAAGCTCCTTCTCTGTTTTGATTCTCTCTCAGCATATTCATGATAAACAGTAGTAAACCAGTTACTAACTCTGTCCAACAGATAATATTAAATTCCCTGTGGGATAATGCCTTCCCTGCAATATTGGTCAGGGAGGGAAAGGAATTGAGCCTGTGATTTCCACTGAATTGTCTAATGAGCTCTTGCACTCTTTTCTTTCTGTGATTAAATTTTAAAATAAAGCTGAAACTGGGAAGCATTGTCTTCTGGTTTAACATGTTAGGTATGTGATTGAGGATACTGGGTCTCCCTTGTCAGAAAAAGCTCTTCAGATTTCCAGTTGAACAAGATCAGATATCTTTGGAGGCACTGTGGCTCTAGAGATCATCAGAGGTTAGCAAAGATATTAGACAAAGAGGTTATCAGATCTTCAAAGACACCACCTTTTCTCTACTTTAAGTACACTAGACAGTTCTCCTTCCCCTAGGGCTAATTTAGGCAGATATACACCAAAAGTTAGAAGTTGGGCAGACTAAATCAGGGTGCAATCACAGCTCAAATTCAGGACTGGAGTTCCTGTGCAGAGATAAGTTTTCAATACTAAAATTTGACTTTGGGTCCAGAGAGGTTCAGAGGTTAAACCACACCTGTTACTCACATTTTCAAGTCAGTAAGATCAGCTTAAAGATCTGGCTGCAGGGCAAGCTGATTTCTGTTGTGCTCTTGAGCACCTACCTGTCCCAGCAGGCTAAGCTGCTGCAAGCCTGGGCTTCTTCACAGTCATGCATACAACTAGTTAGCAAGGCAGGCAACAGATGACGTCCTGCAGATGATGTCCTCCCCATCAGTGAGGGGTTTTTTTTAGCTCTGCAATGAGCTTCCCTAATGTATTTGTATTTACTCCTATAGTTGTAACAGTGTTTGTCATAATCATTGGCCTTATAGGCTCTTTGAAGTACCAACATCTCTGGAGGGCAGTAATAAAGAGTAATCCAAAGAAGTGTCCCAGGTCAGGCAAGGAACATTACTTTCAGTTAGGTATCTGCTCAAAGCCTGTAATAAAGACCTCAAAGGAATCGAGGTGCATAACTGTGACAGGTAAGACATTACTGTCTAATATTGCTCACACAATGACACTCTCTAAGAAGGGATCCTGTATACTAATCCATGAAATATGCAGTGAATCACCAAAATATGTTTCACATTTCAGTCACTTGTCACATTCTGTTTGTGTAACCTACTGGTCAGAAAATGTGTTATACAACACATCTGTGTCTGATACACAGAGGATATGCATTTATGATAGCTTTCAACTAGAAAGCCTGTCTCTTTTTGCTGCTAAGATTCATACACTGACTCTGGAAGTCATTGGTTCATGCTCTCCAGTGGCAGCTCTTTGGTTGGCAAGTGTCCCTGCAGAAACATACCTAAGGCCTAATGGAAAGACTTACAGTACAGTAAAGGTCTGAGGAAAAGGGAAACTAACATGTAGAAATGCTGGCATGATATCTGCATGCAATCCAACTACCATGCCTGCTCTTTCAGGCTGATTTTAAGACATGTCAGAAATGCCTGTTTCAGGGATGAAAAGGTAGAAGAAAGCGTCCTTCATGGAGTTTCCTCCTAGATGTCACATTATGTCAAAAGTGCTAGAGCATTCTTCTTGATGTATTTATTTTCAGTAAATTTACACGGGGATAAAAGCTATAGTAAAATAAGGTGCTGAGGTACATGAGAGGTGTTCAACTACTATTCTCAGTGTGGTGGCTTTCACCCTAGTACTGGACATTTAAACCATTACTTCCAGAATTTGTGTATAAGCATGTTCACGTCTCTATAATTGTACCTGCATGAGGATGAATTTTCCAAGTTGAAAATTGTAGACAAGGTCTTGACACAGTGTATATAATACAGCAGCTCTGTCTGACCTCCACATCTGACATATCTTCAAATTAGTGCTTTCAATATGCAATGGGCAGATGTCTCCGCTTTTAAGATACTGTCCTTTAAAGTTGTCTTCACAATACTTCTGAAAAGATCTCTACTGCAACACACAGCTGTTTCAGCAGCAAGCTCACCTGCATCTGCCTTCTCTTGCAAATATCACGTGTTTTCTGATTCGTGTGCAGAATCACTGCCATTCATCTCCAGTGTGGCCCCATTCAGTCCTCAAATAATCCATGCTCCAAGCTCCATTCTAACAGTGCTAAAACCAGATGTTGGAAAACATCCTTCAGCAGCATTACTAACTAATTTGGAGGTTAATATTACAACCCAGCCTTTCTAAGCACAGAGTCTAAAATAGCACCTAATAAATAACTTCTCTGCAAGTTTGAGCAGCTATGAAGCCGTTTTGCTTTTACAGCCATTAAAAGCACAAGGGGCTCAAAAAGAAAAGCTAAAAATTGACATATGTGTAAAACAAGACCTCTTCCTTCATCACATGTCCAATATTTGTCAGGCTTTTACAGAAGATAATGAGTTTCGAACCTTTCATCAATCTGAGTTTGCAAAACATTCACTGTCAATATGAGATCTTTAAAAAGTCCACAGTCTCGTCGTCACTTCTTGACAGGCACTAAATTGTGCTGAGATTCATGAGAAGCTGCACTGCAGCTATTTCATAGGATATGTCCTAAATGAGGGGGAACAATGGTTTGGCTTTTAGGACAACTTAAGTGCTCCAATCTTTTTTGACACTTGTAGAGTTTTGATAATCACTAAATTCCTGACAGCGGTTCCTGAACACCTTCCAAACTTTAGTTTTGGCTAGCTTGAGCTTACTCTCTAGAGAAGGCAGAAGACTTTTTGCTCCTGTCCCATGCTAACTTCCTAATTCCCCAAAGAGAGCAAGGAATTAAATTCATCACCTTTGTCAAATAGCCAGGTTCAACAGGAAACTATTATTGCCAGTGAATAATAAATGCTTCATGTTTCTCAGTTTGCTTTACTACCTCCCCATAACCTCTTGTTGGGACAGTCAGGCTCCTTCCTTACTGATCTTTAAACCTGGCTTCATCTGACAGAAAGTTAATTTTGTCCCTCTCTTAAAAATGGCCAGATCCCCACTGGTAACTCCAGGGACACATGTAGTATAAATCTGATATTATAAACCAGGTCTCTCATAAATTAGGATTTTTTCAAACTATGAGATTTTGAAACCATAATATCAAGGATTCCAGGTATGCATAAAATATATATTGAGCAGAAAATGATTTATTGTCCCAGAAAATTTAGAGACCACAGCATTGAAAAGTTCAGTACTACAGTGTCTCAAAGATTGGTGCACATAGATATGACAAAATATCGGTGTATTAGTTCAGCATTTGTTCAAGGAAGGGAGAAGGAAGGGAGGAAGAAGCAAAAGGAGGACCCACATGCTTTAGGTGAAAGACTGTCTACACAGAAAGCAACACATGACTTCCAGCTGTTTAACCCTGGAGCCCTGTCAGGGCCTAGCTGGCACTCTTGGCATGGTGTGGTACTGTCCTATTCTTGTCTCTCTCTGGCATCAGTCTGCTACTCACCATTTACATGGTATATGCCACCAGGAAAAAAAGTCTCCTGTAGAGATACAGATCACCATAGAAACATAAATAACTACACCAGCAATGCTTTTTAAGACAGCTGTGCCCACAGAGACTCTTCCATCACTTCCATTATCCAACTGTCTAAAATCAAGGCTTCTCACTCCCCTTTACTTCAATAAAACAAATGCATGTAATTAAATATTATTTTAGCATTTGAGAAATTAGAAGCATAAATTTCCACATCTAAGGCAATAAAACGGGACAATGTCTCTCTGTGAAAAAGCCTGAAAGGCAATTGCATTTCCTTCCTCTTTCTTTTTCTGTCCATTCTTGCTAAAGATTAAAGCACAAGATTAAAAACCAACTTACACGGCTTTTCAGTCGGTTCCATCGCTACTGACCACAGGGTGTCACTGTTACATTAAAATCTATAATTTTCCAGCTCATTTAGCTAGAAAATTAATACATTCAGCAAAAAAACCCACCACACTCCTTTTCTCCTGAAGCATACTGAGATACGAGCAATTTGTGGGCAGATGTGCTGCATAAAATAGGTTAATACAACATGCCTTTGACTTACTGCACACATCTTTTCATATTGCTACTGACACATTTATTATAAGCAAAGCTTGCAATGACATCTATAGTTAAAGTTCCCTAACACTTTCCATCATAAGGCCCTACTTTCAGTTGTTTATTACTTTAACTGCTGGATCTTACTTTTTCCATGCCTCTTCTCTGCCTCAGGCTGAATTGTTTTGGAAAGTTTTAGTGAAAAATGGTGTTGGCTACTTCCGAGAACAAGTTTTTGGGAAGAAAATGGTTTGTTATACTAATATTCAATAATTCTAACATTAGCCTCTTGGAGATATTCTTGTAGATTTGCTCTCTCAAATTTGGCACACAAGGACTGGTGATTTTAAGAGATCACACACTTGTAAGTGGACCTAATTACAAGCTTAGGAAAGTTCCCCCTTATTGTCAGAAACTGGTCAGCCCAGTAGCTAAAATGCCAAAGGGTCAAGAGAGCAGCAGTTGACCATGCTTCTTCCTTTAACCTCAACAAAGAAGTGTGAAGCAATACCTCTGAAAAGGAAAACCTGTGTCTCTGGCTGACAATGCATCACCAGCAGACTCGAGCAGCTGAGATCTGTGTTGAAGAACCAGTTCTTCAGAGAACATTCATGGAAGTTTAGGGGGAAAATCAGGCCTTGAAATACAAGTGACTGGTTTTGAGATTTTTTTAAAGCTTAGAAAGTTCTAATCAAAATCCTAAGCCATAACAAAATTAATATTGGGAAGCAGATGTTCACAAATCACTATTAGTACTGCCCATGCAGGCATGTTTCGCTCTGTTCTTTGAGTATGTGCACCGTTTTATTTACAAGACACTAGGGTTTGCTAATTAGGGGGTTGTACGCAATTCGAGCTGCACCCATGCTAAGAATCACAACACCTGCAGGGGGAGCAGGAGACACATTTAAAAGTCTTGTCGAAACCCACGAGGACGCAATGACCATCAGAGCACTGAGTGACTTTCCTCTCTCTCTTCCTTCCCCACAAGCAACCCAGGGCAATGTCAGATTTCCAGACTAGGATGATCTGAAGTAGTTATTGCCCAGATGCTTTTCAGCAGAAGCTCCTGTTCTCAAGTAAACTTCTAGTGGTTTACCAGTTTGTCTGCTTGCTGTCTTGTGAAACAATCCAATCTAAAAATCCAGGCTATTAATTTTACAGATTTCAGTTTGGACACGGTCAGACAACCAGATAAACTGGTAGAGAAGATAATAGCTTTGGGACCTGGAGGGATGAGGGAATTTAAGAGGAAAAGTAAAAGGCAGCTTCAAAGCAGTCAGGGAGAAAACTATCTAGTTCAGCAACTGTGCCAGTCTGTCTGTGGCCTACATGCAGCCAGGCGACAACCAAGTTTTGTCATGTGCTATATGCCAATGTAAATTAATAAAATTAAACTCAGGGATCTGAATGGACAGGGAAGACAAAAAGATGACTTCGTTTGATGGTAAAGTTACTGAGGATGTCTCTGGGAGAGGAAAATGATGCTGGGACTGGAGAAAGCGTGTTTGGAACTGCTGACAGTGAAGGTCCAATGAAGAAACAAAATCCACTCACTTTGCGAGGAACTGCTCACAAAGGGTAAGCTGAGTAGAGACATACTCACTAAAATGGGGGTTGGACTAGATGATCTTTTGGGGGTTGGACTAGATGATCTTTCAAGGTCCCTTCCAACCCCTAAGATTCTGTGTGACTCTGAAAATAAAATGCCTGAATCATCAGACTGGTCAAATTATGGGACATCAGCTGAGAATGGGTTGAATGAAGGATGGAAGCACAGATAAAAGTCAAAGTTTGAGATGTAGGCTGCAGAAAATACACTTGACTCTAGGTTATAATACTGAAAAAGGATATAGTGCTACTATGGACAATCAGAGAAAGGCGCTGTTCTCATATTTGAAGTGCATGTGGCAAATGAGGAACATGTGAACCATCAACAAACATGGCAAATCTGGCCCAAGTATCACACTATCTGAAAAGGTTATTTTTCCCTGCATTCAGGGAACATATAACCTAGTTCATCTATCTTTGGTGTCATTTTCATTGTTATCTATATCTTAGAAAGAAAGCACAAATTCTTTCCATCTTGTTCTTCAGTCCTGGTTAGTTTCTGCCAACTCCCAATTCTTCTGGTTACTGGAAGACCAGTTTCTGTTGATTCATTCCATTGCTTAAGCTGGGTGGCCAAAAATGTTTCTGGAGGCCTAATTTCCCTCACTTGATATAAACAGAACACTTTCAGCATGACACACCAAGTGGGAGAAGACACTAGCTTGCACCAATGTGTGCAAACAAAATAAGTGAACAGCAAAAAACACCTATTTTTATAAAATACATTTGTAGAAATTATGGCATTTATAAGAAAGCTGGGAAAGCAGAGCTGAACTATTTTCATTCCATGGTATTATGGTGTGCTAGCATCAGAGTCTCTAAAGGAATGAAATGGTAGCAGCATTTAAATTCCCATCTGACTTCAATTCAGCCAGAGCCCTCACACAGCAGCACCTGACTGCCCTAGAGCCAGGAACATCACCGACCCACAAAAACCACTTTGTTTTGACTATCATTCCCCACATTATCTCTGAAATCACACCCACCTGCCACTCAGCAAAAACAGGACCTCCTGCCTGTCCCCGGGGCTCATCTCCAAATGTGCTGTGGAGTCCTATAGAAGCATCAGCTTCTTGTCTGGGGCTGATCATCCATACAACATGTGTGGTCTTCACAGTTTGAAAATCAGCACTGGCTCCTTGACATGGAAACTAGGGAAGCTCAAGGAAGCTCACCAAAATGGGTGGAGAGACCCCAATGTGACATCGAGAATCCTAATGAGGTTCTTCAGGTGTTTGAAAAATGTATGCCAAGATCAGTCTCCTCTTCCTTTCTGTAGCTTTCTCCAAAAAATGCTAAGGAAGACTAAAGGTAAGATCCTAGTTTAAGTTGTTGGACAGTAAGATTGATGCCTGTTAGTTCTAGTAAAACATTTTCTTTGACAACTAATTCATCTTCACCTACTGCTTCCTGTTTTAACTGCATAGTGAGCTTCCACATTTAGAATTGAAAGGCCTTTTAAGATATCTTAGTGACTCATACTATTGTTCCCACTCACACCTTGACAACCAGACCTACACTTGTTTCTCCTGGATGTGATGATACATACAGCCAGGGAGCAGTCACTAAACACCCCTCAATCCAACTCTCCCTTGAGTCCGCCACATACCAGAATGTCTGCAGAAGGTTTTGGCTACTATTCCAACCATGGCAGTAATGACATACTAAATGATCTGTTGCACATTACAACTCCAAGTAGATGACTACTCCTATCTCATGCTTCCAACGCTTTTCCTCTGATGACAGTACCTATGATTTCCAGAAAGTTGCTCAGGTTACTGCTATAACTATTATGACATCTTCCCTCCCGCTTCACCTATTTAATAGGAATTAAGCTAGGCTAGAGTAAAACTTTTTTATTTCCCCTTCTCAATAACCATTCCAGAAAGATTTAGCTGATTTAGAAATGGAGCAGATTTGGCAGTGCAGATAAAGACCCCACAATGCATCCAAACATAAATACATCCAAATAGTTAAGCAGTTGCACTATCCTACCCAAGGCTCAGGTTTTTTCTTCATCTTCCTACTAAAGAAAAGTCCTGACTACTGGGTAATGTGGGACACCTAGCGAGTGAACCACAAAAAAGATCAAGATCTCTTGCAACTCCTCAGCTGCATAGAAGTGGATTGGACAATTCTTACTTTACTGAAGGTATTATTCATTGGGAGCTTGCTTGAGCAAGGGCATGGCCCTCAAGACATTATTACTATTACTACTACTATTACTATTACTACTACTACCTGCAATTGGTGGTCATAGATTTTATTCCTCTTGCAGATATCACTATCAATGAAATATCAGAATTCATTAACAAGCAGACACCTTTTTTTGGGAGAGGGTACGGAGTGGAACCAACAGCTCTGTTAATTCCCAAGGCTACTTATTTTGCAAAGAAGATACTTCAAGTTTTCCAAAGGAAGTCACATTTCCAACAGGGTACATGTGTTATCATAATACAATTTGCTACTTAGAACTGGAAATCACTTTTAACTTTCATCAAGTGTATGAAAATGTTATCTTTATGCATTCAGTTGTTCAGATTAACTCAAAATGTACTGCAAGGGTATATAGAATTTTTAATTCTAGTTTATCTTTTCCATAATTCATGGTATCTTTTGGATTTGATATTAATATAGACCATATATTATTCATATTTACAATACACATTACATGCACATAGCAGTTATTTTCTAGAGAAATTCCTTTTCTCATTTCTGGAGATATAACAGAAATTTAAAATCGTGCATCCCATCTTAAGCTGAATAGATATATATCTCCATCATTCGCTGTCCCTCCATATTTGACTCAAAGTCTAGGCCGAAAGTAATTTTACAGTTAATGCTGTTAAATAAAATCTGCACTTTTTATTCAGACATAACTACTATTTGGAATCTCTCTGATTTCTATTTTCACAATCCCTTGAGTGAAACAATACTTTAGTCTATTTTTGTATGTAGGATGTACAGAAGTTCAGAGATTCTGCTCCCCAGTACTCATTGACAAAACACACTCAGCATAAAGAAAAAAGAATCGCCAAGACGTATGGTAAACTACCCTTAGAAAAAAAACCTCCTGGCATTTACTACATCACCTAGATTACACAGGTGCATATTCATCTTCTCCCATATTTGGAAAATAAGACCTGGATTCTCCATTCAGATGCTTTTAACTTATTTACAGCTAGATCTAGAGACTTTATATTTACCATGACAAAGTATAAAGCCAAATGTCCTTTTTCTTCAGGAGCACCAAAGATTAACAGATTAGAATGTTTTCCACATGTCTATTTTACTGTCAAGAGAATATTAAAGAGGTTTTCCAGCTTCCGCAGCTCAGCCAGATGTCAATGGATCCCACAGTGAAGCAAAATTGGCAGAGTAGCCTTCTCATGACCCCGGCATTGTTTTATCAAGGATCGGTTTAAAAGTATAAAGGGCCATTTCTTGCTGAGATCTGTAATGTTTTTCAGCCCTTTTCCCCTGCAATTACACAAAAGTGCTGACTTTGTTGAACTACTGATATGCAGTAGTATTTCTTATGACTTCTCTCACACTGTGCTGTAATTGCTGTTTGTGTTGGCACAAGAAGAGTACCACGTCTTGTTTCCACTGTACATTTCCGGACTCTGGTTTCAGTAACATCAGTGTAGGATATTGTATCGGGCATATGTTTTGTTGTGTAAACATTAACTGGTAATTTACTCTGTCAATCTCCACAGTATGACCTCTAATTACCAGAGGTTTGAGGGCCTTCAGATGGACATTTCACAAAATATTTACAGTAGTTACACCACTTTTTTTTTTAAAAGCTTTTTTTTCCCCCACTGGTATCTCTGTTCTGAAAATAATTGCTAAGGAAAAAACCCACAACATCAAAAGCCGTAAAACAAAATCCAACAATAAAACCAAATGATTCATTCCTGCACACCTCATTCTCTAGAAGAACTAAAGAGTAGGTTGCAAATTAGTTAAGCAAAAGTTATGGAACTATTGCAGTACACGTTAAGGTACAATAAATTACTAGATACTTCTCTTTTCTTTCCATTTTGTTATTCCCTTTACATCTTTTGCAACCAAAAAAAAGTATATTTTTTTCTATCAGTAATTTTTTCCTTAAAATTCATTCTCACTAAATAGTCCCTGAATTTGCAAACAGATATGCACATGCTTAATTTGATTCAAGACTCAGACAAATGTATTTAGCAAATGGGACCACTAAGGTCTTGTTGGAAAATATGGCATCTCCTGCAAAGATTCAGAACCAAGGAGCAATCTCTCTTAAAGAGTTCTGGAATATATATTTCAGTCATCTATATGACTTCAAGGAAGTAGAAGTTTAATTTTTTTGCTAAAATATAATGTTTTGAGTGGAATTCTAGGACAGGATTAAACAGTTAATAAATTCAGTATCGTGACCAAAGAGGATGCAATCAAACAGGGTATTTTTTGGACACTGTAGGCAGAGCCTTTTTATATTTCAAAATAAGTTTTCATCATGATTTTCATAAAAATGCAGGAAAGTTTAAAACAAAGTGTGACAGTTCCACAGCTTCTGCTCTTCAATTATAACCAAACCAATTTTTAATCATTCATCACATTAAAATACTTCCAAACAAATCTTCCCTTCTAATACATTAACTAAGTAAGGGGTAGCACTAAGGTGAAGAGACACAAAATGTAATCTGTCTTGGAAATTTCTTTCCCTTATTCTGATTAAAGTCCCTTTTTAAAATAAGACAGCTGCAAAATTGCTCATCCAATATATCTGCCAAAAGTAAAGCCAGGACACTTGTTTAAAAAGGCATTCAACGTAGCATCTTATCTTTTGCTACAGAGGCACCTTATATTGCCTTGCTAAATCTACTTTTATTCCATTCACTCAGTTTATGCTTTAGAAAAAAAGATACATCAAAAATTATTACCTCCTGTTGCAACTTTTAGTGCAAGCAAAATATGCTGTGAAAATAGATCAGAGAAAAACCTTCCTTTCTGTAATTTTTTATGTATTTGAAAAGATGCTGTACTAAGCAAGTCACATAATGTGCCTCTGATAATGTTATCATACAGCACTGGCATTAAGCAACAATGGAGAAAAACATTAAATAGACAGGAAGATACACAAGCTGGCAAAAATTATGGAGTATATAAAACTATCATTCAATTGCCTTTAAAAATGATCAAAAAGTAAGAAATAGTATCAAAAAGTTCTGTAAACCTGTCCATTGTACTGTAGTATTTCAAAAGAAAAAAAAAATACATGATTTGACTCAGGAGACTGGTTCAGTGTTGATTCTGCACAGCACAGAAAGAAAAGACGACTGTCATACTTTGAGTACTGCATCAGTTTTGATTTCTGTCTTAACTCAAGAGTCATCATTGACTTATTCCACTTGTTCTTACACAGCTACAAAGATCCACCCAACAGACTCATGCAGAGTGAGTTGAAGAACTTCAGCCTGTCTGATAATAGTATCTCCAAGTTTTTTGCAGTTTATCTTAGGAAACACCCTTAGAGCTTGTTTAAAGCCACTTGATGTATCTCAACAATAAGAAATAACTCTCCCTCCCTCATTGTTTGCTGGATGATAACAAAATTGGTTCCGAGGAGCCATAAATACGCAAGAATGGCCAGAGGTTTAGTTCCACCCCCTCAGCACAGCTGTCTGTAGAGCTGCCCAAAAAGGAAGGATGCATTATCCTGTAAATATTGCACTTCTCTACTGGAGACACTGGGATTTGTGATTTCCCAGGGCTGCTCCTGCCATCTCAAACTCCTCTGACCCTTGCTTAGGTCTGAAAGTTGGGGTCCATGAAATACCTTCTTTTTCAGACAGAAACCAGAATAGACACACTCACAAATAATGAAGGGTAATGAAAATAAACAATTGCTTACAAGTGGAAAGCACTGTAGTGATTCTTTCCTTATTTTACAATTCCTGTTAAACTTTAGCAAAAGCTATTTCAGGTTAAAAAAGGAGTGGGAGTAATTTCTACTCAGCAGAATAATCCACATGTCTAAAAGCCATTAATTTTCTTCTAGCTGGTGTATACAGAGTCACAGCAGTATGATTACGGGGAGAATTTCTAAAAACAAGTCAAACAGTTCTTACAGAAATAATTTATTTTCAAAATACCATGGAAATTGATTGAAGAGTTAAATCCCAACTAAAACTCTCTTTTTAAAGGTACTTAAAACAACTGTATCCTCACCAAACTTTTGACATTTTTTTCACAGTTGTTTTTAAAATTACATTGAAATACTGTATGTTAGTTCTGTCACTGCACCACACATCTTTTTAGTGTATAGCGTGTAAGTTCAAAATAAGGAGAAAGTGAAAGGAAGAAGGCCGCCCCACAGTCAGTGAGGAAGGACACTATCTGAAAACACAAATCTAGATACACAAATACTGGTATACTCATATGTTCTAGATTAGAAAGTAGGTAAAATTATATATCCTAGAATCATCTTCTTAAGTACATCTGAATCACAAAACAAATGGGAGGTCTAACAAACATAAGCCTAGTATTAGTCTAGAATGTGTTTTAGATATAGAGACACTATAGAAAATAGACACACTGATTTTTGAGGTCTATTTAAATTAGAAATTTAACTTAAATTGGCATGTTAGTCATGTCAGTTACAAAGGCTGGCCAGCATTTTCCATATTCAGACGCTATGGTAAACTGCTTAGAGTTTTACCAGTCTTTTACTAATCAAGCTGATATCCTGTGGGATGGATATCTGCCGTGAACTGCAGTCCTAAGGAAAAACTTAGCCAAAATAGTTTGGCTTTTACACTTAAATATGTCACACTAGTAAATAGTGATGGATTCTAAGTTCTCATGTCCTTATGCCTTGAATCAAAGAAATGTAATGTGGGGAGTCCCACCTTTAGCTGTAGAGATGGATGCAGTGTACAGATGTGTAAGGAAGATGTGTAACAGGTCTGCAGTGAAGTCCCCAGAGATGCCAGTAGCATATCTCAGAGCTGACCAGAACCTCTGCAATCTCAGTTCTGGAGAAATCCTCAAATAGCTACTAAGAATGATAGCAAAAATATCACTTTTGTGCTGTTAACACACAAGAACTGTGCTCTTTGGTATATATATCTGACCAATAAACTGAACAATATCAGGATTGGAACCCAGTTGTCCACTGTGTGTAACTCTGGCCATGGTCCCTAGAACAGCTTTGGCCTGGGCCAGGTAGCGCTCTACCAAACGGTTTCTGGCATGGGAACTTGCACCATTTAGGGATCATTCATAGTTGGCAGTCTGGAAGTGCTGACCTTGTTTTGGAGGGTAAGAATATAATTTGGCCTCAGTGACAGAGAGGCCAGGAGGTACTGACACTGGGAACATTAAAGGGAGTGATGTAGGAACTGCAGGAGTGCAATGCCTATTCAGATATCCAGTTTTATATCTAAAATTAATGTGTCACCTGATGAAACAGAACTTGATAAAGAAATGCATGCTCTAGGAGGAGTGCTGAGAAGGGAGAATGGGACAGGCTTGCAAGGACAGAGCAGTTCTGAGATGAACCAGTTGAGTAGGATACTTATCTGTGGAAATCCCGTTTCATTTGCCGTGAAAGCTGGAAGGCATGTGAAAGACAAGCAAGGCATCGTAAACCCCAAAGGGATAGGTAACAGCTGTGGAGAACTAGCTTGTCTTTTTGTGGGTGAGTGAGTGCCAATCTGATGCTGCATAGGGCACAGAAACCAAACTTCAGATCAATGAAAACTTAATTTTCCAGTCATCTTGATAATCTAGATTCTGATTTTCAGGAACTGAATCAAAAACTGCTGTAAAATAACAGTTATCAGTTCAATTTCTGATTGCTACAGGCAGTCATCTCATCAAACCTACAGACAGCCATGTATTCTCATGTACCTTTTTTTATGCATGCAGTCCATGTGACTATTGAGGCACAACAGAAGTATGCATGGGGAATTTGACACCAGTATGCACTCACCATATTTTTTATGCATGCTACAGATCAGTGACTTCAGTTTTCTACTGCTGTATTTTCACAACTCCTAAAACTACTAAATATTTATTTTAAATTGGGCTTAGCATTTTGAAAACTATTTTATACTAATTTGTTCTATAAACACCTGAAAACCTTTTTTGAAAAGCCTTCTTACATTTCCAGCATTTGGAAGTAATTTGTTTCTAGTCCAAAAACTTGAATGTCTGTCTCTAACAGAAAGAGCTGGATTACTGCCCAGTCCACTTCAGAACTGGATGATGCTGACTCTTAGCCATTTAAATAGTCAAGTTAAACAAGACACAGTTGGGATGATAAAAGCAGGTCTGTAAAAAGACTATTGCTTTGGCCATGTGGACTTACAACTATCAAACAATGACTAGGAAAATATGAAAGAAAAGGAAAAATTAACATAAATGCCAGGGAAAATATTAGGATTAGGTGAATGTAGGAGCACAGTATCTGTTTACATCATTCTCTCTTCTTGCCAATGAGCTGCCAGCAGGATATTTACTTTGCTTAAGCACTGATAGAGGCAAAGAATGGTAAAAAGGCATTCCAAAAGAGAACAAAGGAGAGAGGAGCTAGAGAGTAACACTCTATATGGAGTATTATCCTCAAATGTGCTTATAGTCTGCTGGTTTTGTATGTAAACTACATTCTGTGTTATTTTGTATAAGCCTTGTTTGCACACACAACTTTGCAAGCTTCTTACTAGTTGGCAAAAGATAAAATAAGATAGAATTGTCTTCTTGTATTCTATTAATAATAATTCCTTTCTCTTTTACAAACAATAGTTCCAGATAGGACAACTAAAGAATGATGTAGCAGAACAGATTCTGATGAAGACTGAGAATCATTTAAAGTAAATTCTCTAAATCACAGAATTATAGAATGGTAGGTTTGGAATGTTTGTTTTTGCATGGGAAGATGTGCACTCACAAGAGGAGAATGATGCATAGTAATGAAAACAATACTAGAATGCCTTTCAGGTACTAGCCAACCAAATCAGTATGGCTTTATTGCTTCTAGATATAATGAATCAGAAAATGATCAATGAAACTGAAATTGTAATGTAACGCTGATACTGAAGAATGAAACTTGCAAATGAATGGCACTGATAGGATGGGAAACTCAGAAATTAAAGCATTTAAGATGTGGTTAGGAAAGCTACGATAAAACAGCATTCCAAATAAAAGAGAAGTAGACAAGGTGGATGCAAGAACAGAAAAAGAGAAAATAGCGTGGAATATTTGGACTTCAATGTTAATAGTAAAGGAATCATCTTTGGTGTTAAGATAGAAAACTAAATTCACTTCAGACTTTAGTTCTCTAGTTGCTGCAGAGATTTCTCTGTTCATAATCCATTTAGGCCTAGGGTGATAAATCTGTAAGAACTTGCAAAGATATAGAGAGAGATGTGTAAATTTGCATGAGAAATTCAAGGTTTCAAATTGTTTTAAAAGACAGTTGACATTTGATTGTAAGCCAAAGGGAAGTTGTGTCTGTTGCTCCAAGTCAGCTCCAGTGAAGGAATCTGGAGACAAGAGTGATCTGTAACTGATGGAGGATTCTCCTTTGTCTGATTAGTATCCTGAAATAGACTTATACTTGAGGTTTGCTGGTTCAGTAACTAGGGTTGAAAGCTTCTGAAATTCAGTCATCATGTTAAAGGCAGTTAGAACAATGTAGATTTCTGTTATTTGTCAATCATTTACAATATATTAACTTTCATTTAAAATGAAAACAAAAAAACACAAAAAGATACACGTTACTCATTGGTATATGTATATATGTAAATACATCTTTGCCTCAGAAACTCTGGCTCCTATTTCAGTATACAATAACAAATATATTTCTTTTTGTATCCTGAAACTTAAAAAAAGTTAAAATCTTGAAATGAACTCTACTGTTTAAAGTCGTTTTTTTTCCATAGAAATAGTGTAACAGTCGTAATAACAGCAATGAGGAATTTATCAGGCTATCAAGTTTCTCTGAAGGTAGACACAAAAGTCAAAAACCTTCAGCTCCTTGGAAATTGCATACTATGCATATCCTTCAAAAAGCATCAAAGAACAATAGATATAAGGTTGCTGCTGCTTTTGTACTGATCTGAGAAAGGAGCAGGAGTGGTACTGTCTGTTCATTTGCTTGCTTCCTTATCTTACTGAAATTACAGGCAATAACATAATACCAGTATCTATAAAAATTTTTAAAAGGAGGGGAAAAAAAGAGAAAGAATAGAGAAAATACTCAAAAACATCACTCAGATTTTCAACATTAATGCCTATGTTTTCCTTTTCTTCCCATACACAGGTCTGTGATTTTCATTTGTGCCGTCTGTTTTTTCACTTACAAAAGTAACTAGCTGACTGCACATAGTAGTAATATTATTTGATAAAATGCAAGTGGTTTTCTACTTTCCTAAAGCACACACCCTCTTTTTAAGTTTTCTTCACAAAAAGAAGACTGGTAGCTTTTCAAAATTCACCTGCCATTTTCCTCCTAGCTTATCTGCTTTCAATTACACAGTCTTAATCACTTCTATCTTGTTAGCTTTCAATCTTAGACAATTCTACTCACTCATTTCTTTCCTAATATCACATATTCCTTCAGCTCAAACATCTGTATTTTTTAACTGTTAGCTTTAACTAAGAGCTATGCAGTTTCTATAAGGAAAAGAGAATAAAACAGAAACAAAAAAAAGGCAAACTGATGTTTTCTAAAAACCTTTTGTGTTACTGCTAACACCTCTTTTAGTTTGCTGACAAATAATTAAAAAATACTGGTTTTACACTTTGAAACACAGAAAACACCTAAGTGTCTAGGACCAATTAGTTCCTAGAGAAATGCAAAAGTAGAAAGCTCTGGGAAGATCCTTATTTAAGAGGACCTATCTAAAATTTACCTAATTTACCTGCTTTACGTAAAATTATGTGTATTTCTATCCTCTTAGTTTTGATCCCGAAGTTTTGCTTTTGCATGTTTTAGAATATTCCGCAGATTTCCAGTTTACAAATTGTGCTGGCAAACAGGCTTCTCGCAACAGAAACCTAAAACTTGAGAAGTTTAATTTCTATGAGGTAGAACAATTACCCTTAATGTGAGCATTATAGTATCTCAAATTATTCATTTAAGCAGGAAAACCTGGGACCCACAGAACAACACTTCCACAGCCCTGCTGATGGGCGCTTTCCAGCTTGAAGAAATTCCGTTTCATAACTGCATTTGTTTCCTGTCATTTAGCCAACTTTCCACTTATTACATGCCTCCACACCTTAATATTAACTTCCAGTGCAGAACACTGTAAATTGTTTTCTGAAAAATCAAAGCATATGATGGCCACCGTATATCCTTTGTCTTCTTTGGCAGTGACTGCCTGAAAGAATTCCAGCGAAATATTGAAGCATAACCAGCCCTTCCTGAATCCCATGCAGCTATTCCGTCAAGCTGTGTTTTCTAATGTTTCCCTACCTGAACCATGAAATTAGTTTCTGGAGATCTCTCTTAAGTCTTCTGCAGTTTCTTAGCATATCTTTGTAAACAGCAGAGGAAAGTAAACTTGTGAGGTCCGCTGAAACCTTTCTATTTCCACATGTTTCTCAAAATACTAATATAAAAATGAGATCACTTTTCCAAGATACCAAAACATGTGCATGTTTCAAACATCAAGTCTTTCCTACCCTCACTTTTTCTGTGCTACATAAATTCTTCAGAGTGACAGACAATACAGGGGAAAAGAAATGGAGTGGTACAGAACTCAGATAATTTGATTTGGAATGTATGTATTCTGATCACTTGCCCACTCATAGACCTTAATGTTTTTAATCTCATTCTGTAATTACATTCTCTACCAAACTTAAAATCTACTTGGTTTCTGAATTTCAATTTAAAAATTAAATTTTAAATCTAGACCTCTTTAAAACAATCTGTACTTGTCTGAGTTGTCTGAGGCTCTTCCTCTATAGACTTTTTTTAGCATTCACAAACTAAGAGAGATAAGCCTTATTCCTGCTATACAAATTTTTAAAAAATGAAGAAAAAGAATGTGCACCATGACATGTGAAATCAGGGAAAGACAAGCCAAGATGCTATGGTTCCCGCCTCCTGTACCTCATTAATTTCCTACATCACCTCCCTATTGGCTAAAAGAAACATGCCCGTAGCACAGTGTCAAAATTTTCACTACATTATCATGACTATTTTTGCTGTTAAAAATCTGCTTAGATGTAAATCATTTCATTGCTAGGCACCGGGTACCCCAGCACACTGCTGGTAACAAAACAACATCCTAGTGGTAATTTAATATACTATTCAAGCAAGAACTTTGGCAGCCTACCACATATAAGTTCATTTCCTCAATTACTATATAAGTCCCCCAAGTATTTTTTCAGTTCTGTAGCAATGGACAAAAACGGTGAGACTGCCTTCCTCAGCTAGAAAGTTCATATGCACTGTTACATGAGAAATTCCTAGCTAAAGTCTAGCACAATGAGTATACACAAGGCTTCACACACTTCTTCATGGGTGCTTATCCACCTTTTCTATTGTATAAGTGAAGTGACAATTATAATACTCTACTATAGCTTTGCAGGGAATTAAATAAAGAGCATGTCTTACAAATAAAGACTGATAAGGTTCTTTTTTCTTGATACCATCTCGAATGTTCAGTTTTAGACTACTAACGAGTTAGACAAGAATTGAGAGAAATAGAGGTGTAAGGAAATTTATGATCCTATCAACAGGCATTAGGAGGAAGTTGTTGAACTACCAATGACCATAATACACAGGAGGCAATGGTGGATGAAACTGGGAAAAAGATTTTAAATCTTTGTCCAGTAGCAATATCTTGCCTCTATGCAAGACAAAGCCTCCATCTGAATTCCAAGATGGAATTCAGGTCTGAGGCTAAGCCGGTAAGTCAAGCCAGCAGGTAAGGATGAGGCTGAGAACAGGGAGGTACAAGATGGGGAGCAAGAGCAATTGCAGCACTGCTGTAGAGTAGCTCAGGCAGGGGCCAAGCACAAGAGCTTCAGGTTTGAAGCGACCACCAAGTGAAGGAGGGGGAGCTCCCATCGAGGTTCCTTAGCATCAAACAACGCCTGGACAAGAAATCTTAGCAGTGAGCTGGCCTCTAACCAGATGAAAGGGGTCTTGACAGCCTGTCACTACAGGCAAGCTCAACAGTCACAAACAGACAATCTTATATCTGGGGAAAAAAAGGCAAGCCGGGTACTTGGTTTTGGGTGGAAAATTCATCTCAAGGCTTCACAAGTAAGCTCATATGAATCATGGAGGAGGGAATTTTAAACAGTCTTTTTTCAGTTGCCTCACTTAGGCTCTACTATTTCAGGCTGCTGGCCATTGTGAACTCTATTCCTGTAATACAATGATCCTTATGAATGAATAAACCATGAACTTCAGCATCTGCATTCAGATTCCTCTCCTGGTTCTGGCACTTAGCCACATCAACACTGAGTGCCTTTGTGTGAACTTACTCCTTACTACATAAGTAAACTGGATGAACAAAAATATGGAAGTTGGTTAATCTCTCCAGTATGCACCAAGGGGGCTAGAATCTATTTAGTTAAGTGATTAAGGGGTCAGCAGATAGTCATTTCTATTTAGATTTGTTTAAAAAACAAACAAACAAACTTGTTTTGAAAAAAATCATTACTATCGTAAAGATATTAATGAAATACTATTAAATATTTTAAACTCTCCATAAGAGGGTAAATTTTAATATTTGTGATGCAAACCTGTATTCACAAGTTGGATTTTGCAGTCTGAATTTGAAAGTTTAATTAAATGCTTGCTAAATTCTGTTTCTGATACTAAAGTGTGGCTTTTAACTTAAAATTTCTGTTTTCTGGGAAATGAAATCACTAAGAAAAAGTAATTTCATTTAGTAAACCATCAATCTCATTCATCTCATTGTGTCCACTAAGTTGGAAACGATTACACAAGGTGGTAAAAATCCCTTTTCCCTCTAAGTCATTCGAGGTTCATGCTTGTTTTCTCTAACACAGGATTTGATCACAGTAATGTAGGGATCAGTTTATATCAATGAATTACAGCAGTGATAAAGCTCTATGGGACTACCATGCACATACCATTTTTTCATTCATTGAAGTACCACTGTTGTCCAAAACTCCTCTTTGCCTCTTAGCATATTCTTTCACATGTTTGGATATGTGCTATGAAAACACACAAAGCTATTTCTGGTAACTACACAGTTATGCAACAAAAGAGTTTTGTAGCACTTCCATTGAAACACTTCCTCTTTCTTACTTATTCTGTACACACTATGGTAGTCAATTGTCAAGGTAACTCAGATCTCCTCAGATCAATGGTCTACTTTATTGGGGCCTCTCCAGCACAGAAGTTTCCTGATGCATCTCTTCACCCTTCCTTGGAGATCTGTAACAATTTCCTATAAATGTTTTACCACTACTTTTAGCTCCATCTTGTGTTTGTCACATTAGGTAACCCACATATGTAATTTTACTCAAAATACCACAACCTCTAACTAGATTGCCACATCACCTCCCATATTCTGAATTTGCTCTTAGGTAAATTGTATAGTCTGATACTCTTATACTAAATCATTTAACCAAGAACTAGTCACAGCTTTACTTCAAATGATTACTGTTTTGTTCTGAAGCATCACTTCATGTTCCCCACATTTTTACAAAGATTCTCTTAATAAAAGAGAGTGAATTTTCTTCCTCTCAGCAATGCTTTCTATCTGTTATTCACTTCAACAACTTTAAAAATTACCTATCCTTTAAACGTTGGCTAATCTCTCTCCCATCTTTCACTACCTATCCTTTTGCTAAAACAACACACATAAAACTGAATACTAAAATTACAAGACTACTTCCCTGCTAATTTCTTATACAGATACAGCCTGCCAGTTCTAGATGACTTTGGATCAGCCCCAAACAAAAGAAAATATTCTGGGTAGTATAATTCTGCATGGAACAATGTGATCTGTATAAAAAATCACTTACTGAATCACCAGCACCTCTTTCCACTCCTAGGAGATCTCCCATAGAAGCAATGCCTGAATTAGTGCAGAGTGATTTGTGGCTTTCCAGCTGTCATTCATTAATCCTTAGGAAGTACAATATACAATACAATAGTACTCAACCTGAGGTTGTAGTCTGCAATGTCTTAGGAAAAGGGTAATTTGCCTGCCGAATGTTCCTTAACCTTATTTCCAAACAATAACTGTAGCCCATTATTTCTCTAACCCCTTAAACACAGTTCACTCCTGATGAAATATTGTGTCAGTTGCACAGACCCATAAAGCAAGAAGGATAAGGAATTGCATCTGTGGAGCGTCTGGTGTATGAAACAAATGGCTGAGTTGAAGACAAGGGGTTTTACTCCAGTATTTTGCCATTCATGTCCCTCTGGCAAAGAGGAAAGCACAGGCAAGCCTGACAGCAGGGGCTAGACACGACCTGGGCACTCTGATTCACTGGCTTTGGCAGTTTACCATCTGGCTGACCTGTAAAGTTGTCCTGTTTTAGAAAGAGCAACGCTTAACTATAATTCACTGCTATCTGCCTTGTTTCCTTGACCAGAGACGGGAGAGGATGTTGTGACATGCAGGCCCCATTTGAGGATCCAAGAGCCTGGGGACCTACCTTTAGAGCGAGCCAAGGAGCTGCTTTCACAAAGCCAGTCAGAGAGACTGTGTAATGCCTGCTTCATCAAGGACTTCTGGCAAAATCTATGACAAGTTCAGCTCAGCCAAAAGCACTGCACCTTTAGACATGCACTGTAGCAGAACTTCAGTACACAGGGAAGTTTATTCTTTTTGGTGGGTTTCAGCCACCCCCAGCTTCCCAGAAATCTGAGAAGCCTGCATAGGGATTTTTTTAGCTCTATTACTCTCTTTACTTTACATGTTAATTAAATGCACATTAGGTACCTAAGAGTTTTTTTCACCTTTAACAGTTGATTTAGGCAGTAAATAAAGAGACTAGAGCAGGAGGTAAATGTGAAAGAAGAATCACAACAAATACTGGAGTTAAAAAAGCATAGCCATCATTTACTGTCTAGTAGGCACCATGACAACAATTATTTTAATGAAGGATTTGAAAAACAATACTTCAAGTATTTTTATGGTGAACTCCTCCCATGCTCAGGGGTTTTCATGCTTTTAGCTATTACATCTGTAACTAAAGCTAATTAGCAATTTATTTATCCCATGGTACATAAACATACTTTTGCAATAGTAAAAGTGAGTAAGGGTCAACAGTGAACACTGTAAGTTAGAACCATTTTTATGAGATTTTGTCATTCAGTGTTTTATCAAATACCTGCAGAGATTCTCATACTGAAACACTTCCCTGTTCCTTCTCCTTGCTTACATCACTGCTAACACACTCCTGTTACTTCTAAGCAACTTAATACAAGCTCAGCCAAAATACCAATTCATAGAATCATAGAATCATAGGGTAGGGGTTGGAAGGGACCTTTAGAGATCATCTAGTCCAACCCCCCTGCAGAAGCAGGTTCACCTAGATTAGGTCTCATAGGAACATGTCCAGGCAGGTCTTGAAGATCTCCAAGGAAGGAGACTCCACAACTCCTCTGGGCAGCCTGTGCCACTGCTCCCTCACCCTCATAGCGAAAAATTCAGGACAAAGGAAAGCTGACTTTAAAAATGGCTGCCCGAATTGCAAGGAAGCAGCAGATGCCACTAAATATAAAATGGAATAATAATGACCTGCAATTTGTAAGCAGCTTTTGATTTTGTAACATTTAGTAAAAACAGGTCTCCTTAGGAATGCATGTAGAGATTAAGATGCTTTTCATGATTATATCTTTACAAAAACTACATTAGAACTACATGTAGCTTGTTTCTTTTATTGTGTCCTAGTCTTAAAAATATATAAACACAAAGGGAAAAATATCTCTTATGCAAACTATTTCTGATTATTTAGCCACAGATTTGAAAGAAGATTAAATAGAACATAAACTTGTTGCTAAACTTATTTGGAAGATATAACTGATAAACATAAAAGCATACTGAAGGCATGTTAATGGTGATGAAATTATGTAGACCACTCTGTGTACATAGTTACTAATAATTTAAATTTGTCCATTTGAAACCAAGATATAATTATGCACTATTCTAGATTATATCTAAATACCTGTATAGTGAACAATAGACATACAGATGTTCCTAAAAGTTGAATCTGAGACATCAGAAAAAATATTTTTTATGTCCCTCTTTCAACCTACATCAATAGAATCTAATAATCATCACCATTTCTTAGGGGCTTTGTATGGAACTGAAGGTAATAAATACATAAAGAATGATATGTTCCTGTCAAAGGCAACCTGTAGACAACATGATGTGTGAGCAATACTTTTTGAAAGGTTAGTGAGTGCTTTTTTTCTTCTTTTAATAACTTACTTAAGGGTGGGATATTTTTCAAACTGTGCATTTCAATTAAACAGAGACTACTGCCATCACATCTATAAAATGAGCACCTGAGTTACCTGTATGGCTGTGAGGATATTGGCTAATGCCTGGCCATAGGTGTCATGACAGTGAACAGCAAGAGCAGTCAGAGGAATTTCTTTCATAACAGCTTCCAACATTCTTTTCATACTTCCAGGAGTCCCCACACCAATTGTGTCCCCCAGAGAGATTTCATAACAGCCCATACTGTACAGCCGCTTAGATACCTGATCAGAAACATAGAAACATGAAAAAGTCAAGATGAGAACAAGAACACACATTAAAAAGGACACACTTCTGTACAAGTTTCGGGTTTTCACTCACTGAGGTGGACCTATGGATCAGAAATCCTCCTTTCTTGAAAGCTGTTGCCTAAGAAGAATATGCCATAGATCTTCTTATTTTAAATTTATAGTTCTGCTTCTGTACATGGAATAACCAACCAAGCTAAATCCATCAAAAACTTGCTTTTCTCTCCCACAAAATCCAAATAAGCAAGATTTTATACCATAAATTACATTTCTGCCAAGCCCTTTCCCAACATTTTCCTCTCTCCGGGGATTTCCCAGCTGTTTGGTTTTCTCTATGCACTTTTCAGCTTATAAGTTGTGCAGGGTAAAGACCTGCCCTTTTATTTGCTTACTGCACGAAGCCAAGCACATGGCTGAACTAAGACAATAAATAACTAAGAAGCTGCCTGATCTTGCTTTCTCTTGGCACAGACTACATCTGAAGTTTTAACATGCTGTAGTTAATATTAATTTTGCCTGCTTTTCATGAAATCAAACATTAAAATACTAACAAAGCAAAACTTTAACTTAGTTAACATTCTAGTCTTTAAGTTTTAATTTTTTTTCTTCATACCAAACAAAGCTCTACCCAAATAGCTCTTATTTATGTAAGTAGAGCACTAAATGTTTCTGGAATTACATTTTTAAGGAGTTCTTTGTGTGAGTAAAAGATCTGAAGTCTAGCTTAATAATGTTTGTATGGAGAGAGACATATGCTTGGAAGCAAAAAATTATGTCTGCACCAAAAGCATTGCTTTAGAAATTGAAAGAAGTATCTTCCCATCGTAGTTTTGTTCAATTTATATGGAAAGGGTTTCCACTTATTTTCAGTTGCTGAATATGTTTGTCCCTTTTAGTGTTACCCACCATGCATCAGCAACCCTGAAAGACCACTACACTTGAACAGAATCTCAATCTGGTAATTAACTGTATAGAAATGAAAAAAATACAACTCTTTTCCAAGTAATCTTCTGTTGCACAGCACTCTGCTGTTAAAGCAATTCTAGGTCTTCATCAGTGGGATTCCTGTGAATATGTCTGAGGAAGCTGACAAAGTGCTGCACCAGCAGTCTCGGAAGTACTGCATTAATATTGCTGTTCACTTAATTCAAAGAACAGCTGAAAAAGAACTTCAAGTAGTCTGAATCATTCTCCTTAAACTTTGGAACTACCTATTGCAAAGGTAGTAAAACTCATTGTGCTAACGTCAAAGAGCCCCCGGTTTGCATCAACATAAATTCAATGTACACTTTAGGAAAAGGACGTTCACCGGGTTGCAAAAAAGATTATATGTTGCAGCATATTTTTAGATCATCAACACAGGCCAGATGTTTTCACTGCCCAACTGTTGTGAGGAAAAAAAAAAGATCATCTGCAGTTAGTGGTAGATTACCTCTAGCTAATCCCCAAACTTCAGGTTTTGCTTACTATCAGGGTAAAAGAAGCAGACTGCAATTTTTTTCTCTTGTTCTTTTCAACTCACGATGAGCATTTTAGTGATGACAAAGAGATCATGTAAACTTCTGCAAATCATGTTGCATTCACTTCTTTCCCATGCTCAGTCCTTAGGTCTTTTAGCTTCTGAAAATAAAGTTCTGAAAGATGAAATAAGAGAGGTGGGAACTCTGCTAACAAGCTGAGCATCATCACTGATTTGTCATGATCTAACCTTAAATTGACCCTTAAAAAGATATCTATATTTAATTTCAAGAAGAATATGCACACTTGGAAGCTGAATGTGAGTTTTTCATCTCGGATTTTCTATTCTTCCATAGTAGGAGGCAGCACACTAGTTACAGTTCTGTAAGTTTTCAATGTGGATTTTTGGGAGGACGGTGGGGGAGAAAAGAACACACTATTTTGTCAGTGTAATCAGAATGTGATTATGAGCTTGCAGTTATGTTGATTGAACAGGGTTGTGTTCTGCACCACTGAGCTGTTTTACTATGTATGAGTCTTACGCTACTCCCCTTGGGAGCACTTTCCTGACACCAAGCATTGATCAAAATGGGAGCTGGTGACCCAACAGTGCAACCCCTTAGGCATGTGAACAATCCTACTGCTGGAAATAATATCTGAAAGTATACTCTTAAACTGAATACAAAAGGCCATAATTGAGTTATAGATGACTTTAAGCAAATAATAACACAATGCAGTCCTTATGCTGTCAGTGAAACTTTGTAATAATTCAACAGCATTCAAATAAGAATAGACACATTTTCTGTACTCTGATCAGCCTGTATGCTGGATAATACTTAGATGAATTCACAGCTCTAGGTTAAAAGGAAGATAAGAAGAGAGAGATGCAGGCAGAAAGTTGAAAACAGCCAAGTATATGACTGGATATATGAATGGATAACACAAATCGCTTCAAGGTTTCAAGGATGTTATATAGTGCTTCCAACAACTTTCAAGACTTATTTTCCTAAGGCTGAAATTCACAAACCACAGATGATAAATGGGTAAACAGTGACTCCATTTCAAGGAAAAGCAGCATGAAAAGGACCATGCAGTTTATTTTAATAGATGAAATATGTGGTGGGTTTTTTGTTAAATAAAGAACCATGTGGATATACCAGATGGATTTGAGAAGTCTGAAGGCATCTGAAATTTGCACTCTCTAGATAAGTATATGCAAAACAGTTAGATCTCTAGACAGAAATACATATAGTTTGGTTAATGAGGTACCTCTCCTAATTGGCTTTGCTTCAGTTAAAAAACCTTTTCCTTTAAAAAAAAAAAAAGACCCAAAACTAAAATAGGTCACTGTCACTGACTGCAAAAGAAATAGTCTTAACTTTTTAATCATAGCTGCTGACTGCAATGCACGATCAAGGGAGTCACACACTCCTGTCCCAAGAAAGATGATGACCAGAGAGGCAGCTCGGAAAGGATTTAGCAACGCAGAGAGTAATTTTGTTAATTCTGATTAAGCAAAGGATGAGTGCAAGTGTTCATGTAAAAGCCATTAACAGCTAATCAGGTGCTTCTATATAATCATCAGTGCTTGCTGAAATCAGGGCCTCAATAACTGATGATGCAGCTTTTCTTCTTAAACACAGACAACAGTGTACAGGTACACAAGAAGACACTTTCTAGGATGAAGACAGAAAATAAAGTATCCATGTGAGTAAAAGTTTGCAGGTTTGGAACATTAAGTAGCACTCCCACTGGCAAATTGAAAAGGAGCTCTTCTGTGCAAGGGGAGTAGTTAAAAAACAAGCAACACATGGAAAGAAGCCTGTTGGGGAACATGATATTGCAGTAAGCAATTTACCAACAGCACAGCTGAATCTGTCATCACCGCTCTAACTAAAGCTGTGTCACTTCTAACTTTCACTTCATACTAAACCAAATTAATTTTGAAATACTGAGTACCTTCCAATTTAGCTGTTTGTTTCAAAGACTGTGAGTATATGCGGCTGCTGTGGAAGAAGTATTATCACAAGTTCCATCTGGAATGTATACCAGAAGAAGACGCAGGAAAACAGGACCTGAAAGCCACACACGCAGAACACAAATGATGACAAATGTTGGCTAGCTGCTAGTGCTACAAAGGCAAAAAAAACCAAAACCAGTTTGGAGATTCTGTTAGATCACTAAAGTAGATGATTAAGCCTAACAGCAAAGACAAGCCTTTCTCTAGGTGGAAGGCCAGCAAGTTTTGCCTTGCACCCCTTGAATTCTCTCCACTTTCTTCTCTACTGTCCATTTCAGCTCAGATGCTCTCTTTGCCTTCCTGCAGAATTTCACACTTGTGTTTCACTCATCTTTCTCTGCTGGAAAAAAAAAAAAGCTAGACTAAGACATTGTCTTCCTTCTCCTTTATCCTAAATGGGAAAAGAGGGCAGGGAGGAAGGTGCAGCTTCTTTCACCTTAGCAGTAGAGCAAGTTAAGTAGCAGGAAATCATGTTGGTGATGAGTTTTGGTTCACATATTGATCACATGACACTCACCAGAAACGTAATGTTGTAGCAGTGGCTCTACCAGTTGACAGTACGCTTATGCCGGCATAAAATGGATTTAAAAGCAGATGCCCTTTCCAAGACGTGCCAGAAATCACCTCACACAACACAGTCTACTGACATATGTGCCGGAGCCCGTTTCCTTAAGCATTTCCTTCCCCTCTTGTTGGAGGTGATGATAGCGTATAGCATTTTTCCTCACAATTCATAACAAACAAACACAGTATCTTCCTTAGATTTCCTTAGATTTGACTGCATATGTTTCAGAGAGATTATGCACCCAGTTTTGGTATTAGCTCTGTTTTGCATTTGCATTCCTTAAATTTTATCCATTAAAGATCTTTTTAGGGTTACGTACAGAACATTACTTATAGACATTTTTTAAAATGTATTTTTGGTTCATTAAAAAGACAAGCCAGAAATTCACTCTTACTTCTGCCACTTTAGCTGGTATGATGTTTCCTTCATATGGGCATCCCAATGCACATGACACATACCTGCATTAAAAAAAGCACACAAAGATACTTCTGGTTTATATGTGCATATGAGTATCCATCCAGAAAAAAAAAAAGGGTTAAATATAATTTTGAATAGTTAAGCCAGTCAATGTGGAAGAAATATCTGAATGAAAAGTTAAAATTACATCAGATGAAAATACCAGGTTTATCAATTTTCTTTTTAAATCACAGAATGGAGATTTCTGCTCAATATATGTCACAGTAAAGGACTGGCAATGCAGCCAAGCTAATGCTGCTGCAGGAAACTTCAATTTTTCTTTTTATTTCCTTCCAAAATTGCAGAAGTCTGCTCAAGTTTTGCCTTGCCTGGCCTATACAAGATAGAGGAAGATACAAATTTCTGCCTTGTGCCAGCTAACTGGATCACAGAGAGTAACACAGAGACACACAATCTTAGAACAACCCACCATCTCATAAGTCATTAGAATTAATTTCACCCTCTATCTGTGTACTGGCATTTCCTTCTCAGTGCTGCTGAAGAATTATAGCTTCATTGCAAGCTGCACTTTAGGTATGCCTTAAAACAAGAAGAAACTGAGAAGCCAGACTGTGACTCTCAGCAGCAATCAGTTCCTCAAAGCACAAAAACTGAAATCCACAACCATGTCTCCATTGTTCAGTCTTAATGCTGTGTTAGTGTAGAGTTTGGTTTAAATTTCCTTTTTTTTAATGACAATTAAGAGCCATGAAATTCTAATTAAACTTCTAATTGTTTATCTTAAATGTATTAGGAATAGGATTAAACCAACCAGAAACAGCCATTCAAAATCAAAATAAGTGTGGCTGTAGAGGGATTTACAAGAGATTCAGAGACAGGCAGAGCCCCAGTCCCAGTGGGAGGTTGCTCAACTGCTTAATAGAAGAACAAAAGCCTTCATCAATCCCCCATCATTCTCTTTCCCTCCACACTGAAGGATATAATGTAAAATTATACACTGTATATTGCAAAAAGGATTGAACAAATGCCAGTTTCTATGTAGCCACAGTCCATAGGGTAAAGGATGTATTGTTTCTTTGCAGCTGAAAGAGAAACTGATTGATAGAATGTGAAATTAGGATGAGTAACAGGCAAAAACAAATTGTGAAAAACTCAACATTTTAATGTGTAGAACGTATTCTATCTCTTATATGAAGGTATGATGTTGCCATGCTGGAAGCAATGGTAAAATTGAAGCAAACTTTGAACCTAAAAAGAACTTGATTAGCCCTTACAAAGAAATGGAAATGAACTTTTTTTTTCCACAAAAGTGGTTGGGTCCATTACATCCTGCTCACAATTTTAGTCCAGATGCCTACTAGGCATGATTTCAGTTATCTGTATATCATTATGAAAACCATGTTTTTGAAACTTGGCCATAGACTTCATTAAATAACACCCCCAATTTGGATGTCACTGTTTAAATTTCAAAATTGCAAATTTTCTTATCTACATTAAAGATAAAAAAAGTAGCTACTGTTAACAGTTAAACGCTGCCCTGCTTTTCAGTGACACATAACTCCAAACCAATTCAGGATCATTTCCTTAATTTTTTTACGCATATACAGTTCTTCAAATGAAACCAAGCATGAAAAATTTCAGGCCCAAAGGACTGCTTTTTACATAATACTACAGTCTCTAGAGCTAGCAAATGCACAGACTTTTACTATAATTATTTTGCAACATCAGCCACAGCCAGCACTTATTACGAACTAAGAACAGTATTAAATACAAAGTAAATGCAAAACATACACTACATGTGCACATGTTCCCTTTAATTACATATATCCTTACATGTTCCTAACAGCTACCTATGTTAGATCAAGAAGACATGCATTTAGTAGGGATAATGTGGTGTGAATGACATCTGGAATGGAGTAGGGCAAACAAAAGTAAAAGCAGGCAAAAAGGTATCTGGAGAACAAGGGAATACTCCCTGTGGTTCACACCAGTGAGCAGAAACTCGGCTGAGCTCATATGATTCAGCTGTGCCTGCTGGGGTATGAAAGTATGCGGGGACCTGAGGAATCTGCCTACTACAATGTACAAATCTGTTTGAGATTATGAACTTTCCGCACACTTACACCATTGAGACTAGACTGACATTTTAAGCTGGGAAAATATGATACATATAATCTATTTGGGCATCTGATATTCAATGTTAAACTGGATAAAATAAGGGTTACTGAAGGAATTTTACAAGAACTGTCTACCAGAGAGAGAACAAAGTCCTGTGCAGAATGAAAGGACTTTTTTTCATTAGAGTTCAGCAAGGATGAGCCTGGCAGAATTTTACCTATTTTCACTTAATGAATTGACAAAGTACAGATGCGGTGATAACACTGAATTTCTTGGTATTGTCAATACATAAAAAAAGTATTGGGATTCCATGGAGAAAGAAGAGGAAAAAAGAAATGAAACTCAGCTGCTGGCAATAACAAAGTGAAATGCTTAAAATGAGACTGTAAAAGAGTAAAATGCCCTCTAAAGTATATCAGGATAAGTATTTTTAATAGAGGACATAAAATATTAATTCCATTTGACAAGGTCAATGAAAATGAGAGATACAATTTAAGTAACACAAGCTGGAAGAGCTGCAGGAAAGAGCTGAGTATAGCTAGCAAGGGTATAGGGAGCCCAGCATACAAAATGAAACAAAAGAGTGAAGATTAGCATGTGTCTGGTCTGAGTATTTGCCAAGACATCTAAACTTAAAGCAGCACTATGTGGGATGCTTTGTAATTGCACTTGTGTGGTTCCAAATTAATAAGCTTATGTGAGAGGAAATGGGGTTCAATAGGAAGGTAGATCTGTTATCTACAGACATATTTAGCTGCTATCTTTTTGGGTTTTGTGTATGAAATTACCCATAAGTCATTAAAAGCACAAGAGAATCCATCCAAAGTAGAGTCCAAGACCTCCACCCACACTCCTCCAAAACGAGAGACAATGTTGAAGAACATGCTGAAAAACTGCTTAGAAAGAAGAAAATTACAATACAGGGCCACAGAAAGGAAGAAAATACACAAATTTAAAGAAGAGTCCAGTCAACTGCAACAAACTCTACTGACGAGTCAAGAAGAACGAGCATAGACTACTGTTTCTGAGATCTTGTCATCAGGGAGTTTGGTGAGAGCTGTTCCAGTTGTAAGCAAGGAACAGAAGCCAAAGTGTAGGAGTTATAGGAGGGAATCATAGAAGACAGTCTCCAGACAGTAATTATAAACAGCGCCTTCAATGAGCTTAGGAATGAAGAAGAGATAGGCGATGAGATATGATATGAAGAACCAAGGAAGGTCAAAGTTGCAATTTTTAAGAGGCAAATGCTTGCTTATATTGCAGTGGAAAAGAGCCAGAGGACTGTGAGAGGTTAAGAAAGAGAATAAGGGAGGGTAGAAATAAGAGGAAGAACAGAACGTGGGGTCACTGGGCCAAGTGGAAAGGGTACAGATAGAAAGTAGACAAGAAACTCCTGCTGCTGTGACAGTGGAGGAGAATGGGAAAGGATTAGGGGAGGGAAGGGAAAATGACAGGAGGAAGAGCATACTGTATCTGTTTTGCTTTAGGAGAAAAAGCAAGATCCTATATGAAGAAGCAGAGGAGAAAAGGGAAGAGTTTGAGCAATGAGTTACAGAGGCAACTGGGATTTAATTTGGGGATTCAATTAAGTTGGAGAATACAGCTGTTTTCCAAAAAGATGGCAGGACTGAAAGAAAAAAAAAAAAGATTTCGTAAAGAAAAGACTGTCTTGGTCTCACAATATTCACCAGAGACACTTCACAGTATGAGAGCAGAAGCAAATATCTGAGAATTCACAAAGCAGAATCTGCAATGGAAGTGTTTAATTCTAAGTATGTGCTTAAATCTTTGCTGAATCAAGGACAGGCGTTTTAGTAGCTTAAGTACATCTTCAGTATGCAATCAAGAACTGAGTCCATGCCACCAGAGGTGGGAAGGACCTGCAGTAACTGAATGTATCTATAAAGCTGCTTTAGGAACACACAAGTAAATGCTGTTTTGCTCACCCAGGTTCTATGAAATCAGAGTAAATGCTGTTTTGCTCACCCAGGTTCTATGAAATCAGAATTCTTCCCTTTAATAAAACGGGATAAAACGTTCTCTACTTGTTTCACCTGGCAGTTTCCACAATGTCTTGCCTGTTCCACAGATTTCACCGCAGGTTAGTGTCATTTGGTCTTCTCTTAAATTGTTTTCTATGCAGGTAAAAACCATTTTTAAAAATAAACCCTAACAACTTTAGTGTGTAATATTTTGGACAAAAATGCTGAACAGCCTCTGGGGATGGGGAGGGAGAAGGAAGAGGAAGAGAGTTTTCAATTTCTTCCAGTAAGCCAAAACCAAATTGCAATGTCCCACAAATGGTACAGACAGTATAAGGTCCCCACTATCAAGGTTGCTACGAATGCTGATAATCACCACATTAGCCCAATGACTGTGATGTGCAGGACGTAAAACCACAAACAAGGTAAATGAGCAAAATTTTCCGAACCAAAGTGTGTTAAAAGGAAAACGGATCCAAGCAGAAACTGAACTCCATGTTGTAATCAGCCCTTTGTCAGCTTGTTTCAGCAAGAGTTCCAGAGCCAGATCCACAGCTGCTACCACAGCTGGAAGCACGAAGCCTCCTGAGAAGCCAGTTGCAGACTCAGATGCTGCTGTTTCCTGTTTATTATTATAGTGTAAGTTCGCATATAATTTACCATGTTCACTGCAGATGTATTTATTTTTATTGGATGTTCGTGCTATGGCTTGTATATGCCTATCATTTGGTGGATTCATAATACTAAGGTTGATATATTGTGTCTCTTTGCAAAGGAAGCCATTTGTTAAAAACAGGCAATCTTTACTATAAGGAGAGGGGAAATACAAAGAAGAGAAAAGGGAAAAAAGACTCTTCCAGAAACAGAATCTCTAAGCCAAGTCCAAAATGTGTAAAGAAGGCCAGGACATTTTTTCCACATTTGACTTTAAAAAACAACTTCTCCACGTATTTAGTGCCCAGTTGCAAATAATACACATGCTATTCAAAGTGAATCCTACAGTAATAACATTTGTTACTATTTTCAGAATGTCCAGAAATCACCGTTAAATTTTGAACTATGGTCTTGAAATTAACTTCCTCTCCAAACAAAACCATTACTAAAATGACAGCTCACTTAACCACTTTTAATAACAATATCAAATCATCCATGGAGGAATCAATAACATACCAGCAAAGACATTGTATTGTTACCTTGCAGCTTCATACTAACATTTGAAGTCTGAGGTTACGCTATCCTGTAAGAAGAACTGGGGATCATTTTTACTTCCCACAGGTACCCCTCTTTTTCTTTTTCTTTTTCTTTTTTTTTTTAAAGGCAGCTTTTCTGGCCTACTAATAATACTGCAGGCACAAAAGAAAAAAAAAAGAGTAAAAGTTGGTATAAGGTTATTTCTGAAGAAGAGCTATCCTCTTACATAATGCAATCATTCAGTATGATAAAGTTAGTACAATGGCTCCTACATCCTTTTCTTAACCTGTCCCCAGTACTGAGAAATGTCCCGACACCCCAGTAATTTCAAGCTCCTCAAACATCTCCAGAGAACTGTGACCAGCTGGCTTAATATTCTGCAACCCTGTGGATATTTTTACTATTTACATACTAAAATGTGTTGCTTCCATGTCTATTAGATGTTCCTCTAGATTTTGTTGTTCCCATAATCTCAAATATAGGCTCACTTATAATGACATGAAGGTGTTAAATTGGTTTTACTATCTAAAAAAGTAATAACAGTATAAATCATTCTATTATCAATATACTTAAGACTATGCTAAACTACACAGTGTAGCCTAAAAATGAGGGCTTAAAACAATGTGAAAACAAGACCTGCTTGGATCCGTTCCTGTGCGACCTGATCTAGGTGGACCAGCTTCTGCAGGGGGATTGGACTAGATGAGCAATGTGCCCTCGTGGCCAAGAAGGCCAATGGCATCCTGGGATGCATCAAGAAGAGTGTGGCCAGCAGGTCAAGGGAGGTTCTTCTCCCCCTCTACTCTGCCCTGGTGAAGCCTCATCTGGAATACTGTGTCCAGTTCTGGGCTCTTCAGCTCAAGAGGGACAGGGAACTGCTGGAGAGAGTCCAGCACAGGGCCACCACCATGATCAAGGGTATAGAACATCTTTCATATGAGGAAAGACTGCAGGAACTGGGGCTGTTTAGTCTGGAGGAGACTGAGGGGAGATCTTATTCACATTTATAAATATCTAAAGGTGAGTTTCAGGAGGTTGGGACATCCCTCATTTCTATAGTAGATAGTAACAAGACAAGGGGTAATGGGACAAAGCTGGAACACAAAAAGTTCCACTTAAACATAAGAAAAAACTATTTCACCGTGAGAGTGAGGGAGCCCTGGCACAGGCTGCCCAGAGGGGTTGTGGAGTCTCCTTCCTTGGAGGTCTTCAAGACCCACCTGGACATGTTCCTATGCGACCTGTTCTAGGTGACCCTGCTTCTGCAGGGGGGTTGGACTAGATGATGTCTAAAGGTCCCTTCCAACCCCTACCATTCTATGATTCTACGATTCTATGATCTCTAAAGGTTCCTTCCAGCCCCTACCATTCTGCGATTCTATGATTCTAAATATTCCAGAATACAAAAACATAGGAGTTCAAAGTTTCTGTCTGTATTCATAAAACATACACAGTTTTAAACTCTATTGATTTACCTGTGGTACTTCAAATTAGGTATATAAAATATAGTATTGTGAGGACATCCTTACATTCTTAAGGTATTTAGGATGAATTGTAAAAAAGAATTTAAAAAATAACACTATTGAAGGGAATGATACAGATTTGATTGTCTTGAAAAACAGAAGTTTCACATAATCAAGATGTTTCTTTATAAACAAATCAGATTTCATTATTAGTTTCCAAAATTACTTGTTATAAAGTACATTAAATAAAACTGACATGTTCTTATCCATGTTTTGGATTTTTTTTCCAAATAAATCCAAATACTGTTGGAACAAGATAAATATTACTAAAAATCCGTTCTTTTTCTTTAATTTTTCACTACTTTGTACCTTACCTTGTGTATTAGCCTCAAAGTGAAACCATAATAATTTCCTACAATCAACAAGATTTATATATGTTGTAACCTGTACCTTTTATTATAACATAAAAGCTAAGAACAATAACATTGCATACAATCATTTGTTTGGTATCTATTTGTCATAGTAAAAAAATATTGCTGTATTTCAAGCATATCAACCAGGATTTGAATTTTATACAAACACAGATGCAAGCCAAATATTGATACATTTCAATATACTTGGTGAACTTCACCATACTGCTCATTCTTAAAAGATAGAGGACTATAAACAGAGGAATTACATACATCAGTTTAGAATTAATGTGTGATTACATATGCTTTAATTTATGAAGCTGCAGCTTTGTAAGAAAATGCTTCTAGAGTTATTTTACAGCAAACGTTTGCATTTGTTTTGCCAACACTGAACCTCTAAACATTTGCATATTATTCACATTTGCACATGCAAATAGTCCAAATGGCTTGAAAAGGGCCATTCACATTAAAAATTTTCAGGACTGGGACATTTCATTTTTTAATATATCAGCTTGGAAGAATCTAGATTAATCAGAATTTGCTTAACATTTGCTTCATATGTACATTAAAAATACATTTAAATTAAAACAGTCCCAAGTGACTACTTGCAATTACCATTTGCCACAGCGTTTCATCAATCTTGGCTGCTAGGCCTCATTTTTAATCATTGACAAATATGTGATATTTTTAATAGTACCTATATTCTACATCAAAAAAATTCATACTAAAGCCAGCATTACTCTTGTGTCATTTCACACGCAAAACGCGCATAGTAGTAATTAGCTGACCACATAGTTTATAACTGATTTGGCTCAGTGTCTTCACAGAATGTGTCCCAGATGTTATTGTAAAGTTTTTATGCATGTACAAAAAAATAAAAATAAACCCCCCTTTATGATGCTAATAAAGAGTCTCACTTCTAAGACCATACGCAAGATTTCAATTATTCATAAACATTCGAACTAATTTAGTAAACATTTAGAAAACTGTATACTGTGCTACAGATTTTAAATGTGACAGCTGACAACATAAATTTTCTGGATGATGACTGAGTCAATGTTAGTGCAGCTGTAGCAACAGTAAGACATGCAAAAGCTTCAAGTTTAGTTTCAACTGTTTGAGTGCATTTTTCATAAGATTCAAGGATTGCCAATGATTTATGCTCACTACATAAATTCTAAATTGCCAGTAAAAATAGGAAGTAAAATTTGAACCCCTTAAAATTAGTTTTGGAAGTATTTTTCAACTACACAAATAAGGGCAAGGCACTAAATTATCCATTTCCTGCAAATAAATAACACTTTAAATAATAATAGTGCTTTATAAAGCAAACAATCTCTATATTGAAATTAACATAAATAGTTTATGCATATTAATATTTTTATTACCTAAGTAATTCAAGCAAATTATTTAGCCTATAAAACTTATATTAGAAGCCAAAATGTGTGGTCCTAGGAGCTTGCTTGAGCAAAGGCTGTAGGTTTTGGCCTCGATTCTTTAAAAGTAGCCAGTCTCTAAAAGGGTGATTAAAAAGAAAACGTCCATTCTCACTGCAGAGAGTACAAATCTTTGTTCATGTAGTCCACAGCTTCATTTTGTGTTACCTTGCAGCACAAACCTTATTAATACATTTCTTATATCTATTGTCATTTACAGAAACTACAAGGTCTAACTAGCCTATGCACAGACTATGCATTTATGCTCCTTAGCCTATGCACAGGCAGGACAGGATTCATCTGTTCTAACTTCTGATATCAAAAATAAACATCTACAGCCTATGTCTTAGAAAGGCAATCTACAGGATGACTAATACAGGATGGGACCCAAGCTCCTTTGCAGACAAAAGGATGGTTCATCACAGAGTGGTTCATCTTACCCTAAAGAGAGTACTATGAAAAGCACATAGGATAAATCATAGCCTGAAGGATGCCTATTTCCCTCTAGTAACTACAAGCAGATTTAGGATGACAAGCTCAGACTTGTTGTGTGGTCATGCTCAAATTTTCCTCATGCTGCAACGAGAGTTCTAAACAATATATAATCATTTTGAGTAAACAGAAGCCACAAAACAAAATAAAACCTGAAACTAATCTTCTCAAAATTAAATAACAATCCGTCAAACAATGAGCACCAATTCTAAATACTGAATGCCAATGAATGAATTATGCAGCAACCCATCTTTTCATTTCAAAAATTCTGGGTTTGAGGTCATTCAACAGAAACTCACTACTTTCAGTTTCTGAAACTGTCAGTTTCTGCCCCCGTTTGACTTCACTATATGATATAAAACATAAAGAACAACTTGTCACAAAGCCTTGCCTACTTCAGCATTTAGAGAATTTTGCATGGAATTGGGATACAAAAATGCTATGCATTTTACCTGTCACTAAAAATAGCTGCTTTAGTAGCAGCTATAAATGAGGCCATAAATCAAGACCATAAATTGCAGGCTTTGATAGCGAATTCTTTTTTTATTATTTCCAGGAAAAAGTCACCTTGATTGCATTGAATCTTGCTATGAAATTTCTGGTTTAATTTTACTTTCTGATTATCTTTCCCACATCTTTTTTCATCAAGGAAGAGAAGTCCTGTGTTTTATATTGTTAAATACAATGTAAAACTCCACAATTTTTTTAAATGTACTGCAATATTTCAGAACTAATGAACCACTTTCATTCAAGTCCTGACAAATTCCCCGTAGTGGTGCAGGCTTTTGTTTCATACTAGCACTACAGAAAACTTTGGTTTACCCTTCTAGAATTAAGCTGGAAATGACAGTCTGCTTTCCTAATCTTTCCACTCACAAACAGCTGAAATATTGTAAACAGATTTCTTTACTTCCTGGATTACAAAATCAAAACTGATGTTTCTTCTTTATTCAAAAGTTTTAAGTCTACCTTCTAGAGCTTTGTTCAACTGCTAAGAGATCTAGCATTAAAAAAAAAGTCCGAGTCCTGCATTTCTATTTTCATGCTCCTGCTATTATTTCTCTGGTCTTCAGAACTCTACTCAACAAAAGACAATACACTGGAGCTGAAAAAAAAAAAGTACTTTAGTAGATGGATACTAAACAATCGTTTTTTTTCAATACTTCTGAGTAATCATTCTGACTCAGATTCCTGTAACTCTGCAACCCATGAGGAGTGCCTCTGAAGGAGTATGAACATACAGGAACAAGACTCAGTGTATCACAAAATTTGGTAATTATTTTCTTAAAAACATATTTGTCTAGACTTTGATCCATAGCATTTTATTTCTCATTAATTACTCTTTTGCCTCCTCAAAATCTCTCAGGTAGGGATTTTTCAAAAGAGCACTCAAAGTCCAAACAGGTTGTATTAACTAGTTCTCTTTTATCTTCTTACTAGTATGCTCAAAACTTTCTTTTCAGTATTTGTATATTCTGAAATTCATGTACAATTGATGTTTCAGATACTCAGAATTATTACCTCAGTTAGGATCTTTTTCTTTATGAAATAAGGCTCAGCAGATTTTTAGCAGATTAGTTACTTTATTATTGAGTTCTATTAGATCCCTGTGGACAAATATCAGACAATCTTCTCCTAAAATTCTGTATTTGCTGCGGCATAACATTAGTCCTGCATCTTATCCCCCGATTCCTCAACCTATAATTTTCGTTGGATAAATTAGTTCCCAAGCTAACATCCTGTTATGAAAATAGCTGTAACACAAACATAAATGTAGTTTCTCTTCAGTCTAATTTCGTTTGTTACTCAGTTATTATTCCACAAAACAAATAATTGTGGCAACAGTTTCCTACGTTTCCTAGACATGTAAGCCTAAGGAAGAAAGCTACGGAGTGAACTTACATCATTTTCATTCCTGACTTTGCCATCTGTTCCCTTTGTAGCCTATATGACATTATGCAGACACAGAATCACAGAATGGTAGGGGTTGGAAGGGACCTCTAGAGATCATCTAGTGCAACCCCCCTGCAGAAGCAGGTCCACATAGATGAGGTCAAAAAGGAACGCGTCCAGGCAGGTTTTGAAAACTTCCAGAGGAGGAGACTCCACACGCTCCCTGTGCCAGGGATCCCTCACCTGAACAGTAAAATAGATTTTTTATGTTTAAATGGAAGTTTTTGTGTTCCAGTTGCATCCCATTATCCATTTTCCTATCACTAGATATGATAGAAAAAGGGATGCCCCAACCTTTTGATATACACCATTTAGATTTGTGTAAATATTAATGAGATCCCTCTTCAGTCTCCTCTTCCCACAGTCTTTCCTCTTAAGGAAGATGTTCCAGACCCCTGGTCATCTTGGTGGCTCTGCACTGGACTCGCTCCAGAAGTTCTCTGTCCCTCTTGAGCTGGGGAGCCCAGAACTGGACACAGGACTCCAGATGAGGCCTCACCATGGCACAGTAGAGGGGGAGAAGAACCTCCCTTGACCTGCTGGCCACACTCTTCTTGATGCATCCCAAGATGCCATTGGCCTTCTTAGCCATGAAGGGAACATTGCTGGCTCATATTTAGTTTATTATCAACCAGGACTCCCAGGTCTCTCTCTGCAGAGCTGCTCTCCAGCAGGTCAATCCTCAGCCTGTACTGGTGCATGAGGTTGTTCCTTCCCAGGTGCAGAACTCTTGTTGAACCTCATGATGTTCCTCTCTGCCCAACTCTCAAGCCGGTTGAGATCTCGCTGAATGGCAGCACAGCCTGCTGGGGAATCAGCCAGTTCTCCCAGTTTGGTGTCGTCAACTTGCTGAGGGTACACTCTGTCCCCTCATCCAGGTTATTGATGAAGATGTTGAACAAGACTGGCCCCAGAACCGATCCCTGTGGAACTCCACTGGCCACAGGCCTCCAACTTGATTCTGAGCCATTAATCACCACCCTCTGGGCTCTGTCATTCAGCCAGCTCTCGATCCACCTCACCGTCCACTCATCCAAACCACACTTAGAGCTTTCTGATGAGGATGTTATGAGAGATAGTGTCAAAAGCCTTGCTGAAGTCAAGGTACATGACTTCCACTGCCCTCCCCTCAGTCCACTGATGAAGCGTTGCGTAACATATTGCACCTGGTACCACAGATTTAATAAAATTGGTTGTACATTTGAAATCTGCCTAGGTTTTAGTATTGAAGTGAAATGACAGGTCTTCGTACTGGATGCACAAAGAAGCACTTTTAAAACATAATCTGATTGTATTTACTCTGAGTTCAACTGTCTCATTTCACTTCATCTCAGTATTGCAATTTTTTTCTATTTCTTTCATTACCTGGTTCTTGATACTCCTTTGTATCTCCTTGATTTGTTTTCTTTCTTTTTATTCTAATTATAAGTGTTTGTGTGTGTGTGTGTTTGTGTGTTCTCTGCTTCTGTTTGACCATTTTCTATCTCCTACTTCTTCCTCTCTGTGTGCCTTCCCATCCTGCTGCTTTTAATTTTTTTCTGCTGTGTGAAGACAAAAAAAACCCCAACCCTGTCACACAGTTCATCAGATAGTAGACAGTAAATGTATGGGAATGTTGTAGAATCCTATCATGGGAACAGTCATTTCCATCATGTCAATGTATCAGTGCCAGAATAACTGCTACTGGCGTATTACAAAGGCCTTAGACCTACAATCTGTGGGAGAAAAAAGCAGCAGGTTGCCACTTTCTTAAACATGTGAAAACTAGTGCACAGAAAAGCAGTTAACATTTTAAGCTCCAACAAGAATTTAGAGTACTCCACAGAGGCTTCCACGTCACTTGCTGTTTACATCTTCTGGACCAGTTGCAAAGTCGATTTGTTGAAACCTATAGCTATCCAAAGACATATACAATGCATAGGCTCTGAGGATTCCCCTGCTGGTTCTGTTGTGCCATTTGGTTGAATTCTGTTAATGAAATATAGGAATATGAAACCAAAAATACTGCTTGACGTCCAGACATCCGAGAAAACAAAAGTTTTGTGAAAAAATGTTCACCAGTGCCTCAGGTTTGTTACTGTATGCATGTTGTCTTTTCTAAATTGACTGTCTGTTCCCTTATCCACAACTATCTGGGGCCTAAAATTCAGGCATCCCTGAGCTTGATCTTCCTGGAGAATTCAAGTTGCTGGTCAGGTTCTCAGACCAAATTTAGTTTCAGAAAAATGTGGCAAACGGTGGTGGCAGTAACTGTTCTAATGCCAGACCTCTTACAAGAGAAGTTGCTCAGGAGGACAAACCCTGACTCTACCTAACAGATTAGCAGCCAGGTAGAGTATATAAACTCTGATAAAAGTTACTGTTTCATAATACAGGGAAAGTTCTAACTTCTCTATTCATTGATTTTTCCATCTGAAACATATAACCAGGCTAGGGAAAAAAGAGTCAAGCATTTATGAGGTACACTTGGGTTGGATGGAGGAGGGGGTGTGGGTGTGTGTGACTCAAGCATTTACAAGGTACACTTGGGGGGATGGGGTGGGAGGTGTCTGTGTGTGTCCAAGTATTTTCTAAACATGACATATTTTGCATTACTAGTAATCCTCAAGGAATCTCCCTGTGGAGTTTCTTTTTGAACCTATGTTAAGTTTTTTTGCATTCACAAGGACCTCCACAAATAAGCTTTGATAAATAGCTCTGTGTAATGCAAAAGACAATCAAAATGAAAGACTGTTCAAGGGCGGGTAACATTCAGGATTATTTCAAGTTTAAAAGAAGGTACTCTAGAGAAAGATAAATACTAGAATATTTCAGAGTTTCATTCACTAGAGACTGCACAAACTTCAACACACAGAGGTTTCAAGACAATTTATATTCTTTTTTATTTCATCAGGAGTAAATTTGTTCTATCACTTTTACACCTTGATTCTACAGTGTAGGAAGTGATATATTATCAATACTATAATAAAACAGAAGTATGCAGGGTGTTTTGTAAGGTGCAGGCAACAGTGTTATAAGTTCCCAGCAGCAAGAAAATAAATTTTACTCTGTCATCTGTGACAATAAAACTAAATTTGTATAATAAAACGGGTATCTTTATACACACAGCTTATGTTTTTTTCAATTTCCAGAGAAAACTAGTCACCATTAGTAGTTACAAAACATAGAACAAAATTACTAAATAGATTAAATCACAATAAAGGCTATTCTTTCAATTAATCTAAAATATTAAAAACTTGGTAGTATACTTTTGTACTGGTACAACCCCCTCCCCCCCAAGAAACACTCCAATAACTCTGTATTAATTAAGAATCTTTATATTTACCCACGGACTGGAATATTCATATTCCTCGCAGATTTAACAACTTCTTCAAATTTTTCTATGCTTTCTTCAATTGAACAATTAATATTCATTTTGCTAAAAGATTCAGATGCTGCACCAAATATTGAGACTTCTGTAGCCCCTGCTGCAACCTGAAAAATATATTTCAATTAAACAGAACCATAACACTATATAAAAAGTTTAAATTATGCATTTAATTCTGTACCACATTAAAAAATGCACATTATATTATCCATATCTAAAATACACATTTAATTCCAGTTCTTTAAAAATCTATTGCAAACAAACAGATTAATCAAAATAAATAAAAATAATCAAATCTTGAGTTCATTCACTATGACATATTTCCTTTCTCTTCTTAGCAATTCGGTAAACATATTTTTAAAGTGCTAAATGACAAAGATATCAAGACAAAGGAAATCACATGAATCAGCTAAGAAAATAAAAATGATTGACACTTTTATTCATTTTCCAGAAAGGGAAAAGATCACATATCAACTCTGAAATATCCATCCTCTCTACAAAGCCTGTTCCTCATGAATGCCAGGAAGTCATTCTTACGCTTACAAAACCTCCGCGCCTACATGTGCCTAGAGCAGAAACAATAACCAACAGGGATTTCCTTGTTACAGCCAACTCTAGGATCAAGGGCACCACTGGTCTTGGTGTCATAGTTGATATGGACAATATGGACAATATTTATGTGACAGGTTGGAGGCCTGTGGCCAGTGGAGTTCCACAGGAATCGGTTCTGGGGCCAGTCTTGTTCAACATTTTCATCAACAACCTGGATGAGGGGACTGAGGGTACCCCCAGCAAGTTCACTGATGACACCAAACTGGGAGGACTGGCTGATTCCCCAGAAGGCTGTGCTGCCACTCAGTGGGATCTCGACTGGCTTGAGAGTTGGGCAGAGAGGAACCTCATGAGGTTCAACAAGGATAAGTGCAGAGTTCTGCATCTAGGAAGGAACAACTCCATACACTAGTATAGGCTGGGGTTTGACCTGTTGGAGAGCAGCTCTTCAGACAGACCTGGGAGTCCTGGTTGATAATAAACTAAACATGAGCCAGCAATGTGCCCTCGTGGCCAAGAAGGCCAATGGCATAGAATCATAGAATGGTAGAGTTGGAAGGGGCCTTTAGAGAGCATCTTGTCCAACCTTCTTGATGCATCCCAGGATGCCATTGGCCTTCTTGGCCACGAGGGCACATTGCTGGCTCATGGTTAGCTGGTTTATCCTGGGATGCATCAAGAAGAGTGTGGCCAGCAGGTCGAGGGAGGTTCCTCTCACCCTCTACTCTGCCCTGGTGAGGCCTCATCTGGAGTCCTGTGTCCAGTTCTGGGCTCCTCAGCTCAAGAGGGACAGAGAAATTCTGGAGTCCAGGGCAGGGCCACTAAGAAGATCAGGGGACTGGAACATCTTTCATATGAGGAAAGACTGCAGGAACTGGGGCTGTTTAGTCTAGAAAATAGAAGACTCAGGGGATCTCATTAATATTTACAAATATCTAAATGGTGGGTATCAGGAGGTTGAGACATCTCTTTTTTCTATGGTATCTAGCAACAGGAGAAAGGGTGAAGCTGGAATACAAAAAGTTCCATTTAACTATAATAAAAAACTATTTTACTGTACAGGTGATGGAGCAGTGGAACAGGCTGCCCAGGGAGGGTGTGGAGTCTCCTTCCTTGGAGGTCTTCAAGACCCGCCTGGACATGTTCCTATGAGACCTGATCTAGGTGGACCTGCTTCAGCAGGGCAGTTGTACTGGATGATCTCTAAAGGTCCCTTCCAACCCCTGCCATTCTATGATTCTATGATTTTGTGTCTATAATTTTCATTATTTACTGTGTGTGAACTGAAGCAATTTAAACTTTCACATCCTATATAATGGAATGCAGAATTTAATAATCTAATACACTCCTATAAAGAATTTTCATTTAAATGATTCTTTCCTCATACTTCAGAGTTTTCTAGCGCCAACAAGTCAAAGAAGGTGAAGGAAATGCCTCTTTATACACAAGCATCATTTGCAGGAACTTGCAAAGACAATTCAATCAATGTTTCCATTAAAATAAGAATATATGCAGCTTAACATCACTCTGTAAATTTGCCCATTTTTCACAACAAAAACTGAGAGTTTTTAATTACAAAAACTAGAGCTTAGTTGTAAAAGGACAGGTTATATGACAATAAACAGCTAGTTTAAGGTGCTGAATTAAAGCGTCTGAAACATGAAAGAAGTAATTGTGAACATCCATGAAGGCACTTACAGCAGAATGAAAACCTTGAAGATTAGGTGTCAGAACAGGATATTGGACTCCAGGATGCCGCTCAATGCCTCTCATTACTTCGTTGTGATCTGCCATCTAAAATATATTAATAATTTGTATTGATCTGCAGTTATTTTCAGATTTTGTATAGCTATGCAGAAATTGGCTTAGACTGTGTTTTTGCCTTCATTAGGTATAGAGTTCATACAAAAAGTGTAACAAAAATCCTGCAGTATATTTTAATACATTTAAAGTTTTGTTTCAAAAGAACATTTCTTTATTATAGCAAAAGTAAAAAGGGATTACTTTATTCGAGCATTTGTTTTCCTCAGTCTCCCCTCACAAAAGAAACTCTGCCTTTTTTAGACATTCTTACACTTTTCTCATTCAAGATGAAATATACTCCATGTTCTAATCAAGAAGATGAATCAAAGACTTATTCACATAATAAACTGTAGGTTACTTAGACAAGCACACTTTCTTGAAAGCAGTAGAGGAAAAATTAGTGTACTTTTTAATGGTGTGCATGCCTGAAAACAGTAGTTAATAAAATATATCCCTCATATTTCATGTCTTACAGATTTTGAATTTTAAAAAACTGACAGATTAAATCATCCCTCATAAAAGCAAATCTTCAAAGCAAACAATAGTCACTTGGATTTCTGATTCCTTTCACACCGACGAAAAGTAATTTGAGGAGTACTACAGGAAAAGATATATGAACAACGTAACTTTTGTTACTCCTTATTTTCAATGAATACTTTACTGATAGCTTCCCAGTGCCACAATTCTAAATATTTGATATTGCTTTACATCACATTATTAATTGTGAATACTACTGGCAACCTGAAATCTTCCTGTCACTGGTTTCCTGCTACAAAAATTAGTACATTAAAAATATCAGAAAAATTCATGTGTGCCTCCTCAAATGTAACCTCAACATGTATCTATAAGGAAGTGGATAAACAGTATGAGAAGTGTCTTATAGCAAGACACAGCTCATTTGTCATCAGGAAACAAGTGATGGCACAAGCAACTTTTTGTAATTGCTCCTATGTAAACTAAATCAGCGTGATCACCTAACATATCTGATAACCTTACAAAACCCCATTCGGTAATGCCTTAGTCTTTCAAGAACAATTTTTCATTCCTTAACTTACTACAAATGGCATCTATATTTCTTAAGGCAGGCAAAGAAGAATGTTTCAAACTAAATGATTAATTAAATAGGAAATACTGGAACTAATTCCACACTTCCAAATTATAGCCTGACTTAAAACCTACTAGAAAATCAAAATGACACTCTTTCAACCATTATAAAGCTGCCAGATTCAAATAATATTATATGTATTACATTTGTCCCATTACTATTTTTCCTGTAAGTAAAATCCCATTTTTACATATATTGCTATAAGATTTTAAATTGTAATAAAATATTTCTTTTCCAAATTTCTTTAAAAATAAGCTTTGTAATGGTAAGTATTTATAATTTTTGGCGATTTAGGTTATAGGTGTGGGATCCTGTTTTATATGGCACCTTGCTACTGTGAAACTTTTTCTTTGAGCTTTTTTCAGTAAAAAAATCTCTGCCAAAAGAAACAGTAGATGGGAAACCATAAAAGCTTTAAAATACTAAAAAAAGAAATACGTGAATGAGTGATCTAAACATAACTGTGAATTCTATTCCCATGACCTATGAAAAGAAAAAACAAAAGGAGCAAAGTCAAGACTGCATTCCCTATCAAAGCAACACAATCTTATCTTTTAAACAAAAAATATTTTGAACACAAATTAAACCATTAAAATAAAGTATTCAGATATTAATTTAAGATAAGAAGGGACTGCTCATTTGCTCCAAAAATGACCAACTGTGCTAAATTTGGTACTCCTAATGGTTCACAGGAAAGGTAAATAAGGATATAATTAAACGTGAAGGGAAGAAATCCACCTTTGCTTTAGACTTTTCCTTCTAATGCTTAAAAATCTACATTCTTCTTTTGCTATAACTGCCACAGCTTGATGCCACTTGGAAAAACTTAGCCTAGTCACTTTGCTTTTAATGGCTACAGTATCATTGTCCCTCCACCATGACTGTTCCCCAGAGATCAGCCTCACTACTGTTCATCTAGATATTCAAACTCAGTACTCTCTGTGCTGACTGCTTCATATTCTCTTTATCGTTACATCTACACTCAGCATTCTACAGCCCAGTTGCTCTTTACTAATGGTATTGTTGATCCATTATCCCCACATCTCTTACTCCCACTCAGCACTCTGTGACCAATTCTCTCACTCCCCATTTACTGTTGTCCTTTGTACATACACACACACACTAATTCCTACCCTCATGCTGCAAAGGGAAAATAGGGAATCATCTGGTAAATTATTTATGTTTGAAGAGAAATGACAATATTTAAGATAACTCACACTATATTGTCGTGGTTTGGCCCAGACAGCAATGAAGCACCATGACAGTCTCTCGCTTGGTGCCCCCCATCCAACCCCACCCTCATTAGGATGGCAGAGGCCCCAGCGAGATGGGAGGAATAAGATAACCAAGGATATTGTGGACTGAGACAAGGGCAGGGAGGGCTCGGTGCCTATTATGGTTCTGGGCAAAACAGACTCCAGTATTTGACACAGAGAGAAAAGTAGGAAAGTTTATTCTACTACCTATAAGAAATAGAACAGAACAAAAAGCAAAAAGAGAGTAGGATTATGAGAAAATTACAACCAGCACTTTAAGATCTCCCTCCTCCATCCCTCCTTTCTTCCCAGGCCCAGCTCACTGCTCCCGATATCTCTACCTCCTCCCCTCTAAACGGCTCGGGGGGGCAGGGAACAGGGGATGTGGTCAGTCTCTGACAGATGGGCTCTGCCGCTTCTCTCTGCTCAGATGAGGACGACCCCTCACATTCTTCCCCTGCTCCAACAGGGGTTCCCTCCCATGGGACACAGTCCTTAACAAACTTCTCGTATGTGGGTTCTTCCCCATAGTTGCAGCTTCTGCAGATACAGGGTCCCTCCCACGGGACACAGCCTCTTCTGGGCATAATTTTAATGAGCTTCTTTGGTGGGTTCTTCGCCATAGTTACAGCCTCTATGAATATGGGATCCCTCCGGGACACGGCCTCCTCCAGCCATAGTCACTGCACCTGGTGTGGGGTCTTTTATAAAGTGAGTCACTGCCCCTGATACAGGGTCTTTAATGAAATGCAAACAAATCTCAGCTTCACCACAGGATGCAGGGGAGTCTCTGCTCCAGCACAACTCCTCCTCTCTTCCCTCACTGACCTTGGAGTCCACATAGTTGCTTCTCTCTTTCTTCCAACTCCTTGCATCACTATCAGCCAGAGAAAAAGAAGAAGGAACAGAAAAAGAAGAAACAGAAGAAGCCTCCTCTTCCAGCTTCTTCTTAAAAAGTGATCATGGAGGCATCTAATTGGCTCAGCCCCAGAAGTTGGTCTGGCTCAGAGCTGGGGAGAGTTTTGAGCAACTTCTTACAGGAGCCATCTTTGCAGCCCCTTCTGCCTTACCAGAAACCAGTTCATATCAAACCCATGACGCTATGTAGTAATCATGACAAATTTTACTCCTAGCACTTCTGTTATCAGGGCCTGGACTGCTTCTAAGAGTTTAACTGCCAGCGTTCATGGCCAGCTCCTTGATAAGCAGGCAGCACTTGAGAAGTCTCAATCAGCCTTGGAGCTTATGAAAAAAAGCTGTAAAGTGTATCAGCAGAGGCCTCCCCAAACCAAAAGGTGACCAAGGTACCCTTAAGATTCTGTGATACTGTGATTGTGTGACAACAGCACCTGATTTCACAAATACACAACATTATTTCTGTTCTATTTTCTTTTATAATTTTACAGGCTATACTACTGCAAAACTCCACTGCATGGAATAGCATTTAAAATAAAGTAGTTCTGAGCAGTGATGATTTTACATACCTGAGGGACCCATTTGGATGAAACAAAACTGGTCACTTCTATTGCAGGCAGTCCAGTTTTGGAAAGCCGGTTGATGAACTCAATTTTGATATCAGTTGGGACTATCACCTATGGACATGGAGACAGTAAAGTATTTCAGCAGTAAGAAACTTAAGTGATATGTTCTCAGTACATAATCAATACTAATAAAAACAATGAACTACACTCATAAATTATACCATAACTATGCTGTTTCCTGACAGTGGGAAGCTAGTGCATACAGAAAGCATTGGGCAGTATACATGATCCTACTCCATATTTTGTCCACCACAAAAAATGAGCAAGCATATCTATGCAACTAGTTAGAAAACTGGCCTAACTAATTGTTAGCAACCAAACACCAACCTAGCAAAGAAGCAACAAAGGAAATAGTAACACAGAATAGTTCAAACAAAGAAAAATAGCAGAAAAAAAAAAAAAAAAGCTTCACAGCTGATGCCATTCTCTTAATGCTATTAACATCTTTGATATCAGTAACAATGTAAGTTTATCCTGTTTGTGGAAACAGTTGACTGTTTTGATACATGTACCCAGTTTTACATAGTTTCTTTCAACCTTCTGTCACACGTCACTCCCACCCTTCAGCGATGTAATGACATCAAAATAATAATTTCTCTTTTTTTCCATGCTTGTTAATCAAGAAGCATTATTGTACTTTTGTACTATTCTTACTACAGTGGCACTTCTGGCACAAACACATATTATGAAGACAGTCAGTGTTTCATGGCATTTACCAAGTATGTCATGACAGAATGCTATTGATTGATGAGACAAATTACAGAAAAAGAAAATGGCAGTTGAGTCACAGAAAGGCTAGTTAACCAAGCATAGAATGAAATTATATGATTTAACATCTGGCTAAATAGTAATATACTTTAATTCTAATATACAGAACAGTTTTTCATGTAAAATAAATACATTTATTGTACAAAATGCATGAAACATTATTAGCAGGATGTATCTGTTTTACACAATAACAGTCATATCCATATCAAAACACAACAACAAAAAACCTTACCTTTTCATTTTGTAATCCATCCCTTGGCCCAACTTCTACAATCTTTATGTACTCAGGCAGTCCAGATGCTCCAGATTCCTGAAATAAAAATCAATACTGAAATAGAAAACAATGAAGGTCACTGAGATCAAAGGTACAGCTTGTATTTGTCCTGAATTGGGGTATAAAGTCATATTGTCAACATTAAGTTTGGTCACAGCCTTTAAAAAATCTGCAAGAACATTTTCCACACCTTGAGCTTGGGAATAAAAGTTAAAAGCAGAATTTATCCACATGCATATCCCATTGCTCCTCTGAGGCCACAAATGCATTTTATAAAAATGTACATAAAATCATAAATGAACATTGTGTTTTACAGAGTGAGAAATATCCCCATTTCAAAAAGCTTCCCAATGAATGATACAGTCCTCCAAATTTCTAACTGAAATGTTCTCAATTTAACTGAACAGTTATTTCTCTGTAAACATTTGCAAGACTAAGCTATAAATCTGAGAAGAACAGAGCAGCCAAGAAATGTTGAAGAGATTTTTAATGAAAGATGAAAGTAATTCCTCTGTCTGAACATGAAAGTTTTAAAGAAGGATTTAAAGGAGAACAAGGAAAGCCCCTCGTAGACAGGAAAAGAAATTTCCAGGTGTAACAGCAGCTCTGGAAACACAGGAGGCTGACAGTGACAGGAGGGAAGGAACACAGCGATAAGGTCAAAAGGCTAAGGAGAGCACAGGGAGTGGGAAGGGGAGAAAAGAGAAACAAGCGCAGAAAAGCAGGTGAAGGGAAATGAAACTTCCGTTTTTATTATTTAGCTGCTCCATTATTGCATCAAGTTGACAGGTGTAGCAGTTAACATAACCTGGACCTTTAAGTCCTGCAACAGTTCAAAGCAGTTGCTTAGACTGGCCCCCTAAAAGCTGTGTGTCTTTAAAAACACATCAAATGGCCAACATGGGCCGCATAGCCCATGCCCAGAGGAGCAGAGAGGAGGGATGCAGACAGTCTCACCAGGAGCTCTGGAGATGCCACATTTTATGTATTGCACCAAATACAGAATCCAACCCAATGTCTCCATGGTCAGTGTTGGAAGTACATGCTGGGATCAGCTACATGCAAGACGGCTGCTCCCATTGCACAGAGCACCTTCCCTGAGAGTGAAACGCCACTGGAAGGACAACACGGGAAGGTCAGCCCAGGGGGACACTCCCATCCATGGGAGTCACAGCTTACCCAGAGACCAAGAGTCACTTCTGCAGTGTCTAAAGACAGCCACTAATCTCACATACTCCATAACCATATAAATAACCCATTTTTCATCCCGCCCTAGCTAGTATCATCAGGGTTGTTTCAACCAAACAGCTGCTAATTTCTCCTCACAGTAACGGAATTTTTTTTCACGATGAGGATGAGGGAGCCCTGGCACAGGCTGCCTAGGGAGGGTGTGGAGTCTCCCTCCTTGGTAGTTTTCAAAAACAGTCTGGATGCATTCCTGTGCGACCTGATCTAGGTGGACCTGCTTTAGCAGGGGAGTTGGACTAGATTAGTTCTAAAGGTCCCTTCCAACCTCTACCATTCTGTGATTCTGTGAAAATGTGCATTTCAGCAGCACCTTTTGTCTCCCCTCATGTTCTCAGTGCCCATGGATAAATGTAAGTTCTCTGCTTACTATGTATTTATTTGAGCACAGTAAAAAGAATGGGAAACAGCTGCATAGTATCTGTATAGATCACGTGGAAAATCTGGTAAGTTAAAATTCTATCAGGCTGTGCTAAGCCCACACTCGCTGACAGTATAAACCTACTTAAATGTGAAGGTAAAACCTTCACATCTGCTGCATATTGTTTCCCCTTTTTAAAGTTATTTTCACAAATATGGCACTGCTTCAGCACTGAGGGCATAAATCTGGGTCACTTCATGATTATCAGATCCTTCGTGTTACAAGACAAATGCCACAGCTGCATTATGAGTAAAGCTGTGATTGGAAAAAAAAGAGCTAAAATAGATTGTGTGTACCAAAGCTTAATTTAGAACATGAAAAACAAAGTCCATAAAACTTTGGTGGCAAAAATGTTCGATTTCGAGGCCAAATCCTGTAAATCCTATTCAGTTCCTACTGTGGTGAAATCAAGAACTGTACCTGTCTTTACAGCAGAGTTCCCACAGCTACAGCACATGCAGTAGCCATTCACACAGCCCTTCAGGCGATGTCTGCAGCCCTTGGATTTTGTAGGGGCCAGAAGTTCGGAAGGGACATTGAAGAAAGGCATTTAAATATTGATTTTTCTTTTCCATCTGTGATTTAACAGGCATACAAACTCTTTGAGCTATATTCCAGGTTTCTCGTGACCTGATTTTCTCTATAGCTTTTCTGTCCACTAGTCAGTCCCAACTTGAACTGACTGTTCTTGAACATGACACTGAGAAAGAACCATGTATGGTATGACTCTCACAAGGGACACGTAGTAGAAATTCACGGCAGTACTACAGACAAATCCTTACAATCTTCAAGCTGATGAACTAATAGATTAGAGTTCAGAAGAGTCCTGCTTTGCAATGAATTTAACCTAATTTCATCTATGGTACACTGATTGCTCCTGTCTTCAAGGTCACTCAGTTCTGAGTGGCGTCCACTGTGGTACTAATAACGTCTCCTGCCTTTCTGTCATGGGTACATCTTACCACCTTTGATATTTTCTGGTGAAAACATTTGGACTAACATAATTATAAGATAACTCTAGCATTTTGCCATTCCATGGCCCAAGATGAATCGAGACAAGTAAAGGAGTACCTCTTCACCTTAATCTCACCTGTCCTATGAATGAATACTCTGTAACTAGCTGTTAGGTTATTCTTCCAAGACTTTGGAGATATATACTTGACAATGTTGTCAGGAAGAAAAAAAAAAAGAGACTCCCTGCTGTCTTGGGAAGTCTTCTGATCACAGTGTCACACTTAAAGAATATTTGGACATCACTTAAACCACAGTTGAAGAAGCCATCCAAGCCATCAGTCCCATTCTGTGCCAGGTTCAGTGTCATCTGCATTCACTAGGCAAGCTTCAAACCCACAGAACAGACTGAAGTCTTTAAGAATTTATGCAGAGTTTAAACATTTCTCTGTTACTGTTCTCTAAGCGGAGGATTCCAAATGTGCACCATCCTCTTGAGTAAAAAAAAGACATTCAGAACCAACAGTGAGACAAACTGAGAGAATTTTGACACTTTCGAGTATGGCATTAAATGGTCTACAGAAAAGAAATAGAAAATATGAATAGAAATAAATATAAAAATGAAAACCGGTTTTCATATTTTAGGAGAATCCAAAAAAGGTGACCTTGCAGAAATACACAAGTACTTACAGTAAACACTAAACATGTCATGTAAATAATTTTGTTTCAGACAAAAATATTCACTAAACTGTATTATATGAAGTATTTTTATGCAACAAAGCATAAAAAGTAGTTATGGTAGATACTTAGAGGTGACTGCTTATTGAATTATATAGTGGCTCTGTTAAAAAGTAATGATTACCAAAGTATGATGTTTGAAATATCGAAAAGGAAATAGTTGACATAAAAGATTAAGAGCCTGGAAAATTTGGTTTTTCCGTATATCAATTCTTGCCAAAGGAGAACAAAAAGCATATAAAGCCATAAAAAAAATCACCTCCCTCAAAACAGAACACAGCCAAAGTCTTTTAAAAAAAATAGTTAAAGGAAAACCATACCATTCAGCTTGACACACTAAATGCCAAATTTCTGTACGGAAACATTTTCCCTGAGCTATAAATAGCTGAAAATTCAAATATATTATAGAAAATCCTAGTAACCCTTAATTAGAGCAGTATAATCTTCTTAACATAACCATAAATATAACCAAATTAAATAAACATACTTTTTAAGCTCTGTCCCTGCTTCACTACTTCTACTAAAGATGCTGAGTTTCTTTCAGCCTTCTGATATTCGTTCCATGAAGCTCATTCATTCACATGGACACTAATAAATAGCACTGGCCAATATTACCCAGAACTGCTCAGAAGTATCTGAAAGGACCCAAAAGTACAGGAGAAGAATCTGGAGGTTCAGGTTTTTTCAATCTTTCTAATCAAGCAAAGATGAAGCTCTGTTTTCCTTTTCCACAAGGTGGTGTTCTGGCACAGAGGACAACCAAACAAAGGTAGGCCATCTTGTTCAAAGACGAATTATTCAGGAGAGCAGTTTTAAAAACACATCAGCAGGGAGGTAGCATCATAACTCTGTATGTATATATGCAGTGATATGGACAAATGCCCAAAGACTGGGAGAAGACTCTGTGATAAATAATAAAATTACTGGAAGGAGAACAAAGAAAACAGTGGTCAATCTTCTGAAGACACAGTTGCCTCTAAACTTTACAAGACATAGAGGAAATAAACAGGAAGAAATTAAAATCTTAATATATCATCAAATAGCAATTGAAGTGGTATTGCAGAGTCTTGTTTATATAGTTCACGCTACTGGAAGGCAAACATAAAAAACACTCATTTCCAAGTTAATTGGAGAGAAAATAAAGATTCGCCTGTGAGATATAAATAATATAAATAAATATAAAGAAAATTGGGACACACCTAGTGAATATCCCTCAGTAAAGATAAACTGAGTATTTGTCCTACAACTTCTGCCACATGCAGCTGATACAACCACTGGGCAAACAGTAACCAGGAACAGGCCACGACAGGCAAAAAAACTCATCAGTCCTTGAGAAGCTTTCACTAAGTAAGTTTTTCTTATGGTGTCATTGCATATGCATGACCTGAATGAGAACATAAAAATATCACAAACAAAGTAGTTCATAGAATCACAGAACGGTAGAGGTTGGAAGGGACGTTTGAGATCATTTAATCCAATCCTCCCGCTAAAGCAGGTCCTCCTAGACAAGTCAACACAGGAACGCGTCCAGGTGGGTTTTGAAGACCTCAATAGAAGGAGACTTCACAACCTCCTTGGGCAGCCTGTCCCACAGCTCTCTCACCTGAACAGTAAAATAGTTTTTTCTTATGTGTACATGGAACATTTTGTGTTCCAGCTTCTTTCCATTACCCCTTGTCCTGTCATTAGATACAACAGAAAAAAGTGATGCTCCAACTTGCTAACAACCATCAGTTCCAGGTGCTTAAGACAGTAGGACTGGAATTCAAAATTCCATTGACATACTAGAGACATAAATATGATGCATTTCAATAAAAGCAATACATAACATAACACTTAGGACTATCCTTATTGCATCTGATGCTGACTGATTAATGAAAAGAATTTTTAAATGTTGTCCTTTGCAAATTTTATCAGGGTTATTTCTCTATTTTAATAATTTTGACCCCACAAAAAAATTTTTTTGTATAATACAGATAGAGAATAGCTGACTAAATAGTTCTATGGAAAAGGACTGGGATCTTAAAAACAAGAAGAAAATGAAATGGCAAATCTAATTCTAGACAATACATGAGGATGTCACAGATAAAAAAGTAGCCTGCCACTTAATAAGTAGAAATACTGTGTCTAGTTTTGGGTTTCCTACTTCAAGAAAGAATTCAGTCAACTGGAGATCATCTGTAGGAGGGCAAAACATAAAATGCAAGTAAATTGTTACACAATGAAATCAGTTAAATGCAGACTTAACTTATCTGGAATAAACCAAACACTCATTGAGGTCCGATGTAACGTCTGGAGACCATTTCATTCAACCACCTTTGCTCAGATTAGGGTCAGCTAAAGCCAGTTGCCAAGAATCATATTGGGTCTTAAGTATCTCCAACAATGGAGACTTCTGGGTCTCAAAGTAAAAAACATTTTTCTGATCTTTAAATGGAACTTATTGTACCTTATTTTGTGCCCATTGCCTCTTGTCCTGTCAGTGACTTTGTCTTCTTTATTTATCCCACTAGGTATTTGTACATATTGCTAAGATCCCCCCAAGTCTTCTTTTTTCCAGGCTACTCACTCTCAGCTCTCTCAGCCTCTCCTCATATGACAGATGTTCCAATCCATTCATCAACTTCATAGCCATTTGCTGGATTTGATCCAGTACGATCACATTTCTCTTATATTGGGGATTAAACCTACAGGTATTACTTCAGTCCACTTCTTCAAATTAATTTTAATATGCTTATAACTTTCATTGGAGGGCTTCTGTGAGCTCATGAAAGAATAGTGATTATCTGGAGATTATCTGAACTGAGAATTCACTGTAGGGACTTCCATTGTAAAGTGATAGCTCTAACATTTCTACTGGCATTTACATTAATTATTAAATTCTAATATAATTTGCTAGTACAGCTCTTAAATTGATGCAGGGTTATTTACAATAACATACAAGTCACTCATATAAAAACAGAAGATATAAGATTTTTAAAGACGGGAATTCAGCTAAACTTGTTTGATGTAACCCTGTTTAGAAATAGAACTTTAATGGTAAAGAAAAAGATCAAAATGTGCAAATGATATTAACTACCAAATAGGATAACTATTACTTTTATTAATAAATTATAAACAAAAATATTTTGTAAAAACAATTAAGTGCACAGAATTCTTATGAAGTGACAGTTCAAAAGGTAACAAAGGACATGAATAGGGAATGTTCCAGAGATTGTAAAAAAATGTTGCAGTGTTAAGAATATTGTCTCACAAAACTAGAAAACTCAAGTCACATTCTTAAATACATGCTCATGGACATACAGTTATAGATTAAAAAAATAAATAAATATCACCTATATATTACCATTCATTTTGGTATCCTTTAGGATAGGTCTTCCAAAGCTACAGAAGATTAATTTTAAGAGTGGTGTTCAGCTCAAGGTTAAGAAACCTCAGCTCATTCCTGCTGTCTAAACATATGTGCCTGCAGTCATTTTGGATGACTCAAGAGTCCTAGCCTCCAAGTGCTGATCAGGAAAAGCATAGGTCCCACTTTGCCCATTTACTGTAGGTCTCATTTCAAATCTATCAAGGTGTCTGTGTACTCCTGGGCATCTTAAATGGCATCGGACTGATCTGTTAGGCAACTGAACTGAGCTTCTAAATAGTTCCCTCCACGCAAGTGTGCAAAGGCATGCTAGATGTCTACATTCCTATTGCAGCTGAAGTAGATAAAGCTAAATATGGCTGATGGAGATAAAGAATAACTCCGGTCATCCTAAAGTTCACACCTAGTGGCTGACAGTCTCAACTGCCAAGTTTGTAGAACTGCTTGAGGACTGAGTGCCGCTCCAGACATTATGCATTTTACAATATGCAGGATATGCCTGTCCCATAAGGATGAAACACCTAGGATATATGAGACAAATGGCACTAGGCACCTATGCTTAAGCAACTGAGACCTGTCCTAGGTCTGCACCGGCTATCACAGGAACTTCAGCTGCTGTAGACACCTACTCATGTCTTAATTCAGATGTCTTAATCACAGACATCTGCCTCAAATCAATTATATATCATCTAATGATTTATGAAGAGAAATAATTTTTTTTTTAGTTCCTCCAAGAGTTCAGTAGGTGATGTATTTTTTGTCATTCTAAAGTAAGTTTTCACCCTTCCTTGCTGACATGATTCCCAATCCATCCTGCTGTCACATTTCATCTTTGCTTTTAAGCTCTTCCTCACTGAAAAACTGGAATACAGTTAAATACATAGGAGAGAGGAAGTAACATTATCCTTGTAGCAGATCATTTTAACTCAAAATATACCCTCAGCAAATGATACCTTACACATCAACAATTTTCCAGGTATATAAAAAGCAATATGTAGCATATGGATATTTAAGTCACATTAGAAGATTCTAATTCCTGTTTCAGAGCATCTCTTTGGAACAGCTGCCATGATTTCTATTCTCTTGTCCAAGCTACACATTAGAAGCAACCCAGATTAACTGAATTCTTGCCTCTTTGTTTTCCCGTAACTCCTCAGTAAACAGAGTATTCATATTGATCCAGATCTTGACCCACTGACTGACTTTCAAGTTTGACTTTGGACCTCTCTCATCGCTATGAACCTGCCTGAGTGTCACTGTGCTGCATGGCCAACTCTGATTGCCATCAGTGGACCAGCTCTAACCTTCGACTTCCCTTAACACCACAAACTTGCCCTATAACCCAGACTCTTCCTTCAACCCAGCCACCACCTCTATGCCTACCCTGTTCACCTCACTTAGCTAGTACGTGACTGGGCCCTGGCTGGTTGACCTGCCAGCCTTGTCACCACCACCAGCTCCCCTCCTTAGGGAGCTGATGCACTTTGCTGCTCCCTGACAATTGAAATGAGAGAAATTAGTTATTCTAGAGTTCATTGTAATATCTGATGCTTGCTCCCTGGCACCCTGTTCAGATATATACTCCCTGAGCATTTCTTTGTCCCAAGACATACATGCTGGGAGTCGAATGAAGCCCATTTCTTCTGCTCTTTGTCCCTTGCTATCAGTTCTACCTAAAAGAAAGTGCAATAGTTATTAACAGCTAGCACTGTAAGAAGCTTTCTTGAGGGAAGCTAGTAATATCACATGCTCCAGATTAGAGCAGCAGTCATAAGCTACATCTGAAAATTAGTGCTTTATGCATTAACTCTCTCTGATCCTGCTGTGCTATCTCCTTACTTGGTGGAGGCTACAACTATCAGATGCTGGGAGAGTAATCTCAAAGGAAAATGTCTTGTTCAAGCAACAAACAAGGATTCGACACCTAGATCTAGAGATCTAAGTTAGAGATCTAAATAGGCTGGATGGCTGAGCCAAGGCCAATGCCATAAGTTTCAATAAGACCAAGCGCCAGGTCCTGCACTTGGGCCACAACAACTCCCAGCAGCGCTAAAGGCTTGGGGAGGAGTGGCTGGAAAGCTGCCAAACAGAGAGGGATCTGGGAGTGCTGACTGACAGCAGCTGAACAGGAGCCAGCAGTGTGCCCAGGTGGCCAAGAAGGCCAATGGCATCCTGGCCTGGATCAGAAACAGTGTTGTTAGCAGGAGGAGGGAGGTGATCATTCCCCTGTACTCGGCTTTGGTGAGGCCACACCTTGAATGCTGTGTCCAGTTTTGGGCCCCTCTCTACAAGAAGGGCATGGAAGTGCTGGAGAGGATCCAGATGTGGGCTACCAAGCTAGTAAAGGATTTGGAGCACGTCTCCTGTGAAGAACAGCTGAAGGATCTGGGGCTGTTTAGCCTGGAGAAAAGAAGGCACAAGGGAGACCTTATTGCTGTCTACAACTACCTGAAAGGAAACAGCCAGGAGAGGTTCAGGAGGGATATGAGGAGGAATTTCTTTCCCAAAAGGGTTGTCAGGCATTGGAACGGGCTGCCCAGGGAGGTGCTGGAGTCACTGTCCTTTGAGGTGTTTAAGAGAGGGTTGGATGTTGTACTTAGGGAAATGGTACTTAGGAGTGGTTGATAGGGCTGGGACAAAGGCTGGACTCGATGATCTCAAAGGTCTCTTCCAGCTGAAATAATTCTATGATTCTATCACATGAGAAAATCCACCAAAATCCAAATAACAGTGAAAGAGCTCTAATACACAAACACAATTCTCCTCATAAAAGAGAAAACTTAGGCATGATACATAGTTGTGCTACATCACTTACTGCACAGAGAATTACCAGAGGTGTACCAAAGTGTGCAAACTTATTTCACAGCACAGTATCTCCCAAGTCTTAGCAAAATGTAACAAGATGTAGCAAATCAAATAAGCAACTCCTTTCTATATGAAAGGACATTTCTTTAAGGCCAAACACAAACTAACACATTTTCCAAAAGAGCCATAGAGTTAATAAATCAATATAATCTCTGTCGGCAGGAGTTTAACAGAGGGAATAAGAGAAGGAATTCCTCACTTCTCAAACTATTTTCCTTTATGCTAGATCAGAAGAGGTCAACTCTCACATCCTTTGGGTGAAACACCTGCTGAATATTGTTTTCTATGATTTAGAGTTTACTCTTACAGTGGATGTGCTTAGCCACTCAGAGATACAAACAAAACCTCCAGCTTCATTCAACATATAATTTGCCTTGTATAATCAATTCAAGTGAACTCAGCTTGCACTATGAATTCACATACACTGAAACCCTGTCTCTTTTCATTTAGTTTAATTGAAAGAGTAGTCATATATTTTAATACTGTTTAGAGGTGCCTACTTTCACTTTTATTATAAAGCACAAGAATAAGCTCTAATAATTTTTTAATACCTTTTAAATACATGAAAGGATAAAAATTGCTTTCTGTTGTACTTTTCATATCACATCAAAGACTAAACTGATATTTACTCTCAGACTACTCCTCACTTTCATGTTTCACAAGGAAGTGCCAAGTTCAGAAGTAATAAACAGGCTTAAAGATGCCTCTTTTTAATTTATAATGTCATGGGTTTGGAATGCATTTTACAACTACTACTCTTAGTCAAATACATCACATGGTTACCACACTGATCTTGCAACAATATTGTCCTGTATTTCTTTGTGACCTTCTCAGTTTCTTCATGAACTAGATTTTCCTTATGTTCTCCCCAACATTGAAGAGAACACAAAATGTAACAGTATTTCTTCCAAGACTGAAGAGCTACACTGAACTGCTCACTGGGCACCTGTGTTTCCTGGTCACAGTATATAAACCCATGTATTACTAGCCAATATTATTTAGCTTCAGTTCTGACTAAATCCTTGCTTTGTAACTTTTCATATACTGTTTTCAAATCCCAAAACTTTGCAAAGCATAAATACAGTGAAATGGTAGAACACAATTTAACTGAAGGTTTTATCTAAGGTATACAATAATGACTATGCTGGATAGAAAACAAGTAGAACCTGTATTTCCCAACTTACATAATGATAAAGAGTAAAATCTATTAAGATAAACTATTCAAAATATAAACATTCATGAAGAAACATATATGATATATAATCCTATAATGATATATACAATTACTAGTATAATTTCAAATATTAGAAACAATATTTAAGGAACATACAGACATATAAATATCAACATTCTAGATTTATTATTAATTGACATATTTTATTGGTTTTGAATCTTATTGTTCTTCAGGTATTTTGATATCTCAATTAAAACAAAGCTGATGAAAGTATATTTGAAATTATGTATAAAAACAACTATGATGTGAAGATAGTTACAGACTCCTAGAAGACTTTCCCTTTAGTAAGCAAAGGTAAGAAATATGAACATTGAAATTGCATACTCGTTTTATATTGTGGTCATCAAAATCATGACCGTTCACGCTACCTTCTAACTACACTGCCAAGGACTCTCAGTACAGAGTCACACAAATATTTCAGGTGGATCAGAAAATTCGCCAGGCAGATGCCAGCAACCAAACCTGCTGTTCTGACAGCCCTGCAAGAAGGAAATCTCAGCAACTGGAGACCAAACGTCTAACAGAAGGAGTAGCTAGTTCAAAGAGCGAGTGCAAACCACTTCTAATTCTCTGCCGTGATGTTGGATGCTCTGAAAAAAAGTAGAAGCATTACAGGTCAAATACTGAGAAAGATAAAATGAAGCTCAAAGATTGTGAATTAAATGCCTTCTTTCCTATTCATGTCTGTGTTTTACATAAAATCATTCATAAACTGACAGAACAAAAAAAAAAAAAAAAAAAACCCAAATCTGTCAAACAAGAGACTCCTGGATGAGTCTGAACTTTCTGTATTATCATTGATGACTTGCTATCTTCTAAAAAAACTTTAATTGCTATTTTCAACAAATGTAGAGCATGTGGATTTGCAGAAGTCTGAATACAAATGTCAATTACAGCTAATAGTTCATGCCACCTAAAAGCAGACAGATGTGCTATAGTCACAGATAATTTTGGTTAACTTGCAAAATAACGATGAAGGGAATGTATTACTAGAGTCAGGTGGCAGCAGATGCATAGACAAACACAGTTTTCCAGGACATGGCATATACATTACCTTTTTCTATTTCCCTAAATGCTTCCCTTGGCTAACAGGCAGCATTTCTCCATTAACCAAGTTGATTTGCAGCCAACTCACTTTCATCCATATCCCTATCTCAGTCAAAGCCTGGAAAAGCAATTATACTCTGCCATCTGGGCTGGATGAAAAGGATATAGAGAACTGAGAGCAACAGCATACTGATGACACTGGAGCCAAAGCCTCCCACACTTTCCTTTACTATTATTTATGGTAATAGTATTATGGTGTGTATGGTGTTTTACAGGCAAGACTGAAGACAGAATTCTAGAAGGCCAAAGAGTGGTGTTTTTCCACACACACTGAAAAAGCAGAGGCACGATCATCCTTACATGACCAACATTATGAAAGTAATTTGCCCTTTATAACACTTTGCAATATCAAGGGGTAAAAAAAAAAAACATTGAATTGACAAGCTAGCCCATCCACCCTACCAGATAAGTCTCTCGGAATACCTCAACATCAGCAAAAGTGAGTTATACATAGACCTTATAAGAACTCAAGTATAAAGTTGGAAGTAAATCAACTATTCTCAATCATTATTGTCTTCAAAATCACCTTCTGTGTCCAAAGGCAGTACCTAAAAGATCAGGGAAATATTTAATTCAAGTTCAGCTGGCCCACCAACATGTTTTCCACAGCTCTCTTTCCAAAAGGCACTGATAAAAATGACAGTGGCTTAACGGTTATTTATTTAGCCACTGTTGGCAACTCATCCTTCAGGAGAATTTAAAATGTATAAAGCTCTTCAGAAAAAAATACATCTGCAAACTGTTACCACAACAATTTCCAAACAGGAGGAAGGAAATTACGGTATCTTGAATGCTATACCTTCTTGGTCACAGAATCACAGAATCTCAAGGGCTGGAAGGGACCTCAAAAGATCATCTAGTCCAATCCCCCTGCCAGAGGAGGACCACTTAGAGCAGGTCACACAGGAACTCATCCAGGTGGGCTTTGAATGTCTCCAGTTTACATTTTCACAATGGAATCGGCCAAATGTGAGCGTATTTCAAGAATATAATTTTCTGACCATTTAACTGATAATAATAACTAAAGCTATTGAAAATTTTCCTTGCCTGAGATTTTAAAAAAATACAGATATAATGCCTTATTTTTAAAATAAACACTAAAAAAAATATATCAGGTTTTAAGAGCTTATTAAAAAGTACTCAAAATGATACAACTCAGCTTTTGCCTAGCTGGTTACATTTCCAATTTATTACACTAAATAGTAACATAGTAAGATTGTAATGTGTTCTAATCACACAAATCTGAACAATATTCTGAATGATAAGTTGACAACAGATGAGAAAGAAGTGTGTGTTTTAAAACTGGTAATAAGACCTGTAGGTCAGTGTTAACAAAGCACAAAATAAGTAAAAAATATCTTACAGTATTACCATTAGCTGTACTTTCATTTTACTGTGGCACATAATTGTCCTGAACTCCGGTGATAAATAATAATAGCTAGGGACTAAACAGCAATTCAGCCAGACCACTCACTCACCTCAAAATGTCCTGAAATGTTCTTAGTGGCAGGACTTGATTGGACTTTAAGACACCTGGTTATGTATCTACACATTTATGTCTACAGGTGTGCTACGTATCCAGTAAAGGCAAGTTATATATTCACATATAATGTCTTAAAGTTCCTTAAACAGCGTGTAGGACACAGGATCTGTGCCCTTTTTTGCTGCTGCAGGTAAAGTTGGATATTATAGAGACTTTTAAATGGTATCAACAATGAAGTGCCTCTGGCTAAATCAAGCCACTTCTTGGCACTGTCATCAATGGCCAAAGGACATGAAACATCTCAGCCAAACAGTAAAGGCACAAGTGAGATGGCTAACTACAGGTATTTGAGATGCATCTTACTTGACTTCCTTCCAGCCATAGCACAAGAGAACACGGGTCTCCCATCAATCCTGTTTGATATCTGCCAACCTGTAAGCCATCTAAGCTAATTTAGGGCACCTCACATGGCACCAGACAACTGTGTTCGGGCAATTGGATCAAGTCCCAGATGTCAAAAAATGGCAGGGACACAAGAGAAAATTAACAGTTAGCAGTCGATTCCTCTCTGTAGACCTAACAGTCAGCTAGCTAAGTAGCTTAACTTTCTGTCTTCTTCATACCATTCAGGCAAAAGTAAGACATAGCAAGGACAAGCATCTTGTCTATCCTCTCTCTTCTCTTTCAGCAATACATTCTTCATGTAAACTGCATTGCTTTATATGAAGCCAACATATAGTTCAATTCAAAATATGTTTCCAAGCTTTTAAAAATTCAGCTGTGATCAGCGGTGGATTTTTTTAAATCTTTTTCCTAATTCCAGTATTCCACATGATATACCTTCATCACTTAGCTTGCTCCCCCATTTCTCACATACTAACACCTATATTTAATCTCATCTTAACTACTTGCATTAAAAGTAAACCCTAAAGCCACATTCAGTTCCTTTCCAGATGCTGCTGTTGAATTATTTCCCTATGGGTTTCACCTAACATTCCACCAATGTCCTCTGGCGCTTCAGTCCACACATCTCATGCATTCAAAGCTTTTAAACATTTTTTTTCCAAGAAACTCATAAACTAACACCTTTATTCCCATACAAAGCAGCTAACATCTGTGGACAAAAAAAAAAAAAAAACAAACCCTAGCCAAACAAAGAAGAAAAGTCTACCCAGTAAAGTTTTTTACCAATACACCTTTTAACAGTTTTGGCATGTAATAAATCTGGTTTTTTGTCGAAGAGCTGTTGAGAATCACTCCTGTAAGTATATTTAATCCAAATAACAAATCTAAATGTACTACAACAATTGGAGTAACTTTCATTCATTTACAGCAAACCATAGAATAAATCTCCATTCAACAAGTGAATTATCTAAAAATAACATAAGCTACAATATTCTGAGAGTAAGTATCATTTCCTTCTTATCATCTGCAGCATCTTTTTCATCTTTTGAAACATTCAAATTTTGTCCCTACTATGACCAAAATCTTGGCCATCAATTGTTATGTGTAACCCAGTAAAAGACTGAAAAGTCTTGAATTGATTACTTCCAACTCTAATATATTAAGATGGAAAAGCAATCCTTAAAACTATCCCTGAAAATTAGTCTCCTGATACGTAAACCATGCATTTATCAGTCTTCTGATTCCTTTGGAGTTAGAGATTGATTAAAAGTCAGAAAAAATAAAGCCGCGTCTGACTCATAATCTCATGTTTAAAAAACTCTTTATTGTTTGTTACAACCTGTGTCACTATCAACATATTACAAAATGGAAAAATCTTTTATCTAGTCTGCAGTACTGAGTTTTAAAGTGTGTGCACTTTCTGCCCCAAAAGAGCTATACAAGTACACATTATTACAGCAGTAATAAAACATTTCCCTTTTGCTGAAAAGCAAAAATGCTGAATTAGCTTTACTGCTATTTAGCACGGTGCAAAAGCCTGATTTTGATCATAGAGCTACAGGCCTCATATTACATGCACTTATCTCAGAAATTCCAGATCAGCCAATAAAGCAACTTTTCTCAGAGTTTCAATATCCAATTAAGTTTTCCTCTGTGACAGAAAATGAATAGCCACAGAGAACCTTTTCCTAGAAATTTCTAAGTAATATCTTCTTATTCCCATTCTTTATTTTTCTCTTCCAGTGTTTTCTGAGCTTCAGTTAACTAATGAGCCTTACTGAGACCACAGTACTCCATTACAGTGTATGTCAAGATCTACATGTGCATTATGATGTGCACTGGCACACATTGTAAGGTGGTACGCGTTCCCCAGCAAGTTCATGATAACGTGCACCATCTTTAATACACACTTCTCTTTCATACTTCATCTATCTTTTTAAATATACATTTGGGAGAAACAAAAAATGACGAAGGAAGTATTTCACCTTTGTTAAATTAATGAGGGTTCTAAACAACAGAAGAGAATTCAACACAGCCTGAAGTACTAAATAACTACTTTTCTGAAGTTTCTCCTGGCTTCTTTAAACATAGCTCCTTCCACATTTGGCACATCAAAGGATCTCAATAACCTTCAATTCCTAAAATTTCAGAGAATCATCATTTGTTTAAATGTCTCAAATATTTACTTTCTGAAAAAGGTGACAATAAGTCATTTTAGCTTTATCTCTGGGCTGCTCCTACACTGCACCAGTTTTTCATTGTGTGATATTCATATAGAAAGTAAAATTCAAACACATACTCTCATAAACAAGTGAATCTTAAAACTCAGATGCTACAAGAATTGGAGATGCCTCTTTAAACCCCAAAAAAAGTCCTATCATTACAACTGGGAGAAAATAAATGTAACTTCAATCTAGGTACTCAGCATTACACCTTACAGCATTACAACCTAACAGGTGATCCAAGCCACTATAGATATGAATGTTAGTACTATTTATTAGTCACCTCATCAGATAGTTCAAAGATACAAAATTTGATTCCTTAGGAGCAGTAAATATTTTGCTTTATGAAAACTTCTATGTCTGACCAACTGGTAATCTCATAGGCTAGTTGTGACATTTCCTTACCCACACTAGAAGCTAGAAGATACACAAATTGTAAATAAAACCCTTATTAAAACCTGAAAGATAATATTCCCATTTATTATTAAATTTGGATCTAGCCGGACTTAGGCAAGCCATTTATCTTCTCTCTCGGCCAAGGCAAGGAGAAAATGAATTAAGAAGAAAGATCTCAAGTTGTATGAGTTTTAAAATGATGATTTGACACATGGAGTGTCTGAAAATAATCTTTTTCCTTGAGATGGCAAGAGAGGAAATTAAGATCACTGTACCCACATGTGGGCTTTGAAGGAGGTAGAGGTGGGATAGGTCAAAAACGGGATCTCACCAAAAAACAGATGTTGGGTCTGAATAAAAATTTCCTGTGAGTTTTTTTAATTCCCAAATTTGCAGAGCAAGATCTGTAAAATCCTTTACAACATTTCCAGCTGTATTATAAAGTTCTAAACCCACGTAATAATCCCAATATAGCATAAATCTGTATCAGCTAAAAAGCTCCTTTTATCTTTCCATTATTTACAATCCAACGGCACAAAAGAACTAAAAGTGGTGACTTCATTAAGGTCAAACTTACACTTTATTATCAGCCTCTTAACTTCTAACATCCTGTTTGGCACTTTTAGCAAGCCAAGTACTCAGATGTTTTTGGACTTTCTCTCTTCAATATTTCATGTACCAATGTTTCTGAGCTCTTATTTTGTAGCATAAATTCTGCATGAATACCTGGCTGAAAAAAATTGGCATGAATATACTGACTGGACCCTCTAAAAGGGAAATTGACATGAATATACTGACTGGACTTTCTAAAGGGGAAATTCCTCTTGACCTTTAAAACATTTTTGGAAAGCACTCAGCATTGAACTCTCTCTACTCCACTTAGATTCAGTGGTAGCAGACTTTTGTGTTTTATTTCCTACCTTCAGTGTCAGCATGTATCATGTCATTTATCACCTCCAAAGTCATCAAGATACAGCATGCAGATATGAACTTAATAGTTTATAATTTAATTTTAATTATAGTAATCCTTACTACATTATTATTCTATCTTTTTCAATAATATTGCATGCTTTACATCTTCTGAACATCAAGAAAATTGATGTTGCTTTGGAATCTGCAAGAAAAGAAAAGAAGTCCCATTCTTGTGATGAAAATATAGAAAGAAAGAAAAAGATCCATCTACTGAGCTCTGTATTGACAAGGCCTCTATGAAGGATACGAAAGGCTAGAAATTAGGAATTTCAGAGTCTCTTACTGATCAGTTATTTAGTCGTAAATTACAAGAAAGACAACATAAAATCTAAATACTTTGGAAGTTCAGGATGAAAACACAGAAAAAGGTAAGAGTGGTGGGTAAAGGAGAGAGGGAAAAAAAAGAAGATACAAGATCTTTGCCCCATGTAATTAATGTACTTTCTCTATTTTGATTTCATTAAATATCTTCAAATAACATCATTATTTTAAAAAAATCAAGAAACAAGAACTCTAAAGTTCAGGACATCCAGCTTCTTTTTTTTTCCTATTAAAAATATATTTCATATGCAATTTCAGCAGATTTTAAAAAAGTGAATTATGATGTATTTCTTGCACATTGTAATTGACACGATAAAGTAATACATTTACAATATTGTTGACAGCAAATTTTTATGACATTTTATTAAACTAAATAAATTAAAATTAAAAATTAAAATAGCTTAAATAGTTATTTAAGGAGAGCCTGCAAGTGTGAATTTGTTCCTGGAATATATAACTATGTGGAGATAAAAAGAACATGAAATACAGTATGTCTCAAATCAGTTGCTCTGAGGTGTAACTAAAAGATTCAAACAGAACAGACATGCCTTTTCCTCCCAGGTAGCATAACATCATATGCCTCATATGTTATGCTGTAATACGAATCAAGAATCAATCATCAAATACAAGAAGTGCTTAAGACAAATATAACAAATTGTCACATGGACTCTGCTTCTCATTGTATTCTTGAGTTACTTTAAAAATAAATGAGAGGTTTCTAAGATCCGTTTTAAGCATGACAGTATACTGCAAAATCTAAACCAGCAGATTAAAACTGCTAAAGAAAGACACTTATGTGCATCTCTTGATCCCACGCAGAGAGAGGATGAGGGCGTCTTATTCTGTGTGGTTTTGGATATTTAGGCATGTAGCGTATAAATCATTGCAACCTAGGCACTGAAACAGAAGTTAGCTGTCTAAATTAGAAGATGCAAGATTTTATTTGTTATTATATGTATTTGGCATATAGAATTTGTGTTCCTCTCCAGTAATAAAAATTATAATAACATACACTGTACTTTCCCATGATAATATACTGTACAATTGTTCATAATTCTAGTTATTGCATCCCATATGACAGCCTAAATCCATGACAGAAATCCTACAAGATAACATAGCACACATTAGTATTATTTAGATAGATTTATACCTCTTAGAGTCATAGCCATACCCATCAGAGCAAGACTATAGGGGTTTTATTTACATATTTTTGCTTTTGCTTATGATAGGTGTAGGCAGCCCTTACCAAACCACATAACTCTTCACGTATTCCCAATACACTATACCTCTTAGTACATCTAGCTAGTGGTACATTAAAACACAAAAATGTAAGAGAAAGATGTTTATTACTTAGCTATATTTAGCCACTGCTTTTTTGTAGAGTAGGATGCACTCATTTAAAGTGGCAGATGATTATTCACACTGAACTTGACACTCTTAAATAATTCTACTTTTTCCAAAGTATTGTAAGCCATGAAATGTAACTAAAAATTGAATCTGAAATTGTCTCTATTCTATATAATTTAACTATCTAGTCTTCTAGTCCTTATTATATAAACTTTAAAATCTCTTAAGAATCCATTAATTTTCACTACTATGGAAATGACATCATAGAATCATTTTCTAAACCTAAAACATATAGGTTACTTATGCTCATTATTTTGATTTTCTAATATAATAAAGAATATCACCACTTGATACTTCATTTTAAATTTCTACTCTGTATTTAATATAGATATATTACAAGTGTTTGTGTGTGGCAACATAGTCTTTTATTTTAAGCAGCTCTTTTCTCTTTTCCCTCTCTGCCTGCCCATTCTCCACGTCTTAACACTGGATATCAAACATTTTACACTTCGTTTCTACTTTCCTTGACCATTTTGGTGGTACAAGACCTACCTTGTCCTAGCTGGAACTCAATTTCTTGAACATGACTAACTAAAACAGAACAAGACTCTGATAGTCTTTTGCAATAGTACTAACATTTCCCCATTTGACTGGAAATACTTCATCTGATATACTCAAGAACTTAATTTTATTTTTCTAACAGCTGTACTGCATTGGCAGCTCACAGACCTCCTACGATTTGTAGGTTCTTCCCTTCTTCAATCTCTGCTAAACGATAATGTCACAGTTTCTAGTTTGGGTTATTGGTCTCAAAGTACCTAATCATTCTGCATCCCTGAATTTCATTCCAGTCTTTTACATCACTTTTTTAGCCATCCAGCTCTTCCCTGCTGTGTCCTTAACATGTTCCTAATGCATTAAAATTCCTTCTTAACCTACATGAAAATATAACATTAAATCTGCAGGATGAGACCAATGTCAGCTGCTTTCAGATCATCCCTCCCTCTAGCCAGAGGACAACCATCAGCAGCCAGTGGACAGCCAGCCTTCCTCCCTGGTGCTCAGCTTCAGCTTTTTACAAAATAGAACACAAAATACATTACAAATTCCAGTCAAGTGCTATGGGTCACCATCAGCAGCAATCTTGATCATTGTGGAAATCTCCCTAATACTGTAACACCTACTGCCACCTCCTTTCTAGGTAGATCCTAGCACATTTTACAGTTTTGATATAAATCCATGTCTTGAAAAAATTCTCATGTAGCTATGGTTCCTAAATGTTAAGAGAATGAAGCAGAACTAAAGTTGTATGAAACGTGAGATGGTATTTCTGAGGCAAACAAGATTTGGAAATTAAGAAAATGGAATAAAATTAAGATTATGCAATGGGAATGTGATGTCCCATTGACTAGTCAAATGTTCAAATAGTTTTTTGTGTAATATAGACTAACTATGAGTGACATAGATATCAGCAAAATCTCCTAATAGATAGGAGAAAATTATATTCCGTTTCTCTCTAAACATTAGCCCAATTACCGTTCACTTTTCACCTCTCAATAACTTTAGTCCTCAAGTTCCTATTTTAAAGTCAAATGTAGTTGTAAAAATACCACAAACTTGTTGGTTAAATGAAACAGGAAAATTAAGGGGAAACAAAGACTAAGATACCCACTACTCACTTTAGGACCTATTATTTTGCCTTTAATATAGCTCCAAGTGGCTAAATCTGGACCTTTACAAACTAGTCAGCACAGTATATACCCAAATTTTTACATATTTGGGATTTTTTAGATGAAATTCAATTACTTTAGTTTTACAAGAGCCCCAGTAGCAACACTCTAATAACATCTACATTTTATTTTGTGTTTAAAGAAAAATTCTGAAAAACTCCAGAAAAAATTTCATCAAGAAAATCAACTCCTTATTTTCCTTGGCCAGGAAAAAACTAAATTATTTCTAGGAAAGGATTCTCGCACCTTAAACACCTTTCTCTATTTTATTTCTTGGTGTACCCACATAAATGTGATTACAGTAGTGCCTCTGTAACTATCTTGCATACACTGGTCAAAACAACAAAAAACATTTTTAACAACCATCACTTTAGCTGGTATGGTTTCTAGATCACATAAAGAGGAACTGATATTTTCTTCAACAGGATTGATACAGAATCCACTCGAGTGTAAAGAAAACCTTTAAGTGTTGTTTAAACATCCACTTGAGAAAAATGGAAATTTGAACAGATTTGTGTAAAGAAAGTTATCAAAATCATCTAATAAAAATCACAGCAAGGTAAAGCACAAGCAAATGTTAAAACACTGACAGTGACACACTCCAGACTTAACAAGTGTCAATGAGCTCAGTAGACAGTGCAGCTTACAATCACATCAATGTACACAGGGAGGACAAACAGTAAATTCTTCTGTTTGCCATTTATTTTTTATTGTATTATTTGCTGTTCTATGTCCTTAGAGGAGAAAAATGCTAATGAAAAATATAGAAGAGCACTGGAAAAATCAAGCAAAAAGTTAAGTCACAATAAAGAAACATTTTTTTTACTTGATCTGTGATTTTCTGGCAAGACATTACTACTCATCTTTGACTTCAAACCCTTTCTGTTGCCAAAGTCCTTGAATCTTTCAGATGCTTTATCTGATAAGGGGCAGAGCCTGACACAATCAAGGTATTCTGAGGGAAATGTTAAGAAATGTTCACATCTTTTGAAAGAAAACAATGCACCAAAATGTAGCAAAGGCATGTGAAAGAGGATTATAGTGCTTTGCTTCACACGTGATACATAAAAGTCCTTTCATTGATACATTTCTTTTTAGAGTAAGAAAACATTTTTCCACTTTTACAGAAACAACCAAAGGAATGTTTGATTTTTTTTTTCCCAAAATTCAATAGAGACCGACAGTGGATAGACACTATTCTCAGGGAATTGTGATTACTGGAATGTATGGAGCTTGTATACAAAGCTCTGTGCTCATGATTGTATTTGTATGCTTTTGAGTATTCCATATATGTAGCTTTTGAGATATCAAGCTCAGATCATCTTAAGTAAAACTACATTGCTAAAATTACAACACTGTCAGCTTTCACGATGCTTAGAACACTGTACTTTTCAGGATCCTCCCATCTCCAAAGTTACATTGCTACCTAATGATTAAAGTTCACTTCCAGATGGTAGAGAAAAATGGAAGACACATCCTTTGTATACACGAAAGGTGTTGAAAATAGAAGAAAGATGCAATGGACATGAAATGCATTTTTTTAAAGACACGATTTTTAAATCAACTTTGTTCTAGGCTTAGTTCAGTTTTTTTAATGTTTTAAACACTGAGTGATTACCGGAGTTTGACTCAGAACAGGCAGTTCAGACACAGTATGATCCGACAATAAGTGTGTTAGTTATATTTCAGAATTATTTCCTTCTTTGAGTACTTGATATTAACATCTTCCTCTAATGTCTTTCCAGACTTTTGCAGCCTCTCCTTAAGTCACTGGTAGCTTTCCTCTTCCTTTATTTCTTTCCTTCCACCGCTACAATTAGGATACTCATGGCCTATGGTCTTCATTTGGCTGCCTTCTCACTCACCTCCCCATCTAACAACCTCTCCCGTTCCCCACTATCTCCAACCACTCTCGGCATCTGCTCATAGCTAGCAGGTGGAGGGTGAGCAACCACCTTCACTTATTCCTCCATGACAATCCCATTGGTTCTCAGAGCACCCCAGGCCAAAGGACTCCAGAAGAGCCCAAAGGCTCTGCCTCCACACCCTTATGGCTGGAGTGACTCTCCATTCAACAGCAGATGGGCCCGCCACACCTCAGTATGAAAAACATAGACTCCAGAGAGTAAGGGCGATCTTGTCTTCTGGATAGAATATGTGTTGTCCTACAGTTTATGACTTCTAAAACAGTGGATTATGACAGGTAAGGCAGGGTACAGATGAGTGGATTTCTTTAATGCTGCCTAACCACCCTTCCAGCACCACTAGAGATGCTCACCTATGTGTGTACCACCTGACACATGGTTTAACACCACCTGTGTTCTGAAAGGCTGACCAGCAAAAGCCCAGAGCCATGTGTGGATGCGCTATGGCCTCACTCCTCCGTACACGCCCTCACACTCTGCCGCGGGCAGGAGGGCAGCAGGAGGGCAGCGGGTGGGCCGGGGCCGGGCGGCGGGCAGGGGGCAGCAGGGCGCTGCGTACTTGCGTGAGGGCTAAGGCGGCGGCGAAGGGGTGGCGCGGAGGAGGCGGCGGCCCCCCACGCCCGACGGGACCCGGCCTCGCCCTGGTGGCGGCCGCGCCTCGCAGGGCCGGCACCAACCCATCCCCTTCATCCCCGCCGGGAGATACCTGCCCGGGGTGCGGAGCCGCAGGCGGCGGCGCGGCCGGTTCCCCGATCCACAGCTGTTCCTTGAGGAGGTGCTGGTAGCTGAGGCAGTGCTTCAGCGCCGACGGCACCGTGCCCATGGCGCGGCGGCGGCGCGGGCACCCGGAAATCAGCCGCAAGGTCGGCGCAGCCTCCCGGCCCGCGAGGGACTCAGCAGCCCCGCGCCCGCCGCAGCCGCTGGCTGCAGCCCGGTCCCGAGCAGCGCCTGTGATTGGCGGAGCGCGGGAGCCCGCCGCGCCGCCAGCCCCGCCGCGCCCCCTCCCGCGGCCGCTGCGGCAACCGCCGCCTCAGCCCGCCGGCCCCCGCCGGCAACCGGCAACCGCCGCCGCGCATCCCGGCGGCGAGGGGGTGCCGCCTGCCCTCAGCTTCCCCTCCTCACATTCCCCGGAGGAACCCCGGCCGGGCCTGACCGCGTTCGGCGCGGGCTTAGCCAGCGCCCCAGCTGCCTGCCATTGAGGGGCGGGGGCAGGGGAGCTACCCGTGAGGGGACTCGGAGAGCCGGCAGGCCCAGAGCTGGGAGTATGGGGTTCAACCAGCACGGGGACAGTCAGCTGTCCTGCCCCTCGTCCTTCCTGACACTCGGCACACGCGGGAGACACAGGGCCCAGCCTGGGCTGACAATGGGGAAGGAGAATGGCAAGGAGAAGAGACAGAGCTGCTTCGAGACCAAGCCTGCTTTCTCTGTTTAGTATCCTAGGTCTGCACAAGCGATGAGGAATAAAACCTGCTCGCCCAGCCGTTTGGGTGGCAGCAGGTCTTTCACAAGAGGCTTTAGGTGCACGCTGGCATTTATGCTTTTCATTTGGGTAATAGAAACTTAGAACATAGCAAATGGAACACTTCTCAGGTTTTAAGAGCTCTCTCAGAAGCAGCAAGTTATATTTTGTCATCTCCTTCAGCATTTAGTGTGTCGGCCAACTTTCCAACTACTCTCAAGCAAAGTACAGTATGCATTGGAAATTGTTTTTGGACCATTCTTTTTCTAGGGTATTGGGGATTTCTTGTTAAATTCACAAACCTTTCCCTCAGTAATTTTCAAAAAAAAGATCATCAGGTTTACAGATAGGTCTGTTTCAGTCATTCAGGCATAAGACATGATGCTCTCAAAGCACCATCTTTTTATTTTGCTGATTTACATTTCAAGCTTGCTGTTCTTTGCACCCAGAAGCCTTCCTGTTTCTGAGTGCTATTGCAAACCAAGATTTGGGATGGGAAACTTTTGGGTTTTTTTCAAGGAAAATTACATCTGTCCAGAAATAAAATATTTAAAATACAACTTAAAAATTTATATTAAAATACTGCTGGTGAGCTATTTCAAAACTAGTCACAGAAATGTGCCAGGATGTTTCTCTATCTGAGACAATGTCTTCCTTCTGGTACAATATGTGTGAATTTCAAAGTTCAAAATTCCAGTAAGTCCATTGAATGCAGTCTCTGGGTACTTACTTTAGTTTTGTTACCTGTAAAGCCAGGGATAAAACGTACAAAGGCTGGCCAAAAAATCAAGCCTTTCTCTTTCATCTCCCAGTGAAAGACAGCTTATCTATGGTGTGGTACATGTGAGAGAAAAGCCCTTTATTGAAGTAAATAATTTCATATTGTTCTTTCTGGTATGTTTCAGAGAAAGTTGGAAGTAGGGTGAAAAAAATGGAATCGTGAGGAATTTAGAGTATGTCTGTGTGTAAAGTACACCTACCTACCTGTCCTGTTCTCAAGTTAACGCCAGTACTGAACTCAAACTTCATATTGCCTTTAGTGACCTTGCTTGCAAATACCTCTGAAATTAGCTTCATTATAAACCCTTTGCAGGTAACTTAGCCATCATACAGCTATCTTCTCCGCATTAAATCCTTTCTAACAGCATTTCAGTGTGCTCTTCAGCCTACATCCACTGTGAACATTTTCTGACACAAACCTGCTTTAAGAATTCCACTGAATATTCTGAAAAGGAGCATCTTTATCTGAAATCATGGTGTAGTTGGGCAGAGAAGGAAAATAACCTTGTGGCCAAGAAGGCCAATGGCATCCTGGGATGCAGCAAGTGTATCCAGCAGGTCAATGGAGGTCCTGCTCCCCCTCTACTCTGCCCTGGTGAGGCCTCATCTAGAGTCCTGTGTCGAGTTCTGGGCTCCCCAGCTCAAGAGGGACAGGCAACTGCTGGAGAGAGTCCAGCGCAGGGCCATCAAGATGATCAGAGGACTGGAGCGGAAAGGCTGTGGGAACTGGGGCTGTTTAGTCTAGAGGAGACTGAGAGGGAATCTCAATATTTACCAATATCTAAATGGTGGATGTCAGGACATTGGGACATCCCTTTTTTTCTCTTGTATCTAGTGACAGGACAAGGGGTAATGGGATGAAGCTGGAACACAGAAAGTGCCACTTATAAGAAAAAACTATTTTACTGTGAGGGTGAGGGAGCCCTGGCACAGGCTGCCCAGGGAGGGTGTGGAGTCTCCTTCTCTGGAGATATTCAAGATCTGCCTGGACATGTTCCTATGCGACCTGATCTAGGTGGACCAGCTTTGGCAGGAGAGTTGGACTAGATGATCTCTAAAGTTCCCTTCCAACCCTACCATTATATGTTTCTATGATTTTAAAGTAATTACAAAGACACCAGATTCTCCTGCAACAGTTCCCTTTTTTTTTTTTTTTGGGGGGGGGGGAGGTGTTTTACTTCATATTCTTCCTGATATCAGAATTTGGTTTTCACCCTTGCCAATTTTGCACTGAAGTTTACACCCAGTGCTTCTAATCCCATTTAAGCAGTTGTTTCAACATTAAGAGACGTAGGGATAAAACTCATTCATCTGAAACGCTCATGTTTCTTGAGAGAAGAATTGTCAAAAATGTACTGCATGTGAAAACTTTAGAGCTACAACAAATTGTTATTCCTAAGCAAGAGTCTTGTGGAACAGCACAGTTTGAAAGTAGCTCCAAGAAGAACGTGTCTTGGGTAACTGTAATCATGCCACTTGCAGGGGCTGCAAAACTTACTCCACCCCACTTTGTCAGTTAACATGAAGGTGGATATGGTACAATATGCTGCTTAACCTTGTCTACTTTCAGTGGTAGTACCAGTATATTTATTGATAGCAGTGACTGCAAAATCATGAAACGAATAACGGAGACTTCTGGCAGATCTCTCTGTAGCAGCATATGGGCCTCTCGTGGTCTGGACCTTTATATGCCCCCTGCTGTTCCTTATTTTCATTCCGCATATTTTTTGATCAACAAGGGCATTTTGGAACAACTTCAGTTTACTAGAACACATGGAAGGACTCAGATGTGTTTAGTGCTATGTCAGGATAGTGAATAGAAATTGCACATGACTGGCTTTTGGCTCTCCATCTGTGTCTTAAAACTATCATTCTGATACTCCTCTGAATTTATCATTGTCATTGGCTCACACTGTATTCTGGTCAAAGGTTTTAAAACGTTTATTAAAAGGAATGCTTTTCACTAAAATAAATAATCTCTCATAAAAGTCATGCCAACAAGCCTACCAGATGGGAAGAACAGGCCAGTTTGTTTAATATGCAGAAAAACTTCAAATACTACCACAAGAGATGTTTCTGTACTCCTTATTGTTCCCATGCAATTACACAGGTAGTTGGCAGTCAGATCATCAAGCTGTTGGATTTCTTGCAGTGTGACACAAAACCTTGGCCAAGAAAGGCATGGTAAAAATAAGTTGCTCGTTTACAAGCAACTAAAAGAAAATAAGAAAGTTGTTTAAAGAGCGATTTGATGACAGCAAGAAGGACAGAATCAGAAGCAAGGGAGCTATTCATACTGCTGATAATCTTAAGTGCCAAACTGGCAAGCAGCCAAGGTGCCTACTAGGCAGGGATCAAAGACACATATGGTGAGTCTCAAACAACAAATAAGCCATAGAATTCTGGCAAGCGTTGCAGGAGTAATATGCTCCAGCCCTGACAAAGAAGATGAGGACTAAAGAAAAAACGATGGGGCTACCAATAGTGGATCATACCTCAGGAAAAGCAAAGCTTTCAGTGTTTCAGTTTTATTGGAGAAAAAATGCAGATAACTTCTCACATATGGTAGGTCTGGTTGATCTAAATTGATGGGAAGTGTAACACAATGTTAAAAAATATTCTTTATGGTTGTGGCAGTAAATCAGTGTTCCATTAGCAGCAGCATCAGTCAGAGACGGCATTCTTCAGAGAGTTAGTAATAGATTTACTTTGCCAAAGTAAGACTACACCCCAGGTGATAGACACCTGGCATTTGAAACAGACACAATCAAGAAGAAAGTCCAAGTTACATCTTGCCAGATGTTGGAGTCTCTTCTATTCTTTCAGTGGTTCAGTCAGATGCCAGTTTTTTTTGTAAAACACACCAAAAAAAGGAAACATTTAAATTTTTATCCTCATACTACTAGATAGCATTAAATAGGAAAAGTAGGAAATTCTGTGAGCTTAAACTTAGTTTCATAATCACAACAGTTACACACCTATACACAGAGTCATAAAAGAAAGGGATGTATCATAAGCTGTGTAAAAGGCACCACCTTTTACACTGGTAAGAATGATATTCTGCAGCCTCTTGGGCGATCTCCAAAGTACCAGCACTACATAGCTACATAACTGTCATGGGGCATATCAAACACAGCAGAGGATTGTAGCAGAAAGTGCTTATTTATGGGTAACCTTTTCTGTTTGAGATATTTTGCTGACAGAAATGATGATGAACTGAATGTGTCCCTTGTCTGACTCCATCGTTTAGAGTGACCTGACCCACCACTCAGCATTATCAGGAGAAACTATGAGCTAATTCCTGAATGAATTTTCAAGGTTCTGTTATAAAATTTAAGAAAATATTTTCTTTTCAGAGCAAGCATTTTGCCTACTGTTACACAGACTACATTTCCATCTCTGTTTTCCACATAAATGCAGTTAGCATTTCCCTCTCCTCTCCACCCAGTCTTTTCTGCCAGTAAATACTGGTGCCATTTCTTATATGGATTATAAGGTGCAATATGCATAAAACTCTAATTTCTTTCCTCTCTTTATGTTATTAAAAGCCCACAAAATATTCTTGATTGTCAGTGACGCCAGTTTTGTTCCTCTGCCAACAACTGACCCCTTTACATCATGGGATACAAACAGAAAGTACATATCATCCTTAGGAAATATTTACTGAATAAGGAGATGCTGTGACAACATTTGTGCTATATCCATTTCTTCTCAAGTAGAGTGGATTTATCAGAGTTTAGCCAAAACAGCACAAAATAACCACCTGGCAAGTGTACCTGCATTGCATTCGGGGGATAATGCTTTCCAAACAGGAAAAAAGAGTTAAAGACCTGCACCTTTTCTGTGTTCTCTTAGGGAGCAATTCTTCTGATTTATTTTAAACATGTATTTTAGTATCAAATGAACCATGTCCTAATGTATGCATTTGTCTCCCTGCTGACTATAGAGAGCCTAGGGTAACTATCCAGATGTAGATAGCTGCATTAGCTACATCTACTCAAGCGAGTCACACGCCAGCTAACATTAACTCCAATTACATTGTCACTGGGTTCAGCTTTATGCTTAATTTCTACCTGTACAGAGAAGAAAAGTCTCGTAGCAGAGTACTTAGCAAACATTACTGGCTTCGGAGAAAAGGTCACCACGGAAGCTAGAAGTGGTCTGAAACGAAAGGTACAAATGAAATGCGGTCTAGCAATATGAATATATAATCTCATTGTATACTGGAGAAATTTTTTATCTGTCAAAGGTTACGTGGTAATAGCTTTGAGGCAAGTAGACAAAGAGATAACTAAAGGCAGTGGAGGATACAGCTTTAGCATTAATGGGAGGGAAGAAGATGGAATAGAACTGCAGTGTTTCTGGGAAGCTCAAATAGTCCAAGGAAATGTGTATTTAAGCAATTAAATCACAAAAAAAAAAAAAAGGATATTGATTAGTTGCTAGCTTGCTTGTTGGTAATTTTATTACAAACACAAGGATCTAATATTCTAATACCTCATATGCAATGTCTCTGTTTGAAACTTTTGCCTCAAGTGAAAATGAATTAGGCATTATTTAATAAAGCACCAATATATGTAGACTATATGAATACAAAAGTTGGATTTCTCTGTTCTTTTTGGTTATAGTCTTCTGATTTCTAAGTTAGCCTACAAATGTGTGGGCATACAAAGAATAACTGGTTGAAATTTATTTTTTTAGGCATTTGCCATATAACCGTCTTTTATAAATGACTTGGAGTACTCAGCTGCTGTGTCCATGGCATTAAATTGTTCCAGAGCAATAATAACAGCTTAAATTCTAGTATGGTGCTGTTTGACAGACGTATTACTGAACAGACAAAGCAAAGTTTGCGTTTGCACATAAAGGATGTGCTTGCAAAGGTAATATGGTCATGCTTAATATGGCAGTTTGATGTTTTTCAGTTTACCTCATTTCATTTTGCCTAAACAATGCATAATTAAAATGCATATCCACAATAACTGGATGCAGTTGTTAAATTTTCAACTCAACAAAAACTTTTGGACAATATACTACTAAATAATGAAAAATAAATTGAAATAGTGTGTAATGTAGAATGAAAACAAATATCACATGCACCATAATACCAAGTAATCCGAGATCATCAAGTAAATGTGTGCATCATTTAGTTTCCCATTTCTGTTTGTATTTAACTTCAGAGTCAGATTGCAGTTTTCAGCTGTGGCCTGTGATCTAAAATCCTCTTTGGTAACATGCATAAGTTAGCACAAAGGACTGTGTTCTTTGGCTTCAATAGCAAAGACTGAACCAAACAAATGAATACTGTAACTCTAGAGGAAAGACTGACATAGGAAGTACTGGAATGATATTGACACTCAGCAATTCCTTTTTCAGCATAATGGTAGCAACACCATAAAAAAGTAAAACACTTGGAAAAAGTCTAATTTTTTTACATCTTCTTTCTCTGTCTTACCAGTAATACAAGATGTAATCACATAAAAATTAATGTTTTCTACTTTTTGTTACAATTGCAATAAAAAGCAGTATGTCCAGGTGGCCAAGAAGGCCAACGGCATCCTGGCTTGTATCAGAAACAGTGTGACCAGCCAGCAGAAACAGGGAAGTTATTGTCCCACTGTTCTCAGCGCTGGTGAGGCTGCACCTTGAGTATTGTGTTCAGTTTTGGCCACCTCACTACAAGAAGGACATTGAGGTGCTGGAGTGTGTCCAGAGACGGGCACCAAAGCTGTTGAAGAGTCTGAAGAGCAAGGCTGATGTGTAGCAGCTGGGGGAGCTGGAGTTGTTTAGTTGTTAGAAGAGGAGGCTGAAGGGAGACATGATCAATCTGTACAACTACCTTAAAGGAGATAGTAGCAAGGTGGGAGTTGGTCTCTTCTCCTAAGTAGTGAGTGATAGGACAACAGGAGACAGCCTCAAGTTGTACCAGAGGAGATTTAGTTTAGATATTAGGAAAAAAAATCACTGAAAGGGTTGTCAAGCATTGGAACAGGCTGCCTGGGGAAGTGGTGGAGTCACTGTCCCTGGAAGTAATCAAAAGATGTGTACATGTGGTGCTCAGGAGCATGGTTTAGTGATGGCTGTTACAATGCTGGGTTAACAATTAGATTTGATGATCTTAAAGTCTTTTCCAACTTAAATGATTCTGTAATAAGCACTGACTTGAGTCCACAATGTCTCAAACAAAAATAAACCTGTAAACTTCATTGGGGTTTGGGGGGAGGGCACACAACACACATAGTGACAAGAATGGTATCTTTAAATTGAAATACTGATGCCATATTGTAAAGCGGAACACATGTTATTGTTGTTACATTTAGGAACCCCCTGTGTTGCTTCAGCAATGTTGTGGAAAAGAACAATATTCTTCTTTTTCATAACAAGAATGTCATTGTCCATTCCATGCATGCTACCCTTAATGATCTCTTTTCCTAATTTAAAACACAGTTCACTTCCAAAACAGGTGTTTGTATACTAGAAGAGATTTGCTTCACATTGTAGATTTGAGAGTTTTAAGGTGTTCATGTCAGCTCACAGAATTATGAGCCAACACAAGAATCAGCAATTTTATTAAGAAAATTGTCAATTTTCTCATCTTTGTGATTGCAAAGAATGGCTTTAAATGTGACAGTGTGGTCCTAGTACATCAGGGTACTGGTTTTGTCTGAGATTAAGGTAATTTTTTTCATAGCATCTGTATGGTGCTGTGCTTTGTATTTGTGATGAAAACTGTTGACAATGTGTTTTAGCTATTGCTGAGAGGTGTCAAAGCCTTCTCTGTTTCTCACCATCTTCTCCCAGCAAGCAGACTGGGAATGAGCAAGAAGCTGTGAGAGAACACAGCCAGGACAGCTGACCCTATCTGACCCAAGGAATATTCCATACCGTGTGACATTGTACTCAGCAATCAAAGCTGGGGGAAAGAAGGAGGATGTGGTGTGACATTCTCAGTTATAGTGCTTGTCTTCCCAAGCAACAGTTACACGTGTTGGAGCCCTGCTTTCCTGGAAATGGCTAAACACCTGCTTGCCGATGGAAGGTATTGAGCAAATTCCATGTTTTGCCTTGCTTACTTGCTCAGCTTGATTTCAGCTGTCAAACTGCCTTTATCTCAACCCATGACTTTTCTCAGTTTTACGTTTCTGATTCTCTCCCCCATCCCCTCTGGGGGAAGAATGAGCAAGTGGCTTTGTGGGGCTGAGCTACCTACCCAGAATAACCCGAAACAAACACATGCAGTGGTCTGTCTGCATGAGACTGCAGAGGATTAAAATAGGTATGGACAGCATCAATCAATCCTACTTCACTGCAGCATTTAGGAGACTTTAGAGAGATTTAGGCTGACTAAGCTGCATTTTTCTGCAGTCAGTGGAGAGAGCTAGGTGTCCACCTCACCCCCAGGGGCTTATTTGGAGGAACTTAGCTACAGACTTGTTTCTCCACTGTGATGCAGGAAGCTTAGGTGTCTCTTCTGGGTAGTGCAATATGTCCACATGTTGAACCAGTAGCCACTAAAGTTTGGCCAGTAGGAATCATCAAGCACAGAGGAACAGCCATGAAGTTTTTGGCTCAGAGTTTGGGAAGCCTACAGAGTATTGAACCTACACTTCCTATTTCCTAGGAGAGAATCCTGAATGCCAAACCAAATGTTGACACTGGATCACTGTACAGCCAGGAATTTAAGTAATAAGGAATTAAAAACAATGCATAGAATATTTCATTAAGTTCTGTAGTAATACATGAGTGTCACAGTTCTGACTTTTCTTTGACCTTTAAGTATTACTGGTCCTAGTGCAGAGAGATGCTTAAAGATCTCTATGTCCCCTTTGGGACAACAGGGAAATAGGGTTTTGGACTGAAAACTATTCTTTGATATTTTTATAAAAAGTTTTTTCCTCTCCTTTACAACAGAACTTCCATTAAAATTTTTGAGGTGTTTCATGCCATGTTAAGGAACATCATTTGATGCTTCAATTATTATATTATATTATTATATATTCAATTATTATAAATCAGATTTGCAATTCTGAGACCAAGGAGAGAGCTAACAAAGATGTGAGGTGCCATGGTATTAATGGAAGTGGTTTGAGTTCTGAAACTCTTTTAATGTGCCTTTAAAGGAACAGGAGAGAAGGGGAACAGCTCACCTTAGGGCACCAGAATACCCAAGGCAGACAGGAGAGGCTGTAGCCACAGAGACAGTAGGACTGCTCTGGTGCTTGACACCAGGAAGGAAAGCTTTAACTTTCTTTCACAATTGGTCCCAAAGATGCTTTGGCTCTTCAGCCTCATTAACATCCATTTCCTGTTCCTTGCTGTAGTGTTGTCACCACACAGACTCATGAGACAGTGAACTCATGTTCCCATTGTAAACACAATAGTAGAAATGGCTACATTTAAGTGGTCAGTTTTTCAATTACAAAAGCATGTCCAACTGTTTCTAGAAGCACAGACTTCTCCATGTCTTGAAACAAGAACTTGGAGTTTAGCAGCAGGATAGCCTGGAGTCAGGAACATGTCCTCTTGATGTCCCAGTGAATATCAATTTAATTTCTAAAATATTGAGAAATGTAATTTTCTAGCAATGTTTTGCTTATTTTTGTTTGCCAGAGGCTAACAGCTAAGCCATTTAGTATTTCATTTGCTCTGAGCAAAATTTGTTCTTGCATGTTGCTCCAACTTGGGAAGCTATGTTGAACCTACATCTGGAGCCCACATAACTCAATTCCTGCCACTGCTCCACAACACTCTCAAAAAGCAAAACTTAGTGAGACACTGAAGAGTTCTAGAAAGAAAATAAAACCTCATCCTTTAGGGCTTCAGACTATCTGTAAGCATTAGGGCTTAGGATGAGACTTCCTTAATAGAGAAATAATCCAACATTTGCCTACTATAAGGGAGTTTTACAACTTTGTGTAAAGCATCTGGTGCTGACTACCATCACAGACAGGGTGCTGTGCTGCATAGATTACACATCAGATTCATATGGTTTTTTTTTGTAGTATGGATAGAAAATTTGCAGAATGCTAATTCATGGAATGCTAGTTCTAAAGAAATTCACTTGTACCTATGGACTATTTTCTTTCTACTGAAGCAATGATTTCCAGCAAGAGATCATTTGCCTAACACGTATGAGATGCAGATTATGAACACACGAAAACAGAACAATACTTGCAGGTTTGCCTTGAACTTGAATGTATCCAGATGTAAAAGAAAACATGATTCCTATCCTAATTTTTCAAAATGACAGAAGAGAGCTGAATATAGGAAGGGAAAGGTAATAAAAATTATACAAAATAGACATCCCTGTTTCTTCTGGACAGAAATAACTAGGAGAATGTGGTAGGCAAAGTACAGAATCTCTTACTATTTTCTGTATATCTGCGTCATGATTAGATTTTATGAATCAGCATATTAACTATGAAGAAGTAGATGCATTGCTGAAAACCATGAAAAAAATCTTTGTTTACCATGATTAGATATCTGAGTGAATCATTGCTACAGCATTTGAACAGTGATACAGTATGAAGGAAGTAAGATGAATCCTTCTTAAATGGAAGGGAAACCAAACTCAGGCTCTAGGAGCACAGGAATAGGTGGGATCTCCAAAGTTAGAGGCAAAATTCTAACCAGAAGATTTTAATACTGTTGCAGGTTCCAGTCAGAAAATAATTGTGTGTAAAAGCAAAAACAGTTGAAGTCTTTTCTACTGGAGTATGTGAAGCAATTGGCTAAATTAAGGAGAAGATTCACTGCATGATGAATGATTCACAACCCTTGTTCTTATTAATCCTCTAGTCTGCCCAGGCAGATTTGGGATCCTTAAGGGGTCTGTTAAGAGTGGCAATTACTATATTATATTCAAAATGTGGTTTGCCTGGAATGGATTGTCATGAATTATTGTGCAGCTGGTACTATATACAGTAATAGAATGCAAGAAATAATGAAAGCATTAAAATAATATGAAATAATTACTTCCAATGGGTCTTAACAATTTGGGCTTTTCAAAGTGCGAATCAAAATGAGAGTGAATGAAGTCAACAATGAGATGCACATCCAGGATTAACTGGGCATCATTAAAATAAGTGGGTTATTATTCTATATATTATGTAAGCAATTCCAACACAAAATGTAGTCTTAGAAAAGAAGGTGCTTGAGAGATCTTTATCATAGCTTGGTATCTTTATGAAAAAAATAAAACAACAATATATCTTGCTTAAATAGATTGTGTAGCTAGTCTGAGAGAAAAAGGGAAGGGGGGCATAATTGAAAACAGGTTTCCTGAGGAATGATATCTGAAAACAGTGATTCAGCTTTTAAAAACAAACTGCAAATTATATTCCCATACCATTAAGAAAGCAAATGATTCCTTTGATTCTTAACACATGTCATCATGACAAATCAGAAAAGTATGACTTGTTAACCAAGGTTAAAGCTGAGTATGTCACATTTTTCCCTTATAGCATAAAACCAAGGATGAATTTCATGGCAGGCAGAACATTTCAAACTAATAATAATATTCTTATTACAGTACATATTTAGGCAATTCTTAGCTAGTAGGGATTATTAGCTTTGCATAAGACATCATGGAAGCTAAGAGCTCCGCAGAATTCTGAGAAGTAGTGTGCACATGCATGAAAATACAGCTATGAAAGAAAGATTAACAAATATAACAGTTATTTACCCAATTGACACAGGTGGAATTTGAGTTTACTTCAAAACAGGTTAGGCCATATAAGGCCATATACAATGTCTGAAAATATAGTAACTGTGTTAACTGCAACAGCACTTACTCAGATGTGATTTCCCAATAGGTGGCATGTAGGGGCGTGAGGATGATGTCAGAAGACAATAAAGTTGATGGATATGTGGCTGTGATGAAATCAACTTTCTCCTAAATAGGCTGCCTAGCAGTAATTGTATAAAGAATCTCTGGGCAACATGGGACAAATGACCTCATGCAAGATATGACCCAAGACTTTGATGTCAGTTCATCTTTTGGGGGGGTGCTGTTGGATAAGTAAGCAGAACATCCTATTCTTGATGTCACTCTGTACTCTATAGAAGGAAGAGAGCTGGCTAGCAGCTGCTCATTGACCTGGCTCCCACTCTTAGCCATTACTGGTGCACTGTACAGAGATGTACCATCAAAGTCTGCTGTCTGCTGTCCTGACTTGTGTTGCCAAAACACAATTGCAATGAAAAAGGAGTCATCTTGGCCTCAGCAGCAGAATTAGGATTTGCCTCATGGGAAAAAAAGCATTTTATTTTCCTCTCACAATAAGAAATCCTGAAATCTTGTGTAATGACAAAGTATTTGGCCTTTGTGCAGGTGTTGCGTGTAGGGTCCGGAGGAAAACAAGCTGCCAGATGTTCACTTTAGCTCTTAACCTGGACTACCCCAGTATTTCTTCACTGATATATTCATCATGGATTCAAAGTTCACCTTTCTATGAAGCCCACTACACTGTTACCCATATTTTCTCACTTAAGAGCAGTCTTGGAGTTGGAAACAGGAATTTTCTTCTTCTGCCACAGAAGGCTCAAATATATCAGACAATGATACCAGTGAAACGCCCCCTATCTACCCTGGGGATTTTATACTGCTGCATGTTACTGCAGTGTTTGAGTGCTTTAATGCTTTCTATGTAGAATCATTAACAGCAAAGTCTCCACTTTGGAAAAAATAAACTCCCTTTGAACTGGAGTTTGGTTTTGTGATGCAAGATTTTAGTCATTATTGTTTTATTTATATATTCTCGAATGCTAACACTAGAAGCACGGCTGTGACTGTGATGGTCTAAGGATATGCACAAGTCTGTGGACAGATACAATATCTTTAGTACAATAAATCAGTATATTTGGGAAAAAACAGAAAGTCCCTTGGGCACATTAATCCTTCCTAAGTACATCAATTCTTTGCTACAGGAATAAGGAAGTTGACTAGTTGAGAGATTTGGTGTTTTTGTGAGAGAAGAACAAGTCAGGGTTATGAATATTGTAAAAGTAAATTTTCTTCAGAGAAGGACTTTGTAGTGGAATGAAAAGTTTAATGTCAGAAAAAATAAGAAATCTGTTTTGTCTAGTCTTACCAGATTATCTGGTAAGACAAACACAAAACTTGGTTCCTCTGGAATATGATCCTATACATTTCCATGTGTTCCTGTTAATTTAATGCCTCGTATGTACTTTTACAGCTGGATTCATGAGCCGAAGCTGTTAAATTTAATTTCTACCAAGCTAAATAGCTTATGGTCTAGTTTTATTATTCATATTTCTGAACCTTAAGCAATAAGACATTGCCTGTAGGGATGTGTTAAACCAACACATGACTAATCCTCTCCACGAGAGCATGAGTAAAGGAGGGGCCATATATCCACAGCTGATCCCCAATGACTTTTTCTCATTATTCCTGCAGACAAAATAGTATCATTTTAAAATTAGTGCAATAATAGAGAATAAAGCTTGGTGACTAACCTGATGAACTGTTCAAAAAATTTAATAAAGCAAAACAAGACTGAAAGATAAAGTGGGCTGGAATGAGTCTTCTTGGTGTCATTCTTCACCTTTGACAGACTTACCTGCTGTGAAAGGAGATAAAGGACATTTCCCACTGAGATGTAAACTTTTTAGACCCTGGTCCACAAGTCACAGAATGTGGAAACCAATCTGAGGTGGACCTTACTCTCCAACTGGAATCTATTTTAAATTGTTCTGGAATTTTGCAGACACATACTAGTTTGGATACCTATATTAATCTTAATGATAAAGTATATTTTCTTACATGAAGCATGCTCTTCCTGTAAAGCAAACATTCTCATTTATATTTAAACTCTTACATATTTCTGAGCAAAATACCAGTTATGCACATTTGCCTCATGAAAAATGACAAGCACACTGTGGTTCTATTATTTGATGTACGATTTATGCTCCAAATTAAAAATGCTTTCAATTAGATCCGTTTTGTTCAAGAAAAAGCCTTTGTATGGATGAAACCTCCCTCACATCGGATGGGTACTTCAGAGAGTTGCCTCACAAGTTTGACAGAGCTCAGCACTTTTGGCAGACTTCGCTCCGTTGAGGCTCGGGCCTGTATTAACCCTGGTGTGTCAGATCAGAAACGAAATGCAATGGGAAAGCAATACCAGGGATGGTTGCTTAGCATATGTCTGCACTATATTTCTTTTTACCAAGGTGCAGCCAATTGACAATATTGTAAACTGGCCTCTTACTGTGAAACAAAAGTGACAAACCTGAAAACAGCAAACCCCTATCATGTGTGAACAGTGTAAAATTAATACCAAGTCTGAAAAGAGTATGTTTAATGTTAGCATAATGAAATACAACTGTATGACTGTGCTACTTAAGGACTCTATTTTGTGAAGTGCTGATCACTCTTAGCTTAAGATACATAATATTTTAAAATGAGGAGTTGCACAAGGCAAGAAGAAAGGCATTTCATTCTGTTATTGGATCTGATTACCCAAAATAACAGTGCTTGAGTGAACACCCCAAATCATATATGCCAACTTTATATGAAAGCTATCAAAGCCTTGAGTCCATAGGTTCTCAAATGCCGCCAGTATCTGAGCAGATTCAGTGTTACTATCATTTTGTTCTATAGAACAATGCTATGTTACACTAAAAAAAAATTAACCACCTTAGTTTATGTAAATTTTGAAATCAAAATAAATGCTTCTCTTCCCACATAGAAAAGATGCATATTGATTCCAGTTGGATTTTACAAGCATATGAGTTGAATGATGATGCATAATGCATATTAATAATGTGTATTAGGTTGGAAGAAATAGTTCCTTCACTATATGTATGAAAATATACTAGATCAGGATTTCCAATTATACAGTTTCTAGAGAGCAAATTTGCACATGCACGCACACACACACACACACACAAACAGGTTGAGATGTGTTTTTCATTATTAGTACTGACAGGAACTTGCACAACATTCACAAATATTTCTACCAATATTTAAATATTGATATGTCTACATCTACTATAGCTGAATTAAACACAGTACTTGTTTATTCCTGCAAGCAACACCAGACATAACCAGTAAACCATCCTTTACAAATATTTGCAAAGAACAATTTCCATTATGGCTTCTTCACATTTAGTTCATCTGGGCAACGATTCATAAACATGGATGCCTGATATCTTTAAGTGCTGTTGTTAATGAGATGTTTGTATGAGGCTAATAGATATCAAATAGGATATGATATATGTTTTGTATGGGATTGGCAGACCCTGTGCCTTTCTAGAATGGCTGTGCATGTGCTATAATTGCGTAACAAGTAGTTTAAGATTAACATAAAGATAAGCAGCTCCAGGCCCTCCAAATTTTAAGCTGTCTCATGCTCTGTCACAACAACTTCTGGTTTTATTTTCTAATGAGCAAAACAGAAAGGAAAGAAAGGATATCCATATGAAACAGCTTTTCTGTCCTGATTTCACATCTTCCATGTGGCAGTGGAGAGTGTTGAAGTCTTTAAACTCATAAAGATTCAATCTGCTTATTCTGATAATCATCCCTGTGCTTTTGTTTACCAAAAAAACCCAGTTTGTTTGCAATGAAATATTCTGGGCCTGATGACTGTCATATTGGTATAGCGAGAATAGATTTTGTTGGCTCCCAGCAGTGTCAAAAAGAAACAAAAATTTCATTTTCCAAAATTAATAAGTTAAAATATTAAATGTACTTTTTTTTGTCCTTGACTATTTACGTTTTGGAGAGATATTTTTATTATTATTTTTATGACAAAGTACCTCTAAATTACTGAATTTATCCAAATTTGAATTTGCCTGCATATACAGCAGCAGGCAGTTGAGAAATCTGGGCTTTTTAAACATTTGAGAATGACTGGAAAGATTATCTGTGAAAGGCACATGGAACACCTCTTAAACAGACACAGATCAGTCTGCTACAAAGGACACTGAATTCAAGTGCCCTTTAAAACAGTTATCCAGCTTTGAATACAAGCTGAAGTGAAAGCCAAAAGACATTCATGAGACTGAAACACCACAGCTTGGACTTCCTCAGACTGTGTGCTGAAGGAAAAAAAATGGATTGTAAAAAGTCATGAGCTGAGCTTCCATTGACCTTTGCTCTGCCTTCTTAACTCTGAAGAGTACAGTGCCTCAGGTCTGTAGATAACTATAATCATGCTTCAAGAAGAGATATTCCAGATTCGGGATACCTGGTAATGACCATATAAGTAGCAGAGAGGGGAAAGAAAAATCAAATCCTTAAAGGTAACATATATCTACAGGGTAATTAACCAAATAAAGTGGTTTAGGAATAACATTTCTTTCTGATAACACAATTTTTAATTCCTTTTTTTTTTTTCAAACTCAGTACTAGTTGCTTTTTTTTCACTGGATGTTCTCCAGTGGTGCTTTCACTGAAAAATTACAGGAGCCCTAAAGATGGAAAATAATCCTCATTTTGGCAGTCCAGCCTCTTTACTGTAGATTGACAGCACAATCTTGAGAGCAGAGTCTTGTTTTTCCAGAGCTCATTTTGGAAGGAAAAGGAATAGTGTGCTCCATTTCTAGCTGCTTCACCTTTTCCTTCCTTCTTTGCCCTTTTTCAACTACCAGTTGCAAGAAACTTGGATGTGGTCTATCCCAGCTGTACTCACTGTTGAGTTATTGTATTACTTAATAGTTCTCACCAGCAACAGCAGAAATAAACCTATTAGCATGATCTCAAGTGAACTACCTAAGCAACATCTTGAATTAACTTTTACTGTAATAAAAGATTTGCAGAAGATGGTGGGGAGGGGGAGGGAAGTAACAAATACTACTTTTTTTAGCTTTACTTTTGATATCCTTTTACCAGATACAAAATGGAGCCTCATATATGCATAGGAATGTGTGTCCTATGTGAAGGACCAAGGCTGCAACTTGAATGTAAACAACTTAAAGTTTACCAACTCATAGGATCACTACAAATAAAAGGTCAATCCTCTAATCAATTTTTTATTCCAAAGCATAGTCTACTAATGCTTTTAAATGTGCATCTTTCACAGCTCAGGAAGTTAAGGATTGTACATAATCAATTTATTGCACTGTACCCCCACCAGTGAAGCTCTGCAAAGCACTAGTGAGCAGGTGGCCACCTTTTTTGTGGAAGAAAGACAGCAAAAGAGTAAGAGGTGAAATTATTAAGTCGGGAGAGAACCTTCTCACCTTCATCAAGTAAGGAACTCAAGTCAGAAAATAAGAGAAATTAATGCTTCTCAGAAGGGGTGACATACAGAAGGCTTCAGTCTCTCCCAGTGATGTGAAATGAAGGTAGGAGAACAGGTCAGAGAGCTGAGAATAGGTGACTAGAATTGCAAGAGAGCTAGGATACAAGAATCCCACTGGAGTGAATATGAGACACAAATCTGATTGTTTGTTTTTCAAGGACACAGAGGAAATGTTCTGAGATGCTGAAGAGAAAATAGATGTAACAGGTTGTTATTGCGAGAGAAGGGGAGATATTTTCTCTTCATGGGACAAGTGCGTAATTAATGCTTAGTAACGTGAATTTGCATCCTTTCTGGGCAGCCCTGTTGAAATTAATGCTTCAGAGGCCTCATTCCAGGTCCAGGGAAGCCATAGCCCTCAGTGAGCTTTCAATTTCCACCTGAGTTCAGATTTGGTGAGGGGAAGGAGGTGTTACCAAAGTTGGGGCCAGTTCTTTACTTTGTAAGCAGGAAGGTCCTGAGATTTTAAGATTTTGAATTGTGGAAAGGTACATAGAGGCTCTTTCTCAAAAAAATATCTTTGATGTGCTTCTCATGTTAGAACATTAGAGAAAATGGGTTTGATATCCTATTAAGTTAGCAAGAGGAGAAATTGTCAACACACATCAGTCAAGAATTACAAGTATATTTTCTAATAGGGGTGGAGAGATGTAACTAGAAGGGGTGGGGGAGGGTGTTCATTTTGTTATGTTTTGGTTTAAATTTCTTACCAAGAGACAGAGCTTTTAAAATGTTCATGGAATCCAAAGGATTGTCTATAGATTTTCTGAGAAAATACCACAAAGAGAAGATGGGGATATTCCCGTTTCTGTCATTCCCCAGTGCTACATCTTCCCTAAATTATATCACTATACTTGTGAAAGGCTTTCTTCAAGGTTAGAAAGGAAGGATTAGAAGCAACTATATGTAAAGGTAAACTCAGTACTCAAAGGGAGTGATAACAGTGTCTGCTTTTAACATTGCTCAGCATCTTCTCTTTCCTTGAACTGAGGCCCCTTCAGTACTTATTATAGCAAAGTTGTCCTCTTCCTGTAAGCTGAGGCTAAGTGTTTGGTTACTTCACCATACTGAAGGCAAAATACCGTCTTTGAAGAAAGTTCAGTTCGTATTTTAAGGTATTTCATCACTCAGGGCCACAGCTGGCAAATACCAAACAAGCAATCAAGAGACTAAGGACTGTCAACAAAGAAGAGTTCTTTACATCACAGAATCAGACACATTTGCACTCAATTAACACTTTGCTTAAAAATAGACAAAGATAAGCCCTAAAGAGCTGGTGCCTCACAACCCCATCATTATATATACAATGGCAATGCATAGCAGTAGTTATCATCTTGCCTTACCACTCCATTTACTATAACAACAAAAACATCCACTATCAATTCTTTATCTATTTTGGATATATTTAGAGATATTATCGTAAAGTTATCTGGTTGATATGGTCAAAGAGATGGTAATCTAGTTTGTTTTAAAAGTGAAATTTATAGAATCTTATTGTCTCTTACCTAAATTCCTTACTTAGTGGTGACTAGGCTTAGATTTCTGCTGGCAAAGATGACTTTATGTCACTTTTAGTGGTTTTGGGGTTCAGCAGAAACTATTTTGACCCAGCTCTTAGTTAAACCTATAGCTCTGCTTCAAAATTATACAAATCTGTTCACTGATCCAAAGGTTCAGGGATCAGTGGAGTGCAGGAATGCCTTGGACTATAATCTCTTCAGAGAAAGTTCACTTCTTTTTCATGGCTAAAAGTCAGTTGGTATACATCTTTTCAGTCCTTTTCCATCACCATGATGTTGTGGATTCGTATATGCAGGAGAATTTAAATCTGCATAGACCAGCTAGTCTGGCGGCTGTTTTGCAGCACCTGAGCAGTGTAAAGCAGAGAGAATTAAGCTGAAAAGAAAACTCATGTTATAGCAGGTCAATTCAGTAAAGCATTCAGCCTCACCTCAAACATTTCCATCTGCAAAACTGTATCTGGAGAAGGCAATACAGCATTTACAGAGCACTCAACAAAAGAGTAAACTCTGTCATTTTCCATAGTAGCCTTCTAGTGAAGGAAAACACTTGTAGAACAACAGTAATAACTTTCCTTTTACAGAAGTATAGTTCACTAGAGATGGTTCCCACATGGAGAAGAAATGCCTCAGATTTTTTTTAGCATTTACTTGGCACTTGGGACCTATTTATTACTTCATATACTTGAATGTAATGGCAGTTAACACACAGTTATGATGGAGAAGTGATGTAGGATTCTAAAAGATACAAATTGCAGTATATATTAAACTTTAATTTGCTGCCAGTCTCAAGTCCTTCAGCTTTTTTAGGACTGCAGGGCCCCTCTATAGAAGTGTGGTGGACAAGATCTATATTAGCTCCTGTTTAAACCCAATGCTGCAAGCCAATTTGCTGGGTAAATAACATCAGTTGATTCTCTTCTCTCTGTAATTCCTTAGTGCTGTGGAGAAGATGTGCATAAATATTGCATTTTTTTTGTGGAAACTCATTGTACAATACCTTGCTTCCATGGTCACCTTAGAATTAGGTGGTCTACAGCATCTGTATTTGTAGCAAAATGTTCTCTAAATGTGTTTTGCTTTCTACTGTGAAACTACAGGAAAATATCACAATTTTAAGTTTTGGTTAAGTTGATTAAGTTGAATTTATGTATCTACATGCATTTTTCTCCACGTGTACTAGACACAAGCTCCAGTGGCAGGCAGTGAAGACTTAGCTATTTGCAACTCCAGGCACAGAGTGAATTAAATCAATCTCTAGACTGTGCCGATTAGCTATCCTACTATCATAGGAGCTTACACACTCTTATTGGGGTTCAGTTTCATAAACCTAACATGTTTGCTTCAAAAACCCAGTACCATTTGAGATCCCATCATCCCCAGGCTGCCAGCATAAGTCTTCTGCAGGCCCTGTGATATCTGTCAAACCTGCTGCAGTTGGACGCTCCTGAGCACCTCAAATTAAAATGCTGTAAGTGGGAGATTATCTTCAGCTTCATCTCTTTTAAAGTTCTGGGTACTTAATTACAAATTAAGGAGATATTTCTCTCTGGCTGTGTTTCACAATTTGGAAACTGGGGGCATCTTTTTTCTTTCTAGAAAACTAAACCAACTAAGTATCTTCCATTTAGCCAATAGTGCAGTGGTAGTGGTCCATATCCTACCTAAGTGGAGCTGAGCCCTTGTATTTAACTGCAGAAATTACCTAGACATGATTATAGTTTCTCCTGGGGTAATACCAACCAACAGGCCATTGAGTTACTTCCTTCTTCACAACCACTGACTAGGAAGCAATTAATCAGGCAATGAAAAAAGGATAATTAACTGGAAAAAATTGACAGAGGTTTCTATTCCTTGAAACCTCTGAAGTCTGGTAATTTAGAAGTACTGTTTGATTCAGACACTTTGAGGCAACTGATGGAACTGAAGCAACATTTTTGTCAGTGATAGGTGCACTTTTATTTTCTGAAATTCAAAATGAAATCTCTGCTCTCTGTAAGTAATAAGACTGAGTTTTCTATATATATGCTGAGAAATATAATTTGTGATGCATGAGCAACTTTGAAATCATAAGTTTAAATATATAGGCATTTTGTATGCTGCATTCAGCTGAAGAAGGAGTCAGAAAATCTGTGCTTTAGAGCTAGGATTCTAAAGAGGCATTTAAGTGTATAAATTCTGCTTCAGTCTCAGTTATCACACCTCTTAAGTAACTAATTTATTTGACAAGAAGGTTGTTGTCTGGTTATAGCAAAAAGTAGATTTAAAATGTTCAAAACTTTAAAAATATTTTAACATCAAGTTAGAACTCAATTATCACACATTGTATATAAATCTCCTATGCATTAATATTTTATTTTTCTGTCTTGTACCTGAAGTCATCATACTGCATAATGAAAAAAGATACATCAAATACAAAGGTACATCAAACACAAAGCAAGCATATTTTTCATCAGTCTGTCTACTAAAATTTAAGTAACTGTTGGCTTTTGTTTCTGGAATTTAAATAAATGAATGTACCTTTTATCACACCATAACAGGATGCCTTTTTATGTCTGCTAAATACATTATTTAATACTGAAGTATAAAACTACATGGAAATGTCAGTGAGAGCTTGCTGAGATGAAGTGAATGCATCACTGCAAAAATAAATATAGATCACAAATACATAGGAATCTGGAAAATAACTGACTATTTTTAGATAATGGCATCCTTCCGCTCCTTGAGTGATGCTAAAATAACCTTCAAGTTGTAAGTGTGTAAGAAACTTTCCCTGAAGCTTACATGGCAAGTACAATCTCAAGAGAGGACAATATATGGAAACATGGATCTGAATTCTTTCTTTTCAGTATTACCTACTGGTAAATGTTACAATGATTTTTTTTTTCCTTTTGCTTCCATTTTTCTTGCCTCTCACTTCAAAACATTTATACTTTTTTAGGAACATGACAGAAATCAGGAGTGCATTGGTGGTCTAGCAGTTGCAATGCAGTCTATTAGTTACATTTGTGTTCATTAATACATTTATGCTCCTGGAGAGGTTCCCAGTATTCTGACAGTATATATATTTTATAAATTATTTAAATTTCACATATTTACACCAGAAACATTCTGTGCTCATATGAAAAGACGGGGATACCACTTAGAGTCTAAACTGTATTGCACTGGTTCAAATGATGAACACTACCTCTCAGAAAGAGAGAAAGAAAAAAAGGTCTGTTAGTGCTCTTAAGCAAGGATGGATTAATTTTTATCTTAATCTGGTTTATAGAGAAGCATTTCCTCCTCTTTGATGTGGTATATGCTAAGTGAAAACATCATGCTCTACCCATCAGAATCATGCAAGTGGTCATTCTTTCTTTTGCACTGATGTTTCAAAAGGAGATAGCCTGCATGGCTGGAAGGTATCCATGATATTAAACAGTTCATGGGGCTGTGAAGTGCTGAGAGCAATCATGCAGAGCAACAGGCCACAGGAATGCAAATCATCCACAAAGCCAAAAGTGGAGCTAGCAGGTGGCCTCTCCTATTCATCTGATGTCAACACACTGTTCAGATCAAGCCCTTTTAACATCTGAGTAGGACCACTATTGCTTTTAATTACATATAATACAGCCATTCAATGTTCTCACATACAAGAAAACCACACAGTAAAAAGTGTATCTTCTGCACATTGAGGGTCACTATAGTTATATAAATAAATAGTACCATTTAGCTTAGATTGTAAGACAGTTTAAATTTCATATGCTTTCCACATACTGTTCAGTGTTCTACAGTTAGAGCCTCTTTGACATTTCTGTGACTGACCATATTTCCATGGAAAATGTTCTTGCTCCTTCAGAGGATTTAAAAGCTGGGGAAAAAAAGCCTTATAATTAACTTTTTATACCTTTGAAACATTTCCACTGTAAAAGATTTTGAACAGAAACATTTGTTCTCAAAATTAGTTTACAGAGAGAATTTAACTGTGTTAACGTATAAGCCATGGAAACTGTCATAATATCTAATTAAATTATTACTGACGTTCCAATCAGTAGCAAAAAGCCATCTGTAACTGTAATTCTACTACAGAGAAAGTATAATTAAATCTATTCAGTAATGGGTTACAAGCTATTGCAAGAGTATACTGCAGTGCTTTAGAAAGCTGGAATGCTTCTAATATCTTTTTCAAGTATAATAAACCTTTCTTTTTTTAACTGGGAACATGAATATATGCATTCTTCTGAAGACCCTTTATTAGGATTTAATTTCAATGCATTTATGATTACATTAGTTCTGTTTGAAAAAGACTGGGAAAAGTAGCTGCCATCATTCAGAGCCCAAGACAACCCCAGAGAAAGACGTAAGTGTGTTTTCAGTCTATCTCTATGGAGAGCAAACCGTAATGGCACGCTTCATTTTAATTTCAGGAGATAAGCAAAATAAAACACACAGTGGAGTTTCCTCGAATGGAAACATTTTCCAGAATTGGAGCCATAAAGGTGTGACAATGCTGAAGGGCATTATTCTAAAATATTGGACAACTAGATGGGGATGTGAAGTATTTAAGATAAGGTCACAAGGTCAACTGTTGATAATGGACTGAGAGTTTTAATGTAAATGATAGCTCCTCTGTAGCTCTGTGTAGAGAGAGATCAATGTCCAGCCCTTAATGGGTAAATCATTGCAGAATTCCATCACAATTGCCTTCTTTTTCTTGTTCTGGTCAGAAAAGTCTGCATCCAACTGGTATCTCAGTCTACAGTGCACTTTCTCATCTGCACTGAGATAGGCTAATGTTTGGAAAACAGCTTTGCTACATTGTAAAGATACATATAACATGGATATTTTATTTTCTGTCCTGCAAAGTTGAAATTAGTACTGGAATATGTAAGGGACAACAGAACCAGCAGTAAGTAAAACTTCTGCCTCAGCCACTCCTACATATGTCAAAGATTGAATTATAAGCAGGAATGGTTTTCTACTTCCCTGAACATGCTATCCATCCACAAATTCTGTTTCATTAATTCAGATGCTCAATAGCATATATTACGAGTAAACAATGTCTAGTTTTCATTCATTATTCTGATATAAAACCCCATATGTCTACTAACAGTCATGCCATGTACAAGAGAACGATACCTCAATAGAGCTTGATTTACAAGGGTTATATGCTTAAAAGCCCAATTAAATGCTTTCAAAATTTATGGCTATGTAACTTTTCTCAGTATTACGTTAGTCTAACTGGAGGCAAAAATACATGGTACAAATATGTGGCAGTTGTTGTGTAGATAAGAAGTTTATTGCCCTGCTAGAAGAAAGGAAGTTTAGAGAGTGCTGCTTCTACTGAGGTCACTGGCAAAACTTCCATTGACTTCACTTGCCAAAGAGCTGGGCCTGGAGAAAAGGCATTTTCTTTCTCTTTTATGCAAATTTTGCCATGAGTTTGGGTTGGGTTGGTTTCCTGTGTTGAACTGGAGAGAGAAACTGCAGCTTTACTGCTGATAAGGGTCTTGACATTTCTGAAAAGGTTCAGAACAGAAGGCATCACAAGTAGCAATCTGCCTATTCATCTGAGGGCTATTGAAGAATAAATGTGGAATAATAAGGCAAATTAATCTATTCTGAACTCCTGGCAGCTGCTATTAGGCATTAAGAGCCATCAGATTAACAAACTGAAGGAGTTTGGGTGAAAATGGAAATAAGTGTCTCTGTGAGCTTTCTAAAATTTTAAAGTCTCAGAAAAACAGTAGAACTTCCAAAAGTTCTAGTTTTATCCTAGTTCTTAAACCAATTTGGCAATTGAAAAACTATTCAGAATTTTTCTGTTATATGTTATATTAAGGTACAGTGGTTTTGAAAATAAATCATTAAAATCATTTTCCTTGACTTTAAAACTCAACTACAATACTTCTTCTACCAATCTAGATCTTAAAACTCCTACAGTCACATTAAAATAATTGGTATTTTGGAACCCGTGTCTTGGGTGCAGATATTCCACCTCCACTTTATAATAAGGTTCAGCTCTTTTCTTAGATCAGTCTCTCTTAGGCACTTCAATAAAACGTGTAGTGTTTCAAACTTATTTTATTGATGTTCTACATCTTTCTTTTATTAATTTCATTGTGGAAGTAATTATGTTTTGGAGGTGTTATCTCTGTTAAATACTTCATGACCTATTGTACAACTGTCAAATCTATTTTTGCAAACACGATACTCTTTGAGGGAGCTCTGAGGCACTCATACAGATTTCAGCTGGATTAAGTGCTGTAATGAAAATGCTGTCCGAGTGTATTTTATACTACAGTAAGTACTTATTTCAGAATTCAATTACACCTACAGGAATATATTCTGTAACTGATTATTTGGGAATGCCAAAGATTCACAGTGTTTTGGCAGAATGACTTCAACTCTGCTAACTAAGTTAATGCTTTTGAAGAGGAGTTTGGGTGAAAATGTTATATACAGTCTGAATTTCCTCCCCTGGTTTATCAAACACCAGCATTTACTTGATGGAAGTGAGAAGGGCTCCCTCTTGCACGTGCTCTTAGCTTTTCCACTACAGCTGTATGAATAGAAATTTCACTGTTAGAATCTTTTAAATTGCATCTTAAGAAAAAAAAGAAAACAAGAAAAAGCATTGTGGTCTGGCTAGGCTAAGATCCTCCTGCAATGCAAACAAGAAAAAAGAAAGAAAGAAAAAAAGATTGTTAGGCAGAAGAAGAGATTGCCTTAGTATTTCATTCTGGATGTATTTTGAGAAATATCAGTCTTGAATTGTTACTCTGTGTTTGATTATCAATGAATAAGAAAAACAAATAACATCTCTTTTTTGATTTATTATTTACATGATGAAATCATAAGCAGAGCTCATTAATAGTCTCTTCCACCTTTAATTCTAACAAGTTCTTTTGATGATTTCTTGATGTATGTTCAATAGCCAGTTTCAGTTTTACTGGTGCATGGGGCTACTTGAAGAACTCCCTTTCAAACTAATTCAATTTTATCATCAATTTGAACTGAAGTTTGTTATTTTCTTGGATGTTGGTTTTATGAACCATTTAGGACAGATTCTATTGCTACTTATGTTTTTATTATCTCCAAATTTTTAGTAATCCTTAAATTATAATTTTGTGTAATAGCTTTTATCAAAAGAACACTGCTTTCAGTACTAAATATATTGCTGTGATGCACTTAAAGAACATAAAATGTACGAAATCATTAGGATCAAGTATGTAATTACTGTTACATACTAATATAATTTTATTTATAATTTTTCACCTTTAAATCCTTTAGTAGTTTTAATATATGTTACTTAATGATCCTTCGTCTTTATTAAAAGCAAGCTAACACATTCCTTTCCCCAAATCTCCTGTCTTCCTGACCTCCTGATACAGTGAAACATTTTAAACTTTTAAAAGTTTTACAATGTGTTACTTGACAGTTCCCACATAGAATTGCCCATGCCTTATCTTAAAAAAGAGTTTAGCAAACTCTCTATACTTAGCAGATAGCTAAAAAGAACTTAGATATGCTTAGAAGAATAGATGTCCAGTAGATTTCTTTAGACAGTCAATTTCAATAACACTGGACAATGATTTTAGAGAAGCTATGTGTATTTATTAGATCAATGGTGTTATAAATAACAGATATGTTTTTAGGAACAAGGAACTTGACTAATCTGAAATGCAGGCAGCAAACTTCAAGCTAAGTACAGACTGATTACAGCTCTTCTGAAGTAATTCTGTTGTTCAGACCATTTGAATGGTGGAGAATTTCAGCAACAAGAACCAGGAGAGGTTTAGATTGGAGCGTAGGAAGAACTGTTTCACCAAGAGGGTTATTAAGCATTGGAATGGGCTACCCGGGGAGATGATGGAGTCACCATCCCTGGAGATATCCAAAAGATGCATAGATGAGGTGCTGAGGGACATGGTTTAGTTTAGTTGTGGGCTTGACAGTATGAGGTTAGTAGTTGGACTCGATGATCTTAAGGGTCTTTTCCAACCTTAATGATTCTATAAGGAATGCTATAAGGATTATATTTCAGAGCCATATCTAAAACCAGTCTTATTTTTTTTTTTTTCCATGCTTTTCTCATGCTTTTCATCCCTCATGCTTATACTGGAAATGCCAGTTTCCTATGTAATTAGCAAAACTGGGATTCCTTTGGTTTTAAAGATCTGTTCTACATACTACAGTCATCAACTACTCTCCCAAGTTTCCTCCAGCACCTTCTTGTCCAGAGTAAGTCAATGGTTGTGTCCAGCAAGTAGTTTAAAAACTTCCTAATATATTCATAATAGCACAATATCAGGTATAAGGGGGCAAAAAAATGGAAAAAAAGTATAGCCATGTCTAAGTGCATGCAGAGGGAAGTTGTTCTCCAGTTGATCCTCTGCACCCAGCAAATCGTGAAGTTCAAAATCCAATATAGTGTAATGTGTGCTTAACATGAGTGATGTTTTCTTGTTTGGGCACGTTCTAAGAAGCACGTGATGTCACTTAAGTCCATCTGTCTTGCAGGTAGCAGTGTTAGGAAATGGAGTTTGTAACACTAAGTCAAGACTATGTTTCCTATGCCGTAAATTGAGAAAATTAGCCACCTTAAGAGTGTGTGGATAAGAGCAGCCTCCCTGAGTATAAGGGATGTAGCCAAAGTTCAAACTTCTGACTCACACACATGCTTCACCTGCTTCATAGGATAGATCCAGACGCTGAAACTACTGTTAGCACCTGAAGTACCACATGCCCTTTGGATACAAATGTTTTTCAGGTAAGGAGTGATGGTAGTACTACCACCATTCACATAGTTGTTTGGGGCTGTTTAGTCTGGAGGAGACTGAGAGGAGATATTATTAACATTTACAAATATCTAAATGGTGGGTGTCAGGAGGTTGGGACATCCCTTTTTTCTATAGTATCTAGCAACAGGATAAGGGATAATGGGATGAAGCTGGAACACAAAAAGTTCCACTTAAACATAAGAAAAAACTATTTCACTGTGAGGGTGAGGGAGCCCTGGCACAGGCTGCCCAGAGGGGTTGTGGAGTGTCCTTCCCTGGAGGTCTTCAAGACCCACCTGGACACGTTCCTATGTGACCTGATCTAAGTGAACCTGCTTCTGCAGGGGGGTTGGACTAGATGATCTCTAAAGGTCCCTTCCAACCCTACCATTCTATGATTCTATGATAGTATTCTGCTCTCTATGGTACATGGTCAAGGTCCAGCCTTAACCTCTTTTCTTCTTCCAGAAGGTAAGAACATTCATTGACTGTCCCGCTGAAAGTGCACCACTAGACTGTCAAGAACACAGACTGTGGAACCTAAAGAAGTTGTAGTTCTTGTGATAAAGGCGGTGAGACACTAGAACAGTTGCCCAGAGAAGTTGTGGATGCCCTGTTCCTGGAAGTGTTTAAGGCCAAGTCAGATGGGACTTTGAGCCACTTGGTTTAGTAAAAGAAGTCCCTGCCCATGACAGGGAGAATAGACTAAATTATCTTCAAAAGTCTTTTCCAACCCAAACCAATCTATGATTGTGAGAACACTTTGTACATGAAATCAAGAACATTCTTTTGTTTTTCCATCTGTGTGCTTTATGCTACAAAGACAGAATAAAGAACATACTCTTGATAGCAAAGATTGAAATGGATAGTTTATTATTAGATTATGCTGATTTGGCTGGATAAATATTTCCTAAATTAGTGTTCTGATGCTAATTAGTTTGGCATGTGACTATGCAGCAAACTTGACAAATATAACCATCATTTTCACTTCATGAAGATCTATGTTGTAACACAGATTATAGGAATCACTGAGTACACTCCAGTTAATTCTATTGACATGACTCAAACCAGAAAACGTGAGATCATGTCAAACAAAGTGCTATTCGTTTTCAGATTATTAATACCTTTTAGTTAGTGACTGTCTATTCTAATTCTATGCAGAACAGTTTTATTTAATTAAAGTTCTATAAAGATTTTCATAAATATGAGTAAGTACATCAATTTATAATACATTCAGATAAAAACATCTGTAGTGTTCAAAAATTAATCTGGCCATAAAGCATTATCCTTTGACTCAGGAACTCGATGTTTGGCTTCAAGATCTTCTTAGCACTTCTCTCATCCAGACTCCTACGAAGTCCTCAAAATATGCAGAATGATATATTGTGTTCTATTTAATCACTGAGCATGTGAATAGATGCAAGTTTTTAGATGGGGAAGAAAGTTCTCTGAACTGTACTTTTATGGTCTACACTTCCTTACTTATGTCTAAGCAATCACAGATGAGTCCAACATTATATATCCTCTTAGTGAAACAGTGTTATAATCAAGCTGATATTCTTCTCATTTATATAAGCATGGATTTTTTTTTTTCCCTGTTTTGGAATCTTCTTAGCTAACATAACCCATCTGTGACAGCTGCTGTTGATAAAAGCTCTCTAAAAGCTACCCTGCTTGTAAACATCGCACACTAGTGTTGGTGTTTTTCACTATCACAACATCAAAAATAGTTCAAAACAATTGATTAGGTTTTCAGTCTGGTATTAGCTTGCATTCTGTAATTTTTTTCTTGTATGATTGAAGGAGTTCTTAATTTATTGGATTAAAATTCAGGATACTTACATAAAGAAAATGTCAAATGAAGTAGGAAAATACTGAGGTGATTAGGTTCATTATTCATGAATGGCAATTCTAGAAAGAAAGAAGGATCAAACTGAGGATTTTTTTTAAGCAGTAGTTTGGAAAATAATATTAGGTAAATAACAAAGAACTAATTTTAAAAAGTGAAAACAACAGTTCAAGACTTTTTTTTAAAGCAGACACTCTAACAGAAGATTATATATTAGGAAACAGAGAATAATGCATATTATGATTAAGACCTTTTAAAAAATCTGGATGTTTTATACAGATGCAAATTATATAGTATTTTCTATATTTATGTTTTATAAATCCACATTTTTAATATAAACACTAACAGGATGAAAATGCCTTTTATTCTGGAATTGCCTAAATAAATTCTGAATATCTGAATATGCTATTGGATTACACTCCTTTTATGTGTGAAGAAGCTCTGGGACTTTTAGAGGAAATTTAAGGAAAAAACTCCAAACCAACAGAATGGAAAAGAGAACAGAAACCTTATGGAACTTCTCTTTGATCTGCCAGTATACCAGACAAAAATTCTTCCACTTGAACAAATGAAGTAACTTGATAACATACTTAGAGTGGTCATAATCTTTGTTATCACAAGAAGCAATAGGTCACATGTTTGCTGATAGCAATGTGACAGCAGGGAGGAGTGTTAGGCTCTGGCTGGAGAGGAGCAGCCTTTAGCAAGTAAGGACTTTTCTTCCTGCTGTGATAGACCTCTTCAGGTCCTTCTAAGGAGCCTTGGTTTGGCCTCTTCACTAATCTGAGTATACGGTTACTGAAGTTCTGAGTTTCACTATAAATACCCTTATTTTTTTTTCTTCCATGCAGAATCTTTCTAGATTTATCTGCTCTTCTGGTCAGAGAAGTAGCTCTGATTGGAGTATTGAATGCTGAGAAATATCAAATAAAAGACTACTGTGCATGTTCAGGTCAGGAACTGAGAGGTTCAGAGAGATTTGGCTCAGAACAATAATTTTGGTATATCACAAACAAAATGTTTACATTAGATGCACATATATATTGCACATATTTTTGGACTGAAGGCCAACTGCTATGCAGTATGGATGCAATTCACCAAGTATCAGAGCTAGAGGATGGTATCTGGCCTTTTAGCTGTGTTTGATTTTGAGCCCCTCACTACAAGAAAGACATTAAGGTGCTGGAGCATGTCCAAAGAATGGCAACAAAACTGGAGAAAAGTACTAGTTTTAAATATATGAAAATATATATAAGCACCAGTTGTAGCAGCATCTGAGGGAAGTAGTGTTTTTATCCTGAGAAAAGGAGGCTGAGGGGAGACCTTATTGCTCTCTATAACTACCTGAATGGAGGTTGTAACAAGGTGGATGTTGGTCTCTTCTCCAAAGTTACTTGTGATAGGACAAGAGGATATTACCTCAAATTGGGGCATGGGAGATTTAGTTTAGATAACAAGAAAAATTTCTTCACCAAAATGGTTGTCAAACATTGGAACGTGGAATGGGCTGCCCAGGGAAGTAGTGGAGTCACCATCCCTGGAGGTATTCAAAAGACTTGTTCATGTGGCACTTGGGAACATGATTTAGTGGTGGATTTGACAGTGCTAGGTTAAGAGTTGGACTCAGTGATCTTAAAGATCTTCTCAAACCCAAACGTTAACAGCTATATATTTGGTGAATTAAAAATGCATTGTAAAGCATGTCCTAAGGACTTGTAGGGTGTCAGACATAAATTTTGAGAGTACAATGTGGAGCCCTGTCAATCAAGAGACACTAGAGAGCAGCCTACAACCAGTTTGTATTCTTTCATGTGGCTGCAACAACAGCAAATGAAATCACAGTTACAAGACGGGTTGCAATATCTGAGGTGTTGGCTTAAATTGCAGACACATTTGAACATACTGTCACTGAAAGAGTGTTCCCCTAGACCAGCAGCCACCCATGTGCCAGCAGAGCTTGCAGTCATGTCCAGAGAATTGTGGGGTTTACTGTGTGAAAAAAAATGTACTGCTTGTGAAGTATTCCTGTCCTTAACTTTCAGGAAACCACTGAAGGGACTTGCCCAATAACTTCAAAAAAAGAAGCACGTGCACCTTAAAATCTTTTGAATCTGAGGTGCACTGCTACCTTGAAACATTTTGGATCAAATAGTTACATTTCAGCAACTGGAAATAAGATTTTGTAGTGGAAAGCATCGGGCAATTTTAAATAAACAGAACCACCAGCCCTGCTTGAAATAAAAAATTGTGCATGCATACACATATGCATCCACATATACTCCCCCAAAAACCTCATTTGTGCCCACGTGTCTGCTCCTGGACAGACCCAGCAGAGCTGGCCAGAGGCACACAGGGAGAACAGATTGTTACATGAGCAAGCATGAACTCTCTGGAGTCAGACAGAAAATGAGGCTCCCAACACCGCAGATGTTGCTCATAGGTCATGGTTGTGCAGCATGTGTGAGTGATAAACTGAAGGGCTCTGAGTAATTAGAGCAACTTACAGGTCACATGTATGCAGATATGACCAAAAGGCAGCAGCACAGGCTGGACTGCGGTTCTACTGATAATGATACTGTGAGCAGCACCCTTCCCTTCTCATCTGCACTAAATCAGCTTCTCAGTAATGTTCCTTGACTGAATGAATAGCTGTCAAACAGGAAAAGAACCTCTCTGAGATAGAAGTCAGAAGACTCAGTGTTTCATTGCACCCCTTGACATTGTTCCATCAGGCTAGCTGCCATAAAGACTGGCTAGAAATGTGGACTCTACTTCTTGGAGGGTGGGTGGCCTATTTATTGCCTATAGTAGTATGTGATTATTAATTCACCCTCTCAAAACAGAGGAAAACCACTAAACCTGCATGTTAAGGGAGTTTAGGGGGCTCACATAGACTGACAGCTTCAAGGAATGCTTTATAATAAACACAGGTCCCTAAGAAACAAACCAAATAGTAATATATTATTAAAATTAAAACCACATTATTAAAAGAAGGACTTTATGATAGTGTTTGGACTGTTTTTCAGGTTTCTTGGCTGACACTTTCCTCCCTGCTGTTCCAGACTTTCCCACAAGCATTGTCACAGCTATAGGCTTCAACAGCCCTTCATCTGCTCTTGAGGTTCTTGCAACCTTTTTCCCCCATTAAAAACTGCACATAAAGCTCTTTACTAATGCCAGTTTTGTTTTTTTCTAATATAAGCAACTAAGTGAAACTGGCCAAACTTCTTTCTTGAAATGAGAAGTGACAGTAACAAATGCTAAAATAGAAAGAGAAAATACAAAAATATTCTTCTGTTTCTATTTTGCGGACTTTTTTTTTCCTTTCCTGGCTTCCACTCATATTGCTTATTGTGTTTCTTTTTTTATAGTGGTGGGCTCACCTCCCTCACCATGCTGATTTTCAACACTATCGTTGATAGCTACACAGAGGGGAACTATGAGCTCTACTATGAGGGGAAAATGAAAACCCAAAACAAACAAATATAGAAAATAGCTGGATCCGTGGCTCAGAAAACAATAATTCTCTGCTTTGGATAGTGGAAAAATAAGGAGTGGATAAGTATTTGTTTGGACTGTTTCAGGAATGTGTAGGTTCTGCATGCTGGAATCAGTAATCAATTTACTAGTGCTTACATTTGACTGGACCACATCTGGTCGCCAAATAGCTAAGCAATAAATAGGTTGGAGAGATTATTCTAGACTTGTTCTTATAATTCATAAATAATGTAAGGGACCATTCTAATACTTCAGCACTTTGAAAAATGTGTAAAAAAAAAAAGGAAAAAGATTGCCATGTTATAATTAGGTCTGTTCTAATTGGTACTGCATTTTAATATCAGTGGGCAGAGCTGAAAAGAGATACTTATTAATATTGTGCCCTAATCATAAAGGGGATGTATTTTTGGTTTTATTTCATTCTGTCTCTTCTAGGATCATAACATGGTCAACTTTTGGTCCCCTGGTAAAAGAAACTATAGAGAAGCATTGTCCACTAGTTCTCCTGAAATGATTTAAACCAGCCGCAGGCATCTAAACAATACTTAGGATATTGTTCTCATGAGGCTAACAACTGTTGTCAGCTCATACCTTTCCAGAAAAGAATGAAGACATTACATTCACAGAGAATATGTACAGAGATTAAATTTAACCTTGCATGCCTAAATGTGTTAATACTATCATATAATATAATCAAAAGTGCTAGAAGAACATCTTAGCAAGTTTGCAGTGGTAAGGAGGTCTCTTTTTTTCTCAGAAAAAGTTCCATTTCAGTCATCCTAGTACTACACATAAATCTCACTGAATTCATACAATAGTTTAATTTGTTTTCCTTCAAGATAAATTTTTCACAAAACTTCTAGTGTGAAGAGCCTTCCTTTGTTCTTTTTATTCGGTAGCTCAGGGATTAAAGTATTAATCCATAGTAATAATAGTAGTTAATGAATTCGCCGGATTAAAGGATTTTAACCCATGTATTTAAAGAAGATCTTGAACATTAGAGTCTTCTTGGAGCAAGTAGACAGAGTCAGCTTCTTTCACCATGTTATGTAAACACATTCCCAAACACAGATCAAGGACTGAAATGCAAGCATGTATTAGTTGGGTGAATAACTTAACTAGATCCATTATTTTTGTTACTGAATATCAAGACTATAAATCATCTCTGTCTCATGCATTACTGGGTCTGGCTCCTTAGCCTCCTCCCTTCCCCAGACCAGTCACAAGATCAATCCTGCAGGAATAGTCTATTACTTTGGACTTGGTAGCTCATATTCATTGTCATTGCCCCTCATCTTCTAATTTGGAAACCACTAGTCTAAGATTTACAGCATTCACCTGTAAGAGGATGACCAAAACTTGAATCTCCCTGTTTCAGAGCACTTATGGTGAAATATAGGATAGCTTTCTGTTGGTAACTTCCACTTTCCATTCTGTGGTTTCAGACTTTTACTTCTGGACCAATCCTTCACTCACTAAGAAATCAGATCTTTTTCCTCCTCTTTATTTATCTAAAATCCTCCCACTGGTTACGTTTCTTTCAGCTTAGCAATATTCATGTATTCTTTCTGGATAAATCGTATCTTCAAGATTACAGATAACTCACTCTGCTGTCCTTTTTTATTTGAACTACATTTTTTTCCTGGAGTGTGAGGTCTACAGCTGGGTGCAACAAGGCTTGATCAGAAAGGAAGGATTATTTAATGTGCCCTACAGTCTGTCAGTCTCCTAGAAAAGTCCTTTTTTAATTCTTCAGAAACTCCTGAAAACAGTTTGTTCTACTGTGAACTGAGTCCAGAGGACTTAGAGCCTTCTTCCCACTCCTGTCATAGCTCCCTGCAGACTATGAGGGGATTAATGATTCATGGAACCCAGATGCTTTGACAACAACCATGGTATTTAAATAAAACAAAACAGTCATTAAGGAAACCAGGTTATCCTATGGATTGGTCACTAAGAACTAAGCTGACCTTAGTCTAGTGACTAACCCAGCCAGCTTTTCAGACCTCTTCCTACCCAAAACGTGGCTTCAGAGATCTTTATTAACTCAACATAATGTATCCAGGAAATATAGAATGTACAGTACAATTCTTATTTCTTCTCTCACTAATTGAAGTAATATTATTTAATTATTTATTCAATATTTTAGAAATTTTAAAAGGGAATTTGTAAACAGTAAAAGAAAGAAGCATCACACTATATACTATAGGAAAAGACTGAAAATACTCCCTAAAAGAAGCACACAGAGAGCTTGAGTAGAACATGTCTTTTAATCAAATATCCAAACTACCACGATACGTTCTAACTATGGGTGCACAGATGATGGCAAAACAGGGTTAGGAAGGGCATCTCAGACTTGCTGTGGACCAAGCCATAGGGTTTAAAGCATTTGGACCTTCTAATTTCCAAAAATTGTCTTATTTTTTCTCTTGATGGGCACAATTAAAGAAAATTCAAGTCAACTTTGCAACTGTTTCTGAATGACCTCAAAATGTGTTTTAGAAAAGGATAGGAAGGGGTAAAGACATTTGTTACTGGAAGAAGAAAAGAATCATCCCACTTCAGTAGTTAGACAGTATAAGCAGAGCACACATGTGAGTCTCTGTTCAAAGCAAAACACTGGAAAAAAGCCTGCAAATTTATTATGACAGTGTAATAAAAATTTAGACAATATAAATCACTTAAAACTACTATAAATAGTAACTTTTACTTAAACTCACATGCAGATGAATATTTCTTAGTATGGAGGGCAGGAGATTAAAGATGTTCTGCCAAAAAAACAGGATTAAAAGATAGAGTTCAAATGTATATTTAGAGCTGGGAAAGATGAGGGATGGTAGTGATTATTTTAGAGCTCCACCAAGCACCTTTGTCCAATTAGCCAAATGCTTTCTTTTTCAGAACAGCTTGGATGAGTCCAGAGCTGCTGGCTGGCCCACAGAGCAGATGTAAGTAGTGCTGCTGGAGATTGTTTATATTTACTGTCTTTAAATTTAGTATTCTGTAGACTGAAAGACAAATATTACCACTTACTCCAAAAAGCATAGTGCAGGTACAAGACCTGCATAATTACAAACTGACTTTGTTTACTAAGAACTTTGAAAATGTAGCCTTTCATTTCACATTTTTTTCTTTCACTTAGATCCAGAGACTGAGATTCCTTATTCAGAAAAAAAAATCCATCATTTCCCTGAGGAGTCCATTTCCCTCATTGCCTCAACCATCTTGCTCTGGAAGTCTATTTCTTTTTGCATTTCCTACAACTTTGTACATCAGATTGTAAATGAAGGAAAATACTTTTATTATTCTACAAGGATATTCAGAATAATTATTTTAGCAAATACTTTTTATAGAGCTGAGCATCTTCAAATCAGAAAGATAAGAATTAGAAGCTGTGAGAAAAATCCATCTGAAGGTCACTGCTAATGTCTGAAGGTTCTCATAGGACAGATTTAGATCTAAGGCTTTAAAATTACTAAGGATTACTAAGGCTTAAAAACAATGATGATAACAACTGCTTATATTTTCCCTCTCCTTCTTAGCATATGTGAGACAAACTATCAGATTGAAATGCATGTAGGCCATTCTCTAACTTTCCCATTGGTAGAAGATGGTGGCCATTTTTATATCCAAGAATGCTCACACAGTTCCAGAATCTCCTTGCTTTTCTTTTATTATATCAACTTCAGAGTACAAAGCTCACCTCAGTGGATCTCTTTAGCCCTGGAATAATTAACACAATGGTAACTGGACTGCTAGAACAGTTATTGTCAACATAATGAGTCAGCCCAGTGTTTGCTTTGACAAACTAAAGGAGTGGGTCAATACAAAATTATTAAGTAGGCTCTTTTTTAAAAAAAAAAAACCTCTTTTCTCTTAGTTAAATTTTTAAATTAAAATCTTTTCAAATGCAGGAATAAGCTTTAGCTTTAAAAGTACCAAAACAAAAAGATTTTCTACTTTTGGCTGAAACTATGTTCTGAATTCATTGACATTTGCTAGTTGTTTCAATCCTCATGAAACTCCTGTTCTGGATGAGTTTACAATATCCAAACGTTTCACCAGATGTACTTAAACAGAGCATTCAAGTTAGCACTTTGTCATATTTTTGATAACCTAAGCAGATTGAGGGAGTTTAGACATTTTGTCCAGCTCTCAAATCATGTTGCAGCCTCTGCAATTTCTCAACATCCTATGCAAAATGCAGACACCAGAGATGTCCACCATGTCTTTTAGTATCCATCGCATGCGTAGATTTTGAAAGAAAAAATCAACTCCCTAGTGTGTCAGGAAAACAGAATAAGAAAATATTTGAAGATAAATGCAAAGGGAGAAAAGATACTACGATCACAGTGGAACTGCTCTTCCTTTTGGACTGAGTACAACTGATGCTACGACTATGTCCATGGACAATGAAGCAACTTTTCTGTGAACAAGTTGAGAGTGCCCTGCATATCTCATTGGAAGAAGCATGAAGGCCTGTGAAACTTTAACCATTTTTACAGCACTGATTTCAGAACAGTTACAGCGAGGAGTTGATACTAAGGAAAAGCAGGTTCTCCCTTGTGATGGTGCACATCTTAGGTCTCATAGAGGAAGGAAGGGAAAGACACAGAAATGTGAAACTGTCTATTCCATTTGATCAAGCATATCTACCCCAATCTCTACATCCCTGTGGATTTGATTCAACACAAAGCATATGCTGCCTTGAGGGCTTAGTGTACACTCAGTCATATTACTTAATGGAAATGAAGAAGATGGCCAGGAAATCAGCACAACCTGAGGCTACTGATGGGGAAGGGTTTAGTCTTCAGACATACACTCTTTTGACAAGCTTGCCATTAGCCTCCTCTCCTGTGGCTCCTTCAGAGAGCAGCTGTGTCACAGGTGTGAAAGCAAAAGCAGAGTCTACCAGAAGTGCTTCACCATTACCAACTTTTCTGTCCCTGTAATCACACTACACTGATTTTGCAGACCAAGACCTTCCTCTGCCCTAGCCAGATCATTGGACAAGATCCTCATCACTGTTGTCAACTTAATCTTGGTAGTTTTTGTCTTGTTTGGTTTGGTTTGTTTTGTTTTTTACTTGCTCTCCTTATTTCTATGTGCCTTTCTTCTCTTTTGGAGCATCTTTCTCTGATACAAACAGAACAACCCATGAAGTACACTGGAAAAATCAGTCTGCCTGGCATGCTCTGGCAGATGAAAAAAGGCCAGTAGAGAAGAAGAAATACAAATATAAATACAAATACATGGTTTTGCTCTTTTGGAGTCATATGAGGAATTACACATATGTTAGGAGTGGGGCTACTGTGTCAAATGCCAGTGCCAAAGCCAGTTAAATCACAAAAATTCATGGCACTCTATTCACTGCAGCAGACCATATACATCAGAAGTTTGCACTGGAGCTCTTCCATTCCAGGAGGGGAAAAACATCTCAGGCAGGATTAAAAGGAGCAACTCAAAAAGTGGTATCGACTAGAGTGGAAACCTAACCCTGTTAAAGTCCATTAAGAGTAGTGGAGCCAGAATTTCACCCCAGCCTCTTTTTCCTGCTCAAAGTGTGTGATTTGGCAGGGGAAAAGTTCAATTGAAGCACACAGTTAGGCTATACATACAACAAAGAGGCAGGGAGGGGGGAAAATAGCAACACAAAGGATTACTTTAAAGTTAGACCTCAGCTCCTTTAGCTTTACACAATGGAGGAAAGCACATGGGTTTCAACTGGATAAAAGCAGACTTTATTTTGTAAAGAGATCTCATGATGAAACAAAGGACTGTAATTGTACCTCCTATCTGCAAATCTGAGGTGGTGAAGGAAAAGAAAGCGGGTGGACTGTTAACAAGAATAGCTTGAAGCCATGCTTTGTTAACAAAGTAAAATTAGCTTGCTGAGAACCTTTATTTTCCACATAACTTTTAACAGGAGCATTATTTTACATATCTCTATGGTAGTGAGCCCATTTACAAATTTGCAACAAGTAACCACTGAACTGGGGCTAATTTTTCTCTCTGTTTTCTGTTTCATCTCCTTAATTAATTGCAATACATTTGAGTTGAGTTGCTAGCACATCTACAGCTAAAAGCCTGTCAGCATTTCCATTCTGCACACCTAGAGCACTTTCACACTGGCTTAATTTCACCCTGTGAAATACACTCAATCAAGCCTGGAAAAGGATTAGAGGTAAAAGTATAGTTTGTTTTTTCTAAAAGAAATCATTCCTGTAGTTCTGTTGGAAATACAGGACAAACCAACTAAAATCAAACCAGAGGAGTACTGGATTCACATGTCCTTTTTTTTTTCTCATTTTTTAAAAGATTAAAAGCCATGGATGGGTCAGATCAGAGGTCTATCCAGCTCAGCACCTGCGTGCTGCAGGAGTTACAGCAGATGCTTCAGGAAATATGATACCCTGCCCTCTCTTGCCATATCTCCCAGCTATAGCCATAGGACTGTCCCACATATTCATCATATAAATTAATGAAATCTGTATTTTGTGCCTTTTTCCTTTTTTTCCCCTCTTTTTAATAACAGTTACATTTTAGCAGATGTATACACTACTTGGCATCATAAAACCTGCTTCTAAGTACAGTTACATTATTAAGTGTCAGTTCATTCTGCCATTTCTACAAACCATCTGTGGTGGAGCGTGTGGGAACGTACTTTTACTCGTGAACATTTGTGTTTGCGTGGTGCTTAACACCAAGGAACTGGTGAGGCCTGTCAGTGCTGCCGTCCAAAATCAGCCTGTTTTAAAAATCTGGCAACTCTTTTCTTTTTCTTTTCTAACTTTTCAGTGATCTTGCAAATGCAAGATACAGACTGTCCCCATCACTCTTTTCAAAACCTGATCGGTTTTTGGCTGGAAACATCCTCTACAGCTCTACTCTCAAATTCAGAAATAGAGATTTTCCACTCTTTTTTAAGGACTTTTCTACCTTGCAGAGTGAATTTCATTCTGAGTTATGTCATGGCAGGTGTTCATCTCCCCTCACCTTCTTAATGCAGGAAGCATATGGGGCATTACCCACAATAATAACCCCACTGAATGTCTCTACCAGCAAAGATGACGGGAAAGCCAACTGGCCAGCCTGGAGTTCCCTTTCGTAAGGGAAATTCCATGAGAGTTATGGGGCTTGTATAATAATAGCCTTATTCTAGAATATTTTCCTATATGAACTTCATGTTCAGGTTATGGGCTTGGGGAAACAGTTTTTAAAGAAAGGAGGTAAAGTTTCTGAAAAACAATTGAAGAACATGTCAATTCAGATTTAATTTCAAATTGGCGTGTTTTTGAGGATTATAGATTCAGACTCCTGATCTTATCAGACTATATTTTTTCACAGGTTTCATTCTTTTTTAAAGTGTTTGAGTTAATTCAAATTTATTTTGCAGATCCATCTTTGGAGGAGGAAATCCCAACGTTATTAAATTCAAGGACTCAAAGAGAGGAAGGTAGAAAAAAAAATGTATTACTTAGAAAAATCTGTTGATTAATGCTGAAGGGCTTTCTAACCAATTTTAAATTCAGATTAATCCAAATCCATATAAAATATGGAAAAACATTCTAAAATTGCAACTTGAGAAACTATATTTTAGCCTTGAAAAATTAGATTTCTTCTACTATACCAAAGTGAATATATATTTGCACTCTGAATTTTACAGATATTTAAATCTTATCCTCAAAATGAAGTCTTCTTAGAGTAATACAGTAACATTTTTTAACATTATACACTAGCATCTTTTGCAGTACCAGAGTTGCAATATAAAAAAAACCCACAAACCAAATCAAATACTCACTTAGATACAGGATAGATACATTTGAGGGGTTTCATAGTGCTTCTTTTACTCTTGGAATATTTCCAAAGGGTTTTTTGCACTTAATTTCTCTTCCTGTCTATTTAACACATCAGTCAGTATTTCTTTTCTTCTTCTATGGTTTTAGCTAAACTATGCTACCCAGTCAGACTGTGTGGTATTGTTTATAATGTGCTCTCAGACTAGGACACAGCAATCAGTTTCACTGGTAATGGGAGATGTGGAATTTCCACTACTCAATGGAACTGCTATTCTAAAGGCAGTTGCATTCTGGGCCAGATAACACCACTACTCTGCACAGCACCAATTAAAGACTGGCCCAAATGGACAGATTTTGCAATATTTCCACAAATTGTTTTGTTAAGCTCAATGTAGTCAGTGGAGTTCCACAAGGATCGGTTCTGGGATCAGTCTTGTTCAACATCTTCATCAACAACCTGGATGGGGGGACTGAGGGTACCCCCAGCAAGTTGGCTGATGACACCAAACTGGGAGGACTGGTTAATTCCCCAGCAGGCTGTGCTGCCATTCAGTGGGATCTCGACCAGCTTGAGAGTTGGACAGAGGGGAACCTCACAAGGTTCAACAAGGGCAAGTGCAGAGTCCTGCATCTGGGAAGGAACAACCCCATGCACCAGTACAGGCTGGGGATTGACCTGCTGGAGAGCAGCTCTGCAGAGAGAGATCTGGGAGTCCTGGTTGATAATAAACTAAACATGAGCCAGCAATGTGCCCTCGTGGCCAAGAAGGCCAATGGCATCCTGGGATGCATCAAGAAGAGTGTGGCCAGCAGGTCAAGGGAGGTTCTTCTCCGTCTCTACTCTGCCCTGGTGAGGCCTCATCTGGAGTCCTGTGTGCAGTTCTGGGCTTCTCAGCTCAAGAGGGACAGGGAACTTTTAGAGAGAGTCCAGCGCAGGGCCACCAAGATGACCAGGGGACTGGAACATCTTTCATATGAGGAAAGGCTGCGGGAACTGGGGCTGTTTACTCTGGAGAAGAGGAGATTGAGGGGTGATCTTATTAACATTTACAGATACCTAAAGGGTAGGTGTCAAGAGGATGAGACATCCCTTTTTTCTATCGCAGCTAGCAACAGGACAAGGGGTAATGGGATGAAGCTGGAACACAAAAAGTTCCACTTAAACATAAGAAAAAACTCTTTCACTGTTCAGGTGAGGGAGCCCTGGCACAGGCTGCCCAGAGGGGTTGTGGAGTCTCCTTCCTTGGAGGTCTTCAAGACCCACCTGGACATGTTCCTATGCGACCTGATCTAGGTGAACCTGCTTCTGCAGGAGGGGTTGGACTAGATGATCTCTAAAGGTCCCTTCCAACCTTCTATGACTTCTATGACAACCTTCATGAAGATTCTATGACTCTTCTTCTATAAAAAAAAAATATTTGCCAAACAATCACTTAGCTAACAGATGAAATACAGAATGTGAAAATAACTATTTGTGCTCTCTTTTGACAAATGAAAACATGACAAAAAAAGAATAAATGATTAAATTGAAAATAAAAATTGATATCTACTCAAAGATGGTATCTATTAAAACAGTTGAAGGTCTTACCGTCAAGAGACTGGGCGTTGGGGTAAATATACTGCATCATAAAAGAAGACTGTGTGACTCCCTGCTGGTACCACAATCATTTGGCAGTGAAGGCAGCACTGCAAGAGAACCCTCTGCAATAACTTTGAAGTGACAGTAATTAAATTGTGCAAAGGCTTACTTATACAAGGCAGTCAAAAAATCTTGCTAGTGCTAGATCCTGTGCTTTCAATTGCATTAGTTATGTGGAAGTTTTCCCCCCATGATATAAGCTCGGGTATTATAAGAAAGATTACTGGAGGAGAGATTAAAATACTTCTTTTCTCTTTTTTTCACCAAATCTTTGGAAAATTAGCTTAAAATTCTGAGAATCAGAACGGCCATTTGGAGACAATCATTTAAAAATGAGAAATTAAAAGATCTTTGTACATGGGGAGAAAGGAGTAAAAATATGAAGCACAGAAACTCAAACTGTGCTTTGGAGTAAGTCACACTTTGCTGAAGGATGCAGGCAAGCAGGGCTCTGCTGTGGAGCAGTGCTTGCTTCTTTTGCCTGTTCCCATTACAAAGAGTTCCCAATGACAAGACTATGAGACCAGGACAAGACTCCTAGTCTTATAGTTTAGTGTAGTGAATAGCCACAAAGTCTGAATAGTATCTTGATGTTGAATTCTAAGCTTTTCTTCAGATTTCAAATTTCACTTCTACTAATGATTTAACTGTTGCTTCATTGTAGTAGTTCAGTAATGCACATCAAATATCTACAGGCCAGATGTAAATCTTAATCTTCTTTTAACACCAAACAGCTATAGATGCAATAAACTAGTAACATTAGAAGCAACAGTAGATTTCAGAAAACAGTATCAATAGTGCATTGTGACTGTAAGGGTTCCTCTTTATAGACTCTGTTCTCACACAAATCAATACCTTTGTATGAATTACTCTCACTGACTTGCATTTTAAGTGAAGAGATTTTTATCTCTTTGACTTTCCTGTATCTAAGTGATGCAATATGAAGCAGGATACAAATTCACCACATGAATTCCACCATTTCTAACATTCAGTGGTTTTATTCCAGGCATACAGAGAGAATATCAGGCTATCGTCAGGATAAAACAAAAACACTGATTGTTCACAGGAGCCAGAAGACCAGACAGTTTGCTAGCTGAACTCCATAGCATTAAAACTAATATCAGGACTGAAAAGTGGTCGGATATGTACATGGCAATACCAACTAGCTTTTGATATAAACTGCTGCAGAAGTAGGTCCAAAACATACCTCAAATTGTAAGCAGCTGTCAAATTGTCACACTATCAGTCATCTAACATGGTTGGTCTGCTGGTTCAATCACTTTTTCTTAGACAACTACAAATACCAGTGAAATAAAAATGTGATATGTTAGAAGATTCTCCTGCAGGCCATGTACTAGAATAATAAGCCTGAAATGTGTGATGTTCTATGTCTCCTAGCATTCTCATCTGCGAATATTTAGGCTTTATTAGTCTAATTCTTGTGGGTTACAAATATACTGGTAAGTGTCCAGTCTCCCTCTCATCCTGTCTCTATGAGCCCTTGCAGCAGTGAGTTCAACTAGATAACCATGATTGGTATGAAGAAACATTCCCATACGTCACTTATATCTCTTCTGCCAGGAAGTCACTCTGTTTTTCCTCCTTTCCTTCTGCCAGTTGATCTTTCTACTGAACAAGGTGATCCACCCAAATCTAGCAGCTGCAACTTGCTGTGATTCACATGGTGAGGAATGTGGTCTTAGTTGTAACTTTGTACCGAAGTAGAAGTAGGATCACTATTTCGAATGGCTGACCTACAACACATGGAATGACTTTCTTTGCAGTCAAATTCTGCAGGAGCCTGTAGAACTGGTTTACAGTTTGAAAGTGAATAAGTGCCACTGAGGTTTCTTTTAAGTACTCCAGGTATTATTAAAGTAATTGTCTGTATTCCTTTGAGGAATTTTGCCTGAAGGCTAATGACTGTAAAGGTTTCTACATAATAGGAGTCTTCATTAAGAGATCTTCTGCAATTGTCTTTGCCAGAAAAAAATGTATGAGCACTGCATGGCTTGAAGGCTTTTTTCTTTTATCTTTTTGTTTGTTTGTTTGTTTATTTTAAATGAACTACATGTGATGCTGCAGTGACTGCTACATTTTTCTGTTTAATAACACAGTGTGTTTAACATGCTCTCCCCAGTGACATATGAAACAACTACATTTCTTTGACAGTAGGAAATTAGTAGGTTTGCAAGAAAAAAAAAATGAGGCAAAAAAACTTTAAAAAATGTGTTGGATGCTTATATTGCCACTGTCTTGTCTTCTTTTCTTTTCCTTAGATGAAATAATCCTCTGAGGAGTTTATTCACATTCTACAGATTTGCTGAAAGTTATTGTGAAATCTGGCTTAGTCAGTAGCATGAACTATTTCAGTTGTTTTCCCCAGCACTGGCCAATTAATGCTTTTTGTTTTTATTAAGTGACTAACAATGTTATGGATTTTTATGAACTTCTACCGGAAGATACATAACTTAGGTATAGTCATAGAGAATAGAATATTTCATCCTGGAAAACATGACGTATGTGGCAAATGTCCACCATGTACTTGGGAGGTTAATTGTGCATAGCTTTATTCAACGTACTTTTTTATATTTAGAGTCCATTGTGTGATCTCTTGAAAGGTTAGATGTTTTTTCCAAAATATGTTTTGAAAGTTCTGCCCTTTTGTCATTATGGAACATTTAAAGGAGAGAAGTGTGGAGTTTCTTTCCTTTTTTTCCTCTAGAAAAAAAAAAAAAATCTCTGTGGAGAGACATTGATACAAACCACTTTTTCTTTAGTCTTATTTGGGGGAAATTTTAAAAATAGTGTTAACTGAGTAGTATGTGTAAAATTAAGTAAATACTTTAAAAATAAATGCATTGGAACTTTCTGAAAATCAGGAAAAAAAGTACATAAAAAAGAGAACAGGAAATGTTTGAGCTTCATTTAAAACTTTTTACACAAAAGTGTTACAGGCAATACAAGAGATATTAGAGGGTTTTAATAATTGAATTGTTGATAGCTATGTAGACAAACCTTTTTCTAGATCTACTAATCATCAGGAGTACAGATAACCCTTTTCCAGTCTTAGTTACCTTTATAGTAGTTTTGGTGTGGTATCACAACTGCTGTCAGCAAAGCCAGAAAGCACATATAGCTGTTTCTCTCCTAGTGATACCACAGCAGTTACTCGACCTGATATGACCTAGCTTTGCTCAATAGAAATGATCTCTGAATGTCCACAAACTACTGCTATTGATTTCACCATGCTCCTTTCTTAGCAACTTGACACTAAGTACTGCTGGCACCCAAATCTTTCAACATGGAAGCTCTTTATCACCAAGGTAAATAGGGAAGCTACAGTTTCAGTAGCTGAAGCTCCTGGCACATCAGCTTTTAATTATCTCGTCCTATAATGACTGGTAATCCCGTCACTTAGAGCCTTACTATACCTGCTGTTCTCTTGCTTCTTGTATCTGAAAAAGAGCAATCTCCTCTTCCAAGCTATTTACCTTATATTGTGGAATCATTGTTCCAAACCACTCTGCTGGTTTAACTACACACAAATGCTACGTTTGTCTAAAAGATGCTAAAATGTATGTTATATTGAGGCTTTATATGTCAAACGAAGACTAAACCCTAGGAAGACTTGGTAGCCTGTCTTTCATTGGTTGGAACTGATTTTCCCTCAATGAATTCAAAGTTCATTTGCTATTTTAAGGGAATCCAGGAAGATTTGTTTGGTGGGAGGGAAGTACAGTAGGGAAACATTGAGGTTTGGCTTGCAGCTGGAATTAGCTGGAGTATTTCTGGGTTTTGGCTGCATTTGCTGTAACTGCAGATTAGTCTATGCTGAGAGACTTACTGGGGCCTGTGCAAAATTAGAAAACCATATCTGCTTCTGGTGAAAACTTTTCTACCATGTCAAAGCCTACATAGGTATTCTCTGTGCAATCCACCACTACCTGCCTTACTCAGACATCTGATGGCTGGATCACAGAAAAGACATCTAAGAAGAGTATATATATTTGACTCCTTGGATATGCTTTCTTGCACATATGAAAATGGAAACAAAGATGGACAGAAAGTCTAGAACTTCATGCTCTTCATTGTTTCTGCATAACCTAGCAATTATTTAAGAAATAAATGCCTGGATTTTTAATATACATGGCTAAACATATTTCCATTAATGTTTGTGAATGAACTACAATTATGAAACCTTTTTTCTGCCTCTGATTTTTTGATCAAACTCCTCCAGACAGGCTATTGATTGTCATAGGAATCTGTGATGAGAATTTTATGCTTAAGAACAAATTTAAGAAGCTCATTTGTTTTGGTTTGGCATTATTTTAGTACAGCTCATTTCAGCTCATGATATTTTTCCTTATTTAAAACAATACAAATTTGAGCAGCATCTGACTTACTAAAGAGAGCTAAGGTCTTACAGATAGTGAAGTTCATAGATTTTTAACAGAACAACTTTTATGTATATGTCAATATTTTTGAAAAATATTTCATGTCACAACACGTGGTGCATACATCTTAGATAAAGCTTGGTTTGCTTTAAGGGATCACAATATTTTCTTCCACATCATTGCTGTAGCGCTTTTTTTTTCCTTCTTTGCTCAAACAATTGATATATTTGTGTTTAATACTGAGTAGCTTTCTAACAGAGAAAAACTATTTGCATATATACATCAAATTTAGGAACGAGAAACACGAGAAAGCTATTTCGTGGATTTCTGGCCTAGTATCAGGAAACTGTGGATAAGTAAACATTGCATCTCATCTACTGACCATGACATCATGGTACACTCAGTTATGAAAAGTTGTTTGTAAACTACTACCTCTGTGGTTTTAGGGGGTGGTATACTTAGTTTGCACCTTGAAAATCATAAACCCAAAGGATTCACTCTTATGGGAGAACATCTGTGAGTTATGTTAGTCTAGAACTGGATGCTGTTGTTAAAAGCAAGGGGTACATTATCAAAAAAAAAGGAAAAAAAAGAAATAAAGTCATGCTAGGACAGGAGGAACAAGTTATTTGCACTACAGCAAGAAATCCTCAGATCAAGCAGCCTCTTTTCAAAGTGTGATTGTGGAATGTAACAGCTGCTCAAGATTCTGCTAGCTTGTAGGAGATTCATGACCAATAGATTAATTTGCTTTTCACCAATTATAATTTATCTTACATCAGGACTGTTTACATTTGCTCTGTCATCTACATGCATTAGCACCAGGTTAATGTGCAAACCATGTACTAAATTATGTCCTGTATAAATCTCTCCTGTTAAATACCACAGTCCTTGTCCTTACTTCCTGAGAATAACCTTTGATCTTCACATCAACAAAAAAAATAATTACCATCTCAGCCCAACCCAGAACAAGTCATTTCACTCCTAAATAGTTGCACAGCTGGAGACAGATGTGTTCTTCCCCCAGGGTAGACCCTACAGGGTCTTCCATGAGACTTTATATCATACGTGTCATTCGTTTATCACTGTCCCAATGTTGTACACTGGAAATGTGTGTAAAACATTCTCAGAATTTCAAACAATAACAAATCAGAATGGGGGAGGGGGGAGAACAGGCTGCAGGAAAAAATAGAAGTCTCCCAGCTGTGCAAACTTAAATAGCTGTATTAGCAGAAAATGCACTCCAAAAGTTACGTTATTGCCATCTTCAGCAAAACTTGATTCAAGGAATGCATTGGCAATTTTCAAATCCAGTGCCAGGCTAATGAAAAAATGTGTTAAAATCTTCCTTTAGTGTGTACAAAGACATCCAGACTATGCTACTCTGCTCCCAGAAATCATGCTTTTTTGGTTTTTTTAAACAACCTGGTATTTTCTGACTGTATTGTAGGACACAGAGAACTAATACCTTTCATTTTTTCAGTTAAAGATTTTTGTATCAGGCATATGTCTTGGGTTTGATTACATCTATCCCCTAGCTTTACGTTCATGTCTCTTTTACATTTTGGGCTTTTTGTTCCTTAAACTTATGAAAGGTTGTGTAATTTCTGCTATATTAGAAAAAAAAAAGCAATACGATTAATGGAAACTTTGTATTTAAAATATTTTTAATGATGCAATAAAGAGAAGGAATTTTGAGGAAAACAAAAATAGAAAGGAGAGATTAGAGAAATATTTTTAATATTAACTTGTGAAATTTGATATCACAAGCTTATGACAATCACTTATATGGCTATTGATAAACGGTTTATTAGAGTTAAGTTTAATAAACAAACTTGTCTATCCAAGGAGGAATACAAAACCCTTAAAAGCCAATTTAATGAGCCAACTCATATTAAACGACATTTTAAAAATCCCTCTGAGATCAAACTTTGTATGAATTTGGTCCAATATAACATGTAAAACTCAAAATTAAAAATGAACATGATGTTAAGCAGTCTGAATAACTGAACTTTTCAATATTTTTTTTCTTTTAATTCAGAAATCAGTAGGATTAAACCAGGAAATGCCAATCATCTCTAAATGAGGGAAGAGTTGCCTAATTAGATCGATTTTTTCCCTCCCCTTCACAGCTCTTTACTTTGTCATCACTCTTTCCTGGTCTCTGCAGGAAGCATGGGCAGTCCTGGGTCCCTGCGCTTTTGTTCAACACAACCACGCTTTCTACTTGACAGTGTCACCTCTCCCAGCTCTCTTCATTTAAAATGTCAGAGTGAAATCAAGTGGGAAAACAAGTCAAAATGGCAAAATGGCAAAAAGGGGGAAAAATGCCAAATGGCCACATTCACTTGAGTACTCTTTCTATACCCTGCTATCTGAAAAGTCTGGACAGACCAGTCTTCTCTGGCTGAAACAAAGATCTCACCTTTGCTGAATGATCTTTTTCATCCTGGAGGCAAGTTTATCTCCTTCTGTCAGTAGAAACTACATCCACAGTAATGAAGAAAATGACCCAGGGCTCACGCTGTAGTTCAAAATATCAATGGTTTGGCATGGTGCATGTCCATTTAGCTAAGTTTCCTCCAGCTCCTCCTCCAGCCCCCCTGTGCAAGACAGCCTCACTCATACTGCCTGTTGGGAACAGTCCCCCAGCCCATATCGTCCCTGAACTGAGCCTAGATGAGAGTGAAAAGTATCATGAGACAAAACTATGTCCACAGATGGACAACAGGATAGACACAGAAACAACATGAACCCATATCCTATCTTTGTTTAAGTTAGACATGGAGCAATTAAAAATGCCATCCTGCTTATGAGATATTTTTCAAATGTATAGATGAAGCAGATGGAAGTTTTTGTGAGCATGTGCATATCTGCCGTGCATGGCCTTACTGGTTTTCAGTTATAGAAAATTCTAAAGCACTGTGGTCACAAAGAAATCCTTTCAGTCACACAGAAAACACAATTTAACTGGAAATCATAGAAGAGAACTAAAGCTAACTGCCAGACAAGGAAAAAAAGCTACTGTACTTTTAAACTGTTAGCTGAAATATAATTATACAAGCAATTCCTTCCTTTTCTGTGGTGAGATCCCTCAAAATAGTGAGCTGAGTCTGATGAAAATTAGATCAGCTACTATGTGAGGATCTCACATTACACCCACCAGAGAAATGCAGTAAGCTCTCTTGGTCTACGTCTCTTTTACATATCTGTGAATGGGAGGCTTCACAGTGACCACCGGGTTTGGAGTCCAGATTACATATCCTGTAACAACCAGGGAGTATCACATTCTGTATAAAACATTTTTCAACTAATATGGCAAGCAATGATACTTTCAAAAGCTTCTCAGGGACTTAAAAGTGTAAGTCCCCTTTCCATCCAGGAGCCTGGTCTGTATATGGTACAGTCATCAAGAAGCTGAGCACCATGACCCCAACAGTTTACATATCTCACCATCCCCGAGAGTGATCAGCAAGAGTGAAGTTGCTGTCTCTGGGGTCCAGAAGCTGAATGGAGAATTGACTAAACCAAAGAGCAGATAGTGTTAAAGCAGTTTTGGAAGATTTGACAGAGGAGGTGGCCCATGTAGCTGGAATTCATGCCACAAATTCCTTTACGAACTAACATTTTTGCAGTCTTAGGCACAAAATGCAGCATTGATGGTAAAAGGAGCCATGTCAGTGTTCCCTTTTGCCTAAAAAGCCAAGGGTCAGAGATGAAGATGCAGCAATATGGGGTTCAGAGCAGCTCAATGGATTACAGCCCATGTTTCCCATGAGAGTTCTTCAGCCATCAAGGTAATGTTCCTCATAATCATATTTTCTCTCCTACACAAAGATTTCAGTATGCTACTGGGAGAAGAATAATCCTGTCAGGCAACATTAAGATCACTTTATCCCAAAATATCCCTCAGAACCAAAAGCCACCTTGTAATACCTAGTAAAGGCATATATGGTGGAGAATGACAGGCTCTATGCCAGGTACCTGAGAAAGCAGAGAAGACAAGGAGCAGCTGCAGGAATGATCCATGGGTGGAAGATGACAGTAGTTGCTCAGACTCCCATAGGATGGAGTAGGCTGGACTGGATGTTCATTTAGATCCCAGCAAGATCTGTCAGCATCCACTTCAGTTCTTGAGTCACCCACTAGCATAGAGACAATCCTGGATGTGCAGTAGCTCACGTAATACAGTCAGGTGATTTAGCCTCCAAACAGGAGCTCGACTTAAACAGCTAATGAGCAAATAGGGACAGATGAAAAAATAAAAGTGCAAAACTTCCACAGCTTAAGTGACTGGAAACTGAACTTTCACAAACACTGGGGTGGAGAAAACACATTAATTCCTATGTTTCATGTGGTCTAATCCAGCATGCTCTGATGTTGGGTTTGCACAGCAGTCTGAGCCAACTGATGATCCTGCCCACTCTTTGCTCCCACCCTTTCTACTACACTGACTTGAGCATTTGACCTGCATTACATTGACCCTAGCCAATGTACTCAGGAAAAAATCTGCCTTTTTTCACAGCCATTTTCTGTTGCATTTGCATGCTGAAGTGATTCAGCACAGGGAGGGACAAATAAATTCTGCAAGGGAGAGGTTTGGACTCTTGCTAAGGGTGAGACCTTGGCACCTAATATTTAAGCCAGGTTATGCTTGTGCACCAGCCTGTTGAACCAGCCCAGGAAGCAGGTAGGGATTGCCTGGGCTTTCCTGTAAGTATAAAGCACCTAGCTACCTAACAAGTGTAGCCAGTCCTAGACCTCTCAAGGGGAGATATTTAAGCACTTTCAGGGAACTTCACTGGAAGAAATTAGACTTTGGTCCACTTGAGGATTCAATGACACCTAAGTTATAACTATTCTGAATTCATGTTTGGAATGTTTACCAAAGCTACTTTTGAAATTGTGATGACAGGCCCTAATTTTTCTAGGTATCTTTGAGAATTTTAGTCATTATATTTTCAAACGGCTCAAGGAGAATTTTAAATACTGTAGTAACTTCTGTGTTGAACAGGTCACTCCTGACTCCACTGCAGTATAGTACTAGAGTACCATGTAGTACCCAGATAGAGTTTTCTTGGAAGACTGGTTATGATTGTCATAAGTTCTCTCAGAACAGTCTTTTCTGATAATGATTATTACTGTAGTGCAAGAAGAAGTGGCTGAAAAAGATCTTTCTATGAATAATTTTTAAATGATATAAAATATAGTGCTTACCTTGTTGAGGTACTCTCGTACCATCTTATTTCTTGCTTCTTAAGAAAGGAAAGATAAGAAACCCAATCTGTAATGTCTTATTCTCCATAAGTCACTTGCATCCAAATCTTGAGCAGATTTCTCTCACTTCTGGACATCCTCCTTTGGCAAAGCCCCCAAGGAGCACCCAGCAAAACCAGCAGTCTGCCATTGTCCTACTTTTACCTATTCCTCAGACTTTCATGAAGAAGTTCAAAATGTAAGTACAGCAGTCACAACACATATATCCAAAAGGATGATACAGGATCATATCTTTATACATTTTCATTAATTGTAATTTATTAAGAATCTTACCTTCCTTTGGGTGTCTGAGCCCTGAGAAGTGAAAGAAAATTCTAAATATCAGGTAAAAAAATATAAGAAGAGGGATTCTTCCTTCTCAAGATATAATTCAACAGCAATAAAGCAGAAAAATTCATGGGAGCCAAAGAGGGAGCAGAGTTTATACTGGGATTCTAATCAGATTTCTATCACCTAGTAAAATCGATAACTTTTATCTAGCTGTTTATCAAACAACAGGAGTAAGTTTAGAAATCATAGAAATTAAAGATTTTCAAATTGCCAGTACAAATCACAGAACTACAATCTTTTTTTTTTGTATCTTTCCATTATTTATCATTGAGACATACATTGGTTGTTGGATAAATTCTAGATCCAGATTTCCTTTTTGTGCGCACAGCACTGTCATTGTGTCCTAGCACATGAGAAAGCTTCATTTTTTGATGTTGCAGTGAGATGAAAGTGTCAAATCTCTGGGTGATATCAGTGAAATATAATAAAACTGCTCTAAAATGCACCAGCTGCAAATCTAGCCCAAGGGACTAAAGCTTTGAGTCTTAAGCATGACATCTCAAGTAATATATAGCAGTAACAAAATACAGCCCAAGCACTATTGTTTCCATGCAAAAACACTGCTGCCTTGTGACAATGTCAATAGAATAGATACATATGGACTCAACATTTGTATTTAGCAATCTCAAAATAAGTGCAATAGTCACTGAAGGAGTACAGAGGAACCCTAAACCATTTGCTACATGTGCAGTCCTTCAGGGAGAAGTCTTCTGGTACACTTAAACACACTGTGTTGCATGCACTGCATGGGAGAAGGCACAGATCAGCCAAACACAGGTACATTATCCAAAGAGGCTTTTTGCATTTGACTTTTACCTATCCTTCAGAGAATTCAGATAGCTGAAAGCAAAATGTAGAGCTTGGTACCATCACATTTGACCTTTCCAGAACAGACACACACAGATAGATACCCATAACCATTCTGCAACATTAGCGTGTGAAGAAGAAAATGAAAGATGGCAGAGCAAATGGTGACTCAGGGACAGGTAAAAGCAGTACAGGGAGGATTATCATGATGTAGAACTTGTACCAGATTTCATGGGTTAAAGTGACAAATACATAAATCGATTTTCCTAAATATTCTGAGGTATTTTATGATACACTGATCTAAAAGAACAGATGGTACTGGAGTGAAATGGACATCTACATTGCCAATCTGTTGTATTGCCCAAATGTCACTGGTTTTGTCTTACCTTTTCTCTCTATAAAGAGAGAGAAAATTGCCTGAAGAGCAGTTTGAAGGAAATGGGAGGCATATTTGTGGTTTGGGTCACAAAAAAGGTATGGAGGCATGTGTATGAAAAACAGGCAGTCAAACAAGGCTGCCTGCAAGGTTGGCACCTCAACAGCTAGCATGAGGAGAGATGTGCTAAGAAACAAGGGAGTGGTCAGACAAAAAGGCCTTAGTATGGAAGGTGGTGACTTTTTGATCAAGAGTTCAATAAGAAAATGACCTAATGAGTGCTAGTGCAAGAGACAGAGTTGCAGAGTGGAGATCTTGATGGTGGTGGTGGTGGAGTTAAACTTCAGGTGCTTTGATATTGAGAAGATACACATGACATGGTCTCTAATGTAGATGTATTGAATATACACTGCAGTTCACCAGTTTATACAGTGTTAGAGCCTGGAAAGTTAAGATAAAAATTAAGACAAAACAGTTTCTCGGTGCATCATTGTTCTTCCTTAAGGGCTTTTGTTCCCTATGAATGTTCTGAGTCTGCCATTTGTTGTGCAGGAGATGAAACAAATACATATAGCTAGAAACCAAAACAAGAACTAAATCCATCTGAGGATATCACCTCACCAATATTTTATTTGAATGTAGACTCTTCTTGCTCCAAGCTATTTTAAGATAGTTCCCCTCTTGACCTTTTAGATGAGTTCTACTGTTCCACCTACCTCTTTTTGATCTGAAAATAAATGGAGAAATGAAAGCAGTAAGTGTTCTGGCCCAGCAATTTCACCATGATTCTGGAGATATGCTTCCAAAGTGAAAAATGACAGATGGCACTGAGTGGCCCCAAATTCTTCAGTCTCTAGTGACACACTATAAATGTCCAAATGGAGTTATACAGTAAATAGTATTACTATAACCACTTTTTCTTCTATCTGGTTTATTCATCCACAAATCAATGTAATGAGAGAAATAAATATCAACACTAATGTATATTTAGGTGTTTATTTCAGTTTTCTCCTGCCCTGCAACTTGCATTAACATGTAAGCCTCTGTAAAGAGTTCTGCAATGCAATGAATTGTCACATTGTGTCATTAATTGGAGAAAATGCTTCTCAGTTCCAGTGAGCCACCAGCTCTACACATTATGTTTCTCAGGCTTTTTCACAACATGGAGAAAATTGAGAGAACAAGAACATTGACGTTTCAGAGACTGGAGAAAGTCACTTGAAAGGAATTAATGCAAAAAAAACCCAAAACCAAAACCAAAAAAACCAAAAAGATAACCTGAGAATATAACCTCTTTGGTAATGACTAAAGGAGTTCTTTGGGATAACCTGAATTCAAGTGAGCACATTAGAATAAATAAATGGAAAAGAAGAGCTTAAATGAGTATCAGGCACAATTTTCTAATGTGAAAATACACCAGACAGTATATATATGCAAATAACATATACACACTTACATGATGAGGGACATATCTGAGACCCTCATTATTATTATTAAAGCATATATTTAATTATTAAAGTATTTATCCTATTGTATTACAAATGAGAAAGAAACAATGAAAACAGATGTTTGAAAATTTTGACGTATCACAAAAAGAAGCACATAGTACATTAGAATTCGGAAACAAACAAACATTTAATGCCAAAAATAGCACTGCTCATCAAATTTCAATGTCAAAATGTCTCATAAAACTTTTCCTTTGTCCTTTGTAAATGCATGACAAATGCATGTAGATATGGAATATTTGTTTTCCAAATTTTCACAGTGAATCAGCGACAGAAGCAGGGAAATATTCAGTAATTTCTAAGCCTTTCTCTTTCTCTTGTACAAATGAATCTTAACAACTCTAGTTTTGTGCCCTTGCAACTGTACCTTAAGTTTTAATAATTTATATGAAATGAACTGGATATGTGACTTCAAATATCAATCCACAGCCACTTCAAATATCAATCCACAGCCTCTCCAAAATTAATTGACTAAATAGTTTTGACAGCCAGCTGCTGGCCACTACTGTTTTTTTGTTACTGTCCAGGCAAGACTGAGAAGACCTATGTATGATAGAAACACACCTGAGACTTAAATCAGATGTGATGTGAAGATTATACAGATTGACACCTGTAGGAAGATAGCTCCATTCATTTTTATTGATTTGAAGATCTACATCTTTGTGCATAACAAAGCAAAGATTAAATAAGGTTAAAACTTTAGTAGCTGGACTGTATTTATACTGTAGTAGTCACTTCAATATATCTAGCGTACAATCTTGACCTTGGAAGAGGTTGAGAAGACAAGTGCTGTCAGTGGTTCTTACTCATACAAAATAGAGCCTTCACCAAAACTTTCAGCAGAACATTTCCTATTTTCATCTAATTCCCTCGACGCTTTCATTGAAAATGTGCGGACATTGAAATACCAAGTCGCCAAAGCCAAGGAATTCTCAGCTCTGCACGGATGATTGCAGTGCTCAGCATCTGCAGTGTTTAACCACTTCACTGACTCTTTGGAGCATTGCGTGGAGCAGCACAGCAGTCACCTTTTTGCAAATGTAGGACTCTCAGAGATGCAATGAACCAAAGATAAAAGTACTCAGACATAGTCTTGACAGGGTGTTAGTCAGAAGGTGGTGCTATTATAACAGAACTTCTTAAACAGCTGGTGCTCTATAGGATACCAAAACATAAAAGGCAGGCTGAAGAGAAAGTAAGTAAACCCCAAGTGTAAATTGAAAGCTGATTTCAATGCAAGTTGATGCTCAGCATCTCACAGAATACGTCTTACACAAATGTACGCACTGAAAGACCCTTTTATTCTATGCCTTGTCTTGCTTGCAATGTTCACATTGAAGGGCAAATGTGGAGAAAAAACTTACACTTTAAACTGCCATTCACAGACTTTTGCAAGTTTGTTTGGATCTTAGCAGCTCACTTCAGAGACCCTCAAATGATTCACAACATTTGTGTGTATTTCTACACCATATATTGTACTTCCATGTCAACATTGCTGCTGGTATTGCACTGTCTTTGAGGCAGGATGAGCTCAAACACCTACATAGAACTATTGCTCTGTGTCACATGGGAGTAGCCTTAAAAACACTCCCTTTTTCTTTCTAAGAGAAAAACAATGAATGTTCCCTAACTTTTCATAAAGAGAATACTAAATGTTCTGCAATGTAAAAAGATTCAATGGCAACCGTGAAAAAGAAATAAAATGATGTTGGTAGGAAAATGAGCAGACACAATTCCCCAAACATCTGGATGTGTGAAAATGAGTGCAATAATTACCCCCACAGCAAATGGGTGATTGGAAATGCATGAAATTTGGGGATTGGGCTAGATGATCTCTAAAGGTCTCTTCCAACCCTATCATTCTATGATTCTATGAAATTAGAGTAGTTCACAGGAAAGCTAATTGCAGCAATTGATACGATAAGTGAGATGGATTCTACAGGCTTAGGGCAATCATAGGAACTAAACTAAAGAGAATGCACTACAGATCTGTTTTACTGTTTGATAGAGTTCTTTTCCTTGCTATAAAAGACATAATGTAATTTTTGATATCTAGAATATAAAGAATGTACATTTAAATAATGAAAATCCAACCGGAGACTGGTGTCCTGGTCATGATACAGACATGTTAGTGGAAGAAGGTATCATTCCTGTCTGCAGTACCTTTGGTACTTTTCTGAAGGGCATTAATCTATTGAGTAAACTTCTAGTGGAGCAATCTGTATTAAAAATTGCAAAAATCATATTTGTGAGCTGAAACAGCTTGATTAGCCTGATATTGCTTGAACATTCAAACAGACCACTCTCCTGGAAGGCTGATGGGCTGTAATGCTTGACATCAGGGCGATTCCTTGTATCTAGTGACTGAGAGGAAAGGGATATCATAGCTGTGGATTCCATCTAGCTACCTAATTGAAAAAAAATGTGAATACATGTGTATCACCTGCTTCCTGCCTTGACAATTATTATTTGTCTTATTTCTTACAGATTTTTCAGCAGCAGAGGTCGGTTAAGGGAAAAGATTCAGAGAAGTGAGGGGAAAACTTTGTAGGAAGCATTTCCAATGCTACTTGGTTATACTAGACTAAAGCTGGAGGAACACTACTGCTGCTACTGCAGTGTGTATCTACATCATGGGAAAAAATAAGAGAATGGTAAAAGACTTAGAGACAGTCAGTGGAAATGGGGTGTAACATGACTGAAGAGAGAAGTCAAATTCTTTCCTGAGAAAAAAAAGTAAACCTCTGTGAAAATGTCAGCAAAGCTTCAATCAGAAATGTCAGGAGAAATTTCAGCCAGTGTGGGAATTTCACAATGAATACTTTTCTGTCCCTGAAATATAGCCATATCTTTAAGCTCTTTTCTGATTAAATGCAGGTATTTTCAGCAGGCTTTACTGCACACTGATTTGTGAGACAATTCTCTCATTTCTCTTCTTTGGATACAAAGATGCAGAACTCTCAGACTGCCCTCATGTTTGCACTGTGTCAGAGAGAGAACCCTGCAGTTTCCAGGCTCCCTTCCACAAATGTAGGAACTTGCAGTCCCCGGGGCTGCTGGCTCCTTGTCAGGGTGAGTCGGCATCCCATCGCCACAGGCCCTGCCAGGCCGGTGGGCCTTCAGCGTGGGCTCCCCTGAGAGAGTGGCCACTTCCATGGCACTGCTGTGGGCTCTGCAGATCAGCAGTGATCTTTTTAAAAACTTAAAAAAAACCAGTTTTCATTATCTTTTTAAAAACTTCTAATTGAAGTCTGGCAATTTCCACATTCAGTTCAGTTCTGACGCATGAAGTTCTTTCCCCAGAATTTTAAGTCATGATCTCCAGCCATTTTTTTGTTGTAGATGGGTGAAAAAGAAAGAGTAAAAGCAAAAGGCTTGGTTATAAGGGGAAGAAATTTGAGAATCAAGCAGCTGTCCTCTGGCATGAACAACATTCTCATTACCTCATTGTTCAATACAGATAAACAGAAAGAATCAGAAATAGGTTTATGAGTATTTTAAGGGCAATAGATTTTGAATCGACATAAGAAAAGAAGAAAAACCTGGTCCTTGGATATATGTCCTGATGTATACAATGTAGGTCCTGCTAATTATCAACTCCTTAATTTTGACTAAATTTATAGATTTCAAAACATGAAATGTAACCAGCCTCGGTAGTTTGCTAAAAATTGTTTTCCTTAATTTGAATCCAAGTTTTTTACTAGCCGTATCAATTACATTTTTTAAAGAGGATATTAATTATGTTTTGTCTCTTCCTAAATGCACAAATACTTTTCACAGGAAGATTTTGTGGAGTTCCATGCACTTACTTCCATGAATATTCCACAAAAATTTGTACCAAGTTAGAAAACCAAGGAAAGTCCAAAATGCATGGGAAAAAGAAAGAAAAAGTGAGCAAAAAGATTTCTCAAAGATTTGCATCCCAATCAAACAAGTAACTGACTTGGCAGGTCTTGTCTTTGTTCCATCCCTGCAGCACAGTCTAGGAAAACTCATTCCCTGTGAGAGCTGTTTTTCTTGAATAATAAAATAGATAACATGCAGAGAAGGCAGAGAACTGCCATTGCAGAGGTTAAGGGAGAAATACTAATTTTGAAAAGGATTCCCAGTGGTGGATGCATAATTGGCCCAAATAAAAGGGAATACACTTTCTTGTGGCAAGTTAATATGAGACAGCTCAGCCACCAGGAAAATAATCAGGCATGAAAAGCTTTGTTTTCCAATTAGATCAGTTTAAGGAGTTTAATATATATGTGCCATGTTTCTCTACTACATCTTGTCCAACTTTTGGTCTCTGTGCAGTCGAGTAGTTCTGGGTTTGAGCCTGGATTTCTCCTTTGTGGAAGGACTTATGAGGGGTAAAGATGCCAGAAAAAGCCCCCTCCAAGTTTTCTCTTCACAATTTAATTAAAGAGCTTTCTCATTTTCACAAATGTTTCTGCTCACAAGTCAGTTGGAGACCCAGAAGAGACCAGGACAAATGACACAGAGAATAATGCTCCCATATCTCTGCTTCAACATTATTCCATGAGAGCACTGTTCCCTAGAAAATATATTACTCTCTTATCTCTAGCCAACATCTGCCCTGAGATCCCTGCTACACAGATATTAACAATCCCAGTCCTAATGCATTGCTGAACTTCCCACTGAGCAGGAGGAAAATGCAAGCAAGAAAAGGGAGGGATGAATCACTGTCTTCAACTCTACTAGTGCAGATTTAGAAGGTGCTCCAAGATTTGCTTCAAATAGATCTTGGTTCGTTCCCTAGAAGTAGTTTTTAAATGTAACCGTCCCCACAGAGGAAAGGAGTGGTTTCCACCCTGCACGTGTCCCAGTTTTATCAGACACTGCCCAGTTTTCCACAAAAAAAAAAATCACAAAACTAGAAATCTACTTAGTAAATGCAAAGTATAGTCAACCCTCAAGGCTCTCTATCATCCATTAAAGTCACGAGATGCAGGGACAGGAGTGTCATGTGTACACACCACTCCACCAAGAGCATGGGACTGGTTTTGAAAACCCCCAGAGAAAGAGACTCCACACGCTCCCTGGGCAGTCTATACTGGCTCTCATCTGCTATTCTCTTAGGCAACCCTCTCTATTTTCCTGTACCTGCAAAGCAGCAATGCTAATAACACATACTTCTTTTGTAAAGCATTAACATCTGCTAAAGCAATGAACATATCTTCATTCGTATTAGTAATAATAATTGATGGTGCCCATCTGGAAGCCAAAAAGTGCAAGAACAGAACAGAAAGTATTTAGCTGGAAATACAGCAGTAAGAAGAAGTGTCTGTGTCATGTGTTGTAAATATGGAAAACAGAATACAAAAGGCCCATTTAATTCACATGAGATTCTTGATCTCTCATGTACCACGTTTGGTGCTCATTTATTTGAATTAAGATGGCAAGAAAACCTCCTCTTGCTGTTTTTGGGTGGATTTTTAGTTTAGTTTTCTTTTGTTTTTAATCAAACTCTTGCTTAAGCCATGTGAGTAAGAATTCAGTAACACATTGTAAATCACAGTTTGCAAGTTCTGTAACTGCAGATGAGATAGTAAAAGATAATGCTGTATAATTCACATGTGGCTTGTTCGTCATTCAGGCACCACATGTCAGATTCTCCCTATGCACAGTTGAATATCTGAGTTGAATAGTTGGTAGAGATCACAAAGAACACAATTTTAAAGTCCTGGTTATCAGAATCCTTTGGTTATTGCTGAAAGAGTTTAGATCTTACGAGTAAAAGCCTAACCTATGTTTTAACCAGATTTGAATCAAAGTCAATTTACCTTGAAACTGCTTCAAAAGAGGAGCTGACAAAAAAAAACCCCACCAAAACAACAAATTAGATGGAATAAATATGCAGTCAGCAACCCAGTCTTTTCCAAATAAATGGTAAAGAGAATTATATTGCAAAATGGAAGTGTCTGATATCTTATTATGATAACAACAGATTCCTCACAGTTTCACATCTCAGGAAAATTTTTTCAACAACATAATGTTACCTTAAAAATGTCAGGGATTGCCATTAACTACAGTTACTCAGACAAAGTCTATAGCAGAGCTGTTGTCCTAAACCCACTTGGCAGTCTTTGGACAGAAACAGGTGAATCACAGTCCAAAAGAGCAATTTCTTTATGTTGTCACTAAAGAATGTCTCAGTTCAGGTGTTTATAGTATAGATGTAACTCACAGTACTCATGTATATACCATTTAATAGAATGAGGCCCCAAATTGTCTGAAAATTGACTTCTATCACAATTTACAGACTAACAACAGTCTTATACATGCCAGTATGTAAAATACACAGCTGCCCTCTCCTGCAAAGCTATAAGGGACTGATTTCTCATTCCTGAAGATACCTGAGCTCCCCATATGGCTCCATTTATATTACCTACCTAATCACTCAAAACAAATGCATATCTACCTAAAAGCCTAACCAGGCCTCTGCAGAAGGAAGAGTCGTGGGGTTGTACAGAACACATCAGTCAGGACAGCCTTTCAGACAGACACACAACAGAACAAGGAATGATCATTCTTTTTGTTTGAAGACATTCACGCCAATGTCTGCCCAAGATATTTCTAGCTGAGTTTTGTACTGATCACATATAGTACTATGTTGTCAACTACCAGACAACTTTATGTGGATTTAATTTTCAGATTGATCTTGTATCAAAAAAAAGGATTAATGCGATCCAAGTAAATATGTGTTTGACTATCAGCAAATGCCTCTGCTTCCTAATTAATGAATCTGCAATCTTTGATCCAAATTAGAAAAATGTGAGTCTGTAAACACTTTGTGGAAATGAGGATCCAGATAAAGGACAGATGCCCATCAAGAAGACTAACTGAAGGAAGGCTGTTGCATGAGTTCTGAACTTCGTGTGTTAGAGAATTTACACCTGCTTCACACTTCAGTCAGTCAGAGCTCACCCTGGATATCTCCGCTTCTAAAGGGAGAAAAAGTCACTGCTGTAATACTATTCAGCTCTCAACTCCGACTTCCACTGAGAGAATACTCTGAAGCCACAAAAGTGGTCTCTAGTAACATCTTGTAAACATTTGATTTTGATCTGATGTGTACCAATGACAATGACAGGTGTTGACACTATGAGTAAGTTAAAGACTAAGAAGCTCTGACTCGTATTAATTCTGTACAGATCTTTTTTTCTGATTTTTCTATTTTTCAGCCTTTCAGACACTTTCTAGTTGTCAACAATGCAGAAGGATTAAACAGCTTTAAAAAGAACAAAGCTTTTAGGTCCTGAATTATAATAGAATGGTCGTAAGCATAGAAAGAGATAGAACTGTAGATATGGGTATATGTTTAATGCAATTTAATAGAATTACCTAGACTTTGTTATATGTGTGTGTGCATTTAATGCATAAATATATATAACCGACATTTTATAGTACCAAGTAAAAGAACAAAAAGCTCTTTATTAGGGAGAAGGGCTTACCTGAACAAGTTTACATGAAAACGCACATATATATCCCTATCCAGAGCATGCAGCATGTGTGGTGCCACTACTCTTCCTTTAAAACTGAGGAATGACCACTTTGGGATTTATGGAGAACTTTAAGAACTATTTTTCCTTTCTAGTATATTTTGAGTATTAGCATTTGAAGTTGTGATTTGAAGGCATGATTTTTATTAATAGCGTAGATGGTTCACCAGTTGCAGTTTAAGAAGCTAGAAGATTAAATTAATTTTGCATACCTGCACTAAAAAACAAACTGCAACAAAATCTATCCGTAATTATTGGTGATGTCTTGCTTTTACCTTTAAAAGAATACACAAAGTCAGTGTCACTTAGTCATGTGTTTCAGAACTAAAATCACAGCAGAAGAAAATAGTATTCCAGGTTTATTATGTCTCAAAATATAGAAATATATTCCAACAGCATATTTTAAGGAATAATATAACAATAATCTTCGGTTTCTTATTCTCAAAATGGTACACCATTATTTAAAAATATATTACTTAATGTACCCAAAATTTAGGTTCCATCAAATTTCATTTAGAATAAATTGAGTTCAGAAAAGCATATCCACCTAATCAATTTATACAGAAATCAGTAAATTTTTTAAAGACAACTCAGGAATTTAACTGTTCCAAAATGGTAATTAAGTTGGAGATGCTATATTTTGCTGTACAGCGTGTGAACGACAACTAAACGTAGGCAATGTTGGTTTAAAATAGAGATTGCTCTGTAAAATGGAATGTTGAATTGAAGGCAAAGAGATCTCAAAACTGAAATCAGAACTGTTAATTCTTTAAAACAACTGAGTGTATGCATAAAAAGGATTTATGTATTATTCCATAAGATAAAATAAATTAGTTTCTGCGAGAAGGACAGTTGCACATTTACATGCACACACAGAGTCACACGCACATACTGATTTTATCAGTCTGTAATAATCTGAATTTCCTGAAACATGCTTTAAATAACCAGAGAAATTGGAGTTTATATGAATAGACTGTCTATGGAGGCACTGATATGTCCTATCAATTTTTAAACAACTCTCTGAGAACTGTTTAATAAAGTATTTTTAATCAAGGCAATTAATGATAAAAGCATATATTATAATTAGCCATGTAATAAAGAGAAAATAGAGTTTCTTATAATTAGCCATGTAATAAAGAGAAAATAGAGTTTCTATTTTCCCATTTTCACAACACTTAAAGAAAGGGACATCCAAAGACATTAAAAGTGGTTAATTCAAAATAAGCTTATAGGTAGTGGTGGTGGGAACGACATCCTGTAATAGTTGCACAATTCGCAACCACAGGATTTGATTTGAGGCCAAAATTTAGGGAGATACAAAATTATTTATATGGATTTAAGAATTCTCGAAGTTATGATAGTTAATGCTGAAGAAAGGAAAGATATCCCATCTTAAGTCTCATGATTTAAACCAATCTCCAACTGGTAGTAAACCAGATGGGACTGAAAGTAGGCTGCAAATTACCCAATAGCTCACTGTGAAAAGTGTTTTTCATCTTTGCTTGAAAACATTCACCATCAGGAACAAGGTTTTCAGCTAAACAGGTGACAGCTGCTGGATCCTCTGCCTTCCCTCACACACTCAGAAAATGCAATTCAAAAAAGGGAGACTTATTTATAAGGCAAAGCCTTTCAATACCCTGCCTTCTGTTATTTTTTGTTTATAGTAACTTGTGCATATAAAGGGAAGGCTTGTGTGTATTTTTTGTTTGATTTTACCTTCCATTGTGATTATTAAAAAAATAGATGGAGCGGGGTCATAGATAGAAGACTGATATGATTTGAGGAAAAAGTGTTGTGGTTCAATTTTTAATGTTAACTTGGAAAGTCATTGATAGAGGCTAGAGTCTGTCTCCACAGAATTTCTGAAGCTTTGAGCCTTTTGCAAACTCTGCAGTCCGGAAACCAAGAAGCAACAAACTCCTTCAGTTATACTCAACTTGTTAAAACAGTTATAACAATTATGTGCAATTTTTTCACTTCTATTTTCTAGCTACAATTTATTTACTTAAGCAGTGTTCAACATTCCACTTTTTCTAATGGAGCAGAATTCTAAAAAGAAAAAAGTAAGTTTAGTCAAGCAGTTTTGTTTAGGGCTTTTTCCTATGCCTTTTTTTAAATAAATACCCCACCACAGTTTTTCATTGGCACAATGTGACCAAATGTATTTTACTTCCTTTAACAATACAAAGCACTTACTGGAGTTTCTGGAGTTTCTATCTTGGAAAAAAAAAATCCTGCACAAAGGCTTTACTTTAAAATATTCAAATGGAATGAAACAGATTCCAGTATGGTCGTGTGAAAAATTAGTTTGCAAAGTCCTACTGCATAGTGAGGTGACTCATAATATTTTGCTCTGAAATTTTGCTCATACGAAAGAAACTATATACTTTTAAATAAATAAAAGCTACTATATACATTATACTGTACATTTAAATGAGAGATGACATGAAATGGATTGAATTTAGGACTGCCTTTTCATCAGTAATGCTCATATCTTGACTTTATTACAATTCTGAATAAAACCTTCTGCTTTACATTATTTTTTCTATTCTAGTGGCAGCCACATGAACGCACTACCATATTCCGGTATTTTTTTAAAATAACATTGGAGCTGTCGTCGAAGTAGAGCACAGAGATTGCATTCAGTTTTGTTGGTGCACAGCATGGCTTTGGTACATGATCAGGGAACATCAAGTGAACCTGAAAGACAGATAAATACATCACTCATGTATCAGAGAGGTATAAGGACAATGCCAATGCAAAATGTCTTTGCAGTTCAGAGAGTGTCCTGGACACAGATTTTCCTCAGTTAGCAACTTTAAAGCACAGCTCACCTCCAAAACATTGCTCTGATTTCAATTACACGGGCAGAGTTATACAACAATAACAGATGGAGAGATAAATGAGGAAGAGCAGCCAAGACAGAAAGTTGGTTTTCAGATGAAATTTAGAAAACAGTTAAGAGTAAGGTGGCTGCTCAGGAAAACACTTAAACGTATTGTCAGTACTATCTCTGCTGAAGACAGAGCTTAACATGAAGCATGGGCTCAAGTCAAGACTGCAGGATGGGCTAAAACATTTTCCTGTGTCGTGGTCTCAGCATGGAGGAAAATCTGTTTCAGGCAGCAAAGGCTATGTGGGCAAAGGCTCAGACTGAAACTGTTTTCAGCCCATGAAATAGTAAGATGTGGGTTCTCAGACAGCAGGAGAGAATTTTAAGGTCTCATCTAGTTATCTGTGGATCCAATTCCACTTCCAGTGAAGTCAAAGTCATTTCATAAGGTGGATGGCAGCTGGACAGAAGGTTTGGGGAAAGGGCTGAGGAAGAGAAGGCTTTATGCTCACTAGTCTGAAATATATCAATGAAAGGTTAAAGAGAAGGAAAACAGTTTTGAACAGCATCCCAGAATGAACAAGATCTAGTGGAAATATCTGAAAATGGGGGAAATACAAGTTTTTTGTACTTGAAAGAAGATTGGAGGTAATACTCTGCATATGCTGGAGACTTGGAAACTGGGGAGGCCAGAAAAGAGGGAGTTGTAATAGAGAGGGCAAGAGATTATTAAGGCATGGATGAAGACTTCAGCAGTAATAGGTTTCATTTGTATGTTAAGTCTTTGTAAATCTGTTAGAGCCATCTGTCTTGCGGTGATATAAGCCCAAAGCCTTTGCCAGACAACAGAGAACAGTCTATCAGGAAACGATTTTTACATAACTGTTACCATGAGAAGGTCTTTTGAAATAAGCAATAATAAATCCTGAAGTAGCAGCTCAGTAAGGGTTTAGACACACATTTAAAAACAATTTAACAAATGAATTACAAAGCACTGGAGAAAAAAAATGATTGTGCCTTGTCTGGGCAGATGTTTGCCATGCCACTCCTGGTTCCACCAGCCCCTGGCGCCCCAGCTGGAAGCTCCATGGCCCTGCTTGTCCCATATGACAATGATGCTCCAGCCTTTGCAAAAGTGAGCCTGGAAGTCAGTATGAGTTGACCAATGACTTACACGTCCAGGAGGAGGTCAATGCTATGCAATTCCTGTTCTGAGAGTGATGGGAAGCAAGAGAGGAGAGAAAAGCCTCTACAATTTACTAAATGAAGTCTGTCTTGTATTTATATGCATTTGTATCATATCTCTGCCTAAGTTCAGTCTCAGAAAAAGAAGAGAGAGGTACTGGCCCAGCATTTCTCCTATTCTTGTTACAAAAGAAAAAAAGAAATGAGTCAGTAAAGTTTGGAGGGGTACCAAGGAACAATCACTTCCCAACCCAAAGAGTGGGCTTTTTTAGAGTGGTGTAATCAGTATGGCTGGGAGATGATTGCATTTGGATTAGGGTGGGGTGTATGAATAATTGTTTCCCAAGCCATCCCCATGTGCACACCTTGTGCAAATCTGAATTTTGTATAATTTAAAACAGAGAGTATTCAACTACTGTTATCTCATCTAATTTATGTGCAGTTAAAATTTAATTAGCCTCAGGATTTTTTGGCTGCACAACTGAATGCATGTACAGTACATGCAGAGGGACAAAAACAATTCCAAAACAGCCATAAAAAGGAGGGAAAATGTAAGTGTCCAATTTAAAAAATAGGAGAAACTACACAAATTTCTAACAATGGGAAATGAAATTTTTGAAAAGGATAGAGACACAAGAGAAAGCAGCACTGGCCCACTTCTTATTTAACAGTCCATAATTGCAGGAGGGAATTCTGACGGGGATCTTATTGTCATTGGCAACTTCTCTGGACAATATTTGCATACTGCTCTTGCTTTGCTGACCTATTTCTTTTAAGCTCACGACTGCATATATGCTGTTCTTCATTGTCTCCTAGGCACATTGCTGCATTCCTTGCCAACTGGCATTTGCTGTTCCCTTTCACCTGAACCCCTTACCACACTTCTATTTATTTCCTGCCTCTGACATTTTCCCTTCTTTTTGCAAATCTTGCTGACTTGAATTCTCCTATAGAGGAATAATGTTGCAATGGTGGCTGGACTTAGAGAAGGTGCATAAATTAAAAAATCTGAATGAAATGGAAAAAGTCTCAGTATATTCTGAGTTTTTTTAAAAAGTCCTCCCATGTCAAAATACTTGGCAATTTTCACAGGCAGAATTTGTTTTCTATCAGAAAGAAACTGAACTTTGCTTGCTTGCTTGTTCGTTTCTGGGGTATTTTGGTGTGGGATTTGGGGTAGTGGTGGGAGAGGAATGTCTCTGGGAGGATAGTATCGACACTCATTACTGAAAGTGGAAACATTTTTCAGGAACAGATTTTTTATGTCAAAAACCAAAGGCAAAGACCACCATCCATGGACAGATTCATCAGCACAGATCAGGATATTCATCAGCATAGGCCAGGATATTTTTCTGTCATTAGTTTAAATCAGAGGGAGTCTTAAATCCATCTTTCTCTTATTGCAATTGAGTGCCTTGGCCTTTCCAAAACCTAATTAGGGGTGGCAATCCTTTCCTTTTCTGATTTTGTACTCCCACTCTCTTTTTGTGTGATATCTCATTCTTCTTAATCATTGTACTAATAATGACACTATTCAGAGCCAATCCTCCAGCTGGCACAGGTGAAAAATTGTGACCAGACATCAGACTCACAGCATTACAGTTAGACACAGTCTAAAGATCTTGATTTCTGTATCTGAATGCTGCTGGGGAAGAAGAGGTCTAGCCAGCTGCTTCAACTAAGATCACCTTTTGGCTGCTCCGGTTGATGCACAGAACTAATATAAGAACTAGCAGAGGCAGAAATCTGGCTGCAAATCCCCTTTTACATATACCAGGCAGAGCAACAGATCCAAACACACTTATTTAAAAATTGCGTTTGTAAGCCAGGCATGACTGAACACAATTTCTCATATGCAAATATATCTGCTTGCAAAGCTTTACATTAAATTACAGTTTAAGTATCTCTGCCAGCAGTTGACAACAGAGGTCCACAGAATGGCCAATTGTCAACATTTCTGGAAGTTATAGCATGTAGGTGTTAACATGGAGCTTCAGGGATCTGCAAAAAACTCTTGGAAGTGGAACTAGGGGGCCCATTTGCTTCCTCTCCACATAATTCTCCAGTAATGTGACACAGTCTTCTCATATGTTTTTGCATCTGGAATGGAAGAGAAACACAGGCCACTCCAGACAGTTCATCCTCTCTGCAGCATAATCATCCTAGCATATCTTTGAAATGGCATATGATTTATCCAGAAATAGTCAAAATCCAATAGTAGTAAACAGAGAAGAAAAGACAGCCCCAGTGTCAGGACACTTGCAACTGCAAAATAGGCAACTACAACATAGGGAAAGACATACCAGAGTCTGAACAATGGCGTGGTTTGTTGCATTCATGTGGGCATTGAGGGGGAAAGAACATTCTCCATCACAGTAAAATGCCGCGTAACCCTCAGGTGCAATGATCCAATCCTAAAACAAGAACAAATAAATCCACTGTTTTGGTGGGGTTTTTTTTGCACTCAGAAAATTTAAAACTATATCAAACTAATGAAGACTTGTCCAAGGACTGAACGAACTTCAGAACATGGTGCAATAAGTTATCTTTTTTGCCAAAAAGAAAAGAAAAAGCATTTGCTTCATTCATGAAAAGAGATGAACATTAAACTTAGAACTCTAATGAATTCCAACTAAACAGTCTATAAGGGGAATTAAAGGTCCAAATACATTTGTCAGAGTACTTTTCTTCCCAAACAGAAAATCTCAAGTACTCTTCGGTACAACAAAAGTAGTATCTAAATTCTTCCTCTTTTTTGAGCACACTCAATACCATTAATTGTGTTATTACCTGAGACTGAGGGTTCCTAGAGATTACTCGTCAGAATGTCACTGAATCATGCATTTTGAGTATTTCTAGCAACACAGCATGGGGAGAAGACCACAAGAAGGAAAATATTTTAAAATGTTAATGAAAGCTGTGTGTTTAGCTTGCTGAATTCCTTCTTTTCCAGGCAAAGGTAATGGAAGTGCTGTTGGAAGGGAAGAGAGGATCAAGTACCAACTTCTTGGGTTTTATTTCTTCTAATCTCATTTTACCCTGAGTTTCCCAGATCAAATATTGTACCATGTAGCTTTGGCTTTTCAAGTGGAACTTTTAATTCTTCAAGTTTTTTTTGTGAAAAAAAAATCAATTAAAATCTTTTCTCTATGGCCACCTTGAAAGACTGACCTGAAAGCTTTGCACATCTTGGGACATATCAGAATTTACTGTTTCAAAAGATGAAAAAACCCTTGATACCTGGAAAAAATCCTTGATACCTGGAAAAAATCTGCTATCTGCAGAGAGACAATGGCTCACTTGTTCAGTAACCTGAGTTCAAGTCAATACCACAAGCCAGCTCTGTGGCCATGGACAGGGTGATTATGCTCTGTAGACTTGGGAAAACAGACTGCCTACTTCTTCAGGCTGCTATGAGGATAAATATACTACAAAATATCTGGCAGAGTAATGAGGCCAAATGAGAATCTGAGCTAGATATGTAAAGGATGAGCTGTCATCAAAAAGATGGCACACTTTTTCTCCTCACAGACATGTTCTGCTCCTGGAGAATTGTTTTAAAAGAATCCAGAGACAAGGGAAATGCACAGATAGCTTTCTCTGAGTTCTTACTCTTTTTATGTATGAAATATATCTAGGTTATAGGTTGCTGAAGACTCCTGTGTTCTTTATACAAAACTCCTTCCTTTCTGGAAAAAAAATCCCACTAGATTGATCTCTATTTTCTTTTCTCATAATGCTCTACCTCTGTATTTAAATTTTTTTACTACAAGTTTGGTTGGTTGTTTTTTTGTTACTTATGGCAGGATGATTTTTTCCCAGAAATTTTATATACTTAGCTATGGTGTTCTAAAGACCTCTGAGCACTGAACCAAGTTCAGGCTCCCTGTGGACCCTACCCCATCAAAATCTGTCTGACCTGCAGTAGAAAGTACTGAGTCGGGGAGAATTCAAGGGCGAATTTCAAAAGTTCCATTGCACAATGAGGGAATTTAGGTTTCATTTTCTAAAGATCTGTTCATACCTTGATTAACAGTTCAGATTTATCTTTATGTGAATGAATCTAGATTGTAAAGCTATTAGTGGATATAAAATCTTTGCGAGAACAGTAGCCAAAGAAAAAAAGTAGAGAGATGGTGATAAGGATTCATTATGAAAGGCATTTAAAGAATTTGTCTTGCATCAGTGAATTATCAATTACCATGAATAAAACAAACTGTAAATAATGGGGGTCTTTAAAATAGATTGCCCTGATTATTAACTGATAGGAAACAGTATATATAATCATACCTGCCATCCTAAGTCTCGGAAACTCACATAAAGTTCGTGTTTCTTACATGCTTGCTTTTGCTCACTTGTGTTATAATCTAGAGGAAGAAAATAATAAATTAGTTAGAAACATTTCTAGAACAGACGAGATTTAGCTATTTTTGAGCTCCTGACCAAACTGTATAGAGGAATGGAACAAGCAAACTGTCATTTATATTCCTAGGGTTGGTCATAAAGGCAGCGAAAACTTGGAGAAGCAAAATCAGCAGAGTAAACCTTGATACAGTTTGTATATACAGACAAAATGATACATACAGCACTAGGAGAAACAGATTTACAAAATGTCTGTTTGCTGGCTGGCTAGTAACAACTCCAATAATATGCACACAGATAATCAAAGGAGGACAACTGAGAGCCATAAGGATAACATCATAGAAACATAGAATCATAGAATCTTTACAGTTGGAAAAGAACTTCAAGATCATCTAGTCAAACCAGTCACCTCACACTTTTAAGCCCATCACTAAACCATATCTCTCACTACTTCTTCTGCGTGTCTCTTGAATATCTCTAGGGATCTGGATAACCAAGATATGGAAAGATATTTATATGTTGGCAGTTTAAGTGCCAGCTAAAGAAAAGTAGCTAATTCAAAAGGTAAATTAACAATGACAAAAAATTGTCCTGAAACAACAGAATTTCTAGAAGGCTGTTATTTAAACATTAGCACATGTTGTACTCCTTCATTTTTTACTATATTTTCTGGAAATATTCACTACTTAGTGATCTTTAGTAGGTAATACTAATGTAAACAAGTAGACCAAGAGACTCTTTTTAACAGCGTGAATGTTTCTGCACTCAGAGATGTGTCAGAATAGAAAGACATAGAAAACCTTCAATACATGCTTCTTCAGGACAATCTTAGACCTGGAGAAAATCTAATGCTGTCCTTACTGCCCCTGAGTAACAGGAAAGGAAGCCAATAGGGTCATGCTTTCATGACATTAGCACCCCTGAGTTCGTTTATAGTGGTATTCAAGTGAGGCATTCAATGGAGCAGGGAGGACAGGCTGTTTCCTCTGGTGCTGTATCAGAAGATGAAGTGTTGTTTTGGACCAAAATTACCATATGGTAGAAAAAAGAAAAAAGTTGGGGAGTGTTTGGGGATTTTGAACAGTTTTTTAACATTAAAATATTTGAGTCTGGGTTGAGGGGGCCTCTCAACCCAGAGAAGTTGAAAAATTCCTGGAAAGTTAAGGGACAAGCCTTTTTCACATAAAATGAAAGGAAAGGAGTTCTACAGTCTGTGAGACAACTCATGGTGTTTCATTATCCTTGCAGAAAACTCTTCCAAACAGCCAGCCTTAAAGAGCTTTTCAGCAAATTTATCAACTGCTTCTTGCTACCTGTCCTAAACTGTGCTATTGTTGCTTCTCTGAGTTCTCTTCAGTTTTTCTGCGTATCTTTCTGAAGATGTGAAGGCCAAACTGAACACAGTGCCAAATAAAGTAAAAAACTAATTATTTCCTATTATTTCTGGATTATTTTCTGGCAATATATCTCAGAATAGCAGATTTTCAGCAAAACCACACTGTCAAATGATTAACTTCAGCTTTTTTTATATATACTCCTGCCTAGTTGCCTAATGCCATAATCCTTAGAATTATGTTGTATTTACATAAATCAATGAATAAAGAACAGATTGGGGGTGAGGATGTTGATAAGAACTGCAGCATGATGAGGTTGCAGCAACCATGATACTTCCCGTAATTTTTGACTATTCATAGTGTATGGAGGATAATTCTGATGATTCAAAAATGGCAAATGTCACACTCGTCTTCAAGAAGGGCAATCGGCTTAACCCAAGTTTCTGGGAAGATCGTGGAGCAAATGCTCCTGGAAGATGTGTGCAGGCACATGAAGAAGGTGTTTGAGAACAGTCAACGTAGATTTACTAGTTCAAACTGTGCCTAACCAACTTTGTGGGCTTTTGAAGAGTGCTGGGTGTTGATCAGTTTGCTTTTGGGAAAGATTTTGATAACAGTCTCCCATAGTATTCTTAGTATGCTTCTGTAGACAAATTGTTCAGACATAGTTTGGACAGGTAAAGAATACAATGAGTGGAAACTTGAGTGAGCTGCTGGGCTCAAAGGGTTGTGATCAATGGTACAAAGTCCAGCTGTCAACTGCTTACAAGGGATGTACCTAAAGAATGATCACTGGTGCCAATCCTGATTAATGTCTTTGTTAGTAACCTGGACAATAGGAAAGAATATACTCTCTCTGAGTTCACAGAGGACACCAGACCTGAGAGGAGTGAGCAGTCATCCAAATTAACAATAAAATGTTGGACTGAATCAGATCCAGAAGAGACTTAGTGAGCTGTCATTCCAAACACTGACCCAAACTTTGCTTTTAATGACAATGTGCTTTTTGAATATGTTTCCTTTCTTTCTTTTTTTTTTTTTTTTAACAGGCTACATACCTATTTCCTGTTGAATATACCTAGGCCCCAAAAAGTCTCCTGAACTTCTGTCAAAAGCTGTGCAGAAGTCAAGATATATCCGTTTTCAGTACTAAATAACTTGTTCCAGTACTACTAGACATAGACATGTTAAGTTACTCTTTCTAAACTGTAACACCTCAAATCCTCATTCCTTTTTCAAGAGGAGTACTACCTTCCTTCCTATGGTATTTTCCTAGTCCTTCATGGGCTGATTCTCAATAGTCATTAAAGGTTGTCCACGGGTAGTTGGTTAACCTGCTGCCATCTCAGATACTCTCAGTTGCCCCAGGGCATGTAGCATCAAAATACATATCCACAGCCTGCAGTACTATGTCTTTCTGAAGTAGCCACTGGAAGCAAAGCAGGACACCCTCAGTCATCACAAGTTTTCAAAAATCTGTATGCCTTTAATATAACCAAAACTCCTTAGTCATACTTTGTGCTGATTTATCTGTACTTATCTAGCATGTTCTGCACATGTTAGAAGAAAGGTGAAGGTAGTGGAAAGTAAAGCAACTTTAATGTAAAAGAAATAGAACTGTTTCACTGATTACTCTTCACAAGGATCTACATATGGATTTTTTTACTAATATCAGTGCTCATAAGATGTAAACACTGAGTTTTTCTGTTTCAGCTGTTAGTGGGAATTTAAAATTCAGTCACATAGAATGGAAGTCACTTTGCAAAAAAACTGTGTCTGAAAAATGTGGGAAAGATACATATATGAGAAAGGTGGGAAAGTCACAACCTAGTTTTAGATAGCATCCAAGCAGGCAAACAAATGAAAGCTGAAGATTGTGCTTTTACTAGTTTTCTCTCAGTTATGATATTTAAATATTTAAGAATATGTGCAGATTTTTTTTGCCTGAGAATGTAGAGAAGTCCCTTCAGTTAAAGGCAAAGGGTTGAATAATAAATATGTAAGTTATCACACAAATGTCTTCATTGTCTTAGTATTCAAAATTATTTTAATATACACTAAGCAGCAGTGGATGAAAGGTCACACCAGAACACCTGATAAGTTGGTCTGTATTTCCTAAGTAGACATATATTTGCAAACCATCTAATTTATACAACTAAGAAAGTGAGACTCAGGCAAGTCTGTATTCCTTCCTTGAATTTTATCATTCATAAAAGACAATTGTGGAGTGTAATGTAACATTTCATGTATGTATCAAATGTGACATTTAAAATAAGATCTGGTGACAAAGATTCAGTTTCATATACTGTAGCTTCAAGGTCCATATGCTTATTTTGTCAATAATCAAAACAGTAGACCATTGTGACTAAGAAAACATTGTTCCTCATTATTCAGGGACTACACTTGGGGTCCAAACTCCTACAGGAGAATATATTTGCAAGAAATTTAATGATTTTTTTTTTGGTTTTGTAGGGGAGATAAAGACATATCAGCATTCCTGTATATACTATTACAAAGTTATGTGTTTTTAATTAATTAGTGTGACACCAACAAATTAAACACAGCTTATACAGAGTTTAGTATTGTTTCTTACTCTTATATTAGAAAAAAAAAATATGTAGCTTTGGCTTTGAATTTTCTGGTGTAAGTCACTATTCAGTATTTAAATGTGGCTATCCTCTAGTGTCCAATTACACTATAACTCTTTTTAGATGATCTTAAAAAAACAAATTAAGCCAGCCTTTGTTTTAAGGAAGAGTTATGTGATGTACTTTGGGACTAAGTTGTCTTTTTTTGATTTACTTTAATTATTTTTCATTTTATCTACAGTTTGACAAAAACATAACTGAGTAAGGAACTATTTAGTCCTCTGTGCATAGCAGGCAGGTGGAGTTTGAAGGCTAAGTTTAATTATCTTTGCCTTTACACTGCATTGAGGTCATCTTCTCTTGAAAATCTTAGCCACACAGGGATGCTGACTCCAAACCTGTCAACAATCATCCAGCTGTTATAATAACTGACACAAACAGATTTTGTTTTCTTCATGTTGTGTTTGTGCATATCTTAATGAAGAATTCAAAATATGTGTTGTCCATTGGAAGGGAAGAACTGAGCTGCCCAGTAGGGTTTTCCTTTTTGATGTGCTGAGAATGCAAATTAATCAGTGAGGACCAAGAACTTAGAAAAGAAGAAAGAAAAAGGGAGGTGGTGAAAAGCTGGTGAAGAGTCTGATAAGGATCAGCTAAGAGAACTGGAATTATTTAGCCTGGGGAAGAGGAGGCTGAAGGGAGACATGATCACCCTCTACATGTACCTGAAAGGAAGTTGTAGCCAGGTGGGGATGACTCTCTTCTCCCAAGTAATGAGTGACAGGACAAGAGGAAATGGCCTCAAGTTACACCAGGGGAGGTTTAGATTGGAGATTAGAAAGAACTTTTACATTGAAAGGCTGCAAGACACTGGCACCAGCTGCCCAGGGACATGGTGGAGTCACCACCTCTGGAGCTATTTAAAAGATGCATAGATGAGGTGCGGATGGTCATGTTTAGTGGTGAGTTTGGCAATGTTAGATGAGTGATTGCACTCTTACAGGTCTTTTCCAACCAAAATGATTCTATGATGTATAGCTAAAACTTGTAACATGTAAATGACAGCATATCTATCTGGGACTGCTTACATAACCTCTGGATATGTGGATGAATGTTTTTCAATGTCAATGTCTGACTTGATGTTGTAAATACAGACAGCTTTGCTGTGAGAGACTCTGGTTACTTCAGTTTTGCCACCCATTCCAGCCTCCTCATATCTTGCTGCCTCCGTCTTGAGACAGAGGTCAGTGCCTGTGCTTTTGATGCAACTGTTTCTTAAGCTCACTTTATTTTAACTGTATTGTTTTCTTGAACTACAAATTTTTTTGAAGGAGATCTGGCGTGGATCAACATATATACTGATGTACCTCTACAGTGATGCAGACAAGAGGCTTAAGGAGTGTAGGAGAAAAATTGTTTCATAATGCACGTTTCACTAGAGATATTTTGATTTTTCTTGTTTTACAACAGCTCTGGAGCATGACTGGATATACAGATGAGGCTGACCGGTGTTTTGAGACATACAGCTCTTCATGAGGTAATTCTCATGCTGATGCAATTTGCTGGTGTGCGTTAAGGTTGAGATTTTCCCAGGTTAAATGAGCAGGGAGCTTGTGTTCAGCTTTCCTGTGATAATCAAGGAGGCTTAACAAATGTGTTCAGTTCTCATTTCCTCGTAGACTAGGAACATAGGATTCAATTTGAAAGTATTATATTTATATTTAGGTATCTTGTGTGTACCATGTACTCAGATTATTTTCCCTTCTTCCAAAATAACGTGACTTTTCAAAATTAGTAGGTATTTTCCAGAAAATATGAAATAATTTTTTTATACAGAGAGAATATTGCTTACCCTTGAGGTAAGAGATTGTATTTTGGAGATAATGCAGTTCCACAAATCATGTTTGACTATTAAAAAAACCCAGCAAAACTATCCCCCTCCAAATAAACCCCAAAACTATTCCCCTCCCAAAAAAGACCCAATCAACCAAAACCCACCAGAAAAACAAAAAACCCAGAAGAAAATGCTCATGTTGTGTCATTCAGTAGAAAGCCCTTTTACGAATATAGGGAAGTGCATTATATGGTATCAGTAAAACAGAAGGAGCAGTACCTGTAGAAAAGACTGATCATATCAGAATTACAAAAAAAATGCGAATTCAGTTAGTCTACTGAAGTAAATTGTGAGCACCAGAGAGCAAGCTTAACTGATGTGCATGCTTTAACCACACCTAAATTACCAGATGCTAAGTCACTTATAAGCTTTTATTGTTTAAAAAAAATCTGAAGAACTTAGGCAGTAAATGAAGAGAGAATGTTTAGACAATACAGCTTTATAAATAATGAATAATTTACAAAATGTCATTCTGCCATAGAGATATAATTTCTTTTTTACTAGTAAAAAGCTAAAGTTATCCAGTTTGGGACTTCTTTCATTATTTATTTATAACTGTTTCCCTGCAATATTGATTCATAAGGGGTTAGAAGTTAATTGTGCAGGTGAGCTTTTGTTGTGTCGTCATACAGAATATCAGAAAATTTTACAATACTTAAAAAAAACCAACCCTCAAACAAAAACTATTTGTAAGCAGAGATCCCTGGTGTCTAGACAAATGTCAGGGGCTTTTCAAAGCTAGTGTCCTCAGAGGGAACACGTGCATCTCTAAATCATCTACCTCACAAAGAACTATGCTCCAGGTCCTCAATGGGAACTAGAGAAATAGTACAGCAATTTTTTCTACCTATACAGCATATACAAATGAAATTAAGCCCATTACTGAAGCAGTAGTAATTCTTGCTGTGGAATAAAAGCCTTTTCTTCATGTATGTTTTAATGCTAATTTTTAACCTTAAAGTGAAATTGTGTTTCAGTCGATCACCAGCAAGTTTAAAAAAATAAGTTTTTCAAACAATTTTAATGTTTTCTTTAGCAACTCAATAGCAGCTTCTGGTTGTTAAGGCAAAACTCATCTTTGTGGACTATATCAATGAAAGGCTTACAAATTACATTATAGGGGTCTTTAATCTGCCACCATCTGTGTTCTGTGACAGATAAAAGGAATAAGCAATGCTCATAGCATTTCCCCTCAAATAGATGAGTTCCAGTACAGGGAAGAATTCTTTCCACTAAATATCAGTTTGCTTACTTGCAGACATCCATTTGGTTTAAGGATAGCATCTATAATGAGGTTTTGATATCATGGTACTAGATCTGCCATACTTTTAGAAAGATACATTTTCACATCCTGTCCCCAAAAAGTAGAAATGTTTGTTCAAAAGTGAGAATATTTAGAAAGCGATTTTGTACCTCCAGCTGCAAGGAACATTTTAGGGGAAAAACAAAAAAAAGGAGCAAAATGATCTCTAAAGGTCACTTCCAACCCCTAACATTCTATGATTCTATGAAAAGCTCTAATGGGACTAAAACTATTTTCATGTGCATTATTGTCAGTATCTTTCAGGTAAAAAAGGAATTTAAGTTACTCCATTCATGGATACACTATGTATTTATATCAGTGCACGTTAGCTGTTCCGCGCTCAGAAACAGTTTACACTTTCATGGATTGGCTAAGTTTCCTCATTTCCAGTATTCAGGTTTTTATGTTATATCTTGGCTTCTTCAGCTGAGAGGCAGTTAAACAAGTCTAAACACTGTAGTTTGCTGAGGCTTCCTAGACAAGCAGCTGGGGTGCAATCCTTCTTCACTACGCATCCTGTTGTCATCCTGTTGCCTACTACATAGGACTAGTTTCAAGCTCAGATACAGCCTCTCCCAAACTACTTGTCCATCTTACCATCTAAGAGCCCATGTTACATGTAAGTGACCTGGCTCACAGATCATGCTTAGGGATAACACAACAAAAGAGATTTAAGCAAAGCTAGAGGGGCAGGTAGAAATGTAGCGGAAACAGAATTTCTGACAGTTCAACCAACAAACAGCATCTTGTTGAGCTGCTGTGACTCCACTGCATTTGAGCAGGTGCCCATAACCCCTATAAACAGGCTAGTAAATCATAGTTTCATCTTACCCCCAACAGCTGGCATCCTAGAAGACTCCTGATGACTACTGGATTTGTTGCGGTTCTGATTTTTCCGTTTATTGTTGGCTGCTCTGACGGAACGGAAAAGCACTTCACTTGCCTTGAAGAACGCAACCATGAAAGGTTGCTTTGACTGAGGCCCATGTCTTCCAATCAGGCCAGCAGATTTAACATTGATACTTCGACCTATAAAGTAATGGAAACTGTAAGTTAAAAGGTGAAGTTCTGCTCCTCCTGAAGCCCCAGTGGGAGTTCAGCTGCTGACTGAAGGATGGCAAAGATTTTGCCCATAATCCTGAGTTTAGGTGATTAAGAATCCTAACTGTATTTTGTTGAATGCAACTTAAAAGAGAAAATATTCAGCAATTTACTAAAGTCTCAACAGCTTTGCAGGTAGTTTGTCATTGCATAAAATTGTGGTCTCAGTGCTCTCTATATCTTATTTTAATTCAGTCTCACGTATGCTTCTATAGAACTGAAAAATAAGTGAGCCCCATTAAATTCTGTAGGCTAAAGAAAGGATAGCGTAACGTGGTTATCTAATTTTTGCATCACTCGAGTGTGAGACGTGGAACCTTATATCCCCAAAGCAAATCGGTAGCAAATGGAAGTGTGGAAAATAAATACACTTCTGTTTAAAAAAAAAAAAGATGTTGTGCAGTGTTACTCAAACTGATGTTCATTCACTAGTAAAGGTAGAAAGGCATTCAGTCGTTCAAGAGAACAGAGTTTGAAATATGTACATTATTGACTCTGGTTCTATTCCCAGGGGATGTGCGTATTTTTTTAAAGTATTTGTTCAGTCAGGACTGTGTGGTAACCTCACTATACTATAGGATCTAAACCTCACTAAAAGAAAAGAAAGCCAAACAAGTCATTGAAACTGCATCAGTGACATTTTAGCAAATAAACCCTTGCTCTTAACAGAATTTATTTTGGCAGCATAAACACTTTTGTGCGTACGTGTATTATGCAGAGCCCTTCAACCGTCAGAAAATGAGACAGTGTCATGTGAAGCTGTGCAGCTGTGCTGGGTGGGGGACACAGAGGTCCTTTAAACGGGAAGGTACGGGCGCAGGCACCGTGTGCACTGCACGGCATCGGGACGCCTGGGAATTCTTCTCAACCGACTGGAAAAGTTTGCTACGCGGGCGATGGAGGAGCATCTGCCTCACAAACATTTAATGCCGTTAACTCGATCATCCTGCAAAAGAACTTGCAAATAAGCATAGGAGTAAACCTTATAGAAATAAGCATATAGGTTTCCTTTTCAAACACAAACTTACAGTGGCTGTACGCCAGAGTCTATATTTCTTAGAAAAACTCTATCACTGGCGTAAATGAAAGAGGCAGTTTGATTTGTGGTTAAAGTAGTTTCCATTCTACTTCCACTGTAACAAATGTATTAATTCAGCTCAGACTTCCTCCTTCTGGCAGCCCTTTTGCAGTAAAAAGAGAAATTAGAAGTTCCAGCCAAATACCATACCTTGAACTGACCCACTTCAATACATAAACACTTTTACAACATGTTTATTCAGGTGTAGCACTTTAAATTGGTTTAAGATGTTTCCAGTGACAGAGAGCCCAGCAAAGGCAAGAGAAGAACTGAGAAAGTTAGCAGTTATGGAGCAGAGTAATTGGCAACATATTCTGAACAATTTTGATAATTACTTTTTTGACTGCAAGGGAAAAATATATTTGTTGAAGCTTCTGATTTCATTTTAAATGGCTTTTTAGTCCTGTGTTTCTCTTAATTCTTCTTTTCATGTGCTGGAGTTACTATTAAATAATTCAGTAACATTAATTTCTATATGTTCCAATCTTCTGTTGCGAGTCAGATATGAAAAACTGTACAGACTATTCTCTATTCATTGCTACATGGACAAACTAGCCTCTTACCACAGAGTTCCAAGTTTCCCCTCCATTTCTAGAGGGAATATTTTTACTATTTTTCTTTATTTTTGTTCCAATGACTTTCAGAATTTTAATTTTATCTGTAAAAGATTAATACCTTACTGGTGGACATTTTAAGAATACTATTAGATTTATATACTGAGGGCTGTAAAGATGTGTGGAGGTTTTCTGAATTTAAATCTAGATTCTCTGAATTTACAATGGTGGATATTGTATGCGAAGCAAAATATCCTTCAAACCAATGTGAACTCCCCTTAAAATAACTTTTAATATTAAGTTTCCTCTGGGTTTCCTTCAGACTTCAGCAATGAGATGGCTATTAAGATTCTACAAGTTAAGGCTTACTTGGTTATTCAAGGTATGGAGATATACTATAAAAAATTAATCCAGTAACCCACAGCCCTTTTACACACAGAAACAGCTTATGTGACTTTAGGCCTTTACTTGTTTGATCTTCTAAGCAGCCAGCCTCAGCTTTCAGGACCCATTTGTTCAATTCATGAATGGTATATACACTGGATCTGCTTCTAATGTAGACAACAGGAAAACTTCTGGTGACTGCTGTGGGTTCCTCATTAAACTTTTCTCTCTCGGTTTATCATATACCTTAGCTTAACTGCATCTTTCAGAAAACGAAGCAATCAAAATATACACTGCCCTTGAGACACTGTATTTCTTCTGAGGAGGATCTCTGAACTGTTTGGTTTGGAAATTCAAACCACATATGTTGTCTCCATTTTAGGTTGCTTCTGTGCAAAAGAAAGTTTGCATATACAGAACTTCTATTACTCCCTTTTTTGTTTCTTTAAAAAAGAAAAAAAAGTACATTTGGGAGATTTCCCTCAGTCTAAGAACACAGAGCTTTGTGCTTTCCAGAATAGGAGGCATTTCAGAGTATCCTGCCTCTGAAATACACCAAGATTTCCACCACAGCAGTAGCTTCATCTGTGTGCCATGGTTATCTTGGACTAGATGATCTCTAAAGGTCCCTTGCAACCCCCACGAATTCTATGATTCTATGATTTTAGGTATTCCTCACCTTTGTCCATAGTGTGGATTTCAGAACACAGTAAGAAAAATCTTGCCCCAACCTGAATTGTCCTTTGTAGCAAGAAGCATTCAGGGGCTTCATTTTCAGAAAGCTGTTTTAGCCTAAAATTTCTTACAAGTGTTTAGAAAACTCTTGGCTTTAATGACAACTGTAAATGCAGGTCTCTCCAGCATGCAGTTATTCCATACTGTGGTATTTTCTAAAATCAACTGAATGACTCACGCTGACCTGCCTAACTACACTTTCCCTTGCAGCTTCAGCCACATGAAATTGGTAAAACCAAAACAGCAGTGTGTCTGTGGTTCTCTTGAACATCTCTCAACAAGAATTGAATTTGTTCAAACATTCTGAAAAATATGCTTGGTTTTATCCTTCCATAGTGTCCTTAATTCTGACGATTTCAAAGACTTTTCTTCTGGAAAAAGAAGGAGAAACTGCAAGAAACCAGCAGTCAGTGTCTTCTCCACTGAACCTAGCCACTGCAATTGCTCCTACACCTAGAAAAAACAGATTGACTTATCCTGTGTAAGGACAGTCCAGAGCCTTGGTATTCGTCATATTCTGGCAGGCACTTCTCAATCCTGTTATAATAATTTATTATCTCTTCTGCATATTGACAGGTATATTCAGAGACTAAGACTTACTTAAAGCATTATGTTCCAAATCTGCTGAACTCCTTAGTCCTTATTCACATGATTTTGAGTCTTTGGCAAGATATGTTTGTTTGACTTGGCATTTAAATTTATCTTTGGTTTTTATTCTATTTGATAGTAAAATGCCCTTAGCATTTTGCATAAAAGCTCGTATGGAAGTGCCGCTTTGACTGACTGAACTGAAGGAATATTATTTGCCTTTTCACATTCTGAACTAGAATGAACTGTGAAGTTCAGTGTATTAAAATGTCCTACCTCAACAATCCTGATGGTTTGTTTGGGACTTTTTATACTCACAAAATAGGAATAGCACTTGAGTATTTTCTGTGCCACCATGTCCACTTTTCTTCTGTCACATGAAGCCTTAGCGTACAATTCTTTTCATGAACTGATCAAGTTCCATCTTAAAAGTTCATCTTCCTCCCCAGCTGCTCTGAATGGAAATGCAAAAGCCCTTCAGGCTTTCAGTAACAATCTGTCTCATAGTTCTGACCTGGAGATATCGCCTCGTTTTTCATGACGTTCAGAAAGCTGACTTTTTCTGAGATCGCCAACGTGGATGCCAATGACAGCAGTAAGATTTGTGACTTGGCTGTCTCTCCTCAGGCAGTATATATTTTATGTAAGGCACTGAGCAGACACTAATTTTGCAAGAGCTTTCAGCCATTATGCATCTTGGCCAGATTTACACTGGCAACACAGGACAATAAGTGATTCCAAGATCCATTATTTTGTCCTGAGTCATTGAACTGCAGCAAACCACTCATTTTGTTATGAAAAATAAGCACTTATTTACTTTCAACAGTGTTCAACAAGCCACAAAACATATTTTACAGATTAACCACAACTTCTAGGTCACAATAGCTATTTTGATAACAATTTTATGTAATAGTAGATAGAAAGGAAACCTTAGTGATGCTGAGAACTCATTTCTGCTTTGCTGAAAAAAAAAAAATTCCAATGCCACACCTATGGTTTTCTCCTCATGATGTTGAAAATGAGGCTCAAGAAAGGCCTTTTGGAGAAAGACCCTGCATATATAAGGTCCAATAACATCTAATACTCTAGCGAAAATTGCCCCAAGGCTCAGAATCTGAAAGCTTCCAAAGTGGTTTTCAAAATTAGATAGAAACTTGTGTGTTTTTTCATGTCTGAACAGTGAGTGCTCTTGAGAGCAATGAGGCTTTACAAAAACAATTGAGGTAGAGTTTGGCTACCAAAGCTTAAATGAACACATCTTAAAAAAAAAAAAGGAGAAAATAAAACATAACACAAATGTGATGATCCATATACAAGACATCCTCAACACTCCAACTCCAAAGTATTTTATACTGTCTCTATTGCATCACCTACATAAACTGTTAGGCAAACTTTTCCTTTGGTCGACAAGTTCATTGATATCAACATAAAATATGCTTTTGAAACATGTTTCATATGCTTTATTAACTCTTTCTCTCCCTAGAGGTTTTAAGGAATTCTGAAAAATAGGTGGTCTTGGATGGTCTGCTCAGCATTTCCTTGGCTTCACAGCCTCACTCAAAACTAAAGATTCAGTTTTTATTCTTAAAATATTACATTTTTGTTGGGTTTATTCAGTTCTGTTGAAGGGATTTTACTTATTGCTTTGTGTGGCTTTTTGTACTCATAAAGCTCTTGAAGAAATACTTGGGAACATGTTAGGAACCATGGTATGCTGTAGAATGTGCCAGTACCATGTATTCTTATACAAAAAATCAGATGTAATCATACACAAATATGCTTGCTTGGTACTTCATTTATCTTTTCAATTCATTGTGTTTAAACTGTGAACGGTTTGTAGGAGTCCTAGGGCTTTTCTACACACTTCAAACTGTATTTGGGAAGACAATAAAACCAGGACAGATTTGATTAATCGGTTATCCACCAAAGAATAAAATGGAAAAAAAGCCTCCTGAATTAAATGAAACACAAATGCCATTATGTCTAAAACACCGGTGTTGAGAAGCAGATGCATCCTTCATCTGACTCAGAAGCAGGGTGGAGGGAGAGTTGTACAGCCAGGACCAGCAAGCACCAGTAAGGGGTGGTGGCATGAGAAGGGCCAGCAGCCCATCTCACCTCCCCGACCCTCCTGCTTAAAGTAAGTGTGCCTTTACTAACCAAGGGTGTGTTCACACCACATGCTACAAAAGACACAAGAAAATGCTGACTGTATTTCTGACCCAGCTGGAAACAGGAGTTACACCTATCTGAGTCAATTAAAGAGTGCCCAGGAGTGCTCCCAGGCACTGGAGCTGGATGACCCTCTCTGCTGGGACGGTAGGGTGCTCCTGCAGCACTTAGGTCGTATGCCAGCTCCAGCTCAGAGTCCCCAGCACCCTAAGGCAGTGCTGCAAGGATCTCTCACAGAGGGGCAGCTGCCATGGGGGTCACTCTGTTTTAGAGACTGAGAGTTATCCCCACAGCTCATTTCACACCACAGTATTCCTGAGCATGTTTAATTTACTAGTGTAACTTTGGCCAAAGTCAGCTCTTAACCAGAACTCATGTAGCTGTACTTAGGCAGTGCTTGAGCCCAAGCTAATAAAACCTGCTGAGGGGCAGGATATATTAGCTTGGGTTCAGTGCTGTGCTAACATGGCTATATGGCTTCCAGATGGCTCAGAATTTAGGCAGAGCTATTGCCTGCCAAAGTCCATATATACATCAATATAAATACATATATCCTAAATTCCCTTAATGTAAGCACACTAACGAAAGTAAACTCACTCCTGATACTTTGCTTTGTAAATACCAGATCCACCAAGATTTGTTAAATGTAATAACCCAGCAGCATCCTCCAGAGCACCTGATGGCTACTGTGGCCATGTAAGTTTGGTGCCAAGGTTGACTGGGAGTAACATCAGGATGAAATTGATAATAGCATTGTTAAGGTGAGGCTGGGGTGCTGCCAGAGATTGCTATGGGTTGAAAGCAAGCCAGCCACCCTCTCCGAGATAGAGAATGTGGCCATTCTGCCTCTCTGAAGGCTTTGTAGGAAAAAGGGACCTTGGAAGGCCCAAGCTGAAAAAAGGAGAGGTTAAAAAAGAAAGAATATGTCTCTTAAGGTCTTCCCTATTATCACCGGAGAAGGACCTCACCAGTCCTTCCTGCAGCATGTAAGATTAGGAGCCAAAACCCCTTCCGTGGGACACATGTCAGAGTGTGTTCCAGAGAGAGAACTGACCTTCTCCAAGTTTCACTTGGATCAAGGAACTAATTTCTTTTAAGTTTCCCTTTGCTCGTAGGAAAGAAAAAAGACCTGAAGTAAGAGTCAGGGAGCTGAGGATTCCTGCTGCTTGCCCACCTCAAATAGTAGGAAAGGCCAAAGAAATTTTCTATAGGGCTATATGGTAAAAGAAATCACCTGAATCAGTGTAGAATCTTCAAAGTTACCACCGGTTTCTTCTCCTCTGATGTACAGGTGGATGAAAAACAACTAAGACCTGCAGTAATCTAAGATACACAACTATATGTCTGTGGGGGTACCCAGGATGTTGCACTGACAGCTGCATACTTGGAATCTGGTTTATTCTGTAGAGCAATAGTCATTGTACTATGTTATCATAGTACATATAGTACATATAGTACATATCTGCAGACAAGGTTCTCTTCAGCAATGATACAAACAGCAAAAGGAATACTGTTGCAGTTATTTGTACTTCTCCAGTAAAAACGATGTTCAAACTCTTGCTAACTTCCAATTATAAAAATGTTGAATGTTAATACAAAGGTGCTGATTCACTGGAACACATTTTAATTCTTAAGAGACATATGGTATATATACAGGAAAAGCATTGCATGGAGCTTGTCGAATTGTTTCTGCATCTGCATTGATTTTATGCTGCAATATGTTTAACACCCGCACTTCCATCAGTGTGAAAATGATCACCTTTTGTTTTAAACACCACAGAGAGTTTTGGTGTCAAAAGGAGGGAATTGGCCAAAAGGCGATGCTCCAGAATATTGAGAAGACATTTAAAAAGAGAATAAAAAAAAACTTGATCCTTAATTTACCACAGCCCCAGGGAAACAGTGCATTATATGTTGACAGCTTCCATATGTGTCATGCAAACCTTTATTCTTACCGTTCAAAATAAAATGTCCCATTAAGAGAAAAAGTCTACATTTCATGCTAAAATGAGATGTCTGATACCAAATACTGTCTTAAAGAAAAAAGCAAAAACATTCCAATGTCATGTGGTTTTTTTGTACTTTTTCAGCATTTTCAAAGGGGGAAAAATATGAATTACAACAACCAGACATTCTCTCAAAACTGTTCTTATACATTGTTATATTAAATAGTTTGGGGGTTTTTTTTTATTCCTTGGGAAGACATTATAGTTATTTATGCATCATCTTCAAAAATCACAAAAAAAATTTATCCACATAAGTAATTATCTAAAAAGTCACTGAAAGATAACTGTAAGAACGATTATTTTTAATGCTAATGATAACATCAGTGGCACCCCAGAGTCTCACTAATCATAGGAATCTCATTTTAAAGATTCTTTATGAATAAATCTAAAAATTAGTACTTATTTACAGATTTGATTATTATCCAGGGTCCCAGTGCAGCACCTGAATACCTGAAATGGGGATCCTCTGACTTACAAAATCCCTTTTATTTTAATGGCTTGTTGCAGTAGAAAGGTTAATGGGTCAGGTCTTATCGTAAATGTCTCTCTAGTTATGGGCATAGAACTCCTCTACCTCCTGTAAACTCAGTGGACAGCTGGAGGCATGAAGAATCATGCTTCAGACCTGCACAGTCTAAAGTTCACTTGAGCCAAGGGAAGGTTTTTCAGTTGATTTGAACTAGTCTGTGAGCTTTCACAGAAAGCTGGTTGAAGGGAAAGTGGGTGGGGTCCTCTGGGTTACAAAGTGAGTCCACTACATACTGAGTCATGTATAAAAATTCATGTTCCATCTGTACACAAACGTGTCATTCAACTGCTGGTGTTTCTAATAGCTTCCAGAAGTAACAGCAACCCAATAAAAATAATCAAAGCCTTAAGAGCAAAATTGTAAGAGCAAGAAAGAATGATTTTCCTTATGCTAAACTGAAGTTGTCTAGCACAGGTCATCCCTATAGCTTTGAAAACTTTAGTCCCTAGAAGGGCAGTCTTCTTGCATGAATAAACTGAAAAGAGAACAGAAAGTGAGGGAAGAGGGGAATTCCAGTCTCACTCAAGCAGCTGTGTTGAGAAATTCAAATAAGTAAGGTACAGAAGGCAAAGCTTCTGGTTGCTTTGGAATTTAAAATAGAAAATTATCTATCACTTTTCTGATCTTGGGAGTAGGTCAAGGAAATATTTACATAAACTATTCTTTTACACTTTCTTCAGTGTATTAATCTAAAGGTTTCCTTTTATCCATAACAAATTTCCTGTGGTTTACTGAATGGCTATAATTCTGAGGGTAGAACCAACAAATTGCTGGTTCCAGGGCTTAATAAAGGCCTTTCATGGATATTTAATTTTCAAGAATTTCTGTATTTGAATCTCCTGGAAAAAAAAAGAAAGAAAAAAGTCAAGGATGGAGTTTATTCTGGAGCAGGAAAGCTGGCCAGAAGCCAGTCCACCTAATTTGGATGCATAACGGAGGTGTCACCTCTCCAGAATTGTAAAGGCTTAAAAATGGCCTCACAAAAGCAGGCTGCCTAACAGCTGCTCCCCATACAGCCCGAGCTCAGGTGTGCTGCCTTTCAAGGGTGAGGGAATACAGTAACAACGTGGTCTACTTTGCCTTTCTGCCTCCCTTTTCCAGTGACTGTACTCTGACCGGACAGGCAATAGTAGGTGAAATGGTCATCTGCTTTGGTTCAAGCTTGCCAACTCCCTCTGTAAGCATCATGCCTAGAGGAGGACAGTTTTTGCATAACTCTCCAGCAGTCAGAGCACTTGCTGAAAAAGTATGAGAGGCTTTGTTCACAGCCCAGTTGAGCCTAAGGGAGAGATCACATCAAAACAAATGAGAAAATGTAGCCAGAACAAAGAAAGAAGAAAAAAAAATACTAATCCTTACACTAGGGTTTCTTCTGCTACTCATTAACATTATGTCTGCAAAGGTTTAGATTAACTGGCATCATAGATCCCTTGACCTCTGACATAAAAAGCTTTTTGACAAGAAAGAGCTAAATCTGAAAGTTTGCTTGTAAAGTAGTACGGATGAAGTGAACCATCACAGAAAAAATAGCATATAAGTCTCTTTTTATTAGTTTCTAAAGAAGTCTAAGTAAAGAACATTTATTCTAAAAATATTATTTTGCATTGAGATGCATTTTCACTTTTTAATGACCATAACTGAATGTAGTAGCCCAGTAAGTTAGTACTAAAACACCACAGTTCTGACTTCAGTTTTGATAATACTCCTTCTCATTTTCAGCTAATTCAGTTTTTCAAGATCTGAATTTTTTATCCCATTTTAAGATTAAAAAAGAATTGAAAATTATATTTTTTTCCCAACTTTTATAAAAGCAATTATCCTAATATGCTATTGTTAACCTTTCTCCAACATCAGTGCCAGCAGCTACGAGATACCTTCTGAATTGTCCTGACGGGTTTTTAGCACACGTTTTTAATACTTCTTTCTCCATACTTCAGTCTAGAAAGTCCTTTAGAAACTTCCAAAAACAAAAACTCTGAAATTTTGCTTGAGTTTCCCTAATGTAATTGTCAGTGGAAGAACATGAAAATTTGTTATGGATTAAAAGACGCGTATGTAGGAGTTTTTATCCCAAACTTCATTTAATTTAACTTGGTATTCCACAGAACTAATAATAATAGAAAGTCTGCAGATTATAGCTATGGCAGGATAAGACTTGTGGTTTTTGCTCATGAACTCTCAGTGAATTGTCACCAAGTGAAGTTAAAAAACACATGTCCAGAAAAGATTCCCAGTCAGAGATGAAAGAGCATATACGGCATTATGATCTACAGTTAGGATCTTACCGTCCCCGGTTTCAGCGCAGAGCTGCAAGCCCAGATTGTTCTGTGGATTAATCACCCAGTGATTGCTGGTCACAGTAATGTCAAACACAAACCAGCCCACATCAGAAGCTTGAGCCTTTCTTGTGTCTAACAGGAACAAGTCTGCATCCCTAAGTTAAAGAAAATACAGAGTTAAAGCGTTCAAATATTATTTTTTGTCCTTTATTTCCTTATTGACAATAACTTCCTGGAGTCCAAATGAATAATGCTTTGACATATCTTCATCACAACACAGTACAGCATGTGCTATAGCTAACATGTAACTGTTAAGTATAGTACAGGTATTTCCCCTGAGAGGCCTTTCTGAAATGAGTCTCAGCATGTAAAACTACAGCACTGGAAAACCTGAAAAATCCAGCTTCCTGATATAAACACACAAAATATATAATTGAGGCTGTGTATAAAGGATTCATCTTTCAGCACTAGAATGTCTCAAGAAGATTAACTTTTATAAACCATTCAGTGTAAAAGACTAAAAATGTCAAAATCATGTTCCAATTCCAACTAAAATTCAAAGGCAGAGCATTGTTAAAGAAATCTGTTACTAATAACGTATGACAGCAGCTATATCATATGACAAAACACGAATAGATGACAGTTCAGACAGTTTCATATTAGTACAGATGTTTCGAAAAGAAGTCTCTATATCAAAGGAGAAATTATATATCTATTAAATAATTTAATTACTACATTTTAACCCTCAGTTCCCTGGTATATTCTCTTTTTTTTTTTTTCCCATGAAACTTTCCAGTAATTCAGAAGGGCTGCTCAGGGAAGTTACTAAATCGCGTTACTAAATGTTTAGCATGGATCGTTTATTTGTTATGTTTTCACATACCTCCTGATACAATTGGTTCCAGAACCACATCTATATTACAAATCATTTGCTACAACGGCCACACTATACCCAAGATATTTAACTCTCATCAGTTTCGATTTACATGCTTCTACAAAGCAGCATGCATTATTAAAAACCATTTTCATCATTTAGCCTTCTAAACCTAAATATGTAATTATAGAATCCTAATTCTTTTCTGACATAAATAGTAATCCAAACAATAATGTACAGGACAAATTATTTTATTCTAAATTTTGACTATCCAAGTCAGCTAAAGACAGACTTGACTTACACAGACCTTGGAATCATATTGTTACCTTGCAGAGCACATGAAAATATGCCTACAGGAGATAGACAGAAGTAACAGGCTTTGTGTAAGAAGTAGATCTGAAATTACCATGCCCCTGTCACTCTGTTCTTATGTCACCTAATCACAATGACATCACAGGAAGTTAGTATCTTATCTAGACTAAACATCATAAATGCACCTAGAAGATCTGATACTGAAAAAAAACCCATCCCATGTAGCTCTTGAGTCTGTGGTTGTATGACAAGGATATGTTAATTTACATGGGAGAATTGTGTCTGCAGAATCAGGTTAAGAGCTCAGAAATTATACAGAAGGCATTTAAAAAAAAATGAATGGACTGTCTTTCAAGTCACATTTTTTTTTTTTTTCTTCTGTTAAAGTATAGTCTTTTGCTGGGCTCTTATTGCTTCCATTCTAGCAGAACTGTGCTAATGACCACACAAGGAGAAAACATACATTCTCCCTCTGGAGCTAACATGAAAACAGTCTTATAATTCAAAAGAGCCTGACCTGCTACACTAGCCCTGAACAAATTAACAACGTACTACAAGCTCGTAAGTAGTACTCTCTGGAATCATAATGCCAACTTTTTTCTCTAATAAAGTTTTATCAGAACTTTGAAGTTGAAAAGTTTAGTTCTGAGTGTGACTGCCTTTAAGATGTTTATTTATAAATATTCTTTATATCATTCAGTGATATATAGTTTTAATGGAAAACTGTAAAATCGTTTGGAATAAAAAGTATTACAATATCACAGTGCTATAATTTCACATTTGTCTTGCCTCCTTCTAGAATATATAATTGTTTTTCCATACAGATTCTTTCAGCTCCAAAATTTGCTGGGACTGATACGAAATGTTCTCAAAAGTCAGGATGCACAGTGCCTCATATGCCAAATCAGAATAGGGCACTACTAATGGTACAGTCCAGAAATGCCTATAAAGGATAAATTTCTCCTGTGGATCTTTCCTCAGCATGACTTTATTACTCCACATCACAGCAGGAGCTCACACTCACTCTTTGGCACTGAGATGCCAATATTCTTGTCTGCCTTCATACAAGCATAGTGATTTGACTAAGACAATAGACTCAAAGATACAGGTTTTTCTCACCTATTAACTCAGCAAATGAACCAAAAATTGGTTGTGTGTATCTGAAGGAAGCTAGAAATAATTCTCAAGAACACATAGTAGAATACAGAAAATTACTCCAAATCAGTGCTCATGATTTAACCAGTTACTACAGAAATTCTAAGTATTTGCCAGGAAAAAAACAACTTCAGTATTCCCCGATTAACTGGTGTCATTCAGTCAAACTTCTCATCACATTCTGTGACATTTTTAATTTTAAAATTATCCTTTATTCTGAGAAAAGAAAAGAAAAAAAAAGGATCATAGTTAAAATGAAAAACAGATGCAAATTTTGGCTCTAATTTTAAAAAATATTTCTATTTAAGAAATAGCCCACAACACATAATAAAAAAGTAAGGCATTATGTCGTAAATAGCCTGAACTGCAACAGTGAACACATTCAGGCAGAGTACAGCTGATTGGCTTTACCTTTATGGAGGCTGTTTAAGTTTAGTGATCTCAGTCTCGTCCCAAATGGCCATTTGTCTACAGCAGAAATGCTACCACAGTCAAGAATTTAAGCAAAGAGGCTGTGGGCAGAACATCTAAGAAGCTCCACATCTCCTGAGTCACTTAAGGAAGTAAAGGCGGAATAAACCATCTTTATTTCCTTGAAACCCAGCAAAGTTTTCGACCAGATCTAATCACAATTACTATGTAATAGGCCATCCCCATAATGCTGCTTCACCTCTTGCCTCATTCCAGAAAGCTGCTGTAGTATCTTTATGTCACTTGAGGATTCCCTAATGTGGGAAGAATCCTCAGGGTTTAGTTAAATTAGTGGCTAGCTGCCACCAGGTCATGGAGAAGGATTTGGCCTGTTGGACTACATTACTTTCATCATGAGAAAAGATTCGGATAGGAGTACATTGGCAGGGCTGTGTAGGAAAGTTTGCCTTGCCATGGGCTGTGCTTTACAGGCTTCCTTAGAACAAGTAGAAAGCTTCAACCCCAAAGCCATAATTTCAGCAAACTCTTGAGTGAATTCAGTACACACACACTTCAGCAGCACTGCTGCCATAGACACAGAAAAATGTCCAAGACTAAAACATAATCCTTAGTCTGCAATGCAAAGACCCTAAACTCTGACCACTCCTCGCCTGAAAACATTTCAGGACTGTGAGATTGCAGAGCACTTGCAAGAGACACCCATGTTTTCTGTTCAAAGCAGAGAAGAGTGGAGAAGCAGAGTCAGACCCAGCAGTTTTGCTGTGGTATGGCACTAGTAAGGAGTGGGGGACATTAGATAACTGGAATCATTCAATGGTTTTGAAGGGACTTTAAAGACCTCTTAATTCCAATCCCCCAGCCATGGGCAGGGACACCTTCCACTAGACCAGGTTGCTCAAAGCATCATCCAGCCTGGTCTTGAACTCTTCCAGGAACAAGGCATCCAAAACTTCTCTGGGCAACCTCTTCCAGTGTCTCACCATTCTCATAGTTCTCACCCTCAGGTTCCATAGTTGCAGCTTCTGAAAATTATGCACCTAAAATCTCACGTATGTATGTAGAACAAACTTCAGGTGACAAAGTAAAAAATAAAATGAATGAAGTCTGGGCCTCATAAGCAAAATCTGGGGCTTTATGGCAAAAAAAAAAAAAAATCCCTAAACCGAAACAAAAAAAATCTTGTAAGCTTCTGAAATCAAATAAGTAGTATATAATTGCATGTCCCCTTTTCCAGTACCGTGCTTCCATTAGAGGACATGGGGGTTTTATGTTTCTAGATGGAAATAGAAAGTATTTATACATTTATCTTTACATATTGAAATAAATTAAGAGCATTCCTTCAGGGCTTCGTAGAGACTGTAGTCTCTTTAACAAATCTGATGGTATTGTGATCTTCCTTCAGAACAATAAGCAGTTTTGCTTTCCCTAAAATAGAATAGAAACTACCTACTGTGAAAACATTTTTAAAAAAATCAAATTTATTAGAAAAACTAACTTTTCCCATTAGTTCTTAAAAAAAAAATCCGTTGAGTTTTCAGGTGAAGAGGTTTTATCACCGTAGCCTTGACCTGAGTTCTTTAGAAATATATGTTTTGTTACTTCCTGTTTAATTGCTTCTTCCAAGAAGTTTCTTTCAGAATCCACATCAAAAGAATGCTGAAGACAGAAGTAAAAAAAAAAAATCAATCCCACACAGTTTCTTTCACCCCCGAATTTAATAAGAAGGCAGAAAGTATTCTGGAGGGCTGAGTAATTTCTCTTCTCTTGGTTCTGCTCCATTGATGTAAAATGACACCTCGTTCATAGTCATAAATATTTTGTAACTTCATGTTCAGAGATCTCACCTAGAAGGTGCAAGCTCAAGCTTCTGTGGGCAGAAATGAGATTTGAACTCTAGCCCAGTCTTCAAGCTAACTGGTGATAAGGCAACTTTTTCCTTCAGAATACCCAGCAAGTTTAGGCTGTCATTTTCTTTGTTTTTGCTAAATATGATCAGGATAGAAATATTATTGCAAGATGAGAGAGAGATTTTCTTTATCTCAAAACAAGGGGGTTTTTTTCCCCTCATTTTTCTGAGAAAAGACATAAGCTAATGTAATTTAAAACCTAAAATTTTGTGTGTATGTAGTTTGTTTTTCAGAGGCATCTTGGAATTCCTAATAACTTTCAATGAGAATTTTCGGTCACTTAGCTACTTTGGTGAAATCTGGTCATTTACTCAGTTCTTACAGAGTCTTATAAATATATCACACACAGAGCCCTGCAAACTCAAATTCAGAAATTTGCTCATGTGTAGTATCATAAGTGGCACACAGGGACATGGTTTAGTGGTGGGCTTGGCAGTGTTAGGTTAGTGGTTGGACTTGATGATCTTAAAGGTCTTTTCCAACCAAAATGATTCAATGATTCTATGATTCTGTGATTTGGTTTAATTTTCAGTTATAGTGAGCAGCATGTGTCAAGTGTGCATATATCATCTTAAAGTTAGTGCATGACTTTCTATTGTAATTATATTCTAGATAATATTAAAACACAGAAAAAAAAGCCACACTCTTTCAAAAGCAACCCAATTGAATGGTCTATCTGCCTTTAAGGGTCTAAGTGAATCTTGGCGTGTAGTACCCCAGTGTCAGCAAATGGTGCATTTCCCAAATCCAGATGCTTATACTGTGCATACAACTCCACCATTTGCTCACTGAGAACATGAACCTTCACTCCCTCTGTGCATAAGTAGATCATTTGGTAATACGTAACTCTCTGTTAACCTGTAATAAATTACATTGAAGTTTTATTCTTGATCAGTATTTGTCATCATTGCCTAGAAATTAATACTGAACAAGACACAATGATAGCAATGATGTCTTGCTGAGGATATGCGGATATGAGGATATGATCCGTTGTGGTCTCCATGCTTAAGACAGTAATGTTATAGAGACGTTATTCAACATGTGATATGTTCATGCCAACAGGGTACCTGTTTGGATACTCCTTGATGATCTGATATATGCTAATCTGAATGGTTTCATTCTCAAAGCGGCTGTTGCTCCGATCTTTGTATATCCGGAATTCGGCTGCTGTCACTGCCTCTCCATGTGGGATCTGAGTAAGGTCAAAACGAAACTCTTTGTAGTGCCTTCGCTGGTGAGAGAAGTCCTTGTCCCTTTCAACTGTGAGAAAAAGAGTTGAATGTAAATTAAAGAGGTGAAACGAATGTCCATTTCCCATGATTAATGGAGCATTCCCTGTGCTTAGGAGTAAACAAACAGCACAATACAAAACTGTGCAAATAATAAAACCACAAGTCCAGACATACTTCCAGTTAAAGGAAATTCCACCCGCCCAGTGTCTTCAGTTCAAAAAAACCCCAAAACCTCAGTGGCTTTTATACAAATTCCAGAAGCTGAAGTGGAAAGAATATCAAAAAAAGTTGAAAGGGGGCATGTTGTAAAGTAACTTGAAATATGGACTATCTGAAACCTGTGAAAGGACTTAGGACTCAGTGTAGTCATAAGCACAGCAAGAGTAATGTCAAAGTCATAGATGATTTTAGAAAACACTAATTGCCACTAATAGCCAGGTACATGAGAGAAATGACTGACTTTGCTTGACTCTTTCCACTTAACTAAACAAATTCTGGAGTTGTACTAAAGTGCACTGTGACAGTTATATATTTAAGAAGCAGTTACATCATATAAATTAACACATGCTGTGTTCTAATGGCAACATCACATAAATTAACACATGCTGTGTTCTAATGGCATAAGTGTCATCTTGCCACTGGTCAGAAGGAGTCATGAATCAGGCTTGAGTACTTTTGGCATCCCAGTAGCAAAAGGAGCACAATCCTCATTTAAGAAGTACCCTCAAACCTGCTGTGGGTGAGCAGGTGCAGCTCTCACTATTTCTGACACTGTCACAATTCAAAACAAAACAGTTAACCTTATCATTGCTTAATTCAGGATTAAACAGAAGGGGCAGTAAACAGATTATTTTCATTTATTTGAATTTACAAAGGATTTTGGGTTAATTCCACTGTGTGCTGCAGTTCTGACACTGAGTTAGAAGTGAGTATTGTAATATAATATGTGTTTTGAGTTTGCAAGGGAAAGGCCACAGTACTGACAGATGACCATTTTATGGGATTAATACCTCAGATTTTATGTATGCAGACAGAAAAACGATCCATGGTTTCCACTGCCACAGCATGCAATATATTATTGATCTGTGAAAAAAGACGTGCTCCATGGGAAGAGAGTACTTCTCCCTTCTGGAGAAGTTTCACCTGTCTCATGAGATAGGTTTTACTGATGGTGGACAAAGCCTAAAATACTCAGAGCTGAGATTTGGTATGGACAACCAGCTAAACATTTAAGACTACACCCAGCTTCACTAAATGCTCCCTACTATAACCTCTGCTCTTTTATTACGTTTTAGTATTAACAGTCCTCAGATGTGAGGGAGGAACAATGTCAGTTCCGAAAAAGCACATATTCAGATTACCAAATTTTATATTTATAAAGTGTATCTGTTATTACTATATATGTGTATTTATACTTATATGTTCATGTATGTGTACACCCAAGTAATTTTTTTTACACACACATTATGTTTGTATGTGTGCGCATTAACAGAAAAATATATTTATATCTAAACCTCAAAATGTGTATTGTTATCATGTATATGTGGTCTTACAAATAGAAGCACACTAAAAGACAAAAAAAAGCCCAACATTTTGAGTTTGCCATATAAACGTAGAGTTGTGGACATACTAAAGTGTGAGCTATTGAAGGAAAAGTGTTTACATTATTTTCACAGCAGTACTTACTAGTTAAGTCACCTGTGGCCACGTAGCTAGTCCCTTACAGTAATACTTCCCTTTCACCCTTTATAAAATGTAAATTATCCTTGGTTTTACTAGCATATTTTTTTAAATATACAGATCTATGTTGCCTTAAGAACTATCACAAACAAAATATATAGGCTATAAGAGCACTTTATCTTCAGTGAAAATATGTCCTGGCCAACAAAAGGAAAATTGTCTGTTAACTGTGAGGTTTACTTGCCTCAAGCGTATATTTAGCCTACATGGGTTTACCATCGTACACTATGTAGAAAAAGTAAAGCAGAAAAGAGGTAGAAGCATGTAAACTGGCTACTCTGTACCTGAAGATGAATGGGCTGCTACCGAAGAGAAACAGGATACAGTCTGTTTAGCAGTTCCACTACCCGGTTCTAAACTGTTAGATATAAACAGAAATCTGACTTGAGGTTTGGGAGTTGTTGGCCTTTTTTATTTTTTTTAATGTCCATGTGAAGCCTTTCATTTTGGAGACAACTTGGCAGAGATTAGCATACGCAAATGTACTGAACTGGAGGGGATGTTTTTTCTAGTCCAAAGATTCTGCTGCAAGTTTCTAAGGTTATAACTGAGCATCTCAATGTTGGTGTGGAACAGATACATCAATAATCTTCAAATAAAAATATAGTAAAGCCAGACTTAGTGTAGCAACCCTTTCTGATATCTCTGGTCATTATTTATCCAAGAAGTATTTACCAGCATGCATGAGTAACTAAGCACTACTCACTATGAATAAGGATTGGGAAAATAGATGCTGAATAAATTCCTGGCCTGTTTAATTTTTCCTTGGGTTTGAGGTTTCCTTTTGTCTAATTTCTTACAGGTACCTTCTAATTAGTAACATGAGTTTGGAAACAGCTTTTCTCTTCCTATATGTTAACAGTTTGGACAGGAACCTCTATCCTGCTATAGCGTTGGTAGGGTTCTCTCTGGACCATTCACAACCATTGACAGAACTCTGATAGCTGCTTCCTGATGGGCCTAAAATTAATTATTACAGGTCACACAGATAATACTTATCTGTGTTTCCATGTCCACATACACTCAAGGAAGAGCCAGCATTGTCATCTGAAAGGTAGACAAGTTCAAAACACAAGTTCCTTGTGTCAAGACAGCATCTACAGGTAGGACGGGACTTGGCAGTACTGACTGTCTGGGTAAATGAAGAGTTGTAGAAACAACACCATAAAAAACCCTGAGTCCAGGCAGATCTCATTCTATGCAATTAAATCAGAATCTCAAGCTGAAAATTTCTGTTGGTTGAAGTACAAAACATAAAAGTAATTTTTACAAATTTAGACAAGTTAAGATCTTGGACTATATAGTAGACTGGAAAAAAAAAAAAGTCGTGATGGTGATGTTGCAATAATAACTAATGGCTAAAATAATAGCCAAATTACAAAAGCGAAATAATATTGAGTATCTTAATACTGAAAATACTACACACGTCTTGATCCCTTCTGCATCTAATAAATGCCTTGTCAGGGAAGACTGTGAATTCTCAGTAGGGTATCTCTCAGGTCTTTAGCCCTGCTGAAATGGCATGAAGTGCAGGGGGGCACCATGTCTCAAATATGTTTATTTCACATGTGGCAGCTTCTCAATACTGGCAGCCCAAAAAAATATAGGTTAAGATTTTTAAGTATTCAGTTCTTCCAGAGCATTCTCATATCATTCCAGTTCTTCTCAGTTCATCTACCAAAATGCATCTCTGTGGGACTGATCACAGCATCTAAAAACCAGTTGACCAGAAAATCGGGAATATCTTTTTTAACCATTGGAAGAATTCCATTTTTCCAAGTAAAAAAATATTTAGAATGCTAGAGTCAATGCTGATTACACCAAAATTCTTTTTTTGCTCTCATTGATCAGGATTCTTAGCACTAACTTTAAAAAAAATTATTTTTATGCCACCTGAAACTAATATATTCAGCACTTTGGTTACATCAGACAAATTGTGGCTCAAGGGAATATCACAAACACCTGTGTCTAAGATGGGAAAGAATGATATTTTCCACCCATGTGACAAACTGATGAAATATTCATACTGTATTAACACTAAGTCCAACTCTAAGAAGAATGAAGACAAATTTACAACAAAAAGATATTTTGGAAAAGGAAGGGGTCATCTTTTATACTGAGAGAAAATATCATGCACTAATTTTCATTAGCAAAAGCATTTGTTCTCTGGAAAAAAATTACAATGGGCAGTGTAATAAGTAATTGGTATTTTACCAATTCAGCTATAAATGTCTGATTTGCTGTTGACTTAGCTTAAAAATGTAAAAAGTGCTAGTAATGAGTTCAGGGCATAGTGCATGAGGGAGTATGAGACTATTATTAGACTATTCATTAGTGATTAGCTCCCTGCTGACATGTACTTTGTTTTTCCTGAAGAGGTTGGTATGTAGTGACACACAGGGAAAGTGAAAGCTTCTTTGGTAAAGCGGAGAACAAACCAAAGGTATGTTTTAATAAACTGATTTTAACTGGATTCAAAAATAGTGAAGCCTCACTAATCAACTTCATGTCATTGTCTAACTACATATATATGCCAAGGCATAACAGAGGGTCTTAGAGACCAGGAGTAACTCTAAAGGGCCATTTACACTAATCTCACTGAATTTCACTGTTTGAATTCTTTGTAGAACCACTAAGTAAACCAGTCAGTTTTAATCACTTCAAGGTGATAAAGGTTACAGTAAGCTGATACACTACAAAGAACACTCGTTTACATCTTGAATATAATGAAATGATAGTTTATCTACAGTGAACACTTGTGGTTATCTGACAAAACCAGGTCAAAGGTTCCAGGCAGTTTCTCCTGAAATTACTCAGTGCTGCCTCTAATGACTGATAATTGAAAGCAGAGGCTGGAAATATCAAATGTGGTAGGTGACAGATAAGCAACAGATTAATGCAAGTACTCTTTTACAGGACACTAAAAGGTCAGAGGCCCTAGGAATTAGCTATTGTGCTACTGTGAAAGGACAGACATCAAATAGCTGTTTACCTCATTCTTGCTTCTCTCTCCAATTCTCAAATTCTAGAAGCACATTCTCTCTTCACGATAAGACCATTTAAAGTGACCCACTTTTTACAAAATAAGCCAAGAAATGTCTTGTATGAGTTATGGATAGTAGAAAAGATGTGATGTTAGAGTAGAATTAAGGAGTTTTGTTAAAAAAACAGCTACATTAGGTGTAAATATTTGAATGAAGTGCATCGAAGTTAGGAAGCACATTCATTAGAACATCATTGTTAGTTGAGAAGACCAGATAACAGATTTTTAAAAATTTATTTTAAAGCTTTGCAACTTTATTCAGGTTTTTACTTTATTCAGGTTTTTACACTGTATTAATGAGTTAATTAATTAATGTTGACTTTGGAAACCTAGATTAAGTTTATCTCAGCAAGTATGTCTTTCACCTTTTTACTAGTTCAAAAGCTTGTTGAAGTAAATGGCAACCTTTTCATTCTGCCCATTGGCCTTTGAACGATGACCACAGTCTTCTAAAAAAAAGGTTTTGATCAAGTGGATTTTTAAAGCGTAAGTGTGATGAAAAATGCTTTCCCAAAGTGATTATTTAAAAAAAAAAAAAAAAACAGACAATGTAAATACCTGTAAACACTTGTCTAAACACTACTACTAGGTTTAATCCATTTTACGGAATGGTAAGAATCCTGATCTGGACTCAGGAAATCTATTTTGAGTTAACCATTGAAATTGATAAAAGAAGTCACCTGTCCTTAAGGGATTGTTTCAGATACCAGAGACAACTGCCTGATACAGTCAGTGGAGAGACACTTCTGTTTGTTAAGGGTCAACTGTCTTGCAACAGCCAGTAAGAAGAACAGAGGAGTTTATCTACATTTCTCCTTTAGTCATCTGCCACTCCAGAGAACAGGACTAAGAGATAGTCCTTGCTCAGTCAAAGGATATTTCAATCCCTATCACCTGTTTTTTTATCCTAACTGCCAGACTGCTGAGTAACCCAGCAGTGGGACATCCTGGACAATCGCACATATGAAATACAAGGGTTGAGGGTCAAAATTAGAATTAAATAAACTTTTGTTCTCAAAATGTGGGAATTTTATTCAGTTGACATTAGGCAGTCACAAGACAATCATTCATCTGAGTGTTTTAACAAGAAAGTTTCAGAGTCGTACACCCACTTGCTTGTTCTCCTTTCAGCACCAAGTCTTCTGCATTTCTTTTTACCCATTTTCACCAGTAGAGTGAGGAAGGGCTGGTGACCTCATGCATACTGTCTAGCCAATGCAAAGCAAAGTGGGTGATTTAAGCTTAATAAACCTTCATTTCCATCTCCACCTCCCTCCCCAGGATGAGGTAGGAAAATACATTGCACAGGTTTCAGTCAGGTTTGTGATGATGTTTAGAATTCACCTTCTGAACTGTGATCTTTCAGGAACGTGCCTCCAGCAAAAATGCATCAGTCCAAACTCAAAGCCCAAGAACCAGTATGTAATGATCTGTCAGAAAGCCATGGCCTGTCTATGCTCTGTACCCACCACAAGTGCTGCAGCTGCCCAGACAGAGGTCTGGTGGAACACACTGCCACACAGGTGCCAGGCTGCAGTGTCTGCCCTTCTCTTAGAATGGCAGCAGTGAGCACACCTCAGTACTCCACTTGGTGACAGAGCTCCGGGAGGAGGCAGCTACTTAGAGGAGTATCAAGGAGTGTGAGAGAGAGACTACATGAATCACACCCTATGCTTCCTGAGACAGGCCCTACAGGCAGCAATGTACATGCACAACACAGAGGATTCCCTATCCTCTATCTATCTCGCCGAACACAGTGACTCACAAGACAACAACAATGGCAACAGGTTCCTGCTTGGCACAGTAGGCACATCTCCTTTGTGATTGCCTCATCTTCCCAGGTGCCTCTGCATGACAGCTATGAGTCTGCCAGTGGAATGGAACAGTAATGAGTACGATGGTTCATCTAGTTTGGAGACATCGCTGAGGTCAGTTGGCCTATGCCCAACATCAAAACTGCTTCTATAATGAGAAAAAGATGGATCATTGTCATAGGAGACTCCCTTCTGAAGAGAACACAAGGCCCAACATGCAGACCCGACTCACTTCTTAGGGAAATCTGTTGCTTCACTGAGGTCTGGGTTAAAGGTGAGAAGAGAAAGCCTTCTGCCCTGCTACAGCCCTGGGATTTATAATCCACTATTGATTTTTCAGGTAGGTAGTGATGAAATTGCAGTATGAAGCATGCAGGCAATCAAGAGAGACTTCAGAACCCTGGGGCAACTCTTTAAGGGATCAGGAGGTAGGGGATGGAGATCTATGTGGCAGCAAAGATGCAAGCATTACTGATGTGTTAGAAACCATGGAAGTACCTAAAAATGGTCATAGAGGAACTGGGGCTTCTCACCACAAAAAGGGTCAGGATCAATGCCTGAACTAATGTGCATCTACACCAATGCATGCAGCATGGATAACAAACAGGAGCTGCAAGTAGTCATTGTGCAGTAGAAAAACTATGACAACCTGGTTGACAGTGTCCTTGGGAGGCAGTCCTGAAGTGCAAAGGAGTCCAGGTAGACTGGACTACTTCAAGAAAGAAATCTTCAAAGTGCAGAAGCAGAGCATCCTCATGTGCCAAACAACGAGCCATCAGGGAAGAAAACTGGCCTGGCTGAATAGAGTTTTGGCTGTAAATCTACTAAAAAAAGGACAGTTTATGACCTTTCAAAGAAGGGGCTGGAAACTCAGGAGGACTAGAAGGGGCTCATGAAGTTTTGCAGGGAGAAAATCAGAAGGGCCAAAGCCCAACTAGAACTTGATTAATTAAGAACTTAATTAATTACTGCCATAAAAGAAAGTATGTGAATGTGGTCTTCCTGGACTTTAGTAAAAGTCTTCTACACCGTTTTGCACAGCACCTTTCTGGAGAAACTGGCTGTCCATGGTTTTGATGGGTGTATATATTGCTGTGTAAAAAACTAACTGGATGGACAAGCCCAAACTGTGATGGTGAATGGAGTTAAATCTAGTTGACAGCTGGTCACCAATGGCTTTCCCCCAGTATTGAGGCCAGTTTTGCGTAATAACTTTATCAATGAGCTGGATGAGGGGATTGAGTGAACCCTCAGTAAGTTCGCTGATGACACCAAGCTGGGTGGGAGCATAGATGTGCTTGAGGGCAGAAAGGCTTTACAGAAGGACCTGGACTGTCTGGATTGATGGGCCAAGGCCAATTGTATGAGGTTCAACAAGACCAAGTGCTAAGTCCCGCACCTGAGTCACAACAACCCCGTGCAATGCTACAGGCTTGGGGATGTGTGGCAGGAAAGCTGCCCAGAGGAAAAGGAACTGGGGATGCTGTCAATTGACAGCCACCTGAACACAAGCCAGCAGTGTGCCCAGGTGGCCAACAAGACCAATGGCATCTTGGCTTGTATCAGAAATAGTGTGGCCAGTAGGACCACGGAAGTGATTGTCCCCCTGTATTCAGTGCTGGTGAGGCTGCACCTTGAATACTGTGTCCAGTTCTGGGCCCTTCACTATAAGAAGGACATTGAGGTGCTGGATCATCTCCAGAGATGGGCAACGAAGTTGGTGATGGGTTTGAAGAACAGGTCTTATGAAGAGCAGTTGAGGGAGCTGGGGTTATTTAGACTGGAGTAAAGGAGGCTGAGTGGATACAAGATCACTCTTTACGGTTTCCTGAAAGGAGGTTACGGAAAGGTGGGTGTTGGTCTGTTCTCTCAAGTTACAATTGACAGGACAGGAGGAAACAGTCTCATGTTATGTTAGAAATGGTTTAGATTAGATATCAGGAAATATTTTTCCACCAAAAAGGTTATCCAGCACTGGAACGGGCTGCCCAGGGAAATGGTGGAGTCACCATCCCTGGAGGTAATCAAAAGATGTGTAGATGTGGCACTCAAGTACATGGTTTAGTGGTGGACGTGGCAGCACTGGGTTAACAGTTGGACTTGATGATCTTAAAGGTCTTTTCCAACTTAAAGAATTTTATGATGCCTTAAGTCAAAAATGTAGGCAGGGATTGGAAATAAATGTCCTCAAAATTACTTTCCACACATATCCTGTCTTAGACACGAAATTCATTGACAGAAACTTAATCCATATTCTGATCTTCCAACTGAGGCAAAACTATTTCTGGAATCAGTGACAATTTTGCTTAATTAGACAGTGCAGAAATCTCATATTTTTTCATTGCAATAGTTCTGTTTCTTAACAACTGCTTTATTGCAGTACTGTATATTTGAGTTTCTCTCTATTTATTATTATTAACCTGTATTTATTATTAGGTTGTACTTAAAGTAATTATAGATTTACAGTTGTGGTTTTGAAAGAATGATGTAAATTGTTTTTACATAAAATATACTTTCTTATTAAAACGCAAAGCAGAAAACTCGGTAAGTCATATTCTGAAGCAAGTTACACTGCTGCAAGGTTAGAGCTATTTCAAAAAACTCATATTTTTCAGGTGCAGTTAGTGGCAGTTCCATAAATGAAAAATCATATATTGTTTATTGAAAACAGACTTTTAATGGTAGAAAATAATTATGGAATCATGCATTCCGTAATTGCACAGAATTGCTGAACTATATGGATCATTAAACAACTCAAGTCCAGATAAAGTCAATGAAAAAAAGCTTCAGTGACTGCAATAGAATTTAGAGCAGCAATGAAAAGGAAAAACGTAATTTAAAAGAATAATTTAAAAAGAATAATACGTTGACTGGAGTTCTCTCAAGCACATATCGGTTTTCTTTCTTTCTCCTTCACAGAAGAAATGTCTTTCAGCATATTAGACTTTAGAAAAAAATAAGTTAGAATATTCATATGTCTTACCAAAGTATTTAGTAGTACATCTTTTGAGAATAAACAAGAAAGCATTGTTCTATTAGTAAAATTTTAAGTTCTTGATCTTGTTGTAGTTAACAAGATCTGATAGATTCTTACCAATAAACAAATCACACATTTGAAAAAGTCAAAATAGTTTGAAAGACTAAATTATTCCTAAGGTGGACTTTGAAATTCTGTAATTTCTACTTTCCAATTCCCTCAAAAAATATGCGCAATGTGTTCAACTTTAATAAATGCTAGGCAGCAACTAGGCAAATAACAGAAGTTACAAAAACATGACAGAATATAAATGAATATGAAAATGGATCCAATTTTTTAAAAAATAAATTATTTTAAGAATTAGACCTGAGTCAGTAATTAAAAGCTTTCAGCATTCACCCTGAGCAGGAAAGAGTTCCCAGGAACCATATAACAGTGTCTGCCAGAAACTTTTATAAGCACACATATCAATAAATGCCACGACCAAAGAGGCATAATTGTGCTTGGCTTTCTCACACACAATCTCCCAGGTGTGCTGTACACTGTGAGATTACCTATGATTCCTTCTTGTTACTTCATACTAAAATATGGGATAAAATAGATGTCTTAAGGAAATTTCTGGTCTTCATTCAATAGTCAATATTCTGTTGAAAATTTAATTGATAAACATATGTTATTAATTCAATTTAACTCTTCTTCCAAGTCAAATGCACTTGCTCAACAAGTCAAAACAAGTGCTACACTGCTCCAATGATCATTAAATGCTGGAAGGCTTTCAGTTGTTGATACAGAGTAAATGGAAAAGCAATATCCTGCTTTCCTTATACTGGTTTGATCCAGGCCAGTGCAAGAGTAGCGGTAAGTAACCAGAATAAAGAGACTGAACTTTGGAAGGGAAAAAATATTATGAGAGTCTAGTCTGGGTATTACCACAATCCTAATATGTAAGATAGTTGACAAAGTTATTCCTCAAAATCAATTTTTTCTTTTGGTTTCAGCAATATAATGCACTGTATCCTTCAGCCTCCCGAATGCAAACATTAACTCCAGTTGTTCAGCTGTAGCATGAAGTACAACAAAAGATACATTGCACATGTGTGGTTTTCAATTCTGCTAACACTCATAGAATGTGTCTCAGCTGAAACTTCTATAAATTTTTAAGTTGAAAGTGCAGCTGGTCAGAGCTTCTAGAATTAACAGTAAGAGGTCATATTTGATCCTTTTTGGTGCTGTCAGTTGTAACACTTGCCAAAAGAGAGAAGGATCACAACCAAGAGTCTGGGAGAAGGCAGTGGAGAAAAAAAAATAGCATACAGCTTGTTATTTTCAATGAAATAAGTAAGGACCCTGTGATTTCTTCATTGTTTTAATTCACGCTGCTTTACAGAGTTTCACTGTTTTCACAAATACCCATGTTAAAAATATGCATCTACTAGATTTTTGGTTGTGTTCATTTTCATCAGTGATAAATAAATCTTTACTTGAAAGAACAGGACAGATCAGAGTAAAGATCACCATATTATGTAGTTCTGAGATAATGCATAGATAAATTAGCTAATCCTTACACCACCAACTGAGGCTCCCACTTTTGTCTGCATTTTCAAAGATACTTACTTTGCCTCAACTTTGGCAAAGCCAGTACCTTTTGATACCATCTATCAGTAGACTTTCATTTTTTCTAATATTTAATTTTGTTTTTTTCTCTAATCACAGATCACCACAAAGAAAACTAGCAATTATTCCCAGGTTTCTGACTGTGTGTGAAAGTCAGGATGTCAGATCAACACAACCTCAAGGTTAACAAATGACAGAAAAAAGGATCCCTTTTGGGTTCAGCTGCAATTGAATAGGAACAAAAGTAATACCTCTGGGATCCAATGGTCAGAAAATAGGTGTAAGTTATAACTGTTTTGACACTGTAAAAGTATACAGATGGAACATAACTTCTGAGGAAGGTGAAAGGGCATATATCATCATAGGGTAACTGGCAGGGGAGTAAAAGCTAAACATTAAAGCCTATTCTATCTTCCCACATCTCCTAGCTCCTGCTCATGTTAACCCTCTGTTCACTTCCACCCAGAGGTGGCAAGTGACTCCACCACTTACCATTCACACATGTTGTCTAATAAACTCTATCCATCTATTTCCTGCTGTGGAATTTGTCAGAAAAGCTTCCATGAAGGTTGTGTCTGCGTGCCAAACTGGTTACGGCTGGATAGGCACTATTTTCTGCTTAGCTTATGCTCACACTACCCGTACCCATTAACACTGATCAAACATTTCATAAAAACAGTCCAGATGTAACAGCGATGAGGAAGGGAACTCTCAAGAACATCTCATTTACAGAGTAGAAAAATGCTTTATTGACTAAACTAAACGAAAAACTATTTTTGATATCCTGTCTTATAGATTGGATATTAAATACAACTGCAAAAAATAGCTGATCACAGGCCATGTGCTTAGTTAGTATATCAGCTTGGCCCAAACGAATTCAGAGTTTCTCAGATTTATCCTTCGAGTGCACAAAGACCCGCCTGGACATGTTCCTACGTGACCTGATCTAGGTGAACCTGCTTCTGCAGGGGGGTTGGACTAGATGATCTCTAAAGGTCCCTTCCAATCCCTACCACTCTATGATTCTATGATTCTATACTGGGCTAATCACTGCACTGACTGAGTCATCACTTTATAAATGTAAAGAGATTGGAATTTCACGTTACATAAACCACTAAGCCCTTGTTTTGATGTTTTGCCCTGTATGCTCTCGCTATTGCACTGAAGACCCACCTAGGGAAGCCTCAGCAGTGATGCTGAGAAACAGAGTTATGGGGCCAGAAGCACAGCAGTGATGGGTCCTTGCAGACATTACATCCCTGCTGCAAAAAAGGAGGCAGATGAGGAGGAAGACCAGACAGGAGACTGGGCAGCAGTGGTGAGGGGTGGCACTTTCAGAAAGCAGGTTTTAACAGTCAGTTTGGGAGCTGGCTGTGATTTTAACAGCCTGTTATACTGATTCAAATCACACTCCTTCCTCTGCAAATCTGTTAGTCTAATCTGATCATGATTTATTCTCTCAGAGAGAAATTATTTCACCCACATAAAACCCCCCATATGGAATAAGTCCCCTCAACAACAAGAAGGAAAAAACATATGGACTTTTTTTTTTCCCCTGAAAGAAACTTAAATTTTTCCAAAGTTAACCAATATTTCAACCTTCTTTTCCGGGCAGAAGCTCACTAACTGATAGTGAATTAAAAGATCTTTGGGTTGGTCATCCAGCATCACACCTGTACTGTCAGAGGAAAGGAAAAGCAGTCTTCACAAAAAAATACTTGTGTTATGAATGAGCTCAAATTAACTCCAGGTAACAAGAAAATAGGTTATGATCACTCACAGTAGGTTACTTTGGACAGACTTGAGGAGAGAGACAGAGGAGTCTCAAAATGACGTAAAAAACAATTTCCAAAGTAGAAAGAAAAAGCATGACACTTTGAGCACAGAACTGTTCATCCAACAATCGTCTGAGCAAGATCACCACCATGTTCCAAACCCACTCTGCCCGGGAGTGATTGATGTTAACATTATAAGACAAGAAAATGATCACCCTTCTCTGTAATCACTCTGTCACAGGGTCACAGAATGGGCCAAGGTTGGAAGGGATCTCAAGAAGTCATCTGCTCCACCTAGAGCTGGTTGCCCAGGACTCTGGACATTCTTGTACCATTCCTTCATTTTCACTGTTATTCCACCTGGGACTGCATTTCTCATATACCTTCTAAAGTTACCGATAGATACCTCTACAATCCAGGGTGATTGCAGAGGTATCTATAGGTGTAACACATCTGTGGAACAGCAAAGACGATCTCCTGAAGGTGGTATTTGTTATAATACTGTTTTCTCTCCACTCCTAATAGTTGAGCTGAAGAGTCTCAGTCAAAATCTGGGTGTCTTTCTGAGCAGAGGGTAAGAATAAGCAGGAATTGGGAACCTCAACACTAACATTATGTCCTTATTTCAAATGCAATCTTTTAGGTACAACATCATCAAGAATATCTGGCATGCATTTTACGGCATACAGACAGCTTTTGCTTTGCAAATGTTTGTGCTATACTTTTGTTTCTACTACGGCAAGAAGTGACTACTGTCCTCATCTTTGGTGACAGGCCTGGTTTTCTTTTTCAAGTAATTAAAAAACAGCTGTTGCCCATCCCCAAAGCTCAAAGCATCACAGTCTCTTCTTTTAGGGGTTTGCTTTCACTCCCATTTTCATGAAAGCACACTCTCTACCTGTGGACAAGTTGAAGCAGCATGTTTTAGAGGAGTCCACAGGAAATCTCACTGACCAAGGTGATATAACGTTAATAAAAGAAGCTTCATTCCTATATAGCATCCTGTACAGGATGAACAGGTCATAACTTACTCCAGACCTGTGCCTATGGAGTCAAGGTCTCAGTTCACATATGTGCCTGTTTCATTGAGTCCTGTGATGAACACCTTTTATATCAGGTATCTCCTGGACACACACATGCTAGTAAGCACATTCTTTTTTTTTCTTCCATTTCTAAAGAATACATACAAATATGGAGAAAGCAAGTAACTGTTAGGAAACAAAAATGGAGCCAATATTTGGTATTCTGTCCATAGCATAAACTGTCCCTGAATGTCTCATTACCACACATAAAGATATTAAAAAATTATATATGTACATGTGTTTTTAAATATTATTTAAAATATATCTAAAGATGTGATTAATATTATTTATATATAGATTAATCTCATTGTAAATGTGACCTCATTATGATATACAGCCTCAGTAAACATGACTATTAATTCAATAGTTTAAGAAGTGACAAAAAATATATTACTTTTTGAAGACCCATAGTCAATAGCTACAAGATAATATTAATAAAGGAGCACACCGAGGAATCAAAGAAAAGAAGGAACTTTATTTTGAAGGAATAACTAATTTTAAACTACCTTGAACAACAACACTATGTTGTGTCACGTTATATGTACCTACCTCTCAAAATTCTGAAAAATAAATCATCCCTCCCTGAAAGTCATCATATTTAATTGTATTATTTCAGCTATACTTACTATTGCTAAACAACAAAGACTATTTAAACATTAACATCGTTTGAATATCTCACTATGATATTCAGCAAATTCTGTGGTATATTTTTAATCATATAAGCTTGTAACTTAAATCAACAGGTAAAAAACATTTAAGTACACAAATGCAACTGTGTGTAGTTGTACTGCATGTTTCATCTTTGTTACTTGAAAGTCTTAGTACAGACTTTTAGTTTTTACGATGCTGACCAGCTCGTGGTAATAATCATGGACAGTCCTCTGTCAGCCTAGAGTCTCACAGCACAGCACAAAAGCAACTTGTCTTTTTTATCTAAAATATGACTCATGCTGGATGACAAACCATTGACAATATTGCCATAATTATGTGTAGCTTAGTATTACAAACAATTAATTCTTCATGACCCTTCACTCTTCAATAAGTCTAATTATCAGTATTTTAATAAAATGTAATTAAAGATGTGTTCTTTTGCCTTGTGATCCTTAAAGATTTTCACTCAGTATTAACCATTTTATAGCTCCTATTCCTTCTTCTTTTCATTCATTTTAGGAAACCAAGTTTACTATAATCAAGTTTGTGGAAAGTGAGTTATAGAACAGTAACAGTAGAGGAAGCACACACACACGCATATATATATTCTTTAGTGAGAAGTGATATGGTCAATGCCATCTCTCTCAAAAGTCATCAGCTACAGGAAAATCATTACAAAATAAGAAGTATTTGAAGTTTCCTTCTGAGCCATTTTCAAGAACTGCATGTGTTTCTGGATGTTGATTTGTTTTCATTTTTATTTTTCTGCAACTACAGGAGATAATTGGCGGTTTTAAGGAAACCTTAGATGTACCCATAAATCATCACTCACAGAAAATCTCACCGTAAATATTATACAAATCTCAAAAAGCTCATGGGAACTGGCAATTCCAGGGAAGCATAACCAACTCTGAAGTTCTGGAAAACCACAGAGAGATCACTTGTGGCAACAGAGGTTTGTTTCTTTTATATCATCATATGTGAAGTTCAGCTCTTGCAGTACTGTTGGCAGGCCTCTCACTCCTTCCTTGATCTCTTTGGAGAAAGCTCCAAGCTGAGATCAGAGAGGACAAGCACTTCTCAGAACAAAGAAAGCTGTGATGTTATTCTCAAAAGTAGCAAGGATCCTAAATGGAAAAGGAATGGTTTAGGCATCCAATTTTGCCATCAACTGGCCAACACATAGCTCGTTATCGACCTAACTATGAGATTACTCAGCACTTCATACCACTGAATTCTGCTGCTGTTTTAGTCTTCAACTCTTTGGAGCAGATCCGTAAACTCTCCTCCTCATTTCAAAATGTTACAACAGGATGTAATTAAGTACAATTAACAAGGAGGTCAAATGGTCATCTGATAAACACTGGCCCAAACAGGCAGCCTGAAAGGTCAGGTCTGCTAAAACCACATAGTACTGATGGGAAAGAATATTATGATTTAGGGAGGAAAAAATCCCAATGACTAAAACTGAAGAGCTTTACATGCTTTCTATATTACATACACAAAGCCATGCACGCAGACTGATATGCATGCACAGATGACTCAGAGAGGCACAAACCTATACTCTGAGAACAAGACCTAAACTAGCCATATATCTGCTCTCCATTGCACCAGATCTTAAATCTCGGATTTAATACTTTCATTCCAGTGTTTCTTTTTCATTATTTTGCAAAGCTGTCTGTTTGTAGAGGAGTAAATAGACTTGTTGCCCTTATACAAGTGGGTTTTTTAGCCCTTTCTAAAAATAATGCTTGAGATCACCATGAGGAAATGTGAGGTGTTGCAAGGCTTAGGAACGAGGTATTTTACAGATTGTACAGTCAGAGTAAAAAGACGCTTCACAAGAAGAAAGCTATTCCAGTACTCTGCAAGTTCAAAGAACGAGACTGCACAGAAGTCAAAATGAACACAGAAGTATTTGCCCACCCTCATTTCACGGACTGGAAAACAGGGGCACACGGTTTTCATTCTCTATCTGAGGCTCTTCAAGTATTTCCTCTTTAGCTGCTCAGACTTTTCACTCTCCATCTTTCAGGTTTAGACTAGGCTAAAGCCAGAACAGACTCTGAAAAACATTTGCACACATTTTATGTACAAGGCACCAAGGTAGCCTGGTCAGGAGTAGCAGATTAACCACTGGGATCATTAGCATGTTATGACTTGCAGTTAATGACAGATACCCCAGCTGAGGTAACCTTGGGAACAACTTTCCCAAACCTATGTTCCTGATGCAGTCATCATAAATCACCACAAAGACTAAAGCTGTCATGAGGCTATATGCTATACTTGCTCCGGCTCCCACAGCTTTATCATCCACACTACCGTTTGCACATTCTTTTGATTTTTCAGCTAACATTTTTGCAAATCATACCACTAGAATCCCATGGCTCCAGGCATTAGGTGCCGTTTGTACGCTGTTTCAAAACCAGACTCACAAATCGTTCAGTATCCCTGCTCTTTCCTCTTCTATAGCCTAGCTTTGCCAGGACAGAATTCAACATCTCTGTCTCCAGAATTGGTACCATCCATATTGTAAAGTCCAACACAGTATCTTTTTCACATTAATTTGCAGTACCTTATAGTTGAATACTCCATCTGCATCTCCCGCTCACTTTTAAGAAAGAGATGTTTTAACTGGATATGTCTAGATAAATTGCTATTGATATATAATAATTATATGAGTACAGCTTTTCCAGATAATTTGAATAGATAGCTTCATTAATTTGACTACAGTCTAAATACATGTGAGAACAATAATAGTTTTATTTAATAGACACAGTCTACAAAGGGACAGAATCACAGAATCACTGAGGATGGAAAAGATCCCTAGGTTCTCATGGGAGCTGAATGAGTAGTATTGCTAAATCAGATAAAGATCAGACTAACAGAAATTTCAGCTATCAAAATTCCTACCTTATCCCGATTCTTCTCCAAAATGGGAGTTAGGTGGAATTTTGCTTCCACAAGGCTGCTGTTTGTCAGCTATGGTTATAGATCAGGTACCCACAGTAGCTGTCCTAATTAGTTTTCTAGGCTCTGACTCAGTAATAATTGTCTCAGTTTGCTTTGAATTTTACAGTGGGAAAAGAAGTAAAGCCACATTCTGGCAAGGTACCACACATGCCATTGAGTTGTATAACAGTGGCTGATAAAGTCAAGTTCTCAATCTATTGTACCACAGCAGTTGCTCAAAAAGAGCAGGGACTAAACATCCAGAATTGTCTTTTGGAGCATCTCTCAAAAATAGCGGGAAGTTTCTGAGTGCAGAGCTGTAAAACATCTCCTTTTCCACTTGTTTTCTAGTCATTTTTGGTATAGAAACAAATTCATAATTTAGTACAAAACACAAACCAGCTCCTGCTTGGCGTACCCCACCCACAAACTTAAATAATGTAGTTGTCAGGGTTGACAAGTTCTGCTTGCTGTAGCATTTCTGTGTTTTATAGGAAATTTTAACCAGGGGTGTTATTTTAAGAGATGAGCAAATGGGGAAACCCCATGGCCTAGTCAATAAAATATGAACTTTAGGTGGAACGGAGCACTCATAAATATGACTCAGAACAAGGGGATTCATTGTTTCTCCCGACCCCTTTTAGCTGCTCCTCTGATCTCAACCTCTCTGTGTGCGTCATGGCAGCCCTCATCCTTTAACCTGCGGTTTTTAAAAGCCAGCTTCTACGTTATTTATGGCTGCAAATGTTAGTAGCTCGTCTGCGTACTCCCGGCACACACATACTGAAGGCGGGGGGATGGGGGGGTGATGGTGGGCCACATTTTGTTTTGCAAGGATGAAAAGTTTTGACCAGTGAGCCAAGTGCCAGGGGAGGTTGAGGTACCTGCTCTGCCACAACAGATTGAGAAGAAAATAGTTCCCTTCACCTTCAAGGCTTATGAAGACAAGAAACTCATACCTGGACTCATTTTATCTTTTTTTGTACATTATCTGTCTTTATCACAGTCTTGGGCCTTTCTCTGTCTGCATGCACCTTCATCTCCCTACCATGAAGAACTTCCCTTCACTTTTGTAACTCTACTGTCATGGGAAATGCTCTTAGTGCTACAACGTCACGCTCCATGTAAAGCACAGGCAAGTGCAACTAACTCTCCCAGCAATACCAGTTCCTGCAGAGGCTCTGTCTCTGTTGTGAACACTTCCCATGTCCAGCAGGTCTGTGTCCAGCCCCTCACATTGACCATTGACTATTGAGAAGAGGGCTGTCTGGCCTGTAATGCCTTGCTTGTGCTTTGCCACTTTTCTCTCATGTCTGCTTTCATTCCTTCCCTCTCCACCTCCTGCGCTGTTGCCTAGTTCTAGGCCTTTAATCACCTCTGCAGTCAAATGCCACTGACATACAATTAAAGTTCAGTGACCCTGCCTAGATCATGGGGGTTAGAGACAAGGGAAAGGACAAGTAGGAGAGGATGGGGAAAAGTGTGGGAAATAATTATTAAGCCTGGTAGCAGCCAGAGCTCTCCTGAAGCCCTGGGGAGCCTTTCTTTAGCTGGAGGCCACAATTGGCACTTCATAAACTGTTCATTCTCAGCTATGTGGAAACACCAGAGGACACCTAGAATGATCAGAATCTAATCAATCAATTTTCTGCAAAACTCTATTAGTTTGTGGACCTATGCAAGCAAGCTGAAAAGAACTGCCATGGCTAAAAAGAGAAGAAAAAGGAACCATCTGTGTTGTAATTATCTCCTTAACTCAGGCAGTGAGTAGGCAGGTACCCATGGTAAAATTCTTTGCACGATTTAACATTCAGGGAAAATAACAACAGGAGTTATACGTGTGGGAGATTACATATGTGCCAAAGTCGCCCTGAGTACCTATGCAATCAGTCCTGGGTTTAGGAATCAAACCAAGAGGCTCGCCATCCACTCCATAGCAGGCAGATTCCTCCCCTAATGCCCTCCATGCAGAGGCGTCTCCTTGAGCCTCCCTCCTGCTCTTTCATGGCTAGCCAGAGTCACTCCAAGATTGCGTTTTCCTGGGAAAAAATGTACTGTACAATACACACAATCCCCACAACCCCACCCAAAGTCTGTGTTTAGTCTGGAAAGGAGCACTTTATAAAGAAGAAGCGGAACTGGGTCAGCCATTCTTCCCAATGGGAAAAATATTAATAATAATTATATATATTTTTATATATCCATACATATATATAGCTTTTCACTATGCACGTCTAACCATCTGCTAAATCAGTTTCTCTTCAGTTATCTGCAATTTCTTTCAAATCCATCGGCAGGGAAAGTCAGACAGTTTTATACCCCAGTTAATGGAGAACCTGACATTTTTTTGGCTGGATAGATACCACAATTTACTTGGATTTAAAGTGTTAACTTTGGCAAAAAATTAATTGACAGTTATAAAAACATTATTTTGTTAGATGATATGTATGGTTCACACACAAACCTATTTTGAGGTAGGTATATAGTTCATAAGGTTCACGTAATATGAGAGATTTCAAAGGAAATCGAAAATATTTCTATATAAAACAACAAATGCAGTGTAATTTAAAAAAATAATATGGTGAATATTTTCTGCTTAGAATAACACCTAACAACCTTCTCTATCATCACACAAAAATTGGTTAAAATTGCCTAATGAATTGTAAGGACTGAGTGAGGATTTTTGGGGAATGCGGTGAGAAAAGTCTTTTTGTTCTATAAATCAATACATTTATTTTGCAAAAAGCTGTCTTATTATTTGACTTGATCTTAGAAAATTATTTCATACTTGGTAGTTATTTCTAATACCTGATTATAGACCTAGGTCACAACAAATTAGTTCACCTCACTGACTGGGTGAACTGACAGAAATTTTATTATGGGAAAAATCATCAGCTTTCAAGATGCTCGATGAGGTCTACTTTGAGTGAAGATTAAATGAGACTCACTTGATCTAATTTGCTTTAAATTTTCCGTGAAAGAGTGAAAAATTGCATCTGACTGACTTTGCGTTGCCATACAAAAAAACTTTACAAATGGTTTCCCATTTTTTCCCAGTATTGATCCAATTCCACTATTAAAGACATGGGGTCTATTTGTTATTTAACAAGTTTTATCTCTGTAATAGCATCCCGCTGTTCAAGGCAAGATAATAGCACTATTTCCGTCACTTCAGTTAGGGCTGTGTCAATATTTTCATTAGAAGCCTGCATTTTACGTACTAAAGTTGTACCACAGCCAAGGAAACTCAAGTAAGGTTAAAATTAAGACAGTGACATCTGAAATCCAGTGGAAAAGAGAGAGAGAACGAGAGAAGAAAGAAAGAAAGAAAGAAAGAAAGAAAGAAAGAAAGAAAGAAAGAAAGAAAGAAAGAAAGAAATAGAAAGAAAGAAGGAAAGAAGGAAAGAAAGTGTGTCCATTCCTAAGCTTTGAGGAGGGAAGTTAATGGTCCTGAGGGCTTTTTGCAGGTATCTTTCAAACCCTGTTCCCCTTTCACAGCTCCTGGTATTTTATATCCCTGGCTGGTGATATGTTAGCTGTGAGCGGAAGGCTGTAGAAACTGAATTAATTTAATTTCAGAAAGTAGCTACTATATGCTCCAGATCTGATTACAGTTAGGAATCCTTTCTTTTTCAGGTCCAATGAAAATATATTTGTGCAGGTATTCACTCTGGATTGATATACTCTAGGTTTCTCAAAGCAGTTGTACAAAAGTTGTTTTCTGCCATGTTAGCATTCTCTGATGAATACAATGGGTTGTAAATTTTGTGAATTTATGTATTTGCTTAGTGATTTGGGCTTTAGAGAAGAGCATAATCTTCAAGACAGTGTACAAACTTCCAGAGAAGCTGAAGATATATGAACAGTTCTCTGTACCCCAAACAGGCAAAATTTCCTTTGATTTCAGCAACTAATTTAAGAACTGACCACAGCATGTGTGCTTCAAGGATTATTATAATTAAGATTGCAGAATCACCTTGTGTTTGAAAATGAAAAGCTATTCTTTCTGGGGTGTACCCGCTCCTTTAAAAATCTCTGTAATATTGTATTCTTCTTTAAAACAATGTGTAGGTCAGGGTCACAAATTTTACAGTGATCTTCACATTTGAGTTTTTGAAATTAAGTTTATATGCTAAGAAAGAAAACATAGCAGAAAACCGTAAATCTCATATATATTTACCCCCTATCTTGTAGGAAGTTCATATCAATTCATAGGAAAATAGGGTGTATAGTAAAACAGTTCTACTTAGCAAATGCAGCAATCTGTTTAGAGAAAAATGTACAGAAGTGCTGTAAACAAATGAAAATAAAAACCATTTGAATTGCATGAGAAGGAAAACTTAAGTGCAATGGTCTTTGATACTAACAGAAATATCAGTCCTTGAAATGTTGAAATGTAGTGTATAAAACTGCTTCTGTTTCTCCAAGCCTCGGTCATGTACAGATTTTTTATTCAATCCCCCACTGTTGGTGAGAGGTGAAGAGTAGGAACACTAACATTTATCTTAACAAAGTCCTTCCCTAACTAAATAAGCAGAAAAGTGAGCAGAAAAGTGAGTAGGGCTAGATAAGTATTATTTGTTCTTTGAGGAACAGGGTATCTTATATATGTCAATTTTGGAGACTGGCCAAAAAGAAGATGCCAGAACTCTGAATAGTCAGGGCTTTGCAACAATACCATAAAATATAACAACAGGATAAAAGAAAAAAACCAAACAAACCCAAAATACCCAGTGAGGAAAAGGAAGTCCTGAACTTGTAGGCAATATAATCAGATCTTTGAAAACATTAGCGTTTAGTGGAGGATTTATTTTTTGACTGCTTGACCAACCCCAGTTAACTTTTCTGTTACACTCATCAATATTTACAGAGAGCTGCCAATGCACACAGTCTTATAGAAAATACAGGATAAGACATAGTCTCTGTCTTATCATATCTTTCAAGAAAGAAAGAGATGAAAATACTGGTATAAATGTCAACATAAAGAGCAGGTGTTTACAATTGTAACTTCAGGAGAAGTCAATGCAGTCTTGATTTTCTCCCTGGTTGTTTGACAGAATTATAATTGTAGTTCCCTTGATGATTATTTTTTAAATTTGTTCTTGAAAGTTAGGGATTTGCAACTCTGACAGGTTGGCTTTTATCAAAATTAGAATAGAAGTTTCAGGTTTTCTTTTTAATCTAAAATTATTTGTCCCTGTCCACTTTTTTACTTTACTTTTAAATCTTATTCAGTCTTTTAAATCTTGTGCTTAATAATTCCTATCCAATATAGGAATTATTATTAGGCTTATATTTCTTATTTTAATATATATCTCTTAAATTATTGTAACTGGCTACAACTGTACAGAAATGCTTCAGTTTAAAATATCAGGTTGATTAATAAAGCTTTGTAAATACACCTTACGTAATTAATGGTGTGCAAGTATGAACATGGTGAATAATATTTCCAGAGCAGATTAATTTGATGCAAGTTGACTGAGGTTTCAAATCCAAAACCAGCTGAGTTATTACTATGCTGCATCAACATTTATTGATTTTAAGGTACAGTGTTAGCATTCACTTATCACTGAATATTTTTCCCCACTGTACATTAAAAGAGCTTGCCCTCATCTGTCATGATCTTATACTGCATAAATCACTTAAAATGGTTACCTGTTTCCTTGATTTATTTCATTTTTATGTTAATTATACTGAAACATGGGATTGTTTAATAAAAATGTTGAAGCTAATCTATATCGGTCATCAATATTTCTTATGCACGTTACACAATGGAATGTGCAATAAACCACAACATCCAACGTGCATGGAAGAGCATTTAAAGCGAATTAGGATTTAGACTCACTTAGACCTGAAACACATTTTCATTTTACAGAGGCCAAACAAAACCTGGTATTTACACAGAATTTTTGTTGGTAAATTTATGGCATCTATTAATCATAACACTAGAAAAATAAAGCATCTCACCCTCAGTTTTCACAGTTTGGAAACGTAAGATGTGCTTTAGCTTTTCAAAATTACTTTCTTCAGGCAACACTGGCTTCCCAACAGAATGAGACAAATTGACAAACTTCCCAGTCAAGGTAAGACACCCGTGTGGAAGCTCGTGTTCTTCCAGAGAAGGATTTTGTCTGGCAAAGCGCAGCAGGATCGGGTTAGGACACATCTGCCACTGAGCCTTCAAAGACTTCTACTCATGCACTGCAAGAAGTCCTCTTGAAATCAAAAAAGTTCCATGAAATCAATGCCTAGTTCCCATGTAAACAGTGGCCAGGCCAACTGATGAAATGGTCTGTGACATATTTACTAAGAGTATTTCTCCGGACACATGAGGAAAATTTTTGCAGGATCAAGGACTAGACTAATCCTTAGGAGATGACAGCTTTTCCTATTTTCCTTTATAACACTGCCATTTTAAATTCATCTGAATCTAGGTACTCAGGGTAAATCAAGGCATACGGTGATAAAATTAATATATGGATAATCCATAACTCTTTCTTAAAGATGAGGAACACATTTTCAAAACACGGAGATTTCAACTGTTTCTAGTCTGCTATTTCAGGAGCAAGAGCAAGAAGGAAATATATTTTAGAGTTGTGGACATATGTTACTCTTAGGGAAAAAGATCTCAGAATTGAATGCCTTCTTATCTGCCAAATAATTAATGAAAAGTAACTTTATTATTACGACAACTAAACTCTAGGGTGTCATTTTCCTAGAAATCTGAGCAGTTGAGGATTTTAGTGTTTGGAAACATTTTTAATCCTGCAGCAAGGATTAAAGACCTGGTAGACATAAAAGGCAGAAAATGTGTGTGATAATCTGAAGGTATTTTGGAACATGTGTCGTTGTTTAAAAAGTTTCTACAGAAAGTATTATCCTGGAAAGCAAGAGTTCATCAGATTTTGTACCAGCTTATTGAGAAACTTCAAGATTCCAATTAAATCTCTTGCTATTCAGATCAAACAAGAAAGGTTTTTTAAGCTAGCTTTATGAGTCCTGCAGCATTTAAAATACTTATAAAAATAGTAAATACATTTCATGAATTATTTGCAGCTTTCTTAATGAGATTTAAGTTGCCTTCTATTAAAGAAATCTGTAACTGCTTTATTAACCACAATGTAACTGGTAAGCATGTTTATTATACTCAGAAGCCAATATAAATTAGTTTTATCAGTTTTTGCATCTGAATTGATATTATTTTCAAAAGCATTCTTTGCTTGCATGTTTCAGATGTTTAATTCTCTACTTGTTATTTAATTTATTTGACACAGAAAACAAGAACCATTGCAGACTCTGAGCACCATAGCAGTATAATAAAACACAGTCTGTGGTTATTAAATAGAAATAACAAAAAACAGCAACAGATTATTTAAAATCCAGCCATCCAGCTGAAAAGATAATAAAAGTTTGACTCTTACCAACAGAAAAAAAAAAAAAATCTAAACAACCTAAGAACTGGGTTTTTTTATTTTAATCAGAAATGGCTTAACTTTTCCCTTTTCATAACATTCTAGGCTTTAAAATATTAACAACTGATGTCTGTTCATGTCTGAGCTTTAAGCAAAACAGTGAGGGAAATAACTGAGCAATAGGCATAAGTGTTTGATTTTTTGAGATTTAAAAAAAAAAGAAAGAAAAAGGAGTTAGTTGGCCTAAGGCTAGAATTTTCATTACACCAATGAAAGAAAGAAAACAGAAGCCAGCAGAGGGGAGTTATAGAAACTGACTTTATATAAACAGCGAGAAAAATCTTTTTCCATGGCCACCTACAACGTAGCTACTTTACCATCAATACGATTTTTCCTTTACCAGTGGCAGAGCAGCCCGGGCCCAATCCTGCCATTTCAGAACAGGTTACGGTCCAGCCGAGAGGTTTGTCCCTCACAAGATCAGGCTAACAGTTTGTCAAAGAGAGTAGAAACAAAAAATTTTTCCACGTACCTAAATTGACAAAGCTCATGACCATGTCAGCATCATTCAGAAAGTTGGTGTCGTGCAGACTGGCTAAGGGAGGATTCTGTGTGGTCAGTGGGGTCATGCGAGATAATTGTATTCTCCGCGAATATCCATTTGGAGAGGCAAGGTATCCTTTCCGTAGCCCTCTGCTCTCCCCTGCCACTGATCCCTTTAGTGAATATTCCAGCTCCTCAGTATCCTCTTCATTTGTCATGGCATTATACAGGTCCAGCATGAAGAGGGGTGCAGAAGAAGCCTGCTTTCCAGGTGAAAATGGTCTGGGTCTGTGAGGTAAACCCAGGATAGAGAGAATCTCTCTCTGGATCTCCCTTCTCTCATGGTTCCGCAGCCTCCTGTAAATAAAACTTGAATGGACATGATTGTCTCCTAAACCTCCCTGTGCATGACCTGCCAGAGCCCAGCAATTCCAGAGCAAGCCCACGAAAGCTTTGAGCGCAGTTAGGTTCATCTTTAAAAAGAAAAAGAAGAAAGAAAAAAAAAAGCCAAAAAAAAAAAAATCTCTTTTCTCCTACTTGTTCTGAGTTCCTATGAGGTCTGCTTTCCCAGTGGCTGAAAAACAAAATTTACCTATTTTTCATGTCAATGTCATCTCTAAACGTAACATCTTTGGTGACTTCTCTCCCCCCACCCTGTTTAAATATTATGGAATGTGTCAGGTTGCAGTTATTTCTAAGAAAGCTGAAATTCAGACTTCCAATTTTCCACTGTTGTTATCGGTTTTTCTGCATTTATGGAGCAGAAGACCAGTATTTTGTCAGTTGCCCTAGGCATTCCTATATAAACCTTAGATAACCAGGTCTTTGGTGGGGAGCTGTATTAGCAAGAGCTGTTCTTCTGACACATTGTAGTTCCCAGAGTTATCTTGTCTCGTTATTCTGAGTTCTTCGTACACCTTGCGCTCTTCCCAAGATAAAATCCTGAGTCACAGATTTGTCTTGATCTGTACCTTGGTGGTGTAATACATATTTGTCCAGCAGCTTGGTGATAACTTTAACATCTTTTGAATCGCTTGAGTGGAAAGTAATTCTAAAGCATGTACTAATCAAATTAATGTGTTGCCATAAGTTTACTCGCAAAAAAAAACCTTCTGTAAATCCATTCAACCCTTTTCAGCTTCTGAACAGTTATTTCCAACTCTAGCAGGCACAAATATAACAGCTCTCTTCAAGAGAGATCTAAAGACTAATGTAAGCACAACCCTGCTGGGAAAGAAGAGGCTTCTCATTGTAATTTGAAACGGGTATAGCAAAAAAGCCCTTAACCCTTCTCTTGCCAGACAGAGCTTTAAACCTCTCCCCCCCCCCCCCGCCCCCCGCCCCAGTTTGCAGTAATACACCTAACTTTGGCTATCGGCTGGAGGCTTTTTTTCCTCACAGCTTGCAGCATCAATTTTAACTTTAACAACTTTAGGGTATATAGATAGCTAAAGGCATGGTGTAATGCGGAAGCTCTTGTGAGTCTCCTTATGAGTCTATGTTTAGTAAACTTGAATAGGGAACTCCCATAACAGACTAAAATAGAATCTCATTAATTCAAGCAATGTTTATATTTTAGGTACGTTTCGCAAACAAAGGTGACCTTTTTAAGAAACTCTGTAGGAAATTATTGGTGAGGCTTGATTCACTCTTTTCTAAAAATGTCAGGAATGAAAACAAATTTATTCAGCAAGCAAGATTTCAAGTTTTGCACAGCCAATGGTGTAATTATGGTTATATTCACAACTGTCATAAACTGCACTTTGCAATGATAATTTATTCAAAGTGGATTTTGACTCATAAATTGCTATACTACATTTCCTAGTAAATATCAAAAGCTAAGATTTAATCCAACAGCCTATTATTAACTGGAGAGAGAAACGGTTTAACTGAAGAAATTAGAGGTCTCAAATAGATTTTAAAGTTGCTGAATTTAAGGTCCAGCTTAGAATTTTGTGACAGATAGTAAGTGGTGCTTTCCTTCCACTAAAACAAAATCGCAGTGTTGAATTTCATACTGAACAGATTACTGGTGGTCATTTTTCCCACTCCTATAATTTGTCTCTGGTCTTGAGGAGACATTCCTTTGATGAGCAGCAGCAAAAAAGGAACAAAAAAGGTTAATACATGACACTGAGGAAAAAAAACAGGTATATAAAATGCATCTTGTTGGGTTTTCCCTTACATGACTAGCACCTACTCAGCAAATCACACAGTTCTTGAGTAAACTTGGGAGTGTGACAGCAAGTATAGTCACACCCTAAGAAGCCGGGAACAATTTATCTAGTATATTAAGCACAAATGAGCTTTTCTCATATATTGTGAATCCTAGCCTATATTTACAGTCTAATCCAGCTATCATTAAAATATAACTGATTCTCTCTCATAAATCAGCACACATAATGAACAATGCTTCTCCCACAGAAGAATTTATCTCATACTAGATCTGCTTAATTAACTCTAAAATCAATTATGATGCTATTTTACAAAAGTCCTGCTCTTCACAGCAGAATGGCAGTCAGAATCAGAACACATTTTCTGTCCTCATTGAAGTTTTTCCCTCACAAATCATTTGTTATAAGAAAAGCATTATTTCCTGGTTTTGTTTTGCTTTCACTTGTCCTGCTCAGACAGTCGCAATGATACATGAGACTTTACCATACATATGTCTTTTTTTAATTTGGCCATCACGTATTCTGCAACAAGGTTTCTTTCTCTTTTTCAGCAATATATTTCCTTTTTTTCCCTAAGCATTCATAAAAGCCAGTGGATTGATTGCTCAGAGGATTTAAGTCCTCAGACCATCAGTACGTCCAGCAATAGAAACTTCCTATATTATCCCACTAGAGTGTCTGCAGTTCCACATTTAGCTAACCTTTTCCCATTTAAAAAGCCAAAAATGCCCTAAGGTTTGAGGATGCTTTTATGTAACAAACATTTTTCCAGATAGGAACTGAGTAAAAAACCGTATGAACTAGTAATAGTATGTTTGACAAAAACTGCTCTTGTTATTTTCAGAGAGCCACAACCAAACACGTAACCTAAATACAAAGGATTTATTTCACATTAACCTACCCTACACCAAGGCACCAAATATCCTTGACTAGAAGACAAAAATAAAAATATTTTTTTATTAATATAAACACAATGTCCTTCTGTAATAACCCCACATTCCATAAACAATCATTGTTAGCAGGGATAGTTCATACATGGGAGAGAGAGATAGCTCTAAAAAGTAAAGTCTTTACAAAAGAAATGAAAGGGATCTCTAATAGCTGACAGGTCCCATTTCATATTTCCAGTATGATCCAATTTACTTCCAAAGAATAAATGCCCCATATAATTTCTGCATGTCAAGGTATTTTATTTGATAATTTATAAAACTAGATTGGCACAGGTATCTGGATGTAGTTTGGGTTTGGTTTCAAAGTCACCTGAGATCCAGGTTTCAAGTTTTAGAACAAAAAAATATTCTGAGCTGTTTGTATAATACTGAAACTTTTCACCACCATTTGTAGATGCATTCAAATCTAAATAACAGTTGAGGTCAGTATAAAGTATTGACCAAAAGTCAGAACCAGGGATTTGAACAAGATGTCCCAGAGATTAGTTTTATCCTGTGCCTAAAACTGACATCTTGAAATATAAAACCTACATAGAGATAGACTTTCTTTCTACCCCAGATGCTCAACCTGGAAGCAGTGTAAGAAATCATCTGATGCAGCCTTATCAAGTCCTTTAAAAATAAAAGAAAAACTAAAATGACTCCAGAAGCAAGCTCCCATTAGGGACAGATATTTGACACAGGAGTGCATAAACAGCAGAGCACCTGGAGAGCAAAGTCTCAGAGCAGCAGATCACTGTTCAGGCACTCCTGGCAGCATGAGACAAGAAGCAGTTGCATGAATTTCTTAAACAATGTGGCATATATGTACATGATGAGTGAATTCAGAGCTCATTATGGTAGTGCTAACCTAAACAATGTTAGAGAGAGTATCACAAGGGAAGTAATGAAACCCAGGAATCCAGATCCTGCCAATCTCAGATTCTGACGGATCGTAACATTCCAACAGTGAAAAAAATTGAAACTACTCAGCAGGGCACTGCAATCATTGAGGGTACAATTGTTTTTATGCGCAATGCTCACTACTCAAAAATATATTAAACCAGTGGATGGCTACTGAATGCAGAATCCCTCTTTCTTCTCAATATCACATGAACTGAGAGTGGCTTCCCACAGCAACGGTCCTCTGTAACTGTCTGACAAAACAGACTAAAATGCAGAGCCTTTCCAAGAAAGTTGCAGTCTAAATCTGAAACCTATGCATGCACATTGAATGATCCTGCTGGCTCTTTCCCTCTTAAATGACCAGCTAAATTTGGCATGCAGATCAATATAATGCATAAACAGATGATCCGGCATTAGAAATGCATGTCTGTGCTTTTTAATCTCTCCGCAAAAGGTGCATGGAGAAAGATTTTTACAAAAAGGTTTTACGAGAGCAGGAAAATCATTAAAGGTTAAAACTACAGATTCCCCAGCAAAAAGGAAGCAAGTCATCTGGAGTCTTCCTGGGACAGAAACATTACACAGACAGCACAGTCAGGCATACCTGTTATACTGCATGCATTCAAGTTGGATTTAGAACAGTATGGACTACATGAGGTGTATGTTCAAGCCTTTGCATAGGTTCCAAACGTCCAGTCAACAAAAGTTGTATAACATCCTTCAATCAGTTTGGGGTTGGGGGTTTGTTGTTATTGTTGTTTCCTTTAATCAGTTTGGATGCTGTATGAGAGTTCTATACTTATATTTCTGTATAGTGAATATGTCTCCTAAAGCAAAGAGAATTCCATTTTTAACGGACATAGTGTGAAAAAGGGTAAAATTAGCTGTAGAAATTGACAGCTCAGAGACGAATTGAGTATGATATTTGTAAACATTGTGTACTGATACAAACCCCTTTTATTTCAAATAATCTCACAGCATTTGCAAACTGATAAACAAGAATCACTTCACACACAGAAACACCATCGTTTTTACAATACAAAATTTCTTCAGTGTTATTATTTTATTTGACTTCAGGAAGGCAAGATAGCTGTCCTGAACCACAAAGGTAGCTGTGCTCCTTAACCACAGGGGAATTTTGGGATAACCACTGGGATTTTACCCAAGATTTACACGCTTTGCACATGTTCCTGAGGATCATTAAGCATTATATTGAGAGATCACTTCCATTTTAGGCTGCAGGCAGAGGAATGTATTGCAAAAGAATACTTGCTATGTGTAAGTGTTCACTATTTAGATTATAGTGCTATTTACTCAGTTACCAACCAGTTTCCTGCAGCTAAAGAGTTTTTCATCCTAGATTTGAAAAACTTGGGCAAAATCACAAATCAGCCTAGGAGGTAAGTCATCAAGCATTTTATGAATGGCATTTAATAGCACACTTTGTTTAAAATTTACAGAAAGGCCTCCAGCTTTAAGTATAATCATCTGTGAAGTCTGTTCTATTCATAGTACATAGAAAATGTTGTAAGGCTATCAGCACATTACAATTACACTCTTCTTTAACACTAAGAAAATGGAGAAAAATGATATTGTAATCTGCTGAAGACTTTTTTTTAAACTTAGTGTGTTCAAGGACTAGAAAAAAAATTGTTCCACGTGTACTCTTCAGAATGCTCAAACAACAAAATATACAATTAGTATTATAATCCAACACCTGAGTGCCATCATTTGCAAAATTTACAAATGCAAAGAGCTCCCAGAAATCCCCTCTGGTTTACAATAAGCCTCTAATTGGTTTAAAAAAAGAAAAGGAGTGAAGGGGGACGCTACACAACTGCACTGAGGCAAATACAAAACACTTGGTCAAGAGCAACATTTGTTAAGTAGCAAAGTATAGCACTTTTAAAGAGAATTATTCTTGGCTCAGCTTGTAGAAGGTTTTACTGCACCCCAGCTGCAGAGTGGTACCTGCTGGTCTCCTTGCTCTCTGGCAGCATCACAGCCACAAGCATTTTGTGGTGTTCCCGGCCCGGCCCCAGCACCTCTTCAGGGAACCTCTTCTGCCTCTTGCTGGCCGTCTTTTTGTTTTCAGCTATCGATATGCATAGAAATTCATTCATTCCTAAACGGATGTCTGCTAGGTTGCTGCACTGCACTATTGTTCATGTCGTGAAATACTCTACCTATCTAAATATAGGAATTATTTCTTCCCTTGAGCGTTTCTGCTTCTAAATTCTATAGCCGTGGCTTTAGCACCTCTACTGGCAACTAGATGATGCAGCAGCCTCTCAATGTCTAAATTAGTTTGGAGGGTTTACACTTTTATCCTGGGCTTTGTTTTAGATGCATTATTCCTCTCTTTCCAATAATTTCTTCCATTATGTCTCCCTACATTTAGTCTGCTACTTGGATGTGCTGCCTCTGATCCCACATGGACTTTTCAGCTTTATAAACTTTTCTGCATTTCTTCTTTCCCTCCCCTCATAGCTCTAGACAGATGTTATTTTCTTCTTTTAAAGTCACTTCCTTTGTTTAGCACAGTTTCCCCCTTTTTAAGTGATCAGCTGGCCTCTCAGGCAGTAAAAGAGGAGCTGCTGCTTCACTACTTCCAATTAAGTGAGTGCTACCATGAATCACGCAGTCCTTGAGAGATCAGCCATTTCTGGTTGATGGAGGAGGGTTACAAAACAAAAAGATGTGCATGAGACCCTTGGTAATGCACATCCTAAAAATCTTTGGAATTGTAGTGGTTTTGCCTCGCCCAAGTTTTGGTAGGGGGGGGAGCAACAAGGGTGGCTTCTTTAAGAGCTGCTAGAAACTTCCACCGTAGTTGATAGGGCCATTGCCAATCAATTCTAAGATGGACCTGCAGCTGACCCAGGCCTGGCCAATTAGTGACTGAGGTAACACCTCTGTGAAGAACATATTGGAGGAGAAGAAGTTGCTGCATGGTTGCTAAACTGCAGCAGCAACTGAGTGAGAATGTCAAAACATCTCCGCAGACACCAAGGTCAGTGGAGAAGGAGGGTGCTTAGGCCCTGGAAGAGACATTCCCCTGTGAACTGTGGTGAGGACCATGGTGAGGCAGGTCCTGCCCCTCCAGTCCATGGAGGCCACCGGGAAGCAGAGATATACTCGCAGCCTGTTCAGGATCCCACGTCAGAGAGGGACAGCAGGTTTGCTGTCAGGACTTGTGATCCTGTGAGGGACTCATGCTGGAGCAGTCGGTACCTGAAGGACTGTTCTCATGTGGGAGGGACCCCACACTGTAGCAGTGGGAAGTGTGAGGAGGCCTCCCCCTGAGAAGAAGCAGCAGCAAAGTCTATCTGTAATGAACTGACTGCAACCCCCATCCCCTGCACTGCTGGGGGAGGAAGGAAGATTCCTGGGAAAAAGGAGAGGTGGAGGAAGATGTTCTAAGGTTCGGTTTTATTTCTGATTTCCCTGCTCTGTTCTGATTGTTCATTAGTAAATCAAACCATTTCTCCCCAAGTTGAGTCTGTTTGTCTGTTTTGCCCGTGATGGTAATTGCTGAGCAATCTTCCTTTCCTTAACTCATGAACCTTTCATTATATTTCTCTCTCCTCTGTCCAGTTTAGGAGGGGGAGTGATAGAGTGACTTGGTGGGCACCTGGCACCCAGCCATGGCTAAAACCACCTCAGGGGTCTATGTGGACTTTTTCAGGTGTGGGGATCCATCAGGGAAGCAGGCCAGAGACAGCTGAGGAGCTGGCAACAACCCAGCTATGAAATGCTGTGAGGTTTTCACTGCACCAGCATTTTCAGGAAAACTGACAACATCAGAGTCAGCAAAGACTCAGTAGTACAATACCAGGGATTTTGTGAATTGGTCAGTAATATCAGCAAATGATGTTCTGATGTGCTGTTTCCACACTAACCTGCTCAGAAAGGCCATGATTTGTTTCCTGTGTGTTTGTACCAAATTATCACCGTAAGAATCCTACAGACAGTAGCAACCATGCTGCACTCAGACAAGTCTGTGAACACATCACAGAAACCATTCAAACTCTCCAGGGCTGGGTCTATTCAATTACACAACACACAGTAGCAGTGTGATGGTAGTGGCTGTAGCACAAGTCAAAAGAAGTCTTTAAAAATAAAATATTGGTTTCCTGAATCTCCCTCATTAGACCATACTCCCTTCTAGCACGTAATGCCTTTATCTCTTGCAAAATGATTACAAGTGGACACAGCTGATGAAATTTATTTAATCAACAATGGGTACTTGTTGCCAAAAACTTACTACAACAGTCTTTTCAAGCCAGAAGTTGTTAAGCTGGCAAAGCAAAGAAATAAATCAAAAAGCTGGTTTATGCTGCTAGCTAGAAAACCTATTTCTTTCCATCAGAGCCTTGTTACAGTGGTTGAGGAAAAACTGGAGAAGGTATAAACCTACTCTGCACTGAAAACTGAAGTCGAAAGATCACTTCAGCTGCTAAACTTTCCTTTATGTAGTCATAGGTCTGAAAACACGATCTGTATGATGTTAGAGAGTAAGTAACGTATATCCCTTGTAAGCCAGGCTTGAGCAAGAGGAGAGTGATTTACGTTGCAACCTTTGCATCCGAAACAGCACTGTAATCTAATCTAAGCATGGTAGAGACACACAGAAATGAAATCCTTTATTTCTGCTGCTTTAGCTTTACTACTTTCAGTACATCTTCCTTAGCATTCAGACCTTTCATTTGGAACAAATGGTATTTCCTGGAGGAATTCTAGTTAAGCCATGTAAATTCTAAGACGGCTCCAGATGCAGACTAGGACTGCAGAACCATCTTTCCCTTTGGGAAGTGAATTCACAACGGTATTTTCTTAGGTTTTACTATTTCTTGTTCAGTGCTACTCATAAAAAAAATCAATCTGCCCCTCTAGAAACTCAGCATTGAATCATAAACTGGGTTTTGTTCATTCATAGCTTAGATTAGGATGGTACACGGGGAACCTCTTTATTCAGTTGTTACGTCAAAGGTGGTCGCTAAGCGTAGCTTACTTCTGCACAGCCGAAGTACACAGGTGTACCTTTCCCACAGCGATTTCCTAGAGCAGAGGCCCAGTATTTTCAGAGCTCATTTTCTCCCCTTTATCACCCTTTGGTGCTAAAATGTGCACTGGGGCAAATCAATGAGAATTTCCTATAATATTCGGGCAAGTACTTTCTGTATGTTTCTCCTAGTATCTCTATTAGAAGCAGATGCAATGGGGTGCCGGGAAAGCTTCAACCTCAGCTGTTACCCACCTTTGAGTGGGTTACCACTGCTGCATCTAGCTCTGGCCACATCTTCCTCTGGCATGAGAAGGGGGCTGGAAAGCCAAAGCCAGTCTCATGGCAGAAACATTTTGCAATGATTCATTCTGAGGCCAAAGTTAACTAGTTTCTGTTTGTTCTCATTTTTTCATTGTCATTCAAAGTTAATCAGTCTTCACTATTTCTGTAAGGAAATGTGGTTTGTTCTCCTGTATTTACAGACCTTCAGAGAACAAAAATTCTCTGCTTCCAAGCAATGAAGGATCTTCTTGATGTAGATGAAAAAAGAAAACATGTTTATACTATAGGGTGCCCAGAAAGCTTCAAACCATAAAACTTCTGGCTTGTTTAGTGCTCTCCTAAAAAACACAAAGATGACCGAACAGATTATTTGGGGGTTTTTTTGTTTTGTTTTTGTTTTGGGGTTTTTTTTAAGAAACAAAACTTCTTGGTCTAAGAACTTCTTTGCCAAGTTTCAATCTAAAATTATTTTTTACGGCTACATTATAAATTGCTTAAAAATGGACTTTATAATGGAAATGGTGACAGACTTAACTATGGCGGCACTCGCAGGCGCCAGTGTAATTACAGTCTTCTGAAGACATAACTTATTACAGGCTAAGTGGCAGAGCCAGTATTTTGTATTTTAATTAAGAAACCTGGATTTTGTTTGTAATAATTGACTGTTATCCCGCTCCTCTTGCCAGGACACTCTTGTAAAAGTGACTCTTGCCTCTAGTAGTCCTTCATTGTTAAATATTTTAAATACGTTTTATATTGTTGAGTGGACGATTGCTTGCGTTTTATAGGTCATTATTAACTGTCTTTTGGTGACTTCGGTTGTTGTGTATTTTTAATGGTGGTTTTGGTTCCTCTCATCAAACCTGAGAAGGTTCACAGTAAAGACCCCTGAGAAGCACCGGACTGCAGCATCTGCGTTACCTGCCCTGGCCTGTGCCACGCAGGCCCTGTAAGACAGAGAGCTCTCCCACCGCCCGACCCGGATGCTACAGATCCTCTCCTCTGGCCACGCTGGGCCGGCTCAGGCTTTCTCCATGTCGCCCTGTGAGGGCAGCACAGCCCAGCACCTCGCCCGAGGCGCGATGGAGCGTTTCGGGCTCCGGACACCGAGCCGCACTCAACTACTTCGCTACGGCCGCCTCCGGCTTCGTGTAGCCGCAGACACCTGCCTGAGGACGCAGGGCCGGGGCCGCCGCTCACCGCCCGCCTGAGGCCACAGGGCCTCCGCCGGCCCTGGCGGGGCCATGCTGCCCCCTGCTGACCCCTTCGCCTCCCGCCTCGCCCTTCCTCACCTGCCGCGGCGGGGGCTGTAGCACACATCCCGCTCCCTCAACCGCCGGCTCTGCCGTTGCCGCTCGGTTGCGTCTCGGGTGTTGTTCATGTTGCTGGAGTGACTGTCTTCCCTTAGCCCACAGTGACACCGGCGTCGGCCCATACGGTCCACAAGTGACAGGTGCCTAGTTTTGACCAGAGAACGGTGGTGACAATTAGGTATTCAGGGAAGGACTTGGATGTGCACAACATTAAGTAGGTCACACCAGGACATAGTGGTACCACTAAGCTGTCAGATTTGATAGAAGTGCTTAACATCTTTAACTGAAAAGCAAAAGCAGTTCAGGACTAAAAGAATATGTTTCTCAGTTTCAAAATTGTTTTCTTTTCCTATGTCTGACTGGCACTATGTGTAGCTAAGACTCGTCTAAAACCATTGCTTGCAGCTCCTTCTCTCTGTTTGGTCTCAGAATGATGCTGTTCTAACAAACACTGCTCAGTGCTTTCCCTCAGGACTATCTACCAACCAGAGAGATTATCAAAGTTCATTACGTCACTTCCTTTCTTTTCTCCAGCACACTCTCAGGCTAAGGAAAGAGATAAAGTAGTCGGTCTTACCAACTCTCCCTGCTTCCTCCTACAGAAGTTTGTCTTCAGCCAAGAGGACCTTCAATGAGTCCTTGCTGCCTTTGGATCTTCCAAGGGGAGCTCAGGGAAAAGAGCACAGAAGGTAATCTAGCAGTATGTGGTTTGGGAGAAAAAAAAATATAAATCAACAAAATAATGGCATTGTCTTGTGATTTTCTTTTCGGTCCTGAAACAGCTATCTGTATTACATTACCAAAGAGTTATTAACTATGGCCAAACAGCTGAATGAAAATGGAAATACAGTATTTGTTTTTATTTTGTATCCCCGGAGAACAAAGGCAAAGTGAAGTGAAATTTAAGAGAGAAATACAGCTAGGAAATTGACAGAAAATGCACAGAAATTGTATAACAGGCCTTTCTCAAATATCTGAGGTTTCAAATACCACTTTTCACCAGTCTATTGGATGGCATTTCAACTGTGAGGGGAAGAAAGGCTGGAAAACATGCCTCAGTGATGATGCTTAGGCCAAAAAATAAAAGGTGAACAAACAATAATGTAAGGGATGACTGGAAAGGCTGGCGTCTGAACCAGGGTGCACACATCTAGCCAAGGTCCAGTGAGGTCCCTAAGAACAGCAAAATCCAATTGGTGGATTATTGTCTGGATGCTGACTGGTGCTCTGCTTTTCGTCATGAGAGAGTGGGAAGCTTCTAAGGTGAGATTTCAAGCAAGTTCCAATCAGCTCATGCTATGTGAGAGAAGGAGCAACCTTGTCTGGGTTGTCCAGAGGGAGAGGCACCCTACTGGTTGTGGAGGTGAAAGCAAGGAAGCAGGGTAGTATGATACCACGGGGATTCAGAAAAGTCTGTAGATTTGAGGATGGATAATAAAGAATCATTGCAGTGAGTGCTATTATAGGTTCATTTCCATATTTTTTTTTCTGATGGACTATATGCTAAAACAGCTCTCTATCCGATCCTCCAGATACAGCTCAACCAGTATATCATCACATGGGAAGCAAGAGGGACCAAGAGACTGTGTGTGACAATGAAAAATAAACACCAGCCCCATCATCTGACTCCTTGATCCAAAATTACTAGACTGATTGCCTTGACATCATACTTATCAATTCCACATTAGTTTTTGGGGTTTGTGGCCTTGTTTTCAATTCCCAGAAAAGGATGCCTACAAAGGTGAAAGCAGAAAAGAGTGGAGCCCATCTCCTAGGAGTATTTATTTGAATGCAGCACTTTGTAATTTTGTGCTATAGAAGGGAATTTGATAAGGCCTTTTAAAATCAGCAAACGATGTGAGAAGGAAGAAGTATGTCCTAAATAAAATTTAGAAAAATAACACTGTGGAAAAAGCAAATAAAAGAGGATAATTCTTTCTTCTATTGTCAAAAGGAGGACAGCTGCAGACACAGGAGTCCCTGAAAACCAAGAGCTTTTCCTCTTGAAGCACCTTGTAATGGGACTTGAATTATTGTCAAGATTTATGCTATTCAAGAAGAAGAGAGAGATAACCCGCCTGGACACATTCCTGTGTGACCTGATCTAGGTGAACCTGCTTCTGCAGGGGGGTTGGACTAGATGATCTCTAAAGGTCCCTTCCAACCACTACCATATGATTCTATGATAACCAAAAATACTATGGGATGTGACTGCTGGAAACCAGAATTGGGTATAAGTTTCAGAAGAATGATATGTAAATAAGAAACTAATGAAACTAAACCTCTGCCAACAGGTATCAGTAAGAGAGGGGGGAAAAAAAGAGGATTAAGGACTTATATTGGAAATCAAATACTGTTTTAGCAGGATTTGTCTAAATAGAACTTCCTATACAAATGTGGGAGAGCTAAGAGCAAAAGTTTCATTTTGTTTACCTAACAGGAAACCTTTTCTGTCTCATGTCATTGTGTAAATAGAAGGGTCATTAAATCTGAGAGCTCAACAGGAGCGGAACAACAGGATTATGGGGTATCATTGGTTATTGTCAATCCACGTGCAGGTTCTGCAATCATCCTCCCTTTGTTCTCTGAATGAAGAGTGGAGCATAACTACTTCTCAGCTGGAATTGTTCTGGTGACTTCTGTCATAACACTGGAATGATAGGAAATGTTGGCCAAATCATGCAGGCTGTAGTCAGGCAGTGCACTCAGTGGGAGATTTTCCCTCTGTACTGACTGTGCAAATGGGCCTGGTTTTTTTATTCACTCACAGAACATGATCCTTTTTTTCCTCTCTGTGTGTGTGCAACACTGGAGAGTGATTTGAGCGTTGTCTGTCTGTTTAATGTGATACCAATGTACCAAATCCTTCCTGCATAGGGATGGAGTCAAATTGAAAGGTGCATGTTACAGCGTGTGAGCAAACTCATTATAGTTAGTGGTAAAATGTACTCTGTCCCCCTTCCAGCAGAGCACTTAATCATATGCTTATCAGTTTAAGGGATGACTCAAATACTTCAAATATGAACACACTTTTATGCCAGAAAGTTTGCACCATTAGGCCAGATTAATATTAACCAGAGACTGAGAGAGATGAAACAGGAGAGAGGATTTTAGAGCAAACTGACATTTCAAGCACTGCAACACACAAGTGTGATATTTTGATCCTGCTAATGCTTTTCAAATGGTTTGTACAACCACCTGCTTAACAGGTGAGCTCTCTAATTAGGAACTTCAGTCTCTGATCTTCAGCAGTACAAATTTTTTAAAAAGTAACCCTATTTTTAAGTCATCCCAGACCATTCCACCTGCATTTAAATTGGGTGTCATCAGTATTTCGGCTTCCTGAGCTGCATGCTGAGAACATCCTAAGATCTTTCCTTTTTCTAAAGCTATTTCTCTTATTTGCTGTGACATAGTACCCAAAAAGTCAGAAACTCTTGCAGTTGCATAGTGCAGCCCCAGCTGCCTCTGGGTAATGATCAAGTGAGGTTGCTGACAGTGCTACTGATCAGACCTCGGTCTGACACAGTTTCTTTTTTTGCAGGTACACATACCTTTTGCCTTCTGAACCGTGGGCACACCCCATTCTTACACATTGATCTGCTTCTAATGAAATAATACAAGAAGCCTGAGAAAGATTTGTGCCATAAAGGAGTGAAAATAGCGCTTTGTATGGATGATATCAAGTAAGTTGATATTTGGTTACTGCGTTGTTTGATAAAAGTTAATAAAAGTAATGTATCAAACCAGATAACTTCAGCCAATAAGACTCAAAATAAGGTTCCAGTTGCATGAATGCATACACAACAAGAAATAATGATAAATGCTTGGAATAATGCTTCAAATGAGAGAGAATCAGAAGTCTGACAAAGTCGAGGAGGGACTCCAAGGACATCTAATTGATAAGATGATATCATATAAAAAAGTTTTTCATTGTAACTCAAGAAAATACAGGAAAAAACTGACACTGTAAATAATTGTTCACTGTAAGTTTCTCAGAGAAGAAAAGAAATCCCAGCTGATATTTTTGCCCAAAGCTTTGTGGTTACTATCACTCTGTAAATATGTCATCTTTAGGTCACAAACTGATATTTTTTTTTACACACTTGGAAAAAAAAATACTAGCAATACCCTGTGAAAGCAAGTCCCCACCATCACTTTTAATGGTAGTTTGAGGCAGATACTAATAATAATGCATTCTCTCCCCTGCTCACTAGACATTTATTAGTAACCAAGAGTAAAAGCAAAGACATACACTCATACAACCTTAATTAACTCAGTAAATGAGAAGTGCAAAAGTAGCAGTTGGCTTTTACATGACATTTATACTTGTGAATGAAGTTTATAAAGACACCATCATTTACATTTCTTATCTCACCTCCCATTTACATAAATGGGAAATTACCTGCCATTTTATTATTACTAGCTAAATAAATCCATTTACAAACATTGCCAATTACTTGCCTCTCATTTTCCATGGAGGTGACTTAAACAACTGGTCTCTGTTGTGTTTCTTTTTAACTTCAACCTTACAGTGCCCAATTTGGTTTGGCAGAAACAACCCTTTTGATGACTTACTTAGGGAACTTTGTAGGCCAGACAACAATATCCACTGCTTGATCACCTGGAGGAAGTGTGACTCTTTTTGCTGGACCACCATCTCTCTAGAGGCACCTTGGGGTCAAATCCATCCTGCCTAACAGCAAGCACTGCATGAGGCTCCATTCAAAGTATGATTATCACGAGGCTGAGGTCTTCACAGTCCAAAGAGAAATGTGTCTAGCCAGGATACATTTCATGCCTCAGGCATCTTCACCTTTCTCCAGAAACTGCAAGCCACTAGAATTCTGTACTCTGTAACTTTCCTAAAAGGATAGCACTGATCCTCCAAGACTCTTCAGCTTTTCTGTTTAACAGGAAGTAGGTATGTGAATGATGCCATAAAAAATAAGCTGTATTTCTATCAGATGTTTCTTCCATAAATACAGAGAAAAGCGAACTATTGACATGTACCACGTCAATGGTCTGCAGTAGCAGGAAGGATCTATCTGACTTTATCCAATACACCTAGAGGTCAATTTCAACACGTGTGCTATTTATCACTCACGGTGCAAGTATCAATGCATTGCTCTTAGTTAAAAAAACTCTAGTACACTTACAAACTGCTTATGTCTGGAAGACAGGATAATACTGAAAATTAACAGTCTCATAAAAGTCACTGAAATGTTGATGAAATTAATTGAAGAAACTATTTATTAAACATCTCAAGTGAATTATTAAACCAAACACATAAAATATCTAAAATCTATAAATAATGAATTTTAAATCTGTCAGAGAATAGGTTAAATATGTTATACTAAATATTGTTCAGTCCCACTAATAAATTTTCTTAAACAATCTTAATCCTACTTGCTGGTTTATGCTAGAATAATATACAGCAAGCACTGGGATTTCCCTTAGAGCTTGGTTTTGTATAATAATAGAATTCACCTTTTGGGGAGAAACACAGATTTACTATCCAGGAGACAGCTATATGACAATCTTGATTGAGAAGCTGGTCACACCGTGGGCAAATTTAATAAAGGAATAAATCAAACAGCAAAGTAATTCTCTGAGGAAACTTACTTCATTTGAGGGGAGAAATCAAGTTTCACCAGTAACCATAGTGAGTTCGTATTATTGCCATTGTTTTTGTAAGTTGTTGCCATGACTTTTTTGACTTTTGGGTTAGATTGGACTTAAAACACAACAGATGGCTACAATTATGTGTCTGTAACTTTTTTTTTTAGATTAACTAAACAGAGCACAATAAAATAAACAGGCTTATATTCCAAAGAGACTCTCACAGTTTGAGAGAGCTGTACGTAGTTATGCAAAGAAAAAAACCCCAAAACTCTCTAGACTCTCTATACCATAGGAATAAAGCATAAATAAGAAATTAGTTTCACAAATATGCTATATTGAGTGTGTGCTTAATTCCTATAATTAATTTATTCATTTAGCAATTTCAGGAGCACTGAGTAAAATTAAATCATATGATAATTTTGTGATTATTTAGGGTCCAAATGCATTCCCTTCAACAGCATGGCTTCCATTGGATTTTATCCCAAGAAGAAGTGCTAGCTTGGACTCTTTGTAGGGTAGTTTTTAAGTAAGCACAACTTAATTATAATATTTATTATCGAGAATGAGTTTTGATGAAGACTTTAGAACAACTGCTCTTTAGAAAAAAAAAAAATTAAATTATGGGACTTTAATGGACTTAATGAAGGGCAAAAAGATACTTTAATAAGGAGATGGAAGAAGGGATGTAAAGGAAGAGTGCTGACTAAACAACACTCCACTAAATCAACTACACAATGTGAGCATCGTTGTATCTTTAAGGCTGTGTTTTGTTACACAGGTTATTTTAACACAAGGTATTTTGAAGACTGTCAACGGCCTCAACTATTTTAAAGAAACCAGGATATATCTGACATGTAATATTAGCTTAACCTTTGAACTTTCTAGCATTGTTTTTTGCTATTTTATTTTCAAATGTGTCTCAATATATTTCTTCTTTGTAGCTCTTCAAGCTATTAAGGCATTTATAATCATATATTTTGGACACATGCATAGGTTACTCAACACTTCAGGTATTATTAGCAATGTTTTGGTTGTGCTCTGTCTGGGTAGGTCATCAAGGGGAATGAGCCTTTATGATCCTGTCACACCCCAGGCTGCTAAATCCAACATCTACAGCACAATTCCACAGTTCAGTTGCTCATCTATGACTGCAGCAGAAACTGGGTTTTTTTCAGAAACCATTGTAGTCTGTTCAGTGACTACATAACCATACCCTACAAGTCTGATGTCAAACTGAAGTTCTGCAACCTAAAGTCAACAGCTTTGCCCTCATTAACAACATAAGGCTACCTAAACTTCACGAGCTGTGGATCCTATAGACAAAAAGGATCCTATAGACAAGTAGCAGAGACTTGGAATCATAGCATCACAGAATCATAGAGTCCTTTCAGTTGTAAAAGACCTTTAAGATCACCAAGTCCAACCACTAACCTAACACTGCCAGGTCCATCATGTTCCTCAGCACTTCATCTATGTGTCTTTTAATTATCTCCAGGGATAGGGACTCCACAACCTCCCTGGGCAACCTGTTCCAATGCTTAATAACCCTCTTGGTGAAAAAGTTCTTCATAATCTCCAATCTAAAACTCCTCTGGCACAACTTGAATCCATTTCCTCTTGTCATGTCATTCATTACTGGAGAGACCAACTCCCACCTCTCTATAACCTCCTTTGAGGTAGTGGTAGAGAGTGATTATGTCTCTTCTCAGCTTCCTCTTCTCCAGACTTGGACAGACCATTCTGAAGGTCTCATTCCCTGTGCATGTAACCTTCTCTTTCTCCTATGAAAAGCAACTATAACTTGCCCAGGAAGAGTCCTGCTGGGGTCTGGATCCTTAATGGTAAAATCTGTACAGGTCCCTTTCAACTCCTAGCATTCTATGATTCTACGAATATCTTCATTTCTGCATGTTTGTGGAACTCTGTCTTCATCCCTAAGTGCATTTAGCGCATTTCCAAAACCACTCAATAGGCTTTGGGCCACACTGAAGAGCTTTTAACATGATGGTGGCAGCACACTGAAGTATCTAGACAGTTTATAGTAAAATGTCTTCTTACCTCAGACAATAAGAAAGCAGTTTCTTGATTTTGGTTCAGTTGATTCAGTAGTTCTGATTGATTTCATCTTTTCACTCTCATCCCTGCTGTACAAACCTTCCATGGGACATTTTCTGCTTGGAAAAGATAAATTTTACACTACTTATCAAAAGCACAGAGAATTTTTAAAGTAAGAAATTATCTAAGCTGTGAAAGTAAAGGTGACAAGCATGAAAAACTTGGAAAGCATAATAAAGGCACAATAAATCACGAGACACAAGCAACATGTCCAGTTCAGCAAAGCCCTCCAGCATATGTTAACCTTTAAACACATGCTGAAATTCATTGAGGCCAATTCTTCTTAATACTTTATTGGATCGAGGATAAGTTGTAGAATACAGTAAGTAACAAACAAGGCCAGCAGACATGTCATATTTTTCAATATTTATTTCTACACATTTACTGAAACTCTGCATACAAAACAAGGTAATTTTGCCTGCATGGTATCCACAACTTTCAATTTCTTATGATATCAAGCTCACATTTGCTGTAGCACTCTTAATTTTAGAGTAAAATTCTTGGTAAATCTAAACATATAAACAAAATCAAGGAATAGTTTGGGTTGGAAGGAACTTTTAAGGGTCATCTAGTCCAACCTCCCTGTCATGAGCAGGGATATCTTCAACTAGACCAGGTTGTTCTGAGCCTCATCCAATTTGACCTTGAATGTTTCCAGGGATGGGGCATCTACCACCTCTCTGGGCAACTTGTTCCAGTGTTTCTTTCTTATATCTAGTCTAAATATTCTCTTTTTTACTTTAAAACCGTTACTGCTTTGCAGGGTTTCTTATTCATTGTGCAGGGGTTCTTCTTCGTTGCGCGAGACAGGAGTGACCAGACACCAATATGATGTATATGAGCTCCATTTTATTGTTACGTTATCATCACTTATATACCTTTTCCAAATGCTGTATACGTGCTACAATTCATAGCAAGTAGTTAATACTAAGGATCATGCGCTATGCATAAGGCCTCAAAGTTTCATTTTTGTAACAATTTAAACACCAACCTCATTGTGTTAAAACACCACCCATATTGTACTTAAACCGTCAGCCTTATTGTGCTTAAAATATCACCCTATCTGTTCGGCCTTCAGTTAGTTTTCTCTAACACTAGACTATGGTTATGCTTACCTTACATTTACTTAACTTTATACTATTGTTAGTTACATATGTTACAATTTGTTAGTCAGGTGCAAGCAATCATACAATGCTAAATTGAATACTCTATTCAGTCTTCTAACAATGCTTAGTTTAATGCTCTGTCCTGTCTTCTTGCTTTGACCCTGTTTCTGTTACAATCTGAAGTTTCGGTTTCCCCCTTGCTCAAGCTTGCTATCACATAGGCATTCCTTTCTTTCCTTTTCTGCTACTGCTAACTCCGTAACATTCATTATAGCTCAGGCCCCAACACTGCCTGTCTTATCATAACAGGCTCTGCTAAAAAGTTTTTCCCCATCTTTCCTATAAGCCCCCTTTAAGTACTGAAAAGATACAACAGGGCTTTCTCTTGTCCAGGCTGCACAACCCCAAGTCTCTCAGCTTATCTTCATCCATCCCTCTGTTCATAGAGAAGTCCAGATAGGTGACATCCATAGCTCTTCCCTTGTCCTGCTGATAGAGGGCCAGTAGGTTGGTCAGGCAGGACTTGCTCTCAGTGAAACCATACTGACTGTCTCAAACCACTCCCCTGTCCTCCATGTGCCTTAGCATAGTTCCTATGAGGATCTTCTCCACAATCTTCCCAGACACTGGCAATGGAAGCTGACAAGCTGACAAGTCAATAATTCCCAGGGTCTTCCTTTCTGCCCTTTTTAAATAATGGGTGCAGTGTTGCCCTTGACTTCACCTGACTGGTATGACTTTTCAGATATCATGGAGAGTGACTTGGCAACATCATCAGCCAGTTCCTTCAGGACTCTGGGATGCATTTTGTTCAGGTTCCTCAGGTGAACCTGATCTTCTCTTACAGTGAAAAGAACTTTGCTTGACCAGTCCTCGGGATCCATCCTCATGAGAGATATGGAAAGAGAGACAGCCAGTGAGGACTAATGCAAAAAAGTTGAGTACCTCAGCCTTCCCCTCATCTATTGTTACCAGTTTGCTGGTCTTTCTCATCAAGGGGCATGGGCTTCCTTTGACCTTCCTTTTCTGGCAGACATACCTGTAGAAGCTCCAGCTGGGCTTTGGCCTTCCTGACCCCACCCCTGCACAACCAGGCAGTGTTCCTGTACTCTTCCCATGATACCTGTCCCTGCTTCCACTGCCTGTGCATTTTCTTCTTGCCCTTTAGTTTGACCAGCAGGTCTTGACTCAGCCTTGCTGGTCTCTTGCCTTCCTTGACTGATGTCTCACATCTGGGGATTGAGAGCTCTTGAGCTCTAGAATGTGTCCTTTAAATTCTGCCAGCTCTGTTCTGCCCTCTTGTCTCTGAGGGCAGTTTCCCAGGGACTCCTGTTGACCGAGTCCTTGAAGAACTGGAAATTCGCTCTCCTAAAAATCAGGGTCCTGACTTTATTCTTTACCTGACCCATATCCCTCATGTCTGTGAACTTCACCAGTGTGTGATCACTACAGCCCAGGCTGCCTCCAATCTTGACATCCCCAAACCTGGTGACCAACAGGGTCAATATCACATCCCCTCTGGCAGGGCTGTATATTGCTTGGCTTAAGAAGTTATACCCAATGCATTCTGGGAGCCTCCTGGATTGCCTGTAGCTTTTCCAGCAGATGTTGAGCTGAAGAAGTCCCCCAGCAGGATGAGAGCCTGTGAGTGAGATGCCTCCTGTAGCTGGAGTGAGAAGGCTTTGGCAATAGGCTCCCCTTGATTGGGTGGCCTGTAGTAAACACCAGCCACAAGCTTTCCTCTGTTGCCTCAGTCTCTAATTCTTGCCCATAAGCTTTCAACCTTCTCATGATTATTCTTCAGAGACAGCTCTTTACACAGTGTATTCAGGCTGGCTATATACATCCAAAAATGCAAAAGAAAACTGGAAAAAGAGTTTTGCTGTACCGCTGACATTTGTTCCAGAAGTATTGTGGAAAACTGCAAAGGATGAGAGGAAATAGTACTGTTTAAGTCCAGCTACACCAAGACTCAGATGGATGCCAATTACACCAGAACTTATAATTTGACTGACATATTGTGAGCATGGTTTGTAGAAAAGGCTTTGCTGAAGGATATTCACATACTCTATACACAGTCATTTATGAAAAATAACTTTTGCTTAGTTTGGTTCATTTTCAGTTTAATACTTAACTTCTAATGTATGGAACACGTTTTGTTTCTTACTTCAACACTTCCTTTAAAGTCAACTCTTCATTTTAATTCTGGCTAGTTAAATGTTTCCTAAGAATCTTTATAAGCGGTTGAGGACTACATGAAAAAACACTGAGGACGCCACATGAAAAGGAAAACTCTACTCCAGTTCTTTCAAACCAAATTCCATCAGCTTCTGTTGAAATCATGAACTCACCACTTTCTTTACGAGAGTAAAGCTGACACTCATGAACCCAAACACTCTCCAGAAATTTGATTTTATAAGATCTGATGAAGGATGAAACAGTGAGGTCTTAGATTTGTTTAATAGCTGAAGAGATGTGACCACACCAAAGTGTATATGGGAATTGCCAGGTTGGTGCGAAGACTTTGAGTTCAGTTTTGCAGTGCTATTTATATAAGACTTCTCTCTCTCCTACAAGAAAACTGATGGAGGAGTTTTCTACAACTTGCTCAAACACTTCATGGAAAGGAGATTAGTTTGGCTTTAATTTAAGCAACTAAATTGAGTGTTATTACTGGAAACAGCTCTAAGCTTTTCAATTCCCCTAATGAGGTCCAAACTTCTATGGATGCTATCACCTGAGACTACTGTAATATTTTATTTGGATTTAAATCTTTAACTTGGCAGCACTGCTGTGTCTCCGTGGACACCTCTCATTTTAGTTTTATATTCTCCCAGGTGGTTGATTACTTATCCCCGTAACAAGATTCCTTTTCATATCGAGGAAGGTCTGACCTCGATTCTAGCACCATACTGAAATTTTAGCAGACATTGGATGTTGTTTTTGTTTGGATTGTTTTGCTATCACAACCAAACAATCCATTATATTGGATTTATTTGACAGATTTTTCAAGGCGCCTTAATTTGCTGAGCTTCTTTGATTCTTAATGTCATTTGGAACTAATCTCTTCTGCTAACATTAAAGCAAACTAAGAGCCAAGATTTTTATGGGAGACAGGAAACATATATTTAAAGGAGTGCCGTGTTATCTTTTATAGCAACAACAAAGGGAATATAGATCCAAATATACCCCCAAATGACACAGTTGATTTTTTTAACTGTTTTAAAGTGTAAGTCTTCTTGGAATATTTATATGGTATCAGCAAAAGCATTAAAACCTGTTTAGAACTACAACCACAAAGCAGCATTACCAGCTACCCTAACCTGCACAGAACTCCAGAGGGTCTTGGATCAGTTGGAAATGTCATCAGAAGAAGCTATTTCACAGAAGGAACCATTAACGCTTCCCTCTGTTTAACACTTTTCCTCTGTTTTGTGTTTAGCAATAGAAAAGTAGGGGGAAAAAAATCACCTCGGTAAACATTTTAAAGAAATTCTTTATGTATATATTAAAATATATATATTTTGTACACAAGACATTTCTAGGACACAATACCATTCTGTGTGACAGACCCCACTGAAACAGTTCCCTAAAGTCATATAGAGGGAGGCATTATACCGTGCAGAGAACCTTCTTCCCATTTTTCAATAAAATGTTTTTGTTTAGACTAATTACTCCCTATGAATTGTTGAAGACAAGTTAATTTCTATGGTGCTATTAAGATATAGGTATAATAAATGTTCCTTGAGATACATGACCGGTGAAACAATAGACCAGAAAATGCTAGCTGAAAAGTCAAGGTTGAGCTCACTTAAAAAATTTAGTTAACAGTCAGCATATTGCTTCCACAAAAGAGATAATGGAAACAAACCTCACAATGTTTATATTTTCTGCCTAATAAAAGGACGAAGAAAGGAGAAAATAGAAGCTCCCAAACATCCAAAATAAAGGGCAAGCTCTAGTAAGTGAAAAAATAATTTGTTTGTATCAGTGTACTCCAAGCACACCAAGAAAAATGAGTTTTTTTTCAGGAAGTGGGGGACAGGATTATTACTAAACTGTAGGAGCTACCCTGAGAACTGTGCCTGATGCTGAAAGTACAGAGGTACCTTTGGGTATTGTTAGAAAGTCTCTTTTGTCAAGCAAAACAAGGTATGTGAAGTCGATTTATGCTGACAATATGGACCCTTTTCATGTTCTGGCAGCCCTAGTTTTCTTATCCAGAACAGCATATCCTACTCTCTCACTGGTCATCAGATCATATTCATCCAAATTAGAAAAGAAAGCTTATGCAGGGAGCAGCATGCAGTAGTTGACAGATGCAGACATCTGAAATGGGGAGTGATGAATCTGGCCTGCTCCCTTCCCACCTCTGGCCAGAGTCCCATGGGCTGGCATGTGCCCAGTCACGTGCAAAGCATTGGGACTGCAAACCAGGGACTGGCCTGACACACACAGGAGTAGTGACGGAGACAGCGTTTTCATTCATGCTGCAGAGATGCTGTGTGCCCTCTGTGGAAGGCACATAACTAGGCTCTCTGGAGACATTTGCTATGAAAATCAAGGAAGATGACACCGCCTATGTGCAAGGATCGACTTTGCAAAGGCCCGTAACAGATTGTCCCATGATTAGCAAAGGTCATATTCTGACTCTAAATTGCTTTTTCTTACCCGTTTCTCCCCAGTGTAATTTGAACTTCAGAGTACCAGACGAGTCATTCAAAGAAATTATCCAGTTTTCTTTTTTTTACATAATTTACTCATTTTCTCTAGGCTTCCCTGGAAATAGATAAATATTCTGTGCCAAAAATTGCCAAAAAGTTCAGCCCGAGGCAGAGCCAGGATATAAAATCCTACCTTGAAGAAGTGTTGAAGTTGAGAACATTGTAAGGGCCTGAAAACTGGGGATTAGAACTGACAACATTAAAATCAGGACTGGTTCCATTAGTCTATGTAACATACAATTTACATAATACCTAGGAAACACTTCCAGTCACAAGGACAACTTAATGATGTATAAGCTAATTAAGGCAAACTTAATGAGCCTCCAGTGTTTTTTTTATTTGGAAACTTTCTACTGATACTCAGCAGTTCATCTGTTCTGAGGATATAAAACAACAATAGGGTAAATTTTGCTGGAGCTAAGTTCTTTGACACCCTTTTGCTTTCCACTGAATGTTTCAGAATATATTCCATTACTCTCAACCTGAGACTCTTTTTTAGTCTTTCTAGCCTGCAGATTGAAGCCAAGCTTCTATGGAAAACATTCACAGTGAACAACAGCGTTAGCAACTGTGTTATTTGCCTGATTATAAGAGAAGCACTTTGGGAAAAATCCATCAAAGCACATTTACATACGCGTGTATGCTAGAGAGAAAGGGGTTTTCTGCATATATATGCAGTGCATACTCGCTGCATTATTCAGTGAAGATTCCAGCTGCTGGAACTGCAAGTGCTCTAGGAAGAGCTGACAAAACAAGGATTGCTGCTTTGTCACAGTGTTGTACCAAAACCACATTCGACTGAACATCTATGAAAATGTTACTGAAAACTATTACTGGTAAAAAGCTTGCCGTATAGCAACTCAATACACTACCTAATATAAAGCACTTAAAATACATATAGTGTATTACATACCTGCTTCTGCAGGTGGGTTGAACTAGATGATCTCTAAAGGTTCCTTCCAGCCCTAACATTCTATGATTCTATGATATGTCTCAAATAGTATATATATAAATATAATATAGCATATTAGTTGTCTCAAAAGATGATACACATTACAATGGAAACATTGTAACAATAGTATTCACATCAGTTTCATTGCACCTTTGCAGCTTCTTTTAGATAAGTACACTTTTCTATGTAATTATATCATATAGAAATTTCTATAACCCATGTGTGATTTCAATGCCACAAAAGTACCACAGACTTTTGTAATCAAACTTTGTGGTCTAATTTTAACATTTATTTTCAGGAAGAGTGGGCCTATATATTCAAAAGAATCTGGAAAACATATGAACAGATATGTTTGTAATAAATACAATCTCTGCTGTTGTGGGTAAGCCCCAGTATTTAAATTTGGGAAATGTGACTTTGGTATAAATTGTCGGATATTTCGGTACAAAGTATCTCCTGCCATCTAGTGGGCAAAGCATCTCAGAGGCTTTTCTTCAGGCAAGACTCGTCCACGCTGCTCTGAGAACCAGAAGGTAAAAGAATACTTGCACTGACTGGAAAAGCAACTGAAATCGTTACGCGATTAACAACAAAGCAGGTTCACCTCTGAAATCTCCTCCAATATAAATATCTCTCCAGAAAAAAAATCGTTAATGTTACATTCTATGAATTAAGACTTTAAACCTTGGATGTGTTTAGTACCATAACTTTATCTCATGAAGTAGTTCAAGGTATTCTTAAAGTTAAGCATATCAGGTACATACCACAGACCAAAGTGCCATAATATCAGGTAATCTGATGAAAAAATCCAAAGTAATTGTTTCAGTTTCAAGAAAAAGCCTGAGATGGTTTGCTGTTAAAACACAAAGGATCAAAAGACAGTATACCTATACACTGGTTAAAACTTCTTCCAAATAATGGCACGGTGCTTTCAAAAATCCTCCCAATTACTTGTAGATAATTACACTCAGGATGCCCAACTTAAAATAATTTACTGCAGGATATAATGAGATGAGAATCTCACAGCATCCAGTCCAAATAAAACCAAAGACATTGTAAGAGTACTATAACTGATTATTAGTTTCCCTCTTAGCTGAGCTTGAAAGGAATTCAATACCTCAAATAAGCAAATCAGAATTGTCGGTCCTAAAATGCAATATAGTAGTATACATAGAGACACAGTCACAGTTCTGCCCTTGAAGTACACCTTGGAAAGCTGTGCTGGACACTTTAGTAGGAGGAATTGACAGGAATTCAAGAGAGCTCCTGCAGTGTTCCTCCATGTACCCACAATCAAGCAATAAAGGAAATTACAGCTTAAATCCACAATGACTGAGCACAGAGAAAGCCCAGTGCTAGGGCCTGGTGTCACAGTAACAGCCATTCTAGAATTGTTTGGTCAGAAAAGACCTTTCACTGAGTCCATTAGGAAAGGGTTTGTGTGGTGGGTTGGCCCCTACTCTCAGCAAAGCTCTCACACAGCCATTTGCTCATTCCTCCCCTACCACTGGGACCAGAAGAAAATAGAAGAAACAGGAGTGAGAAAGCTCATGAGTTGAGATGAAGACAAGGAGGTCATGGGCAAAACAGGCTTAACCTGGGGAACTTATTTTATTGTCAGTTAAAATAAACATTTAATTATCAATTCAAGTATAGGGAAACAAAAAAGAAAAATATCAAAGTACTTAAGGAAAAAAACCATTCCTCCTGCTTTTCCAGGCTCAGCTTCACTTCAGACACCTCTTCTTCCCAATATCTGGTCTCCAGTCCTTCCTTCCAGTGTTTCTTGCCCCAGGTCATACTTGGTCCCTTTGGTGAGTTGACAGGTGGCACTGGTGATGGAGGTCAGTGCACAGTGGTTCCTCTCTGCTGCTCCCTCCCTCTCTCACTTTTCCTGTGCTCAGGTGCATGTCCTCAATGGGCTGCAATCCCTCTGGGGGGATTGGACCTCTTACTCCTCTGATCTTCCTGTTCCCTCTCTTGTTCCTTCCTCCATTCCCACATGTGTGCCCCAGCATTTTGCCCTTTGTTAAATCCATCTCCCCAAGGTTCTTCTTCTCGCCAAGGCTGCGGGGCTGAGTGGGCTGGAGCTGGCTGGGACCAGTTGTGTCCGGCTTGGGGCAGCCCTGGGCTCTCCTCACACAGGCCCTGCAGCCCCCACTACTAGCACCAGGGCACCCATACACAATATATCTTGAGGTCTAGAGAAACTGATTAATATTAATCGAGGTTTTAATTAGTTGTTTTTCCTATAATATTGGAAGTAGCAGTGAAGGAAATAATACATTCTACACTGGAAGGTTATTTATTACAGTTGAAAGAAAATTAATACTAGAGTCAAGTTAACCACGCATGTTTGTTGCATTAGCTGTTTTCCCTCCACAAGTCCCTGATAACTAAAAGCATCAGGGAAATATTTATTTACTGCTCCTGTCTAGCTCAAACCCACCTTTTTTTCAAGTGACACAATGATCTAAGCATTTACACTAAATTTAGCAAACTAATGTAAAAACAACAACAAAATCAAGTACAATAGCTGAACTAAATTCTACTGGCTGATAAAATATCTCTCATGTATGAAAGAAGTATCCAGCCCTCTCCTCTGTGGCCATCTTGTGAACTCTCTCTAATTCTGAAACAGAAACAAAAAGAACACCTGAAACTCACAGTTTGGAATTTTGCCTTTACATCCCCATATATACCACAGCTGTTCCGTTCAGGTGGCCGAGTAGGGCTGGGGGGGGGCAAGCCGGTTCGCTGGAGGCACACCAGAAGATTACTTTGGTTAACACTGAAAGCTAGCAGTTAATATTTAGATGAGGATTAGCCAGCTGCCCTACATGCCAAATGGAAAGAAAAGATGAAACAAACTGTTCTATATTCACATCTGAACCTCACATCATATATTTCTCCCAACAGAAAACAAGCAGGAGAGAAAGGAAGTAACAGCCAAAGCTGCATTAGTCTAGGTCTCAAAGCTGCCTCTCAAGTCACACAGGAAGGTACACTTTCCAATAAGGAGCTTCTTGAGCAATTTACAGTTACTGTCATTTACAGATGTAACATTATAGAAAACACCCAATTTGTTAGTGGACCTCAAACCTACATACTTGTTCAGAGCATACTTCTAGCCAAAGGTCAGCACAGAAATATTTGGGAGATTCATCTGTCGTGTGAATACCTGCTACAGCTGGTACAGCTCATGCTTGATTTAGAGCAGAGACTCAACTGCCGATCTTCCATATCCACAGTGAGTGTTTACTACTCTTTGCTATTTTTCACTGGCTGAAAAAAACTAGACATTAGCTACCTAAGCAGCTGGCCTGAATTAGGATTTTAACTCAAGAAAAAGAAATATAGATGAGGAGAGATCTAGATCTGCCACAAAAATAGAAGATTAGGAACAGCGCTCCAATATTGAAGTTCTTTAAAAATACAGACCAAGATGAATTTACAGCCAACTCTAGTAGCAAAAAACAAAAGAGAATGCAAGTTTAGCATTAAGCCTACAGAAAAAATGCTACTCTTTTCTTTTTAATATTATCAAACTCATTAAAACTTGTGTTTCTTGAAAATTCAAACACAAATAAACCAAGCTGCCATTCAAGGTTAACTACAAATCTTTGAGAGAGAAGCACAAACAGCCACTATTCACAGGTGCTATCGTGAAGCAACTATATAAAAAACATTTTTTCTGCCCAAAAACTATGTAGGAACAAAGTAATATTAACAAAAAAAAGTCTGAAAAGAATAAAAACAATTGGTTTAATGCAAGATATCGAGTTTTTTTTCAACTTCTACAACAAGATTCTGGATGTATATGCCATTTAAATAATTTATGCCTCTGAGACCAGCATTAAATTGTAGATGTTGCAACTGTGTCTGATATGTTGTCAAGATTCATAAGATAAGACTGTGAAAGTTTATTAAAATTTACCAACAAGAAAGGAGCGGAAACAGAAATCATGGCTTCATGGATTCCAGTGTTAGCTTCCATACCAGACAAAAAGGCAATTCATTAAGAAAACAAAATGCATCAGTTTATCCCTTGATTAACTTGCTATGATTGCATGGGTATATTGGAAAAACACAGATTGCTGTCTTATTTAAAAATTATAATGTCATCATAGAATTAGAGATAATGTTGCAAATCATCCTGATTAGGAAGCAGAAATAAAAGTCTATAATCCTTCTTTGAACTGTTTTATTTTTTCTTGAGTCTTTTGCCTAATCAAAAAGTTTTAGCTTTTTCTTGCCTACATTTATAATTAAACAACTCTGTAATTCATAGCATTTTTTCCACTGTTTTCTTGACTCACTACCAATCAGGTGCGAAGCATAGTTATTAGGGATAAGATAGGGTTGTCACAGTGATATGAGGATCTAAGGAGTCTTCCTTTTTTCATCAAGAGGTGCAAATGTTCAGTGTCTTCCCACACTTGTGCAACCATATCTTTATACCATCATGCACAGTAGGGACTAGCTTCCCTTGGTGTATTAGTTATCCCAAGATAGAAAAATCAAAGCAACTTTCTGCAGATTGTACCAATACATTTCTTTGTGTAAAAAATTGCTGCCTTTTTGAGTCTCACTCTGACCACAGCGAGTCATTACAGGGTGACAAATGAGAAGAGTTTTAAAATGCTATTCACTAGAAGTTTACTTTAGACAACAATTTTCTGTGAAGGGACTGCAAGAACTATTTTGTAGGTTTTTTATTTGTGGATTGCTAACTTTAGCATACATGTAATAAATAGTAACAACCACTCTAAGCAACAGCATAGACTGACCTTTAAGCTAAGCAGGAGTCATACTGAACAAGAGCTGGTCATAACAGTATTTTTAATTACATTCTCTTTTTAATTACCATTTAATCAAACAAATGTCTTTTATAATACTGCCCACATCCTCTTAGGCAATCAGTGCATTTTTTTTATATACAACCTTACCAAAAAGGTCACAACAAAAGTAAGCCATTAAGTTATCACAGATAAGCCTGGAAGTAATTATGTAAAGCCAAACAAATCCTGACAGAGGAATTAAACAAATCAAAGTTCATTGTTAGAAGGACTAGAGCCTGACCCAGTAACCTCATGTGTTTGTTCCTCAGATTCCATGAGAAGAGAAAAAGAGGTCCTCAGAAACTCAAGATAAGAAAGATTAGTATTAAACATGTTTATTAGCATGGCAGTTCTGCTTGGACCTCATTGTACTAGACATTGTAAAGGCACAGAGCAGCAAGTAGATTGCCATTGTCAGCAAGTCACACTACTAGTTTACATAAAATTTATGCAAACTAGAAATCATCTGTTTAAAAAAGGTAACTTTATAAAACTTCATTGGAATAATTTTTAAAGTTGTTTCCACATAAATTCGGAGCCAATCCCCAAATTAAGCTTGAAATAGGGTCTGCTCCATATCTTATCAGACGGGATGTAATTGAGGGTTAGGTGTAGACTGGGTTGTGAAGGGTGGTGTGGCTTTTGTTTTTAAGATCCTTTATGGTTTTATTTACCCTTCAGAAAAAAATTTATTTAAGCAAGCCTTTTTTTTTTTTCCCCCAGATTGCTGCTGTGTTAATCAGGAAACTCATTGTATGATGCCTAGCATGTGCCAAACGTAACATTTGAGAAGTCAGTTTTACTAGCTTTCAAAATATCATTATCACCCTTGATCAACCCTTGCAGAAGAACCAGACATATTCTAAAGAGCTAATACAAACTCAGAGTTGTTAATTATGAGACCAAATGACATTATACATTATATAGCAGCCAGGTATGTCCCTGTAACAATTTCATTCTGGTCTTCAAAACCTAGGTGAAAAGAGTTCTAAGCAATTTGCAGTTCCAATTAAATCGGCATATCTGGTAAAGATTTTCTTATCAAATAAAACATCTTTAGTATGGTTTGATAACATAGTCAAAATCTGCTGTTAACCACACTTTTTTAGACGTGGATACAATTTAATCAATCTAGATCATAGGAATCAAACCTTCACTTAATTTAAATCTGTGAAACATCCCTTAAAATGTCTCAGAGATGAAGATCTACTCCTCTGTTTTCAAACTTCCTTTGCACAAGGCACAACCAGGAAGAGAACTACACCTCGGTGTGGCGCCTGTCATTAACATAAGCACAAATGATTTTTGTAGGATTATGTTCATTTTCCTCTCTTAGCTTACAAATAAAACAAGAGAGGTATTTCAGTCACACAAGGAACAAATACCCTGTAAATATAAGTAGTCTCTGTTACAAATGAAATGTATGATTTCCATTGTATGAATTCATAAATGTTCAGCCAACCTTTACAACACACTTGCATTGAAAGTTACATTAGGTTTTAGCTCATTGAGGTCAATAGGTTGATGCCAGGATGTTAGTTTCAAATGATCGAGGATTTTCTGCTAAAGGACATTAGCTTTTAAATAGTAAAGACAAATTCAAAATTTTGTACACCAGATGGCAATGTACTCTTAAAAATGGCTGCATGAATAGTTTGAGGATGATCATGAGATTATTACTGTTTATTTCTAAGTATGGTACTGATTAATCTGTTGCTGAAAATAAGGCCGACCAAGATGACATTGATCCAACTACTCAGATGAATAAATCTAACTCTCCACCTGAAACTCTCAGCAGACTCAACAGGGTAGAATTTTAACTTCCTTACTTGAAGGGCAACTTTTAGTATTACATACTCAAATTGCTTAAGTTGAATTTCAGATTTATACAAGCAATTTTATTGTAGGCACTTTTTAATTTGAGAATTTCTAAAACAGTCTAATGAAAAAGGACACGGAACAAAAATCTGTAGTAAAAAGTCATTAGTGTTCAGCTGCACATCAGCAAGTCTGCAAGGGTTCACCTGGCATCATCCAATCCTGTATTAAACCTCGTCATCTCTAACGTTGTCAAGGAAAAGGGCCTAGCAATGTTCAGTAGAAAAAGGTCAAGGTATATGTGAAACCCTAAAAATCTTCTGCATAAGAACAGGAAAAAAAATCTTGAACATATTTCTTACGGTTTTTTTTCCTCAGCAGTAACATAGCTAAACCACACTGGCACAAGCTTTGCATGGTGACTGTGTGTTTTGCAATTCTAGATATAGAGGCTTAAGTTTAAGAGCCATATAAGTATTTAGCATAACATCATAATAATTAAAACTGTTTCTTACAAGAATTCCTTTCTTTGTCTCCATGCTGTGAACTTGTTTTTAGCCTTGTTCATCCAGTTGGGAAGAAAAATGAAATGAGTCTTCAAACATAGTAACACCATTCCCCATGGAGAGAAATTCAAACAAATATTTATTCCAGCAACTGAAGTTTCACGATCCCAGACACAAACATTCCCTTATAGTTCATGTGATCTTTGTCTCTCAGTAGCAAGGACTTAGTCCTTCAAGGTCCATTCCAACTCTTAAGATTATGTGGTCTCTGTGATCACATATTCAGTGTAGATCCAAGCTCTCTTCTAGGGTCTTGGTTAGATCTCAGCTTTCTACAGTGATGGCTGGAAAACTTCCTGATTGTCTCTTCCAAAAGCCCCATTTTAGTCACTCAGCTGGAAGTCAGTATTAATTCTCCTTGTCACAATAGCTGTGCTTCAGTGCAATTTCACCTGTCTTTCGCCATCTTTTGTCAGCGCCACCCAGATAGACGACAGTACTGCTTGTCACAGATATGCAGCTTGTTCTTGTATCTCAAAATGTATACTTACGTCTTAATGTGCTGGTAGAGTGCCAATCAGTCTAAAGGATGCTGCAAAAGATTGCATGGGTGAGACCTCAGCAGTTCTTTCTACCTCTGTATGAAATAATTCATAAATAAAATAATAGTAAAAAAATCTGCTAAGAGTGACAAGGTACCTTCCAAACTATGTCAAGTCTACTTCAAATGTAGCAATTTTGAGACTAATTTAAGTCAGGATTGATTTTGTCTTTAAACTCATCTCTCTTTCAGATGTAGTCCATTCCAGGAGTAAGAAACTATTCTTAAGGTCATTATGTGCCTCTCTCATGTCATGACACATTTTTAGGAGCAACAGTTTACAAAAAAGTAACAGATATCTTGAAGATGAAAAGCTATACATGAAGATACCCACTGTTTTTAAAAACAATCAAACAAAAAACCCCCCACACCTCCAAGCAAAACTATATTTTCAACAGCATATGATTTTCCCTTCATTTTTAGCATGTATTAACAAATGTGATATTTTTTCTTAACTCTTCTCCCTCAGAATACCACTCTCAAATATGAATCAAACTTGGGCTCAGAAAGTGAGTCACATGGGATGCCAGTTTTGCTAAGACAAGTGTTGATTCTTTCTGCTTACTTCAGTCAATAAGCAAATAATTTTGTGTTTTGTTGATATAAGGAATTATGTCTTACAATTATTGGCCTAAAAATGCATTTGAAAAAAAAAATCTATGTGCCTGGACAGTGGAAACTACATACTGTTTTCAGCTAATGTATACATATGTTAACCATATGGCTAGAAGATTTAAGCCTGTCCTGAACACTTACAAATATTTTCCAATAAATCCTCTGTGTTACTCACCATTTCTACTCTTCCTAATACAGTGATTTCTTGATAATCTAGATACATACCATTCCCTCTATGCTGCAACATTTTAAGGGATTTTTAATTCAGTTTTTTCTTTAAATGTGCATTCAGAATTCTACCAAGCCTCAAAGGAAACCCAGTTTCTGTTTTCACAGAATGAGTTTACTTGTTCATAGATTTTATTTTAATGGGATAATATACATTGTAATGTTTATTTATCACCTAGGCTATTTTCCAAACAGAGAAATAAATATTTATTAATAGAAATTGAATGAACAAGGTACATATGGTGAGCATTGTGTGCAAATTCAATGCAATTCCACTGATTAGAAAGGATGTAAATAGTCTAGGTCAAAGAAAGAAAAGCTGTGACTATTTTTGACTGAGCTCTGACTCCTTTGTCTCCTTCCCCTCTACTCTGCCCTGGTGAGGCCTCATCTGGAGTCCTGTGTCCAGTTCTGGGCTCCCCAGCTCAAGAGGGACAGAGAACTTCTGGAGAGAGTCCAGCGCAGGAACTTCAAGATGATCAGGGGACTGGAGCATCTTTCTTATGAGGAAAGGCTGCGGGAACTGGGGCTGTTTAGTCTGGAGAAGAGGAGACTGAGGGGGGATTTTATTAATATTTACAAATATCTAAATAGTGGATGTCGGGAGGTTGGGGCATCCCTTTTTTCTGTGGTATCTAGCAACAGGACAAAGGGTAACGGGATGAAGCTGGAACACAAAAAGTTCCATTTAAACATAAGAAAAAACTATTTCACTGTTCAGGTGAGGGAGCCCTGGCACAGGCTGCCCAGAGGGGTTGTGGAGTCTCCTTCCTTGGAGGTCTTCAAGATCCACCTGGACATGTTCCTGTGTGACCTGATCCAGGTGACCCTGCTTCAGTAGGGGAGTTGGACTAGATGATCTCTAAAGGTCCTTTCCAACCCCTACCATTCTGATCCTATGATTCTATGATATAGTTGTAATGGTCCAAAATAAAATTTTACCACTTATATCAAAGAGCCAGAGTCCAAAGCAATGATATTTTCCTCCCATTGTGCAGCTCTTTTGACCTGATAGCCTTTATTTCATCTAGCTTCTCTTTGAATTCCTTCCTGTATGTACTTTCCATACATGCCTAAATTTGACAATGTGGAATAAGCCACATATCCCTCCATAGAAGATATGACAGTAATATAGCCTTATATGTTGCATTTTCATGTCTTCAGCTCAAGATACTTTCACTGGTTAGTGATATCATGACATTCTTTGCCACCACCATGTAAAACAATGTCTCCTTTTCCTTTACAAGTAAAATAGCATGTTACTTGGTCACTTTTTATCTTTACTAATCATTAATCATTTAAAGTAATGAAAAGTGAAAGAGAGGAGTACATTATATAGCAGCCAGGTATGTCCCTGTAACAATTTCATTCTGGTCTTCAAAACCTAGGTGAAAAGAGTTCTAAGCAATTTGCAGTTCCAATTAAATCGGCATGTCTGGTAAAGATTTTCTTACCAAATAAAACATCTTTAGTATGGTTTGATAACATCCTGTGACGCAGTTGCTAGTTCTGAGCTGTTGGCCAGAGGAAAAGAACCCTAAGTCTGTGATAAGTTAAGTACCTCTTGTGGGTCAGTCAACAATGTTTCTGTGTTGCAAACACAAGTGTTTAGTGCATAATATATTAACTATATGTTGCTAAACACAGAGCAATAGAAACTTGCATCTAACCATGTATGGTAAATTACAGTTTATATTTCACTTCATCTGCAAAGTAAAGGAAGAGGAAGAGCCTACAATAAACACTTGTCCACTTTGTTAAACATCGTCAATAAATGACCCGAAGTGCAGTTCCTATTTAAGGGTTTAATGTTCCTGCATATAGTCTCATGACAGAACAAAGTCAAATAAACTTGGGGCCACCACACACTTCTCTCATCTTCTGTCACTCTTTTCGTTGATGTCCACGTATAACTGCATTGGCCTACTGCTGGGAACACCTATTGTCCAGGGTGCGATTGCTTCCCAGCTCAGCTCAGAAATCAGTGTTATCACTCAGCAGAGAACACACTTTGCCTGTAACAAGTATTTAAGACCCAACAAAAGGAAGTACTTTTTCACACAACACGTAATTACATTTTGGAACTCATTGTCACAGGATGTTGTTAAGGCCAAAAGCATAAATGGAGTTAAAGAAAAGACTAGACAAATTCATAGAGAAAGGGTCCACTAGTGGCTATTAAAATATGATGGTCCAGATGCTGCCTCTAGCTCAGGAAATCCCTAAGCCATTGATTGCCAAAAGCTGAGGAGAGAGGAATGGATATATAACAGCAAGATAAGGCTCAATACTGGTGTGCTATTCCATAGTCTGGATACCTATTAAAAAAAAAAAAAAAGTTAAAAATCTGTGTTATATGGCAAACTGTCAGTCCTACCCACAAACCTTTTATCTCAGGGTAACCAAAACATAATCAAATCTGGCAAAGAGCTCAGGAAGTTCTGGGAAATAGGCAGATCAACAGAAGCCATATTTTTTTAGTGCCTCAAAGTTGCAGCATCAGCTTGACTCTTATTTAAAAAACCCAGGACATAAATATGTAGGGGGTCCAACTGCATTGAAACTCTCTTCACAGAGCTGTATCCTATTATAATTTATAAATACTGTGTAACCTGTTAAAATAATTGCAACGAAGGCTGTAGTGAAGCATATAAGGAATCCTTAACACTCAGCATAGATTTAAGGTCACATAAAAACCCTAAATAATCCAAAACCCAGAGTCAATCCAGATGCTCAAATGCAATCAATACATGCCATGAAATAAAGCAAGGAGAAAAAACACCCTTTAAAACAATCAGAAATACAGTTGTTTACATTTGATGATCAAAATGTACATTTTGCATTACCATTCATTTCCAGTCACATGCCATAAAGTCACATCTGCACCAAATGTTCTACTCTTTGAACTCCTTTGAAATGTTTCCTTGGTCTTTTTAAAGGAGTGTAAAAATGGACTCAGACAACTAATTCAAGATCTGTTTCGTTTCTTGCCAAGATTTCCTTCCAGATTATTAAGAGGGCCTCAAAATGTAGCTAAACAAAATAGTAGTGTTGGGAAAAAAAATTAGTGAATCATTTGAAAAAAACATGCTTCTTGGCAAAAAGGAAAGGAAACTAATAGGAGACAAAGACAATAACTGAAGTACTTCCTTATAGAAAAAAAAACCCTGCATAAATGTCAACACAGATTCCTTATAGTCAGCACACATGATATGAAATTGTATTAACTCTTTGTGTGTTGTAAAGTGTATATGTCAGACCACTACAGACAAAATCGTTTGAAAAAGTCAACACTGGTTCATGGCTTAACCTTTTATCCAGCAAAACATCTTCATGGCATTCCTGAGAGAGCTGGAGAGTCTATAAAAGCTAGAAATAAAAATCTGTATTGTTAGAAGTTATTGCCCATTGGGAAAACTCTAAACCTGAACACGAAGTGTCAGTATAGAAAGACTACAATGCTTGGCCAGGAAACAAACATGCCTGTGGGATTGCTTTTTGGATTGACTCTGACTTCAGTATATTTCTGAATCTGAATATTTCTAGCCAGTAATAGTCCAAAACCACAATTTCATCTTTTAATATTACATCAGAAGTGTTTCATATACCAGTCAACTTACAGTACATTATAAATGGAAATAAATTAATTAGAAAGCCCTGAAGACCAAACTCACTACAAATGATTCCATCCATAAGATTTTACTCGTTGTCTCACTGTGTTCAATAAGGTAGTTAATACATTTAAGTGAAAAGGCTCAGAACACCCTTGGGAAAACAAAGAGTGGATAATTGTTTCTAACATATCATGTACATGTTGTGAGTTATTCCCAGCCGGTCACAGGGAAGTCTGCACTAATTCTTGGCTTCAGACACAGAGGGCTGAGGAGTCTGGATACTAACAGAGTGCTAAGACTTGCTTGAGAAGGTGAATTTCTTTGTTTTTTCATTCACGGAGTGATGAAAATTACATCTTCAATTGCCTATGTCAGACAATGAATTTATCAATACAAAGAGAACTCTTTTATAGGAGATGCAATACTGAAACTATTTTAGGAAAATCACCATTTTAGTGCCTGGAGTGCTGAGTGATCTCTGTGTTCACACAAGGTAGACGTCTACAGTCTCGTGCCAGTATCATCTCCCCTGTACTTCTACACTGCAAAACTTACATCCCTGCCTGACTACTCAGAAGGAAATATTTGATTAAACCTCGAGTCTATTCACTCCTTAATATTCATCAATGGCAGTACTTAAGGGGAAACCACACATATGTCACCAAGAGGAGTATGCTAAGATACTCCCATATCATTTTACATTGATTTTGAAAGAACTTCTGCTTAAAGTAAAAAGCCATCAATTTCCAGTTCTCCAGCAATCATATAATTGCCTGATGTAAGCCTGTTGGAGTCTATTGGAGTCTTTCCAACTGCTTTAATATGTCTGGGGATCAAATATATCAACTGAACTGACTAGGTAGTAATGCTAGGGCAGATTGCCTAGGACTCCAGATGAGTTTCCCATCAGTTTCCCACAGCTCTTCTCCCCATACAGCTCTATGATTAGGAAAGAGCAACAGCTATTACTCCATTGGATTTGGATAAGGCAATAAAGCTTGTGACTACTGTGCTTACACTGTGAGCTGAAGGCTCCATCTTGAAAAGGCTTTGAAGGACAACAACTTAATTATTTTCTTTGTTAAGAGTATAGATGAAGACACGAGAATAAAATATGTAAGTCAAAAAATGAATAATTTTTTATGTGATTATGTTTCTCAATTAAGACATCTCTCTAAAATAAAGTAAAATCATAGAATCATAGAATGATAGGAGTTGGAAGGGACCTTTAGAGATCATCTAGTCCAATCCCCTTGCAGAAGCAGGTCCACCTAGATCAGGTCACATAAGAACATGTCCAGGCGGGTCTTGAAGACCTCCAAGGAAGGAGACTCCACAACCCCTCTGGGCAGCCTGTGCCAGGGCTCCCTCACCCTCACAGTGAAATAGTTTTTTCTTGTGTTTAAGTGGAACTTTTTGTGTTCCAGCTTCATCCCATTACCTCTTGTGCTGTTGCTAGTTACAATAGAAAAAAGGGATGTCTCAACCTCTTGACATCCACCCTTTAGGTATCTGTAAATGTTAATAAAGTCCCCCCTCAGTCTCCTTTTCTCCAGACTAAACAATCCCAGTTCCCACAGCCGTTCCTCATAAGAAAGATGCTCCAGTCCCCTGATCATCTTGGTGGCCCTGCGCTGGACTCTTTCCAGAAGTTCTCTCCCTCTTGAGCTGGGGAGCCCAGAACTGGACACAGGACTCCAGATGAGGCCTCACCAGGGCAGAGTAGAGGGGGAGAAGAACCTCCCTTGACCTGCTGGCCACACTCTTCTTGATGCATCCCAGGATGCCATTGGCCTTCTTGGCCATGAGGGCACATTGCTGACTCATGTTTAGCTTATTATCAATCAGGACTCCCAGGTCTCTCTCTACAGAGCTGGTCTTCAGCAGTTTGACCCCCAGCCTGTACTGATGCATGGGGCTGTTCCTTCCCAAATGCATATTTTTTTTCCTGTCATTAATACAAATGGTTCAACTCACTTGTCCTCACATAGGCATCTAGTGGTATTTGGGATATGCAGAAAACATTGTATGGTCTTGGAAACAGAGAAGTATCCTTCCTTTTGGAATAAATAATCCATTCAAGATGATAAAATTCTGAATTACAAAGAATAAATGTCAGACTGAAGTTTAAGTAACATTATCATATATAAGTAATCTCATCGTTGAGTACCATTAATTTAATACTGATGTTCCTGAGACACATGCTGAATTAAAACAGAAGTACTGTCTGCCTGTATTTTCCGGCAAACTACTGCTAAACCTGAAAGATGTTTTCAGCTGAGGTGATTTTGTAAACTATGTTCTAGAGGGCAGAAAATTTCTCTCATTGCTGGGCTTACCTGGCCAAGTGTTATATTCTACCTGTGTAATCTCTGTGTTTACATAAAACAACAGATCGGGTATTGCCTTCAGCAACTGCAATACGTTTTAATTGCACCCTCGAGAAATCTTCAGTTAATTACTGAGGGTCCAGTGGAGGCAAAGCAATCTAATGTCAAGTTTGGGTGTGATCATCTAGTCCAACTCCCTTGCTTAAGCAAGTTCACCTCCATCAGATTGCACAAGAACATCTCCAGGTGGGTTTTGAAAACTTCCAGAGAAGGAGATGCCACAACCCCCCTGGGCAGCCTGTGCCAGTGTTTATTATATTTGAACAACAAAGTAAAGTCATCTCCACTAACAGGGGAAAAAAGAAAATTATTATTTTTTTTCAGCCTGATGGGGTTCCATGCAAATATTCAGGCCTGTTTGTACCCTTGTATGCATCTGTAAACCTGTTTCAAAATTTGGCATCATAAGATTAAATGCCATTGATTTTTAGACTTCTAAAAGTTTATGTACCTTTTGTAAAAAAAAACCAGTTATTTTTAAATATGACCACAGTTCATTTCAGTTCTGCTTGCGTTGTTTTTTTTTTAAGTTTGCATTCCAAAGATTGACTTAAAAAAATTTTGTACAATATTGATTGAAACCACTTGTTAATTAATAATCCCAAAGCCTCAAAATCCAATTATATAAGATATTTTCAAAGAAATGAACCCATCATTCTCTCAATTTAAACTGAAGCAGCTGTTAGCATCACACACTGTAATCATTCTTTCAAAAGCCACCCATCAACATTAATTGTACAAAATTACTAAGTAAAGTTGCAGCTGCATCTGAGAAAACAATTTTTCACAGGTAATTAAGAAAGCAAGGTGAGAGATAGTTTGCATTTTAAAAATTCTTGAGAAATTATCATTGTCTTAAGTCTGCTTTTGAACAAAACTGTGCTAAGTCAAAAAAACCTGATCTTGCAAACTGACTTAAACTGGCAGACAAGGATTAAATGGTCACATCTACACTACCTTCATGACCTTTTATGTGTCCCATGGACCAGCTGATGTCTTCCCTCCACACTAGCAACACCATCTAGTGTGTATTGGACCCAGCTCTACAGATTCTCGTGCCTGCTCACATCCAAGCATCTCCATTCCACTTGCATTAGACACATCATCAACTTCATATTTTAGACTTCTGGGGTCTATTTGTTATTTCAGGAACTATTTTCAGGCTGAACTGAAAACCTCCAATGAGAAGTCGTCCAGCAACATACCCGTAGGTGACTATATTGTGGACTTTTGAAAACGCATGTCTTTCCTCAGATGTCCCTCAGATGTAGGCCTTCAGTCAAACTGCCTTTTGCCCATCTATGTGACCTCTCTCTGAGCAAGAAACATTTTAACATGCAAGAAGTAAACCATTTCAAATGTTTTGTGTGAGAGAACTATGTGTTCCACTCCAAAATAGATCTCAGATGTTTTCTAGCATGTGTGCTACATTATTTCTAGATAATGTAGGAAGATCATGGAGAGATTAATACCGGTAGGTATATAATACATATGTTTGCCCCTGTAGGCACAGAATGATTTAAGATTGCAATGTGATCCCATTAGAACATCGTCTTGTTTGCCAGTTTGAGAACTACTATCTTGCAATAGATCCTTGAACCTTGTTGATTTTACAGTGTAAGATGGAAGAAAATTTCTCATCTCATTCTTTGCTTCATAGAAACAGGCAAAATGAGGCAGTATACCTAATGAAGCCTTTTTTGATTTTTTTTTCCATAAGCATATGCATTCATCAGCTTCAGATTCCAGTTACATACATCCATTCAAATAGGATATAAAACTAGAAATAAGACTCATACAAATCCACCAAATCCTGGCTGAATCAAAGCAAGTTTTATATAAATATTGTCCTGAACTATAAATTATTGTAAGGTTTGAAACAAGTCCAGTTTCCAGAGTACTTAAAACTTGGCCCCAGCTTGATGGAAAATGACCAAGAATCACCAAAAGATTGGCAAAACCTAGGGAACCTGGCCTGAGAGTATAACAAAAGCCAAAGCCCAGAGAGGTTCACATTGACAAGGTGTTAGTACATTTTGTCACCAAGCCAGTGACTGCCACCCCTCATCCCGTCCCCTTACTGTGCTTACTTTAACAAATTGTAACTTGTATACGCCTAAAAAAGATTAATGGAAAATGTTAGCATAAAATATAACATTTAATCAAAACAGGGTAAAGCATGCATAGGATAAAAATAAGGTTTGTTGCAGTTCTGATTAATTTGGTTGCAATTGGAAGTGCCATGTCTGAAAATACAAGAACACACAGCAGATCTGGGATCTGAGTTACTTCTCTGTGCACAGCACTTTTAATAGAAGTTCTGGTTCTGTCAGTTTCCAGAACTCCTTCTGCACAGGCCTCTGACAGATAGCAATGTCCACAGCAGCTGACTGCTCCAAATTAGGTCACTCGGGCAACTTTACTGTGTGACACAAAGCAGTGGGATGCAGAAATCTCCTTTTTTTTTTTTGTAGGTGTTAATTCTGTTAATCAGATATTTCCATTACTAAACTATGAATATGTCAGAAGAACATGAACACACCATGTAGCTTTAGCAGTAATGAGGTCTGACAATATCTAGAATATCTGGCAAGTAAGTAGTCTTTTTAATGCATAGATTAGGAAAAAAAAATCATAGTTAAGTACACCAATTTTAGACTGAAGCAAGGGAAGAAAATGTGACAAATTCCAGAGTCAAAATTTAACCAGAATGAAGTCATGGAAATTGCCTGATAAGGGATATATTGAGAAAAATATACATAAGCAGAGATTCACTTTAAAATAGTTCTGTAGTAAGAAGGACTGGCTGGACAGAAGTCTCACTAATTTGGAAAAGGAATGGCATCACAGTCATTTTACTGTGAGTTATTATCAGAAAAAGCATCATCACCTGCAGTATCTTTGCACATTTTTAAACAAAGACATGAAGACATAGTATCTTCAATTTGGACAGAGATGAGAAACGGGAAATATGCTAGAGGTCAAAAACATGAAATATGTGGGAAAATTGAATGGAGAAGCAATATTCACTCTTTTTCTTAGCATAATAATCAAGGAGTACCAAATTTACTTACTAGGCACAAAGTTTAAAACAAAGGAAGTAGTTTTTCACACATAATTAAATCTAATGCAAAATTAAATTGTGGAACTCATTGCATGATGTTGTAGAGGTCAAAAGGTTCCAAAAGACATTAAAAATTCCTCACAGAGAAGAGATCCATCAGAGACTACATAGCATGATAGTCCAGATGAGACTGAGTTCAGAAAATGCTCACAAATGATTGTCAGAAATGAAGAACTCATACCAGAGAAGTGTGCAGATTAATTATACTCTATTTCTATCCAATTTATATTAAATGTCTGCTACTGGTCACTGTAAGGCACAAAATAACAGGCACAATAGACAGATGATCTGATTCACTGTGGTGTTACTTATGTTATTTTCTGGTTGTTACCTGTATGAATGGATAGTAAATACTGAGAAATTGCCATTTTTACTCGATAGAATCTTAAAAATAAGTTAAATTGAATAAAAGGCAGTACAAGGTGCACAGTAATCATCAGATGCTCCCTGGAGCACCATGACTAGAAGAGTGAAGAGTTCCGGTCTCCTCTTGGTTATGGGTTTAAGAATTCAAGAGGAAAAAGCTGTGTTCCTTTCGTGCTTCTCAAAAGCAGTATGTTCTGAATTACCTGTGTACTTCTCTGCCTTAACACACATAATCAGCTTCCAAAAGTATTCTGTGTTTTTCACTGCAGTAGTAAGGATTGGACAAATTACCTACATCATTATGGATTGAATCATCCAAACCGTTCTCTTAAAAAGCAAGGTTTCCTTTAAGATCGTGATGACATTTATGAAATACTGACCCATGTTGGAGAGCACCAAAAAATCAAAGAGAAAGGCTTTGCTGCATATTGCCACTATTGCAGGAAGTGTTTCAACGGCAAAGTTGCTTGTTTGAAAAAGAGAGTATACATGAACTTAGAGTACGTTGTGCTAAAAAACAGACTAACGCTATAATAATGTGTCTTAGTAAGGAAATTTCCAGTTCTCCTTACCATGTTTACAGAAATGGAGATGGAAAAGTAAGTTTCCATAGGCAATGACCATAGCAACAAGTAACAAGATGCATTTAGGTAGCCAACACATGTGGTAGCTCTATTAGCTCAGAGGTTTCGAGTAAGAATCCCCAAAGCTGCACATGGGAGCCATGTAATTTTGTGTCAGCTACATACACTTGTTTCCAACTCAGCAAACTGTGCAAATAATTTGGCTAGAAACTAGGTGGTTCCTGGCAATTTTAAGTGCTTGGAAGAACATGTGCTAAGTAACTTTCTAGTTTGCTTTGGCCTCAATGTATTTGAACAACAACAAAAAATAAAAAAGTAAGAGGAAAAGTAGTAAAGATTAACATATATTACAATAAAATAATCTCTAGTGTGACAGCTAATAACCAGTTCTGATGAGTAAGATTATTTTCAAGTTCTGAGGACTTAGGTGACTATAACAGTGTTCTGTGACCACCTTTTGATTTCAATAGACTTATGATATTGTCTTGTTCCTTCATGGTTAATTTGGAATATTATATGATAGAGTACCCTCAGCAAGTTTGCTGATGCCACCAAAATGGGAGGGGTGGCTGATACACTTGGAATGCTGTGCTGCCATTCAATGAGATCTGGACAGCTTCAAAAAAGGCAAGAAAGAGGAGCTGACCAGTCAGCATCACCTCCATCCCTGGAAAGGTGATGGAACAAATCCTGGGTGCTGTCTCCAGGCACTTAAAGGATGAGAAGGTCATAGGGAGCGGTCAGCATTGCCTTACCAAGGGGAAGTCATATTTGACCAACCTGATAGCCTTTTATGAAGATGAAACCAAGTGGATAGAGGGTGGCAGTGCAGTGGATGTGGTTTATCTTGATTTCAGGAAAGCATTTGACACTGTCTCTCACAGCATCCTGGCAGCAAAACATCAGGTAGTGAAGTTTATTGTTAACTGGTTGAAGGGAAGAAGGCAGAGAGCTGGGATCAATGGGGCAGGGTCTAGTTGGAGGCCTGTGTCTAGTGGAGTCCCTCAGAGGTCGGTGCTGGGACCAGTACTGTTCAAACTATTCATTAATGACCTTGATGAGGGAAAAGAGGGAATTGTCAGCATGTTTGCTGATGATACTAAACTGAGGTGAATGTCTGACACACCGGAGGCTGTGTTGCCTTTCAGTGAGACCTGGACAGGCTGGATGGTTGGTCAGGGAGAAATCTGATGAAATTCAACAAGGGCAAGTATAGAGTCTTGCAGCTGGGAAAGAATAACCCCACGTACCAGTACAGGTTGGGGAATGAACTGTTAGAGAATAGTGTAGAGCAAAGAGACCTGGGGGTCCTGGTGGGCAGCTGGATGAACATGAGCCAGCAATGTGCCCTTGTGGCCAAGAAGGCCAGTGCCATCCTGGGGTGTATTAGAAGAGTTGTAGGCAGTAGGTTGAGAGAGGTTCTCCCCCCCCTACTCTGCCCTCATGACACCACATCTGGAATATTGTGTCCAGTTCTGGGCCCCTCAGTTCAAGAAGGACAGAGCTGCTGGAGAGAGTTCAGCACAGGGCCACCAAGATAATGAAGGGAGTGCAGCATCTCCCTGATGATGAAAGGCTGAGGGAGCTGGGGCTCTTTAGCTTGCAGAAGAGGAGACTGAGGGGTGATCTCATTCATGTTTACAAATATGTAAAGGGTGGGTGTCAGGAGGATGGAGTCAGGCTGTTCTTAATGATGTCCAATGACAGGACAAGAGGCAATGGGTATAAGCTGGAACATAAGAGGTTCCAAAGAAATATAAGGAAAAACTTTTTCACTATGAGGGTGAGGGAGCCCTGGCAAGGGCTGCTCAGATGGGTTGTTGAGTTTCCTTCTCTGGGTACATTCAACACCCACCTGGATGAGTTCCTGTGTGACCTACTCTAGGTGGCCTGCTCTGGCAGGCGGGTTGGACTAGATGATCTTTTGAGGTCCCTTCCAACCCTTAAGATTCTGCGATTTTGTGAGAGTTGGGCAGAGAGGACCTTCCTGAGGTTCAACAAAGGCAAGTTTATAGTCCTGCACTTTGGTTAATAATTAGAGTTATCAGTAGAAAACCAAAGCTTTTTGCTGCCATGTCACTTGCAAATAGTTTTAATATTAGGATACTAGCTATTGCTTTGGACAACAGCAGCTATTCATTAAGTAGATCTGTGTATCCACTATATCCTGATCTGACAACAAATCTGAAGTAGAAGGGAACTAACTGTACAGAATTCACAGAATCATAGAATCATAGAATGGGGTTGGAAGGGACTTTTAGAGATCATCTAGTCCAACCCCCCAAATTACTTCACTTCCTGGGACAACCAGCTGATCAGACCTCATCAGCATGGGATTGGGAAGGGCAGGTCCTGTTTAACACACCTGATCTCCTTCTATAACAGGGTGACCCACTTTTCAATTCAATTCAATACAACCAAGAGTATAACTGGTTCAACCAACACCAGCCATGGACATCACCTAAATGAGTTTGTACAGGGTCACAAAATACTGATACTTGTAGCAGATCACATACCCCAAGGCTGTTTTGATGCACACTTTGTACAGGAATGTGTGGTGTGTACGGAATCCTTCTAGTTTATTTATTACTTGCCAAAGGCTAGGCTCAGTCTATTTTCTTCTTTTCTCCCCTCCCTTAAGAGTACCACAGCTAGGAAATTAGATCTGTGTGAAGGAACTGTGCCCTCCAACAATGCAAAAGGTCAAGAAAGGGAAACTCTCCTAGTCTATCATTTCTGTTACTTCTGCCTTGATTGGTGCATTGCTGATGAGTGGTTTTATAACAATAACTCAGCTTTTCTGTTCCTACCCTCTTCTGTTGCTCCTCGGAATGTTTTCTGTCTTGTTTTTTGGTCCTTTCTACACTATGCCTTTAACATATCTAGTACTTCAGTCTTTTCAGCAAATGACAGGAATCTATAAAACATTTTTTTTTTTTACATACAGATGATTAATAGAAAATAATAGCTTCTGACATCACATGACTAATAGGAAATATCTATAACTGAAGGGCCCTAATAAAACTGCTGATTTTATGGATGAGCAACTTGGTTTAACTTCAAAGTTGTCCTTTCTTTGAGCAGAACAACTATATGACTTCCAGAGGTCCTTTCTAATCAAAATTATTCTGTTTCTCTGTCCTGCAGAGAGATCCTAGCTACTAACATTCACTAAAACTCACAGAGGAGAGATCAGTTTATAATTTTCTCTTAGTTGTGTGCATTTCCATAATCACAATCTTGTAGGAATATACTCAAGGGTTCAGTGAGCATTTCCCTCCCCGTAATCACCCAAAGAAAGCTATGGAAAAAAGGAAAAGGAAGAGGTAGCTGCAGAGGAGTTTCCAGTCAGGCTTGCAGAACATAAAATGAAGATCACAACGATATGCAAGGACAAAAACTACGTATCCTCAGTGTTTCATTGCAGGCATCTTTGCAGATCTTCCACTGCCTCCCTGAAAGCTGTGTGAAAACAGGGATTACAATACATATAAGCATGTACTGATCAGGATATTTTAAAGACTGGGTCTTACATCCACAGAAAGTCAGAAACAAAAAGAACATGAAAAACGAATTGCCGTTAGTAGACCCTCTCAGGAACAGCAGGAAAGCTTGAGAAGGAAGTGGACAGACTGAAACTTGAGAAATACACATTTGCATGAAGCAGAAGAAGATCTGGAAGCATGAAGGCTCTTAGGTTATCTGGGGAATATGAAGTAACTCCACCAGGAAAGAAGGAATGCGGCTGCTCCTCAGGCAGGAAATGCTTAGACCCAGCAGCCAAGCAAAATAACAGATTGCTATCTTGGTGACCAGCATGGAATCTATCCTACTGATTAAAAAAAAAATAGAATAAATGCCCTAAGGACTCTGCTACTTCTTCTTAGTGGTGCCTATACATTTCAGAAAGCAATGCTTCTGGGACTCAGTGCTGAGGAAGCTGGAAGAATGGATCTGCTGACTTGTGAAGTATCAGAAAATGCCACCGCAAAGGGCCCCAGATACACTACAGAAAACCTGCCAGGGCTCATCTGAATCACAGATTACTGCATTACTAACCCACATATGCACTGGTGGTTCCTCTGGGATTAAAAGTTCAGACATTACTACAGCCAGAGGCTCAGAGTATATTCTCCTTCAAATCTATGTGTAAAAGCTAGATGACGACTGACCTCTTTTGGATAACATGTTATAGACACATGCTTTCAGGAATAGAAGGACAAAATGATAGCAGTTAGCACAGGGAAATGAAAATAAACCCTATTTATGTGCATACCTATTTTGGTAGCAATGTGGCTTCCTTCTCTGCGCTGCAGTCTAATGCATAGAGATGATGTGACACCCAAAAAGAAAGAAAAGAGTCTTTTTAGATACAATCATCTGAAACTCTTGAAGACATTTCAGTCACTGAGGATTATTGATTAAGGTGCCATAAGAATTGGGGGAAACAAACAAACAAACAAACAAAAAATTGTCACTTATCAAGTTGCTGGATACCTTACATGGCTTCATCCTGAAACAAAAAGTGCTAGCAAAGAGTGCTAGGAAGCCTTCATACCATCAAAACTATTACCTGATTAGAACAACAGAGATTTATTTCATAGAGCTTTCACAAAGATTTCACTTGTTCAGAACTAACATACTTAAGGGGACTTAAGGTTACCTGGAAATCATGGCTATATATATTCATCTAGGATTTAGAGTAGAAAGAAATAGCCACCACATTCCTGGTAAGGAAGACAGTGGTTGTCTATGGATACCTAAACCAGTAACAAGTGAAGAAAATCTTTTGTGGAAGCAAACAGTGTAAATATCCAATTCACAAAAGCTGGTACCACTGGTTACTCTAAAATGGAAAGGGGAAACTAATTGGTGTTCCATATTCTTATTAACATTGATGATAACTGCAATAAAACCATTAGTTTTAGCCAGAATTTTTAGTAGTCTGATTTCTTTTTTGTCTCTTCATAATTTCAAGTCTATTTGAATCTTCACCATTCCAACTCGACACCTGCATACTTAGGCCTCACATTTATGCCTCTTTTTAGAGCATAGATATATGCCTGTTCCTGCTTTCAGTGGGATTTCCTCAGTTTTCCACTCATTGAATAATACTTGATATTTCTTGTATCTTAGTATATTTCCCTTTTTCCTCTGCATTGGAATATTATTAGGCATATCTTCAAAGCACGGAGAAAACTTAGAGATAAAATTGACGTGCCTTAAAGATATCATTTAAGGTATTTTATGCTGCACATTGAAATACAGCAGAAATATGAAGGGTTTATTGTTTAAAGATGTTCTCTGAGACACAATGCATTTGACTTGGATGATAACATTAATACTTTATAGTACATGTGGACTGTGTAACACAGAAGTCTCAAAGTGCTCCACGGAGAAAATCTTGTTTACTATTTTCATGCTTTCAACAAGTTTATGTAACTTAGAGCATGTTTTGGGGAGGAAATAAATAGAAAAAATATTAAATTTCAAGCAAAACAAGATAAAACTACATGACTGCCAAAATTTAGGCAGAAAATCCATAAAAAGTAACTGTGGATTTTCCTGAGTATTTAATAGGACAAAAGAAAAATGGAGCTACAGAAAAAAATGTAACAAGCATGGTCTATATTCAGCTTCCTTGTAGAACGGAAAAATCCTTCTCCCTTTCTCCCAGATCTCATTCCACTTCAGCTTTATTGATGAGGAGGAGGAGGCTTTTTTCTTTTTTTTTTTTTTTGAAAAAGAAAGGTCTAAAGGTTTCTGGGCACAATGGAGTCAATTTAAACAGCAAGTTGTGATCTTAGCGAAAAAACAACAACAAAAAAGTACAGATAAGCAGCAGGAAAGAAAATTAAGAGAAGAGTTTAAATAACCAAATCAATATCCACCCAGAGGGAAAAATGTTAAAATTGTACATGTAAAACCAGAGCAAGACAACTAAAAATCACTCATAAGAACGCCCATTAAGATGATCATTGGAATGTAGCATTTTCAAAGGTTCTCAGCAAAATCCCTTCCTAAGATAAAAAGCTACCATGCACTAAGACAAAAAGCCTTCTAGAAGATTAGTATTTGGATAAGAAGAGGCAGAAAACTAGGCAGAAATCAATACACTGTGATGGAAAGAATGTGGTTTCAGGTCTATTTTGCTGCTCCACATTTTCAGGAATTATGTGGAAAATGAACTGAATAATGAGTTCACAAATATTGCCAAGCTTACAGATGACACAGATGTACTCAAGAATCATCAAATCTAAAGCTGGCTGAATAGAGCTAGAAAAAGTTTTCACTAGAAAGAGTTACCAGGCAATTAATTGCCTGAAGATGAAAGCCATTATCCAGTAAGTGAAAAACTATGTATTTAGGGGGAAAAAAATTATTAAGCACAGACACAGAATCATAGAATTATTTCATCTGGAAGAGACCTTTAAGATCATTGAGTCCAGCCTTTGTCCCAGCCCTATCAACCACTTGACCATTTTCCTAAGAGCAACATCCACCCATCTCTTAAACATTTCCAGAAATGGTGACTCCAAACCAGAAAGGTGTGTCTGAATTTCTTATTACTTCTAAAAGACCTCAGAGTTATTTCTACTGTATTTGTGAAAACATGAGCTCAAAGCTCATAACCTGTATTTACTAAAATACTGAGTGGCCGAAGGGAGAGAGCGAAGGGTTCCTGGATCAGGGAAAGCGGAGGAGCAGCAAGGAGACCTGCCAAGAGCCAGCAGCTCGTGTGGGGATGTTGCTGCTGGGAGGCGGAGCAGAGGCAACCATGGGAGGTTTAAACAGCCCGCAGGGCGTGCAGAGAACAGGACATGGCAGGGTGGTTTACACAGGGAGGGCAGGCAGAGAGCGTAGGCAGAAGTGCTACCAGCTTGAGGAGAGAACACTGGTAGGCACCCAGCTCAAAGCCAGAGCTCTGGCCTCTGCATGCCCAGTAGGAACCCATACTGAGCCGCAAAGGGAGCATGCGGCCACCCAGGTGACTGGATGTGAGATGTGCCCTTCTGGCAATGGTGGAAATTGGAAACACTGTTGTGTGAGGTGTGCCCAGCTGGAGGAGCTCCATGAGGAGGTGAGTAGGCTGAGGAGTATTGGGGACTGTGAGTGGGAGACAGATTTTTGAGATCACACCCTATCCTCCCTACAGCAGGTCAATCAGGGGGATAACCCAGGGGATTCCCCCTCCTCTCAGCTGAATCCAGGGACTCAAGGAAGAGAGGGCAATGACAGCAGGTTGATTCTCAGCACAGCAGATAAGCGTCTCCTGTGACTGCTCCACCCTCCCAGGTGCCCCTACCTTTACAGAACAGGTATGTGGCCCTAAAAGCAGAGTGATCAGAATGAGGGACTTTCCCCAGCTGTTACCAACATTCAGGCAACCAATGTCAAAATAGCCTACAGAAACAAGACAAAAAGACTGGTCATTGTCATATCAGACTCCATTCTGAAAGGAACAGAAGGGCCACTACCCATTTCTAAGGGAAGTCTACTGCCTCCCTGGGGTGTGGGTTAAAGATGTGAGGAGAAAACACCCTACCTTGGTACAACCAATGGATTACTATCCATTGTTGATTTTCCAGGTGGGTAGTGATGAAGTGTCTACCACAAGTCAATTAAGGAAGATTTCAGGGCATTGGGATGCCTGGTTAGGGGAGCAGGAGCACGAGTAGTGTTCTCCTCTATCCCTTTGGTTATGGGCAGGGATGAGGAAAGCACCTGGAAGGTGAAACAGGTTAATTGCTGTCTCCAAGTTTTGTGTTACCAACAAAATTGTGGGGGTTTTGAGCAAAGAGCAGTTTACAAGGCACTGGGGCTACTTCAAAGGGACATGATTCATCTGTCACAAAGAGGGAAAAGACAACTGGGCAAGAGTTACTGAGGGAAAGAGGTAAAATCATAATTAATTTATAAGTAATAATTAAGTATTTATATATGTATTTTCTCAGCTATTTTTTTGTGCTATATTATTTAACAGAAGTTTTGGCTGAAGCAAAGAATAAGGCTTTGGGCCTTGTGTCTGCCTTTTTTAATCTCTTCCATTTGTATACATACATGCATTTGATTTGTTTGCTTGTAACGAGTTTATCTGCCTTTTCTTTCATATCTTTTTTCTTCAAAACCTTTGTTCAATTTTTCAGGAATGATAAAACATAACAGGTTGTGTGAATCAAAGGAAATATAAGAATTTAACAGTCCTTCAGGATGGAATTGTAGGAGGAATTTTATAGGACCACAACTACAAACTTTAGGGTGGAGATTTTTGTCTTTTATATGTATAGTAATTTAGCTCTTTGGGCGCAGGACCAGGACTGGAACTGGCCAAACTCACAAAACAATGAATTGAATGTTTCAGTCAAAACCTGTAATCCTGAAATCTCCTTTCCTCAGCCAGCCACTGCCTGACAAAGAGAGCAGCCCAGTCTCAACACTGCGGCAATTTCTCCTTTGAAGTTACCCAGGCCTTTAGATAGCAGTGATACTGCCTCTTAAAAGCAGATGTGAAGTTGATCCGGTGCCCAAATTCAAGCCCTATCTTTACCATCCATACAAGAGCAATACTAAGAAGAAGGTTTTGGCACAAAATAGCCTTGCTGACCCCACAGTGCTGTGCCTGGCTCAGCTACCTCCAAATGCCTCAGGTGCCCCTGGGAAGGTACCATCCTCTCAGAGCTCCCCACTTTGTGCCAGGAAATGAGCAGAAACTCTCCCCCTTGACTGCATGTGCTGTCAGTTGAAGTTCTGGTTGCCTGGGAAAGGGTATGAAGGTAGCTGTCTTGGCCCAAAGGACTTAGCAGGCTCCAGGATGCAGTGCAGTAGTGGCAGGGGCCGTGCCAGGAGTCCTCTGACACCAGCAAAAGAAAGAAACTCAACACATAGCTTATTTCTCAGCCAGGCACGATTCCCAGGCCAGGTTGTCCTCTGCAGAAATCCTGCCACGACCGTCAGGCCAAGATCCCTACAGCAGCCAAGTCTGCCGCTCACAATCTCCTTCAATGTGTGGCAGCCCACCTGTAAGAAATCTGCAGCAGCATCCATCATGGTCCAGGAAATCGGGAAGGAGTCTCTATCATCTTGGCTGGAAGACGTTCATGTTCCCAGCCAAAACAACAGCTTAAAGACTACCCTGGAGTGCTGTCTCTCCTCCTTTAACTCGTGCCAATATGTAAACATTTGCATCAGAGTGGGAACACAACACAGTGGTCTGACTTATAAGACATTCAACTGCAAGTATTGCAGTTGGGTCTCTTTTAAAAACCTGTTTCTATAGGCAATGGGCATTTAAACATGTCTAAACTCTGGAATCAGAAGTAGGTTTTTCACTTTCTCACACAGAGCTTCAGGCTCTTGCCCTGTAGCCTGGGCTGTACAGTGATTCTCTCCCTCCTGCTCCAGCCCTCCTCTTGCAGCCCTCTTCAGTCTCAAGGAAGAATCAAATGCTGTCACCTAGTTTTCAGATGGTGCTTTCAAAATTAGCCCACTTTATAGGAAAGGGAAATTAAAAAATATTGATATGTATCAAGAGAAAATCTCCACATGCCTGATTTCATATGTGGCCAATGGGAAGGATGCTTTGCTCCCCTCCTCAGCACTGAGAGAGGTGCCTCCAGGGCAGAATCCCTTCCTAAACCTTTCCCTCTCAACTCACTCTCAATAGCAATTTATGAGTTCAGAAAATCCAGGTACCTCACCAAGGGCCCTGAAGCCAGCTGGAGAGGCCACTGGCTATACTGGATCTGACTCAATTCCCTTCCACTCTTTAAACTCCTTTGTGACAGCTCCCTGAGTGATTTTGTACACTCTCAGAGCGCTGAGGTGAGTCCGGAGAACTTTCACTTCTTGGACAATCTGTTTTCCTGAGCACTCAGTGTCACAACTAGGGGAATTCCAAGCCTTGTCTTCAGTCAGTCTGGAAGAAATCTCTCTTCCAAATTAAACCCAGCCCCTGGTTTCTTTTAGTTATAGCATCTACTTCACTAATCAGAGACCGAGACTTAAGTGAAAAGATTAATCCTTATTACAAAGCATTAGGAAATACTTGGTTATTGATTTTTATCCTCCCCTAATTAGAAGAAAAATTAGTTAGAAAACCAGCATAGTTACTTCATCTAGAAAGGCAAGCATTGCTTCAGACCTGGAATTTACTCTTTCCTTACTGGACAGATACTTGTTCTAATGAGGAACAGGGGAACTAACACCTGCAGTATTCCTTCAGCTGTAACTTTGGGAACACTTGAAACTCTGCTGTTTCCGAATAGCTTTTAGCATATGCTTTTCCTCTCCAAATTCTAGGTTATTTTTTTAATATGAAAGAATACAATCAGTTTTAAACAACGTGGAATGGCAAGATGCTACTGTCTTCCAGACAACATGGCTACATGCATTGATTTGGATGCCATCTTGTGTTAAATGAGCTATCAAACAAGAAAAATATTGCAGAGGGAACTAGATTATGCATATTTAGCACTGCATATCTACTTTTTAGAGCTGCATGACCATTGCTTAACTGCTCAGAAATGTTCGCACTTTAAATTAATGAGCTGCATCTGTTTTCTCTTCCAAATGAAATGAACACTTAGATAAAGCACAAACATCAGATACTGTTTTTGACTTCGGTCCTTTAATATTTTGAAACATAAAATATCTTTTATATTTGTAATTAAACACTTTCACAGAAGGAAAGAAGGGTGGAATATAATTTGTTAGTGAAGAACACGATAACTTCACCCCAGCATAGAAGTTCATTAGTTTGACAAAATCATTATTAAACACTCCTTCCTATATGCAGCTCTTGGCAATATTCATTCCACTGTTTAGAAGGCCACAAATAAGAAAAGCACTTACACATGTCTAGCTTGAAGCCGACAAGTACTTCCAGGTCTAATAGCCTCAAGGAATTTACTCACCTACTTGCATATACACATGTGCTTTGCCACATGACCCAGTGGATGAGCAATAACAAAAATAAGGAAAGTAATTTCTGAGGGCTCATATATTTGACAGCTCAGTGACAGAAGACCTCATTCCAGCCTCTTGCACAAGTTGCACACTGACAAAGATTCAGGCATCTGCAAGCCAACCGTACACCACATACGTATAGACAGCTGTATGCAAGCGAGTTGAGCCTCAGGTGAGTCCTGGACTATATGGCTTTCTGAATCCAAACAGATGTGAAAGACCTCCCATATGACAGGCTGGTGCACTCTACATACACAAGAACTGCAAAACAAAACACTTGCAGAGAAGAGAGATTAAGTGACCCCACTTGTAATGCAGATGTGAAAGTAGATAAATCCTTCACCTGGAATTTCTCCCACAGTCTTAAGGCAAGTTACTCCAGAAAGACCCTGAGGAACTGGGAAAGCAAAGAAAATATCCCCCTGCTAGTCTATGTAAAAGGAAAACAAGAAGCTGAGGTTGTCCGAAATCAACGTGCCAAAGTGTTCAAGCATTTGCCTTCCTTTTGATGAACCAGCATAGCAAATGAGATTGCTGACCATCAGGGATATGCTGGAACACCTCCTGTAACCATAAAAAAATTCCCACTAGTACACTTGCTATAAAAATGAATTTCCATTTGTCAACACCCAGTGCCCAGGGCTCTCAGGGCACTTTAACAGATGAAAATTTGTTTAAACATTTGTTTTAAGCATTTAGACAGAGGAACATTCTGTTACGTATACATAAAGTTCTGCAGAATCCAAACATTTTTACTGGAAATAGTAATTTCACCTCTTCCAAACACAGTATTTCTTTACTTGGCATATGGGCACAACAGATGGAGTAAATATGAGAAATTGCTATAATGCTGAGAAAAGTTTCCTCTCCCGAGTTTGGAACTAGTGGTAAGATTTTCATGCTTGACTTCCTTGAAGTCAGTTGTAAGTGGTATCATTAAATGCATACATTGCACAATCTTGCAAGGTATAAATGCTCACATCATCTTCACTGATGTATAACAGAGCACCCTCCAGACATAATGCAAGTTTTCTCTTTACCAGGCATTTCAGTATTGGAATTAACTACTGAGCTTGACCTATAGAGATCTCTAACCTGAGATCTCCACTTGGTTGATCTATCAATCCCACAGTAATAACCTCTCTTTTTGAATAGCTCAATATAGTGATTTTTTAAGTTGAAGAATCAGAACACTAACCCTGTTATCTCTCAGATAGTCCATATTATATGAAAGGCATCTGCACTACCAGAAAGGACAGCCTTTTGGGACTTCTTTCCTACAGATTTGTTTAAAAGCAGTAAAATTAAGTACAGAATTGCATGGAAAATGTTTTTAGCTTCACAGAAATGTAGTATAATTAAATTGTTTCATTTTCAAGTGGAAGTTAAGAATTTACAAATTGAAAGCACCAGTCTTGCCTACCTCAGACTCATCAGTACTCTAGGAACTGCAGGAAGTGACATAGAGAAGCAAAGACCTTGCACCAATTGAATATCATCATCAGTTTCAACAACTCACATGAGAATTCAGTTCCCACACAGCTGGGAGCTGCTGGCTTGCTTGCTTATAGACAGGGGAACAATACCATTCTTCATTCAACTGATGAAGACTTTCCCATTCAGCTTCCATTTTGACAAGAGATCTTATTTAAACAAAGTAAAGCCTTTTTATTCATAAACATTTGACTGCTTCTGCTCAAGATTTTCCTTTGGTACAACTCTGTTAAATATTAGTAGAAAGACTTCTACTCATATAAAACAAAATGTACAAGTTCTGGAGAAAAACAGTAGAAGCATTTGTATACATAACCAGAGGACTTACTCAAAGAGCTACAAGGAATTAGTAGAAGCATGACACATGCTCCTGGGTTTGTTCCAAGATTTGTGGATCCATAAGCAGTGTTCACAAGAATTTACTTGAGGAGCTGGCAGTTGCCATAGGCTCTTCTGCCTAACAGAGGCAAAGCTATTGTCATCATACACTTATTTTCCATTGCAGTTCACCTGTGGTCAGATTATACCCATCTGCTTGTACAGTAGTACTGTTCTTTGATGTATTTCTTTTTCCCCCCTACTGTTCTCCTCCCTATTTATAGAAGACAACTACAGCTCATGAATGGTCTGTTTTGTTATACTAGATAGGCAAGCCCAAGTCTTTACATTTGAAGACATAAAGAGACTGTTGAGCGTGTTATATATCGCAGACTTTTAAATCGCACCTAGTTATAACTCTAGCCAACTCTAATTCATTTAATAAAGGAAACAGCCTCAGCTGCAAAGCAGTATAGGAAGGGATACACAGTAAGGGGTTTGAGCTGTATTTGCAGTATGCACAATGTTAGAAATCAAGTTCAAATAGCCAAGAAGTTTATTCCTGAGAGTAACTATTTTTACTACCAGATTCTTCCAGCTGTGGTAACAGCTGCAAAGTAGAAAAGATCAGTTCTCCCAGAAAGGTGAAGATTTCCCTTGTCAATATCTTTGAGCTCCTTCCCACCACACAGCTACAGCTCCCCTACAAGAATGGATATGTGAGTCCTTCTGCTGGCAGATCTGTTTGGCATCTGACACCTCTTCCAAGCAGTCCTCTCCCTTGCACACAACTCAGCAACCAGAGGAGTCACGGGGAGAACAATCATGTAGCAGTAACGGTATATGCACATAGCTCTCAATAGCAAGCTTATAGCCTATGCATGTTCCAGTAACTCATTTTATGCCTCAAGGCCCAAGGAAATACTTGGCTTTTGCATCTCCTGTTTACAGGAGCATTGCAAGCACAGCAGGAGAGACTGAAGTAGAAGGAAGACATGGATAAAGACACACAGAACCAGCACAGTGTGACAGAGCTTAAAGAAAGCAAAAAATGTAATTAAAACATTAAAAAAAAAAAAGAAAATGAAAGTGAGATTACAAAATAGAGATAGAGGAGAAAAAAACTCAAACAAATAAAATAGCTATCACAGGAAAGAAATGAAAGAAAATATTGTAGGGAGACTGTGAATGGACAAGCTACACATGTGTGCCAAAGTAGACAGGCCATGGGTGTGACCTGGGGGAGAAGATGAGAAGGAAAGAGAGAGAAAGCCAAGAAAAAAAATCACAAAACTGGTATGAATTACACTTTGCAGATCACCGTTACAGGTACCATCTGTCCCTTAAATGATAAAATACAAAAACAATCCCAAGCTAAAATGCAAACTCTACCTCCATTTTCTTAGACTTTACATTGTAATAGTTTTAACTGACTAAAATTTCTCATTTCAGTAAAATTTGCCTCTCTCATTTTAACATTGTCCCTACTGCCTTCTCTGGTTAAAAGGAAATAGTTAATCTCTGAAAGGGATCATCTAGGTAGCAGTTCTTTTATCACAGGAATGCGGCTTCTCTAATCATATTCTTCTGCCACATGTAACTAGGAGAGGAGACAAGAAGCTTTTGGTTCCGTTTTTCTCCAGTTGATTCTGGTCAGCAGGACATATCTTTCTACACCACGTATTTTACTCCAGGCTAAATGGCTGCACAGCATGCCCACAGATACAAAGCGTATACAGTTCCAGCTACATATGCTCGTAGATAAATACCCATACGAAGTCCACAGGCAGAAAGGTAGTCCACATTTGTTAGCTTTTATCCATTCTTTCAACTGGTCTATAAGGTCAACTAGTTTGCCAACAACTTGGGTGACAACTAACTCTTCCACAAAGAGAGGCAAATCTGCCATAAACCAACTATGCATCAAACTTCTCCACACATTGGCTTGTCATAGAGTCATTTCTTGTCGTGGAAAACTTTTAACATCCCTCAGTGGTTAGTCCTGACGCCTATTTTCCAGTTTACTGCTTTCTACCTTTTTCCATTACAGCTGGCAACTTAGTTCACTGTGTTACGTTCAGGAGCGGCACCCCTCAGCCTGCTGGTAATTCATCTCTCATGTTTCTTACCACGCATAGGCTTGGCAAGGGCTACAGCTTGTGACATATGGGAGCTGGAGTCTCCTTCCTGGGAGTCACCAGAATGTTCACAGACATTGTTACACTCCCATATTAAACATAGCTCCCAGTTATTTCTTGTCAGATGGTCACCAAATATATGTTTTTAAATATTGAAATACTGTATATATTAAAAATAGCTTACTCACTCTTCATCCAGCTTTTAATAAACGATGTTACAGTGGTCAGGGCTATGCTATCAACTTCTCAACCAGCAAGTGGTTCACTAGTGAGTTACTATCAAAGTACTCTTCCAAGGTTTCTCCAAGCTTTTGCCAGTAGACACATAGTGCAAAGGCATCCTTCAGGCAATGATGTAATTTTGAGAAAATATATTACCTACTTCTATGTTGAACTTTATAAAATTTACCTTCTCACAGAAGACTCTGCCTGAGTTTACCCACCAAACAAGTGAGTTTTCTCACTTACTGTCTACTACATCTACCTGTTAAAGGAGCATTAATGGTAACTTTTAACAGCTATTTACTTTTGACAGTTGGTACTTTGTGGGTACCGCGAGTAGCTGCCTGTGTATCAGCTCAGAGGTTTATATGCCCGTTGGTATATGGCAGGCACCTCCAACAAACCTAGCTTGCACAAAATCTCTCAATCATAATTTAGCAGTGACCTGTTTATAGTGAATTCTATAAACGAATACTGAACCCTGTGTTTCTGTTAGCTCAAACTGTTCTGTTAGAACAAACTGCCCTTGAGAAAGCTGCTGGCTGCTGGATTTCTGGCTGTAACAGACATTCTAGTGCAGGGGCAAAAAAGAAAGTGTATGGGGAATGTTATGAATGCCAGTTCAGCCCCTTCCTCATGAAGGCAAACTAACTCAGTTCCCTGGTGCAAGATGGCTTTGTATATTCAGTACAAGATTTATGAGACCACAATGCAGAAAGCCAGATTCTTTTTCCCCAGTTCTAGGTTTGGGCTTGTTTTGGTTTTGTTATTTTTTTCCAAGTAGCGTTGTAAAAGGACTTACTGTGCATGTAAAAAAAATCTTTAAACTTTCATAACACAAACATTGTGAAGTGCTAGCATTTGCTTGCCAATTTCCAGAGCAGGACTTAGATAGTATCAGGGTGGGACAGTTGTTAAGATCTCTTGAACTCTCAGCCAGGACTTTGGTTCTACTGCCAGAGATTCCTGTCAATTCTGTCAGCACTGACAGATTCACCTCAAGCTTTCACCTCTGGGAGGTCTGTCACTTCATATGAAGGAGGGTGTCCAGCCCATGGTGTATTTTTTCATAATTTTTTTTGAGGAGGACAAGGAGAAGCCCAAATCATTCAAAACATATTATATTAGAATGAAGGAAATGACCTTTTCCTTCTCCTTCATTTGCTATCCAGGCTACTGTACTGATTAAGGCGGGGGGGAGGTTCAAGCTTCAAGCGCTCTCTCATCTGCACTAAAGGTAGCATTCACTCCCAGATCTACGAGAGCTTCACATACCTTGAAGAATCATGCCCCAGTTAGAAAAGAGCTTTTTTCCTCCCCTTCATCTTTCAGATAGCATTATATTATTAACAGTTCAAGACAGTCCTTTATTTGAAAAAGTTTCTAGGCACCATTTTTTGCATGACATTTAATAGGTGATTTCAATGTGTTACAGAGATACAATGATTTTTTTTCATGCTTTAAAAAAGGAAAAACTCAAAACAACCAATGGAACAATCTCTGGAGTTTACAAGGTTCCAAGACAGGAAAGATAATTTTTGCAGGCAATATGGACATACAATGCTGTAACAGCAGCATGGGTAATTCTTTTGATGAATTCTCACCTACCTTTTCCTAAAGTGGAAGAATAAGATGTACTTTTATCAACAGGAAGAGGAAGGTTCTCAAAAAGTGTCAGAAAATCATTACAGAGCACTTAAACAGTTCTTTAAGCCTACGGCAGACAACCAAGGAGCCTCCAACCCGCCAATATACCTTCTGGAGAACTAGCTGAGTGGCCAGATACCACTCTGGAAAAACACCTTCTAATGCTTGCATCTCTTGCCAAGGAAGGAAAGAACAACACAGAATAATACAATGTACTGGAACATCACCAGAGCGATTTTTCTGTTACAAAAATCACTTTGTGCAAATAAATACTGGGAGGAGGAAGATGCTTGTAAAGAAAAACTCAGGAATAACACGGTTAACGATTTCCTCATTGTAAAAATGGACTTTGATTCTCCAGGATACATACTTGATATCCTCTATAAAAAAAAAAATCTTGCTTCAATCAACAGAATAACATAACCCACAAATACTTTTTTTATATTAATGCAAGTTTTAAAGATCTGAACAGCATCCCAGAAGGCAGCAGTTCTTAAATGGTTTACGGTCTCTGCTGAATATGGACCAATAAGATGAATTTTGATTTATCATCTATGTTTTCTCCCTACAGGAGAATATTATAGTTTCTTTTCATGGTGTGTGAGCTATGACAGATCATGACAGTGTTAACTGTCAGGAGAGTCAGTAAGTCAGGGTTTTCTGAGAAATGAGATTATCTAGGTATGACTGATTCTCAGCTCCTCTAAGAGGCCAGCCAACCTTGAAATAAACTGGCTACACCTGAAGCTGACAATGGCACCTTGGCTCTGAAGCAGTAGCAGGACTATGATAGTTCAGTTCTTACAAGAAGAGTTGATATTATCCGTTCACTTTTTCCTTTTTAAGGAAGAGTATAATGTCTTTCAGTTAAATAATTGAAGAACTGAGAACAATACATACGTGTGTGTATATATATACACAGACACTCCTCATATATACATACTCACCAAATAACCCTGCACACGTGGAAGCCATCTGTGACATTGTGTCTTCTACTAAATTATACATATGTATACATAGACACATCACTGCATATGTACATACTACAAGCTTCCTGAAGAAGACCATGTTTCTCAGAGGTGTGAATTGCTGTATTCCATATACCACTATGTGTTAATTAAGAAATTCAGTTCCCATAGTAACAGTTTGTAATTCTGCATCTTACGAACATACCTCAGTATCTAAGAGACAATAGCAATCAATGACCATAGTCAAGTGGAAAATTTTAAATCTATTTCACACACAGAGAGCTATGATGAGTTGAAGCCATACCAAAAATTAGTGAATTGTAGTTCCTCTACTGACACCAACAGGCACTAGACCAAATAAGCAGTATATTTTTTAACTGACACAGCAAGATGCTAGTGAAAAAAAACTCCAGGAATTCTTTTTGCATCTTACCCTCTGCATGAAAATTACCCCAAGATGAAGTTTTAAAGACTACCATCAGGAGAGTAAGTAATGTCAGTTAAGAGTCTCTCATAACTGTTTCGAGACATGATTTGGTAGTTATATGGTGACGTGTATGTCACTGAGACCTTTTTTTCATTCATAGCTTCTGATTGCAGATCAGAACACCTGCATGAACCTCATATAGTTTCCATGAATAGTAATTAAGAGTCTTTCTCCTGTCAATCATTAATTTATATGTTAATATTCAAGTTCATACTATTTGTTTAACTTCTTACTGTAGAATTAGTTGAAGATTGGGGAAAAACATTTATATTCTCAGTTATAGGACCCAATCAAGATATGATCTTGAATACACCTACATTTACTACAGAATCCCACAGTATCATATCAAGCCAGAAAATTAAATGTTTATGAAATCAGATAAATTCTGTCTTGGTAAAATCTCAGGAGCAATAATCTAAATCACAGATTCTTAGGCTATAATGTATGCATTTCAATGAGAAGCAAGACACTTGCCAGTAGTTTCTGGCTATTTAATCAGATAGAACTAGGTTTTCCAAGTGTTTCTCTTCAGTTAAATAAGCTACACTGTTATTAGCTTTCAGAGACACAAGACACCTGCACAGGTTAGATGGCTAGCATTTCCCCTGGAAAATTCCAGCTTGTCAAAACCAAATCCTTTTTGTAGAAATGTGGCAGGCTCAAAGACTCGAATTCAGAGCAAAATACCAAAGATACAGCAGTACTGAAGTTCAAAGCATCCAAACAGCTCATTAGTTAAGACAATAAAACTGATTCGGCTTCAGGTCTCCTCCTTGCGCAGATCAAGGGTTTGAAGTTTGTTTTACATTCTGTGAAGCCTCTTAATGATTTAGTTTTCTAAGTCAGTCTTTCTTACTATGTTATTATAGAAAGGGAAAGAGCTCCAACATGAGATTTTGCTTTAAAGCTCTCAGAAAGACATGCACTAGCTGAGATTGTACACTTTGAGCAGCACTGTTCAGAAATACACATACTCTTTGAGCAGCACTATACAGAAATAAACATGCTAGGCTAGACTGAGCTACCTTAGGCACCAGGAGAGGAAAATTAGAGGGGAAAAAAATCCCAAACCAGATGAGAGATGTTCCTTAGCTTCCCAAGATAAGAACCAGACCAAACACCTCAAATGAATGTATATTAGTGCTCAGTCCTGCATGGACAACCCAGTGTATGGTTGTCCCGAGGGCTGCAGCTCCTCTCCACCTCCTGTGTGGGTCTCTGTGGCCCACAGACAGTCCAGCACAGCCTGCGCCATGGCCGCCTCCTCACACAGTCTCCTGCCTGTGTGGGCGCACTCTCCCCCTCTGTCATAGGGTACTCCTGGAGCTGCTGGTGGCTCTCAGTCCATGGGTCAACAGGGACAGCTGCACTCTCGCCACAGGTTGCAAAGGGGTCTCTGCTCCAGCACTTCTCCTTCCTTCCTGCTTCACTAAATGTGGAGTCCACATGATCACCCTCACCTTGTCCTCTATCTTCTATCTCCTCCTACGCCCCACAGCTTTCCCTTCTTAAACAGCGATGGCAGAGGCACCAGACTGGCCCACTCGGGCCAGAGGTGGGTCCAACTCAGAAGTGAGGGGAAGTTTAGGAGACTGTTTATGGGGGCAATGCTGCAGCTCTTTCCCCATTACCAAGCACAAGTAGCTCCACACAAACCCATCACGTGGAGCTGTGCCCAGTCAGAAAATTTTGTATCATAGGAATAACTGAAACCGGGTGGGACAACTCACATGTCTGGAAGATCACAATCACCTAGGCCATTTCATAAAGACAGGCAGGGAAGAAGAGTAGGAGTAGTCATGCTTTACGTCAAGGAGAACCCTGAATGTATAAAGTCAGCCATGGCAATTGCAGAAGCCTTACTGAACGCCTCTGAGTCAAGATCAGAGGAGTAATCTCCAAAGGGAATCTTACAGTAGACATCTGCTGCTGACCTCTAAACCCAAGACAATAAAACCAACAAAGAAGCATTTGGGTCATTTAGGCAAGCTTCAGGTCAACAGAACCTGGTTCTCATGGTTGACTTCAACTGACATTTGTTGGAAGAACATTACAAAAGCTCATATGTCATCCATCAAGTTCCTGAAATGCATGGAGGACTGCTTCCTCATACAAATGTTAGATGACCCAACCAGGAATGACATACTGTTGGACTTGCTATACAGTAATCAAGAAAATTTGCTTTGTAGCATCTCAGTAATAGTTTTGGCTGCAGTGATCACAATATTGTGGAGTCTGTGATCCCTTTGAGCATGCTGAAGATTACTATTAGGAAAAAGTTTTTATATGAGCAATCTTCAGTTTGCTCAGAGCTCAGTTTGGAGGGATCCTGTGGGTAGTTTCAATGAAAGATAAAGAAAGTAGCAAGTGATGGGAGTTTTTCTAGAATGCTCTCCTCGAAGTACAAAACCAATTCATCCCCTTTAAAGATAAGGGAAGTATGTGGAGCAAGAGATCTCCTTGGCTTAACTGCGAGCTTCTCAGTCTGCTCAAAACCAAAAGAGATGGAAAAGAGGATGAATATTCATTGAGAACTACAAGAGCACTGCCAGGGTGTGCAGAGATGCAGTTAGAAAAGCAAAAGCTCAGCTCAAATTGAAACTGGCCCCAGATGTCAGAAACTACAAGAAAGGGTTCTTCAGCTATGTATACAACAAGCAGAAACAGAAGGAAAATTTGTTAAACCGGAGAGGTGAACTAGTCACCATCAACACTGAAAAGGCAGAGATCCTCAAAACTTTCTTCACCTCAGTCTTTACCAGAACTGTTAGGCCCCAGGAACAAAAATGTAGGTTGATGCAGAGACCCATTGTCAGTGAAAGAGGAGTTGGTACTATTCCAGGAGTCTGACACTATGCACCCAAGGGTGACAGCGTTGCGAGGCTACTCTCCATCATCTTTGAGAAGTTGTGGACCGGGAGAAGGCTAATGCCAGCACCATCTCTGAGGAGGGCTTAAAGATGGCTCCAAGAAATTATAGGCCCATCAGTCTTACTTGAGTCCCTGGGAAAGTTATGGAACAAATCCTCCTGAGGGTGGATAAATGAAGCATATGATTGGGAAAAGCCAGCACAGATGCACCACGGGCAAATGATACTGCAGTTCTGGGTCAGCAGCAGCCCCTAGGCAGAGTGCAGCTGCTGCTTCTGCACTCCCTGCCCTGCAGGCAGCTGGAGCCCAGGGAAAAAGGTGCTGCTTCCTAGGACAGTGGAAATGGAAGGATACCAGAGAAAAAACAGCACAGCTGTAAGGTGGATCTATCTGTCCGTGTATTAGAAGCATCACTTTTTACCTGTGAGACAGGACATAGGTGACTCTTGCAATCACTCACCAAAGTGCTACCAGTTCTTTATAAAATTTTATTTTACCTTGAATGTCAAGCATATTACTAATCTCTGATAGGAGGACAATAGGAAAAACAACACATTAGAAAAAGCCACTTATAAAGCATTGGTTAAGTTCAATACAAGACTCTGTATTAATTTAAGAAATGAATTTTAAACCCTCAATGGAACTGTGCCTTTGCTCTTTATGTAAAAGCAAGCAATACATCTCAAAGCATACAATGAAAAGCAAAGCATACAATGAAAAGTACACATAGCTTGCTTAAAATGAAAAAGGAAACAGCATAACAAACATTGCAGCTAGTCAGCCAGCAGCAAAACCTTTCTCATTGTAAACCTACTTCTTCAACTTGGCAACTGCAGTCCTTGGGGAGAAATGGCAAAAGGTATATAACTTAATACTTAATTACACAGAACATAATTTTTGTTTTTCTCAAATCACAGCTACAAGCCAGCTATATCAGTTCTTTGTCCTCTTTGTTCTTCTTTTAACACTATTTTCATGTAAGTTGAATCACCCACATGGAACCTTTTAACTTTTTGTAGCTGACTACTATCTTTAGTAAAACCTTGGCCCTTCTTGAACCAGTACTTCGACCTTTGCATTTGCCCTTGGTTTTAAGCAAAGAGTTTCATAGAAAAATGGGTGATATTGCTTCCATAGTAAGCCCAGGTATGTGTCTTATTTTATAAAAATCTGATAAATGCTTTTGCTCACAGAACACTTAAAAGCTATGACATACAAAATGTACACAGCCAATGAGAGTCACACACATATGAAGTCAAAGTCAGCCATATACTTTCAAAATCAAATACTTTATATGTCAGCTGCATGTGAAAAATTTCACAGTAATTTATACCTGACCAATAATTTAAGGCCTAATCCTGCTCCCAGTGGCATCTCCAGCAATTTCGCAAAGGACTTCAGTGGTAACAGGAGTACGACAGGTCACTTAAATACTAAGCGTCAAATGCTATAGTTAATTTTATTCCTATTAAAACTGCTGATGTCTTTAAAAAAGACTTGAGATTCAACTGATGGAAGTTATTAAAAAAAAAAAGTGTTTGGAGTTTTTTTTCCTAAAGGTGTGGATAACCTTTGGGATCATTATCTGTAACGTTTATAATGCCAGAGGTACTTTTGTTCCTGATCATGGGATTATAGCTGGTCACCCTCCTGAGGCTTGAAAGACCATAAAAGACAAGCACCATACCTAGTCCTCTAAGTTGTTGTATCACAAATCAATAATTTGGTCCCTTTCTAAATGGATCTCTCCCCACAATTACACTAAAACATAGTGAAGGGTCACAAATTCCAGGGGGTCCAACCGGTCCCGGCATTCCCGGGCTGCCTCGATCTCCATCCTTGCCAGGCTGCCCACGCTCTCCAGGCCGTCCATCCTTACTCATACCTGGCGGACCTTCAGGGCCTTGACAACACACATGCAATAAACAAAGAAATTACAGAGTATTTTTATTAAAACGAAAACAAGAGCAAGTACAGACCCATATTCCCCCCCCCCCCCCCCAAAACACCCTTTGGTGAAGTATGCAGATGATGAAAACTTTGCTTTTTGAAAAAGACACTCCTTGTCACAAACTGTTTATGTGTTTCTATAAACAACACGATGGCTTACTATTAAAAACATGATACCTTTTGACTTACTTCTTGAGTAAGTCTTGAGTGCTCTTACTTCTATTTGTTTCTCTGGCTTTGTATCTATCTCTAGTATTTCTTACAAATGTTCCAACTTCATGTTTTGCATGAATACACTGCTGTTAGGAAGAACATTTTCATTCACTAAGCAATGCTTACAAGTCACATGATTATATTATGGCTCAGTTTCAAGGTAACAGCTGACTTCAAGATATATCTATCAAGAAACTGCAGTCTCATGTACCAATTCCTACAAGATTTGTCTTATATTAAATAATATACTATATGACAAGAGGAGGAGACTGAGGGGGGATCTCTTTAATAAAAAGTACATAAATGGTGGATGTCAGGAGGTTGGGATATCCCTTTTTTCTATGGTATCTAGCAATAGGAAAAGGGGTAATGGGACAAAGCTGGAACACAGAAAGTTCCATTTAAACATAGGAAAAAACTATTTTACTGTGAGCATGAGAGCACCTTGTCACAGGCTGCCCAGGGAGGGTGTGGAGTCTCTTTCTTTGGAGGTCTTCAAAACCTGCCTGGATACCTTCCTGTGCGACCTGATCTAGGTGGACCTGCTTTGGCAGGGAGGTTGGATCTCTGAAGATCCCTTCAAACCCTACCATTCTATGATTGGTAGGCATGCCAATGCCTATGAAAAGGCATTCAAGAGACAGGCATTATCCATACAACATGTACGGCAATTAAGATGTCTAAGAACTGCCTAAGTTTTTCCAAATTCTATCAACATTTTTTTGTAAACCATAGGTTTTTGGAAATTATTAGCATGCACTGAATCCGCACAGCTGAACCATCCCTCACCTGGAGGTCCTGGGGGGCCTTGGATCCCAGGAACCCCAATTCCTTGATTGCCTTTTGCACCATTTTTCCCTGGCAATCCTGTGAAAACGGAAACATATTTGTATCTATGTATAGTAAGAATATTTTAAGCCAGAAGTCAACATTTAATAATACTTAATGAATAAAAAACCTAATAGCTCAGAAGCACTTAATAGGATGTAAAATAAGCATTTTCTTGTAATATGCACAGTGTAACTGGGTTCTAAATTATTTCTACTGAACTAAGAGCCAATGTAGCACCTGTTAAGCAGACAGACACTATGAACTGAGGGAACAGATGATGGGCAGTAAAAAAAATTGTTGTCATTGCCTTCTCATTGGCAAAATTTTTATGAAGTTGTCTGAAAGAAGTGTAATGTATTCATCACAGTCCCTGGGGAATAATAGCTCTGGAATACTACAGACAAATCATCATTATATCCAAAATGAACTTGATGTGCTAGATCATCATTGATAAGCCACAAAACAAGCAAGCATTTGCCAATCATTTGCCATTGGCATATCTCTAGTTAGTTGTATTTCACACAGCTTTCCTGATTATTTTGATACTATAGGTAACACAGGCACTGCTGAGCCCAGTTACCAAATTACGGACTTCACTGAGTCTCTTGGTCTAGTTCCAGACTACATATTCATACTTAAAGTCTGCAACTACATCACAGAAATCAGCTGGAATGCTCTGACAGATGAGTTACCTGAAAGCGTAAACCCTCACCCACCTAAAAAGAAACCAGAATGTTTAAGTAAAGCATAAAGAAAGAAGTAAAGATCCTTATGAGAATAAAAGAACAAAAGGAGAAAAACCTATGAAATCCGAGGGACTATAAAATTGTCACATGTCAAAAATCAGCCTACAGGTTGGCGGTTACTAGTAGTCAGTGAATAAACACTGTTCTTCAAAATAGTAGAAACAAAGAAGTTTGGAAGAAACCAGAAAACATGGAATGGAAATACACTGAAATCCATGTCAGAGTATATTTGATCAAAAAAAAAAACCAAAACACATTAACAAGAGACTAAGAACTCTCTAAAAAGATCAGAGTTTGGCTATGTTAGAATGAAACTCAGCTATCTCACTGCATTCTTGTATCTTCTCTTCCAACACACGCTCTTTGAAAGCAGTGAAAAAAATTCACTTTGGTCCATGCTGTCATTACACTTTGTGACTGCTACAAGCCCAGTGATTTCCTTGCTCCACCTTGCACTAATTGCATTCAAAAGTGCAAGCAGAAAACAAAGCCATAATGCCTATTAACACTGTGATGCATGCATGCAGTACCTCTTGTCCCACGAGCCCCTGGGCGACCTGGGATGCCTGTCAGCCCTGGAATGCCATCATTTCCTGGTAAACCAGGAAACCCTCTGGGGCCTTCAGGGCCCCTGGGACCTGGTGGTCCTGGAAGTCCCGGGGAAGCACTTTGGCCTTGACAGTGGTTACAGTTTTGTAGTCTTCCACTCTGGAGGATGGCAGGCAACTGGGCTGCAAGAATTCAAACAAAAAATTGCTTAGAGTGTTGTAACAATAAAATATAAAAATGTTGCTATCTAGCTACTAACACAAAACCAGTTTCCTCTCTTTAGAGACTACAATACCTTTAGGAAACAAGATAGTAAAGTTCGGAACCTATGGTGTGGAAATCCACACCTGTGGGAAAACAAGTGATAAACCAACAGTATCATTCCTGCTTTCAAGAAAGCATCTTTATTCTTATCAGGAAACCTCTTTAGCTCTTTCAACAAGGAAAAAACAGTACAGAGATTTTCAAACTTACTTCTCAGCACATCCAAACACACCTGTCGAATAAACTCTTCAGAAAATTCTCGTGCCTGAATTGAACAGAGAACAGTCAATAAAACAGTGTGCATTTGTTTGGGGTTTTGAAGATATTAAAAATTGAAAGTTTGAAGTCTTAAACATACAGGTTTTCCATCTGATCCAGGTAGTCCCGGAGGTCCTCTATCTCCTGGTTGACCCCTGAGACCAGGAGGTCCAACCAAACCCTGGATACCAGATTCTCCTTTTTGCCCATTGATTCCTCGAATGCCCGGATCTCCTTTGTCACCTTTCTGAAATGAAAAGCAACAAAAAGCCAATCGTATCTTCACAGACCATTTGGAAGCTAGGTGGCAGACATATTCTAGGAAAATCATCCTTGATGATCTTCATAAAATGAATATAAGTTGTCACTGAAAATTAATTTGGTACCGATGAGATCTATTTTACAAAATTTTATTGAAGTCTTCAGATTCTTTAGTTTCAGATACCGCTATTTACCAAATATAAGGAGAAATTAATTAGCATGATACCTTTTTTAAACTTGAAGGACTCATCTTACTTGTTAATATAAAACAAAATTGTCTTCCTTATCAACATATGGATGGAAAGGCCTTATTCATTTTTTTTCATGAGAATTAGATAATGTTTTATGGCACATTAAAAGCTTTAGAAGGCTGGAAAAATTAGAAATTAAATCCTGGCATAACTCAAGTTCTTTGCAAACTTTACTATAATAATCACAACTTTACCCTATGTCTGTGGTGCATAATTCAAAGGGAAAAAAAAGTTTGATTTCAGTTAGGTTTTTTTTTGTTTTTTTCTGACTTCACTTACTCTCCATATGAGATAACAACTGTAGTCCATGTGCCTCACTAGAAAATAATCCTAGAAAATAATTTGATTTATCTTCATCAAAGCAATGGCTCTTCTATGTATGGAATTACCTACTGCAGCAGTTCATGTGGAATTCTTTCTGTGCTGTAGCCAACAAAACATCAGTACAATGTAATTTGGTACATGCCCAAGATTGAAGTTAGTTTATTATGCTCCCTGATTAATTTTTCCCTTCCATTTTTGCACAGCTTCTGCATAACGTTATCAGTTGCTTCAAAATTTTCTTTCACCCTGACCAACTATTTTAGATGGAATTATGGAAACAAGGCAGCAGGATTACTGTATTTGACAAAACTTATTGGAGCAAATAGTACAAGTTTAAGTAGCACTCAGGCATACAATCTTCACAGACTGGCACTGAATTTTAAATTATGGTGTTTCTATTACTTTGCACCATTCCATGTAATACTCAGTTTTATGCAGAGAGCTATCAACTAAAATATGCAGATACTTTTTCCTCTTAAAAAAAAAACAGAGAAAGAAGATAAAACATGACACATGTAAGTCAAGTGCCTAAGAGTACTGCTGGAAAGATAATCCATCAGTAAGATGCCATACAAGAACTGAACAGCAGTCCATACCCTCAATCCACCACAAAAGTTAGTTATGCAGTAATTCACAACTGACTTTTTCCAAGGTTGTAATTGTATTTTACTCTCTTGATACTGTTAGTTGAATGTCGTAGTCATAGAGAATTTACACTCTCGATTACACCATGTAGATTTGTTCTATTATATAATTACAAACGCATTTTTTAAAATTTCACAGGGTCAGCAAAACTCAGAGATAAACATACGGAGGCTACGCGGCTGTCTGTGGCTATACCAGAAGCTATATGCGCTGGGACCTGATAATTGTGCTGTTCTTGTAGCTAGAATTTTTTTTGTTTTAATTGCTTTTACAGAGATAGACTACATTTTCGTAAAAGATATCTGACTTGTAAGTTGATTTATTTGGATTAAACGCTAAAGGGGTTAAGAAGCATTAAGAACTAGTAAAATATTGCAACAATGGCATCTATTGTAGAAAAATATTACAGGCAAGAAGCCAGTATAAAAAGATCAGGACAAAATGTTGGAAGCATCAACACAATTGCCTGCAGAACTTGCCAAAAAGCAAATGAAACTGCTGAGGGAACATTTTCTGCAGTGTATCTTGTATCTTAAAATGCTCAGCCACATCTCATGTGTGGCTTTGTTTGTTGACTCTTGCTATTGGCAAAGAAATTTTTTTAAAAAAGGAAAAGAGCTCAATGAGTGATGAGAATTACAGACTGCATAAACTTTTTGTTGAGAGGAAAGAGTCTAACAAAAGGCAGCATACTTAAAAAAAAACAGAAAATAAACTAATTTGATAGGCCTGATAGGTAAACACAACCACATGCTTATAATGATTTTTAAGAAGAAATCTATTGATACCTTGGGTTACAATATTTAAAGAGGCTAGTTCATTAGTATACAAGGAATCTTTTACTATTTTTGGCAAAACATCTATAAGCCAAACTGTAATTCTGAACAAAAGCAGCATGCAGGGCAATTTATATCTTTAAATGCAAAAATACTATTTAATTATCAAAATGGTGCTACCAATGAATATGTCCCATTAATGACATGCAACAACGCTTTAATGAAAAAGGGTTGAACAAAAAAATATCTAAAGAAAGCTATAGGAGAATTATATTAATAGGACAGTGCATACCTCGATTTGTATAAATACTGGAATAAATGAATAACTATCATCAGAGTTAGTCTTTTAAATATCAATTTTTTAACAATATGCACAACAGAGAGTAAAAGATCTGGCCATAAATATATCTACCATAGCCAAACACAAAGGAAAAAAAACCAAACAACAGGCTTCTAAAAATATCCTGGAGAGCAACAAACACAGATCCTGACAGACCAGGAGCAGTCCAAGCAGGCTTCCCCTTATGGCCCTTGAGTTTCAGGCCGAGTTGAATTACTTCTGTACAAACTTAGTAGAAGAGGAAAAGATTCTGGCTTGCATTTTTTGAGGGAGTCTCAAAAACCGAATTGTCTGAAAATAAAAGTTTCACTGTATTCCTTTTCATTAGCTTTGAAGTAAAGGCAGACAAAGAAATCTCACTGGTGAAGGTTAAAATACACAACATAAATAGTTCAGTGATGGGAGTTATTGTCACAGACTTTTAGGGAAGCTGAAAGTTTCAACAAAAGTTTATCAACACGGTTCAAAAAGAATCAGGCAAATTTAAGACTGACATTAAATGCAATGGTCATGATCTCTAGCTTAAATGCCCCCAATTTGTGAACTGCAAAAACGTGCAGAAGTGTACAAGAATCTTCTTTGTGTATTCTATTCCTTATTTTTATGTCCTCCCTATTGGCTGCTGCTGAATAATATGAATAATTATGATCAAGTATTCTGTATTCTTATATTAATCCACTGATATTTTTCAATTCATTTAGAATCTCTGACTTTTTTTTTAAATTATTGGCTTTCTTCAAACAGCTGCTTCTCAATTTTTTGTTCCAACAGGGTTTTTAAACTTCTCTTGAAGTACACACTTAGCTTTAATAACTTCAAAAAATCTTCCATTTCATGAAATACATATTTCACTATGTCTCTTTTTAACTAATACTTCTTTCACTTCTCTCATGTTCCTCAATTAATTTCTCTTCTGTTGCTTATAGAGTTGTAAGTATAGAAATAAGATGGTAAACACGCATTTTACAGATTGCATAATTTTCAGAAACAAATGGAATAATTTTGTAATACTGTATTTGTCATTAAAAATACTTACCTCTCCTCGATCTCCGCTCAATCCTTCTACTCCCTTTAGGAATTATTATGAAAAAAAAGAAAAAAAGAAGTTGAGCCAAACTACTTGGAATTAAAAAAGTATTTTGTTTTCAATATTTAATCTAAATATCAATTTTTAAAGATTCTGTGATTGCTATTTGTATGAAAAGAACGAAACAGCATATAAGGATGAAAAATGTGTGTCAGGGTGAGTTAAAACTTTAGTAGTACCTTTAATATCATACATCAAGAGATTAAGTTGGGAATATATCACACACATAATATAAACAAATAGACATAATATAAAGACAGCAGAAATAAAATTTGGTGTTGTAGCAAAAGAAAAGTGACTCTACCTGTTTAATAATGGCTCACTAGAAAAAAATCAAGTTCACAGTCTATGAAATACAAACTCAGTTTGTAAGTCAGATTTTGCAATGTTGGCAAATGGTTTTGGTGTCATTTCTGCCACATGGCTCAATGGTGTTACTGATCATTAAGTTCTGTGGCAAGATGGTAGCTAAATGTAGGTTTATTCACTTTTCTGATATACTCTTATGGACAAGGGAACCTGTACTGTATCTTCAAGAAGTCTTGGAGACTTGAGAAACCTTGGAATGACCTAGCACTGTCTACCAGAAGTATTTGTGTGATTGATTTTTTGGTCACTGACCAAACTAGATAAGCATGGGAAACAATTTTAGACCTAGTCTATACTGTTTTTTCAGCTTTCTCAAACAGAAAAAGAAAAAAAGCAAGCAACAGTAACCTGATTGCATCATTCTAGCTGAAACAAAAAAATTGTTTTCTTTCACTATCACTTTGTTTTACCTTATTATTAAAAAATAAACATCTGAAAAATGTATCTTTCATTTGCAAAAAGTTAGAAAACAGAAGTTCCATTTGTAAATGTTAGAGTAGGACATTACATTTAGTTAAAATCAACGATCAGTTTTTCAGTTTAGACTTCTTCATTTCAAAAATATCTGCTGAGCTTTACCACCAGTCTCCTGTCAACCTACATACCCCTGAGAGGAAGTAATCTTAAGAAAACTAAACTAACACGCAATCTAGATCTCCTACTCATGCTCCGCTGGAATCAGCTCCTTCTGGCTAGACACAGGCAGCTGTATCGATGTTGTAATTCTGAAAAAAGCAACTGTGACTTCCTTCCAAGGCTAGTTTTAGATATGTACTTCTAAAAAATACTTCTCTGTTTAGACACGACACAGATTATGTAGTTAACAAGTATTTATAAATACTAACAGTTATTTTCTGTGCCATACAACATGGCCAACTATGACACAATCAGAACACACTGGCCCAGATTTAAAGAGAAACGACTGGATCTCACTGATTTGCAGCTGAAACAGGAAACATCTGTAATTTATGAGCACAGAGATGTCAATAATGACTCCCAGTATGGTCTAGGAGGTAATGAACTACATGAAAGTGTGTCATGGTAGATACAAAATCTTAATACCTCAAGCATCACTCCTATAACCTTTACACAAAAGCCACTTAGAGCTTTTTATAGACTGGTACCTGCATTTTTTATGATTTATAATTGTTTCATTACAATTTTCTGTAATCAAGGAGTTTATAAAATAATCCAGAAAAATGCCTTTCTGGTCTGCTTTTCAAGACATAATCCCAGAACCACAGAAATATGTAGGCTGGAAGGAACCTGCATGGGTTGAACTTCCTTTTCAGAACAGATCCAGCCAGAGCAGGCTGCTCAATGCCCTATCCAGACAGGTTTTGCCACATTTTCTGCGAGCAGCCTGCTCCAGTGTTTAACCACCCTCAAAGCCAAATGCTTTTCCCATTTCTGCATTCCAACTCATGTCCATTTCCTCTCATCCTTCCACTGCGCACACCTGAGAAAAAAGTAGTTCTGTCTTCTCTATAGGTGAAGTTGTTTAAATGGTAATTTATATAATTATGTAATGTATAAATAAATATATTTCAATGGATGCAAAGAACTGTCAGTTTTGATGGAAGTAATCTTAAGAAACAAAACCAAATCATGGCTCTCGTGAATGAGGGACAGTCTTAACAGTACCTGTAAGCCTGGATTTCCTTGTCTTCCTTTTTCTCCTTTTTGTCCCTTCAGAAAAGAAGTATATTTTCTTAAAGCATGTATTTATCTGGGATACATAATTAAACCATCAACAATTGGAAAATACAAGGAGGTAAACCTCATCCTAAACCAGGCCAAATCAATCTGAAAACTTACTCTTCAGGAAGAGTTCAGTGCAGAAAATGTGCTCAATACAGAGAAACCAAGTCATCATCTGAGTAGTGACACTGTACTCTTCCTTGAAGTTATTTCCCATGACTTTTAGATATTAAGGAGGAAAATCCCACTTGTTATAATATAGTAGGTACGCAGAGGCCAGGTGGTGTTACTTTGACTGTGAGCATTTATGTGATTCCCCTAAGGTTTGGGGTAGGCAGGGCTAGAATCCATCCTGAGACAGTGCTGGGTCATGTTCCAGCCCTTTGGGGCAGCAGCACAACCCATAACCCCAAGCCCACACCATTGTTAGGACCACACAGATCTGCCGCAAATGCCAATAGCCTGCTTAGCCTCAGAAACACAGCTGGAATTTCATACTGGGCATTCTGGGCAGTTTTCCTTGAAGAACAGTTAATGTTCAATCAATTACTGCTGTTCTTCAAGTAAACCTTCTGCAAGGCTTAATCTTAAAAAAAAGCCCCTGAATTAACAGCTAAAATCTGTATTAATAGTATTGTCAGGTGATTTCATTAGAAACAAAGCTGATATACCTGGACACCACTTTCACCTTGGTTTCCTTTTTCCCCCTGTAAAATATTAGAAGTTTCCATTGTAACATGATTCATCTTAAAGACATGTGTTTTAACACAGTAAATACAAGAGAAGCATCTAACAGCTCTTATTTGTACTGCATTAAAACAAATCACGCACACGTACACAAACACTGCGAAAAGTACAGAAAGTTATATTGTGAAAGGAATCTGTCGTAAAAAGAACTAGCAAAAAGAAAAGTGGATGTTCATATACAAAGTTAAGATTAAAAAATACATCATGAGGTGGCAAATCCAGCAGGATTTTATCCATTCAGTGTGTGGGAGTGGAGAAGATGTAGCTTTCTGTAATGCTTACTATAAACCTGTTGAAGGCAGAAGTTATACATAACACATCAAAGGGAAAAAAAAAAGCAGAAAAAAAGTTATTTAAATTTAATCAAAACTGTGTAAGGACTGAGTTCCACATCCACCCATTCTTTTTTACTTTCATTGAATTTTTTTCAGTAAATAAACAGCAGTGGGGTGATTGTGGTGCAGATGGTACTTAAAAGGCAGGTATTGAGGTATATCAAGTTGTTTGAATCCCATCTAGTTGACACAGTAGTGAAACAGGCAGCTCTTGAAAACTGTTCACACCAATTAACTACAGAGGTAGTAAATATGTACATCCAGAATGTACCTATCCATCTTCACTGACTGACAAGGAAATTTAAAGTTATGAGAGATGGCTCCTGCTTTAACTTTGACCTCCTAAACCAGTGTGACTTTGTCTAAATAGAAGTGAATCAAAACACTGTGCCAAGAACATAGCATCTCATGAAACAAAAGACAGACCTGTGGGGGGTGTGCAAAATTGCATTTAATAAATAAAAGAATTATGATGGAATTTTTTGGATCTGTTTTGCCAGCTTTCTTCTAAAAGCCAAATATACGTGTGTGTGGCTGTTTTTTGAAAAACAGAATGTTTAGTTAAATGCTAAACAGTAATAAAGAGGAGATTTTGCCCTTGGAATATAAGAAGACATTTATGCTAGCTGTATTTGGTTGCATTGTACTTGAATATAAAATAATTGTTTGGCTTCAAGTTTTAAAATAACTTACAGCTGAAGGGTTTCACTTTTCCTGTCAGATGCTCAATACTGCACTTTTTTTCCAGAATAATTCACGAGTCGGTCTGACTTGCTTCTTCATATAAAATGAATAATGACTTTTGCAAAAGCTTATTCAGTTTAAAATGCTGAGAAGTTCCATAAATTTTAACAATATCTCCATCAGTATTACTGTTTCAGTGCACATAACTTACACAATCCTTAGACAGGGACATGATTTAGTGGTGGGCTTGTCAGTGTTAGGTTAGTGGTTTAAACAGATTATCCTAAAGGTCTTTTCCAAGTGAAATGATTCTATGATTCTATATTGAAATGGAATATATGGTGATAATGAAAGTAATTAATCTATTTTTATGACATACTCAAGTCCCTCTTCCATTGGCCATTTTGAAAGACTTACGCCTTAAGATTTAATCTTCATCCTCATGTGCACTGGAAATCACTGTTTTGAAACTAGTCAGAAGACACAGGATTATAGAATGGTCAGAGTTGGAAGGCACCTCTAGAGAACATCTAGTCCAATCCCTTGCTAAAGCAGGTCCACCTAGATCAGGTCATTCAGGAATGCAGCCAGGAGGGATTGGAAAACTTCCAGAGAAGGAGATTCTAAAACTTCCCTGGGCAGCTTGTGCCAGGGCTCTCTCACCATCCTGGGAAAGAAATTTTCCTCGTGTTAAAGTGGAACTTTCTGTGTTTCAGGTTGTGCCTGTTATCCCCTGTCTCGTCACTGGGCACTACAGAAAAGACTTGCTCCATCTTCTCGGCATCAGCCATTTAGGTATTGAAGTGTTGATAAGGTCTCCCCTCAGCCTGCTCTTCTCCAGGCTAAACAGCCCCAAGTTTCACAGCCTTTCCTGGATGATGTTCCAGTCCCCTGATCATCTTGGTAGCTCTTCGCTGGACTCTCTCCAGCCCAGAACAATACTCCAGAAGTGGCCTCACCAGGGCAGAGAGGAAGGATAACCTCTCATGACATGCTGGCCACACTCTTCTTAGTGTACCTCAGGATGCCATTAGCCTTCTTGGCCATGAGGGCACATTGCTGGCTCATGTTTAAGACTAATTTTTCTACATTTCATCATGGAAAACAGAACTGTTTCCATTATCTCACTTAGTTGAAATAACCATCAGTTGTTTATTAACACAGGCATCCATGCTTCAGGCAACCCATGGCATCCCTTTAAGTGCCTACTGAAACTTGAAATATTCAGCATACCTAAGACATCCAGACATCCATACATGACTTGCATATATGACACTGGACATACAGCAAACCTGTGCCCTTTGGGAGCATTAGCTGAGTCTACTGCAATACTACTGCAGGAGATTTGATTTCTTGTGTGACCTACTCTAGGTGGCCCGGTTCTGGCAGGAGAGTTGGACTGGATGTTCTTTCAAGGTCCTTTCCAAGCCTTAAGATTCTGTGATTTTCATAAAACTTTAAATGTAACACCACCCTTCCAACTTACTGCTTCTGTAATCTTCGAGTTTTCTATCCATAGTCTGTTTCTGCAATGTATTTATATGAAGGGCTTCATCCTTCAAAAGCTGATCCTCTACATTGCTGAATATCTAATGGAGGAATCTTTGCCTAGTTGAGACTTTTGTGTTCCCCAGAAAACATTGCTATATTTCCAATACAAGTGTCAGATACATTACCTAAAGATATTTATTCAATTTAATTATTCAAACACAATTAAAAAAATATGTAATGTAGTAATTTTAATTAAAAGTAATATTAAATTTTGGATGATAGACAATACAGCCATATTTTTAGCCTCAACAACTTGTTGCTTGAATAAATACCTAATTTGAATAGTTGCAGGTAAAGCTTGTTAGTTATAGTAAACTATATCCTAATGAAGTCTGTTATATGACATCAGATCATCTATATTGCTCCAAAGAAACAGTACAACATTAAAATAAGTATGCCAACTAAGAAATTCCCTGTAAACAAAACTATTGTATCACGTTTTCCTGTAAAAATATAATACAATAATGTAAGCAATAGCAGTACTCACTGTTTCATTAAAGCAATGAAACATTTAATTTTCAAGATGCACATATTACTGCTTTAGAAGTGACCAGAATAAAAAAATATTCATTAAAATCTAGATTAAAAATATAATGTATACAAATCAGAACTTTGGTTACAATTAGAATTAATTGATAGACTAATGGAACTCATTTGCCTTCAATCACTTTTGAACCATGAGAGCTGACAGCTTTTCAACCCTGAAATTCTCCTCAAATCATGCTATCGAAGGTTACAGTGAATAATTTTTCCCAACTTTTTCAAATAAATGTGTACTGTTTCCTCCACATAAATTTGCCAAATAGCTGCCCAGAGCGGTTGTGGAGTCTCCTTCCTTGGAGGTCTTCAAGACATGTTCCTATGCGACCTGATCTAGATGAACCTGCAGGGGGGTTGGACTAGATGATCTCTAAAGGTCCCTTCCAACTCTACCATTCTATGATTCTGTATGTAAAGTACAAATTCTTGTTCCTTCTCTGTTTCTTGCTTAAGTTACATAGAAGATAGATGCCATCCTGAAAAAAACATTATCTAGAAAACACAATCCTGTTAAGCTCTTTCTAGTTAGCCACAGGGTTCCAAGAGTAGATATTTTCAATTACTTCCATTTTTCAGGTTCTTAAATCCTATCCTATAGACAAAGCATAGCTGGCTCCTCCTCAAAAAACTCCCTTCACACTCTAGTTAGAGCTCTGTGAGTTACAGTAAGATAAAAATAAGTCTATTTTAAAACATGAAATATTCTAGGGGCTTTCCAGCTTCCAGTCAAATACAAAAATTCTGACTTATTGGCTGAGATAAAATTGCGAGTTTCAACCACACAGGAGATTTTCTGTAGAATGAGGTAATCTTATAGAATAAAATGTCCAGGAAAGCATTTAATGTAATGTTACTTACAGCTTTAAGTTATGCAAAAAGCTGTGTGCTTGAATTTCAAAATATAACAAAGAACAATAATGCCTATAATCTTTTCAATCTGAGACTTCTTGAAGACAGGTGACTGTCAGAAAATCCTATATACATATACTTGAAAAATAAGGGTGGCTATCCAGGTAAGTCAAACATCAATATGAAATTTTACAATGTGTTCACAAAGTAGTCCTTCAGGAAGGAAGAATTTCAGCACAACCACATCTACAGCAGTGTTTGATAGATAAAAGGCCACACCAAGAGGTCACAAGATCCTTGAAGGCATAATCTTTATGAGAATTCAGTATGCAAGAAGAATACACATAAGTTTGTCTGAAAACAAAGAAATAATTGTCAATCTATACAGTAGAAGTAGGATCCATCTAACCTAATGTTTGCCATCTAAAATGTCAACACTTAATGTAGCTAATTGTCTATGCTTCAGCTACAATCAAAGACTGGCATAGAGATGCGAATTAATGACTCCCCAAGAAGCACCAACTCTCTCAGCTAAATGTGAAGAGAACCTGGACATCTTGGTTAGATCAGATAACTCTTAACAGTTAAGGCTAACTGAGCTGAATCTGTCCCAGTTGCCTAGCGTTAATTATTCCTATTCTTGTGAAAGCTTCACAAAAGATTTTGCACAATAGACTTTATAGATACAGCACTTGCTATAAGATTTAAGTAAGTATAGAATTATGGATCACTTCATTCTGTACTATAACTCATAATGGAATTTTCATTAATATCTATGTAGTAATCATTTATCATAGAATCATCATAGAATCATTTTGGTTAGGAAAGACCTTTAAAGATCATAAAGTCCAACCACTAACCTCACACTGCCAAGTCCACCACTCATCCATGTCCCTCAACACTGCATCTACACGTCTTTTAAATATCTCTAGGGATGGTGACTCCACCACCTTCCTGGGCAGCTTGTGCCAGTATTTAACAACTGTCTCAATGAAAACCTTTTTCATAATCTCCAATCTAAACCTCCCCTGGCACAACTTGAGGCCATTTCCTCTTGTCCCATAACTTGTTACTTGAGAGAAGAGACTGTCTCCCACCTCATTACAACTTGCTTTCAGGCAGAGAGTGATTACGTTAACGGTTTCTCCATCTTGGCCATTCTCTCCTCCTTGTGAAAAATTACTGGATTTCTAAAGAAGGCTTTCCAAAATATATCAACTATTCTCTAACAAATATTTACTTGAAAAAAAAAATCCTTTAATAATGATCACTTGCAAGAAAAGCTCTTTCAAGAGAAGACATAGTTAATGTAAAACTGGAAAAAATACTTACCTTTATACCCTGGGTACCAGGAATGCCTGGGTAGCCTGGTTCACCCGGAGTACCTGGTACTCCTAGTTCTCCCTGAGTAATAAAAGAGCTCTGTGTCAGGGATGTGCTATGTGTAAAAATCTATATTGCATGTTTTCTCAAGGTTACACGATATGCTTTGGCTATGATATTTTGAAATTTTAAAACTGAGGATGATTGAAATGTCTGGAGAATTTGTGAAGGGATGTTGAATAGAGAGAAGCAACAAAAGGGACTCCTAATGCCTAACCTCAGTTTTCCAGTATCTATATTTTTTAACCATCTTTTAATACCAGTGATGTTAATTTTTCAAAATTGCAGAAAGAAAACTATCTAAAGTAATGGCAATGTTTGCAGGTCATGTACATCGAACAGCTGACTTACATTGCCTAAAATCTAGCATAAAATCAAATTAATTCTGATGCAATCTTATGATAACTGTTTCATTTTGAAACAAACTCACCTGTAACTAATCATGGAAGATCAATAGATCATGGAAAAGTAAAACAGCCCTTTCTTTAATTAGATTTTTTTTCAGATTCATATTTACCTTGGCTCCTGATGATCCTGGTTTCCCCTGTATTCCAGGTTCGCCTTTATCACCCTATACAACAATATAAGAGTGTGGCTGATACATCTGTGTATTTTTGTCACATGTGGTATGACAAGAAAACATACACAGACACTGTTGGGAAATTGACTTTTAAAAATAGGCACAAGTAGTGACTCAAAGACTAAAGTTCTGTTCCCTCACAGGAAATCTAAGAGTCATCTTTCTCTCAGGAAAGATGAGATATTGATGACAAAATGTGACCTGCCAGCTGCAGCTCACCTGACCTTTTCCCACCTAATTTCCCTTGTCAGGTCACACCACATTTCTTTGTACCGACTTCAAATTTCCACAATCTCATTTAATAAAATTCAGAGAAACCTTGGACCTGTCTAAGACAAAATATTTATTTGTCTTTTGGTTTTTATTGTAGGCTATGGAATTTGGCATATATTCAGCATGAGGATTTTCTTAAGAACCTAAGAATTATTGACTACTTCATGACGCTCTTCTGTAAGAATAAGCTTATATAAGAACGACTGTGCAAGAAACTTCTTATATTCTGATTGGAGGATAAATACACAAAACAAAAGCATTTTTCACAAATTAAAATAAAAATAATTTACTTTTAGCCAGTTCAGAGGTATACCATCTTCTTGACCATAGCAAACATTGACCATTTTTAAAAAACATTACCTTCAGCATGCAATTTTAAACAATACATGGGCATTTTTTGGATGTAAAATAAAGTGTGGGTGGAAATGGGGCTAAATGTAAACACAAAGTATGGGAAATAGATTCTACATTGCTAAATATTCTTTAGGACATACAATTCAGTACTTTACTGTCCAAAACTCATCTTGGATTAAATGAAAAGTTTACACTAATGGATTTGGAGTTATAGTATCTATTGCAGTTTCTGAGAATATGGGTCAAATTAATTCTTAATGTAGCTTCAGTGCAATCAATAAAGCTACATCTGAAAGAAATTTGGCTCCTTCGGTGGAAAAAGCAGCACGTTAACATTATTTAACACAATTAAAATATAAATAAATGTAAGATGGGCATGAAGTTCTGATGTATACTGAGAACTATCTGGCTCCCAGCACTGAAGAACATTTTCCATTGCTGAGAAGCTGAAACAAAGTCTCATGACCATTTCTGCAATGGTTCCAAAGTGGTATGACAAGCACCATTTACTGAGCTATATTAAGCTCTCCTGAGACTGTACTATCATATATGGTAATGCAAGGGAAATCACACAGCTACTCACCAATATTCAATATACCAAAAAATTATCTGCAAAATACTGGCATGTCATCATCTACAAAGCAGTGATTTATCAAAGGCAAAAGCAAATTAATAGAAACACTTACCTTAGGCCCAGGAGCTCCAGGTAGACCAAATGAACCTTCTGGTCCCATCAAACCCTATTTATTTGTGAAAAAAAAGCAGACACATTTCTGTACTAGGCTAGAGAAATGATGGCTTGAGTTTAGTGTCTTATTAGTACTAGCATTGCTTCTCTGTAGTGAAATAAACAGGACAGGAAATACAGCACAGAGGATTATTTAGACCTTCTATGGCCTACAGAAATGCTAATGTGCAATGGAAAAAAACATGCATGAAAAAAGCACAGCCCTGTCATGAAATACTCCTGAGATAAAAAGTTCTGCAACTCAAAACCCAGTCTGTGTGTTAACATATCTTAAATATGTCCTCAGCTATAACTTAAAAGTGACATGAGAGATTCTTAGTTTCCATTTAGGGGTCTCAAAACCAGTAAACCTGTGTGTAGCATTTCATAATGATCTTCCTTTTGTTCTGACTGTGTGTCCTTCAAAGGCTGCCATGCCTTGACTATTTTTCAAAACTTTTTCATAAGCAATTAATTTTGGGATTTCACCTTCTCATCTTCTGCAGAATCTTCATGATTGAACTATTCATTCAAGAGCCCTACAGTTTCTGCCATTTCAGATCATGATACCTAGGCATTTGTACACAGCCAGAACGTTTCCAAACAGTCCTTTATCTCATGGAAATGTGTTGATACAGGCATGTTCATTCCGCATATAAAACGAGATAAAGGGTGTTAAGCCATCAAAGAGCTAGCTTTCTTAATTTCTTTTTAAAGCCACCCTCAAGTGATCTTACATCAGATTAGAAACCTTTTTTAAGAATCCTACTTTCCAGGAAGGAATTCCCATTTATAATATTTTCCACATCTGGTATTAATATCTCTTTCTCACCACTTCATTTCACTTCTCTTTGACTCTAGAACTGCATGCATCAATAAAAGCAATATATTATTATTGGTTTATTGGGACGTGCATATATACTCTGAAATTTGACTACCTATAAGAGTGTACTTAAGACGTAACACAAAATAAAAGCATAACAATGCAAGAAGTCAAACAATTAAATAAGGGCTGGAAACCTAACTCATCAGAGATTAAGTTTTATCATCCTACTTGATAGTATTTTCAAAAACTATTGTTCTTATTGTTCCTAAATCTTTGCTTTTATATTGACTAAAATTGACTAAGCTTGTATTTAGTACTAAAAGTTAGGAACTATTCCATTCCATGACACTATCTCAGACCTTCTTTAAAAGTTAGATGTGTTCAAAAATAAATGTAGGTTTATTTATTACACAGATTATTACTCAGTCTTGCCAAAAAAAAAAACCTGACAAATTTTCTTTGTTAAAACTAAACAGATGACTGTTTTTGCAAATACAAGAGAAAAGTCAAAATATTTGGAAGAAGAAGTAATTCTCTGTGGCTAGGGATTTCAGCATTTCATCAATTTTCTGGAATTTCACCTGAGTTTTACTGTTAACTGAGGCAACACAGATTATCTCAGGTTTCTTTCCTGCTGTGTTCTGAGAAAGTACTGATCATCGAAACTTTCCATCAATAAACATAGCAACTTGCTCTTTAGGCTATAATTACAGGCCTATGAATACAAATAATTGGTATCAATCACAAGTCTAAAACTTGGGTAACTTTGCTGCTAATTTTCCATAGTCTCAGACTTTGCCCATTGCACATGAAAATCTTTCTATTAAACTTCAATTTCTCATAAACAATTAATAATATCATATAAAAAAGAATTCTAAACACTTTCCTGAACTTTGAAGATTAGATCTGAGTGTTTTATACAGAAAATAAATCATTTAATCCAAGATGATACAGTTAATCCAGCAAAATCTATTATTTGGTAAATAACGGTTTACAACACTCTATGCCTTTTTTTTTATAATTCCCAAATAGAAATTATCAATTTCTCTCCAGTTGGAGTGAAGTTTCTGAGGTCTGCTTCCACTCATAACCTAAGAGACAGTGTATTCCCATTAATCATTTGCTTATGGCTTATATTCAGTGCCAGCTTTGTTACAGCAAGCATAAGAAAATACAAATTTGGTTTTGGAACCTAAGTCTTGATTCTATTAAGACTGTCTTTATTCACATGCACATCATGCCTGCTTCTTCACTTTTTATTATTCACATGGCAAAATAAATTTGTGTTAATTTTCCTTTCACTGTATGGCTAAATTCAATCTGGCTGTTTTAAATCAAATTACATGTTATCTATTGACCTCCTCACTTCCAAAATACAGCTTTCTCCCTTGTGTCCTTTTCTGCATTCTTTGAAAACTACCTTTCTTTTCCAAAAATGAGCATGAAATTACTGTTTTCTTCTCCTCATTATTTCTGTTCTGCACTCATTACTAGCACATTAATTGATAAAGAAAAGCAAGTGTAAGTTTTGAGAGGGATAGTGGGAAGGCATGAGAAAGATGACCGAGGGATTCCTGGCTCCTTTCATATTGCCACCACAGTGTTTCAGTCGTGTAATGTGCTGAAAGCCTTAACTGCATGCTAGATCACTTCTATTTTATGCCCACACCAGTCCTTGAATTACAGAAGTGGTAAATGTTTATCACAAATGTCACTCATTCATTTTATCTTCTACAAAGTAGAAATACTATACGTAAAGAATTGCTTTTATTTTTTTCTAATCAGATGCATGTATATATCCACATTGACTTGCAAACATACAATAGAGAAGGCAAATCAGAAAATACATTCAGTATAACTAAAGTTCAGGCATACATCTGCAGGAAAGAGAGAAATAATTCCCAGTTGTGCTGGGAAGACATGCTTTCATTACTAGGCCATATTTAACATATTTCATTTAAAAAATTACAGGAAGGTGACTACATGAAATCAGTACACTGCAAGAAGAAAACTTTCAGATGAAATTTAGGAAAAAACTTGAGAACATAATCTGAAATCCATAGTATGTAAAATGAAAAGAGAAGAGCATGCCCTGAATAAAAATAAAGAACAATTCAAGGACACAAAATGTAGCATTAATCCCTCATCTTCTATAGCTGACACTATGTATGTGGCAGACAAATTAATAAATTACTGGTGTTGGCAATGTAATAGGGATAGTTATTATTGAAGAGAACTTGTTACTGAAGAATTTTCCCAAGGTATTAATAGACCTTCCACAAACTTTCCATCTGTTTTTTCTGGAACAAACATACTCAGTGTGACTAATACAAGGAAAATACCACTATCTTTTCTGGTTTAAATTCCCTAATGCCATATAACATATTAAAATATTCCCTGCATCAATTTTATCAGGTGACAAAAGATACATTAGGCGAGTTGACGGGAAACATGAATAAATTATTTTCAAGTGTATCAAGAACCAGATGTTATTTATCTCAATAAAATTTGCAGAAAACATGGAAGGTGAGATACTTGAATAAATATGTACACTTTGGAATCCCACAAGGCTTTATTATACATAGCTGATGATACAGCCTTCCGTCTAGCATTTTGTTCAACTTTGCTCAGAAAGAACTAGAGAAAAAGTTTCCAGTAAGAGGCAATAAAAATAATAGAGGCACAGGTGAGAGACAAAACATGCATGTATTAAGCAGGAGTAGGGATATTTGAATTTTCAGTTGAGAAAATGTTTCATCCAAATTTGAACTAAACAACTGCCATAACTAGTTATCACGGAAATATATTCTTTCCATGGAAGATCTTTGTGTGGCTGAAAAAGTCCTTTAAGTTCATGAAAAAAAGAACCAGCATACTCCAAAAGGATAGCTGTAATGTAGTGGTCATGCCTGTGGTAGAGTCAGAAAAGGAAGAGCTGCTGGTAGATGCAGCAGGAATATTGTGCAGAAAATTCTGGATCTGTTGGGTGACAAAATGCAGAATTTGTGAAATCCAAAACTAGTTTCAATGTTTCTCTCCAACCAGGACTGCATTTGTTTGCATTGCTCATATATTTTACTAAGCAACTGTCAGCATGGACAAAGAAGTTAACTCTTTGATATATTTATAGATATTCATATGCTTATATGTAATCCCTGTTATCTGTAAAGCAGAGTCTATCTCTTAATCCCAGCATTATTCAGAGCTCTCTTGTCTGTCAGTGATTATCTACAGAGATACAAGAGAAAGCACAAACCACATCAATAGTTTGTCTGAATTTTCTTTGATGAAATACAATAGGAAGGAAGGAAGGAAGGAAGGAAGGAAGGAAGGAAGGAAGGGAGGAAGGAAGGGAGGAAGGAAGGGAGGAAGGGAGGGAGGAAGGGAGGAAGGAAGGAAGGAAGGAAGGAAGGAAGGAAGGAAGGAAGGAAGGAAGGAAGGAAGGAAGGAAGGAAGGACAGATGAGGTCTGTGGACCATAAAACTTGAAAACGTTTATGTACAGTTTAACAATCTCCACAGCTTCTTCAAGTGGTAATCCACATAACCATTTGGATTCCCCATGAGTAAGCAGTATTCAGCACAATCCAATCATGCTAAAGGTATGAGTCTCCCTTTGTGGAATCAATGACCTCAGCATCACTTTGACAAATGTATAATCAAAAGCAAAAGACTACTCCAAAAATGGTGAGATTTACTTGTTGTGGAATATAGATACATTAGTGTACAGACACAGAGCAAGCCTTGACTTACAGGATATATGATCATTCCTCCCTCTGAAGGTCTGAACAACCTGACTGATTACAAATGAAATATAATGCCTGATTTAAGTGTAATTCAGATACAAGAGAATTAATTGCTTTGACATTAACTTCTGTAAACTACGTTAGTCTCTTATTTATCAAAGCAATGCTAACAAATTTATATGAATCTGATACCTCTTTCTAGTTCAGATATTAGAAAATCAGAATCACAGAGTTGGACTTGGTGATTATTTTTCTTTAAATCCATTTTTCCAAGCTAAAGAAATTAAGCAGTATCCATGTAAGCATATTTATCCCAGTAATAACACTACAGAAATGCTGGAATTCATAGAATCATAGAATGGTAGGGGTTGGAAGGGACCTTTAGAGATCATCTAGTCCAAACCCCCTGCAGAAGCAGGTTCACCTAGAATTTCCTAATTAAATACTTTCACTGAAACACTTTCTTTGCTTCCTGAGAAATTGAAGTTTCTTCTATTGGGACTGGGCATGTAGAAGCCCACTATGTGCACAACATATACTGAGTCTCAAGATAAGGAAACAAGGCAAGAAAAAAGCAAGTGATCTTCTTCCCCTTGTTTTCACACATTGAATATTTGCATATGCCATTCAGCTTCACATCAAGAAATGTTACTTAATTTTTTCCCCAACAAGCGTTACTAATTCTGGAGCCTGACTACAACTGCATAAAGTCTCGTGATATAACCACAGAATCATTTTGGTTGGAAAAGACCTTTAAGATCATCAAGTCCAACCACTAACCTAATACTATCACATGGATATTTAGACTAAGAAGAAACAATAGATTTCTTAGAATATTTAAACTGTTTAGCCATTTATTGCTCTGTTATCCATAGAGATAACAGCACTCATCTTAATGCTGTACGTAATTCTCTGCAGTATTACTCCACTCTAGTAGCAGTAGTCATATTGTTTTGCTTGAGGTCAAATATAAGGTGAAACATAGGTTCTTTAACTACATAAAAAGTCACATTATTATTGTAAAAGCTTATTTATGATGCTAAGCCATGTGTATGCCAGAAAAGTCAGAAGTATTTTAGTCAGCAAAGAAGATTAAACATATCAGCAAAGATAAAATATCTCAAGCACATAATAAAAACTGGAAAAAGACATGTTCACAGTGAGGACGACTGACAATGAAATCACATAAACATTCAACAGAAGAGATAATTATTTTTTCAAGCAACCTATGTTCAACCAATTATGAAATTCCTAATAATTAATGAAAGATCTTTAATTACTTTTAAGCAGCTGTCTCAATTGCCTTTAAATTTCCACTTTTTATACGTCTGCATCTACTTGCACCAAGTCTCAGGAAATTATTTTACTACTGTTAGTTCTAAAGGATTATAAAGAACATGGGAATCACCCTACTCAGTAATAAAGATGTGGTAAGCCCAACTGTCCACAAAGAATGAATTCTTTTCTATTTCCTGTATACCAAATTAAAAATCTCTCGTTAGGCAATTGGGGAATTCAGCGATCTCAAGCTTTTCTCAGTCTTTGTCAAATGAGCACTATTACAAAAGCACCCTGAAATGCATCTTCAGAAATCCATTGCACAGTATGACAATATTTAAATCAGTCTTAACTTTCATAACAAATTTACTTGAGTACTTTTGAAGTTAATTCAAAGTTAACTAATTCAGAGAGTAAATTCAGCTTACTGTGTTTGGTGTATTTGTTTATCAAATGTCTAGCCAGGAAATTACCAATTTGAAAAGAGAAGTAGATCTATAATATTTTAGGAGGAGTTCAGAGATTAGACTTAGTTTGTTCATATCTGCCAACCTGACAATGCTAGGTTGTTACTGGGTTTGCCATTGCTTGTTTCTTCATTAAAAGTAGAGAATGATAGCATCAGAATTATCTGTTCATAATTATACCATTTTGCAAACTTACAGTATCCCCTGGTGACCCTTTTGCTCCTGGTTGACCAGGTGGTCCAATTTCACCCTGTGTTTTTTACATAAAGAGAAGAATTCTGTGATTAATGATTAAAGTTACCAATTTTTTGAAATATTTTTAAATTATCAGATTTATTTAGTTAGGGTTATTTCTCAAACTACTATGAAATTATTCATTCCTTCTGGAATGGCTGAAATAAAACCTAATGAGAGATTTTCAAACATGCCACAAAGTATTTGCAGCATGTCTCTGTTAATTTGCAGCATGATTTGATCCCCACTATGAAAACTGAGCAAAACTGAACACTTACTTTGGAATGAGTATATATATGCACAAGTTTTAAGTGTGTTTTGAACTATTAATAATACCTTTTGTCCTTTTGCTCCTTGATTTCCAGGGATTCCAGGAATTCCCTGAGAGGGAAAAAGAAAACCTTTTAAATACATGGAATAGCTTGTCCAGAAAAAAATAACATATAACCCCCCTTCACATCCTCATCAGTTTAACATTTGTCATATGATGCAGATTCAAAATATGATCAGGAAATAGAAAGTGAAAAAAAACAAACAACACATAAAGTGAAAGAGCTTCTGCTGGAAACACGTCAACGATTTTGTCTGAGGATACAGTGAAATATGCATGTTTGGTTGTTTCCTGATGCTTTTGGGCCAGGAGATCATGCCTGCCAATGGGCAGACTCACATGCTCCAAGTTGCACAGCAAGGGCTGCAGTCCTCTACTAAAAACCCCGACTGACACAGGGAAAGGAACCACTTTACAATATTCACAAGATTTCCCCGCATAAGATAGAAGAAAAGTCCTGGTCAGTAGGACTGCGACAAATCCTGTTTTCCATCTAAAATACAGTGATTGTAGGAGAACACAAGAGATGGCTATAATTATCTTTGATATTTGCTAGCTTCTACTTACACAAATATTTGAAGATCTCTATCATTTCTTCAGCATCATTGCTCATTTAGCTCTACAGTATACCTCAGTTTTCTTACAGTAATCATTAAATTTAACATAATTCTGTTTCAAAATAAAACTCCACACATACTCAAAACTGTAGCCTACATTCAGTTACACTGTTTCTTCTTTCAAGTAAAACTATTCAAATCCATTGGACAGACATCGCTCTTATTTGTACCATCATTAATCTGCAGCAAGAATTTGGGTTGCACACTTTACATTTTAATCTAGTACTGAAAATAATATGCTGCAGTGAAAGGAAGAGGAGTGTTCTAGACACTACCAAAACAAATTAATTCTGTGGGAAAAAAATTAACATGAATTTAACAACTAGGAATAACCTGATAGTTTCCATATGTATTACATCTGTGCAATGCTGTCTTGGAAAAGACAGTTCCATTGTTTTACAGTTTACACCAAGCTTCTAGTTAATAATGGCCCTATTAAGCAGAAACAGTTCATTGGTCAATGCCATATGAGCTAACAATGACATTCTGAGTATTTAACAGGTCATCAAAATTCCAATGTATCTATCATTACAGATGAGATCAAAGAATACAATAAAAAAACCTGGAAAGCAATGTCTCATTCTGAGACTTCTACTCACATTGTATAACGTAATTCTTCTCACTCAAATTTTGGCCAAAACCATCTTAGATAGTTTTCTTTAGCACAAATAAAGGCATATTTATCACCACATTTAGGAAACTACAGACCTGTCCATGACTTCTCAGTATAATTATTTAACAGTTAGTTTCTGTAGCTGAAAAATGTAAAGTTACATCATAAATATCTGTACCAGTAATACAAGACAGTGTTTCATATACGTTGAAAAAGACTTCAGCAGCAACCTTCTCATACTAAAAGGTGGTACCAAAGATATCCATGGTTACATTTCTATGCTATTTGTGGGGTTGAGAGAAGATGATTCACATACTTATCCCAAACAGTAAATGATTTTACAATATATAAGCATACCTAAAAGAATCATAGAATTGTTGCAGCTGGAAGAGACCTTTAAAATCATCAAGTCCAGCCTTTGTCCCAGCCCTATCAAGCACTAGACCATTTCCCTAAGTGCAACATCCACCTGTCTCTTAAACACCTCCAGGGACGGTGACTCCAGCACCTCCCTGGGCAGCCGGTTCCAATGCCTGACAACCCTTTCAGGAAAGAAATTCCTCCTCATATCCAGCCTGAACCTCCCCTGGTGCAACTTGAGGCCATTTCCTCTTGTTTTATTGCTTGTTATTAGGGAGAACAGACCAACCCCCTCCTTGCTACAGCTTCCTTTCAGGTAGTTGTAGAGAGTGATAAGGTCTCCCCTGAGCCTTCTTTTCTCCAGGCTAAACAGCCCCAGATCCCTCAGCTGTTCCTCATAAAAGACATTCTCCAAACCCTTTACTAGCTTGGTAGCCCAGCTCTGGATCCTCTCCAGCACCTAAATGTCCTTCTTGTAGAGAGGGGCCCAAAACTGCACACAGTATTCAAGGTGCGGCCTCACCAAAGCTGAGTACAGGGGACTGATCACCTCCCTGCTCCTATTGACAACACTGTTCCTGATACATGCCTTTGGCCTTCTTGGCCACCTGGGCACAGTGCTGGCTAAAAGAAGAAACATAATGCTGAGTGTGCTTGAACTTTCTTGGCTAAAAGTAATTGCTGATACAAGATATTTAACTTCATCTTTACATCAGTCACAAAGAAAGATAAAACTCAAAGAATAAAAATTGTAAAATTATATCAATATTTCTTTTTTTTCTTCTGACTGACTCTGCACTACTCAAAAACACAGAACTTGGGCTCTTACTTCCATGGGAGCTGGTCCAGACAAAAATCTCTTGCAACTCATTGACATTTGGTCAGCTAAGAATTAAACCCCTCAGTTATGTTAACATGAGTGATTCCCACAGTACACGGGTGGGGATTTTCAGTTCTCTATGTGTCAATTGGCACAAACGAAGAAGAAAGTGCTTAATTTGTTCTCAAATGAGGTCTTCCCATGAAAGCTATGTATAGCTTCCACAGTTCAGTAATTACGAAGAGTTATTTCTGTAGGAGCAGCTCCAGGATGCCTAAAAAATTAAAATTTGGTCTCCTTCTTATTATCTGTTCCCAATTTATTACTTCCTTTCCCATGGATAATTTCTGGTTATGATAATTAGAATTACGTGTACTTTCCCAGAAGACAAGGTTAAAAAGTAATTTAGATATTCTGAGTTTCTTCTCTCACTTTTAGTTGAACACCTAAATAAAGGTTTGGAAATACAGATTCTACATGCAGTACAAATCCTTAAAACCTTAGTACTTTTTGGCCACCATGAGTAATAAGGTGCTTTTAATAGGAAGTGTTTAACAGGCTGACATATCACCAAACAAAACTATCAAAGTAAACTTACTCTATCAAAAAATGTATTCTAACTTTAATGCAACTAGTTTTACTTCATTTGTAAGATAAAAAGATAAAATTTTTGAAGAGTATATTGTAACTAAAATTATCACAAATGTCTGAGTCTAATCAAAACTTAATATGAAACAGATTCATCATGCAATTTTTCTGCCACTACAGGAAACACAATGTTTGGAACTACTACAAATGGGAAAACTGCCACCAACTGGGAGTAACAGAATCAATGCTATGGAATAACTCATGATTCACCGGCCTATGGAAAAAGAAATATCTTTGGGAATGTCCCTTGCAAAGCTATAAAGCAACATTTTGTTCACATGAAGTAAGAAAAAGAGTTTGAAATTATATGTTTTCTTTTGTGTTTCCAGAAAACTTATTTTAAATGGTTTCTATTTATCCTACACGCAGTTATAATACCAATAAAACACAGCACTACATTTCTAGCTAGAACAGCTAAAAATGAAAGTATCTACTGGACTTTAGTGATTTCTGTCCTTATGTGAGTTGGACCATCGTGTTCCTCTTCTTCTTTTTCATCAACTTTCACATGAGGCTTATTCAGGTTTTTTTCATGTTTGAAAATGTTTATTGCAAGCCTTACCACTGTCTTACTTCTTTCAGCATCAATCTGACTTTCTCAGTTACCTTAATTTAATTCAAATGCCCTCTTCCTTTCTCTGATATTTTCTCTTAAATGAGAAGCCTTCCCTTACTCCATAAAAGACTGTAATATTATTAATTATTTTAATCTTAATCACATGAAATTCAAAGCCAGTAAGACTCAGCCTCCTTTGCCTGTTTAATCAGTTATCTTCCATCCCGTGTTACATATGTTTACGTAGAAGCCTGTCAGCTAAGCTCCTGTTACACACCTGCAGAGGCTTTGCAGGGTACTCCCAGGACCTAAAGTGACACTTGAATGCCATGTAGGAAACTGTCATAGTCTCTGGTATCATTGAAGGTGGTGTGGGATAGGTGACCTACACTTTGAAAACAATGTCACTCCGCTGTAAGAACTGTGCCAGATATTGCATTTGCCCCCACAGGTCTCAAATGGCACGTAGTGCCAATGCCTAGGTGACTAAATCCCACATATCTTAATGTCTTGCTCTCTGTAGCAAAAATCACCTCTGTTTTTCTTTTATTTGCTTTTTTACATATGCCTGGTTTGACAAATATCTATAGGCTCAGATAGCAAAAGCATCTACCAAAGTCTTCACATCACCTAGGAATCACAAGCCTCAGAAGTATAAACTAGGATATGCACAGGCAAAAGGAAATATGTGTATGCTCTACTTGCAAGTAATAGAAATTCTTAGCCATGGGTCAGTCACACAGCTTCTTCACAGAATGATGCTCATCTGGGTATGCAACTAAATCCCCTGATGCAGTCTTCCTCAGCTGCAGCCCTCACAGCTGGGCCTTCAGAACATCCCAAAGCGTGAATTTGTTTCTATTGTGATGATGAGCTTCAACAATGACACAGAACTCTGTACAAATACTCTGTTTTGTCCCAGTTTAGCAATTTTAATGTATCTTCCATTCTTTGATAATACCTGGCAGCCACAATGGATTTAACTGTAAAAGGAATATCATTTCACAATCCCTGGAAAACCTTTCCTGTAGCTTTCATTAATCATGAAGTGTCTTCTTTTGTTTTAGTTTATATTAAACAGCTGGATTTTTTTTTCCATGCAGTCTCATAAAAAATCCATTAAGTGACTTGCCTGAGGCCTTACTTAAAGATCAGCTAGGTGTAAGTATTTTTACTTTAGCTACAAACTACATTTCTCAAAATATTTCCCCCTTTTTCTAGCTAGTATTATGGATTATCTCTCCTGTTTATGCTTGAGAACTGCAGAAGAAGACATGCATAACAAGAACTATTTTATCCCTAAAATGAATATTTATTAGCCTATTCTATTCTCTACTTTCTGCTACTGTCTTTAGTATTACTCATGTCATCAGCATCTGGTAGGACTTCATTCTTCAGTACTGGCTTATAGCCCTCACATGGAAAGTAGAAGCTTGTAGCCTACAGATATCATATCCATTATCACAAAATTCCATCTCTGGAAGATACAAAATTGTAGAATAGTTCCAAAAGCTTCTCTGTTAAGCAAACTGTTTTGCAGTCAATTCCCCAAGAAGAAGGAGAGACCATTACTAATTATCTAATTTTCTTAGGATAGATAAATGAAACTGTACTCTTTCAATGAACTGCTTGAAACAGGCCCCTCATTAAATACAGTACATCTAGGTTTATTTCATAATGTGTCAAACATTTGATAAATATTGTCTAGGACAAATCACTATGGAACAGTTTTTCAAACTATCAATTTTTCTTTCAACATGAAGACAAAAATACCTCTATTAAAAATTATCATGATTGTAAAAGTTATGATGAAACAATACTTCCTATCTAAACAATGAGACCTTCTCAAAAAGCAGTAAAATGTAAGGTAAGTATAGACTTTATTTCGGAGGCCTGTATTTGAGGTCAAAAAAATCTACCAGCTTCTCTACTACTATTGTTGAATATTACTAGAAATGATTTATTTTATGCATTCAGACAGTATCTGGTTTTGTATTTTGGTTTTTTATTAGGATAGTAAGTGAAGTTATTTTGCTGTGAATCTACTTTGTCTAACTTATATTAATTTTAAAAAATGGATCCATTGAGTAACCTTTAGAAACTGTTTTGAAAAGATTGTGACATTCTAGACTGTTGCTCCCTTACAGAACAAAAATGCAATCTGTATCCCTAAGGATCATTCATAATTCACGCAGTGACAAAAACCTCACAAAAGACTCCCAGACAGGCACTGAGAAACTATAATCAGTCTCAAAAGGTCCACCTTCTAATTTTGACTCTAATCTTTAACAGGTCAGCTGAGGATTGAGTCCAAAACTCATAAAAGCCTGACTACTGACAAAAATATGTTTTATCTAGTGTATATGACTTCTTTAAATTATTTTTTTCAATCAAATGGCTCACTTCACTCTGAAAAATCCACAATTCTGTTTCTGGGAAGACACTAAAGAACACTGTATGAATTATGGCAGTAGAACGAGATTCACAAAAGATGTCAAGTCTACCCAGATGTTCCCATGAACTCTTTAAACACCTGAAAAATACAACTGACTCTGTATTACTGATTCTTACTTGAAAAGAACACTTGATGATACAAGAAAAAATTACTTTCAGCATGTAACAAGTCAAGACACAATTTGCATAAAGGTACAACAGTCAAGATAACTTTTAAAAGATTATAACAAATCCTTCATAACCCTAACAGAATGAAAGACACAAGCACAGTTTGTACAATGAATAAAAACTTCTGCTGGAGAAAGTAGCAAAATATACATAAAAGAAATTCAAAGAAGCTGCATCTGCTACTACTGAGTAGCTGGAATGGAGAACACAGGAAAAATGGGCTAAATACAAAGAACTATTCCCACAGAAATAATGACCATCCACTGGATTAGCGCAGCAGCTTTAAACTAAATGCAGGAAAGGAAAAAGTATTACCAAGAACTTTGCAGTTATAAGATCAGAGTTTGCAAACACTTTTTTTTTTGGCAAATCATTTATTAAAACTAAACCACACATATGTCAGATGTGGAACACTGTGACCCCTGTTACATTGCCAACAACACAGATCTTGGAAAACTGTAATTTCAAAGCTGGAAATAGTAACAGAAAAGAAAAACCTGTGTATGTCCTGCCACAGGCTGAAACTGGGAGTGTCACTTCAAAACAATATAAGTATCAGAATTGTCACATCTTTGTGGATCCAAGAGTGGCCAGACAAAACTCAAATGCTCAGCCCTGCAGGTGACACTGCGATGCCCTCCCCCTGACTGCCCCGCCAGTCATTAGCCTTACAGACTGTGCAAAGCAACATCCCATCTGTCTAAAAAGTTCTAACAGCTGACAAACTGACCCATCTTTGACACTCACATTTATATTCAAGCAGTTACGTGCCTTTCAAAATGTTTTTAAAATTTCTGCATTACTTAAAATTATGGAGACAAGCTTATAATGGGTCACACAATTTGAGCACCTTGCACACATAAGAGAGCACAGGCTGAGGATTGCAGAGCCTCCTCAAAAGAAACTGAGCCTGTGTTGCTCCTTGCATCAAATCAGTTGTCTGACACTACAACAGTCACAGTTCTGTTCACGTAGGTCACATTGATGTAGAAGAATGCAACTTTCAGCCATTCCCCTCTCCTGTAGTAAGGAGCCACTCAGTTAAATTAGCAGCAAGTAGGTTTAACAACAAATCATGCATTTTTTCCATATGGTGCATACTGTGAAATTCGTCACAGGATGTAGCAAATGAAAACAGTAAAACTGCATTCCAAAAAAGGATTGTAAAATTACTAGAAAATTGGTCCATTGTTGGCTATTAAGTAGGATGAGCCAGCATGCATTTTTGGCTAAGGAAGTCCCAAAAGCTCTGACAGAGAGAATCTGGCAGGAAACAGGCAAAAAAATTATAAAATATCATTTTCTACATAGCCCTACTCATTGTCAGAGAAGAAGTTCCTTTTCAGGAACAATTTGTTCTTTTCAGGACAATTCCTTTAGTCTGAGTCTCCTTGGCATTTCTTATCTGTTTAAGACATAGCTAAAAGTCAGTGCAGAGACTGGCATCAAATCCTTCCAAGTACAGAGATGCCAAATCACACCTTGGCTCATGCAGCAATCACTAGGACAAAATTTAATCACTAAAACTAATTACTAATGAAAAAATTAATTTTATTTAAATGGTTTCATTTCTGTAGTACATTTCTTTATTTTTGGCCTTAGTGAATCTAATTTATTCCATATTGATCCAATACAAGCAAAATGTGTCAAAACCTCAAAGTCAACTTTTTTCAGCGTGACCTAAGAACAGGATCCTATAAGCACTTCATTCCTCCTGTTTCATTAGACTAGAGTACTAGTTGATTTGTGATACATAATCTTTTAAGAATGATGGCTAAGCACAAATATACAATATTTTTCAATTATCTATCTGACAAAAATCCCACAAATGCTGGCTATAACATACATAATAATGAAGACTTCTAATACAACAAATGTTAAAATATGCATTTTTTTGGAGAGGGGGTGATCAGTTTGGGAAGGAGAGGTCTTATGCCATCACATTTTAATCTTAGCAGAAACACTAATTAAACCTTACAAATGGATTTAAATTTACTCTGATTAAAGATTATTAAGGGTTTTTGTTTCACAATTGATAGGAATCAGAGAATGGTAGGGTTGGAAGGGATCTTTACAGATCATCTAGTTCAACCCTCATGCTGAAGCAGGTCCACCTAGATCAGGTCACACAGGAATGTGTCCAGGTGGTTCCTGAAAACCTCCAGAGGAGACTCTACAACCTCCCTGGGCAGCCTGTGCCAGGGCTCCCTCACCTGAACAGTGAAATAGTTTTTTCTTATGTCCTTTTTGTGTTCCAGCTTCATCCCATTACCCCTTATCCTGTTGCTGGATACAATAGAAAAAAAGGAATGTCCCCACCTCCTGACATCCACTATTTAGATATTTGTAAATATTAATACAATCCCCCCCCCCCCCAGTCTCCTTTTTTCTAGGCTAAACAGCCCCAGTTCCCACAGCCTTTCCTCATAAGAAAGATGCTCCAGTCCCCTGATCATCTTGGTGGCCCTAAAGACAGCCTATATTTAGACAAGACTTTCCATAGCTTCAATTCACTGTAACTTTAATACATAAAGATTATAAAAATGGAAACACTAACTGTACCAAATTACCCTAAATTCTGTAGCACTGTATCAACCTAAGTGTCTTGAGACTTGAGCATCAAGTTCTCAGTTTCAGGCTTAAAGCTCTTTGTTAATAGTGACAGCCTTCATTGCTTTCTGAAAAGAGGCAAACCATCTGATCTGTACAAAACTGTCTTTACCACCTTCTTTATAGAAAGAATATTAAGTATAAGCAATACTGACATGGTTTCTCTGATGAAAGGATTTTTAAGGCTCATAAACACTACAATCTTCCGTACTTCACTGTATCTTCTCTTATTTCTACACTATCAAGTACATGACAAACTAAATAATGCAATGTTATTGATCATGAAGGACACACAGAAGCAGCATAAAAAGAAACTAGTTACTTTGACAGTCCAACTATCACTTGAATATGAAAATAATAAAGAAGTGCTGCTTTAAATTGTTTGCTTGGTTTTCTCTTCCACATTTTCTGGAAGGATTCAATTCAACTAACTTTAACTGATCTAAAAATCAAAACTATCTGAGCTAATTGAAAGGAACAGGCAACTTTCTGAAGAAAATTACCATCTCTACTTGAGACAAGCATTTCATGATGGGATGACTAAACCTCTGCAGATGTTAGTCTCTTATCAGAGAAGAACCATAACACAGAGACGGACTAAATACATGTACTTGTCTCTATGAGATGAAATCAAACCCATACTGGATAACTATCAGAGTACAGGGTGTAGATTAGATGTCCAGATGCAGCCCTTAGAGCCCTGAAGAAGTTACAGCCAAATTGCTTCATATCACCACCCTAACTATAGCTCTCAAGGAGATTGTATCTCAGACCCTCTGCGGACACAGGTACAGCAAATTTTTTCCTGGGTTGTCCCATATGTTGAAGAGGAATGATGACTAGCAAGAAAATTGGCTACTCTGTTACTACTCTGTTGAAGTTTAATGGGAGAAGGAAAGTCAAGTATCTTTTTGATAATTTTCTTTCTACTTGAGGTTAAGTAACTCACCATAAATATGTTAAGAGCAATGAACAGAATAGCAATGTGTAAATAAGCTCAACTTAAATATTTGTGGCTGCTACATTCCAAGTGTCTTCATTCACATCACTGTCTATGTTTTGTTTTGAAGTATAGCAGTCAGTTGAGGGAAGTTTCTGTTTGGTCTCCAGAGCCATTGGAAACTCCAGCAGATACTTACCTAAATTGTAAATCAAAATGCTAAATCCTAGTGGCCATAGTGTATTAGGAAAGAAAGACAGAAAGGGATTTAAGGGATGTGTTAAAGGCACTCAGTTGTCTTTTCTTTTGATTATTCCCTAGCATGAACATTAACGAACACAATTCATACCAAAAAGAGAGTGACACACACATTAGTTACACATTCATGCATTTTGCAGTCTGACATAGTCTAACATAAATTACATTTGTGTGACTGAATGCAGTTGCTGATCAATAATCTTGAAAAATTACATTTTTATTTATAATCTGGTAAACTAAATTAGTATGTTCTAAGACAGGGAATTCTATACTGTCAAAATGATGATTTATTGTTACTAAAAATATCCTCAATTCTATCAGTATAGACATTAGAAACTGGGATACTTTATATCCCACCTGTGTAAGGTGTGTGAGAGCGTAAAATTAGCACAGACAAATACACAAATAACAAAGCTAGCACTGCTGCCAAATATTTTTAACACAAAGAGAAAAAATATCTTGCATAGTTCTTACTTGTAACTTCTCTGACACAGTCCACAAATGGGATGTTTACTCCACTGGTCATCAAAAGAACTTATTTTGGTTTTTGCTCTTTCCTCCCAATAAACTCTGAAAATGTTACTTCAACTACTTCAAATACTTTGTCATATCGTATTTTGGTTAAAAGGTGATGCATATATGACTAAATCAGGCCAAAATCATGTGATCATATTGCCACCCAATAGAGACTGATCGGTACTTTGTCTATCAGTAGGTCATTTAAATTCCTAAGTATTTCACTAGGTATATATTTATTTTTATGATCCTAGGCATAAAGTTTCTGTTGAGGAATATACAAAATTCATTTTGTTAAAGATGTAATTTCCAATGTGTAATCTATTTTCCTGAAGGACATGCCAGTGTCCTGAAGTATTCCTGGAAAATTGGGGGAGTTAAGAGGAAAATTGTATGGCAAGAATAATGGAGAAATGTTGCTATTTCAAGATTAATCAGCATATACAAAACATTGTTTACTGAAAGTATAAATACCAGCTTTCCTGATGCTAATATGGCAGATGTCAGCCCAATAGAAAACTTATACCAGCCCAATACACAACATACATCAGTCCAAACATTGTGTTCAAGCATCTCCTGCTTCAGAAAAGTCTTTCTTGGATGTATGAAATTAACACACACACAAAACAATTAAGCCATTGCATTTTAAACTGAGATTTGGAAGTAAAGAAATTTCTGATACAAAATACATCAGAAATGATTTTGCATGAGAACCAGTTACAGTAAGCTGACTTTTTCCCACTTGAAAAGCCACATGTATAGATATAATCTTCAAATACTGATAAATCAACTCTGTAGATAAGCCCATTGCAATATTAATACCAAGAAAAACTAGTTTCTGGTACTCAGAAAAAAAAGTATTGATGTTCCTAAGTATGTGTTGTGGTCTCTGCAACTGATGTTAAGGTCTCCAGTCTCCTAAATGCACAAGCATTTAAATGGGCAAATGGGAATATCTGATGTGTTCTTCAATACACCCATATTGCCAAGCTGATTCACTCTTAGTTTCATTCCAGATCTCTAAACTCCACCTTAGCCAAGCTGAGAACGTGACAGCTGAAGGCTGAAGCTGCAGTATAAAGTGAATGTGATCACTCCCATAGTGGGAAAAACCACATACGGAACAATGTGTCACAGCTCTTACAGACAGTGCAAGCTTATGCCAAAGCACTCCATCTGGGAATTAAAGCTCACTTGCTAGAACAGATAACTTATACTATCAAGTTTCAAGCCTCTACATGAAAATTTATTAATTTCTAATAAATACCCAACATTATTTTGCCGAGTAGAAGAAATTACACTGTTCTGAAGAGTCTGTGGTTTTGTTGTATAAACAGGACTAGTTCATTGGAATCACTTATGGGATATAAACAAATAAGCACTAATGCTAATTTTGTGCATAGAAGACAGTTATTGCACTCTTAAGAAAGCTACATCTTCACGTTTGACACGACTATTCATTTAGAATCACACCATTTTAACAGATTTTTTTATTTATACAAGATTAAAAAACTACTGAGAGACATTTTAACAAACAACAAGCACCTGCTTATTGTAATACAGCTCAGCAAGTCAGCAGGGAGATTTTAAATTCTTAAAAGACATTAGTTGGAGATATTTCTATCACTAAGTTTACAAACCAGATGCAAGGGAGGAGGAATCATAGAATCATATAATGGTAGGGTTGGAAGGGCTCTTTAGAGATCATCTAGTCCAATCCCCCTGCAGAAGCAGGTTCACCTAGATCAGGTCACATAGGAACATGTCCAGGCAGGTCTTGAAGACCTCCAAGGAAGGAGACTCCACAACCCCTCTGGGCAGCCTGTGCCACTGCTCCATCACCCTCACAGTAAAATAGTTTTTTCTTATATTTCAATGCAACTTTTTGTGTTCCAGCATCATCCCATTAATAAGAAAAGTGCTAGTGTAGCCATAAAAAGGTCATCACAGCATACAAGTATAAAACAGACTGCTCTGAGTACTATTTATAACAATTTATAGCACATGCCATTCATGTCCATAATAGGTTTACAACTACAGCTCCTTTTGTACTTCCTTACATCTTTTAAGAAATCACCTCTGTTAACATTGCATCTATAAAACAGTATTCAAGAAATTGCAGCGAGTTAGGCCACCTTTTCTCCACTGGATTTTCTGAAGTTACTGAGTTCAAAATGGTACTGCCTGAAACCATCCAAAAATAATACTTTTCTATGCCTCTGTAGACAAAATAAAAATAGATACTATAAAATTATAGAAAATTAAGATAATTAATGTAAATTCATAGTGTGTGAGGTCAGAAATTCAAGCATTAGAAATCACGAGGAACAGACAGAAGATAGCAGAGTCTTTAGTTTTACAACTTAGAAAAGCAGGCATTATTTTCCAAATTGCATTAGGTCAGTGGGTTCAAGTTTATTACAGTATTTATTGTGGCTTCAGTCCAGACTGAATTCAATGGGAATCTTTCCATTGACTTCAATATGCTCTGGATCAACAACTATGCTGTCATGTCTTAATCATTTCTGTCAATTGGGAATAATAGAATAGTCAGACTAGTCTGCCTGAGGTTCCAGAAGTCTTTAATAACCTGTTATTTCACAGCAACATTCTCATATTTATCTTCCTAACAGCATTTAACTCTGCTGAAAATATAGTGTGGAATGAATTCCATTAAAAATAATTTGTCGGTCACAATGAAGAAGATAATCTAGGTTGCAAATGAAGTCTGTTAAAAAGATATTCACCTAAAGTGGATTGAAAAGTTAAAATTGACAGGAAAACTTGCATGCAGTCTAAAAAATGTGGCTGAGCTTACAGAAAGTACTGTGTAATTAAAGAACAATGATTCAAAGTGTTGTGCTGTCAAAGCTATTATCTCCTCCTTCCTCAAGTGTGAACAAGACTAACAATCTGTTATAGTAACTCCAGCAATGAGAAACTCGTGAGCAAGACTGTCCTGTCTGCTCAAACCATACAGAAGTTAGAAGAAACAATCACTAAAAAAACTAATTCAATTAACCAAACCTACTTGTAAAGAAATAATGATGTGTAGCATATGCCTACCAAAGTCGTAGTGCATCAACTGTTTATGTAAAAAAACCCATCCCACCTGAATAACCATTTCACTTTACACATAAATGTATTCACAAGTCAAAGTCAGAATTTTCAAGAAAGAAATAAGGTATTCTTTCAAGGCCCACAAGATGTCCTTTGCAGAACAAATACTAGTTCTTACTTCACTTATGCCTGTAGTGCTGAAACCTTTGAAAAGCAGGCCACCAGTCTTCAGAATCCAGCTGCTACTATCAAAGCATCTCAGACAAGTCAAAAAGCATGAATACTACATTTGAAGCTATGAATTTTGGTACACTCACATCAGTTTGGTGAGTTTCCTGATCACTTTTCTCTGATGAGAAATAATTTCTTCTAAATATATTACTTAATAAGAGTAATATTTTGTAGTAGTACCTACGTTAAGACCATACAAAACTCGATATACTCTATGAAACACTTTCACAGGTACTAAATCCACACAACTCAATCTTTTGAGAACCGGAAATACAACAGGATTTTTATGCTTTAATCTACTGAGAGATTAAAAATAGAAATACAATAATAATCAGACTAGGTGCATTAAATTATAAACAGTAACATTTTCAGAAATATTTTTCACAAGGTCTATTGCATTGATATACTATAGAGCTTTTAGTTTTGTTTCATATTGAAGTATTTCATGACTCAGCACATAAATTCAGATATAAAATATAAATGTTGAGTAAACAGCTTCTTATTAACTCAAAACAGTAAAAACCAACATAACATCATTAATAAGTGCACTGAGTAAAGCATATCGTTGTGATTACCAAAATATACATTTGTGCATACATGTGGTGTAAGTGCTTTGTTTCTACTCAGCCAGTGGGCATCACCTCTTTCGGTCAACACTAATGCACTGTGCTGCTCCTTCTGTTTGTGAAATAGGAAGATAGGACTGAAAGTATTCACACATGATGCTGCATTCTCAAATATTGTGGTTATTAGAAACAAGTCTGCAAATACAGTTGATAAATATGACTACTAATAGCACAAAAATTGAACCTTTAAAAAAAAAAAAAAACGCTAAAGGCAAATAGCAGCTTTTCTCCTAAACAGAGTAGCATAACTCTTACACTCCACCCTCTACTGTAAAGACTTTGACTGTGAATTTAAAATTTTCTTCCATGAACAGTTTGAAACAATTACCAAGTTTTCCATTATTCATAGTTCCATCCTATTCCACAAGGAACTGGCTACTTTCCCTCTTGTGTTCTACCTAAGTTAAATGTACAGAAATCATGTTTAATCTACTTTTAGATTCTGTTGTAGACTTGAAGGGGAACTTGAACACCTTAAAACTTGCATATCTCATCTAACTACATTAGCTAATCTTATAAAAGATATTCCTGCCTACACATCCTTCATGATGATTGAGGTGTTAATATTTCTCTCCTCCACAATTCTCAGCAGAATGTACACAGGGCTAGAGGTGTAAAAGGGTGAAACTGAAGTGAAATAAAATTTCTTTGCAGCATGTAAATATAAGTAAAATATTTTTTTCCAGAATATCCTCCACTCTCCAAGTATTTGCTCATTTATATATGTCAGTTTATGAAATGACAGTCAGTGACAATTGTAGACAAAAGTTCACTGAATCCACTACATTTACATTTTACATAAGTGAATATAATTATTCCCTATACTATTATTATGATTGGCAGCCAGGTGTTTGTTCCAGTAACAGGATGTCTAAGGACTATTTTCAGTATACAGGTAGACAGAAATGATAACTAGCAATTGTGTTGCCTTTTTCATAATTTCCTATGCAAAGAAAGACAAGAAAGGCAACAGTGAACACAAGCCATCCTGCCTCAAGGTGTTCACTCTCGGATTCTCACTAAAGCCAATTTGTTCCTAGGGAAGAGATTTGGAAAACTGTATAATAAGGGAGACAAGGTAATATTATATGGCCCACAGAAGAAAAAAAACACACACAAAAGATTTGTTCTGCATACTACCACATGACGAAGCCAGGAAATTTTCTTTCCTTGATTTCTGTTTCTATTAACATGGCTATAGGTGCAGTAGAATTACTTCAACTTTAGGTTTGTTTTCCGAATGTACAGGTTTCCTGGCTATACTAGTTTCTTTGTTGCATTTTAAAGATTTTTGGTTTATGAAGAAAAATACAGCAACATCTCTTGGAGATTTCTATATCCTTAGTGTATCTTGAACATATTTCAGAAAGAATTGTGATACTATACCCTAACATAAAGCACACATTTTTCAGAGAATGCATTGATCTAGACCTGGTATTGCTGATGCAGTTTTAAGAGTTCAATAGACAAACGAGGACTGTAGGTGTAACAGCAGGAGTCAAGGCAGAAGATGAAAACCATGTCATGCTGCTATTGCTGGCACAAACAAGGCCACATCTGAGATCTTATGATGTGACCTAAATATTAAGAGCAAATGCTACTACTTTAAGTGTTTGCAGCTGTATTTATGAAAAATATTACTTCTGAAGAGTAAACATGAGCAGTTGCAAATGTTCAGATGTATTACTTGTGGCAAGACTGCATATGCTAGGCCTAGAAGAGTGTTATAAATGTCCTGCCAGCTTCACCACAACAGTTCCCATATGCACAATTGTAAATACAAGAAGTTTAACACAGCTTCCAATGAAACCAAACTCTTACACAACTCTACCTATGTTAAAAAAAGACAGCTAGGCTGATTTTCAAATAAAGCTTGATTTATTCTATACTTTAGACAGTTAGCCCTTTGAAGAAATATATTTAGCAAAACAGTTTGTCATCAGTAAGATAGATGACTAGCCATTAAGTGACAGCTTGGCCTATTTTTGTCATCGGTAAAATGAGCTTGATTACTAGCTTTACTAAGTGCTACCTAAATTATTCCATCCATATTGTCAAACGTTACTCTTGCATAGTGGGCAGGATTGGGTCAGTCTGGTTAACTTACACTCTAAATAGCGTTACTGAGGGAAAACAACACATCACTTAGAAATATTTACTTAGTTTTACAACCTATTTTTTCCTGTTAATAAATTTGGGGATTAAGACTAATAATATACCAGAAACCATGTTGTCCAGAAAATAACCACACCTCTCAGAGGCTGGATGAAATGGGGATTCAGTTCAAAGCATCTCAAAGCATCTGCCTCTTAGATGTTGTCTCAAGATGCATTCATTTCACAACCATCTTCTTTTTATTTGCTAAAGTAAGAAGTATCATAACATGGCTAATTTTTAACAAGACCAATTGTATTGATTAGCAAGGCAAAGTTTTTGTATTGGTGGCTACAGGGGTGGCTTCTGTAAGAAGCTGCTAGAAGCTTCTCCTGTGTCCACCAGAGCCAATGTCAGATAGCTCCAAGATGGACCTGTTGCTGGCCATTGCTGAGCCCATCAGTGATAGCTGTAGTGCCTCTGTGACTAACTGGGCAACTGTGGCCAAACAGAGGAGTGAGAATGTGTGAGAGAAGCTACCCTACAGACACTAAGGTCAGTGAAGAAAGAGGGGAGGAGGTGCTCCATGTGCCAGAGCAGAGATTACCCTGCAGCCCCTGGTGCAGTTCACAGTGAGGCCCTGCCCCTGCAGCCATGGAGGTCATGGGGAACAGAGATCCACCTGCAGCCCAGGGAGGACCCCACACTAGAGTGGGTAGATGCCTGAGGGAGGCCATGACGCTGTGGAAAGCTGATGATGGAGCAAGTTCCTGGCAGGACCTGTGGAACCTTACAAATAGAGGAGCCCATGCTTGAGCAGATTTGCTGGCAGGACTTGTGACTCCACGGAGGACCCATACTGGAGTAGTCTGTTCCAGAAGGGTTGAATCCCATGGAAAGAACCTGCACTGGAGCAGTTTATGAAAAAAACGTAGCCTGAGACTCACATTGAGAAGTCTGTGAAAGACTGTCTCTCATGTGAGGGACCCCATGATGGAGCAAAGGAAGAGTGTGAGGAGTTCTCCTCCTGAGGAGGAAGCAGTGGCTGAGATGTGTGATGAACTGACCACAACTCCCATTCACCATCGCCCTGCACTGCTGCTGGGGAGGAAGGAGAGAATTCAGGAGTAAAATTAAAGCTGAGAGGAAAAAAGAGGTGGGGTGTTTTTTAAGATTTGGGTTTATTTCCCATAATCTTACTCTGATTTGATTGGTAATAAATTAAATTACTTTTTCCAAACGTCAAGTCTGTTTTGCCCATGACAATAATTGCAGAGTGATCTCTCCCTGTCCTTCTATCAACCCACAAGCTTTCCATTACACTTTCTCTCCCCTGTCAAGCTGAAGAAGGGGAGGAATAGAGTGGCTTTGGTGGGCACCTCCACCCAGCCACGGTCAACCCACCACACAAACTTAATAAATTAGTTAATGTCTAACACTAATGTGGCTGAATGGAAGAAATGAAAACTGTTTGCATGTGTGTTTGTGTGGGTGGGGTATCCATGCAACCTGCTGAGCTGTCCCAGGGTCATAGTTGCATCTGGCTGGTCAATAATATGGAGTCATACAGTTTCAACAGTATTATCCAAGGCCTGTCTTGCGCTTAGGCAGACTATTAGGTTATTACAGGGAAAGCATAGCAGAGTTCAGTTCCTCTCTCCTAAGAATGCCCTAACTACTAGGATATCCCACCAGAGAGGACTGCATCAAATTGTAGAAAACAGGAGCAGAGAGGAGACACTTACATGTTATACATCAAATGCACATTGGAGGAACAACAGAAATAACAGAAGCAGTAAACTGCATAAGACAACCCTCATAGCTCCTACAATCACAGAATGGTTGGGGGTTGGAGGGGACCTTGAAAGACTACCTAGTCCAACCCCCCCTGCTCAAGCAGGACGCAGATCAGGTCGCTCAGGAACACATCCAGGTGGGTTTTGAAAACCTCCAGAGAAGGAGACCACACCCTCCCTGGGCAGCCTGTGCCAGTGCTCCCTCACCTGAAGAGTAAAATAGTCTCTTCTTAAGTGGAATTTTTTGTGTTCCAGCTTTTGCCCATTACTTCTAGTCCTGTCACTGGATACTAGTGTTGCCCCATCCCCTTGACATATATCTTTTAAATACTTGTAAGTAATGACATCCCCCCTCAGTGTCCTCTTCTCTAGACTTTATGCCTCTTAGGCTGGGGAGCCCAGAAATGGACACAGGACTCCAGATGAGGCCTCACCAGGCAGAGGAGTGGGGGAGAAGAACCTCCCTTGACCTGCTGGCCACACTCTTCTTGATGCATCCCAGGATGCCATTGGCCTTCTTGGCCATGAGGGCACATTGCTGCCTCATGTTCAGTTTGTTGTCAACCAGGACTCCCAGGTCTGTCTCTGCAGAGCTGCTCTCCAGAAGGTCAATCTCCAGCCTGTACTGGTGCATGGCATTGTTCCTCCCCAGGTGCAGAACTCCTCTGCACTTGTCCTTGTTGAACCTCATGAGGTTCCTCTCTGCCCAACTCTCAAGCTGGTCAAGATTCCGCTGAATGGCAGCACAGCCTTCTGGGGAATCAGCCAGTCCTCCCAGTTTGGCATCTTCAGCGAACTTGCTGAGAGTACACTCTGTCCCCTCATCCAGATCATTGATGAAAATGTTGAAAAAGACCTGCCCCAGAACCCATCCCTGTGGAATTCCACTGGCCACAGGCCTCCAACTTGATTCTGCTCCACTGATCACCACCTTCTGGGCTCTGTCATTCAGCCAGTTCTTGATCCACCTCGCTGTCCACTCATCCAAGCCACACTGCCTGAGCTTTCTGATGAGAATGTAATCGGAGACAGTATTAAAAGCCTTGCTGAAGTCACGGTAGATGACATCCGCTGCCCTCCCCTCATCTAACAAGCCAGTTATACTCTCATAGAAGGCTATCAGGTTGGTCAAGCAAGATTTCCCCTGGGTGAATCAGTGATGACTGCTGCTGATAACCACCTTTTCCTTCATGTATATTGAGATGGCATTCAGGATTAGTTGTTCCATCACCTTTCGAGATGGAGGTGAGGCTGATCAGCGTGTAGTTTCCCAGGTCCTCCTTCTTGCCTTTTATGAAGTATGGAGTGATACTGTCCATCCTCCACTCCTCAGGCACGTTGTCAGTCCTTCACGATTGTCCAAAAACAATGGAGAGCAGCTAAGCAATTACATCAGCCAGTTCCCTCAGCACTTGTGCGTGCATCCCATCAGGTCCCATAGATTTATGGGTGTCCAGCTTGCCCAACAGGTCTCTAAATCCATCTTCATCCATCAAGGGAAAATCATCCATTTTCCAGACTAAGCTACTCTCCTCCAGGGACTTGGCTTCCCGGGGACCCACTTTGGCAGAGAAGATCAAGGCAAAGAAGGCATTCAGTAGTTCTGCCTTTTCTGCATTCTCTGTCACCAGGGCATCCTCCTTGTTCATCTGCAGGTTCACATTCCCTCTAATCTTCCTTTTGCTGCTCACGTATTTGAAAAAGTGCTTCTTGTTTTCCTGTACTTCCTTTACCTGTTTAAATTCCAAAACGGCTTTGACATTCCTGGATTGTCCCTGCATATTCTGATGATGTTCCTACACTCTTCCACAGCAACCAGGCCCTATTTCCACCTTTCACAGATCTGTTTCTTCTACTTGAGTAGTTCCCGTAGTTCTTTTTTTCATCCACATAGGCCTCATCCAGCTCACTTTCCACTGGATGAAACCCAACTACCCTCTACTTGAATAGGGAAGCACACATAGCCCATGGATAAGAATAGCTTTCATTTTGCATAGTCCAATCACACACTTTTACCACAAAGGTGCTGCACAGAAATGCCCTTTGCTGCTTCTCCAAGCTCGAAATAGATGGGACAACCACATTTGCACACGTCATCTGGTGCTACACCAGCAACAGAGGCAGATGAGCAGGTATGACTAGGTGTCTTACAGCTCCTTCCAGTTACCTTGAGGCAATTTCCTGGTCAGCATAAAGACTTTCTGGTCTTCAGAAGTACCTCCACTGACTATAAACGAAACATTTAATGCAGTCTGGGCTAGGGACAATCACAGAAGTCTTGTTACTATCTCAACACATTTGTAATGGTGTACAAACTAACAATATACTAAAACCTCTTCACTTGTATTTTATGGGTTTTAATTAACATTCACTTTCTGCCTTTCTTACATCTGAAGATATGGTAACAAGTAGAAGGTTAATACATCTCACAGGTATTTGGAGCAGAAAAAGAGGGAAAAATGTCTTCAAGTGAGGAGTTATCTGTGTTCTTCACTTAAACCAGCCAAGTGGGAAGAAAGTCTCTTGGGAAAGATTTTACAGGCTATTCACAGCATTTAAGAAGTTTTGGTGAATACATAAAAAAAAAAATCAACAAAAGAGCTTGATATTTTTCAGCTGGGAGTGTTACTTCCACCTCCTACTTACCAAAACTCTACCAGATTTCAGTACCATGAAACACTGCCTCTCATTAAATGCAATGTCATAAAACAAATCTGAATGTATAAAGTTTTATTTCCCTATCTTACAATTAAAAATGGAATTTAAAATGTAATTCATCTGGAAGGAAGTGTTCTACCAATAGAATAATTACTAATGGTTTGAAGACACTTGGCTCACTTTCATACTCAAAGCTTTCAGTTATTTCTACAGACATCTTGGCTCTTCTGTTTCAAGTAGTTTGGTGGCCTTCAAGACTCAGACAAGGAAACAACAAAGGTTAGCTACTACATATAAAGAGAAGGAAAAATGAGCTGTTGTGAGGAGTTGCCCAAACACCAGTAGAGAAACAACAACTTTGGAAATAAGCAAAACAAAAGTACAGCAGCATGTTCTTCAGCTAAGCAAGAACATAGATATAGATAAGATGGGTGGAATAACAAGATGCAATAAAGTAGAAGACCAATAAAACTGGACAAAGGAGAGGGGGAGGAAACACAGTGAAAAGATAAACTAAAAGTGCAACTACAAAGTATATGAAAGAACATATATCATGTTGCACAAATTACAGGTAAAAATACTCAGAAGTTTTCCTCATGTATCAATATCTCACCATACCAGCAACACAAAAGAATGGTTGAGTCCAATGAGTTGTGGTTAATGGGGTTAAAACCAGTTGGCGATCAGTCACGAGTGGTGTCCCCCAGGGCTCAGTGCTGGGTCCATTCCTGTTTAACATCGTTACTAATGATCTGGGTGAGGGGATAGAGTGTACCCTTAGTAAGTCTGCAGATGACGTCAAGCTGGGTGAAAGTGTCGATCTGCTTCAGAGTAGGGAAGCTTTATAGAGAGATCTAGATAAGCTGGATGGCTAGGCTAAGGCCAGTGCCAGGAGTTTCAATAAGGCCAAGTGCTGGGTCCTGCACTTGGGCCACAACAACCCCCAGCAGTGCTACAGGCTTGGGGAAGAGTGGCTGGAAAGCTGCCAGGCAGAGAGGGACCTTGCAGTGTTGGTTGACAATGGCTGAACAGGAGGCAGTGGTGTGTCCAGGTGGCCAAGAAGGCCAATGGCATCCTGGCCTGGATCAGGAAGAATGTTCTCAGCAGGAGCAGGGAGGTGATCATTCCCCTGTGCTTGGCTTTGGTGAGGCCGCACCTTGAATACTGTGTGCAGTTTTGGGCCCCTCTCTACAAGAAGGACACTGAGGTGCTGGAAGAGGATCCAGAGCTGGGCTACCAAGCTAGTAAAGGATTTGGAGCATGTCTTCTATGAGGAACAGCTGAGGGATCTGGGGTCGTTTAGCCTGGAGAAAAGAAGGCTCAGGGGAGACCTTATCACTCTCTACAACTACCTGAAAGGAAGCTGTAGCAAGGAGGGGGTTAGTCTATTCTCCCTAATAACAAGCAATAGAACAAGAGGAAATGGCCTCAAGTTGTGCCAGGGGAGGTTCAGGCTGGCTATGAGGAGGAATTTCTTTCCTGAAAGGGTTGTCAGGCATTGGAACAGGCTGCCCAGGGAGGTGGTGGAGTCACTGTCCCTGGAGGTGTTTGACACACGGTTGGATGTTGCACTTAGGGAAATGGTCTAGTGGTTGACAGGGCTGGGACAAAGGCTGGACTTGATGATTTTGAAGGTCTCTTCCAGTTGAAATGATTCTAAGTCAATAATGAGACAATTCTGTAACATATACACAAAGCAGTTATGTACCCTAAGAGCAGTTAAGAATCTTTTAAGGTATCTTTGAAGGCTTGTCTATTTTTTTTTACTAAATCCAAATTTAAAGACGAATACCAGAAAATAAAATAGCACTTTTACAAAAACAGACATATCAACCAACTCCACTTAACATGGATGAAACATGAAGTATAACATCCATTAACTAAAAAAGCCTCAAACAAATCAGTACAAAATGCCAGCAATTTAATCACTTACGGGTTCTCCTCGATGCCCTTCCTGACCTGGAGATCCAGGCTGCCCAACTTCTCCCTTCAAAATAAAAAAGACTGTAAAATTCAATATTTAAAAAAAACCAACTTACATTGCATAATAGAAATAATAGTAATAATCGAAATAATTATTTTACATTGTTAATTATTATTTTGAATGTAAGTAAAATGTAAAACCAATACACGTGATCAAGGATTCATCAAATATCTCTAAAAACAGTTTTGAGCACAATAAGAAGTGTTATCAATCTGATATTCCCTCTTGCTGCACCCAACAGACACCGGTCAAACAGTTTGCAAAAAGAGATGAGACAACAGTCTTTTGAATCAGAACAGAAATCACTGGCTGCAGAAACACATGAAACAGTAATAACTTCCTATGGTCAAATTGCTAGTACAACTAGTAGCCTAAAAAGTATTTTAAAGCACTCCAGAATACAGCAGTCCCAGGTATGATCAAATCTTTTTGTCCTTACTCAAAATACATATAACACAAAAAAAAATCTTAAAATGTGAAAAAGAATTCCAGAAATAAAAGCACAGAAAACAAATGCAAAGATACATTAATGAACATATATAAAATAATCTGGCAATAATTAACTTAAAATTAGAAAAACTCGAACAATGTGTAGCATTTGGGTTTCAAGTCTTGCTTTTTTTCCACAGTCTCTTCCAGAATGAACACTGTAAGAAAACAGGAAAGCTCCAGCAGAAATTTCCTTCAAAGACAGCCTGCTTGTTACTGCTCAGAATTTGATTACAGACCCAGAATGAAACGACGTTTTATAGCAAGCAGATGTTGAAGTCAAGCTGACAAAACGTTGACAAAACGTTTGAATGAAGAATATGGCTTCTGTTAACTATTATATTAAAAAATGAATACAAACCAATGAGTATGTAATATTTTTGTACTACAATAATTAAGAAACTAGTAAAAAAAAAAAGTCTTTCAGATTAAATGCATACAGGTTCACACAGCTAATACACTGAAATACCTTTATATTTTTTACAAGCATAAAAACAGATCAAAATGCTCTCCAAATTCATGCTTTATCAATATAATACTTCACTCTAAAGGGCCACCAGTGACAATGAAAAATTTATGTTAACCAACTGCAACTATTACCTTTCAATGTGATTGAACACCAGAGAGGAAAAAAAACTACTATCTTATTTTTGACTACTTTCTGTAGTACCAGAGAAGAAATTTCTCCCCCAGCTTCGCAGATATATCATAGTGTTTGCTTGTGTGTGTGTGTGTGTGTGTCTAAGAATAAATTCCTGTAGATAACTAAGCTCCTATCACAGACAACAGAAGTCTAGTCAAGACAATTGATGGAGGCTTGATTCATTTGACTAGCTACGAGGAGCTCAGTTTCGTCAGACATTTGGTCATATTTGGCATATCCAAGGGTGTGCTGTCTGGGTTCCTACTCCCACTCCAGAAAGGCACTGGCTTTCCATTGGACTTATGTCATATTTGCCATCTCTCTTAGAATGCTTTGGACACTAATGCATCTGAAATGCACCAGACACTTTATGTAGGCGACTGAATCCAGAAGTCTGCCTTCTTTGAGCTGAACTGTTCTTCAGACTCCATTGGTGATACCAGACTTCTACCAATTTTAATGGCAACATAGGTAGCTATTAGGACCATAGACACAAACTTATCTGAGTGTTTTAAGAATGCCTCTTACATTGTCTTTGCCTGACATATTTGCAAGTGTCAAAGATACATGTTCTTGTAGATAAATATTTATGATAATTTGCAGGGAGCTATCAATGGGATTTGAAGATCAAAATGAAATTAATGTAGGAGTACTGAAAAGGAAACCGAGTAACAAATAAAAGAAAAAGTCCTTCAGTATCACAGAAACAATCTGTTGTTGGTTGCTGAAGTTAATGTCAGAAAAATGAGCAATAAGAAACTTTTTTTTCCCCATAATTAAGGTTTACAACTTCTCTTACTAACATACTTAAGGGGGTAAACTTAGTGACAGTTAAAAAAAAGCAGTACACCAATTTGACATAAAATAAAGTTATTCCATTACTTTTTAGTCCAGTGTCATTAAGCCTTCAAGAGAATAAATAAAATGGGAAATATTAAGTTTATCTACCATAAAAGTGAAATTTTATAAGTACTTTTTAAAGGCTGTTATTTTAGGTGTGTTTTAATACATTTTTTAATTGCAGCATTCTTAGCTATACAGTTAGTAAACTGCGCAATTTTTAGAGTGATAGTGTTTTATGTAAGTGGTAATACCCTGCTTCAGCTTCAGTTTAAGACATTTACATGTGTTTTTCTACCTGACATTGTATAGTGATATATTAGGGATCTAAGATCCCACTACAGCAAATGGGGGCTTAATTCAGTTAGTCACATATGCCTGGTGCTACCTGAGGGGCTCTAGGACAGCCAAGGCTTCCACATCGGGCTGACAAGTATTCCCTACAGGAGACCTGTGTCCTGCTGAAATTGAACTTAGAGGTCACCTGGCATACCCAAAACCAGTAAATACTTGTAAGGGTTTTGTGTGGTCAGGTTTTGGTAGTAAGGTGGGGATACAGGAGTAGTTTCTTCTAAAAAAGAGCTGTTGGAAGCTTCCCCTGTATCTGATAGGGACTGTGTCAGTGAGCTCTGATTTGATACTGCTGCTAAGGACTGGCCAATTAGCACTGGAGGTAATGCCTCCACAGATAACTTATCGGAGAAGAGAAAGAAGTTGCTGCACAGATGCTGAACTGCAACAGCAACAGAAGGGAGTGAGAACATGAGAACATCTCTGCAGACACCATGGTCATTGGAGAAGGAGGGGAAGGAGGTGCCCAAGCAATGAAAGAGAGATTCCTCCGTGACCATGGTGCAGCCCATGGTGAGGCAGCTGTGCCCTTGGTGGCCACAGGGGAGCAGTGATCCACTGACAGCCCATGGAGGACCCCACACTGAGCAGGTGGATGCCTGAAGAAGACTGGGACTCAGTAGGAAGCCTTTGCAGGAACAAGTTCTCCTGGGAACCCATGGAGAAAGGAGTCCACACTGGACGAGGTTTGCTCTCAGGACCTGTTACCCTTTGGGATCCCACGCAAGTGTAGTCTGTTCCTGAAGGACTGTTTTCCCCATGGATGGGGCAGTGTGTGAAGAGCTGCACCCTGTGGGAACGACCAATGCTGGAGCAGTTTGTGAAGAAATGTAACCTGTGGGAAGGACCCACATTGGAAAAGTTCATGAAGGACTGTATCCCATGGGAGAGACTCCACACTGGAGTAGTGGGAAGTGTGAAGAGGCCTCCCCCAGCAAAGTCCCTCTGTAATGAACTGATTGTAACCTCCATTCTTCGTCCCCATGCACCGTTAAGATTTGGGTTTTATTTCTCATTTTTCCTACTCTGTTTTAATTGTTCATTAATAAATCAAACCATTTCTCACCAAGTTGAGTTTGTTTTGCCCATGACAGTAATTGCTGAGTGGTCTCCCTGTCCTTACATCAAATCACAAGCCCTTTGTTATACCTCTCTCTCCCTTGTCCAGTTTAGGAAGGGGAGTGATAGAATGACTTGGTGAGCACTTGGCACTCAGCGAGGGCTAAACCACCACAACAGGTTTGCAAAATTCAAAGTGATCTGACAAAAGCATAATACTTAACAGTCAGCAGATGAAAGACTTTAGAGGCTCCATTTATTATATTTAGTAAGCTTGATTCAGTTGTCAGCACATGGAGATATTTCCTGCTGCAAATAAGGGTGAAATATTCTTCACCGTGAAGGCAGACAAGTATGGATGAAGCTGTCTAGTTGTGCAGCTTCCACCCTTGGAGGTTATCATGACACAGCTGAGTAACTTGATATGGATTCAGTGTTGTCCTATTTGTGAGCAGGAGATTGGTCCAGTAGATACTCAAAGTCCTCTTGAGGACATTAATCTTGAGGACTCTTAAATCACTTCATTATTATTAAGAAAAATATTACAGGAACAAAGCTGTTGTTAAAAAGCTTCTTTAGACCAATTCAACTGAACATTTACATTACATATTATTTTTTTTTCATTTGAACTTAGAACTGATACTTCTAAAGTCCATCCTTTCACAAATTAGAACAGGGCAAACAATGGGTAAACAAAACATCCAATGAACTCTCAGACTGCAATATATTATAGAAATATCAGATCCTGTCTATTTTTTTTACAGTAGACAGCCCACTTGAAAAATTGCTCTAAACTAAATATAAGGAGCAATTGCATAGTGAAGAGAATACAAATGTAAACATGAATCCAATACTGAAAGTGAATACAAACATAAACATGAATCCAATACTGAAAGTGTTTTCCCCTAACTTTCATCCAGCTCCCTTCAAAAGCAACAATAACAATAATTAGATTATGTCCTTCCTAACTGTATACAACAGGTATATTCTGCAGCATATGCATGCTTATAAATTTATTTAACAGGCTCACAGAATTAGAGAAACACCAACACAATATGAGAGATGAACTATAAACACTGATCACTAATGTACTCTTAATAAAAGCTTTGCCCCTAACTGAAATTAGTAAAGTCTGCCCATTGACTGCAGCAAACTTTGGCATTTCTCAGTAATACACATCATTTTCATTTCCAGTAATTCTCCACAGAATAACTGGGTATATTTACACCAATAGCAATGCTACTGAAGACTACAGCGAGATATGAATATGCATCTGTACGTACCTTGAAACCAGGACTTCCCGGTAATCCATCTTTCCCACTTCTGCCAGGGTCTCCCTGTGGCAATGGTTAGCAGTCATCAGTAGGTGAATTAACATGAAAGAGTTCAAGGCAAATTGTCTTCATGAAACTTACAGATCGCCCAGGCATTCCTGGAAACCCTGTGTCCCCTTTCTCTCCTTTTGAGCCCTGAGAAATGTAGCAAATGAAAAGTAAGTAGTGCTCAATGTTTATGCTGCAAATTCACCATATGCAATTCCTGTATGTTACTTTTTATTTCAACAATGTGTGGTGTATCTGTTTCTTTCTTAATACAGGTAATGGTCAATAACTGCTTCCTGTTATGGAAACATAAATATGCTTTAAAATACAGAAATGTGAACACACACACTCTTTCAAATTGATTAAAACTCTAGATCAATAAATACATGAAGCAAATAAATTAATAAATAAATTAATTTTCCCCAAGTCAAGTCTGTTTTGCCCATGACACTAACTGATAGGTGATCTCCCTGCCTTTACATGGCCCACAAGCTTTTCCATCTTATTTTCTCCCCCTCTACTGTTGAGAAGAGGGAATGAGAGGGTGGCTAGTGGGTGGCTGGGGGCATCAGGCAGCCAGCCAAGGTCACCTCACCACAGATATCAAAAACATTTTATTTTAGGATTATAAATTTACTTGCCTTTTTTCCATATATTCCTGGCACTCCTTGATCCCCTTTAGGGCCCCTTTCTCCCTAGACAAAATATGTGTAAGTTAATTATAAAATAGAAAAAATAATATATATATATATATACACACAATGTATCCATGCATAGCTGACATAAAATCAAGCAGGCAAAGAGCTCCATCTGATATTAAAAAAACATATGTTCCAGACAAATCTTGATTTTTCCAAGCTCTCCTAGAACAGAAGCCCAGAATGGCCAACACTGTTGGTGAGACAATCCACAGCTCACAGGCCTACTGTTTCTAATTTCAATGGATGGCACTTCAAGTTCCAGTTACTTCAATATAGGTAGGTTCTCAAGGGAAGATTTAGTTCTTTGAAAAGCGCTGCACTGTTATGAAAACTTTATTTAAAAAGTTTGAAACACATATTTGGAAAAACCTAAGAAGTAGTTTTACTAATAATTCAGCTGAGTACTAACATAGAAGAGCAAAACATATGGTGATCTGGGGGGAAAATACATGTTAAAAACGCGTTGTCCTTCTAAATGCTGTCACTCAAATTGTTTAACTTCTAGAAAATAATACAATTACTTTTTTTTGACATTATTTGGTATGAAAAAGGTTCTACATAGTTATAAAATGAAAGTTCAAAGTAATTAATGTAAGGTCCCATTGAATAGAACCAAATGGAAAAAATACAGGCAGTTTTTGTTTCTTCATATGGATGGAATTAAGTCCCATGGCATGTATCTTCCTTCAATTTCAACATAGCTATTCGTTTTAGGTCAACAAATGCACTGACACCATACTATATATACTACTTTTTTTTTCTCCTTTAAGCTCTAGAGCAAGCTGAAACACATGAATATTGTAACAAGTAATATTTAGTTTCTACCTTTGGTGATGGCATTCCATGTAATCCAGGAAAACCAGGTATTCCACGGTCACCCTAAAAGAGCAAACATATTTTTAAATCCTTGTATCTAAAACAATGGCAATATACTACAATGACATTAATATTCCCAATGCTGAACAAATAGTGGAAAGACGTTATTTACCATTGTATCAACTACATAACATTGGTATGCTGACTGATGAGTCTGTTGATCTTTAAACAATATTCAATATATATAAGAAAAAAAATCATTAGATAAATAAATAAATTTTACTGTAATTAATAAGGCTTACAGAGTTTCAAAAGTAGCAATTTTTTTTTGACAAGGGGAAATAAAGCTTTGAAAACTTCTGCAGCAGCTGCAATAGTTCTACCATTCATTCAGAATTCCCAAAGAATACGGAAATTCCCTAAATCTGGGATGGCTTTGCTCCTGCCTCTTACTGAAAATATCAAAGATCCAATAACCTTATCAAATTTCTCACCAGTTTAACCTGGATAAGTGAGTGAAGTATTAAAAACTAAAGTATCGAGCACTTTCTCTAAAAAAAACAAACAAAATTAAACAAAAATACATCAAGAAAACAACTTGGCACTTCGACAAATGAGTTCTCATTTCAGTGAAAGAAAGAACCTATTTTCGTTAAAGCAATCAGCAACTGAAATCACAAGTCAAAACATCAGTTCTTCTTATGGTCCTCACAAGCGTTGGATATCAGGAATTCCAAAAATTTTGCTATTGGTACTTAAGATATTTATCTGCCAACTTCCATGCAAGCTCCCTTCAGCAGCTGCAACAAGAGCTTAAATTATAACTAGATACTACCTAGCTCAAAACAATAAAAACAAGCTTAGTTGTTTGTTTCAGTAGATAGGATCTACTTCACACAGGACACCAAATTGTTTTTGGACAACCACGATGTTTGCTCTCTGTTAATATATAGCTTTATATTGACCAATATATTTCAATTTGTTTAATATATTTAAATCATAAAGGAGGAAGAGTATATTATGTTCAGAAAGTAATTTTATGTAATATTCAAGTTCTAAGACAAAGGATAGAAGAAAACATGTATTAGTGGTATTTATCAAAATCAATAATGTCTGAAGAGATTTGGAGGGGTCTGTCACATATTCCCAGAAGACAGAAACGTGACCACAGGAACGACAGCTTGTGGGTTAATGCTATCAAAATATCTCTCAACAAATAAGGATTGAAAACAAGCAATGGAATGGAGATCAAAAAAATCATCAAAGCTTATAAACTAAACAGTTCATACAACTATTGCTTCTTAATGAAAAATAATGGAGACTCCTTTTCTGCTCAGAAGGGGTGATTCAATTACTGGACAAACTAAAACACTTGGCAATGGAAACAGTTTTAAATTAGTTGCTACAGAAACTTTACAAGTGATGGGATGAAATTAAGAGATGAAAATTTGGGCTGAATCATCAGGAAAAAAATCCTAATGGCAAGACCTATTTTAAAATGGAAGAAGTTTTCAAAAACAGTGGTGGAAGCCCTAATTTTTGGCACATTTCAGGCAAGGCTGCACTGAGCATTAGGAAATATTCTATCTGTCACAACTGTGCACTGCCACGAGAACAGAGTTTTTCACCATCACTATCTTACCTTCTGCACATTGCCCAATACTAACCGATCAATTAGGCTAACATTTAAGATCGATTAGGACGTCTAAGGCACAGAATATATAAGCACATTTTTCAACTCTAATCATGCATTCCAGAATCTGTTGAATGGTGCTGAAGAATTTAAGGATGTGCTTTTAATATCGGGAACTTTAGAAGAAGGAAAATGTATAGTAAAAACCGTTTGGAAAATGAGTGTTTGTTTTACAGAAAGGCTCTTAAATTTTAATAAATCAAAAGCAAAATGTGTTTTTATCATGACGAACTTAGAATTTTTCCCAAAATAGGGCAAGAGTGTGAGAGAAGGGTGGACACTGACATTTACATCCCAATGATACTTGCCAATAGCTAGTGGCTAGTTTTTTCAGTGTGAGAGTACAGGAAATCCAGATTTAAGTTTACCCTGATTATCAGAAGGGAGTTATATATAAGCTTCCACATCTGTCTGCAGCTCCAAGCTACTGGCTACACCTCAGCAAGAATTCTTCCACAAAATGTTTTGGTTTCGGTTAGTGTTCTCTGATAAAAAGTGCCATTAAAAAACTCTCACCTTGCTCACCTGGATGTTCACTTACAGAGAAAAAGGGTGAAAAGAGATAGAAATAAACTATTCTGACAGATGTCTGTATCATGTTTGCAGGTACATACATTTAGATATGCTTTTTAAAATATAAGCTATTCAGTGTGTTACCAGCACTGCTCAAGCCTATATAAACTTTATTAAACAAAGCAGATCAGATTTAGAATTGAAGTAACATTCCAAATTTAAGGTTCTTATTCCTTCTTTTTTATCTTTTTAGTAAACAATTGTCACAGAAGCCTCATGTGAAAATATTGACACTATTAACTGTACAACCAAAAATGATGAATGGTAACAGTAAAGTGTTTTTATTTGTTACTGGGTTTTTTTCCCTTACCTTAGCCCCATCTTTTCCTGGCTCTCCCTTGATACCTGGTAAGCCACGTGGTCCCTAAGAGAGAAAAAACTAAAAATCAGATGAAATACTGATATAATCTGATACAGAATGAAACACAGAAGTGTAGTACAATTTGACCCAGTGATGTGTCAGTTGGCTGATCACAACATTTCAGTAACTGGGTGCAAAAGCAGAAACAAGCATGAAAAGCATGAATATGGCACACTATCATAACTCATGACAAGGAAATACCAGAACAACTCTTTGTTCTAACCAAGGACCATCCCAGGAACAAAGGACATCACCAGGTCTATACTAGTCTACAGATGTCCGTCCCTCTCCTTTCATATGTCTATCAGATAGCCTTCACATATGCCATGCTGCAGGCTTGCTCTTGGCCCCAGCATGATCTCAGATATTTAATTCAACAAATTAATAAGTCCTTGACTATCCAGCCAGACTGGATCATGTCACAAGGAAACCACAGCACTGGTTTCCAAAAACTGTCCCAGTAAGGGCTACTAAGTGAATACAACGGAGAAAGAAAAAGAATTTTCCTCCATCAGTCTGGGCTTTATCTGAAACCTTCCTTTGTACATGTGAATTCTAGGTAATCAATCACCATAACAAGGCTTCAGATGACTGTTTTCATAGAAAAATGGATAGAACTACTGTTTGGCTTCTGTATCAAACATAGCTAAGTCTCATCTCAGTATTGCTCCTACAGGCCTTACATAACAACAATTAGTTTTGCTGTGTAATTGTCAATCTACCTACAAACCTCAAAGCCACAGGAGTTCCAAAGCAATTTACCCAAGCATGGCTCTTGACTTTATGCCATCCCTTGAGCTATTTTCATTCCCCACACCTCAACTCTCAATGACAAATAGTGGATATTGGGAGAGAGTTGTCAAGATTTGTCTCAGATTTTCAGATTCTAGGAATGAAACAGAAACTTACTTGAACCCCTGGAGTTCCAGGGATACCTGGAGTTCCTGATGATCCCTGATATCCCTAACAAGAAGAAAAAAAGACTTGTGACTTTTCATAAGTTATATCTACAAATTTCCAAATACCCATTTAAGGAAAAAGTAATCCTCCTGGTTACTAAAGAACTGTTTTTACAATCCTGTCATTTTAGGTCATAAAGTTTAGTGACTGCTAATAATACATTTGAGATGTAGATTTCAGATTTGATCAGCTTTCATCTCTACATCATCATAAATATGCAGCCTCCAGACTTTATGCAAAACTCCATTATTTTAGAATTTTTACAGTTAACAAACACACTGTTCTATTCCAACACAAAACCAGGAATAAATTAACCCACATATGTAGATAGAAAAATAGCTGAAAAATCCTGGACTTTTAAAGCCTTACTTCCAAGTTACAGGAATAAGCTTAAACAAACAAAGAATTTTCTAATATATTATGCAGCTAGTTTTATAATATCTCTAAATAATAAAAATTCCATTCTCAACGAACTATGAACTTGAAGATATATAATACGCTATGTAAGCAAAACAATAATTTGAATGAGTAGGATGACAAAAAGAAATACTAAATAATTCATAAGCTGAAAAGAGAATTTCAGGAATGCTTTACTAGAAATCAGCATTGGCAAATCTGGAGAACCTTTACAGACTCAAAATACATGCCTGAGTTGCTTTTGTAAATCGAATTCAGTGAGCACAAATAGTCACATTTCATGTAAAATTAACAAATGCTTTAGAAGAATCTAGTAACAAAGGCAAATAACTGAAGATGTTTTACCTAAATCCGCCAAAAACATGTCATTCCAGTGCATAAAATGAGCTACAAAGAGGGATTTTTTTCTTTGAAAAAACATACAAAACAAGAAGAGAAATTGTCCTATAACAACACTCTGAGGCTATTGGGCTCAAGTGTTCCAACATAAGCCCAAACTAAGTTTGACAAATCCCATAAAACAGACTATCCAGTTTCAAATACCCAGAATTTTATCTTGATTTGATCTTATTTCTAAGTGACTTTCAGTCTTAAAAGCTTAGTGCAAAATTTAATGGAAGGATTTCCACACTGGTAAGAAGGAGATAATAGAAGCTTTTCAATACAATGAAGGCAACCTGTAAGTCTAATTTTTTCTTTAAACCAGTCAGAGCTTCCTGGGAATAATAAGCAGAGCTAAAATTATTTGCTGGGTTCAATACGAGAGAGCACTTGCTGTGCCCTCTTCCCAAAAGACTTTTGAGCAGATGTCCGGTGAGTCAGCTGGTAATGTTTAGCATAGAAGTAAACAGAATTCCAGGTCTCTGTCATATATGAAACCTTTATCAAGGATTTTACTTTTAGTGATCAAGTCAGCTTCAAGAAAATCAGCTTTGATTGTAAAGGGTGCAGCATTCCCAGATTGCTTCTAGGCCTCCTGGATAGCTGAAATAATTCACCAAGCCAAAAAAAGCCTTTAAAAGTTTATCCTTTTTATTTCTTCAGAAAAAAGGCAAAAAGTTTGTATGACTTCCTGTAGGATATAATTCTACATAAATAAAACTTAGTTTCACATTTTAGATCTCTGAAATGCAATTTCCCTGTCTTGTCCCTCTAACTGAGTAGGAGGAGAAGAAGTAGAGGAGTACAATTTCCTGGACAAACTGGATTTTGAAATTCACAAGATTAATAGGACATGGAAGAAGAGTTTTCAGCTTACAAAACTGCATAGTCATCTCAGAGCTAGATCTTGTCATGGGATTTCAAAGCAAATCAAACACCTTGTCAATGTGTATGTTTAATGGAAAGCCGAAACAGAAGATTCAAAAGGAAATTCACAGAAAGTCACAAATGAGAATCACTGTCTGGTACAAGTAGTGTAGCAAATGTTTGGACAAGTGAAAAACACCTTCTACAAAAAGCAAAAACTGAGCATGTCTTTGTATGACTACTTCTTTTGTAATATGTATCATCAATCTATATGTTAATGTCTATGATTTTTCTACACCAAAGACAGCTCAAATACTGTTTCTTTAAACTCAAAGCCTCCAGTAAGAGTACGTATGTGACATATATATATACATGCTCCAAGAACAGCTGTGCCATAGCTGACATTTTAAGCAAAAAAGACAAGTGAAAATTCCCTTTTCAATTGACACAGTCAAGTTCTGGACTGAAAGTTCCCTTTCAATTTAGGTGAAAGCACTATATTTGCCACAAAAAAAAAAAAAAACAATTTTTATTCAAACTTGGTCTTCTCATAAACTTTTCAGAAGACACACAACTACTGTGAAAAGTACTACAACTAGTCCCGAATTTTAATCCACTTTTGAATCCAATTGCATAAACATAGATAGCTCCTGCATTTTGAGATACCCACTGTTACAAGACAGTGGCACAAAATATTTGGGATACATTCAAACTTTTGAAGCAGCAGCACGGACGAGACAAAATACTTGACAGCTTAAGGATGCAATATCTCTTAGGGTATATTGGTTAATTATCAGTTGGCTAACGTAGGCATTTAGACATCCACTGCCTCTTTACACATAGAAACACTAAACGTAGGTATCTTAAACTCAATCACACTTATTTCATGAGCACTGTCAATCAGCACTGTTTCACAACTTTTTGTTTATATCCTTATTCATTACTTTACATCAGTGCAACTGAAATCAGGATTATACATTATCTCTCTCTCAATTTACTGTGAATGGTAACAGTACTGATAAATTTCTAATGCCTGAAAATCTGTCAAAGCAAAGTGATAAACAGCAAGACAGGGAGACGCTTAGTTTCTTAATAGATGGCTGGGTATTTAAGAAAAAAAAAAGAACAGATAAAATGTAACCTTGGAATTTAAAGAAAATGGCAATAATTTACAAATTATTCTAAGGGAAAAGGTTGAACAGATAACTGAAGCCAGAGAACTTACGTAAAAGACACAGACAAATCAGCAATACTGTCATCGGCAGTGAATTAAGAGCCTTGCTGGAAAATGAAAGTTAGTTTACCCGTAAGGGAAAAAATTGAGCAAGAAGGACATATAATAAGTATTCATTCCAAAGAACTTTTAGGTGCAACAGCAATTAAATCTCAGAAGTATATCTTCAATGCACTTGCATACCTAAAGTACAAAAGTTCAGAAGCATTCATAGTTATATCACAACAGAAAAACAGAAAGTAAAAATAAAAACAGGGGACATACTGGTAAGGCATAGACAACTGCACTGCACACTTCCTCACTGAAAAGCTTTTGGAGTCACTGAACAACAGGACTACTTGGGAAAGACAAGAGAGAAGTAAACAAGCTCAATTTGGCTCGGAAACAGCCAAGGATCAAGAGTAATGGTCTAAAAGATATTTAAGGACTGTAAACACTAAGTAAATAGAACTATTTGGAGTGATGTAAGTAAGCATATTGGAATTCAACTGCAAAAGAAAAACTTAACTTGGTGTTAGGAAAACATCTCAACAGAGACTTCTGCAGACTTCTTACGGAAGTCTCTTGTGGAAAGCCCTTAGTACATTTAAATCACAATTATCTAAAGCATTAGAAGAGAAGTTTTCAAAACTCTTTTCATAGAATACATTCCATCTCAAAAAGAGAAATTCTTATAGCTATTCAGACTTGTATCCACGCCTCCACTCACATTTGCAGTCATGCCATAACCTTCTCCCTCCCTGGCAATATCAGTAACTGAAATCTGGTGAGGCGATGGAAATGTTAGGAAGTATTTAAGTATTTAAACTAAGTGTTTCAGCCTTTCTCTGAGAAGTTGTTTATCATCTAATGTTTCTCCCTCAGGTCTTTCTTCTTCCTTTCTTCAAGGAGTTTTTTTTCCCCATCCCGCCCCCAAAAAACCTAATATCTCACTATGCCTGTACTCATCTGCCTGCTGCTTCTCTTTTTCCTGCCCCTTTGCACGTGTGAATTAGGGTAAGGCCTCTCCAGCAGGTCTGTTTGGAGCCTGTGCTTCTCCTTTCTCTGGGACTTTGTTAAGCAGTGGTAACTCAGGAGCTCAGAACAAGTGTCACCTCCCTCTGTAAATAGCACAGCCCTGCAGAAGGACTTCTCATAGCATCTGTTTCTTCAGGCTACTTGTCTCTGTCATGAAGCCCCTCTGTCTGCATATATCAAAACATGAAAGGGAAGTGCAAATCCAGCACTAGATCACAAAGACAACTAAATGCAGCTTTTATCTTCCACCACAAATTTGGATGCGACTCCTGATAAAAGACATTTGTAATAACTTGAACATTATTATGGGGAAAGTACAGAAAATAGTTTTTGTTGCCTTGTCTGTTGCCTTTTTTTGCTTTGTTTTGGTCTTTTTAATTCTTTCTCTATTTGATTGTATTTCCTTTCACTGGCTACTCCATCTGCCAGGGCTTTCATAGCTTAGAGCCACTGGCAGTTTATTTACCTGAGCACGATGTTCTGGGCTCAGATATCACAGAAGTAAAAAAGTTTATCAAGATTATTAAACAAAAGGTCATAAAGTTGCTCTAAAAGTTCCTGAGCTTCAGATCTCTGGGAGATGGGATGATGTACCAATGGAGTGTAACTTCCTGCCTGCTGCTTAGATGTTCATTCCTGTCATCTGCCCTCAGCCACTGTTGAAGATAGTCATATGGTCTTTTGTGTTAAATTTATAGGTGTATGCAGCACAAGTCAGCATGAGGCATCACCCTCATTTCAAAGTAGGTTTCAGTGAAGCCATTACGTGACTGTATTAGTATGTATCAGAATGGTGCAAACATATTTCCTCTAAGAATAAGAAAGTCACAGTGTAATGAGGAAGATGTACTTTTCTGGAATTGAGAGCAGCATTTTACAGCTGAATTATCAACTATGTCTGTGAAAGTTTCCTGAAGAAAAGTAGCTGCAGAGTTTACATCAACTTAAATCCCCAGGCAAATCATCCAACAGCACAGGTAATCCTATGTATACACGAAACTATTATCCATCTTTATTCCAAAAGTACTGTTGAAACAGCTGGCCTTTGCTACTATACCAAACTCATCATAAAAGATTCAGCCTTCAGTTGGTCACTAAATATCATTACATTCCAGATAGTACAGCTATACTAATGTTCCATAGTTTTTTTTTTTCAAAAATAAATACTTGAATGATGAGAAATTACTTATTATGTGAGGCTTTTGATGAACTCTGGGTAAGTCAGTCTGACCAGACTGTTTTTAAACTACTTATTGCTTGTGGACACTGTAAAGACATGGCGAATAGTTCCAAACCTTCATAAATTAAACTAGAAGGAATACTGGAAAATTGGCCAAATTTGCCAGCCATTTGGTTCAAAGTTCAGAACTGACAATAAGTGTATGTTTTTACTTCTTTCAGTAGGCCAATAACCTATCACTTTATTAACTACAAGCGATCATGGCATAGACTATTTATTTTTTCCGCTAACTTGAGTTTTTCCCCAGTTCATATAAAGAATCCTTTAGAATTAAAAAAAGTGGCTTTGTAACCACACAGTCAGGCTGCTGAGCGTTCTCAGGGCCAGCAACCACTCCAGCTGCTTCTTTCTGTTGACTAATGCCTACTAAAATGAGTTCCAGTTGAGATTCAAGTATCATTTTTATCCTTGTCCTTATTTACCAGTGCTATTTTCCCTGACAAGACAATTTAAACATATCAGGCCCCAAATGACTTTTTTATTAAAAAAAAAAAAAGTATTTTCACCTCTTACTATGCTTCTCCCTTTTGCACTTTTCTCCAGTTACTTCAATTGATCTTTTCTGTATGTATTGAGTATGGAAAATAAACAAAGTTGGCAATTAAAGGGAAAAAAACCCAAAAAACCTATCAACAAAACTATTAAAAAAAAAACCCCACAATTAAAGAATGTCTATGTTCACTTTCCCAAATAGCACAGCAAACAATTTCACCAGGTAATACCAGGTGAACCATTATTTTCTGGTACTATTGATACATATCTTCTGGTACCATTCGTGGGAATTGTTTTCAATTTTTCTGGACTAAAACTAACTGAAAGTATCACAACAATCTAGTCAGCCCACAAACATTCAGTCCATTTTCTTTGATGTTTTACTTCAACAATCAGTTACATATAGGAGTATAAATGCATGCCTAAAACCTTTCTCAGAGGAAGAAACATTTTGTTGACTAGTTACAGTGTTCCAAGAAAATGAATACCAGATAGGCAAACTGGAATAACTTTAGAGAAAAATATAAAAATGTGCTTGGGAACAGGAAAGACTGACTTTCCAGGAAAAGCTTTTCATGCAAAGTCATTTGACTAAACAACACTGACTACACAACTACCTGTAAGCCTATTGTGCTGTGTCAATTAAGAGCTTGTTTTTCACAGTTCCCCAGGGGATATAGCTAGAAAGATTAATAAAAGCAAATTTATCTCAAACAAGGAAAATCACTGACCACACAGAAAACATGTATCAGCAAATAAGTAAGTAAAACAGAAAGAAAAATATAGAAAAAACAATCTGTTTTCCTGCACAGAGTATCTAAACGGTCTGCCATCATTCATGGTTAAATGCTAGTCTGGAAAGTACTCAACAACCTACTGTAAAGAACAATAATGTACTGGCCAGAGTTGCAGGTGATCTAATAGGTTTGCAATGATGTCCTTACAAAGAACAAGTGCAAAAAGATATAAGGTGATACTTCAAAAGTATTAGTCAGTTAATCACCGGATCACAGAATCTTGAGAGTTGGAAGGGCCCTCGAAAGATTATCTAGTCCAATCCCCCTGTCAGAGCAGGACCACCTAGAGTAGATCACACAGGAACTTGTCCAGGTGGGTTTAGAATGTCTCCAGAGGAGACACAACTCATCTGGACAGCCTGTGCCAGTGCTCCATCATCCTCATAGTGAAGAAGCTTTCCTTATGATTCTTTGGAACCTCTTATGTTCCATCTTGTACCCACTGCCCCTTATTCTATCACTGGGCATTATTGAGAACAGCCTGGCTATAGGATTTTCTGTAAGCTCTTCAAATAACATATAAACTTCCAATTAAGCAAAATGCTAAAATTTCTACTTTAGTGGAGCTTTTTGATTCTCTTCTGTTTGTCTGAGATATTTTTGTTAGCCATATTTATGTTCAGAAAATCATAGAATCATGCCTCTCTATGTATACTATGGCTCACTGACAGGGAAAAAACCCCACTTACCTGCCAGATTACAGAGTTATAGACCACAATATCAATTTATTTCTCTTTCATATTCACATTGTTTCAAATTTCAGTGGTTATGGGAATATATACAGTACTGTAGTGCTATATAATGAAAGTATGAATAATGGTTAATAAAAGTATGAAAAAGTCGTAACAAATTGTCTCTAAAACACTACTGTTGCAGTTGCAGCATACTGCAAGTCTACTTCTAGCACTCAGCACAGTCAAATCGTGATGGACATCTCCCATGAAATTCCAGATTGAGACAGTTTGTACATCCATCTCTGTATAGAACACGACTGCTCTTCAAAATCTAAGGCACCACCAATAATCAACTGAAAACTTGAGATTCCACCCTTTCTTATTTTAAAATCTGTAATTTCATGACTGTCTGGAACCAAAATGTAGTATTTTATAGCACTGACCATTTAAATTCAGATTGCTTTCTCTACTTCTAGTTACAACAAACTTTGAAGATAATAGCTTTCAAAAGCCATTTAAGGCAAAAGCACAAAAATGGTTTTATACTGGAGTAAAACTGAGAATCTTTGCTTGAGGAACTACTGTAAAATGTATGCACTCACTTGCCCTATAGGCCCATCAGGGCTACCACGCTTCACATACAAAGTCTCATATTTTAAAATATGAATTTTCAATTTTTGGTAACAATTGTATTTCTTGTTTTCACTGTCTATTTTTTTCCTATCAAACTAAATCTGCTTCCAAAAGGAATTATCACAGTTAAATGAACCAGCTGGTATCCCTAAGAAAAGGACAACATGTAACTAAGCAACAAAATAGGAGAAGCATGAACATTTTATCATGTGCAACATGGAGAGCTTTCTCTTTATTTATTACCCTTACAGCATTCAAACTTCTAAGTATCAATCTCACTGTTTCCATCTTTATTTGACATGGAAACGAAATGTCTTATTAGTATCAAAATTTTTTAACAAAAATAGAATGCTAAGTGTTCTTATGAAGCCATCAAAGTTGGTAGGTAATGTCTCTTTAGTAAGATCAACATGCCAGAGGTACTAAAATTGATAAGCCAGAGGAAATTAGGGAAAGACATGATTGATTAACAAATATGCTCATGAATCTTTCCATAGGACAGAAAAGATTCTTAAAAAGTATAAGTTGAAAGATGCAATTGAGCCCTTTGTTGCCCTTCTCTGAAGTCGCTCTACTTTAAGCGTGGACCAAAATGGCCCAAAGTAACTTAATATACCTTCTAAGTCTCAATCAAATCCATAGACTATTAGTACCCCAGTCCATAATCCAATGTTTCTTTCATAAATTATTTGGTCTTCTCTACATTCATCCACTTATATTTTCTGATGTTTTCAGACATTTTCTTATATTTTTATTCTCAGCAGTACTTGGGATTCCTGCCTAATCGTATTTTCTGTGTATTTCAAGAGATGATGATTACTTTCTCTTCTGTTTCACCATGGAACAGCACCATAATGCAAGGACTCGACCATAAACCACTGCCAAGACCATAAGCAAACCATATCCCTCATCACCTCAACTACGCGTCTTTTAAATTTCTCCAGGGATGGAGACTCCATTACCTCCCTGGGGAGCCCTTTCCAATGCTTAAAACCCCTTTTGGTTAAAAAGTTCTTCCTAATGTTTGAGCTAAAGCTCCCAGGTGCAACTTGAGCCCATTTCCTCTTGTCCTATTATTCATCACTGAAGAGAAGAGACCAACTCCCACCTCATCACAACCTCCTTTCAGGTAGTTGGAGACAGTGATCATGTTGACCTGCTTCTGCAGGGGGTTGGACTAGATGATCTCTAAAGGTCCCTTCCAACCCCTACCATTCTATGATTCTATGTCTCCCCTCAGAGTCATCTTCTCCAGGCTAAACATCCCCAGCTTCCTCAGCTGCTCCTCATAAGACTTTTTCTCCAGATCGTTCACCAGCTTCGTTGCCTATCTCTGGACACGCTCCAGCACCTCTGGTAGTGAGATGCCCAAAACTGAACACAGTACTTGAGTCCTCATAATAAGAATGACAAGCCAAATGAATGAATTAACAATTTCTAGTATGTATGCACAGTTTCCTTTCCTGCTCTTGTTATCCAAGCAGAAAAATCATCCTCTTCTCAAAAACCAATTATTTTTAATGCTCCCATCTGTCTTTCACCTTTCCGATTCTCTCCCACCAGAGAGGCAGTGAATAAGCAGCTGTGTGGTGCTTAATTGCCATGTGCAGTTAAATCACAAGACATATTTACAATATTTTAGGTTGAAATAAAAATACAATGGTAAACATATTCATACAATTGTTACATTCAGATAGCACGTAAGTGACATTCAGAGTTTCAAAGAATAGAGACAAAATCATCTAAATTAGAAACTCTGTTATCAATGGTACACAAATTTTTCTCCAGTTAGTTTTGCATTTACAATAGATGACTAAGTTTTTAGTACTCACAGGCTTACCATCTGGACCAGGCTGACCAGGATAACCATGATTCCCAGGCTGTCCGGGGTCCCCCTGTGGTGAAGTAATATGTTAACACATATAAGAACATTTTAAACTTAGCACAGAGTAACTTTAATCCTAAGATATCCCACAAAACAGTGTCTATAAGCCCAGATACCTGCTATTGAGGAGTAATCTTCACAGCAAAAAAGAACTGATATTGTAACTCCTTTCCTGGAAAAATTCTCTCTAACTTCTTATACAGGATTTGGAGAAGTGAGTCCACGCTCAGTTACAGCACAAGTTTGTCTCATAAATCTCAAACGTTTTTGAGCTTTTAAACATCTTAATCAACAGGGAAAAAAACATTTTTCAACAAAGAGATGAAAAACTCTCATTAAAACCTTATTAATCTAGTAGTTCTACTCTGAAGAAAATTCTCACCTGCTTTGACTGAGTCTAGTTCTGGAGGAAAAAGCATTGGAAAGGCAGAAGCGTGGATTAAAACCTTCTAAATACTTACTGCTGTCTAAAACATATTCTTTTAGATTCCCTCCTATAAGTCCTTTGCAATTATTTTGATAACCTGTGTTATGATCATGTTAAAGGAAAAGTCAGTTCCCTAAGATTCCTGTTTATGGTCAGAAAGAAACTTAACTTCTTACTCAATATATCCTCCTACAGTATTAATGTTCTCTGTTTATTTTACTAACTGATTTGATTTGAGCCCAGTAAAATCCAGTAAGACTTCACAGAATCACAGAAACACTTGATCTATAAGAACATTTTACTTCTACAAGAGCATTAAGCAGGTACCTCTTTCTTCAGCCTGAACCATCAACTGAGCTGTGTGTCAGTTAGAACTGCAGAACTGTTACAAACAGGGAGGACATCAGGAGCAAAATAGGAAACTAGCTTTCAACGTGACTGTGAAAAAAGTCTTTTCACATATTAATCACAGAAACGTAATACTGAACTAAACTGGAAAGGATATAGAATAATGTCCCTATGGAAGAGCCTAACAGTTACAATTTACTAAATTAATGTTATGAAGAATTACTATTGTCCAAATTGAGGAAGTCCAGGTTTCAGATTTTAGCAAAAATAAATTCACTTTCAAATATACTATTTAAAATATTAAATGCTGTGTCTCCAACTTGAAAAGGTTAAAATACTGGTTACTTGTATTTTTAATTTAGTTAATGTTTCTGTACTACACTAATATTAGAAACACAGAAATTAAGGTCACATTTATACAGTTACAATGTCCACTGTTCAAAAATCAAGTAATATTGTAACTAATATACCATATATATCTTAAGTTCTCTTCCTTTTCACTCTTTCTGCATTCTCTCTGCAGTGGAAAGTGAAGTGGATGGAGAAGTGGCTGAATGACAGCCCAGAAGGTGGTGATCAGTGCACCTGAGTCGAGTTGGAAGCCTGTGGCCAGTGGAGTTCCACAGGGGTCGATTCTGGGGCCAGTCTTGTTCAACATCAGCGACCTGGATGAGGGGACAGAGTGTACCCTCAGCAAGTCAGCTGATGACACCAAACTGGGAGGACTGGCTGATTCCCCAGAAGGCTGTGCTGCCATTCAGCGGGATCTCGACCAGCTTGAGAGTTGGGCAGAGAGGAACCTCATGAGGTTCAACAAGGACAAGTGCAGAGTCCTGCATGTTGGAAAGGAACAACCCCATGCACCAGTACAGGCTGGGGGTTGACCTGCTGGGGAGCAGCTCTGCAGAGAGAGACCCGGGAGTCCTGATTGACGATAAACTAACCATGAGTCAGCAATGTGCCCTCGTGGCCAAGAAGGCCAATGGCATCCTGAGATGCAGCAAAAAGAATGTGGCCAGCAGGTCGATGGAGGTTCTGCTTCCCCTCTACTCTGCCCTGGTGAGGCCTCATCTGGAGTCCTGTGTCCAGTTCTGGGCTTCCCAGCTCAAGAAGGACAGAGAACTTCTGGAGAGAGTCCAGCACCAGGGCCACCAAGATGATCAGGGGACTGGAACATCTTCTGTATGAATAAAGGCTGTGGGAACTGGGGTTATTTAGTCTAGTGAAGAGGAGATTGAGAGGGGATCTCATTAATATTCACAAATATCTAAACAATGGATGTCAGAAGGTTGGGACATCCCTTTTTTCTGTTGTAGCTAGCAACTGGACAAGGGGTAATGGGATGAAGCTGGAACACAAAAAATTCCACTTAAACTGAAGGAAAGACTATTCTACTTTTTAAGTGAGGGAGCCCTGCCACAGGCTGCCCAGGGAGGGTGTGGAGTCTCCTCCTCTGGAGGTCTTCGAGACCCACCTGGACACATTCCTGTGCCACTGGGTCTAGGTGGACTTGCTTCAGCAAGGGGGTTGGACTAGATGATCTCTAAGGTCCCTTCCAATCCCTACCATTTTTTGATTCTGTGATTCTATGATACTTTACAGGATGTGACTTTCAATATTTTAAAAATTATTAATACTTTCTTTTCTCTCTTTTATCTCTAATGTGCTAAAGTGGAAAAAAAATAGAGTAAAAGACCATAAAAATTCTATTGAATATAATAATAATCACCTTCATCTCGTAGATTCCAAATACCTGATCAGAAAATCTTAGCACTGCAGGAAAAAGCCCTTTGACTTAAGGTAGCTGCATCAGACTATTCATCTCTTATATAAGGAAAGTAAAAGTTTTTTAATCATGTGTTCAATGAAAGAGTAGTGGTTTGGGGTTTTCTTGTACAGCTGTGTAAGACACTGTTTAAGACAGTTATTGAGAAAGGTACTACAGCAAAATACTAGGGATTTGAGTCTGCCATGTTATATTTCTTAGACTGTCAGGTTCTTGTTTTACAACTTTCACCCACACTGAAGGGAGTCACCAGAACAGCTAAGGTAGAACTCTCCCAGTAAGCACCTAGTCCACAAAGAAGGAAAAAAAAACTCCCTCCATTAAAAGACTTCCATCAGTAAATCATTTCATTCTAAACAATTAACAGTGCAAGATCATTTGCCGAAAGTAGCAAGGAAACACAATTTTATGTCCATGAGCATTTTCCTTAAAAAACAAGCTGTATTTGTTTATTAGGAGTTACAGCACCAAAACCTGGCCTTGTGGATGATCCTAATTACTATACCCCACACCCTGGAAACCAGAACTAGGAGAACTTGTCCCCTACTTTTTTAATCTGCCTAACTACAACTAGCCAACATAAGATTTGCGGGAAAAAAAAAAAAGAAAGAAAGAAAAGAAGTAAAAGTGATGTACACTCAGTAAGACAGAATGGAAACTTACTTTGGGGCCTGGAGGTCCTTGTTTTCCTGGTGGGCATATGCAAGGGGCAGGTGTTGAGCCTACATCACTAGGACCATTCATGCACTACCAAGAGTGAAAACAGCCATTAATACACATGTCAAAAGCATTCCACAAATATAATGTTACACAAAACTGATTTTCCTTAAATTACACAGGTTCTGACTTCCACTCCTTTGTTCAGCTGGAACTTCTGCTTACTTGAATACTGCCCTTTAACTATCTTGCATGCATGAATTCATCATTTTATCCAGAAGAAAAATAAACAAAAAAATAAGTACTAATACTCGGTTGATATCTGAAACTCTGTTTACTTTTCAATAATTCTTTTTTTTTCATAGTGTGATAATTTTACATCTGGCAACATCTAAAGTGTGAACAATTACCAAATATAACTATTGAATTAAAGTTTGTAAAACAAATCTAATAAATACTATGTATAGCATAATGACCACAACTGATGGGTCTCAACCATGAACCTATTTGACAAAAAGTGAAGCATGGCTGCTAGCACTGAATCCTACAAGTCACAAGTCCTGGTCAACAGGTTATTCATTCTCCAAAGACCATTAAGTGATCTCCTCCAAACTATGCTCCCTATATAAACAGTGGTAAACACTAAACCTTGGCAGACCAAATCATCCTCTAGAGATATTTTTTTCCTCACCATTGAGATCACATGAAATATTAGTGTTTTATTAAGGCAGACAAGCAGAGAGCTACCAGATTAAATCAATTTGCCAAGATCAAGTGTCCAAAATTTAGGTGTATCAGTCAGTACTAAATCCACATTATTAAGTTAGATTTATCAAATTCTTTTTCACTCAGGAAGTTCTTAGAGGTATGGAAAAGCAAAAATTTAAGGATCCAAGACACAGAGAAGCATATCTTGTATCTATTATCGAAAACATTTTCTATAACTTTTTACTCATATTTTCAAAAATCATGTAGACTTTTTAGAAAGTTCCCTAAATGAAATTATTTCTAAGGCAAATTGATTGATCAAAATACAAATCCCCATTTCCTTTGCAATGATTCCAAGTGGAGCTATGAGGATGGTTAGGGAAGCTATCATGTTATGCCTTCAAACAAACTTCCCTTCAGGGAGCTCCCATTACTGTGATGCAGGTAACAGCCACCTGACTGTGCATATCCACATTCATTTTGCAGCTGCATCCAGCTCTGCAGATAAGAGCAATTAAATTGAACTGGGGAAAAAAAATCAGGCCATTTCCTCTAATAGATGTGTTACTTTAGAAAACTGATTCTTAGTTTGTCAATTGACTAGAGTTCAATTAATAGAAATCCAGTACTTTTAAGCTTAGCAAACCTCTGTCCACTGCAAAGAATCAAAATAACTTTATATAAAGTCAAATACTACCTTAAACTGAGTTTGAGCAGTTTACAATTGAGCCTACCTCTCCATTCTGAAACAAGAAGAAATACAGTTTAAAAGTACAGTAATATTTGTAAAAAGTAAATTCCATTCATTCGTAGACAATCATAAACCAATATAATAAAATAATCATAAACCCAATAATAAATTTAAGGCAATAACTGTCAAGAAACCATAACTCAAAATTTTAGACTCTCAGACATCTGCAACTGCTGTCAATGCATATTAACTTTTAGTTCGTTCAGTTTAAGGGTCTTTCAAGTGAAGTTACCAGTAGCAATTTTTAGAAGGCAATGACATAACTAGAATTAATACTGAACTCTTTAAATATTTACACACTGAATGTTTAGATTTGGATCAAACTTTTTGCCAGGAATAACTTCTCTTCAAAAATATTCTCTGCTTATTCATTCTTGTCAGAGAATACATCAAAATATTTGTAAAATCTCTGATCTCTGCCTGAATCTGGGAAAACATGTAGCAGCACAGAAGCAAGGCTCACTTTTTCTCACTTTCCTATGTCATTGTATTAGACCCTGCTACCAACCAAATTGAGTTTTCCAGTTCCTGCAACACCACAAATATTCCAGCATTCCAATCATGAAATTTTCCGTCTTAATGGTTTAGTAGCCACCACTAGCTGGACTACGTACAGGAATTTTTCTAATGTACACAGTCACCACAGACTTCATGCACAGTCTTTGGAGAGAGACAGCTTCCTTGGTATTCAATTTTCATCTTAGGCAACCTCTACAGAAGGTTATCTTTCTCTATGGACGACAGCAGAAGCTTAAAATTACTACTTAAAATTCAGGGTGAAATTAGTACATAGCATCCCTGCTTCACTCAAGAGCTCTGATACAACTACACTCTGACAGAATACAACCACGAAACAGATATTCCTCTTTGGAGATCATTCAACATTTTTAGTTTCTGAAGGAGTCCAGAATTTCATGGGTAAAGTCCAAATTTAATTTACAACAGCAAGTGAAACTAAACTGGCAAAAAGCAATCCTTTTGCTTGGACTTCTTGCCAAGTCTTAGAGAACACAAAATATGATGGACTTCATAGTGTTTGCTTTCTTTATGCAAATTTTTGTTTTATTTGCTTACTTGTCATATCCTATTTCTATTTGGTAATGAGCAAAAAGGTATGTGGTGCAGTTAAATAGTCAAATACTAAATTTAGTCTTTAAATTTAAAGGCCAACTTTAAAGGATTTAGGATTTGAAGCCAACTTCACGAAGTGTTCCTGAACCCATTAGTTCTTGACATAAAGTCAGGTTTCAGAACAGCTAATAATCCAGCCTTATTGCTTCAATGAAAGCTGTGAACCCCTTAAAATGCCCTAATAAAGGTACTGATTGCAACAGACACACACACCACAAATAAAGGGGAAAAAAACCACACTAGGTGAGAGTCTGTGCAAAACTGAAATAACTGGATATTGAAGACTCACAGAATCTACTATCAAGCTGTCAAAATGGTCCTAATAATCCAATCAGACCATGAAGAATATGGATTTATATAGTAATACACTAGTGTCCAATTTTCTTAAGCTCAGCTTGTTTTAGAATCCAAAGAAACACAGATATTTTTAAGGAAAATCTACCTATAAAAGTCTCTTGCTTATATTTTGAGATGAGAGCTGAATACTTTCAAAAATCTATCTTGAACTGTGTCATGAATAGTTTCAAAATCTGTTTGCCTGTGTTTCACATTTCATTGCATAATTAACTGCAAATAAGTGGTCAAAGAGAGGGTCAAAGGATGCCCATAAGCTTCCTAATGGTGTACATGAAACACAGCTGTTTTGGGGTTTTTTTTTGTGTATCCATAACATCATGAAATCTTGGTCACATTTCAGTTAATGGGTTATTTAACATAGATGTCAGCACAGATACTTCTGATAGGAAAAGGTGATTTAAAAACATAGGTCTGTTGGTTATATACAAACATTTCAGTGATTAAATCACAAGTAGCAAGAACTATATCACAGAAGTTAAAAGTAATCAAGTATTTTACACTACTGTACTCATAGTTTTATTGGGGTTTTATGTTTAAAATCTTAAATTGTAACAGGAGATGCTGAGGGCCTTCTATACTGCTGTCAAATTTCCACCATTAAATATCTAAACCAAAAAAATCCCACTTTTAAAATACATTTGTGTAAAAATAAGGCTGGAAATAGACAAATTCTGTGACTTGACATTGCACAGCTAACAGGTATTTCTTTGCACTAGCTGAAGCAATGTATTATCACTTATTTTAAGAATTCATTGAGTCAGCTTTTAACAGTGAGTTGTAAAAAACGCCAAGTAGTTCTCAGAAGTTCATCTATCATACTCACAAATCCTGGGATCTCACAGACTGTTTCTCGATTATTGTGCTCTGGGTCACAGTAGATTCGCAGTTTTTGTATATCAAACTACAATTCAAAACATAAAAGACTTTTTTAAGAGAAAGTGTTAATAGTCTGACATTAAGATAGTTTAATTTATAATATTAAATTCTACTATCCACAAAGAAAAATGAAGAAAAATGAACAAAATATTAAAATGCAAAAGAATCTGCCAATTCTGTGTGTCCATTAAAAAACAATTACAGATGTAGAAACATTTTTTACCAGGCTACTCACAATGATTAATACATGCCACCAATTAAATATTCTGTAATAGGATTATTTAAAGAAAAATAATCAATCCCAGATTTTCTTTTCTAAAATGGAAATCACCACACCTAAACCTTGGCAATAAACCTGAACACACACAGCACAAAGTACACTGGCTGCCAATAGAAACAAAATCAACCTTTTCCTTTTTACCTTAACAGGCCTGTGAAGATGTTTCTACTCTGATATGTCTCTACTATATATAAGATTAGTAAATTTTGGTGCAGTACCAGACATCACCCCTGACACATAAAAGAATTTGGTTTAGAGTTTAGCTGTTTAACGCAAAGCTTTAAGACATAACCAATGAAAACACTGGCACCATGTAACCAAAAGTTTGTGCCATTCTGCTCTGTTGCTATACTCAGGAAGAAGTAACTACTGAAGTCAGTTTTTCTAGCATAAACTATCATGACTCCAAAGCCAGAAAAGCCCTGTCACATTTACTTTAAATCGTAGACTGGAAGCAGTTGAAGAAAGTGCAGAAAATAGTCTGTTAATACCATGTCTGAGAATATCTGCTTTCAAATATAAAATGTCTAAAATTCAAAGTGCTTAAGTATGTACACAAGTTTACCATCGCTCTACTTGAAAGCATTTCAGCCAGTAAGATCCCAACAATATCAAGAACATTTGCAAAACATCACCAGAAAAATATCTGAATCAGGGCACAGAATGAAAATTCACCAAAGAATCTCTGAAGGAGATCCTTGTATCACATTTTTTATCCAGCGCCAACTGATTTCTTTCTTAAAGGATTTCAAAACACCTTTTCATTGAAAGATAGTATGCCACTCATTAAATATTTCTCTGTCATTATAGTTTACATAGAAATATCCTGGCAAAGTTTGACTACTAATGCTTTGCAGACAGAGAAAGTAGAGAAAGGAAATACTTCTTTCAGATTATAGAAACCACCTAGAAATATAAAATTGCAACCTTAGGCAGATTTTCTACTTTTCTTCTAGTCCACTGTCAGAGGATCTTACATGATTTGACATTCCTAAAATATTTTCATTTTAGATAATGTCTCACTACTGACACTCTTCAACTCAGAAACAGTATCGCCAGAAATTTAGAAAAGTCTCATTTCTGCAGTGACAAGAGAAAAAACAAGACATAGCAGCAAAGAATCAACCCTCTATTCCTAGAATGCACAAAACTATAAAATGGGATAATCCTGCACTGACAGAGAAAACGCATAAGACAGTTATGATCAGTTTCACCATCTTTGAAACCCCTACTTTCCTTGCAAAAAGTGCTTGAAGTCCTATCAGAAACTGTGATGAGCATTCAGAAGTTTTTTGCACAGTATACAAGACTATGTTACCACCAGAAATGCTGAGTCATACACACAGTGCCTCATCCAAGTTTCCATGTATACTTTTAGAATATGATAATAATAGAATTGAAGTTTGGCTATGAATAACAGAAAATTCAGGAACAACTGAATAAGGACATGTGAAAATAGTTAACAGAGATGATCCAAATCAAATGAATATATTTTAACAGGAGCAGTAAGGATCACAAAATTAACAGTACAGAAACCCCATAGCTTTCAAAATAACTCAAAAATAACGTCTACTTCTGCAATTCAGTATTTTGTAGTATTGTTTCCATTACTATCAGGCTAATTAGTAATATCATTACCACATTGCTATAAATGGAAGGAAATAATCTATTTAGCCAATGTCTGGAACATTGTCAATATAATAATCTCCTCCACACAGCCTTTACCTATAAAGCCTAAAGTTCTAACCAGCTTTTTGTGTCTGCAAAGAGCTGAAGGTAAAAGGAATTTAATGTTACTCAGAACAGAGGAGAACCTTGGTACGGGGTTTTTGGGAAGTGTTCCAGCACAGCAGAATAAAACAGTGGCAGTGTGAGCACCAAATATTTGCAGTAGAACAGAAACAGAGATACACCTTGGACTCTTGTGACAGCTAGTCATGAGAAAGAAATTTCATCAACATTTTGTTCTGTCCCTTTTACCAGCACAACTCATACACCAATGGAAGGAGATTATGTGTCAAGCACAGAGGATATCCCCTGCTTTGAGATGCTGTTCCCAAATCGGAGCAATCATACATGTTGCATCAAATTTATGTTTCAGCAAAACTGAATGCCTCTTGAAGCCAGTGAGAATAGTTAAGCATCCACTACACAGGATATGTCAGTTGCCCTGAATCCTCCTGACCATTTATCTTCCCTTTTAACTATTAAAATTTTGTACGTTAAATCTCAGCCTAGTGTAAATTAGAAAAGTTCAAGAAAACAGGAGGTGCAAATGCAAGGTTAGCCTATACAGAATTTCTTTATTATTGTGGTTTTAGTGTATGTTTACCTGTACAGTTTCCTCCTTTCCAGAATACTTTCCTATTTGAGTTAGGCCACTGATGTAAATGCCTAAAACAGGATGTAATGGCTTCACTTCAATTTCTTGGCCATCTATATACAAAGTCACAAAGTCTTCTGTTACTAAGAGACGAATTTGATGCCAGCCTTCATCAAACAATGTCTAAGAAAAGTGAAGAAAACAGACTTGTTTAAAACAAAATGTCTTCAATTTAAATAACAATAAAACTGCATTTTAACACTTAAACTGCTGTTACTTTTGGAGATGATCCACGTTCCAGGTATTGTCATGAAAAAAAACTGCAACTGTATAGGAAAGAAAACACTTACCAAGTAATATTATCATTGATAAGACAAAATTTGGTAATAATTAATCCCAATTTCAGAATTATTTTATAACTCACATGGATTTTATCACTCTATGGTCTTGAATATGATCAAAGCCATATTTGTTAAAAACATGACACCAAAGGCTTCTCTCAAACACTTTAGATCTGAAATCATTATGAAATCAATTTAATATTCAAAAATCTTTCTACTCAATCTCTTATTAAAAAAAAATCTTAAAGGAGTTATGATATTGGCAAAAAGAACCACAATATTGCAATGAATAAACTAAATATTACTTTCATCATCTCATAAAACTTCAGATTTCTAAGGCTTAAGTTTTAGTTTAAACAAAAAGCACAGCTCTACAATTAACAGAAAATGAGAGATACTCTTAAAGTATTTCTCACCTACCTTAGCATTAAAATTCAACATGGGAAGAAATTCCTTCTTCTTTAGGCTATCCAGTAATTTAAAAAATAATCTAGCTCTTTATCTTAGCCTAGACTAGATGCTTGTCTTTTATAAAGCTACATTTAATAGATGTTAATCCCACGCTATATTAGCATACTAAACTGAAACATATATCTTTCAGTATGTGTTACCTTTTGCAGACATAAACAGAAATTAAGCTTACTTCACTTACAGTATACACCCTTAGATAGCACCTCTGGTTTATTTTTATTTGAATATTGGGGTTTTATTTATTTATGATGGCTCACATTACAAGATAAACTAAACAACAGATCAGACTATATACATAATTTCCATTTTCCTAAGTAAAAGTGACAAACTATCATAAAGGCTTATGAACTAAAAAGGTTCATTAAAAGTATAGTGACATTTATAGTGTGTTTAAAGACATATTGCATTACTGGTCTCGTTATAGCAATACAAGCACGGGGAAACAGAAAAGAAAAAAAAAGAAAGTCTTCATTTCATGGTGAAGTTCATGAATATTTGAGACTGCAGGAATAAGATTGATTTGTCACTGTAGCTACCAGAAATAATTAAATACAATTTTTTTGATTGACTCTAAAGTGAATTTTCTAACCAGTTCCAGTAAATCAAGTTTAAAATTACTTCTTAAAAGATCACTTCCAAATAATTTTCAAAAGGAGGCAGAGGAAATCTAGAAAGAAAATGTAAAATTCTCCATGCAATAACAGAAGAATAAAATACCCTTCTCTAGCAAAAGCTTAGTAGTTAAGACCTTCTCTTGGAAAGTAGTCTTTCCTTCTGTGAGGATTTACATTTCAAATTCCTTCAGCCTGATTTGGAGTAAGGATTCAAATACGGGCTACCACTTCCCAGAAAACTTGAACCCACTTGGCCATGAAGCGCTCCAGGAGTAAATCTGTCCCACTTTTTGTCTGCTGAAGCTCTCTCTTTGTTCACTTAAATAATATTCCCTGCATTAGGAACGGGAATCTCTAGGCTGCATATTCGTATACTACTACAAACTCAAAATGAGAGACATTCCATCTCCTCCTTTCTGTCTCAACTGCAAATGAGACAATCTTTCTTACAAGCGTTGAATATTTCACTGAAAATTACAGAAGACAGACTGAAAGAGAATCAACTAGTTGAAAGGAATTTTTATTCAACAGAAAACTAGACAAATCCACACTGAACTACCATTTTTTAATTTGTGCCATTGTGTCTCTCAAGGAATTAAGAAAAAGTCTCTCTAAAAATGGACTACTTTCATTTGCATTTTCTAGTTTCCATATCAAACACAGAAAATATGTTCCAGTACATATGTTAAGCAAAGAGCTGTGTGGAAAGAAAGTCTGTGTGATCTTCAAAATTACTTGCTGGAAGCTATTGAGTAGAAAGTACCTTCAAAGAATTTATAGCAACGATCACTTAGATCATGCATTTTTAAAGAACATAAATGGCATAGGAATGATGTGTATTAAAATGAGTATTCCAGCAAGATGATCACTTACCTTTACACGAGGTGCAGCAAAAGTAATTACTTGTGTGCCATTTATTAAACTTGTTGTAGTGAATGATAATGTTTTCTCTTCTCCATTAATAGTGACTGCTATCTGTGGTCTCTTATCCAGACTTAGAATTCTCCACAAATCCCATGTCTTTTTTACTTTAAATCTTTGAGTGGAAACAAACACATAAGATGGAGGCAAACCTTCTGGAAACACATTCCTAAATAAAGAGGAAGGGGAGAAAAAAAAAAGATAGTATTTGAGCATTCATGAAAATCTTAAGTCTCTCTCCCTTTAAGCAAGCAAAGAAAAAAATCTTAGCACATTTAGAAGTGTATTTATAAATTTCATTACCTTGTCAGTTCTGACAAATCAACACGTGAGGTTACTTCATAAGCTTTTGCACTAGTGGTTGGTATTTGAATTCTCTTTTTCACCTTTTTCTTCACACCTAATCCTACAAGAATGTCAAATCCTTTTTCATCTCGAGCTGCCACTGGAATTCTTGTTGGACAAACAGATTCTGCAAAGTAATAAATACAAGTATGGTTCAAAATATGACTTCAAATTTTCAAAAAGTATCCTCCTATCTATTTGTTTGTAGCTGCCTTTCAAGAAATAAGAGCTCTGAGAACTGCCAGATAAGTACAACATATGAGAAGTGACATGCCAAATCCTCAGGGACACAAAGCAAGAATATTGAAATGCCATATTTTACTGCAATTACAATCACGTACTATTTTTAAATGTCAACAATAATACTTAAAAGGTATTACAATATCTAACAGAAATATTGAAATTCATTTCTAAAACTGTATGGTTCCAAATTGCAACAAAATTATAGATGTTTATTTCCACAGTGCACTAACATTATTTGGAATAATCCAGCATCTCTCTCAACTATAAAATCAGTTTGAAAATAGACAAAGGTAGAACTATCTAAGACTATTTTTTTCATCTTCTTTTGCTCAAAATGGACTCTGATCTATTTTGTCTGTTACATTGAAATCTGCTTGAAGTTATTCTCACTGGACAAATATTGTGTGATATATGTTCTGTGGAAAATAAAGTTAGCAGAATGTTATCTCTGTTTAATACTCTTTACACAAAAACAATAGTAGACAGTGGATCTGTCTTACCAAAAAAAAAAAAGTGAGATAGCAGAGTTAAATTCAATGCTAAAGACAACATTGTACTAAAGTAATAAATCAATGAAAATGGAGCAAACATCTTTTTTGTTTTCTAAAATTGTACCAAACTATCTACAAAAAATACATTTCCATCACTCATTTCCCATTGTTTGTTCAGAAAAGCATCAGTTCATAAAAAGTGAATTGGTTAGGAATGCATTCCAAAGAAGGAGTGGAGAGTTCTCTCATCTTCACCTGGACCAGTCATGGGCTTGAAAATTCACATTTCATTGGCAAGGAATTACCAGATCAAAGGTCTAGTCTGGCTTGTCTTTATAATACAAGCAGCACTACATAGTTTCTAATCAAGCCAAGAGCAGTCAGAAGCTGCTGTGGTGGGGGAGGCGGGATATATAAATCCTAAGAAAACTCAGCTAAGTGTGTGCACAAACTATCTACAATACAAAAAGGATAATGCATTTTGAGGGGACATACCACAGGTACCTGGGGGAGCAGCAAGAAGTCATGTACACTTCTCTTAGTTTTTTTTCTCCCCACAGCAAAATATCACCTGACTCCCAAATTTAACACATATTAAAAGTTCTCTGCTTAGTTCTGCAAGAGAGAATTGCAAGAACTCTCTGCCTACATTTTGTAAACTAACATGTCTACTTTCTGAATGCTTAAAAAAGAAAAAAAGGAAAGAAATATAAATTTTCCTTCTCACTTTTCTCAAAACACAGATGCAGGATTTAAGTATACATACTTATAATACTAAGTGAAAACAACACTTTATTTTTTCAGGTTTCTTCAGTGTGCACTGTGGTCACAGAAATATTTTCTAAACTCACTTATGCCCCTTCCAACCCCTACCATTCTATGATTCTATGATTTCAAAGCTGAGTAATGGTCCTATCATCATATTGTTCCATTATCATCATAGACTGAGACAAGAAAATGAACACAAGAATCTCCTACCAGTTATAGTATCAGAAATTTGGTGTAAAGTTTAAAAAAAACACACAGAAATGGGATTACTTTATGTGAGAGGGCACATTGAAGAATTACATTACAACATTCCCAGTAAGGTAGACCTTTCTTGTGTCTCCTGGATTATCTTTTAGTAGGACTATATCGATAATGAAGTCATTACACAGGATGCACAAGCCAGTAGCAAAATTAAGAACTGTCTTCCATGGGAAACATGGGTTGTGATTCCAGCACCTGATACAGCAAATCTCTGACCTATACTGAAATCTTTTTCCCTTTTAATGTTTTTATATAGTTTTCTGATGCTTTCTTTTTCCTTTTCTGAAGCATAAAATAATTTTTTTCCCATTAGCTAGCACAAAGGAAATTCTCTCAGCATCCTCCTGACATACTTCTGAGGTTTGCATTGAGTATGGTTTTAAAATGCACTCCTGACACACAATCTTTTCTGTATTTTTGCTATAGAATATTAATACTGCAGGAACATTCAACTTCCAAAGTAAATATTAAATGCACTATAAATATTTGGGGACTATTTTAGCTATGTTTTTTCTTTCTGTACGACAGGTTCAGCAGGCTTTTTCAACCTGCTGTACTCTAAAACGAACACTAGAGTTCCCAAAAGGCACACAAGAGCCTTCCATCTGCAAGGCCAGTCCAAATAGCACTACTTGTCATGAGAACCACCAAACCTCTGCCTCCTTTTTCCAGAAAGTGATTCTCTTATATCTATGTTCATGTAATAACAAAGTTAAAAATGCAATAGAGTAAAGGCTAGTACTTTTTTACAACATTAAAACAAAGATAATCAAGACAAAATTGCAAAATTTTGGGGTAGTTTCATGTGGTTGATGACAGACAAATTATTGGGGCTTTGCCCTAGTGGAACTTCCTCTCTCAGAGTCAGAGGAAATCTTCGCCACTTAGATATAAAATTTCCAGTTTACAGTCTTTCAGTCCACCTGCTAAAGACATTTCAGTTTGAAATGAAGCTGCCAACTGGTTCTGATCACTCTTTGAGAAAAGTATCGCAATGCTAACATGAAGGAAGAGCACAACATCAGACAAGGAAAGTAAAGGATCACAAAGTAAAACAGTAAGTACACTTCTGTATACATAGTCAACATTCACAGGTTACTGCTCTAAGAGTTGTGTCAAATATTGCAGCTGAATTGTAGAAGATACTACTTAACTTAGTTCTGAAAGTAGAAAATCCACCTTGATGAAATGTAATATCATTCTAAACTCTAACTTCTAAACTTCCATAGAAAACATTGTGTTTATTTTTTTTTCCCTGTATGAAGTTTTATTAAAGAATTTAGCTGCATTTAGCTGATTTAATTTTTGGATTCATCACTTTACTATATCAGCTACAAGGAATTGTTATGATTTTTCCTAAGTAAATCAAGAAATAAACACTATTACTCTCAAGTATCACTATATTTTTTCCAATGAAGTCCATAGTCAAAGTGTGAGCAAATGAAAACAATTTTTGTTTTCTTAGTAAGTGCAGAAATCTGGTACAACAAATGTGAAATTCAACTTTCCTCAATTCTTGGTAATATAACATGTTCAAAATAACACTGATTAATAAGCACTGCATACTAGAGTCCTTATGAGCAATACGTTTTAGAAGCAATGTGCTATCTTTCTCATGTATATGAAAAGGCCATTGTTTCAAAAGTTTTCAGAAAACTCAATGCAGTAATGCTGCTAGCATTCTAAAGCTAAAAAGTTATTTACAATGTTGGTCTTGGCTAATTCTTCTATAAAATCCTTCTAAAACTGATTGTTACAGTTCCAGGAACTTTTGCCAGGAGTCTTTCTTCCGGGTTTTTCAACACATACTAGTGGAAGAACTCCTCTTTGCAGTGATAGGCTATCCTCTCAACTGTCAAGAAGAAATGTTAGACTGTGGGTAAGTGTCAGCCACACCTAGGAAAAGGATAAAGTAGGCTCTATGTTCTCAGCACAATGAGAATTGCTCAACTATTTTAAGGTTTTTAAACTTTCTCTGTGAAAAAAAATTTGGGGCTTAGGGAAAAATGCTGCATACTGAAATTGAACACACACGTATTCAAGCATCACATCTTTCACAAACATGCTTCTTTGTTTAAAGAACAAAATAACATTTTGGGAATGACCTCCACAAACATGATCAAATGAAAGAAGATCATAAATAAATACCATCAGGTGCCTTAGGTTGCATTAATCCTGCACTCTGCTTGTGAAATAAAGGTTCAAAACTCCATTCTGCACACCTAAAACATTTTATAATCATTTACTTACCTTCACAGAGTTTCTGCTTTATAACTTCTTTAATTCTTGATATTGCGATATAATCTTCAACATAAAATACATAAGTCGATGAAGGCTTGTTAGCGATAGCTTTAAGTTCATCCTCCTCAATTTCTGAGCCAACACCAATAGCAAACAGAGTGATTTTATTTTTCCTTGCTTCTGCTGCTACGTCTTTGACTTCATCTTGGGATTTTCCATCAGTAAGAACAACTGCTATTTTTGTCAAAAATCTTGAAGATTTTGCGAAAAGATGGTCATAGGCAAACTGAATAGCTCTTCCCGTTCTTGTATTTCCTCCCAAGTAGTGTATGGACTCCATTTCCCTGATGAGGTTCTCAGTGGATTCATGACTTCCAAGGGGAATTTCAAGCACAGGGTAATCACTATACTGGACAACTCCAACTTGAATAAACTTTGGCCCTATGTCAAAATTTCTTGTAATGTTGACAAGCCAGCTTTTTATTATTTCAAAATTTTCTGGGCCAACGCTGTAAGATCCATCTAAGATAAAAACTAAATCTGCTGGAGCAGTTCTGCAACCTAAAAAACAACCCAATCAAAAATCAAACAAATATTTTAAGAACACTTCCACTTTCCCCTTCCACAGGAAGTATTTCTCATATCAATTACCAACCGTTTTAGGACCTATTTGGACAAATACATTCCATTTAAAAAGAAATCATCTGAGTTTATCAGGGAAAACAAGACTGTTTCTGCAAAGTCATCTAGATTCAACCTGGTATCTGAAAACCATATAATTTTCTGGTTTTCACATTATTACCAGAAACGACTATGAAGAATTCTGGAGTTCAGTTCCTTAGCTGGCAGTTGCATTTCATGCAATCAGTAGAGAGGAATACATTTTGTTTTTTTCCATATCTCTTTGTCTGCGGAGATGATAAACAGAAAACCTCATTTTTATTAGCAAACCAAACACACTGCAAAGAAAGGCTATAGTCTGAATACTCCAGAATTCAGCAGTAATAATCAATCATTTTACAAACACATCTTAACTGATTTCTGACACTTATGAACCAGTTATTATAAAATCCTCAATATAAGACCAGGTGTGCTTTTAACAAATACAATGTAACTGCATGATGACTAGGCATAGATTCATCCCTCCTAGCTGTAGTTACTTATGAAGTGAGACTTTAGACTAAATTTCCAACTACAGGCCATGGACTGATACAAGCATTTCTATCAGGCAGTCTTATCCATCCGATATCCGCATTTTCAGATGGAGGGAATAACTCAGGTGAGAAACTCGCCTTCCATCGACAGTGAAATCATTCTATGATTCTATGAAAGGAGTTTAGGCAACTGACACACAAGGTGCCAAGGCGATGTCACAAAAATCAGGAGAAATTAATTTGATCCCACAGCACATGACATTATGTGAGTTGCTGTGTATTACTCTGCTTTGTGTTTTGTGAAAGGCTGCAGTTCCACCACAGGAAGGAGAGCTTTGCCTTGTTCAGAAATCTGCCTGTGTCTAGAGACTAAAAGGAATTTTATCGGGTTTGTTGTAAAATATTGAGAATTGCTGGACTGAGAGCAAAACTGGAGGAAAAAGACGTACTCTAAAAGTATCACTGCAGCTGGAAGAAATTTTCCTCACTCTTTTTATTCAGTCATTTTGTCTTTCAAAAAGCTACCTTGCTGTAAATGTTTTTCTCTATAAACTAGACTTAAAAGTCTCAAGCTTGGTTTGGCTGGGTTAAAAATGCTAATTTTGAAGAACATGCAAGGAGGTCTGTCCCAGAAGCAGTGTTACCTCAGCTTCCTCTCAAGACTGGAGCCTTACAGTTCCATTTAACCACTTGGGCATTTCCAAGACACACTTACATAGGATTTTCACCAAGAAAATCATAGCGAAAAAATATCGCCATCCACAGAAGTGTACCTGTGGACCTGAAAATGGATACTATCAATTCAAGGCATGCTTTGAAATTGCCCTCATTTGCAATACAAAAATTAAGACTTACTTGCTCTTGTTTCTCCATCTTCAGCTGAAACGTAATCATGAAGTAGAAGAACTAATAGCATCTGACAAAATGTTACAATCTGTGCCATGTGTATAGTATTTTCAAAGTCTTGAGATTAAACTAGCTGGAGAAGAAATTTAAAGAAAATAGAGTGTTATTATATTACAAAACAAATCCAAACTTCTGTGTTTTAAAACCTTAGCATGAGAAACAACTTTGAAACAAATCTGAAAGCCCAGATGTCAAGTCAGCCTGAAAAAGACCACAGACTCAAAAAATGTCAGTCAGCATAGAAACACAAAATGGAGACTCTAAAGTCAACAAGATGCACCAGCCCTTCTGGGGAAGCTCAGGCACATTTGTATACTTCTCTTGCCAAGTACATATGAGTAGGTTGTGTTCCCAGTCACACTTGTCCAACTATCCCACTCTGCAGCCATTATCCAAAGACTTAACAGCCATCACTTCAATACATGGCAAGTGTTAACGTAGCAGATACTGGTGATGACACATTAACTTCAGTCTCAACCCACACGTATGGCTACTTCAGGGAGTCTGGGACGCTTCCCACTCTTCTACCCAAAGGCTGACTGACAACAGGAGTCAAGGTCTGAGCAAGTCCCAGACCTCTCCCAGCACAGTCAAGCCCCACAGGCTGTGTACCATAACATCCAAGGTTACATAAATTATATACATCTTCACCTTTTATTTTTTTCCTCTGTTCACATCTTCTTTACGATCACAATCCCTGAACTGTATCCCCCTAAAAAGGTTCTGAAGCAAACATGCAATTTTGGTCTCATGTTGCTACCACTAATATTATTTGACAAATTAAGCTATATTTATTACTTAGAATCATATAATGGTAGAGGGTTGGAGATTTGGTCAATCAAATATCAGTGATATAGCAGAGCACAGAATTTCACAAAAACTTGTAACTATCTTTGCATCTTTTAACATAAACATTTTTCCCCGTTGAGTTATTTGGTTTGCATTCAGAACAACATTGGTTTTGTGGTGCTCAGTAAATGGCCAACTATCTATGGGAAAATCTCTAAATCATGGGGGAAAAAAAAAAGCAGCTAAGTTCAGGACAAATTTTCAGTAGCACTTCAGGGAGAACTCATTGAACTACCCTTCAGTGTCACTAGTTTAAGTTGTTTAGATCTAGCTGAAAGACTAAATTTTCCTTTTCCCTCTACAGGCTTTGCTTTGTCAGTCATGTTGGTCTTTATCTATTACACGCTAGTTTATCACTAACATTTCCTAGAATTGAAATGCCTTCCTTGAATAAGACCAAGACTCCTTCTCTTTTCATATCTTCATATCCTTTATTTATATCCACACCAAAATGGTCAACATGGATCTAAAAGTTGAAATATAAATAAAAATATCTATTGTACAATAAAATTAAAACTCATACATTGGGGGGAGGGGCAGGAATGAAAGCTGTGTATTTATCCTTTTTATATCGCTATTCTTTAACTTTCAACTTTTTCAGGGGTAGACCACGTGTCCACCACAGTACCAGTAATAAGGTACTTGCAGATGTTCCAAAACTCATGTAGTGCTGGAAATTACTCTTCTCCGAAAAATGCAACAAAACACAATTCAGCATGTCTATTGCAAGGGTCTCTTAGGAACAGAAGATGCATTGTTCCAACGATGCTACACAAATACTGGGATGTCAGCTTCATTTTAATAGATTCAGTGTCAGCTTCTTGTCTCAGCTATTTAAAAAAGTATGTGTTTAAACTAAGAAGTGTGTAAGTAATAGGCAAGTCATATATGAAGAAATCTGACCATACTAGAAGTGGAAAATTTACATTGATTATTTCAGACTTGATGGTTTATAAGATTCATCATTTTAATATCAATTTCAGCCTTCTCCATGGCAAGTGTTTACTAAAGGATAAAACACAGCCCTCATGAAGCCAAATTGAGTGATACCAAAGAAGAATAGATGAAGATAAGTGGAAATTTGCATAGCAGGTAACCAAAGAAGGACAACTGTATTCTTTGAGAATATCAGAAAAATATCAGCCTATGACTGAAAAAGACTATTGTACAAAGAGATTATATGTATCAAAAAACCATAATGCTGGCCCCAACAAACTATAAAATCCTACAGATTCCACCCACCATCAGCCCTGAAGTTTGTGGAGTCTCCTTCTCTGCAGATTTTCAGGAGCTGCCTGGATACGTTCCTGGGTGACCTGATTTAGGTGGACCTGCTTCTGAAGGGGGTGTTGGACCAGATGATCTCTAACGGTCCCTTCCAACCCTGACCATTCTGTGATTCTGTGAAAATTCATAGAATTTCTGTAAAAGGAAAACAAAAAACAAGCTACTTAGTGATTACACTGCATCTATCCTTACTGAGAAGACGGTAGCAGAGACTGCTATCATTAATATTGCAGCTCTTTTTGGAAACAAAACGTTACATTAAAGCTACGAAATTGTTTTAACAACACAGTTCATGTAGCACAAAACTTACATGTGCTCTGTGCCTTAAGTACAGGCACTTCAGGTCAGGCGGGGACACTGGGATCCTGCTTACTGGCATAGCTATCCTTTCATCAACCCCTGCAGAAGCCATTAATGCCTTCCTTAAGCTGCATGACCCCCTTTTATCTCTGCTCATCCTTGCACAAAAAAATTCCATTAGAAATAGGAGATGGGAAGTGCTTCAGGGGAACCAGAAGTAAGGAAAATCCATGAGTCTATGCTGTGGTGTGCTCTGCTCATGCATCCAGCAGAAATGTGCTGTCCTCTGATTTTTTTGGTTCTGTGTTCCACTTCTATAATTCCTATGCATTCATCTCACTCATATTTTAAACAACAGGCAAAAACTAACAGCACACTAACCCTGCTGGTCAGCCCTCATCAAGTTTTTAAAATCTGTAAAATGGGAGTCCTGAAAGAAAAAAGGTAGAACAAGAAAGTTTGCAACTTGCTCATGGCTTCAGCCGCACTGACCAAGTCGCAGAGATTTGCTGTTCACCATGCACCCCTGGCCTCACATGAAGGGGCATATCTCAACTACTGCTCTTGCCCCACAAGTACAAGCGATACTGGGTATACCTTCAGAAGCTATCCGGCATCATGCAGGGGAGCACATGAGGGAACTGCAGTCAGTTCTCACAGTGAAGAATTTCCACTCCTCACTACAGCAGCCTTCAGCGTATGTCTTTAACCTTGAAAGACATTAAATAACAAAACTGTTACATCACAGCAAGATCTCTTTTGATGAAAACCATGTTCCAACTTAGATTTCTTAAAAAGAAATGGTAAAATAATTGACAAAAGAAGCTCATCTGATCTGTAGAATCAATTTCTATTCCTCCTATGGATCATTTTTTCCATCTATTTGTGAGAATACTGTACTTCACTTACAAAAAAAGCCTGAAAAATGTGACTCTGAACTTGAGAACTTCATCGTAAGTATAAAGGCGAATAACTATTTAATAGTCCAAAATGGAGTTATTAATAGAAACGAAAAATCAAGATGATAAATCCAAGATTTAAGCAACCAGTCCATTAAGACTCCAGGAATTATCCATCATTCAATTTATTTGAAAGAAAATAATAATATAGGACCATACTTTTAACAGTCAAAAGAGATGGCAAACCAACAACTCCACAGACCAAACTTCTGTGTCTTGTCAACACAGTAATTACAGCACATGCAACAGCAGTATACTTGAAATTACAGGAAATACTTGCCCAAGTGCCTTCTTGCTACTTCAGAGAAGCCATCATTATTCTCAGCCCAGGACCTCTCCACTGCCATTGCCAAAAGATAAAATTCATCACTGCTGATTATGTCCTTTTTATCTCCAGGATTTTGAAGAGGAAACAGAGAGTTGTCTCTGTGGTGGTCCACAGAAGCACTCACTGCTTTCTTTTCTGCCCTTGAGAGTTCTGCTAGCCTGCTAAAAGAAGTCAGAGTGCTCGTGCCAAACTTCTGCTGCTGGACCTGTAGGAGTGGGGTCAGATTGTGCAGGGAAGCACTAAGGGATGCTAAATCTGTCCCAGCACTGCACAGGCAGAGGGGCATAAGATTCACACTTGCTCCTTATTTCCTCTGCATCTGCAAACATATTTATCAAATTGCTTTCCCACCTCTCAGTTGTACCAAATCACTTTCAGTATATGGAAGAAACCCATACAGGGTTAGTAAACAAATGCACAGATGTTGCATTCAGCACAAGTGAAGGGTTATGGACTGAGAGAGGATAAGTGGGTAAACAGCATATGTGTTACTGTATTTTTCAAGGCATTCCCCATGGTTATTTCATTTTTCCACCTTAAAAGGGGCAGTGCACTGCATCCAAAAGCTTTCTAATTCTGGTGATGGACAGGGTGGCAGGAGCAAGCCTCTGGCTACCTCCCAACTCCAGAAAACTGCTTAAATTAAAGCCACAAGGACCTACCAGACATTAATCGTGACAGGATACTGGTTGGGTGGCCCTTTAGTGTGACTCATTATGGCCATTCTTTTGTTCTTCATTGTATGCTTTTTATCTTGGTTTTCTACATGCCACTTTGATAACAAAAGGGATGTTTTCAATGAGTGGAAAGTCCTCTGAGGTAAAATGGTCTATCCTTCACACAGAGATCCCAAACAACTTACATAAGTACCTCTACTCTGTACCCCTGAAATGTGGGGTTGTAGAGTACACCAGGTATTTCTGAGGATCTTTGAGACTTGCATCAAGGCTCAGGTCAGTTTCTGTGCATCTGAGAGTAAATTAAAGGTAAAATCATAGCAGAGCTCTTGTCATATCAGGCCCTTGAACCATGACCCACAGAGCAGTAGTATAAGACTGTTTATCACCAAAGCAGTTAGCAGAAACTGATTACAGCCTCCACAAAGCACATTCAGTTTCTGTCACATACAGGAGGAAAACCTGTCAAATACTGGAAATTAGCGACATATTGTCTAACACTGTGTCATTTTAGGCAGCTGTAACCAACTGGACAGTTCCTGCAGCATATTTTTTGCTGTCTTCTGGGCACTGCAACTTTGCTTTTTAGCAAAACACCTGACTGAGAAGGAAACTGAACTCAGGTTTCCTACACAGTGGATACGTGGTACAAGCATTACTTAAACCAATAGCCTCTATATTATTTTTTCTAATGACCTCAAGACTGCCAGTGTGTCAGGGATGGCAAAGCATTTAACTTCCAGAACAGCTCTGCTACACCAAAGTATACAGAGGTTCCAATGACAGCATCTCCTGTATGCATGCAAAGACTTTCACACTCAAATTATGTTTTCAGTAGGAAATTCAGGTGCCTAAATAGGTTAAGCAGTATTTCCACTTTGCATTTAAGACACCAAAAATCAGCACTTTCTGTATCTCAAAATGCAGTTCATTAATGAATCTTTCCAGACCCAGCTTTCCAGTGACCAGATAAATATATAATTTCACTCTTCCCAGGAACAGTCTTTGAAGAATGTTTCCATTTACAGCAGTTTGATATCTTTCAGAATCAAAAACATTTGCAGTTTTGTCACTATTCAAACCGGGGAATGCAGAAGGAGGAGAGAGAGAGATTTCCTTTCTCTGAAAACCCTGGCTTGTCTGCTTCATGAAGATTTCTTGCTGTGGAACTACACTGAAGAAACAGACTGAAAGGAGGAGTTCCATCCTTCACTTCTTCCTATTGCTAGTTACTGCCTAAGAAGGAAGCCAGGAACTGTATAATTTTAACCTTTTCCAGCATTCTGAGAAAGTAATCGGACTAAAGGTTATATATATTATCTTGCCTTCCAAGTATAAATTAACACTTCTCTCATATTACATCACTGTGTAAACATCTCTTAATTCAACTAGAGATCATTACATTTGGCCTACAAAGGAACAAATACTAAAACATAACAGTAATGATTGAAAGGACATACAAGAGATTCTTTGAATTTCCAAAATTCATGCAATACTACAGAAACTGTACAGCAAGAGAAAAGTAACCCTGAAAATCTTGATTTATATACATTATTTAATGTAAAAGAATAATGCAATCTTGCACCACCTTCGTTTTATATTTGTTCTCCGTGTTTTCAGAATTACCTGGTTTCACAAAGAAAATGCTAGGATAGTTTACACTTAACTATTTATTCCTAACTTTAGCTTATACTAGCAGTCTTAAGCATTTAAAATGTCTACGAGGTTACTCTAAGTCAGTTACTTTTAACAAGTAATACGTTTGAATCTGTATTTATTTTCACTGAGATTTCAGTTTAACTCAAGAAGATGGGGTGGAACTTTTTTCTGTAGTGAAAAGCTCTAACACGAAAAGTTCCAGTTAAACATAAGGAAAAACTTCTTTACTGTAAGGGTGAGGGAGCCCTGGCACAGGCTGCCCAGGGAGATTGTGCAGTCTCCTTTTCTGGAAGTTTTCAAAACCCATCTGAATGCGTTCCTGAGTGACCTGATCTGGGTGGACCTGCTTGAGCAGGGGAGTTGGACTGGATGACCTTTAGAGTTTCCTTCCAAACCCAAACGTTCTGTGACTCTGTATTCAACATAAACAAAACAAGCCTACAAGAATTAGTACTACATGGTAAGATTACTCTCCATATTTACAGCTTTAAGATATATATATACTGCATAAATATAATTCAGATTACATGATGGAGCAGATTACCATAGTTTCTGCAGATTCCATAAAGAAGCCTTTCTGTCAACTGAATAAAGGCTTTATACTAATTTCAATGCTGAACATTTAAGACCAAAGTAAAAAGCTGATATATACTATAACCCAAGAGAGATGAAAGTAAAGAATCCTCTTAAGTGACATGGGCTGACTGCTTCTTTTTCATATGATTCAGTAAAGCACAGCAAACCCACAGACTCTTCCAGTCTACAGCAGAGAAAGCTTGCAATCACGCTCCAACATCTGAAGTCACAAAACAGCTTGTATTTTTAAATCAAACTTATTCTGGCACTTTGCACTTACTGGATTTATTTCCACTCCAACAGAATGTTGTGCCACAGGACGGCAATTAGTTATTACAGGGTAAAGAAAAAGAAGGCTTACAACAGCATTTGAGCTGCTGGACTGATACACAACTGATTGGAAAACAATATAGGATAAGCAACTTATGTAAGGAACCACAGTTGGCAGCTCAGAGTTCTGGCTGCAACAGAAGAATCTGAGGTCTCCCTGGAAACCATGATTTCATCCCGTCTGTGAAAAGCCCATGCTGTTATTTCTGTCTTTATCAAGCAACTTGAGATTCCACAGAATTTTCCCTCCTCGGACAGACCCAAGGAAAACAAAGCAGCTAATCAATAGGATAAAATCTGACACTCAAATTGTACAGTTGAAATTAACCTAGCATGTAATAATAAGATTCTGCGTAAGAAGCATTTGAATCTACCCCTACTGGAAATCCAAAGCTTGAAGTTTGAGTGTGCACATAAATATGTGTCTATGTTACTAAACAGGGAAACAGAAAACAATTTAATAAAAATAACTAACTGGATTTAATACAAATGACTACCTGAAGCTGTAGCTTTGGAGATTTTTGTCTGAGCTAAGGGATTTAGTTGAATTGGACCAGTGACAACTGTTGGTAAAATGGGGCACATAATGCAATATCTGACAATTATAGATAATAATTATGTATAATTATATATAATTATGTATAATTTAGCAGTAAAACACTATAGAAATCAGCTCAAATCTGAGAGAAAGGTATCACAATCTCTAACAACAAATGTTGATAGAAAGATATGTAAAGGCAACATAAAAATGGAACCAATCCAAATAAGGACTTCTAATGAAATTTAAAGACTACATTTGGATCATGCCTAGCTGAGAAGTGTTACAGAGAATTGCTCATCCATTACTGCTGTGTTGTCCAAGTCCTTAGAAAAGTAAGCCAGCTGAGGTTTCAGAAACATCATCGGTGTTACCAAATTCAGCTAGGTCCTGCTATGTTAGGCACACATTTCTGCCAATAGCTCCTCACTCACTCCTTTCTTTCCCCCAACAGTTCTTCTCTTGCCATCTTTTTATTTTTGTTCTCCACTTTTGAAAAAGGGAGAGTAGAGCTGGCTTAGCTGAGATATTACGTGCAACATGATGACTGCAAGAGTGGCTGTGAAAATGAGAAAAGCGTTAAGGAATATACAAGAGATGACTTCAAGTTAAGTTTGCTATGTGAAGGAAGGAATAAGTCTATTGGCTCTGTTTACTTCCTGCAAGTAAGAGACGGCATCAGAAATATAACTTATATTTTCTGTATTCCTATCTTTTTATTATATTCATTTTGTTTATCCTTCACACAGTTTTGGATTCCAGCATCAAGCACAATGGATCCAGCCCATTGTCAAATGCTGGAGGGGATAACAATGATGACTTTATTTGAAAGGTTAGTCCTTTCCAATTCTTTAACTGTCCTCCCTCTTTTTCCTTCTTCTCATTTTCAGAAACACTCAATAAAAGGCCAAACAGATTCATTTTTCTTCTTTTTTTTTAATAGTAATCTGTAGCCATGGCAAAAGCTGGTAAAGTTTCTGTTCAAGCTTCAAAACTTTATTTTACTGTTTTATGCTATAGAACGATGGATGTTTATTCCATTTAACATAGTACAGCAAACTTTAGACTACATATAAAGGTATCATGAAGTAGACTGGCCTTTAAAACAGTTGATTACACATTAGCATGTTAACAGTGGTGTATAAACCCATTGACATGAAACCAAGGAGAGTCATAAAAGGTAAACAGACAAAAAAGAACTTAAGGTTTTCCAATTCTTTGGTTTTTTAAATGATAGGGGTTCTTTACTTAGTCTTGTTTTTACTGAATATGTTGACAAGTCATTCAAAGGAGGCTGTGATTGCCAAAGGAATGAAAATGGTAGAAATTCCAGAGGAATTCAAGACTAGAAGTAGCGAAAACTTTAAAAGAACTCCAATTGTCTTTGGTGCAGCTGAATCAAATCCTGCATATTTTAAAGTTTTTCAAGGGAAGAAAACAGAAATTTACCATATTTGTGCTCAAAAGGGAAAACATAAACATTTACTGTTTGAAGTATATCCAAAATTTAGTCCTTTGATAAATACTCACAGTTCCACATATGGTATGATCCCAAGTGAAAATTAAAACCAGGCAAAATGTACACATTTAGTTGCTTTTCACCTACAAGTAGACTAAAGATATTTCTTCAAGTATTTAAGCTTACTTTCTTTATAATGTTATAACTCTTACAGTCTCTTATATGAAAACAATTATTTTTATTACAGTCAGAAAGTATAAGACTCCTTCCTGGTCTTTACTATGTATTTTTCTTTCAGTCCATCAAGCAACTAAGGAAACTGCATGGTTGAGTAACTAATGAATAGACAAACCATATTAAGATTTGCAAAGATGCAGGACAGGGAGAAGGCCAGGCTGTTGGTTTGGGGTCAGAGTTTGTATTAACATGTTATAAATGTTCCCTATATGTCTTTGTTTGCTTGAATTTTCATATGTGATACTTAGCAGTTGGACACAGAGCTCCACCTGTATGATAACTGCCTAGGTATCACATTCTTTGTTTATGATAAGCCATACCCTTTGTGATGCTGGGGAGTGATTCTCCTACTACTAAGCTGGAAGAACCTCAAATAACAGCTCATCTCTCCCTATGAAAAAGTCCCTGAACCCCATAATACTACTATAACTATTTACCTCCAATATCTTTGCTTTTTCTTTCCTTTCATTCCAGATAATCTGTGCTATTGACCACCTGTTTAATCTTCAGATTAAAAAAATCAGTATTTCATAACACAATGGGAGTACAGTTCCAAGTCACTGTGAGAAGAACTACCCTCAAGTCTGAGACATATTTTGTTTTACAATTACAACATCCAGGGCCATGCCAGCTTGTTACACACTTGGAAATTCTCAGAAACCTCAATGTTCAAAACTGCAGAAAATTATTCCTTTGCCAATGCACTGCACAAGCTGGCACTGCAAAGATGGAGTGGGGGTAGAAGGCAGTATCCTGGTTCATCTTGCCAAATTACAGCACATGGGAAGAGGGCAAACTTCTTCCTCCCACTCTACGTTTATGAAGAAATCTTCAACATATGGGTTGGAGAGTCATCTGGGTCCCAGGGACGAGATTTGGTACTAGACTCAGCAGTGATTCTAAACAGTCATAAGCACTCATCACCCATGTACCTCTTAGGTTTCCCCCAGGGAACCAGAAGAAATAAAGCACTTTGCCCCCCCTTCCTTTGAGCAATAATTAAATATTATTTAGCATTAAGAGCATGCTACTTCAGACTACTTTGACAGATTATCTCTTATCTAATAGAGAATAAAATATTTTAAATAATTAAATAAATACTAAATAGTTAAGGTATTTAAATTAGATATTTAAAACATTTTAAATATTAAAAATTAAAGATGGGATATATATTAAATATTTAAATAGTATCATCTAATATCTTATAGCCCATACAGTAAACAGCTGAAGTCTCCCTTATTCTGCTTCCTTCATGCCATTCCACTTGGAATTTTTCTGTTCAAGAGAACAGAAAAAGAGTTCTGTGCTTTTTTTCTTTTTAAGGGGCCTAGAATTTGTTAATAATTCAGGAGTATCACATTTCTGAACCAATGAACTTGACTTAAATTAGCAACATGTGAATTAAATGGCCCTCAGAGGTTAGTGCTCCTCAGACAACATTTTTTCTTTCAAAAGCACAGGTGGGTATTTCCGAAGTAGTTCCTGTACCTCAAAAAACTCAAAATAAGTATAACTTATTTTTTATAGAGTCTGTTAAGAGAGGTCTACTGTCAGCAATGTAGGTTACAAAAGAAAGAACAGAACGACATAGCACACTTGCTAGGACCTATGACCGTTGCTTACACTGTACACACTGTACATTGATGGTATCAGACAGGCCTGTACGAAATCCAGGTCATGCTTTCTCACATAAGTACATGTATAACTTACTTTTCAGCGAAATCCCACAAATTAAAAAAGTAGTTTTTATATTGTCATAAATTTTAATATGTTTGCCAAAAAATTGAAAGGAATACAATATGTTATTATATGTGCCAGAAATTTGACATTTCTAAAGATGCCAGATGCATTTTCAGATATATTCCAGAGTCATTCAAGTTAGGATGGGCTTTTTTCTTCAAATGTCAAATGTGCTGTTAAAACAAAAGGGTAGATTAGAGTTTGAATTCTTTTTTTGCTTCTTTTAGAAAGCTGACTTTATATATAAAAAAGGAGTCTAATATATTCTATGTTCCCAAGAACATGAAATCTTGAGCATCACTTATGAGTGTTTCAGAGCAAACAGTGTTTCCCAGGGTTTATTCTGGCACTTGAAGCTAAGGATTATATGACTGGACAAAAGCACCATGCATGCAGCTTTAATGACTTCATTTAAAGAAGGCTTGTGGAGATAAATTCATTCGTTAAATGTCAGTTCAAATTTGTGTTTCTTACAGTAAATGAAAAGTCATGGTTTAAAAGGCACTACTAGCACAGATTCTTCAGACCACAGTGTTCTGAAGCCTCCCTTTTGGGAGTGATTCTTTTTAATTGCATCCACTCCTTAACCTTCTGCAAGCATTCCTAAGACTGTGACCATTTATCACCAGAACACTAAAAATGCTGGAGGTAATAATAGCAGGATTTTACATTTTTGCTCCAGTTAATTGTTTAATACTTGGTGCAAAGCACATTAAAAAATGAGGTGCTACTAGTGTCCGTCATGGTATAAACCCAGCATCTGCACTTACGCTATGAAGCACCAACATAAAATAATTTGTTTATATTTGCTCTTCGTGATGCACAAGATTCACCTCCATTTCTAAAGTGTTATTAGAAAACATCTATTAGCTTTTAAATTATGGGATTCATAAACTGTCAAAACCATTGTAAGTCAGCAGCATGAACAACCATTAAACAAACATGGAACAAGTTAAAGAAAAAAGCTCTATACCTAACTTATCCAGCATAAAGCAATACATAATTTCTGTTAGACAACATACACAAAACCAGACCAAAATGGATACAGATTAAGAGCTTCTAAACATTTTCTCTTTTCCTTACCCTTTGTATTAATTGCATTAGACATAAACCATTGACCAAGTTTGAGACTGAGATTGGACATATTCACATCTAAGCTCCACCAGGAGTTTAGAAAACAAGGGGGTCTACTCTGAACATCATGACTTAACAAAGGACTTTTCCTTGCCTCTTTGTATTAATTCCATTAGATATAAATGATAGTTCAGGTCTGAGACTAAGACTGGATGCAGCTGTTCTCAGATTCCTCTCTGAGGAATGTAGGAAGCAAAGGGGTCTCTGAACCTCATGACTCAATGGGAGTATCTCCCTTACTCTTTTGTGTGCTCAGCCTCTGTGCAAATTATTCCAGCTTAATGCTAACTTGATTTTTTTTTGTATGTTTCTCCCATGTAGTAAATAATAGAGTGAATCTTGTCATCAAACTCTGTTAAGTCACACTTTTACAAATTCATATTAAAACCACTTTTGTTAATACCTTTTACATTGGTTCTCTAATCACGACAACGATGTTCCCTGTCCATCAACTTTGCTTCATAGACAAAGTTTTAGTAGATGTAATCAATACACAGTAAAGTATATTATGGTCTGTATTCCATGCTAAAGTATAAAAAAAACTCAACTATAATGAACACGTAAAATAAAAACAGTATTACCTACAAGTGTCACTCTTTCAACTTACAATGACTGTGTGAACTACTGTTTCCACTCAAAAAAACAAAAAACCAGAATAAATTAATAGTGATCTCAATCAGAAAATCTGCACCTGGACTATAATTTGTTGCATTCAGGCCTAAAGAAACATAGCACAGTCTGCAGGACTGGGCCTTCAAACCAAACAAGTCAAGAACCCATCACAATAAATAAGTATACACATCATATTGTATAACTTGAAACTTTAAGTAACATAAATAAAATTTATTTCTTTCCAGTTACAGAGCAATATGCCACGCTCTACCCTCTACCTAACTTTTTTTTTCCCCATATAAAAGAAACAACCCCAGTTCAAGAAGTATTCTTTGAAATTCTGTTTCACAAAATTTTGACACTGAAATGTTTAATTCTATGAGAATACTAACTTGATACATTCAGGCACATTTTATAGAAGCTATACTTGCCAGTGCAACAGTTGTATTTGCAGGTACTTTAAGATGACAATAGTTGTATTAAGTGATATAAGAAGTCTAGATACTCCACACAATAAGCTAATGAATTTACCATTTCAGAATGACTTTGTATAAAAATATCATCTTCTTCAAAAAAGCCTCATTGGAGGAATCTCTGGAGTGTATTAGCAACATCCAAAGATGGTATGTACAGTATCATATACTGTTCCCTTATTTAAATGATAAGAAATTTATACACTGTTTGACTAAAATGGATTTTCTTGCTTCTAAGATCTTATTCCAAGATGTGAAATTATATTCTCAGTTCTTATCTTGACTGTATAACTCATTACAATTCACAATCAATTAGCAACTTACAGAATTTGGCTATAATATAGCCATAATAACTATATCATAGTCCATAATCACTGCTTTATATTTTACATCTTTAAAATCAAATTGTGTCATGTGTGTTTTGGAATGAACTTGTTAAAGATTAATTTGATATCCAGAACCATGGTTACTGGTTCTAGATAGTAAAGATGAAAAAAGCATGTACACAAACACAGAAAGTCAATTCCTTTTCAGCCATACTATAAAAACATGCTTCTGTGACAACAAAAATAGATTTAAAATATCAACCCATGAAAATGTATAAGGAAACAAGACTAGGAAACAACCACTTCAGGAAAAAGGCAGCAAAATGTCTATCCCACAAAAGATAACAGGATTATTTCATAAGAATTATTAGCGTTTTCCATGGTACTATGTCTTGGCACACTTACTTTCAGGAGAGAAATAAGAAAATAGGTTGAGGATTTAAAACAATTATACATTTACTTCAGCTCTCCATCATCCATGCTTGAGTACTATTTTGGTGTAGCAGAATTTGCAGGATGAAATCACCACATAACTTGGATTTCTGAGCAAGATTTCACTGCCTGCAGTGGCCCAACTTTCCATCCTATAAGCAATTCTGCAAGAGCAGAAGACGTGTATATCCTTAGCTCTATTTAAAAATTACAGACAGGGAACCAGGAGAGGAATCCAGAACTGCATTTAGTCAAGTGTTGAGGAGCAGAGAGAACCAAGTCTTCAAAGTACAAAGAGTTTTGCAAAGGAAATGCTGTTGTATTGGACAGTTCCAGTAATGTCTTTTTCTTGCTGCTGTCAGCTACCATCATCTCATGAACCGCTGATTACCAATAATCGTAATGTTCTTGGCAGTGCTTTTCCACTTTGTTTTACCTCATGAGTTGACAGTGAATCTTATGGTCTGTCCCAAAAGTTGTTTCACTTCCACCCACTCAGTTTCCTAATGGAAACCTTTCACACAAAATGTGCTAATTAGGCAGATACCATTCCACTTGGGAAAGATGGGCATATAGTTCCTTGCCGAGCCACTGACATTCAGTTTGGCTTACATTCTGCCAGGAGTGATCTGTTTTATCTTTCAGTCCTGTGCTATCAAGGCAAAGATTTCAAGAGCTGGAGACTCCCATGGCCACTTCCCGTAAGCAATCAATCCTCTGATTAAATGGAAGTTCAGCATTATATAACTTTTCCCTGAGTTTTTGACTTGGGCATAAAATCTAATCTCAGAAAGTCACTTTCCACAGAGTGCTTTTTTGTTTCAAAACATTTCCCACAGCAGAGAAAGCAAGGAATTAATGATCCTAACAGTCCAACAATGGTCCCACTTCTTCCATCTTCAAGTCATATTCTGCATAATTCACCCACCCTTTAAGTATTGCACAGATATGTCTGCCTCCTCTTCTCCACACTGGACACTGCACCTATGTTTACAGTGTTTATTTTCTACTCTGCCTTTTTAACTGGGAATATTATTCTATCTTCTCTACTTGCAATGAGGAACAGGGAAACAGTAGGAAAACAGGGTCAGATCCCAAGTGCAACTAAGTAGGAACATGATGATCTAGTCAGAGAGCTGCAATTTAAGGAACAGACATTTAGTAAAGAGCCTTCCTTAGATCTCTCTCTAATGGAGTCTGTCTGAGCTGCCAAGGACATGCTAGGGGGTTAAAGACTACAAAAAAGAAATTATTACATTTGGGGACACTGAAAGCAGTAAGTACTTTTCTAATTGCACCTATCATTTGAACTTTTTAAGTGTCTGACATCAGGAAAATTGAAGTTCAACTTCAGATATCTTCCCTCAAATGTAAGCATTACACTGTCAGTATAGAAAGCTCATCATGGGACTGTCTGGTCCCTCTCTGGCAGCTCCCCTACTGTTTGGCAAAAGTTCACACAATTTTGCATGTTTTAGTGAAGCAAGGGTTATACCACAAGATTTTAAACTGAGCTAAATAATCTGTTATTTTAATAAATTGTACTGTTGATACAAGTATGTAATGTTATCTTGACCTCTCAACATAAGATACTGCAAGCTGTTGTGGAACTGGGGAACTCATAAGGAGGTAGGAATAGGAATTACCTACTGAGACCAAAAGAAGCACAAGGTGCTCTTGACAAGACTTTCCAAGTGTCTGTTAATGGCTGAGTCCTGAAATGCTCCTGCTGTTAAACCAGCTACACTACTCTTCTCTTACGTGTCTTGAAATCACCTTAATTGGTCTTATTTTCATTTGTGGCAACAGTTCTGACTAAAAAAATCCCCACAACTTTTGGAAATCATTAACTCTACTTAATGAAGAAAGTACAGATTTTTATAAACTATTTTGGAAAACACAAGCTGGCATGCTCTAGAAATTCTTGGCTTAATCTCAAACTAGAGCTCTGGGTGGTTTTTTTCCTCTTTCTGTTCATGTAGGCTGTAAGTGAGTCCAGGCAAGTTAGAACATGTTTTATCATCACTATGGCTCTGACAATTTACATGAAAGAAGAAAAGGATTGACAGTTTGAATAATGTGAATCAATATCATACATTTGATAAGTTGGGCTACATACAAAAAAAAAAAATACAGAGCTTTAGGTACAGTATAAAGGCATTAAAACATACACAACTGTTCTCAGATAATCAGGTATTAGTGTCCCACAGAAGTTGGGACATTCTTCATTCCAACAACTCAATTTCTCCCTTTTGAAGACAGCTTGGATAAAGACACTTTTCTAGCACATTCCACAGATAACATCTTTTTCTAAATCCTACAACTTTTGTCACATCAGCAAATATACAGCATGCCACAGCTGCTTCAGTCATAGATATGCCAGATCAGGGAGTCTCATTTAGAACCCTTACCAATAGTTTCTACTTACCAAAACCCCATAACTATTTATTTGTTCGAGGTCTTTTACACCAACACACTTATAAGCAAGTGGTCCACTTCTACAGCAGATTTTACTGATGTCAAAGAAGACAGGGATGGCAGAGCTACATCCCAAACTGTTGATTTGCACCTCCCATTTATATAGTACTTCTGCTACCAGCACTAAGGACAGAGATGAGTGTACATGAGGTAGCAGCACAACCTGCCATATCCTTATGCCATACCTCTCATGTCACACAGGCTGCAAGAGAAGCAAACTTTGTTCTATAAAGTCACTGTTTTCACTGTTTAAGGTCGCTGTTTTCACCTCTGCACAGTATCCATACGTCTGTTTCTATCTCCCTTTATCAACTTCCCAGCAGCCAGAACAAGTGACACTGAGACTCTAGTAGCCTTTTTCCCAGAGCCTGGGAGACGGAGGAGGGTTGGCATGAGCCAATGAAGAGGAAAAGGGAACTGCCAGTGCGAGAGAAAATGTGTGGCTGCAGAGGTGATAAGGCAAGTACAACATGTGACAGTGGAGAAGACAATGAGAAGAGCTTGTCTGGATGAAAAGTGTGAGAGACTAAGAGAGATGCTGCTGCCACAAAGCTCCTCCAAACAGTCCTTGTCCTAAAATGTCCTGAGCCTTGTCATTCCTATGTGCCCCTGTCAGTTCCCAGGAGATCCTCACCCCTAGTCCTACAGCCCAAGGCAGGTGGCCTTTATAGCCACTTCTCAACTCCTGCCCCAGAGGAGGTGCAATTGACTCCAGTCCCTCCTTGTCTACTCCCTGCAATCTCCAGAATCTGCTCATTTTGCCACATCAAAATTTATTGCTGCCTACACTGCTGAAAAGCCTCCAGCCTATCTTTGTTCTGGGTTCAATGTCTCAAGCCTCAAGCCAGAGCTTCAGAACAAGCTACTGGGGGAGAGAAAATATCTTGGAATATAAAAGTCTGGATTACAAAGAGGTCTTAAAGTACAAATACACATGGCAGAAATTTAGATTGCCTAATGTGCTAAGGCAGTACTCTTAACAGGTTTACTTTGAACTGACAGAATTCAAGCAAAAATGCAAATCTCGCATTGGCATAAGCAATAGCTTTATTTTGCACCACATCAAGTTCAAACAAACTTCCCTGCAATTTTTGCATGTTCTTAGTTACAGAGAATGTGTCTCATTCCAGTGCCCGTATGTTTTACTTAGAGCAGCAATTAGCTTCTCACTACTTAAATACTAGTTTATTACAGCATAAAAACACATTGATAAAAAGATCAATTACTCAGTCCAACACCAAAATGATATAAATCACACAAAATTCCAAAAGGTTGACATGTATTTACTTTGTACTCCTATTTCCATTCATAATATTATTCAGTATGATCAACACTGTTCATCTCCCTGGTTTCTATCTACTGTTAATCATGAATAGTGTGCCTGACATCTACCCTGGAAGGCTAAATCAATCAGCACTGCTTTAAAACAATGCCTGTGCAGATTAATGGTAACTTAGAAAAATTTCTTTTGTAAGTCTCCCAGTATCCCACTACCACAGAAACTATAGAGAGGAAAACAGCTTCATAAGCCATTTTGTCCAAGTTTTCTTCTACCATATATTGGTTTTTGTCACAGTCAGTACAGTTCTAAATGAAGCACCACACAAATCTTACAGGGCTCAGTCTATTTTCAAGGGCAAAAGCTGGGAAGAAATGCTAAGTCTTATTTTTTTAAAAAAAAATTAACAGGGCAATTTATATTGCCATGGTGTAGCAATCTCCTTCACTATTTTCTGCTTACCCCTAATCTTTACTCTGGGTTAGCAGAGTAAGCTACTTACAAGTAGGCCCTGGCAATGGAGCCATCTCTGATGTAAAGATCTGTGCATGGTTGCTGCTGGTGCTCCAGGAGAGGCACTGGATTCTCCAGGCGGCAGATGTCCTGGGAACATCAAACCTTATGCCCCAACATGCTCCAGCATAGGCAAGCCAAGGATGTGCTGCAGAAAGATGGAGTGCTGAACCACACACATCTCTATTGCAAAAAAAACTCTTTTAGAGACCTTGCTGTTTTGTGTAACTGGGGGAGGTAAACGCTCTGGCAATCTCCAGGTGACTGGCACCCTGGTACAGATGGCAAAGTTCACCTTCCAGTCTCTGTACGCTCATCTTTCCTAAAGCCCACATCTTCTCATACCCACTACTGCGCTAATGTGTAGATTTCACACATTTTCAATAGAAAATTAAGACCAGTGAAGCTTTGATATGTGTCACAGCCCACACAGCACTAGCAGGTCTCTACTGGCTCCTTCCTGTTTCAGCCCCTGGAGCCATTAGCCCTCATGGATACTACAGAAGGGCCAGTTGCCACAGCCCTGCCCTGTCTGGCCATGAGCCCTGCCAAGCTGGGCCCATCACAGGCCTGACCTCTGCCCGCACCCAGGAAGGTGCCCAACACATGAGCCTGGGGCAGTGGGACAGGCCTGGCTGCCATGCTGTGTTCTGCCACCCCTCCATGGGCAGCCCGTGCTGCTATGCCCTGGCAAAATATTTCCTTTCAGATGATTCAGAGAAACTCTGATAGCCTAGAGGGAAACAAACTGACATCAGAAAAACTAAATGCAAGACAATGCATTTTATAAGGCACATTTTGGTCTCTTCAAGCATTCTAGACTGCCGCGCCACCGCGGGTGTGATGGGAAGCAGCCAAGAAGACACTGCATGAACAGCACGTATTCAACAAGGGTTACTGGGCTCTCAGTTCTGGTCACGCCAGCTCAAAGAAGAGAAAAAAGGCAGGAATGAAGACATCTTGACAATAGAGATGACTAAGAGCATTAAAAAGGTCTGTCTTGTAAAGAGACCCTGGAAAGACTGAATCAGCTTTATTCAATGCCTAAGTACTAAGTGCAGAACATGAAGACATGGAACAATAACAACCTAGAAAGACAGGTTAGGTCTTTTCTGTTCCCACTCTTACAGGGATGTTCAAAAAACTTTCAAGATCCCTTTTTGGACTGTGAAGCTAATTTCACAAGCTATTGCTGGAAGAGATACTTGGTAAATTCTTTAAATTAATTAATATGTAAATTGACAATAACTGCACAAAGAATAACATAATAGAAGAATAAAACTTGAGCATAGCCAAAATAGAGATAAACTGAACTAGTTTTGTCTCATGGACTGCTCATGACTCTACCTATATTATTGAAGATGTGAAGGGAACAATGTAATACATTTCAACAGAACTGTACTTTGAGACTACAGTCAAAGTTTACCTTACACAGCCGCTTCTTCCATATGTATGATCAAGACTGTGAGTTTACAGTATGGGACTCCTGTCACTCTTGTAAGGGACCTATAAGAGATCTGTAAGGGACCTGGAAAGGTCAGGCAGCATCTCCTACAATAAGAGTCATCCTTGCCTTACACCTTTTTGGTAAATGTTTGTTAGATTTGCTCTTAAAAACCCCCGGCAAAGGAGATTTCATGCCCTACCTGGACAATCCAATTCTTAACTACCTGTACAGTTAGACAGGACTTTCCCTACCATTTAACCTACTGTCTCCTGCTGCAGTTAAGCATGCTGGTTCATGTTACATCTCCATTGGACGCGAAAAAGTTTGTTTCCCACCACTCTGCAGCAATCAATTACACAGTTGAAGATTGTTATCACATCTCTCATCAGTCTTTGCTTCTCAAGACTCTAACATTCCAGTCCTTTCACTATTTTCTCATAGGTGATGTTTTCTAGACCTCTGATCACCTTTGCTACTCATCTCCTGCCTCACTGGTAAGACTCTGCTGGAACTACAGGTGTCCAAAATCAGAGATAGTACTGATACCAGACAAAGATTCTAAAGTCTTAACTACCAAGAGATACCGTCACACACGTGCAACGCTCCTGTTATGCATCCCAGAATGACGTCTGTCTTGATTTTGCACATCTTTAATATGATGCAATCCTATTAAAGTCTTCATGCTGAAAACAAAACTTCCTAAGGAAAATACTTGGTACAGTTCTTGAAACAAACATGTTACGCTCATTCTTTAGTTCAGTATTATGCGTTTATTTGCAAGATACATAATAAGCACCCCATAACCACAAGCAATAAGGTTTGGGGAAAAACTTTTAGGTAAATTTTCTGTTTAATAAATCCACAAGATTTTTCTCAGGTGCCTGAATGCTGGATGACTTTCAGAATCAACCAGTGGACTGTTTCTCCAGCCCATGAAATCCTTGAATCAAGAGACCAGATCCTTTCAGTACATCTAAGCATCACACAACTGAATAGCAGTAATTAGAAGTAGCCCACAGAGAAGTTTTCTTTCCAGGTAACAGAAACAAGTACAACTACAGTTATTATGAAGTTTCTACTTTGTTTTCTGTAGTACAGTCTGAACTCCCATGCCACGAACTACCAAAGATGTCAATACATCAGTAACGCGTGCTGTGAGAATAAAGTAGATTTCTGTATGGCACAGAAGGCTGTCGTGCAATATAAATGATTTTATCTCGTGCCCCTAAATCATGAGAGGAGTTCAAGTTGGTAAAATCAGCCTGCATGCCCTGCAGTCACATTGCAAAACCCCATAGGTGTCACAGGCCACTTTCAGTTCCCCGTAAAAAGGAGGCATGAACGGCCTTATCTCATACCCACGGCTTCCTGGCGCCCACCGTCCCCACGCCCGGGCTCCCGCGGCCGTGGCCGCCGCGATGGCTGCACCTGCCTCTCACCCCCCACCCGCTGCCCCACTCAGCCGCACCCTCGTGCGACGGCAGCCCCGCAGGGCTGAAGCGCCGCCGTGGAGCGCGTCCCCGGTCCCGCCGCCCCTGACAGCCCCCACTGACCTGCACGGGCTACTGCTCGCCCGCCTGCCCTCCCTCCGCGGTGCCGCACCTGCCGTCGGGCTCTGCTCGCTGCGGCGCAGCTCTGCTCCACGCCAGCTCGGAGGCGGCGGCCACCCCGGCCCCGCACCGCCCGCGGAGCCCGCCCCGCCGCCAGCACCGCCCCCGCCCGCCTCCCGCCGCGGCGGGGCTGCCTCCCTCATGGCCCCACCGCCCGGCGCAACACCCGAGCCGAGCCTTATACTTGGCTGCTCCCCTCGTGAACCTTCTTTACGTACCAAAATGCGCGTCTGCTGACGGCTTGTCCCGTCCCCAGTAAGGGGTCGGACGGGCTTTCACAGGACTGGAAACTCATCCCGATCTCGGGCTGCATCAAGGACTCACAAGTCACTTGATGCAAGAGGGGCGAACCGGGGGCAATGATGCACCTTTCGCTTAAGAAGTACTTGGTTTGAGGAGCCTATTGCAAGATTAAATAGCTTGGCCACGCACTTCTGCGCTCCTGTTTTGCATGTGGTTTCCTGCTTTCTGAAGTGAAACTGATCACAAACATCTGGTAATGACCACACAGCCCTTTCATCTGCGGTACCACCACCCCTACCAGTGCTCAGGTGCAAAAGCCCTTTTCCATCCATGTAAAACTGTGGGCACTTGTTACTCAAAGGCCTCCCCCCCCTCGCCCCTTTGGACAACACACTGTAAGGTGTTGCGACAGAGGAACATATCTGGTCCCTCAGCTGCAAAGGCAATGCCCATATGGACACCATGAATAAACTCCTCCTCATCTTCTGGCACTTCTTTTTCCAGGTGAAGGGACAGGATGCCTTTTGTGAGCACTGGCCTTGGTGACTGCTGTCACCAAGCTGACAGGCAGGTGCAAACACTTTGCTTTTCAAAACTGGATGACCAGTGCATAACTTTCATGTGTGGGGAGGTGTTACCAAGCCAGGAGATTATGTCCTTCACTGCCTTTACACAAATTTCAGGATCTCACACTTGAGAGAGGTATGGCAAGCCAGGCACAGGCAAAGCAGTATTTAAGACCTGTGGGGCCATTCCCTAATGGTTCTATATTCACAGGTTGTTCCTAGGTAGTATTCCCCGTGTCTCCCACTACATGTCCATGAAGATCTTGGAGGAAGCTCAGAGCTGTGTCATATGAGCCCTTTCCTCCTGTTATAGAATGCAGATGGTGAAACATATTACGTACACAACATGGAAAGGGCAGCTTTTATCAAACTGGATGCCTGGCTAACATTGGTCTGAGGAGTGGCAGTGGAGAAGGGGAATGCAGCTCCACTATCTCTCTCTGAATAGTGTATGCATCCTCCCAAACATAACAGACACATTAGAAAGTAGTGTGGGTTATGGATGCTGTCATGGTTTAACCCCAGCCACCGACTAGGTACCATGCAATCTCAAAGAGAGGCTCCATGCTCTCATACCCAATGTCCTCACCCCCTTTGCCACTACCATTTTCAGGACCTGAGGCTAGTTTGTCTTCTTGATGCTAAAAGTGCTTTTCCAAGATGTGAACTCTTTGTATTGTGGGCACAGCAAGTACCTATGACCACCTATTTGGTAGTCAGGGTGCACATTACTGAGAGACCTCAGCTTCTCTCTTTCCACAGATCTTTCCAGCTTGCCTTATACCCATATCTGTGTACATACTTGTGTTTGCTTAGTTCATTCAGCCAGGAGACAAATCTGGGTTCAAACATAACGCTGATATGCCTTAACATGTAGCGTCTTTTGAGGATCACTGAACAGCAGCCGTTTTTTGTGAATGAACAAGGCGGCAAATGTTTGTGTTGCACGCTCATATACAGAGGCAAAGTTTAGGTAAACATCCTCATGCTTGACAGAAAGAGCTATCACCTTCCAGCTAAGTGCAAATAAGAATAAATAAATAAATAAATCAACTCTGCTGTTGTCTGCCTATCCAAACATAGCAAAGGATCGAAAGATGCTTTTTGTTCCAAATTGTATCTCAAATAGACACTATTTGTGAGTATCTGAAAAGAAAATCTTTGAAAGCAATCCCTTGTTTTCTATCCTCACTCTGACCACACATTCAGAAAACTGAGCAGCTCAGCAATGAAGCAATGTATATCTCAGTTCATGGTGATGCTTTTTGATTACTAACAGTGAATTCATTCTTATGTATGTGTGTGTCTATATATATATATATATATATATATAGACACACACACCTAAAGACATACATGTCTATATATATACGTCTCTATATTAAATACATATATGTATTTCATAATTTTTTTTCCTCTTTGAAATAAGACCCTCTAGAAGAGAGATGTTTAAGGGATTCTGTGTATGAACTGCCATAGAGTAGATGATTTTAGGGCCAATTTTAGCAGAATATCTGGTTTAGCTAAAAAAGTTCAAGAAAAAAACAATTACTTTTAACTATACCATGGATAGAGAACATAATAGCCAATGCCAGGTCTAAAAGGGCTTAAATCTAACAGAATCAATATTACTCAATGTGTGGCACCTCTGGACTATCATTTATATGAAGATAATATTTCTATTAACAGCACGAACAATTTCTCACCATTCATGGCCAGTGTATGACTCCTTAAATAAGAATCATTTGCAAGTTTTGATTTGACTCTGTTTAACAAATCTATTTCCTGGACTCAGTTTAGAAACTTTATAATGCTGTATGTATAAACTTTACTTTTAACAGAATCTACAATTAAGTCTGAAAAAATTACAGTAATAAAGCAACAGTCTCAATCACAGCTACTATCCTGTGACTTAAATCCACCAGTGATCACCCAGGCTTCACTAGTAATTTTTTATTTAACTTACACCAAACCTGGAATAGGAAGGTAAGTTTTGTTAGCCCTTAGTCTGGTCATGTGGTTGGACTCAATGATCTTCAAGGTCTTCTCCAACTGTAATGATTCCATGTTAGAAGCAATAATGCACAAAAGTGGATGTGAACACAGCCCACGGTAGATCATTGTTTTGTGTTACACTATTTATTCGCCTATTAAGACTTTCCTAACATTAAATTATGAAAAAGGTGACATTTTAGCTCATTGCTTATCAATAATATTTTATATTCTTTCCTAAATGTTGAATCTGAAGAGAGGAAAAACCTCTACATTCTTATGTAAAGCATAAATAGAAGGTACAGTGCCCAGTAGCACAAGAGAAATGAAATGAAAATGCAGACTAAAATCTAAGCATAAATTGTGTCCAAATTAGTCATTTTGAGGTCTCTGCTACATTCTCATCTTGCTTCAGGCAATCAGAAATTGTGTCGTCCTTCTCCCACACTGTGAAAGCTCGATGTCTTTCTTTGTCTCAGGATTCTGTGGTTTCAAATGAAGTTTCTGGTTATTCCACAAGCAAGTTTCATTAGCCAAGTCTACATAGACAGAATTCTGTTTCCCTGTGGAAACTCTCAGGAGTTACACTGAGCTAAATCCATATTACCTAAATGTATTGAGGAAAAGTACTTCTCTAAGCCTATTTTTTTCTATTTGCCTCCTCCTGAAGTAGGAATCCCATTCTGCAGCCCTTGTTCTTTCTTGCTCAAGAAAAACTTTAATTTTAACATTTTTTCATCAGTGAAATAAACAGGAACATGGGTTTGTTATCTTAACTCAAAATTAATTGGAAAAGATAAAGAACTATTTGTTAATGTACATTTTATTAAATAGGTCTGCTTCTGTAATGACTTGCACACTACTAGCTTTACTCAAAAAAAAATACATGTTGTTCTGTGTGGGTCATAGTGCTGAGGATGTGACTCATGGAGGTGATATGACATGTTATTATAGAAATCATATGAAAGTCAATTCTCTCAGGACTCATTTAGCCAGCCATAAATTCCCGTTCTCCTCCTCTCGCAGCAGCATCACAGGGCCCTCTCCCATGCCCTTTGGTGAGGGACAAATAGAACAGACGAAGTGGTAGGGCACAAAAAACTGGTCATGATACAGCATCTTTCAAATTCTGCATAATGGTTAAAAAAATACATGTATTCAGAATACTTCCAAAGTAATATAATGTTCAGGTCATGTAATTTGAGAGATTTGCATCAACCTCTGTATTTTCACTAGTGATCACATGTAAAAGAGTGACATTTCAATGTGTTGTAGAAGGCCAGGGTGATACTATTTACTCATTCAAGCTTAAAGAATACTTTCTGATAGCTTCAAACATAATTTCTAGTTTTGAGAGTTGGCTGGGTCAGAGTTTCAGTGAAATTCTGTGCTTCTGATGTCATGGCTTTTAGCTATCCCAAATAGATAGTAGGAAGCCAGCCAGGAACAAGTAAGCTCAGAGATAAGTGTTGATGGTGAACCAGCTCAGTTTACACCCGTTTCTGACAGATAATTTTTATGGGACCAATCGCCCTCCTGGTAAATAGCAATACTTCTTTTCACCTCAGCACATGCCTAATAAATAAAATGTACTTACACTTCTGATAAACATATGCTTGCCTGTGAATGTCAATATTTAGTAAGAGTTTAGACTATGTTTAGGACACCAGGATCACACCTTACACCCTAATGAGTGTGCATTCTAGACAGCTTTAATCTCTATATGAAGCCTTAATAACTGCAGGCACTGAAGTAATCACACAACTTAGAATTTATGCTATAGAAAACTAGCAATGTGAGACGTTTACTTAGTTCTGTGGTCAGCAGCCTTACCTACCACATTCTTAAACCATCTCTATAAGATGAGGTTGGTTTTTAAGGGACAGAAGTTCAAACCTTATTGCATAGCAATGTTTCTGTATTTTTTATCATTTCTGCAACAAATATACTTTCATTTACCATACTGGCATAGCTGATATTCTGAAATTACTTCTTCTGCATTATCATGATGAGAGCAGGGACTAGGGCTGGGAAAAGAGAAACTAAAGCTAATGCATGAGATATAAACAACTGGAAAATTGTAGTTGGAGCCCAGGATTTGCAAAACAGAAGTTTCCACAGTCTCTGTCATTTAAGCCATTGCTTAAAAAAGCTTGATGTCTGGAAAGTTGCATTTCCATAGTTAAAGTTATAGCTCTTCACAGCTTAGCGGTGATTATGTAGGCACTCTGAGCAATAGATAGAAACACCAAAGATAGGTGTCCATTTTAGGAGCCCTATCTCCTTACACAAAACACTGCAGGGAGAGAGAGGCTTCTCCACGATACAGATGGGAACATTTAGACTTAGTCTTTACCCTTCATTAATAATACAAATCTGGAATGAAGTTACATAAGGTGAATAGCCCTCAGGGATGAAATAGGTCTTTCAAAAATGTGGTAGCACATTTGATTTTCAGTAACTGTACTCAGTAACACAGAAGACAAGAGTATTTAAAATGCACATAAACTTTTGAATTTATGAAAAAAAATACTCTCTGGAGTCACAAGATTTTACAGAAATCTTAACAGATTTCTGGTCATAAGGAAAAAAAAAGAGTAAGTGAGAGCCAGGCTCCCCTCTTCTCATTGCAGTATCATATTAATTCCATAGGCTCATCTGCACCGTTAGGTCTTTTCAGAGCGCTACACTCAGCATGACTGGACACAGAATCTAGTCCCACATATATAGTTTTCACATAGGAAGTTTGTAAAGAAAGTTCTTCTTGATAAAAGTCGCTCTGATTTGCCATGAGTGAAAAAGAAAAGAAAAAAAGTAGGATTTATCACAGGTAGAAGGCTACACATAGCAGACTCCAGTAGTCTAGTTCATGCAGTGGGGAACTTCCAGATTCAACAGCTGCCCTGTAACTCTGGCATCTTGTAAACCACACAATAAGCTATTTTCTTCTCTTGTGAAATCATATAATCCATATTGATCAGCTGAAGCTCAGGAATGAATTTACATGTGCTATAGGCAAAACATTATTTCCAATATATATGCACTGGCTAGCATCCAAGATTTTTTTCTGTGGTGTGATCATTAATTTATAGCAGCTTGATAACATAGAATCATAGAATGGTAGGGGTTGGAAGGGACCTTTACAGATCATCTAGTCCAACGCCCCTGCAGAAGCAGGTTCACCTAGATCAGGTCATGCAGGTCCTAAAATTTTATTTTCACCTTGTAAGTTACATAAAAATCGTTCTAGGAAGCACCACCATGAAGAAGTGCTTCAGGTTTCAGTGTTGTGGGTTTGCATATACGGAGAGAAAGAAAAACATTCAGTCCCGCCTCAAGATGCTACCCTGCCACTCACAACAGTTATGGCTGGTGACCTTTTCACAAGGAAGGAACAAACAGATAAGTCAGATTAGCCTAAGATTTCTGATCTGTCACATTCAGAAAGAACTGAAGCAATAGGCAGCATTTAGAAAATACTGCATACAAGGAGTGTGTTTAAATATTAGTCCTTTTTAATCTTAGTTTATAGACTATTCTGAGTACAGAAAGGCTCTAACTTTAGTAATGGCTTAGCTTGCCATCATTACTGCAGGCAGAAGACTAGAAGAAGAAGGCAGAAGGCGGCAATTCCTGTAACAGTCTGCTCAAGAAATAGACTCTGAAGCCTGAAAAGGTGAAAAGTCATTTTGTGAATAGCTGCTGGTGATGAAAGAGAACACTGTGCATAAAACAATGATCAAACAACGAGCAGAAACTGCCATGGAAACTTCATGAAAGCTTTTTTTTTCCCCCAGAGGCAAAACATCAGTGATAATTGGAAAGTCTTCGAGGCACAGAAATCTCACCAAAATGTCAGTGGCCAGATGACTGAGCAAGTATGTTTCTTAGCTGTCTCCAGGCCACATGGTATTTACAGATGCAGTAGCCTTCAAAGGCATCAGAGGGTAGAACGGCCCATGCTGAGGCATGCCACCTTTCAGAGAGAGAGAGAAGAAAACCTAGTGTTACTACAGAGCTGTTGACAGTTTTTGGAAGGACTTGGGCAACCTCAGAGCTTCTGGGTTTCCTTCAGAACTTTTCTACATCCATTGCTCAAAAGTGGCAGAGCTGTTGGACTAGTTACTGATCTGCACAAAAGAAGCAGTCCTCAGGTGGTTAGGCTGAAGAAATTTTGCTTCATCCTAATCCTTTGACACTGCATACAGGAAGAGAAGTGCAGTTTACCTTGTGTGTTTTCTTTTTGCAGCAATTTTTTTCATGCTGTTAATACTGTAACATTTCTAATCAAGGTGTTTGAGTAAGAGATTTGATCCAAGTCATGGGAATCCCCAGGGCACGATTAGAATAAGGTGGTTTGTGGACAATTTTTGGGTGCTCAAAGTCGGTAGGAAAAAGTGTGATCTCCTAAAGCACTGGCCTTGCATGCAGAGTGACAAGGAAGTTGCTCTCTCATCATTTTCATTCTGAGCAAGGGCTCATAATAGAATTAGGAAGATAATAAATTATCATGCAAGTGCAGCTGTAAGGTCAAGAGCTGCTCTTTGAAGTTGGGACTGCTGCTTTGCAGAACTTTGATGCAAGCTAGATGAAGGGCTGAGCTATGAGGGAAAAGAATGACTAGAAGAAAGTACAGTTAAAGAAAAAACAGTCATGGAGCTGTGTACAACCAGTGTACAGCAAGGCTAGTGGCTCAAAGCCTTCGAGAAGCCAGAACTCAAAAGAAGTGTAGCAGCACAAGAATAAAAAATTCTAGGAACAGACCAGAGACACTCATAGAAGGTAGTGAAAAGAGGTGAACTAAGCAAGTATTTTGTACCTTGTGTTCTCCAAGCATAACGAAGAGCTGGGCTGGTATAATGAAGTGCAGCATGAATCTGGGAATTCAGGGAACATTGCTGGGATGCAGCAATCCTATTCTCATTAGATTTCCTAACATATCACACAGTAGTTAAAAAGAAATCAAATTTCATGCCAGAGGATGGTCTGCAGCAGCAATCACCATGACCTTCACACCTGTATCAAACATCTGATAGAGATGTGAAGGGACATAAAGATTTCTGTTTACAAAAGTCTTCATTCACAGATAGGCCAAGATCATCTACATTATTATACAAGAGACACTTAGGGGGGAAAAAGCAAGGAGCAGAATATATAAATAGTTTTATTTCATAGATATTCTTGAACTTGAATTATCATTCAGAGATGGAGGGGGGAATAAAAACAGCTGTTATGATAACCTATGGATTGCTTCGGTAGTGCAGAATTCCTTTTAGACTCTCATATGCACCAGGGACATTTCAGATGTTTGTGAAGACTATAACCCAAGTTCTGAGGATCAAAAAACATCCTCACATCCTTAAATGACTTCATCTGTTCCCATAAAACATGGGTGGAACATCTGGTTGAAGTGGAAAGTACTCCAAAACTTTTTAGGAGCCAGGGTTTAAATTTGTAAGAAATAATGCTCATTTATAAAGGATCACAATTTTCCTGGGACAAAAAGGCAATGATGGTGGGCTGGAGCCTTGTGTCCAAAACCATGGAGAATAAAATAATGGAAAGTTCCTACATGTGTGAAGAGGGCACAGTGAGTTCTACAGTGGTCGTGTACAAAATTCGTACAGAGCAGAAAATACAAGCTACTCTTCTGGATTGAGAAATAGTCAAAGGATTAATCCTGAAGGAGTGGGGTACTTCTAAATTATGCTGTAACCAAATCATCCCAGCTACTTGTCGTAGACCTGTGATAAGTCAAAACGTTTGTGCTTGGGACAAAAAAATAAGTTCAAGAGGTAAAGAACAAAAATATCGAAGATCAAAAATCAGAGAACTACAAAAGTTTGTTCATTTGATTACTATGGAGATTATGTATTTTTATCATGAATTTACTTGCTGGATACAGAACTGGCAGGTATATAGGCCACAGACTGGAGTGACTCCAAGGATGTTGGTGAATTCAGAAACTGCATAAACATGCCTTCAAATAACACCACAATCCTGGAAAGTGAAAAGTGTTTTTTTAGATTCAGCTACAGATCTAGTGAGATTAACTTCATCACCAGCTTGAGATGACTTCTAAGAATGATAGTTACTTTGTAAAATGGCTGAATTTTCAACAGCACTGCAGAAGGCTTTCGGCTAACCAAGTCAGATGTGCTGCCTAAATGGATGTACTCTGACTCTTCTGGAGAAAAGTCCACAAAGCAAATGGAAACATTCAAAGAATTTCAAGCTAGATCACATTAGTCTCAGTCCAACTACAGGCTAAACCTGCTATCAGATGCTGAACCTGACTGGGCAGATGACTGTGGCAGCATGTGCCAGCTGATAGCGGACTATCTAGATTCCTAATGGTTTGAGAAAAAAACCCAAACAGTTTGAAAAATATATTTCTGCTGATTCTGAAAATGGTGAGTGAAAGTCAGTTGAAAAGTCATCTACTACTGTTAATTCCTTAAAAATGTAAGCTTAAGGCAAGTTGAGGGCATGGGAAGTCAGTGAATGAGAAATACAATCCTCAAGAAATCATAGTCACGATCCTAAGTAATTTCCATAAGGTCTTTGCCAGATTTACTCTTAAAGATGCTCAGCAATAAGGAATTCTCACTTTACCCAGATGATCTCTTATCAATTTTATTTATCAGCATTACTAAAAGCTTTTCTTATCTCATCTTATTATTTTGTATTGCATGTTATGCCCTTGACATCAAAAAGCAGATCATCGTTAACATATTTTGAAGTTTCCCACTTTTAAGACCAAAAAATACCTTCATTTGCTGTGTGCCTTTGCAAATATTAAATGGAAAACCCTAGTTTGCATTTCAAAAGCAATGTTTTTTTCATGCAAATTAATAACATTTAAGTTCTTCTCATAATTTATGTGCCACTGTCATTAAAGCTGCACAAGCCAAAGTGGGTAAAGACAGACAATGAAAAATACTGCATATGTGCTATAGCCTAGTCAATACTAGAAATTTATTCTTGATGTAGAGAAGGAATTTATATCGATGAAATCTAGCCCTGTTGAAAATCAGTGACAGAACTTCCATAACTTTCCTTAGGGCTAAGACTTCAAGAAGGTGGATGTATTTCCCTGTCAATGACTTGATGTAAACAAAATGTCGTCTTCCACTTTCTTTCCTCTCTTTCCATCATTTAGGGGTTTTCTTAGGAGACATCTCTCCTGTTTATGATTTTCCTGGTTTTGTCTTTCTTCATGTTTTTTCAAACATCTGTAAGTTTTGAGAGAGAAAATAATGTTAAGCAGCATTACATTGCTACCTAAGTAAGCTATCTATATTTCAGCCTTCCATATAAAAGTTTTAGAATTACTGAAGTATAACAGAAGTTTGTGGAAAGCGCTCCCATCCATCAGATTAAGATATTATATATTTAACTTTCTACTGAAAATTCATATATATTCATAACTTTATCTCAAATAAAGTACAATTTAGGATTTCCAGTACAACGGATAACAGTACTAGGATTATTCAAGGTTTACATTGCTTTCCAGTAGAAGATTTTATAACTGAAACGTGGACTTTTTATTCTTATTCTATTATTCTAATACTAGATCTACAGTTTTTTTACTAGGCTCCTCTTGCCAGCTCCAAGAAATAGCCACTGTAAGTTAATTTTATACTAAATACTTCTAGTCCTAACAATTTGTCAGTCATTCACTTAACATAATTTAATGAACATAGAGACGGCTGTCAAAACGCAATAAACAGAGGAATAACTATATTACAAAAATTATATAATGGAGATTTTTTTGCCAAATGGTGCTGTAAATTTAAAAATATCAGAAATGCTCAAGGAGAGTCTAAGATTCAATGTGTACTTTTAACACAGATACCTGGAACAACTCCCTGATATCAGGCTTGTGGCATCTCCGGAAATGGCAGTTTTTCCCTCTCAGTGTGCCTAATACACACAAATTCCCACTAAGTAAATGGATTATTCCCCCTTCTCTTTCAAGAGCTAAAATGTGAACATAGAGCCAGGAAAACATGGAAAGCATGGCAGGGGAAGGCAGGGGAAAAAAATCAGGAAAGAGTACATAAAACTGAATTGCATTTGAGGAAACACAGACTCCTGAAGCGACACGCTGACTCAGTGCCACAAGGCTTCCCTGGCTCCCAAAGGCTCACTGCAATGTCTTCATGATTTTCTGACTCCTTTTCAAGTCTGTTGGACACTGGGTAGTCCAGAGAACAGGCATGAATTTTCTTTCCAGTTCTGTAGTTTCAAGTGCTACTGCTCAAAGCGTAATCAAGTCCATCCTGTTATTACTCAAGGTTCAGCAATAAACTTGCAATAAAATTGTGACTCTAGCATAAAACCTGATGCCAGTGTGTTTGGGAACTTGATTTCTGGAAACCGAGGAAGTGAAGCAACAATAATACTTTCCTTCAAGATTAACAGATATTAATGTTCTTGTCATCAGCTATGGTTACTGGCCTCTAGCACACAAGAAAGAAGTGATAGATTATGTTTTGTGTGACTCTGAGCCGTTTTTCCTTGGTAGTACACACATCACAGTAAACTGGCATCAAATAACTAAAAACACAGTACTTAGAAGTCAAGTTGAAGAAACTTCAATTGAAGAAACTTCAAAAAAAATGTGTTAAGATGAACTTTAGAGAAGAACAGGAGTGAGACTGAGCTGCTTTTTTAAAGGGTCTAATTTTCATAGAATCATAGAATGGAAGGGACATTTAGAGATCATCTAGTCCAATCCCCCTGCAGAAGCAGGTCCACCTAGATGAGGTCACATTATAACAGATCCTAGATCAGGTTGCATCATAACACACTGAGTTCTACCTTAACCCAAGGAAAGAGAAGAGGTGATTTTGCATACAAGCTGAAAAAATAAAACCAAACCAAAACCAAATAACCAAAATTATATTATGAACGAGCCAAGTGAAATTGAGTGCCATTGTAACCTCTCAGCAGTCCCAAAGGGAGGGAGGGTAGATAAGGTGCCGAGGTGGGACTCTGCAGGGTGAGTCATCCCAGGGTTCACTTATTGAAAAGTCAGTGGGGAATGGAACAGGGACCAACCAGGATTACTCAGTTGCTCTGTGAGTTAACATTTCCCACACCCCAGCTTAGTTCTTTGATTCCAACATCTCCTTCCACTCAACATTTCTTATTTGGAAAATTTGGATTGTTTCCTTGGAAAATATATAAGCTCAAGTTACTAGAAGCACTTCTGTATAAGCCACGGCACGTCCAAAGCATATGTCAGCATCGTACAGTGCCGCTGAGACTATAACTTCTCCTGGGCTAATAGGATTAGCCCTTGAGTACTCTGTACACTTTCTGTATAAATGAATGGCATTCCAGTTTGGCTAAACTTTGTCTTAAGCTTCTGCTGTTTCTTTAAATAGTGAAGGGAACAAAAGGAAAACTAGTGCAGAAGATAATAAAGATAACTCTCTGTCTTTCATCAATAAAAAACCACTTCCATCCCAACAGCTGAATGTAGTGTGTCTTAAATTCTAATTTTCCTTACTAGAGAAAGCAAGGGTGAAAAAATAAACATATTTGACTATGTGATATTCAAATATAGTAAGGCACTCTGAATGTTCTCTGCTATATGTTTACAATTTTTAAAAAAACAACCCAAATCTCAACCAAATCACAATACCAGGGATCTCTTCTTGTGGATTTATTGTCTTCAAGGGTTTTTTCTTCATTTTTAAGTCTGTTAAATTGGCATGCACCTTTTACTTCAAGCACGGTTTCGATGAGCATCTTCAAAATTAAATATTGAGATATGTGCTTAGAGTTAATTTTCTGAAGTGTTTTAATAATATTCCAATGTCCATTCAGATTTTTAAATTGGGCATTTTTCAAGTGATAACCAAGAAATATGGAGACTTGATGAAAAACTTAGCATTGAAATACAGATAAAAAATAGTATATTTATATCTAAAACTATTCAGTCATCTAGTCAGATATCTTTAAGTATTTTCAGGTTTTGGATTTTTTGACCAGCACTGTGGTACAACACCCAGAACTGAGTCTGGCTGGGAGAACTTGCTCCCAACAGTAAATTTGGACCTGACTAATGTGCAAGACTTAAGTGAGGGTGCCAAGCAGACTACCTTGCTTATTTTACATCTGGCATAAAAATATACAGACAATTGGAAAACATCCTTCTTTCCCCCAGTGCTGTTGTCTCCTTGTACCAAGGTTATTATTATTCAGTAAAGAACATCAACATTAAAAAGACATTTACACATACCACATCCGTTTGCAAAGCATTTACCTTTATTTAGACTCTTCTTCAAATATGGATAAATCAAGTTGTGTGTAATATTTGTATAGAATACAGAACATTGTGAATGTCACCATGCATGATCAGTGGTATCATAACTTCAGATTTTAACTCAAAGATTAGATAAAATACAGCTATAAGCAACTTTGTCTAAAAAGCAATGCCATGCAGGTCGGAAAGAAAGCCACTAAACTTTTATAGAGTTCTGTAGATCTAGCAGTCACGTTCAAAGTGAAACAGTACTGCTGTAGTTAGTTAAAAAAAAAGGGAGTGAGTCATGCCAGAACAAGATTCAACAGTTTATTTCTTTCATCCAATTCACTGCAGAGGTTTCAAAGTGTGCTGTCAAATAGCTTGGGTCTGATATAGCTGACCTCATTTTAGTTGTTATGACTTGGCATTCGTTGTCCCCTAAAGAAAGAATGCTAGAAATATGCTATTGGGAACTACCCTTGTAAATTAAAGACATTCCAGATCAATCACCCTACACACAGTTAAGACTTAATCCTCCAGATGCTGAGCTCAGCCCATTCCACTGCATTCTTTGCCCACCTGCTAAGCGGTATGTCTTTCAAACAGCCACCCTACTCGCATCCTTTGAAAAATAAAACACATAATAAAGACATTCTTGGACATAAAGTATAACAGGATAAAAATATTAGTGAGGACTAACCGTACTGTTACTGCATCTTTCCCCTGCCCAGGCAGTGGAAGAAACCAGAAGTGTCAGAACGAGTAAGGAAAGGGAAGTAGAGGGAGATTTGAAGGAGGGCTGGTTGGAGGGCAAAGAGACAGGTGGATCTAAAGGACAAATGTTGGCAATAAGGCAAAATCCGCTGTAAAAAAAAATCCTAAGCAGTGATGACATTACTTATATTTCTTTCTCACCCATATTGTAGAAGACATTGAAAAAAACCCAACAAAAATCAACAAAACAAAGCAGAAGGTGAACCAAAAGAGTATATTCTCACAAACCCATAAAATCTCTTGAGTGAGCCTTAAGATCTGGGGGCTTTACAGTGGACAGATTATTTATGCCAAATAATTTTTTGAAGAGGAATGATGTTCAATTATTGCAACAGAGTGTACACACACAGGGGAAGTGTACTGGATCACAATCTTAATTTAGTCTGACCTGCTTCTGACAGAATTACACCTACAAAACAAAACACATAAACTATGTTTTAAGTTTACTTTTATCATTAAAATTTTCAAGGAGAAATCTTACCTCCTGTTTCTTAATTGCCTTCAAAGCCACCTAGTCCATAACCTCTGTTACCTTTACCTCCATTTTCACTATGCTCACCTAACACTTGTGTGGTACTAACCATACTGAGGTGGGGGATGTTAATCACTATTAAATTTACCAACTTCCTCTAGGTCTATTCACCAGTTACCCACTATTTTGGTACTGGTTAAACTCCCCTACTGGAAAATCTGCTTTGAATTACAAATCCAGGCAAGAAAGAGCCATCACCTCAAGGATCTGGATCACCTGGGAGCAGTTACCTTGGGAAGGGATCTTCCAGTCCCTCAATATTAACAATTTATTTTAGCGGTGGCAGCACCAGAGTAGGCAAAGGTTGAAGACCCTTCTTCATGTCGCTTCTGCAAAGCAGCAATTCCTATTCAAGGATGGAGCAAGACAACGGCAAAGCCTCCAACTTCAGCAGCATCCTCCACCAAAAGGAATGGGGAAAAAACGATGAGAAGGCATGGCAGCCCAGGCCCACTTCTCCTCTGAAAATACTCTCTTGTAGCTAGTGAGGATAAAAACAGAGAAGGGATGAGAATGTGAGCGTGCAGAAGTCTACTGCTGCTTAAATATAGAAATGAAAAAAGAGTAAAAAAAAGCCTTTCCAATATATTATCTCATGAGATATGTTATTTTAAAATACATCCAGCTCAGGTGGAAGATTCATATATTGCTGTTACAAAATAGTTCAAATGGTAGCTACATTTATATGTCCCTCATTTTCTTAATGTTTTATGAAGTTTTTTTTCTGATCTACTTCTGCCACCCAGTGGATAGCTCGTATGAAAACTCCTCTTAGAGTTTATTTTAAAAGATATCCTAGAACACATTTTTATTATTCTCAGCAGGTAGTTATTGTCAGGGTAGCAGTGACCAAGCATGAGCTTCCTGGTGTGACTATCAGATCAAAGATCTGATTGGCAGAACAGGGACGGTGGGTTGTTGCTAAGTACCCTGGAACATAAATTTCAGGAGGTTTTGTGTTTTTTTAATATCATAGTAGTGGCTTTTTTCCCCACCATGGTCCTTCTGGTCCTCAGTTTCACGTCTTTGAAGGAAAGATTAAAATACTGCTTTCCCAAAAAATGTATTTTCAAATAAAACTCATTCATCTTTGTAAAAGAGAGAAGAAATTCCAGTAACAGCTGCTTGATAAAAGCCCTTCAGAAGCTAAATGATATTTTTTTTATAAGAGCAGCTCAAATATTGTGAAATAAGAACACCTAGAGCAACTTACTGAAGTCAACAAAAGATCTGAAAGCTGTTACTAAAGCAGCATTACTATTTTGTCCTTTGAAAGATTAACTGAATCAAAGCTATGTTCTAATAAATACAATTGGGCTTGTATTGAGTTTTTCCTGACATTGGAAAATTTTACTTTCCAACTTGGAAAATATTCTTATGAATGACATTTTGCATTAAAATATAAATTAAACTAATCTTTTGTCTAAAAGGCTTCTTAAAACCTACTAAAACTCATATAAATCAATGGGAACAGTCCTAGCTGTTACTTTGTCTTCCACCACAATTAGTGTCTATAAAAAGGGAAGATGTTACAGAAGACTCTGAACAAGGTTAGATTCTGAAATCATCCTCTAGCTCCGGATATTTTAATGTGTGACTAGCCATAATAGTTGTGAGAATAATTTGATATTTAAAGGACTAGGACTCAGAAGCAAGCTTAAAGTCCCATATATATCCACCTGTTATACCCAAAGGCTGGTCTATGGGTTGAACTTTTCTTCACTAAGATGGGGGAAATGGAGATTCTAAGACTAATATTAAACTAAAATATAAATGTGTATTGGTCTTTCTCACATTCTCACAAATGAATAGTAGAATACAGCCCCTTTAGGAGAAATCATTGATAAAGTTCTGATTACACTGCATATCCTTCTTTTTGTTTATATACATATATATTCCTACAAAAGCTAGATCACTTGATGTAGCTTAATTTTCACTAGCTGTTTATCAACAGTTAGTTGGATGAGTGTTAATAGTTTGTAGAAGACCATGGTTATATTACACACTTTAAGGTACATGGCACATCCATGTTAAATAATTTTTCATCTTGTTTTCTTCAGCTAGTCATCACATCAGTCAGTTTGACTCATTTGTAACCTTTGCCTTCAAAGTGGAAGAAATTGCCCCTACAACATTACTGAGGTGAGGTTAAAATCATGAAATACACTGTTTCTGAAATAAATGGCATTCAGTCCTGGGCAGCATTAGCACACACAGAGTGGTTGAGAGCAGACTAGGCTTTTATTAGGTGCTTCTCTGACTTCTGCTTGACTGAGAAATACAAATCTCCAAAACAGCCAACTTCAAAAAAAAAAGCCTCTGAACTGCCCTCACTTGCCTTGTTAAAGCAGCTTCAAAACACCTGTGCTCACCAACAGCCCATCGCCCTCCTGTACCTTCCTGAACTAGCTGATCCTTCCTGCCCATTTGCTCCTAATACTCACAGTGCAGTCTTGTGTCTCTTACAAACATGTATCTCCAGTTTGCCTTGCAGCCCCAAGGGGAAAGTTTGCAGAGAAGGATGCTAATAACACCAGAACAGAGGGATGTTTGCAGCTAAAAGGATTAAATCTCCATTTCCCTTTGTCCAGAAGCTTCAAGTTTATGGTTCATCAGGGAAAACTGTAACTCAAGCTGGAAGATAGATCTAAAATATGCAGTATCTCAGCTATAATTTCCACAGCAAAAGGTCTGGCAACAAAACAGCAAATGAAGTATCCTCTTGGCTGTAAGAACTTCCCCAATGCCACAGTCATATTTCCCCAGGTCTCATACACTAATGTTACATTAAGAAGCGTGAACCATATCTTGTTCTGCTGTTACATAGGAGGAGATGTTGGGAAGAGTGGAGGACATTTGGTGCATTTCTGTCTTATGTTTGCTAGTTTGTTCCACATCAGGGTCACAGCAAGCAGGCTGTGCAGGGTTTCAAAGAACATCAGAAAGAGCAGCTTTGATATTCTATATGTGATAAACAGTAGGGAAAAGAAAGAGGAAGAGCCAGAAACTGATAACTCAAGAAAGAACTCCAACCAAGGAATACAAAGTTGAGACAGATAGATTGGTCCTTCTTGGAGATACAAGAATATTACTTTGGATATGTACATATTATCCTGTATGTAAGTACTTTCTTTACTGTTGTAACTGGGAGTAAAAAGGTTACTTTCTAGAAGAGCTGAGGGAAAGCAATCATTCTGTACTTTCATAACCTACCTCCTGTGAGGATCCTTAGGTACATATCATATAACTCTAATCTTATAGATAAGGAAAGGGAGACTAAGAATTGGTAATAACTAATTTTATGGATTGTGTCTGTTACATGATAATCAGGAATAGACTTTCTGCTTTCCGGTCCCATGTTCCAGACTATAAAGCTTCCCTCTCTGCCCCGGTATATACTGTATCCCTTCCTCAGGAGGGTCTGCTGGCATCAGGGTCCGATGAACAGCTTTGGAGACTTGACCCTTCAAAGAGCTTCCAGGCAGAGCAAGTGTCTCACAGCTGCTATGAAGAACTGAAAAATGAATAGAGCTGAATGTGCTGAACCACCCTCTTTGAGGATGCAAGGGTGCAAAAACATAAACAAACTATGTAATTAACTGTTCGTATATGTATAGTTTAAAATACTCCAGCACAAACTGTTTATTTTCCTGTTACTGGAATGCATTAGAGAGAAGACATATTTTTATAGGAAATATATGACTCAGTAGACAAGTACAACCAACCTTCTGAGACGAAATTGCTGTAGCCGTTAGCATATGCCTACTGCAGAGATGTCTCCTGAAGTGCCCCCTGGGCCATGCACAGAGCATGGAAAGCAGCATAAGTGATACAGTTCCGTGAAAATAAATACTACAAGCAAGAAAGATCTCTGCCCTAGGGTTTCATGAAGTAAATAGTGCAAATAGTCACCTGAGTAGTCAATTTTCTTGTTGATTCCTCCATGGTATCCCAGGCAAAGAAATATAAAGGAAAACGTGAGAAGCTCAGAACAAAAGAAACCTAGCTAAACACACTTAGCATGGTCTCTTCACATTTATTATTCTTAATGGCAATCCTGTTTGAGGGCTTAACTGCGAACAAAACATTTCTCTTTTTTTAAGGAAGCAGGTTTTGCTGAAAAAAGAAAAAACTTTTTTCTGCCAGAAGTGGTGGAGAGGAGACAAAACATTTTAATCAAAAATATGTGTGAGAAAATACAGCCATGTTCAAGGTGAATCTTGTAAAACTGCAATTTCAATGTGAACTGTCTACATCTGTGGCTTTGGGTAACAGACCATCATACAAGGCTCTTCTTGGTATGTGTATGTATACTAAGAATATGTATATTTTTGTATTCTGATGTTATTTTTCCATGTATAATCTTAGACATTATTTTGCAAAGCAAACAAAATTTCTTGTTGTTCAAGTCTGTTTATTTTTTAACCATCACAATGTCAAGAACAAAACTTACCTCTTGGGCTTCGGTTACTTTCAAAGCCAATCAGTTCAAAACTCCTTCTCCATTTTCCCCATGCTCATGGAATGAGCATTGAAGTGGAAAATAATTTTAGATTGAAGTGGAAAAAAGTTCATTGTTCATAAACTTTGAACTTGAAATTCACTGAACAAAAGACAATATTTTTTAAAAAAAGTCTTTCAAAGATAGTCCACCTTTCAGTCTTTGTATTCCAGTATCACCAAAATCACTATAAAACCTTTCTGCACCATAGTACTCATTAGGAAGGGTAGTACCTACTTCCATTAGGTAGGAAAGACTCTTTAGAGTGAAGAAATAATGTACAATAAAGCCATTTTAAATTTGTTTAAAAGGACAACCCCCCCCAAAAAAAAAAATCTAACAAACAATAACAACAGCATTTAACTGCATGGCATGAAAATCATTCTTTCAGCTTGACACAACAGTCTACAAATACTTAAATGTGTATTAGAGACAGTCAGAGGCTGGAAGAAGTGTTAAAAGTAGATTGTCACTTCCAGTCTTTTTAAGTTACTTGTAATACAGTTACGTTGTCTCTATAAAGTAGTAATCTAAAATTTGCAAAGTTGAAACAAGGTTGTTTCTGCCTGTTTTCCAAGCCCAGCACGCAGTATCTTACCATTTCTTTCCACTCTCAAAAGAGTATTTTGTCTATCTTTGGAAAGCATGACTAAAAATAACTCATTACCATGGTATTTAACTCTAGATTTGGAAAATAAATATTAGTTGGTTAAAGTTCATGACGTTGTAGACAGTGATCAGCAACAGAATAACAAAGATATGTGAAGACATGTGAAGACAAAAAGATATAGCCCAGATATTTTTTCTGATAACTTTTTAAACCCTCCCTCTTCTTTTAGATCATAGGTTTTGGCTGCAGCACTGTAATGAACATAACAACTCTTATAAAAGATTTGCTTTGGAATTTAGCCTTCTGTGGTATTCTTTGCTGTAGGTACTAGAAAACACTAATTAACTATGTATAATGAGATCATGATCCCTCAAAGGTCCTCAAGAAAGGGAAAGGTAAATTATGGTCCCTCAAGAACTTTGAGATTAGTGGGAGATGAATACTCTGGTTATGAGTCACAGTTTGCTTTCAGGGTTGTTGAAAACAGGGATATAAATAAACTTTTTAAACTGTTGCATATCGCTTGGGAGTAGTATTTTTTAAAGAAGTTTATTAAATTATTGTTCAGTTTGTAATAGCATTAAAGTGGATTTATCTAATCTTTTAACATAACATTAATGTATGTTTCTCTAGGCTAAAGTTAATGTAGTAAATATTTCAAGTACATGCTTTAGGCATTTTATTTTGTTTTGCAAGCTTTTAATTTCTTCCATAGCTATTCTGTACTTTTGTTTCCCTGCAGGAATACGAATTCCCCTAGTTCCTATTGAAGGAAATGGAAAACTCACTGTAGCTTTAGCTCAATGAGAACAAAATCAGGTGCAACATTACACCAAAGAGAGTCTTTCCTGTTCCTTATATTTCATAATCCATGTCAGTGTTTCAGCTAAATATAGATTTGTGGAATGGGCCTATTTTTCTCTCCCACTACACTTACCTCTTGCTGAGGTTACCCAGGAATATCCCTAGCTCCTTGAGAACTCATCAGCATGTTTCTGTAGAAGGGGCAGCTTCTGGCACATTTCTTCCTTGTGCTGACTGAAAAAGCTGAAGTTTGCTCTAAGAACAATCTTTCACAAACTTCTAATTACATGAGTTTCTGAAAAAAAAAGGTGATGGCTGTACTTGAAGACCTCTAGGAACATTAGGAAAATAAAATAGAAACAATTCTCTCAGAAAATACCACCAAAACAACTCTTAAATTTCCTGTAATTATCTAGTTAACAATGTTTGGCTGTACTGCCTTTTTGTAATGTCCAGCTAAGACTAAAGTGATGTTTGTAGTCCAAATATTCAAGTGTGATTGTTTTAAATCATGACTTTCACAAAAATAATGAAAAATTTTACAAGAAAATGTCTATGATCTTATCGGTTTGGATTAATTTCCTTGTAAAGTTAAATTCAGATTCAGTGAGCCAGAAATCTTCCCTAATGCATTTTCACTGGCCCAAGGAATAACTTTTCACCAGTTTTGTTTCCATCCTGATCTCTCTGATGGGTTCTTGATAATGATTTCCTGCCGCATCAGCTCAATTGTAAGTATTCTCCTTACTCTATTTGGTAGCTTTTATGGTGTTTTAGCTCAAAAAGAACAGCAAGTACCACAAGTGGTCTCGTGGATGGAGAGGTGCCAGGCAGACTGCTGGCTCCAGGAGCACCTTCCTTCCTGACACAGCCATGGCATCCAGTCTTCCCTGCTCTGCTTTGTCCATAGCACCTTGTGCAGTCCTTTGTCTCCTTTCCTAAACAAATAACTCACTTTTAGTAGCACTTTGTAAGTTAACACCACCAGAACAGTTATTTAGCTCTTCCTGGCTTTATTAAATTGTTTTTGCAAGGAGTTCAGGTTAGATGAATGCAACAGAGGTACAAAGAAAGGAAAAAATGGATCAAAATCGTTTCTTTTTCTAGAGTTCTTTCAAGGCCTTTTATTTTTAAAATAAAATATAAATGCTAGTACTGTATCTAATTTTAGACCCCAATTATTTCCCACGGCTTTACATATCAGTTTTCAGTCTGTGTAATAAATATTTTACAGTTTATTTGTGTCTTCATGGTGATTCAAGCAACCTACAAATTATCCATCATGATGATGAAGGTAGTGGGTCAGAACTCTTGACTTCTTATTCAGAACTCTTGACTGTACAAGATAAAAAACACCCAGCAAACTAAGCATGAGCCGGCTTGTGACAGGACTAGGGGTAATGGAAAGAAGCTAGAACACCAAAAGTTCCATTTAAAGATGTTAAATGGAACAGTTTTCCACAGGTAGCAAGTTTTCCACAGGTAGCAAGTGATCAGTCATGAAGAAATGGCATCAAGTTGCACCACGGGAGGTTTAGATTAGATATTAGGAAAAATTTCCTCACCAAAAGGGTTGTTGATCTTTGGAACAGGCTGTTCCATGGATGTGGTTGAGTCACTAGCCATGGAGGTATTTAAAAGACTTGCTTAGGGACATGGTTCAGTGGTGGATGTGGCAGTGCTGGATTAGCAGTTGGACTCAATGATCTTGAAAGTCTTTTCCAACTTAAAAGATTCTGTGATTTACAGCCAGATTTCGCTTGATTCCTACCTATATGTGTTCAGCAGTGTGAGGAGGCAGGTTTCCCTTCAAGTAGGGTGAGGATAAAAGAGTAAGGAACAAATCACAGCCCTAACATGTTTGTACCATTTCTGCTCCACAGGAGAGTTTAACACCTTAATGGAGATGGCAATGACTAATGATGGGTGCAGGAGCTCCGTAGGACCTCAGACCCAGCCAGCATCACTGACCTGCTCTTTGCCAGACAGCATTAAGATTAGTGGCAGTGAGCACACCCAGCTTTTCCGTGCTTCAGGGAGCACTGTATTTGCAGCAGAGGTCAAGGACAACAAAAAGGGCTTTTTGAAATACATTGTGGACAAAACCAACACTAGAGGCAATGTAGGCCCACTGCTGAATGAGGCGGCTGCCCTGGTGACAGAGGATACAGAGAAGGCAGAGTTACTGAATGCCTTCTTTGCCACTGTCTATACTGCTGGAGACTGTCCTCAAGAGCCCCAGACTCCCAAGGAAGTCAGGTTAAAGGAGGATTTTGTCTGGTTGATGAGGACTAGGTTGAGGATCAGTTGAGCAGTCTGAATGTACATAATTCCATGGGCCCTGATGGAATGCACCCATGAGTGCTCAGGGAGCTGGTGGAAGGCATCTTCAGTAAGTCATGGAGAACAGAAGAAGTGCCTGAGGACTGGAGGAGAGCAAATGTCACTCCAGTCTTCAAAAAGGGTAAGAAGGAAGAGCCAGGTAACTTAGACTTGTCAGTCATACCTCCATCCCTGGAAAGGTGATGGAACGACTTATCCTGGGTGCTGTCTCCGGGCCTATAAAGACAGGAGGGTCATTAGGAGCAGTCAATATGGTTTTACCAAGGGGAATTCACGTTTGACCGACCTGATAGCCTTTTATGAAGATGAAAATAGGTGGATAGAGGGTGGTAGTGCAGTGGATGTGGTTTATCTTGATTTCAGGAAAGCATTTGACACTGTCTGCCACAGCATCCTGGCAGCAAAATTGAGAAGGCGTGGGCTTGGTGATCAGGTAGTGAGGTGGATTGTTAACTGCAAACTGGAAGAAGGCAGAGAGTTGTGATCAATGGGGTAGGGTCTAGTTGGAGGCCTGTGTCTAGCAGAGTCCCTCAGGGGTCAGTGCTCGGGCCAGTACCATTCAATATATTCATTAATGATCTTGATGAGAGAACAGAGGGAATTGTCAGCAAATTTGCTGATGATGCTAAACTGAGGGGAGTGGCTGACACACCAGAGGCTGTGCTGCCATTCAACGAGACCTGGACATGCTGGAGGGTTGAGCAGGGGGAAATCTGATGAAATTCAACACGGTCAAGTGTAGAGTCTTGCATCTGGGAAAGAATAACCCCATGTAGCAGCACAGGTTGGGGAATGAACTGTTAGAGAGTAGAAGAGGTGTGGTGAGTAGGGCGATAGAGATTCTTCTCCCTCGCTACTCTGCCCTTGTGAGACCACATCTGGAATATGGTTCTGGGGCCCTCAGTTCAAGAAGGACAGGGAGCTGCTGGAGATAGTTCAGCACAGTGCCTCAGAGATGATGGAGTGGAGCATCTCCCTTATGATGAATGGCTACACACAGCTACACTTAGAAATTGGACATTTCCAACTAGCTGCTAATTTGTTTTCCATATCTGTTTACCTTTGAAATATATTTCCTCTCCACTTTAACCTTAATTGCCCTGTGCTGACTGTAATGTAATGAAAAAGATCAAAGTGTTTAATCCTCAGTTTAAAGCAAAGCCCCATGAGAAACTGTCTCTTTCAGTACCTTCTATCTATAGCTTCCTGCTTGCCCTGCATAGCCCTGCAAAAAGCAGCCAATTAAAATTATGCTAGATATATTTCCTAGCTGCTTGATGGCTATCCATGTTAAACTAAATCCCAAGTCTCATACCCATTCATGTTGATTGCAAAACTGACTGACTTAATTGCATGCAATCAATAACAATTTAAACTCACAACTGCCCCAGGGAGATTTTTAAGTCCTGGACTTCCAGGAATTGCTGTTGTTCCTTTTGAATCAGCTGCTCCCTGATCAGATATTTGGGAATGTGTCTAATTTCTGTAGCCACCAGTTACCAAAGGAGAAAAACAGGAAAGTTTCACTTCAGCACCTTTTGTGCTGTATTTGTTTCAGTGGCTTTGGTGGTCAATCTCACAGTGCCAGTCAGCATGCAAACAGTAGCATTTGCTTGTCTCCATTTGTGCTAGAGCGCATTCAGCTCTAAGAAGAGCTGTTCACAAGGGGTCTTTCAGAAAACAGTGGCCACCTAGAGTATGCTATTAGCCTGGTTCACAGAGATCCCAGTGGGATAACTAGTTGTTTTGTACCTGTTAGCACATATACACAGTTGCTAAGATCTGCTAAAAATTCAAATCTAAATTAAAAGAAAAACATACACCAATGCATGGTTTCTGTGAAAATAAATCAGACTATTTCAGAAGGGAGAAGCCCAAACAGATGGCAGAATGAAACATTTCCAAGTTATGTCTGTCACTTTTGTCACTTTTAAAAACCCTAAACAAACATGACCATCTGTTCTAGAAAAATGAGCATCAGACAACAAGTTAAAATCAGTTCTTCCTAAAGCTTCCACGGGAGTTGAATCTATCCAAAGCATTTGCAGATCTTCCACCCTCTGCCATCAGCAATAAGAAAGGCTTCCCCAGAGCCACATAGAGTGGCAAATTTCAGCTTTTAAGTACTAGAGTAAAAGTAACCAGAACTTACTTGTGAGAAGGATATATAGCTTGTTTATGATCCTGCTTACGATCTTGAAAAGTAGGGGGGAAGGAAAGTTGCTGATATTCCTGAATTTTCCATCAATATGAATCAGAGCTTCGTTGGGAACTGTTTGCCTTCCGTCACGAATTTTGTCAACTCAAAGATAAAATATGTTTGAATGGTTTTCCAATTTACATCAACAACAGAGAATGCTTTGACTTCTTTTCCTGCTCTTTCACAAGCTGGCAAAATAAGTTTTCTTTAATTCATAATCTAATAAGGAAAAGTTGGCTCTGAGACAAAAGCCTCAAAGACACTGCAAAGCTAGGCTTAGTCATTGAGAGAAGCTGTTTCCAGGCTTCCTTAGTATTTGCACATGTTTAGGATGGTTATACACCCTTTCCTAGTCACCCAGAGATCCATGACTGCACACCAATTTCTGTTTCCGATATTTCATAAGTGATTTGCAGCCATATAGAAGAGAAGATGCTGCCAGTAGGCCAGTGAAGCCTTCCTCCTTTATGTCTCTCTGCTTATGACAAGCAAGAAATCCTCTTTCCACCAGTACAGCACCAGCCACAGACATAGAAAATGATGTAGATCTGTTGCTCTTCAGAAAAGACAACTGGAGAAGCACAGCTCTTGTACTAGAGTGACAGGATACATAGAAGGGTCTAACTTCTGTAGCTATGAGTCAGATCCTCATTTTCAAACGCATCCCCTCCCTGCCATCCTCTCTGCTTTTACAAGTCAAACTGTCCTTTGTGCTAGATTGTGGAACAAAGATTGTGATGATCTGGATGAGATGACTGAGTGCACCCTAAGTAAATTCTCAGATGACATTCATCTGGGCAGGAGTGTAGACCTGCTTGAGGGCAGGAAGGCTCTTCGGAGGGACCTGGACGGGCTGGAGCAATGGGCCAAGGCCAATTGTATGAGGTTCAACAAGGCCAATTGCTGGGTCCTGCATTTCGGCCATAACAACCTCAGTCAACGCTACAGGCTTGGGGCAGAGTGGCTTGAGAGCTGTCCAGCAGAAAAGGCCCTGGGAGGTGTTAGTGGACAGCCGCTGAACATGAGCCAGCAATGTGCCCAGGTGGCCAAGAAGGGCAAACAAAAATAGTACCAAAAATAGCATGACCAGCAGAACCAAAGAGGTAATTGTCCCCTTGTACTCACCACTGGCGAGGCCACGCCTCAAATACTGTGTTCATTTCTGTGCCCCTTACTACAAGAAGGACATGGAGATGCTGGAGCATGTCCAGAGATGGGCAACGAAGCTGGTGAAGGGTCTAGAGAACAGGTCTTATAAGACAGTGGCAGTATAGCTTAGAGAAGAGGAGGCTGAGAGGAGATTATGATTACTCCTGATCTCTCCAGTAACGAATGGTGGAACATGAGGAAATGGGTACAAGTTGCACCAGGGAAGGTTTAGATTGGACATTACGAAGAACTTTTTAACCAAAAGGGTTTTTAAGCATTGGAATGGGCTGCTCAGGGAGGTGATGGAGTCACCGTCCCTGGAGATATTCAAAAGACATGTAGATAAAGTACTGAGGGATATGGTTTAGTTTAGTGATGGGCTTGGCAGTGTGAGGTGAGTGGTTGGACTTGATGATCTTAAAGGTCTTTTTAACAATTCTATGATTCTATGGTTTGTGTAAAGTGTTAAAAATGTGGATACCCCATAGATATAGAAAGATTGAATTAGTAAACAAGGCAAATTAGCCTCGGTCTTTGGTTGCTAAGCTATATGTAGAATTTGGTAGGGCTAGGATGTATTCTTTTTGTATAACATACAAAAATTTAAATAAAAGATAGTAATTCAGATTTTTTTTTTTAAACTGTCCTTAAGGGGGCACTCAGCAAAGATGCAAAACAATAAGCAGGTGAGGGACCATGTAATACATTACTTAATCTTAACATCTAACTTATTGACTTTAGGAAAAACTAACAGCAAGTTTTGAACAGTGAGCAATTCCGAATTCTGTAAAATTTGTGAAATATATATAGCTCTGGAAAGGAAGGGAAAGAATATGCTGCTACAAACAGAAGCAATGTGACCATCCTCCAGTTGATTTGGTAAACACAATCAGTGTCAATTAAAACTCTTTTAAAAGTGAAGGAAGGACTGCTGCATACTATTTGAACCTTATTCTGAGCAGCGAAGATAATGAACAGTTGGAAAAATGGAACAATGTAATACTAATCTGTGCTCTAATCACTGTTACTGTAAGTACTTCTTAGCATGTTAAACCACCAGTCCCATTCAACCCTTCATTAGACAACACACATTTATCAACTATAGTAATTAAAATTTTAATTAGATACTCAGCATGTGAGATGATAACAGAAATAGAAAACAGTCATCAGCAGCTCACATGAACTGCATGTTGACCCTGCTAAGAGCAAGGTCTGTAATTGTTATATTTTCCTTCCACTGTTATAAACAGTTGGCTTATGTTGTCATCTAGAATTAGACTGGTTGATAGCACACTGGATTTGGAGCTGCCCTATCTCTAGCTAGGATTTTCCCAGCAGAAACACACTTGTATGTGTACATAGGTATTTGTATTGCATATACATACAGATACACTTACATATATGTATATAAATATGTACATACAGATACATATGAATGTGTGTATATACTGCCTGCATGGACAAGCACAGCACTTCTGGGTAGCATAAGCCTGCCAGTGCAGATAAATTCTGATCTGTGCATAATCTAGTCATCCAGTCCGAATCAGACACTTTTCACTTCTGACACGTGCACAGTGCAAAGTCCTGGAAAAAAAGTTTTCAAAAAGTCTTGAAATTCTGACTACAATAAATGAGGTGTTGAAAAAAGGAGCTGTCTAGATGAACTTGGATATTATTTGCTCTAATTAGGAATTAATCTTTGTATATGGATTTAATTATACCTACATTATGTATTAAAATAGTTAAAACATTGCTGAAAGGATTTCATCACATTTTCCTATAGATTATTGCTTTGTAGTGAACGTTATGTATTTTGTGACAAAGATTGAGACTTTATAGCTTAGAATCCTCAAACTCAAAATCAAATTCTCCTTGATTTCTCTAACAGATTGAGTAACAGCCATCAATAAATATTAGACTCAGATGTGTTACCTTTCCCCAGGAATATACACCAGAAATGCAGTACACTTCTGTAGTGACTTCAATGAAATTCCCATATTTTTACCTTCCTATAATGCTTTAGATATGCTTCTCTATGTATGCTTCTATAGAATTTTCAGTGTCTCACACACACATACACACAGAAGATACAGCACAGTTGGTGTAAACCAGTAACATATTATGGCAGTTTTGAGGAAGGAATGAAGAATGTTTTTATATCTAAGGACAGAGAAAGTTTTATTCTCTCTCTTTCTGGGGCAGAAAAGCAGAAAATAATTGAATAACCACAGGTTATTCAAAAATAGGTTTCTTGAAGTCATCAGCAAAAGAGCATCACCAGAAAGGTGTCATTCTATAAGATCCTGCACCACCAGAAATTCTGTATTAACTCAGTGAGAAGAAAGATGTCTTTTGTGTCACTGGTATCATTATTTGCATACCAAGGCTTTTCCTATCATAGCACTAGTACTTTTCAATTTGTTTCTCAGTTTTGAAACCATAGTGATCCCCACAGCCCTGCAAAACAAATGATGGGTGGTTTGTTATGTTTTGTGACCTCTGATCCTTACATATCCTCACTGTATAAACTGTTCAGCCCTTACTTTCCTTCCATATCTTTCACTAACAGTTCAGCACATAGAGCAAAATAGCACAAGCTGCAGCTGGTCCAGACCTCTGATGAGAAGTAATGGCAAGAAGAGAGGCTGGGTTCTGTTTGTCTTCCCAAACCAGGGAGCACTAATCTCAGCCTCTCTCAATATTTAGCCACTCTGTTTTGCAAAGCTTGTAAGATTTTGTTCCCTCTGAGATTAGTTGCATTTTGTTGGAACTAGCCAATGGGACACAGAAAGATGACATTAAGAGTGATACAAAAGCTTCATATAGGAGACAAGTCATAAAATCAATCTTCTCTTCCTTTGCTTTGGGTTGTCCAATGTTTCTAAATTTTCCAGATACTCCCTAAAGGGGAAAAACTCATTCGTACTAACAGCTGCAGTGATAACAATTTTATGGCTCTGTTATAAATGAAGATGATGACATTATGTTACATGTATTTCAACTCTAGACTCTAATAATACACTTAAACTACAGGAGACAGACAAATGTACTGCTGGGAGAATTTTCAATAGCCAAAGAACTGCCCCCCTCTGAAAGAGAAATTCATTAGGAACACAGAAAATACTGCACCATTCATTAATCTGTCAACTAAATTACCTTATTTTTTTTAATTTAACTGATTTAACCTACTTTTTCAAGCAATTACATAACTTCAAACCTTAGCCTAAGGCATATTGTGTAGTTCTGTGGATTTTAAAAGCATTATTCCAAGGAAGCATCTGAGGATGTAGCTGTAGCACTGGAACTCTCGGGACATTCAAAACCCACCTGGAGGAGTTCCTGTGTGACCTACTCTAGGAGGTCCTGATCTGGCAGGGGGGGGGTTGGACTAGATGATCTCTCAAGGTCCCTTCTAATCCTCAAGATTCTGTGATTCTGTATCTTATTGGTAAAAAAAGTTCATTGTCCTCTCTCATGCTTACATATTTCCCATTTACAGATAAAACATCCAGATAAAGATTTTGATGAAAAAGTGACATTGGTCTTTGTCAAGTTACTAATTTTCTCTTTAAAAGTGAATGTGAAAATGTACAAAGAACATTTATCTTGCTTCATTTTCCCACATGTCAGACCTTTAAAAGTACCCAGAATAGAAAACTGTTTCATCCAACATACAAATTCTCAGACCTTTCTCACTTTAAACCACCACTATTGCCTGAAGAATAAAATGTTGTTTTTATTAAAGAAATCAAAAGAAAAATTAGTTGGAGACCTATGAAGACAAAAATCGACTCCAGTTGTACAATTGTGAGAGAAATCTTGACAATTTCATACTCTCCTGGGTCACCTAAAACCCTGTTAACAATAATTAATTTCATTGTTTCAGGTTAAGTGAATTGATTATTGTTGAGTATTTTTAAATGACCACCCTGAAAGGCAATGCTTTCCATTCACCTTTTGGTTAAACCCTGAGGCACAAAATGTAGTTTTACCCAGTTGCTCAGCACAGTTCTGGAGGACATGAAGGTATGTGAGAAGATGCTACCACTACTAACCCTAGTAGTGATTCCCACAACAGCCTGCATCCAAGATAATGCTCAAGGCTGAGAATACAGCATTTCTAGCGCAGGCTACAGCATCTGGCAAGCATGACAGCTAAGCATGAGAAATCTTCACATCACACATGTACAAAATGTAACAGCAGAGCGCAGGTGAGGTCACATAACAGGGCAGAGCTTACCATGACAGTGATGATTAAAACCTCTCACTTTCCTCCATGTACTTTTAGGTCTCGCTGCTAGGATGACAACTTATTCAGAATGATGCTGGAAAGCTTCAGCTTGGGAATTTGTTTTTGTCCTCAGAGGATGGTAAGTGTGTGCTGATGTCTTAACAAAAACCCAAAATGTCAAATCCCCCAGCAGCAGTTGTCCACAGGCCATGGCCCTTGCTTCCTTTCCCATGAGAGGAACCAAACAAGCCTTACACAAGGCCAAATTTCTAGAGCCCAGGTGCTTTTCCACAGCCAGAGGGGAGAGGTGTGAGAAGCCATCTGTAGTTTCTTGTGGGATCACAGAGTGCAGGCAATCCAAAAATTGTGCTGACCATCAGATTTCCACTCTTAAGGAGTGCAGCAAAACCACACTGTTACTGAAGCCTCCCACAGACCGAAGGAGGTACCTGCACCTTGACATGGCTTCTCTGCTTCCCACCATACTTACTTCAAAGCTGGCTTAGTAACAGCAGGATGATACATTGTTTTAACATCAAAACTGAAGTGTGTGGCTACTATATTTATTACTCTGTCAAGACTGTCCTTTTTGCCCTTGGGAGTTGTATTAAAAGAAAAGAGGACATAGAGGAAAATCAGCAGCACTTCCGTGTGGACATGGAGAGCTCCTGACAGACAGCAAGCTGTGTTTAAGAGATACCTGGTGGCCCAATGCACCATGTCCTTGCACACTGAGTTCAGCACTTCCTCCATGCTGGCAATGAAGATGTGTTATTTAGTTTCTGAGTCCTGATTTCCATCCAAAGGCAAATTTCTTGGCAAATGAGTTTCAGTGACTCTGCAGGCAGCAGAGGGACAAGCAATGGAGAACCGGCATGACTTTTCTTCCCATGCAACTGGGACGATTTCTGGATGAAGCCTTGGCAGAGATGGGGATGTGGGAGGCTGAGAGAAAAGCAGCTCCCAGCTGTACCAAGTGCAGTCAGCCAGCTGGGATTTCAATGAGCAGCTCTTGGGAACAGAACTTGGTCCTGGATTTGGTTTTGATTTCTCTGAGAAACTGCAAAGCTGCTTCTTATCAGAGTGCATTAAAAAGGCTGTAAAGTCCTATGGCAGAGTTGCATCTTGGCAGGCACTACAAGGGCAATCATATAAAAGTTATGGGGCTCCTGCAATTTCCCTGTCAAGCAGGACTTCCTCAGTTACCACTGGCTGGACACCCCACACATCCCTTGGGAAGTGACCTACACAGCACCAGGCTGTCTCATGGGTGCAGCAGCTGTCATCTGTTCCAAGGTAACAATTCTTTTCTGACTCTTCTCCACAAGCAGACCACACTATGAACACTAGCCTCTTTGTTTTGACAAAAATCATATTCATTTCCAAATGATCTCAATATGTCGAGTGAAGTCTAAAGCTTGTCTCTTTCTGTCTATAACCTCATTGTAGCTGTGCAATCAATAAAGAAGCTGTGTGTTCTTAGATAACACAGAGAATTAGGAGGAACTGGAAAGCTGAAATTAAGTAATCATCATTGAAAGCACTCGTGAGAGGAAGCCCACAGTGCTGGGAAGAGAGCACGGTCTGACTCTATCAGGAAACTGCTGGCAGTCTTCCAAGCAGGCCTTATTGGCATCACAGTGTAGCTCAAGTTGCTTTAAGACTGAGAGACACATAAGAGAATTGCTTTTAACTACATACAGTACAGCACTAACTAGTAGACAAATACACAAGTCAAGCAAACGCACAAAGCAAATCCCTACCCCCATTTTGCTGCTGGACACAGTTTATGAACACACAAGCAGGGCAGCCACTATGTCCATCAGCCTAGTGAAGCCTCTGGTTCCACAGCTTCAGACATCAATCTGCTGCTTTTGTCTAGCACAAATAGATCCACCCATACACAAGATTTCAAGTTACGTAGAGAAGCTACAGTCTCCTAATCAATACTGTCAAGAGGTAATTATATCTCTGCTGATTTCTTTTTTTTTTTCATTAATAAATTAACTTTCTTTTGCAATTTAATTTTTTAGGTGAAGTAGTCTACAGCTTTATCAAGAATAACACTCTTTGTATTAAAAGTATACCACTTAGTTTTCATCTAACTGCTTTTTTTTCTCCCTCTTATTTTTTTTTCCGTTTAGGGCATACAAAATATAAAAATTAGTACAATAAACTCTTTCACAAATGCTAGGCATTGTTAGTAGCCACGACACTGCAGTTACATACAGAAAGGATGTCACCTCTGCACAGAATTGTGTGGCCTGTCAGTGAAAAGCAGGCAAGCATGAAAGCTGCCCTCTTTTTTCATCCCTTCGGTCACCACGAGAGGGGGGTGTTGGTTAAATAATACTGTCTAAATCCATTCACGAGAAAGATACTGACTGGTAAACATCTCTTAAAAGATAACTACAGAATAAGAACGAAGAAAAACAAGTTTGCCATAATTAAAGGCTCAGTTCTTGTGCCTCTAAAAACCGAGGGAGTGGGTGTCTTATTTCTGTAAGATCAATAAATAAGGGGTGGGAAAAGGATCTACCTTAAGAATGTAAAAAAATACATCAGCAAATGGGAAAATCATAAATATAGAGGCTGCTTTTGGCAGAAAAAAATAAAATAAACCATAACATAAAACAAAAAAGAAATTATGCCTTAAGAGATTACACAAGGAGCAGTTCCAATTCAGGGTGATGGAAAAAATATGCTCTTATGAGAAGCTTATTTACTAAAAAAATAAGTGGATGCTCTTGGAAAAATAACCCAGTAGTGAGCTCCACTAGTGAGGCTCAGTGGCTAAGCCAGTCAGCATCATGCACCATCAGGTACCGTAAGGAGGCAAAGAGTGATCCACCTGGCTGAGCCACTCACCAAACCAGAAGACCCATTGACCCATGGTTTCAGTGGCAAAATACGTTATACAGAATCACAGAATCATCTTTTCAAGTGTTTCTGGCCTTGGTTACTGGAACAGAACAGATGTCCTAACAAACAAGTAATTATTTTGCATTATTTCCTTTCCTACTCAGTGCTAACTTGTGCCAAGAACCATCAAAAGCTTTCCTTGCATTCTTGAGTGTCCTGAGCATGAGTGTTTAATCTGATATAGAGGAGACCCAGAGAATGTCAGGGTAAGAATGCTGACATGGTCTTTGCTGTCAGAATTGCTGACTTGTCATAAATCCCACCCAAGCCTTGGACTGCCCTTCACAACCTCAAAGGCTCTATTGATGGAGTACTCAGATGGGAAGCCACTGGGCAAGCCAAACTGTAAGAAAAATATTTATAAGGCCTGTTAGAGTCTGCCTACTGACAAATACATAAAAGATCCATTCAATAAATCACATGTCTAATGATTTTCACATAGCTATTTTAATGGCCCTGTAATGCAGCAGAGACACCCACATCAAGAAGTGTTGAGGAATACATTTTAAGATTAGTATTTAAAGGATTTGGCTGCATGAGGCTTCCTGATACTAATTAACCATGTGTCTAGGGACTTCAAAGAAGAAAAGGTCACTATCTACATTTTTATCTCGGGCAAACTTCTGCAGAAGACACAGGGCTGCTTTTCCTGTGGGTGTGTGCAGCACTCAGCACTGCTCCGCCAGCTGTGTAGCCAAGCACGCTGAGGCTACTAAGCGCAGGTTGTTCTTTGAGGTGGGTTGCCTTCCAGCATACCCAAAGGGAGGTGCTTTTATGTGTATACTGATTGCAATTAACACAATGATTTCTTTGTTTAGTGGTGTCTTGTCTCTTAAAAATAAACACAGCTTAATTCATAGTTTATGTAGAGCTTTTCATGCACTGTGTGGTAGGATTTCTGTGGTGGGCTACAGTTCAGGAGCTGGGCGCTTCAGCTATGCTTGTGTCACTTGCCTTATATAATCTGAACCACTGAAGAGTGTAAATGCTGCAATTTGGAAACATCTTTTTACTTTCATTTGTCTAACATGGATCCACACGAATTCACACTTGGTAGAATCTTCTGTCCATTTGTTCTGCTTCAGTGATGGAGTTGCTTTTTAGGGATTTTTGGGGCTTGTCTAGAAATACTGGCCTTGAGACTGCTGACAAAAGAAAATGTAATTGTTGTGGTTATTTCCCAGCCTATATTTTAAAATCGTTCACTTTTATTAACACAAAGCATGAAGGTACTGCCCTTCTTTCAAACAAGACCTTGGTGCCAAGGGCACACACAGCCCTGGCGTTGGCAATTCCCAAGGAGTTGGCTGCACCAGAGGAATAAAGACAAAATTATGGACCTATTTCCTCATCACCTACTGAAACTGGAAGTTTATGACAGTTTGGATTTGAGAACACACAATCTCAGCTCCCCACAATTTCTGAATCTGCGTGAAATCGATTGTGTGATTTCTCCTTTAAGAAAGCTCAGTGTGATTTTTATTAATTTCCTTGTTTTGGCTACCTGGTGCAGACTACATCAAACTCACTTTCAAACTAACAAACTCGTTGGAAAGTGTGAGACATTTCCTTCCTCAGCTCTAACAATTGCCCTTGCCCTGGGAAAAAAAAGTCTGTTCTTCACAATTGCTTATTTCATAGGTAATTAGAAATAAAAAGGGAGTGTTCTGTCAGGAAATGTGTTTCTTATCAAGCTGCAAGAAAAAACAAAAATTGCACTCCATTTGTATGTAGGTTTCAGTTTTGGAAGCTTAGCTGCAGTGCCTCACTGCTGGTACCTACCTTGCAGATTAGAAACTGTGACAGCACTGGATCAGCTGTAGAAATCTTGAACCCAAGCACAAAGCTCAGTATGAGTGTTTCCATACAAATATCCAACATACTATACCAACTAAAGGAGACAGATAATTTCAGAAAACATTGAAAGACCTACTCCTAGATGTGGAAATAAATTGGGGGTGTTACTTTATAAAACAGTATAACCTTTGGATGCAGAGTACTTTTTTCCTGTTCACAAGAACATTGTCACAAGACAGAAAACCATTTCAAACTTAACCTTAAATTGCATCCCAAATGAAGGCGCAGTTCAGGTGGTGTTCTAGTTCTGTGTATACACAAATGAAATAAATACAATCAAGATTAATGTGGTTTTTTTCTAAAAAAAAAAAAGGGAAGTGATATTCTAACAAAAGAGATCATTGTTAATTCCATGAACTATAAGGTCATTTCTGTAAAAAGCGCAAACCAAAGCCAACAAACGTGTTGTGCTGGAATACTATTAATAAAATTTGTTGGACTATCTTCATTTTAAAACATCATGGACAGATTATGATGACAAAGCATGGTTAATTCTATTTTTTCTTCATCACAGTATGTTTGTGTAACAAAAAAACCCTGTATTTTCAACCAACTATCAGCTATGAGGAGAAAAAGGTAAGAGAGTGCATGTTTATGTTTGCATATTTGTAGCATTGATTAAATAACAAGCACAATGAAGTACTGAAGAGTATCACTAGAGAATTGTGTGGATTAAATGATATATATATAACAAATAAAACACTTAATAGCTCTGATTAGTGGTGGTCCACTAGTAATAATCTCTTAAGCACTAGGCTTGCAGTGACTGTTATAAAAAAGCCACGTGTATAAACATTAAAAAAAGAAAAAGCTGGTAACCTTATTGGTGTTCTTAATGTGCTCTGAATCTCTCTCTAAAGATGCTCTACCTTTATATTGAACAAAAAGTATGTCAGTGCTGAGAGTCCTTTCACTGTAGAAATTCATGGCCTAGAAATATACACTGCAATTCATTTGAAAATTAGATTGACAAATCATACACAACAGGAAAGCTGCAGGTAGCATCTTTCCTAGCTAGGTCACTAAGACAGCAACTTCTCACATTTGTTGGAAAAATGATAGAAGTTCAACTAACATCTGTTAGCAACATTCCAGATGCAGCACACAGCAGTACTATTTAACCATCTTTTGCTGAGAAGTAAAGTTAAATATTGAGCGTATCACTTAGAGTTTGCCATGAAAGTCTGTTCTAAGCGTTCAGCTTCCTGCTTTTTTTACAGACTTTCACTAGATGATTAATGTAGCTATTTAGGTTTTTTTCCAGATGATTTGATATTTTTCCTCTTTCCTGTTTCCTTAATTTAATTAGCCAGACATGGATTGTGTTTTCTACATGGAAAGGTATGATATTGAACAGATTTACTTCTTATCTTTCTCACCATGAGATCCAGCCCTAAAGCTACTGATGCCATGAAGAGTTTTGCTCCTAACATAGTTTGATAAAGGGAAGGCTTAGAATTACTCATGGCAAACCAAATCTCAATTTGTTCAATTGCTATCTGCAAAGCAGACTTCTGCTTCCTTTAGGACTGCAAGGAAGCAGGGAGCAGACCCATGTTGAGAATGTATAAGTAACTATGAGTTTCCTACCAATCAAACCATTCCTTTTAATTCTCATCGCTGTTAATGATCACCAGCAGCTGTCCATTGACAGACTCACAGTGTAGCATTTTCAGTGAGATGCTCACCAGAGAGGGCTAGCATATGTATATACATAATGTTTGTATGTGTATGTATCTCTTGGAGAGAAAGAGAATAAGTGATCAATGTGTTCCAGGAATACTCTCCAAGGCCTCCCTGGAGAGAACATACAGTAAGATCCTTCTCCTGATACTGAGTAATTTTGGAGTGCTTTCAGCTGGGTGGCTGGTGACTTCCAGCTGTGACCTTTGACTTCAGGAGAGCTAACTTTGACTTCTTCAAAGACTTGCTTGGAGGAATCTCCTGCACTAGGACTCTGAAAAGTATTGGTGCCCAAGAAAGCTGGTTAATCTTTGAGCATCACTTTCTCCAAGCCCAAGATCAATATATCCCTACAAGTGAAACATCAAGTAAGTAAATGGTCTTCCTGGATGAACAAAGACCTTTGGGAACAACTCAAATGGAAGAAGGAAATCTATGAAATGTGGGAAAAGGGCCTGGTCACTTGGGAAGAGCATGGGAACATTGTCAGAGTATGCAGGGATGTAACAAGGAAGGCTAAAGTCCTCTTGGTATTAAGTGTGGCAAGGAATGGAGAGGAAAACAACAAGAGCTTCTTCAAGTATATCAGTGACTGAAGGAAGACCAGGGAGAATGTGAGCATACTGTTGAATGAGGCGGGTGCCCCGGTGACAGAGAATGCAGAGTAGGTGGAGCTATTCGATTCCCTCTTTGCTTCAGTCTTTACAGCCAAGGCTGGCCCTTAGGAAGCCCAGTCCCTGGAGGATAGTGAGATAGCCTGGAGAATGGAAGACCTTGGTTGAGGAGGATTGGGTTAGGGATCTACTAGGCAAGCTGGACACCCACAGAATCCATGAGTCCGGACAGTATACACCTACAAGTGCTGAGGGAGCTGGCTGATGTGATTGCTCCATCATTTTTGAACAATCACGGAGCACAGGTGAGGTACCTGAGGACTGGAGGAGAAAGGCCATGTTCAGTAAGTGCAAGAAGGAGGACCCAGTAAATTACAGGCCAGTCAGTCTCACCTCTATACCTAGAAAGGTTATGGAACAGCTCATCCTGGATTTCATCTCTAAACACTTAAAGAACGTTATAGGGGAGGGTCAATGTGGCTTCACCAAGGGGAAATCCTGTTTGACCAACCTGATATCCTTCTATGAGTGCATAACCGGCTGGCTAGATGAGGGGAGAGCTGCGGATGTCATCTATCTTGACTTCAGGAAGGCTTTTGACACTGTCTCCCATAACATCCTCATCAGAAAGCTTAGACAATGCGGCTTGGATGAGTGAACAGTGAGGTGGATCAAGAGCTGGCTGAATGGCAGAGCCCAGAGGGTGGTGATCAATGGCACAGAATCAAGTTGGAGGCCTGTGGCCAGTGGAGTTCCACAGGGATCAGTTCTGGGGCCAGTCTTGTTCAACATCTTCATCAATGACCTGGATGAGGGGACAGAGTGTACCCTCAGCAAGTTCCCTGATGACACCAAACTGGGAGGACTGGCTGATTCCCCAGAAGGCTGTGCTGCCATTCAGCGGGATCTCAACCGGCTTGAGAGTTGGGCAGAGAGGAACCTCATGAGGTTCAACAAGGACAAGTGCAGAGTCCTGAATCTGGGGAGGAACAACCCCCTGCACCAGTACAGGTTGGGGGTGGAACTGCTGGAGAGCAGCTCTGCAGAGAGAGACCTGGAAGTCCTGGTTGACAATAAGCTAAACATGTGCCAAGAATGTGCCCTCGTGGCCAAGAAGGCCAATGGCATCCCGGGGTGCATCAAGAAGAGTGTGGCCAACAGGTCAAGGGAGGTTCTTCTCCCCCTCTCCTCTGCCCTGGTGAGGCCTCGTCTGCAGTCCTGTGTCCAGTTCTGGGCTCCTCAGCTCAAGAGGGACAGAAAACTTCTGGAGAGAGTCCAGAGGAGAGCTACCAAGATAATGAGGGTTCTGGAACATCTCTCTTACAAGGAAAGACTGCAAGACTTGGGGCTGTTTAGCCTGTAAAAGAGAAGACTGAGAGAGGATATTATCAATTCAAATAAATACCTAAAGGACAGGTGTCAGGAGGATGGAGACAGTCTTTTTTGGTGGCACCCAGTGACAGAACAAGGGGTAATGGCCACAAACTGGAACACAGGAAGGTCCACTTGAACATGAGGAAAAACTCCTTTCCTGTGAGGGTGAGGGACTCCTGGCACAGGCTGCACAGGGAGGTTGTAGAATCTCCTTCTCTGGAGGTTTTCATAGAACCATAGAATCATTACAGTTGAAAAGGCTTTGAAGATCATTGAGTCTAACCACCAACCTAACACTGACAAGCCCATCACTAAACTAAACCATGTCCCTCAGCACTTAATCTATGCATCTTTTGAATAACTCCAGGGATGGTGACTCCAGCACCTCCCTGGGCAGATCATCCCAAAAACCTGCCTGGATGCGTTCCTGTGTGACTTGATCAAGGTGAACCTTCTGCAGCAGGGGGGTTGGACTAGTTAATCTCTAGAGATTCCTTCCAACTCCTGCTGTTCAGTCGTTCTGTGATTCTGTGACTCAAACTCTAAATTTGAGCCCACTTGTACTCAGTGAGTATGAGCTCAGCATCAAGCCTGCAATTGCTGGCATCAGCCAGCCTTCGTTATCTCCTCCATCGGCCTGTCTCTGGCCATAAACAGAAAAAATGTGGAGGAGTAGAGAGATATGCATGTACTGATGAACACAAATACCTGTCAAAACAACAGCATTAATTTGCTATTAGGATGTTGCAGCAACAGTAACAAGATGCATTTGGAGCATAGTACTTTAAATACTGGTATACAAATACATAACAACACGTACAAATGATTTCCTAAAATAAAGATCAAAGGGCTTCTCAAATGCCATCTTTCAAAATCTTGCTTTAAATGTTCTATTAGTATACTCAGTTACTTTAATATCTCTGCGTATTTAATATAGGAAATGCTTATTTTATTGCTTGATGCCTATTAAGAAAAGCCATCTTTGTTAAAGTATGTCTATATTTACCTTAAAAGACAAACTGCACATTTTTAGTTGATACCTTGGGGAAAAAAGCTTTTAACATTCCTAAAATATGATGGTTTAAAAAATATTACATGAACTGCAGTTTAACCAGTTGATACTTTTTGTATTCCTTGTTATTCTGAGTAAAATCACATGTTGTTATCAAGAAAAGGGAGAGAAATCAAATTCCTCTAATACAGTTAACCATTGACTGTACTGCCGTGGCAGCCAGGAACAGCATACCCTATGGTGGGTGAAAGTTTTGCAGTACAGGAAAGTGATATTACAAACACAAGCAAGAAAATTTAAATCTTTGACAGGCAAGAAGTGAAGCTGCTGTGGGAAGTGAATAAGTCTATGAGCACATGTAGCTCACAGAGGTATGCAGAAGGAAATATGTAAAACTACAGATGAAAATAGACCCACAAAGATGTTTCCCAGCAAATGCCCTTTTCAGACCCCCATTACCTTTGGGCATCTTTTTACTTCCCTTTGCAGTGCCTACAAACTCCACCTTCTTGCAGTAGAGTGAGATTCCAAGGTCTTTGCTTCTCTTGAAAGGTTCTCTTCCCCCATGGAGTTGCCTGGAAAGTCCCATCAAAGCTCAAAGATATTTCTAGATTGCTCTTCTCCCATTTGCCCAAGGGATTTAAAATGTATGATGTCGTACTGGCAGGACATCATTTATTAACAGGTAAGGACTGCTCAACCACCCTTGAGGCTCCAGCCTTAGTAACTGAGCCTTCCTTGGAAGATTTTTCTTTTCCATGTTTTACCTGAGGGTGAGTTTGTAATATTTCAGCATGTCACAGTCCAGTAGTAAGCGATATCTGATGAACTGAAAATCTAACAAAACTTTTCTAGCTGCTAACCATAGCTACCATGGAATTTTTGACGGCCTGTTGATTATGGAACACAAGAATTAATAAAAATCCTAATTCACTATAATAAAATGTATTTTTGGTGACCAGTAGAAGTCACAAGGAAACACTTACTGATTATTCTTCTTATTTCAGAAATAAATGTAAGGTTCTACTGGACCCTGTGGGATATCTTGTAGCAACAATGTGTAATGTTTTACAAGGATCTAGTAGATTCAAGAGAAATATGTCAGCTGCAGATAGAATGGATTTTGGAGGTTTTCTCCAAATGATGCTGCTTGATTCTTAGAGATACCATGCATAAAAATAAATTACCAGTGTTATAGCTGAGCAGTTCATCAGTAACCACATATTTATTTCTCCTCTGACATCACCTTAAGGACATTCCAGAGTGATGTTCTCCCTAGGCTACCCTGGAGCATCAGGACAGAGGAATGGGAGACTCCATGGCTGACACTGGAATGAATCCAAAATAAGCTATGTCTTTTTACTTTGTCCCAGGCATTCCACCAAATTATCTTTGAAATAAACATATGAAAATCAAATAGTTGCCAATAATCCAAAATATCAGTTTTGAGTGTTCCCTGGGTTATATTGTGTCTGGCTGTGTAACTGACAGCAGCATCAGGGAGGCAGGTAACTCTCACTGGTACTGAGCTGCATCTCTTCACTCAACACTATAAGTTCCAGGGAATGCGTGTGGTAGTAGTTACTGTCATCTTCCATCAAGACTTAAAACGCTGCAAAATTCATTTTAATCCACAGTTTTTCTTCCTAGTATACTAGATACTTCAGCATGATGACCAAGCTTCTGCCTTCTGTAACAGATGCACTCTCCTTCCATATGAAGCAGTAGCATTTGACCATATCATTCATAAGAAGCAGCATCTCACTCTCATCCAGAGAAGAAATTTGCTTCCTATCAAATAGGATAATGAACTTCTATTACATACCACTTACATCGAAACATAAAATCAGGAGAGGAAACAAGAATTACTATGTTTGAAAACAGTAATACCACACTGAGACTCCTGATTTACAAGCCTGAATGGACTGCTTGCCCGAGCAACGCAACCTGGCATTGTCACGATCACAACTGTGGTAGCTTGACCCTGGCTGGATGTCAGGTGCCCACCACATCACTCTATCCCCCACTTCCTCAGCAACTGTCATTCATTTCTTGCCTTCAAACACTACAACTTTTTTTTTTTCCAGAGTACATTTGTCCATATTTTTGAGGACTGATATTTTGTCTCCTTTCATTCTTTAATTCCAAACTAGAGATCTCTTCTTAAAATTATCAGAAAATAGTTCAGCTTCAGTCTGCTTTAGATTCCATGAAACCTTTGTTGCAGGAGTGAGTACAGCACTTTTTCAATAGATTTCTTTGTATCTCAAGGAGAATTCCTCCAAAAATTTAGCAATAGTGAAAGATAGCATTTGGAGGAATAGTGAAGTATAACTTAAGTCAGGAGAGCAACAGGATAAAAGAAATCCATCATGTTAGCCATTAAGTAGGCTTCAAACTAAGACTTCAACTGCAACCTGCTCTGTAGTAACCCTTCCAGATATAATACTCAGATAACAACTGCCAATTACATGAACATATGAAAAAGCCACAGGCCATCTGTACACAAGTATCCACCACCAAGCTTCAGGCTCTTCAGGCTTTGATTATCACATGGTTCATTTTTAGTGCCTGTGAAGAATCATGCTTAGTTTCTTGAGCTAAAAAGCAAAGAGATTTGTATTTCTTATCTTTTGCTTCTACTTTCTCTGTTTCATAATGAAATGTGAAAACAAAATCAGTGGTGAAAATATTCATAGCCAAATCCATCAACTGTCCCTTGCAGCAAGTGGCTCAGCATTATAGGGATTGAAACCTAATGAGTTCCAAAGTCAGTCCTCTGCACCATCATGAGTCAAGCCTTTAGTCATCAAAAGTCTCCCTTACCAGCTGTGGGTACACAGGGAATATATCTTCTAGCTGTCTTAGCAACCCTCACAAATTCTGATACTGATGTCCACCTTGCTTCTTTCATTTCTTTGCAAATATCCAGCCCTTTGACAGCTGTCCTTTCTCCACTTTCACATTAAATATTTTCCCTTTGGCTCCAGTGACTGCCTCAGTCTCCTGTTTTGATAAAAGTGGTTCTTCAAGGCTATCATCTCTAACATTATGCAAACTAGAAAATATTTTAATAGCAAATGATTCTAGATAAAATATTGATGTTAGTCCTCTGCCAAGGACTACAGCTGGTACAAAGTTGCTAATGAATAAATGGCAAGGTCAACGTTATCACTGGTAAAACCACAGAAGCAACTAAGCTCAAAATCCACTCACAAGTAGTGATGCCTGTAGATTCCCCCTATTTATAGATGAAAAGTTTTCAAGATTAAAGAGAAAATGTTCCCTATTTCCAGATATCTGTTTAGAAAACCCTGCTCCTGTATTGTTCTTGTTTGTGGTAGGAGTAAATCCCTACGTAGCTTGAACAAATCCATGTCCACACCTCCCCTGGCAGCAGATGAGTCATTGGTCTACCAGGAAAAGACTTAGCAGTTTAAAATCAAAACCACCCAATTTTCACTTCGGATATCAAAACCGTCTTGTTTTCAACTCTGGTAGAACACAGACTCTCAACTACGTTTTAAGTAAAAGGATCTCAGTGGCACACATGTTAGCAGGGGATTTTCTCTCTCTGGCCCAGTGGAGGGCAGCAAAATATTTACTGAAGAGATTCCTTTTGTTTTTTTCTTAATGTCCTCATCTCGGAGCTGTCTCAGCAAACAGCTTCATAAAAACCTTGGAAGAGTTCAACACTTCCTTGTTTGGCTTACAAGACTTTACATATTTGTTTATTTTAGTTTAAAATGTTTCTTTTTAGAATATTTGAGACTATCTTCCGTATCAGAGATCATGCCTTGAGACAACGCTTAATGTATAAATAACACTGTGGTGCTTCCATTCTTTCCAGAGACATCTGTATCGAGAGGAGGAGGGTACTAATGCTCTGTCTTGAAGCCAGCTACTCCATTGTCTGGAGAGTTTAAACCAAAGGTTTAAATCCAGCTACATATCTCCAGCACAGCTGTATTGGCATACTGATCATCTTGCATCATTCATTTGCTATGAGAGCACGTTATCTAGGTTTTTAGTTTAATATCAAGAGGAGTCAGCAGTACTAATGGAATAGTTTGGAGACTGTGTCCTAAACTGGAGGGCCAATTTAAAAAGTAAAATATTTTAATGTATCTGTTTATGGATTTTATATAGTTCTCTTTAACAGAATCTGAGTAGCAAATACATTAATTTTACACTGATTTTTCAATAAAAGCTACTTATAATAACTCCCCACATAGGAGCAGAAAGACTGCTGAGAATAAAATACAGCATGTCTAAAAGTCTTCAGGCTAAAATCACAGAAGCTGCAAAAGGTCCTTCAACTAAGGAGTGCACATGTGGTTTATAGCCTATCTTCATGAAGTGTTTGGGGCATCCTCCTAGAAATGAGCTTTCCTGCTGATTTTTATAACAACAATAAGGCAGAAGGCAGAACAAAGAGGCATCATAGAATGGTTTGGAGTCAGGAAGGGAGCAGAGGTGGCTCTGAGCTGGTGATATCTGTGCCACTGAGCAGGGAATTCACCTTGGTAGGAGAGGGAATAGATGTTGGCATGCCAAGAAGTCAGTTCAGAACTTCAGGCTGAAATACTGCGGACTACACACTGGGAACAAAACCCATATTAAGCTCAGAGATTTGAATCGTGTAGGTGATATTTCCTAGCAAACACTGTCAAAATCCAGTGTCTTAAATTCTAACAGAAGCAGGGAGCTATTAGGCAGCTGGATACAGGTATATATCAACTAGCTCTTAGATAATGTAGTGAGTGCACTGTAAAACCCTTCCACCCTGCAAAGCTGGTTGTTGGGAAACACAATTAAATTACTCCCAATTATACTCCTGGAAATTCAGTACAGAGTAGCTTGCACAAATGTCGCATTTCCCAGGAATGGGAAGGGCTGTGTTTCTCACTAATATACTGGCAGCTGCTGGTACTGGAGATACTTGACTGCAGACAGTGAAAGCAAAGGAAATCATTGTGCAACAGAAAATGCTGAATTGCAAAGAGCAAGGAGTCCAGCTGGGAGATGCAGCAAGCTGCTGGGGCTTTCTTCAGAGTATTTGCAGCTGATTCTTTAGAGAAGGTAAAATTCTTGGTGGTTCAGTAAAAACACAAAAGAGACAGCAAATGTCTAAGTGAGATGTCAGATTTCAACCAGGAAAGGGGAAAGTACTGACTGGGAAAGTGGGGGCTGAATTTTATTCAGCATTATTCACAGAATCACATAGAATCATAGACTCTTAAGGGTTGGAAGGGACCTCAAAAGATCATCTAGTTCTGCCCCCCTGCCAGAGCAGGATCACTTAGAGTAGGTCACATAGGAACTTGTCCAGGTGGGTTTTGAATGTCTCCAGAGAAGGAGACTCCACAACCCATCTGCTAAATTAATAAACTCCTAAAGTAGGATATTTCAGCATAAAACAAATTACCATCTTCCCTTTGGAACTGGACGAATTATCCATAAGAAATACTTATCTAGATAGGATGCAACTATATATAATACATCTTGACTAATTACGACGCACAAAGTACCAGTACAAACATATAAATTCTATATATACATACATATAAATTCACTTGGCTCCGTCAAATTATTTTCACTGGCACATGCTATAGTAAATGCAATTACAGAAAACACAGTGCTCATAGAGCAAGTGCCAGCACCAGAACAGAAACCTTGCAAAAGAAACCTGTTCTGATTTACAGTATGCAAGGATTGACTGAACCACTGTCCCAGGTTGTGACACGTTTTGAAAGTCACAAGGGCTTGCTGAAGAGCAGGAGGATAACCTCTGCAAGTTTCATCCAATGTAGTTGTTCTCAGATGGAAAACATCTATATTATTTCTAAAGCATATGGAGCTGTCTTAAGTGGTTGTTTACAGTGGTACTAATAGCTGTGGAGCCTGATCAGATGGAGATGTTGAAAGGAACAAAGCCGGAAAATTGAAACAATAGCAAAGAGAAGGAGTGGCCCAGTGCACACAATAAGCAGGTTCACAGCTGCTAAAAAACATCTCCAAGCCTCTGTTCCCTGAGACTTAACAATCTTGAGGTTGTCTGAGAGACACCCATGCAAACACTTGAGCTGCTCTTTCCTTTCCAGGTTTACTCACTTCCGGCCAGGCCTGGGAGAAACACTCTGTCCTGCTCACAGTGTATTCCCTACGGCTTTGCTGTGAGGCTTCTCTTGTTTCCACTGGCCCATCTTCACCTGCCTCACTCTGCCCCTTATGTAGCATCAAGTGCCTCTAAAGGGTTGGGAGCTCCCTCTCACCCTTGACAAAAGAACCAGCAGGATGAGAGTCAGCACAATGTTTCTTCACAGCTGGAAGCATGGCTGTTGCATACCGAAATGTTCCTTGCCTTGGCTTGGTTCTCTAATATATTCTCTGCCTTAAACCTCCACCTTATGCAGAAATATAGGCAAAATAGATAATGTCTTTTCCTTTTCTCCCAGCTCCCTGTCCTCACCTCTGCAACTGACTCATTACTTTCTTCTTATATTTCTTATTTTTAGTTCAATATTTTTACCAGGGCAGCATGCAGCTGGCTTGGAGCAACAGCTGACCTGGAATATAGCAAATTCACTGTGTATGTGATTTGCAGTTCATCTGGAAGCACACAGAAAGTCTAGTAGGCCTGGAGCACATAAAGTCTAAATGCCTTAGATATTACATATGAAAGCACTAACATCACAGACTTACCTATATTTCTACCTGGTATTTTCCAGGTACAAAAGCAGAATATCTGCTAAGAGTCTCTCAGTTGTAACCATAACTGTAACTATGGCTGTAGAAAACAAAACAAGAAGTATTATCAAAGGTAGCACAAGAGTGGTTTATAATCTTTTCCTGCAGCGAAAGATTAAGACCAGTGGGAAAAAATAGACTAAGTACAACTGCATTTAATAAACAGCTCACAGAGAGCCCAGAAAGAACCACTAAATAAGGCAGAAATATGATGCATCTGAGTTGAATGCTTGGGAAACGTGGCATGGTTCTGTTCAGAAAGAGATGACCTGTATGGCAAGGGCAGGTGGAGCAGGGCTAAGGACAAGGGAGGCAGCCAAGGCACCTTCCTGCCCTGGACTGCATTCCTGAATTGTACACAGCAGTGGCAAAAACTGCAGCTGAGAAGAGACAGCAGCTTGTCAAGCAAGAAAGTGAATGATATCTGGGAGGGAGGCACCTTGCAGCTGGGACAAATAAGGAGGATATGCCCAGGAAACCAAGAAGCCAGAGGCCCGTCAGAACGGGGAGCAGAGAAGCAGGACAGAATGCCAGCCCCACAGGGGGCTCTGTGCTAAAACAGGAGGGAGGGAGATAGAGATGCCGATCTAACTGCTTTTGTATGGGCTGGAAGTCTGAAATGCAGAATGGCTCCTTTGTCTCAGCCTCTTGCTAGGGAAAAAGCCATGAGGCACACAGCCAGATGGCCAGGGCAGGCTCTAAGGACTCTGAGGGAGGAAAAGAAGGAAAGCTTCGTTCCTTAAGTTTATACTAATCCCTGAAGCTTTGAGAACAAAACTCCAGGGAGCACACACAATCTCAAGGGGTGATGTGGAGAGTATGGTTTTCAGGCAGGTAGAAGGGACTTGAGAGGAGGGCGGGACATACAGTCTTAGGTGCTCAGACCTGCTTGATGAGACATGTGTGATTTCAAAGTGCAGCTGGTCAATGGGATCTCCGTTTGCTTACCTACCACAGGCATGCTAGGGGCAAATTTAGTTTTGAAAGAAAGCCTCATAAACTTATGGCCCCCTGAGAACAGTCACTCAGAGAGCTTCCTGAAATAGAAACTGCATGGTGGGTGCCAGCGGCACTGAGGCAGCATAACTAAGAAAATGGATGAGAAACAAGTGCTGAGCAACAGAGAGGTATTTTTGTACTAACCATGCCAAATGGATTATTTATACCCTAATCTGCTGCTGCTGGTAAGACTGAGCTTCTTGAAGGAAAGTTGCAGACAGCTTCTTCTGTTTATTTAGTAAGGCAGATGAGCACACACCTTAAAGCAATTCCCCTGACCTCTGGCTGCCACCACATGCATAAGGATTTCAGAATCATTAAGGAAGGCAGAAAATGGTAGTTTACAAGGACATATTCTGGGGATGATGGGACATCGAGACTGCCCAGACTGTAAACAGGCTTTAGGTAGGAAGACTATAGAAGCACTATAAAAGCATGTATCTTCAAGACAAACATCCATGGCATGAAATGCTGATTAAAAGATTCAGAGCCTGCAAAGGAGTGGAAATGACCCAAGTAGTCTTTGCTGCCCAAGGGATGTCAGTGAAAGCTGAAAGGCAGTCAGGCAAACAAACATAATGAAGACAGAGTTCTCCACTTCACACAAGCCAGCTGATCTGACATGAGCACACAACACTTCCAGAACAGAAGAAAAGAGAAAGAAGGTGGACTCCAGAAAGCACCTTGAAAGCTTAAAGTCAAGGTTACTTCTATCTTGAATAGTAGCATCTGACCAGCAGCATCCACAAAGTTGATACTTACCTGCCCCAGGTCCCTCCTAGAGCCTCTCTTCTGCATTGCCAAAATTCAGATGTCACTCCCTGGGTAACTGAAACCACCTACATGGGACAATAAACAGCTTCTCCCTTTTCCTCATTAGCTCTGTTCACATCATGGGGGAAGGATCATCCTCAAGCATCCACAGCTCATCACTAAACTAAATCCTTCCAATCAAACCGGATATTTATGTATTTACGTACATAGTATGCATGTATAGACATTTCTTTTACACAGTTCTAATAATGGGCTCCTACCAAGTCCCACTTCTCCTTTCAAGAAGCTCCAGTGCTTGGCTATCTTTAAGGAAAAATAAACTGTTCTAATAGTAAAGTTTAACAGAAATCTCCCTTACTGCTATTTAAGACTATTGCTTCTCATACTTCCCCCACTGGTATAAATAATTTACTCCCTTCGAGCATCCTTGAAGATATTTTAACAAACACTGTTATCATGCCTCCCCTCAGCCTTCTTTTCTCTAGACTAAACAACCCCAGTGTCTTCAACTTGTAAGGCATGATTTTTTCTAAACCTCTGTCATTCTTTTTGTTTGTTTCTGTACTCCATCCAACTGGTCTCTATCTTTCTGGAAAGTGCAATGTCCAGAGAATCACATGTGGAACTTAACCAATATGTTAAATGCTAACACAGTTCCTTCAGAGATCTCATTACACATCACTCCTGACATTACATATCAGTGCTAGACTTGTAGTTTTTAACTCTTCCTTTTCCCTTTCCCTTCAGGCTTTTTCCAGAGAAAGTACAACTTAGGATGCTACCAACACCGTTGGAAGTGTAGCATGGACTCCCAAGGCAGGAATCCAATCTATTTCTATTGTGATTACAGCAGTTTTGAGGTTGCAGGTTTCTTTCTTTTTAATTAAAAAAAAAAAAACACCAAACCCTTAAAAACTACTTCTTGACCATTTAATCCCTTCTTGATCCATTGTTAAAAATTATACCCATCGAAAATCTAAGGAGGAAGAAGGACCAATCAAATTACTTGTATACATAAAAGTACATACTGGAACAGACGTTTTAACTTTCCTAACTTTGTGAGGAAAAACTTAAGATTATGAAATAACTGTGACCATAACCATGAAAGAGAGAAAAACAGTACAATGCATGTTTTAGAAGCAACATTTCATTATTTGCTCTGCCTAATTATCTAGTAGACTCAGTGGCAGAATCTGTGAAAAGTCTTCACAGGCTGCCATTTTAGTTACCTTTCTTCAATACTGAGACCTGCAAAAATTCCTCTACATCTTGCAAATCTTCTATTTCTTCTGTTTTGACATGAAATTCTAATTGAACTTTTTAAGTGTGGTTTATGATTGCCTACCGATCTTTTTCTCAAGGCAATATCTGACTCATACAATCTGGCATTATCAACCCCCCAGGACTACATGCTGTCTCAACCAGCCCAGCTCTATAATAAAAGCTTTTATTTTTTTTCCCTTTCTTGGTTCTTCTCCTGACCCATCTGCAAACATTCCTTCTTTCTGTGGGTGTAAGAGTGTGCAGAATCTACATAGTAATATTTAATTCCTCAACATTCAGAAAATTACCTGCATTTCACAGCCTCATGTACGAAATGCTTCCACTTATCAGCCAAATTTTTAGAGACTTTGCACTGAAACTGTAAGCTTCTCCTTTTATTCATTCACCACACATCTCTTCTTTTTGGTTCCTTCAATATTGGTGCTACTTTCTTTCTGGTCTTGGCCCCAATCACATTTCTAAGTGGAGACTAATGAGGAGTCTGAGTCAGTGTTGAGAATTAGCAAACAGGTGGGTTAACGGACACTGAGGAAAGATCCTTGTGGGAGGGAGATGCTTGTACCTACATCAGTCACACCATTAACATCAACATTCTTTAACAACTAGTTTGTACCACAATACTCCAGGAGCGGGTTAGATCTTTGTTTTTAAATAGTTGCATACCTTTGCACCCTAGATTTAGAAACTGGCTCAGCTGCAAGCTTTACAATCTGTCATTCTAAAGTTAGTTGTTTCTTCCACGTTCCAGAGAAATAATGAGTTCACACAAAACATGTAAAGATCTTCCAAAATCAGAAGGTGCAGGGAGCATTGCAGTGGAGAACCCACCCAGCTCTTGCACCCAACTCAGGAAACTTACAGTCATCTGGAGGCTGACACAAAAAACAGTGTTTTAAATCCTCAGTGAAACCTAACAGAATCTACTAAGCAACAAAATTAACAAAAGAGAACAAAACCAAGTAAGCAGAGGGAAAAGCGAAATTCTTTTGCCTTCAAATTTAATTTAGGGTGCTTAGCAAGCAGAGAAGTAGGTATCTATTTTGAACAGGCTGGAGATTACACTTCCTGAAGTCAGCATGGAGCATCAAGTCTCCTCTGAGATATTATATCATTAAAGTCATCCAAGGAAATGAGGGACTGCTCAGAAGAATAAAAAGTCCAGATAGTGCACATCTGAAGAGAAGGAAGAGGGAAAAGAAACATGCTGCACAGAGTCCAAAATGGCTTGTGGAGCTGACAGCACCCAGTAGTGCCAGCAGCAAATTGGAGCAGACTCTCCAGCAGCACACAGCAGTGTGTGGCCCTGCTCAAGGCTGGCAGTGACCCAAAGTTTATATATACCCAAAGTGCTAAAAGCAGGTTACTGGAACGACCCTTGCCTCTGCAGGCAGCAGCTGAGGCGGGGACAGGATGATTAGGGCCACCTGCGGAGGAGAAGGTTTGGTGCAGGCTTTCAGCCATTCTCCCTCAGGGATGGGAAGCAGTGCTAGGAAGCTCTGGCCTGCTTGGGGGTTGTTATCTTGTGTGAGAACAACACATAGACAGCTCTTTTGCTTCTGGGCCAAAAGAGATGCTGATAGCTGCTGGTGGTACCACTGTACCTGTGCTAACAAGCTCCTTCAAAGGCAACGACCGTTATCAATAGCAAAAATTTAAACCACCCATGAACACAGACCTGCCTAGATAACCAAGGATAAGAACAGCACCACAGGATGCACAATCAGGCCGTTCCCCCTGTAGTTCAACATTTCTACCCAGCCCCTGGATGGCAGGGCAGGCAGCCTAAGTGCTGCTTCCTAGCATACAGCAGTATTACATTTGAGCCTGTGGTAGCACGGAGCGGCACTGCACTCAATTCTGACATCCAAATTCTTCGTTGTTCTTGGAAAACACACCAGCATACCACGGGAGCAGCTGGTCTAATTGCTTCCTTTCATTACCATCTATGGATGCTTCTGTCAAGCTAACCTCCTTTACTGACTGGGCTTCTTTACAGCTCTTGACCTTCAGCCTCATGAGAGGGTTTGAGACACCAGCAACATTGTCCACTTCCCTCATGATCTATTTTTTAACTTGTCTCTGCCCTTCATAGTAATTTACAGCAGCTACTCTTTTCCACAACCTGCCGTGCTGTATTGCCTGAATCGCACTTTCTCTGAAGAATGCTCTGGACAGGGTATTTTCTGTGTCAAGCAGGCTACTGGTCAGTTTTTTTAAAACTTCCCATGTATACTTTTGCTTGACAGCCTAATTTCATGTTACCTACTTTTAAATTCCTCTAGGGAAGAAGTCTTCTTTGGTGTGAGGTAGATATGGCAGAGAAATCTCTAAAGTCCTATGAGCATCCTACCCCCTTCCTCTTTCCCAGCACTCTGCGCTGGTTATACCAGTAATCAGTATCTAGATAATGTTTAGCAGAATAGTTGTAACATCTGTATTAGAAAATAACTCCCCATGCAATATTATTAGAAACAGCAGCAGAATTATTGCAGAAATACCAAAGTGTTAGGCTATTTACTGAACACAGAGTGGAGTTAAACAGGTACTGGTTTTTCTAGATTTTGGAATGGCCAGTAGAATCACAGAATCATAGAATGGTAGGGATTGGAAGGGACCTTTAGAGATCATCTAGTCCAAAGCCCCTGCAGAAGCAGGTTCACAATAGTTAACAACTAGCCTTTGAAATTTGTACAGTACAGATTTTATTTTCACTCTATTTTATTCTGTTAACCCCAAGAGTAGATTTGTTTTAGCTCTTCAGTTCAACAGCACCATGATCTGTTTCCAGCAGATGGGATATAGCAGTCCTTTCAGCCAGTGATGGTGACCCTTCACCATCACAAGACTCTTTTCTTGGTGCAGAATCCCCCAGTCTTGGCAATTTTCTTTCAGGCCTTTGGATACCAAGGAAAAAATGGCAGTCTGTCAAGGATGCAGATTTCTCAGATTCTTCTGCATGACCAGTGAATTTGTGCTTGGAAGATGCTTGTAGCAGGAAGGATGGATTATCCTCCAGCTGTGACATCCAAGTAGACAAATGAACACTTTGGTAGAAAACGGCATGGCACAAGTACAGGATACCCAGACAGGACAGGATACCCTTCAGCATCTTGGAATAGAGACAATATATATAACAGAATAAAACCACAGTTATTTTGGACTGCATGAGGACTAGTTAGAGGACTTGCATCTGCACTTAGCACCTGAAAGCTACAGCAATTAATTTTCCTAATGCTTTTGCCACTTAGACAAGAACCACACCACAACAAGCAAGTTCATACAGAGTGAACACATGAACTTAAAAAAACCTAAATCTACATTTGTGAAGAAACATCTTTATCAGAAAATCAGTGTGTTAGTGATCCCATAAAACACTCTATCTTCACATTTTTCACACATTCAGATATAGATAGCAGGTTAAAAGAAAAGGGATAATTCCTCTTGTGAGGCAAGTCAGGAAATGAACCAAAGGATACAAGTCGAATTTGAATCAAAAGCCAATAACCCCCAAAAGCAAAGCCATGTTTCCTTAGACAAGTATTTTCATTGCTTAGCCTGTGGAAAATTCCTCTATAATTAGAAAAAGAATGAACTGGGCTTTTACTGTTTATGTAGTCATACATATTTTTTTTTTCTGATAAGAACATCTGACAGACCTAAGAAGTTTTTGTCTTTATTAATAGATTTGCAGAATAAAGTAGCCTGACCAACAAAAAAGTATTTTTAAAACTCTTTTTTTTAATTTCAAGACTTTAAAACACTAAAAATATTCACAAAGCTACAAAGTCAGCCCTTCTTGCAGAGCTTACACTCTAGTTGGCAGCTTGAGGTGAGATATGAATTGATAGATCCGTGAAAGGGCTCCAAGGGTATGATGCAGGCTATTCTTGAGGGCAAAATAAATAACTTGCAATAAATGTCAACTTGAAATAAATTGAATTATAGTAGTACCCAGAGAGTTCCTTACACTGTCTATTGTGTAATATACTACACAGTGAGCTTTTTCCACGGATCTTAAGTTTAAGGTTACGTTTTTACCATTCAGTAGAATGTCATTTTAGCAATATCAAAGATGACTCTCATCAAGATGGTCTGGGTATGAACATCATTAGCCAAAGCATCTGCTGTTGGCCAGTGTCTGACAGGATATGAAAACAGAGAGGCTTTTGACTTTATATTGTAAGGCCAACAGGCTCCACAGAGACATTAGTTTCGGTCCCAGTGGTAGATTAATGCTGCCAGCTCGAGTCAATTAATCTTCCTTTTGGGCTGTACGAGCTGGCCAGGCACAGCCAGAGCCACAGCTCTGCTGGGTTATCTCCCTGGGGTTTAAATCTCACTAACTGAAGGCAAACAGGCTGAGTGGAAAGGACCAGCCTGCAAAGACCTATATAAAGGTGGCTGATGCTTTTTCTTGTATGACTGTTGCTCGAGACCCCCTTGTAGGAAAAGTGGTGGGAGCTCACTCAATGGATGACTGTGCCAAGGACATTACAAGGAAAAACACCTGGGAGGAGAGCAAGAGAAAGTTACTCTAGGTATTGTCTACTTTAAATGCATTCAAATCAGATGAAACTAAGGATTCTTACCATGAAATAAAGGCTCCTTAAAACATTACAGCAGATTTAAATCAGTGAGTGCCATAAAACAACAAACACCACCACGAACATGAGTAACATTTGTTGTCAGAAAAACGAGCAACGTCCAAAAGGTGGGAGCACTACCAATGGACCCTGTCCTTGATGGCTGTGCACGATGGCTGCATGAGGATGGGAATGCTCATCCCAATGCAGAAGGGCAGAACCAAGAGCTCTGTGATGAATCTAAACAAAGGAGGGGACAAAAAATGAGCTGAAGAGACCAACTCACAAATCTAAACTACATGTGGTCTGCATCTTCTGAGATGTTCTTCTGAAGGAAAATTAATAAATAGATAAAATCCTCCATCCAAGAGCAGATGTAGGCTGGTACTTAGTAGGATCCCTGGCATGGGATGCCGAGCACTGTGGTTACATTTACACACTGACCAGAACTGGGACCATTCCTCAGCACTTGGGCCAGATGCTGTGGATCAGCTTGCACACCTTCCATTAAATCCACTCTCCAAAACAGGGGGGCTGCATTCAAAACAGCTATTAGTATGGGATGAGGACTACTCCCAGCTCCCAAACTGTACCCAGGCATTGCTTACAAGGGTGAAAATTGATTCAGGCCAAATCCATTGGAGAAGCCTTTTCAGCAGTTTAACGCTGGATGGAACTGGTTACCAGTGCTCAGGCACTGAGGAATTCACTGCCATAATCACAGCTAGTGACTCAGCAGAAGTCTAACTCCTGCTGTGCACTGTGTATGCTACAGTTCATAAATACACTAAGCTATATGCAAAGACTATATAAATTTTATTGAGAGACACTATATAAAGATTAAAACTGTTTCTTGGTAGTAAAACTCAACTCCAGCTACTCTTTATAAGAGTGGCAGCAGCAGAAAAATATGAAGTGGCAAACTCAGGGTTATCACTTTTGGGTTTTTTAAAGAAGTCTGTGTGACTTGAAGAGTTAGTAATCAATACATTTAATCTCTGAACATGAGAAATTGTAGCAAGAAGTAGAAGCAGCAAACATTGCCCAATGCAACAGCCTGCAAAGAAATGTTCCTAGAAAACAGAGAAGCCACATCTCAGCAATCTACCAGAGTTACTGCAAGGGTGATATACCTGAAGTAGTTTTCTCAGACTTCCATAAACTTTGAACAGGGCTCTTTCCAAAGATTCCTAATAAACTAAGGCTGGTGTTAAGGAAAAGGAGAGATCACAGAATCAAAGAATCTCAAGGGCTGGAAGAGACCTCGAAAGATCATCTAATCCAACCCTGCTGCCAGAGCACGACCACCTAGTGTAGGTCACACAGGAACTCGTCCAGGCAGATTTTCCTTTATAAAATAACATTTTTTAAGAGTGAGAGGAGAAAAGGTAGAAATGAATACCAGCTTTCACCATGGAGGTTATGTTCCTAGTGGAACCATGCCTTTCAGTGTACTCATAAATGGTATAAAAACAGGCAGCTTACCACAAACGAAAGCAAAAAGCCACGGGGATATCGCATAACTCAGTGATGGGGCAGGACAGAAGATGGAAGATGAGGTTCAATGCTGAACAGTCAGAGGATGTTAGGGGGACAGTTTCTTATGAGGCAAAAAGCTTACAATCAGCAAGCAGTGTTAGGCAGTATCATGAGGCTGGTTAAAAGGCCCAGATAAGTTCTCTCCTTATTTCTGCCATTCCTGAGGGTACAGCAGAAGGTGAGAGTGGCAGAGCAGATCATAGCCATGCTCTCAAAACAACAACACATTTCTGGGTAACTCTAATAATGCAGCTGAAGAAAATAAAAGTTATAAATCTGTCAACATAACTGATTTTATTTTTAGACTTTGTCAAAATACAATGCTGAAAAACATCAGTGGTAATGGAAATTTCTTTATGAGACTCACCTCTGCCCTTACTCATTAGCTATGTCAGTGGCTAGAAAATAACAATTCTTCATGGGTTTATTCTATTAAATCGATCTAGGATAGGGTGATTTTACTCTCTGCTCTTCCCTGGTAATACCTATGACATATTGCATGGTCTTACCTCCTTATCTCTCATTATGCTTTTAATCCCACTTTTCCAAACATCACTTTTATTTCCCCAGTCTCTGTTTCCTGCAGCAACGAAGATCACTGTTCTTTCTGCAATATCTCTACAAGAAGCGAAGGATTTCATATTCATAAGAAACATGGCTTCCTATTGAAAATGGCTTTTCCAGCCACACTTATTAATCGAGGTGCAGCACCCTGTCAGGCAAAGTATGTCCTCTTTCATTCAAAACAGTCTTCAGGGCTAAGCAGATACACAAAAGTACTAGGCATGGGATCCAAACACAGAATGCCAATTCTTTTAAGTAGTATTTCTGACCTCTGTTGAGATCCAGAACTTCATGCCCAGGAATTACCATTGCTCACATTTTAACAGCAGAATCAGAGCAGCCCAAGTCTTGGATGATTTGCAGCTGGATCCTCTTGTTTTCGCAAACAGCTGGATCCTTGTACCCCTTGAACTTTGCAGGCTTAAACTACATCTAATAAACATGCTTAATGTATAGGCTTCAGAACTTGGCAGAGAAGTAAAATGCCACCTGCAGCATTTACCCAATTGAATTGCTTTAATCCTACATTATTCAGTGCAAGGAAAGACGCGTTAGTTATCCAAGATTCATTCTGGTATCAGAAAGCATAGGAGTGTACACAAGTCACACTAGAGTGGAAAAAAAAAGAACATTTTTCCATTAGGAAATCTGAAAACAAGTGCATCTTTTGTTTTCTGTTGGACCAGGATCCAGATCAGACTAGTTTATGTTACATTCCTGGAGGGAGCATGCTGTTGCAGCATGTCATATATCAGATCTAGGCATGAACCCCTGGAAAGTAACACTTGCCACAGGTGTTAGAAATGCCTCATTTTCTGTATTCCAAGGGATTTGAATTTTTTTTCTGGTTTGCTGATAAGCAGTATCTGACAGTGCTTGAAATCTAAAATCCTGTGCTCGCAGAGGAATGACACCAGGGTTGGCTACATGAGCCTCAGGAACATGAGGACCTCCTCCCCTCCAGAACTGAGTGCTGTGCCCGCCTGGCTCCAGTCCTGGCCACTAGCCAGGCTGCTGAGTAGCCTTAATTGGCATTTTAGGGTTTATCCTGCAAGAACTTGGCACTAAGACCACTCAGCACACAAGCACTGCCCAAGTAACTGCCCTATCTAGTCTGCATTGAAACCATTCCACACAAACAGAGGGACACTGAAATTAAGCTTCATTTCCAGGGCAATCATGTTAGGTCATTTAAGTTTTCAGCATCCCAAGGAAAATAAACTGTCAGAGAGCAAGCAATCTTGCAAACTGGGGAAAGAACCATCTTCCCCTAGTCTGCCCCTCCAAAAGAACCAATCTGGGATAACCAGCTGACTGCATGTGCTACATGGGATGTACGTCAACCACAAGAAAAATTATCATCAAAATTTGACATGACAGATAAATATAGGAGGTATTAGCAACAGTCATTTTTTTTTTCATAGCCTGCTTAGATCTCTTGGATAAGAGCAGGCACATGATTAACAAAAATTATAGCCAATAGTAGATGCTATTTTGGCATTTTTCAAATGCTTCAACTAGAACCTTGTCAAAATAAATGGTGGGTTTGTGCTGTATGTGCTTATATGGCGAGGTTGATCCATGCTGATACTATTACAGTGTTGTAAAGCATAAAATCTAGTTAATTGTTTCTGCCAAACCATGAATCAGTTGCAAAATAATGACCTGAAGTATGTTCTTTTTTCCATTCTCTAATATTTCTTCACAGCACAACCCAAACAATTGCTCATAATTAAACTGATTGGAGGAGCAGACACTGGCAGGAAATGCACAGCTGGCACTGGTCCGATAGCACTTCATTGTACTGAATTTAGAACAATTACATCAGTTCCTTTCATTTTGCAGAAAAAGAGGAGAGGGGCTGCTTTATAAGTTTTTGCTCTCTATGAGCAAAATCAATGTTTATCAAATCTCCTGAAGCAGATTCGTATGTTTTTAATGAAGAGCGTTAAGTGCATCCCTGGGTACCCTGATGCATTTGCCCATCCTGATTCACTTTCTTAATGGATTCTTTGTGTTATTAGTCATGATCCATAAGGGTTTTTTTTTTTTCCTAGGAAAGTACGAGTAGATTAGCTTTTACTAATGGAAGGACAGAAAATTAAACATGCAGCAAGCAAAGGTGCAGACTGAAACCAGAGTCCATATTTAGAAGTACATGACTTGCAATTTCTTCCACATCCATGAAGCAAGAGTCATGCATACATATTATAGAATAGAATAACATCCCACAGCACTATAGGGAAGCTAAAGCTAAATTTTTCTCTTGAGCAGATGTGTCCAAATAAAATTCGAACCAAGACCAGAGGGTATGCTGGTACCTAAAGAGGCAAATATTCCAAAGAATACAGCATAGAACCACAAAACTGTCTCTTCAGTTTTATTCTGCTTTTGTATCCCTGACTAGTCTTAGCTCGAACTCCAGAAACTTTCATTTCCTATACAAATCTAAAAACATTAAAATCAAGTACCCACAGGTCATAGCTCTAGACAGAAGCCATATTTAGGAGATCCTTTAGCTGAACTAATGACCAATATTGCATGGAGCAATGTTTCTTGTTTTCAGAACCAATGGCTACCTTGACAGGGCAGGTGAGGATTTTTTTTCATTCTACAGTCCCTGGTCCACTGGGCAGCTCGTAGAGGAAGAGGTTAGGGTGGCTCAGCAGTGGTTTCCTTCTCTCAGTAGAAGATGTGCAACTTTGGGCTTGTACAGAGGCCAGTCACAACCTCACAGTCAGTTAGTTACTCATGCACTCAATTAAAGCGCTTTTTCTCTCACAGAGAGATGTAGCACTGCTCATGAGTGGCTGTGAATAGATCTTTGAAGAGGTTCTCATAGAATGAATGTACCTCTGTTTCCCTAAAGTGCTGAATAGGGGGCAAACTTGGTTCAGAGACATAATCTATATCAGCATATTTATAACAAGCGAGATCTGCACATTCATATCTCATTTGTTACCCATGCAGACTTTGAAACAAAATCCAGAGCATTTTGGGAGAAAGGAAAAAACACAACAAAACAAAAAGACTTGTGAATAGAGCACTGTGCAAGGAATGAGGAAGATATGGATTGCAGCTTGCCTTCAGCAAATCACTTTGTTTCTTCGCCTTCCCTTTCATGGTCCTACGTCTTGTCTATCTGTGATGACAACTCCTTGGGAGCCATAGCTGTCGCTGATCCTCCTGTATTCAGTAGTACTATAAATATCAAATGTCATTAAGAATATGTTTTTGTATGTCCTAAAGATGAAGGTATAAGTCACAGAATCAGAGAACTGTTGAGGCTGGAAGGGACCTCTGGAGATACAGTGCAGCTTCCCTGCTCAGAAGATGCCCAGCTAGAACATGCTACTTGGGACTACGGCCAATCAGGTTTTTAATTGTCTCCAAGGCTGGCAACTCCACTGCCTGTTGAGGCAAGCTGTTCCAGCATTCAATCACTTTCACAGCAAAAAGTCTCTACTAAGTATTTTGAGTATTTAGATAACTTATGCCCATTTCCAAAGGATATCACTGAGAAGAGTCTAGCTCCATCTTCTTTACTCCCATCTCTCTCCCAATCAGATAAGCAGCTCCCTCTCTCTCTCAGTCTCTCTTTTTATGTAAAATGCTCCAATTCCTTCATTGTTGTGGCTCTTTGCTGGGCTCCCTCCAATATGTCCATGTCTTGTAACTGAGGAGCCCAAAACTGGGCACAGCACCCCAGATGTGGCCTCACCAAGGCTGAACAAACCTCAACCTGCTAGCAATGGTTTTGCCAACACAGCTCAGAATGCTGTCAGACACCTTTGCTCACTGGTGATCAACCTCGTGTCTAACAGAAGCCCCAGGGTCTTTTCTGCCAAGATGCTTCCGAGCTGGCTGGCTCCCAGCCTGGCCTGGTCCTTGAGGTTGGTTCTTCCTCCCCAGGTGCAGAATTTTGTACTTCCTTTTGGTGAATATCGTAAGGTTCCTGACAGACATTCCTGCAGCCTGTTGAGATCCCTCTGAATGGCAGCACAACCCCCTAGTGCATCAGCTACACCTCCGAGGTTTGTATCATCTACAGAGAAAGTCCCAGACACAAATAAACATGATATGGATTATAACATAAGCAGAAGGAGGTTTCAACCTATCTTCCTAGTGGGTTCTGGTTGAGTGGTTTGCACAGTCCAAAGCTACTGAGACCACCTAGGTTTTAAGATCACCATCAGCTCAGCCATCAGAGGCATGGTGGGGCCACTGTGCAGAAAGGCTTGTTCGTGCTACATCATGCCATTCTCAGTCACGAGAGTAAATCAATTACACAGGAAAATGAAGGAGAAATAACAGCTGCTTATTACAGAAATGCAGCAGCTCTGAGGTACAAGTGAAACATCAGCATTTTAATTGGATTTTTTCCATGTTGTGAACAATCTCCTTTTGCAGTTTATCTTTCTGTATAAGAAGGAAGGTGCCTACTTTCTATTTATAACTTCTCTGGGAAAGATTCAATGTTTTGATTTTATTAGAACACTATTAAAACAGAAAAATTCCAGAGCCCTAAACTGAAAGATAAATTCATATTCATGTTTGTGTTTCCCTTGAGCCTGTATTCCCTTGCAGAAACACTCGATAGGCACAGTGTAGTGTGCATTTGTACCTAGGACATACAATGCCTTCCCTACCAGATGATCCTCTATGAGTAAACACTGACATTTAACTATTTTTAAAACTAATCATAATTTAAATTTCCAGATAATCCAGGATGTCTTTTGAGATAAAGAGGATTAAATTAGGTTCCTAAACAGATGTAATTAAATAATGATGTGCCTGAAAAAGAGGGATGTTCTTTTCAGGTTGAAAAAACCAGCTTCCTGATTTGCCAGCAAATTTCCTGAATATTCCCAGACAAATCGCTTTATCTGCTTCTCTGATTCCTATCTGCAAAGGTGGCACATTCCTGCTTCCCTTCTTTCTGCTCTTCAGCTGTCCTCATTGTAAAATGGTAAGTGCAGAACAGCGCTCTGCAGAGGTTACAGACACTAGAATAAGGGACCAGCAGTGCCACAGGACACTGTGTTTAGGACACTTTCTGTGAGTACTGAACACTTCTATCCTGTAGATAGTTTTGGTAAAGTTTCTACTTGTAGAAACAAGATGCTTTTGAGCATTTGCTCTTTAGGTCACATGGTTGAGAGCAATTCTAGCTTCACCAAGACATGTTTTTCTGCTCTCCCATTTCACCTGCTTTTTAATTTTAAACATCTCTTTAGAGATGTGTTATCTCTAACATAAGAGAAAGTTTGGAAGAACAGACTACTTATCCCATTCTAAATCAATCACCTGTTGGCCTCGGAAAAAAAAGGAAGGAAAAAAAAAGTGTTTCTGTACATTTAGAATTCCATTCCTCAAGTGAACTCTGTGATATGCTAAGAAGAAAGATGTGTGAACAGGAAAAAATACCCTAAGGCAAACCATTGAAGATTAGATTGGCATTTATTTGTGATTTTTTCAGTGTACTCACATTTATTGACTTTTGCTCTCTCACGTTGTGGTTTATTTCTTTGTTTCATTCGCCATAGGGAATAGAAGTACTGGAGAGTCTGGTTTCCACCCAGAAGCATGACATCCAAGAGCAAAAAAGCCAATCCCCTATGACCAAGAAATACCAAATCTATTTTACCAGCTCTGCTAGTCATCACTGGTGAAAGAGCTTGCAGTTTAGTGAGAGAGGAAAAGTGCTGGCAGAGTGCCGTAACCACTTCACCAGACCAGACAACAAAGAGTTAGAGATTTGAGAAGAGAGTCACCATCAGAAGTACTGAAAACAGAATGGTTTTTGTTATATTAATGTTTGCTGGAAGCATAGCATCACCAAGGCATTTCTGAGGCAAACCAAGACTGGCCAGGAAAGGACGACGTATGCTATTTTTCATATTTCCAGTAATTTTACTTTCTTTAATGAGAGAAAAACCACCAACACGAGTGTTTTATACTGGTGTCTTACAGGACTGCATGAAGAAATACCAGCTCAAGAAATGGTCCAATGTCATCCAGCCTGAAACACTAGCTTGCTTCTTTACATGATTTTGCAACGTTTCTCTAAGTCTCGTCTCTTCCAGTGTATCAGCTTGAAGAAGCGCTGTTCATCTTCTGCTTTACTGCCAGAACAGAGCCGTGCCAAAGAATAGCTGTTGCAAGATATGACATTAAATCTGAGACTCCTTGTCTTCTTTTGGACTGTTGCCTCTCCTGAAAGACTAACTGAAGGAAAACCTTGACAGAAAACCCAACTAAACATTGACTTAAAAAAATATAAATGGAACTTGATTTTTAGCCATCTTTCTCCAGGCTTGATCCACTCAATCCCAAACTGACACACTTTCCCCTCCCTCAGCCCCGTGCCAAGAGCCAGGATAAAAGCTTTGCTACAGGACTTGCTGCTCACGCTTTAGCTGGCAAGTCTGACAGTTATTTTCACTTGAAGTGCACACTTATTTCAGACTTTAATTAGGAGCTATGCTTTAATTTGCTTTTCCTTGTTGTCCATTGCAATGGCATTTTATCACAGTGATAAAGGATTCTTGGACAGGACAGGAACTAGGACAAAGCCTTTTGTCTACAGGCACATGGATTTCAGCCTTATTTCTGCTGTTCTGAGAGGTATGAATAAATTAAGCTATAATTTTCTCTGACATGCATTGTTAAATAGATCTCTCCAGTAATAGACACAGCTGGTGCTCCAGTCTGAGACTGCACATGTGAGTTTACACAGTACAATTTATGTCAAAAAAGTTTCCTTGGAAATTAGTATCACACAAAATGACGTCTTCTCCTCTTGGATTTGAATCCAACTGATTTTATCTTTAACTCTACCCTCCAAACCATGTATACATACATCCTTGTGTAGGACTGCAAATGGCCTCAGCCTGATAAGCTCAAATACAGGCACTTAACCGCAAAAACACCACCACCAATCCCTAGTGGAGAACTCTCCAAATCATCACTGGATGTTAATACAGTTGTCTAAAATATTGACCATCCTACAGTTGCTTCTAAACATTTTCAGTACTTTAACAACCACATCCCACATTATTTTTGCACAATTATGCTGGGTTTTTTAATGGTCAAATGACATCACTGTGCCTGAACCCAAACTCCTTCTACATTATTTGAGTATTCAATTGAAAATATTTGCTTTTATTTGTGTAGAGTTGGAGACCACTTCTTATACCCTGGAGTTTAATAATATAGCATTCAGAGCCAGAGTCTGACTACTAACACATAAAGACATAATATATAAAGACATTCCTGTGTACAGCTGGCCATTTATCCAAGTCAAGGAAAAGGTTCCTTAATCTCTCCCATTTGATTGAAAAACTCAACTCCAGATGATAACCTTCCTTTTTAGTTTGCATTGCTGTTTAGAAAATTCCTGACTAATTGCCTATTTTTACTGGTGTTTCACTAGACAAGAACAACATAAACCAGAGAAAAAGTTAAGAAAACAAAGGAATGGGTCTGCATTACCTACCTGTCTTTTCTGCCAGAACTAGTTAAATCATGGTTAATAAAAAACACAGGAGACAGTTCTGCTCCTTCCAACACAACGGCATTTTCTACAAAAACAGAACATTTTCTCTTTTTCAAAAACTGTTTTGAGAGGAATTAATTCTAAATTTCAGCCATATTCTAAGAAAAAAAAGTATCACAGAACCTACTACCTTCCATCAGGAGGAGAAATGAATACATCTTCAGCAGTTTTTCCAACAGAAAATTAATGAAACTTTGGGAATAAAGAAATGTGACTGAACTGGAAACCACCACACTCACAGCCCTGCCCTTGAGGTAAGATTAGGAAAGAACAAACTGTAACTCATAGCTGTGAGTTCCACTACTCAGCTACTCCTACGAGGTACTTGTATGCTGTGGCAAGCAGCATAAATCCTGGTGCACCTCTGTGAAGCAAGGTGATGGCACAGTCCCACTCTCACCACCTGTGCGAGTACTTCCCGTTACACATTCAATACACATTTACATGTGTGCACCTTCAGAAAGTGAGATCATGTTGCCCAAATTCCCACCTGCCACACTTTCAGAAAGCCCCTGTGGAAGACACAAAGAGAAGATGCTCAGATTCTCACCAAGAAGGAAATGCCAGAGCAGCCAACAGGCAATGTTGTTACTGATAACCATCCTTAAGTAAAGAGCTATTCAGTTGCAGACCTGGGAAATTACTGGGGTAATTCTTGCTCTACGCACCACCACCACTACATGATACACCAATGAACTCAAGGAAGCATTGAGTTCTGAGCCCAATAAAGCCACTTGGCAGCAGAAGGACAGGTCCAGCACATGCAGAACCTTCCCAGCACCAGCATGGTCTAGCCAGAGGAAATAAGGCTTCTATCCAGCTATTGCTCTAACTGGGCCTCTGAGTAGCTCCCCGACACCCACCCAAGTCACCAGCTCTGCCCACAGACAGACGCCTGCTGCATGTTGTCACCCTGTACCCTGTGGAGGCCTGATTTCCTCCATGCATCCACTCAAGGCATTGTTCCTGCCACGAGGAGAGAGGTTGGTGGCTGCAGCCTGACGCCCCTGTACCTGCTACAGCCCAACAGAGGACTGGGGCTTGTACTGAGCAGGGTTATTTTACTGGATGAGATTACAGCAACATTTTGGAGAGTCATGCACACATCACTGGAAACAAAGCGCGAGCTTGGAGGGCAGTAGGAGCTCTCTCACATGGAAAGCTTTAAAGCTACCAAATGCTATGTGCTCATTCAGAGGCTGAAGTTTCTATCAGTAATTAAGAAGAGCTTTTCCATTAGCAAGAGCTACATTAGAATTCTTCTGCATCATTAAGAACAAAATCTGCAAAAATCTGGTAAGATTTAGTAAGTCCTCATAAGACGGGGGGAAAACCACCAACAAAACTCACCCCTGGATTATGTAAGTGGGGGGTAGCACATTATTTCATCTCCCAAGTAAATACAGCACATATATACAAAAGAAAACCTAGGGAGAGGTCTGCGTTGGCAAAGTGGCCCCATGGGCAGACTTACAAAGGCTTTCCAGCATCTGAAAACGCTGTGGTCAGGCTAACGACCTTCTCGAGCATCAGCAGAAATAATGAGGCATTGCCTCCTGGCAGCTCGGGGTCCCCCGGGCAAGGAGGCAGCTGTGCCCGCGCCGGGACCGTAACCGCGAGGTTCAGCCCGAGTTCAGGGCCTGTGGCTCACCCCCTCCTCGCCATCTGGCTGCCGAACGCGCCGCGCCGGCTTTTCTGCCAGAGCCACACACGTGGGCTGCACGACTCGGCTCACTCGACTAACTAGGAAATGCTGCAGAGGTGCTGTATGCTTCAGAGCAACTGCATCAAGCGTTTGCAAGCACACTCTGTGAGGAAACGGCCCTCACTGCCAGTGTTTTGCCTTCCTTTTGACAAAGGCGGCAGGTTTGCTGAACTTGCTTGTGGTTTGTTTCCTGCATCTCATTGTATTTTTATAGAGCAAATTAAATTTGCTATAAAATGAATGTCTATGTTCTGCCCTTGAGTTCTGCTTCATAAACTGTGCTCTGGATTCACTTCTGACTGAATGGAGAACTATTAAAATCAACATTTTTTCAGTAAATATTCATCTCACCCAGAACTTAATGCTTATTTAATTCTTCTTCATTCCAGAAAGAGCTATTTATGCATGGCCACGCTCAATTGTGCTTATTGCGAATGCAAATAGAGAAGAAAACCCCAAAGCAACCACACCAAAAGTAACAAATGGCTTGCGTCTTCTGGGAAAGCACCTTTCTGCTATCTTCCTCCAATCCACAGGACACTTGAAAGGAAGAAAAACGTGTCAACATGGTATCCTTTTCAATGGCTTCAGCTTTTAAATGGTCTCAGTCCTGAGGATGTGCGTCGGCTGCCAGAGTGTCTCATGAAAGACTTGCTCCTTTACACTGCTGCCAGTAGATCCCTGTAACATGAATGATTGAAGAGCCCCAAGGAAATGGGATTTGCAGGTGCCTTGCAGAGTTATACATGACTGGGCGCAACACAGAGGGGAACACACCTGCTTGTACGTGGGTTCACTGCTGAAGGATCCCAGGAACACTCAAAAGCTCCTGAAGCAATAATGGGAGCAATAATGTGACTGGATTCTCCATCCATCTTACCTGGTTTGCATTTCCTAAATGTGACTAGAAATGGTGCTCAGTTATGTGATGGCCCATGCTTGACATATCCCTAATATACATTTAGCACACCAAAAGTGTGTGCAAGTGATAAAAGCCAGCAGCAGCAGATTTCTAAGCATTCATGAAAATCCCATCCCAGGTTACCCTTAGCTAGAAACAAACTCATTAATTTGGAGTGGGATTCATTCTGCTTAAATTAGCCATCTAAAGGTTACTTGGCCAGGGCTGGGCTAGTCACTGCAGGATCCTCAGCGTCAGTGGAAAGCAATGCACACTTTCTAAGAGACACAGTTAATCACAGAAACACAGTGATGCTTTTTTCCAGAGCACCCTTCCAACAATGTGCACTTCAGGAACTTCTGAGCCAGAATTTGCAGCTTTGTGTTAAAACCTGTCAAGAGCTCTCCACTGCCAGACCTCTTTCTTCTGTTAAAACTGACTACCTTCTCCTACACCGTCTTTTCCATTTGTCAACATGCTATTTACCCTTATGAAGACCTTTCTTCTGATCTCCTAAGTGCTTACTTCTTTGAGAACCTGTTGAATTTCTTTGCAAAGCCATGTGGACTATGTCAACCTTTGTCCACAGCAACTCATCCTTCCAAGGGCTTCCAGGCAGCTTGTAAGGCGTGACTTCCCTCCAGAAGCTAAGCCAATTCTTCCATAGTATATTTATTGAGGTTTCCACTCATATATCATTTACCATTGCTTCTATTATTTTTTTTCCCCCCAAGTCCAAACTGATCAGCAGTTTCCCAGAGCTTACCAGTAACTTTTACCAAAAAGCTTACATTATATGTTAAGATACTTTTCAATCCTCTCAGGTTCACATGACATGAGGGGACTTCAGATAGCAGCTCAGGTACTATCTACCCCCGATTACCTTGTTTAGTTGATTTGGTCTATAAAGCTTCAAGTCAGTGTTGCTAGAAGTGAAGCTATACCTCTCTTCTGATCAGCAAATGCAGAGTTCCTCAGTAGTTGCAGTATTTAGAATCCTTTTTAAATCCTTATTTTGAACTGACTTGTTTCCCATCTTACTGTCTTTCATCGTAGGCTTTTAAATATATAATTCTTTAACATACAAACTCGTTGCCTTTAAAAATAGCCCAGACAGTGCAAATCCTTCTATAGTCCCTGTTATTCTGCCAATAAAAAAAGAAACTTTGAAGAGCCATGATCAAGCCCCAAAAAGAGGAGAGGCGGGGTGGGGGCAGGAGTGGGGGGGAAGTATTGTTGGATATTTCTCTAAATGTTGGACCATCATGACCCCCAAAAAAGCTTCAAGTCAGCTTTTCCTGTCAGGACAGAGCTATCATCACTCTGTCTGCCTCCTCCCAGAGGAACAAAAAACATTGTAGACTAAGACAGAGTCTGATTTATGGTTTGGGATTCTTACTCATATTCAATCATCCAAGTGCTAAGAATGCATCTATTAACTTTCTCATACTTACTCATCCAGGATGCCAGCTAAGTTACACAATTCTGCTTCATCACTCTTTCCTTCAATCTTCAAATACTTAAACACACTTCGACCACTCTGAGCTGCAATTCACACTATTTAAACAATTTCAGTTTGGAAAAACTACTTAATTATGAAACAACAACCCCCAAAACACTTCGAGCTTCAGGTCAGACAGTCCTTTGTTTGCAATAACCAAACTCCCAACAAGGCTTAACAGGACTCCAATCTGCATTATAAAAACCTTCAATAGCATTAGCCACCAAGCATATTCATACAAGCTGTGTGAAATTTAAGCTGCTGGCTCATCTATTATTTCTGAAGAGCTCCCTGTTCCTTTTTCTAACACCCATAACTCCATTTTCTACAGAGCTAAGCAACTTAACCTGTCAATGCTATTGTAAAACAAAAAGCAAGCAACCAAGCCAGCCATCTCTCCCATATCTGCAAACAGGTTATTCAAATTCATCAGAGAACAATTTTCATCAGGAAAGCACCTTTCCTTTGTTCCACAAGATTGCAATCATCTTGCATGAAAATATAAACCTCTGAACATCACCATTTCCCAGTATAGCCTGTACTTGGAGCAAACTTCTCACTCAATACCACTGGCTTTGGTTGAGCTCAGATGCTACCACACAGCCTAAGAATTGGAAACACCTGGAAGCAGTGAGAGCAGTTCAACTGAGAATGCAGCAAACCAGGCAATGCTGATTTTCCATCCCTGTGGTTACTTACAGAACATTACAGCAAGTGCTCAGCAATGCGTCCTTGACACATACTATAATCAACACATGTGAGCACTATGGCCTCTCATATGCAAGCTGTGGGCTGCAGCCTTGCCAGACATCAGCAGAAGCAGCTCCACGTTCAAATGTTTCTGCAGACTATGGTATGGCACACCTGCTTGCATCAGGTTATTTTTATGAAAGGTGTTAATTTTCAAATTAAGACTGCAGGTAACTTTATCCCTATGCTTTTGCAAAGAGAGGAGCCACAGGCAAAGCCTGAATTACCATCACTAGCATGTAATTACGAGGTCCACAAAATACCTAAAATCAAGATGCTGAGGATGCCTCGGCCACAAGGCATTGCTGGCTCTTCTACTGCTGTGGTTTTTACTTACAGGTTTCAGAAAATTACTGTTCTGAAGACAGAAACATACAAATGCAGAAAGCTAAAAATGAACAAAAGAGTAAAGAAACCCAGAAATGTGGCAGCTTTTCCAAGTGCCAAATATACATTATTCACTAAACAATATGGTCCTCACAGCCATAGGCTTTCAAACCCTTCTTCTCACCCCATCTCCTTTGTTCCTTCACTGTGCAGCAAAATCACAGAATATACAAGTAAGAGCCTAGGGCACACTGAAAGGTTGGCTCTGCTTATAGTCGTCCATCATGCTGGGTGAATTTATGATCAGCTCCTGCTGTTAGAAAGAAAAGGAGGAAGAAAACACAGCTCTGATGATGAGGTTATGTAAAAACTCACACAACTGAACACAGAATCACAGACTCAGATGTGGCTGGAGGGCTGATCGTTCCTCTTTCTTGTTTATGCTGGCACCAAAGAAACATTTTCTAATTACAGGAAGATAAAAATTGAATAGTGAATTGAGAAATCATTCACTAAAACTGAGCTACCTATCACTTACTGCTAACTTCACAATATGCCCTTTTATCAAATTCTGCAGGTCTGTCCATGGGTCACAGAAGTGCAGAGGGTCTGATGTTTGTTGTCAGGTTTTTGTCAGTATGATTTTTCTAACATAGAGAACAGAGTTTTGGGAAATACTTTAGTTTTGGGAGTTTTTAGCATCAATCTAAAGCTGTTGAATTGGTTTTGTAAGAAGGTAATTAAATAAAGTATGAGATCTTGAGAAAGATTTGGGCTTTTTAACAGAATTTCTAGTCATACTTAATTTACTATTAATTGGGTTTCCAATATTGGAAGATTCTCTGAAGCCCATAAATGAACTTCCTCACTGTGCCAGTCTCAGCTTCCCATGTTTTGCAGTAGCCAAGATGCTGCAGAAATCCACTTGGTCTTTGCATTCTTTCAGCAGATATTGAATTTCTCAGAAGCTGGTCACAGCTTAACATTTCTGTGAAGTTGCAACGTAACAACATGAAAATTCCATCAGGTTGCTTAATTAATGAAATATAATGAATATGTTTAAAGGTAAGGCCACAACATACACATAAGACGGTTCAGATCTCCCATCCCTACACCTTCGCTATGTGTCCTGTCTTACAAAATGCACCAAGGATGTCAACTGGGGCATTGTGTCCTACAGCCATGCTATGTGTGCAGTTCCCTCAGTTCTACCCTTTTTTTCTCCTGTGGACAAGTAGAGATGCTTCAGTGACAATCTGTAGGCTACTTCTCTACATCAAAGTGTGTCGTGGGGTTCCAAAAAGCACTGAAGGCACCCTGATGTATCTTAATGTTGTAGGAAACCAATCACTGGATGAGTAGCAGCAACGGGAGAGGTGAAACGTGGAAACACAAAGCACCACAGCAGAGACTGATGCTGCAGTGTTCAGCAAATGTGTGCTCCCAAAACCAGCTGCAGCAGGACTGCTTACTGTCTGCTTACCACAAACACTCCTACAACTCTGTGTTGGAGGAAATGCTGACAGGAGTGGCTTTTGACTGATTGAACTGTCTTTTGAGTATTATTTTGTGTTTCTGTTTCTTATAAACTGACTGTGTGAGTCTGCAGGAAGCTCTTGTGACAACTCAGACAACGTCATCTTGGTCATAGTGCCAGGGTGTGCAGACACCACCACTACCTGCACGGACACAACTGAGCTCCTGCTTCACCTTCAGCACACTAAGGAACAACCACAAACCTGTCTTCCCCTAAAATTCCTCTACTGAAGGTACGGCATGTTCTGGTATATGAACAGTCAGGTTAACACTAATGAGTCTGCCTTGTTGGTCAAATTCTGCCCAAGTCTTTGTGATATTATCAAAGAGCATTTTGAATTTCTAGGGATTCTATCACTACTTACTACAGTATCTACCCAGTCGTTCCACATCATTTGAAGCTGTATTCTTTGTCCACTTAAAATTAACTATTATTAATTCCATCAAAGAACCCATGAACAGCAAAAATACTGACTGACAGAAAGAGCAACTCAATTACTCTTTATGCCTTTCATACCTGGAATACAGGAGATAAACTTTCTAGTGGAAGGTGTCCCTGCCCATGACAGGGGTTTTGGATTAGGTGATCTTTCAGGTCCCTTCCACCCAAACCATCCTATGAGTCTATGAATATAAACGTCACAGTTTCATAGGGAGAAAATAATTGTCAACACACAATAATTACATATAATTTCATATGATCCGATTTGTGCAATTTAGTGTTTTATTAAACAAATACAGTAGCTAACCAAAATCTGATTGCTGATAATGGGAAATTACATTAAAGCCTATGTTCCTATGGTAATTATTGGTCATCTGAAATTATATATGCCCTAAAACATACCGCAGAAAATTACCTTCCTGTGAAATAAGAAATACAATAGAAATAAAGTTAAGGGACATGCTTATTTCGGAGCTTTCTGCAAGCAAAATTGCTTTGATACAAAATGAGTTCAATGATACAGTGCTACCATCCACTCAAGCAAAAGAAAACCTCACATTTACATGAATGCACTTTATATTGATATCCTTACAGAATAGTAGTTCAGGTATCCAGAATGTGTCTGGCCTCACTGAAAGCAATGGCACAGAAATGCTGCAAGGTACTGGAGTATCCTATTACTGCCGGGTGCTTAATGAACTCTGTGAGTTCTCCGAGGGATGCTGTATAAATAAAGGTACTGTGAATGTGGGTTTGTATCCCTTAGTAGTTTCAATGTACATCCTTTAGTGTTTGTTTAGTTAGCTCGAAACATGTAACTGTGTCTTTTGGCTTTTTAGTTGTCTCTTTTTCTTTTTTTAAAGAAAAATCATGAGGTATCCTTTACTGTTAACTAATGCCAGAGTGATAGGCCTATCTTATTGAGGTTGCAGAGACTTACTGTACATTCAGTACACTGTACATTCGGCAATTATTTTTAGTGTACTTTCTACACGTTACTGTGTACAACTTAGTTTACATTAAAACTCTTCCCCCTTCTCACAGGATATGGCATAAACAAAAACAAATCTGACAAAAATTATACACATAAAATAAGAAGACAAATACACAAATAAGGCCATCTGCAGAATTAAAAATCCACCTCTTGCGATATTTCACAGTAATTTCTACATAATATTTTACATCTTATGAACTTAAATACTTAATGCAAAAGGAAAAGACCTTCACGGAGCCAATCATATTATCTCTTCAAGGACTTGTCCAATTTGCTGGCTAGTGGCCTCCTCTCAGGAGTTGGAATTTTAGAAGGCTTGGCTGTTGCCGGCGAAGGATCTGCTCGGGGTTTCGGTTTGCTTGTAGCAGGAACAATTTCCGACATATCTGAGCATACAGACTGGATCTCTGAAATGTCAAAGTCAGATGCATCACTGCCTCGGCGGCTACTTGACCTGCTGCCAGCCTTGCTTCCTGCTCGGCTTCCGGGTCTGCTTGGAGTTCTTCTCGTTTCTAGAAAGAGAAAAGATACCTGTTGGTGAATCGAGGTAAGGATGGACAAGGTGTACAAGTCTTTCCCAGGTCTTCAGCAACTCCAAAATTTCCTCATTCCACAATCTAAACTTTAGACCTCTACCAGGCAAGACAGACAATGCCGTATCTCCCACTAAAGAGACGGAAATGTGAGATCAAATGCTGAAGCATAGTTAATTTGCCACTAATGTACCTCATTAAAAATGTATTATCCTAAAACAAGTCTTATGAGGAGCAAGCAGCTGAGGGAATTGGAGTTGTTTAACCTGTAAATAGTAGACTGAGGGGAAGCCTTATCACTCTCTATAACTACCTGTAATGAGGTAGGTGTTGGTCTCTTGTCCCACGTAACAAGCGACAGGACAAGAGGAAATGGCCTCCAGTTGCACCAAGGGAGGTTTAGATTGGAGATTAGAAAAAAAGGTCTTCACTGGGTTGTCAAGCACTGGCACAGGCTGCCCAGGGAGGTGGCAGAGTCACAATCCCTGGAGGTATTTAAAAGATGTGTAGATGTGGCACTCAGGGACATGGTTTTAGTGACGGGCTTGGCAGTGCTGGGTTAACAGTTGGGCTTGATGATCTCAGAGGTGTTTTTTGACCTAAACAGTTCTATGATTCTATGCATTGTGTATCAACTCAACAGCCAGAGCCTCTTTTCCCTGCCATTTTCTCAACTATAAATTGAAGGAATTCAGTGTCTGGCCCCTTCCTGTGTTCAGCATTTCTCAAAATATGTACCATGGAGATGCAGATGAGTATCCCAACTTTTAAATGTGCACCCTTCTATTTTGTTTTTAAATCAAAACCACGTGGTTGAAAACTGCAAGTAAGCAAGCACAGATTATAGATTCTCCCAAAGGGCTGAGTAAATGATCTCTCAGCAAGCCTGCTAAAGTGAAAGCCTGTGCAGACAAAGTCCCATGAAGAAAAAAGCACAACAAAGTATCTTAAACAGACAACTATTAGTGTGGATCTTCATAATTTTCCAGTTACTTATTGAATATTTTTGATCCTGACAGATCTGCTTCCCTGTGTGTCTGAAGAACACTGAGTTGAAACTGAAGTATTGGGTAACTCATTTTTCAAATGGCCTATAATTTAAAGACATGTATCTTTTGAACAGGGTTTTCCACTGCGGAGCTTAAGGTGGGAGGGAAAGCAAGTAGAGCTATCTTCTGTTCTAACCATCTAGTCCTCTCCCTTACGCAGAGCTGCTCTGAGGATCCTGGAAGCACACTGTTTCACTGCTTTCCATTTTCATATTCTGTTTTAAAGACCTCTATGGGATATTCCATTAATAAGGTCATCCACACCTACTCCCTGCAGTTCTTCTTTCAAGAGAAATAGAGAAGTCACGATTAAGTGACTCCTTTGCTCCAAGATAGCTGAGTACAATTTGAATACTCTGAAGAACTCAACCCCCTTTTTTAAAGAAAATGCTTCTCTACCACTTCCTTAGGCAGATATGTTGGAGATACCATCGTCAAGAAGTTTGCAGTCATAAATTTGCACATCCAGAGCTGATCATACTCGCTGTGCAACCATGGGAATGAAGGGCTATGATCCTGATTATGTGCACCCTGGGCAACACTAACGTGGAGACAGCAGGACTTTCCTTCCCTGCTCTCCTGACATGTCCCTAACATGACTCTTAACTGTTCGGGTGGAAGACCAAGTGGTAAATCAAGCTTTTAAGTTGAGATACTTACCTGCAAACTGAGCTCTAACTCTGGTAGCTGCTGTCGACAGTATGCCACTGTCTTCTCCAGAACGGAAACTCTTCCCTGATAAATATCCTGGCAGTCTGAGTTTAGTTCCTTGAATTGGTGTTCCCTGTGCAATTAAAAGCAAAAAAAAATCCCAAAGGTGGTTTTTTTCTATTGTCAAAGTTGAAGGTAAGCTTGGTATTAGTAATACATAGCTTAGAATATTATCAATGTCATCATAATATTCGCTGTGAATCTAAAATATTGGTTTGACTTACTACAGACACTTTACATGAGGTGAAGTTTTGAACATTCTTTGAAAGGTTAGTATTTGGAGTAGTCCAGGTGTAACACAACAACAAAAAAACTCCACTTGAACAGCCTGATTGATATCTAACATTTTAGCACTCTTTGATTTTGTGTGTATTTCAATGCATATAAAGAAAAATGCTACCTTCTTATAATTAGTCAAGTATGTAAGATTAATTGATGGTACACAACTCAAACCAAGACAAGTAGCTGAGGTTTTATGCCTGCATAGTCTGACTTTCCACCATTCTATGATTATAGGTGGTGAATGCAATTGTTTCAGTTTTATAAATATTTTGATTGCCAATCAAAACTACCAAATTTCAAAACTTTTTTCTAGAAAAAAGCTGAAACAACCCACATAGAACTAATTAAAAAGGTTCTTCCAGTCAATATACTGTGAAATGTCTCTACTTCAAAGTCTTACCCTGGCTGCTTTCTCAATTCTGAAATTGAGAATTCCCATCCAAAGGGGAAGACTGATTTCAAGAATTAAATCCTCAAATGGCACAAGAATTAAATCCTCCAATATCAATATGCATGTAACATACTAGATAGAAGGTATATGCAAATAAGAGGAAAACTATAGTATTCATATTCATTTGATGAGCACAGAAATACTAAGTAGCTACACAAAAACAAGAGCAAACAGGGCAGTGATGAGTGTGGCATGTTGAGTGGTCTGGGTCTCAGGATCCTGTGTTCTGTGCTTTTGAACCCCACACACCAGTGGGGTAGAATTAGGTACTGAAAACCAAGATCCAGAGGAGTGTGTTGGGAGCTGCCTGAGGCTAAGCATCAAGCAGTGGCCCAGCAGGAGCCTGCCTGGCTGCGGCCAGCTCGGACTTCTGACATTTCTGAACAAATGAGCACTCAAGTGCTACAGGGCAGACAACCTGCTGGCTCTCACAGGGATGGTCACAATGTTAAACTTTCTTCCAAGCCAAGTGCAAGTGCTTAACAGCCAGCTAGCCACACACAGGAAATCTCTGCTACATAGGGACCTTGGGCAGATGAAGAGAAAGGGAACCTTCTCCACCATCCTTGCTGAAGCTGCTGCACTTTGGGCACAGCCCTGGATAGAATCACTGCAAGGAGAAGAGATGAAGCTTGTTCTTCATTTTTTCCCTAAAACCAAATGTAGTTTACACATAAAATAAATACCTGCTCCCTTGGGCTTTTAGAAAACACTGCAACCTACCCCACCCTTCTCATTCCATTAATAATCTTAAACCATGGTGGTTTCATTAAAGAAACTCCCTGAAACTACTGGCAGTTTTAAGTGCAGGTGAGAAACACAGTGCCTCCATTTGAAATCAAAGCCAGCTGCTTTCCCCTCACTCACTCAACAACACTGCCACCTTTCCATGTCTAGAAACCCTTTAAAGTACCACCAATTAATCTTACAATTCAGTTACCAGCTAAGAGATAAAAGAAAACAAAGGAATATGTTAGAAACTAACAAATAACTCAACTGGGTGCTATTGTTAACCATTCTAAGCAACAGCCCTGTGTTCTGGAAGTGCTGCACACACACACACAGACAGAGGTGCCTGCAGTGTTTCTGTGCCCTTGAGCAGAGCCAGACCGAGGACATGCAAACATGGCACCAGAGGTGCTACGCAAGCAGCAGCAGGCACCTCAGCACAGAGCTGCCAAGAGCAGACACAGCAGAGGTGAGGGCAGCACAAGTTCCCCCTCGCCCAGCCCTCCAGCTAACCCAGGCCAGCAGGAACTCTTAGAACTCAGTTTACAGTATGATTCAGCTGCAGCCTTTTCGCTGGATGTAATGACATTAGAGAAGATGCTTTGGCTCCAAGCCCATCCAAATTTTGGTCATACAGCTTAATTGCCAGCACAATCCTAATTGCTGTACTAGCCATTGCTGTGTAAGCCATGGGCTGGAAATAAGACCAAAGCTCATTTCCTGTTAAGTCATCAAATAGCTATCTTCTTAGAGTAACAATTGGTCACTACCCCCTCGAAACAAAACCTTAAGTTGTTGGAAAGATTTATATATCACATTCAGTCTGTTATGCCATCTTCTTGACAGTGGTCGGGTATTTCTTTATTTACTGGTTTTGCGCCACAAATGTGATTTCTTAAATCTTATTCTTGCAGTTGGTTAATATTGCTGTGTTTTATGAAGTAAACAATTTTAGGAAAGAAACCTGAAAAGTATCTGAAACTTTTCTTTTTTTAAAAAGTGCTTTTCCACATTTATTCAAACAGTTTATTGCATACGGTTCTGCTTTATTAACCATTTGTACTTCAAGCCAATCTCAGTTTTCCTGAAAGTCAAAAACCATAACAAACAGAACATTACAAAAAAAAAAGAGACTTGGGGGAAGGGAAAAAAAAAAGGAAATGCATAATTTGATAAATAAAATAAAATATTAAATAAGTCAGTGCATTAATATACAAAGGATGTTGCAGCTCTGCAGCACTGAAACTCTAGTGGCTGTTAGTGAAGTGACAGTTTTAGTGAAGGAAGGCTATTAAACTAGAATTTCTGTCCTTACTGTACCTCTGCAGATGACCCTTGACAGTCTGAGAAGTCTGGTGGCTTAGGAGTTGATGTTTTGCTGTTTGTCAACCATGGTTTACCATAGTTGCGTGTTAAATGATGGGGTGTCTGTATGGAACAATGGCAAATCAAAATATGAAGGACAGTAGATGGAAAACAATGTCATGGAGAAGGATACTGAGGCTTTCACACAGAAATCAAACCTCACAGCAGAAATAAAAACTAAGTGGAAAGAGTTGATGACAAATATTCTCAAACGAAGAGGTGGCAGAGGTCATTTTTTTAAATGGAACGGAGACATTTACTGCTCTTTCAGAGCAAATCCCAAACTGCCATTTAGCTCATGCAGCACCTTAAATGTAAAAATTCTTCCATTCCAATGTCACAAACAATCAGTAGAGGAAACACACTAGAAAGACTTCTCAGATCCTTCTCAGATTATGAAATAAAATCGAGGCAGTTCTTACCCATCAGCCTGGGAAAGCACCTCTCTTCTTGTAATGGGGAAAAAAAGAATTGAAAAGAAATCTATATTCCATTTGTTAATCTGTGCAGTTTTGTACATTTCTGCTTACCTTTGGCGTACTTGTAGCAACAGCTTGTGGGGCAGCTGCCTGGCCAGCCTGACTTGACAGAGAAGCAGATCTGTTGGGGGAAGCAGCCCTTGAAGAGGGTCGTGATCTACGGCCCCTTGGTCGGAATGCTGCCATGCTCTGACTGGCTCCATCTGCCAAAATGAACTTCTCACGTAGCTCCACGTTTGTCCTCCCTTTAGCTGCAGCAAAGAAAAGTGTTTGTTTAGTCACAATATGAAAATTGTCACAAGGCTGTTTCTTATCATTTTTGCCATGCCAACTCCAACACATTTTAACAATAAATAAAATGCATTACTGCATAATGCATTTATTTTGGACACAAAAGAGTTATGTGCAGAACTTGGCTTATTCTAATACTTTATGCCAGCAGGAATGAACCACTGTCAAAGGAAGTCAGCGTGACAATGGGATGCTCAACGTGCTAAATCATTGTTAATCAATCAACTACTAATACATAGACACAACCTGATGAGCAGTTTGGCTAACTCTACAGCTACTCATAATAAATAATACTTGCTTGGATGTTCCAGAAGAAATTGCTAAGTACAAATTACAGGAAAGCAGCAAATATATTTATTCAAAACTGTGAAGTTATGTAGTTTGGCAACATGCAATGATGAAAATAAAATCCAAACTACGATGAGGTAATTGGTGGCTAAGCACTCACACACACATACAAACACACATATGACAGAATGTTCTGCAAGAATAGATGCAAGACATGTTAGCATTTAACTATGTCAGTGTGAATGACAACTGTTTTTGAAACACTCTTCAGGCGTGTCAAAAAATTAGCTTGCAAAGCACCAGCCCATGTGGGAACACATTAAGCTAAATGTAATGGGTGAAGCATGTTGTTAAAAGTATATATATTTTTAAAAGTGGGAGGGGAAATGAAGAGAGAGGAGAGGAGGAGGAGAAGGAGACAAAGAGAGGGGTTTGCCAACCTATAGTAGGCTGAGTGGTAATTGAAGAGTTTGATTCCGAACGTAACATTTTACTCCCGTGATGATGAACTAGAAAAAATGACACAGGACATGGGTCACGTTAAAGAAAATTGTTAGCAGGAGAAGAAATCAAGTACAGCAGCTGCATATGCAAGAGACTTGGAGCACCAGGCCAAAAGACAGGACTCAGAGCAAAAGCTGTCTCTCTCATTGCTCTGAGGTGAGTTCTGAAGAGTCTCGTAGGCAGAAAGGAAACAGCGCTCAGACAGACTCAGCTGCAGTCCCAAGTATACTTGTGCAATGGTACTTATCTGCTGACATAAAGGAGTAATATAAGCTAAAATGATTCTATATAACTAGGTCGAATACGTTTAAAGCTGTTTATGACAATAGTTCTTTGAAATGTGATTTACCTGAATCACGAGAAGCCCTAAGTCTGAACCTGCACCACTGACATCAGTAACTACTTTGCATCACTGGCTTCAACAAGACTAGGATTAGGTACCAATGCACAACATCTAGCATCTAGATTATTGGAGATCAGTAATCCTTTAGACTCACTGTGCTAACTTACTCATGTGCCCATGTATTTCCCATGAAAAAGAAATAAAGTACTATAGAAAATATAAAAACTATAGAGATACAGAGAATATAAGGTTCACTAAAGAAGAGGGGATGAAGTTACAAAGGACTCTTTAATCTGAGGACAGTAATATGGAACTACAATGGATTAATTAGATTGTTACTAAGTATCTTATCTCTCAGTGTCAACCCAGTCAGGAATTTCAACAGTCTACCTGTCAAAAACTCTGAGAAAAATATTTGGGATACATCAAAATTGATGGAGTTAACCTTTCAATGAAGTCAGATATATTGAGGAACACTTCATTTTCCATGCACTTTTGTGAAATCAGAGTAGGAAGCTATAAAGTAGGGATGGTTCTATAGGCCTTTCCTACAGTAGCAGGTACAGAATTACCTGCTACTGATAAATTTCATTTTAGAACCGTGGTCAAACACCAGTAAATGTTACTGCTATATTTCCTTAGCAAACAAGATACTCAATATGTTGGTAAAGCAAAAGGGTTCTTTTTAATATTGCTAGGTCTTAGTGTCACACTGTCAGTCCTTATGGGATTTTGTGGTAGCTTTTTTTTGGATTTCACATCCTTAACTCAGCAGGACAATTGCTATAAATACACGCTATATCAAACTTGTTCCCAAAGTGGAAGCTGTGTGGGATAGCTGACACTGGCGTATGGCCTACAGGACACTTGATGTCTCTGCCTTTACTTGATTTCACTTCACTTCTCTGCCTGAACTCCTCTGTGCTGCTCTTACACTAGTACAATACTGATTGTGATTCTACAGAATCTAAGTGACAAAAATGCAGTCAATGGAATGCTGCTAGTTATTAGGATAGAATTACCTAGTTACAGAACATCAGCTTGCTCTGAATACAGTCATCACTATACTTGCTGCAGCTTTACCGCTCTGGCTACTGTTTGACTTTTATTTCTCCCATTCCCTTCAGAAGTGACTTCTTTCCTCTCTCCAACTGTTCCTCCAAGAGGGGTGCCAGACAAAGCCCACTGTCCCACTACTGAAGGAGGCTTTCCCATAAACTGAGATGTCACGACATTGCTGTGTAGTGAGAAGACAACACATTGATACAATGGCCTGGAGGTCACAGTGACAGAGCACTCCCTGCTTCCCCAGAGCATCAAGTCCTCCTGACCAGCGCATTGTCCAATTACTTTGTACAAGGCTCAAGGCTCTGAAAAGAGGTTCTGGGGAGGATGCCAATGAAAAGACAGAGCTGTGAAGGCAGAGCCTGAGCACAGCCACTGGTTAGAGAGGTTTTTGCGTTGTTGTTGTTGTTGTTACTCTTCAATCCAATTACCTTATTTTGATTTACTGCCTTAAAACTTCTCTTACTGAGACAGTTTTATTGGAAATTTCTGTGTGTTATTTCTGCCAAGTCATAAAAGCAGCTTACACACCATAAACTCTGTCTGGGCTAAGCTGAATTCTTAATTACACCACTCTAACACTGGAGGAACTGTGCAGAAGACACCACAGTTAATTCTAGACATACACCAGTGCAAGTGATGCACTTGGATCACTTAAATCATGGGATTTGAAGTTCACAAAAACGTATCAGTACATGACATTTAGTGAGATGATGTTCACAGAACTGGCATTTTATACAATTCAATATCCATCTTACGACAATGAATGGTGACTGTATCCAAATAATTATCTGCGTGTCCATTTTAAGAGTTGAGTTACATACCCCTGCAAGGATCATTTTTCACTAAGAACTCATCAAGTGCCATCCAGCCACCTCCAACACGAACCATGACTGTACTTCTTAGGATACGAACAAGGCGCAGTTGTTGAGAGTCACCAAACTGCAATAAAAATCAAACACCACTTTGAGGTTCTCACTCGATTCAGATGCAGTTCAATACCGATAGGTTAAAAATCAGACACTTAAAAAGTTTATTTGGATATTTTAATTATTAGTAAGTGCTAAAATATCAGATTTATTTATTCAGATTATTAAAGCTGTTAAGATTTCAAATCAGATGCTGCTGCATTAATCCGAAGGAGATGGCAGAATGGTAAGAAAGAATCTCAGGTTTAATTTTATGCTTAGTTCTCAAATGTCTGAGCTCATAAAGGAAGCAAAATTAGTAACACATTATTTAATTGGTTACAGTCTGCATTTGTGCAAATTAATGAAGACCTATTTGCATTATTTCACTGTTAAAATGTTAAGCAAACTCTTCTGCAACAGTCTGGTCTTTAATTACATCAGCTGAAAGGAAGGCAGCGTCACTTTAAATGATCAGTCTGTGGGCTGGAAATTCAATGCATTACGAGTATTGCACAGTTCTACCACTTGATTTGTTTATAGGGATATTTTCAGGTATAGCGTTGACATAGCTCACCTACAGCAAGGTGCATGTGGGGAAGGGAACATTAAAAGAAGCATGAATGATGGACTGTCCTTTGTTATAAACTGTCATTCCCCTGTTTACATATTGAGGTTCTTCAGAATTCAGAAAGGCACAAAAACCTGTTTCATACTAACTCTTGTACTAGCCTATTCTGCCTTTGGGCTGATGGCCAGGCCTAAGGTATGTTTTGCTCCTGACACCTGTACAACAAAAGTTGTCCTCAGTATCGCTGTTCAAATCTGGATGAAAGCAAACACGACCAAAACGCTGGCCCCACAATCTTTCAGAAACTAACTGAAAAAATTCAGTACTCTTTAGCCAATGCTATGAAAATATTTGAGACCAGATCATCAGGCCAAGTGCAGTGCTCTCACACACACACGCAGAGCACTCACTGAAACCAACAGCAGCCAAATACACCTCTTTGGGACAATCCTTGACCAAGGGAGAAGGCTGGCCCCATTTCAACTATACCTACTTGCTCCGGTGAGGGGACTGAAACGCTTTCAATGCAAACCACACAAACGTGCTCCCTGCTTGTTAAAATGACTAGTTGTTTGGTACTACTTAAAGCCAAGATGGGAGAGTTTAAAGGAATATTACTTTTAGGAACCAAACAAAGTCAAAGCTTGCTGCTTAACTCAAGAATAAAATTTTGTGTTATAAAGATGAACATTCACGTGAGCATTACTTGTAAGGGCTCTTTAATAATGCATTCAGTATGTGCCAAAGAACGAATCGTTTTGCATAGGCAGATCAAAGTCAAAAAAGAGAAACGGTGTCCAAATCGATGCCGTTTATTTTCATTGGCTTCTTTCTAAGGAGAATTTTTTCTAGGGGTTCTAAAGATCCTATCTTCTTTCTTTATTTTTATCCCAGCCTTGTTTAATTCTTCAGTTAGACTCCATCAAGCAACTATACCAAGGGTCAGATAAGACTCTGGAAAATGCCTAGGCTGTGGCTAATTCAGACAATGGGGCTTCTGGTAAATAACAGGTATTTAATCAAGGCATTTTTCCTATCAGTAATTCAGTCCATTTCCTTCTTAAAATAGCTTGGATACCAACATTCCTTGAACAATATTTATCACTGTTTCAAAAAATCAGAGGTAAAAATACTGGGATAAAAATGTAAAGGAATTCTAGACCAAGCTACAAAAAGGCCTGTTCTTGACAATAGCCATATAACATCACTGTCACCAGAAAAGCCTCAGCCAGCTTGCTGTGGGTACTTTTTACCATGATGCTGTTCTGCATCAGCGAGAGTTAGATGCTTTCAGAAAATACTGTCTTCTTCCTAGATCTGAGAGTTCAGATGGCAGATAAGAGGATTAACATAATTTCAAACAGTCTTTTCAAATAGAGGCTTTTTCTATATGTGGAAAACATTTTAAATTATTACTTAGATATATTGCTTGAGGCATGTGGTAAGATAACCCACTGCTCTTTGTACTTTCTTTTATACTTCAGCAGGCTTTGCCAACAAATAAGAATGCAACTATGTCTTCAGCATCTCTAGATTTAAAATGGCTAATGCTGTTAACACTAACATACCCAAAATGGATTAGACATGTTATTGCCTTTAGATGGACATGAATGAGATACTCATGGTATCTGGTGTCCAGTTTGTGTAAAGTGCTTCCCTCCTTACCAGGCAAGCATGATTTAACAATTTAAGAAGCTGTGCATCTGTATGTACTGCAAGAAGAAGTGAGCATCAGTTAGTGTACCCTCCCTGCACAGTGTCACAGAGTTATGACTCACTGATGACTCAAATGACAAAACATAGTCTTAAACACAGCTCCAGTAAATTACGGATCTGCCACAGCTCTTTTAAAACACTATGAGAAACAGAATAGTCTAAACTGGAAAAGCAAGTTTAATTTGCCTATTTATAAAATATGTATTTAATGATTCATTGTGTTAGCATACAAAATGCTAACAATCAGCTAGGTTCTTAATCAGTCTGCTTAATGGCACAGGGATTCCTTTTCTGAAAATGGAAGTATTTTTTGCATAATTTGCAACAAATAATTGATATGACATTGGGATCTGTGTTTACTGTGATTAGCCTTTCATCTGATAGCTAAAAATATAACACAGAATTTTTAATCTTTCTGCCATAAATCTGAAAACTGATAAAATAATAGTAGATCTAAAATTGCAGTTTAAATGCTCAAAATTTTTTACTATGGGATTTGCTGATGACCATTATCTGGTTCCTTTAAAAGTAATCTCCTTAATGAGGAAAATGGCCAAAGAAAGCAGGTGAGGGACTGAAGAGGAAGGTTCCTGAGATAAGGAATGCTCCACAGCATTTTAAGAAATACCACAGCTGACCAGCAATGAATTAGCTGAAGATGAAAGGATGGCAGGAGGACTGATCATTGCAAGCTTGAATCACTATGCGTTAGGAAAAAAAAAAAGAAATAAGAAAAAGAAATAAAAGAAACGTCATAACACATTCCACTGGTTTATACCTGATTTCCCAGGAAGAACTGATAAGAAATGAAAAATGGAAGAAAGACACGATTAGTTTACAGGAAATTCTCTACATGACTCTAGAACACATGCAAACTAACACATTAGACATTCTAAATAAAGTATCTACTTCAGAGACAAGCAGGTAGCTAGCCATCCGGAGACTGAATATTGGAAAATATTCAAGGCCTTTTCTTCCTTCCCATTGCTGTTTCTGTGGTCTTTCAAATACATCCATAAGTATTTAGTAAACTCTCTTAGCCAAATACTGCATATTCTGTCTGCAATTGTTCTGGTTATTGAATCCAGGGGTAGCAGATCTTCCTCTACAATGGGATATTTGTTTTTCTGTGACCTAAAAATCATTCTGTAGATATCTGATACATTTCTGGTACTCCTTAAGAAGGGGCTGTGTTCCAATAAGATGACAAGAGAAGATCAAAGTGATTGAACACATTTTGGTAAAAGATTTTTGAAGTTACAACACAATACCACACAACAATACCATTCTTTTTTATGATACTAACAGAAAATCAGCTACAGTTTAAACATTTTGGGGATCCCAGCTTTTAAGGAGATGTTGTACGTACATATGCATGAACATGTACATGTACTTAGGTATGAATTCAGATAGCTTTCAAAAATTCCCATACATTGAAAAGTTTCAGTAGTTTTAGTAAAAATAAATACAAGTAGCAGTGTTTTCCCATAACTGTAGATGTTTTAACAAGAAAAAAACCATACAATTAACACAAGTTTAAAGTAAGAAAACGTATAACTCATACAAAACTCCTTTGAATCAATATAGACTAGCGCCTTGCATAAACATGTCACAAGAAGAATCTTTAACCTGAAAGAACCAAGGTCTTTAGAAGACTTACCCTGTACTTGTTATCCCCAATCTGTTCCACTTGAAACCGTTTTGCACATTTACATTTAGCTACCTGCCTTGTAACCTGCAAAAAAAACACAACTGGATGATTACTGCTAATGATAGATATAAATATGTGTATAACTGGTAAACTTCAGATTACATAGGAATGAAAACAAAATTAAAGAACACAGTAGAATAAGAGTTCAATCTAAGAAAACAGAGAATGTACCTCATCTTCAATTTTGTCAGCATCAGTGAGAGGCTTGTATGCATCCTTGTTTGGATGAAGAGCTGCCACAAATTCATAATAGTCAATATATCCGTCACCATCCCTATCAAAAATGTCTGCAACAGCACTCATTTCAAGTCGGCTTGTTGGGAACTCTGTAAGACAAAGACAACAACAAAAGCTAAGTTTTTTAGCTTTTCAGTCCCATTACAATGAAAGTCTGTATCACTAATATTAAAAGGTTTTTAGGCATTAGGAAACAGATAAAACTTACAAAAAGGACATTCAAGGACATTCAATGTCCCTCAAGGACATTCAAAAGAGTGAAAGAATCTTCCTGAAAAAAACCCCAAAACCTCACGATCTGGATCTCCAGGGCTATCTAGATATTGGATTAAAATAAGTATTATAGTATGGCTTGGAGACACACAGAATCAAGGGCACAGATTAAACTGTAACATACATGTATTTTTTTTAACATTTTAACCTTCGAAGTGCAAAAAATACCACAGATTAACATTAAATCATTAGTGATGAAAGGGCAAGTGAGAATTTCACTGCTAATTAAATCTGGAATGAAAGGGCTTCCCACTGCAGAGACATGCACCGAGTTTCATGAAATCCTTCTTTAGATCAAGTTTAGATCAAGCAGAATATTAACCCACGCAGAGATTCTCTGCAAAATGATCAAAGAAAATTTCAAGGTGGTGAACTGGGATTGTATAATTAGTATTTCACAATTACAACGAGTTGATACCAACTGAGTTAAATAAGCAAGCTCTTTAACCTCTTGATGGTATCTTCAAGAGGTGAAAACGTCTTGGTTTTCATCAGTTCCATCAATTCACGCAAAACAGCAACGACCACATATAGGGACTACATTACTGCATCTCCTAAAGCAGGAGGAAAATATATACGCTACAATGTTCTCCTACTAAATAACTTTATCATTAGATGTTAAGAGCAGTCCAATTCTGAATCTTCACTGCTCAGGGGAAAAGTCACTATGATCTGAAGATAAAGGATTATTTTAAGTAATAGGCCCTTATGTGTTACGAGTCAACTGCTAAAGGGAAGTGTGATCACACACAGACACCACATGGAAGGTTTACATTATCACCAATTGTGCATAGCCAAGGAATACCAATCCATCAGGAAAGCCAGGAAACGTTCCTTCCCAGTCTGACTGCTTGACATTTTGACCCACATTACACAGGTTTATAAACACAGTTGTGGTTCATGGAAACACTGGTTTCAGAAATGACATGTTTTCCTTCTGTAATCAAAACTTTTCCACGTAAGTTCTTTAATAGAACTCATACAATCATATGAACTGATTTTGAAAATTAATTATAAATTTTATAAGGTATGTTTTATTATTCTGATTAATCAATGAAAAGTCATAGTTGAAGTGGCTACTGCACTGTAGGAACAACAATCTCAGTCCAGTAAACTATTAATTAGCCGATGATATAAATGTGACATTTGCAAACTGATTCAGGATGTCAAACGAGAGTATCTAGGATCTAGAAATACTTTCAAGTAAAACAATTATAGTCTAAATTAATCATAAATAATGACTTCAATAGGGAAATCGGTGACCTTCTAAGAGAACAAACCCCCTGGTGTATACTATACAGACAATAAAACTTCATGACACATTTGTTCCAAGCTCAGCATTAAAAACTTACTTGAAGAGAGAATTCCATCGATAAATTCCTGCCTTGTTATCTTTCCATCCTGATCTTTATCAATCCTCCTAAAGAAGTCCATCACACGAGACTTCTTATGGTTCATCCATCGCATGTATTTTTTCCTCCAAATATCAAAATCAAAATTGGCAAATTCCCTCAGCTTAATAAAAAAGAGAAAGAATTTTGTTCAGTTGAAATCAATCAGTCTAGAAAATCAATGAGAGAGATATCATCTGGGTTCTCTCGAACAACTGATTCTTTCATGACTTATATAAACATTTTAAATATCTTAACTCTCCCCACAAAATGAGCATGACAACCTGCAAAGCATATAAAGCATATGTATCACAGTGTTTTGAGTTACATGGATCATACAATATAATACAACAAATATGGAAGTTGTTTACTGTATTTACAGTATTGACAATTTAATCCAGGGTAAATTAAACTATGTAAAATAGTATGTGTATATTCTGCACAGTGCTTTTCTGACCTCTTCAAGTCTGTCCAAAGCATCATTAAGTTTTCTTCTTCTTTCCAAGGCCAGGAGCCAGACCTGTTGCCATTTGCTGACTAAAAGGTTTACCCGTGGATTCTTGGTTTCGATCTGTGCCTGTGCTGCTGACAGATACATGCCTGGTGTTGGGGAACGCTTTCCTGTCAGAACATGATAAAATGTGTCAGTCTCACCTAGTTCAAATAAAACAAACCTTCACAAGAAGGGTACTTGATCTAACTAAAACTACTCCTTCCTGTCCGAAATAATGACCCCATACTCTGATATGATTCCATCTAATGGGCTTTGAGGTTTTTTAACAGTGCTAGAGAAGGACCCCACGACGGCTAAAGTATCTTTGGTCTAGCTAGAAGCAGCTAGTAGTGGCTGCACTAGCAAAGCTGCACAGGTGAAATCAAAACTTTGCAACTCTCTCGAGAGTTGCAAAGTAAACAAACTGATTTTAGAAGCAGCTTCCATGTATGGGTAAGAGCACAACACAATGGGTAAGTATATCTAAAAATACAAAAAGCTATTTCCTCATTTGATGATTCACTTTCCATTCAACTGCACCAAACACACAGATCATTTCATAGACAGCAACGAAATCTGTCTAACCATCTTTATGTAAAAGAAGTTTTTGTTTTCACATAACAGTAGATTTGCAAAGACTCGGCATGTGCACGCTTTTGGAAGTTTAATAGCACATGAAAGGCTGCACATTTAAAGATAGGTGTCCAAGAAGTACAGGTCAAAATTTAGAACTTCAGGTTTGCTAGGAGAAATTTCCTTATAATGAAAAATGACAGATAATTAGAAAAATCAGCCTAGAGAATTTCACTCTGTTTCATTAGAAGCTAATCGAATCTATTAGATTGTTAGCAATTTTATCTGTACACATAGAGCAATGGTGTGTGTGACCTGCCCCAAAACACTTCATTACTTACTTCCTGCTCTTCCCTTATCAAGGACAGGAATATGAGATTGTACTGGAGTAGGTTCAAGTGCCTTTCTTTTATAGGTCTTTGTAACTTTATCTACATCAGGTTGCTTTCTAGTCATTTCCTCCATGAATGTCTGCAATCAGATAGAGGTGCTTTTAATTAACAATACACAAAAGTGACCACAGGAATAAAGAAGACATACAATAGCAAACCACAAAAGTTACAGGAATGGCACAAAAACACACATAATGCCAGCCTCGCAAAGACACAGATAGAGGTTTTGTAGGAAGGAAAAATCATCAATATAAGCTTTTAAGATCACTATGGCCTGGCTGTTAAAGGAAGACTGAATCTGAAAAACCAGTCTGTCAAACTCTTTTATTAAAGGTGTACAGTGAGATGACGTACGACAGAATTTTGACTCTGGGTACTTGGGTGTTCCTTGCTGTCCAGATTGCAGATCATGGAAATGAGACAGCTCTCATTTGCTCTCAGGTTGCCTCAGGGGAGGTTTAGATTGGACATTAGGAAGAACTTTTTCATCAAGAAGGTTTTTAAGCACTGGAACGGGCTTCCCAAGTTGGTGCTGGAGTCACCAACCCATACAGATACTCAAAAGATGCACAGATGAGGTGGTGAGGGATATGGTTTAGTTTAGTGATGGGCTTGGCAGTGTGAGGTGAGTGGTTGTACTTGATCTTAAAGATCATTTCCAGTTGTAACGATTCTATGATTCTATGGTGTGTAAGCTGGGGTAAGCCTATCAGCATTCACTGAAACAGCAGCTTCCTCTCTCACTTGATAAACGTATTTTGAAATCTAATCAGTAAAGTCCTACTACAACACTAGTTCTAAGACAGCAGCACTATCATGTGGGGGTTTTCTATTATTATTAGCCTTACTCCTGTGGGGAATTGTAGGTTTGCTTTTAGAACAATGTGGCACCAAATTTCCGTCCGGCTAGTTTTTTACCTTTGTGTTGAAATAAACTATAAGTACACTGCACATATACAAAATACACAACTGAGTATCTGCAAAGGGATTCCATTATCAGGAAGAAAAATAGCTGAAGAGATTCCACAGTTGATTCCAAAGCCTAGATGAGACATGAACACCATCTGTGGAATGTGTACATGCCTTACCTGATGTTCAGCTATAAGTGCTTTAACTGCCTCAATCTCCTGGGGGATAACTTCTTTATCTTTTTCAGTAAGTGTAGTCTCTGCCCACTGCAACCAGGATAGTAAGACTTCCAGCAATTCTTGGTTAGCAAGAAGTCCAGCCAGAGCTCCTGCCAGTCTCTGTTGATGTTGTTTAGCCCATGCTAACACCTTGAGAAAACAATGAATGCATAAGTATGTGCACATCTGAAATTCTTGCAAATGCATTTAAAATTGTTCTGCTAACTGTAAATGCTGTGTTTCCTCCCAGGCCTGCTGATGTTTGATTATCAAAGGTGCAAGATGTAGTGGCTGATTGCTAAAGGTGTCAGATAAACTAGAATTCCCAGTTCCACACATTTTTTTTCCTACTGATACTGTAGGATTAGGTGCTGTTAACTGCAGTAAATTGCACATTCAGGCAACATATTAAGAACTTTATCAAACAATATTTATAAGTTTGTGATTCACACAGGATTTGGTGTCCATCTTCCTCCTGGGCACTCCTGAAAACATACTCTGCTACTATCAGTATTTTTCTTTAAACAGAAAATACCACCTTAGCAGTCAGGGGTGTGGTATACCCTCTGAAATCTATTTGTTGCCACTTAAATAATTTTGAAATCTTCTAGATTAGAAATATATCCTCATTATCTTCCTTAATGCAATTAGAAAACAGTTCAAATTTGCCCTGCATTCCCCTTCCTTTGGAACTTTTCAGTTTCTCCCTAGAAAATATTGGCTTTCTTCACATGGGAAGTGTCAAGCAGTACTTCCTTTAGTACATACAAAGAAAGAAGCTTGGCCATCTGCTTTAGTTCTTAAAGCCCTGTGAGTTTTAAAATAAAACCTAGGGAAGCATGATATTCACATCCATCACTGAGGGTATTTTAAATGTTTAGTTCTCAACAGCTGGATCACTTCCTCCCAGTGTAACTACCATGATAGTTGTCAACTATGTTACAATCAAAGATAGACCGTAGCAATGAAGATGACTTGACATATACTGACCTCTTCAAACCTGGCTCTGATAATTGTTATCCAGTGCTTAATAGTGGTGATGGAGTCTGGGTGGCAGATAGCTAGGATATCTTCTCCCATACCTGTTGCCTTATTCAATTCTGCCTGTTTCTCTTCCAATTTTTTCATAAATTCCTAAAACAGAAGCAACAACTTCAATTAGATATTGACAAAATTTGGAGGACAAATCTGAGTGCATAGTCTGGAAGGTCACAAGCCTCTCAGTCGCTCAAGCAGGTTCCATTTGCAAGAGGCAAAATCTTTACCCCTAGCTTGCCACTCCTTAAAAGCCCACCAAATACTTGAAAAGACACATGTTGTTAATAAAAAACAGAAAGAAAATCACAGCTTTTTGGAAGTGTTGTAAATCAACTACGCGATGGCTAGAATGACTATTGGCAACATTTCAGATGACTTAGTTTGTCTGGCGGTTACCGTAATTCTTCATAATAAACTATCAGGCTCCTAGCAGAGGCTGGAAATGTCCAACTATAATTACACGCTCAGACAAGATGATAGAGGACTTCAGGAGCAGCTATACTAAACTGACACAAATGTGAAAACTCAGCAGCTGAGAGGGAGAGAGATGGTAAGAACATGGACAGAGACTACTAACTGAGCAGCTGTTTTTAGAGGTGCTGCCATGTGGGAAAAATCTTGTAAAAGCAAGAGAATGTTTACAGCTTTTAGACATCCAAGCCCATGGCCACTGATGTTCCTAGCAAGTCCAGTAGAGAAAAGGGTGGCAAGATCAGAACTGGAAGTGGGGGCACAACGCAAAAAAAAAATGAAAGGCTATTCCCATCCTTCCTATAGTTTGCATTTCTTGTTTTAAAAATCATTATTACTACAACAGTTTTACTATTCTGCCCATTTTGTTATGGCTAAATGTTGTGTAAGTCCCTGTGCCTTTGTGAGAACCCCTAGCTGGAACTGCCAACATCTCTCAGTGCCTAGTAAAATTGTTTGTTATATATTAGCATCTTTGATTGGGCTACAAACCAGAACCATGTTCCGGTTTAATTCTGAAAGTTTAACTTTTCCTGTCTCCATCCAGAAAGGGCTATTTAGGATTCCAGAAGTTAAAGATCAGTCTCATTTTAGAAATTCAAATCACTGCAAAACAGACTCTACAAGAATTCATAATGACACTACTCTGTGCCTTTACAAATTAAATATGAAGCTATTATGAAAGAAAAGTGTAAAAAAAATCTTTCCACCTTGTTCTAAAAGCTTGAGATAGGAAGGCTTTACATTTAAAGAGATTAATTACTAACCCATTTTGACTTCAGCTTAATTTAATGTCAGATTTCAAGATCCAATCAAAACAGCAGTCCTTCTCTCATAAAAACAAGTGAGTTCTTACAATATTTCAGTTCAAAATAGTTTTGCAAAAGTTGAGGTGGGTTAGAGTGAGAGACTACCAAAACAAGACAGGGTTATGAGGAAAGTAATCAACAACAACTCTGTTTTCCCTCAACAACTGTTACTAGAATATCTCAAAATCTCAATTTATGACACACAACATACAGCGTATTAAAGTCTTCCCTGAGTAAAGTATACTAATTGTATTGATCTCTGTGGCAGTTGGATGGTACAGACACATTTACAAGGGAGGAGATGGGATACATCCCATTAACTAATGCAGTGCATTAACCCACGACACCTCTCAGTCTCTAGAGAGGGTGGTGAATGACAGACACCTCTCTGCCTCAGATCAGAGAATTCATTAAACCATGTGCAGAAAAGGAGATCTGTAATGGGCATAAAGATGGACCATTTGGACAAAATATCGTTCTGAAGAAACCTTTCAACATGTATCTGGATACAAATGCATTGGAAGTAATTTAGACAAATCACAGTGATAAAAGGAAAACACATTTCATATTTATGTAAACAATGTCATAGTAAAAACTTTTAATATTAATTACTATTGCAGCACTTTAATACAGACACGATGTTTCAAACTAATATGCATTACATTTTCCCTTATTTGCTTTTTTTCCTTCTTTAAAGCTAATGTTACAAGATTTTGCTGTGTGCTTAAGTGGTAAAGTAGCAGTGTAACAGTCCTTCTCATCTTGACAATTTTTGTATATCTGTTATTTGGCCTTTCAGAAGAAAATGTGGTTGGGAGGACATCTTCTTAAAGTCTACTGAAAAAATTCTAAGTACAGTACAGCCACAACTAACGCTGAGGTTGGCTGTGTTGAGTTAGTGATTAGTCTTTCCAGTTGGAGAGGGTTTCTCAAAGACAAACTTTGCTTCTGTTTGAGGTTGCTTCAGCTTTGGTGGAACAATTTTGAGGCTCTCTATAGCAATATATTGTTAATCAATCTGCATTGCACAGGGAGAAATGTAAGGGGTTTTTTGGTCTAATTATTTAAGTAGATATAAGATTTCATTCAGACAGTTCTTTCCACTGTATTTGGAAAATCAAAAAAAATGAATAAAAGGGAACTGACAAAGGACACGTGAAGGACAGGCAGCTAAAAGACCCATTTCATTACACTGGAGAAAGCAGGTTGCTACTGCAAACATTGGTCAGCCTATACTGATGCATACATATATTTGCCAGCTAAAGGACAGCACTCAGTTTCCAGGGCCCTAAATTAAATCTGAAAACTTCTTCAAAACACTGAACTTTGAGTACCTTGTAAAGTTCCTAGTTAAGAACTATTAGACAGTCATACCCTGCATGCACTCCTCTATAATAACATTCCAAAACTCAATTTAAACCGGATGCTTTTCCACTCTCCATTTCCTAAGTTTTGCTATAACTTTCTTCAGAGCAATGAAGAACAAATCCATTACTCATAATTTCTTCTGTAACATTGTGGGCAATTTCATTTTTACATTCTTGGTACTATTACTACTGTACTTACAAGCAGAGATTTGCATGGGCTTAAATGGGCATGTTTGTAGTCTCCTGTTTGGACAGTAAAAATATGACTGCTGTGCTCTTTAATTAGCCATTTCACTATTTCATTACTGCAAAGTTAGTTTGATGGCCTATAATCTAGTATCTGCAGTACCTATGGCACTGCAATACTTCAGTACCTAATGCATGTGAAGCATGACAGCACACTGATTCACCATGACCGAAGGTTAATGGATGATAACATCATTCTGCTGACATTTATGAATGACCTTGAAAGAAAAGTATATGCTGTTTTGCTCAATGGTGCTAAGAAGACAGATACACTTTTGCTATTGTAGCAGTCTGTGTTATAGTTGTCAGGCAGCATATATTCTACAGAGGGGTTTGCATCTGTCTAAATGTTTACAGCAATTTTCTAAAGGCCTGTTAAGTCAAAATAACTCAAGCAACAGCCCAACACCACTATAAGCACAAAACTGTCAACCCCATTAAATTTCCAGATTCTCTGTATAAACCTTTGAAAAAACAAACACTGGATTCTGGATATGACTATATGGGGCAGACTTTGCCTCCTCTCCTGTATTCTACCCTCTAACAGACCTATTAGAATGAAGAGGAGTCTCTTAGTCTTCTTGCTTACCCTGTGCTGGTCTATCAGTGTACGCAAGGCCTCTTCATCATCTGGAAGGACCCCATGGAAACGAAGAGCTTGCTCTGCCTCTGCCAGCCACTCCAAAAGGACATGGACAACAGAGTGGAATTCTTCTGCCTGTTAAAATACAAGAAGTAGTCAGGGTCACTCATGAGGGGATCTGACAGACGCACTGCAGCTTACACAAGGAGACTGAGCACACATCTGGAGTCATTAATCACGCAGCAGTACTGGCACATTAACTTTCCATTAAAAAGTCAGTGATATACAGTACTACATTTTTATAACTGCAAAAATATCTCATGCTTCCCAAAAAATTATAGGAAGCCTAAGAGCCTGTTCATGCTTTTAGTCATCTGATTTATAGTGTATTTGCAGCTCAGTTGAGAATGTCATGCCTTTATGCTGACAAAATACATGGGAGGTGCTTTCACAGACCAGCTGGAGATGAGAACTATATTTTCTGCAGTCTAAATCACTGGTTAAGCAAAATTAATTGACAGCCCATTGATGTCTGATCCTTCTACATCTGCAGAAAACAAGAAAGCTCCACCTTTGGGCATAGTCCCCTTCCGACACAATCAGTGCTTGAGGTATCTCAGGATTGTGTCTGCTGAGACCGCAGAGATGGGCACCAGAGTACCCTGGGAAAAGTATGGCAGGAATTTTGTACACACTGGATACACTGCTGTTGCAGAAGCCCCATCATAGCATCACCCCAAGCTAGCATATCTTCACAGAGCTGTACACCCATATGATCTCAAATTTGGAAACAACACAGAGGGACCTATCTGTTTGGGACCAGTACAAGTCAATACTGGCACACATACATTGTTCTAGCTTCTAAGTGCATCCAGCACAACTCCATTTTTTTGCCATGTACTTCACCATGCACTGTAATTGTGCCCATGTAAATATTTTTTCAGTACACAAATTTACTTCTTTCCAGTAAAGCATGAATGGCATAAATATGATTGCCAACACCAGCTTCCTGTGAAGGAGGCATAGTTTTTAGTCATCCTACATACCTGACTTCAGTGATTTCCTTAGATGGTAAGACCTTTGCAACATTTGCTTTGCATTTGTGGTATAGACTAATAACAATAGTAATAAAAAATGGTAAAAGACATTACTTTATCTACTGTGGTAAAGGGATAGAAACAAGGTGAGCAAGGCATGAGAAAGAAAACTAGTATTTTTTAATGAAATTAAATGGAATGACATAAAGTAAAATTAAATTAAATGTTTGGCAACTAGACTGCAGGGTATTTTCACTGCTTCTCATAAAGTACATGCAGCATCAGTAATATTCCCTTACCTGTCGAAGAGCCTGTTCCAGTCGCGTTTGCTTGGATACTGACAGGGCACAAACTGTCTCCCAGCGAGTACTTAGCTCCTGCATTTGGACTTTGACCCAGGAAGAGTCATCACGACTGCCTTCTATCAGTTCCCTTGCAGAGCGCTTCAGAGCTTGGACACTGCTTGTTCTCTTTCCCAGCTCCTTCTGGAAAACCTAGGTACCATCAAATACATTTGAAATGTTGAACTCATCAAGACATAATTATGTGAGGTGTAACAAAAAACTACTGGTTATAAGAAAAAATCAAAATACACATTTAGTTCAGTCAAGAGTAACTGCATCTAGATGATACAAAAGACACAAGTTCTGCTTATTAGATTCCATATGAAGATACTTCCATTCTACTCTACCCTAATAAAACTGGAATATAGTAGGAAAATGTCAAGTATACCCTGAGAATCCATCCTGATGCAATGCATGGGAAATCCAGCCTCCTTACCACACTAGCTTTACACTCTTTATCAAAGCAATCCATCTGATTAAGCCACTGATTAATGTGCAAGATTGCCACAGCAGGAAGATATCAGATAAAATGCTAACAATCAAGGGGAATGTTTGAAATCATAAAACCAGAAATAAAACCCCATCTGGGGGTCTGACTGTAAGTCTGTAGATCTTACCACATATTCATATGTTTATGGGAGAGTATGTTCACACTTGCAGATGGAATGAGCTCCTGTTACATAAAGGAAGCTCTTCAAAAAAGACAGAACTATTACAGTACACTATGACTGTGACTTAATAGTGCTATACAATACAATTTCAGAAGCAATTCCAGCATATTTCAGGTTAATTTTTCTAGACAACCCATCTTTCTAAATACTTTTTTTCAGGAGAGTCAAAACTTCCTCCATACTGAACAGTCTTTGGATACTGGAAGTCACTGGTGAATGAACAGAGGGAACTTCACCTTGTAAACCTCCCAGGCTCCAGAGCTCTGACTATGCATAGCCTTTGCAACACCAGTCACTTCAACAGACACTTCTTCTGACATACTGAACTGCAGAACTGGGATTCAGAGGCACAGCTCTGCATCTCATAGAATCACATCTCCTATTTGCTGCCATCTCCAAAAACACTTCAGTAAAAAAATACAACAGCTTGCCAGTGGCATAGTCTTATACCATAGTCTTATACACATCTGTACAGAACTTAAGCAGCTTGCAACTACCTTTCACCATAAATACACAGCAGTCTTGCTGGTTTGACAGGCTGACATAGTCACGAGGAGTGCATTGGACATTTGGTTAGCAGATGTACTAAATAAAAAGCCTCGTCTCCCCTAAAGATTTCCAGTAGAAGAATTTTTGCTGCCTCTTGTCTGTATACACATATTCATAGATAAACACTAGTGATTTCTGACATATTCATAAATACACAGGACTGTAGCATTAGATGGAACATCTCAACACTAACTGGTGTCAATGAGTCATTAACAGCTGTTTTCTTCCACATATGCTTTACAGCATTTTCCTTTGTTGATGACATGTTTGTATTATGCAACTATTCCATGTTTCTAACCCCTACAGAATAGCCAAATAAAGATAGCATTACACTTATGAGTAATTAATGAGTATTTTTGGAATTACCTTGTGATTGTCGATCAGATTCATCACTAAATCAATGTCTCCATGTACTGGCTGATCTTCTGCTAGCTGAGGTTCAATTTTGTATAACCAATCAATGAGAGCTTGCAGAGCATCAGTAAACTGTCCTGAAAATAACAGGGCTTCTTCTAGTTTATTTTGTCTGAGGAGGAAAAAATAAAATGAATACACAAACACACAAAACCCCATAATCATTCATACAGTTCAAGCAACCATTTTCAGCATAAAATCGCAACAACCAAGAGCTTGAAATCAGTGTTTCCCCTTTTAAATACTGGGATGCACCGTACCCCCCTGAAATCCTCTTTCATACCATCAGGCAAGTATGCACTTCTAGTATTTTACTGCTTTGGCACTCTTTAGTTATCAAAGAAGTTAGTCACTCCGGTTTAACTTTTACACAACAGAAGCCAAAAAATTCTCCTAAGCCTCTTTCTTATCTGCTGAATAATTAGATTGGTTTTCATTTACCTTTCCACTGATTTTCCACAAATTGTGTCCCACTTATCCCTTAGTTCACTCAACATATCATCAAGTTTCAAATTGTCATCAGCCAAGGTGGTTTTCTCTTTCAAGGAGCGTCCAGTCCTATTTGTGGTATCATACACAGAATGTTTGGCACCAAGAGATTTCTGGAATTCCTATATTTATGGAAGAAAAAGAAAAAGAAAACACCCATATAGCATTAACTAATTAACCGTGGTCTGTGAGCAATCTTTGATGTATTATTTACAATGGAAATCAGAGATATTGCTGCAAGAAAATTTTAATTTTACTCCAAAATTTCTAGTCTGCTAGTGCCACTGTACATCTGAAATTACACGAAGCTTGACAATAGCACAGTACTTGCCTTTGCTCCTGTCTGGGAATGTAGCTCTATACCTCCTGGAACAACTTTTGGGAACAATGTGAGAACAATGGTTATGAAACCATAACATTCCCAAATTTCAGCAAGGGGCTGCCTGGTCATCATATGAACAGGAAAAATGTGCTGCTTTCAGAGCCATAACTGAGCAGTCTTCACACTACATGTTTCACATACTAAGATTTCAAAGCTAGTGTAGAGGATCCCAAGGGCTACAGAGGTCATTCTGTTTTAGCTCAATATGGTCAAGCTGGGAAACCTCCAACCACAAGCATTTAACCTCCTAAGATTGAAGCATATAACTGGGAAGAATCATATGCCAAAAGTGTAAATAGCCCAGCACAAGAAGCAGTCAGGTGACAGCCCAATAACTCAATTTGGGCTGAAAGCAGGTTTTTTCCAAGCATGTTTCTATGATCCAGGGAGTTTGGAAGACGACAATGAAATGGCAGTTGCATCTGCCAGCCAGCTGCCAATATCTTATGCACAGAGCCTCTGGAAGCTTTTCATAGCCTCAGAGGAGCAAAGAGAAACACAGCTCATCTGATACCACAGAGGAGTTAACTGACTGACAGTCAATAATTACATAAAGGAACACTGCCAAGAGACAAAACCAGTGCTACACAGCTGCTTTTAAACCGTGGCAATGGTTAAAGTTTTTATTTCATATCTTCATGAATTTCTATCAGGAAATCAGTTGAAAACAAAAGAAAAATCACAACTTGGCTTTAGGAAACTCATTTGTACATAATCAAATATTTGGTGGTGTGGTGTGTCACAAAAATATACTAATCCAAAAAGTTTTTGCTCATTGTTTGCTCAAGCAGATTTTTATCCGATTCTCAGAGCAATGTTCATTATCAGCACATCCAGTAATTCCCACTTCCATCATACAGTAACGTTTCATGGCATGTAAAGACTGCAGGCATTCCTCATGGTCACTGCCAGCACGTGCGTGTCTCCTCACCTCCAACTGGCAAGCTGTTCCCAGCTGGTCTGCACCAACCAGAGCTATGGGAGCTCACAACTCTTCTACCAACTTTCCCACGTGTCCACACAGTCATCTGCTCTTTTGAGATGAGGGTGTGTGGAACTGAGAGTAGGAGGTGGGGCATTGGGTTATGCCACGCAACAGTGCGACAACTTTGCCTAGGGAGATTCAAGGTTCCTTTTTTAAAACTTGCTTGGTATTTTGCCCTGTACTGTCCTTACTTCAGGGTTATTTCCAGACTGAGAGTGAACTGAGGATCAAAATTCATTAGCCAAACAAACAAAAAAAGCAGGAGCATTCATTTTTTTTGTAACTCAGTATTTTCTTACTGTCCTTTTTCCTTAGTTTCATTTTCCTCATATAAAATAACTTAGTTTCATTTGCCTCATATAACAACGAAACACACTGTAAGAAAGAATACAAACATTGCCAAGCTAGAACTACAATAAAAATAAATATACTTTTAAAAATGAAAATCACCAGTTTTTTCAATACCAGTTCCTTCAATACAAACAGTATGTCTGTGCTCCTTTCACTTAATGAGATTTACTAACTACTTAACACAACCTGCATAGTTTTTCCTTTGCATCAGGAAGCACAACAAAATTGCTTGCCAGAAAAGGATCATACAGGAAAAACAGATTTAAAGGTGAACAAAGGGCTGCAGTCAATTTCTTGTGTAGTACACATACTACACCCTATCTACTTTCACTTGATTTAACAGAGGTGTAACTGATTCTGGTTTAAGCTGCCACGAGCAGACAGGTAAGTACTGAGATTTTGTTCATCTATCTACCTTCCTTCTAAGGAAGGGGGGAAAACAGAGACAAAATTAGCCAGCTTCATGTAAATGTACTGTCAAGAACATTCAGCATTAGCGCAGGAATGGATAAAGTGACCTGGTATGTGTTTTCCCGTGCCTGACTTCCAAAAATGAGAAACAAAAATGCTGATAAACAGACCATGAATAACTCCCAAAAGTCCCTGGCAACACATTGGATATGAGTGAGAGAGAAAACATATTATCTTGGCTTTTCTCTTTCAGGGACTTTTTTTTTTTTTGGCAGTAACAACTGGCAAAGAGCGAGTCCAAATTATTGCTTACAGCACACACTCAGTTCAGATAGCAAAACCGTTAACTAAAGGGAGCAAGGAAACCTTCAAGGCTGGACAGAAAAGACAAAGACAGACACAGGGGGTATATGGGGGAGTGGAAGGAAAAGACTCAAAATACAAGGAAGGACGTTGCAGTGTCGGGAGGTTTGACAGCTCATTAAAAAACAATTGAGTTGAATTCTGAGGGGGGGTTGTTTGAAGTTTAAAGTCACAAAGTTCACAGAACTCCCTCTCTCACAAACATTCATCTTTTTCCTCCAAATTGCGAGTTTCAATCCTAACGTCCCTGTGCCACATTACAGCCCATTCCTTAATGAGAAATAAGATTCAAGCTACTCAAGTAGCTATTCTCTGCAGGGATTTTATACAAAAAAAACCCAAAAAAGAAGCCAGAGAAGAGACACTGTAAGAAGTGACGAGTCTGCCAATCCATGTGACGAAGCTTCGGCTCATAAAACATACTGCCGTAGATATAAAGAACAGGTGGGATTAAGTTTAACATTTCAGAGGAGGGGAGGAGAATTCAAGTGGAGAATACTGAAAGGACCTCAAAGTACAGCCACAGTGTGTTGACCATACTCATGAGGTGTTGGACTTCATATGAAGGAATGAAAGGATTAAAAGATTGATAAACTAAAAAAAGACAAGAAAGGTTATCTCAGTAGAAAGAGGGGTTTTTTTCCCCCTCAAATCCTACCACTGACTTCAAATTCTTGCAACAGCAGCAACTTGAACACACTGAAATTGCAGTTAGCGTTGCAGAATGTTAATGTAAGATTTATCTAAAAGTTTTAGCAGCAAACATAGGTAAAACTATTTTTGCTTGACCAAGAGCCAATTGCAGAAGAATATTTTCCTGGTTGATAAACAATACCTAAATCATAATGTAAACAGAGACAATACAAATATAAAACACATTTATGTAGTAATCAACCATTAATACTCATGGCAAAACTCATTGGAGGTTAAAGTAATCATCAGAAGCTACACTGAGAAGGAAAAGTTAGATATGTAAACCCTTGGGGACATTGTACAGAATGCAAAAATAAGAGTAAGTGGAGAATAATAAAACTGACATGAAAAGTATAAGTAAATGTACGCCAAAATGTAGAAAAACGAATGACCTTCAGTATGCTGATGAAACTGCTCCAAGATAAATTTTCAGACAGCTTATCATTGAAGATTTTACCACTGAAACACTTGATCCTCAATTATAAATTATTCCAAGCTCTTTACAAAGTAAAGACTTCTTCAGTTCTTCCTTTTGCTCCATGGCTGATGGAGCTCCAGAGCTTTTATGCTATCACTATTTGTTTGAAAAGCTAAGGAGATTTTTACATTTTCACCTATAGTAGTTGGGTTTGTGGAAAGCTGATCCCAGAATTTTGATTCCCATGAAGAGAAAAAGCCTTTGCTACTAATGGTGCCACTGTATTCTCTAGAAGATTTCACTAATATTTCCACTTGACACAAAAAGCAACCACCAATCAAAATAAATTTTTATTTTTCAGTTTTGAGGTGCTCCTGTAGTATTAAAAGCAAAATCACAACCCAAATAACTGGGTGGTAAATTTGTGGTTTAAGGACTGGAAAAAACCTGTAGTGAAACCTTTTCAGAGATTGCTATTCTAAAATAGTATTACTTTGTTTTTCAAAGTTTCCACAGTGCTGTATTATTATGTCTTTTCATAGCTAACACAGATCAGGTACCATGAAAAGGTTTTTTCACTCCCCACGTGTTACATACCACCATCTACTTTGATGAGAATAAGCATTCCACTGTACCGAGGCTGCAAATCTACTTCCTTTGCCGACTGAGCAAAGCTGACAAGATTTACCTACAGACGTAATCTACTTTGCATTTCATGACTCGTGACTCACCTTATGCTGTGCCAGCTGCATCTTTATTTTGTCAGGGTCATTTGCAATTTCAAGATCTGAGTCCAAAGATTTCTCTGACTCTTCCAGCCATTCCATAAGTTTGTGCCAGGCTTCATGGAACTGGAAAGTGAGATTTGTATGGATTTTAAAATTCACTGGTTCATGAAACAGTACCAAAACACTAAACCCCAACTAATTCTCTAGAGGCCAAACAAGTACTCTGTCAATTTCAGAAAGATTTGGTGTGCTTTTTCACCCTGGTCTCTCAAACAGGACTAGTCCAACTATGTGCCCACTGGATTATCACCTCCCTTCTCCCACGTGAATTAGCAACCACTTATGTACATGACATGCACACCCTGTGTTGTATTCTTTAGACACATACTGGTAACTTCTATTGATGTGTTCAGCATTTAGATTCCCACATTTAAGTAAGGAATAGTAAATACAATAAGAATAAGGCTTAGCTATTGCCTATATGGGACAATGGCAGTAAATCACTAGGGAAAACTCCTATCTGGATGATCGCCCAAGATCTTCCCTGGGATGCTCATAAATGATCTCATTACATCAAATGACATCCCGATAAGCAAGGCATAGATTCTTGATCTTCCTTCCTGTCTCAACAAAGTGAGTGCTCTGGGTAAGGAGGTGGGGAAACACGATCACCTTTAACAAAGTACCATCCCCTTGGCCTTCAAATGCCTTAAGCTAGTTGTTTCTCTCTCCGCATCTCTTCTGAAAACTTTTCTTGCCTGGGCTTCCTACACATGAAAGCACAAGAAGCTAGTTCAGAAACCTCTCAAGGCTCCTGGAACCCTGTTGTTCGGGGCTGTGCATCAGGCCTTGACACCAGTACCCTTCAATAGTCCTTCCCCACTCTGCATAGATAGTAGTCATCCTAAATTAATAACAATGTATTCAACTCTGTAAATGGAAATAGAGATTAAATCCATCTTATTGCTCAACTGCTGTGTGCATGGACACACAAGAGAAAATGCTGGAAAATAAATAAGATTTGACTGGCTTATGGGGTAATTTATTGCTGAAAGAATTTCTTACTCTATGACCTGGGTGGAAGTAACAGTCAACACTGAAATGTGGTTTGGCTGTGAACATGACCAAATCTTGAATGGTCATGTTCACTTGAATAAAAAGAAGCTAGAACTTCCTACTGTTATTTAAGCATATTGCATTCCTCTCACACTTTTTGGATCTTGTAATTTATGTTCCTCAGTGAGGTGGACCTGCATCTAAGAAGTAAAAAAAAAAAAAGAATGCTCCCTGGTGTGTAAAACTCTGTGTAATACCTTCCCAGTTTTTTAAGGAAATAAAGAGAGGTATCTTACCACACAGAAGATAATGGACTAGTAACTAACATAAAAAGAAGTGAACTAATCAGTGAACAATGTAAACCCAAGATGAAAATACTACGGAATGCTCCCACAGATTAGTGAAAGGGGTTCATCATCATACTCTTTAAAATATAAGGGGTTGATTGCGAAACTTCTTGAGGACAGATGGCACGAATATACATCTGGAAGCCATACTGTAACCTTCTTCTTTCAGACTATCCAGCATTGCAGACAGAAGTCACTGCTCGGGTTGAAAACTCCGCTTTCACCTCACAAATGAAGTGCTCTATGATCAAATCACAGAAACTGCTCCACTAACTCAACAGTGTCTGTTACACTAAATCCAGACTTACTTGAAAGTGCTTTAAAGCACCATATTCTTCAAGAGTCTGGATGTAATTACAGCTAAGTTCAAAGAGTTGTACAACAGCTGTTGTCCAATTACCTGTTTGGCTCTTTTCCTTGCATCATCCAAAGCTCTTCCCCTTTCAACCAAGCGCTGAACTACTTTTTCCCATCGACTCTGTACACTAATCAGAAGATTCTTAATAAGGACAACATCCTGTTTCTGGCTGAAATATTTTAAATGAGTTCCAGTTTTGTCCAGCTCTATGATCTGATCTCGATGAGAATTCACTTCTGTGGCAAAAACCTAGGGAAAAAAAAAGGAGAAAATTACTCTGAACATTATGTTGCTCAAGCACTGGGTAAACACTGAAAAAAACTAGTCTGATAAAAAATGACATGGCAAGAAAGACTATAAAATACAATTTCAAACAAATGAAATGTTTCTCTGAGTGCCAGTGTTACAGGGTTCATTTGGACATTGTTAAAGCATCTCCACAGAGTGGGAGAAAAACATTACACATCTGTTTCTTTACATACCTTGTGTTCATCAATTTGAAATAAGACAGTGTCCAAGATAAGACTTGGCCGAGAAGCTGCAGTTAGAGTTTGCTCAGCCTGAGTAAGCCAATTGATGAAATCTTGAAGTGAGTTGTGGAACTCCATTGCTAAATTGAGGGCTTCTTCCAGCTTGGTCTGTAAAGAGAGGTCATACATTAACAGCAGCTGATACTGTGCAGGGGCTTCAGCCAAGTAAACCATTTTAGCTCAGTATTTGGAGTAAACCATTTCAGTTTAGCATTTTATAACATTTTTACAGCTCAGACATTCCAAGTTTCAAAATAACAGTCTACGCTTGAGCATATTAAAGGAGATGGATTAGAAGAGTAACAGTAAAATTATGTATGATAGATGTATAGAAAATATAGCACCTAGTATAAAGATAAAATTTTCCACATTAGAACATGACATCTACTACTTAATTCTAATGGGACATACAGATTTATCAACACAAAACCAGTAGAAACTCAGAAATCTGTCACTGTACTTGGAAGAGCCTCTAAAAGGTCATCTAATTTACCCTCTTGCACTAATCATATTACATTTGCCTTCTTATCACTTCTTTTTAATAAAAATGCCCAAATGTCATTATCATTGCCTGAATCAAGACTAATTTTAGATACAGAATTTCTCTTGAAAATCTGTCTGCTGTTTCATGATCAAACAGTTGCACTGCTGGCATAGCTGAGCACTCTAATCTTAACAGCTTCTTGCAAGAAAGTGCTCATGTTGGGTATTAATTAGTTTGACACTCTTACGTTATGTAGATATATAGCAAAATCTTGTCACACAAACCCACTACATTCTACCCTTGCCTCTGCGAATCTCAGATTTCAGTTATCATTAAAATCCACATTCATCACACAATCTTCACGCACATTAGCAGAAAAGAATTTCCCACACCAAAATCAAAATAACATAATCACAACATAGGATGAAAGTGGACAATTTACATACAATTACCTTAATAGACATCAGCATTCTTACAGTAAAAAACCCTAACATGTAAGTTACACAATATATAGAAGGAGTTTTTGTTTAAATATACGTATATATGCACACACAACATATATACAAGTTCTGAGTTTGTGCTTTATACGCTTTAGGGCTGTACAGAGAGTTCCTCTATTGGTAATTACTGATATTCTTCATTGTCTGATTAAGGTAGAACAAATGGACTATACTTTGGGAAGGAATGAAAGTAAAATGCTGTTAATAATAATAACATGTATGTTGCCTATCAGTGCAACCATGATACGGACCTATGTTAGAACCAAAGGTGGTCCCTTGAACTATGTATCAGAAGGCCAAGTGTTTGGGAATTTTAAGACAGAAAAAAAAAAGGATAAAAGCTAGGAAAATTAATGTAGCACTTCTGAACTGAGAAGATGATAAACTTGAATGATCAAATAATTTTATTCACTCTCTCATGTCTATGACCACTGTAATGAAAAACATAAAAGCCATCATGCTACCAAATGAGAATTACCAGTATTAGTTAGTGTGTTTCTATGGAAGAGACTTGTGCCAGTCTCATCTCTTCTCCCTCAGCTACAACAACTTACAACAAACAACTTATAGAATTCCATTTTTCCCCAGTACTTTCTAAACACACCACTGTCTCTAGAATTGATTTTTAAAGTAAAAGATCAAGCAAGTATGTATGCATAAAAGGACTGAACATTAATATCCTTAAATACATGATTTACACTTCTATTTTTATGAAAGAACACATACTTTTCTTTCACTGAGCTTTGTTTGCACCGACTCCCATTTTTCTTTTAAGTTATTTATGTCCTGCTCAACGTTCGTTTCAGCAGACTCTGGGCATCTTGCAAGCATCTGCTGGCCTTTCTGCATTAGACACTTATACGTCTCTTCTTTGGCTTCAAAGGCAGCACAAAGTTCCTAAATAAAGCAAGCACCAAAAAAATAAGTCAGGTAGAAATTCAATACTCTTTACAAAAGCTAGTTTAATATTTATTCCTCCCCCAATATTTAGTGGGTATGATTAAGACTAATAAAGGAAACATATGTAGTTCATAAAAACCCAAATGAGCAAAGAAAAGGCCCAATTTTTCAGGAAATGAGAACTTGTATTGACTGTCACATGTTTTCTCTGAGATCCAAAGTTTGGCAAAGAAAGTACTATGCACTTATTGCACAAGATTTGCTACAACTTGGTTGGTTTAAAGTCCATCTGTAGCCAAAACACAAAGTGTCGCATTATACAGTGCACTGAAAGCCCAGACCTATACAAAACACCTTCAAAAGAGGGTGAGACAACATGGGAGGGCTACTTTATTGCACATCAGCTCTTTTATTTTGTCTGTATCTTCCTTCACTCACTAGGGCAAGAGCACTGAAGACATGTGACACATACAAAGAAAGCTGGAAGAATAATGGTAACAACTGTTTTACCTGCTAACCCTTTTTAGAAAATACTTAGAGTATTCTCTTTTTTTTCCTGCATTTTGTCCTAACTTCCTGTCATCACTGACCTTAAAACTGTAAATGATTTTCTCTCTCAAAACCACTTACTGGCAATTTTTGGGGGAAAAACAGAAGAAAACACAAGTGTCCCACATGGGTAGGCACTGATCTTTAGTATCATTCCACAATCAAATCTGATTTCTAAACCCATGGCAATGAAGTGTTCTAATGTAAACTGTGTCAGGCATATTCGAGTTCAAGGAAGTTTAGTAAATATCACTCTTACATCTGAGTCATGAGGTCAGGAGTTCAGATCACTTGATTTGGGGTTATATCCTGGCCTAACAGCATAGCACAGTTTTATACAAATGGAGCATTATGAACCATCTTCCTTTGAGGTAAGAAACTAAGTTTATTTTTTCAAGCTCTATGCTTCTATAGGAGTGGAGAAATCCACAGAGTGTTTATTCAAAAGAAAGGAAGGGAAGGAAGGGAATAATTCAGGCATCCTGATCAGACTGCTACTTATAATTAAAGCAGAGTATCTGTACGAGCCAGTAGTCCTTGTTATGTTTTTGCTAATGATGAATTACTGTGAGCTTTGGTTAGATAAAGAATAAAGGATGGAGTCTCTTAATTTATGGTCCAACGCCTGTGGATCGATCACTTTTAGATTCATCTTTATATTTTAGAAAAAGCATAAATGCAGTTATGGGAACAAATGGAAGAAGAAGAATACGAGTCACAAAAATCTGTAAACATTTTCCAGTTGTCTGTCTGAGAATAAGGATGCAAAAGCTCTTTTATTTCTGTCTCAACACTATTAATGGTTCAGTTTTGGGTTTCTCCCAAATGACTACTTCTCCTACATTGAAAATAACAGTGTTGTTTTGAAGGCTATTAAAATTTGTTAAGACACTGTACAGACACTGTGATACATGCTCTGTATTTACCATAAACCCTCTTGAAAGATAGTTAGTCCTGAAATGTAGTTTGCAGTGCATTCTAATACTGATACTTACCATATGGGTATTTAGCTGCTCTCTTGCTGTTTCTGGTAAGCCTCCAACAGGTTTTGATGCCAACAGCTGACGTTCAGTGTCTGTCAGCCATTGCTGCATATCTTCAACTTCACCATGGAAACCTTGGGCCTAAATTATAACATATCATTTTAGAGCTTACTTAAGTGTTCTCCACTATAATACTAGCTCAGATGCAGAAGTATACCGGCAACAAATTTAATCAGGTATTTACAATGATCAAAGGAAATGAAAGGAAATTAAAAAAACCCCACAAATACAAAAACTAAACCAAAATTTAAACTAGCTCAAGTCAATCTAAAAAACATAAACTAAACCCATGGAAATCTTGAAAGCAGGCTATATGAGCAAATATGAGAACAATGTTTTCCCTGAATATACACCTATGGCAGAAATTTCACCTTTTTTTAAACATGTAGGCCAAAAGCTGAAGCCTTGATTCAGCACTACAAAAGACAGTGGCTAGCTGTGGAAGACACAGTTGGATTCAAACTTTACACAAACTCAGGAGTGTCTGTGTTATGGTTTTGATTTAGGTCAACTTCTAATACATGTATCTATGTATTTCATGTAAAGATACTTTTCTGAGTTATCTCTTTATTTGATCATTTCCTGTTCACCTGGATCAAGGCACTGTCCAGCTGCTGTTTCCTTTGTTCTGTTTTTTCCAATACGTTTTGCCAGCGCTGATTCAGAAGTTCCAACTTGCTCCGTAAATTACTTGCTTCTTCAACAGCACTTGATTCAATCAGGTCATTTCCTGCTTTCTTAACTGCTTCCACTGTAGACTGATGAGCTAAAACATCATTTTGTAGCACCTACAATTGTAACACAGCATTTATGAATTCCCATGTTGATAAGTTATAGAATAAAGGCAATTGCAGTGACTGAGTTTGTTCTAACACAGTGACAAGGCAGTAATTTCACTACAGTCAAGGTATTAGCAATTAAAACTAATAACTAAGGTCTCTTCAATCAAAAGCAGTAACAGAGTACTCTGCCAAAATGTTACATTTTATTTCTCAGTCTTTGAAAAAATAATATATTGCTCCTGAATATGTCTTTCTGAACTTATGAAAGGTTTCTGGTACTTCTAGTGAGGAATTATTTCTTCACTTTCTTTAATTTACTACATACTTTTCTTTAATAGGAGTTTTCTTTGGCTTTGGGGGTAAGGTGTGAAAACAGTTATATAAAGACTATATATAGATCTTGACCAGCTTGAGAGTTGGCAGACAAGAACCTCATGAAGTTCAACAAGGACAAGTGCAGAGTCCTGCACCTAGGGAGGAAGAAGCCCATGCACCAGTACAGGCTGGATATTGACCTGCTGGAGAGCAGCTCTGCAGAGAGAGACCTGGGAGTCCTAGTTTATAATAAACCAACCATGAGCCAGCAATGTGCCCTTGTGGCCAAGAAAGCCAATGGCATCCTGGGATGCATCAAGAAGAGTGTGGCCAGCAGGTCAAGGGAGGTTCTGCTCCCCCTCCTCTCTGCCCTGGTGAGGCCTCATCTGGAGTCCTGTGTCCAGTTCTGGGCTCCTCAGCTCAAGAGGGACAGGGAACTTCTGGAAAGAGTCCAGTTCAGAGTCACTAAGATTATCAAGGGACTGGAGCATCTTCCTTATGAAGAAAGGCTGTGGGACCTGGGGCTGTTCAGCCTGGAGAAGAGGAGACTGAGGGGGGACCTCACCAATAGTTACAAGTATTTAAAAGACATACGTTAAGAGTATTGGGGAATTTTTTCTGTAGTGTTCAGTGATAGGACTAGGGATAATGGACAAATGCTGGAACACAAGAAGTTCCATTTAAACTTAAAAGAAAAACCTCTTTGCTGTTCAGGTGAGGGAGTCCCGGCACAGGCTGCCCAGGGAGGGTGCGGAATCTTCTTCTCTGGAGGTTTTCAAGACCCACCTGGACACGTTCCTGTGTGACCTGATCTACGTGGATCTGCTTTAGCAGAGGGTTGGACTAGATGATCTTTAGAGGTCCTTTCCAACCCCTACCATTGTGTGATTCTGTAATGCTGACTGCTTGTGGAGCAGTAGTCTATGGGAGGAGAGTGAGGAACAAGAATACTATATGCCTGCTGTGCCATACAACAACCCAACTGCCATGATGTCTTCTCACACGTTCCAGCCCTACAACTTGTCTCATGTTATGTCAGGCTACCAGGACACTTCAACTGTGTTAAGTGCTGGAGAATGACTATAATACTAACACCGTAGATCTGTTTAAAAACCTGTTATCACCAACCACAGTAAAACCATAAAAGGCAAAAAGCACATTTGGAAAAGGATGCTGGTTTCAGGGAAAAAAAAAAAAAAGCTTTAAAACACCAGAAATAAAGGACAGAAAAAGAGAATATGCAAAATGGCTGGAAAGTGAATGCTAAACCCCATCTAAGAAATTGAAATTTATGACTGCTGTTTTCCATGAGATCTGGTTCAAACTCACCTCTCTCAAATGCTAGCATATGGAAAACATTTAAAGCTAAATACAAAAGAATTTTTAAGTAAACTATACCGAGCACTTGGTGAAACAGCAAGTCACAAGTAGCCTTTGTACACAAATCATGCATCATATTTGCTTTAATTCTTCTAAGCTAAGGTGTGGAAGATAGTAGTTATCTTATTTTCCTAATAGGGTGAAAAAAAGGATATTCACAGAAGCAGATGCATCTTATCCCTTCCTTCCTGCTGAGGCTCCCTAAGAATAAGGTCTATTCTTTCCAAAGTTATTCAAGAGATGGATGTTTTTCCAGGCTACCACAGGATGCACTACTGTGTGAACTTTCTAACCTATCAACTCTGTTTTATGAAAAGGAAGTAGATTCATTCATGTGTTTGCTGAACTTCAGTGCTGAATGCACTGAAAACAGGTGAAGTCATAAATGAAGTCTGAATTCTGCTTCAGAAGTAAAACACACTTGATAAGAATATAAAAAGTTCACGGAGTGAAAGCTGTATTTGTTAATTACTTTTTTAAGGGTCTATGTTTAACAGTAGTCATAGAGAGCAAGCAGGTATTTTACTCTGCTCGAGTTCCAGTTGACCACACAAAAGACTTCAGAAGTTGTATAGCTGCATTAACACAAACAATGAAAATGCCTTCATTATCTGTGTATTGTCAATTTCAATCAATTATCTCTAAATCCAAAACATCCAAAAGATTCTGAATGCTTTTCACATCATATACAGGTCAAAAATTAAATAGCTGGTTTCAGGGAAAAGTGAAGGTTAGTTTGAAATCTTCAGGTTACAAAGATACATTATCATGGAGAGCACTGAAGCATACAAAGAGTTAGAGAAGATCTCTTGCTCCTGAGAGATACTCTTCAAAATAAAGGCACAATGGAACAGTTCTTCCATGGTCTATAAAGTCATAATGATCAGTAAAAAATCTAAAATTAAAAAAAACCTAAGCCCTACGTTATATGTAACAGAGAAAAAGATGAGGGCATGGACACCCTTAAAGTTTGATGAGATCTTCAGAGAAGCACTCTCCATGTTGGCTGGATCCAACTGAGTTACAATTGTGCACAATTCAGAACAACGCTATTTTCTGAGAAAGAAAGAAACAAGAACAAAATATGTGTAACAGTCATGGAGAGACCTGGCCTAAACAGAACTAATCAAGAAGTTTATTCCTTCAGGGTGAGTAACATGTTCAATATATTTTTAATTCTCTGGGTCAAGTGAAGGTGAATAAAGGTGGAGAACAGAGTCAGTTGTTCTTTTCAGCTAAAACATGTCATTTGCATGGTACATACAAAGAAGGAAGAGTAAGAGGAAAGTTATTAGTTATTATAACTGAGATGCACATTTGGGATCTGCATCTTGAAAATCTCTACAGAGAATTACTTATCAAGTGCTAAGTTTTGCTATAAGAATCGTCACTAAGATAAGCATCAAAATAACATTTCAGTTAATATTCATTATAATTACATACATGATGTTTGGCAAGTTCAATTTCAATAGCCTTGGGGTCTCCACCCACAGGTTTCTGTTCATTCAGCAAGTCTTCTGTATGCGTCAGCCATGTCAGTAACTCATCCAGGGCATGCTGGAACTGCCCCAAGGCTAACAAGGCACCTTCCAGCTTGTGCTATAGTAAAAATAAAATTAACAATAAAATGGTTTCACAATGCTATTGGACTGGCTTATATTACCATTAGTCACCATAATCCAGAGTGGAGTCCATGCATATGATCACATAAAAAACAGGGAGAAATGGTTATCCAACACAAGCAACTACTTTATAGTGAGAGCTGAGTGAGCAACTCCCTTGCAAAGACTTACATTCCAAGCTTAAATTCCTGACCTTTGAAGACCGTGTGTAACCAGAGCAGAGTGAAGTTTGAAGAGTTTCTCATCAGAGATGTGATCGTAGCTGTTCATGACTTAACAAATAATTTTAGTCTAAATGCAATTTTGTGCATCACCTTTTTAAAAACCTTTTCTTTGTTGTGAAATGATTTAATTAAGTAAAAAATCTTCAAAGAACAGCATCTTCAAACCTCTCTTTCACTTGGATAATTTAAGGAAAAAGCACTGAAACAGTTTAATACTAAGTTGTTTCTTTAAAAAAAACCAAAACAGCAGCTGATATAAGTTTTGCACACATAAACATGTTTTCAACTGCTACTTAAGATGTCATCAAACAATCAAAATGAAATAATAACGATTTGACACGGCACTGCTGACAGAGGAAGTGACAAAAACCACCGTTAAGGGTTCAAAAACCATAAAAACAACTCAGTAAATTGTAAAATTCTTATTCTACTGCGTAGCTCTGTAATTTCCAAACTAAAAGGATTAAATCTATAAATTGGTAAAAGCAATCTAAACAACAGAATGCTTTTTTCAAAAATCTAAGTCATTAATAAAGTCCCCACCTTCAAGTTTATTTACCTGTCTATTTATAATTTTTTCTTCTAGGCTGTCCCACATGAGTTTGAGCTCTGAGAGGGGGTCTTGAACAGTGTGCTTGTCACTCTCCTTTGTTACCTTCTTCAGCAACAGTTCTGCCTGATGGTTCAGTCTTTCCATTTCTATCTGCTGCTGATAAGCTTCTGTCTTAAATTGCTAATGGTAGATAGAATAATAAACATATCACAAGTAACAATCTTATTGAATTTAGCACAGTACAGCAATATTTACAATACTAATACGTCACTATCAACTTTCATAAATCTAGGGGTTTGTTTTCCAGGGTCAAAATGCATGCAAGACACTGAAATCCACTGAAGTCCCAGCTAACTGAAAACATGCAATGGTATCCTACCCCTGTAGCAGATACTGGTGTTACTAGATGATAACAAAGATGCCTAATAGGAAAGTATTCTCCAATGATCTCTCTGGTCACATATCTAGAGTAATTTCTAGCTCTTGTGGTTGTGATAATATCATACTTTAAGCTTCAAAAACAATCATTCTTCAAGAGATAAAAAGCAAATGTTCTTTAGTAGAACACCTTATACATGCAACTTGGGAAGCAGTCTGGATACAACTTATATGTGTGTTCTTCTGAACTAGGTAAGATTACTGTTCACAGCCAAAAAAAAAATCACAAGTGAGTAATAAAACCAAGGACATTCTCTGATCATTATACATCCCTGGTTTTTATATAGAGCATCACAGCCTACAAACACCAAGAGTACACTCAGTCATGGATCCACCCACAGGCAGGTTTCTAAGTCAGCCTGAAAGTTTGTTTTTCAGCTTACTGAAGTACTGTGAATGTTGTGATCCGTGTGAGCACTTAGGTAAAGCCCATAACAGAAGAAGTGAGGCTCTGGAGGCATTCTCTCAGAGTTTCAAGGAAGCTGTTAGTGGTGCAAACCAGAAAATGTAAAGCTCCTAGCAAAAGAACCCTGTACATAATAACATTGTAGCCTTTGAAAGAGAAGGAATGCTATCACAGGTATTTCTGGGCTATCAGAACATATTCACAAAATTAACTGTACTCTCACCAAAATTTGGAACAGATTTTAAAAGGAAATACATTCTAAACCAAAAAGTTTGCAATGAAAAGTTATTTTACATTTTCATACAATTCCTTTCCACCAAAAACTGAAAAATAAAAATTGGTTTTGATTCCTGAAAAATACTAAAAACCATAGAACAAAGCAGATAGATGAAAATAGAAATGAAATACATTGCTGGTTCCTACCTTAAGTTCCTCTGTTTGCTGCTTCACTGTTTCCAGATCTGTTCCCACCGGGGACATAGATGCTAACTTGCTGCCAGCAATGTCTACCCAGTCAAATATTGCCTGAAAATCACAGCATGAAACTGAAGCATGAGCACAGAAATAGCATCATATTTGAAAGTTTTAATAAGTAAAACATCGTAATTTTTTACTCCAGAGAGAAATATTGCTGTGCTCTTCGGAGGAAAACAGCTTTTTTCAGCAAAACCTAGGTTTCTTTGCAACACAAGGGATCAAATATTAACTAAAGTATTCCATGTCGTGGTTACAAGAATGTATATGCTGCAAGACTGAACTTCTATTAGCAGTAATATTCTGTCAGTACTATTCATGCTGAGTATGATGAGTACTTTTCTGGAGTAGAATCAGTAATTTTTGTAAATATCCAGAAAGATAAACACAAGACAAACTGTTCTGCAGGCTTTTGGAACAAAGACAGAAGGTGGTACCTAAATAACACACTTTAAATGATGATCATGGAAAAATTTCTTTTGAAGGACAATGTTATCTGTGTAAGGAACATGACCCATTCAGAACATATTAGACAGTGAAGGGCCCTTAACTGAGCTTGACTGAATCTCTGTAAGATAATGCAACTGTAACTTTAAAAAACACATGAAGTCTCTTCATTTCTCAGTCTTTGTGGGTACTTCTTTTGCTCCTGATATAATGCAGAACAATCTCAAGAATACTCCATTTACAGATTAAGCACAACAGCTATATCAATCTGAGTAATTGCATATGGGAAAAAACACCTCTGGTAGGCCTTTTTCCTCCTACTCATTATCCATGATTCATTACAGGGAAAGGCTTAGGATGGTTTGTTGGAGATGCCCACAGCTACTTGAGAAAAGGAGAACTACTCCTCAACAAGCTCAAGAGGATAAGGCAGCTGCAGCTAACAGTCTGTCCACAATAACTTTCATATTGTCTACTGAAGTGAGCATAAGGCAGTACTTTCTTTCACAAAGTATCAAGCTTGTAGGATGGACAAAGTACAGCCACAGGAAATACAATGCACTTAAACCAGCGGCAATGTTCCTAATGTAAGCCTACAAGTCAACCTCTGCATAGTATGAATAAAAGAGAGAAAAATACATAGTGAGAGTGCACTGGAAAACAGGTATGTTGCATTATTATGAAGGAATGTTCTGCTGCTTGATGGGCACCAAAGAAACTGCCCTCAGTGTCACAAGAAACTCTCAATGTTAAAGATTTAAGGAAGTAAGAAATACAATACTTCCACTCAGCAAAAAAATAGTTTTGCAAAATCTGACCATGTTTGGAATCTTTTCAAATGTTTCAATCTTCTAGGCATTCACTGACAGAAGATAGAAGGCATGTCATTCAGTCAAAATGTGCAAAGGATATGAAAAAAAATTACAAACAGAGCACATAGAGAGAAAAGAACATAGACTCATAGAATAATTTGTGTTGGAAGGGACCTTTAAAGGTCATCCACATCTAGTCCAAACTCCTTGGGGATTTTTTTTAATTAAAAGAAAAATACTTCATCAACTGTAGGATATACAAGATATCTTAAAAAAAGTGCTGGAGAATTTACCTCTAAATTTAAATATCTATTATCTTCCAAAGTATTTTGATAGAATAAATCATCCTATAGTCAGTAATAATGGTCCACCAACATTATGTTAATAATATTTGTTGCCTAAAATATTCAAACTTAAATATTTGACTTATGAAAAAAGTGGAATAAAGCTGATTTTTTTTTTACTGTCCTCCACTCACACAAAACAGTAGCAAGTATTTGGACCTTCATTCTGTTCCTTTCAGATCACATGAATGTGTCACAACTTCAACTCGTCTATCATATGGAGAAGTACTGACTGTCACAAGAAAATCTGTGCAGGATTACCAGGAATGGATGGTATCAAAAAACCTCCACTCCTATCAATGAACATGGGGACATTAATTTTTCATGTAAACAGTGCAATATACAAACAACTAGACAAAGGAAAATACCCAACAGATTTATTCTTTAATGCAAAAAAAACCCAAGCGCAAAAAACAACCAACCTGGAGAAAACGTAGCTGCCTAATGGATAGTCACTACAGTGAGTGAGTGATACATTACTTGTCCCCTACCCAATTACATGACATTTCTACTACAACCACATTAAATTTTATTGACTCAAAATTGGGTTATGTACATCACACCATCTTACCTGCAGTCCATCTTGATATTGAACAGCTGCCTGCATAGCTTCATCAAGCTTATCCACGCGTTCTTTCCATGTTTTGTTTAAGGCGTCCCAGGCAGAATTCAGCTACAAGTAAGTTCAATTTACTCCAATTAACAAAATAATTTTACTCCCGTATAATGTGCATTCACTGCTTACTGATCAGTAACACCAATGAATTAAATATGAGTAACTCATTTTCATTCCATATCAACACTCTTGTTCTTCTTATCACTGCACAGTTAGTTTCCTTCAGAATACACTTGAGATTCTGCATCACGAAAGCTCTAAATGGCAATACTGATTAATCTTTTTTATTACATTATAGTTCACATGGAAAAGAGTTGCATCATTGTAAAAAAGGCTGCTTAAAAGAAATTTATATTGTTAAACATGAGAGAAATTAAAAGTACCTTATATTCATCCAGACAGGATTGTTTCAGTTAAGATGTCTCTCTCGGCACAAATCAGATATGTTTGAAATTTCTTCTGGCATTACTTTTGCAAAAAGTAGCCATCTACTGTATTAGCCAGAGAATATTTTTACAAAAAAACTGTCTATTACAAAAAGTTAAATTCATAACTCAAGAAAATAAAACTGTCTGTACATTCTAATTTAATCTGTGTCATGATTTATTTACCTGACTGGCAAACTTTACCAAAAAGTGTTCAGAGGTATCTCACTTCTGCCACAAAAACTTTATTTTCAAACTCTGTTGGAGGCAGGGGAATACACCAATTTCAGTCGAACAACCATCTAATATAACAGATTTAAGCATCTGCCTTTTGCATACCTCATCTATACTCTTGTTGACAATAGGTTTGTCAGGCTCTCCACATGCAGCTCTAAGTTCAGAGCCAAGGCTTACAACTGTTTCTAGCTCTTCTTGTAGTCCATCAATTTCTTCTTTAGCAGCCTATGAAGAGAAAAAAAATCCAACACTGATAAGACTATGTTTAATAATTTATGTACAGCTTGTTTGTTCTATCTATAGATAGAATATGTCAGAGTTCCACCTTTATTTTCTTTAAATTCATTTGGACTTACGATTGGATGCTTAAAATATAAGCATCCCTTTGCAGTGTCAAGACTGAAATCAGCTGACATCAGTCCAAATTATAACAATGGCTTATGACGTCATTTTGCATGAGATGGGACAAATAGAAGTTTTAAATCAGGTTGTTTTAATCACAGTGTTTTCTTTTTCAGAGGTCATCTTTCAACCTTCAATTCTTTATCTATCAGCATAAATAATTATAAGCTTAGACCATCATAGAGCATAACACATCCGTATACCTTTCATTTAGATGTTACACGCTACTTGGGGAATCTAAAGTATGTATAACTTTTAAGAGTCCCTGTGACATGCTTATTATATACATGTTTACAAACAGATATGCAAATGTAATGACAGGCACATGTAGCATGCTCATTGCAATTAAGCACTGATACATGTTATTTAGTGTAGACTCTTGATATATCATTATGGTAAATTTCTATAAAATTATCCCTCTTAGTCTCTAAAAAAACTATTCTCCTGTGGCAATTCTGTCCTTTCTCTGCATACTGTAAACAAAATACATTAAGTCAACAAAGTACTTCCTACTGACCTCAGCAGCTTCTTGCTGTTGCTTGACTACAGATGGGTCAACTCCAGGTCCCTCCAGTTCTCGGATGAAGTCCTGAGTATCTTTAATAGTAGCTACAAGAGTCATATGATCACACCAAAACTTCTCAGCTAGTTCCATTACATCCAACAATTTGGCCTCTCTTTCCTCAGTCAAGGTCTGGATTTCTTCCCAAATGAGGACCATTTGGTCTAGTTTATCTTGAACAGCTAAACAACAAAGGAACTTGATTACTACCTTGGCAAACAATTCTTGTCCATAAATCTCTCCACAGTTCTACAGTAAAAACACATGTGTACATTTTAAAATTTAAACTCAAAAACTGTTCCTTTACAGACTCCTCATAATGTTAAGTGGAAACAACCAACATGGCCTTTAAAAAGAAAACAAAGGTCATATCCATGATGAATTATTTTAAACGAATGCTTTGCTTTTAGAAATCTTTAGCAGCTTCTCTGGGAGAATACAGTCCCCAGATTTGTGGTCAGCAGCAATGAAGACTTTTATATGCTGCAGTCTACTGCATTTCCACTACATGAAGCTTTCCTCAGTCCACTACCTTTAGCAGATATATCCTTATCAGCTCCTTCTGAGCGAGCAATCATTTCATCGCCTCTCTGTTTAAGCGTCTCATACACGGGCTGAAGTTTTTCCAGATCCATTGACACATTCTTATTTTCACTGATTTGCTCTTTAATCTTCTCAACCTCTGCTGAGATCGAAGGTGGCTGTCTCAAACGTTCAACTATGCGTTTCAGACTCTCAAGAGTTGGATCTATCTTGTCATGAAACTGAGAGGGTGGTAAAAGACAGAAAGAAATGGTAGAGAAATTAGGAAAAAAAGAAACTAACTGAAAAAAAGGCATCTGAAATTCTCCTGGAAAAAAATGTACTTTCAAATTAACATATTTAACATCTCTATCAGACATAAATGTGCAACTTGCAATATCTCACCACCACTCCCCTTTCCAATTACAGAAAGCAGTAAGTTGTGGGTGTTAAGGATCCCCCAAGATCTAAAAAGCACTCTTGACTACACTTAGGAAAGGTGCTAGAACAAACAAGATTACTCTATGTGAATAAATAGCTGCATCCATTCTATTCAAAGACATATAGGCAACACTTTTTTCCCACCATATAACTCACTTAAAATCAGACTCTATGACTAATGTCATAGACTCAGTGTTTTTGTTAGAACTGTGAATATCATACAAGCCAGCAAAACGTGTTATGAAAGATAAGTAGCGATCCCACATTCAAGAATTCTGAAAAATTGATTGTGGCAATAAAACCTTACCAAAAAAAAAAAGATAAAACCTGAAATTAAATTGGCAATGTTCAGGTCTAATTTTAGGACACATATATTACATCTTAAAATTGTCACTGCATTCAGTAGGCCTCCGTGTACTTGTACTTCAATGAATGAGACAAGGTGTTTTAGAACTTAAAAGGAAGAAAATGCAAATAATTACAACCTCTCATTCTGGCCCCATAGGTTATGTCCTGCCTTTGATACATAATGCAATTTAATTTAATTTAAAACCTCAAGACTTAAACATTTATTCCTCAGGACTGTCTAGACAAACATTGACATAGCCATCATAGTGCACAGCTCTGATAATATATATTTACGTATCTTCATTAAAAAAGGAGATTATATAAAATGACATTCTGGGTGTTACAATGTTTTGCTTTGCCATCTGCATATACAACTATGTAAGTAAAATGAACTTTAAAGTACTGCATAAATGATTAAGTATTTTCTCAACATCTGATTATATTCTAGCTGTGACCAAAGAATGCATTTTTATTCTTGCTTTCTGTACTTAGCCGGTACAACACGTTAATGTCTATCATACACAAAGCAGGGACTCAAACACTAAGTACATATCTTGATCTTCAAATGTGCAGCTCTAAATAGGGGGAGGATTGAGCATTTATGATAAACACTGAATTTTAATAATCAGGCATCTTTCACAGGTGTGAATAAGGAAGGTGTTTAGAAATACTTGAAGTTTAATGCAATGACTGTAACCAGTTCAAAAGCAGGATGATTGTTGATGTAATTTTTTCCTTAGTTTCTTAAACTCGGTCTGCAGGGGCTAGGAATATCACATCAAGTTCAATGACTTAAAATGCAATGACCTATAGCAAATATTACTTAGAATGTATACTTGATTAGAACCTGAAGGAGTCCTTCTTTACTTAGTATGTCAGATCTGACCAGAACATACCACTTAGTATACAGCAAAACTAAGAGAAAATAGGGAATTCCCTGTAAAAACATCAGTATAAAGTATTTTTATGCAGGTTTTCTGCATGGCTTCACATGCACAGTTTTACTGAGTTCTTTTCTCAATTTAGGGTTGAGCAAAAGAACTTCAGTTTTCACAATGCTCAAGTCTCTAGAATGTGATAACCTAACAATACTGTATTGAGGTTCATTGCATAGACTGAAGAAGAACCTAAGGTAAGCTCCCTTCACGGACTTGATCTGAAATTTATGCTTATTGTCAAGTTCAACTTTGTTCACAATACTTCTACGTATTCAAGCATATGTTATGTGAAGTTCTTGTGGGTCTGTAACAAAGACCTAATGCTATTACCACTGCCAAACTACCCTCTAGTTCCATTGGTAATAGACTGTAACTAAGCTGCCAAGTTAACTTGGCATTATACTCATTTAACTGATCAACATGATATCCATATACAAAGCATTAGCTAGTAACAGATCAGCAAGACAAAATGGTATAAAATCCCACCTTTTTAGATCAAATGTTCCCTCTTTTTACTTCAAAATTAAGAAGTGGTAACATTTCATAAGTGCAGCAATCATAATACTGATCAATAAATAAAATTATAACCCCTGAAGAAATAGAACAATCAATGCCAAAAGCAGTGATACGAACATTCACAGGCCACTAGGTTGAAAAATACAGATAAACCAGCAGTTTAGTCTTGACAAATACATGTCAGATGACAATGTCTGTGTATCTTTCCATTTCAATGAATCCAATTATAGTTTAAACTTAAACTGATACCTGGGTACACTGAGAAATGGCTTCATCCAGTGCCAGTGCTCGCTGTTTGACATCTTCCTTAATTTTACTGTAAAGGGTGTCAGCAGCCACATATTTCTCTTGGATAGAAAAACCTTCTCCTGGGCTCAACTCCAGCAACTGAGGCCCAGTTTTGTTCATCTTATCTATATGAGGCTTGTGCTCAGCGATCAGCTCACGCAGTTGCTATAACAAACGAAAAAACTTATCAGTTTCTTAAGCTTGCACCACCACATTACAGCTGTCCACACTTCTAACACATCCAGCTGGCAAGAAATTCCAAACAAATACCCTTCAACTCAATGTAAAACACAAACAATATCAAATAAAGTTAGCAACTCTTTTTCCAGTGATGGCTCACACTTCAATACACAGCTACCCAGTCATGAAATACCACAATTAGAGACGCACTTGAAAGGTCTGTGCAAAGATAAAGGCTTAGCCTGTAGCAGAGCAGCAGATCACAGCTCAGAGGCGCTTTTCTTGAGTCTTCCTAAGACAGGGAAATGTCAGGGCCACAGAGAGATCTGCCAGGAGCTGTCATAGTGAGGTGCTGGTGAGACCCAGAGCAAAAGAGATCCTCTCCACTTGTAAAAATGCATCCATGGGAGTGCCAAGGATCAGGAGTCAGACTAGGATGGTAAACATGGCAGGGCACAGCAGTTTGGGCAGCAGTTTGGGAAGCAGTTCATTAGAGTGGCAGTTAGTTATGGCGGCAGCACACTGAAGCTTTTCGAGGTCAACGGGGGGAAACAAGGTTTCCACCCAGTTGAGAGCCAGGGCCACGGCTTCTGTAACTGCAGCATCCCACCATTGTGGAGGCAGCTGCCCTGACCAAACCTGCAGAGAGAACAAGCAGCCACCCAGGTGCTGGGATGCAGGATGTCCCCTACTCTTGTGCCAGTACAGGTGGAACACAGCACTGCTGTGGAAGATGTGCTCAGGTGGAAGAACTACTCTTCTTAGGCAGAGCTCTGAGAGAAGGTGAGTAGGTTGAGGAGCATCGGGGAGTGTGAGAGAGAGATACTATTGGGATCACACCCTACCTTCCCTAGGATAGGTCCAACAGGGTGACAAGACACTTGACTCAGGGGATTTCCCCTCCTCTCCTCACCTAGCTGAACTCAGTGACTTAAGAGACAGAGGGCAATGGCAGCAGGTTGCTGTCCAGCACAGAAGATGAGTGTCTTTGCAAAGACTCCACCCTCCTGGGTGTCCTTGTCCTTGCAGAACAGGTATGAGGCTCTGCAAGCAGAGTTGATGATGACGGTTCACCTAGATTGGATGTGTTGCTACCGTTCAGGCAGTCAACACCCAGCACTAAAACTGCTTCTGCAAAGAAAAAAAAGAGCAATCATTGTCATAGGAGACTCCTTTCTGAAGGGAACAGAAGAGACAATATGCAGACCTGACCCACTTCTTAGGGAAGTCTGCTGCTTCCTCAGCTGTGGGCCAAAGATGGGAAATGAAAATTCCCTACCTTGGTATAGTTGTCAGACTATTACCCATTATTAATTGTTCAGGTGAGCAGTGATGAAATTGCAACCAGAAGTCCAAGAGCAATCAAAGGAGTGTCTTGACTCCTTTAAGGTCAATGATGATGAGGATAGGGTTGAGTGTTTATGGGTAAGAGTCAGGGGGAAGGATAGTAAGGGGGATATCATGGTAGGAGTGTTATGGAACACCCAGCCAGTATGAGGAGGTAGATGAAATATTCTACAGGCAGCTGGGAAAACTCTCGGGGATCACTGGCCCTCATTCTCATGGGGGACTTCAATTTACCAGATATCCCTTGGGAATACAACCCGTCAGATTGAAGACAGCCCATGAGGTTCCTGAAGTGTTGGAAGAGAACTTCCTCATGTAGCTGGTGAGAGAGCCAATAAGGGAAGGTGCCTTGCTGAACCTCTTGTTTATGAACAGAGAAAGACTTGTGGGGAATGTGATGGTCAGAGGCCGCCTAGGGCATAGTGATCACGAAACGATTGCGTTCTCAGTCCTCAGAGAAGCAAGGTGAGGGATGAGCAGAACCTTAGATTTCCTGAGGGCAGACGTTGACATGTTTAGGAAGTTGGTTGCCAGTGTCCTTTGGGAGGGAGTTCTGAAGGAGCCCAGAAAGGCGGGACATTCTTCAAAAAGGAAAGCTTAAAGGTGAAGGAGTGAGCTGTTCCCATTTGCAAGAAAATGAGTCAGCATGGCAGAACATCCTTGAACATCCTGGCTGAACAGGGAGCTTCTGCTGGAGCTCATTAAAAGAGAGAGCTTATGACTTCTGGAAGAAGGCACAGGCAACTCTCAAAGACTACAAGGATGTTGTGAGGTTATGCAGGGAGAAAATCAGAAAGACCAAAGCACAACTAGAACTTAATTTGGCTGCTGCTGTAAAAGACAATAGGACAAATTTCTATAAATATGTTAGCAACAAAAGGAGGGCTAAAGGGAATCTTCATCCTTTAATGGACAAAGGAGGAAGCTTAGTGACCAAGGATGAGGAAAAACCTGAGGTACTTAATGCCTTCCTCACCCCAGTCTTCAGTAGTAAAGTCAGTTATTCTCCAGTTACCCAGCCCTGCTGAACTGGAAGACAAGGGCAGGGAAGAAACAGAATGAAGACCCCTTAGTCGATGGAGGACAGTGTATGACCTGTTGTTCCACCTCAACACATACAAGTGAATGGGGCCAGATGAGAACAACTCAAGGGTGCCGAGGAAGTTGGCAAATGTGCACCTCAGCTACAATAAGACAGAAGGGGGATCCTGGGAACTGGGCCTCAGTCTGACCTTGGTGCCAGGGAAGATTATGGAACAGATTATCCTGAGCACCATCATGAGGCACATACAGGATAACCAAGGGTTCAGACCCAGTCAACATGGCTTTATGAAAGGCATATCCTGCTTGACCAGTCTGATCTCCTTCTATGAGAAGGTGACCCACTTAGTGGATGAGGGAAAGGCTGCGAACATGCTACACCTGGACTTCAGTAAAGCCTTCAACACCATCTCCCACTGCATCCTCCTGAAGAAACTGGCTGCCCATGGCTTGGACAAACCTACTCTTTGTTGGATGGAAAACTGCCTGGATGGCCAGGGTCAGAGAGCTGTAGTGAATGGAGTTACATCCAGTTGGCAACTGATCACCAGTTGTGTTACCCAGGGCTCAGTGTTGGGGCCTCTTCTGTTTAACATTTTATCAGTAATCTGGATGAGGTGACTGAGTGCAACCTCAGTAAGTCTGTAGATGATATCAAGCTGAGCAGATGTGTAGACCTGCTTGAGGACAGGAAGGCTCTTCAGAGAGACCTGGACAGGTTGGATAAGACGGTCTAAGGCCAAGTGTATGATGTTCAACAAGGTCAAGTGCTGGGTCCTAAATTTAGGCCACAACAATCCCAGGCAATGCTACAGGCTTGGGGCAGAGTGACTGGAAAGCTGCCACACAGAAAAGGACCTGAGGATGCTGATCAATAGCAGGTGAACGTGAGCAGCAGTGTGCCCAGGTGGCCAAAAAGGCCAATGGCATCCTAGTTTGTATTAAGAATAGTGTGACCAGCAGGGCCAAGGAAGTGATTGTCCCCCTGTACTTGGCACTGGTGAGGCCACATCTCAAGTACTATGTTCAGTTCTGGGCCTCTCACTACAAGAAAGACATTATGGTGCTGGAGTGTGCCAGAGACGGGCAATGAAGCTGGTGAAGGGTCTGGAGAACAAGTCTTATGAGGAGCGGCTCAGGGAGCTGAGATTTAGTCTGGATATAAGGAGCTTGAGGGGAGATATGATCACTCTCTACAAATACCTGAAAAGGGGTTGTAGTGAGGTGGGGTCAGTCTCTTCTCCCAGGTAACAAGTCATAGGACAAGGGGAAACGGCCTCAAGTTGCACAAGGGGAGGTTTAGATTGGAAATTAGGAAAAGCTTCTTCACTGAGAGGGCTGTTAAATACTAGAACAGACTGACCAGGAAGGTGATAGAGTCACCATACCTGGAGATATTCAAAAGACAAGAGGGATTGAGGACAGGGTTTAGTGTTGAGCTTGGCAGTGTGAGGTGAGTGGTTAGACTTGATGATCTTAAAAGTCTTTTCCAACTGAAACAATACTATGATATGCTTGTAGGGCATATGATTACAGGTAAAATATAAGATGCCAATTATGCATGTGATGCTGGCAACAGGCACATTATATTTAACACATATAATAAGCAAAATGACAACAATATTCCAGACGTGCATAACACCATCACATACATACATTTCATGTTGACATTTGTCACCTGTCGCAAAGCCTTCCACTGAAGAACATCACAGAAAGAAGTACTGGCATTGCAAGAATATTAATTATCTTTGATTTAAGAGGAAAGGAAACTAGCACAAGGAAAGGTCAAAGAAATCAATGAAATGGACAAAGCTGCATCAGCAGATACCTATCAACCTAGTTTTGCAGTCTCTCTTTTGGCCACAAGACCATAACAGCATTATTCCTTAACTGACATCAAGTTTAACAAATAATAAGTAAATTACATCTGATCTCCCCTGTCTGATTCCTTTCATAATCCATCCCTACAGTAAGTCAAAACCTTGCAGAGGCTTATGGAAGTGAAAAGTCGCAAGGCATCTTCCAACTTGCCTAAGGATTTTGGTATTTGCACCCACAGACCTGACAAAAGGGAAAGGGTGTGTTCTGTGGGAGTAACCTCGTCCTTCCTTCCAGTTTTATCGATTTTCTCAGCTCATTCTTCCTTTTTCAGAAAAATCCCACTGTCCTGTGAGGCATTGTTCCTGTCAGTGCTGTGAACTCCATGCGTGCCTATCCCACAGCCCTTGTGTAGGAACATGAGGCACTTCCTCTGTTCTTCCCAGCTCAGACTTTGTTTAAATTGACAGACACAGAAAAGGGCCTAGATCAGTCTCAGTGTAAATAAACTCTCTTCTCTTCCTCTAGGGTCCTTCCCTTAAAAAGAAATGGCAATATTGGCTTGCTTATTTGCTTCTCCCCAGTAAGATGAGAAGATTGAAAAGACAGTGACCATGAGTCTCTGCAGCCCCAAAATGACACCACAGCAATGACAACTGAGAATGTAACTCTATTTGTATAACAACAAAAACATGGACCAGCAAAGTAGAGGAAAAGGTGAAACTAGGAAGAGTTTGAAAGCTTTTAGAAAATAATTTTGTTGATGTGTTGTTTTTGTGCACAAACAGATGATTTGACACAAGGCCCAAAAGTGATTATTTCTTGGTCCAAACCTTATGCTAGTGCTCTGCCCACAAATTATTTCAAATCGAACTGACTTTATGTTGCTCACATAGAATCAACTATGAATGCCATGACTTGCAACAAAGATAGACATGAGTAAATACATCAAAACATAAATATGAGTGAATATAGAAAACCTTTTCCTTTTTCTGTTTTTTTTTTCCAATAGAACAAGAAATTATTTGGTTTCTCCATGATCTACTATTGGGTAAACAATTCCAGTAAACAGTTCAGATCAAACTATGTGTTAAAACTGCCTGACATTAATCTTCTATTTAACAAACAAATCTCAGCTAATGGCATAGCTCAGGGAAAATGCAAAAATAGAAGCTCATCTGAAGGGCCTCTCATGCAAGCAGAATGATTAAAGTAGATGAGGAACAATCCTGTAAGTAAAGCAAGCATGACTTGGTTCACGATGACTAATCAAGACAGTTTGTAAAGCTCATGTTTTATAGTCAGTGTTAACAGAGCTTGTTTGTTCATTGTGGACATAAGAGGAAGACAAATGAGTGAACCCAGTGTTTACCAGTATGTAAGAGCGGCGCCTGCATCAACTGGTCTCAGAGTAAACATGACTTTGAAGCCTAGGTTCATCCTATCTAACTTGAGTCACTTAATTAAGGCAGTTAAAATGAAAAAAATCTAGTTAACCTGATGCTCAGTAGGGAGAGACAGGTTTAGTCAGTAGCAATATGGGCTTTGCATGTGCCAACACATGCAGGTTTTTAACCTTGGTGAGATACATCTGATTCCACAGGATACTAGTAGCCATATATAAAACATACTAGTTTTTATTCCAGCTGATTATTCTTCCATATATGAAAGCCCATATGGTGGTCAGTCTATAACACTGTTCACTCTGTTTTGTGATGTTATGCTAAACAATCATTTCTTTTAATTATTATGTAATAAATACGCTTGACATAAATGACTACAGGATTGTCTGGAACTCAAGCAATCAATTCTTGGTCCTCTAATGGTCCATCTTCCCGGCTCAGATAAGTTCACTTCCAGTGATATCAACGAAAGAAAACTCATTTTTTTTTACACATATTAATAGATGTGCATATTTGTATACAGGCTGTATACAGAGGCAGCATTTCACTTGCAGCATGCTGACAGCAGATAACCCAGTTCTTTAAAAACTCATGTTTTACCTTCTTTTCTTTCGTGATACAGTATCTCATGTCTGTTCTTTCTGTTCCTGGGTTTGGTTTGTTCTAATACTGACATTAATGTGTACTTGGACCTACACTTCTTAACTACTAGGTTTAGTGTGCTCAGTTCTCTCACTACAGTGTATTTTTCCCCTTTAGCCGTTTTCTATGCTTATACATTGCTTGCAACCTTCTCAATCTTGTTTGCATGAATGGTTTGGGAAAGAGTAGAGGTATGATTGAAAACCTACTTCTTTTGTATTATTTCAAATAACTTTTTTTCAACAGAAGTACAATTGTCTGGGTTCTCAGCATTTAACAGAGTACTTCTCAACTCTAAGCAGAATACCTCTTGGCTTTTGACACTTTGTTTTTCAAAACTAGCAAAATGCTTACCCTATGCTCTTCTTGTTGTTGCTTTAAAGTTTCGTATTCAAGGGCTGGTGCAGGTAGCTGAGAGATGATCATTTCCGTTTCAGTTAACCACGGCCAAAGCTCTTCATAAGTCTCCCAGAACTGGTTAACCAGGGACTGGGCCCGTTCCAGCTGGAGGTTTCTCTCAGAGTTCATTTGACAGACTGCATCATATTTCTTTAAGAGGTTTTCCATTTTTTTCTGTTTAAAAATATTAACAAAAACCAGCAATGTATCTTTTTTCCACGTGTCTGTTACCTTCATTTCTAAACAATCTTTGATAGTTACAGCACCAAATCACAAATAACCAAAACTTACTTTTGATAATGTTTCTACAATATCAGTGCTTAAGGTGGACAGGAGCCATATTGCAGTAGACAGGAAATTGGCAAAGTACTTAGCAATTAGAACATATTTAATGATATTCATATTTACAAATAACACTTTACTCATAAGACCTCCAGTCAAGCTGCAAATGATCTGACTGCAGACCTTAGCCTCACTGTCTTGCTGAAGATGATTATCTGTAGTGACACTTGGCAGAAACAGTCTTCCACAGCATTTCTGAATCAAAGCATCATGAGTAATACACAAAAATCTGATTGTTTGGAGTTGTTTTAAAAATCTGGCAGGACAACAGGGTATACTGTTGTGCTTGTAACTTACAAAACAGCAACAGAAACCACAAAACATTATTTTCCAGGTTTTATACATTAATTAACGAGGATGTGCTACAATCAATAACATGATAGAACTACAAGGTTTAAACGTTACTAGTCTCCCATATTTGGGCATGTGATAGGAAAAAGTAAGTATCAACTAGCTATATATCTTTCCTCTGGAAGACTGCCCATGTTATCATTTTTATGAAATATTACATGTGACAATGCACATAAATGCTAGTCTTGGAAAGAGGAGACATATAAGCAAGCCACTGAATGTGAAGTAAAGAATCTTTTTTGGCAGAACAAGCTACCCTTTCATTTGTTATGTCTTGCATGTAAATTAAGTATAGAGATGCTATCCAAAGGACAAAACGTAGCCTAACACACAGTTATACAGTATTTTTGACAAATATAAACATTTAATAGAGACTCACAGAAAACTGTTCACCCTTATGACTACAGTTTCATAGACAGAACATCTCATCTATTTTAAATCCACTTAAGAGCAAATCAAATCTATTCAGAGATCCTGCAGCAGAGTCCTATTAGTGAAGCACTTTCAAGAGCACTCATTGGAAGGCCTAAATTTACACAACAGCCTTTTTTCAGGGGGAAAAAACCAAAAAATCAAACCAAAACCAACTCAGCCCCAAAACTGACCCATTCATAAATGCCAAGAGGAAAAAAAAAAAAATTGTGTATATATATATATATATATATATATATATATACACAGCCCTACCATCAGGCTCTGTGTGTGTATAATAAACAGAAGCATAAGAATATCTTGGCAAGCAAGGTCTACATTGAAATTAGTAGAAACGAAAGTAAGATTCACACTGAGGTGCACAGCCATTGGATGTAGCACAGAAATACACATGCCCAGAGCGCCACTGACCCAAGAGAACTGGAAAAGGGAAAGGCCCTGATTCCATACACGCCATCTCAAATGACTCATACCTATTCACTCAACTGTCCATTCGCTAAAATACTATTTATCATGGATGAAGATGACAAATGTGACTCCAAATTAGTGTCAAGCAATGAAGCAAGTACACAATGTTTGCTCTTTGAACATCCTGAAGGAAGAAGACTGATAAACAACAGCATTTCTTCTAGTATTACATCCTCAGACTAGTGGCTGTAATGAATGCTTTTTCATTAGTATTTTCAAAAAGACACTACAGGAATCCTTCTACTTCTGTATTGTCTGACTAACACTGTAGTTGTGATTTAAGGAACTTTACCTTCATGGTCTGCTTCTCCTCTTCAGTACACGTCTTCATAATTTTATCCCCAGATTTAACAAGTTCATCTATAGTATCTTTGTGCCTCAAAATCTCCATGGTAAAAGCCTTGAAACACAATAGAGCTTGGTCAGGACAGAAAAAAAAGGAGTATGTACAGTAAAAACTATTTTTGAAGTGCATTATGATGGACTGAAAATTAAATCATGCCAGTACATTTTCTAGATGGAGAGTGTGCTGGTCAATAATTAACACGACAGTTGGAAATGCATTTCTTTTACCTTTTGAACTTGTAGTTGAGCCGTGGTCTGGTCTTGCTCAAGTCTAATATCACCCAGAGACATCAGTTTCTTTTCTGTTTCTGCGATCCAGGCAAATTCAGCATCAGCTGCTTGATCAAACTAAATGAGGGAGACATGAATCAATTCAGCAGTTCCATAGACATGAATGTATAATAACTGTTTCAAAAAATTTAAAGATTGAAGAGCTTGCTTTTCAATTGTTAGAAAGACAGCGGCTCACTTTCCATAAAAGGTTTTTATATACATTAAATACAAAGCTCAAAATGTTTCTGAGGGATTGTAATACAAGCAGCTTAATACACAGGTGTGACAAAAAACCAGAAGCAAATACATTTCTCCAAAGCCTACAGCTCTCTAATAGACGTAAGAGAATGAAAAGGGTTACGATTTCAGAGTTTTAACTAGGCTGTTTAATTTCATTTTATTCTACTTTCATAGCTGTTTGATGTTATCTTTCTAATCTTAAGAGATGCTTTGGTATTAAAGGATAAACAGGCACAACAATCACAAAACTAACCTCACTAAATTCAGAGAAGACAGGACTTAATCCAAAACTAGAACTTGGATTAAATGCAAGAATTCTTTAGGGATTTTGAGTGTATCTAGTCCTTTTCCTGAAGGATTAACTTTTGACTAACATTAGTCAACACTTAAATGTTTCAGAAATTACCACAAAGCACTAAAGTAATGAGAGGATTTAAGGGATCTGTTTCTTACTAATCTGTGAAGGAGAGTATGTGATCCTGAAAAGAAATATGTAGGGATCTAATTCTTCTGAAAGTAAGACTAAATTTCTAAAAGAATCATACATTCTCTCTTCAGCCCAAATTTATAGTTATATAAAGGCACACACGTTGCACTACTGAATGGGGGCAGCTTTGAGCTTAAGCTGTAGAGAAATATTACATGGGGTGATCAGATGCACAAAACAATAATCACAGAAACTATCAATGACTTTATTTATTTATTATCTATTTACTGCAAACTCTTGCCCCTGTTGCAATTAGTTGAGCATTAATATGGCTCTAAATTATTGTCAAAGTCTATCAAGATGCTTTAGGTCAGAACCTGCTACTTGTATTGTTGATACCAAACTTTCCTCAAAAGTATCTTTATGATAACTCTCAGTCCCTCTTGTCTTTTAAATCTGCTGGTCTGTGCCTTTATGGCTGTAGACCATGACAGCCCTGCTCCTGTAACATAGCTGGAGTTCACTTTAGCCACTAAATTAGTCCTGTCTTAATGGTGAGTCACACAAAAACAGAAGCAGCAGTTCTGAGACTTTATTCTTTATGAGTCAATCTTCTTCAGCCTTTATAATTTGTTACATGATAAAGAACACAAACATTTTCACTCTATGTCATATCTCATTTAAAGTAACAGAAAGTCAGTTTTTCCCTACATATTGTGACTTCCTAATAGAAAGGTAAGTTCTGAAACAATCAGTACTGTAAACAGTAGCACAGTGCACATGCACCAGTGGTAGCTAAATCCTGGTTTTAGAAACTGCAGTTCACACCCAAGCTCTTCAGAAGCCCATCTCTTTGTGACGCAGATGAAGGAAACAAAAAAGATAACCTCAAATGAGTTAGATGTATGAATTAACTGCAATGTGACTTCCTGATACCAAATATCCGTGAGTATGTAAGTAGTATCGAGCAAATGCTTAATGGAAATAACAACACCAAAGCACGGCAGTGAAACTCTCGGGTTATATAGATTATAGCTGTTATGTAGCATCAAGGAAGGATAGGATGCTAAGCTCCATTTGCTGATGGTATATGATTTCAAATTTGTGATGTCTGAATACAACATTAAGGAATAAAAAGCAAAAAATTGGTACTCTGCATCCAAAATGTGAAGTCTTCCCATTATGCATGACAATTATTTACACTTACTCCTTCATACAGCTCACTGCATTTCTCACCTTGGCCCAGTACTGTCTAGTACAGATCTCACACTACTCTCACTCACTAAAAAACTCATCAGCTTTCATTTTTGAGGATTTGGTTAATGAGACAAGATAGCATTCACACAGCATTCATTAAAAAGAAACATGAAGTTATTTTTAACCTCAGTTACAAGGAGATCCAAGTTACTGCCAGTCTCTTTTAATTGGCTTTCAGTAAACTTCGAAAATATCACACGTGGTCTCTCCTTGTCCCATTACAACTGTTTACGGGTACTATTAGCAGAAACAGAAATCATAGAATCATAGAATGGTAGGGGTTGGAAGGGACCTTTAGAGATCATCTAGTCCAACCCCCCTGCAGAAGCAGGTTCACCTAGATCAGGTTGCATAGGAACATGTCCAGGCGGGTCTTGAAGACCTCCAAGGAAGGAGACTCCACAACCCCTCTGGGCAGCCTGTGCCACTGCTCTGTCACCTGAACAGTGAAATAGTTTTTTCTTATGTTTAAGTGGAACTTTTTGTATTCCAGCTTCATCCCATTACCTGTTGTCCTGTTGCTAGCTACTACAGAAAAAAGGGATGTCCCAACCTCCTGACACCCACCCTTTAGATATTTATGAATGTTAATAAGATTTCCCCTCAATCTCCTCTTCTTCAGACTAAACAGCCCCAGTTCCCACAGTCTTTCCTCATATGAAAGATGTTCCAGTCCCCTGATCATCTTGGTGGCCCTGTGCTGGACTCTCTCCAGCACTTCCCTGTCCCTCTTGAGCTGAGGAGTCCAGAACCGGACACAGGACTCCAGATGAGGCCTCACCAGGGCAGAGTAGAGGGGAAGAAGAATCTCCCTTGACCTGCTGGTCACACTCTTCTTGATCCAATTGCTGTACCAATCTCCACCAATGTTTTTTATGCCTGAACTGTAAACAGACACTGGAAAATTGCGTTTCTATGATATATTTATAACCAAACTTAAATATGGACTATTTAGTAATGAAATTAGAATGCCAGTTCTCAAAGTGTACCTATAAATATGTGTACCTATATGTATGTGTACCTCTGTGCATGAAGAGATACTGCCACATATTAAATAACTCAATTTTTGAGCCCCAAAAAGAAAAGCATTGCAGGTATGAATAAAAGCACTTGCTATCTGAATGATCCACTGCAGCTTGAACAAGATGATCCAGTTTTTAATTTTGGAAAAGTACAGAGGAGCCAGACAATCAGTTGATAATAAAGGTGGGGCAACTCTAGCAACTTCCATGTTGTATCCAATAAAATTGGCTGAGGATCTGGCCTGTACTTTACTTAATACAACATGGTCTACAAGAGACATTCGGTTCTTACTTTAGCCAACTGTCACTTAAGGAGCCACAGAATAGGCATAGCAATTTTAGTTACAAGACTGATGTTTAGCTGAGTGCTGGCATTCGTATCTTAACAGTGGAGTCCCATTTCATTCAGATAGACCTTCTGGTGCTCAACAAACTTTTGGAAACATTATTAAAGAACATCTTTTGTTCAGGTACATGTAGCCAGAGATAATTATTGTCCAAAGAACAGTCTTCAGTACCTGCTGGGATCTCAGGATGGCAGCATCAATCTCATCCACCTTCTGAGAGATTGTGTCACTCACTAATCTGTAACGTTCATTGTCCTCCGTTAACATTTTATCAAGCCCCTCTCTGGCCCTCCATGGCACCAGCTCCAGGAAGGCACTGCCAACTTCATTCAGAGTATCCAATAAGCCTCTGTTGTTCTTTGCTTCTTTTTTCAGCTCCTGAAAAAGGCCATTTAAATGTCAACATGCCAGCATATAAGCTGAACACACAAAGCTTGCACGTATTTTTTCATTCTTTCAGATACTCCACGAGAACTAAAATGTTTCCCATGCAAACCAAAGGGATAAATTAGCACATTTATTTTCAGCTCAGTTATGTTAGCGTTTTGATACTCTAAGCTGTTTGACAGAAAAGTGAGTGATTCTTGAAGAGAATTTTCTACAGAATAGCTCTTAAATATATTTCTTCAGTCTGAAACTCTGCAATTTTTAAGAGTTGCTAAAGTAAGTACTTAATGAAGCAATCAAAGAAAATAAAATAATCTATGTTCTTTGCAACCTGTAACTCCATAAGGAGCTAAATCAACAGTGAAAACCGATGAAAACAATAAAGCAAAATCAAATTCAATTGATTTCTCAAGTGAGCAATGACTATAGATTACATTCCAAACAAGTCACCAAACAATGCTTCAGGAATGAGTTTTTACTTGTACAGAAACCCACACGGCTGTTTCATTTCTTTCTATATATATGAGAAATTTAATGCAGTGATACCTTTTCTAGCTTCTCCTCCTCATTTTCCGTAACATCCAGTTTAAACATTTTTTCTTTTGAAATAAATATCATTAAAAAGATCAGTAATAAGTTTTAAATGTTGACTCTTTTTACATGTTACAGGATTTTATACCTGTCACAACTAAATACCAAAACAACTTTGTTTGGTAACTTGAGTTTTTGCCGAGAATGGGTAGCTTCTTGAATAAAAAGGAAAAGTTGTGCTTCTCTTGTCCTAAAAAAACCCCTCAGACCAGTTTCATATGTGATTATAATAGATGACTCTGGAAAGTGAATTTGATTCTTAACTACTGTTACATTTAGTCAAATGATCCGATGACAAAATTAGTTATTCACAAAACAACTTCAAGCCAAACTTAAGTGAACACAAAACCTAGCTGAATCACACAGCAATAAATAGTTCAAAGGTTCTAAAACTTACTTTTTGTCTTTCTTGTACTTGGCTCAGTTCTTCGCCCTTTGCTACTTGAGTTTCATATGAGAGCAACTCCACCTCAACTTCATCAAGCCATTTGCAGAGTTTCTCGTGAGTTGAGTAGAGCTGACCTGCAAGCTGCAGAGCTTGCTCTAAGGTCTTGGATACATCAGAACTCAATTTGGTAATGTCTTTGTACCTTGCTTTAATGCCTTCCAGTTTATCTTGAATTATTACAACTTCATCACCTAAAATACCAGAAGGATGTTATTTCCTATGATCAAAAATATTTAAAAGCAAAAAAAAAACCCCCAAACCCTCCAAAATGAAATCCCAAATACTGTCTACTACAGAAAGCTCAGTGTTTAATTTATAAAATAACCCAAACAAAATCACCAGGTCGATTCTCAACTATCCTAAATTATCCTACTATCACTAAAGTCCACAAAGCTACAAAGTTTACCTCAGCTCAAGAGCTGCCCTTCTGTCTTTTTGCTGCTTTCTTAAACTTTTAGAAAGTAAACTGCTTTACTAAACTTTTAGAAATGTTCTTTAAAAAAAATCCACCCTTACATTCACAAGACAAAAAATCAAATAAACTATAAAAGGGTTACTATAAATATGAAGGGGAAAAAAAAATCACCAAAATACTAACTAGATTTTCAATTACAGTAATATTTGACATCACTGTACACTCTCATTACTATCTGAAACACAACTCAGAAGGCTAATAAATGAAATTTATTAGCGTATTTTAAGATTTCATTGTAGACTATGCATAATGTCTAAGTTTGGAAGAGAGAAGGATATCCCCCCATCCTCAACCATATGTCTGTCTTAAAAAGAGTTCAAGAACTTTCTAAGTACTGGAAAATTCGGACAGATGTTGATGTACAGAACAGATACGTTGTGTACAAGTGGAATGCAACTTTTCCCACAGTATTAGCTCCAACGGATGAAGCTTTCCTCTTGCAGCAAAAGGTAGTGTAATATCTTGTTCATCTGTGGATGCCTGCAGGGAAATGACTGCATCCCCTGCCAAACAGCCCTCCATTATGAGTAATGTCCATAACTTGCTATTAGGAATGGAATGTAGGTTCACTAAAATATTTTTCCACTAAAAATAATAAAGGATTCAAGGGTCAAATTCTCTACAGGCAAAAAGGACTTTTGCTCACTTACATTAACAGTAAAACTGGCCCAAAACCATAATCTATCTTGACCTGAAACCTTTACTAAAATAAAGAAACAGCTACGGCTGCTTTAACCAGCAAATACGGACTAATATTTCCAAGTTCTGCTTTAGTTTTCTCATAAGCACTTACAAGCACAAGAAAAAAAGCTTGACAACTCATAGTTTTATAGAAGCTCTCACCTGTTGTTTGCTTGAGAAGCTCTAAGCCATTTTGTATAGCCAAATCAACATTTTGTTTCCTAAGAAGAATTTCCTCTTGAAGATCCTAAGAGAAAAGTTCATTTGTATCAGCACAGACATAACAAACTAGATTATTTTTATTTGGAATAAGCATATTGCCATTTGAAACAAAATATATTAATGAAAAACAATGAAGTATGGAAACAAATAAAAAATTAAAATGAATCAAATAATAAATGAAGAGAAATGAAAATACCAGTAGTTCAGAGTGCTGTTTCTCAAGCAATTCGGTGTTGCAGTCTTGGACTGACAATTTGCTCAGTTTATCATGGACTTCGTTCAGCCAGTTCATCAATTCAACTTCATCCTCCCCAAAAATCTGGGCATTGCTGTAAGCTTGCTGGAGAAGTTCAGATCTGCTGTTGCTCTTCTCTTGAACCTCAATGTATCGGGCCTGAGAAGAATCTAGTTTTTCCTGCACCATATCTTTATCTTCCCTGGAGCTCATAGTCTTTAGAGACTGACCAATGCTAATGGCATGATGTAAACTCTTACTGTGAGCTACGACATCATCTTCTAGGGCCTATATTTTTTTTAAATAATGAAGAATAATGGAAAAGAAAATCAGAAAAACATAAAAAAAATGTAAGTGGAACTCAATGAAAACTGAAGTGAAAATGACATATTGCCAACACAAATATAATAACTCAAATTACAGCAAAAAAAAAAGAAATCAGTATGGTAAAATCTAGGTACACTCCAACAGCTTTGTCTTATGTTGTACTTCTCAGAAGTGTCTAAAAAGAATGACACGAGCAAGTGTGTGGTTTGTATCTTACTTTGTGCTGAGAAATTTGCTGCTGCAGTTTGGAGGCCTGTGTCCCAATGGGTTCTGCATTCGCAAGCCTCTTCTCTGTGGCAGTCAGCCACTCCACCAGTGGCTCCAGAGCTTCATGGAACTGCTGCGCCACCACCGAGATGCCTTCCAACTGACGGTTCCTACCAACCCACCACGAGAAAAGTTTTTTTTTGTCATGAAGGACTTGTGAAATCATTAAAAAAAACAACCACAAAAAAGCCACCACTTTGAATTTTTTGCAAGAAAAAGAAATAATTCTGTTTTCTTGTAGGAACCAGTCATCAATGAAATAGAAATATGGTCAGAATACTCAATGAAAACCAAGGTAAAGTAAAAATCAAGTCTTTTTTTTAAATAAAAAATCCACCTCCAAAGCTGTTTGAAACTTTTAGCAAGTTTTGCAAATAAAAAGAGCATCCCTTTATTCATATACATTGTATGCCTATCATATATATATATATACACACACACACACGTCATATACAAAAACAACCTAACACTCAAATTCACCAGAACACGGTTTGCACTCAGTTAGGATAGTTCTCAAGGTTCTAGCTGTCTTTAGGCATGAAGTTACATTCCCTTGACTATTATACATGTTTCAAAATTAGGCAAAGGCTTTACTGAACCAGAACACATCGTCACAGTTCCTCAGCACTGTAAAATATATTTAAACATTTGTTCACTGATGTGAACAGAACTATTTGGCTCTACTTTTTCATCTCTTGTTCTGGATAAAAGCACTCAATGAAGTTGGTGAGACAACATTAATAAAGCATGGAGACTTGACCTCCAAAGTAAAAAAGCAGTATATAAAATCTTTTCCAGATTATTTCACTATTACATTTCAGAGAAGGCTCTTGATTACAGGAAGGGTAAAACCACCACTTAAAAAGTTTCATTCATGTAGACTTCCAAGAGAGCTTTGCCCTACGTGAAAAATATCACAATATTGTCTTTCAGATGGGAATCTCATTCCAGGTAAAAGATATGCTTATACATGCTTCCCAAGACTTATAAACAAGGTACCCTTGACACACGTAGCAACAGAACATCCAGTGAAGTACTCTACATAGTTTTCAAAATCATCCTCAAATCTCCATTTCTACAGCCCAGCCAAAGAAAAATTAAGATGAGCCTAATAAATGGCTTGGGAAAGAGTTGCAATTTGATTTCTAATTAAGTATCACCAGACTTGAAGAATAACATTAAACATGACACTAACATTTAGCCCAGCTAATGAGTCAGATTCCTTCAATTAAAAAAAAAAAAAAGAAAGAAGGAAATAATAGTCTATTAGTGGTTGACTCTACTAATTAATTAATTGTATTATTAGTATGAGGTAACAAAAGAGGTTCAGAGTAAAGGAACTAAAGAGAACCTACCAAGAAGGTAGAGAGATAACAGAGGTGAGTTCAATGCTATTCTAAGTGCTCAAATCTCAACACATCCATTTGTGCTTCACTGTAAAGCTTCACTGTTCACTTGAATTCCAACTTTCCAAGTCCTCTTCTCAATCCCCTTCTCCAGGCCACCTCTTATGCGTACTCTTCTCCTCTCAACTCTGAACAAGGTTGCCTTTTTTCAAATCCTCACCCAGAAAACACACTCAGCAAACATTTCAACACTATTTTCTTCAAAGATCTTTACAGTTCATTAACTTCTCAGATATTTTATAGGTTGACAACAGCACATAAATCTAAACATGTGTATACACAGACATTGTGTACATGACTTTGGGTTCTAGTTAGTTTGGGTTTTACAACATGGATTGTACTGCAATGTCAATGATACAATGTTTTCTATGTTGGTAGAATATCCCTACATACTTTGATGGTCCTTTTTCTTCTTGAGAACTAAGGGGGCTCAGCACCTTGCACAAGTGCATAAGCAACTGACAGTATGAGGATCTTTAAGTAGTAGAAACTAGTCATATGGATGATAAAAAACAGAAAAAGGGAAGAAGAGTTGACTGCCTCCTTTTTGTGGTAGCATGTCAGGATTTTCAACATCATTGCTATTCCTTAAGAATAAAATTTGCACTTGATTCTATGTAAGATAGGTTCTGGCATCAAGTAACTTGCATTCTAGTGAACTAACAGAGATTAAATATTCAGAAGATTCGCATGCAGTTAATCCTAGCAGATTGTGGCATCTTGAACAGAATAAAAGCTTTTTTAAAAAGTTCAGATCAAGTCACTTTTCTCCACTTCTCCTTCAGAAGACCTATCATATCACCATCAAGACACAATAACGTAGTGTAATAACAACAGTACTTAGAAGATTTCACACTACAGAGTTCCATATGCTGCTTCTAATCATCTATCACACGCTATGTCTATAGTTTTCAAATCTATGAAAGAATTTGAATACCTGGTTTCAGCTTTACTGAGCAATGCATCCCATCGACTATCCAGGAGACTCAACTGAGTCAAGATTTTCACTCTATCGGCAGGCTCTGCTGACTCTGCAATTTTCTCCCCTTCACGCTTGATTACCTCAACGGTAGGCTTGCGGTCATCCAGCAACCTCTGGAGAAGCTACAGAGAAAGCAATTAGGCACAAGTTATTAAAAAATATTGTCATAAGACAGCACAAAAACAGATGGAACTAGACTTTCTGAAAATCTGTTAAAGCAAAAGAAGAAAAAGCAATGCCAATATTGTGATAAAAGCCTGAATAATGCTCATCAAAAAGAGAAACACAGACACACCACATCAACTCAACTCCCAGACACAATGCTCCTGTTAGTTTCTCAATTGTTTTGCTATGGAGGGACAGGCACCTTTTAGAGTCTAGCACAGGGCCACCAAGATGTTCAGGGGACTGGAGCATCTTCCTTATGAGGAAAGGCTGTGGGATCTGGTGCTGTTCAGTCTGGAGAAGCAGAGACTGAGGGGAGATGTCATTAATACTTACCTGTATTTAAAAGGTGGATATCAAGGGGATGGGGCAACACTTTTTTCTGTTGTGTCCAGTAATAGGACTAGGGGTAATGGACAAAAGTTGGAACATAAAAAGTGTTGTAGGCGTCCTAAAGATCTCAGGTTGTAACGCTAGAGGTGGAGGGCACAGAAGAGGTGGGCACAGGGTGGAGTGAAAGGAGGTGCTTGTGTTAGCAGATAAAAATGCATGGTGTAAACAGTTAGTTGGAATAAAGTGTCACCCATACTGAGTATGCAGTGATCTTGTCCCCTCAGCGGGGGTGGGCTGAGTGGTCCATGTGGGCAGCCTGGTGATGTTGCTGGTTGCGGCAACAAAAAAGTCCCACTTAAACTTAAGGAAAAACTTCTTTACTGTAAGGATGAGGGAGCCCTGCCACAGGCTGCCCAGGGAGAGCGTGGAGTCTCCTTCTCTGGAGGTTTCCAAACCCACCTGGACATGTTCCTGTACAATCTGATCTAGGCAGATCTGCTTGAGCAAGGGGGTTGGACTAGATGATCTTTAGAAGTCCCTTCCAACACTACCATTCTGTGATTCTGTGAACATCAGTTTCACCAAGTCCAACCTGCTGGGTTTCTATGGGATAAAGATGTGTGGCAGCCCAAAGAGCAAACATATAGAGGAAAAAGTCCTATTTAATACCATTAAGGGTATAACAAGCTATTAAGAGTATTTGATACACTTTATGGGAAAATTTTTGAGAAAGCTGGCATATTTTTCTAGATTTGGTAACGCAAACATTATCGACATATAGAGAGGTAAGAAAATAGATTTAGTATGATCAGCTCATCATTTGTTTGAGATACAACTGAGTTCACTGATCTAGTCCAGTACACTAACTTCTCTGTGAAGAATAAAATACACCTCTCTCTACAATCCTCTCTTCCTACATTCTCTAATTGCCTTTGTTAACATTGACATTTTGCCCTTGTAGATATCCCCAAATGACAATCTGTATCGACCATAACTTTAAATTAAATATGTGGGTGACAGTGGACCACACAGCCCAACTGCATGGATTGTGTTTCATGAACTACATTACAGTTCTTTTTTCTAGAATCATTATGAAAATTTGCAGAAGTTGACAATGCTGACAGTACTTCTACATTAGCAAAAGTCATTTCCCAACAGCATTCCAACTAATTACCAACAACAATCAGATCACAATCAGGATCAAGAGCTAAGTATTTAAGTCCATAATCTGCAACATTACCTTGGAATTATTACAATGAAAAATCAGTAGTTTTATTTCCTACTCTCCAAATGGCTGAACACCAGATTTTATGCTTTCTCTTTTTCCAATGGACCTTTAACAATCCTTTCCAGAGAGTGTTAATAATTCTACCCAGACCTCAGATTGCACAGTGTCACTCTTTGTCTTATGTCCCAGAAGATGAGCACTTCTCCCAACTCTGGACAGATTCCTAAGTATCCAACAGATGTCTGCTTAAAATACCTCAGCATACTTCAGTGTAATATAATACACTCAAACAGATTTTATGCTTTTCCAAAGACTGGGAATTTACCCTTATTGATCCAATGGAAGAAGAGATATTCTGAACATATTTCACTTACTTTCTGCTCTTGTATTTGGGCCTTCACAACTTTGAATTCAGCAGATGGTGGTTTTTGATTAGCCACAAGATCTTCTGTATCAATGAGCCAGCTAAGCAGAGATTCAAGGGCATCCTGAAATCTCCCACAGTGAAGAAGGGCTTCCTGCAACTGTGCAGCACGCTGGGCAACCTGAAAAAGAAGTAGACGATCAGACTGCACTCAGATTTGTTGAGGTTTTTTTATTTTTGTGAACTAAGTAGCCAAAACCTGTAGTCTCTTGGGGCTACAGATATCCCAACTGGTCCAGTAGTTCCTTACAAAAGACACTCCTATTTTATATAGCTACAGTACTATGAAGTATTGTGACAGGATGTTTGTGTTCCAGATGGTCTTTATTTTCCTGATAAGAAAGACCAAGCGAGGAACCCAAAGTAGCAACTCTGAACAAAGGGCAGTAATCCCATCAAAGGGAAGAAGAAATAGGAAAGGACAAGACAAACAGGTGAATCACAGGTGTCTGTGGTTCTGCTGCATCACTCCTCCAGGAAGAGAGAGGAGAAGAAAATGAGCACTGTTTCTACTTCCCACTCTTTCCATTTTTCAACAGCACCTACTGCTGGAAGAGAACTTTTCAAAAAGCACAGAAAAACACCTACAGCCAGTTTTCCAAAGCAGTAGTACCTTCCAGTGTTTCAAACAAAACAATCCTATATGCTGTAAAGTAAAAGTGCCACTAGTCAGGGAAAGTCAGGCTGTACCCCTGCTCTGTGCAGTGCACAGAGTATGAATGAAAACAGAGTAAAAAAACTTGTGAACAGAGACTGAAGGACAACTTTTTGAAAGTGGCTGGCTACAAACAACATAGCTACTTTTCCTATGAATGTGTCACAGCTTGGAGGAGGCTGAGAGAAGACCTCATTAATACTAACAAGTATTTAAAAGGTGCGTGTCAAGGGGATGGGGCAACACTTTTTTCTGTAGTGTCCAGTGATGGGACAAGGGATAATGGAAGGAAGCTGGAACCCAAAAGCCTCCACTTAAGTTTAAGGAAAAACTACTGTTCAGGTGAGGGAGACCTGTCACAAGCTGCCCAGGGAGGTTGTGGAGTCTTCTTCTCTGGAGGTTTTCAAAACCCGCCTGGACACGTTCCTGAGTGACCTGATCTAGGTGAACCTGCTAGAGCACTGGGGTTGGACTAGATGATCTTTAGATGTCCCTTCCAACACCTGTGATTCTGTGACAATTCCAAGCTTTCTGACTGGACTATCAAACTTTCCTGCTCTGTTTAAGCAGGAAGGAGCAGAGAGTGCTACAGGAGTATTTCCTCAATAAAAACCCAGGACAGACCCATAGAAGGCTTGACAAAACCTTACAAATAATAGTAATACCTCTGGTACTCGTGATACAAATCTTATCCTCAGAATTACCAACAAAGTGATTGGGCAAAGTAATATAACACATTTCATAGTGGATATTTAATTTCCTGTATTTTCAAAGATGTCAGCAAGCAAATAACCAAAAAGCAGAACACAACAAAAGAAGAATAATATACAAAAATAATAACCTTCTTATTAAGAGTCTTCCATCGGGTGTTGACATCTTCGAGGTCATGTTCAAGGTTTTCTATGTTGGTACTTTTAGCAGCACTTTGAATAAGGCCTTGACCCAGCCAATTTACCTCCTGTTGTTTTACTTGCAGGGGTTCAATTTCTTCTTTCTGGAATACCTGCAGTTGAAATCCAAGATACACATGAAACACTGTATCTTGTGACATAAAAGCCACCTGGTGTTTACATCACAGTACATAACAACAACAAAATTGCATAAAACTGATGTATAGAAGAAAGGAAATCATTCTTCATCAGCACCTTCTTAAAAAAATAATAAATCTCAACAGAATAGACACAATATAAACAAAGGAAATGCAATACACCATAGGCGGAAAATGATGAACGTTTCCACAAGTAGTTTTAGAGAGGAAGGAAAGGGAGAGAAGAGGGAAAGGAGTTTGTTGGTTTGGGTTGGGTTTTTGTTGGGTTTTTTTTTTTTGGGTGGGGGAGGGGGACAATCTGTTCAATTATCTGTCCACAAAGTTTACCAAAAAAATGGCACTGAGGGATTATTAGGTTGTCCTCAAATAAACAAAGACACAGCAAGAGACACAACTGAGCAATTTTTTTTTCCTAAATAGGGCAAAAGCAAAAGTTTTAACTTCAAAAAGCAGTGAAGGAAGAGATATTTTCAGGTAGCTTCTAGGAGAATAGTGACAAGAGAGGAGAAGGCACCACAGATGCTGTTGAAACAGTATCCCAGTGGACACCGAGGAGAATGGGCTTTCATTCAAAGGGATAATCTTGCAAATTACCAGAGCTTTGACCATACAAAACCAGCAGTTTGAGCAGTTTTTCTGTTTGCTTTATTTTATTCTTTCAGGTATTTAAGCTTTTTCAGAAACAGATTATTACCATTAGCAACAGTAATGTAAATTTCCATTTGTATTCAGCTGTGTTAGGCTGCAGGGACACCGGTGTCAATGAGATCAGAAAATGGCCTGAAGCCCCTGAATTAATTACACAGGCCAGTGAAAAATAACCAATGAATAAACAATGCTAAAGAATGCTCAACTTTTGACCCTAAATCCGTCTTTTTCTATAGCAGCATTCAGTAACAGTTTTGGTGTACACTTGCTGCATTCAAAGCAACCTTTCTCAGCATCCTGAAAAGCAGGAATCACTTTGAACACACCAACGACTCTCTTTCGCAGGGAACACAGTGTGGCAAGTGATTGCTTTTAAAGCAGCAGACCCTCAGGTGGCTGAGCACGCTTCCACCAGCTTGACAAGTCAATCTAGAAGCCAGAGCAACTACACCAAACACGAGGGGTAAAATAAATTAAGCCACTCTAACAATTTTGTTCCTATGCACAAAGAAACCTGAAAACTCTAAGACTCTGGTTACATGAGACTAGAGAGAGTGCAATCAGCTGGCTGTTCCCAAAAAAAGGCAAAAGGCTTGTGTTTTTGTTGCAGCAGAATAATATTTCCACACAGCATCAAAAACAAATTCTTCTTTTATGTGCCATAAAGCCTCACCTTTTGAGAGCAACGTCCTGCCACAGAAGGACTGATCTCCACAATCTGCCCTTTAAAAACGCATGCATTCTTTGCAGGGAGAAGCTTAAAATAAATTACAATTATTGCTGAGGCCAAAGTTTACCAGAACAACTTAGCAACAAAGCTTGAAGCATCTCAGATTTCAACCAGAGTGGGAAGAAAAAAATCACAGACCCGACAAACACCCTTTCCTTATTACAAAGCGTCACTTCTTACTCTCTTACCTCACCCACCACTCGCGAAGCCCTGCAAGATCCCGAGCTTGTAAACTACTACCGTAACGTCAGATCTGCCTTTCTGGCACGTAAATGCAAAGGGCGGCTTACAGAAGAGGCGGTGAGCCTTTAATCTTTGCTTTGGAAACCGCAACGATCTGATACTCTTGCTTACACCTTGATGAGCAGAGGCTGCTCGGGCTGAGCCCCCGGGCCGCAGCTGCCCTTGAACGGCGAGGCCGGTGACTGCGCTCTGCGCTACGGCCGGACGCCGACGCGGGAGCTCGGGGGATAAACCCCCCTGCCCCCGCTCCGGCCAAGGAACCATCTCGCTGGGCATCTGCCCCCAGCTCACTACCTACGCTGACCACCTCACCTCCTGTGCGCATCACATAGATGCGTATGTAGAAGACACTGGCATCTGCGGAATTAATCACGAAAACCGACATTTTTTTTTGCAACAACACAACTTAAAGAATGCTTTAAACAAGTATCTTTAGGGATGAACTCTAACTGCTTCACAAATCTATAGATTTTAATTACCTTGTTAGACAATAGGCCATTGCAGACTGTATCCAAGGTTTCTTGGATGCCAGTAGTCCAGATATTGCCTTTACTTCTCCCTGGGAAAGCTTTTGGACAGTTTACAGGACTATCTAATTCAAGTTGTTGAACAGAAAATCCCATTTCATTTGAGCCTGTAGGTGCTATGGATTCCTCCGTTGATAAAATGTCGTATGTTGCTAAATCCGAGTCACTAGTATTTAGAGAAACATTTGTGTAACAAACGTCTAAATGAGGAGGTGCATCATCCACATAATCCTCCTCAACTGTTGTGACTCGTGTTTTAATTTTTTCACGAACTTCATACACACTTTCTGCCTCATTTTTGTCACGGGAAATACCTCTTCCACCACTTTGAAGAGAATCTTCATGTGACAGAGCTTCATCTTGGAAAACTTCTAAGTGAGAGTATTTCACCCCCATCTCTACTTGGTCACTCTCACATGTCTGTGCATTGCTTTGCTTTACCTTTTCAGAGGGCATAATATCATGCATAGCCAATCTGCAGCTTTCTTTGACAGGGACACTGCTGCTAGCAAGCAGTGGGGTTTGCTGCTCTCTGCATATTGCTGGGAAGTATGGTCTGAACTGACCTACTGCATGGATATCTTCTGCAGAAGATAAACTTTGTGATTGAGTTTGCTCTCCTGCTAACAGTGTATCTTGTTTCTCCTCCCTTTCTGTTGGAGGGCTGCACAAACCAGAGTCATCCTCTTCGGAGGTAAGAGAACTTGTACCCCATTTGCATTTGCCTGACCTAACTGTATCTGACATATCAACAGTTTCATTAAAGGAACATTCACTTTTATTCGTGTAATCCGAAAAATTGGGTGGAACAAACATTCTCCAAGATCGCCTGTGCTCCTTCTTTTCTGTGTGAGACTTGGGTTTGGGCAATCCAGCTGTCCGAATTATATCGTTGTTCAGCTTGAGGGCATCAAAAATCATTTTTTCATCTAACTTGTTAGCTTCACGGCTTCGGAGCTCAAAAACACTGGAAGAAGTAAGAGCACCATTGGAGCACAAAGTGCTGATGTCCAGCGTTCTGTGACTGTAGGGTAAGGTCCGGTCTGTGAAATGCCTCGAGGAGAGGCTGCCCTTGGAGCCCGAATCAATCTGTTCATTCAGCCGCACAGTGTCATAGATGGACCTCTGAGGAACGTAGCAGTCCTCAATATTTAGATCTTCATCTTCTTCCCCTTTGCCAACACATGGAGGATTCTGACGTAGACAGTCCGGCCTGCTGAGAGGCTTCCCCATCCTGAGAGTATTCACACAGGTACACCACTACACCTCCGTCTTCATGGATATAGGAGAAACACGTAGAAAACACCAGCACGCTGAAGAATTATAGTAAACTTGCCCTTAGCAGAAGATGCATAGATACAAAATATACATAACTTATGAGGTGGCTGAGGTCGTTCATAATCAGTGCATCAGTTTAAAAGCAATGTGAGGCTTTTTTCCGCTCCTCTAAAATATAAAGTGCTTCAATAAGAAAGTATCAGAAACCTTCCAATGTCACAGCAAAACAAGTTATAGCAAAAAACAGCACTAGCTTAAGTACTTCAAACACTCCATGGAAGGCTTAATTTATTTTTCCAGGTCAGAATCTGCAGTGAAATCTCCTGAATAAGCCTTCCAAATGAACAAGCGTTACAGAAGGCAGCACATTATCTTCTGTAGGTGAAGGCTTAACTATAATCCATTTAACCGGTTTCCAGAGCACCCCTTCCTTTATAAATAAAACATGGTGCAGCTGCTTAAAAAGACAGAATCCACAGTGGATGTGCACGGTCCAGACCAAGGCACGAAGAAATCTTGGAGGAGAAAAATAAGTTAAATCCAGAACAGTAAGAATAATAAACCAGCCCTTTACTTTTTTTTGGCGGTAGCTATAAATAACCTTGATCCGAAAGGCAGCTTACGCTTCTCTTGTACCGAGCTTGTCCGGGGTGCCTCCACATGTCCCACAGGAAAACATCACTTTCTAGCAGCCAAGCCAGAGCGTCCTTAGAGAGCCGGAAAACAAATGTTTCAGGCCGATCCTCCCAATACTATCCCGGAGAGCTGTTTAAGGCAGCGCAGAGCCAAGCAGGCGCGGCGTGTCCCCCCGAAGGCACGGCAGGTTTGCGTTCGGCAGGTCCCCGGCTACCAGCTGCAGCTAGCGGGCTGCCCTCGCTCCTTCCTCCTCCTCGCCCAGGCGCAGCTTCGAAGAAGGAGGGGAGGGAGGGAAGCGGCTCTCCGCGGGCGCCGGCGCGTACCGCCCGGCGAGGCCGGCCAGCCCTCCAGCTCGCCCAGCGCTCCCGCCGGCGCCCGCCCAGCGCCGAGCCCGAAGAAACGCCCCGTTTCGCTCTCCAGGCAGCATCTGCTGCCGTCCCCCGCCCCCGGGGCGCTCCCCGCCTCCTCCCGGTCCCCGCGGTCCGCCGTGCCGCTGGCTCTGCCCGCCGGTGCGCTGCCGCGCCGTGCCGCGCCGTGCCGCGGTGGGGGCGGCGGGGCCTCGCCGCCCGCCCGCCGCTGACATCACTCCCGCCGCGGCCCGTGCGGGAGCGCTGGCGGAGCCGGCCGTGGCGGCCGGGCGAGCTGATGCCTCCGGGCCAGGGTGGCCCCGATCCAAAAGGCAGGCGGGGCACGGCGCGGCACGGTACGGGGAGCCGGCACCGCTCCAGCCGGCTCCTTGCCGGAGAGGAACGCTTTTCTTTCAGCCATCGTCCGCACCCCAGCACCCTGCCTGACAAAGCCGTCATTTAAATGGACGCTTCCACACAGAAGTTCAATTCAAAGTTTAGCCGTGTATTTTTAAAAAAGCAAAATCCCCCAGACTTGTCTTTAGCGATCAGGTCTTGGAGTAGTTCTGTATTACTCCATTTGATGTGCACAGAGAGGCGTGCAGTCCAGTTTTGATTCTCTTCAGGCGGGTTCCTGGCTCTGAGGTGACAGTTTAGGGTGGCTTTGTCTGGCAGAGCAACTGCCTTCTGAGGAATGGGGCAGCACCAAGCCACCCCGCTCCTGCCTAAAGAAACAGCAGAATGAGGAGAATAGGTATCTGTAGTTGGAAGACTTTTAAGTGAGACTCAGAGCAGCATAAAAAGAGTTTAACAGGACAAAGATTCAGGTTTTGGACATGCATGTTTTTTAAACACTGATGCTTTGCACCTACACTTCCAGTTCATCATCATGTAGATGAAGGGTTGGGAGACTCCCAGGTAACCCATCAACAGTAGAAACCATATCCCTAATGACCACAGACCTGCCCGGCTTGTGTGACAGCAGCCATCAGTTACAGTGACAATTCAGACCTCGCTTTAAGGACAGCATATGGCACTTAGTGCTGAAACATAACATGGGTATTAACTGCATTCAGATGGAGCTTCCCTTGTTAAGCAGCCAGCAGGATACTCTGTACATGTGAAACACAAACCCACCACACTTCTTGTTTATTGATTTATTTGATACACAGTCAGACACATATCAAAATACTGAAGTCAAGCGAGACAAATTCTCTCTTCCTACTCTGGTGATCAGCCCTAACATTAAAGTTATTTCAACAGATGTTCACCTCTTGATTCCCTAGTTGAGAATACATACTATTATGATAGTAAAGATGAGAAAAGCATTTTTTTGATGTCCTGTCATCTGTAGTTATCATCAACAAAACACCCACAAACAGCCCCTGACTGAATTCAAAGAGTGCTGAACCATTTTATAGGGAAGTTTATAACTGAAATGGGTCAGTATTTGCTCAATAGCAAAATGACTGTATTAACATCTTAAAAACCTTTTACCATTTTTCACCGTATCTGCTGAAGGTGATACAACAGTCGCTTTCAAAATCAATAGTTCAAAAAAAGACTGCAGAGTTGCTTATTTACCTTTGCTTTTCACCACAGATCATAACTCTAATAAATCCCTAGGAAGGTTAGTATCTTATTCCAGGGTTTGTAAACTGGTGCAAGAGAAATGCAACACATTCCATTTCTTACTGAACATAAATAGAAGCCTCTGATTATTCTTTCAACATTACCTGCCTTCAAAGTGAAAATCAGAGGACAGTCACTCTCTACACGACTAACAAGAGACCTGTAGATGTGGTGCTTAGGGACATGGTTTACTGGTGAACTTGGGCATGCTGGATTAATGGTTGGACTCAATGATCTTAAAGGTCTTTTCCAACTTAAATGATTCGATGATTCTATAACATAAGCCAATTAAAATCTTAGTTCCAGCTCACTGGCAGGAATACTCAGGCTAACTAAAAATTCTCATAAAGTCCAATTAGAAGGCAACATCTAACGACCACATCTACTTTTGTTCCAAAAATAAAAGCAAAAATCCAATGAACCATACAGTGATGAAAGCTGTAACAGTGCCATGTCAGTTTTACTAAGAAGAATGCCTTTTAACGGCCACAGAGAGAATTGTGCAAAGGCTTCAAGAAGTAAAATAATTCAACATTGTGGGGTTTTTTGTTTCAGAGAGACGCTAGCTGCAAGTAATGCGTCTGTGGGGCTAGCCGAATCCAGCATTTTGTTCAGGCCTTTTGCACAATTGTGCTTTCCTTTTGAAGAAAGGTGGCAGACTCAGCGTACCTCAACAGACCTAATTTACTGACATTTCCTTTTAGTACCAATCCATGCATTGTGTACAGACTTTGGGGATAAAAAATGTCTAACAAAGCTGAGTTAATTAGTAATTAATTCTTCATTTGACTATATACTTCCTGGAGTACTTTGTGAAGTAAGAGTCATGGTTCTACTTTCAAATGAACTTCACTGGCCATTTTCATTTACAGAAAGCAAAGTTTATAGTTGCATTGTAAATAAATACAGTTTAACACTGACAATATCTAAATTCAATTTAACACTCTATACTGACTGGAGTAAGTAGATTACAAAGAAGGAAAAGAAAAAAAACAAGTATAGGTAAGTGTATATATGTTTTTAAACATATATAAAATACAACTCAAAGCCTGTTTATTTCTTTTAAATAACTGTGCATTTTAATGGCATACCAAGAAAATGCACAAAGCTCTAACTCTTTGTACACAAAAATTGGTCAAACCACAAAACCACCTCTGGCCAATGACATGAGATTCTTCCCTGAAGAGAGTGAAGATTTCATATGAATAAATCTATCTACTAAAGAACAACTCTCCTGCTTTACTCTTGAGGAACAGAAGTTGATTGTACTTGACCACAGAAGCTAAAGCCATAAGGAGCTAGACTGTGGTTTTGTGGCCACAGCCACATTTTCAGGTTGTGTATGTTTGCGTACGTGCAAATACACTGCAAGTGGAGCAGGATTTGTGGGAGCCAGCCTTCCTACAGTTTGCTGCCTCAGGTAAAATTGCTCTCTGGAGGGGCAAAAAGTATGGGGAGGTACATTACCCACTCTAATTTTGCTGTGCCCCAGTAGCACTCATACCAAGTATTAGGAGAATAATTGTTGATCCTTAACCTCCTGCCGCCAACTATCCATTTGGTACCTACCACCCTCACCTGGTAAAATTTCCCATTCTCATCTTCCTATTTCCTTTCTTTAAAGGCTTTCCACTCTGCTGCTTAATTCCTGCATTTGCTCTTTACTTATTTAAACAATCCACTCATCTTTTTCTATTTTTTCACCTCGCATTTAATGGCACTGTGTTTTCATACATAAGCAAAAGTATGGCCTAAAAGAATTGCTTCAAGCAAAACACGTTTCTAAACTTATAAATATCTAATATAAATACAATCCGGGAGTAGATTTGTGGATATAATCATACTAATATCACTCTTCTTTACACCTCTCCATGGTTTTTTTGCCACACAAGCTCTTTGATTGCAGAGACACTGTCTCCCCACAGGTCTGCACAGCCCAGAGAAGGCTCTCACTGCTCCTGAAGTGCACAATTGCCGTGTCTTGTCCACACACACACACACACACAAAGACCTGAAGCTACACCTCGTGTTTGAAAATGCAAGAAATGTGGTAAAATCATAAATCACAAATTGGCTACAACTGAAATCCTGTACAGTTAGTGTGAACAACAGCAATCACAACAGGCTCTTTTGCTATTTTCTGATACTCAAAGTGTTTTATTAACTATATACAAAGAAAAGCCATTTGTTTCTCTTATAAATGGAGATAGGCTTGTTAGGACAGTCAGCAATACAATTTTAATCCTCCCAGTCTAATGGAATGTCCTCATAATATAACTATTTGTTCAAGATTTTTGTCTCTATATATGCATTCTGGAAGACCATCAAAACTCAGAGTCACTTGCATGGAAATTCCCAGATTAAACTTTCCCTTTTTCATTCTCCTTTCTAATAGGGTTCAGTTTAAACACACAAAACACACCCTCTGTTGGGCCAAGCATGTAATGACTTTTTTTCCAAGGTCATCCTTTTAACAGCATGGTTCATCAAGCCCTGCTACAACGATTTGTTTTTGTGATTAACTGTGAACTAATGTACAAGTCACACAAACATCTGAATCAATATTAAGACTGAAATGAAATCAAAGCAACACAGAATACTCAGTTCTACTGTACAGACGTTAGGAGACTGATGATGTTTTTCAAACACTGCTTTTTAAATTATGTATCCTTCCAGCAAGCACTGGAAATTCATTTATTGTAACCTAAAGCATGCAAGTATCAGTACTTCACTGCAGCACCAAAGCACAATTAACATCCACTATCACTGCAATGTATTTTTTTGAGCTGGACACGGATTGCTAACTGGCACATGAAAAAGCTACACACAGTACATTTTGGGTAAGGATGCTATAGTACATTCCTAATATAAAAGGGGTCTTATTTTACCTGATTTCTTCTTACTAGTATGTTTCTAGGTAAGGATGGGATTAAGTGAGGTAAAACTGGCCAGTGCACCAGAACAGAAAACAGCAAAAGGCCAGTTCTTAAACCTAGACATGCTGAAGCCTATACCCATGTGAAAACAACTACTTGGATGAGCAAAGTGAACGTGAGCCAGTACATGAACAATGGAGTCTAAAACTCACATCACAGTGAGGAAGGAGGTTTGTGTAATACATGGACATCAGAACACAGACAATATGCAGTTCTCAAAAGCAGAAATGGTGGTTGAATCGCATAGGCTAATGAGATAATGAAGAGATGTGAAGAGTGAACTGGGGTGCAGGAATTGTGACCTGGGTGCAGGAATTGTGACCTGGATGCAAAGTTACCAACATCTGACATGCTGTAGCAAAAGAAAGCTGCTGTGTAGCACGACAAAGCAGATAAAAAGCATACAGGTAGCATACTGCTGTGAAACAAGACACCTCCAAAGTCTGTACTTGATCCATCCATTTCACAATCATATGTAATAAAACTGCACTGTGGTAAAATAATTTATAGTAGTCAGAAAGAAATCAGTCTTCCTACCTTGAATGTATTCAGCTGCTGATTAATAGTGTCTGTTTCCATTCCAACAGGACCTTGGGACTCTTCATGTTCTTCAGCTCTCCCAAGCAGGCTGGAAAATTCTTTTAGCTTACTGTAAAACTCCTCAACACGCCTGATAGTATCCTCCACTTGGTCTTCCCTGGCTTTTGCTCTGTCTAGTAGCTTCTTACACTGTTTATTTAAAGCTTCCAAGTCTCTTTTTATTCCAACAAGATCAGGAGAAGCTTCAGCTTCTGTGGCTAGCATAATTTTACAGCTTTTATTAGCATTTTCATTATTCATTATAAGATCCTCCAGCTTTTTCAGGAAATGTTTTATGTCCTCTCTCTGTGACTGCAGTACCTTGAGATCTCTCCCCACTGGAGCCATGCTATCAAGTTCATCATCAAACTCTGCAAACTGAGAGAACATCTCTCGGATGCTGTTTTGGAAATGGCCAATTCCCTGAAGTTTTGTCTCTAAGAACGAGCACCTGTCTTCAACCTGCTGGTTCACTGCAGTGTATTCTTGTTCCAAGGATTCAGCTTGGAGCAAAAGGTTAGAAACACCTGCTGAATCTGAAGCTTCTACTACTAGGTCTTGGGCAAGCTTTTTTGCTAAGTCAACACGAGGCTTTAAAGCCTGTAAGGCTTTCTGCTGGGCCTGCATCATCAACAGGTGTTTGCTACTGAATGACTGAGGTCCAAGTGAGTCATGAGCTTCCAGATGTTCTTTGGCACTTTTAAGCTGTTTTTCAGTTTCCCTGCATGATTCCTGAAACTCTTTCAGCCTTTGCGACATAGCTTCCAAGCACTCTCTCTTCTTATGTAATTGTTCAGTGACCACGTTCACTTTCTGATTCAGCATCTTAGTTTCTTCTTGAACAATTTCTTTATCTGTTTGGCTTGCACTAAGCAAACTTTCAGCAGTATTATTTAACAGCTCCACCATCCCATGGTGTTTATCCAGGTCCTTCTGCCAGGCCTTCACCTGAACAATAGAATTCTCTATTTCAGTAGGGTTTATGCCAACTTTTAATTCACACAGGTTGCTTTGGCACTTCTCTATCCATGGCTGTAGATTTTCTACATGCTGCTTGTATTTGAGGGCTTTCTCCAGACAATCTGATAATTTATCTTGCCTTTCTTTTACCTGCTTATTGATTTCATCCCAGTTACTTCTGATCGCGGCAATTTGGGACTGTAATGCTGCTTTGTCAGCCCCTGGAGTCTTCTGTAAGATACTTTCTCCTTCTGCAACAATTTTTTCATATGAACTTATCTGATCAGTTATAGTCTTTTCAAAATCCTTTTGTTCTTCAACTAGTGATTGCAAGGCATCAAGTTTGGCTGATACAGGACAAGCCTGGTTCAACTCTTCTTTCTTTTTGCCTAGCCAGGCCTGAAAGTCCTTAGACATTTGCTGGAACTGATGAGAAGTGGCATATGCCGACTGAAGCTGCTGAACATGGTTATCTACAAAACAGAAGACAGCACAGAGGTTCATTGTCAGAATTTGCTAGTATTCAGTGAAGAAATAATAATAAATACTGATTTTATTATCAGTAATCATTAATGGAAGGACAGTTGGTCCTTAGTACACAACACTGGAAGACAACCAAGTCAACCATTTCTTGCAAGGGACAAACTGGTGCCTGTACTACAGTAAAGAGCTGAACAGTGAAGGCATCTGGACATGAATCAAATTAGGTGAGCTCAGCCAATCTGTGTCTACATGAATCTCATTTAGGAAGATTTCGGGGGTAAAAAACACATAGTCATGCTTCATGGTATTATGATGTGTAAGCACAGGGAATATTAAGCAACCTAGCCTAGCAGTGTCTAACTCCCAGCCTGCAGGCACACAGAGATCCTTTGAAGATCCTCGTGACCAGAGGAAATTAAAAAGCTAAAATTGAAGCTGTTGGAGAGAACAAAGTATGATACTGCTTGCAGTGTATTCTTTGCTCAGTTCCGCAGTTCACATAGAAAGCTGCAGACTGTCAGCCTCCTTCTGTCACAGGCAGTTTTATACAATTCCCACTGTGTTTCAATAAGCCATTAACCGGTGCTTCACTAAAAAACACAATTCTGGCTTACACTTTGCACCTGTAGAATTAGGTAGCCCAATGGACAGCATCCACTTTTGGCATTCCAATTAACTGAAGAAGCATCTGAAGGAGGAGATGAGAAAAGCAACCCTGCTATTGTGCTTCAAACTCTCTCCCAAATTGATCACTAGAGATCCCAAGTATTGTTTTTACCTTTTCAAGGTATGGGGATTCTTCTATATTCTAATGTAAAACTGCTTTAGGAATGGAGTGGATAGAGAGTTGGCATTAGGCTCAGCTCACTCAACACCTCTATATATGATGCTTTACTCTGTGCCTCAGTTACTATTTTCCTTTAAATAAATACTAACCCGATCTTTGCTCAATATCCTTAAATGACTTTAAGATGCCATCTAACTGTCTTGTAAGTTCTGCTTTCAAATACTCTTCTCCAACCAGCGTTGACAGCTCTTCACAAAGAGCTTGAGCAGCATTTATGTTCTTCATTTCATGTTCTATTTCCTCTTTCATTTCTCTAGCAATTTCCAGTTGTTGTTTCACAGCATCAGGTTGTGTATTCACAGCCAGGCCGCTGCTTAGTTTGCTATCCAAGGCACTTAGTTTATCAGATAGACTTCTGAGCAGACTTTGATACTCTGTGCTTTTCACAATAGCTTGGTCAATTCGGTCACATCTGTTCCTCAGTTGGCCAGTTAGACTGTCCCATTTTTGTGCCACAGCTGCCAATTGCTCTTTTACAATTTCATGGGAAGGTGGATGTTCGCCAGGTCTCTTCAGAATCCCTTCACCAGCCATAGTTAACTGCTCATACTGTGGCTTTCTGGTGTCAAACTCTTTGAGCAGAATCTGGGGAAAAAAAAAATTAAAAAACATTTACCTAAAGAAAAAAAGAAGCTAAGTGCTTCTGACAAAAAACATGTAGAATTTGTTCTAGCTAAGCTTTCTTATTGAGTAATCAATCTCCAAGTTTAAAAGCCAGTGAAATAATTGCATCTCCTACACATGAACTGTGTTGTTTCCAAGCATTTACATCAAAGAACCAGAAAAAATGAGTTTAATTTATACATCATCTAATAGAAATTCAGTCAGTAAATACAGGTAAACAATGAATTCCGTTAATACTACAGTAATTAACTGTACCATGTAAAATAATCACTGTTTCAAGAAATGTCTTCTTTCCTAGACAGCTTTGATATTTCTCTTAAGACAGAACTTCAAAGAAGGTGTATTATGACATAATATTGCAATGTTTTATTATAGCACAGAGAATATTTGGATAATTCACAAAATGACTGAATGTGTACTGCAAGACCTTTAAAGTTTATATCAGTGGTTCCCAGTACTGGAGGGGGATTGACAGTGAGTCACAGTGCTTGCAGAAGAAGGGGTAAATATCATAGTTTTACTTTACAGAACATACCAAACGCTTTAAGTCACTTAGGTTTAACTTTTAAGGACTGTTAAGTGATGAGCTGTCTATATTTTTTAAGCACTTACGAGCCAATATGAATTCATTTTCACATAGTATCAGAACGTAGTTCATGTTTTAAACACTTCATTTTAATCAATATTGATATGCCAACTTTAATAATATTTTTGCAAAATGAAAATGGTATTTCTCATCACAGTTTGAAGTAACTGGCAGCAATAGAAATGTTTGAAATTACAATTTCTAGTTTCTGCAACTCTGACTTTTGTTTCTTCTGAACACAGTTTGCTGTATTTCTGTGAGTAAACTACTCCACTTTTTCATTACATTTTTTCTTCAGTCTTTCACACTCTTGGCCCTGTATGTATTCACAGTACTGCATTTCACTTGCCTTTTAGCTACTGGCACAGTGAATGAAATCTTCAAAAGCTAGTTCTAGGCCACAGACTGTATATGACGACTGACCATAAAATGTTGCATACATACTCAAGTTGGTAAAATCTCAAAGAATTTCATTTGACTACAGAGAAACCATAGTATGGTCGAAATTTAAAACCAGTATTAGACCATCACTATCTCCTCAACATTTTCCTCCTTTAGTTGTTCTATCTCTCTTCACTCTTACCATTTTTTTTCTTGTAATTACTATAGTCAAGTATGACTTAAGGTGATGTTTGCTGATAAACATATGTAATGGCTTGTGCTAACTGTGCTGTATTCAATCTAGAGTACAACAGTACTTTGCTAAATAGCAGAAAAAGCAGAAGAAACTTAAATCAGTAACTCATGTTGGTACTACTTACCTGAACCTGTTGCTTTTGTGTATTCAGCATATTAGGATCAATGGATAGCGGTCCCAGAACGCTGACCATTAGCTCCTTTTCTACAAGCCAGTGCTTTAGCTGAGCTTCTGCTGTCTGGAACTGGGTCAGGTAATTTGAAGACTCCTCTAATTTTTGTTGTCTTTCAGATGTAACTTGATTGAGCTCTTTCCATTTGGAATCTAACAATGATAATGTTAACATATCGCATGCATGTTCAGCAGATAGGTTGTCAGAGAGCAGACTATATATGAAATATAAACAGAGCACTCTAATAAGGCTTCTTGCTGATTAAATCCAGATGCCTTATTGAAGTGACTCGGCAAATACATCTTTAACTGTCAGATCCATATTCACTCTGAAGCTTAGCACAGCCATGTGTTGAATTTTTAGAGCAATGAATATACAACATGTAACAAAATTGGATTACAATATTACTAAATGAAATATCATCAAATTCAGGCTTCAGTGTCAAATGAAGAAAAAGCCAAAAGGCTGTATTCAGTTTTAACTGAGATGCCTGATTTGCATAGACAACAGCTTACATGGACCCACTCTGTGATGGGTGGAAAACTGTCTGGATGGGAGTGGGCCCAGGGAGTCATAGTGAATGGAGTTAAACCCACTTGGCTGCCAGTCACCAGTGGTGTTCCCCGGGGCTCAGCGTTGGGGCCTCTCCTGGTTAACACCTTTATCAGTGATCTGTATGAGGGGATCAAGTGCACTCTCAGTAAGTTTGCAGACTTACTGCAAAGCTGGGTGGGGTGTGTAGATCTGCTTGAGGGCAGGAACTCTCTTCAGAGAGACCTGCACAGACTGCAGCAATGGGCAGAGGCCAATGATTTTTAAACAAAGCCAAGTGCCAGGTCCTGCACTTCGGCCACAACAATCCCAGGCAATGCTACAGGCTTGGGGAAGAGTGGCTGGAAAGCTGTCTGGCAGAAAAGGACCTGGGGATGTTAATCAACAGCCAGCTGAACATGAGCCAGCAGTGTGCCCAGGTAGCCAAGAAGGCCAATGGCATCCTGACCTATACCAGTAACAGTGTTATCAGCGGGGCCAAGGATGTCCACAAGTGATTGTACTTGGCAGTGGTTGGCACTGGTGAGGCAGCACCTCCAATACTATGTCCATTTCTGGGCCTCACACTACAAGAAGGACATTGAGATGCTGGAATATGTCCAGAGATGGGCAACAAAGCCCACAAAGGATTTGGAGAATGACTCATGAGGAGTTGCTGAGGGAGCTGGGAATGTTTAGACTAGAGGAGGCTGAGAGGAGACTTGATCACTCTCTGCAACTACCTAAAAGGAGGTGAGGATTGATCTCTTCTCTCTAATAATGAATGACAGGACACAAGGAAACGGGCTGAAGTTGTACCAGGAGAGGTTTAGATTGCACATTAGGAGGAAAATTTCACCAAGAGAGTTATGAAGCATAGGAACGAGTTGCCCAGGGAGATGATGGAGTCACCATCCCTGGAGATATTCAAAAGTCACGTAGATGAGGTGCTGAAGGACATGGTTCAGTTTAGTGATGGACCTGGCAGTGTGAGGTTGGAGTCGATGATCTTAAAGGTCTTTTCCAAGTGTAACAATTCTATGATTCTAAATCTTCTTGCTTAAACAGATATTTTTCCAAGTGTGAGCAGAAGCCCTAATTTAGGCTTCTATGCTGAACAGCCCTCCTCTCTCAAATGTCTGTATTAGGACCCAGTGGAGATTAACTACCTCATTTAGACATCTAACCCAGGCCCTGAGTAACAGGCAATGAAAATACTTCTGCACAGAGGTATTTCAAAAGTGTGTGTAAGCTTAGGTTCACATCTGGGCTAAAATATGATCTCTTCCACTTGTGCCAAGTGCCTTCCAAAGTAGCCACTGAGTCTTGTAACTTCCCCCTTCCTTCTGTGATACGGTGCGTGCTTGCTCAATCAGCTCTGATATTTGCAAATTCTCTTTGGCCCTGAATTTTAACTGTTTTTTGAGTTTCTTTTGCCACTTTGCTATCATCGACTTAAGTTCATTCTGTATTAACTCCCTTTCAATACTACTCAAGTTCTGTTGGAGACCTTACTCGCTACTTAAACTTTTCAGAGTTTCACTTGCAAATGTGATAGATTGGAAAAAATATCAGCTTTAAAATTACTGTTGGTCTAGCTATAGAAAGGTCTATCAGTATGAGACAAGATTTCCCAACATTTTATTTAAAATATTACAAACCTCAGAAGAATTTTTAAAAGCTCATGACAATTACGCACTGCAGTATCTCAAAAGCTATTGTTCAAACATGGTCATTTCCATTTTTGGGGGGCAAAATTTACGGAATTGGTTTTAGATGATGTCAAAAAACCATAAAATTACAAAAGCCACTAATTCATGGGAAAAAAGCATGCAGAACTGCACTACCAACAACTCAAACTGCTCTTTACTTGAAATTAGAATTAACTTAATTTGTTATATTTTGTAAGAAAAATAACATAATAATCTGGAGCATTAACTGACCAGTCAAGTTTTAGTTGCATACTGTTCGAAAAAGATGAAGCCCTCTCAAACAGGGAGTCAAGCTATAGCCTCTCTCAACTGCAATTATATAAATTCAAAGCCTATAGACATCAGTGGAGGTAAGAGGGAGCAAGATATTAAAAATACTAGTGATTGCTAATACTTTAAAAAACCCACAATAAAACAACTTCCAAACCAGCCTGAGGTGTAATACAGCTTTCCTTAAGTACCTATTTTGTCCAGCATTTGTCTCCACTTGGGTGCCTCAGAAGAGCCAGGGTTCTTCTCCAACAGCTCTGTCACTTTGTCCTTCAGTTCTTGCACTTTATTTGCACTTTGCTTTAATTCAGTTTCAAAAAGCTACAAATTCAAGTGACAAAATGAGTAAGTAAGAGACTAAAGAAGAACGATAAAGTTTGAAGTTCATAATACTGAGATGCCAAGCATGAAGATAATACGTATCTAACACTTAATGTGTTTCTCTGCTTAGCATGTGTTTCTCTTGCAATAGCATATGTTGCTGGTCAATTGTCTTTGGAAGAGATAACCTGACCAATTTAAACTATATTAATAGTAACAATTATGGTTTACTTTGATCAAGCGATAGAACTAGAAGAATCCAGATAAATAAGATCTATTAGGTCCCATGATATTCACATATACTTGGACTCTGTTCTTGTAGAGAGAGCAAACTGATGCACAGTACAGTTCCCAGCAGAAATAATCCAGCTAGCACCAACAGAGAAGAGTGTGGTGTGGCTTCATTTACCTCAGACAAAGTCCTGCCATCACAGATAGACTGCTGCTTGTAGATCACCTAAAACTATAGTTTCAAGAGCATCGTAGCTTCAAATGTAGACCTAGCAGGAGACTGAGATTTCTCAACAGCTCCTAATTCATGCTGTTCTTACAGACAGAGTGAACACTCCTTATATGCCTGGCAAAGGGCTCTTATATGAATATTCTTAAGTAACAAGGTTTGCCTCATAAAGCTGCATTTCAATTATCCAAACCCACTGAAATAAACACTGAACAAACTGTGCTTGATTTAGAACTTTTAGTAAGAGATCCAATTGCATCAGAAGGATGACTCTTGCCTGACAACTTGTTCAGTTTTTCAACTGTGAATACTCTTCTGTTACTATACAGAGTGTAAGACAATCGTGTTAGATTTGTACATTCTGTATCAAATGTGAAGGCGACAGTTTTCTTACATATTGAGTCTTTTTAGGATTGAATGTGGTCCAAGTATGAGGAAAATTAGCAGCTGTTCAGGTTAATTTTTAAGGGTAATACATCAAATATAAAGGAAGAATCTCACTCAGATCAATCAAATTCTGTCCTTGTTTATCCACAATCACAGGCAACTAAAGATTTTTCCCTTTCCATTACATTTCTGTTTACAGATGACCCTTTACATGTGTAAATGTTGTCTGTCATTGCTAGAGAAGCATACATTTCCAATGCTGAAACAGGACAGAAGCTTACTGCTGATTCAGTGGTTTTCTCATATAAGCTAAAAAGTGGGGAGGAGACTGTTGTGCAGCTATATAGCTTAACGAGCATGACACGGCTGCTGAAGAGAAACATTGCCTTGGAGTAGACATAAGCTGCTACAGCCACACAGACTGAGGGGTCTGTGAAGTGTCAGTGAACCAGCAGCTACAGAAACAGCTTTTGGAAAAATATATCCCTTCAGATCTTACAAGCAATCCCATATATACCTCTAAACCACTAAGGAGTTCAACAAAGTTTACTGCATAAATATAGCCTCACCTAGCTAAACTGGCCACTAAAATTATTAGTTTCTGACCTGCACAATTTTGACACAGTGCTTCTTTTACTCCATTGGCACAGTTTGCCAGATTTGCTCCAAGTCTGACAAGGCATGCTTATTAGGATCATTTGAATACTCTCTACAACATTAAGCAAGGTTGAGATATCAATTGCCCAATAACTGCAAGAAAAAGGAGGTTTTTTTTGAAGCCCCAAAGTACCTTATGTTGCTCAACTTGGGCTTTAACCTCCTCACTATCAGTTGGAGCAGCTTCCCAATCTGATGCAGTTTTGTCCATTTTTTGCAACCACTGCATCACTGAGGTTGATTCTTCCTGAATATTCTGCATTTTCGAAAGCATACTTTCCAGTTCTGAAATCTTTTCCTTCAATAAAATTCCCAAATCTTCATAACTGTGATTTACATCAGACATGGCTTGTTGAACATTTGCCAGTTCTGTAAAAGGAGAGATACATAAAGTCACTGTTACAGGTTCCAAGCCCTTCAAACAATAATTAAGATTTCAAAAACTTCTAAACAGTACTCTGAGTTACAATAGCTAATTGTCCCCCAAATAAGAAGCTGCCAAACACATTAAGAGTTATTTTCAATTCACTCTAACTGTGGAACACTCCATCTGAATGACCTAATGTAAATTTCTATTTGCAAGACCTTCTCACTTCACAGAAATCATTAGTTTGACATACAAAGGTATAAAAATACCTTTCAATCTTTCCATTCATTGTTATTTTAGTATTTTAAGCAACAATTCCATTACAAACAGTTGAACATACTAGACTACAGTTCAGTCTGTTACAACAGCTCAACGTTACTGCAATAATATTTTGTGCACATTCATGTAACGTTTTAAGTGTGTTTTATCACTGAGAGAGTACAGCAGGCAGACTGTGTACTAAGTAGGCTGTAGTTTAGGAGAACAGACACTGCAAACCTGGGACGTAGTACATGGCTATCCATAAGCACATAGAAAGTGCCTATTTCAGTTCCTTTATTTCTGTAAAGGGTTTGGTTGCATAGTCATACACATGTATGCAAAATGAGTGTCTCTGCACATGCATGCTTGTGTATGTGCCTGTTGTGAACACTGGTGGGTATGAAAAAGTTTAAAACTACATACACATAGAAGTTTCTCAGAAGTCACATGTTATATTAAAATGGACATCCCTCTATCCATTTATAGATATATTGATTCAGAAAACAAAGCCAGATGTGATCTTCAAAGAAACTATTGAAGGTAGATCTTGTTACAGGAAATTTTAGTATCACATCCTAGTCAATATAGTTGCCTTAAGTGGTGGTGAGGTGAAATTTCAATCTAGCAGAGGCTGCTACAAGCACATTTATGTACAACATTTAAAAAATACTTACATACTTCACAGTAATTGGCAGGTACATTTCTTTACTGCACCCTGAAATTTTTACTGACCTTTAGTTTTCAAGAAATCCTGAGTTCCTGGAGCTCCTTCACCGTTTAACATTGTGCCACCTGTGGAGATGAAGTCCCAAGCTTATTGGAGCCTTTTCCCACCAAACACCCAGCACTACCCTCCCACTTCCAAATAGCATTTCACATAGCTCACATTATAAGGTTACAGAAATATCTGAATGCTAACCTTGTAATAGCAAATATTGTATTTCAACTTTAAATATTTTACCATTGTTTTATGTTTCAAGCTGCTCCAGACAACTAGTACCATCAGTGGTACTATATATGCACAGCATATGCACAGCAGGTGGGTGTGCACACAGATGCACACAGACATGATGTATAAGCAGTCCTACCACTCACGATACAATGCTAAATAAAAGACTGTATTGAGCAAAGGTCTGTGTCCTAGCTGTGAAGCCTAGTCACATCCATTTGACTAAGGTCACTTCCTGCCTCTCCCCAAAAGGAACCTGTTCCCTGCTGCCTCCTGAGAACATTAGTCAGTCACGTCTAGGTATGGCCTGGGAGAGGGCTAGCTGGCAAACACTGAGACTCTGAAGAGAGCACTGAACATTAAACAGCAAAGATGACCAGAGTGGTCATTGCAGACACCACAACCAGATTTGAATTACCATCCCTGGAGGTATTCAAAGGCACATAGATGAGGCGCTAGGGACATGGTTTAGAGGCAGACATGGCAGTGTTAGGTTAACAGTTGGACTTTGTCTTTTCTAACCTAAATGAGCCTATGATTTAGCAGCACAGTACCTCTGCACAAAAAGCTCTTGACACCAACCAGACAAAACCCTCCATATCTTGTCATGAGGTAGACTTACAAGTACATGCTCCATGACAGGGATTGCAATGTGGACACCTAAAGTCCTTACTGTCACTAGAAGGCAGCCACTCATCCAGGCAGCCCTAGTAACTAAACCATAATTTCAAAGCCTCTGGAATCAGGGCTACATGGGCTTTGTAAAATGCTGTCAGATCACAGAAATGGGGCATACATTCAAGCCACAGAGAATTGCAAGGAGAACCACTTCCAACTCTCCTGAACCTATGTATTCCCAGATGAGCAATTAACAGAGGAAGATTAACGGTTGCCTTGGAAAAGGCTATGCATCTACCCCACAGTACCAGCTGGACAGTGAGGACCACATTAGTAGCAGCTGGAGGATGGCAAGAGAAAACAAACTAGACAAGAGAAGTCACAGGCCTCAGCCAGAGCCTTGTAAATCTTCATGCTCTATGAGCTGGACTCCAGTATTTATAACTATGATTAAGCGATACAGAGTACAGCTCTTGTCTAGGAGGGTCAATACTCTAGTCTGGAGGATTACAGCTGCTCTCACATGCTAGTTATTTAATTATTTTTCTAGCCGGATGCATAGAAGTAGAGAAAGGGGGAGGCCAAATACGCCATATAAGGTTCCAAAATGTTCTTTGAAACAGAGATATTGAGAAAGAAAGTGCTCTGCTCTGGCCAAATAGGTATCCTCTGGCTGTCCCCATCCTCTCAGTCCTTTGCAGATCACCAACAAAGGCCAACATACTCAAATTTATTTCCAGATCTAGTCTGTTCAAGAACTGACTGAAAATGTGCTTATAGTTGCTAAAACACCCTTGGTACTACAGGCCCTGAACTGTGACTTGAATGATACTCAGCAGAATTACTGGGTTCCATAAAACGAATTAACACTTAAAATACAGAAAAAATCACAGAAATGATTTTGCTGTCTTTAAAATCAGACTACTGGTAGAAAGGATTGAGCTAAGGCTCCAGACCGGAAATACATTTTGGCCCAGGAAAGTCATGTTGGAATATGGAGTTTATCCCTTTCTGTGCTGTTATTTCAATGAAAATATCGGCTAGTGTTAGCCATGGTATCATATTGGCATGAGGTTTGCCTAGGCTGACTTTGTAGATAAACTATATACTTGTCATCCTTTCAACAAATCCCTGTGACTCTAGAAACCTTTACATGTCTGTGTGGCATCACACAGAACAGTCTTGTGGCCAGTGAAGAAGTTTGCAAAGGCAGGATTTGTATTTGTCCTACTTGCAGACCTGATGTATGTATGATGCACTGAACAGTGATCAGAATAATTGAGTTTCTCATTATCAGAAGTTTTCTGAGGTGAGGTGCAGTCCACTGTAACACTGTTCATTTTGTTAATTATCTGGGAATTGCATACTGAAGTAACAGTTTTAGGACCTGTTAATCATTTATATCAAAACACTTTCACGTTATTTTGGCACTGTAAAGCAACCAGAATGTGTACTGAATTACTACAGCAGTTAGGACAGTTTGAATGAGAGTCACAACAGACAATGGTCAGTACAGACATGGCTAGCTGACCTCTCACAAGCCATAATATTCAGAAAGCTAATCCAAGGATGAAATATTTTCATTTTTCTCTTAAAAGTTTTCTCTTAAAATATTAGGCTTACCTGATTATACAAATGCATACCTGATTTTGCAACTGCTCTCAGTTTGGCAGGAGAAGTCACAGCAGTAATTAGATTACACAGCAATGTTCCTCTGCTATTCATTTTCTGCAGTTCTGGTGCTTTTAATGTCCATTCATCTTTTAAGTTCTGGTTAAGAAAGATAGTAATTTGTTCATTACAAAACCAATTTCAGGCTTAAAGGAATAACCTTGCTGCTTTTTGCTACTTGTGAATCCCCTGTAGTATATCTAAACATGCAGAGGAAACGGGAACATAAACCCAGACTGCAAGCTCCAAAGTCCCACTCACTGTGACCACTTACACTGGAAGTCTTTCACATTAGTAATAGATGCCCTGTTCCCTTCAGCCATATTTCACTTCTCTACAATGTCTTACCAACGTGTCTTCCAAAGGTTTCTTTAACTCCTCTGTATTCAGAGAGGGTTGTGCTGCTGGAATTCGTTCTGTCATCTCTTTTATCCATTTCTTTAATGATTCTACAAGTAGCTCAAAGGTATCCATTTGTTTCTGGCAAGATGATACATCCTCTTCTCTACAAAGTTAAAAACAATTAAAGGAATGTCAGTATGCCTTCTGATAATGAAACCAACAGGTATTATCACTCTGATATTGTTATTCCTAAACTCAAAGAGTCACAAAAGCTAGATTTGTGAATATGAGCAGAATGTGGAAAATCTAGTCTTGCTGTACAAGTAACTTCTGTGGAAGCTAGAATAATTTCTCCATTTTTCCTATGCAACCTGTTTCCAAATGGTACTTTAAAGCAATTCACATGGGCAGCAATTTACATTCTATCAGAAAAGGGGAGAAGTAGGGTTTTCTTGGAACTGATAGCACTTCTGTGAATGTCACAAAATTTGAAGTTATTTGTCTTTACAGTCCACATTAGAGCTCTTGAACCAGACAGACCAACTACAGAGGCATTTCCAAACAGAATCCCTTTTGTTAAATAAAAAAACCTCTCTACTCTGTGGTTAGCTGCAATCTCTTGGGATTGCATGCAAAAGGCTAGCTAGTCAGCACAACATTCATGCTGTATCATTAGCCAAAGCAGAAACACTAATTATTTCACTTACTTTTCCTTTACAGTCTCCTCTACCTCTCTGAATTTCTTTGATAAAGCGTTTACTTTCTCTAATACCAACGCTTTATCTGCAGGAAGAGCATGGAATGAAAGTTCTTCAAGAAGCTGCTGCAAAACTTCCAGATCCTTCTTATGTTGCGCCAATTCCACACTTGCTTCCTGTAAAACCGGATTTAATTCTTCACATTAGACTTTAGAAACACTTGTTCAAAATTAAATTATTGATTTTAGCTAGCCAACCAAAGTTGAAAAACAAGCATGCCTTATTTACTGTTCAATCACTTAGATGAGTTAGACTAGAAATGCACGACATACACAAACAAAATGCTACAGTACCTGCATATATTGAGACACTTCACTGACATCCTTTCTTGGTGCCTCTGTCTCACTGAGCGCCTGGTTTTTCTCATCCAGAAATGACTGAAGCTTTTCTGACAGATCTTCAAATAACTCCACTTTAGTCTTTAACTCTTCCATTTTCATAAGCTTTTCTTTATGTTTGTTACTTGCTTCAGAAAACCGTCCTGCAAGTTCACTCATTTTAGCTTTCAGTGTGGATGCAGTGGAAGGATCTGCTGTTTCTGTGAACTTCTTCACTTTTTCATTCATGGTGTTTATACTGCTTTGACGACCCACGATATCTTGCTCTAGCATCTGAAACAAGCAAGAACTACATCATATTGCTTATAACTACATTTTAAGAAGATAAACTAGTCCACCACATGAAGCAACAAATTAGTACAGCTAGATCATTACTGTAGATTTATTTAAGCTACAAAAATCATAGAATCATAGAATGGTAGGGGTTGGAAGGGACCTTTAGAGATCATCTAGTCCAACTCCCCTGCAGGAGCAGGTTCACCTAGATCAGGTCGCATAGGAACATGTCCAGGCGGGTCTTGACGACCTCCAAGGAAGGAGACTCCACAACCCCTCTGGGCAGCCTGTGCCGGGGCTCCATCACCTGAACAGTGAAATAGTTTTTTCTTATGTTTAAATGGAACTTTTTGTGTTCCAGCTTCATTCCATTACCCCTTGTCCTGTTGCTAGATACCACAGAAAAAAGGGATGTCCCAACCTCCTGACGTCCATCATTGACATATTTGTAAATCCTTGTAAATATTAATGAGATCCCAAATTATCAAACAAATGTTTCTTCTCTCAGAGAATGCTACTTACAATGCTTTTACTAATAATATCCTGAATAGCAGCAGAATTCAAAGGCACTTGGTCTTGTTCTTCAAGGCTCTTTTCAACTCTTTCCATCCAATCCAGCATTTCATCCAAACCATCCTGCACGCTTAGGGATCGTGTCAGAGTTATTTGGAGCTTCTCATTCCTTTCATTCACAGACTTGGATAAATTGTCGTATCTCTCCACAATATCATCTGATAAACAGAAAACTGATGTCATTTTTTTTCCTTTAGCCAAACTCAACTTTTAACTTATTTTACAAGTTGTCATCCATTAAGTATGAGTCAAAAATTGACTACACCAGAATAAAGCAAGATCATCAGTTTTATTTAGTAAAAATACACAAGCAAAGACCAAAATGCTCAAAGAAAGCCGAGGAGCTCACAGGACAAGGGAAATAAGGGAGCAGCTTACAGCTGTACTCCCCAGTTTTTAGAAGCTGGTCCCATAGAGCTCTAGCTTATGACAGCTGTTGACTGTTCCCAAGAAAAAGAATAGCAGAGTATTAAGACAGCTCTTCTACAATTATGTCTTATTGTCAGAACTGAAAGGTTCTTCTAGATGGTTCTTCATAAGACCTTCAATAGTACTGAGATAAACTTCTGAAAGGCACAAGTTCCATGCTCCTCCCATGGAGTTTCATCACTCACTCCAAAAATGCAACTTTTATTTTGTTGCTGTGCAAGTTACTTATGGGACTGCAGTAAAAGATAGCTGTGTGATACACATAGAGAGTCTTCTAATTTCAGACAGCGGTGAATGTCATGCTGTGCTAATTCTCACAAAAGATAAGAAAGAATATTGGGTGTAGGTGGCAAGGTTTTGGTAAGGTTTTGGTAAGGTTTTTGGTCTCTGAGAAGAGGGCTAGGGGCTTCCTCATGGAAGACAGAGATAGTTCCGGCTAGCTCAAAGTGACTCACTACAGTGCACATCTGAGCTCTTTTACCAAGCTGATTGTGCCTCTGGGAAAATGTACTTAAGAAAGGGGAAAATGCTGTCTGGGACTGAGAAATGAGGGGGGAAAATGTGAAAAACAGCTTGGCAGACATCAAGGTCAGACAACAAAAAGGGAGAAGAGGTGCTTCAGTTGCTGGAGCAGAGATTCCCCTGAAGCCTGTGGAGGAAAATGCTGGAGAAGATAACCACACTGCATGCAGCCCATGGAGGCCTCCACACTGGAGGTGGGTATTTCCTGCAGGAACTGCAGCCCATAGATGGCTCATACTGCAGGAAGGTTATCCTGAAAGATTTCAGCCTGTGGAGAGGACTCACATCGGAGCTGGGGAGAAGTGTAGGCAAGAAGCAGTCGCAGAAAGGAGCTGTTATAGACTGACCGTAACTACCCATTCACTCTGCAGTGCCTGTCAGGGATGAGGTGCAAGCAAGTGGGAAGGGAAGAGTGATGATGAGCCTGGAAAACAGAGCCAGGTGGGAGGAAATATGTTGCTTTAATGTCTCTTAATTTCTCACTCTTGAAGTCTGTTTTATTTGGTAATAAATGAAATTTAGTTTTCCCCAGGTCAAGTCTGTTTTCCCCATGACAGTAATTAGTAAGTGATTTCTCTGTCTTTATCTCAACCCATGGGCTTTTCCATGTTGTCTTTCACCCTGCTCTTACCCCAAAGGGAGTAAGAAAACAGCTGGGTGGGCATCTGATAGCCAGCCATGGTCAATCCCATCACAGATGGTTTCTTGAAGCCAGAAAGAAATAATTCCTTGGCTAAGCAAACTTCAGATAATTGCTCGGAAACAGATCACTGGAGTCGTGTTGCTCGAACTCAAACATGCTCCTTCCCACTGGAGAACTTGTAATTTTCAGCAAATCTCTACCTCTGTTTGGCCTGTCCATCTATAATATGGGAATTAAATGTAAACTCTATTTTGAGGGGAAGAGAGGGGTGGAAAAAGAGCTATTGTCTCTTCCAGTATCTGAATGCAGACATAAACGATAAAAGAGGTTTTAAGAAAAGCCAGTATTTTACCCAGTGTTTTCTGAATCTCATCTTTGTCTGGTGTCAACTCTCCCCTCGTATCCAATAACACCTCAGCAGATTTTTTCAGTTTTTCTACAGCAATTTGGTGGTTAGACACTTGTCCCTGAAGAACCTGTAAAATTCCAGAGTTATCAGTTACGTTTCTCAAAACAGCTAATAGTTACACATGCAAGGCTTGAGATCTGTCACACAACCTGAACTTTGTGCTAGGAATAAACTAACTCAATTTGTGGCCTCTCCTTAACAAAAACTTTCACCAGTGTCTATGACTGCTTTTGACCTTCCGACCCTTGTTTTAGTTTATTCACCATCTTTTTTATCTTCTGTTTTACAACACTTCTTTGTCTCAACAAATTTCTTGCCTGTAAGTACAAAATGTATCTTTTGATTAACTGTCTGTAAAGATCACTTATACAGATACTTGTAATACCCAAAGGAAAATAAATATATCTTTCCACTCAGCATTAGAGAACAATTCACAGGAAAAAACAGAGTCATCAGCAGTAGTTAAACATTCACCATCAGTTGTATTGACAAAGGATTAGGCTGATGCTGCAAGTGTAAACAGGAATAGTTTGAAACAAGATGATTGTTCTTCTCACTTTAGGAACCTCCTGTAGCCAGTGCCACTGAATTTTGCCTAGGTTTGTCCATCTAACCAAGGAATGTAGGTTTAGAGACTATCCCAGCCATGACTTGCTCCAGAGTAAACAGAGAAAGATGATAAGGATGAATCAACTTCTGAAAGTGTCTTTTTCTCTCCAGTGTATACAAATACTTTAGGGTGAATAGTCTTTAAATTATTTCAGGCCTCTGTGCTAGTGTATATGATGTGTATTTGTTCTGACTCATTTGAACTTTAAACAAGTCCAAAATTAGGGGACTTCTCATTTATTTTTTGATACATCCTAACTGAATGAGCATATGTCTCAAAGGTAATCCTATCTGCCCTGCCAGCACAAAGAAGTCATGCCCATGCGTTCAGCACCGGTATCCAGAGCACAACAGTATGCCAGAACAGAATACAGTTGCTGACCCACTTGACAAAATAAAACTCAGATAGATTTGAAGAGAAATCTTCCTCACACTAAACAAATACCTTGTTCTTGTGCAAAGAAACCCAAACCAACACATCCCAGGAAATCTTGTATGCTAACAGAAAGCAAGTAAGCTGATGCCAGAGGCACTGAAGAATATTCTGAAGAACAGTTAATCCCCATAAAAAGATTAGACCCTGCCATGCTGCCAAGGTCTGTGTCTAGCTGGATTATCAGTCGCATGTGTTGGCTACAAGGGACAGCTTTAACTTGCAACACCTGACTTCTTCCAAAATACTCTTTGTTTTGCTTTCATTAATTGGCTTTCTTTCTTCGGCCTCCTGTTTTTTCTCTTCCTTTCAATCTCTTGACATGTTGTACCCTCTCCCTTCTTCCCAGCTAATATTCAGAGTGCTCTTTTGTGTGGCAAGTAATCCATCTAGGCACTTCATAAAAGAACCCCACTACTCACTCCTTTTGTATTACTCGCATGAAAATTGGCATTGTACCAGATATAATTCGTTTTGGCATAAGGAACAAAAAGTTTAAATGAAGCTTCAAATTGTAATTGGTGTTATTCCTGCTTCTCTGGTGCTTGGAAGCACAAATGTACCTAAGTTATTCCACTGTTAAGAGTTTGGAATTTACATGTTTCATTTTGTTATCTCAAAACATCACTGTGATTTGTCCCCTCTGATATGTCACGCACCCAAGTGTTCAGCAATTCCAGTGTGTGATTTTAAAAATACCATGTGCTAAAGCTAACTACTGCTCAGATTGATGTAAGTAAAATGGTTGGAAGCATGTACTTTCCAAGAGCCATTGACTATCATTTGTCTATAGTAAACATACCAGACCTGCACTGATGTTCCACATTGCACAGACCAAATAACAGCCTTGCTCACCGAAAAAGAAATCATTTAGCATTTGAATTATAGTATAGATGATTGAATATGTTTGTGAAAATATAATAGTCAATTCAAAGGTAGACTGTATGAAACCATCTAACTCCCCTTTGACCTGGGTTGTTAAAGCCTTCTGTAAACCTACATTTTTACACAACTAACTGGAGTTTTACCTTTGCAAGTTCCGTCACTAACCTATCTTGTCTCTAAGAGGATTTATACAAAGTTGTAAATTACTCCCTCAGTGGAAAAAAACAACCAGCCAAACAAAAATCCCAGCAAAATGCTGCTTTTCTGTGCACCATAAATTACATTATATTCCCACTCTGCAGGGCCTACAGTACTAGAGATAACTGAAGCAGGCAAATAGCCGAGTCACATCACACTTCTTATCCACTATGATCCCTTTTATAATGCAGTAACATACAAATGTAAACAGAAAACGAGCAAGAGTCATAGATAACAAACTTCAAATGGTCTTCTCTATCAGAAACTCAGTTTCAATCCCTACTCTGATAGCAAACTGTAATCTTTTTTTACTTCAAAAATCTTCCACCCTATCATTTGCTAAGTGATATGAAACACGTCTTGCTTTCATCATAGCTAATGGCATCTTGGTCCCTCCTAGTTTTTCACCCCTCTGCTTTTCAGGTAACACTCTGAACAGCTGAATTTCAGAACTAAAAAAGTTGCATGCCCACGTGCAAGGCAAGAATTTGGCCTGCAGCCACTTGGATTATATCAGATTATCCTGTTTTTCAGACAAAAAGCAGTCCTTTTTAGGACAAAAGTGCTTCTTTTTAAAGCTTTTCACCTTGGTTTCTTCTAGTTGTCTTTGGAGATTTTTGGGATCCACTGCAATTGGCTCTGATAGTTGTTTGTTCACAGTTATTTCAGAGGCCTTGAGACCTGCCAAAAGTCCAGATGAAGTGTCTTCATAATGCTGGTATTTATCCACCAAGTCTTTAAGGTTATTTCCAAGGATGCTACACTAAAAGAGTAGAAAACAAACAAGCAAATACCCAGGTATTAAACTGTGTGCTGCATTTCACACCAATCTCAACATTTTACTTTCCTTCTCGAAACACTGCGTTATTTTTTCCTGTCACTGCCTGTTACCTGAACTAAGGCAGGACAGGCTAGGCAAGTCTTCCTAGTTTGTGCTCCTCAAGCATAATTTAGGATTAATTCACTGATGCAGGCAGGAAACTGCAATCTAATCCATTGTACTAGAATAGCAAAAACTTTAGGAATACTTTTTGAGCATCAAACTAAAGATTCTTTATCAGCACTCTGACAAAAATGTAGCCAGTGGAAGCTGGACATTTAAAAAAAGAATCAGAAGGTATGTGCAGGTACATTTAAATACAGACAGCAGAGCATTGCTTTCATAACTGCCTCATTTGCATAGTAAATCCAAAGTGACATGGCTTGCTATTGCACATATGCTTTACTTTGGTCACTTAAGAATGTCATATGACCAAGAATCTATTAGTCATATATGTTAGCATAGCCCAAAATGTATACAGTGAATTGTCACATATGAAGGTCAGTGGAACGCTTTCAAACTTTTTGGAGATGGCTTCACAAGGGAAAACTGATTGCATCAAGTCGTAATATTTATCAACAGTTACTTTAAATATTTATATGCTAAACCTTCCATACACTGCATTTTAAATATTTATATATGGTAGTTGGTCTCCATCTGGTGGACAAATATAGAATGCATTCATTTATAAAACCAGGAACTAAGATTGACTTTGATTCAACATATAAGCCCATAAAGTCATATGCAAGCGCATGAATATACATATATATGTAAAATAAAAGCAATATAAATATTTATTAAAAGCAAGAAGCTATTGAAAAAGGAAAAAAGGTTATTACAAATGGATTACTACTCATTTATAGCTTGGACCATCTCATAACTTTTAGAAGATGTCACTTTTTAAAAGTCTATCCTTCAAGACTTAATAAGAAAAGCCTGCTTTGCTCTGCATATTTATCATCAAATATTTAAGCACACCCATTATGTCTGAGACAAATGTATATACAGAAAGGACAGAATTTGGCACATTGACAAATCTGAGACCATAAATCAAGCTGCTGTCATAGGACTTTTATGTGCAGAAAAATAAGCTCTCTGAAAATTTTGCAATGAAATCTTTACATTCACACTCAATCTAATCTCATAAATCACCTGGACGAAATCAAATGTGTTAATACAAGCTCTTAGCTTCACTGTTCATGTAAGTTAATTGGGGAAATAAAGACAAGGTTCTGTAAATGTGGGATCTTCTTCACAAACTGTTGAGAGAATAAGGTTTACACTGTTTTTTTAACCAAGAAATTGAATCCATGTCTTTACAGAATTTACATTTCTGAGCAAGAAAACACAAAACAGACAAAAATTCTGAACACTGACTCTCTACTAAGGAGTATGATCCTATGATCTTAGAAAATTATGAAATACCATGGTCAAAGGATACTGGCAGCAACTCTTAAATGGTTCAACTAATCATTGTCTCAAAAGTTTACAATTCCAGAGTATTACCAATATTGAACAACATTGTTGTTTTCTTGCAAACAGTTGGAAAGTTGGCATGTAAAGTTGGTGATGTTTGTCTAGTTCTGCCAGACAGATTCCATAGGTGATCCTAGCACAGAGACCTGCATTATCTTTGCTCTTTAAGGTACATGGAGGATTTTGCACTGTTAAGTTTCCCATTAGAGACTAATCTCAGACTGTTGAGGAGAAAATATTTATTTGGCTGAGTAGTGGCAAAGAATTGCAATCCGTAAACTACTGCATTTTTGCATATCTAGTGCAGACAACAATGGTCACATTAGGACAAACTATTCCAAGAGGCAAATCAAATTGAAATTTTGAATGTTAACCATGGCATAGTCTCTCCGATACTCACTTTATTAGTAGGAAGCCAAGTAAATAAGCAGGTGTGAGAAATACCACAACAAACATAAAGAAATATTATCCATCTAAAACTATTACAATTTCTTTCCACTCCAAAATGTTATGCAGACATCCTGTACTGTCACAAACTCAAAGAGTTTGTGCAAAGAAGAATGAAGAAATCTGGTCTTATTTCTCCTTTGTAACACAAGGTAGAAAATTTTACCCATTCAGACCTTAAATAGTCTGGCATTTGACTAAAGCAGATCTTCCAGAAAAGCATTTTGTTCTTCTACCTAACTTTAAGAAACAAGTAATTTAGAACTTTCCACAGTTTTTGTTTCATCAGCTAACCTCTTTTTATACAAACTGCCAAAATAATTATAGTAGTCCTTCCTACGAAGTATAAATAAAACTTACCTTAGTATAGAGAGATTTGAAACGATCTGAAGCACTATCCAATTTATTTTGCACTTCAGCAGAAGTAGACGAAGTATCGATACCATCTTTGTCAACCTTCACACCATCTCTTTTGCTACATGACCTTGCAGCATCTAAAACTCTTTGTCCAGAAATTGTAATATATCGTAAATCACCTTTGTGAGATATAACATCTTCTGAAAAACTCTTCTGCCTTTTCAGTTTCACCATAATACCACTGAAGTCAGAAGCACCTGCCTCCAAATTGTCAAGTTCTTGTTCTGCTTGCTGAAGCCAGTTTTCAAATTCGCTATAGTCTGCATCAAATTTCTCAAGTTCTTCTCTTAGGGAATGAGTCAATTTCATTTTCCTTTCTGACTCAGCTAAAGCTGTCTCGTACTGAGCCTTTAGCTCTTTCATGTTCCTTTGCATCTTATCTTTTTCTTCAGGGGAAAGGTAGTGCCCCTGTTTCTCAAGCAGTGACTGAGCAGACTGAGTTGCTATGATGACAGCCTGCTGCTGTGAAATAATTTTATCATGTTGAGCCTACAAGAAAAAAATACAAACAATTATGACCAATACTTTCTCAAATGGTTCCTTAGAAACAAGTAAAAAAAAAGTCCACCAAAATGATAAAAAAGCTTTTCTATTTTTTACATTCCTCATTCAAAAACCTCTTGTGAGTAATTTAGTTGAAAGTTTGACTCCTGGTCATGATATTTCTGTACAGTTTCAAAATTCTGTGGAACATCCAATGGTAATTTAGTCAGATATACAAGCCAAGACCAAATATCACTGGAACTCAGAAATGCTAGAATATATATCCCACACAAACACTTTGCCTTGTACCTCTAAAAGACAACTCTGAAGAGTAAAACTAGACATTATCCTTTTTTTTTTCCTAATAAAAATTCTTAGCTTCTTACTTAACATTTAGGGTAGTGTATTTAGTAGATTTAAAATTTTCCTAATTCCCTGTCTCAAAGTAGGATTTATCAAATAAAACACTACAAGGTAGGCAACTTTCCAAATCAAAATTGTTCCATTTTCTGTAACATATATAGTAGCTACCATTCCAGATAAATGTCGTTGAGGGAAGAAACGTTATTATCCATCTTTCTGAATTTAATTTTTCAGTTTCAAGAGCAATGTTTCTTATCAAATATACTTGATCATAAAACAGGTTGACATTAAAAATTGAGAAATGGTCTATGCATGTAAATTGATTAAATCTCAAAAAATAAAGTCACCAAAACTAGAACTGTTAAATAACTTCAGTAAACTATTCTTTGCAACTATTGGTAATCAGTGTTCACAGGGAATTGCAGGAGACTGAATCATTTGGTTATTACAAAGACTCTGAAAAAAACACATAAAGGGTATGAATTTGTGTTGCTGCTTTTTGCATTTTATTTACCTGCATTAATTTCTCACAAAATTCACAATTGACAAATTCTCAGTACATTCTACCTACTGAACTTCCTGCCACTGTACATCACTAACACCCTGCTGCTAGTTCCAAAGTCTATGGCAGAAAGGATGAGACTGAAGTCACATGTGAAGATTGACAGTCTTAGCAATTAAGTGTTCAATAAACCCAGTAACAAACAGTACCTTCACTTTCTGATACTGCTGGTTCAAATTATCTTCTGTGCTTTTTACTAGTCCATCCACCTGAGTTTCAATGTCTTGCTGAATGTCCAGCAGATTACCATTGACATCATCCTCCTCTCCTTCCAAAGCCTTCACATCTCCCTCTTCAAAGTGCGTTCCATTCTGTTCTATCACCTGCTTAAATTTCCGGCCATGCTCTGCTTCTTTATCCACATTCGATAACCAATCCAAGAGATTTTCTACTGTATTTTTACTTTCTTCCAGCTGCTCTATGGCTGCAACCTACATTGAAATTTCACAGTTTCAGTTCAGAAATCCTTTTTAAGCACTACAAACTATCATACACAAACAGAAGACTTGAAATACATGAACAATAGACAACATTTTCACAATATATATATGCTGCTGTTTATTTTATCAAGAAAATAACCCAGCAAAAGTTTATGTCATCCCTTAACCTCTCCACAGTATACCAATACGAAGTTGCAAGATTAATCCCGTAAGACATGTAAAAAGTTTTAATAAAGGTATGAAATGGTTGCCTAGAAACCTTTTCTGTTTCCTGCTTAATTGCTGTTGTCATAGCTTTATCCAGTTCTTTTTTGGACTCTTCTGCTTTCTGGCTAAGGAGTAAACATTTTGTCTTAGCTTCATTCAGTTTCTGTTCAAGAACAGTCTTGTCTTCTTGTGACAACTTTTCTCCATTCTCTTTCAGGAAGGTTTCAGTATTTTTCACAACTTCTGCCAGTGTCTGGGCACTCATTCTCATGTCTTTTTGTATCTCCTTTTGAGAAAAAAGAAAGCAAACAGTAGTGTTAAGTAAATCGCTCACCAGATCTTTCCAATTAGCTTTATTGGGACTATGTCTGCTCTAGGGGTAAGCACCACAGTGGTCCTTTCTAACTTGGGAGAGCACATGATACATTACTAAACTGCAGATAGGATTACTAAAAAAACAAAATCAACTCAACATATGACCATGTTGCTGCATTTCAATCTGTCTGTTGGGTTTTTTTAATTTGCAAGTCTGTTGGCTTACATTCCTATTCAGACTGAGGCCACTTTTTGTTTAACAGCTCAAATATTTTTTTTCCCATCTATACAGAAGAAAGTATATCTTATTTTTTAGAGATCAAGAGACAGAACAAATCCACTACACTACAGTTAGTAAGGTGAATCTCCTGACAAATTCCATTCCAGGGAGGTTGTTCTCCCTCTCTCCTCTGCCCTGCTGAGATCTCATCTGGAGTACTGTGTCTGGTTCTGGGCTCCTCAGCTCAAGAGGGACAGAGAACTTCTGGAGAGTGTCCAGAGCAGGGCCACCAAGATGATCAGGGGACTGGAACATCTTTCATACGAGGAAAGGCTGCGGGAACTGGGGCTGTTTAGTCTGAAGAAGAGGAGACTGAGGGGAGATCTTATTAACATTTACAAATATCTAAATAGTGGATGTCAGGGAGTTCGGGCAGCACTTTTTTCTATAGTAGCTAGCAACAGGACAAGGGGTAATGGGATGAAGCTGGAACACAAAAAGTTCCACTCAAACATAAGAAAAAACTATTTCACTGTTCAGGTGAGGGAGCCCTGGCACAGGCTGCCCAGAGGGGTTGTGGAGTCTCCTTCCTTGGAGGTCTTCAAGATCCACCTGGACACGTTCCCATGCAACCTGATCTAGGTGAACCTGCTTCTGCAGGGGAGGTTGGACTAGATGATCTCTAAAGGTCCCTTCCAACCCCTACCATTCTATGATTCTATGAAAGCCACAGAAAATAAAGAGACTGAATAAAAGTCAGAAAATTGTAGTCATCTTTCCCAGATGGAAGTTTTCCCATATTTCTTGGTTTTGTTCAGGCCAGAAATACCATAAGAATAGTCTTATTTAGTTGTAATCAATCATAGTATTTCTCCAAATAATGTTTCAAGTCCATTAAGTTTCATAGAGAACAGATGTTTAGTTTTAGTTTATCCAAAGCAGTTTGCTTAGTCCTATAATAGAGTCAGGTTAAAAAAATCTGCCTCCCAGTCTGAGGGGAGCTTTAATTATAGCAATAATTATGTTACTGAACACATTCACCTAGTTACTGAAATAATGAAGAGCTTTGTCTTTACAGGCAGTGTAATACTTTTGAAATTGCAAGACAAAACATTTGATTCTCATTTCAGACTACAGACTTTGCAGCAATTATAGAATACAGCTTGGCAGCTAAAACCACAGCCTGTTTTAACACTTCAAGATGTATGTTACAAAGATTTTCCCGAGGACACTGTACTGATACAACATTCTCCACTGAAAAAGATGTCTATGCTCACTTTTGAACAGCTTACTGAGGATGAAACCATTGCTGTGATCTATAGAAGACCTTTTTTAAGCCCCCATTCCCCTCCTGAGACACACTTATTCAATGGTGTCTACCAAGAGTACCTTTGGTCCTTTAACTATCATAACCTCTGTTAGTACCAGTCAGGACAGAGTAAAAGCTCAGATATGATAGGATATAGGTGAAAAGCAAGGTGTCAACAGAAAAGCAAGAAAACTGAAAAGGCTCTCTTACATGAGGACACCAAGTAGATTGCAAGCAACACTAGAGAAAGCAGAATTCAAACAAAAACAAGAGTGAGGCAATGGAAAGCCTCAGGCAAGAGACAGCCTTGCAGCAAAGCACTGTGAATAGGAATAGAATTCTACGATCAGTTAAAAAGCTGGTGAAATTATTTCAGCATAATAAATAAGTGTGATTTTATCACATCCAATGGGACAAATCTTAAGTCAATATGAAACAAATTTCATGCCTTCTCCAACAGTGCTCCTATTCTAGTGTCTCATAGTTTGAAAGTTTCTTTTCTCTCTCTGGCACATAGCGGAGTGTATTCACAAGCAGCAGTTTCAATGTACACCATTAAAAAGCCTTTACTTTTGCTAGGTCAAAGAAATCTTATTTTACCCTCCTGACACATGAGAAGTCTTGTTACTCAACAAAAGAGTCTAGTCACTATCCTCTGCACTCTGACTAGAATTATGCATACCTCCTGTTTGGTCTGGTATTGTTGTAGCTCAGCCTTACTGTCTCCAATAACAAGAGACTCTTGCCGTCCGATGAGTCGATTTTCAGTCTGTGTAAGCAAATCACAGATTTCCTGCAGCTTCTCTTTGCACTCCTGCTGCCGTTCAGCCACATCCTATATTAGAGCCAAGGACAAGTGAAGAATAAACAAAAACATCCTCACTTTAGCAACTAACAGACACTCTAATAGGAGTTACCTTTGAACATCAGTATTGAAAAGCAACCTTTTAAAGAGTATGCTGTAAACATGATAGCAGTGGTACAAAGTGCAAGATGAACATACAGAAGTTATGGATAAACTTCAAATACATTGTAAGTAAAAGAGACCATGTTTGATGGAACTGCCCAATAGAAGTCTGGCCATGCACATATGTGAAAGATGAAATCTCCAAACCACAGGAGGGAAATTCCAGTCTCTTAACTCCTTTAAATCTGTGATAAATACTATTAATTCTGGAAAAAGCATATAAAAACAGAGGTTAGTTATGATTGTGAGTTAGATCTTTTTGGTATGCATCATATGTTGCCTGAATAGAAAATGTTGACTGTTTAAGCGGCAAAAAAGAACAAAACATGCAAGTGCATTACTATTACTAAGCCCTAGAAAAGTTATCTGTGCCTTTCCTTTACTCAATTTTATGTTTCTTTCACAAAATATGGTGGAAACAAATGTTCTTAGAATATCAAAATAATACAAAGTCTCACAATGCTGAAACACCTTTCATTATGCATAAACCATGGGCTGAGGTGGTGATTCTGGAGCTCCAGAGTTTTTCTCTGAGATGCAGTTATGCTGAAGCTTCTTAGCAGCCTACCTTGACTCTACAAAGGCTGCATATGCTTGCCAACTGCAGCTATGCCAGCAGAAGAGGTAGCTGTCCCAGCTGGATTCATAGACTTTCCTAGTGCCCATGCCTAGAACTGTAAATATCTTAGCAGATGTACTCAGATCTTTGTCCCTCTAACCTGTCCCAGTTAAACAAGTCATGGTAGCAAGGATTTAAACAATTCTGGTTCTTTGACTATACAGACCTAGAAAAAAGATCACGTAAGCAGAAGATACGGCAAATAAAAGGAAAAGAAAATCTTCATCAGGACAGAAGTGATGAGCAATGGTGCAACAGTAAATTCACTAATCAGTACAGCTGCAGCCAGGAGAGTTTGTTGCTTTAATTACTGACAGAGCTATTAAACAAACATCTGTTGAGAAACCTCAAGCAAAATTCCCTCAGTGCTAGAAAAACTAGACCTCAGGCTGTACAGATCTTAATACCCAAAACTGTGCCCATCCTCAATCTAATGAGCTGTTTCTGTGACTTTATCAAGGAAAGACAAAAATGACAATTCACTGAACTTCATGAATACCATCTTTGTAGAACTATGAACGTATCTATAGAAAAACTGAGAAGGTAGGAATACACAATACTGCATATGCTGGCATTAGAATTCCTCATTCATGGACAGAAACACTCAGCACACATTTACACAAAGGCAAACCTTCTGATCACCCAGCTCTTGAGCTGCTTGTATCTGAGTTTCTAAACTTTCCATTTGAGATGTTATTGCTTCCTTTACTTCCTGAAAAGTTTTCTGGGTCGTATTTAAGAGCCTCAGCAGCTGTTTACTCTGATTAGGAGAAAGATCTTGCGCGTGTTCAGAAATGAAGAACTGAACATCAAATGCAGTGGACTCCAGTTGCATTTTTTTACAGCTGAGCTCTGCAGCTCTGTTCTGTAAATGAAGAGAATGCAATTACCAGTAAAGATGAAAAATTCAGTACAAATAAAAGTATTGCTATCCTCTTAGCCCCTGCTCTAAAATTATTTTGGGAAACAGTTTACTCATAGTAAATCAAAACTCCCGTGTCAGAATCATTCTACAAACATTCAGATACAGCATTTGAATTGGTGCATGATTTCCCTCTGGGACAGTCCATGCCCAAGTAAGAAATAAGATGGCTTTGAATATCTTTATTTCACAGAATCACAGAATGGTAGAGGTTGGAAGGAACCTTTAGAGATCACCTAGTCCAACTCCTCTGCAGAAGCAGGTTCACCTAGATCAGTCTGAAAACTGGCTGACCTTTGACTTTGGAAGATTTATGGCAGGTAAGGTTTAAAGTTTAAACTTCTAGGTTCTAGGTCTGCACACCCAGAAATTTTAAAATACCTACTTCAAAACATTCCTATTCTTAACTCCACAGCAAGAAAGCTCATTTCCAGCAGTATAGCAAATTCTACCCAGAGTTACACATTGTGCAGCCCCTATGATTTTACCATGCATGCTAGAACCTTATTAAAGCACAGTAAAACAATGCCATTTTTATCATTCACACATGCATGAACTTTCCTTAAAATGTGATCTTATTTGTTTTTCACTACTTATTTCATGGAGTGTGACATGAAGAGGCTTTTTATCTTTCCCCATCTTACGTTCTCACATATAACTGATTTGGAAGGTAACTACACTTCAGTAAAGATTCTGGACTTTATGCATAAAGATCCAATTTTAAGCAATGAAATATTTGCATTGTAAATTATAAATTTCTTTTCAAGAGAAAGGACAAATCAACAAGATTTTATTACTATATTATCAAGCAGTTGTTGTCTTAGGTAATTAGTTCTAGCCATGTGTTTAAACAATAGAGGGTAATGAGAGAGTATACAAAACCTAGGTAGTAATTCATAATTAGTATCAACATTTGTCAGAAGCACCCACATCTGCCATGAAGAATACTTACTTTAAATAGTTGTAAACTTTTCTTCAGCTCTTCTATATCACTATTATTCACTGTGAAGTCATTCATGATGTTACTGTTTTCTGTTATCCAGTTGGAAAATGTCTGTAGCTTGCTTAAAAGTTGCTGGTGCAGTACTGCAAGCTTAGACTAGAAAGAGAAGTTGTATATTTATTTATGCTCCGAAAGCATGGCCATAATTTATATCACATTAAATAGAATCAAGCGTGCTTACGTTAAGAAGTAACAAAATAAAGCAAATCCAAATTCCTTCTTCTTAGCCAAATTACCTCAAAGAAACCAAGGTAAAAGCATACACTGATAAAAACATACCATTTCTGAGTCAACTGCACAGACTATTTGTTTTGCTCGTTTCGAAGATGTATCACAGACCATCAAAAACGCTTCCTGCAAAGAGTCATAGCTTATCCTTAGCTCGTTGAGCTTCTCTTCAGGAATATCCCTGTTACAAAACTTTAAAAACTCTTCTGTCAACTTCATGTCCTTTTTCAGGATAATTGCAAAGGTAGCCAGTCCTGATTCAAATGACTACAAAGAGAATATATACCAAAAAATACATTAAGTCACTAGACAAGAAGGACATTTAAATCTGAGTTACTTTAATTCTATTTGAAATCTTGCCTTTTTTTAACCTAGGAGCTTTTCCTAGCACCCATCACTCAAGGACAAGCGTAAAGTAGGCTTTACTTACCTCTAGCTGTTCCAGTTCATCTTTTAGTATTTCCAGGTTGTTACTAATAGGCAGCTGGTTATCTAGGTGGCTTTTCATACCCTGAAGCACTGCTAAATGCCCTTGCATTTTCTCTGTCAGCTTTAAACACTGCTGTACTTCATTGACCTGAAAATTAGCATTAACAATAAAAAAAGGTTTTCTGAACTGACAGACTTGAAAATAACCTGTAAAAGCCCTTGTTTTAATTATAATTTATTTTAAATGTTGTCGTTTCACTTTCCATCTATTTTTCCAGTTTATAATTATCTCCAGCACTTGGAAGGATTCATGCTATTCCTTTAACATGGGACACAGAGCACACACTAGCTGTTGTTACTTACCAAGCTACTAGGGACGTCTTCCAAGACTGCTTCTTTTGTTGTGAAAACAGGCTCAGTAAAGCCTTTTGACAGATTGTCTGTCCTCCCATGCTGCTGGTCACTTTTCCATGAAACAGCTGTGTTTTCTGCCAATGTTTTCTCTTTATCAATTTCTGACTCTGATTGTTCTGTTGAGAAAAGAGTACAAAGTCCATCTACTTTTCCTTTAGCATCATGTTCCATGGTGATACCAGTAACCTGTGAGCTCATAAGCAAAGCCCTTATCAGCTCCTCTAACTTGTTTGTACCTTTATCTCCAGCTGAAGTATGAAAACTCTCCAGAAGTTCAGAAGTAGTAAGTTTTGGATTAGGTGTCTTCATGTCTGTTTCACTCTTCCTGTCATCTGGATCAGCCATCTTTTGCTTCCAGAACTGCTGCTTCAGAATATCGCGAAGAAGATCAGGACTTTGGCCATCAGGCCAAAGCAATGAAAGAGCATCACTGTCCTTTGGCTCTGTACATGGTGGGGTAATCATCAATGCAGTTGCAACAGCATTGCTTAATTGCTTGAGGTTTGACCCACTAGATGTGTCACTCCCAAGCTGGGTGCTTTCAACCATTGAAAGCAAATTTTGCATTAAATTTTTGGTATCAGAGTAAGTTAGGGGTTCACCTTCCTGCTTGCAGTAAACATGTTCCATTTTCAACTTCCTTTGTAATATATTCTTTAAGTCATTCATGAGTGTGTCAGACATTTCTGGTGATTGCAAAATACTTTCCTTTACTTGAAAGTCTTCGCAGGGTTCCATTTCCTTTTGCAATGACTCCACGGACATTTGTTTTTTGAAACCATTTTCAAGGGAGGAAGTCTCCCTGGCTATGAAATTTTCTCCCTTTGTTTTGTTCAGCATCTCACATTCTTTCTGGGCATAATTCAAGTCAGCCCGTAAGCTGCTCAGAACTGCAGAAGAAACGTCAGTGGTATGGTTATGACTCCCAGAAGGCAGCACTTCACATCCACCTCCTGATTCTTTGGCATCCTCAATACTTTCTAAAGCATCTGCTTTTATTGGGGAAAACACGCTATCATTGCTGCTCTTGTTTTCTGAAACGTCTTTAAGAACTCTGTCAGTATTTTGACCAATAACTCTCCCTGATTCTTCAGTTATGCCAATTTCCTCTGGTTTCACTGTAACAGTTGGAGGAAAAGAGTAAGTGATAAATTCACTTGAATGTACTTCTGTGTTTAGCAGAAAATTGTTTTCATTCTGTATACCCTTTTCTTCTTTTTCCTTCTCCTCAAAGGAACAGGATTCATTTTTATTCAGTTCTGAATGGCCACCTCCTTTCATGTCTGTTGTGTATTGTTTTAAAGAAGGAGAGGTGTTAAAATCTCTCTTAAATTCATCTGATTTCACACCATCTCCGATGTCAAGCACACTTTGATCAACATTTACTTTTTCTTTACTCAAAACAGGAGTTTCTCTATCAGCTTTAGCTATTGATGCATCAAATATTTCCCCAAGGCTTTCCATCTGAATGGGACTTTTATTCAGCCCCATGGTATCACGTTTCTCCACAACGTTTACTCTATTTTTATTTTCTGTAAGAATTTCAAAACCTCCTCCTATTTGATCATGCTTCCAACTGGTGACTGCATGTACTTTGTCACCAACTGAACTATCACCATCACTCACAGAAGGCATATCCAAGAAGAATTTATTGTCCATTTGGGGTGAACTTTCCTTTAGTTGATCCATACTAGCCATATCATTTAATACTTTTTCTTCTGCAAATACTGATTCTCTCTGTCTTGGCTCACCTGTCTGAGTACCTTCATCATCAGTAGCTTGCTTTGCAATTAGGAAGGCTGTTACACTGACATGAGATGTCATAGAATTATCAAGAAGCTGAGAACCTGGAACGTTAAGCTGTCTTTTATTATTTTCTTCACTCTTACATGACATCCCTTCAGCATTAAAAGTATTTTCAGACTGAGCAGGCTCAGCAGTCTCTTGTGACAAGTGTTTATTTTTGACACGAGCCCCATATTCATCTTCTGTTTCCTGCTGTCTGTCCTCTTCATTTGTACATGTAAGACCGACACATCTTTCCTCAGAAACATCTGATGCAGAGACATATTTTCCTGAGGACAGTTTTCCATTTTCATAGTTAGACTGGAATTGCAAACTAGATCCCGTCTTGTGGCCTGAAGAACGGAAACAGTCATCACTATTCTGATTATTTTCATCACTATTTACTGTGTCTCCTAAGGAAATTAACAGCTGGTCACCTTTGTTTGTACATTGATGATGTGAAAAAAAACTATCCATGTCTTCATCACTATCAGTATCAGAGTCATCATAACTATCATATTCTTCCCCAGAGTCTTCCTGTTCCTGTGTACTTTCAGACTCTTCCTCACAGGAGTCACTTTCCACTTTCATTTCATCATCCTCATTTCTGTCACGTACTTCTGCTTCATACATCTTTGATAAAGAACTAAGTTCTCCCTCCTTTCTTCCTTCTCTCTCCAGAGTAATTGGTAACTTTTGCTCCTTCTCTCCAAAGCTCGCTGTTCTTTCCCTTTTCTCCTTAGGGCTTCCTTCTATAGTTTCAGCACTTTCAGAAGCTGTATTTACACTCTCAGGGAGTCCTGTCAGACTTACATGGACACTCTCTCCAGCATTAGTTGTCAGTTCTTGAAAAGAGATGGTCTCTTCTCTCAGGTGCACTAGACCACCTCTCTCCTCTAGAAAACCTAACGGAACTGATGTTCCAGACGATTCTGGCTCTTGTGTATCATCATCCCCCAACTGCAAGGAATCAAAACCATCATCACCTTGAGAAGTGTCGCAGGAATCATCATCGATTTGTGGAGTATCATAGACATCACTGTCATCATCATCAACCTGAGGTGTTTCATAGGCATCATCATCATCATCATCAAACTCAGAGCTGTCATCTTCAGAGGCTACCTCACCAAATTCATGCTGCAAGCAGTTACTTCCAAACTGTGGGACGCTATCACTCCCTTCAGCTGATGAGTCAGAACTACTATCACATGGCAGTAACTTGCTGAATGTGAGACTGCTTTCTTCTAGTGTTAGCATTTGTGCTGTGCTGTTACTGTCATCCACAAGTGGTTCATCACGTGTAACAGTGTTGCCATCCAACGAAAGCCTACAGAGCATGTCTCCACTGTCTTCTAGATACGGCTTACTCTGCAAATCAGTACTACTCTCCAAGGATGGTCTGCCATATACATAATACTCCTCTAGGGATGGCCTGTTAAGTACATCAGTGTAATGCTGTAGAGGTTGTTCACTATATTCATTGTCTTCAAACTGTAGTGTATCACCACATTGACTAATCAACTCTTCTCGAAGTTTATACTCAGTATTTGCATTGATTGATAAATCAAGACTTTTCTGAAAATCATCTTTCTTGCTCTTATCCAATACCATTCCGTTATTATCAACTTGAAATATGTGAGGCTCGTATTTTGTGCACCTTTCCAGCTCTTTCCAGGTTTCATTATCTGAAAAATCATTCACACTCAAGGAATTTTGAAAGGTTTTATCATTCCTGTTTTCATTACCCATATAAATTTCTTTTTTCTCTGTTTCTGAAATAAGATTTGGATTTGAGTCATTTGGAAAATGCCATTCAACATTTCCTGCACTTGCCTTCTGACTGTTATGCTTAGGTAGTTCTGTCCATTCAGTAACCTCCTGAAGACCTTTGAGTCCATTTCTGTTCATGGAATTTTGAGTGCTACTTACTATATTTCTAAGTTCTGTAGAGTTAGTTAACAGCATCTCCTGTGTATATTCTGAATGCTCAGTACCAATAGCATCACAAACATCTGGTCTACACACATGGAGATCTTCTCCCTGTAAAGATAAGCAGCTCCCAAAATCTTCCAGCTGATTTAATTTCTTGTCACTGGAAGTATTCTCAGCACTTGAAAGATCACCCTGAACACTGCCTGTGGCATTATTAAAGCAGACGCTGCCAGATGACTTTAAGTTAATTCCTTTTGAGCTTATGTATCTGTTTTCAAACTCCTTTTCTGACACATCAGCATCGTATGTAGCACCATCATCTTGCAGCAACATATTGATGGCTTCCTGCAGTTGTCCATCATACAACAGAAGTCTTCCTCCAGTGTTTGCATCCATGTAACTATTTACCATCAGATAAGATATGAATAATTTCTTAACTTGATCTGACTTATGACACACAGGGTCTTCTGTGCCAGAATCTTCATGTCCCTCCTCACAGTCATGAAATACAGATGGCAGGAATTCATATGTTGACAACCATTTTGCCACATTTTTACAAGGGGACTCTAATTCTCCTACACTGGGCATTTTATCTGGTAAAGTCACATTGGTTAAAACAGATACAGAATTGATGTCTATTATCCCTGATCGTGCAGCCTCATCTAGACTAAGTATTTCACAGGTTTCTGGAATGTAAAGCGCAGCTATTTTCTGTCTATCATTTAGTATTTTAAACGCCATCTCATTTGTTATCATCTCTTGGTGCAAAGAAGTTGATATGGGGAATATTTCACCAGTGTGAGGCCAAATTAGTCCAACAAAGCCTCTTTGTGCTTCCAGTACCAGCAATGCACTGGTAGATGATATTAAGTTGCACTGTACAGCTTCATCAACAGTCAAGCGTTGTCCTGAATTTGGACAAAGGATTCCACCGGTCTGAACCTGATGTGTGAGGATCCCACAAGCAGTGTCCTGATCTATCAACCCTTGTCTCATGGCTTCTTCCACAGTCATTCGCTTTCCTGAGTCAGGGTCAGTTATACCTCCAGACATTAACTGAGCACCCAGTAGCCTGAACATTGTTTCCCAGTCAATGAGCCCTTCATGGGCTGCCCTAAAAATAGTTATCTTCCTTCCACATTTGAGTGTGAGTCTACCTCTTTCTTGTGGTTTCACAGGTAAGAGTCTTAACCCTGTTTCTTCATGTATTATGCTTCTACGAACCATCTGCTCAAGGGAAATCTTCTCAGCACAGTTGGGGTCTATGAGATCTTTACATGTGTCTTGTCTTTCCAGAAGCTTTCTATATAAGGTTGGAGAAATCAGGTTTCTCTGGAAAGCATTCTGCAAAGTCAGATTTTCTCCAGTAGATGGCAAAATCAAGTGCCCACTTGAAAGCTGATTCTCAAGAATTTTAATAGCCAAAGGTTCTGAAATTAGACCTTGTTCTAAAGCCGATACAACTGGAAGATTTGGTAATGATGATTCTGAAATAAGCTTCTTTGCATTACTTAATTCCTGCAATTGCAACTGAATCTGCTCATCAATTAAGGTATGAGCCTTAGCTTCTTCCAAATCACAACATACTCCTAATTCTGGAGAAATTATTCCAGAAAGGATCAGCTGATTCTCAAGCAATCTAATTCCAGTGTCATAGTCAATAAAACCTTTTAAAATAGACTGAAAGACTGAAAGGACTTCTCCAGTCGTTTGGGCAATAACACCAGCAATGACTTTAGTCACCTAAAAAGGAACAAAAAAGAAAAGCTATCACTATTTTCAGATTGTGTATTTTAATTTTTCTTTTGATTCTGAATGAATGAAAGCATAAAAACATGTACTTACCAGGCCTGGAGGAATGTTGTGAATGTTAGCAGCTCAAATGCGCAAGTGATCTATGTCAGTCATTCAACAGCACACGATGTGATAAAAGATTTAAAATCAACATGCATCTGTGAATTGAAAACCTATGCTTTGCGTACACAAACAGGGTTAGTGAAAGACAATAGAAGAAATGATTGCAGAGTGAGCAAACAGAACATATACCTGAAAGGCAAATTTTCATGCTCTAGATGCCTGTGAAAGGTTAGAATATTTGGAAACAGTATGTGATTCAAAACCACCATGCTATTCATGTTTACAGCATACAGCATCTCTGTATATACACTCAACAATATGGAATCAGATACTCTACCCCCAAATACTGCATTTAGTTTACACAGAAAGCATGAAGTCAGTTTAGCAACATTATCAGAACTAATTACAAGGACACTGCCTCTATGTGTATATGAGAACACTCATATGCAACAGAGTTTTTGAGAATTCCATATGTAAGATTCATTAACAAAAGTACTTGTAGTGTCTCCAAGGTAATCATGTTATGTGCTCCCATTTTCATATCCAGACAAATATTAAGAAAAACTGAAAGTAGGTCTGTTCTAGTACATTTCTGAGTGATATATGGGAAAGATTAACATGTTATTTTATGATGTCGTTTTTGCAGCAGAAACATAGACTTATATAGCAGTCAAAGAATGGCTTTTAAGAGAAGAGTTAAGAGATGAATGATTTGTTTCTCTTTCTTCATGCAAGGCACACATTATTAAGACATTTCACAAAAAAATCTGATGAGCAGAATGTTCATATGCATAGGTAAGGCCACACACAGTATTCCATAGCAATTACACAAAACCTTCAGCCAACTAAACCTCAAGTTCCTTTACACACTGTTAATTGCAGATGCTTCTTTTACTAATCATGTGTAGTTCCAAAACCATGCATTAAATCTCAAAAGAGACTGAAATTCAGGTTTCAGTTTTGTTACCTTTTCTTCTGTCTTTTCATCACTCAGACCTTGTGCTTCCTGCACTTGCTTTAAAGCTTCACTGGATAACAAGCTGTAGCTCTCCTGGAGGGATCTGACTTGCTTTTCCATTTCATTTCTCTCCTCTTCTGTCAATCTATCAAGAAAATAGAAAAATAGAAGAAGGAAGTCTCTGAGTAATTTGTAATCTGCATGGAGTGATCTGCTTATGTTTCCTTAAAAAGAAAAGGCAGGGCTGCAAATTGGTAAAAGTAGTCTGAAAAAAATGTAGCCTAATTACAAGGATGTTGGAGAAAACTACAGTCTTCTTGTAATCATTCAGGAAAAGAAGCTACATTAATCTAGAATTCATGCTGAATTATCACTAAAGCATTTAACATTTGCATGTGCCTTTGTCTACTGATTATCAGTCAAGACAGGTAACATAGCAGGCAAGGAGTCATAAGATATCTCAGCCTATTTAATCTCTTCAACACTCTGACTTCAGGCACAGATGAAACAAACTTGTGCGATATAGTTCAAGTACTAGTTTACCACTAATTTGTTAATTATTTTGACTTCAAATGAAAATGACTATCCACTGTTTTTTAAGCTGAACAGAGGTATGTAAATCTAGCCAAATTCTTGAAATAAACAAAATTGCATCAAACTTCCCCCAATGGGAAGATAAAATTATAATATTAAAAATCTAACATATTTGTATGTTAGATGTAATTCTAACTGTAAAATGAGGATACGACTTCTTCTTAAGGAAACAATATGTACAGGTTCAATTAACTGACATCAAAAATTTAAAATAGCATACTTGTCACTGTGCTTAGCTAAAAATGACTGAGTGGTCTGCAGAGCTTCAGCTATTTGTTCTTTCTTGGTTGACACTTCATCCAGAGAAATCTGAAAAATAAACACCCTGTGTTCAAGACTGAATTATGCACATACATAAAACCAAACATGTTTACTATGGAATTGTATAATTTATCATTTATGTAGGGTTAAGTCATTGCGCTATGCCTTTTAGTAAAATAGTCTGTATTAGAAAACTATTGGGTGAAACAAAAAGAATTATAAATGTTATTTGAATGAAGATTAAACAATCATTTAAAATCACTTAGTATATTTGGCACAGTTTAAAGTAGCTGTCTGAAGACATGTGTACAATGGTCACATTCAAGAAGTAGCCCATCAAGATGACAGATAACTTTATAAAAAACATAACAGAAGGCCACAAATCCTCATGAAAATCCAAAATGAAGAAGAATGCAGCTATCAGACACTTGGAAAAAAAATAATTTCTTATTAATACTCTCCCTGCTATCATTTCTGTGTCATCCTCACTAAGACACTTGTTCTGGCAGAGGAATTTGCAAGAATTTGATTTTAAACTGAGAAAGCGCCTGCAGTGTCTTCAGCAAAAGCACTCATTCTGGACAGAAGGTTAAGTATCAAAGACTAAGACTTCATCAGCAAGCCCAATATATGTTCAATGTCGATGATAAAAGAATTCAAACAAGGTCCTTGGGCTCTGCATTCACCCGAGTCTGGACATAACCTGCAGACATGTCCCTGTCTGCACTGTGTCAAAGGACCTGAACATGGTCCTGAACAGAGGCCCTCTTTGCAATCACCACCAGTGAGCCACAACCCCACCACTTGTGTCACTTGGACAGAAATGAAGAGAGCAAGCACTGTATGTGCTATACAAGAAGGTGACATGAGCAGGACAAGGGAGCAGGTAGGTCCATGAGCCGCACTTTGCTCAGGGAACTGGCATTACTGCGGCTGCTACATGTACCCTGGCACCACTGACATCAGCTTCTGCACTCATCCATGGCTACCCCCCACAGCAACGCCAAACTACTATGTGAAATGTATTTCAGCAAATATTAGCTATCAAATCACTGACTAGTCTACAGGTTTCTATAAAATTTGTCAAGGAACCTGGGCTAGTCAGCAGACACACAAAACTAGGCACTCCTGGAAGGTGACACTGCCTCATTGGGCTGTTTCACAGTGGAAGGAAACCCTCTCACTAAATGCTCAACTCCAACAGGTTGGGGGAAGCTGAGGCAGCTAAGTCACAGGTTACTTGCTGAGGGCCCAGTCTGGACAAGGAAGATGCCAGCCATAGTTGCTGTGGTAAGCTGAGATGCTCTCAGCATTTGAGCACTGGCTCAATGTTAACAAAGGTTTGCACTGTTGTCATTAATGAGGACAGAAAAAGACCAGTGTTGAATGTGTTTGCAAATCCCGATCCTAACTATCAGTGATTTGTCCCTGAATACGCTCAAATCACTACTTACTTCCTCCTATAGAAATAGGGACAAATGCAGTAACAGAACTAACATTGTCCTCTTTGAACAAGCAATGAGCTGGGACTGCAGGTCTGCTGATCTGTCCAACAGCAAGGCTGATTTACACACATGGTGCTCCTTGGGCTCCACCCAGCATCAGCACACGTGATCAAAACAAAACAGCGGGAACAGGCTGGCAGGAAGGCCGAAATCATGGGGGTGTGATCACACATCCAGCCCTGTATTGACAGATGTGGAGAAGATACTGCTCAACCCCTCTGTTGCTGTGTACAGGCAGACCTTCACCTAATCAGTCTTCTTAGGTGTCTCTCAGCTATTCTAAGGGACAAGTCTAGCAGCGGACCTGTCAGAACTCATAGCAAACTTCACAGATGTAAATTTATGGCCAGTTACAAATGTACACAACAAAGGGCCTGTTAAACACAAAAGCAGTAAGATTTGCCACTCCAGTAGCCTATGGACTAGTGTAATAAAGAGGGCTCAGTGACCACCTACTGTATTCCCCACAATGGCAGTTTTGGCTATCCCATAAGAGGATCCCTCAAAATAACGCTTTTAAAAAGGAAATTAAAAGAAAGCTGGCCCTCAGGCCCCTCCTGCCAGCTCTCTCCTTCCTGCTGCCAGGATAGAAGTTACCTGAATTATTCACTGAACAAGCCTACAAAGTGCTGTCCTGCAAGGATGTACCGTCCCTCTACAAAGGCAGAGTTATGGTCTATGAGGTCTAGTTTCTCTAAACTGACATTTTGCACTGTCAGAACACACCACACACGAGGCCTGTAGAAAGGAGCTTGCACTTTTCCTCAAAGAATGTGTTTGTGTCCAGAAATGAATATTTGATGTTCACTTACCCAACCAAATGTGAAATTACATCTTTAATAAATGTGGATGGTGATTTAGAGGGGGAAAAAAAAGTATTTATGGAGTATTTTGTCTTTCCAATCAACACAAAAAAAGAGGAAGTGGTGTTTCACCAAAAGACATGTATGTACCTGCTGTTTAGGCAAATCTGTCTTTTCAGTCTTTTCTCCTTCTTCTTTGCTGAGTGTCTTGCTGAGGTTTGACACCCATTTCAGTAAATCCCCAGCTTTCTCAACATGTTCCTTCTTTTCCTCTTCCATTAATTTCTGATAAGCATCATGAATTGTAAAAAACATGTAAATGTAAATTGTTGGACTATTTAACATAAAAGTCCACAGAAACACAATTCTACCACAATGGCAATATTATCACAGCAACATAAAATAATTTCCTTTTATTTATCAGCACATGCATTACTATGACACTTTGATGTACGAATAAAAATGTCATATAATTATAGACATTAACAAAGTAATTCCTCAAATCATTTGTAATTATGATTATTCATACACATGTACATTCACTATAAAATGATGGATACTAAGAAAACTTATAGTTTCCCAGCTATTACTCAGCAGAAAAATTCTAAACACCATTTGTGTATCTTTGAGTTGCTGCCTTTGCATTACCCTCAGGTGTGGATATGTACAGTTGGCACAGGGTATCTGTATTTTGCAATCTGTACACATGGATTACTCAATTACAGTTAGGAAGAATACACTGCTTTCATGTCTACAGAAACAAGAAAAGGAAAAGTAAAATACCAAGACATTTCTGCACGGGAAAACATACTTCTTTTTCTAGTAGTACAACCTGTTAGTAGTTTGAAATTTATCAGCACTTAGAAACGTGCTCAATCCATTCAGAAGTAAAAATGAAGACATTTTCCTTCAATGGATTTATAAAAAAAATTACATTTACTTGTAATTCATTTATTTATTAGAGCGTGAAAACAATTCTAAAAAAGAATGTTATCTCAAGTGAGAGAAAAAATAAGGATATGTAATTCTATGATGTATCCCATTAAAATTAATGAAGTATCAGTGCAAAAAAAAAATACTTATGCAGATGTGTTTAGCAGATTGTAGATTTAACCTTTGTATACTTTATTGACATCCTTGTGAAATAAATTATATCTGTAAACTGTAATATTGAAGTACTAGGTCATATCAAATTCTGCACTGTCTTCGTTCACAAAATGGGCAACCCCTTTCAATTTTTAACATAAGAATCTGATTCGTCTCACCTAAATCCACCCATGTCGCACTAACGTTAACTTCATCAGCCTCAGTAAAACTTCTGATTTACACTACCTACATGAAGATAATGTCAAACAAGGCCTTCAGGTAAAGACTGAACACATAGCCTGCCTTTTGAAATGATAAATTTGCCTAAGCTCATCCATAAATTTCAACTTTGTAACAAGTAATACCTAATTTCTGTGGTTTATACTAATTAGTGGTTTGTACTAATTACTTTCACAGTGACTCATGAGTATGCTGGAAAACACCATTTATGATTTTTCATAAGAGCCATCATAGGTCTTTTCCTTGACTTGAATGGGTTTTAAAGCAGGCCCCAAAATGAGTAAGAATATCTTTGTCCCTTCACGAATTATAGTAAAGACTGGAAATTCCTGTTTTCATGGGCTGAGCTGCTTCTAACAATCGCAGCCCAGTGTGGCAATCGAAAACAGCTCTCTCTAAAGCTTCTTTGTAGGTTAACTTGTTCTTTGTTTTGGGGCACGTTAAAACTTTACCATATAGCTGTTCATCTTTCATCTTTGTAGCTGTGACAGCATCAATAATACCACTCTTAATTGCATCTTCCATTGTTAATCTGGAATGAGATTTTGGCTCTATCAAGCCACCAGTCAAGTACTGATACTCCAGGCAGCGCATGCCCATTTCTTTGTCTATGGCATTTAAATGCATAGCTTCAACTGCCGACATAACCGTGTTCCTTACAGGGTGAATGATCCCAGTAAAGATCAGTTCACACTGCTGGATTTGCTTGGCACAAACATCATCGATTAGCTCCCTTTGCAAAGCTTCTGAAACACTGTACTTTTTCCCCGTAAATGGATCAATTATGCCTCCTGTACTAACCTGAGCTTCAAGACATCGAAGGGCAGTAACTCTATCTACCAAGTTTTTGCGTGAGGCTTTTAAGACTGGAATTCTTTCATTGGTTTCAGAAAGCCAGAATCCTGCAATGGGACTGTTTAAATCTCTATTTGGCTGTGAACTGCTAGCTAAAATATCACCAAACTCATTAACTGTCATTAAACCCTCCTTATATTTATTGACTAATGCTCTGCTAATTCTACCCTGATTTAAGGTCTCCTCAATATTAAACTGTACACCAGTTTTAAGATCTGTAAGCAAAAGAAAAGAATTGCCATCAGAGTCAAAAAATGTTGACTCCTTCCAATCAAATTCCCGTTTTGAAAGCTCAAGATACGTAGCTTTATCAATAGAATTTTTTATATAACCCTCATATGAAGTCATTTCAGCTCCTGTTTCGACATCTACTACAGAAATTCTATGACTTTTCTCTGCTGATGGGCTGCTTATTTTCCTTTCACCAACTGGAAGCAGAAAGCACTTACTGCTTACACTGAACAAACACATTTTCAGCAAATCACAGTAGTACATCACTTTCCTGTTGTTTGGATTGTGAAAACACTTTGCATTACTAGAAGGTTCATGTAGAAATTTTAGAATAGTGTTATTAAGCAAGCCAAGCTGCACAGCTGTTTCTGGAGGAACACGGACACTTCTTACAGGATCAATGACCCCCCCACTTGCAATTTGAGCCTCAAGGATATTTTTACCTTTTTGTCTTTCTAAGAGTCGAGCTTCCATAGCCTGATACACAGAGATCACTTTCCCAGAACAGCAATAGCCCAAGACAGCTTTCTCTGCCTCAAGTAGTCTAATCCTGAATTCATTTTCTGCAAGACCTCTAATAACTGAATCATCTACAGAGAATGTGTGACCCGTTGTGGGATCAATGATAAAACCAGTAGCTGCTTGGGCTTCTAAAAATGCTAATGCCAATGCTTTTCCTATGATTCTTCTCTTTGCTGCTGAAGCAAAAGAAAGTATCTCTTTGGTGGATTCAAGGTACAGCCCAGCTATAGCTGTAGGTTTAGTTAAAAACTTTTCAAGACATTTCTGAACCTCATCAACAGTTTTCTGTCCTGAAAGGATCTGCTCGACCGTAAGCCTGTCTAGAAGTTTAACTTCAGTCAACTGTCTGGCAGTGACATCCCGTCGGAGACCTTGGAATTTAATATTGTCATATTCTTCTGTAAAATATTCCAACTGAGTATCATCATCAACAGTATCCAAAATCTCTTCCCCTAAGAAAGAGCTCATCTTTGCAAAGTCTTCTTTCCTAAACCCTTCGGATGCTTTGTATCCCTCAAACATTCTCTCTTCGTTACCACAAGTCTTGTCATTTTCTTGGTTTAATGTTGTGACTTCAACATGCATGTCATACTGCTTGTTCTTCACTATCTGTAAACAGGAATTTTTTGACACAGTGAGAAATACATCTGCAGAACTATGCTGTACATAATTCACTTCTAAATCCACCACCAGAGACACAAAAGGGAGAAGTTGAATGGAAGTCAGAAAGGAGAACTGCTACCAGCACTGGAGAGCAGAGAAATAGAGATAGCTAGAGTTTTGAAGTGCATTTGCCATTTCAAATATTTATTCAATAACAGGAGTATGACTAAGCAAGAGTAACCCTTGAGATCACTAAGTTGACAAGGTGACAAACAACTAAAGATTATTTTGACCAATAATGATACAACAGTGTATGTGGATTCCCATTTCCAACACAAACTTTTAAAACAATGTTTCTCAGATATTAACAAACCTGCTACAAAGGTCTAATGAAAAGATTTTTGTGTCATATATGAACGAAGGGGTTCCCTTCACCAAGGTAGGAACGTAAGAAACACTGGAGAGAATGAAGAATAGTGATAATGCATAACTAAACCAGATAGACTAGCAGAAACCAGCACTAGGAAGGCAAACCTTCATAAAACACAGTGTGTACCTCCAAGGGATGCACTTTTACCACTTCTAATTCATGTTTCATATCTTCTCCATGTCTAATAGTTTGTCTGGAACTGTGAAGGTTCCTGTTTCTCAGTTTGTCCCTTTCAGATATTCCAGAGATTTGGCTTGCTTTATCAAAAGTTATCTGGAACTGTGTACTCATTTGAGAAACAAATTCTGTAAAAGACTGTGGGTTTGAATCTTCTGCCAGTGACTGGTTTATTCTTGATACCTGGAACTGTACCTCTCTCGGTATTGTATCATCAGCACTCACGTACAATGTATTTCCTTCTATTTGATCAGATTTAAAACTTGATCTCTCATGTTTCTGCCTTAACAAAGGTGAGCTAGGTTTTGCATGTGGAGGAAGCTGTTGACATTCTCTAGGTGCAATGTCACTTGGGTAACTGAAATCATTCCCTCTTCTCTCACAGCTCAATTTAAATCCAGAATCTTGGAATGTATTATTTTGATGAACTTCATTCTGAAACAAAAGAAACCTGTGTTCACTATCCCTAGACTGCAGATTCACCTTCTGTTTCAAGCTCTCAACTGTGCGTTTCTGCACTTCCAACTCTTCCTCAAGTTTCCTGCACTGTTGGTGATAGTCCATTTCAGCTTGCTTCCCTTGCTGTAGCTGTTCATGACATTTTCTAAGCCTTTCTTGCAGATCTTCCATTTGCATCTTGTACAACATGATGTTTTCCTCAGCCATATGCTTTTCCTGCTGAAGAGCAACACATTCTAGTTTTATGCCAGAAATGTCCTTTTCAGTGATGCTATGGGATTCCAGCAATTTTTCAACTTTTTTCCTAAACTCCTCTGCAGAATGCTTAAACTTAATGGATTCCTCCTGAAACAGAACCATCTTCTTGCGTGCCATTTGTTCATCCAGAGTCTTCTGATGGAGTTCATCCTGTAATTTTTTTAATTTACTACTTAGTTCTTGGATATGAGCTTGTTGCAGTTCTATCTTCTGCTCATTCATTCTCTTCTCCATTGTTAGAGTATTCATTTGAGCATTTAGGTTTTTAACCTCCCGGTCAATAGTTAGGGTGGAAGCAGCTTGCTTCTCACATTTTTGTTTATACTCGCTAGCTAAGTCCTTTGTTTTTGCCAGATCAACTTCTAAGTTTTTGATTTTACATATGAATTCTTGCTCAATTATTGTTTGCTTGTGCAATTGCTCATTTGTTGTGCGCAGTTGCTCTTTGAAACCATCTGCTAAGGCTTTTAAGGCATCGTTTTTCCTCTGAATACTTTGTTTTTCCAAAGTAATCTTCTCTGATTCAGACTGAATTTGCTTCATCAGTAGTTTTGTTTCACTGTTACATTTATTAAGGTCCTCTATCTTTCGTTTCAATGTTTCTGACATCTGATTACTTTTGGCTAATTCATTCTTTAGCAATTGAATTTCCTGCTGGTTTTCCTTCTCTACTTTTGTTTTTTGAACCAACTGTTCTTGAATTTTCCTATATTGGTCTTGAAGATTATTTGCTTCTCCTTTGCAAGACTGTGTTCGGTGTTCCGCTGCCAGCTTCTCTTTTTGAAGAGAATTTATTTGTGAATTCAAATGTTTAATAGTGGTTTCAGTTTTTGTCTGTGATCTAGTTAATTCCTCTACTTCTCTTTTTAGCTGTGTCTTTTCTTGATGAATAGATTTCAGCTCCTCCTGATAGTTCATGTTGATTTTCTTAAGATCTATAGCTTCTTGCATTACCTCTTCAGCTTTACCTGTGGTTCTGTGTAGCTGCTTGTCCAGTTCTTTCAACTGCTGCAAATATCCTTTCTCCACTTGTTCTTTTTCCTCCAATTTAATTTTTAGGCATTTAAGTTCACTATTGACATTATCTAGTTTTTCTTTTAATAAACAAGACTTTTCTTCTGTTGATGATTTCTGAAGCTCAATTTCATTCAGTTCGTATTTCAGGTCTTTAATAGTTTTGTCAGCTTTTTTGTTAGCAAGGGTTAGCTCATCAATCTTCTGTTTAAGCTGTTCTACTTTTCTGGCTTCTTGTTTCTTCTGGAAACTTGTATTTTCGGAATCAGTCCTACACTGGCTGTCTTGCCCAGCTGCAAAAGTTGGTAGGCAAGTTTCTCTAGTTACAGAGTATCTGCCTTCAGTTTTTTCTCTTCCTTGCAGCTTTATTTCTGATAGGTTCCCTTTAAATTCAAGATTTTGTTCCATTTGCTTTATCAGTTTCATAAGTTTCTCTTCTCCTTCTGTTTTTTTCTTCAGCTCCTGTATTAAGGTTTTTTTCTGTTGTTCTAAATCATGAAGATCTTTTCTTCTTAGATGCTCTTCAAGGTTTCTTCTGGTAAAGGTGCTTTCTTCTACTTGAGTTCGAAAAGCACGGAGGTTTCCTTCTAGTACACTTCTTTGAGTCTCTGCCTGAATAATGAGCTGCCTTACACACTCCAACTCGTGCTGTGCATCTACTTTCTCTTTCTCAATGCTCTCTAGATCTATACGACACTGCTTTGCCTCTTGTTCAGCTTTGCTCTTCTGAAGACAGATCTCTTCCATTTCTTTTTGCTGTCTCCTCCGCTCTTTTTCTGCAGCGTCCCTCACTTTAGGGAGCTCCTGTTCCACTTGCAATTTCTGTTTCTTCATATCCTCCAACATCTCCTCTAGTGTTTTTACCTTTCCCATGAGTTTTTTGTTCTCATTGATTGTGCTATTCTGCTGAGCCATTAGATCTGAAAATGCCTCACGTGCTGATGCTTCCTTATTCTTTAAAATCTGCAAAAGAATGAGACATATTGGGGTTTTCTTGTAATATTGCACACAAACTATCTTAGGCTCTTTGAATTGCAGAATGGAAAATACTTACTCATATATATATGGTACATCCAGAAAGTAGGACGAGCAGTTCCCACCACCATCACCTTATCTTGAAGGCTTCATTAGCCAAATATGAAGCCCTTCAGAAAGACATCCACAAAGCGAAGAAATCCTGAAGCCTCTCACTTCAGTCAGATGTCTCTTAGCAGTAAGCAGCATCAAACAACTTGCATATGCTTTTTCTCCAAACAAATAGGTAAAGCAAACAGTGAGTCAAACACCATATGCAAGAATTCCCAAGGAGAAAATGGCCTACTGTTTCTGGATCAGTTCAGCAGGACACCAAAGACAGATTTCATGCTTGCAAGCAAAAATAACAGAAGTTTGTAAATGCCCTCCAAGAAAAGAAACAGTATCTAGAGAGAGATCAGATGCATCAGCTCCAGAAAGAGAAGTAGCTAAATCCCAGTACAGGTATGCTCTGCAGCATGCTCCACAGTCCCAACGTCTCCACTGGCTCAGCTGGGGGACTGGTAAGAGCACAGCTACTCTGCAGTGTAGACAGTGTTGTAAGTATAAACATGGCAATTTAGAAAATCCTGGTGAAAACCAGTCAGCTAGTAGTCTCTGTAGGTCAGCACATCAAGGGAAACTCTTATAAGTATACATAATGATGTATCCATCACCAGTAGTAACATGGTTGAAATCATACATACCTTGTCTTCATTAGCACTACTATGGCATTAGTTACCAATTGTGAACTAAAATGAGGTAAAAACACACCTGTTTTCCTATGGTCATACAAACATAGTATGAAGAGTAATTACAGCAGCGTTTTAAATTCAACCAAATGTTGATATAGTTCAAATTTAACAGATTTACTTATTTTTTTCAGACAATATATAAAACTTATTTCCTAAAAGGCTAATGCAAAGGCAGCTTCTGCAGTTCCTCTCCAAATTTCCCGTGTCAAAATTTTGAACAGACCCCAACGGATACAAAACATTTAAACCGGTTTCTTATCAGACATTTATGCTCCCATAGACACAAAATCTCATGTTTGAAAAAGAACTAAAAATACAGTCATAAAACTGTATCTTCTTAGTTTTCATTATTTCTAATTGACATGGCCGAGTATCAGCTGGGTGGAGAAAAGGATGACAATTAAACAGTAACACAAAACAAACATAAAAAGAAATTTATAAGAACTTAAAAAATTTTAGCATCTCAAAGTGCACTCTAATTAATACATCATTAGCACATTCATTGTTTAAATTATGTTCAATCAACTTTAAATCACTTGACATATTTTGAGATTCAAATGTTGATTTAGATTGGTGTAGAATCATTCTTAAATTAACTGTTTCACTTGCATTGCACAAAAACTCTGGTACCTTAATAAGAGCTGTGCTGCTTTTCTCTTCATTATCATTGCCTCTATCTTTTTTCTTCTGTTTCTTTTCAAGTGAGGCTTTTTCCCCTGTTTTTTCACAGAATGTTTTCTGGAGTTGAGTGTTTTTTCCAGGTACTTTTGTGCTATGACCCTTATCTCTACTATCCGTTTCTGCAACTAGCAACAAACCCTGTTCTAACTTGCCTTCTCCACTCCGCTTCTCCCTGCTTATATTTATATTTTCTAAACCATGAACTTTACCCTGTAATATTTTCTTCTCACTTACTTTCTCCTTGTGACTCAAATGGCTTTTTGTTAATCCATAATCCAGTTCTGATAACTGAAAATAATCCTCTCCAGAAATAATGTCTGAGAGGGCTTTTTTTGCATTTAAATCACTGGCATCTCCTAACAATTCTGTGCCTAAAGCTGGATCACTCTCCACAGGTGACATTTCAAAGCCTAATGGATCAGATTCAGATTCTTTGGATGCATAATGATTCTCTGAAATATTTCCTGAAGAAATAGATACACTTTCTTGCATTGTACCCTTGATCTCATTTAGACTTAAATTTGATTTTTCTATGATTTCCTTTCCTGCTGTAAAGTAACTTTCATTCAGAGATGCTCTGTGCAGTTTGTTCTTATCCCTTTCAACACTACCAGAAATGCCTGGATTGCTCACATACTGCAAATTTAGCTTTGTTTTTTCACTTTCATTGTGTGCTGCCAGCTCTCTGGAAAATGATGCACCTTCCACCAAAGGTATTGAAGCCTTTACACCTGAGAGAGAGTCACCTTTTTCACCACACATTTGAAACTCTCTGTCTTCAGAGTTTAAAGTATTATGGATACCACTTCCTGTAAAGCAATGTTCTTCATGCTGACCTGCATAATGAGTTCTTGGTAAAAAATGTTGCCACTGATATTCAGGGCACTGATATTCAGGGTTGATATTCAGGGCACGCTTTCCAGTTTTTGGAGTAATTTCTTTCTTCATTGTTAGCTCAAAATCAGTTTCCAATTGCATCTCACATTCTTCTTTTGTTGAAACATCACTCCCTGCCTTTCTTGATTTTTTTTTTCCTGTGGTTTGGTGTATCCTTTCCACTTTAGGCAACTTCTTTGATACTCCCTCTGTTTTCTGTGTCTCTCCATTGACAATTTGCTCATTTAACATATCACCAGGATCATTAGTTCCACATTCACAGATCCCAGCTGAAACAAAGCTATCTTTTTTGGCATTTCCTTCTTCTTTACTTTGGTTACCAAACCCCATTAAATTATCTTGCTCTGTATGTTCCTTATTTTCTCTGTTGCCACAAATGCTACTTTCTTGACCACTGAAATTTAAGAATTGCTTTAGTGTTCCATCAGTTTTAATTGTGTCATATCTATCTATGTGTAATTTTCTTCTGGCAATCTCCAATTTATTTTTGGTGTGTTTGGGTTTACTGAAAGAGTTATCTTTTTGCAAATATTCCACCAGGTTTTCGTTAGGTGTGTTTTCCTCTCTGAATTCAACAGCTTCATTACATCCCAAACGTTGAAAGACTTCAGCTGACTTCACAGGTTGCTGGAGTTCACTCTCTTCTGGTAAGCTCTGAGCACGACAGCATATTGATTAAACTGAGATATCACAGAAAGTATCTTTTTTGTTATTCCTCATATTCTGTGCATTTTTAATGCCGTTACAAGGAGTAAGGAGGAAGGATTTGCATGGAAGAAAATCTTGGAACAATCACAGACTTCAGAAGTCTGATACCAGAAAAAAAAGTATCATTTCTCCCCTTTGAAAAGGATTATTTGTTTACTGATTTGTTACCCTGATTACAAAGAAAAAAACCATCAAAATATTTTGAAACTGAAAATCTACTTAGGTTATCTTTAAACAAGCTTTCAAAGATTTAGAAGGCTGCTGAAAGGTGGAGGAGGATGGAAGATGAGAGATGTCTGACTTCCAAAATAGCACTCCTGGAGATTCAGAGCAGACTAAAACCAAAAAAATTATCCATTTGTGCCTGAAGAATGAGAAGCCTATTGTGAACCTGTTCACAGCTTTCTTGATTCTTGCTTCAATTCTTGTTCTTTGTTTGACTTTTTATCCTGATACTGCTATCACTACTAGCCACACTAAATCCTCAGTTATAATGCCTACTTATCAAGAAACATTATATATTTCTATCGGTATGCTCCACCACTTCTTAATGCACAAAGATACATGCTGTTAGTGCTACAGTTTGTCCAGAGGTATTGAAAAGCAAGAAAAGCCAATAAAGACAGAGTCAGCACCAGAATTACGTAACATTCATTTAAGAACTCTATTTTTTCTGTAATAACATTAAAATTTATACCCTTACAAGAGTGTTCTCCAATTTCATGTAATTTAGATAGGACTACACTGAGTATGTGCACAATTAATTATAGGACTACATTTAATACAGCATTATTCTAGAAATATGCACTATATAGATTATACTAAAACACTGTGGTCCTTAAAGAATTACTAAATAATCTCTTTAAGAGAGAAACATTTCAACAAACAGTGAAGATTTTAAAAACAGGTTTTTTCCCCTCAATTATTTGGAAGATGGATTCTACACTGAGCATGTATTTTGAGTAATTTGTTTGCTCAGTTTCAGTAACTCACTCTTATTAAAAATATTCAACACTACACATAAATAAAATGCTGTTTGATCCCAAAGAATCAATACAGTAGGAAGGTAAAAAGAAATCTAAACATGTCAAAGATACTTAAGAAATTAGTTAAAAGGACATCTCCCTGTTTAAAGAACTCCCTTATATGTTGCTAAGTGTACCAGAATGCATACTATGGAATATTAAGTCCTGCATCCTACATATCAATGGTATCTACACACTAAGTTTAACCTCATCTTAATGTCTGCATTTATCCAAAAGATCAAGCCCTAAAATATTGAAGTACTAAAATGTACATAGGCATATCTCCATCCAAATTTACCGAATCATATGATTATTCCAGATGGGAGAATTGGTAAAATGTATGGATGATATTTGATTTTGCTTATCTGAATGATAATATAACAGTCCTACGTTCCTGCATAAAGTGCAGGATATAAGAAATTTTAATCTTTCTTATATACTGCTAAATTCCAACAAGTGTATAGCTTTTTGTTCTTTTTGCTTGGTTGGCTGCCAGGTGATGACTTACCTCTTCCTCTTCCAGTCTTTTCAGAGAGTCACCTGCAAACTTAATGTATTGGGTCATCAAGGTCACTAAGGCAGTGTAACGAGTCCGTAAATCCATGAACTGCAGAGAAACAAAGGCCAGTGGCAGATGGAGGTGGAGATACAAGGAAACATTCCTATTAAGCTTCAAAGAAGTGATGAACACTACTCTAGAATCTACCCCAATTTTAATTTCAAAATCCTAATTGTGGAATTCAAAGTCCTAATTTTGATTCCAAGGTTGAAAGCCATCAATAGAGTGCACTTGCACAAATAAATGCTAAAGATATGTTAGGAAAACCATCAGAAGAAGAAACAGAAGACAATGTTTTGACTTCACAGTGACATTCTTTCCTGTGTAAGAACAGGTTATAAGAGGCACAAACATTGCCAGTCACTATTCTTCTCTAACAACTAGCAGGGAGAGCTTTATTTTTCCTGCCCAAATGAGGCTGACTTACCTTGCACCTGTCAAAGCGTTCCGATTTGGTGCAGGGGGGTTGGACTAGATGATTTCTAAAGGTCCCTTCCTACCATTCTAAGATTCTATGATTCTATCACAGCAAAGATATACACTCCCATAGTTTACTGTGATCAAGATCCAGCCCAGAAGTAGTTCTGAACAGTTTTACTGAGGTGCATTTTCCATGTAGCTTTTCATAACAAGCAATATACTGTCTTTTTATCTAAATACTGCATATTGACTAAGAGAATATTTACCACATCATACATCTATAGAGAAAAAACAATCTTCCTTGGGTTAACACTAGTTAATCATTAAAATCCCACTCTTGTGTTAACTTTGTTTTAAGCAAAGATGCAAAAAACCATGTCTTCCTGCCATAAGAAATCCATTTACCTCTTGAATAATGAAGTCTGATGAGCTTTGCATTCTTCGGCGCTTCACCGGAGACTTTTGTTGGGAGTCAACCATAGCTCTGTAGGTCATAGTCTGCAACTCATAGTCCTGTAAAAAGAGAAAACGGTCAAAATGATTGGTATTCCATGTGACACTGATACAAAAAAAAAACCCAACTCTAAATATAATGTTTTTCTTTACCTTCACTGCAGATGAGTATTGTTCTGAATACTTCTGGCATTCATCTATTTTGCTTTGTTTCATTTCAATCTCAGAAATCAGCATCTGTAAAATATTAATTGACATCTTAATTGTAAAAAGTTATTTTTATTGATACTGTTATTAGCATTTCTACTTTATCTAACATGATGAAATTTACATAATATGCTGATTTCCATGTGCACACAAGCTTATGTCCTGGGTTACAGCACAGAAGCACTGAAAAAAACCCTGCCAGGTTTAATAGCTGATAAGTTCACTTAAAACAACATCAGAACTATATCATTTTGTGCATATAATTTTTTACTCTGTCTCTTATTTAACTTGCATTTTCTTCTTGCAGGAGACAGATGTTGCATTTAGTTCTGCTTCCATGAAAGTATTTCTATGTCCATAAATATCAACAGTAGTACTGAATAAGGAGAGTTCAGAATTTCAGACTTCATTCTTCTTGCAGATTTGAAAACCCAAACAATCTGGTCTATAAAATGGTAATAGTCTGTAAGTGATAAACTCATATTATCTGCATTATAAACATAAAACTATAAAAGCTGGTGATGACTTGGAATTTTACAGTAAGGGCTGAGGGGATATAAGCACCTCATATCAAGATATAAGACTGACACTGCTGGGTTAAACTGATATTTTAGTTCTTTAGTCATTACAGCAGTGCTTTCCTATAGTGAGACCTCTTTCGTACCTTATGTTGGTTCAGCTGTTTAGCCAATGCTTTGCTGTTTTCTGGATGGAGTTCTTGAATCTTTTGCTGAGTATCTTCCACTTGTTGAATCCAAGTGTCCAAAGAATTGTAAGTATCTTTGTAATACTTCAGAGATTTATTAATACCTTCTAAGTCACGCAACCTGATTTTATTTTACAAGATAAATCAAAGAAGAGAAAATTAATATTAAAGATAAAACATACAACACGAAGCCAAATCCAGCTTTATAGGCTTTGGATGCCTAAGTTCCTAGTCCATGCTATAAAAATAGTCAAACAGTAAATGGTAACTAAACAGTAAATTAACTTTTCAAACACCATAATTTCCATCTCAATGAAGCCTTTTCATTTGTCATAAATGAAACCCACAAGAGACTCTGCTAAAGACAAAACTCTGCATATATTCCCATTAGTGAGCTAACCTGCTTGAAACTCCATAAACACAGAAAACCCTGAGCAAGAGGGACAGCTCACAACAGCAATTAATTCTGACATTAAGATGTGTTAGTATTTCAAATGTGACCTATGTGAATCAGGGAGGAATGTGCTATGTTGTGCTGGAGTTGAGCAGCATTTCATCACACCTTCTGTGCATCCCACTAAATTAGTTACACTAAAACTAAAGCCTTTAAATATTCTAATATGCAAAAGCAATTGATCCCATAAGTCGATTTTTAAAATATGTTTTTGACTTGAAAAGATTGAAAATGGTTTCCATACTAATGAGAATACTGACAGTTTTTCTTTCATGATCCTTATACTGTTACTTTAAAGATCATATAAACATGACCAATCCAAAAGACTGCAAGATAAACAAACTTATTAAATGACTTTTTATTGTTTGGCTTGGAATAAATACTTTGAATCACTCTAGTATTGTTCTTACGATCCCAAAAAAGAGACTGAAAAAAGCAAGCAAAGAAAACCATATTGCTCAGGTTTCATACTTAAGCATGAAAAAGAGAAAGGATCATGATAACTGTAGCAAATATTTGTACATACTATTTGTATAATGTTCACCAGTGTCAAGTTGTTAGGAAGCAGCAGAATGAACATTTGCAGAAAGCAGCTTGTCTACAGCTCCATGCTGCAACTACCACAATCTGTCCTATTTACACTAGAAGCCACTATGTATTAACAGTCATTTTTCAGCACATTCTACTCAGGACACAGTCCTGTGAGGAGAGTATGTGGGTCATGTTTGCTGTCTGAGGAAATAAGGATCCTTCAGCAAATCATAAAACTACTATTTTATCATTTAAATTATGTCACACCATCAAATGATGAAAAATTTGAGGTGGATTTAAAGCTAGCCATTCTGCAATAAGCTTTTAATGAGTCACCTTTGGCTGAAAGTTAAAAGGAAGATGGACAATGTTAAACGGAGAACTAAAATACACAATTTTAAGTGAATAACTTCAGTACTGTGTCTGAATGGATATTCACCCCTTAGAAAAAGAGGACAAAAATGTTAAAGGTTGTTGACTGAACTTTTAAATCAACAGCACTTTGATGCTCTTGTTCAGGTTATCTATAATGGCAAACTAAAGTACATTTTAAAGGAAATAAATTCAGGCTGTGTAGTATAGACTTCCATAATTTGCCCATACTTCTTCCTTCAGTCTGTACAATTGTGGGTCCTGTACACATGGAAAAGGAACTGTAGATAAGGACAGAAAAGATCTTTCCAGGAATGTCATGTCCAGACAGCTCCTTCAGAATTACAGGTAGGCGTGTTCTGCTGTATCTGCACATCTTTGTAGGCATATGTATTTGTGTAATATTCCCCAATACCATCATGATAGTAACAATGAAGGTCTGAATTTAGAGCCACATCTCAACTGGATATTGAGGCTGAAACCAGTTGCACACCTTAAGAAAATACTGACACTTCACCAGAAGTTACTGTGACAAAATTATCACAGAAGTCAATAGAAGCTAAGGACTTCCAGACTTAGCATTTGAGTCATTAAAAGCAAGTTAACATGAATCCAGCCATAACTGATGAATCAGCTCATTAGTTTAGCCTGTCAGAACTAATTACGTAGAGGAGCAGATGGTATTTACATGGGACAGCAAGTCATTTCTGCAGGGTTTTTTTTTTCCCAAAAGAAAAAAAGACAAATTATTTCTACTGTGTCTCACTAAGTTGTAAGAAAATAAAGTTTCTATATCTTGCTAATATTTTGGTGCTCAACAGTCACAGTCATTTCCTGTGGAGAAGTAAGACAATGATGTCTATCGCACAGAAAAGGTAAGAGTCCTTGCTATTAGCAGGTCACAGGTCAGAAAACTATTATGACCTATTTTAACATTAATTTCTGATCATTTTTCCTCAGAAACAACAAAACCAGCACAAAACATAAACAGATAGTAATAAAAAGTTATACAAACCTATTTTCAATTTGAGAATGAATGTTTTGCCACCTCTCGGCTAACTGATCAACTTTTTCTTTATACCAGTCAAAGTCAAGATCACGTTCCTTGTGCATTTTAAACATCTGATCACTGATCATCTTTGCCTTCTGCAGTTCATCCTCTAAGGCATGGAACACACGTCTCTTCTCATCTACTTCAGATCTCCATTGCTGTCATGTGATAAATGATCAATTGTGATTAACTCTGAAAATGTGACACTACTTTAAAACTGATTATTTAACATCCATAAAATGAATAAATGAAAAACGTTTAAGTATTTTACTTCCAGTTGCTAAAACACTGAAATGGCACCACAGTGGGTCTGAAGCAGCTAATTATCTATGAACTACAAAATAATTCTAAGTAACAGCATCCCCTGCAACACATAGATCAAAACACAGATAGCAAATTAACATGCTTATAACTCGTTTCCAAAAAAAATCATTAGATAGATGCCAATCATTCCATCTTACAGAAAAGTATTATTCATCACTTGCAATATTAAAATGAGGTATATACAGCACACAAAAAATGCTGAACTTCAGTCTTAAGCTTTTTCAAAGGGATTTGTCAAACCTCCAAGGAAACTCTGATTAGTAGCAGGAATGCCACTGTGGTCACATTTATGTAGCAGTATATTTATGTTATTTTAAGCATATGTTACTTTTTTAAGAGAGAAAAAAAAAAACCCAAGCCTTACCCAGAATTAACAAGTGTCACTTGCAAGTTCAGATACTTTAAGGCACTTTCTAATAGTAGGTATGCATATTATTTTAGAATATGCACACAATAATAATGTGCATGCAAACTATCCAATTTCTAATGCTCCAAAGCTGTCATCTTTTTCTGCCAATCCTAATATAGACTTTATTCCAAATACACAAGAGAACTTTCAATACACTACACAGTATAGAAAAACTAAAATAAGTGTTTTAAGACAGATAGTTTTCTTAATCTACTTTTACTTCCCCACGAAAAGCCACCAGACAACTTTTACCTTTAAGGTCCCCATCAGATTTTCAATATTGGTTTTGTCAGCTGTTACTGCCTCTTCTTCACACAACTTAGTTTCATAGAGTTTTACTAATGTTTCTGCTCCTTGGGTGTTCTTCAGCACCAAATTTACAGTTTTTAATCTGAAAAACAGTAACCCCCTGTTAACTGAACCATCAGCAACAACACTCAACACACTCATGTTTTCCAGAATTTTCCTGTCACCCTTTATACAATGTTAACATGTTAACTCTCTTTTCCTTGGTCAGTATTATTCATACTAGTTTCCTTATTTTGAAGAGAATATTGTTGAAGAGAAACATGTGAAGGGAGATGGCCCATTACATACTTATCTATGTAGATAGAAGACATGGAATAAACTTGGTTCATGTTCTGAATAACAACATTGAGCTCAGAGCGCAGAGTGGGGACTGAAGGTGAACCAGCAGCTTGACTGAAAAATTCTTCACATTTGTCTGTGATGACTCCCAAATCATCTTTCAGTCGATCCAGTTCTTTCTTCAGTTTCTATAAAATGAAAAGTGATAGACAATGTCTTTATCTTCCTTACGAGGAAAGGCTGTGGGAACTGGGGCTGTTTAGTCTGGAGGAGACTGTGAGGGGATCTCATTAATATTTACCAATATCTAAATGGTGCGAGTCAGGAGGTTGGGACAGCCCTTTTTTCTGTTGTAACTAGCAACAGGACAAGGGGTAATGGGATGAAGCTGGAACACAACAAGTTCCATTTAAACATAAGAAAAAACTATTTCACTGTTCAGGTGAGGGAGCCCTGGCACAGGCTGCCCAGGGAGGTTGTGGAGACTCCTTCCTTGGAGGTCTTCAAGATCCACCTGGACATGTTCCTGTGACCTGATCTAGGTTGACCTGCTTCTGCAGGGGGGTTGGACTAGATGATCTCTAAAAGTCCCTTCCAACCCTATCATTCTATGATTATACTACATCAATCTGATGTATACTCTACATATCATTATCAGTACAGGTCTACTTTCAATTGGTTCTTTCTAGTGGACACCATTAATTTTTTTTTTTAACAGGAACGTATGCACAAGAGAGAAACTAACAGGGAGTCACCATTTATTGTCATCTTTTTTCTTCCCCTCACAAACACAAGCTTCATCTTTGTCTCTTGTCTTTTCAAGGTGCACTGCAAACCTTCCTGGCTACACTCAAAATGTCTGGATGTATTTGTTTCTTTAAAAAAAGCCTCTCTTGCTAAGTAAAACCACCTGTGTGAAAGGCTCACCTCTTGCTCTGATATCCTTAACATACTTTCATGTACATCATCCCTTTCCATTGGGGTTCGGATCTGCCGTATTAACCGCTCCTCACAACTCTCCAACTGTAGTCTGATATTTCTGACTTCAGAGATGTACAAATTGTAAATAGATTCTTCCTGCTCCTCTGTTGAAAGAAACAAAGCACATGTTAGCAAAGAAAGCCATCACATCATTTTTGCCATTTCTTCTCATGAAACATTTTATAAAGTCAACATTGTACATTCTTTTCATGACTGGCTGAAATTCCATGTGATTCCATTGGCATTCTGGCTATCAGGCAAATTTTAGGAACTCTTACATTTTAGTTAATATTAGATCACCTCCTCAGACACGAAAAACTAGTGTATGTCTTTGACAATTCATCCCAGGCACAGGCATCTCCCCTGTACAGACAGTGCTAAATTCAGTGACTGGTTCTTTCAGTCAGATGATTATCAGGCACAGTACTACAGCAAACCTCTAGGGCTTTTTTCTTTTTTTTAAATCCCCTCTTTCTGACACATAAGGCAACACATCTTTCCTTTGCATAGTGAACTATGCTAGTGCAGTAATCAGCTTTGCACTACTGCATTTCTTTAAGTTATTGCTACTTGACAGTTAGTAAGAACAGCTATTTTAAGCTTTCTGTTCTGATTGTATTCAAAAACAGAGTCAACAGGGCAGTAACTACTTGCCTTATGTGGAGTTAGGAAAATATCTAGGATATTTTTCTTGACTTAACTGTGTGAAAAAAAAAAATCTAATTCTGTTTTTAATTCAAGAAAGTAACCAAGTTGCATTCCTAACATTCAGAAACAAGGAAGGTGTGACTAAACAGTGAGCTGTAGTGCACATAATAAATTGTAGGCTCCATATATTAATACATTCATATTTTTACATTGTTCAATAGATAATAAAGTTTAAAAAAACTTTGAGCTTCTGTACAATGTAATTGTGTACATTGTTAAAATGATGACTGTTCAGAAGAACTGAGGTATAACAATATCAAAATGATAAAACAAGTAATTGAGCTTATACTTAGAGAGAAATTTTATCAAGAAGTACACTCTCTCTCGTGAGGGCATCTTTCTATCATTCTCAGCAAAGTTTCACCTCTTTCTGCAGATTTCAGAAGCTCTTGATAGTATTGTTTGCAAACATCAACATCTCTTTCCAGCTGTGCTGTATCAGAGCTTGTGAAGATTTTGGACTCCTGGCTATCTTCCACAAAGTCATCAAATCGGGACTGCAAGTTGCTTAGAACCTGTTGATGTTCACCTGGCAGCATTGTCTTTATCTGCAAAAGATTATAAATCCGAGGCATGGTCAGCACCAAAACATCAATTCACACAGTCCCTTTAACACTTTTTGTCAATGAACAATATTGACCAACTATTAAGTCAGTAAGTCAAAGAACTGAGGTTCTGAAAGGTTTCTGTTTCTAAGCTGGTGTCCACATGACAGGTGATAGTTTACAATCCCTAGAAAATCCTTCTGCATCTTTAACGCCAGTAATAGACTGTATTAAGCCAACTCTCCTACAGACACTATTTCTCCACCTAATGCCTCATAGCAAGAAATGAGCAGCCAGCAAGAGTCATTCAAGTAGAGACACTTCAAGAATTAGCTCAGATTCCTTCTTTCCAATAACAAGAGTGGGAAATTGTGAGTGAAAATGTCATTTTGGGTATTGCAAATATTACTGCAACAGTTTGTAAACAGATACACACTAATGCTGGATAATATTAAATATTATGTTAAATAGTGTTATGCTATACATCTCGCATTGGGTAATTCAGTGATCTCACACACGGTTTCAGCCAGAAAGAACAGTATTGTCATCCACACCACTATTTCATATCTGACAAATGGATTGTAACCAGCTATTTAACATTTCAAGTTATAGACATGGATGAGAACGAAGAAATGTATTACAGAGGAATGAGTGTTCCATTGCCTTCAGCTTTTAAGACTAAATGTCACTTCACAGTTGTTCCGTTGTTAGTAAGAAGTCACAGCATTAGGAAATAATGGAAGTTTTCAAGAAGATAAACATTAGCCAAATGAAGCCAATCTCCCCAGATATTCTCAGCATAAAGGCAGAATGGCAGACTCTTGCAGAACAAAATTCAGATTTAGTCTCTGTTTATTGCTTTCAAGAGATCCTCTCCCTCTGCTGACAACAGAGAGATTAGCACAATCAGGCTGCAGGTAGTTTTCATGATACTACCTCTTTAACTCTCTGATCCTTCCTTAAACGTATCTGTGTAAAGTCTGCTCAGATCAAGGTAGAACATTGTACTGTGGTAACTAGCACGGCTAGTGACAGCTATGCCCTCAAGGAAAATAAGTATTGCTGCAAAACGTTGCTCATTCTACAACATTTCTGGGAAGTATAGCCTATGACTTCCCAGCAAACAGTTAAGAGGCCCTTCCTAGACATAGCACATACCGAGGCAACATTGCCAGCTCGAACAGCTTCAATTTCATTTGTCAGGTAATGCCAGGACACCACACTCTTCATGTTTACATGTGACTCATGCCAAAGAGCCAGAACATTCTGAAATTGCTGTTCAATCCTGAAACACAAAAAGACTCCAACTTCAGACTGCAGCAACACATGAAGGGAAAAAAAAGTTAGAAACTATTTTAACCCAAGATTCATATAAAAGGATTCTGAAAGAAAAAGTATTTGTTTTGCCCTTACCTGTTGGCTGTATCTATTGCTTCTTTGTTTGGTGGAGGGACTGTAAAGCATACAGATGGAACCATGGCCTCATTACCACTTGGGCTAATGACTTTCCATTTACCACGATGGGAGTTGTTTGCTAATACACATTCATCATCTTTGTAAATAGTTATCTAGTATTAACAGAAAAGCAGAATAATTTAATGAGCTAAACATTACAAAGTACTTTTAGAAAGCACTTCTGCAAATGGTGTCAACAAATAAGCAATGGAACAACAAAAACAATGTTCCACACAAGGATTTGCTCTTGTTTACTAGGGTGGAAGAAATTTAGAGCCCAGAGTTCTCCAGGAACACGGTAATTAATGAAACTTTAGCTGAATTCTCACGTCTGTAAGTGACTTGAGGAAATTCAAGTTTCTAACCTCGATTTGCCTATAGTCACAGATGGCTTTAATTGGGATGGATGTTTTGAGTATACAGTCAGGGTTCCTTGGCTTCAGCTGAATTATTGCCTTTGCTCTCCCCACAAGGCCTGCTACTGTGCTCTTATACTGCAAGAGTTGTTCTTTTTCTTCCTAAAACAGTTAAGAAAAGAATAAGTCACAAGAGATGGCCAGAACACAATGCTGCTTCTTTGATCCTGTTAAGCTTTTCTTTTCCTGACTACTTTTACTGTGTTTCTTTAGAAGTAATACACTTTACAAAAACAAAGCATCTTTCTGAAGCCACTGGTTTCCCACAACATCTGGTATTGTAAAGATAAAGAAATAAAACTGTACTTTAAAGTTATGAAAAACAGTCATTACACATGGATAGATAAAATTATTTAAGTTCTAAAAGAAAATAATCTTTCTTTTTTAATTCACTTCAAAGGAGTATTTTTAATGTACATCTTTTACATCCAACTGTAATCTACACATTTCTTGTTTAATTGTAACTTATGTTACTAGGATCCTTGAATTCTTACCATAGACTCCTGGACAAGGTCTTCCAGCCTATGAAGGCTGCTCGATCTATCACAACTGTATTTTCGGTATATGGTATCTTTCAAATTCTTTAAGTATTCCATGGCTTCTTTGGCGTCACTGAAAAACTAGGATGAGGTAAATAACAGGGTTATTTTTAATCAATCTAAAAAGTGTACAAACAGCTACACTATGACATTTGCTTCAAGTGCTACCTTTTACAGATTTCCTTATCTAGTAGCTTGAACTGACCACTGCACCACACAATGCTACTCACGATCTCAGGTCTAAATGTACTCTTCAAGAAGGCACATATCATAACACCAGTTACTCCTGGTACTACCTACACACAAAATTAATACAACAGTTGTTGAACCATAGTTACTTATTGCTCCTGCAATGAAAAAAAAAATTCTGAAGTGATTCCTTCTTCCCTTGAAACTACAATTACTTTCACATATAAAGAACTGACAAAGCCCCAAAAACTGTAGTAAACCAGCTGCAAATTTCAGCAATCACACTGGAGAAAATATTTTGCGCAGGAGGGGAAGTGAGCTGCCACACTCCGCTGTTCTGCATGGGCATCTGCATCCCCAAATCAGGGTCCTGACTAGACACAATTTGGAAGGGAAATGTCACGTTTCCCTTCTATCTCCCTTCTGATCCTGAAAACTTGTTTCTTAAATCCAGAATTCCCATTTCTTCCCCCTAGCACTAGGAGCTACAGTCACTCAACTTTGCCTTCTCCAGTGTCCTTTTCCTAACTTTGAGCTCTTACCCTTCTCAGTCTGAGTGCATCTCATCCCAACATCACCTCCCTTCCTCTTCAACCACTTAACCTGGAAGACTCTATAATCTTTATAATTGAAACATTTTAACTTTTAATTTTCAATTGTTCAATTTTTAATCCCTGAGAAACTCCTAAATCTTCAATCCTCATGCATGTGACCGAGTACTGCATCATTTGCTGAGTGTAAATGGGTGATAATCAGAAAGGTGTTTCGTTGGACATGTCTGCTGTCAAGGCATTCTCTGTTCCATCTATTACTAAGACTGTACACTTTGGGTATTCTTGGAATAACCACCTACAATATGTTCTCCCTTAGCCATCACTAACCACTCTCCACTCTGTATCATCCACAGAAGCTGTACTGATGACAGCTGTGCATGATGGACTGGACACTCTGCTCGCAGCTGTGGCACTCAGAAAAAATGTCAGGTCAAATTTTCATCTGCTGTGAACTGATATAACTGTACTGAAGACAATACAGGTGTGGTAATACTGGGGGAGCATAGCTAATCACCTAGTGATTGCACATGACATCAATTCTGTAACTACTGGGAGAGTAAAAGTAGCACATTTGGTGGAACTTTTTGACTACAGACAAAACATTTTTATTGATTTACTTTCTCACCTCAAAATATGCAGCATTTTCTCTCAAATGTTGTTCAACACAGTGACAGAGCTGAAGAATCCAGCTCCATTGTGTCTGCATTGCAGCTCTATAGGCCTTCAAGGAAAAGAGATATATTTTACAAAGGTAAATTAGAATTTAAATGCACATACCTTTACAGAATTTAAGAAACACAAAAGAAATATAGTAAACAGAAATATCTAAACCTGATGTCCTCACACAAGAAAAGTAAGCTGCAGCAGGAAAATTTCAATTGTCATTACAGCACAGTCAAACATAAAACTTGCCCAGAGGGGCCATGAAAATGCCATCCCTGGGCATGTTCAGACTTCAGCCAAACAAAGCCCTGATCCTGTTTTAAGCAGACTGCACTACATCTCCTGAGGTTCCTCCAGCCTAAGCTCACCTACGACTCTATGCCTCTATTAACTTAATCAAAATGACTGGATTGTCGACTGGATACAAATCAGGTATTAAAGTAACAGGAAATATACAACAAAAATATTAATCGGGACTCACTGCAACATGTAATTTTATGTAAGTGTTGCACAGGAATTTAAAGAATGACACCTCCTATCCTGCCTGCAAGGTGCTGCCTGCACAAATGTCCACCAGCAGAGGGTACTCTTGACTTTGTGAAGTCAGTCAAAAGATTCAATTTTTCAGTTCTGTAAGATTCTCGGGGAATCAAAAAGAGTTTTTTCATTGGCTTCAATGAATTTCAAACTGATGCATTAATGCACAGATTCTTCTGCAGAAAAGGCATACATTTCCTTTTTTTAAAGCTCTTTAAATATCCCAGTACAGCATTATTGCAAACATCATAATCTGCCTAGTCATCTTGACTATGATGGCCTTGTTTTGTAACATTTATCTTTAAAATATTAATACATTAACTATACTACACTGATAAGAACCCATTAGAACAGTATATAATTTTAAGTAATAGAATTCTCTACATTACATAAAAAGCCATTTATTTTTCTCAGTAAATATCACAAGAAGGAAGGAAGGGAGGAGTTTTGTGTTTCAAATTTACACAGATATAGACCCATGTAGCTAAAGAACCACAAAAAATGCATCCTCTCTGTTTTTTCATTCTTATATAATAAAATGGCTTTTTATTGTTTTCATTTTTACCACCCACTATCTGTATTTAATCCTTTCTTGAAGATCTACAGGGAAAAGCATTTTAAATTCTCTTTGAAAACTTACAATCCTACAACAGCTACAATCAATTTTCTGTTAACCATTTACCAATGATACAGAGTTTGATTCCAGCCTGCGGTAAATCACATCATCTGGCTAGATTTTTAACATCCAAATTAGTTTCATGTTTCACTAACAAATAAGTCATGAAACCAACCCTAAACCATAATAGGAACCTGTGCATATAGTTAAGTAACTAGAAAAGCTTTCGTTAAACTTCTTTCAATCCAACAGGAGAGAAACCACATAAAGACTGTTCTGTACCTTGTTTGCCAACACAATTTGCATCAATAACTCAAGAAGCTGTGTGCATGACCAGAAACATCTATACAGCTCTGGGAATTTTAAATCTTAGGGGGATTTCATGTAAGTAATCCAAGATGTTAATATAACTCTATAGAACTGGAGTTATTTTTTTTTTAAAATTGAAAGACATATAAAACAGACGTTGAAGAGGACAAAAAAGAAACGGCCCTGCTTCTCAGTGTCGTCTTGTTAATTTCCTGTGAGTTAGCAATTCCCTTCTTTTCCCCATAAAATTAGGGCACATTAAATCACAAAACTATTTTCTTGTTTGTGTGATGTTTTTAATAACTTACCTCAATGGTTAGTCGGGCTGGATGATTTTCAAGAAGCAATTGCTCAGCTATTTCTTGTACTGATTTAATAACTTCTTCTTTCTGATCAAGTTCTCTCATTAATTCCTTTTTTGGCAGACAAAAAATAAAAAGAAACATTTTAGAAATCTCTTCATTTCTTAAAGATGATTGAATTATTCTCTCTGGATTATGCTAGCAATACATACTGCATGATATTCTTTTTTTCTTGTTATATTGGGGTTTCTTTCACTCCAGTCATACGCAACCTCTTCTTCTTCCTTTTCATTCAGCCAGATCAGCTCTCTAGTAGCACGAGATACAAAATTGTGAAGAGTATCTAGATGCCTTTCCTGATTTCTTGATGTGTTCTTTATTATGAAAAAAAAAAAGTAAGAAAAAGGTTTACAAAATTCAGAATTTAAAGCTCATTCTTCATCAAAAATGAGGTATATTGAAAAGCTGAACATCAAAGAGGTATGACAAACTTACCAAGAGTTTTGAATACTGACTCTCCAGTTTGTGCAATTTTTCTGCATAACTGAGTTTAAGAGGAGCGGTCATTTGGATCTGTATTCGATATATGAGGTCAAAAGACAACAAAGGTTAGATATGTTAAACCACTAGATTTCCTTACTTCATGATGTATTATCTAGAGATCAGAAATGAAAGTATGCAAAACTGTGAAACCCTAACACAGACGGGGTGTTTACGGGTTTATGGGTGACTCAGTAAGAAAGTAGTCATAAAAACAAAGAACACGGTGCTGTACCTCACTGATTTTAGCTTCTTTAAGGCTGGATTCAAATTCCTCAATAGCTTTGTGGACATTTTTGTGATTTTCTAAATGGCTTTCAACACTTGGTAAATCTGAACCCCATTCTGCTCGATCGAGTTGCACCTTACAATTAAGAAGGAAAAATTAGCCATGATCTACACATAGCAAATGTACTTATTAGAACCACACTGTTTCTGTAAAGATTGCTACCTGCATTTCTTCTACCCAGTTCAACAGGTCCTGGACAAATTTCATGTTCACCTCTTCTTCCGTTAAATTCTGATCCACAAAAGCTGATTTCATAAGAGGCTTTCTGATTTGCATCAGTTTGAGTGTTTGTAGAGCCCCACTGTCTACGCCCGTCACATAGCTTTGGATTAACCGTGGTGGGATGCCTGGTGTGTAAGCAGGAGTGATGCTAGGTGTCAGTCTGGAAGTAAGACCTGATGAAAGGCCAGATGTCAAGCTGGAAGAAGTCAAAGTAGGTGTTAAACCCTGGGTCATTGCAGCACTTAGTTCGGGGGTTAAGTTTGTTGTAAATCCTGAGTTTAAGCTTTCTGTTATTCCTGATATCATCAGCTTTGTCTGCTCTGTTGTCAGTGCATGTCCTTTGCTGTACACGGAGGAACATTCAGTCCGTACAGCCATCAGTTCATCACGAAGTTTTGCAACTCTATTAAAAATAAAAGAAAGTAAATAAAAACCATTTCAATTAGTGTTTATGATTAAGGTTTATGATGCTGAACTGAACAGTAAAATCAATTCACACAATCTCTTACAATTTAGCTGTGTTTAAATATTTCCAAATAAGCATTTGTATCAGAAAGTACAGAGTATGTCAGCTTATACTTCTATAAATACAGATAACAGATGCAGAAATCAAGTAATAACTAGAAAATCGGCATGGTATAGGCACTAGCATGCACCATACAAAATTCCGGGGAACAATCAGCAAAGCATAAACCTTACAAGATACTACATGTTGCAGTATATCAAACACTTGCAAGTTCCAGGAGAAATGCTGAAAAACTTTGGAGTCATTTCATAACAAAACTGAATTATGCTGTTTAAATGCATCTTTCTGACAAGACTGCACACACTACCATATATAAGCTAATGTTACCCCATTTATTACCTATTGAGAATACCTACAGCTATCACCAGAAATCTTGTCTCTCTTTTTAAAATCAGTTAGTGAATTCTAAAGACATTTTAGGTGCAATAAAACAAGCTAGTAAACTTACATTTAGATATCCAGTAAACATTAAAGATTTAAGTCATGTTCTGGCAAATGACTTCATTTTCACAAATGAGTACAAACAGCTCCTTTTGTCCTCAAGAACATTTATGGGCAATGTAGCCACCAGAATACCTCATAATCTTTATTTGGGTGCCCAGCAAAAGAATGAAGAGTTCATCCATGGACATAAGGATTTTAAAACGTTATCTGGAATGGGTATCCATATTTGGGGCATTTGTTTATTCACAGAAACACAGTGTAACGTACCTTTGCACAAGCTGGTCTGCCTGATAGTACTTTCCATCAATAAGAATTTGGGCATCAATCACTTGCTGGCGAAGAAGGTTCTCAGATTCAAGAAGATACCCAGCTATCTCTGCTTCATGTTGGAACTGAAGCCCAGACTCTAATCGCTTGGCATCCTGAACAAATACAAGAAAACCATTAATTCCTGCAGTTAAATCAAAGAGAAATGAGCTATAAGAATTACTTTTTTTTTTCATAAAAACTTCTGATCTTTAAACAATTGTGAAGTATTTTATCTAACAACTAAGAAAAAAACATTCCAGAGAACTCACTCTTGGCAATTTTTAGTATTTTCTTGAAGAAAGGCTAAATTAACAACACAATAAAAATAAAATTAGCAGCAGTATGCACTCAAAAATCCTAAGGAATTCTATTTTTAAAGTAGCCGTTTCACTGCACTAAGTTTGTGACCACAGACAAGTAAAACCATGGACTGACTTACAGAGTGCAGAGCGTTCCGGGCGAGTATGAGTTTGTCCTCACAGCTCCGGCTGTCCCGTTGAATTCTGTTTGCAATCTGCTGCAGCATTTCCAACCTGGGTGATGCCAGAACATTTCAGAAATATAAGTATTAATGTTGTTTCTATTTGCTATAGATGTTGCATGACTTAAAAAAAACCCCTCAAAATAAACACAAAACACAAATACACATGCCAAGTTACCTGTGTCCTTCTAAGGTGCCATTACCAAAGCTTATACAAGATTTAACCAGTGTGGGACCACAATTAACAGAAAGGAAATTCTCATTAGAGTCAACACTGGTTCGAGCACTAGTACTGTTGCTAAATACTGAATCACTGCTATGATAGCTATAACTACTACTATTCATTTTTATATCCAGAGCACAGTCCTTCTGGCTGTTTACATTTGCCGAAAAAATGAAAAGATAAAACTCCTACAAAATGTACAGCTTCTAGGGATGAAATTTCACTACTGACCTAGCACTCCTCCTTTAAATAGGCTTCAGTATGCATATTCAAAACCCAGCAATTAATATTCCACCAGTTCTTCAAAGGATTTTACCTGGGGCTATGTATGCTACCTTGCTTTTGGCTTCCCCACCCTCCACTAAAGTTTTGCAAGTACAGACTAGGCAGAAGCATTAGGGTGGATCTAGGAAACAGATGTGCCAAATACTTTATTTGAGAGTCACTATATGTCTCTAAGCCAAATAAGAGCTTAAAGAAGTCTTTGCAGGGTTTCTCAGATGCTTGAATGAAAAATTTCAAAAAGGAATGAGGTGAGAACCCCACACTCCACGGTACAAAACACCTCCAGGTTGGGCTGATCCCTTTTCCTTCAAATGGAACTGCACAATAAAGCTGAGGGAATATCATGGTTAATCAGCTCGTAACAATATAATTTGAGACATCTGTACACCATCCAACCCACCATGATTACTCTGCTGTCCAAGTATGCATGTTTACTAACTGCCCCGTCCCACTAATCTGTCCTCCTGTAAATTTCCCTTCAGCTTCTTCCACACTCAAAACTAATTGCTTCTAGCTGTTTTGACCACAAAACAAGTATGAAAAATCTAGGAACTGCCCTTAAGTTTATGTTTTAAGTTAATATTTAAGAGATTATTTCTCCAGTATTTCATCCCCTGCTTTTAGGACCTCCTGAAAACAACACCCACAAGAGGGCTGTGTTTACAGAGAAGAGAACAGTAGTCATAGACACATCCCTACAGTGAGGCAAAACTGCAAGTTTGCCAAACAAGATCTCAGCTGGGCACTCTTCTCACTCATACCATATGAATTTTGATCCCATACACCAGTCTGGCCACATGTTGCCTATCTGTGTGGATACTTTCAGTTGTATTCACCAGACTTGCAGGCAAAGTTTTAGTACTTGACAAATTTCAATATTAGGTGAGATCATATTTTTGCCACAACCAAATTCCACCCCAGGAGCTGTACCAATACTTCATCTTAGTGAGATGTACTAGTAACCAAAACAAAAAACTCAGTTCTTGTGTCCAGATCAGCTGAGAACTTTCACTTGATCACTAAGCCAGAATCGCTTAATCAACTTTTCTCTCTCATTTTATAGTGACCTCCATACATACTGACCATCACCACACAATCTGTCATTTCATGTTTTCCAGTCCTGAAATACAGGAACTTTATGGTTTTTTATCTGTGCTCAGTCTGTTTGAATAAAAAAGGAAATAAACTAATGTAATTTACACACACGCTCAACAAAGATAATCAAGCTTTGTACAAGTATGAATAGAATTCCTTTTAATGAAGGCAGGTACTAACTTAGCTTTTGGAAGATCATTAACCTACAAGACGTAGTAGGCTGTATTTCTTCCACTGCTTTCCAGTGTTCTGCTCTGCATGGTGGGGACAACTTTGTATTCTTCTACAGGAACTTGATTCACAGCAGTGAATACCTTCCATTACATCTGCCATCTCAGTCATGTTCTTGCTTTCATAAGCATGCCATATTATTTAATGAATCCTGACTGTCTCCATGATCTTCTCTGACTAAAATCTGTCTTTCCTACACAATGGTCTGGATTCCTCACACCTAATTTCAGGTACCTAAACCAGAAAGATCACCCTATTTCACTGACATGAAAGTCAGTGCCAGGATTCTCTAGAAAGTGATTCAGACCTTAGGTGTCTCCTTTGGATGCTTAAAGTTAAGTAGCATGGATCCAGACCAGGTGTCTATACCCCTACCTGCAGATAGAAGCCCAAAGAATTAATTTACCTTACAGTAAACTAAAAGAGTTTTTTGAATTGATGAATGGCTAGCACCTGTGTCTGCCACAGAACTCAAAAGGACTGCCATTAAAAAGCAGAAATGCTGTAAGACTTCATTAAGATTTTAAACATATTCAGTATGTTGTCAGTGATGTATAAAACAGTGCCTACTATGTGCTTTGCACATCTAAGTGCTTTGTGTGCTCTTGAGGACAACCAACTTTTAAACAACCTCAGAACAGGCCATTAGCCAACAATGCTGTGCACCAAGTGAAATACATATTTCGTATAAAGGATAAGGACGTTGTTTACATGAAATCAAGTGCAAATGAGACAGCAAAGTGATATGAGCCTAGCTCTAACTGTACATAGAAGGTTGTTATATTTGTGTTTAAAGGCATGATGATCTGAGGCACAGTTACTATGTCCTTCACAATCTTCTCAGCTCCATCTCAACCTGATTCTATGAAGTACGTAAAGAACTTCAGGCCTTGGACAAAGGTAGAACTATTTGTTCTAGAAAAATAACATGTATATTATTATGGAAGAAGACATGATTTTCAACATAGATTAAAATAAGAGAAAATATATTAACCAAGCCTGTCAAACGTTCACCAGCATACCTCTCCACTTCAGGACGAAGGGTCTTCTCTCTTTCCAGCATGGCAATAATAAGCTTTCCCCATTCTTTTTCTATATCATTTGGATGGTAGCCTTGAGGAAGTTTTATGCGTCCAAATTCTATCCAAACCTTAACAATTCATACATATTTGTTACTGTAAGCCACAGAAGGGGAACTTCTACACATTTCAGTGCATGTTAAAACTTACCTCTAGCAGTTTATATAAACGTTTAATTTTTGATTTATCTGTCTCTTTTGGTGGAATTTCTGCTTCTTTAAACTGTAAATATTGGTTATAAAGTGCCTGCAGAAGGAGGAAAACCATCATTAACTTTTACTTACAGTGAATATAACCTTGTTCTCTAAACTCTCTCCTAATCATGTTCATAAGCTTGTGTTCTTGTATTGTTCTAATTGAGTTTTACAAAAAGACTGATGAGTGATGAGCTAAAGATTTGCTTTTCATCATTCATATGTTAGTAATTTATTTACTGTACTTAGAAAAGGTTAAGAGTAGTATTGTTCTACGGTTCGTTTGTTTGTATATATGAAAAAGAACTTGATTTTTTCAAGTATGTCTTGAGTCAGCGAGATAAAATTGCTATTGCAAAAAGCAGTTAAAGACACCACACCTCACCTTCAATTCCACAGGATTGTTTGGAAACGTTCTGTCAGACATTATTGTGACATGGTGTCTGATCCACTGCATGAGGTAGTTCACCATATTCTGATATTCAACCCATTTGACTTCAACATCCTAGCAAAACACAAACCAGATTACGGATCAGAAGAAAATCACCTGAGAGTTCATTTTTTGCTTTATGTTTAAAGTCTGAGAACTTCACACACAGGGAAAAGAGATTTCTAAACTCTATAATTCTGAAACAATATTTACTTGCTCATTACAGCTCATTTAAAAATTCCAAATATATTATTTCGTTCTTCAGTTGTGGACAGAAATAATTCCACTAAAACCACAAAAGTTTCTAGTTTAACAAACTTAAAATAAGTAAGAATCGGAGAGGTGCAATTTAGAGGTCCATGACTGAAAAATAAAAACTTTGACTCTACCTTTCTCCAGCTTCAGGTATATTGGTTTCAGTTAAGTTCTTTGCACAAATATTTTCATATTTCATTTTCACATTTTCATTTCAGAAAATGAAACAGCTGCTAAGCCTCTAAAATCTTAACCTAGAAAATCACAGAATCATAGAATGGTAGGGGTTGGAAGGGACCTTTAGAGATCATCTAGTCCAATCCCCCTGCAGAAGCAGGTTCGTCTAGATCAGGTCGCATAGGAACATGTCCAGGTGGATCTTGAAGACCTCCAAGGAAGGAGACTCCACAACCCCTCTGGGCAGCCTGTGCCAGGGCTCCCTCACCTCAACAGTGAAATATTTTTTTCTTATGTTTAAGTGGAACTTTTTGTATTCCAGCTTCATCCCATTACCCCTTGTCCTGTTACTAGCTACTATAGAAAAAAGGGATGTCCCAACCTCCTGACACCCATCCTTTAGATATTTATAAATGTTAATAATATCTCCCCTCGTTCTCCTCTTCTCCAGACTAAAAAGCCCCAGTTCCCACAGCCTTTCCTCATATGAATCATGTCAAAGAAAAGTCTGACTGCAGCCCATGGAAGATCCAGGTAACATTCTGCAGCTGAAATTAATAATTGCATTAATGAAGCTCACACACTGCATAAGTATTTTTCTCCTACTTACATTTGCACTGATGCCTTCACCACCCTCTGGTACTTTGGGAAATGCATCATAAAGTGATGACACATAAGTTATTACTGACTTTTCATCAGGTGAGGAAACATCAACATCTAAAAGAGCAAGACAGAACAGAGCTTTATCACATAGTTGTAAGAATGCCCACAAATACGCTACAATCTGCAGGTAGGTACGATTTTATTTTACTGTTAGGATTTTTGCAACAAAGACCTTTGCAGCCATCTTACCTTCAGGATCCAGAAGTCTGGCAACACCAAGTTTTTCTGCTACAAAAAAAGCATGTTCTAAATTTGCATGGTTGCTTTGAACAGCAACGGTATTCATGTCTATCAGGTCCGGCCTGTCAAACAAAAACAGTAACACTTGATTAAAACTACTTATCCATTTTAAATCACTGCTATTATTAGTAAATCAACCAAGAGCATAGATGGATACAGTAACAGAGGCTTCATTAAAAAAGGATTTCATTAAAATCATGTGAACAAGCTGAGGTCAGTGCTAAGTGACAAAACACAAGCAGCAGACAACTACAACACTGTTAGTTCTTCCTTATCTACAAGCTGAAGTTTCTAGTCATCCCACTGAAGCCAACTAGAGTCACAAGGGGTTGAAACCTTCACCACTGAAATCTTATGCTACTGAAAATCAGAGCCACACTGGAAAAAAAACCTAAAGCAAAACCTCAAAAAGAAAAATATAAGCTTTAGTGAAAAATTCAGCCCTTAATTTTTTTTGTTGTTTCTAGAGAAACTATTTCCTTAGTTTTACCCAGCAGAAGGTCTAATTAATTGCAAGAGAGAATCAGAATCAGAGCCCCAGCTCCCTCAGTCTTTCATCATAAGGGAGATGCTCCACTCCATCATCTTTGTGGCTCTGCGCTGAACTCTCTCCAGCAGCTCCCTGTCCTTCTTGAACTGAGGGGCTGAGAACTGGACACAATATTCCAGATGCAGTCTCATGAGGGCAGGGTAAAGAAGGAGGAGAACCCCTCACTCTACTGCCCACAGCCCTTCTAATACACCCCAGGTTGCCATTGGCCTTCTTGGCCACGAGGGCACATTGCTGGCTCACGGTTAGCCTGCTGTCCACCAACACCCCAAGGTCCCTTTCCCCTACACTGCTCTCTAACGGTTCATTCCCCTACTGTGTAGGGAAACTACAGTACTCACTAACAGTTCATTCCTCAACCTGTACTGGTACATGGGGTTATTTTTCCCAGATGCAAGACTCTACACTTGCCCTTGAATTTCATTAGATTTCTCCCAGGTTGCTCAACTGGTCCCTAATCCAGTCCTCATCAACCAAACAAAACTCCTTTCACCTGACTTCCTCTGGAGTCTGAAACTCCTAAAAACAGTCTCCAGCAGTACAGACAGAGGCAAAGAAGGTATTCAGGAAATCTGCCCTCTCTGTATCCTCTGAGAGAAATAAAACTGTTAAATATCACATTGTTCAAAACTAATAACATTTCATTTGACAACACTCTAAATTAAAATACTGTTAGTTTTGGGAAAGTCAATGTAAGCCTGTCTTTGAATTAACTACAAGGAGACAAATATGTATTTCTTTTCAGTCACTTAGAGTCATTGGTTTCCTTGTGCTCTTTAGAAGACAGGTCTACAAGACAGACAGTAACACTGCACTCTCTGTTTGCTGAAAGAATATTTAACTAATAATAAAACTTGAGCAGTGTAAAAAGAAACATAATCCTCCTAAACCAGCGGGACTTTCCACTTCCAATATGTTTAGTGGGAGCATGATCAAGCTTATGCCATTCGCTTTTGAATTTCACAGTGACGAAAACAATGCAGTGAAATCAATATTATCTGTTGCTCTTAGCAGCGTAGAAAATCCATGAAAAATAAAAGACAATACTAGGAAAGGAAACAGAGCACTCCAGTCTCCTATTTCAACCACAATAATGGAGATGATATGAGTAAGAGAGATTGCTCTCTCGGCACAGTTTTGATGAGAGAAACAGGTTTCTGTAAGCCTACTCTGTTGGTTCGGTTATTTTCTTCCACCTGCCTTCTTTGCATTTGTTTCACACTTGATAAAAATGGCCCAAGAATCACTTATGCCACCTGTTCAACTGCCAACTCTCAGAACAAGAAAGGACAAGTTGTAAAAGCCTTCACTATTCACAGAAAAAGAGCTGTAAGCTGCAGAGACACCCATAGGATAATCTCCTTAGAATAAAGCCTTCATTTAGATGAAGAGGAGGTAAGATTTTTCTCACTGTGATATAGGTAAAATTCAATAAAAGCAACTGCTGTGCATAACATAAGATTTTACATCTGTGCTGTGGTTTCACATCCCAGATGAAGAGGAGACCACACCATGAGATTCCTTCTCCCCTTCTAAACACATTTTCCCATCCCTGCAACTCCCACCAGCATAGGGCTATTCCAGTTCCCATTAAAAAATTGCAATCAATACTGCTGTTTTCAGTTAATTATACACTTACCACACAGCATACCATCCTAGATTAACTGGTCTATATTTATCTAGTCTTGCTCTTCCACAAAATACTACAGAAGACAGCATTTGTCTATGTCTTCATAGTGCTTGTCTTCAGTGTTTTGAAGCAGACAAAAGGCTTAACAGGTGACTGAGAACAAGCCAACTGATAGTTTACAAAAGGCAGGATACAGGTATTACAATTTGAACGCAAAAGCAGCTGGTACTGGCCACTGCAAGTGCACACTGCCAGGGGCTTGGGGCATCTACCCTCTTTCCAAATAGCAGAGGATTATGTACTGTAAGCTTGCAGAGATACCTGTCTGCTAACTGAGTATGAGGGAATTTGCATTTGAGCATATGACTGTGGATTTCAGTGCTGTGATCACTGATGGCTGTTCTTCTCTGAAGAATCATGGGAATACTGTACTACTGAGCATAGATTGTGCTGCGTGAGCATTGTGGGGTTGTACAAAGTTTCACAAATATTTGCTGGTGTCCTTAGTATTTCATTTCTCTTTTGAATTCTGAAATACTACTGTCTAAGTTGCAATTGTGACAAATACTCTTCTAATATGTATTTATTTAATTGTCTCAATTGAAGTAAACACAAGATTTAAAAGCATCAAACACCATGGGAAACATTTTAATTTTTAAGGCTAAAGAGAAAATACACAAGTTTTGTAGAAGCTATTTTTCATGTATTATAAATACATTTTATATTTATTTACATGGTACTATTAAGTGGTTTTATACATAGTCAAGAACCAACTAAATTAAATGTACTTTAAGTAAAAGACGATGACTCTACCTTCAGTCATAATACCATGAGTCATTTTACAGCAGATTTTCCAGTGAGCTGTGGCCTTGCTATCAAAACACACACATAAACATCCCAGACACCAGTTGGAACATTCCATGCAAAGGAGAAGGAGATGTTTCTGCTGCAGCCACACCTAAGTAAAATGGTTTGGCTTCTACATCACGAGTCATTAATCACCTCATTTGTAAAGAGATTGGTGCCTGCCATTTGAAAGATCTCAGTGTAGGTGTTAGAAATTAAGACACAATTTGTATCAGAAGTGAGAGGGGAAAAAATGTGATTAATATCACTTCAATTAGGAAGTTGACAAAATTATGATCAATTCAAGAAAACAAATACCTAGCACTACAAAGAGAAACAAGTGAAGAACGCCTACAGGACAGTACAAAGAAATGAAAGGGTTTATCATGCAAGCTACATGGATCAAATGCAAGCTTTCTACTGTGCAAAGACTCCTTGAAATCCAAGAGTTGTGCATAATAAATATAAGCACAGGTAGATTTTCCCATAGCAAGAACCTAATACCTAGTAAAACAGTTCAAGATCCAAACTAGCCTGTTAAAACAAAAGGTTAGATTTGAAGGGAATTTGATATTTTAAAGTGGAAAAACATATTTAACCAAACCTAATTTTTCCAATCAATAGCGAAGATATCACGTCCTTCTGTTCCTGGATGACAGTTGTCCAAGTTACACAATCTTTAACTTTATTAAAACATATAAATAGTGGCATAATATTCCACATAGGAACACTGTTCACTGAAGTTCAGGAGGCTGAGAAGCTTGAAGTTATTTACATCAATCATCTAAACTGCTTAATCTGCACAACTGTTCCAGTTAAAACTCTGAACACTGCCTGAGTAATACTGATATTACAAGGTTGTTTCTTTATGGGCTTATATTGATCAGAAACATTAATATAGTGTGTTTCAAGCAGAACTCTAAGAGAAAATATGACTGAAGATGCAGAGTGAAGTGTAAATGTCACTACAGTACAGTAGCTTTTCCACTGCTGTAATTAGAATATGCCTGTAAAAATTAAACAAACTATTTACTTCATTGTTCACAGACAATCAAAAAGGACAGATGTCAGAAAGTTTCATGCATTTTTCAGAGACGGGGGGATGAAACAAATCAAAGACCATGTCAGAACACACAGTCCTAAAATAAATCTTATAAATTTTATAACAAGACAATAATAGACTCCTCAAACAGACGGGGGCACAAGAAATATTACCTACTCTAGAGGCTTTGGTTAATAGCAGGGAGTTTGCAAAGAAAAGAATCAGAACATACAAAATGTCCATGTAAAACAAATTTTACCTTATCTCTTCTAACAAATACCTCCTGTTAATTTTCCAGAACTTCATGAAAGAGATAATGATGCAAAATCTATTTATTATTTAACCTCCTACGTAGTAATATCTACCGTTTAACCTAGTCCTTAACAGTTTCAAACGTGCTAAAAAATATTTACAGTAGCTTATATGCAGAATCAATGTTTGGTGACTTACTAAAGAACCTGCCTCTACATCAGGTTAAAATCTAAGCCTTGTTCAAAAGAGTTTGCCAAAGAGCCTGCTTTGGAAAGACTGGGGCATCAGCACCATGGAAATGACTCCTGGACTGCAACTAACACATGCTCTCCATGCAGGCATTTCTATCGATGACAAATGTTTTTTACTTCTGAGTCAACACTATTTTCCACTTTACCCTAGGCTGAAAGCAGGGTAAAAGCCTTGGATTCCTTACAAAATGTGTCTCAGAAGGATCTGTGGACAGCAATCATATGTACCATTCTATGATTCTATGAGAAGGTTTTCTAGCTTCATCTACTTTCTTGCTCTGTTAGGAAAGAATCCTTCAGTCTCAGACCTCAATACAGAAATGGGAGCAATAATTTCAATACCAACATCTGCATCTGGAAAAAGTAAGTTTTGAACCAAACACCTAGATGTCTGAATCAGTTGACCTTTTTTGCCTGAAGCTCCTTGTCACTGGTCCTTGGGCTCACATATCTGCTAGATGGATAGTTTTGCACATGATTCAACAAGCATTTGAGTTGAAAAGCTAGAAAATTAAACATGATAGATATATCATGGATGTGTTACAGAGTATCTAAATGAAGAAGAAAAGGCTGCTTGAGAAGAAACAGTCAGTCAAAGACAGGAAGGACTTTCAATCTACATTTACAACACTATTAAGTGAAATCACCCTGAAAAGGAGGTTTGCACAGAAAAATGTGCTGCCCAGTTTGACTGTCAGTAATCAGCCTCAAGCATTCACTGGATATGTAACTGTAAACTATAACTTTTATGTAGAATAGTTTTGGCTCTTTTTAAGAGATTCACACAGATGAGGCAAGGAAGAACAGAGAAAGATTTGAGAGCCTCCAGCTTTTATGCTTCCCCGAGATCACAAGGTCTCTATTACACATTTATGAGGAAGAGGAAAGTACTAACGAGTGAGAGGCAGCTCTAGCTTCAGACACCTAAATTTAGGTATATGTCAGTCTCTAAATGTGTTTCATTATAGGCAGCAGAAATCTTGCCAATATATGCTGTACAACTTATGTAGTAAGCCATCCAGAACCTAAGTATTACTTTAGAGTGAGTCAAATCAACTGACCATACCAAGTAAGATGTCACGAAATGTTCTGCCTCACTGAACATGCAATGTTTAGAGACTCACATTCACAGATAAATAAAACAATGCTGTACATTTAAAACGTAGAATTGCTTAACTGTTTCTCACAGACATGCTAACAATGATTACTGCAGATCTACTTAGGACTTTCTTGAAGCCACTGGGTAAAGCTGAGCTGTGTCCTCACTGACGTTAGGTAACACTTCAGATTTCAGGGAAAATGCAAACAATTTTCTAACAGAAAACTGTCATTTTAGAAAAGTTTTATCCTAATCACTGTGATAAACCAAAAAGCATGCTACTAACTATGCTCTGCATACTGTTTGCTCAAGCACGAGGCAAATTCTTTTCTCAAGCTCCACAGGTCCACAGCTTCAATGACATATTGTGTTAATTTATTTCACATGATCATTATGACTTGTACACTCTTTTTGGTTCTGTCTTCTCTTGTATTAGTATGGCAGGAATGCCTGTACTATTTATTATTTTATGTGCATCTATAGATTTAACTCAAGGCCTCTCTGAAGATGAACAATCCTGTCTTTTTATTCTCTCAAAAGCTGAAAAAAACATGTCATATGAATTCATCAGCTCTCCTGTTATCTTTTTTTGTAACTTTTCACATACATTTTCAGATGCAATGAATAATTCTGAAAAAAACTACTGCAAGTGATGGCAAGTTGAAAATACTCTTAACGAGGGCACACTATTTACAGTTATGTTTCTTTTCTCTTCTTCAGACGTGTTATATTAAGAATTCCAACAGATTAAAAAAACCCCAGAATGTTTCAGCTGCATTTAAAATACAGAGGAAAAGGCCTCAGGTGCCCCAACCTAATAATTTAGCCCCTAACGATATACACAGTTAATTCAAGTAATTCCTTCTATTGTGCACGTCCTTGATTTGACAAGCACTGACTTAATAAATCTACTAAAACCTCCTGTCCCACCTTTGTTAGCACAGCAACACTTTACAGCAACTTGCCATGCCAGTTGATTTAGATAAAGACACAATTGCGGCATTGTAACATCAGAGACCTATTAGTAAAACGCTCAGCTTTAGCATGCCAGAAAACCCTAATCACAATTTGGCACTAAGTTTGCAATGCAGATTTCCAGCTCAGTATATACAGGAATGAAACTAGAAAGGATCTCAGTCAGTCCTTTCATCGGCTTTGAAACTATATTTTACATTCTCTTTGTAATAACAGCTGTTTCTGTCATTACAAAAACAGTAGTGATATAGTAACTTGGCCAATTTTTTGCCTATGATCAAATTTAAACAGCAACATGGCTCGTAGCTGTTAAACTTGAGCCACGCTGTACAACCTGTAGAAATAACCACAAATAATGTAGCTCTCCTCGATGTGTCTGAATACCAAATAGACAATAAAGAAACTCCATCAAATTGTATTTCTGTTCTGCTCCCTGAGAAAAGTCTTTCCAGATCCCAGCAGTGACTGCCTGCCACAATACTTCCCAGTGGGATTAACACATTTAACATCAAGGAAGAAGGGTGAGGTACCTCAATGAGTTAAAAAAATTTCTCAAAGGCTCCTTGTGCCATCCTCACTTGGAGACAACCACTTTTCCATGTGCCACATATTTGAAAAAGCCATTGTCTGAAGACGAAGAACTCTCCCTGTTCAATTGACCATGGGCACATACACCACCACTGCTCAGACCCCATACCATTCTGGATAAAGGTCTCTGGTACCCTTCAGTGTCCTGGTCTTTACCAATCAAACAGTAAGAAATACATGAAACCTGAATAAAAACCTGACCTTTCACATTAAAGCTTTGTTTTTGCTTTACTCTCATTTGGCCTCAGCAAGAGAAAAGTTTTTATTTCATCTCAATATTTTTCTTTCTTAGTTATTGCAAAAAGAAAACTGTTACTGTTCATTCAGCTGCTACTTAGCAGTAGGATCCAGATCTGAAATTAATCAACCCAACTACCTGGAAGGCTTTTATCTAATACTCAGTGAGGCTAACCACCACCACAACAGAGGATGTTAAAATTGCAGGCCCGCTTCCAGTACTATTTTAACAAAGCCTTCACAAAGAGCCATCAAAGAACTTGTATGAGTGCATTCAATTAAACTGCAGCTGAAGTTACTATTTCTAAACTCATTAGTTATAGGTACATATGTATACTCAAGCAAAAAAAACATTTTAAAAAAGTCTGCTTGTCAATATTTTTAATCATCCTAAATGCTGTTTATCTTTTCCCAAATTGCCAATTCTAAATGCCAAGTTTATTTCTTCTACATAACAAAAGTTGTTGAAAATACTAACCACCAGGCTTCTGAATAATGAGGAGGGTGAGAAGGGCGGGGGGGGGCAATGCAACCAAACATTTTCTTTTTGTTAAGGCTGGGTAACAATAACTTGAGAATCACAAAATGGCAAGCCAAAACTAGCAGACCCAACTAATCTCTTTATTTAAAACATATCTCCTAGCATTTTAAGGCTTGACACTGTGTAATATTTTGTTTCTTTCTCATTCATTCCCTAAGGGTGTTCAACATGTTATTGCAAATTGAGGCATCACTATCCCTTCCCTTAAGGAATGTATTCATGTCAGTACCTGATCAGCTACAACATGTTTTAACATCAGACAGATGCCACATACACTGCCAGTCATGAGCTTGGTGTTCAACTATCTATACATACACAGCAAATCCTCCTGGGCAAGGTTGAAACAGCTTGTTCTAAACCAGAACAGTTATACCATGCAAGAATCTAGCTTGCCCCCTGCCCCACACTGAAAAACATCCACTTGGTACTTCTGAAAGCATACAGAGTTGTTACAGTAATATTTGAGAAGAAAAGCACTGTGACCCTCAAAAATCTGCGTCTCGCACTTTATCTAGCATTTATGGATTTGTCATACTGCTGCTTCCTTTGGGAACTGGTTCTCTGTCACAGCACCTATTCCTATTCCTCTTCCTTTCACATGAAGCACTCATGTGCTTACACATAAGTGTACCTATGCTCATTTCATGCTGCATTCACTGTTACCCTCTTCTGTTTGGAAATAGTAGCCATTTTCTCCTGTTCTCTCTGTAAGCTGCATGCAACTTCAAACTAGAGGCATCATTGAGGTCTGGCACAGTTTATCAGTAACAAAAGCTCCTTTGGATCAGATTCCCACATTTCCTCAACAATACAGTAAAAAAAACATTTCTCTTCAAACTCGTGCTCAAAATGCACCCCTTTGAACTCTTATCACCACTTTCTCTCTCCACAGCATTTCTAATATTTATCATTCTCATTAGGTGGTGCCAAAGATCTGTACACAACTGTCTATATGTGGCCTTGGCAAGCCTTAGTATAGCATTACATGAAATAACATCATTTGTTTTCTTGTCTCAAACCCTTATGTGTATACTACAGTCCTGCTTGCTTGTCAGAGCATTGCCTGACATAAACACAGTCGATTCACTTTTTTCCCCAACTCAGTGTCTTCCCCATTTTGTATAGCTGACGAAATTCACCTAAAAGTCCAGACATAACACTGGACATGTCTATGATGAAAGTGAAGATAAGGCCAGATGAAGGCTCCATAAGTGCTAGTCCTTCCCATAGGGTGATAGAAGCCCATTGCAGCTCCTCCCAGGCTACACCTGGGAGTTCAAAGGACAGCAGTGACCCAGGACTGCTCTCCAGAGGCTGTAGGTGGAGAGGAGAGTTCAGCCACAAGCCCTCCCTCACCGCTTACCCACAGAGCCAAAGAGCAGAGGCTGGACCTGCTTCATGTACTAGAATAGACCTAACAAGACTAGAAATTAAAAAACATGGCTCTATCTGGGAACTGAGCTTGCAGTGCTTCCTGAACAGATGCTGTTTTTCAGTGTATGGGCCCCACTGGGGCTACTCATTAAATGCTATTATCTAGTTACACAAGAACATACTGCTCTTGCCAGAATTCCTTTAGTAAATGCTAAAAGCGAAAGTACCTCTTGATTTTAAAAACTATAAGAATACAGAAATAAGAGGCAGAAAGGAAAGCACACATGGTTACAGAAAGTGTGCATGTCTAACATTAATCTTCCTTTCCTGTCCTCCATACTTCACTTTTTTCCCTTTGGAGAGAAAGTTGAGCTGGTTTGTAATCATGTCTGTTTCCTCAGTATCAGTAGCCACTGTCCTTAACAAAGTGTCTATAGGTGCCACTTAACCATAAATCTTTCATCTCTTATTTTTACCATTTCTTAAATTCCATTTTCAGATGCTTTTTAACTGAAATTGCCTGTAAACCTTACGTACCAAGAGCTCTGGGTAGTCTGAGGTCAAACAAAGCAGCTTTTTACTTTGGTATAACTTTTTACTTGAATTTGTTTTGCTTTAAAATAAATGTATCTGCACACTGTAATGCAGATCTTCAGATTACTAGCTCCAATCTGGCATTCAACTCCTAATGAAAGAAGAGTAGCCTTCATTATTTATAGACAGTAACTATTTCTATGTATTTTAACATTGAGATACAGTTCTTAGAAAAGTACTATTTCTTCTTTCAGGACAAAAGGCACATATATAAGAAAAGGAAAATACAAATCAAGAGCATTTACTTAAAACACAGTCTAGTGACAAGGAATGTGTGAAGACCCCTGTGTGCAGACAGCAGTGTCTCCAGGAAAATCTGGGCATTATATGTTGACTCAAGTCAGTCTCCAACTTTGAAGTCTGGCTTACAGGTTTTTGCTATGTATGATATGATGGTATGAAAGAAACATCACGTACTTTTTAAACCGCCTGAAGTCAGATTTCTTTCAACACAACACACTGAAGCAAATAACAGACGTCTTCAATGAAAAATTAAGCTATAAAAGGCCAAACACATAAAAGATGAGACACACACAGAATATTCTCGAATCTCCTAGACATATCAGCAGCTTTCACAAACGGCCTGATCACACATTCAAAGAAAGGTGTGGAAGTTCAAAAAGGAGTTTGAAAGCTGATATATTTAAACAAAACCATACAATTAACAAACCTGGTAAAGTTCAGTATTAAACCAGACTTTTTTGTTTGATCATTTTATTTGGTTTTCTACGTAAAAACAAATATTCACACAGAGTAAAAGTAAGAAAACCAAAATCAGGAGGAATATCTCAAGAGAAACAACCTCATGCACCAGGACAGGCTGGGGACTGACCTGTTGGAAAGCAGCTCTGCAGAGACAGACCTGCGACTCCTCGTCAATAATAAACTAACCACGAGCCAGCGATGTGCCCTCATGGCCAAGAAGGCCAACGGCATCCTGGGATGCATCAAGAAGAGTGTGGCCATCAGGTCAAGGGAGGTTCTGCTCCCCTTCTCCTCTGCTGTGGTGAGGCCTCATCTGGAGTCCTGTGTCCAGTTCTGGGCTCCTCAGCTCAAGAGGGACAGGGAACTTCTGGAGAGAGTCTAGCACAAGGCCAGAAAGATGATCAGGGGACTGGAGCATCTTCCTTTTGAGGAAAGGCTGTGGAACTGGGGCTGTTCAGCCCGCAGGAGACTGGAAGGGGGACTTCATTAATACTTACAAGTATTTGAAAGGTATATGCCAAGGGGATGGGGAAACACTTTTTTCTGTAGTGCCCAATGACAGGACAAGGTATAATGGCCAAAAGCTGGAACACAAAAAGTTCCACTTAAACTTAAGGAAAAACTTCTTTACTCTTCAGGTGAGGGAGCCCTGGCACAGGCTGCCCAGGGACAGTGTCAGTCTCCTTCTCTGGAGGTTTTCAAAACCCGCTTGGATGCATTCCTAAGTGACCTGATCTTGATGGACCTGCTTGAGCAGGGGAGTTGGACTAGATGATCTTTAGAGGCCATTTCCAATCCCTATCATTCTACGACTCTGTGATTCTATGAAAATCCAGGGCCTGCAATGGAGCTCCCTGAAGCAGCTCTTGAGGCTAGTGCAGATCCCCATTCATCTCCCAGAGATTTAATTATGTACAGGATGTTTTAAATGGAAGCTTTATATACTCTTCAAGAGTTAAGCTGAGTAATCTTACATTATAAACACAGACCACTGGAAGCTGCTGAAAACATAAGCAACCTTCTCACATGAAAAGAAATTACCTTCTCCTAAATTTGGAGAAAAATAATCAAATTGTATATGAACAGCTCAGAGTAACTTTTCCCTCTCATTTCTGTCATTCATAAATTTACTTTCTTTGTTTAAAGAACACTGCAAAAACACTTGAAACTCATTCATACTCTCTACAGAGGCAACACAGAAAGTATCTGAACGCTCTTACATAAAGCTCTGACCCTTGTCGCTTGAGAGGAAAGAAAACAAATATCCTGCATTTGCTCGGGAGTGCAGGTGACTGACTTGAGAGTATGTTCTCTGTCCCATGCACATTGTCCATGTCCCCAGGCTCAGCGCTGAGTGCAGGCAGGGCACGGAGCCAGCAGGAGCCCAGCTCACCCAGCTGCCACATACCCATCTGCCAATCTCCAGCAAGATGCTGCAACAGGTACTACTGTTAGTCATGCCAGGCAAATGTCAGCCTTCTCCTGCTTCTCCCACACACCTTGCAGGAAGCTATGGCAAATCCAGGCTGTCTTCCTGAATTTCTGCATCATAAAACTTAGCTGGCTTGCACCAAAAGGTGCTGGGATCCTCTGCCAGGACAGAAAAAAACAAACGGAGACAGCTACCAGCAGCCCAGATGAGACAATCCTCACCTGCTCTTAAGAGTGGGTGGGCTGTCCATCCTGCTGAAGGGAGAGGCTCCCTGCCCACTGGGGGAATGACTCACAGCCCAGCTCCTCACTCAGTGCTCCACAGCTCCAGCAATTTCCTGTAGTCTTAAAGCTGATGCTTACTTGAGATCTAAAACAAAAATCACTTCTGCCCCAAAACGAGGTAATTAATAAGTTGCCACTCCAGTCCCCTGTCACCTAGAACTGGACAGAGACATCTCCCAGTCTCATCAATGACTGACTGCAGGGATCATGCCAGACCCATATAGCTTGTGCTCTTGATGGTGCATCTAGAAAAGGCCTGTTAGCCATGGTGGCAGGGCTGTGAGCACAGGGTTTACCTGTCTGTGCTCTGGCTCAGCTCTGAGACAGTGTGGCTCCTGTCCTATGGGAGCTGTAGGTGCTCATCTTTGGGCCCCAGCTGAGCTACAGCCCTTGCAGTGGTGCAGCCCAGCTACTGCAGCCCAGCCATGGGGCCACATCCAAAGCCCAGCCTCAGCCCACCCCCAGAGAAGCACCCAATTCCTATGGCTGAGGCTGCTCCAGTGCTCCCAGCCATCTAGCTCCCGGCTGGGGCAGTGGGACAGGCCTGCCTGCCAAGTCCTGCCCTTACGGATCCTCCACGGCGAGCCTCTGCCACTGTACTGATAGGAGTGTGTAGTTTCGACTCAACACCCACCTTACCATTGCTCAGTATAACTGCAATTCTAGACACCAGTAACATGCCTGGGTATTTCTGAGACCTCTAGTTATTACTGTTGTAGTACTAAATGTCCTCCCCTTTAAAATTAGGTCTGGGCCCACTTAAATCCCTTCCAAGGCTGGCAATTGCATTGCTGCTGAAGAACCCTGGTCCCACTGACAAAGAGCAAATACTCTTCCGGCCCAGAGCTTGTGGTGCTTCTGTAGGGAGAGGTTATCTCCAGTGAGCACAGCACACCTGGCACAGAAGGGGATGCCACGTTGCACCACGGCAGACAGATTGAGCCACCCATAGGGGCGGCCTGCAGTGGCCGCAGCGCAGTCCCATCCCCACTGCCTGAGAAGGCATCTTTGGTCACTCCCCCTGGTGCAGCACACCAGCTGTAGGATGCTCCTGACACCACCTGTGACCCACCAACTGGCAGTCACAAAAGCAGTCAAACACAGCCTATAGAGAATAGCTGCCAGAAACACACACATTTTGTTAGTGTTTAACCTACTTACTGCTCATAACATAAACCAAGCTTTAAAAGAGTTCTCTGGAGTAAAACATTCTAATGAAAAATAGCAGATTACTGTTTTGGAAGATGATTCCTATCTCGTGAGCAATAGCTGGAAATTATCATCTCTGTTTTAATGGTACAAAATGGCAAAGGAAAGAAACATAGAAGCTCACTGAAATCAGTATAAGAATCTCATCGATTTCATCAGTAAGCCACGGTCCAAGAATCTGTAACTTCTCACAGCAAGATAACATCAGATAAGGATGATAAACATTCCTGGGAAGGACATGGGATCCTTAAGTGGAGAAGTTACATTTACAGGAAGAGGATAAGCTAAATGGAAACTGGCACAGAAGCACACAAAACGGGGACTCTGCACTTATGCCACTGAATCATCTGTTTTGTGCAGTGCACTTGGGTCAAAGGTGCCTGTGCTTCCCTACCAAATCGCTGTAAATAAAACCCATGACACACTGCCAGAAACACTGCTCCTGCACAGCAACTGCAGGTACTCAGTCATGTCTCAAGACATTAACACAGCACAACCAGAAGATAGAATTCAAGGTTTTCATCATTTCTTAACTGATCTGTACCCCAAGTTCTAGTTGCTGAGCTGTAAAAGCTACACTGCTTGATGGAAGTGGTGTAAGGCTCTGAAGAAGCTCTGGGAAATATTTTCCATTAATCCATCTTGTTAAGCTCTTTCCTTTTTTCCATTCCATCTCTCTGAATCTTTCAAATTGTTTATTTTTTCAAATACTTGCCTGTGCTATGTTCATCCTTTTGGCTGCTATGCTCTGAAGTAAAACAGTCTAGTCTTCTGCCAGCTATTTCCCTTTGTCTTGCCAACGTTACTAAAAGAAGACTTTCTTGTTGGCATGCACCTCCTCCCTGACTGGCTACCCAGAACAGAAGCACAGTCAGAAAAAGACCTCATTGATTCAGATGCAGCTTCATCTCACCATGAAGTTATGCACTGCCACAGCTAACTTCTCAGGGACTCAGAGCACTTATAGCCTCTCTACACAGTGTGTGAGGAAAAAGCTGCCTCTGCTTTGACTCATCTCCCATTTTAGTTTAGTGTCCTAGTTCCCCACACCACATGAATGTTGGCTCTGCCCAAGCTTTTTACTGTGGTGAGCCAAGGAGTCCCACAAGAGGAAATCCAAGAACAGAATAATATGCATGAAAACATACCAAATTTGGCTTTACTTGACACACTCCTTTAGTATAACATCAAGGAAGTCATCTATCCTCAAAATGATATGCACCAGGGCATACAGCACAAACTGTATGTCCTGTAATAAAAATTAGAAAGCTGTAAGCTTTGTACAGTGAAGGACAAGTTAGTACACATCAATTAGTCCAGTGTTCAGTATACTCTCCCATGTAGTCCTTAAGATACAAGCTTCCTTCAGGAGGAAGCAGGAACCAAAAAACGCACAAAACCAGAGCGGTGTCACCAACTACGAGGGAACACAGAGCACAGCATTGATCTTAAATCTCATTCCTCTGATGAGCTTTGATGTCAGAGTCAGGTTTGTCAAGAGGCCTGTTCTTACTTACAATCTAGATTTAGAAATCCTCTCCCACATATATCTTAAGCTGTACTTCAAAATAATTACCCTTTAGCTTCTAGACAGAGTGATCAGTGATTCTATCAATGCCTGTTTAACTTTGTAAGAACGTGGTCACAACAGTAATCAGTAGCGCAATTCTCTTCTCAGACTGAGAACATTCAAGCCAGCTGATCTCATTTCCCATGAGAATACCCTGTCATTTTACAGAAGCCACACCTCAGAGGAGATCCAGACTCCAAGCAAGAAACACAGAAGCAGCTCTAGGCCAGGTCCATCATAAAGCCATACAGGGAAGAATATGGGGATCTTAGGCATACCTCAGGTCACGCAGCAACTGATGGCTTTCATCAGTAGTGCCATTTTGGACTTTTGTTATCTGCCCTGCCTATACTTAAAACGTCAGTATGACAAAAAGGGACTATGGAGAAGTCTATGAAGAAGGAGGGACACACAAGGGCTAAACAGGCATCTTTTGTCTGCAAAGAACTGGGAATTGTCCAGGAAAAGCAAGTGACATCTCCACAGTTTCATGCTGTTACAGGCATAAAACACATAGTCCTCTATGTACACTAAAATGCTGCAATGAACATTTTCCAACAGAACAAAAGTGCTTACCTGTATTTATGAATGATGGCATTAAATAACCTTCCATCACGCCAGCAAGTAGTGAAATTTTCACAACGTATTCCAGCATAACCCTCGGTTGTCTGCTGCGACCACAGAAGCAGCCTCTCTTTAGCAGACATGTCCTCAGACTCTCCAGTAACATGGATATCAGATATCTAAAATACAGTTAGCGTAAATATTACAATTACATGTAACTCATAATCATGTTTAAAATATTGCAGAAATCCATTCTGTGTTACTGCAGAATCTTCTGTCTCTGCATACATGAATATTATGATTATTCATGTACTATATTAATATTCTTTCACATCTTATGCTTATTCACTCTTAGTTTCTTCAATATGAAAGACAAAATTCCCAGTTTCACAATTTTCTTCAGTTAACTAGTTCTCAGCCTCTTAACTTCTGTGGACAACAAATACTATTATGTAATGAAAAATATTTAACTATGTCTACTTTATGCTGATAATGTGAATAATAATCTATTTTAATGTATTATACACATTATATATAGTTTTTATATAATTATGCCTAAACTACAATATAGTTTTTATATATATATATAAATAAACTATACAATACATCTATACAATACCCATATTTATATTATTTATACTTCAATTTAACTACGGTGTTCCTCTCTTCAAAGAGGTTAACTTATAATATATGCTGTTCTGGAATTCAGTAACAAAACAGGCATTTACAGTGAAAACTGATAACAGTAGGTTTAGGACAAAACTTTCTGAAGTATTTTTAGGAGTGACTGAAAGATTATAAATAAAAATTTTACCTGCTACCAAAAGTTTGCTTTTGTATCACCTAAGAATTACCAACTTCAAGTCAGGGAAAGCAGGAAAGTACTTTGTATTTTACATACAATTACTACTTTACAGTACATTAAATTCTCCCCTAATTAAATTCAGTCAGTTTGTGTAGAAAACTACCACTGTAAAAAAAGGAAGCAAACATTTCTCTAGTTTGCACATGTATTGTTTGCACCTCATATTATTGAAATTGTATTCAATAAATCTGAACTGCAAGGCAGAACAAATAGAAGGCATGTCTTGAGAAAGAAAGTGATATCTCATGCTATCTTTCTCCTAAATGACCACTTTTTACCACCTAAGTAAACATCAGACAATATATTTGTTGTTATGAAGAACTCAGGTAGAATGAGGCACTACATAAAGACTCATGTACCATAGCTCAGACATTACAAAAATAATGCTTTGGCAGAGGCAAGAGGGTTTGAGATAGTACCAAGATTTCTGGGTGGACAAAAAGTACCCCTTGAAATCTACACATACAAATTTATCTTCTGCCTGGGCTCTTCCTGGGGGAATTCAGACAGGCTAGACTAGAAACCATGTGTTTTTCTCACATTAAAGCCATGCAAAACATATTGTCAGGAACAGAGATGTAGCTTTCCTACTGATGTTCCTATGTTAATACCCAACAGGAGGCAGTCGAAAGCACCAGAAAGCGAGGGGCTTAAGTGAGAGCCTTGGAGACGTCAGGACAATGTAGCTGCTGCAGTCCTCTATGTAATTTCCATTTAACCACCTTTCACATTTTAGGGGATGATGAGCATTTGCACCCATACAGTAAGCTGTAAGTAAACTTAATGCAGGTAAAAAATTAATTTACATTATTTTTTAAGATAGTATCCACAAGACAGTTGTGAAAGCAGTTCTACTGGCTCTAAATAAGTGAAAGATAGAAGCATCGATTGCTAGAAAGTCCAGTTGTTTTACCTGTTCAACTAGCCCATAAATACCTCTGAAGATTGGTGCCATTCTTTGCATCCTACTGTCTCCAGCTTCAATGCTGAACATTTTTAAGAAGAATCAAAGAGAGGAAAAAAAACACCACAACCCTTTCTGGTTAAAGCACTGAAGAGAAACACATGCAGCTGTGACTTTATAAATTTCTAAGTATCAAGGTCCTCCACAGAGTATTTTCTACATGAAATCACACAAAACACAGACAGCATGATGAGTGAAGACAATGGGGAATCCAACATAGCAAAAGACCAAATCTCTCTGAAAATTTTCTGGTAAAAATCTAGGGAACTCTTCTGCAGTGTAAGGTTTCCTTTCTGTTGGTAACCTTTATTGTTTGGTATTTCAAAGCAAGAAAGCAAGCTAAATATTTTTTTTAGGAGTTTTAGTTTCTATTCATCACAGAACAACCAGACAACAATATAAATGAAGTCAACCATTTACGAGTTATCCAGACAATGCTTCTGAAAGAGGTGATGTCATCTGAAGTATCAATACAAAATTAAAAAACCCTAAAACATTGTAATTTTTCCCTTGTCATTTTCAGGAAGTCCTCTGCATGTAATCCTTAAATATCACAGTTTTTGGTATAATCTAAGCAAACAAGCGAACAATGTAATTTGCTAATGGCCGTTCCTTACTGCTAAGCTCAAACCTTTAGCCTCCTTCACGGTTAACTGACCTGCGATGGCTATGTACATTTCAGACTGCAGAGAATGCAAACACAGCATATTTGAATGCACATTAGATTCCTCTGGAAACAAGGGATTTCAGACATGAGGGCAATCTGCTGTTACATACAATCAACACTTGTAGCTATGGAGCCAAACAAAAGGAGAATATTTCTTCTTCTGAATGTGACCACTCAGCAAGCTTTCAATCCAAATTTTGGGTGGCTAAAATAATAATTTAGCTCATTATCTTAACATCAAATGTGTTTTCTACCGAAATTCTTCCAAGCACCATTCAGCACTCTAGTAGGCTATCAAAAGAAAAAGGAATAGACTAGACTGGTTTTAAAAAAATGAAATTGCTTTTCACTGGTGGAGGTAACTCATTTCAGTACATGTTAAGGAACACTAAAATTAGCCTGAGACCCGAAACAGCCTGAGCACTTCTCTAAATTAAGTATTTCAGATTCCAAGACTAAGATTTCAGATTTTTTCATAAACACTGAATTCACATTTTAAAAGTATAAAAATAAACCAAGGGAAATGGTGAGTCAAAGAGCTGTATTTTCTTATGCTTACAAATAAGAGCTCTACTTTGCAAGATGCTCTATTAACTTGGAACTACTTAACAAGTGAAATACTACTCCCACCAAAATAATATGACACAGATACACAGAGCAGCAAACAGTTTCTGTGAACCTTTCATTCTTATATCCCATAAGCTTATCATTTACTCAATAGAAACTGTTACTAGAGGGCATTTGTTCCCTAAACATGGAACAAATTATTAAGTTTGCACAAGTTTGAACAGTTGTTTCCTAAAGATACAGTTCTCAAAATTATTTCAAAGCCTGTGAATTACAAGTTATGCAAGAAAAAGTGACAGAGGTAACTCCCTGCACAGCCTGTCTATTTCAGAATCAGTCTTCATTAACACTAAATACTCTTCTTGTTTACTCCTGCTACTGCTAGTATGTTTTCTCTGACTGTAAGTTTCCTCTCTATTACGCAGTATACAAAATCCATACACTAAAAAGCCTCAAGCTCTTGCTTGCACTGATTTCAGTGATGTGGTTTTGAGTCCAAACAGCAGAGCATATCAAAGAACATCTTCCAAAAGAGATTGACAGTGGTACTGGCTTTCTGTGATTTATTTTTCAGAATGCTAACAGAAGAACAATATTTGGTATAAATAGTAAGGAGTTTTACCTCCAATTCCATCTTATACCTATGGTTCGAAGCAAGTCTAAGCTTGACATAATCTACTTAAATACACAAAAGTATAAAATGGGCTAGAGATGTATGATGTATAATGAAATGTATTCTAATGTCTGTTATCCCTAAACCAGAAAAGTCCAAAGAACACAAAGAAATGGAAAAAAAACCAAAAAAGAATACATGAATACAGAGAGATTTTGAAATGCTATTTTCTACCTAAGCTAAGTAGTTAAGTCATGTGTTGTGTTTGAAAAGGACTGTTGACAACATGTTGAGGGAAGCACAGTTATAGGAATGGAATTTGAACTTGCACGTGACCACAAGAAGTCATCTCCCCAGACGTTACAGTTGGACTTTGTGAGTTTCCATTTGGCCATAAATTCAAATGCTCCTACTCATCTCTCACAAGACTCCGTGGAGCTGCAAGTCCAGCTTTGGGCAACACACTTAAAAAAATACTGCATCAACTGAAGCAGATCAAAAGAGAAAAATAAGGATGACAAACATCTAAAAATAATGTGACCTGTTAGGAAAGACTGAAAAATTTGGTTTATTTAGTCTAAAGTAGGGAAAACCAAGAAGAGATGTGACAACAGTCTTCAAATATGCAAAATGTCGTTGCAAAACGTAATAAATCAACCCTTCTAGGAACAGGAAAAGAACTAATGAGTTTAAAATGAGCATATATGTTTTCAGCTAAAATTTTGTAATGCAAAAGACTGATAAGAACTGGAATAATTACTTGGGAAATATGTGAAACCAACAATAAGGCAGACACAAAAGAACAAGTATCAGTCAAGAATAATTTTTCATTAAGTTATCTTGCCTTCAGATACAGTGATGACCTATCCAGAACCTTTCAAGTCCTAATTTTGTAGTTCCATCAATGATTATAGATCTCCTTCATTCATCAGCATTAAAGACTAATTGCTCCTGCTTACAAGTGTTACAATGAAGCAAACAATACTTTGTCAATAAAGCAAAACTCCTGACTTCTGCAGCTTTGCCCTGCAAACCCCAATCTAGAAGATCAACTCCCTCCCTTAACTGTGTTACATGATTAGATAATACAAGATTACGATAGGATGGTGAACATAGCTGGAAGGTGTCTTGTTATCCTACAACTATTTGCAAGGATAACTGCATTAATAAACAGATGCCTACTTGTAAGTACTCTACTGAATACAATCATTACAAACAATCTATTTTTTTTTTACTTAAGGGCAAGAATATTGCCTTTAATCTGACCCAAATACATTTTTTTTCCGGTTAATTATTCTTATTACTACTGTAGATAAGAAATCCACTGTGTCAAACACTGACACTTGAGGAACCTGCCACCAAGACAACAGTTCAACACTAGAAGCAGATGTTTAGATATTAGTTTAGATTTTTTTTTCTATAAAACATTTATATCCATCAACTGAAACTGAAACTACCACAAATTAGACTGGAAGAATAATGACACTGAGTAACATGATACGGAAAAGTTACTGGTTTTGGTACAAGCAAATAACCACCAAGAACTGGCAGTAACATCAGCTGGTAGCTATCTTTTGCTGATACTAAATGAAAACCGCGGCTTGTTTCAAAACAGGACACAATCAAATATCACAATGGCAGTATGCCCTATAGAGAAGCCAAAACTACACCTTTATTTTGATTTTCACTTCTACCTGCATTGTGCTGAAACATCATTCAGAAGGGAGGAAGGAAAAGGAAAGAAATATGAAGGAAAACATGGTTATCAGGGGGAATCAACAGGGATTCACCAAGGGGAAATCCTGTTTGACCAACCTGATAACCTTCTGTGAGTGTATAACCGGCTGGCTAGATGAGGGGAGAGCAGTGGATGTCATCTGCCTTGACTTCAGGAAGGCTTTTGACACTGCCTCCCTCAACATCCTCATCAGAAAGCTCAAGCAGTGTGGCTTGGATGAGTGGACAGTGAGGTGGACTGAGAGTTGACTGAATGACAGAGCCCTGAGGGTGGTGATTAATGGCAAAGAATCAAGTTGGAGGCCTGTGGCCAGTGGAGTTCCACAGGGATTGGTTCTGGGGCGAGCCTTGTTCAACATCTTCATCAATTACCTGGATGAGGGGACAGAGTGTACCCTCAGCAAGTTCCCTGATGACACCAAACTGGGAGGACTGGCTGATTCCCCAGAAGGCTGTGCTGCCATTCAGCAGGATCTCGACCAGCTTGAGAACTGGGCAGAGAGGAACCTCATGAGGTTCAACAAGGACAAGTGCAGCGTCCTGCATCTGGGGAAGAACAACCCCATGCACCAGTACAGGCTGGGGACTGACCTGTTGGAAAGCAGCTCTGCAGAGAGAGACCTGGGAGTCCTGATTGATAATAAACTGAACATGAGCCAGTAATGTGCCTTTGTGGCCAAGAAGGCCAATGGCATCAAGAAGAGTGTGGCCAGCAGGTCAAGGGAGGTTCTTCTCCCCATCTAGTCTGCGCTGGTGAGGCCTCATCTAGAGTATTGTGTCTAGTTCTGGGCTCCTCAGCTCAAGAGGGACAGGGAAGTGCTTGGAGAGAGTCCAGTGCAGGGCCACCAAGATGATCAGGGGAATGGAACATCTTTCATACAAAGAAACGTTGCGGGAACTGGGGCTGTTTAGTCTGGAGAAGAGAAGACTGAGGGGAGATCTTATTAATATTTACAAATATCTAAAGGGTGGGTTTCAGGAGGTTGGGACATCCCTTTTTTCTATAGTAACTAGCAACAGGATAAGGGGTAATGAGATTAATCTAGAACACAAAAAGTTCCACTTAAACATAAGAAAAAACTATTTCACCGTGAGGGTGAGGGAGCCCTGGCACAGGCTGCCCAGAGGGACTGTGGAGTCTCCTTCCTTGGAGGTCTTCAAGACCCACCTGGACGTGTTCAGATGATCTCTAAAGGTCCCTTCCAACCTCCACCATTCTTTGATTCTAAGGGATGTTGCTGCAGGAAACCTGTTTCAGTCTTGATTCACAGCTACTTTGACTGTAAAAGCTACTAGTGAGCAGTCAGGAATCTAGCTCCAGAACATGCTGTTTACCTGAATTTCACCAATAGGAAAATAGAGGAAATGCAGTTGCATCTATTTGAATGCAAAGTCACAATTGTTTTACACACATAAGACAATGTGCCACAGAAAGGAACTCAAAGGATATATTCCAGTAGTGGGGACTATGCTGTTTCAGAGAGTAAAACATTTTAACTCTGTTATAATGGAAATTAGCCAGTAATGTACCAATGACTTTCCTCTGATGCATCTCTCATTTTGAAAAGCCAACATGCTTTCAAATACTAGCCACGTTTGAGGCACTGTGTAAGCTCAGAGTACCTTACAGCATGGGTAACTTGACAAAGTCAAGTCTATTTATCTCTCTAATCACAATAAAGAAAACGGTAAAAACTGAGATTGGTAATTGCAAACCTTCTGTATCAGCTCAGGCTGGTAACAGGGATTTTGTGAATTTCTCAAAGTAACAGCTTTACTGTTTTACACTGAAAAACAAGACATGCAAATACTTATTTGGTTCTTCACAGGTATCAAAAGGAAAGGGGTCATGACTTGGTAAAATAAGCTAAAGTCTGAAATCCAGTCTTTTTCCTGGATTTGTTTTCAAATCAAAGCCAGGTGCTCTTAACTTACTTATACTCGCAATTTTAGGTGAGGAAAGGAAACTGTATTGAAAATCATACATTTCAGCAACTCAGAAATTTAGCCTGATCTGTCAGTAGATTTCATACTTGTACCATTATGTAGTGTTTTCTAGATATCACCAGCACAAGTCTCAATATTAATGTAGCTGCTCAACAAAAGCCTCACTTTTCCCCATCTTTCCCCTGTGGTAACATGGGATATATGCCTGACTGGAGTAATAACTGCAGCAATATTAGAATTTGTATTATTCTGATTATACAGGAAAAAAATGGTCATGCTTGGCTCAACAGACAAAGCCTCATATTCAATAAAGACATTCAAATCAAAGCTGTTCCTGAATTCCAGCTAGTATTAACAGGGCAAAGATCTCTGTGTGTATTACAAGGCTACTTGTACTACTGTGTACTGTGTGTTGTAATTGGATGTGTTATCTGTATTTAAAAATTAAGCTCAGAAAGTATAATTCGTTTCCTGTTACTAAAGTAAATGACATAAACAACAAAAGTGAAGTTTGCCGTTTGCTCAAAAGAGCACCTTTGGCATATGTCCATTCCCTCTGTTCACTCAGCTCAAAGCTCAGAAGTCTCTGCTGAGCAAGGGAAATAAGTTTTGAACCAGATCCTGTATTGGCATTTGATCCACACTTAGAGATTTCAGTTGCACTGAAGATGAGTGGGGCAGAACAGGTAATATGGATTGAATCAGTAAGAATGGATATCAACAGACAGAAACTTGTTTTCCTTCAGATATTCTGCAAGTAAGCTCATATTTATTTTATTGTAAAAGGAAAATAGTCCTACCCTCAGAGGAAGATGGAATTTCAATAATAAATGTTAATAGGTCATCTACATAATTTTGCAGGAAAGATCTTTTAGAGGTAGAGCATTAATACGATTTATGTTCACTTGTTCTATTTCAAGTTGTCTACATATTTCTAACTTTTTTCAGTTCCTATTGGCTATAACTGAAAAGAATTAGAAATACTCCTTTCCTTGACATAAGACCCAAAGGAATTACAAGACTGTCAAGAGTTGATAAGAAAACTTACTGCAGATACTGAATGTGAACTTAATCAACTCTCCAAAATTAACTCCACCTTCCAGAATCATTGTAACATGACAATCTCCTTCCTAAACCAGAAAATAAACCAAACTACAGACAGAAAAGCAGTATAAGGAAACAACAATACTACTGAAGTACAGAGGTATTACTTAACTTGTGAAAAAGACCAAGTAATACATTCTGTCTGTATATAAGCCTTTTACCCAGATAAAAGGAGATATGTTTGTAACATTAAAATACTGTTGCAGTACTTATTAGCTAACTTTCAAATATCATGTACTGTGCTAAAATATTTACCTTGCTCCTGTTTGGTGGAATGCTAAATAACGCATTCTCTTTTGGCAGTTCAGAAAGCACAGCATCAGAAGAACAAACCTTCTTTTGTTCAAGCAGTGGATCACTTTTGCTTTCAGAAAGAAAATGACACAACTTTTCAGATTTACTGATTTCTGGGACATCATCAACAATTCTGCAGGAAGTTACATTTAATCCAGTTTCTTCGCGTCTGCCTAGAAAGTGAATGGCAGAATCCAAACTGGCTGCTTTTCCATAATAAAGACCACTAGATTTCTTCAGGAATGCCAATTCTCTCCGGTTGCCATCCTCTGAGCATTTCCTTTTCCATGTACAGCATTTCTCTGAATTCCTCTTGTCTTGTTCCTTTAACCATGTCTTTGTTTCATCAGATTTGGTGAGCCTCTGATCACCAGGAAAACCATCCTCACAAAGAGAATTGCTCTTTATTTCACTTGGTAAAACTTTTGCTTTAACGAGATCAGCTGAAAGATCTGTACTCACAGGCAAAGCATTTCCAGCCACTGTCACTCTCCGGTGGAAGGAATCAGCCAATCCCACACCCTTGGGACAAATCTTGATGTTTTCTGAAATCTCCCCTTCACACTGGCTTTTTTCTTCATTTTCTTTAACCTGTATTGAATCTGGTCCCTCCTCAGTCGATTTCTTTCTCCTTTTTCTTCTGAAATATTTTCTTCCAGGGGAATGTTTAGCTGGGCTTAAGGGAGCTTTGGCAGGATCTAAATACTGCTCTTCCTTTTCAGCCCTCACACATCCACAGACATTCCCCATTTGGCTTTCGGTAACTCACAGTCACAAAGTCTCGTTCACTCCAGTATATTTACATACACTTAAATCCTCCTCAGGAAGTTAAGAACTGCCGTTTGCACCGTAATTTCTTCCAGACTTCGTGTCCATCCTTCTCAGTACGTAGCCATTTTGCTTATGAGAAATGCACACGCAATAAACGTTGTGGCACAGTGCCCAGGCAGGGCCTGTGTCTGATTAGACACTGTGGCTTATTTCTGGCCACCAATCCTCTTAAATAAACATCATTGCTTCAGCACTGAGCTGTAATGCCAATGGCCTTTCACAGAGATGACATAGCACTTATGAGCAACAGAAAATTCTCACATGCATTTTAACTTCCCCTTTCATTTAGTAACTCGAGCAAGATAAAGTAGAAAAATATGTAGCAACCTTTGAAACTATTAGCTACACTCCCAATCCAAAAGTAAGCAGCACAGCAAACAGCAGGGATTTAGTTAGCAGATTTGGTTTGCACTTCATATGTTTTTGTTACGTATCCAGTGATCCACAGAAGAGAAGATTAAAGTGAAGGATCAGAGATTGCTCTGACAGCTTGTTGGAGGTCAAATTTTGATTTCTATGGGCAGTTTTCATAGTAGTCGATGTGATTTTTCACCAACTTGTCATTATAAATAACCTGCTGCTTCACTACTATCATGCAAGTGCAACAGCTTGCTCAGCACAGTAGTGCTGTGGGAGATGGAACTTCGCAGCACATTTCAATCTTCTGGCAGATAAAGGTGAAACAAATTGAAAGATCCAGCTTGCCTAGAAAACTGTCCAAGGAGTTCAGTACTCCTCCTATGTTCCTGTTCTGTAAGCATCTCTGTGGAGCTCTAAACATAACAGATAAGAACGGCATCTAACTACACCTGCAACTAGGTAGAAATATACACTACTAAAATGCAAGCAAGTCTAATCACCAGCTTATTTTGTTTTCAAGCTTCCACTTCATTTTTATTACTGATATGCAAAACCTACTAAACCCAACACACATCAGCAGGGATAGATGTGTGTGTCTTCTCATGCTTAGAAAGAATTACAGAGCGACTCGCTAAGCATTATCAGGTGTTACCATTGAGTTTCTCTTGCTTATTTGAAAAGGAACTGCAGTAATGAAACCCAGGCACTTTATCCCCAGGGGCCAGTTCCATTGAAATAGTCTACATTTTAATGACAGGATCTAGAATGAGCACCACAGCAAATAATTAGGATCAGCCTTCAAAGAATTTCCAACAATACAGGTGTTCCTTGCTGATTACTCTCAGGGCACTGGGGTGAAATTTGAGGGTAAGGATTACAAAGTTTGATACTGTAACACTAAGGGACTAGCAGGCTGTTACAGAACACTGTGTACCAGTGACAGATGGGCAACTACGTACAGACACAATGCTAACATGTTTCTTTTCGAAGTAGGTATTTTATGCTATGACCATACTCTTTCATGGACTTATTCTGTATTTACACTTGTAGTATGCTCAACATGTAGTTGTGACATTTGCTCCCTTCGCTCACAGTAAAAAAGATGTATTCTAGTCAGCTTAGAAAAGTGACATTCAGCCAAGACCAGAGAACTCACTTAAAACACACTTCCACAAGGGACTGAGTTCTATCCTGAGTTGGTCTCACCTCAATTAACAGAAAAGCACATTTAAAAAAATCAGTCTTTGTAAATGACATCACTGTACAAACAAATAGCTTTTATGCCTGAAAATATATATCTCTTTCTCCTCTATCATCAGAAAAGATGACTCAGGAAGTGCAATGGACCAAGACTGATTTCATTTCACACAGATACAGCTTCTGGTTTAACATCAACATGTCTAATAACAATAATATATGGTCAAATGTAATATTAAAATATTACATTCTGTACTCTTATGAAAACGACTGATTACGATTGTGATAAAGCAGAAATCATGTCAAATGTTAAAGCATCCAGCATTTGAATGAATTACAAGTTTTCATGCTATATTAACTGTCTAATAAAAAATGTATTAAATATAGCCTACCACTAGTACATTGCCAATGCTGTTCTTCCACAAACACCACAGGAGTTAAGTATTTGCTTGAAAATACTGCAAATTAAATTTTCAATGCAAGTGCCTATTTAAATTGACACATGGGCACTGAGGTTACTAAACAAAAATTATATTAGACTATTTAACTGAGTTTTAATGGAGTGTGCTTTAGTATTTCTTTTAATCTGTTTACATCTGTTTAACAGTCAGCACAGTAACACCTTCTTCCAAAGAGAAAACCTTCCTAAAGCATTGTGTTATTTCAAAACTCCTGTTAGAACCAGTGGCATGCTGTCATAAAAATGTCACATCAAAACTTAATTCAAGACAGGTCAGAGTGAACACATACTGTTATTTTACAGTTGACAATTTGCATTTTGTAATGTAATCTGCAATTGAGAAAGTCTTCCATTTTGCACATTCCCTTTCATAAATATATTACATTTTGATTATTTTTTCTTAAGAGTAGACAATTCCCTTTTTCTGAAAACGAGGTGCCTCTGAAGTGGAATTAAAAAATAGAGGCACTAAAAATACAAGAGTGAGTTCTGAAACACTGGCTACAAAACTCAGTGTTCTCAACAATCCTGTCTTACTGCTAGATATTCCAGGTCAATTTATTTGAATGTACCTAGTAAACCTGCATGTACTACAATTCAACTGTTTCTAAATATTAGCTAGGAATAAATGTATCTCAAATTATTACAGATTATTAGCACTATTTGTGCCTTTCCATCTTCCTAGAAATAGATAGGAACTATGGATTTTAATAATAAATTTACCAGCTGTTTCTGAGTGAGAATTCTCTACTAACAATTCCGTCTGCCGTTTCTTGTTTTCCTATGAACCATAAAGTAACTTTATAGTAACTTTAACTAATTAGTTTGAATCAATGAAAATATCAAGGGCAAAAGAATTTACAAACTACATTTATATCAGCTATCTGGTTTTTAATACAAAAGAGTCCGTGCAAAATCATATTCCATGTTAACGGAAGATGATATATGAAACTTCAAGGAACTCAAGACAAAGTGACTGCTTTCAGCTAACTGAAATTCCATAAAGCCATAACTTTAGTCTAAACAAGACAGAGATAACAGGATTAAACTAGAGATTCAGAAAACAGAAACTGAATTTTTTTCTAAAACCTGTCTGCTAGAGCAAAACCAATATGATATTCTGAAGCATCAAAAGAGACTACCACTGAAGACTACAAAAATGACCATAATATAGGGATGACCTGACCACAACAGTAACTTTGTCTCAGATATCTCACTATACTCAAATGGAAGCTCAGCACTGGCTATAGCTGAAAATTCAGACGACGAAAGTTGTTATTAGTAACTATCATGGATGGTTGTGATGCTGTCCTTTTTTTTCCTTTTTCTTTTTACAGAAAAAACAAAGACACAAATTTTTACCTACCAATGCCAAGCAGTTTTAGGGAGAGATTAGCAAAAGACATTTTCTGGCACATAAACCATCAAGAACTGTAATGTGAATAAGTACTAGACCAACACTTGTCTGCAATTTGATCAGTCTTAATCACAAACAAGAGTCTAATATTAAGACATGGCAAACAAAAGATTACCATGGAGACATGAAATAGCTCATGCAGATCTGTATGGGTCTGCAATTAACTCTAGATCTCTGTAACTTGCCAAGCACCTCTGTGACTGTGAAATGCATAACATGCTTAACATAGGAAAGGTGTATAACACATTACAGTGTCAATGCTGTTGAACATCTGCAAAATGCTGAGACCATTTATCCATTGTACATTGCTAATTTTTGTCTTAAACTTGGTTTCACGCAGTTAGCAAATGTTGTAAAGGAAAATTTATTCCACTTTGCCAATAAAACCACACCTGGTATCCTTCATCCTAGAATATCATAAAAACCCTACTTTTTTATGGTGGTTTTGGATCTAAGATCCTTTTCCCTCTTTTTTTGTTGTTGTTGTTTATGCAACACGTAAAAGCATGAATGGGATGTGCCACTTGGTATTAGAACAGCATATCAGATAATCAGCAAGCATTGTTGCTGCACAGTCCAAAGGTCACAAGCAGAACCACAGAAGATCAACACAGGCCAAAAAGAAAGTGAAAATTCAAGCAGCATAAGATCGAGAACAATGCAAAAAATAAAGTCTTGCCACCACAAACAAAAGGTTATATTCAGAGCTGTTTGAGCTGTACTGGCAACCACTGCTTAAAATCTGAAAGAGTAGTTAAGCTTTCAGGTTCCACTGAGGTGGCAGAAGTCATGACCCTGAACTGGAGAGCTTTTATATCCAGTGAGATGGCTTACAAAAAGATAAATTTGTTCTTTGGTGGTGGTTTTATGGGTTAAAGGCTGAAGACAATAAAATGGATGAGCTAACTACTATTTGTAGGGATAACATCTAAATATGACTCTGCAGTAAGCCTTAATGTTTCTTGTCCCTGATGGGATTCAGATGAGTCTCAGGAATGCCAACAACTCCATATCCATTTTCTTACCCGAGAGTTAGCAATTTTTTTTTAACTGCTGGAGAGGTCTGTAAGACATAACTAGGAGTTCAGTTGAGGAAAGATATACAGGAGCAGTACCAAATGCTGCACAACCTATCTGCTGCAATAGCTGAGTGGAAATCACAGCTCCTAGGTGGAATACAGTTTATTCTATGACCACTTAATAGTCAGAGATTAGAAACTGTCTGCATAGATCCATCTTTAAATCTTCGAGAACATCAGACCTTGAATTTTCTAGCTATTCAATCCTTAGGCACCAAGACTCATGGCTTGGGAAAGACCCAGAGGCAAACTTCAGAGCCAGCTACTGTCAGCCACCCGCTCCCAGCAGAAACATGTGCCAGAAGAACTCTGAATGAAGGCCAGATCCAGTTCTCTCAACTCCACATTCCCACCTCAGGAGAGCAAGCAGTATGTCTCTTGTACGGTGACTCCTATCAGATTTAACAGAGGAAGGTGCACACATCCCAGAACATCCCATTACTTCTCTTCCTTCTGCATTAGAACAGCCCACTACAGCTGAGCTCCCTTCTCCTCCTCTGGTCAACCTATGTGAAGGCCACTGCCTTCACGATTAATGCAAGAGTGCTTCAAAATCACTGCCTGCATCACAGGCTCTGAGCACCTAATTGCAGCAAGGAGTATCTGGAACTTGAGAAAGGGATGGGTAACTGTCTGTCCCTCAGTCAAGTTATGCATAACAAATCCAGCCAACACAAGTGAAAGCTTAACTGCTTATCTGTTGGACCAAATGAACAGCCTATACACTGCTTTAGAGCAGACTGAAAAAGAATTAATTTTGCCCAAAGGTTTATGAGGAATTAGCAGCAAAAAAAGTATTTGCTGGCTGACAAGAAATGTGAAGAAGTTCCACGTGCCCCAAGGAGGCCTGAGAGAAACGCCAGAGAGGCTGGACTGTAATGCAATGTCTGGACACAGCATTACAGACTGGAGCCTTGAAAATTAGCATGCCGCAAAGATGACTGACAGCAGGGACATGGGGAGGATGGAAGGAAAATTGTTTCACAGCAGTTCCTGAGCTGCAAAATTATGATGAAACTGAAACATAAAAAGTCTACTGAGTCATGACTTAGCTCCAGAGTTTTTTAAGGTCTGAGTTCACAAAGGCCTAATTTTGGATGCCTGAAGTTTCAAGTTTTGCTTTGTTTTGATGTGGTTTTCTCAGCCAACTGCAAATTACTCTGAATATTTAACATTTGTTAAATTAATGAACATTTGCAGTGGTTTGAAAATAAATTATCAACAATTTTCACAGAAATTATACTAAAATTGTGGTTACTTACTGAGACCAAATTCTGCTTTTGTTTATAGTTTCTCATCTCCAATGTCATCAAGGAAAATGCACTCAGTGTTGATGGAGTCCATTTAAGTATTAATTTGGATATTTACACATAGAGCCTATAATTATACAAAATACTCTAATCTGATTTAGTATGTTCTACAGGTGCCAGGAAAATAACTTACAGTAGTTATTGCATTATGAAACTGAATTTTTTTAAAGCCACATATATGCACAGATTGAAAACTTGCCTACATCCTGCTAAAATACATGTCTCAGGGATTTTCAGTACTCACAAGGAAATTATTTTCTCACATGTTCAACTCATTAAAACACTCAATTTCCTATTTCATCTTTTCTGTATCTTATATGTAATGACTTGAGACACAGAAGAATGTACCATTTCTGGATTTGTGCAGCTGCAAAACTAAGCTACAAAACTCAGAACAATTATATCTATTGAATTACAGGTACCAAGTCACAAAGCCGTAACCATCTCCAAGCACAATTCAGATGTAAAAGAAAAGTATTTCTCAGAAGTATATAATCTTTTTTTTTTTTGTCCATCATGTTTTTCCCCAAAATCATTCCTAAAGTCATTCCAATACTCAGAAGGATTTTCTGTTCTAAGGAAATATCCTCCAGATAAGTGCCATGACTCAGAGAAACAAGAAACCACAAGCAACAGTGAAAAAAAATCATCCCTGGCATCTTGACTACCTCCCAGGTTGCATTGTTACTAGAGTACACTTAAAGATGGAGCAGGGGCAGTAACTTCACACAGCAAACAGCTCCTTAAACTCCCTGAGAGATTAACCACTTCTGCAAATGCTGGGAAAATGTAAGGGGTTGTTCAGATAAAGACATCTCAATGTAGGTGTCTACATATCCATGTTTACACGCTGGATAGATCTTGAAGGACCATTTTAACCAGTAGAGGCAGGATTTAGTTTCCTAAATTCCTAACTTCTAGAACATTTTCAGATATCCTGCTATATCCCAACTAGCCTCCAGCTGCAGGTCTAGAAGAGTATGGGTCTCATAGATCTGGTGTCTTATTAAAGAGCTTCACATGCATGTCCTGGACACCCTAGCACATCTAAAATGTCCCTCAAATGCCATCTATCTAGGGAACTGAATCGAGAGCCTTGGAGACCTAGTTAGTACAATCAATGGATCCCGAAGAGTACTCTGAAGAAGAAGAAAGTCAACTGACCATCTAGAACATTTGAGACAAAACTATTTGAGATAGCTATATGGGGATAGCATATAAATCACAGGATCTAAGGAAAAATGCATCCCACCGTATATGCTACAAGATATCACGTGGCATCTCAGATTACTCTAAGAACCTATGCTGGTCAACTGAATAGCTCAATAGGTGCTAGACACCTATTGTAAGTGATATAAATTGCTCCACCAACCTTACTTGCTTTATTTGCTAGCCTTCCAGGCCTCAAATCAGTTGCTAAACATGTTTACCACCATTTAAAACACGGTTTATCATGCCTGATCTGTCTCTTTCCAGAGGACAGTGGGTTTCCCATAAGACCTACGTCATGTTTCTTGTACTCATATGGATGTCTCATAAATCTCCATAAACACCAATGTTTACGTTTAGTCAAATGAAGTAGGTGGTTAGCTGACTCACTCTCTAGGCTATACTCACTTTATAGATTAAACCTCAGATTGACGTTCAGATTGTAAGATTACAGGGACAATTTAGACAATGCATATGAACATAGCCTCCCATAAGCATATGGATTTAAGTGTCTTAACTACAAACTAAATTTCATCAGACCTTTCCCAACATCTATAGGATTACTCCATGCATAAACGCAATTATCATGAAATTTCATTCCTTGGCAAAGATTCTGCTGTTAAGACTTTTCTGTTCAGATCGATGTGAAGACAAAAAATATGTGAGGTGGAAGTATGCACTTTCTTCTGAACATCCTTATATATTCTGAACCCAAATTGGCCATATACAGGTGTCAATGACACCAAACTGCCATACACTTCCAAAGTGGCATACACGTTAATGCCAGGCTAGCACAGATAAACACAGAGGCGTCTCTTATACCACTTTCTGCAAATCCTTTCTGCAGCCATTAATGACAAAAACATAGCATAGACAGTGGCCAAAAGAGGTGATCATCCCCCTGTATTCAACGTTGGCATGGCTTCACCTGGAATATCGCATGTAGATCTAGATCCTGCAACTTAGTAAGGATGTGAAGGTCCCTAAATATGTTCAGTGGAGGGCAACAGAACTGGTGAAGTGGCTGGAAGATATGTCCTGATAGGAATGGCTAAGGAATTTGGGCTTCTCCAGTTTGGAGGAAAGGAGGCTTGGGGGAAAACCTCATTGCTCCCTACAGCTTCCTGAGTAGGGAAAGTGGGGAGGGATATGCTGATCTCTTATCCCTAGTATCCAGTAATGAAACAAGTGGGAATGGTTCAAAGCTGCATCAGGAGAGGTTTAGACTGGATATTAGGAAGATAAAACTTTCTTGACCAAAGGGAGAGTCAAATGCTGCAACAGGCTTTCTATAGAAGTGGTCAATGCCCCAAGCCTGTCAGTCTTTAAGAGGCATTTGGACAATGCCCTTAATGGCATGCTTTAATTTTTGGTCAGCCCTGAATTGGTCAGGCAGTTGGAACACGATTGTTGTCAGTCCCATCCAATTGAAATATTCTTCCATTATGAAATATTATTCCACTATTATTACATTTTGATAGATCTTCAACAACTGAACTGTATTGGTATGTATTTAGTTGGTAGTTATTGGGGGTCAGGACAGAGTGAAGTAAGTGTGTTCCAGCTCCAATTCGAATGCTTCTACATGATTCATATACAGCTGGCTACACATCAGCTCACCTAAATTAGTTACTTGTAGAAAAATTCTATTCCTCATTTTTTACAGCTCTGACTAGTAACAGCAACCTTCATCACTTCTTATAAGCACCCAAAATTGTGCCAAATGTACTGTGCTTCAGCTAGTGAAAAAAACTAACAATTTCATCCCACAAAAGCTATTCATTAGGTTTAGAAACATAAAATACGCACCAAATAAAGATTTAACTTCCACTAACAGCTTATAAGTTGTTAATAATCTTAAAACACAGTAACATTCAATCACCACCTAATTCTGTGGATCATGCTTAACTGCACTTAAGCCTAGTTCTCTTTCTTTGTATAACTATGTGGCATAACACATTTGTATAACTACTGGCACAACTGGCAACACATTTGTATAACTACTGGCATAACAAGGGGCAGCTGAGGGAACTTCAGGTCCTCACTAGTGGTGAACAGTTACAGGTTTCTCCTTTACCCTGTGCACTGACCTGGGCTAAGTTGTGCACCCAGCTTAGACTACGGCCACATTGTCTCTGGAGTGGTTTTGTGTGGCCAGGTTTTGGTAGCCGCGGGCTATAGGGGTGGCTTCTTTAAACAAAAAGCTGCCTGTAGCTGATAGGGCTAGGGTCAGTCAGTTCTAAGATGGACCTGCTGCTGGCCAAGGCTGAGCCAATTAGTGACTGAGGTAACACCTCTGTGATTAATGTATTTGATAAAGGAAGAAGTTGCTGCACAGATGCTGAATTGCAGCAGTAGCAACAGAAGGGAGTGAAAATGTGAGAATAGCATCTCTGCAGACACCAAGCTCAGTGGAGAGGAGAGGGAGGAAGTGACCAGGAAGTGCACTGTAAGAGAGATTCGCCTGTGGCCTGTGGTGCAGCCCATAGTGAGGCAAGGTGGCACACTACAGCGCACAGAGGCTATGGTGGAGTAGAGATCCATCTGCATCCCATGGAGGGCCCCAAGCCAGAGCGGGTGGACGCCTGAAGGAGGCTGTGACCCCACAGGAAGCCCATACTGGAGCAAGTTCAGGGCAGAACCTGGGAGCTCATGCCAGACTAGGTTTGCTGTCAGAACTTGGGTCCCTGTGAATTGGGAACTATCACCTGTGGGAGGGACCCCACACTGTAGGAGTGGGAAGTGTGAGGAGGCCTCCTCCTGAGAAGATGCAGCAGCAAAATCCATCTGTGATGAACGGACTACAACCACCATTCCCCATTCTCCTGCACTGCTAGGGGGGAGGAGGGAGAAACTCAGGTAGAAGGAGAGGTCAGGGGAGATGTTTTAAGATTTTATTTTTATTTCTCATTTCCCTACTCTGTTTTGATTGTTTCTTAATAATATCAAACCATTTCTCCCCAAGTGGAGTCTGTTTTGCCCATGACAGTAATTGCTGAGTGATCTCCCTGTCCTTATCTCGACTCACAAGCCCTTTGTTATATTTCTCTCTCCCCTGTCCATTTTGGAAGGGGGAGTGATAGAACAACTTGGTGAGCATCAGGCATCCAGCCAGGGTTAAATCATCACAGCTCTATTCATGTCTTCTATTCCTTGTTAGGATTTGCAGAAAGGCAAATTAGATCCTAGCAGTCTTTCTGGCTTGTTAAAGATTTTTTTTTTATTTTCTGTCATAAATCCGCTGTGGGATACTCTTAAGTGAGCCGTGTTTTTTCTGTGCGAGCATGTAATTCTCTGATAACTCAAAATGTCTGCACAGCAGGCAGTTTATCACTAACAATGCTACAGTCACTAAATGGGAATTATCTGTCATCTGAATTACATCATCTACAGCCACAGTCATTGTGAAAGGCTCATTTTGAGGAGCAATTTAACACCACACACTGTAAGGCCGCATTATACTGTACACAATCCCGTCAGTGTACAACAACCAGAGTGCCACCTAGTGTGACCCGCGTTACCATCACTGGGCTAAACACAAATCACAGAATCTCAAAAAGGCTGAAAGTGGCACTTGCTAAAACACTCGTATCAGCAGAGAAACGCAGATACAGACTGAAAAAAGATCTAAAACTTTTGAATATATCTTAAGACTCATCAAAAGAAACCTGCAGAATAAAGTATGACTGTTTTGCCCAAACACTGGAAGGAATCTATCAACTATTGTCTTTAACAATGTTCAAAATTTCTGTTATAAATATATATGTATATGTTGAAGATATTTTTCTCTCACTCCATAGAGAGAAAATTAGCAAACAAAACTGACACTTTCAGATTCAGTTTACATCACAAAATAAGATACGTCATAAAAGCTTCCAAATACACATTAGAGACATAATCTACAGTTTGCACAGCCTGTATAGAGTCTTGTCTAAGTAGATACATTCATAATAACTGTATGCAGGAAGCTGACTTAAAACATACTGTCAAGCAAAACTAGCCTTACCTGAAAGTGCAAAATTATGGTCCATATCAACCCCAAAGTCAATTTGGGATTCCCATCTGTTATGTCGTCATTTCTAATGTTAACCAGTTTCACCTGCCATTGTGGAAAGAAAATACAGACAAAACTGAAATAAATACACCACAAATACATACTGCATTACCCAGCCACAACTATAAAGGATGCATTAGTCACTTCCCAAGCCTCCACTGTTGTTTCTTTTAATTCTCAAAAGCAGAAAGGAATTGCATTCTGGCTGTAAGAAGCCTGTCAGGAAATGCCCTCTCCCACTCACACCAAGCTGAGAAGATTCGTCAGCTGTCACTATGCCGGCTCCCTGTGCCAAATATGTTCATACCAGTTCATGTCAGAGGGGAAAGTTATGGTAAGAGGGGAAAGGATAACAAGAATATAATGATTTGTAACCAATGGACCTGTTTTGGCAGGGGGGTTGGACTAGATGATCTCTAAAGGTCCCTTCCAAACCCTAGCATTGTATGATTCTGTCAGTCTCAATGCAGTGCTGAGATCTGGGAAGCTATCACTGCCTTTCTTCCTCCCCATACTTGCCTGCACCAAAGAAAGAACTCAGCAGCAGCAGCAGAACTCTCCTCGTAAAAAACAAATGGCTTGACAAAATCAGTAATGTACTACCACATTTAAATAAACAATGGCTTAATAATGACAACAATTTCTGCATTGTGTCCATTCAAAGTGCTATGAACGTGAAATGGTTAACAATGAGATTAAAACAAAGGCTGATATTTTGCCACTCCAATGAACTCACACGCAGAGTTCAATAATTCTGCTCCCCTTGTCATATCTTATTATTACACCTAATTTTTCTATATGTGTTATGTATGCATACAGTCTAGCAATTAAAGATGACTCAGCTAAACAGCACCTCATGGTTACGTTAGCAAAGTTACATGTATGTGCTTTTTAACATATATCCTGCTATCAACGCTGAACAAGCAAAGGCATATCCTTCTCTTGATCTGCAGACATACTCTTAACTACTACGAAGGAAAAAAAACAACACAAAACAAACAAAACAATAAGAATCCCCACAACAAACTAACACTCTAAGGAAGAGAGAGAGTATATTCCACAGTTAAAAAATGACATTAAAAACAAATCCAAATGTTTTCATCCCATTGCATTAAAAAATCTTTGTGTGTGGCAAAACTCTACAAGATAGTCAAACATGCCTTTGCTTTGTTTTTCTGTCCCCAGTCAGGCTTCAAAATTATCAGTATGTAGGATCTCTCTGCCCTACAGTTCGAATAAAGCATTGTATTTGGAGGTTATACAGCCAACCTGAACAAGTTGCTAAGTACTGTTTAAGAATTCATAGAATCATAGAATGGTACAGGTTGGAAGGGACTTTTAGAGATCATCTAGTCCAAACCCTCTGCAGAAACAGGTCAACTTAGATATTTTAATCAAATGCAAGTCCCACTGACAACTTGCCAAGAAGATCTACTATAAGCAGTTCCTAAGGATTTACGGACCATTTTCTCCTCTTTAACATCATATACCACATGAAGTGCATGGATGTTATTGCTCAGAAAAGGGTAAAGTTATCTTTACCATATCTCTCTTAACCATCTCAAGCACGAGATCAAGCCGAGCCTACACCAGTAGCTATTATAGAGCATGTATAGAAGACCAAGCAGGTCATATTTTTTATGGATTAGCTACAGGTGACAACATTTTTTTTTTTTTAATTTAAATTTCAAGCATACCTGGCGTTTTTTCAAATAGTCAAGTGCAATTTGGACGTTCTGCAGTCTGTGAAAACGCATCCGACCTTTTTCTCGGGGCTAAAATTGGAAAACAACAGTTGTGAGACTTTCTTGTCAGAAAAAAGAACAAACGGTCTGATTTAAAGATACCATGTAAACCATTTGAAGCACTACAGGTTTAATAAAGCAAATATCCTTAGTGGAAAAGTGTGCTTTAACAATTTTTTTTCAATAGTAGCTGAAATTTTTTAGCACAGTGGATGGCACGAGAGATCAGTAGTCCCAAACTGCAACTTTGATCCATGCAGGCTGATAGCTGTCTCCCTGTAAAGTACTATTAAGGCCAAGAGAGTTAAAAAAGGCCCCACATAAACCTACCCACAGAAACTAAACTGCAATATATTATTATAAGGTTTACAGTATATCAAGCAAAGCAAAACATAAGTAATGTTGTGGACCTTTACGTTGCTGTGGTAAACTCTGTGATGGAAAAGCTTACCTCTGTGGGCAATGTTATGATTTAATGTTGTTTATTTATGATATGACTGCATAATCATTATGATAGCAATACATATTTATTTAAAGCATTTAATAAAAGTAACACTTTTCCCTCTAACAGAATAATAGAACATATACAGCCCTAAGGTGTACGTTTAAACCACTTGAGTAGAACATTATAAAGCATGAAAAAACCTAACAAGCTACTCTTTTCAAAGCAAAGTCAAAACTAGCAAGAAGAAACTGTAAAATAAGCACAGGTGTTTGTTAATGGAAACATGGCAAACCTGCATGCAGTTAGTGTAAAATCAAGAAGAAGAATCACACGCAAAAAAGCATACTTTACTTAGCTGTCACAGATCAGCAATGGGAAAGCAGTTAAATTTAAATCATCGGCATTATCATATCCAAATCCTTCTATTCGTCATCCTTATTTCAGATTTTTCACAAACTTTCACAGCAATACACTGAAGCACACTATAATTGCTAAGGATCAGCCATGAATATGAGTATTTCCTCAAACACTGCGAAACACACAGATAAGCCCAAGCCTTCCTCAACTGCCTTTATTTTTCCCCTGCAGAGTATCAGATGCTTGCCAAAAGGAAACATGGGAAAATGGAGTTGAATAAGAAGCATAAACTGAAACACAAAGAATTTTTATTTCCATTATAGAACCTTCAATGTAGCCCCTTGTTTTTCACACCAATAGCCCAGGACCCTTGTTACCTCCCAAAGGACTGCAGACTTGGAACTTGGTTTTCCACAACAAAGGTGATAAAATGAATCCCAAACTATATCATTAGGTATAGCATTGCAGAGGGGAAACACTTTTATTAAAATGTACAGCTAAAATGCAGCATTTTGAGTTATGTTATGTCTCAGGAAAAAAGCACACAAACTCCACTGAAATCAAAACCACAGCACAACACATAGGGAGCCAAGAAGGTAGTTGGACCCTATGCTTTAGAAAACACTAATAATGCAAGGTCTACAAAGGCATGAAACAGCTCCCTTGGACTAACAAGCACCCAACATTTCACACTTGGTAAGTAGATATTTCCCTGCTGGATATTTAAAATACAGCGAAACAGTAATTGCGAGAAAGATAGACCCTGCAAATAATCCATATGCTTAGTAGACACTACGCAGAGGTCACTTAATTTCTACTCTATCTGCTTTGATAAAAATGTTGCATTTGCCAATTTCTAACAAACAGATCCCTGCAGCTGAATTACTGCATTTCAAAACATGAACCAATATTGTGTCAAATACGCCGTGGGCGCAGTAGACTGGTGCTTCTAATAATGACAAATCAATTTTTTTGCCATTGACTTCACTAAGGAGAGTCTTCAAGCCTTTGTCTAAACTACTTGTGTATGGGCAATACTGTTTCCAAATAAAAAAATTTAAATCTTGGTTTAATAGAATTATGGTATTTCTCTCTTTATTTTAAAATATTGCTTTACCAAATCTTGATAATATTGGCCAGTACATATTTGCAACACGGTTTTGTACAGTTCGATGAAAGAACACATATAGAAATCTTGAACAGTTGTGTTTTACCTGGTTGCAAAAAGGCTGAATAAAAATTTGTCTTTACCATACCTCCATCATAAACATACATATCCTGGCTTACCAACGTGAGTTCTTTTGTCCTTTCTACAGCACTCTACTGCAGCACACCAAACTAAGAATTTACATTAGCAGACGCCACACTTCAAACACTACATTAGTACAGTTATGGGGGTCGACACCTACCCCCTTATCCTCATCCTCCACATCCTCATGCTGTTCATTTGCGCATGCTTCTGTTGAACTCACCAACCGTAAGGTCTTCAAAAAATCTCGCTCTCTTGGCTAATGAATATAACAGACAGGAGACAGGACAGCAAAAACACAAGACAGACCACAAATGAAAAGAAGAGCATGAAAAGAAGAACATAATGAAGAGAACAAATACCAAGCAAGGGAAGTAATGCTCACAAAGAAAGGAAATGACACCTGAGGAGTGTGTTAGACAATTTCAGGGACATTTTATCCTTGCTATTTGTAAGTTACTCCCTTTCATGCAAAGGGATATTAAGCATCCAATATTTGTTAAAAGGAAATAGTAAAGAAAAGAGAGGAACAGAAAAATTAGCGCATTACCCTATTAAGAAAGAAGTCTCACTGACCACAAGAAACGAAGAGAACAGAGTGTACTCTCCCACAGAATTCACAGCAGAATATTTTGACAACAGACACACAACTTGTTGTCTTTGGTTTCAAGTCACAGATTACGGACAATATCAAAGAAACCTTCAGCAATCACTATAGAAAGAGTTAACAAACAGAGCAAACGTATATATAACAAACTGGAAGCACTGCATTCTGAGCTAAACGCTTACCAAGGTGTCTCCAGAAAGAACTTCTAAAAGTGAGATCAAGTTATGTCCATCTCTTAGGTCTTCATATAGGTCATTCACATGCTTTCGAACCTACAGAGATAAATGCAAAAACAGAACATAAGAGATCACTTCATACCTGAGAAATCACGCTCCTATTAACACATACCTTTTAGTACACAGAAAAATTTCAGATATACTTCAGCACAACTTTTCTAATTTATTCAATTTCATGACAAATTTCTAACATAAATTCAGAAACAGTCAAAATTTGTATCTATGTCTGCACCTTCACAGTTCCATCACATTTTATTTTGTTTTGCTGAAAAGAAAAACTGTATGGGTAAAGAATGCATATAGAAAGAAAAAAAAAACCCACAGTGTCTGGCAATTTAAATGACACCAGATACCTATGTATTTTGACATAAATAATGACCACTAACAGACAACACTAGCTAGCTCCAACGAACTGTAAAAAAAATATACACAATGTACATATTAATCTCATCATGCACATTCACTGGAGTCAGGCCAAAATGTTTCTAGCCTTAAACTTATTACTAATAACAGCACATCATCCACCAATTAACATGTTTTGTCACTTCTGATTTCCCAGTACTTATTGAGTTTCCCCAATAGCTCACACATGCCCTTCGTGCACCATATCAAAGGAATAACACGTTAGGTTGCTCTAAAGAAGTCAAGGATGTGCAGAGCCCCTCCCACCAACTGTGCTGGTGGCTGAGGTTAATGCTCCCTATAGCTCAGCAACACCCCACCACAATCAGTCACCAACCCAACCGACTCTATCCAGTGGTGCCCCCTAATAGATGGTCAGCCTTTGCCAGCCAACCTCAGTCAACTAAATCAGGTTGAGACGGTCTGATAACCAACTGTGAGGCGAACCATGAGCAAGTGAGCAGACGTAATTAGGAGGCAGCCAGAAGCCTTAACTATTATGACAGGCACAATAAAGCTAGATGTCTGCACACAGGCCCACTTCTTGCATTAGTTCAAATAAAACTTCATCTGAAATTTCTCTAGCAATTGCAACTAGCCACTCTTTAAATGTGAAACAAAAAACCTTATGCCTCAGAAGCAGAGATTTTTGACACTGTTAGCCAGGGCAGAGGTTGAAGGCTTTCCAGCTACAATTTAATGTTGGTTCCCTGGCATTCCCATTGACTAGCCAGATCAGAAACTTGCTAAGCTTACAGAAGATAAAACACAATCTAAGAAATTTATTTGAAAGTTACCACCTCTGTTAAACTGTACTTAGAATATGAGAACTATGGGACACTCCTTAGACTGATAACATTTCTATGCATTTGATGAGGGCAGCAGGAATCAACTCAGATTTTTATTTTATACAGCAACTCTGTTTACCTGTCTTTGAAGTGAATTTCTAGATCCATCTTGTTGAATAAATAATTGTCTCCATACTGGTGATTAGCTTAAAAAATGATTTTTAGTTCAGGTTTCCTTCCTTCAATTTCTAAACAAAGAACTACCCTGCAATCTATTTTCACACTCTGTTTCTCTCAATTGAGAGTAGTACCAGAGGATATTTGTGCTACGAAGACTAGGCAGAGCAAATAATCTAGAAGACTGTTCTGTTCCATAAGGAATTACAACTCCCACATTTTACAAAGACATTGCCTACACAGTCAAGTTACAGACCAGTGCTCTTATACATATACATACATTTAGACACTGAAATACATACACAAAGTAATAGAATTTTAATTTTAGTTGTGACTGACTTTAAAAAAAAATGCTGTAAGGGACTAATTTTTATAAATTTCCAAGGGAAAAACTCTCTGGCAATACCGAAGTATTGTTAAGCTGGACAAAGAAACAGCAAATATGTTCTCCTACAACATCTATGATAAAAGAAAATGGAAGCCATATAGATATCATTAAAATCCTCAACATTTGATTTGGTTATGCTAAATGTTTAAAAGATGAAAAGCACAAGGGTCTTTCATTTTAACCCAAAATATCTGTGACTTTTTATTTTTCTATTCAAAGAACTGTGATAACCTAAGCGCTAAATTCTTTGCAACAAAAGCAGGCAAATTTCCTTTACAATAAAACCCTGTGAGAGCATTCCCTACTTCTCCCTGCCTCACCAGGCAGGATATAAGTCACTCTACACTTCCCTTAGGAGAGCAGAATCCCAAGACAGACAAGATCCACAGTGCAGGCTGGTGGCTACAGGCATGGGAGGAATCAAGTCAAGAAGAAGAAGCTGTACATCTAAAAGACAGTTCTCCAACTGTGCTGGTGCAGTAGATGTGCAGCACTAAGACAATGTCCACACTCTTGATAAAGTAGAACTCATGGGTGTAGCTACCCATGGGTGTAGCCCAACGTGTAGCTACCTGAATTCTGGGATGAGAAAATGCTACCATTTCTAATTTACCTGCTTTTATTTTCCATCAGATTCATTTTGTCATTCTGCTGGTCTGTTTCACACAATACACATTTGTTGACCTTCTGTTTGTCTCTGAGGTTTCTAAAGTATCACAGAGACAACTATCTTCCCAAACATATCTTTTAGAAATCAGATGCTTCAGAGATGAAAGCTTAGATCTTTAAACTCACAAAAAACAAATATCGCTATTTCATTGCTGTTTTGCTGCCACATTCAGTCTCCTTCAGAACGCGTAGTACCACACACAAGTACTAGATGTAGAAGAAGGTCCCTGGACAGGTCTGTAGGATCTGCTAAGCTCCGTGGCATTTTGTAACAGATCTTGTGGCTTTTTAACGAAATCGCAGAATTGTCAGCCCTACATTTTGCAAGGTCCACGTGCAAAGTAGGTTACATGCTGCCTCAGGCAACTTTTTGCAACATACCCAAGTGAATGTGGCAGATTTGACAACTTGGGCATGAGAAGAGATTCTTTAAGGACATGGGAGAAGCCAAGTGACTGAGTAGCATCTCACAAAACTTAAGAGAGAAGCAAAATGGCTTTACCATTCAAAAGAAGACAGGGAGAATTTAAGACACTGTTTCAGAAGTGATTCATCTTCTGATCTTCACCTTCTGGCATGTACACTATGATGTTTTCGGTAAGGAAAGTTCTCTCCACTTTGACCAGAGCATGAGATATTTTCATATCTTACTTTCCTACTAAGCTTAAACTTTGCAGTTCCTTCTGGAACCTGCACCATCACTAGCAAAAAACAGCTTTAAATGTAGCAGCTACAGAGCTGCAATCCTGTCCTCAGAGCTCAGCATGTAAGGCACTTGACAGATGAAGACTGTGAAGATGGCTGTCCTCTCTGAAAGCTAGCAATCTAATGCCATGCATAACTTGCATAGCTTTATCATACTGTTAGCTGACACATCTGGTTGTCCTTACCATCAAGTTGCTATCTGTTCCAACCTCATGTGTCATTCTGTTTCTGCAGTTAAAGACCCTGACCTGCTGGGCTCAGCTTCCTGCTTTGTGGGCTGGTGTCACAGCAGATCTGTCATCGCTGGTTTCAGTCTGCCTGGTTCTCATTTCCACCAACAGAAACAAATGCATGATTCAGCTGACCAGGCCCACAGCTATAGGGCTGGTTTATACATATGTTTAGTCAGTCTGCCACTTGACCTCCACCTGCTTCTCCAGGACTAAGGTTTGTTCAGTCTGGGTGGCCAGTGGGATCTTGACCGGCTTGAGAGTTGGGCAGAGAGGAACCTCATGAGGACAAGGACAAGTGCAGAGTCCTGCACCTGGGAAGGAACAACCCCTTGCACCAGTACAGGCTGGGGTACACTATATTCCAGACAAGCACCTAAAACATAAGGGACCGCATTCTCAACTTAACTTGTGTAGGAAAGAGCAGAAACAAACATTAACATGCTGCAGAACCTACAGCCAAGGGAACAGAGGCAGGAGGGAGTATATAATCAGACCAGGCATGAGTAAATAGAACTAACTCTCATGTAACAGAGGCCACTAGCAGGAATCCCCTAAGGGAGGTGAGGCAATTGTCACAGCTCTGGCAGGCTGCAGGATTGAAAATAAGGCAGAGGTTTGTGTTTACACATTTGCAAAATCATCCATTTTTACACAGTGATGAAAACAGGATAATGTAATTTAGTATCTTTCTTAAAGCATCATGATTCTCCTTATCTATATTAGAATTAAGTTGAACTTAACATGTTAAATTAGACTTTTTTCCTTACAGTTTCCCAAAAAGGTAAAATAAGAACTAAATCTGAATCACATTTATATTGAATAACTGAAGTTCAGCTGCTGAGCCTTTATAAAAATCAGTAATCCCCAGGCGATATCAAGAACTGTAACATTACCGATCCAACAGAGGCTTTTCAGACCACACAGTCTGGGAAAGTCTTTTTAAATACCACTCTGGAAGCAAAGTTAATTAAATGGCCAGCTCAGACATAAAGCATTACTGCTTTTCCAAAAGAAAATAGAATCAAGCTCAAAAGTTAGAACTGTAAGGGGCGTGTTTGAGGAGAAAAGGTTAGTCTTTAATTACCACTGAGGTTACCGATAAGTCCAAATGACAGTTGGCACACGGCCACCATGAGTTTCACAATAAACTTGAAATTTATTCTTTAAGAATCTGATTCAATGCCCAAGGAAAAAAGATCTCTCAAGACTCCCATTCACTTCAGCTACAGTAAAACGCTTTTCTCTGAGATAATAGACACAGATAGTCAAGGACTCCTATAATTACATCGTTTCACAAAAAAATGCCATCAGCATTCAGATCACTGAAAAACTGCTGTGGAGAGTGCATAAGATCCTGACATCCTCACAAGTCTCTCAAATGTTTCAGCTTCTGAAAGTATACTTAAGCTTGTTTTTAAAGGACAAATTCTACTAAACATGCTACACATGAAGAAACAGTTTTCTATAAGTTTAGAAAATTTGTATATTTTAGTCTTTTCACCTTTGAAAAATAAGGCATCACAGTGGCAGCTCTAACTGCATGATAACAAATTATGCATGAGTAAAAATGAGGAAATCTCTCATACAAAAAGTTGTATTTATGCACAAACATAAAGATGTACTAAGGCAACACATGCAGCATGATTTATGAGAAGCTCTCTAAACAGGCTGTTACAAGATTCATACAGCATGAAACTCAAAATACTAGATTTGTCAAAATATTCCCACATGATCTGCCAAGTAATGTTGTTTCTTAAAAAAAATCTTCAAGACTACTTACTATGTTCTACAGACTTCTTAGATACATAGAATCATAAAAACCACAGAATGGTAGGGGTTCGGAAGGGACCTTTAGAGATCATCTAGTCCAACCCCTCGCAGAAGCAGGTTCATCTAGATCAGGTCACACAGGAACGCATCCAGGCGCATCTCCAAAGAAGGAGACTCCATAACCTCCCTGGGCAGCCTGTGCCAGGGCTCCATCACCCTCAAAGTAAAATTGCTTTTTCTTATCTTTAAGTGGAATATTTTGTGTTCCAGCTTCATCCCATTACCTCTTGTCCTGTTGCTAGATACCATCTCCTGACATCCACCACTTATATACTTATAAATACTAATGAGATCCCCCCTAGGTCTTCTCTAGGCTAAACAGTCCCAGTTCCTGCAGCTTTTCCTCATAAGGATTCCCCCATGTAAGGCACACAGGTGTTGCTGATGTGCTGCAAGGCCACTCCACCTTGGATAATTTCCATCCCAATGGGCTGCTTGGCACAGCAAGGCATTGAGCTGTGGTCCACGACCAACCTAATGTCCCATCAGAAGATCTGGGAGCCAAATCAGTTACATGCCAATTGATATCCTCCCCCTGAGTCTCTCAAGTTTTTTCATCTCATTACTTTAAATTCTGAATTGATTTATGAGGCAAAAAAAGAAGAAAAAAAAAAATCAAATACACATCCTGGTCACAATCCTTGTTTTGTACTGAATCCTATAATAAACTTAATCCGTTGTGTTAAAAATAACCAACCACACACAACACAACTGGCAGATGTAATCACCACCTGACCCTGTGGCAACAACCCCGGAGCACAGTTTCTCCAGGGCACAAATGCAGAGAATGCTAGGCTGCAGTTGGTGCTGCTTCTCTGCCTCAGCACAGACACATACGCTCCAGTGCTGAACGCTCACTGCACAGGACACACCAATTTGCTACCCCCAGTCCAGCAGCACAAGACCTGCATTCAGGGCTGGTGGTGAGATGGCACAAAGGGAAAGACTTGTACCTAGTCTCTTCTGTGCTCCTATTCACTTGCAAGCAAGGTTTAGTGAATCCATGTTTAGGTCCAGTGGCCCGAAACTCACTTTCACACTAATTTCTTTTGTTCCCAGAGTCTGATAATCCACTCTGCAGGAAGTATTTCTTGCAGTTCATTAAGAATAAATCCTTCTTTGTTTCATAGTCAGGAGTGGTTTTTCTAGCTGTTTGACTTGGATATTAATTTTCCCAAATAGCAGGAACAGCTAACACTGCTTCATTTCATAAAGTCCCTTTACAATATCAAGTACTTCTACTAAGTCAATTTGTAAACAAGTCTCTTATACAAACTAAGTTCAACACTCCTCATCTTTTTTTATAACGAAAGTTTCCTAAGAGTTGACTGCATTCTTGGGTTCATACTTCACTCTCATTTGGGCAATGCTCTTAACTCTTATCAGACTGAGAACTTTGTGATTTGAACACACTTCACGTGTTCCACCCCTCTAAAGTCCTGTCCTGGCATCTTAGCTTGGATAAGTCACAAGTTTTTAAGATATATACTTACATATTAACCTTGGCATCTCTTCCTGACAATTCAACTGTCCAATTAACTCAGTGCTTTTGCATACTCCACTTTGCATTTTATCACCAGCCTTTAATTGTTTCATATGTCTCTAGATAACTCTTAATAAAATTACTTTGTAAAGAAAAGACACTTATATGGCTTTAAGGTAAATACACCATTGCTCCACTTAAAAAAATAAATAAATTAGGCCATTGCTAAATCTTATCCTCCTATATTCCTATGCTTGATCTTCTGAGATGTATTCCAATATTCTCCTAATCCCTGATCAGCAAGCATGCAAGCAGGTGCATAATCTTACATGCATATAAAACAGTAGGGCACAAACATGCACATCCATGAGTCCTTTTCTGAATTTCAGTAGTTGTGCGATATCTGAAGTACTTTTATTGTACAGAAAAAGCTTTATTAAATGTCTTAAATGTAAAAAACCTTCTTCTCAGCCTACAGAAAAAAATTAATTTGTCTCCATCTCAGATCACACATCTCAGATCTTTTTAAAGCAATGGGTTGAAAGCTTCTCTTCAACCAACACCAGTCTAGCCACTCAGAATAATTCTAAGGGTCCTATTCTGTTTATTTAACATCATTATCACAGCACTACTCTCACGGTCTTTCACACTTGCACAGTTTTGGTCATCTGCTTGTAACTTTACATATTAGGACCAGCTATACATGTCATGTGAGGTCACATGTGACTCCTTGCATGCTCCCCCTAGCCCATTTAACACTTCTTGCACCAGTGGTGATTTAAAGGCATTAGCACGTCCATTTCTCTCCTGTGTTTTGCACCTCAGTAACCTCTTCGGATTTTTCCTCAATGCAGTACTCTTTTATACACAAAAATATTTGAACATACTATATAAAATCGTTTATAAATCTTAGAAAAACTAAAAAAAACAAACCTCACCACCTTAGACACTCTATCTCCATTGCATTTTCAAGCTGTTAGGAGACAGTTCCTCAGCACATATTACTGATAATAACTGAAGTGTGACTCACAACCTGCTCAAAGTCTTATGCAATATTTAAAAATACTTTACTTAAAAGGTGAAAATACGAATAAATGAAGAATACAATGCAAACATCACTAAGTTTCACTTCACAGGGTTGCCCACTGAAAGAAGGCATCCTTACTAGAACTGCAGGGTTAATGCAGATTTAAATCACTAATTTAATGAAAATATGAGCATTAGTAAAGAAATTGGCATTGATCTGTTTTAACACTCCATGCTAAATATTGCCAGAGAAAGACTGCATCTTATAATGCTGTCACAGAATAATACAACTGTACAGCTACAAAGGACTGAACAGATCACCTCACCTGACCCAGTGCAATGAAGCTCTTCAGCTTGGAGGAGACTGAGGGGTGATCTCATTAATGTTTATAAATATGTAAAGGGCGGGTGTCAGAAGGATGAGGCCAGGCACTTCTCAGTGATGTCTAATGACAGGACAGGGGGCAATGGGTACAAGCTGGAACATAAGAGGTTCCAAAGAAACATAAGGAACCCTTTACTGTCAGGGTGAGGTAACACTGGCACAGGCTGCCCAGATGGGTTGTTGAGTCTTCTTCTCTGGAGACATTCAAAACCCACCTGGATGAGTTCCTGTGTGACCTACTCTAGGTGTTCCTGCTCTGGCAGGGAGGTTAGACTAGATGATCTTTCAATGTCCCTTCCAACTCTTAAGATTCTGTATCCCCATAAGTAAGAAGTGACACAGCCTGAACTCTCACTTGAGAATGTGGCACAGCAAGGGCAGACAGTGCTTGGATGCTGTCCTGGGTGGTAGGGAAACAGGTCACAGAATCTTAAGGGTCCTTGCTCATCCATGTGGCCTCCCAGAGCCATGTGATGCAATGACCAATGGCACTGTCTCTTCCTAATGTCAGCTCAGCCTGCCACTGTTACTGATAGCAATATCCAAGCAAACTATATCTGGGATCCTTTCATTCAAATTTTGTGAGAGTAACCTGCTAATGAGACTATATGTGGTACTATAACAAAAAAACCCAATGCACCATCTACACCACTTCTTTATCCACCTGCTTTGAAAGATCAGTTGTTCCATGGTCTTCCCAGGGAGACAAATTACACTGTAAAGTCTCTAACTCTCCATCCTTTCCCTCTGCTTTGGAGAGAAGTATTACGCTTAACATCACTGCAGATTCCTAGGAGTCCCCTGTTCTCTCTGAATTCTTTACTTGTTATTCTAAAGTTGTTTAATTTATTCTTAAATTTCTAATCTAAATTAAATTTTTATTCTTAAATTGTTATCCTAGTTATAAAACATTTCAATTAGTTCCCTCAACTATTGAGTGAATAAAGCTATGCAGTCAGAAAGAACATATATGAACGTTCTTCAGTCTGCTCTTTCCTTATCAGAATTTCTCCCTTATCTTATTAAAACATTTCACCAAATCAGTACTTCATAGTCTGAAGAGGCCACAGTAATTGAGACTTCCCTACATGATTCAATATTATCTCTTTTTTCCCTTTATAATGCATTCATACTTCTCCTTTTTTCTCCATATTCTGACATAATTATAGAACCTTTCTCCTGTGGACTTCTACATCACACTGTAACTCCTTCTGGACCTTTTAGTTGTTTGATTTTACTCCACCATACTTTACTAATTCCTTCATACAAATCTCTTGTCCTTCTCCCTTTTTCCACTTCTTGTATGGCTCCTTTATATTTCACAGATCTTTTAAAAGCAGTAGTATATTCTATACAACGCCTCCTGTCTTTCCTGCCTGTCTGCAGCCTGCCTTTGTGCCTCCAACACAAATGTCTTCAAGGACTGCCAGATCTCCTGCATTCCTCCCTATTGATTACTTCCCCAGGAGACCCTATCTATTGCTTTCCTCAGTTCTGCTGCTTAGAAGTTCATTGTCCTCTATTTTTTTTAACTTTGCACTTCTCTTTTTTCTTTGAATGGCAAGCCTGGAATTTTGCAATCACTTGTTATTAAGCTAACTTCCCTTTTTCTGTTTTGAAAGAGTCCTTCCCAGTCAGTGTAGACATAACTAGCAGTTTTGCTAGCAACCTTCCGAACCTGACAGACTGAAGGTCTCCCTGGCTGGTATTTGTCTCACAAGACACATACCCACACTGGGTGCAGTCACTCCAACTCCTGTAGCAGGCAGCGAAAACAAGAGCAGGTGTGCCCTGACGTGGTTTTCACATCTGCTTAGGCATAAGCTAAGCTGTGCTGCAGAAATGCCTCTTTCTTGCATAGAGTACAGAGGGCATCTTTGTATGTGTTCAAACGCAAACTTCCACATCTGCTCTTCCTGTTAGTTGAGGATAAATTATTTTCCCCACTGCTATACAGTCCTGTCCTTTGATGGTAGTTAATGTCCAATAATCTGCTGTCAATCTCCTTGTTCCAGTTCAACACCTCAGATGGAGAGCAACCAGTCACCTCCCGTCCTATCTTATCTTTGGCCAAAAACATGTTATAGGGTTCCAGTTTTACACAGTGCTATCACTTCCCTTTACCTTTCATGCTTTCTACTTGCCCTCTCCTTTCCAGCCCTGTACTCCTTGTCACCAAATACACCTCAGCAGGATGAACTGTCTGAAGTATGCAAATATAATGCTAATAACAACAAACTCTGCCACTAATTCTGGCTTTCAGAGCTTAAAACTACAAGGGTACACTAACACAGACTAAAAGCAACATACTCTGGTGAGAGTCCATCTGCAGTGCTGCATCCGAGTCTGGAGTTCTCAGCACAGGAAAAACATGGACTTGTTGGAGCAGCTACAAAGGAAGGCCACAAAAATGAACAGAGGGATGGAACACCTCTGCTATACAGACAGGCTGATAGGGCTAGGGTTCTTCAGCCTGGAGAAAAGAATGCTCAAAGAAGACCTTATGGCAGCCCTTCAGTACTTCAAGGGGGCTTATAAGAAAGATGGTGACAATTAATGGTAAGGCCTGTTAAAACAGGACAAGTTTTGAAGTAGAAGGGGGTAGATTTAGACTAGACACAAGAAAGATATTTTTCACAATGAAGGTGACGAAACATTGGAACACATTACCCAAAGAGGTGGTAGATGCTCAGAGAGGAGGTAGAAACATTCAATGTCAGCTTGCATGGGGGCTTAAAGAAATCTGATCTAGTTGAAGATATCCCTGAACATTGCAGGCAGGTTAGATTAGATGATCTTTAAAGCTCCTTTCCAACCCAAACTATGCTATGATTCTAAACTGGGTATAATATGAAGCTGCCTGGAAAGTTGCGGGGTGGAAAAGGACCTGGGGATGTTGGTTCACAGCCACTTGAACATAAGCCAGCAGTGTGCCCAGGTGGCCAAGAAGGCCAATGGCATCCTAGTTTGTATCAGAAATAGTGTGGCCAGCAGGACCAAGTGATTGTCCCCTTGTACTCAGTGCTGGTGAGGCTGCACCTTGAGCGTTGTGTTCCGTTTTGGGCCCCTCACTACAAGGAGGACACTGGGGTGCTGGAGCATATCCAGAGATGGGCAACGAAGCTTGGGCAGGGTCTGGAGAACAGGTCTGATGAGAAGCAGCTGAGGGATCAAGGACTGCTTAGTCTGGAGAAAAAGAGGCTGAGAGGAGACACAATCGCTCTCTCCAACTACCTGAAAGGAAGCTGTAGCAAGGTGGGGATCAGTTCTCTTCTCAGAAGGAAATGGCCTCAAGTTGCACCAGGGCAGGTTTACGTTGGACATTAGGAAAAATTTCTTTACCAAAAAGGTTGTTGAGTATTATAGAATCACAGAATTGTTTTGGTTGGAAAAGACCATTAAGATCATTCAGTTCAGCTGCTAACCTCACACTGCCAAGCCCATCACTAAACCATGTACCTCAGCACCTCAGCTATGTGACTTTTAAGTATCTCCTGAATGGTGACTCCACCATCTCCCTGGATAGCCTATTCAAATGTTTAACAATCCTTTCAGTGAAAAATGTTTTCCTAATATTTAATCAGGAAACATTAGAACACGCTGCCCAGTTAAGTGGTTGATTCACCATCCCTGGTCATTCAAAATGACCTTAAAGGTCTTTTGTAAGCTAAACAATTTTATGATCCTGTAAGGTTGGCAGACATAACATCATTCTGATTAAAGCCAAGGTACTGTATTTCAGAAGGTAGATGAGGATTTTGAACATTATGTTACTTTCTCTATATTTCCTTGTTCAAAGCACCATTTAGCCTTCAGAAGACAATACCAATCTTTACAGGAAAAATATGTTTATTCTGTTATCTTCTTAGGTCTCCATGTTGTCACACATATTACCTCAAGGCAATGACTTTCCACCATCTATGAAATGCTGTTGTAGAATGAAATATTTTGGTAAAGTTTGTGACTGAATGCTGGAGATTGCTTACTGTGTCTCAGTCCACACACTGGGACAAATACTAATCCCATTGGAGGCAATGCCACAATTACACTGGCCCCATGGGAGGAAGATCAAGCAGAGTATTTCTATAGGAATGATTATTAAATGTAGATACATCAAAAGTATTTAGAAAAAAATATAATTCCATGCATAATTTAACAATTAATTAAAACGCCAACACTTAATTGCAAATGGTAGAATTTTATGTCTTATGATCTCTAAGGAATAAGTAACACTAAATAAAGTCTATGCCAAGAATTGCAAACAATGAATTCACAAAAAGAGAATGAATTAATATATTAAATATAGCAGTCCATCATAGGAAGCACACATTGATTGTAGTGGTTCCACCACACAGTAATCTCATCGTAGACTTAATTCTTATACTCATTCTTTCAGACATGAGCACCCATGTTAAACAATTTTTTTAAAACTCAACACAATAAAGAGACTCACAAAAATATACTCAACTGGTTCAGTAGTACTGCATGTCACAAAAATATCAACGCACTCAAGCTATCATATATTTCATGCATATTTAATTGGCTGTTTTCAATTATTCTCTTTCTGCTCCCAATTAGTCATGAAGTCTGGCATGCATTAAAAGGATCAAATGAACTTGGAATCTGTAGCACAGTTTTTATTGACTTGGATTTATTTAGTTGCTTGCAGAGATATTGTGATGCAGTCTGTCATTAGCCTCTAAAACTTGGTAGGTATTTCCTCCTCTTTTTTAGCTTTCGTTTCTGGTATTCTGTCCCTACTTTTCCCAATTTTTCTGGTTACCTTCCTCCCTTATCTACACTTGGATTAAATACTAAAAAAGTCCCGAGTTTGATTACTGCAAATAGCTATAGAGCATGCCAAGTAGATGAAAGATGCTGTGTAGTTCTCCTTCAAGAGGAAGGTTTTTGAAAAATTTGTACACACCGTACCAAGAATAAAACTGTAATCATGCACATTTCAGGAGACAATAGCAAAATCAAATACTTCTTTACATCCCTAACTGATGATTTTCAGTAGTTATTTTTGGGAGAATGTCTCCAAGAAAAAAAGACTTCAAAATGTTTTAGAATAGTCCTGAACACAAAACAGAAAAATTCTTAGAAGAAAAACTGACAGTTTCTTCTGTCTACCAAGAGACAATAGCCCTTTCTGTACAACTGAAAAACAAAACAGAGGAGGAAGTACTGATACTTGAGCTGCACCCAATGCCGAAAGCAAGCTGCTTGCAATTTGGAAGTGGGATTTTGTGGGATTTGCTCCCAGCACAGTTTGCAGTAGCTGTCAGAATTAACTAGGAGAAATACATAGAAGACTCCTTTAGACACAGCGAGTAATCTTCATCTTACTTTCCTTAACACATGAAAAGAAACTCAAAACACGCCTTTTCCAAGTATGTTTCAAAAATAAAAGGTGTTAGAGATTTTTTTTAAAGACAGTTCCTACTACTAGACTAATGCCAGGTGCCTCTTCTCTTAAAATGAATATAAATGTAGAGCTAAGAAGTGTTCATTTCTAAAATAAGAGGAGATGGAGAATTTTAAATAACACATTAACTGCATGACTATGCAGTAGTGCTAGCAGTTACCTAAAAACGATAACCACTACTGTCAGTAAAGTGGCAACTTTCAGCAAGGGAACAAGCAGCCTATATGAGGATTGGTTCATCTGCCAGTAAGTGCATACCTGAACACTTCACAAAGCAATCGACCTAAGTGGCCATTTACAAACTGTGTGCTGCCTCAAGGCCAAACAGGAATCAATAATTCCAGGCTTCTATTGTGAATTATTCATTTAGCCTTTGCACAACAAAAGCTCCTCTCTCTCTAATGCCACCACTGCAACACAGTACACGATTTTGAACATAGACCTTTAAAATAGCAATTTTTAAAGCATGCTGTCTACTTACTTAGAAAACCTTCTGGTTCTTCTTTAAAGGTGACTTTCAGAGCAACTAGTGACTGTGCTGCCCACCTCCCCCATCACCAGCATGTTTCTCCTGAAGTTCAACGAATCAAAGGTACCAAGCCAAGCTGCAGTGTGAGGGCATCAGGTGGTGGGGTTTCCTGTTGCTGCCATGGGCAGGAAGGCCCCTCTCCTCAGGGAGATGCTCAGGCACCCCTGAGTCTAGAATTGACACTAAAAGTTCAGTTAAGACTGTCTACAACTTGTTCTTCCATGAAAAAGGAAGAAAAACTCCCCTTGAAGGTGAAATATCTATGAACCTGCTTCTGCAGGGATTTTGGACTAGATCTCTAAAGGTCCTTCCCAACCCCTACCATTCTATGACTCTATATTCACCATGTTTTCCCATCAAGCACTGACCAAGTCAGTAGCTAGTTGCCTTGCCTTTAGTTCCATTTTCTTCACATCAGAATTTGTGACTAAAAAGACTTTCAAGTACTTCAGATTACACTGTTTAATCTCTGAAGACTAACACTAGAAAAATATTTTTCAATTGGTTTGAGAGAGGAAATGAATGGAAAGAATTTGTTGATGACAAAGGAATAAAAGTAGACAACTGGGTTTTTTTCCCACTTTTATTTCATTCTCTGTCTTTATTTCACAATTTTCTCTTTCTTCCCTTACCTTTCAGGGTCTGCGATTCGAAAGAGCATCAGGGCTGTAGTGGAAGTTGCATTTCTTTTTGGGTGCTCTAGGACCATGCAAACACTATACCAAAATCAAACCTCTTTCTTTCACAAATTTACCCATTCTTGTTACATCAGGAGTTACTTAGGGCTGTAATGAGTACTATAATTTAACAACCTATTTTGACAATGGCAATGTCAAACACTTGCTGGAAGCAGAGGTAGGTTTAGAGAAGAGATCTCTACCTCACTACCACGCTACGTCGGCATGTGAGTTTCTCCCTGAAAGCTCATACCACAATAACAGGTGAGTCTGAAGTCCAATGTTTCACCTCTCCAGCCCATATGTCAATAAATAAAAAAAGATAACATTTAAGCTGGAGCCCCACCATCAGACATTAAACAGCAGCCCTAGCAAGCGCAATACTCTACTCAGTCCTTGGAAACATCTACTATTAATTCAAAAGAAAAACTTCAGCATTTAAAAAATATACTGACAGTTCACTTCATCTTAAACTGTGGAACTTGAAGATAACTTAAGTAGATTAATTTTGCAAGTAACACATATGTACTTGTCTAAAACTATGCACGTCAAGATTATTTTTAGGAAATATTTCTGCAATGACTATATTTCTTGATTAGCAAAGTACACAAATACATGCTTGACTAGTCAATTGAACTGATAAGGGACTAGTCTTATACATTGAAATTCATATATCATGCACTCAGATGCTTTGAATCCAATGCAACTAGAGATGAGCAATGGAGGGCAAAAGGGTACATATTTCTCAGCTGTCTTGCTGCTTGTGGTTACACAGCAAATGCCATAAATGCAGAATTTAATTAAAAGAATGAGAGTAGGCTTTCATATCATCCCCCAACAAATGAGAGGAACCCATAAAAACATCACGTTTTTCTGCTGACCTAGAAAAAACTCTTTTTAATATCCTGATTGTCCTAAAAGATTGAAAGTCTTGTACTTTCCCAAGGACTGTAGGAAAATAAGAAACTAAACTGAGCAAGGAAAAGGCTAAACAAGCAGAAAAAAAGTGAAAAGAAACAAGAATAGAAGATAAAACAAAAAAAAGAAACATGGGATAGGAGAAAAAGAAACAGGAAAGAGAAAGGAAAGAATATAAATAGGGTAGGAAAAAAGATGAAAGAAAAAATGCAATCCTTCCCAATGCCAACGGTAGTATTCTGTCCACACACATAGTCTGGTGTTTCCCGTGATCTCTTGTAATTTCACGAACAGCTTCATCCTGTCCTCTTTTTGAGCCCTAAACAGTGACAAATAAAGCACACTGATCTCCTTTCTCAGGCAGTGGAGTGAAAGTACTTCTACAACAAAACTGATGCTCGCTAAGGCAGATGCCTTAGGAGTAGACATCTAGAAGGGCCTGCTCTCTCTGCTACCTCCAAGAGAAGTCTGGGTAACTAGCTCAAGTAAAGCTATTAAGATGCCTGAAATCAGCCAATTCCCATCTTTTCCTGTCTGCAACAAGCTATTGGTAGTCAATGGACAAATAAGAGTTGCATGCATTTTGTATTAAATCCAAGGTAGCTGAAAACTAGGACTCAAATTCAACTAATGCATACACCAGGACAAGCCTAATGTCGCTGCCATTAATGTACTCGGTTATAGTTCTATTTTTCTATGTTCTCTTCATTATATAGTATTTTCTAAATATCCACTTGTCTTAGTATTTGAAGGATTGATTTTAATTTCCATACAAGTCACTGTTCTAGACATAACACTGTAAGAACAGAAATTTGACAACTGTATTCAAACAATACTTCCAAAAGATAAAGTCGAGTTGATACCTAAATTCCAAGTTAAGGGAAGAGCTAGAGCCAAACTGTATTTGTCTAAGTTATTGACTTTTAACTTGAATTCCAAAGTAAGCAATCTGAGATGAAAATCAGGCCAGCAGTACACATGGACACACACACACACATACATACATATATATATATACATATATACATAGATATCTATACATATGTATTTGTAGCTACCTCTACAATCACTCACATTGAGTATCATTTGAAGAAGGAGGCCTAAGGCCGATGACCTTGCCAAGCAAGTCAAAAGGATTTAGTGTGAACTTCTTACCCCAATTTCCTTACAGGTTTAGAGCCTAAATCTTTTTTAAGCTACTCCCAAGACACTGACTGTACAGCAACAATGACCATGCATATTTTAAAAGTGTGTAAAACAATGGTATATAGAAATATCACATTCAATACACTGCTCTTCCATAAAAATAGGCATAACTTTTAATTTGTACTAAAGGATTGCTCTCCAAAAAAATTCAGACAGGCTTTTCCTCATCCCACAGAAAATTGTTTTTCATTTGCCTTAGCTGTGGTACTACATCCGTGACACTCCATTGCCAGAAAAGAGTTAATCTTTGTAGAAAGAAATCACATAATTTAAACTTTGACTCATCATAATTTCAAATTCAAGTACTCAAATCCATTGTCTTGGGATATCAGCTGCATTTCAGCTCCCTCATCAACTCCTCAGAGACAAAGGATGTCCATAAATCTCACAATTTAAGATCTTCCTTATTATATGTAACACAGATGCATCCTGAAATCAAACATTTACTAAAAGACAAAATCATTGCTGTAGTAATCAGTCATCCAGACGTCACAAGAAATATCAACTGACCTTCATGAGATGCTGATTTATCCATTTTGTGAAGGTCTTCTTCTGTACTTTGTCCCGCTCATCTGGAGGTAAAAAAAAAAAAAAAGGGTTTAATAGCTCTACAAATTATGCAGAAGATGTTTCTCTTTTTTTATGGAAAGCTTTATAAAATTAGCATTCTAATAAAGTTTAAAACAGAATAGTCTGTAAAAGTGCAGAAATGTCTAATCAAAATAACAGCACACAAATGTTTTTGCAGAACATCACAGTATGTCACAAAAAAGTTTCTTGAGTAGAAACTCCAGGCAACTTCCTCTGGGGCAACAGCCCCACCAGTACAGCAACAGCACTACTAACAAAAATAGAACTTCCTAGAAGTCCGTCATTCCCTAAAATGTACTAAAAAGATCAAGGTAATCTTTTCAAAGCTATAAATATTACTTAAAAATTATTAATGTATTTAACAGTAAAAAAAAAAAAGTCTTACTGTATGAAAGCTGGCTTTTCTAACCACTATGCTTTTTGACTGTAGTATCACCCTTGCTCACACATGCAAGGATGAGCTACAGCTTAAGTCAGAGAAAGGACTCTCTTCTTTCGATCTTCTATGAAATATACATGGATTTCCAGTGACCCAGATACAGGTCCCAGCCACTGTCTGCTGTTTGCTCCTTGGCATGGTAGTTGGCATCAGTGATGATCCACAAAATAGTGAGAAGAAACAGTAAAAGCAATAGACTCAGGGTAAGAAAGCATGCCACTTCTGGATGGGAAGTATACACATGTATTCTACTGAGACACCTTATATAAAGACTAACTGCCACTCCAGCACAAGGGTTATCTACACAAACCTACACATGGTCACTAACCAGTACAATTGCTACAGAGTCCATTCATAGTCCAGGAGCTCCCCATAGCAGGAGTCACGCATATAGGACTGGGACCATCTGTGCAAGTCTGAAATATTAAGATCCCTTAAGACCCAACAAAATTGCACCTGTTTCATTGACTCAGGTTATTTATAGTGTGTCTGAGAAAGAGCAATGAGCTCAGGTAGCAAAACAAGACCCCTTCTGCAGCTACTGCCATCACTTGAAGATCAAATCAGATATTACATTTTATTACATTTAATGTATTTTACATTAAAAAAAAATATTGGTTTCAGATTGATCAAAGGTAACAAAAGCAACAAAGAACAAGCAAACAAACAAATTCACAGAAGGTCTATACTCATGGACTTCCTTGTTTGGTGTGACAGCAAGGTCTTTTAGAACATGAAGTTATACAAGAGTCCATCCTGAGCCAAATCGAACATCATATGCTCTTCCTAACAGTAATGAGTATTCAGGAACAAATGCAAAAACAAGACCAGCAAAAGCCTGTGAAGTCTTTTTGTACCCCTCCCTTTTGTGACTCATAGACTTTCTACATGTTTATACACATTTTGGCATTTAAGTGTCATAGATGCATTTTTTCCTGTTATTTTTTTCAATCTCTTTTTTTTAACCCACTTATAACTTTCACAGTCACAGCTCACTGTGTCACAGAGTTCTTCAGGTAGTATGTGCAGTGTATGTATATGTTTGTCTCTGTATAGAATAGCTGCTATTCCCTAAACACCTTTTCCACACTACTCAAGATCTTCCAAGCTTCTGGCACGTGCTTTATCCTTACTTTGCAGTGCCACACTCTCTTATTCTAGTTCAAGACCCAAAAAAAAGAAAAGTATGAGAAACTAAAGAGAAAAGCTGTACTACTGGAGAAAAAAAAAAAAATTAACCAAACAAACAAACAACTGTCAGATTAAGAAAATCTTTTGCTATACAGGATTTGTGACATCAGTTACTTACACCGATACAGTGGAAGCTCTGGTTTGGTAGACAAAGAAAAAAAAAAATCTCAGAAATAAAAGAAATCTCTAGTAAATGTTCCATTATGGATAGCTGTTTTAAAAACAATGCAAGGCTTCCCAACTGCAGAATTCAGTATTCCAGCCCACAAGTATACAATGTGTCTTTTTCCCAACATTAACCTCAGCTAGTTTTGACTGCCTACCACAAAAATTTACACTTTGGGAAATGTTACTGTGACAACTATAAGGAAACCACAAGTTTAAATACTTCCTTATATCTTGTTAGAACATGTGGTCACTGTTAATTTCAACACTATCTTCAATTAAATGCTACATATCTAACAGAAGTGATGCTTACCACCCCTATTCCTTTTATATATGCAAATATTACTCAAACACTTGCAGAAAAACTCTGTACCTGACATATAGATGTGTTTAAGAGGAAAGTTGCCACCTGTCATGAGAAAAACACCAGGGTTTAAGAAAAAAAAAACCAAATAAAGCACCACAATTGTGATTTTTGATCAAAACTCTAAATACTTCCAAAAAAACCACAGGCACACTAAGAGGAAAACACAGTGTAACAACATCCAGCACGCCAGAGCTCAAAGCAGAACATACCAAATGAACCCCTCATATGAAGCAGACAACAGGCAGCTGAGTATGAAAGAAACACTAGACTAAGAAATCCACTGAAAGCCTCTTGTGAAAAGCTGCCTCTAACGGAGAGCTCTGCTCTGTGCCGAAGGAGCCCTGTCACCCACCAGTCTAGCACCAGGCTCTTACTAACCCATGCAGCACATGGCTTCCACCAGCTCTGTGCTCCAGATCTTTTCATCTTCGGCACACTGTCTCATTTTTCCCTTCAGAACTCCAGTTTCTTTTCTTTTCTGGGAAAGGAGAAACAAGGACTGACCAGGGCTACTCCTCGCTGACAAAGTAGCAACTCCCCTTTTTAAAAAAACAGGAGCAAACAGTCCATCTGCTGTCACAGCACACAAAACTGCAAGCCCTCTGGATTTAACTCATAACAAGTAGTAAATTAAGCTTCTGTGTTTGTTTTGTATTTTCAGGTGTATTAATACACACTTTAGTACAAATGTTGAGTTTTCAAACCAGGAAGTCTATTTTTTCCCCACTATCAGCACAGAGTACTAAGGAAAGGGCGTCACCATGCAACGAGTAGAAGCAGTGCTGTTTAAGCCAAGGTAATTTAAGAATGCAGGTGAAGCAGGAGCTGCAAGAAGGAACACATCTTCCTACACCATCTGATCTGTACAACATCATAATAAATCCTCAGGGGTTAATTAATCAACTTGAGCTTCTCTGCTTTTACCTATTATTGCAGATATTCTGATACCTCAGACATACGAATTGCAAGTCTCTTACACTTTATGTGTATGGCAAGTATCTCAATAAAATATCTTGACTTAATAGAATAACATCTACTTGATGAACCTACACTATTATAACAGAGTAGCACTTTAAGAGGCTCCAGAGTAGACAATTTGAACTAAAAATTGTGCAAACTATCTCATTGTGAATTCTTGTCATTCCAAAACGCTAAGAATAATTTCAGGATTCAGGTTGTTCTAACATCAATGTCCACTTTCACAAATCCCAATGCCTTGTGTCTGCAAACTATAACAGTTTCTCTGGAAGACAGGTTTACTTACCAGGATTAAACCAAAGGCCGTATGTGGCATTGATGCCTCTAAAGTTCTCTTGGGGAGAATCATTGAGCCCAACCATTAACCCAGCACTGCCATGTCCACCACTAAATCATATGCCTACGCACCACATCTATACACTTTTTAAATGCCTCCACAGATAATGAACACCACTACTTCCCTCGGAAACCTGTTGACAAAGCTTGACAAGCCTCTTGGGAAGTTTCTCCTAATATCCAATTTAAACCTCCTCTGGTGCAATTTGAGGCCATTTCCTCTTGTCCTATGGCTTATTACTTGGGAGAACAGAACTACCCTCACCTTACCACAACCTCCTTTCAGGTAGTTTTGGAGAGTGATCATATCTCCCCTCAGCTTCTTCTTCTCCAGGCTAAACAACCTCAGTTCCCCCAGCTGCTCCTTTTAAGACTTGTTCTCCAGGCCCTTCACCAGCTCTGTTGCCAGTCTCTGGACACACTCCAGCACCTCCATGTCCTTCTTGCAGTGAAGGGCCCAGAACTGGACACAGTATTCAAGGTGTGGCTTCACCAGCATCCAAGTACAAGAGAACAATTACTTCCTCAGTCCTGCTGGCCAGGCTACTTCTGACATAAGTCAAGAAACTATTGGCCTTCTTGGCCACCTAGACACATTGCTTCCTCACATTAAAGCAGAGGTCAACCAACACCCCCAGGTCTTTTTCCATCAGGCAGCTTTCCAGTCTCTCTTCCCCAAGGCTGCAGTATTGCACAGGGTTGTTGACACTCAACAAGCTGCTGAGTGGACTTCTCTGCCCAAAGGCAACCTGAAATCACCTCTGAGCAGCCAGACCAGATGCCACCAGCTTATTAGCAGAACAGTGCACTTGTCTCCACATTCACATGAGGAAAGGCAAAATGAGCACAGGAGTACAAACCCCTCATTTTCTAGACAAGCTGTGAATTTTTGAGCTTCCTTTATTGTAACAATGAAAATACTAAAAGTTTGGAGTTCCTCCAAACTTAAAATAGACTTACAGAAAAACCTCCTTTTCTTTGGCAGCTTTTTGCATTGCTAAGTTACATCTGCTTTTCTGCTGGTTGGTACTTGTTTGCCTACAGGAAGAGCTAGACAGGCAATAGATTTTTTTTACATCATCCAGGTATTTACAAATGCCCTAACAGGCATGGTTCTTTACTCATACATAAATGTACTATTTTTCTCTGCAAATATCCTTGCTATTTACAATACTTGATTCATACGAAACTCAGCAAGTTGTGCTGAAAGAACATTATTAGGGTTGGAAAGTCAAGCATCCAAAAATTGATTTAACATAGGAATTAAAACTAGCTGTGAAATCTTAATAAAGCTTTTCTGGAAATATGCATTGTTATAATACACTATCATTTAATCAATATTTTTTAGAAGATTACTATTTACTACACAAAAGGGATGCTTCTTACTTAAAGAGCAGTCATTCAATAATGTGTTTTATGTTGCTGTTGAACACAAAGAATCCAGCCTCTTCATTCATCATTTTTCAAGCTCTGAAGACAAAACTCATTCCACAACAGGTTTTCCTCTGGTATTCCTAATATTCCTTCTGTAAACTAGACTCTGGTATTCCAAACATTGCACTCATATAAAAGAGCATTTTCCTCTTGGGAAAATATTTGTTTTACCAAGCTCACCCAGAGTAACAAAGCTACACAAGAAATACAGGACAAACCCAATTTTCCAGTGCTGAAACACTTGATCTATGAGACCTTGCTCTCTGCTCCTGCAATTTTGATCTTCTCACAGGTCTTTCATATCTGCACCAATTACTCATTCTCTTTCATTCATTAAGAATCAGAAGGCATCCAACAAACCTATCACAACTTGAAACAGTCTCTAGGAAGATAAAATCTCAGATCAAACAAGTTTAGTTTGGAAAGTTAAAACTACAGGATTTTCCACAGGGAAGTGCTAAGTATTTGTACTGACAAGTAATCCATCATCTTTCACATCATTATGGAGCATTCTTAATCCTAGTTAGGTTTAAACTACCCTTATCTGGTGTAGGCCTCCTATATCAATTTTGACTGGCTGAAACAATAATTCAGCAGAAGCTCTCTCTGTTATGAAGAGCTTGGATTATCCTCAATCCTGTATGTTATCCTAAATTTGATAAACTAAGAATTGGATAAAAAAGAACTCATATACAGTGAAATGCATGAGTACACATCAATGCTATGAACTGTGTGCTATTGAATCAAATTTTCATTAAGACATACGACACACAAAATCCTACACATTTTGACAATGACTTCTGATAATAGCGAAATATATATATAACCCTTCTCTACAGAAATATCAAGACTGAATTAGTATCTGTGTTTCTAACAAGATGTCAGCTATGGTCAGGTCTTGCAGAAATGCTAAAAAAAAACATGGAAAACCATGAACTTAGGGGTCTTACATGGGGACTTTTGCATATTCAATTCAACTACAATAGCCAACATAGACACTGACTCTGCAACTGTTACAGTTCCAGGACCCACTTTTGTACATGAGAAGGACTACACGAAAACAGAGAACTCTGAATCTAGTTTCAAATTTCTAACTTCAACCCAAACCATACGAAACCAAGATCACTATGAAATAAACAACTTAGTGATCCAGGACTAGAATGGCAATATGCATTAGTGTTTGTCATGAAAGAGTAGCTTGTTGTCTCAAGGATCTCTATTAAGTTCTCGTCATCTTCACCTCTGAAAGTCCTGAGTAAATATGACGGTTTTCTCAGAGTAAGCTCACTTAACAATCCATTTTTTTCTTAGGTATTTGCTTCCTCTAACACAGCATATTGTGCTACAGGTGGTGTTTTATAGTTTACATTTCAAAAGAATACTCTGTGCATTTTAATATATAATGCTGCTATCCCTAAACCAGCTGCTCTTGAAGAGCAGGGGATGTTTATCAAGCTTAAAGGCAACATTTTGTATTTTACCACCTCTTTAATTTTTTTAAAATTCAATCAGCTTCTCCTTGGGAGTTATGAAATCAGAACTCATGACATTTCTTGTTTATGCCCCTATTGGTGTTCATATATCAGGACAGTTTGGGAAATAGCCCTAGCAGTCTGCAGCAGATTGCCTTGGAGATAGCATCACGTTACTTCTTTTTTTAGGACTGAACGGAGGCCTGCTAGCCAAATACAAAATAAGAAGATAACTAAAGACAGACTGGTAAAGTACACAGTTTGGAAAATGCAGAGGAAGAAAGATGGTAAGGGCATGGAGTAAGGGAGTATCATGGTCCACACACGAGAAAGAAGAATTAAATATACACCTCTATATATAGTTTATGAGTCTAGATAGGGAAATCTGGATAAGAGAATTTAAGATAGACATAACGATGGGGTTTCACCCTGTTGAGAGAACTGTCAAAAAATCAGAATAGAAAAGGATTCTCACAGAAAGGACATATCCTATTTTTTAAGAAATACAGTCAAAAAGGAATGCTGTTAGGCATTCAAAAATAACACACAAGCTCTTGAAATGTATTTCCCTAACTGAGGCTCATTTCTTAAAACTAAGAAAACCTAAACCCCTCTTTTAAAGTCTTCTTTTATTCAGGTAAAACTCCTTCATATTTCCCACTTCCTCGTATTGCCATCACCTCTTTCATGATAAGGCTCCATGCCAACTCACCTGGCTCAAAAATGTGAAGTTTCAGCTCCCACTGATATGTTCAATACATATAATAAAGGGCCATGAATGATGCTGTTTTTGCATATACACAAATGCAGTTTTTCAGAGAGAAAGATAAGGCACAAAGCACTTCTTACTCACTCTGTTACTCCCAAATGTCTGAAATCTCACAACTGATGCAGTGCCACAGATGCAGTGCCAATTTAGGTTAATGTAAGAAGAATATCTATCAGCAGCCAGAAAATCTAAGGGAAAGTGCTCATATCCAAAATCATTATTATTTATGTTTAAAGCCTGTAACAAAAGCTATATTATGTGCTGGTGTTCCCATCACTGTTTGAGTGACTTATGGCTAAAAACAGTGCAAGGATGGAAGAAGTACCACTAGATCCTTCTCCTACTTCTACCAAGGCATTCATTACCAGCTGCTGCCAGAGAAGGTCACTGATGAGGAGAAACTCTGAGCCCTCACAATCAACTGCTATCCTCACAAACAGAAATATTCCGTAATTGGCATCATCTGAACTGTATTTTTCTAGAAAATACATGCCACTCAATTACTGTCTCTGATGAGGTTTGCATTGATATGACATGGTTCTTTCAGAAGAATAAATTCTCTTAATCCCATAATCCCATCAGGCAAGCCATCAGCTCTTAAAAAGCTTTGTTTTATATGTCATGTCAGATCACATACGCACATAGTTATGGACACAATTCAAATTTACTACTATCCTGAGCTTTACATTGTTAATGTAAATAGCAACGAAACTTGAACTTCAGTTTAGGTTTTCTGTGCTTTATTTAACTCTCTCTCTGGTTTCTTTTCCTCTTAAAAACACATTAATTTTTTACACAGACTGGAGGGACAGATCACACATACAAATGTCAAAATTTACACAGTCACAATATATAGTTGGCCTGATTACAAAGATGAATCAGAATAAAACTGCTGTCCACTTATTCTAAAACCCAATACCCCTTCATGCTCTGCTTTTAATAATCTGGACTAACATGCATCAAGACCTGAAGATGGACTAGAAAACATGTTTTTCTTGGAATTACAATGAAATGAGATCAAACTCATTAATTAGCTGTTAATGTCAGCGAGGTCTAAGTAAAGCCCTCAGTAGCTTCCATGTCATTAGGGTTCAGTCTTCATGACATAAAATCAGTCTTTAAGCTCTCTATTTTTCAAAATATTTTTATTTCTCTTTCACAAAATAGTAATGCAAATTTTACTTGACGAATCATTTCTGTAAGTATGCATTTAGCTATAAAAACATAAATGTTTTCTGAAAAAAAAAAAGTCTTTGAAAAAACGAGCAATGTAATTTGCAGGCAGAATGTGAACTAAAGTTTATGACAGACTTAAATGCAATGAGGACTCAGAAATGCTCAATTTTATGAAAAGTGCAGAAAAACACATACTAAAAATGACCAAAGACTGAAAGTAAACTAGGAAACTTCATCATTTTAGTTTGCGTTACATTCAGTGATCCCTTAAGTGGGCTTCTGAATGAAGTTGTCTTGACTGTAGCAGCTGCAAACAGAATCCAAAGATATCGACCTTTCATCTGTGTTTTACTTAATGCCTGTTTGTTCAAACAGCTCCAGTGACCCACTTTAGCAGCTTCCCAGCCTTGAAAGTAAAGCAATGAAACAGTACTGCAGATTAATTCCTGGAAGAGAAGACTTAAAATATTGCAGAAGTTAAAATGTTGTGATCTAGAACAATGCTTATCTTTGAAATTCTGTAATTCTTCATTACTAAGTACTAGGATAATCTGCTTGATTATTATGTCTATTTATTAAAAAATATACAACAGATCATAAAATCTAAAATAATTCCTTTCATACATTAGCAGTACACTTACAGTGAAATTCAAAAGCTTGCAAAATAAAAGAAGTCTTTAGTCACATGTAAACTGTTCTATTTGCTCTGCCATCAGGTTCTTGCAAGGGGCTTCCCAAAATACAGCACTCAGCCTGGGAGTGTGCTACTCTGCTGTAAAATGGAAAGCAACATGGACTCGCATCCCCAAAACAATCTGTTAATTGATTAGATGGGCTTATCAGGACTCAAAATATAATCAACAATAAAACCATAACATTTGCTGCACCCTTCCATCTAGCTGCACACATACCAATTGTTCATCTATTGTTTCTTAAACAAAAGAAACAATTATGTAGGGAAACAAATAAGCACAGTTTCCCAAAACCCAAGTCTATGCAAGACAGAGACCTAGTGGAACTTCATCAATAAACCAGGAGGAGAAGACTCTTCTGGAGTCCAGGGAGCTCAGGCTGCCAGCATGGTTTCGATACACTTGCTTCCTGGCTCCAAGGAAGACCTCAGGCTCCTGCTGACAAAATCCAGATGCTCTTTAACAAGCAACTTCGGATAACTGTAGTAGAAGAGCTGTACCTGGGAGCATCAATTAATACTCTAGGACACAGACAGATTTTTCAGTTTATGAAGACCTGGGTTGTTGTGGCTAAACACTTCCTAGTTTCCAAACCAGCTGCTTCCCAGGTATCTGAGATCATTCATGACAGCATGGATGTCAGACATGTTTGACTGTAATATCAACATCCATAATCCAGACTGATCTAGACTAATATCAAGAGATATTTGCTGAAACAGAAAGACAGAAGGTGTAACATAGAATATTGTTCTCTGTTTCTAGCAAACTATGATAGCAACAAAGTAAGACTTTTGGTATTGTTGGAGGTCAGAGTTTAATCCTAATTGCAGACGAAGGTGCAATCACAAAACTCCCATTGACTCTGACAGAACTATAACCATCTCATAAAAATAAAAAAATACCATGGGTAAACAAAATCCACACAAAAAATCCAAAATTGTAAGAATGACCAGCTCATTGTTTAAAGCTTGTGATATTCTGTAAGGCACTGCACATCAACCCTCCACAAATACAGGAAAAAATGAAGCAACAATAGGCAGTAAATAAAATGTGTTGTGCCCTGAAAATATTTAAAAACTTGCTAATTGCACACCCCTCTGGCCCAATAAGAAACTGCACTCATCAAATTCTCACTTGGATCTTTTTTCTACCACTGCTTTCCATCTGTGCTTGAAGCACAATGAAGAATTCAGCTGGCCTACGCTTCAAACACATCGAGGTAACTAAGCTGCATAAAAACGCTACATGTTTGTCTGGTATTACCATCCTATGCAGAAGATGCTATGTAAACCAACTACTGTAACAAAAAGTATAGTATTTCTGTTACGATTTGCAGGAATATAAATTAAGGACTCCCTCATCTGTACGGAAAAAAATATTGCTATTTGAGTTGTGTGCACATACATCAAAATCAAAAGGAATCCCAAAGGATCACTTTGTATTTACAGGACCACAGCCATCAGCAGTTTGTAGTGTTAATGTAGTTAAGTAGCTACCTCATGTCTAATCAGAAATGAGACATGAAATAAGCTCAAAAAGCATTTTTCTAGTGTCTTCCAGTCACCAAAAGGTTTAGAAACAGAAATCAAACAAAGGTCCCAGTCTCTGAAAGTTTACAGCTGAAGTATTAGACAAGAAATCAGATACAAACCAACCACAGGAAAAATATAAGGAAGTCATGGTGGTTACCTATAAGCCTGTTCCATCTAAGGGGAAAAAAAAAAGTCTACACATGATTTCACTTTCTTATTTAGGCTTTCAAAAACGCAATTAACTAAATCAGATTAACTGAAGTCATTTGAGAAAACATTTCTGTCCTCTGAAGTGCTATACACCTCCACATCTGATTCTTTTCAGACCAGATATATCAGCCCTGGCTAAGTACGGCACTAGCAGAATATCCTGTGAACACAATTCCTGAAGCTCAGTGACCTTCTAATGTAATTCCCTTTTGTGCAGCCCTCTCCCTCAAGCCCTACTGCTGGACAGATGCTTAACTACTACAAAGAGTCCAACAAAGCAGAACTCCATAGACAACAGTGAGCCACAAAAATAGTTGCTTTCCAATTCTGTTAATTTTTCAGTATTATTTGATTTCTGCCTTTTGTATGAGAGAGAAGATCCATGTAAAAATGCCACATCCAGCTACTGAGATACATAAAACTTGCATGTAGTAAAAAAAAAAAAAAAACACAACAAAAAAAAAAAATCACAGTAGACAATACTCTGTCCTACAAGGTATAATCATATCACCTTCTGGCTGTAACATCCATTTGTAGATTATCACCCCAATCAGAACTACGATTTATTTATTTATTGTTAACATTTTATTGGGTTTTGGGGCTTGTTTTTTTAAGTAAATGATCAAGGAAGCTTTGATACAAATTAAAAGTGGTTTTCTACAACACCAGATGACAGCTTAAATACTTTATAGTGTCGAAGTAAGTTTTAATAGAAATTCCCTGCTGGAAAAATGTGCCTAACCAAACAGCACAAGGCTTATGAGACTAAAGCTTACTTCATCAATCCGGTGCAAACTCCGGTCACAGCAATAAGCAGCATTGCACCAAGAAAACTGCAGTCATTTTCTCCAAGCTCCCAGAAATTTACCCTATGTTCTTTGATCAAGTCCTGCTTCACTTTTTACATTCTCCCTTGGAGAAAAAGCAGAGGGATACATTCAAAGAAACCCATCAAAAAGTCTTAAGAGAAGAAAAGATGACCCAGAATAGACAATCCTTTGCAAACTGTTCAGGTAGCCTTTGAAGTCCTGTGCTTGCGGTGACTTTACTAACTCCAAATTGCTGCAGATCAGCAATGTTTCAATGTGACACACATAGCCTCTAAACAGCATGGTTTACATTGCCACGTCCTCAATACTAGCAAACACTAAGAAACTTTAATGCAGCATCCTAAGTATGTGAATACATGCAAGCAGGGTCAAGACAGCTTCAAAATAGGGGATGGGGACAGAATTCTGTGATGCTGGGTTTGCCTAAATCAGTATGTCTTGCTCCACCTCTCATCTTCACACACTCAAATACACTTATGCTGAAGAAAATTAATTCAATTTACAGTCAGAGTCAAGCTAACAGGAACAAAAATTGGAATGCCTGAGTATCAAAAGAAAAAAAAAAAACAAAACAACTCACCAGCTGATGTTTACACTACAGACATATATGATACTGCTCTTCATTCATCTCCATGGGCACACTCCCTCATTGTTCTCCCTTCAGTTTCACAAACAATGCAAGATTATCCTCCACAAGAAAGTGGCATAAAAATAGCTACTAGGATGCTTTCTGTGTCACAGGAAGACAAAGACAACGCACTCTCTGAAACCACTATCAGGCTTTTAGGGATTTAATGTCACCTCATATAAAAAAATGTTATTAAAATAAAAAATATTCTGGTCAATTTAACAGTATAGTACTTAAAATATTCTGCCAATTTATTTTGAAGTCTTGGCTTAAACAACACAACTTTTAAAACAAGCCTACAGTAAAACTTGAAAATTTCACAGACCATTTCCCTCGATCACCACACAAACCTAGAATCAGAATTAAGTGTTTCAAATACCTTTTACGTTCCACCAGGAGTATCTACATTCCTAATGTACTTCACAAAGATTTACTAAGAAAGCTCTTTTTTCATTCATGTAAAGAGAAACCAATTGACTGAAATGTCATGCCAAGATATGCAAAATGATTTTGAGTAGGAAAATAGGAAAACTACTTCCTTAAAGATGTGACTGCTTTTCAAACACAGCGCTGCTATACAGAATATATGACTGTACAAACACGTCGGTAAGCAAATGGAAACTGCATGTGTGTTTAAGAGCATGCTATGGAGTTAAACAAAAATCTACCTGGGCAAGCAGGGGGACCCAATCCTGAAATTCTCTCTCCCATCTTAAACGCCTATTGTAGATTTCAGGAAGTCTAAAGCATACAGACTTCCAAGCATCTAACCATCTTCCACATCTCTCCAGTTAACAGCCTTACCATACACATTCACGCTCTGCATCAAAATGTATCTCTGCCCTTAACTTTCCCAGAGGGCTGTGAAAGCTGTCTATGAGCTTTGGTATGATGACAAAATTCCTGCTCTTTATGATAAACAATCTATGCTAATAAAGAAAGTAAAACACATCAGTTTTCTGTGTGGCTGCGGTGGTGCTATTAACTTAAATGTAAAAGCTGTGAACTCAAGACAGAGAGAAAGGAGTAATAGTGCTAATTTAGCCACTTAAAAATTATACTGAAATAATTACCACTCTTTCTCAAAGTGAATCTCTGAACATGAACAACCAGTTAAAATGATGTGTATTATTCAGTGATGTTTTCTTCCAATATCCACCGCAGCAATACAGTATCCTTTGAGTCATCTATGATGATGCAAGAACAACCTATAAAATACTGCATTAGTAGTAAAGCTTATTCAACAACAGGTCTTGGGATGATGCAAGTAAGAACAGGTACCCCTTTCTTCAGTAAACTTATTAACCACATAAACGCCCCTTCCCATCTGACCTATTACAATGCCAGTGCCAGTCGGTTTGGGATTTTACTCTGTGATGCAGGCACCAAGGCAATGCTGGAGGAGGTGAGACTCCTTTGCTCCCCTGATCATCTGGAGTCTGAAGGCTCTCAACTCACGCCAACACTTATGTTATCCATACTCAAAAGTCCATGGACCTCCTCATGTTCCTAACAGCTCCATGTCGCACCACAGATAAGACAAGTGCCATGGATAGAGGCTCTAAGGTCTCCAGGAGAAGAAAAGGTCACTTCTTAGAAGTCATTGCCCTGCATGAGGAGTAGCAATAAACAGCAATACAAGAACCACAGGCAAAGAGAATTATGAAAACGGCGCTGTCAAGAGAACAGGAAAATTTAAGGAATGAGAAATGATAGGGCAGAGATGGTTGTGAATGGTACTGAAGATAAAGACGAGTACCTTGTATGCTTTATAGCAAAAGATGAAGATTCCAAGGCAGCAATATAGGAAGTGGATGACTTCAGAAAAAAACGTAAGTTGAAATGACAAGTTACGCTTGGCATCCTAAGTAGCATAAAGGTGGATCCTATGGCAGTCAGTACAAGACTCAGACATCTCTGAAGAACAGTTTATCCTGCACATACAGAAAGAAAGGTAAGGTTTCACAAGCATTCTGTACAGAATAGGAGCCTGAGATGGGAGTCATGTGTTGCAGTCTTAGTGACTGGTAAGTGCTCTCAACAGTAATAAAAAATAGAACAAACACTGATTGAATTTGAGGAATTTTGTGTATCTATGTAACAGGGAATTTAATTTTGGGCATATTTCACCCAAGGGGACAGCAAAGCAAACAGGAGATAAAAATAAGATGGGACAAAACTCTGCTGAATCAGCTTCACTATGGCAACACATGCTATCAACAAAGATGGATCAAACTGCTCAGATATTCCAAACAGGAGATAAGGCCACCAAGGAGCCATCACAATCTCAAAGGGTTAAGGATAAAAACAACTAGAAGCACTTCTCTCAAGGAAAAGCCACTGGAACAGTTAAAAAAAAAAAAAAAAAAAACCAAACAGAAAAAAATGAAAAAATAGGGGAGGAAGAAGAGGACAGTTAACTGCTTCAGAGCTGTCACAGAGATCAAACAAGGTGAAGAAGGACTTAAAGAAAAATGAATACAAAATTTTGAATGTGCTAAAAGATTTCCTGGCATTAAACAAAACAGTCCCATGTGAAATTACAACTAAATGATGGATTTTCCATGTGTATTATTTAAATATAATATGTACAATATTAAATTCTTTAAACAAAAGTTCATGAGTAGGATCACATTGGGCAATTGTTCACATTATCTTAAAGACATTTGTACTCCAAAAATGATAACCAAAACTGGGGTTATCATCAGTACAAAGTTGAATCTTGGCATGTTTCAGAGCAGAATAGCTAAAGGTGAAGTATCTGCTAACAGCAATGCTTTGCTTCACCAAAGCTCCTCATCTAGAACAATTTCTACTGTCAGTAAGGTAGTCACGGTGGCCCTTCCCCAGAACAAGTAACACTTGGGTTCTGGTTCAGACTACAGTTGAACACCAGTCAATGTCCCTGGTGTCACACCAACTAACTCTTTTGTACTGGCACTTCTCAACTTCCCACAAAGAACTCTTGCTCGGTGCCAGTACTCACAACTAACTCTGCAAAGGAAAACATTTGTGTTTTTCAAGCAGGAGACAAGGGCTTCTAAGAGAGACAGTAGAGTACAGCAGCTTCCCCGACCAGGCATTCTATCCCTACTTTCACTTCTTAAATTTTTTCTTTTAAACTGCACAAAACTAATGAATATGTACTTTCATTATCAGTGAAGCCAAGGAGAGCTCATTTCCCATAAACCGACTAACTCTGGACTGAGAAAGTCCATTCAACGCTTCTCCTCTAGGGAGGGCAACAAGAAGGGAACAAAACTTCCTTTCTCCTTCTCCCTCTCACATCCTTACCTGTGAGTTCTCTGGTGTCTTATAAATAGCACCATATGAACCCTCTAACACTTACACCAAGCGCTAATTCTCAGATTAAATGCAAACAATTCAACAAAGGTTTACGCATGGCTAAGGAAGTATATTTATTCATGAAAGATTTTGGGATACTTAAAACTGTGGGAGCTCACCACCAAAAGAACCCAGATACCATGGGAACTCTCACATGTCAGAGCTCTAAAGACTGACATTACTTTCAGAAATTCTTCCTCTCAACTACTTCATTTATCTATATTTTTTTTACAGCATAAATACTTTCTGAGCTGAGTCATGAACTTCTTCCCAAGTCCAGAAATAACAGTGGCAGCATCTCCCAGCAACAGAGTAAAAATGTAGTGTTACAAAGTTTGTTTAAAAGCAAAAACCAAATACCATACCCATACATCTCAGCCCACTCATTAGTGATTAAGCTCATCTTATCATAGAATCATAGAATGGTAGGGGTTGGAAGGGACTTTTAGAGATCTTGACTTGAGAGTTCACAATATCCTCCTCTAAGTAATTCTTTGCAAAAAAAAGAAGTTATTAAAACAGCAGCCACATTTCTGATGTACCTTCAAGAGAAATAGGGGGAGCTCTGTAACCTGAGGTAACTTGCTTAATGGAAGAATTCTCATAAATAAAAAGACAGTAAGTACATTTAAAATGTTCTAGATTTTAAATAAGGTTTCTGTATGGATAATAATTGTAGGAGTTTACTATTTCTTTGAAAGATTCAGTCAGTTTCAAACCAAGAGTATAAACAAAAAATTATTAGTGAAAGGTGCATTTGTATATTTAAGAGATACACTGTTAAACACAGTCAAGATCTTCCTGCCAACTTAATCCTTGTGTATAACCACATAGGTCTGAAAAAAACAAGTGCCAGGCTGATATTTTGCATTCTAAAATTCAATAAGGGAATTCTGAATCTTGTTTGAGGCATTGTACCTTATGACAATAAGCATTCTTCAAAATTACATGAATAGTCTTTGTCATAATTGAGCCCCAACTCTAGCATTTTAAAAAAAAAAAAAAGGATATTTTTCACTCCTAAGACTATTCCTTAACACCTCTGTTACAGACAATCTTTAAAATGAAATTATAGGAGTACAATCCACCTTGCCTAACTGTAGCTGTCTACAGTGCAGATGCATCCAACTGAAGGAGGCACAATAGGATTTCTTTACAAGCAATGGAGAAAAACCACCTCTTTCAGAACTATCTTTCTTAACCAGAAAAAGACCTACACAGCTAACCCTTACTATCATTCTCATGAACCCAGCCATAAATCCAATGGATATTCCAACTATTGAACTGGAAGTCAGCCTGAGAAAAAACCCACTTTTAATCATTTACATTTACACATTTTTTTGGTTTACTATTTGTGCAACGAACATTTTAGGTCAATTTCATATCCTTTATTACAACTAGAATTACAGTACTAAGTTATTTGAATATTTTCAGCAAAAGTCAAAATCAAATTTGGTTTGCAGACACATGTACAGATACTTTTTTTCAACTGCAAAGAAGCTTCAATTATCTAAAGTAGCTCCCAGGCTGGACATCCATGAAGTAAGAGTTCAAAGAGGTTTCCAGCACCCTTAAAAACTGGAGAACAGGAAGTATACAAAAGACTTATGGCACTCATCATATCTTTACATTATGCTTTTACTCTGACAAATTCCAGCATAAACTGTGCTGATACGTTAACTCAAGCTTGCATTAAAAATTCATTGTACCAAAAGAACCCAAAAAGGTCCTTCTTTTGGATTTAGCCACCTAGCCAGAAGCATAAAGGTACTTAGATTTCACACCAATTATAACTCTAAATGAGTGCACTTGAACAATACCTCTCTTCTGGAAGTGACTGTACTCATTTATAAGCTCCTCCTCCCCTTACTCTGAAATAATTAAGCCTTTTGAGCCTTTTCATCCCCAAAGGCTTCAACAGATTTTTGTAGCCAAGTTTTCAGTTACAGTGTTATTCCTGTGTTTTAAAAGCCATACTATACCTTAACTCAGCAAAATACACATTACTCACTAAAACATTCGACAGCCAATTTCTGTTCTCACAAGACTAAAAATATGCATATGCTGACTTCAGTGGTAGCTCATGGTCCTCATTCTGTAATTTCAATTTGTGTTGTATTTCATTTACTCTCATGGGAGGAGGATGGAAGAGTATATTAGAAGATCGAAAATCATGGTTTTCTCTTGGACCTCTGAAATATATAATAATGTACTTGAAGTTCACAGACAAAAATTGCTTTGTAGGCAGACAGAAATGAAAAAAACAAACCCTAACTAGAATGCAAGCATTTAAAAAAAACTCTGAGTCCTGGGAAGAGCACTAGGTGAGAACATAGACTGATCTGTAACCTGATTACAAAAATAACTTAGCCACTATGGTGACTTTTATTCCATGTTTGCCTGACTCCCTAAGCTTTTAAAGAGCAATACTCAATAGGAAATTTGTGCTGTAAGAGGAGACGAAATACAACCTTAAGGAGCCTAACACACTCAGAGAGCACAAGTGCAACAGACACAGGATGACTGCCAAGGGGGGCAGATTGAGTGACATGACACCTGCCTGTCCCAGGCAGAGGGATTGATTACCACCACCAGGATTGCTGGACTCCACAGTCTTGCCTCTCCGTCCAACTTAGGATGTATTTTTAGTCTTTGCAAATATTACTGGACTATAAATGGATTTTGCTCTAATAGCTTTTATTCTTACTGTAATACAGAATTAACAGTGCTTTTACACACAGACATTTAATACCCCAAAAGCAGAAATCTAATGATTATGAAGACTCTTGAACCTTTGTTAGTCCCCAGCCTGAAGAACTAGCATGCTGACACATGAGGGCCAAGTGCCGGGTCAAGAAGGGTCCCTAGAACACTAGGCTGTGTGACAGAACTGATGAAAGAAAACCAGGTGACAGGATCAGCCACTGATTAGGAAAGGGGATTCCGGAAGAACGCACAGCAGGATTCATGCAAAAGGCAACTGAATGGAGTGGTCATCCACAAAGATTTACCTTCTCACTTATGCTTTTGTTATTCAAACAGCAAGGAAAAGCAATTGGATGGACAACTGGATGGACAAAGTCATCTACTGTGGTACAGCCAGACTCACACTCCTGAAACCAAGAGCAAACTTCAGAGAAGGTTAACAGTACAATTGGGTTTGAGCAGGTCTGGTTTAGCTCTGTTCTCTCATATGTCACCATGGTATTTATGGACAAAACAAAGTCTTGTCTTATACATACAGCAATACACATAAAAAACACCAAAAGCAAGAGTTTGTTGGGCTAAAATAGTTGTTTTGCAGCTTGCAGACATGGCCAGGGCCAACACAGCCAGAGGGGTTAAAGGAAGGGTATAGAGGAGTTTGGGTTATGGCACTCAGTCATGTAGGTCAACTACTAAGCTCCCTAGCTGAACTGCTATTACCCAAACTATTTTACAAAAAGCAAACTCAGGCACCACATAAGAGCCCTTACAAGTCTCCCAGTCCTTTAAGGGGAGAAGTTATTTTTTTTTTCTTTTTAAAGCAAAGAGCCCAAAGCTTGGCTTGTAAGCCTCAAATAGTTACTGCCTGAGATAAAAGGATCAAATGAATTACTGTCTGAAATTACTGTAACGAAATAAGATACAATCTTCCCAGTCACAAGATGCTGACAAGATGTGAACTACTTGATTTTACAGTATTGCAGCAGCAGTGTGACAATAACTTGGAGTAGAGAGAAATTTACTTTATATTGAGCAGGACTTTGTTAACAGTTAGCATGTTCTATAAATCAGATTTGTTCTACACTCACTGCAGTAAATTCTATCTCATGAAATTTGTATTTTTTCATGTAAGGTATAGCTACATAAAAAGAACAGACTTGATTAAATAATCCTCTAAAAATTAGCAAGATTTTCTGCTAATAAAAATGAAGAAAGTATGAATGAAAATTACAAAGACCCTCCATGAACCACATAAAGATAATATCCAGCAAAGCTCAAAGATCTTCTAGCACTGTCCCCATGATAGAATGGGAATGTGTATTTCTTACATCTAGATTACCACAGAGTATATCAGTTTTTGTGAGTCTCATGAAAGAACATTAGATCTGCAGTTACACAGACCATAAATGTGAAACAAGGAATAACTGGGGTAGATACCGAAGTAGCAGGTCCATGACTTAAAACCAGAGAGGAGGATGAAATCTTTCAAGCAAAAGTCCAGGATGTTTATGCTAGAGGAGATTTTTAAAACATTGCACTTTTATGACTAGAGAAGTAAAGATTACTGAATATTAGCAATCAAAAGGTAAAAATTAAAAAATTTAAAACAGCTAGGCCTGGAACCACTATCTTTGCAGAGGCAAACATTTTACAGACTAAAGGCTTAGTGAGGTTGTATACCATCACAAATAAGTTGAAATACAGTATTTATTAACACTACCAAGCTTCAAGGCAGGATCAGAGACCAGTCTCCCAAACACATCAGTATTTTCTTGTGCAAAGTACAAAGAGCTGAGAATCACCTCCAAAATCCCGGAGGGGTTCATGACACTGCCACTAACAAGAGAGGAAGTTTATTCAGAAAGCCTGGATTTTGCAAAGTGTTATTTTGAAACGTGGTCATAACACAATTTCTGGCTTTTGTGGAAGTATGATTATTCATGGAGAAAATTTTGTCTTAAGACTGTCTCTGACAATACTCCTAGAGAAGTTAAAAAAGGAAAAGTGAGCACATGTCTGTCTAATTCTTCGGTTCAGTCAAGTCCACTGAAGACCTGAAGTAAATCAGCAGGACTTGAGATGTGTTCACAAACATAATTCTGTCCATGAGTATCAAGGATATGTCTTTTTTAATTATACAGCTTACAGCAGAGATATTTCTTGTTTTCAGGGACACATAGGCACTGTAGGTGTGATGGATCTTGTCTTCCCAAATCCCATTCAGAACAGCTGCACAAAGCCTACTGACAAGGGCAAGAATGTCCCCCTACATTAACAGCTCCAGTTACAACACAACAATAGCAACTGTTAAAATACTCAATTCTCAGCATCTTGCTGGGTTACAGATATACAAAAACTAGGTTTCCAGATTTATGGTAAGTAAATTGAAAAAAATCAATCCTAGGGGAAAAATATTCAGAATAGGGGAAAAAATACATTAATTTTTGCAATGTTAAAAATAACACAGATGAGTCATGGTTACCAACAGTAAACAGAAGCTCATACCCTGTTAAAAGTGGCTGGCTTAGACATCTTCAGAAACAAAACTTATAAATACACAAACACACCCATATTCAAAATAAATCCTCTTGAAAATGAGAAAAACTTGAATTAAAGTGATGACAAACGAAAAGCAGTAACACATCCAGTGGTCCTTAGCTGTTCCTATTTAGAAAAATTCCAGTACAACAGACTATTAGTTAGTAGTCACACTAAATGTTCTTACACTATCTTATTAACACACTGGAAAACCTCTACCTTGCATTGCACACTAATAAAGCTAAATAAATAGTTAAAGCTAAGTATTTTATATGAAACAGAGGAATAACAAAGACATCAAAGCTATTCACGTACTTCCCTACAGTCAGGGTGTCTTCTGGTCATGCTTGTAGGCATGGATAAGCAGTTTGTTACTATACTCTTGACTCAGAACTTGGCTGAGTTTGCTCCACTACTTAACTGGGCCCTGTGTTTGCACTCCCGCATGAATTGTATTGCACCTTCTGTCTTCACACAACTGTGGCGAGGAAAAGTTAGAAGACAAAGACAGGACAAGGATAACATATTTTATGCTATTTTTTTTTAGTTCATCCTGTGGTTACCTTCCATTATGAAAAATACTCAAAAAAAATTACAGGAACAGACAGCCATTGCAAACATTTGGGTGGTTTTTTTTCATCTTTAAGGCAACACTTTTGCAAAACCTGTTTTCAATTAAAGCCCCAACAGAGACAAGGTTAAAGGAAATAAAATAATTTCACAGCTCCATTTGTACTTCTTGTACCACCCAGTCCATCAGCAACGAATACACAAAGCAAGCAAGATAAAACAACACAATGTGTGTCCAAGAGCATGTATATTTAATACAACTATATAAAACTGTCATTTCATATATTAATATATATTTAATATGCATTTAGTGTTAAACAGATAATAAAAATCAATTCCAGATTATTAAGCAATTGGGTCATAGAAGAGAAATGTAATTCTAGAATGAAACTGCAAAGCCCTTTTTTCAGAAAATTTCCACAAAGAACCTCTCCCTCTGATAATAATTTTAGTGTAAGTATTATGATTCTAAGTCACTATGGTGCAAGACCCTTAAATAGGAAAAAAAAAAAAAAAAAAAATCAATTGAGATGGGAAGAACTGAGACACAAATCTGTAGCTCAGCCATACATCCATCCTGATTCATTTAGAAAGCATTTACAAGGCCTGTGCTGCCAGGTGGGTACAATTCCTCTGAACTAGCTCTATGTTGATTTCGATGACATTATTTGGAGCTTTGCTCTAACTTTCAAAAACTTGCCATTTTAAAAATTACTCTTTTTTTTTAGCTATATGCCTAATTCTCACAGATACAGCGTAAATTGAAAATGAGAAGTACCTGTTCCTCAAGCAGTCAAGACTTTCTAAATTTATTAAAAAAATATTTTTCAACTGATTTCACCTAAATTGTCAAACACCACTGCATTACATTACTGCCCTTTAAAACTGAATAGTCAGAACAGACAAATTAGGTTACAGTGGATTAAGTTCAACAGAAATAAACCATTCTTCTGGAGGCAGCCCCACTGGCCAAGGAATTCCTTCACTGCACGTATAGACAAGCCCTTTAAACCCCACAGTTAAATTTTAATGACTGCTATTAACACCTAGTTAGTCAGTTTTAAAGGTCCAATCCTGTACTCTTTCAGTCATATCTAACCATAAATATTTGTTAAAATTCTTATCTTGGATTTACACCTTTAATGATACCAACTCCTATTGCAAATCCAAATGCTTGATTTGTAAACTATACAGTATTTTAGGACGAACTTTTCAAACTGAGGAAATTAAACTCTTCTGATTAGAGACTAGGGCCTGCTCTTTCTATCACTTGTCTAATGGAGCAAACAATGACAATAAAAAAGCCTTTATCTTCTAAACAGAGCAGCCATGAAAGGAGGATGACACACTGTCTGCAGTTGCAATGTACTTTTGGACAGAAAAATTGTGCACAGATCAAGTATTCTTGGGCTTGGCTTCCAGGGTGTCCAAAGGTTCCATAGACCCTTCTCCATCTATTACTGCACCTTTTCTCATTCCTCTTGTGCAACTATCTGGCCTTCTGTGGCTTTTGTTTCCCTCCTCACCTCCTCCCTCTGAATGTCCCATTCTTGGTCTGCTCCCCCCTATTTCACTGATTCTTCCTCCTTTTAGTGTTTTACCAGTCAAGCATAATTCCTTCTTTGTGTTTTCATCCTTTTGATGCCTCTTTCACTATGTTCTCTTTCATAGAATCATAGAATGGCAGGGGTTGAAAGGAACCTTAGAGATCATCTAGTCCAACCCCCCTGCAGAAGCAGGTCCATCCAGATCAGGTCACACAGGAACACATCCAGGCAAGTCTTGAAGACCTCCAGATAAGGAGTCTCACAATGTCCCTGGGCAGCCTGTGTGTCAGGGCTCCCTCCCTCGCCCTTACAATAAAACAGTTTTTTCTTGTGTTTAAAAGGAACTTTTTGTGTTTCAGCTTCATTCCATTACCCCTTGTCATGTTGCTAGATACAATATAAAAAAGGGATGCCCCAACTTCCTGACATCCACCATTTATATACTTATATTAATGAGATACTCTCTCAATCTCTTCATCTTCTACTCATTCCTGTATTAAACTCTCCATCCACTGCACTCCTCATCTAAACAGAACATGTACCTTTTCCTCCATGTTACATGAAAATCAGCAGATAGAATGGATACACAAGAGACAGCCTTGCTAATGTAAGGTAACTGAGAATCTTAATGTCTAAACATCACAGCTCCATCTATAGAAGACCTTTAACCTCACTTCCTTGAGGTGTGTGTGAGAATAGCCTTGCTGTGCCAAAGCCAACAAAAGAGCTCTTGAAGATTAATGTTGTAACTTTACCCTGTTTTATAGCCATGCAGTTGTAACTGTCTTCATACTTGAATTAATTTTTTATTTGTTGCAATGCAGTTTTTTCCCTCTCATTTTGAAAGCAAATTTTTGCCCGTTTCTTATAAAGAGTTTACATGTTTATAGTGGGTTAAATTCACCCACTATAGAAATTACTGCAATAGAATATCATCTAACTGCACACATGCTGTTATTAAAGATTATGGCAGCAGTGTTTAATACTAGTAAACTGATTTGCCTATGCTCCTTCTTTGCCACAAAAACTTAACTACTTTAACTTAGTTAATTTTAACACTTAGGATTAGCCAAGTCACTCAAACTCTCCAAACCCAGCTCTCCTCCTTGCAGGACTGAGTAATACAACTTGCTTTGTCTTTTTCAACAGCTTTTGTTCTGTAACTGCACTTGTAAACACAAGTTACAGCTCTCTTGCATTTTTCTAGCCATGAAAACAGCCCTCATTAAGGGAAGGCTTTCACCATTGCTCCCTCTGGTTCTCATCATCAGAGAATTAATCAGCACCATACTGATAAGTAGGTCCCAGTACTGAGCCTTGGGGGACATCACTCTTGACCAGTCGCCAACTGGATTTAACTCTATTGACCACAGCTTGTTGGACCCAGCCATCAAACTAGTTTTTCACCCAGGAAAGTATATGCCCATTCAAGCCAACAACAGCAAATTTCTCTAAGAGAATACTGGGGGAAACTGTCAAATGCCTTACTAAAGTCAAGGTAGACAACATCCACAGCCTTTCGTTCATCGAACAAGCGGGTCACCCTGTCATAGAAGGGTATCGGGTTTGTTACACAGGACCTGCCCTTCACAAACCCATGTTGACTGGGCCTGATCACCTGGTTGTCCTGTGTATGCTGCATAATAGAACTTAGGATGATCTGCTCCATCAGCTTCCCAGGCCTGTAATTTCCTGGGTCGTCCTTCTGTCCATTACATATGGGTGTTATATTGGCTGACTTCCAATTAGATGAGACCTCCCCAGACAGCCAGCACTGCTGATCAATGATGGGCAGTGGCTTGGCAAGCACCCTTGCCAGTTCCTGTCTCAAGTCTCACCTTCAGCACAAGGCAGAAGAAAGTAAAAGTAATAGCCCTACTTGGGGTCCAGAAGTAATGGAGTGAACAAAACACCCAAGATGGAGTGAAAGTTTCAAGTGATCATGTCTCACTGCAGCTGGAAGGCAGGTCATGCCTGGCAGAAGAAATTTAAATCAAAACTTGTTCTGATTGAAGTAGTACAAGAAGGAGAAATCACTTTATCTTGATGCCAAGAAGAAACATGAGAGAGGACAAGGACCATTTGACTGATCACATCTATCTTGAGCAAGACAAAGAAGGAATCTACTGAAGCATTTAGCTGTCCGGTAAAACTGCAACAGATCTGTTTGCCAAAGAAAAAACATTTTGAGGGAGAAGGTCCTGTTGCCTTTTCTTTTCCTCAACCTTTTTTCTTGTCAGTGCACAGTTGGTGCTCCCTATGGAGCATCCATCAGGGCAGGGCCTAGCAGACAGACCTGTCCCACCACCATGGCTAGTAGCAGGGCAGGCAGGGGCACTGGGGCATCAGCCGCTTCCTGGGGTGAGGGGTAGGTAGAGGCTGGGCCAGGACATGCGCTGATGCATGGGCCCATGGCCAGGCAGTACAGGGCCATGAGGAGATGGAGACTAGCCCTGCTGTAGCATTGATGGGGCAAGGACTTATGTCCCTGGGGGTACAGGCAGGAACAGTCAGGGTTGTCAGTGCCCTCAGGACCCGACCATTTGTCAGATGCTGTCTGGACACATCTCAATAAGCTGCAGTTGAAACACATGTACATCTAACATTTAATCCAAACAGTTTTTAGCTTGTCTAAGTACATTACTCCACAAGAGACAATACAAAAAACATTATACTAACTTTCCCATTCATGACAATCCAGTGAGCAAGGATAAAGAATTCACCTGCATTCTCATAGAGACATTCAAAAAAGTTGTTTTTTCTAGGACTCAGGAAATCATGGCACTCAGGAAAAATTGCATAGACTCCTGAATCTGGAAATCATTAAGAACTACAGCAGAGATCACTTTTCCTTAACCCTATGTACTGGTGATGTGTTAGTAATTATTTTCTACTCTTAAGCAAATCACATAATGTTAAGAAGAGGCAGGGGAAGTATGACAACTGTAGCAATGGATAATATCAAACACTCAAACTCATTACAATGAAACACAGTTACCTGGAAAGGACATAGATGTGAAATAACTCAACATTTAGTAAGCAACAATAAGTATGTATTCTAGCAAATACTACTCACAGATTTACATCATTTTTACAGAGTTAAAACCTAATTTTTCTTTCTGTTTTTCATTTGTCCCCTGTTCATGCTTATGGCATATATGAAAGTTAAATGTATCACAGACTTTGTTTTCCAAAGTGCAATACTACAGCCCTGAGGCAAATACAGTTACTTAACTAACATAAAACTAATTTTTGGCTCTGCATGCACATCAACAAGCAGCAAAAAAAAGAGAAAAAATAAAAGTAGAGATAAAGGGAAGATAAACTGTGCATGTTCTGTAAAACAAAGGGCTGCCTGTATGGCACTGCAAACCCTTATGTTCAATTCCTCCCCCAAAACTGCACAAAGACCTTTCCCTGTTGCCTAGCAGGAAGACTGAAACTTCCTCAGCTGACTTTCAACCAGGCATGGAAGAATCTGAACGTATGGCTTCCCTCTGGAGCCCTGCCAGGGAAAGGAGAAGTACCCCCATTGTACAAAGGTTGCCTTCTGACGCTCATAAAGGCTTCAGTAAAGAAAAAGTTTCCAGAAGAGTTGCAGTGAGGAAAATTAATGTACTCTCAATCCAGATAATTTTACTACATTTGCTAAGGTTTTCTGCTAGAGTTGGGATGGAAAATTGACAGAAATGAGCAATAAAAACACAAGAATGCTACCTAAAAAAGCATGTGCACATTTTTCCTTAGTTGACACTGAAAGACTTCTGTTCACACATTAGGAATTAAAAATAAATGTAAAAAAAAAGTCACATAGCATGAATAAAAAGAAAAATCAAAGCAAATAATTAACATTTTCAAAGAAACAAAGATTATGAGAGAATATTTTTATACTAAATTTACATCGTTTCTTTGTTGTTATATAATCTCCTAGTCAAGCAACCTTCTAATTCGCTGGTATCAGGCTGTTCTAAGAACAGTCACTTACTAAAACAAAATAGACAGAACTACAACAAATATCATACGCCAAAATTACGTGGACAAAGTTTTTGTAGGTTTTGCTTTCAAGAACTTTTATCTTGCAATTGTTACTGGATTTTAAATCTCCAATAAATATTCTAAGAGAGTATGAAAAATCCAAAAAAAAATCTTTTGAGTTATACTGAAAACTTCATTTAACAATAACTGGAAAATAAAAACTACCAACTAGTTTTTAATTTTTTTACATATTAGCACTAAACAGCTTTGAAAGCATAAAACCATTCCTTATTTGAGCTTCACATTAGTCTCCATGTTACAAAGCTGTTTGTGACTTCTGAGCTTCATGCTTATTGAATACAGGATTCCTCAGGTCTCAGAAACAGAGGAGATGGTGTACAAATATATAAAAGAGGAGAAAAAAACCTCAACTGCAATGTATAATGCATGCAACTAGAAGACTTCGTTTGATGAGCTATGCCATCTTCACTAGCAATATAACTTTTTGTAAGACATTGTTTCAAGTGAAACATGTAATGACATTCCATATGGTGTGTACATGAATTTGTGTATTAATGCAAGCTACTTTTCTTCTGCCATGATTAGTCCCTCTGATAAACACCTATCAACAGAGCTTACAGAAAACAAAATATTTTGATGTTGAAATGTAACAGAAATGGTAGAGTTAGATATATTGTAAAATTTTACTTTTCTAACTGGATAACCTGCCGAATCTTCCTAGTTTTCTTTTTAAATTGTCTTTTTATCCCATCACTCCACACATTCCCATGCATTTTGTTTCCTTCATTCAGCACCCGCCCGCCTCCCACCTATCCAAGCAGTATCACAATAGTAACAATGGGCGTGCCTTGCACCCACACAACTCCTTTGGCAAAGTTAAATCATCATGGAAACTGAGGAACTTGCACCAATATTCAACAGAAGTAAAACAACAACAAACCAGGCAAAAAGTAATAAAACAAATGGACTACCATGATCCAGGCACAAGTAAGTTTTCCCCCATGCTCTCACATGACAAAGATAGATAAATTTTTTAAACTACATTCTCCTTTGATAAGGTCAGCTGCTGTATCAGCACAGGCTCTTCCTCTCCATGCCATACATTCATCACTCATAAGGAACATATTAAACTGAGTCAGCTGTGTTCCTCCTCCTCTTCTTGGGCAGGTCCCAGCAATAATTTCACATGTTCCATACAACACATGTATGGAACAGACTTAAATGAAGACACATACACTCTTGCTGTTACTTCTGAACTGTTCTCTCCTAATTTGTTTAGCAGCATAGGATTTGCCAAGTACAAAGGAAAGATCGTTATGAGCGTCATGGTCTGAGATATGTGGAAGACCCAAATGCACATATCCTTGTAAAACACTAGATATTTAAAAGCACTACAGAAATTTCTTCTAGGTGGCAACTGTGAATTTGGACAACTGAGTCTGAACAACTAATACTACTTCAGGGTAAATTTAGAACTGGTTTTAGCCATAGTCTACTGAGCTGGGCAGAAAGAACTTACGAGTCCAACAGTGCCCTTTGCTATTCTAGCAAGTAAGACACAAGAAAGACTTCTCCTTTCTAAGTGAAAAAATAAATCCATGATTTTTTAACCGTTTTTAAATTTGATAGTTGCATGTTATGATCTCCTTCCAATCATCTGTTGGAGGTGCTCTTCATACTTTTAATTTAATCTTCTTTTACATCAAATGTTTACAAATATAAGCAATATCTACAGCGCAGGCTATAAAACCTCACACATCCTTGTTCAAAGTGCCTGCATAGTGAAGTCTTCATTTCTTCATAAAATTAAAGGTTAAGATTTTTTTAAAATCCACTGTTTCTATAGTATTTTCTAACACTGATGGTTTTAGTTATTGTTACAGAAGGGAAATACAATCACTTTGGCCCTAAATTACTGAAACAGTGCATGACACTGCAAATACTAAGGTCTTACATGCCACCATCAACAAACGTGCACTCCGTCAAGCCTTCCTGTTTATCTCAGTTTTAAACTGTTCTATTATACAAATATCCCACAGATACAGGGCAATCCCTCCTTTTGGTTTTTAACCTGAACCTACCAGCAGAAGCTGTACTTGGGGGATTTTCCCCCCTACCTCAGTAACTCTTTTTAAGCCATTCTAACTGCAATCTGGAGAGAATCTAGCTGCTTAAATTCAAAATCTTTCTCCATTTTTTAATTCTCACTATTCCCAACAGTACAGAAAAATCTAAATGAACAGTTTAAAATTCTTATAAGTGGTTTGTTTTCTGGAAAGGTTCATTTGTTTAACAACCTCTTTTCTATTGCTTATAGTTTTCAATTATTTTTTGTATCTCTTTGATTTGTGTTACCAAAATTTTCTGCTACCACCCAAGCCAAAAATCTTACCATTTGTAAATCTTACCAATATAAACTGTCACTCTTATTAAATTATACAAAGCCAGAAACATAAGCTTTGTACGAACAGTGTTGTAAGGCATGAAATAAGATGACCAGTACTTTATTTTAGACAAAGACATACTACGGAAAATCCAGGGAATTAGGATTTCAAGGGATGAAACAATGAAGCATCACTTAGCTATGTGACAAATGGAATATTTAGGACTCTATACTGGTGTTCATCACTTTTACACTAGAGTAACTCCTTAAACTTCAGTGACATGACAGTTACCCAGATGTACCACACCACAGAGAGAAGCATTTAGTTACTTGACTATATATTGAACATTTCAAACCATCTCAATACTAATATGAACAATTAAATCCTTGTATACTTCTGTCTTCTTAAAAACTTGCATTCCAAAAAGCAGATCCTACAATCAAAGAAAGATTTACGTTAACCTCAGTGAGATCAAGACTGGGACTTCACTACTTATAAAAATACTACTGCATGGGTGGTGACTGTGATTCCAAAGAGGAAAGTACCACTGTTCTTTTAACAGCTGTGCAACCACAAAGACTGAATTGCTCAGAGGCAAAACCCCACTCCCATGGCCATGGTATGAGGAGCATCCTGAAATGCTCTGGCACATTCAAAAGGGTCATCAAACCCAAAGATACAGGCCTGATGAAATAGAGTGATCAAGAGAGATAATGTGAATCCAAATTCCCAGCATCTGACTTCAGTTGCATAAAATCCCTGAGAAAACAGCAAAGTTTACCTACAATTTTCAGTTATAGCCCCTGGAAAAGGCAGATTGTGACAAGCAGTAATGCTTCAGGACAAGAGTCCTATATAAAGTGAAAAATAATAGCATCGATTTTTAGTGGTGCTCTTTTGAAGTAGCTAAGAAATGGAGTGATGACTAAGACAATAAAAAGCAGTGACAAGTATAAATATATGATGTATTTTAATACTATATTTAAATTATATTTTTACATCAGTGGAATATTATTGACAACTGCAGAGCAAGAGAAGAAAGTTGTATCTCGCTTGCAGTGTAGGTTAGAAACTTAAGTCAGAAGCCTGAGAGTTTTGAGTCCTTCAACTCTCACTTTTGTTACATATACATTTGGTACCTCAGGAGACAAATGTCGACAGACAAAAAGCTTTCTGATAACGAGTTTTCCCTTCACAGGTACACATCTCCAGGAGCACTTATAGGAGCTCTGCACTTTAAGAACAGAAATGCAGCACAGAGACATCCAAAATCAGGCATATTTTCAGCAGTTCTTCTTCTTTCTGTTATACTTCTTGAGAACTATTTTTCACACAGTGATTCCAAAGGGGCATTTTTTCATAAAAGCAGATCATTATCTTTGCATACTATTAAAACTGTTATTTGTCTGAATCATCAGCTGTACAGTTTAAATAGACATTTATGACAACAAAACGGCAGCGGTGAAAATAACTATATACATTACCATCACTCTTTCATGGGGCAAATGTTCTCCTCCATTACAGGAAAAGAGGACACGGAATTATCTAGAGAATCACTGCAACATCTCAATAGTTGACTAGCTCTAACACATATGCAAGCTGAAAGATAGATTATTATAATAAAGACATGGGAAAACAGGCTTAGAAAGATATTGCTTAATTGTTGCTCAATTGCTACCAAAAAAACATACCCTGTTCATCAAAACAGAGGCATTCCAATTCAACAGAAGGAAGTACAGCAAAAATCAGCAAGACTATGTAAGCTACAGAGTTGTCCATTTATCTACAATAATTGTGTTGTGGTTTTGAAACACTATAAATAAGCAACATAATTGTATAGTCACCTACTTCAGATCAACTGCTAGTTTGTAAGTCCACCTTTCTGGATTAGCAGAGAGGGAGCATGCAACAACTGATGTAACTAGTATTCACTGATGTCACATTATCACAGAAATCTGTAGCTGTACATTTTTGCATACAGATAGTTAATAGATGTGTAGACTTAAATGCAGAGAAGATGTATTTGGAATCTGCTACACCAGCCAACAAGGAAACGGGATTTGAAAGCAATCTTGGAAGATTTTATCTTAAATAATTTTAAGCCTCTCATTTGAGTATCTAAAATTCGGGTGCCAAAAGCAAGCAGTTTGATAAAGGGCCAAGTAGCTACACTTCAATGTATATTTGTGTATCAACATAATGCTAAAGTCTTTGAAAAGGAGTCCTAAAATACTTTTACAAAAAAAATAACAATTCAGGTCAAAGGAATAAATTCACCTTTCATTTACCAACCTTGGCACTTTGCATCTATTAAATGTTAATCAAACACTGATTAACAAAAAAATCTTCCAAAAGTTTTGTTGTGAGGCAAATTTCCATTACAGAGTGGTATTTCAGTAGGAAGCCAGTGTGAATAAAACATTATTCAAATTATTTTTTTTAAAAAAAACCTAAATCCTCTAATAATCATTAACTATAACCATCTAATAACATGTTAATCTATTTACTGTCTCTCATTTTCTAGAAATGAGATTCAAAACCACTGGTCAACATCTTGAATGCAGAAAGCTGGGAGGTAGGGTTAATACTAAACTCTAAATTGCAATCCAGTGGAAACCTGGCATTGATCTGATACAGTTCTAGATGATGGAAGGGATGCAGAAATAGCCAGAGATTAATTCCATGTTCAGGAACCTGATCTGAGCCTCTTGAGCCATATGTGAAGTAGCAATGCCAGAACGCAATATGTGTTCCCACCAAGAAATGGATTCAGCACATAAATAAATCAGAAAGCATTTAAAATAGCCAACTTCAACTTTTCCAGGGATGAGAAATTGGAAAGTACTGAGAGATTTTGTCTTGTTACATAACTACTTTTAAGAGGCATCCCATTACAGAGCTTCCAAAAACAGAACTGGCATTGGGAAGCACAGTTTTTACAGGAGTCACGTTGGTAGTGTCAGAAATCTTACAGCTCTGCAGTATGAACAATAGTTTTCTCAGGCTACTTACCTTCCTGATTCATATTCCCCTCAAACTTCAGGACTCTTCCCAAAAGGCAGGACAGTTGAAAGTGGGGACAACATCCAAAAATTTAAGCTTTTTTTGTTTTTATTAGTATTCAAATTCTTAAAAAATTGCTGTTAGCATCCTAACTCAAATCACCTAAAAGACTACCTTAAGGAAAGAATGTAATAACAATTATACTCTCCTGCTTCTTTCACTGAGCAGCAGTGTACCACAAAAAGTACCTGCAACAGCTCCAATCAGTCTTCCAATAAAACTGTTTTGAAGGGTAAAATAAAAATACTTAACAGGGAAAAAATGCAGGCCTCCATTACCATCACTGATGAAGATTTAATGCTCTGAAACAAATGACTTTGGGAAAATAATAGAAAATTAAAGGTTTAATATGAAGTGTAAATACATGATTTTAATACTTATCTCAAACACAAGTTGATTTCTCCAACAAAGGATGAAGTGAAAAAATGTACTATCACTGCATGGTCAATTGTAAAAATACCTGTCAAAAGCAGGAGGAAACCAGCTCTACGATCCGACAATACAACAGCCCAACAACAAACAGTCCACAGACATTTGCAGTCAAAAACTGTTACCACAACTTGTCCAGATGAATTCAACTGTCATGTTGTATCATGCAGAAAAGGTAGCTGCTCAAGTAGATACAATCTAAATCACTTTGTGTTTTAATTTCTGCACTTTAAAACACATCAGGAAGAGAATACCAAATCTAGTCAATCTTTGTAGAACTAGGATAACTGTTTCCAAATGGACAAGCTGATGGTATCCTAAGTAGAGAATTAAACATTTCTCAAGCTAGAAAGATATAGAAAGGCTAGCAAAAGACACCACATCTCAACCACAAAAAAAACCAAAAACAAAAAACAAAACAACAAAACCACCATACCCGTAAATTCTTTCCCCTCTTTGAGGAACTAAATGGGATTTTTATTTATTAACCACTTCTATTTGTGTAGTCAGAAAAAAAAAATCACCATCTGGTGAAAATTATAGGCAATATAAAATAAAGAACTTCTGATGACAACTAAGCTCAGTACTACCTTGGCAGATTGCTGGTATTGTTTACTCAGAATGTGCAAGCATGTGCAGTTCACAAATGCAGTTAATACATGGGTCAAACTGTAAGTATGTAAAAGTGTCATAAGTCTTTTTTCCTTTTTACTGCATATCAACATTGAATCACAGTGCATTACTATTTAGCTTACTAATACAACAGCCACTTTCACATTATGGTGCTTTTTATCCCTTAATTTCTTATTTTGAATGACTTACAGAAATAACCTACCTCTTCCAGCCAATTTGGTATGCCTGATATTGTGTTCCTTCAAATAAATGGAAAAAAATTCTTACTGGAACAACCAAGTTACATCACCAGTCATAAGATCCCACTGTTCTTGCACTATAGCAATAAATATGAGACACTGCAAAAAGACTTAAGAATGTAATAATATCATGAGATTAGCAAGAGCAATTTATAAGACTAAAACAAAACAAAACAAAAAACCACACACCAGAACAAGCTCATTTCGAACTTCCTGAAAATAGTGTTCTGTCATTCACTTAGTGTGGTTGCCAGAAAGCCTAAGAAAACCTCTTTGCAAGGTGTTCATCCATAGTCCAATCGAATGCAAAGAGTCATCTGGGACACACAGGTACTAAAGAAAAGGAAAGCAGTAATTAAAAAAATATAAAAGATTGGGTTTTAAAAAAGACAAAATCCCCTTTGAGTCTATGTAATTACCAGATTTTGAGCAATAAAGGATGCCTATCAATGACGGCTTTCTGTCTTGTTTATTGTGCCTTGACCCAGGATGTAAATCAGTTGCAGAGGCAGGAACATTCCAGTCTCCAGGCTGATGATAATGGACTGCAAATGATTTCCCAGATTCAACAAGAATGATTTTTGTATCACATCTAGTCATACAGACTGCTTTTTCCACAAGCTATGAGATAGGTCAGTTCTCCTCAGGAAGCTCTGCCTGGCAGTCTCCAGTTTTTCCAACTCTCCTTTAGCCAACAGTCAGGCCAAAATAAATTTGTCATCTTTACCTGCCAGCTTTTGCATTCCAATTTTCCTAGACTTTTCTTTCATTAGCGTATTGAAAATTCATTACTGCAGACAGCAGAATGGGAAACAAAAACGTCAATGTCCTCTTTACCAAAAAATACTTATCTTGATGTGCGACAGCAGGAGGTAGTCAACTCTGCCACTCTGCATTGGCACAATAGCATAGTGTCTAATATGTTTAACTGGTCAACTTTCAATGTTGCACTATTGATCTAAAATTAGAGAACATGTACATACACATATATAAAGAAACTTTTTTTTTTCTAAAGCACAACATGGGAAGCATAGGAAATTGTTTAGAGAAACTTAAAATATTTTGGGAGGGGGACATGAGAGTACTTGGAAATATTTCAATTCCATATTAATCTTAAATCACAATTCACTGAATGAACTCAAAAGTCCTTTTGTCACTGAAGAAGAAAGAAATCAGTCACAGATAGGAAACAAACATTTTGCACAGCAAAAACTGGTTTACTCCAGTGCTGTAAAACCACTTAGAAGGGGGGAAGTGCTGTGATCTCACCCTTCAGATCTAGTGCAAACAAACCAATTAATCACAGCCAGCACGTAATTTTGGTGTAACTCATTGGGCTAGGGGGCTATCAAGAGTTAAATAGAATTGTAGGGTTGGAAGGGACCTTAGAGATCATCTAGTCCAACCCCCCTGCAGAAGCAGGTCAACCTAGATCAGGTCACACAGGAACATATCCAGGCAGGTCTTGAAGACTTCCAAGGAAGGAGACTCCCTGGGCAGCCTGTGCCAGGTCTCCCTCACCTGCACAGTAAAATAGTTTTTTCTTATGTTTAAATGTAACTTGTTGTGTTCCAGCTTCATCCCATTACCCCTTGTCCTGTTGCTAGTTACAACAGAAAAAAGGGCTGTCCCAGCCTCTTGACATCCACCATTTAGATATTGGTAAATATTAATGAGATCCCCTCACAGTCTCCTTCAGACTAAACAGCCCCAGTTCCCACAGTCTTTCCTCCTATGAAAGATGTTCCATTCCCCTGATCAGCTTGGTGCCCCTGTGCTGGACTCTCTCCCGCACTCCCCTGTCCCTCTTGAGCTGAGGAGCCCAGAACTAGACACGGGACTCCAGATGAGGCCTCACCAGGGCAGAGGAGAGGGGAAGCAGAACCTCCCTCCACCTGCTGGCCACACTTTTCCTGATGCACCCCAGGATGCCATTGGCCTTCTTGGCCACAAGGGCACATTGCTGGATCAAGTTTAGTTTATTATCAACCAGGACTCCGAGGTCTCTCTCTGCAGAGCTGCTCTCCAGCAGGTCAATCCCCAGCCTGTACTGGTGCATGGGGTTGTTCCTCCCCATGTTCAGGACTCAGCACTTGCCCTTGTTGAACATCATGAAGTTCCTCTCTGCCTGCCTCTCAAACTCGTCGAGATCCCGCTGAATGGCAGAAGAGCCTTCTGGTGAAAGAGTTACATGAGATAAAGGTATTTATTCCAAGAGGAAGAAAGCAATACAGGAAGCCTGCAAGCCCTCGTGACTCCATTTGGACAACACAACTATTTCACCTCAAGATCATTTGACTAATTTTTTTTCCAGTTTTGAAAAGTCAATTTTTTTGTCAACTGTTACTGTTTAAAAAGTATGACTGCTTTTCAAATTCCAGACCATTTCATACCATTAAAACAGTGTTACTTTCAAACCATTTTTAAGCAGTAAAAAAGACCACAGTTTCTTGTAAATAGTCTTAGCAGAATAAAGGAGTATCATCCAGGATTATCGCTACCAGATGAAATACAGAGTAAATAGGTTAGTGTAGTGTATGCGCTCTCTGGTTTATTGTACTCCTTATTTTTTACTATGAACTTATCTTTCAAACAACAGAAACATAAATATTCTTTCGAAGTTTTCCCGTTTATTTTTCACTAGCAAAGAATAAAATCAATTTTTTACTCTTTGGTGCTAGGTATCTGATGAAGCACTAAAAAACCCAGGTATTTAGACAGTCAAATTTCAACTTCAAAGAAGAAAAATAATAATAGACCTTTTTAGCAGGGCCCAGCAATTTTATTTCCCCCCAGTACAAAGCAATAGCACTGTAACACAATTACTACAAAAACATGCAGGAGGTGCATTACTTAATTGGCCTCAGAACACTCATTACCAGAAAATGATACTCCTAAGAAGGTTTCTCACCTGTTTTCCTTACATCTGCTTTCTTCTCTGCTTGGGATTTTGGGTTGTTGGGGTTTGGGTTTTTTTTTAAGAAATCAAGTAGAGCTTTGGAGTGATCCAACTAAACTGCTAGTGTCCCACGAAACACAAGTGGAAATATTTCAGTAATAATGATCACATTGTCCGAAGTCTTGTGTTACAGATGGAAGAACCCTTTAGCCACTGATTTATGTATCTGAAACATGTTGCCATGGGACTCCATTAGTTTGCTAGTGAAGAACACTAAAGGTCCTGGATTTTTTTTTTCTCTGAAAGTTAATGAATGTTTATTATTGGAAGCAAATTTAGCAAGCCTCTTATCTTGCTGAATCACACATCTATAGAAAGTAAAGGGAATGCAAACTTAAAAAAAAAACAGATGTGTGAGTAAGTATGTTGGGACAGTGTGTTGAGAGATGTCATTAATCAAGACTAGTAGCAAATCAACAATTCTAGGCATCCAACTCCTTTTCTCCCACGTGCATGAGCCTCAGCTAATAAAAACTATCAGAGGGAAAACTTCAGAAGCTTGGTATTAACAGTATAGGCAAATTTGTGTCTCAGGAAGGAAGCAAAAGAAAATCTCTTTAGGTTAGCTGAGACTTATCAAGTTTCGGGGATGGAGTCTTCCGTGTTGGAGACTTTTTTCCTCTATTATGTTTCTATAATAAATACCCTGATGCTCTTCCTGTGCTTCAAAATCACCATCACCACCTACTTCTACAGTCCTCCTCATTACCATCCTAATGAAATAAGCTTAGTAGACATCTGACCCTGAATTGCCTTAATTGAAGCATAATCATGCTCTTGATGATCCAAAAGAGCATGTGAGATCACTTCCTCAAAATAAAGGTTTTACTCTCCCAAACCACTACTGGCAGATTGATATTAAGTGCTGTTCAGCAGCCATTTCAAGGCTGAATCCACTGATTCTAAATAGGAAATAAATCCTGTAACTTAGCTACCATATAGTCTGAGAGTGTGTGGCTTTACAAGAAGGTTTTTTTGTTATCTTTTCTGCTGAAGTAACTGTATTTGTCTCCATTGGGTTATACCACCTTAGACACCACCATTCCTCCATTTTCAGTGGAGGAGGTCTTGAATCATCAACACAGGTCATGAGCTGATGGCCAATCAGTAGACTTCACTGCTTTTCTGCATTCTGCAACGGGCTGTAAGGTTAGTCAGACTAAGAATCTGATCCAAGCACACATTGTCTTTCTTCCACCTTTGTGCCCATGCTTCCTTTCGCTGGAAACCAAGATTCAGATCAAAAGGAGAAATAAAAGAAAAGGAAAAGAATGGCACGTGATCACTTCAATATTAAACCATGACATGGGATGGCTGTGAGGCAGGACCTGGAACGTGGAATGTTCAAAGAGTAGTTCTGAGAATAGATTCCATGCTCCTAATTTTGACAACTCAATGAGGTGGGATTATTCTCAACCATGACACTTCTACCTTAGCCCTCTGTATACTACTCAAATATTATCATGATTGGCAATAGGATGGAGGTTGTTTGGCTTTTTTGTTTGGATTTTGTTTTGTGGGGTCTTTTCCATACAACAGTAAGCTCAAGAGTAGAAAGTTCAAACATCATCTTTTTGTGTAAGTAAAATACAAACCTATGAACACAATGGAGTGTTTGAGACACAATGTTACAAAAGCCAGTGTTCATCACAAAGACTGATATCAGATATTAACAGGGTCGTTAATTCCAACTACACATACTGTTTAAAGTGCTACTCCCTAGCATCCTGCCAAAAACACATAAAAGTAGTAGCATAAGAATAAATATCCAAGCAACTTCTAAATACATTAGAATCTAAATTAAATGTCATAAGGAAAAACAAAACTGCAACCAAACTATTTCATATCACATCTTCTGTAACCAGTGTCACACTTATTTTTAAAAGTCCATGCCTGAAATAGTGCTTATGTAATTTATTTCTTTAAATGAGTAACAGCTTTTAAAAGCACCTCTCAGCAGCACTACTTAACACACCTTTCTCTGAATATGATTCATGCAATCAAGCTAGTTACACTATTTTACCAAAGAGTGTCTACTAACAGATCCAACTGACAACAATTGCTTGTATTTGATAGAGCAAGAGCAGTTCTGGCCACCTCAGTCTTCAGCTATGCATCACAGTAACTCACTCAAAAGAAATTTCAAAGAGAAAAACCAGTTTTATCTCAAGCTCAAATACCATTTATGTACCCTAACTTCAAAATACTTCTCCAGAATTTCATCTATCTACAGGGAATCAGCCAATGCTCAATGACTAGGCAATGGGTGTGGAGCAGGGTTATTAAAAGTCTTGAAATGCTCCTGAAATTCCTCATTTGTTTTATAATCAAAAAGCACTTTTAACATTTAGCAAACAATTTTTAGAGGTATAAATACATGTTGTCATGGTCTATTTAAAGAAAAGAAAGCAACTATTCTCCCCCCTTCCTTCCAAAACAGCATCCCACAGACAGTCTCTGTATTTGTGGCCCTTTCTAGGAAAGCATAACACAGATTCTCAAATGCAGACCAGCTCAATTATACAGAAGGTCTCCTTTTCCATACCTGAGAGAGGATGGAGGAGTGAAATACCTCTCTTTCCTCAAACAAAGACAAGCAGAGCAAAATCGTTAAACCTGCTCACCTCCCCGATAATCTCTCTCATCTATACCACTATGCATAGATGCCCAACGATAGCCTTACCAGGCACTTCAGTCAGGACAAAACAAGCTTGTACATAAATGCATATCAATACATACACAACTTAATCCTTCCCATCTTCTACTTCTTAGTTAGTTGTAAATCTTTCTATGAAGAAATCTACTTTTTGCTTAACCTTTATAGAACTTGCAGTAACAGTACTATGACATTTATCAAGGTCTTCAAGTGCTGACTGAATTTAAACACCTAACTGCAGCAGTAATCTGTTCAGCTCCCAGTGTGGGAGGGTGTCTACACCACCTGATGACTGTATGTACCCACAGAGCTTTTTTCACACCTCCTGTTGAAGCCAAGTGAGCAGAAAAGTACAAGCCAAAATGTATTTAGAAACTCTCTTCTCTTTAAAGCTTACTTTCAACTGATCACATAAGAAACATATGAAATTCAGAATAGGTATGCTACATCCTTGTACCAACTTCTAAAATGAACTTTGTATGCTTATTCTTTTGAAGTTTTTAAACCCTTTTTATTTGAGAAACTACTGTGTTCCCTTTCATAGCTTCATTTCTCCCGCAAGACTCCTATATTGCATGATTAGTTACTCTCTCATTAAATAAATAAATAGAACAAATTATGGTCAACTGATTTTCCCATCCTTCCTGCAAACTGTTTTAACTCTATGCAGTGACCATAAGGAATTTCCAGTTATTCAGTGTAATGGGAACATGGGAGAGAAGTCACAAAGTAAAAGCCCAACACATTATTCTAATAGTTTTCTCCCTTTCACTAAACACATCAGTTTTCCTAGAAATATCTGGAAATCACTTCATCATTAGTGTCTTGTCAGCAACCAACGCTGAGTTGTGTGAGGTCTTAGTCTTCTAAGGCTTGGTGGTCTCACAAACTCACATGCCTTCACAGTATTCTACTTTAGGAGGAAATGTCATTGACCAATGAATACATTCCCATGCTCCAAAAGGTTAATCTAACCCACAAACTGCAGTGGGGGTATAAAAAAACTGATTGTGACTTTTGTAAAGTAAGCATTGCCATTGATCTTATGATCTTATCTGCTACAAATTCCATGAACCCACATCACTTCTGGAGAGTCTGTTTTGGGCTGCTGGGAAAAAGGTATCCATGCGATCTCCACATTTCAACAAGGAAGTGATCTCTGCAACCTGGCTCACACAAGCATTTAATACTATTTCAGATTACAGAAACTACTAAGAGAAAAAAAAAAAGTAAATGCTGATTAAAAAATAGACAAAACAATGTACAAACTTGAAGTATATAGCCCTTATTATTAAGGTCAGACAATCCTAGCCTGTTGTATTTCAAGTACAGTTTAAAATGGTACTATTATTTTACTGTTCCTGCTACATACAGCTCTATAATAAATACTCCATGGTAAATATTAAGCTTTTTGGCATAGCATGACAGTTGGAGCTCATATCTGTGTATTCACTACAGCTTTTGTATCTTTTTCTGCTATTTTTGTCTTTTAAATGCATTTTATTTTGCCGAAAAGCAATACTTTTCATCTACTGTTTATTTACACTTTCATTTCCTGCTGATTTTGCTACATCTTTACATCACTCAAAAAGTGCTGGCAATTCCATTTCATTATGGGCTTCAGTTGCCTTGAAGAAAATTAGCATGAAAGCTTTCCCAAAGTCAGTAAATCATCCAGCAGCATCTAGAGCTGGAGATTCAGATATTTCTGCATACAACATAAATTCAGATCCTTCCGCCCAAAATCTGTACACCATTGTATTACACATTTTTTGATATACCAATATAGAATATGTTCTTTGGTTATCTTGCTCCCCCTGCCTCTACCACAGAGTTAACTGAAGCTGAAATTATTGTTAACCCTAACTGACATCCTGTTTACTTAAATCTTATCATCTGGGAGACTAATGCTTACTATTCAACTTGTCTAATCTGTCAGGGGGCACAATGCAAACCAATGCAACTCATTAGCTTCTAACTGATCATCTTCATATGCTAGTGAAAACAATGACTGAGCAGTAATCCAGTATCTCTCTGCATCTCATACATTATTATTTACATTGGCTGTTCTCCCTTGAGCTACGCTAACTTACCAAAAGGTAACCTGAGAAATTTGTCAGGAAAAATATAAATGGAGAGCAATGGATAACCTAACCCATGAGAAATTAAATGTGGCCAAATGACTAGGACAGAACCTAAATTTAGGTATCCAGAGCAAAGTTAATGTAAAGAAAATCTGTATATCCTGTAGCTGAAGTTGCAAATACCATACAAAGTACTATACCATATGCCAGTGGTAAAGCAATGGCATCAAACAAGCGAAATTAATAACTGGAGAGCAGGTAAAAATAGTTATGGGCATTTAAAATAATGAAATGTTAGCAATCAAGCCAAACATTTTAATGTCACAAATCAAGCTACACTAAGGACATACAAAACCAATCACAGGCATGGGAGAAAATACTTGCATTAACATCTAAGAAGTATTTTAAATAAAAAATAAATCCATTCAACCATGAGAGATACTTTTCAGATCCTTTGCAAGTTATGCCAAATGACAACACATCTGTAACACACACTATTCTGGCCACCTTCCTGTAAGAGTGGGTCAGTCACAAACATGAGCATATATCCGTCCCACTGCGTTACTTCACCAAATAGAAATATGAGTGTCACAGTTAGACAGATGTTCTCCTCTGTGGTCCTGATGCACTGCACATGCACAATGAGATGACACATTGATTCCCCAAAGATAGCAACCACTGCAGATGGACCTAAAAGCAATGACTCACAACACTTCTTCATTTTATTATGTCTATTCCACATATCACTAAAAAATAACCCACACAAAACTCTGAGCATGTATGTCTCTCCATGCAGTTGAAAACAATTTATGGGGCATTTATGCAGCAATCACATCAAAAGTTGGACCATCACATCAGAAGAGCATGAGGTGGTGACCATAGTCCAACAGAAAGCAAGAGAAGGTGCATTTCAAGGGTGTCCATGCTCCCTACCATTCACTGGAATCCAAGGCACATTTCCACATCACATTGGAAAGGTCCCTCAGGTTCACTGGCTGAAAACATTTATGGGCTACCACAACATTTCCAACAGGCTTTCAAAAATCTGTTGATGATGAAAATGACTGTCCATGTCTCATCCTATGTTTCTGCTTAAGAGAGGGACTGGCAATTCCCAAGTACTGGGGACAGGTTGGTTGATATTTTTTTTTCCCAATATTATTTTCAAATATTATTAAAATTAGGTTGTGGGGTTTTTTCAACCTACAAATGCCATTTTGGGATTTTATTTTTTTTTTAAAGTTTGGTCTTGTTCTGAAGAATAGGAAAAGTCTTTTCTCTATAAACTTATCAATTCAATATACGGAATACACATGGTCACTCCATTGTTTTTCAAAACATCACTATTTAATGCTTCACATTTTGCAGCACATGTTCATATGTACACAAACACACAAATAAGTGCTCTCTGAAGGACTTTTGAAGAAACTTTAAATTACAGTTATTCTTTAAGGCGATAAGCTATTTTTAGGAAAAAAAAAAATCATTATCCTCAATTTGAGAAAACAATAGTATTTTCTTCCATATGAAAGAGGCCTCAAAAATCCTCTTTCATAAAAATAATGATATTTTTAGAAGTAGTAAGTCTTGCCTAAGGGAATTGTACTTTTCACATTTCAAAAATTTCTACTTGGAACAAACAAATGAGAATGTAACAGTCCATCGACACAACCCATCAAAACTACTCTTGCATTTTTCATCATCAGCTCTGCCAAAGGCTATGGGACAGACTATAACAGAATACAACTGGCAACCAGCAATCGTTTCACATTCTCCTCAGTTTTTACAGCATTGCAATTCTGCAACTACTGATCATATGTACAGTTTCCATTTTTAACTCTAGTGCGTACTGTTAGTTACTCCCTTTTCTCCTCTGAACTAGGAGGTATGTTTCCACTGCACTTAAGCTTACTCCAGCATGGACTAAACATCTCAACGTTCAAGTAACTCTTCTATTACTAACAATACTAAAATCTTTTTTATATACATATATATATATAGATATAGATATATATGTATGTGTGTATATATATGTGTGCATATTCTTTCTCCATCAAAGCTAAGAAGAAAGCAAGCATCTTTGGTGTAATCTACATTTCATGATCTTATGCTAGTTTCTCAGTCAAGTACTTCACTTATTCGATGCTCGTTGTTGGAACATGTGGTTACAGCATCAAACCTTAAATTCACACCCTTCTTTCTGCTTCAGCTGCCCTTCCTGAAATGTCATTGCTCTGAGTTTGCTTATCCTAGACACTGCAATACTCCCTTATAAAATACCCATTTTAATCACAAACTGAATTCATAATTGCAAAAAACAAGAAGAGGTCAGAAAAAGCATCAGAAGGTTCTTATTCAAGCAGATGGAATACTTTATAAAACAGAAAAAACAAACATAGCAAATTAAGTAACATTTTCATTAACTTGGAATTTTCACACACAGCTTTGCATTCGGAACAAAACTATTTTACTCTAAATCTACATATACATTTTTTCCAGTCTTACCGTCACAAATTCTCCTAAAAACAGGACACCAGAATTTAGAGTGCTTAATTATTGTGAGTAGAAGTCAACTACGACACTTATTAAAGACAAGAAATTCTAAAAAAAACCAAACTCATAAAAACCTTTTTAGGACTCTTTTCAGACTACATTTACTCTAGCAAATTAAACACCAGTCTGGCGTTCCTACATACTGGAATTAAATCCCACAACTCTAAGAAGTTTTTGACAGAGCCATTCCTTGCTTGCTTTCAGCCCATGCCAGCTGTTTGTCTCTCAGACAATTCTCAGGCACAGTTCAAGGGTGTGCATGGGTCATACCCCATTCCCAAAAGATCTTGCCTGCAGCCCTGGCTGGAGAGAAAGAATTTCAGAGTGCAGATGAAGGCTCTCCAATGGCCATGGGCATCAGTATCACAGAATGGTTACGTGTCATGTCAATCACATCAATTTACTAGCATTGATGTAAGCATAAGACTACTAACTTTTGCCTCAACTTTAAAATTCAGGTTTCCAAGTACTGCAATGACTGCCCTGAATACCTTACCTCTAATCCTTGCAAACATCTATCATGCTGTCTGCTACGTTCTCAAAAATGAAATGCCTTCACAAGTGGAGTACTGTGAGGCCAGGCAACAAAGATACACAGAGCATATCAGATACATCATGGTTACTCTGAGGCAAGTGTCAGATGTGCCTAGAAGCACAGGGCTCTTTGAAAAAGTTACATCCCATTTCACCACCAAGCATGAGCAGACACACACAGCAGTTAATACAGATTAGCTCATGTGCTGTAAGCTCTCATTTTATCTTACTCTAGAGCAACTTGTCTGTTTTGCAACACCACACAGCAGATGTGTGCAGATGAAGGCAAGACTGTGGTGCTTGTGAGGCCAGCTAGCACTGAACAGCAGCCATGACCACGTGCTACATGTTTCACTGAATTATGGTGTGCAATGCTGGTCATACTCTGTTGCATGTAAGTCAGTATGACTCCCACTATACATGACTGGCCAACTCCATCCCCTCCAAGATAGCCATGAAAGAGCCATTTCAGTTGCCTTGGTCAAGCAGCGGCTGAAACACAGCTCTCCTGAACATCTGATTCAGTAGTTAAATCAAAAGTACTGCTTGCTTGGCTGGTACCAGTTTATACCACACTGCTGCTGTACTATCTCCAGTTCTCACCTGTCCTTGAAATGGGAGGATTCCAGCAATTGATCTTCTGGAGTGAGCCCTGATGTTCAGCTGGGGGAAAAGGTTACCAGACAGCTGGTATCTTGGCATGACTAACTAGGTTATGCACTTACACACTTCAGTATCATCTGTGATGACACAACTGTGCCTTCTTCACTTCCACATACAGCAAACAGAAGAGGCAATAATAGAAGAGATAAAAATTTTGGTAACATTAAATCTGTTTCTACTTCTTCTGTACTAAATTTTTAGATGAAAATGCATCTCTCAGAAATGAACTACAGGGGAATTACATTCCTAGTGAAATGATGCTGCTTAGAGATTCAGGTAGAAATTTGTTACTGAAATAACGGCTACCAAATATAGCTCAAGCAATATTTGACTTGGCTTTAAGGTCATGAAGGTAACATTCAGACATGTGAGGGGAGATTGATAAATTTCAAAATCACTATATCCCAAGTCAATCTCACAACAACAGATTTTTGACACTTAAGAGAAGTATTAGCATCACGACACAAGGACAAGATGCAGAAAAACTGTACCACTGGCAAGCTGAAATGTAATTTAACACAAAAAAAGGCAATTTGTTTCCAACACAACAGTCAATGACTGTCAGTAACGGAGTCTACATGAGATGGTACAAGCCCTTGCAAGAATCTCTTCTATACTTCAAATGTACATTTATAGTATGCTATGAGTAATCTCAGCTAGCAGATAATCCTCTCCTCTAAACTAAAACATCCAGGGATCATATGCAGCAATTCCTATCTTAACTGTCTTAACTTACTTAACTAAGTACTTAGTTAGTACTCAACTAATCAACCACTACATCAAGTGCTGCAGCACTTGCTATAGGTAGTCCAGGTCTGGTTGAAGGACTGACACCAACCAGATCACTACAATCAAAGAAGCATATCAGTAACCATGGAGAGAAAGCAAATGCATTTTCTATCCACCTAAATAATTCAAACAACTGTAAGCTTTTCCCTCTTCGAGTGACAATGCTGCAAAGCAGTCTCTGTCCCATCACTTAAGAAACATGTAACAATACTGGTAAGAACCACTCTATGGAGAAGGAAAAATAAAAAAAGACATATACAGCAGGAAGGGAATGAATGACTAATGTGTGACTAGACTCAGCAGCAAGGTTAGCTCATGTTGAAGGGAAATCAGTGATGGCACTACTGGAGACTGGTCAGCCTTGACAGATTTTTAAAGCCCCTGGGGACACTGCAAAACACTTGGGATATCTGAATTGCTGACTGGATCTGGGTCCTGCCCCCAGGCCTGTCTTCAGGGCTGGGCCCCACCTGTAGGGTGTCTGCTAGCCTGGTAATCCCACTGGGCTCCCAGTCCCCCACAGAGCAGCCAGCACCTGCTGCTCCCTAACAAGTTCCTTAGTTTCCAGCCTCTTATCCAGATGACAGATGAGAAGCTATTATGGAGAAGGGAAATTATGGATGTCTTCCAAATTCCCGCTGTTTTCATAAAAACTGTTCTAGCTGCCTGCCACAGCCTGATTCTGCTAGAATGTTTATAGTTTCCTATCACGGATCGCTCTGTCCATTCCCTGTTCTCAGTGGAATGGACATCATCATTATTACTTTCAATGAAGATAGCTACATCTTCAAATAGCAATGTCATAACCTCTCTTGGTATTCTTGACGCTGACAGCTCTACATTTTACATGGGTTAACAATGCTGCAACATGTTAGTGAAATTTCTTTGGCTCTGGTTCTTTGTGGAAGTGCTACCATATAGTAGAGTTCAGCTTAGTGTTCCATCCTATTCTTTGAATTTTACATGAATATAAACATCAGCAAACAAAAAGCAGTAACAGCCCTAGATGCAAAGACCAGAGCCTACACTTCCATCTTCTGCTAATCTATTTATAACTCGCTTTTCTTTCAGCCTTCTTAGTCCTAGAAATTTGCACAGTAACTCGGTTTTAAGAGAACACAATATCCCTAATGAACATCCAAAAACTCATGGCATTCTGAGTTGCATATAATAAAAACTCTTCAAGATCAGAGAGGCCTAACATTACATCTAATTATCAGGCAAATACTCAAATCACTATTATTCTTATGCAAATTTACACAGAAGTAGCATTCAGGTTTAGATTAGGTTTGCCTGGTTAGTAAACCAAGTAAAACATTCAGGCAGCTATCTGACCCTCAGCATACAGCAAACCCTAGGCAGAAGATGAGAGCAGAGTCCTTGATAATGCAGTATTTCTGAGAAGATACAGATAAACAAGTGGCCTTTTAAGCCAATCACTGATACTCTGTATAAATTCAGATGCCTAAAAGAAGCTGCAGTGGTGGAAAGCAGCTAACCTGGACTGTTGTACAGAACATTCCAATTTTAGCAGGATTTAGGACTGGATTTTACCTTTTGCCTTCTATATATTCTAGTTATATACACCCTTACTGCTAAATATTGCTGAGATTGCCTTAAGGCTTTGGTACCTCTCAGCCTTCATTTCTCATTCACACTGGACAAAGGAGTTTTCTGTACACTAGGTGGTCTGATGGCTGGCTATCAAATCAGTGTAACAACACATAGTAGAGTATTTCATCTGAGGATCATAGCATTTTCCAAACATTAACTAATTACTTTTCCAACTAGCAATTTATATGCATGAAACATTAGTCTCTCCTCCCAGCTCTTTACTGTCTATTACTCCTCAGTATAAGTTGTGCTACGAATTCTACAGATCCTACTTCTCCATCACCGGGTTGCTTAAACTGAAGGCTGAACTAAGCCTTGCTAATAATAAAAGATATTATCTTCAAGCACGTTTGATATCCTGTCACATCCTCATGTGGAGGTAGCACCTTCATCTCAATCCCTCATCTTCCCTCTAACACTTTCAATGGCCCATATTCTCTAAATATTTTCCTGAGATCTGCAATTCCTGAACAAAATATTTTACTAGTGCTAACATTTTGGCCCACCCAGAAATGGGAAGGGAAGATGGGACTAGACATCAAAAATTAAAATTCAACATTGAAAAAAAAAAGTATTTAGTCCATCACATTTTAAGAATAATTCAAGAATTTCTTCAAGCATTTCATAAATACTCCTACAGGACCAAAGAGTAACAAAAGCTACTTACTGCAGTTATCCTTCCCTGAGCAGTCATGACAACTGCTGATTACTGCACTCATCTGTATTGAAAATCTTGATTAGCCCTAAACCTGAACTTCTCCATACTACATGCTGATTAAAAGCAAAAAGCATGAAGAGAATGAGAGGCCTACTTTTTTTCCCCAAGCAAACAGACATCCGTAATTCAGGAAGTGGTACTCAAGTACCTGTAGAGTATTTGAATCAAGCTTTACCAAATGTGTATAAAAAAAATTCATTTTACATACACAGAAACTAACCAACAATGCTGTCTTAACATATCATTAAAAATGGACTATTTGCACAGAGCAGTTTTTTCAACCAGGTAGAAAACCATTTTTCGAAAAGCAGACACCAAATAGGACACTGCATAACACAGTGAGATACTACCAGCCAGGATAGTAAGAAAGCCAAGCAGTGTAAACCAAACACTAATCTGAAAAGTTCTCATGCACATAACATGAGGGCAGAATTAGAAAGATAAATTAGTTAGTTGTGGAAAGGCAATTGAAAAAAAAAGAGAAACTGTCTGACACAAAAGATAGTCCTCCATGGAACTCACAGTGCATAGGAGGCCAGCAGCTCCCTGGGGTCAGGGTGCAGCAGGGGCTCCCCCACGGAGGGTCTGGCAAGGCAGGGTCTGGCAGCCAGAAGGAAAGTTGCTGGAGGCATTGGGACAGCCCAAGCCACAGGAATCATCTGTCTCCCTGGAACAGGCTGAGGCCAGGCCAGGCCATGGATCTATCAGTGGGCCCAGATCAGCAGTGCCCATGGCTAGGCAGGACAGTGCTGTGAGGAGCTAGAGACTTGCCCATGATCTGTCAGCTCTAGGGTCTGAAATGGGGCCATGGGAGGAACCTTAAGCACATCCACCTACAAGCAGCCATCTACCATCAGCTTACTACAAATTCAGAAAGAACTTGAGGTATCAGAGAATAAAGCTGCTTAGAAAAACTTAAACACTAAAATCCATTACCATTATCCAGATTATTTGCAAGAAATAAATGAAGAAGCTTGAGAAATTACTGATGCAGATCTGGTGTTTTTTGCACTGGGAGTAAAAGGGAAACAAATTCAAACAAACAAAAAAAAAACTCCATACCCCAAAAAAACCCAAACCACCACTAAAATACTGGTAAAGACATTGAGACTATAAAGCAATTTTTCCATCAGTTCTGCAATGATAAATTAAATTTCTCCATAATTCTTTGTACTCTTCTGGGTTAAAAACAAAAAGCTGTATACATACAGAGGTAGAGGGAAAAATTACATTATTTCCATAAGCTGACTACAATCAACTGGGATATAGCATGTAATCCTTTTGTGGCCTGAAAGAGTAATAAAGTCTTGAATCTTGGCTGCCTTCCAACATGAGAAGAATGGTGTAGTTTTCCAGAAATCATCAATGCATTCTGCACTTATTTAAGACTTGGAGAAGGCAGCAAACTGGGATCTTTTCTGATTATACAATTTTTTTCAAATTGAGAGAACTCCAAAATTTTTAGATTCAAAACCAATCGATTGAAACTGGAAAGATTATCAGACAATGACAGGATAAGAAACAATTTGCAACCTGATATAGGTGAACCTGCTTTTGCAGGAGGGTTGGACTAGATGATCTCCAAACGTCCCTTCCAACCCCTACCATTCTATGATCCTATGAATTTAAACAAAAAGTTAAAGAGTACTGGGAATGAAAAGCAGAAGCTAAGCATTTCTGAACCATCAAGACCATCAGTAGAAAACTGCCTGCTAATTGTGCAAAGATCAGTAATTCTAGAATAGCAAGTAGAAGGTTTATCTGAAAGAAGCAAAAAAAAAAATCACAGGGAACTCTCAAATACATACCAAAGACATATAAAACAGTAACACAGCAAAGGTACTACATACAATTACCCTGTCTCATCTTACAAAGTACATCAGTTGCAGGAGTACTGAAGTGCATGTACAGTTATTAAATGATTTAGTACTACAGTACAGAGAGAACTCAGAAGCATAAAGATTTTAGAAGCTGAGATTCTTAATCATGAAACACAGAAATAAAAGCATTTTAAATGATACACACAATACTAAAATATCAACAAATGTTAATTGGACTCTCGCCTGTTACCTGGCAAAAATCAAACCACAAGCAGTCTCCATTATCTCACACAGCATCTAAGCCATTTGTCAATGCTAACTGCTAGTCATTGGGATAATAAATATTGTGACAGTCTGTTTATTTACTCAGAAGGGAAAAAAAAACCCAAATAAGTCAACTTTAAATTATCTATCAGCTGCATCAGCAAGCCAATATATGGAAAACAAGTCTCAGGGGTTTAAAATGCAGTTAAAATACAGAAGACATCTTAGTGCATTGCATAAGTAATTCACTTAGTCGTACACAGCAGGGAGGGAGAATTTGCTTTCATTGGCAGCATGAGGTCCAGGCACAAAACCTGACTGACTCTCTCATCCTGAAGAGCAATGCTCATATGCCCTGATGTCAACTACAGTATTGAAACCAAAAGCAAAAGAAATACAATAATTTCAAAGAGAAGTGACCATGTCAGTATCTGTCCCCCAGGCACTCTTCTCTGGCACTTTCACTGCAAAGGATTAAACTCTACACTTGAAATGCTCTCACAGTAGGAAACCAGCACGTCAGTACATGACCCGAGCCTCAAATCCCAGTCAGGCTTTATCCCAGCTCTAGGAGCTCAAGTTCAAAACAGGAACCAGCACATGGGCACATAGCCTGAGAAATCTCATTCTGAACACATACATTTTTTCACATTTGATTATTATAAAGAAAAAACCAAATATTTCTCTACAGGTTCAACTACAGTTCAGGAAGTGAAGCCTGTGCTGCTTTTCAGGACCAGAGCTAGTGGTCCCTGGTTGCTCCCCACTTCAGCGGCAGGCAGGAGGAGATTGGAATCAAGGCCTCTTCCTTTTCTACCACAACTGTGAAGAGACAAATCTGGGGAGGATGTGGGATTCATTCCTCTGCAAAGCAGGTACCGGGGGTGTGCAAGTGGGTCCCACAAGAAGTCCCTCAAAGCAAGATGATCTTCTGTCTGCATTTTGTAGGTGAAAGTTCACCAGGAATTCAACCAAAATTTAAGTCAAAAGTGATGGAGAAAAGAAGAAAGGCGAACCAGGGGCAGCGTAACAGAAGTCACGCTGGATTTCCCAGATGCTAGGGATAAAGTCTTATTTTTAAACAAGATGGGTTTTTTTTCCACCATGACTTGAGGTCTTTCTTACTGTGAAGACAGAAAAGAGCATATAACTTTCAATGAAGTAGTATGTCCTGAAGAAGACAAATGACAGAAAATCAGAGGTGTGCAGACACGAAGTGTGTTAGTTGGGGAAACACAAAAAAAAAATCCCCAACATTCAGCACTAACTTTATAAAGTCATACATCTGAATCTCCAACAGACCATTTGCAATGTTGGTCACAGAAACTACAAAAATCTAAATTCACAATACATTTCATACTTAAAGAAGATCCCCTACCTTCTACTGTTATTTAATCAAACCCTTACATTTGGTATTGAATTGCAAACCACTACAGACACAGATAATCTCAAAGTGTAAACTTCATTCTTCAAATTCTCTTGAGTATTATCGGGATCCAAAACCAAAAAATGCTTCAGTATGACAGTAAAAATATCAAGGCGTAAACATGTCTTGTTTCTAGAACACTAACGTAATCTTAGCAAATTAGTTTTTAACATAGATTATGAATGCTGGATGCTCCAAACTAGACCGGTGGGTACTCAGTGCAACCATAAACCCACTTTGAAGGGCATGTTGGACTGATTCAGTACAATATATGATCTGAAAGAAATATATATCTGTGAGAAAGCAAAAATAAATGTACAGCTTAAGTAGAGCCATATAATGCTTACATTAATCATTTTTATTTCATTTTATACAGTTCACAACAGAAACAAGCAGAAAACCAGGATTTGGGTTGATATTCTCAGAGGTAGGCTAGATCTGGCCTCACAAGAAGTATATGGACTTTATTAACAAGAGCTCTATTTTTAAAAATCGAAATAGAACAATGAAAAAGATCCTGTTGAGCACGGCAAAATTATAAGGTAATTTCATCAAGGGACCTAATCAACTTTGGCTTTCTTCCTGTAGCTCATCTGTGTCTGTTCTTCTCTCCTTTAAAGAGATACCAAGCCAAATGCTGCTAACTCTAGCATAAACTGGATGTCAAGAAAAAATATTTGCAAAGTAAAACAAAAACCTACCCAAAAATCTCAACAAATGTTCTTCGGCAATTGTTTTGTTAAAATTTTAAGGGAGAGAACAGAAGTCATAAAGCTCAATAAAAATGTTTGCTCTGTAATACAAAGAAAATTTCAGTATGTTTTAAATATATGTCCTTTTTAATTCTGAAATCGGCTTTCTAAAATTTATGTTGAGCTTTCTCCAGAGATTTCATATTTAAAACTTTCAAAAATTGAGTTTTAAATGCAGAGCTAATCTGTAATATATGGTACTACAATATGGTTTCCAGAATCAGGTTATGATCTGAACAATGTATAGTCACTGAGAAAGAATTTCCAAGGTACAAACAGCACTGAAGCACCTCATTTCTAACAAAAGTCATTAGGTCTAGCAATCAAAATGCTATGTGTGCTTTTGAAAAGGTTCTCCCCTGAAACCAGAGCTACCTTAGCAACAATACCTTATTCTCAGAAGTTATATTCAACTAAATAGTAGTGGCTTCTCCAGACAACTGCAAGCTGCTTCCTAGTTTCTAGGATGTAAAGTAAACCCTCTATCTCCAGATTAAAAATTTATCTAAAGGCAAAGTAATTTAAAGCATTAAATATTTATAAACATCAATAGCTAAGTTCCTGACTCCTGCCAAAATTAACTCAAGTTCTGTTTGACTAAAAACCACACCTTTACAAGTGCCATTCCTCTCTCAAAAAAGCTCTTTAGCTAGAGCTGCTCAAGATGCTTTATCACCATCATTACTGTAAATGTCTGTTCAAACGACCACACACGTTTTCTAATGCTGTTTCTACAGTGCCTAAAAGGCCTTGTCACATGAGGAACACTCAGACTGTAACCTGATCAGGCAGAAGGAAAGTCTCCAAGCAGGATGACAGGATATCTATTTCAGTGTCCAGCAAGAGACATCCTGAGACTTGTCTGTTCACCTGTTGTCTCATCTGTAAATTACCTGAAATGTGCCTCTGAAAGATATATATAGGGTCAGACTTTTACCCCTTTTCTGAACTAAAACATATACACTTCTCTCTAATCCTAGTATGGAAGAGCTCTACTAATTTTAGATCAAGTGGTGCAAAGTGTCATAGCTGTCAGATAGCTGGATACCTGAATCTCAGGCCAAACTAATTTAGTTTTCTAACACTATTAGGCTATGAACCTCACTTAATTGCAAATCTGTATTTACATACATTGTAGAACACATTATTAAATATTGTAATTTCACATACAAACTATGAAACTGAACAATGAAAATATTTTTAAGAGCAAACCAAGTTCAAAAGGGCCATGTGGCTATAATCAAGAGCAGATTTTGGCCTATGCTACTGAAAAGCCCATCAGAGGCCTAATCCTCCTTGTCTTACAGAAATAGTCACACTAATTGTGTAATTGCAATGTGCAGAATTTAACTCTCAACATATTTGTCTGGCATCTTTACAGATTTATTTGCAGTTATTGTCAGTTTGTTTAAAAAGTATGAAATCCAAAAAGTTGATAGATTACATGAAACAATGTATTCATTAGGTATAACACAATTAAATCTCGAAACACACTGACCTGACTTTAATGCAGCTACAGTCAAATTCAAGTGCCCTAAAGGATCACTGATTTCAGCAGGAGCACGCCTTATTATAGGCTAAGCTATTATTTGGGCCACAATCTTGGGAAGAGGCTGGTGGGGGTGGATTTCTGAAGCTAGTGTATTCCCACAAAAGCACCGGAGTCTGCCTACACAGATCAAATTGTAAGATTTGGCCACTAACATGCCCTTCAGTAGCTGACCCTCAGACTGAGTGTCTTTGTAAGCATTGTTTCACCTGTTTGAAAGCTGGTTTGACAGAAAGCATGCAGTACAAGAATACTTTCACCCACTACAGAAAATCGAGGCTTTGTTAAATTAGACAGCTTTAATGATGTTTTACATGAAAAATTTCAGGCACGCAGCAATAAGCTGCATTCATATTTGACATTTACAGAACTTTATTCTTTTAAGCCTGAACTTACAGAATACTTGCACTTAATTTCAAACATGTGAATAAACTCATTTTTATTTTACACAGCACTTAATTTCAAGTACATGTTGAAGTTCCAGCAAAATGGTGGAATAAATTCCTCAAATAAGGCACGTTTTAAACAGCATAAAGGAAAAAAAAAAAAGAATGTGCTATCTGGTTTGGGCAAACTACCACTAGAGACTAGCAAACTAGATCACAGCAAACAATTATAAACCCTTCAACCAAAAGAATATAAACTAAGTCAAAACAAACTTTTTAATATAACGATGACCAACGTTTGTTCCACTTCCCTGTCCCCCCTATATTTCACCAGCTTCTGATTTTGGCCATAAAAACGGAATTACGGAATATTTTCGTGAGCTCTATTTAAAAGATGTTGCTGACTGCAAGGGAACTGGGAAGTACCGGAAAAGCAATGATAAAGACCTTTCATCTCTGCTCCAATTCACATACCAAAGGTATCTGAACCGATGGCCAAATTCTGCCTGCCTTAAGTCATCCAAATAGGTATCTTCAAAGCCATGGAGGCACAACTGCAGTTTATGTATACCATCAAACTAAGCTTCAAAAACTCCTGCCCAAACCTTGAGGCTTTCATACAGACAAAACCTTGCTGAATTGGCTAACATTTAGGTTTTCATTATTTTATTCCAACAAAATTAAGACCTCTTCAACTTAGCTCAAGTGAAGTGCTCAAGCATCTCAAATCAGCAAGATCTGTTTCATATTTAGGATGAAATGCCCTAAAAAAAAAAAAAAAAAAAAAAAAAAAAATCTCCTTTCCAAGCAATTTGAAAGTCAGAACCTTCAGCTTAAGGAAGAAGGAAAGCTGAAACAGTAAGTCTGCAGGTTTTACATTATTACAAGGCCCAAGGAGTACATTAATTTTGTCTGACTTCACATAGCACAAATGCCATTATGTTTCTATCCCTAATTGAAAGCACTTCGTCAGCTAAATTTCTCCATTCCCAGAAGGCTAACCTGCTGTAGGAAACACGTGAGGAACAGGAGAAATGACAGTGTCATCATACTGACGACTTGCACAGCAGCAAAGGAAGGATTAGGTGACGTGCAGCTGGATAATCCACACACCCCCTCCACCACTCAGGAAAAAAAATTCCTTTTCTATTTGAACAAAGAAGTGATCAATTCCAAAGCCAGATATTATCAGCAACTGAAAAGAGGTGGAGGAAAACCACTCAAGGTGGAAATCTCTTATACACCCTACAAAACTAACACCTATATGCCACCAGTTTTTGTTACACCACAGCAGAATATAAATTAAAAGCATCCGATCAACTAATCACTCCAGTATTTCTGAGTTCAAAATCAGAAGCCCTGAAGCAGGAGTTCTAATTAGTTCTCATCCAAGAAGAGCCCAGATTAGCAAAATTTCAGGCCCCTATGTTCAAAGCACAAATAAGGCAATCCAGAAATCCAGAGATTTCAGAGTCAGAAGCATCTGCAACTGCCTCTCCTGTCTTCGCTCTATGAAATAATCTCTGAATAAGGATATCTGTGTACTAAGTCTGATACCAAATGCATTTAGAAGCGTACAAATTCCCAAAATGCAGCAGCAGCTTTATTTATATATTCAAAAACTGTACCTATACAAAGTTAGCACAGCTTTACTTGATGCTGCTCTCAATCATTAGAACAAACTCCCTTTACCTCTGAACCCTATGCGAACAACAAAATGCATCAGATGACCTGCTAGCTGCTCTCCTCCATCTCTAGCATCTTTGTTCTCAGAATATAGAAACAGAACTGTTTGCTGTGCTTCAGTTGAATATGTAGTATTACAGATCTTTACCAAGCAAGAAAGAAATGTTACTAACAAAACAGAATGTAACAAAGTTTAAACAACCCAACACCATTTTTGCTGTCCCCAGTCCCAGACTTGCCTCTCCTTCCTACAGATACACAGGCTATAGAGTGAGCTCAAAGTATCTCAAGGAAGCTGCAGTCATCCAATCCAAAGAAAACATTTACGTGATACCTTTCCATCAATGAGAACAATTCAGTCAAGTCTCAGAAATGAAAGGCTGTTATTTTTTATCAGCAGTCATGTCAATCTGAATTTTCAAATAGAACTGTCTCCTCAGAGCAAAAATCTACAGCATTAAAAGGCCTACATGGGCCAAAGAACCCTATATGATTGCAACAGTGTTTTTAATTACTGTGATCTATTCAATATTTAACTCTTAGAATTAGATCTATTTCAGAGGTAGAAACAGTGCAGTCATTATAAGACATGCCCATTTCAATAATGATGTCAAAGGCTGGCAATTTTGTTACATAATTGCTCAAAATCTCACAGGAAAAAAAGGTTTACATTGATATTTAAAGAAATGTTTACTACCTGAACTGAAAATACAAAAAGTTTTACATGAAATGAACTACACAATTTCAGAGTGATCACATATGTAAGTCTTGATTCTTGGTGTATTACTGAAGATTTCTATTACAGTAAATCTAATGAACGTGCTGCAGTTACAGCTTAAAATGGTGATCTCCAAATATTTAATACTAAAATAATGTTGGTATTGAACAGTATACCTACATCATCTGATAAAGCCCTATTTCAAAAATCGAATGCATATTAAATACTAAAAGATATTTTCTTATTTATCAAGAAGGCTGCAGCTAATAATAACTTCGTTAATTTTTGTTCTCAAGGCAATGGTAAGATACAAAATTAGTCTTGCTGCTTTGTAGGTTAAGTTCTTTACAACCTCCTAGAAAAGTCAAATATAGTTTTTGAAATCAAGTTGAATTGTTAGTTACATTAACACATACTAAGGTATACTTGTACAACTTGTCATCCTTCCATTCAGTCACAAAATTTGAAACAGGTAAAACGTTTCAGATAAAATGTACTAGACACTTCATTGCAACTACCACAATAAAGGCTTTGCCTCTGAATTCCTAGAGGTGCTGCTAACAAGCATTTTTTCCTGAATAAGTAGCTTGATTCAATATGATTTCCAAATCATTTGAGATAAAATTACTTTTTTTCCCTCCTCCATCAAAATGCTTTAGAAATATTGCCAATTAATTACTATATGAATCAAGAAAAAAAAAATACAACAGCTGGCAACTGAGCTGACCAGGAATCAGAAAATGACACACTCTTCTCCCACAGCAAACAGCTCTTCCGTGCCATCTCGGATTTAGCAAACAGTTGTCTAATTATTTACTGTCATAGTCAGACACGGTCAACAGGCAGAATTTGGAAACATACAAATAAAGCAACAAGGTAGTTGATACTGCACAGTCTTCAAGATCCATGGCCTACTTTGGCTGCAGAAATGGATAAAAACTAAAATTTCACTTTTTAGCATTCAAAAAGGACTGCTTTTTCTCTTCCTGAACAAAACTGCCTGAACATCTTAATGATGCAGCATCATACGATCCCAAGCCTTCCAAGATAGGCAATGAATTTTGTACAGCTGACTCTGCTAGTTACAGTACTCAACAGCTGGGGCATAGATAATCTGGCACCCTGATAATGCCTTAGATGAATATGGGAGCATTCTGCAGCTTGTAAAAAGCAAAAAAAAAAAAAAACCCACAACTAATAGGATTAACATTATGGATTGGAGCTTGTCTTAATAATATAAAGTCAACACGGTTTGCATTTGATTAAGAAAATTACTAAAGGCAGTGTTTACAAAACTGAGAAATCCAGAGAAATGGCACTCCCTCTTCAAAGCCTATATTGTAGCAATTCTTTTCTGATTAGATCAGCTCCCATAGCAAGTCATCAGAACAACAATCGCTGTAGTGAAGTCATAGCACTGGGACTCAGATGGGAAATCGTGACCAGCTTGGAAACACATTTTAAAAAATAATGTGTTTTCCAGGTTTACAATATATCTTAATTAAAACAAGTCTGATTCTTCACCTTTGCTCCCTATGGCTGAATAAAATATATCTCAAGCAGCAAACCACAGCATATCAATATACTGAATACAATATTAAGAACTATACCAAAAGAAACTGGATCCTTCTGAATAATGTCAGGATTTGGCTGTCACTGAAAATAGCATACAAACCGACCTAATGTCACCCCTATACTCCCAAATTATGTTTCATTTCTAATAGAGATATGACTTAGATTTTGGACTCTCTTTCCCAGGTTATTAAGCAGGAAAACAAACTGTATCTTATCAAACCTGATTCCAGCACCAAATCAAAGGTAATCTAATGCAGAAGAACATTAATGCTTTGGATTAGAACCAGAACAGGAAAGCAAGCTTTCTCAATGCTTTATTTACAATGTAAACAATCTACTCACTTGAAAATTTTGCATAAAATACAGTTCAGCTACATATAAAGCAGTTGATGACTCCAAAATATAGGAGCATTTTGAACAAAGGTGTGCTTCTGAAGATAATCCACTACAAATCTTAGTTATTTCTCAACTAAATGCATTAATGCCGTTCTGGACAGAAAGAGTGTACATGCTCCATAGCTGCATTGCCACAATGGGCAACAGACACAAAGGAGTCATTAGTCAATACCATTAATGACACACGAAATTAAGAGTGATACAGGTATAAAGTACAGTCAGACCTGCCAAGCTCTCATGTCAAAATAACCATCTGTAGAGGATTTATTTTCACAAACATTACCACTAAGAACCTGGGTTAAATAAAAATCAACTATGGATATCTTCAAATCAAGCTATCTTAAAACATGCCACTCCCATCAGTAGGAAGCCTTTGACTAAAACCTTTAGAACTGACTGGAAACACACAGCTGAAAAATTTTAGATGTAAAAGCTAACCTATCTCTTACCCAAACATTACAAAAGGACTCAGCACTGAAAATGTCAGCATATGCTGGGATATGCTGTAAAAACTATTTCTGGGACGAAGATTCCATCTGAAGAGTTAACTCTATCCCTTTTTTACTTGAAATAAGATCAGACCTGTAACACTTTTGATATTTTCAGATTTAGTACTAGCGAATATACTAAAAAGACATATAATGAATCATGTCTCTCAAACCATCTCTTCCATCTCTATTAATTCAAGAAAGCAACGTAATTTACATTTCTAGCAATACAAATTTAGACGCAACCATCTTTATTATGGACAAATCCCCTTTCCTGTATTTTTCTGTGTTCGATGAAAAAACTCAGGAGCTATGCAAACTACCGTCATTCTCTGTCCGATGACAAAAAACCAAAATCGAAGGGTCAAAATAAACCGAAGCTTTAAATACAAACGCGCGTCAATACGTAAATCAGCGCGCCTGTATCTCACTTGAAAAAGACACTTTGAAAGACCGGAGAGTGCCTTTTGCCCACCGTTGAGGGATAAACGGTATTTTCGTTTGCCGCAGCAGCCGCCGGCGCCCGTCCCGCAGACGGCCCCCACGCAAGGGCTCGGGGCCACCGGCCGTCGGCAGCGCGGACGGGCGCACCTGGTGCCCACCGCGGCCCAGCCAGCGCCCCCCGCAGCCTCCCGCACCGTCAGCCGCCACGCCCCGCGGGGCAGACGGCGGCCCTGGCGGGTGCGGTGGCCCCGCCGCGGCCACAGCGGTCCTACCTTTGTATCTCTCCAAGACATCTTCGTAGGCTTGTAGGTATTCCTGCTCCTCGGCGTAGAAGTAGGCGCCGGGGGAGAGGTATCCAGCCATGGCCGGAGGCTAGCCCTGCCCGCTCCCCTGCGCGGCGCCGGGCAGCCAGAAGCCTCGGGGACGGCAACAGAGACAACCCAAGGGCCAGCGGGAGGGACGGCGGGGGGGCGGGCTCTGTCAGCCGGGCCGAGGAAACGCCCCCGCCGGCCGCTCGGGTTTCGGTAGCCGCCCCTCGGAGCGCGGAGGAGGACGGCCCCAGCGCGGCGGTGTCTGCTGCCTCCCCACCGCAGCCCTGCGGCTCGAGCCGCATCTCGAAGCGCCGCCTGCGAGCCCAGCTGCTTCTGCCGCCGCGGCTCGGGCTCCGACCTGCCTCTTGTCCACCTCCCGGGGCGAGGAGCCCATGAGGGCATCACCACCCTGCGGCGCTGGAAGACTGCAGTACGGCGGACACGGCCGAGCCCCGCGGGCAGCCTTCCGCTGCTGACAACCAGCTGGTGCGGAACCCCCACTACCTCAGCGGTGGGGCAAGGCAGGTGCGGCCCTAGCCCCGGCCCCGCCGCAGGTGTCACCGCCACTCACCCGCCCCCGGCCGCGTCCCTCCGGCGCCTGCGCTCTGCAGGCCGCCACCGCCTCCCAGCCCTGACCCCACCGCCAGGCCCGCCCCCGGCCGGTTCCCCCTACTCGGCCCGCCGCACCATGCACCCTGTCCTCGGGGGCCGGCGGCGAGTTGCGCAGGTGGCCGGGCCGGGCCGGCTGCATCCGCACATTACCGCCCCCCCACCCCCGCCCCTTGGCTGCATTTAGCGGCTGGCGAGAGCTCGGCGCTGCAGAGCACTCTCTGCCACCGCGTTATCCGCCCTCCTCGATAGCGCCGTTATGATGCCTTATCCTGGGAAATGGTGTCCCGGGAGAAGACCCACAGAAATAGACACACAAAAGGGCGGGGGGGGTAGACAGCGGCGTCCTCGGCGAGCACTACGGACCGCCGCGTCTTCTTGAGATTCATTTACAGGCGGTTTCCAGCGTTCGCCGGGGAGAAGCAGACCTCCGCCCTATTTTCGACATCACTTGCAGCCGGGCCGCAGTCTAGCGTACGCCCGCGTCTCTGGCGCACCGGGCCGGCCCAAAAGTCCCCCGAGCGCAGCCCCAGGCCCGCACGGACACAGAGCGGCGCCTGCCCCGCATCCCGCGGAGCAGCACCCGCCGCCTCCGCCGCGGCCTCCCCCAACGCCGCGGGCGGCCCAGCACCGCTCTCCCGCGAAGGCGGGGAGCCCCTTCGGCCTCACTTCAGAAACGCCGGCACTTCAGACAAGGCTAACGCCGCAGCGGTGGCCCGCACGTCGCTAATGCGTTCTCGCATGAAAGTTTAATGGGCGCACCTGCGACTATCTCCCTCGGTTCCCTTTCCCACACGCATCATTTCGCCCAGCCGCAAAACGCGCCCAATGAGCTTAGTCACTCCCCGGAGGAGGAAAAGGGGGGCGCCTTGGGAAAAACGAGGGACGGGGGTCCCTCTGCCCCCCGCGCACCCTCTCCCCGTCAGACCCCGGCCGCGCCTTACCGGCGATGCGCAGCACGGCCCTCTCGGCGGGGTCAAGCACGGAGCCGCCCTGGATCTTCCGCTTGGACCGCTCATGTTTGGGTAGGTTCCAGGGCAGCGTGTCCCCCGGCGCCGGCGACACCGTCCCCGACCTCTGGCTGAAGTCCTCCTCGTCGGAGAAATCGGCGGAGGACGACATGGAGCATCGGTAGGACGCGTTGCCGGAGCTCTGCACGGGGAGACAGACAAGGAGGGTGCGTGGGGAGCTGCTCGGGACGTGGGGCCGCCGGTAGCACCGGGGAGAACCCGCCCCGCGTGCCGTGGAAAAGCATCGCCCTGGAAAGGGAGGGGAGAGGAGAGGGATGCTGCTCACCATTGCCGTGAATTGGGGGGGGTAAGAAGAGGGGTGTCTGTGCGGACCGCCGAGAGCGATCCTCAAAAAAAAGGCCAGTGGGAATGCATTTGGAGGGATGTACGGAGAGCGCCGTGGCCTGCAGCTGGGCAACCAGCTCCCGAATGAGCCTCCCACTTCCCCAACAATAAACCCAGCATCAACAACAACCGAAAAAAAAAAAACCTTCCGGGCTACAAAATCGGTAGCGTTTGGCTCCCCCGCCAGGGCGAGGGGAAGATTTGCCGTCACTGAGCTGCTGTTCAAACCCTTCTTGTACAACTGTCTGTCTCTTGGAAGACCCACGCCCGCACCAGCCCACGCCGGGCGGCCGGCTCTTTGTCATCTTCTGCCCCACGTTCCCCAGGGCAGCCCTGCACGGCCGGAGGGAAAGGAGGGAGGTTGGAGGGCATATGATTTCTCTGAGCAGCCCCTTTTGGTAGCGGAGCACAACAGGCGGCTTTCAGTCACACATTGTCACACAGCTTCGGCAAACAAACGGCTGACCCCGGTTTACAGACCGTATGCACGTTCAGGCTTCCCAGAAAAAGAGTGCTTCCAGAAATGTAAATAAGCACTGATGCAGTGCAGGGATAGGGCTGCTGCCATTTCTAGCATCCCTGTTGCAGATGAAGAGGGAAACAGAGATGTCAGGATGGTAACAATTCAATACCATGTTGAGAATTTCGGATGCAACATCATAAACACAGGTGACCAGGACACGACAGCTGCTGCTTCTCCTCTGCATTTTCTGATTGGAGAGACTTGTGGTTTCTCCAAGGCACTCAGCTAGAAAATGATGGGTCTGATTTGTGATTTCATGCGGGAGCTACTGTGACAGATTTTCAAAAGTGTAACCTGATGCTGGTCCAGGTATGAAGTGAATTTTTAGGGGGCTTGCTATTGTCAGCTTGGAGAAGTGCAGTACACTTTGTTATGCAGAGACAGCCCTTGTTCAGCCCATCTAGATTCCATTTTTTTTTTATTCTAAACCAGCTATTACTTTAGGCTTGTCTGTAACCGTTTTTCTTTTTTTTTTGAGGGGCTTAAAATGCACCTTTACAGTAGAAATTTGTATTGTGGCTGAGATCTGGTAATGTTTATTGTTGCTGTCTGAAAGTTCTTACTTTCATTTCTCTGTTGGAGTAGACAAGTGAATCGCTATATTTACATGGGGGAGTATTTTACCCACTTTAAAACTCAAAACCTGTGTAATCCAGAATTACAATCTGATGCAGCCTTTGCTAGGAATAAAACTGACAATGACACAATTAAATAATCTACTAAACAAGAGGAGATCTTTTACTAGTGGTTGCTCCTCCTGACGTCCTTCACTTCTATCCCAATCCTCTTTTATCCTACAGTACTTTATGGCGAAGTTCAAAAAGGGGAGAGAGGGAGGGAATGAAAACATAATACCAATTAACTGAATTCATGTTTGCTGTATTGTAATGTGGACAGAGCAAGAGGTAAACGTGGAAAAACATGAGATGTCTGATCCCAGCTCTGATTGCCTTTGTAATTAGTTCTAGGGCTGGCAATATTTTGCTTCCAGCTTAGAAATAAGCTAAAATTCTCTATAGGATCTCATAAAGCAGGACAGTCACATACAGGAGGCTTCCTGATGGGAGCTGGAAGCACACAGCTTGCTGAAGAGCACTTTACTGTACCAGGTGGGGCTAATGAGGCCCCTGATGTACTTAGTAGGGGATTAAGTTTCTTGTGGCTCGTCCTTAACTCCAGATTTCACCATATAAGAGAAAGTGTTCCCTTTAATCCCAGCTCTGAACATCCTGCTTCAGGACTGTCTTTTCTATTCGCTGCTCAGAAGCCTTCAGTATCTTTGGATCGCACAGACCCATGGAGACAGATTTTGTTTTTCAATTTGTTTACCTTCTTCACTTCTAGTTCATAATATGAAAATAGAAAGGGCTCAGACACACAGTGTTGTGAGATAGGTTGATAGTATTTATGTAGCGGCTTGGAACGTGCCAGGACAAAGTACACTAGCAGTTGTAATTGAAGCTTTGAAGAACAATCTCTCAGCTCTCAGGTTTATCTCTGAAAGTATGCTATAGTTTTTATACAGTAGGATTTCCTTTTCTCAAGAGGCCTATTAATAGTCTGTTCTTATTTTTTATAATAACTCCTTCTATACTTCCTCCTTCCCTTGGAAACTTTTGAGTGATCATTCTAAATACACCATTGAACTTATTCTCCATACTCCATTGAGATGTCAGTTTTAGGGGAAAGGAGACTGTCCTTCTGGTCAGCTGTGCTGTGATACTGGAAGATAAGCTATATGAGAAGCCCCTACTCCTGTATTTTTGAGAAATCAAACTGAATGGGCAATGGTAGAGCAATCTTTGGCTCGATGGTATTATGACTAGCTATCCTCTTTTAAATTGTTCTTCTACCTTACTTAATGTACACATTAACAAAACCCATCTTAGCTTACTATCTCTGTCTTGCCCCTCAGTTCAAGAAGGACAGGTTGCTGCTGGAGAGAGTTCAGTGCAGGGCCACCCAGATGATTAAGGCAGTGGAGCATCTTCCTTATGAGGAAGGGCTGAGGGAGCTGGGGGTCTTTAGCTTGGAGAAGAAGAGACTGAGGGGTGACCTCATTCATATTTACAAATACATAAAGGGTGAGTGTCAGGAGGATGGAGCCAGGCTGTTCTCAATGGTGGCCAATGGTAGGAGAAGGGGCAATGGGCATAAACTGGAACATAAGAGGTTCCAAAGAAATACAAGGAAGAATTTCTTCACTGTGAAGGCGATGGAGCACTGGGACAAGCTGCCCAGATGGGTTGTGGAGTCTCCTTCTCTGGGGACATTCAAAACTCACCTTGACGAGTTCCTGTGTGACCTACCCTAGGTGGCCCTGCTCTGGCAGGGGGATGGAATTGGATTAGATGATCTTTTGAGGTCCCTTCCAACCCCTAAGATTCTGTGATCTCTTCAGGAATCATCCCATTTTCAGAACAAGGTAGGAAGCTCAGAAAGAAGTTTTCCATAATAGCAACATCTAAGAAATTAATATCTGAAAAATGCCAACTTCCAACTTGATTACAGTCCACTTTTTTCTTCAGCATGGAGACACTCCTAAGCAGTGTATACAGAGCTCCTGAACACATACGTATTTTCAAGACTCTCAACTTTGCTATTCATAAGACGTTTATAGGGAACTGAACAACTGTTTTGCTTGAGTAAATTAATAGCTTTGATAAAAAGTCTACTGTTCTCCTTTTACACAGCTACTGTTCGCAACACGCTTACTGTTCATCCCACTGGATTGTTTGTTTCTAGCAAACCCATTTTGCATGCCATAGCTGTAAGTGCCAAATAAGCATTCCCTGATTACAGCAAGATATTAACCAGTTTAAAACATAGAAAATAATGCAGAACATCTGTACTATTCTGCAAAGGGTTCCTGGCCAAGTAGGACAGCATATGAAAAAACCACAGTTATATACTGTCAAAAGCAAAATATTTAAGGTGCTTCTGTTGTTTTTCTGTAAAGCACATTGCTACATGCAAGTAAAAACATAGCTGTTAATAAATCACAACACTTTTTTTTGGTTACATGAATGAATTGTCTTTTATATCCACTAAAATATTGATCAGACACATTTTTACTTAGCCTACTCTGGGACTTAGCAAGGGTCGGGGCTTGACCCTTATTCTGTGCCTCCAATTGTATATTCCTTCTGCTTGTTAACCTACAGACTTATCTGTAGCCTCTGTTGTTGATCAGCAGGAGCTGTTGTATTTGCATAGCAGTTATGCATATAACAGCTCATGCCCTGAAGCCTGTTGGCCCTAGATAACCAAATCTAAGCAGGGTTTGTCTGTGTTTAATGTACAGAATGAAACTTAATGCATCGTTTCACCTTCAGTTACCGCAGGGGGGTGCAAACTGCACAGGGAGGACTCACTGCATCTCGGGAGCCACGGTGCTCAGGACATGCATTTGGGAGAAAACTAATTTCTGCCAGTATCTCTGGCTATCTCTGTAATCAGATGATTTGCAGCAGCCGCCTGAGAATCAGGCTTGTTGCAGAGCTATAAAAGCAAGACGTTTTCCAGTAATGGGGATGATTTCAAGTAAGTGTTCAGTATACTTCTTGTAAGGGAGATTTTGCCAAGTATCAAGGCATGATTTCCTTTAAGGAGGAAAAGAGGACTGTTTGCTATAGGTGAGACACTGCAGAACATCAGCCAGAAACTAGGTGGAAGACAGCATCACTGGAAAACAATATAAGGTAACACACAACACCATCTATCAGATAAACCACCCCTAAATAAGATTTGATGCCCTCAAGAGCACCAGTGGGTTTTGCACAGTCATTCCTTAAGGCAGAAGCATTAGCAAAGGTCAGGTTTTAAACTCGGTGGGTCATGCAATCCAGCTGGTGAAAGTTGCCAAGAGGTTGATACTGAATTATTTTCATATTGCAAAAGTTCCCTAAATGTATGACACAACAAAGATTGTGCTGGCCAACTGAATTCTAATCAAATAGCTTGTACTTTCACATGTTATCTTTAAAAAGATTTTCTACTGCAGTAGAAACCTTCCTGTTTTTTGGAAGCTGTTGGAAAGTACAGGTCACCATTGACTGAAGTCTATTTTTTTTATTTAGCTCTGAGTTGTGTATATTTCACTTGTACTAAACTATCTCAGAATTCCTGGAATACTTTTTTTTCCTTTCATTCTGTTAATTGTAGCCAATGCGTAAATGTGAATATAAATTGTAGGCAATCATGGTTTTACTGAGTGTTTCAACAAAATTCCTCATAATTTAGAATATCAGTTGAACGTAATAGGCTATTTTTGTCCTTTAACACCTCAGATTTAATGATATTTAAAGCAGATCAACTTTTAAAGTAAAGCAACTTAATAAATTTAAGACAAAATCTAGGGCAACTGAATGTTCCCATTAGTAAATCTTTACCACTTTAACCTGATTAGATGATCATGCAATGCAGAATACAAAACATCCAATGTATGTAATCAGGCTATTCGAGTCCCTTGGGACTGCATGTTGTCAGAAATGACCAAAATTCAAAACAGGCGCACAAATGAAAGTATAAACAAGGACAATGTAAAACCAACTATGCTAAAGTTGGAAAATAATCCACCATTTTCTCTGGTTCTGTGCCAGTCCTTTAAGAGCACATCTGTTGTAGGCGCCTGGAAGATCTCGGGCTGTAACGTGAGAGGTGGAGAGTACAGATGTTATGTATACAAACATAACTACAGAGTTTCTGGGCTTGTATTTAATGTTTTAAAGCAATAAGCAGAAAGCTGAAAGGCAAATACACTACATCTGAAGCTCCTGAGCATCAAGTATCTGACTCTATGTTATAAACTACCTTTGCAAATAGCTAGGCTTTTTGGACATCAAGGAAAACTACTGCTTTGTAGAGAGAATTTACATTCTCCCATTCTGAAGGTAGGAGAAGATGGAGATAACATGCATTTTCGGACTGTGAATTTGTATTTATAAAAGGAAATTCTGATGCTTTCATGGGCTTTCCAAAGGAGATAGGATCTTTTGTGGATGCAATCTCTACCTTACAAAGGTGCTTTTCATGAAAATAAATAGGTTATTTGAGGACATGAAATTAAAAATGGATGAAGGGCTAGTTCCATGTACATGCTCGGACATTGCAGTATAGTTTTGTAACATTAAGCTATGTTGACTGGATACTTACACATCTAAATACGATGTGGTGCAAAACTGAGATTTTGGTTGGAACTAAGTAGTCAGAAGAACCTAGTCACCCAGGATGATGCAGCAACTCATTCTTTAGAAACATAAGAAAACCCCAGACCTTCTCCTGAAGTTGGTCCTCAGTCATCCTTTCATAACAGCAGACAGCATTAGTTTCTTTTGAACCATAAGAGAAGTGAAGAAGTTGCCTTTTCCTTATTGTTTTAAGAAGTTTCAACCCTCCTGATTGTGGAAGTGGTACAGGCTTAAAAAAAAAAAAAAAGTTAAAGATTTCTTGGTGTGGAGTGAGAAAGAAGAAGGGGGACTGTAGTGCTCTGTGTTGGAGCCGCAAAGCTCTCTGGGGAAAAGGAAGTAACGGGTTCTGATCCCTGCTCTGATGACAGCTTACACATTCTGCTTTAGGAGTAATTGGTTTAAATACTGAAGCAGACATGCAACAGAGGCAACAGAACAGCTTGTGTACCAATTCTGCAGAGATATGCCAAATTTCAAGTACTTATTGGTCTGAAATGATACTATCTTCTAGTGGCTAAAAAAGAAATCCATGAATATTACACTACAAGAAGTAGAGTTTCTGTTTTCATTTACTTCGGTTATTGGTAACCTCTTTCAGGAGCAAAAAGTTTAAAGAGTCTCAACCTTGGTAACTGTTAATTGTGAAACGAGCTCAGGGATCAGATACTGACAAGATAATCTCCACAGATCTCAGCAACTTCCATCAAGGAAGAGAGCCATTGTAAGAGAAAAATAAATTATGTTGCTGTGCATGGAAAACCTGCTTGCTGGGTTTTGATTTTACATATGAATATGTTGAAAAGCAAGGCATACTTCATTCAGGTAATTAAGACCTGTATATAAGCAGGGCCAAATAACATTCAGCCTAACCTAGCCATGTTGCGCCAAAGCCATCAGTTCTCCTGAAAGCTTAGTAAAATTATGGTAACAAACATGTGGTTTCTCTCAGAATATCACTTGAAAATTAGTCATATCATCAACATGACAGCCCTGTGACATATTTAATCCATTCCTTTATTCCTCACCTATTTCCTCTAGTTTTTCAATATGAATTGCAGGATTTGATCTTGAAATAGCTTATCTAAATTATAGAAGCCAACAGAAAAGTATTGAGGGTATTTCAAATGCAAAGATAATATTTTGTGCTTTCAGTATCTGGCAAACAACAGCATGTGAAATAGGTATTTTAGTTGAGTTTTATGCTAAAACCATCAGCAAGATGTAAGTGCTACTTCCATTATAATTATCTTGTTTAAAAATTAATGTTTGATATATATTAATAAATAAAATGGAGGGATTTCATGGTCTCAAAACTGCAAATTATTTCTGTAAAAGAAATGCATATACCCTAAAAGACTGCTGTATATACCTGTTGCAAAAAAGACTTCACATTACCTAGAAATAAATTTTGTCTTAATTTTTCATTGCAGCTATCTTGCATCCATTCGGATCTCCTTAGTCTGCCAGACACAAAAGAGAATGATGTGACAGAACAACTAAGGTTTGAGGAGGGTACACAGAGGTGTGTTTACTACACCATGTAAGAAAGGAAGAGTCTGGAATAAGACATCATCTAGCTTCAAATAATTTTCCTCAGCCTTTTAAACTTCTCATTGTAGATTGTGCTCTATATATATATGTTTCCATAGCAAACCAGATTACTCCTAACATTAAAGGTAGATCACAGTATAAAAATGCCCTGGACAATAAAGAGAAAATTAAAGTTATAAGTAGTTTTTGGATCTCTGATGGGCACAGATTGTTTTCAAGAAAAATAGAAAAAAAAAACCCCAGGAAGACTTAGAAGAATTTTTTAAGTGATATAATGAAATTCTAAAACAGTTGTATTGATATCCTGCTTTTATTAACAGCTGTTAACAGTCCTGACTAAGAAGTCTCCCTCCTTACGGAATTAAACATTCATTTGTTCTTTTCAAACTGATTCAATGCCATGTTTTAAAACAAAGTTTCAGGACTTGATTCAGCAATCAATCAATAAAATACAGGTTCTTACAACTGTACAACACTAGTAATACTCTGTTATCAGATGGTTTCATCTTGTAAAATCTATTTTAAGTTGCTTTATCTTACATTTAGTTGAAAATACTCCTGCCTGAGCTTGTATTTTCTTGACTGAGAAGCCTGAGACCAAGATGATGAAAGTATCCAGTAGTTATCTGTCAACACTAAAAGAAAAAAATCCCAGTGTTCTCTTTTGAGAAGACTCCAGGCTTTGGGATGGATACTTCAAATATTAATATCCTTTAAGCTATATGCAGGCCTTTTGCCATCCTTAAAAATCTGTCTACATTTGTCAGTGGTAAGTCTTTGAGATATAGATATCATCTGCTATCTCTGGCGTCAGGGAATATAAAGTAAAGCTTCTAAAGTTTGGGTTTGATCTCACTGCTCAGAAGAGAAAGTTGCTTCAGAACCTATTGTTCTCTTAATTACAAGTAGTCTTCTTCTAGGTGCCACCTGAATCTTATTCATGGTCTTTTGATTTTTGGGAAAACAATGTTAATTTCCATAAATACCTTTTTTGCTTCCCTGTACATTCATAGCCTGCATTGTACCTTCTCTCAAGCCTTCTTGTTTTTGCTGAACAAGTCAGCTTCTTTTAATCTCACCTCATCTGCTAGTCCTTCTTTGAAAAGTTAAATCATCTGATTTAACTATTTCTAGGGCCCAGAATTTTTTTTATTTTTATTTTTAACAAGGCCATGTTTTAATTTATCAACTAAAATCTCTTCAGATTGGCACCCACTAAACAAAGCCTCTGAAGACTCTCTGGGGTCTTACAACTGCCAGACCAATACCCTACCACTCCAGACCAACCAACCAAATTCCACCCTGGCAGCTCTTACCTCTGCTTTCAGGACACCTATAATCCCTGACGAGGAGCTGAGCAGGATCCTTCCAGCTCGGAGATATGGAGGCAGAACTAATCTTTCCATCTAATAATACCTGCTGTGATGTGGGCTGATGGCAGTGCAGGCAAGAAGCACGGAGAGCCAGGGAGGGCAGGCACAAGACCTGACAGGCAGGAGACCATTTCTTTTATGGTCTCTGTGACTCACTCAGCCATGCTTAGCCAGCAAGAGGAAGAAGCCGTAGGATCTGAATGTAGAGAGGACAAACACCGGAACTGGCGCACCGGAGGAAAGGGCTGGAGAAATGCACTGGGACTGACAGCCTGGGACAAACACAGAGACCTGCAGAGTCTGGGAGCTGCGGCTGAAAAGCACTGGAGGGAGCAACAGACACATAAAGACTAAAAGAGGAATGAACCTGCAAGGTAACGGCAGAGACTAGTAACCATTAATGCTGGAGAGAAAAGATCAGGAGAGAGCTAAGGATTTAACATGCTGTGATAAAACTGGTGTTGCCTCAGCAAAAGGCTTGGAACAAGGAGAGTAGAAACTGTATGTGAAAAGGAGGTCTCTGAGAAAAGAGACAAGGAGAGTACACACAGAGTATGCAACCAGAGGGCACAGAAAGACACAGAAATAAAATAGACTGGTTGAATGAGGGCCTCAGAGAAACAAGATGATTGAGTGGGAGGGGCCGTGCAAGGGGTGTGACATGAAGGAGCAATATAAGGGCTGACAAAATCACGAGGAGAAGGGTTGAGTGCTGCAGAGGAGTGAGGACTGGGCAGTGAGGAGGGAGACTAGTGGGGTAGAGACAGGTCCAGAACAGGCTTGAGGAGATAGGGCGGAAGGAGCCACATCTGGGAAGAATGAGCACAAGAAAGCACATGTCCCTGAGGAGCCTGATAGAAAATGGAAATTTCAGCCAACTTTGGCCATTGGCAAATATCTAAGAGTTCTTCTGGAAAAAACTACCTCTTCCCCCCGGTTACCAATTTGTATGGAGGAATACAAATATCATCTGTTTCTTCCTGAAAGCCAATAACAGGATTTTCTGTGTTCAGTTGTCAAGACCTGCAGATGAGTCACATGATGAAGCTTTGATTTCAAATGTACTTTTTTTTTTTTGTAGGAAATTAAACACAAAGTTCTTGTTAAAATACTCTTCTTAAAGGTTGCAAAGTCAAGCACTAAAATGTTACCAAGTCCCAGAGTCAAGCTTCACCATGCCAGCTTAGATCAGCCTTGTTATTTGTACTTCATCACACAGCCATAGTGATGTGATCATATAATCGTAGATCCCCAATGTCTTGCTCTTAGTGCAAATTATGGCAATAACTCATTCCATAAATAGTTGTTCAACATTTTGTTTTGTCATCCTCTGTTCAATGGGCAGCCCCAGAACTTAACACATTTCATGCTACTCAAATGCTGTTGTGAAGAAGAAATTATTATTTTACAGACTGTTTTGTGATGCTCCTCACTACAGTGGTATCTGACTGCTTCACAAATACTAATGATGTTTCCCATTACACAGGATGCAAACTGAAACCAGGAGGTGTGTTTTGTTGTGTAGGTCAAATTGAGATACCAGGGATCTGATTTTTTTAAGTTCTTAGAAGCAGGTATCAGCAATACTTATCCACAGCACACACAGAGTTCAGTAGTGAATGGCGGTTTGAGAACTTTTATAAACCCAACTACATGTTTTGAGTCAGGCACTTAGAAAATAGGAGACAAAAATGTTTTAAGCCAGTTGTTCAGCATGCTCACAGTGACCTTGTGCCCACCCTTCAATCTCCAAGGCAGCACTTCTTGCTTTTAAAGACATCAGAGATCCTCTCTTCCTGCAATCCTCTGTTATATTCATTTAAATGCTTTACAAATTCTGCAGCAGAACCCCTACACATTAGAGTCATCTTAAGAGCACTCCCATCCTACAATGAATACAGGGTACATCCTGTGAAACATATGCCATCATACAATTAAAGTCTGTATGACAATGCAGATGCATAATCAAATGAATTAAAGCTGTACATGTAACTTTAATTTCAGGGCTTCCTAATGTTTGAATACTTGGCTTTGTCAAACTATTAAGATAATATCTATGTGTAGTGTTATATATAAATACAAAGGGATAACGGAGTCCCTTGCTATATAAAGATGTACTGTTTATGTGCCACTGTAGGATGTTACGCAATACAACTCTCAGGAGTGACTCCAGTGGCAATGAAGGAAAAGGAAACATCTGCATTTACTGTTTGATTAATATGCATCTGTGAGATAATTCGTGGTCAGTTTAAGTTGTGCCAAACACCATCATCATAATAAAATCAGAGCTGATTTATGGTTATTTACTATTTATGGTCATTTAGATAAAAAGGGGTTTTTTTCTACAATTCAGACTACTAACACATTTTAGCAGCTTAGGTTTATAATGGAGGACACTGGGATTTTAAAAGGAAAATTTCTGAACAGTTAAAAATGTAATTTCTCAGGCTACACTGCATACATGAAGTATAATTTTATCAATGAACACAAAATCCCAGTTAATAGAAATCATAGTAAAATAGCAGTGGAAAAAAATATTGGGCATTTCTCAAGACAGAGTTTTACAGCTCTGTTTCTTTGATGCAACAGTTGAAGAATATTTTATCTCAATCACTTTCAATTTAGTAGCAAGTTAGCTTCCGCTCCACGGACAAAGGATTCACTTTGACCCTTTTCCAACACTTTAGATCAAAGATCCAGGTTGGTTTAAGCTCTCATCCCATTTTCAGTAAATAAGCATTTGCCCTGGGAATGATAATTGATACAGACAAAATAAAAACTGAATGGAATCAGCTTACCTATCAAGACAAAACCTGCTATATTAGAGGGCTTTGTCCACAGATGTAGAATGATTTGAAAATGTGTATAGAAAAATAACATAGTTGTTATCCTATTTTCAACCACACAGGTTTAAACTTATGTAATTACACTCAAAATAAGCATGATCTGCCACCACAAGGGACCATTCAAATGATGTTAACTCTCTGAGTTAACTCTCTGAGTAATAGCTAACAGTGAAGTCAGTTAAGGTGCTCTAAATGAGGATTTCTACTGCTATGCTTATTTCTGTGTATTTTTACTTACATGTGTCAATAATTATTAACACTATCACAATTAACTGTTTCTTTTGCACTATGCTTAATAGCTGTAACTCAGAAGACAATTCAGTCATAATTTTAGATCTCAGATCTAATGCCTAACACGTTACCACTGTGTTTCAACAGAAAGTAGTTTTGAAGTTGAAAAGACATCGCCTCTCTTGCCTAGTGAAACTCATGGCAATATACTTTTAAGAAATCCTTTAAAAAATCTAAGCTGCCTAGGAGCTGGGCAAAAGTAGTGGAACAAACAGGCAACTGCTACAGAGCAATAGATGAGCTGCAGGGTGGAGAGGTAAAAGCAGCCAAGAGGAAATCAGGAGCAGGCAGCAAGGGAGGAGGCCACAGGAGTTAGCAGAACAGCAGGAAAATGAAGTCTTTGAGCAAACCTGTTTCTGAAGAATTTATCAGTGAGAAGTTATTTGCTATGAGAAAAGCAATAAAACACAACAGTCCAAGAATGAGACATCAACAGCCTCTTGGTAAGCATGTGCATGTTTAGAAAGAGAAGAGATACCTTTGCAGTCAACCTAATGACCACTGAAATATTTCACTTAATGTCAAAGATGACTGGATTCAGCATTTATTTACTGAATTTGCAAAGATCCTACACACCTAAAATAGCTTCCTTGAGGTATTTTTAAAAAATGTTTAAGATCTTTAAATCTTGTTAAAAACTTTACAAATCAATCAGGTGTTCTCAGGTGCGTCTGAATATCTGCATCAATATCCTTTATCTGCATCAATATCCTTTAGACCTTAAAGCCAAAAATGCAGTCCTTGTTCCTCTTTTTATATTCATTCACATGCTCCCTGTATTTCTTAATTGTGGCTATGCTTAAGTTATCCTGGGAGATGATGAGCATGTGTGTGATGTGTGTTTGCACATGTACATGCAGAGTCTGGTAGCTCACAGCTTTGTCATACATTTTGAGAATATTAATAGAGTGTTAATAAAAGTGCTGAAGGTGAAAGACAATATGAAAACGTTTTGCCCTATTTCCTTCTAAATGTGATGCAAGCAGTTGTCTCCAGAAGAATCAAGCTATGAATGTAATCTGTAGATTAAATATCTAATAATTGGAATTAACCAAGCCTTGTGCAGGGTAATGAGTAATTTTTATATGTCATCTGTATTGGGTCATCCAGTATCACTTAAAGTGTGTCATGGTATTGGAAATCTAGTAAATAACAACAGAATAAGACTAAATGGAAAATAACAAAATGGCAATTATTAATGAGACATATTAAAGACTCCTAAAGAGCCCTGTAATAGAACTTTATCCAAATGAAAAATCTCAAGTAAGGTAAGTGTTGACTAATACCCAGACTTCTTCCATAAATGATTTGGTACCAGATGTTTAAAAAGAACCCAGGTATGTTTCTTACAGAATACTGGTTTTCTCATAACTTTTAAGGCTTAAGCACTGTCCGGGTTTGGGCTGAAACAGAAGTAATTTTCTTCCTTGTAGCAGGTACAGAGCTGTGTTTTGGGTTTGTGCTGAAAAGAATGTTGGTGACAGAGGAATGTTTTGTTTACTGCTGAGTAGCGCTTGCACAGCATCAAGGCATTTTCTGCTTCTCACCCTGCTCTGCCAGTGAGTAGGTTAGGGGGGCACAAGAAACTGGGAGGGAGCATGGCCAGGACAGCTGACCTGAACTAGCCTCAGGGCTATTCCATACCATATAGTGTCATGCTCAATAGAGAAACATGGGAGTTGCCAGTGGCTAGTGAGCGATTGCAGAGGGCATCAATTTGTTTATTGTTTGTGAGGTTTTTTCCATGTGTTTTAATTCTCTCTCCTTTTCCTGTTCCATTCCTTTATTATTATATCTCTTATTATTCTATTTTATCTCATTTTAGTTAGTAAACTAAACCAGGAGTTTTGGGTTTTTTTCCTGACACTTCTCCCCACCTCACCAGGAGCGGGGGCAGTGAGCAAGTAGCTGCCTAGTGCTTAGTTGCTATCTGGAGTTAAACAATGACAAATGCATACAAGTGAAACCTAGGAAAGCTGAATAAAACCATGGATGAGGCAGCTGATGATTTTACATGCATTAGAAACTGATTAACTTCATTTTCAAGCTTGCATCATCAGAGTGTACAGTGCAACCTTCATTTCATCATGAGAATATTGAGTGGAGCTAAATGAAGCGGCTCACATCAGCAGATTTTCACTAGTGTCCTCTCAGAGGTCTGACTTCCCTCTCAGTTCCCTTGTAGCAATTTGTAGCAATGCTGCACCCACCCCTAAGGAGTTAAATTGCTTCAGCAAAGGGCAGTATTTAAATAATTAGAAACAGGTTCATTAGGAGACACTGAGGGATACCTACAAGCAGCAATGCATCTGAGATTCTTATTTGTCATCAGTGTAGTCTTTGTAGGTTACTTCAGAAACACTTTTTTTTAACACAATTCAGTAATCACCTCAATACCTGCTATCTCTGCAATGCTAGGGCAGAACAGACTACTAAGTTTGGATGTGTAATGTACAAGGTTTTTTAGTAGAAATGGATTTCACATCTGAAAATGAAGGAACCGGGTTTATTTATGCCCCAGTCTTAAGTCCTGCTGCACATCTCACAGTGACCCTGTTATGACAAACTTGAGTGTAGATTTTGGTGCTACATCTCATGATCCTAAATAATCCTTGATGGCTGCATAAGTCAGGCAATTTAGGAGCCCTTCAAACTGTTTAACAATGCAAATGTCAAAAGATGCTGATTTGATGGCATGTCTTGTCAACTATCTATTTAGACATATAGTGAAATTAGAATTAGGCAGAACTGTATATCTAACTGACCCCACAGCCCAGGAGCCAGGTATGTTTGCACAAACTCAGCAAACTCAAGGCCATCTTTGGATTCCAGGACAGCATGGGGGAAAAAAATCTATTAGTAATTGGCAGAGTTTTATACTTTTGCTTCAGAACAGACTGCTATTTGAAATGCAGCTAATATTTGCAAATTGCTTGTAATAAAAGCTCCCCAGTTTAAAATTTGCCCTGGAGAAGTACTGCTAGACAGCAGCAAGCTCACAACAGGAGACTTTTGCACATCCTTCCACACCTTCAAAAAAAAATCTAACTTCCCACACAAAATCAGCTACCTGATTCTTGAAAGGAGTGATACATAACACTCCTTTGACTTGCATGAAGTCATGCTAATTTAAAGAACATAGTTCTGTTTCTTCTCAAGCGTTCTGCATTGTGTTCAAAAATTCAAAGCACGCTTGAGTAATAGGTATCTGTACTTTCCTCAGTGTAAACTTGATGTAAAGCTGTCACCTGTAGAGAATGTCAACACAAATAATACAGCCACCAATATGAATATGACCTGCAGGGCACAAGATATAACAACGTGCCGTAAAAGGGGTAAGCCACACACCATTATGTTGACGTTGCATTGCAGTGTGATGAGTAAAATAAAATGAAAATGGCTATGAACTCTGTCTGGTAAGGATCAGTATTAGGATGAAATGCATTTAATGTCTTCATCAATGACCTTGAAGGTGTAAAAAAATAATGACATTTTCAGAGAAAACTAATGTTCTATTTCTGCAAACATCTGCTCATGTAGCTTTTCAAGGGGAGCAATTATTGCCTTCAGCGGGATTACTCCCGTTCACACAATTACACCTAATTTAGTTCTGACAAGATCAGGGACAATACTGGAAACATCTCAGATTGCTAGGCAGGAAGTGAGAAATAATCCAAGCAAATTCAGATAATTATAGCTGTGGCTAGGAAACTGCAAAACAAGACTGAGACACAACAAAACCATCCAAATACAAAATAGCCTAAATTAGCAGGAATAAGAGAGCTTAGCATCTCAACAAAAACTCTTAATGAAATACCTGAAAAGTCTTTAAGCATATATCTTAATACAGCAACAAAACAGGCTAACTGTGAGTACTGATTACTCAAAAATTTCCTGGAGCAAAGAAAAACCTTTCCATTACGCTGCTTTATAGTTACTTTGGAAATACCATTCTTGTCAGAAAATAGGGGCAAAAAAGCATGAGTAGGAGAAAAAGCAATGAAAACGACCGGAGGGAGAACAGTTTTATGAGGAGAAATTATGACTTCTAGTTAGCAGACACCATACATCATTTTTTTTCAAGTGATGACTAAGCAGGGTATGGCCATAGCTGCCCATAGTGTAAACATCAAGACAACAGATAATTTATCTAAAGTGGTTCAAGTGGGCAGAGCTAGGAATAACAGGAAAAAATAATGGAAAGAAATGATGCAGACTAACAAGAGCATTTCTGGCACTGAATCACATAAAACTCTACAAAGATACACAGCCAAAAGTCTCATCTTCCAGACGTTGAGACTGAGTGGAACGAAGCTGCGACAAACTGAGGGGTGGATGACATTGTGACTGTGTGGAACTTCACAACACTGCAGTGATTTGTCATGGCATGAGCCTTACTCACCCTGTCACCATGGCGTTAATAATACATTCAGAATAACTTTCAACGTCCATGAGAAATGAAATTGGTGATTTATGTTTTGTGGATCATAGTCTAATAAAAAGAATGATATATTATTTTTTTTGGTAGAAATGTGAGTTCATCGAGGCTGTAAATAAAAAGGCTATTGAAGGAACTATATAATGTTGCAAAAAACACTTCAAAATAGTGACATAATGGTGACAGCACTGAGAGAAGTTTTCTCTAAGTTTGGGATTTATTATTGTTTCAGTGGTAGGTCTTGTCAGACACAGGACAGAGCCAAGAAATGAAAGTGAATTTCTATAGTAACACTATTTTCTATAATACTTGTTTTTCTTTGCTGGTCCTGAAGTCCTTGACGTGTTACTGACTTTAGGGAAAAGCAGGGCTTTCTTAGCTTCATTAATCCATTCTTCAAAGCCTGTTTGTTGCTTACACCATTTCCACAGTTTTAGCTCTTTAGTTCAGCACCACTGATGCTTTTTCCCATGTTGGTCATCAGTGGCATTTGGTAATAGCCTCAGCAATTACAGGCCAGCTTACCCTTGGCATAGGGCTATCTTGGAAAAAGTAAGAACAATCAAAGAAAAAAGGCAGTCAAAAAAGCAGGAGTGGAATGGAAAATAATAGAGGAGATGATGGAAGGGATGAAGGAAGGACAACAAAGCAGGAAAGGGACCAGGAGAGATTGGAGACCTAGTAAGCATAACAGCGAGACAAAGTAATCTAGAGAGCAAGGTAGGATGAAAGCAAAAGGGATATGGTTGAGAAGGATGAGCAGATCCTTTAAGAAGAGCAAAAGACAAACCCATAAGATCAAATTAAACCACAGAAACAGCAGCAGAGTAAAATAATAAGTAGAAACATGAGAGAACACTGAAAATTTCAAAGTAGTGAAGTGAAAGCAGAGAAATGAAATGTATCAGCTGAAAGGTAAAAATTGTTGCAGTTGTTGGCAGCTCTGGCTTTGCACAAGTTTCTTGCTCTCTCAGGCAATGTACTTCCATATGCGTTTTCTCGAACCAGCTTCAGAGCTCACTGATAATTCCTAGTGCTCGGTTAACACAAAACTAGGAAGGTTCAGTTATGTTAGAGCAACCTCAAGATGATCTTTTTAGGACATGCTCAATAGTCACCTTTTCAATAATACTGGCTTAATAGAAGTAGTTCAAGCCCCTTAACACTGGCACAGCTAGGTTAGTAAGAAATGCTTCAAAGCAATGAGCTCTTATTAAAAAGAGAAAAGCATTCTGTTTGCAGGAAGAATCTTCATGTCCATTTACATTAGGAACTGTGTGTTTCTCAATAAATCATATTTTCTGACTGAAAGAACTATGTGTATATCAAGCTGAGGAGCAAAGAATGATAAGACTTGATATAAGTTTTGTCGCGTGGAAAGATTGCAAATACTATATAAAGCAAAAGAGATCTTAGCGTTGGATCTAGTAATGGGATTTAATAGAAATTTGTTTCAGTACACAGAATCTGTTATGAATCTGAGTGAGCAATTTCAATAACATACAAGTGTGCTATAAAAACCTGTGAAGTAATATCATTATAAAACTATCAAATGAGATGTCATATTTGAATGTTGGCTATAGACTGAGTATTAAATAAAAATCAAGATTTAAAAAAACCCTCTTCAAAACCGGATTCTTTGAGTTATTCATCAACATTAAATACAGTCTAACAAACTTGTATCTAGAAACACTGAACATGAGAACTGAAAAGGTTTTTAAATTAAGAAAGAGAATATGGATGGCCCAAAAATTAGAATCATGTTACATGCCTCTATAATACACTTTCAGCGCTGTTTATCCCTAGGGGAAGAATACTTACAGGTTTTCGAGTTGGGGTAACTTGAACAGAATGATAAAATTCTGGTTGAACTCTGCTGCTTTTCTTGATTTTTCTTTTTCTTACAGAAGTTTCCTGCTCACTTAGGTGGTGAGCTTCCACTATAGGCTGTGTTTCCTCAAGGCGAGGTGCTACACGTCTTCTAGCATGTCGGGGACTTGATCTAAAGCCCTATAAGAGAAAAAGCAATCATTGGGTTTGACATCTCCCAGAATGCTGCCATGAAACAACAGAAGAATCATCCAGGATCTTAACAACAGCGTGAGGTACAAACATGCTCATCTTAAATCAATATAATGTCCATATATACCACATATAACAATAACGAGATGTTGCACTGTGCTATTAATATAACATTTTGTTTATATTTCTCACTTATATGTATAATTGACACAACTAGTGGCAGTAATTCCTGGTGCTTTTCTTTATAAACTCACACATTTATAACTAAATAATTCTAATTTAAAATTTATAATTAAAATTTTCCAGATTAATTCTTGGCCTCATGAGAAACTTTTAGGGAGCATCAGCTGAAAAGGTGCATTTTTTCTTGAGAATGAAAGTGAAGAAAAATTGGTAGCTGGCAACACTTAATTATGACTAATGATTCTTGTTAATGATGCTGCTAGATTTGGGGAGAAACCTTACCATTTGTACTAAAACAATTAAGACAGAGTGCTGTCTTTTGCTGTCATCTGAGAAATACGTGTCTATTTGGCCAAATTAATAAGAAAAGCTGCCCTTCACAATTGCTTTTTAGAGGCTTATTGTCAAAACTTCTGAGCATTACCCAGAATCACCTCATAGCCTTACAGAATTTCATATCTTTAATGGCAACATATATAATACTAGCCCTGTTGCTACCTGCAGAGCATTTGCAATGAGCAGTTCCTCATTTCCCTGAGTCCCCTCATGAACGTGCACAAGTCTGCCATGCATTGTTTGTACTGAATACAACGTTGGTTGATACTAAACTTGTCCAGGTTGTAAATGAGAGTTTTACTCACAGAGTCACATCAGCTTTCAGAAGTGAGCTAAATCCAAGTCCTTTGTGACAGTCTGCAGTTTAATGACCACGTTCCCTTTCAAAACCAAGAATAGATGCAACAGTTCCTGATTTTCTACCTTCTGTTTTATTCTGGTAAAATATCTCTGCTGAGGTCCTTATGTTGACAAACCCAACACTCAGAAATGTCTGGTTCATGGAAAGAATCAAACTTCTGAAAGGTGAATATTTTATCTAAAACTGCAGAAGTGTATGCTGTGAATCTACATATCCTGAGTTCCTGCCAGCTGAAAACTAGTGGGAGCTACACATTTCCATATAAATCTGCTGTTCTTTTTCTCCCCCTTCCTTTAGCTTTTAGCTTTTGTGTTTTGTTTTGCCTTTTTTTTTTAATTAGGAAATCAGCATAGAAAAGTTTTGCTAAGATGTTGGTAAATTGACACAATCAAAAATCGAATGTATGGCTCTGTGCAAATTAGATTTACTCCTCCAACGTTCATGAGACCGACAGGGAAGAGAGCTGCAGTCTATTCTGGGCACTCAGAGAAACAGACAACTATTTTCATTGTTTAAAGGTGTGCTTCATTAATTAAATATACACATAAACAGCCAAACCACACAAACACATATTTATGTACACATGCTAGTAATTGCTACAGGTATACATTGCATGCAACAGATGATGTGAAAAGGTTGAAATGCAAAGGTGAAGTAGCAGGTGAAGTAACTTCTGAGTTGCAACCTTCTACTCCTGGACACTGGACAGGAGGGGCAGGAATGGAGCCCAACTCTGCTGAGTTGGGAGGTTCATGTATGTGGTGCATCAAGACTTTGAAATACTTATGGTGGAAAGATAGGCCTAAATTTCCTGAGTCCTTGGCTATTATCTGTCCTATTCTACTGAAGCAAGAGTTGTTTATACTACAGGTAGGGACAGACTTTGACTCCCTGTATCTAATTGGAAGTGGGATCCTGTCCCTATCAACCAACAGAAGAAGTGTAGTGGAAGCCACTGCAGCCAGCAGACATGGGCAGATTTAGGAAGGTAATATGTAAATCTATGAGATAAATACTCTGCCACACCATTACAGTGGGAAAACTTCTGCTCCACTTTCTTTCTACACTGTGAAATAGCCCACAGATAGCTTACCAAGGTATCATTCAACGTGATACTGAGGCTATGCAGGATGACAGGAAAAAACACAACGCTGGGAGCCTACTGTTATGGAACTTACTTTTTGTAGAAATTTTCTTTTAACAAAAAATTGATAGTATATATCAGGGATTATTTCATGGTAAAATAAAATATTCACTAAGAGACCAAAATATCCAGCAAATCTGTTCTGAAATAAAAAGAGATTTTCTCACCATTCCATGTATCATGATTCGTATACAGACAATAACTACTGGCCAGAGCCTGCTCATATACCCTGCACTGCAGCTGCTCCCTCTTTGGACAAGTATGTTTATGTAACAGAAGAATTTGGTAGAAGCTAAGCAGCTCTAAAAGTGCTTAGAAATGCACGCCAAATAGGGATTTAAGTATGTGGGTCTGTCTCACGAATAGATCAAGGTTTACCAATTTTCAGGTTTCGATATGAAAAAATCACTCGTCACTTCCAGAAAAGTCTGTGTATAGACAATGCTTCTCCTTCATATTTTGTATATTTTTTCTCTTTTGCTGTTTATTACTAGCAAAAAAAAAAAAAGGACCTTTATCTCTTTAAGAGCTCATCTGCTTCTGTTTGCTGAAGCTTATTCTTCCCTTGAAGTCATAATCTGCCTGCAGTATCACAAATGGTTGTTTAGGGGAGGATTATAATGCAATAAAGGCAGAGGACTCTGATTTCAGGTGGAAACTAAATTCCATATCAACAAAGATAATGTTACAAGGACAGAGTCCTTGGATCAAAACCCAAAATGCTTACTCATTCCTGTAATGCGGCTTTGCCAGAGCAAAGGTCCAAATCTGGAAATTTTCAAAATTTGGTAATCAAAAATGAAGATGAGGTCAAAAGAGATGCAACATATGGGAGCTGCTGCTCCTATGCTCACTGCAAAACTAGAATGGCCAGTGATTCCTTCTCATCTGTGAAACAGACACTTCTTGTGTCTTTGTTATTTTTCCTCCAGTTGAACCCAAAACTGAAAAATTATCATATTAATTCAACAATTAGAATAAAAAAGTGTAAAAAATACACAAATACCTATTTGGCAAAGCCAGCACTATTTTAGATGTTGAGTCAGCACTCACAGAAAAGAACAGAAACGTTTTATAAAATATTCAAGGATGCATAGTGCAACACCTGAGACCAAATCACTGAGAAAACATCAGAGATGTGAGAATCACAGAGACAATACAACAAGGTTGTTCATAACACCATTAAGCAATGTGCATTTTCGAGTACCATGTGAATGCTGTGCCACTGGACAGCGAGAAACCTTTACTTGTTCTTTGCTCTGAGACCTTACTGCCTCACTCATTTTTATCCCTGTAAAATTCTGGAACAAGGCAACCAAACAAGACTTTAAAGACATGTTTTTAGAAAAATCTGTCTTCTAAATACTGAAATAACTGCACAAAGATTTGCACTACAAAGTATTCTTCCCTAAAGAAACAATTCATATGACAACCAGAACCAGTTCTGGATATCACAGAGGGAAAGAAGAGGGAAAATGAACCTAGGATTCTCTTCTCTTTAAAAGCATTCATGTGCATCCCTCCGGTTAGAGTCTGTTTGAATCCTGTCCAATCTTCCTAGTCATGCTCTACAGTCAGCAGAAACACCAAGGTGTCTCTGGAGACCAGGGCAGAGCTTGAGACTGGTTCACCTACTCTCAAAGGAGCTTTTCTGTCTGTGGACGGCGGCTGGGGAGACTGGCCTGTTTTGGCTGAAATTCAGCCTTTTAAGTTTTTTCTGAAAAATTAGGGGGTTTTGTTGGGTTTTTTTTGTTTGTTTTTTTCTAGAATGAAATGTTGTAATACTGAAAGGAGCTCTTGTGTGTGTCTTTGCACCCAAACCAGTGGTGAATGTTGGAAGCCTGGACACGGCATGCCAGAGCACACAACCGGCTGATTGTGTAACATGGCTTCCACAGCAAGGGGTTCTGTAAAAAAACAATCTTCTTATCCAGCCAAGATTTAACTTCACACTTCTGATCAGTGACTGATTTCTTGTGTGTAGAAACACAGTGTGAGATTCGTCTGAGCAAAGCTCAGCAGACCTCCTCTCCCTGGGTTCCCTTTCATAGAATCATAGCAATTGGAAAAGACCTTTAAGATCATTGAGTCCAACCACTAACCTCTCACTAACCCAGCACTAAACTAAACCATATCCCTCAGCACCTCATCTATGCATCTTTTGAATATCTCCAGAGATGGTGACTCCACCACCTCCGTGGGCAGCCTGTGGCAATGTTTAACCTCCCCTGGTCCAACTTGAGCCTGTTTCCTCTTGTCCTATCATCTCCTCTGTCCTATCATTCCTCTTGTACTTTTGAGCCACTGAAGTCAGCAGGTCAGATGAACTGTTCCCTAACAGCACCCATTTTGTCCATTGGCCATAAGGGGAGCCTAAGCTGACTACTCCACTCATAGACATCTATGATGTAAGTATCTAAAATTAGGTAGGGTGTATCAGAACCATGATGGCTAGGTTTTGGTCTGCCCTCAATACAGTATTTGTCACTCTATAGCTATTTTATCATATTTCCTCATATTTTTCTCCTACATTAAATAAATCCAGCTCTTCCATCACTTTTTTCCTTTTGTGGGAGTTTCACATGTCCTTATTCACAGACTTTACTCCTGCTGGATCCCTATAACTCAGCACAGTACACTTATACATTTGTATTACAGATATAGACATACAATCCACAACACAGTTTTTCATTCTGTTTAAATGTTTCCCATCCCATCTTCTCTTCTGATCAGGCCATATACCTGAAACAGGTCCTCACTGACTTGTCAAAAGTAATTCAAAAAGTCCTTTCTGGAGACCATAAACTGAAAAACTAATAAAGTGGATAAACTTCTTTTCTCTGTAATACACCCAGCCTCGCATTTATGAACATCATGTGTGTTCATGTGCTCCATTCTTCAGAATTTCTTCAGTGTGGTATACTATTTGTAAAACAAGTGTGTCATACCCTGCAGTCCTTGTTTTTGCCTATTCCCATTCCTAACTCATTCATTAATACAAAAACCCAGGATTTTGAAACTTTCTAAAAACTTGTCTAACTCTTAATTATTTTTATTTACAGATGGGGACATTTTCATAGAATCATAGAATGGTAGGGGTTGGAAGGGACCTTTAGAGATCACCTAGTCCAACTCCCCTGCAGAAGGAGGTTCACCTAGATCAGGTCACATAGGAACATGTCCAGGCGGGTCTTGAAGACCTCCAAGGAAGGAGACTTCACAACCCCTCTGGGCAGCCTGTGCCAGGGCTCCCTCACCTGAACAGTGAAATAGTTTTTTCTTATGTTTAAGTGGAACTTTTTGTGTTCCAGCTTCGTCCCATTACCCCTTGTCCTGTTGCTAGCTACTACAGAAAAAAGGGATGTCCCAACCTCCTGACACCCACCCTTTAGATATTTATAAATGTTAATAAGATCACCCCTCAATCTCCTCTTCTCCAGACTAAACAGCCCCAGTTCCCACAGCCTTTCCTCATATGAAAGATGTTCCAGTCCCCTGATCATCTTGGTGGCCCTGTGCTGGACTCTCTCCAGCACTTCCCTGTGTGTCCATTATTTTGGATAAGGTGTTGAACATTTTTCTTCCATTGTCTTAATTTTTCTATATTTCTTTTCAATTATTTTGTCAAGTAGTTTAATATCATCAATGAGTACAGGTTTCCTTTAGTGACACGTTTCTTTGACTCTTCCATCCTTTCAATATGCCATTGTATTAATTCCCCAGATTCTTTTCCTCTCTAGTTTCCACTTTCCCTACTGCCTTCATCATACGTTATCTATTATTTTAATGCTTGATACAGAACTGTATTTGTTCTTCATTTTTTCCAGTGTACATTTTACATAGAATATATTGGGAGCTGGAATTTTAATCTTGGAACCCATCCTTTCCAGCCAGACTGTGTTTGTGGAGTGACTAAACATTAACTTCAAAAGAGGTAAGAGTGCATTATCTGATTTCCAGCTGAAGTCATCAGAAATCCTGGCATTAGCTTCAGTGGACACTGGGCTGCAGCTCAGTTTACTTTCTGGCAGAACTTTGGTAAACCACAGAAAAAGTACTAGCCAGCATTAAGCTGCAAATCATCAAAACTGGAGGAATGACAACAAAACTCAACTATGTTTGCAAACACCTTTACAGATATTTGAGTGAGTCCCATAGATTAAATGCACTTTTGCAGGTGCACTAATATCGAAGCCAAAGGAAGCTCAGGTAGGATATCCAACTCCACATGCTTGCTTTTATGGTTTTTGACAATGGTTGTAAATGCATGAGAATTGTCATCCATTACCATTGTCAATTAATGGCCTCAAGAAATAGTCTTTGAATTGTCAGTTATTGCCTGTTAAAAGCTTGGAAACTTTCATGTATATGCAACCTCCATCATCTTAGGAGACATTAGTATGCCTAGTATCAAAACCATTCTCAAGATACCAGAGTTAGCTGTTTTGCAGACAGGCTGAAGTAGAATTGTACCCTCTAGCTGAAGTACCTACTTGAACTAAAAATGCAGGTTTAATTAAATAACTTTATTAGATCAAATGCATCTGCATGTTGAGAGAGACACATTCGACAGTCTTTCTGCTGCACACATAAATATATAATCTGTGTATCTCTATTGTTAGGACAGCTTTAAGTTAAAAAGTGACCAAGACAGCATTATTTCTCCTCCTCTCCTGTTGTGACTTCCATCCCAAATATCCTCAGTTTACAAAGAAACACCCCCCACCAGCATTCATTTAGACTCCAGTTCTGCAAGTTCAATCCAAAATCCAGGATTCAAGTCCTCAAAACGTCCTCTTTGATAATAAAGACTGCTAATTAAAGCTGGATCTTAGTTTTCTATAGTAGGAAAGACTACCAACACTTAGTATAGATGCAACTGTATTTGCAACCATTTTTTTTGTTGTTGTTCTCTCGATGTTTTATTTCGACCTTAGCTAAGGGTTACTCCTATAAAGATACCTGCAAATCAAGATTTAGAACATCAAATATAAGTTTTTACATTTAATTTCTCATTCCACTCCCTCATTAATAACATTTCACTGATATTTCTTTGCATGCTTTGTGTTTATTTTAGGAGATATTATTCTTATCTTCTAAAACCTAAACTCTAAGCAGTATTGGAACCATTTCTCGGATATTGAAGGTTGTGATTTGCCATGTGTCGTACTCCAAGATAAGTCCTCTTATTCAAAGGGATTAAAGGCAATTGTCTTTTACATAACCTGATCAAGATTACTTTCCCAGCCGAGTTCATGGAATACAACATCAATAACCCGCTTTCCAATTCCCAAGCAGCCCCCAAGCATGTACATATGAACCCTCGTGTGAACCTAGGGTTTAGATGTGAATTTAGAATACAGTTTTTAATAACCCATGCTCGATTACACTGCTGGTTTACACAGGGTGTTTGGTTTTTCCTATCATAAGGTTAAGGTAAGCTGTAGTGCTAGGAAAATCTGATGACATGTAAGCATATTGGCATGCCCAGTCATGTCTCAAGATACCCTTTAAATGCTCTTTCCCATCTAAATCTATAAACCACAGAAACTGGCCTGTTCTCAAAGCAGTCCTCTCATTCTGACAAGAATGTTTGCAGCCCTCCACAGCCACTTTGCCTTTATGATGACTTGTCCTAGTTCCTTCCCTGTTACCTCAGGGCACTGCAAGTCTACAGTAAGACTGGAACAATTATTTAAGAACAAAACTAAATCAGAGTACTGCTTGATCAGTGATGCGCAAGAGAAAGTTTAATTTAGAATATATTAGTATATTCCCCAAGCATGTTCCTCTCCCACCCCTGCTTCCTCTTCCATCTCAGCATTTCTCCTCAGCTTGGGCAGTGTACTGTATACATCAAGAATCTGCCATAAAGAATACTATTAAGTATTCCATTAAGATATTGAGATTAACTATTAAGATATCTAGATTCAGATACCAACAACATATCTGAACAGGTCTCTCCTTCAGGAGCAACTGGTCTAAGCTCCTGCTGTAGCCAATGAAAAGTTTAGTCGATCCAGTCAGTGAGGCTGGAAGAACCGTTCAGATCATCCTGAAGCAGACACCTACATGAGGACAGCTGAGTAGCTCTGCAGACTATAAACTTTAAATGCCCACAGTGAGCTTATCCTGCTGTATGAGAGGTTGCTGGTTTTGCACAGTTACTTTCTGCCTCTGGCTTCACTGCATGTGCAGGAAAGTGGTGGCAGCAGATTAGAAGGGTATGATGCCTCGACCTAGTTGTGTCATTTTGTTCTCTCTAGAGCAAAGGAGAATAAATATAACACCTCAGTCTGATATGATGGTGTATTTCAGTATAGTTAGTGCAATCAATCTAGATAATCATAAATTAAGTCTTTAAAAACTATTTTTCCCTTCCAGTCTGCTACTATTTACCCTGCCATCCTGAAGCTGAGTGCTGTATTTATGCAGCTGAGTGAACTGGGGTGATAAGGACATTGGCACAACTTGCAAGAAATGTGTCTTTGCCCAAATGTCAGCTGCAGTTAGTTTCTATAGCTGATGTGGTATTTTCACACTTCAGCTGTAACTCATGTTTCATTCTTGCTGATGAGTCAGGAACAGCAAACCACTGACTCTCCTTGATGCAAGGCAGTAGGGCACAAGGGAGAACAGCCGGGGCTCAGGCACTCTGGACAGCAGAAGCACACAGATAACAGATACTGTGGCTTGCAGGTGAGCTAAAAGCACAAGGAATCATCTCAAAAAAGAAGACAGCTTTGCTAGCACTATGTCAAGATCAGCCATATCGACCGTGGGCCTGATGCCCTGCTTGAGCATTCCTGAAACACAGTTCTGAGTCCTTGCCCAGGGGAGATGGAGGGCCCCAAGCACACCCTCTGCAGAGCCCAAGAGCCCTCCAGGCCCTGGAGCACAGGGCCCAGGCTGACAGGACACAGCTCATGAGGTACCCGCTTGCGTGTGACACGGCCTAGCCCAACAGGCACAGCTCAGCTGAATCCGATCCTGCACAACATCAGCAAGATGACTTCACCCTGTGGTCTGTGTGGTTCCTCCATAGCACATCAAAAGGTGCCTCTCCTTAAAACAGCCAGGGAGTGAAAAAGAGTGTGAGTGACATTTCCATGCCCTAGGAAAACATATATATATAACAGCTCAGGAGCAGAAACAGCCTCGAGGGTTTTACTACACTGAAGGTTCATGCGGTTCTTTCTTTCCTTTAATACCCTCAGCCTATAAGTGCTGGGGTGTTTCTGAAGGGGCATCCACAATCCAATCTGTCACCCTAATAATCTAACCACAGTAACTGTGAAATCAGTGTAGATGGTTAAGGTTTTCTGAGCTCTGTGTGATCTATGGACCCCCATATGATCCCTTCTGTCTGTACAAGAGCAGTTTCTACAGCAGATGTGGTAATACATGTGCTTACCACAAGCATGACCTCAGCTATCTTAACTCACAGTTTCAATCTGAGGTTTGTTTCAGACAAAAACCAGTAGCTGGAAGTTCCCATTCTGTACATGTGTACAGTGTGTGGCTGCTAACAAGCCGTGCTCCACCAGGACCCCCTTGAAACCAGGGCCGTGCTTGCTTACAAGCAGCTGCTGGTGTGCACCCAGAATGTGCAGTGTGGCAAAGCTGCAACTTCATCTAAACCACACATTTCCAGAGATAATGGTACATGCTGAGAAGCCTGTATATGTAAATGCTTCAATGACAGCCATGAGGTTGTTGCCTTGTTTGTGTTAAGGGGAAACTAAACAGTAAGAGCTTTTATTATGTACCAGATCTTTATGCAGTGGCTGTCCCTATCCTGTTAGAGAACTGTGAGGATGTGTTCATTTATAATGCAGGTCCCAATGTGCAGTGTATCAAGACCATGCCTTAGCACCGATGTGGACTGTGACACAATGTCAGTACCTTATCAGGTGATTGATGGAGCTGAGAAGAGATCCTCTCAGCATTTCAATGCTCTGCAGACTGTCAGAAGCCAGAATAGAGATGTAGGCAACTGGATGGCTACAGAAACACATCAAGCATATCTACACTACACTGTAGTATGGAGTAAAGGTACACGAGTTAAATCCTGTGGAGTTAGCTCAAGGACCCAAGCGGTCTTTCTGCAGCAACTGGGAAATTGCCACTTATTTTGTGATACAATTGCCAAACAAGAGGTTTCACAGCACAGACTGGTGCTTGCTAGGCTCTCTAATGGCAGCACTGCAGTGAATAAAGCTGACAGTGATGGACGGATGACGTATAGTGAGTAGAATCTCGGTGCTACCTAGTTTGCCATGTATTGCCATGTAACAGCTCAACATGACACACTCTGCCTGGGCCACATTGTTGGACATGTTATGAAAAACAGAAGGACTTTTCCTTATGTGGTGGGACCTGTGTTTATAGCTGCCCATTCATTCCTATACATAAATGCTTTCATACATCTAAAAAAGCAATTTATTTTTGTCTCTGATTTATTTTCCCTTGAACTTGTTCCTTAACTCTTAGGCAGCTAATGGAAAAACATCCTGGGGGGAAAGTGTGTCAAATACAAAGGTAAAATATTTTCAGCTTGATTCAGCTCTGCAAAGACAAAGAGATATCCTTTGAATAGGTGAATGGATGTATTTTTCTGGCTAGTCCTGTACATTTCTGTTGCTCCTTGAATGTACTCCCTCCAACCAAACAGAAGACTCAAATTCAGCTTGGAGGGTGTGTTGATTTCTCTTTTCACTAGAGCCACACATATCTAGAGCAGTTTATAAATAACTGCAATGCTCAGGATGAATTCTGGTGCAACTCTTCAAAGAGTATTCATTATTGTTTTCTAAGATATATAGAGCTATATTTTTAGATAACTCACAATCAGCCTCAGAAGGGGGACAACTATGGCAAAGGTATGCTTTGGGACAAATTTGTGAATACATTTCCTGGGTATCTGCTGTTGGAGAAGTCAATAAATACATTTTCCAGAAATTGTTGCACTATAGTTTTGCATCCATTGTACCACAATGGATGATTTAGCAAATTCATTTGCTCTTTGAAATTGTCATCAGTCTTGGCTGACCTATTTAACTACCAATCTTGTCACAACAATAGATAGAACATACGTAATCCTGTAGTGACTGTTGGGATACCAAGAACAAAATGTGGGATCTGCAAAACTTCAGCAAGCAAATGTTATTCCTTTGCTCTCCCAGAGACTCTTTTCAAAAGTGTCAACTTGTGTTTGCCTCACCAGCATGTCTAGTCTCACCAGACATGGCTCTGTTAAGTCAGAATTTACAGTGGACTGTAACATCTCCACAGACTTGCTTCCTAGTAGGTTTGTACCTGTAGGTCTTGGTGGAAGCATTCACAAAAAACTTGCCCAAAATATGAGAGTCAAAATTAAATAAACACAAAAAGATACCATATTGCTTGTGACTCCCTAATGACACTGATATACTCTGATCTCAAGAACGGAAGGTTTCTCATTTGAAAGGTAAGGTGAAGGAAAACTGTAAAGCACAGAGAAAATTTCAGGCAAAAGATTTATCAATCTGGTGATTTTTTTTTCCTCAATAATATGAAAGCCATCAACTACTGGTTTATCAATTAGCACAACCATCACTTCACAATCTCATCAAAACCAACCATTTAAAGATTCTGAATGAGAACCTTCCTTTTCAACAGTTCTTGTCCCCAAATCAAGAGATTTTAAGAACTAAACCATTTGTATTAATTCCCTCCAGGCTAAGGGCTAGAAGCTTACTTCCTTTTTAATTGAAAGGTAAAAATCTCACGTAATCCCATGACTCTAGAGGCTTCAGCAATAAGAAAAACTAATTCAGAAAGAAATGTAAGTCTCAAGAAGTGGCAACACCAACATGTTAAATAATGCCTTTAAATTGTAAAATGCAAAGGACAGTCAAACCTCACTGTAAAATGGAAGCTGCAAACCAATGAAATGTATTAAGACCAAGCCCCTAAAATATTCAGTGAAAATTCCTATACTTTCTGAAGAAATAAATTTCTACAGAGAGCACAAGAAGAATGAAGTCAGGAAATTACTGATAACATTCACATTTTTGAATATACATGAAATAATAAGACCATCAATGCACCATAGTCCCCATTTTGGTAAAACTCTCACAGAGTTATATTGTTATTTTTGTGTGGGTTTGATCAATCACAGACCTTTGATTTTACAACTCATTCTCAAAATAAAGAGTAGCGCAGATAGCTACATCAAAGTCTGACTTGTCATGTAAGCAATGAATATTTCCATTGGAAATTTACTTGGTTTTTTTTTACAGCCATGGCATATCTAGGTCTCCCTCAGATTAGAAACATTAACTATTTTGTGTGTGATTCCTATGTGACTTCCCAAAGTATCTATAGAACCATACAATCTTAGGGGTTAGAAGGGACTTTTAGAGATCATCTAGTCCAACCTCCCTGCCAAAGCAGGTTTACCTAGATCAGGTCACACAGGAACATGTCCAAGCAGGTGTTGAAAACCTCCAAAGAAGGTGACTCCACACCCTCCCTGGGCAGCCTGTGCCACTGCTCCCTCACTCTCACAGTAAAATAGTTTTTCTTATCTTTAAATGGATCTATTTGTATTCCAGCTTCATCCCATTACCCTTTGTCTTCTCACTAGATACAACAGAAGAAAGGGATGTCCCAACCTCCTGACATCCACTATTTAGATATTTGTAAATGTTAATGAGATTCCCTCTCAGTCCACTTCTCTAGACTAAATAGCCCCAGTTCCCACAGCCTTTCCTCATAAGGAAGATGCTCCAGTCCCTTGATCATCTTGGTGGCCCTGTGCTGGACTCTCTCCAGAAGTTCCCTGTCCCTCTTGAGCTGGGGAACCCAGAACTGGACACAGGACTCCAGGTGAGTACTGTGTGATAGTACCTGGAAGATGGAAGGATCTTAAGAACAGTTATAGCCATAACAAACTTAAAGGACTGCAAAAAAATATGTATTAAAAAAATAAGTCTGACAACTTCAGATGGTAGTAAATAAATGTTAGTGGGGAGGTAAAGACACCACTGTACTGCCTCAGGAAACTTTCACATCTTTTCGCTGGTTAATTTTTTTGTTATGAAGCACCTCTAACAAAGACTTTAACCTACTTCAAATTCAAAATGATTCACACAAATTTACCCCCTTTTGAGGTAGAGGGTCAAGTGTTTAAGTTCATTCTGTAATTAACATCTGCAAAGACTTTTGCTGTATAATAATGAGGCATGTTTTGCAGAGACATTCAAAATCAAGACCCACAAAACCAGACTAGTTGTGAATTCTGTTCACCAGTGGCATATGAAATTCACAACAGAAGAAATGATAAGGATCATAAATACATTTTGAAATTTAGAATTTACCCTCCCCTAGTAGGGTGTCATATTTTTTAATGTGGAGTTCAGTACTAAAGGAAAGGGATTAAATAGTTCTCACTGAATATAGACAAAGACAATGTAGACACGCGCACTGAGAGCTGTGGCTCTGGCAAAGAACCTCAACATACATTTGCTACACATCCATTTTTCCAAATGTAAGGCTTTGCTGGCAGGCAGCCAATCATGCAGGAATTGCCAACCATTCTGTAGATAGGGCAATTATCATTCTCTGTGCACTGCCACTAGACCACCTGCACGTTCACGTGTGATGTAAGTCAGATTTGAAACCAGCTCTCAGGAGATGAATGCCAACCCACTGCTATTTACTATCATCCTATTTTTCATTATCTTTTGGTATCATTAAGAAACGCTCTTTATAACTGCACCTGACAAACAACTAAGCATAGCAGAAGCTAGCAGACAGACCTTGTGTTGTAAAATGGGAATTCAGATGTTATGTTCATCTGGTGGAGCAAGGGGGGGTAGGTGCATGCAAAGCCCATATTTTCATGTACCATGCTTTGCTTTCATCTACATCTTACTGGAGTTAGAAGCACACAATATTTTGTGCTGATGTGGAGTGAGAATGTCTAATTCTGTTTCAGATAATGCTGCCAATATTTTCATGGGAATATACCTGTGACTTGCTACTAATAAATTCTATTAGATTCATTAAAATAGGTTTTATTTGGGGGGAAAAAAAAAGGGAAATGAAAATATAGTGATGTCAAATGAGTCATCATTTTCTCTTAAGAGTCAAAAGTCTAGCATCAGATAAAGGAGAAAACAGCTTCACCACTTAGTTAAAGGGCAGTTGAGACCATCAGCTTTAGTGTCACTCTGTCTAAACAAAATGTACAGAATTATGACAGAATATAGCACTTACTGGTTTATTCTGGCATGTTTTAGTAAATGGAATCTTATAGGAAATATTTTAAATTCATCTGCTTCTAACTGGGTGCAAATAACCACAGGCTGAAGTAAGAAAAATAAACTACTTTGCAAACTTCCCTTTTAAGAGTCACCATGCAGGACAACTCATGTTTCAAAAGGGCATAACACATTAAAAATTCATATCTGTCTAGGCTCAAAAGTGAGAGAGTTTTACATGGAAACCAAGTATTTCATATTGGAGGGACTAAATAATGAAAAAAAATCTTTTGACTTCCAGAGGGACACGTTTGTTTGTTCACTTTATTGCAGCACTGTTCAGTCAACAATAAAAGCAGACTTGTCATGGTTTCAAGGCAGGACACTCCCTATGTCTTCTTCTTCTTTTTGTTGGTAGCATATACACATTTAAAAATATTTAGCTTAACACTAACTGCCACGTTGGAAAAACATATCCCATGCACACTTTTGGAAACATTACTCAGAACTGAGTAATTTTCTCACCCACAACCAGGTAAGGAAAAATGCAAATAATTTAACACAAAAGACCATTTTAGTGCAAAACTCTGTCTCAGGGCTTGAAGAACAACAAGCAATGGCATGAGATATGCCTTAAATCAATAGGAGGAAACCAGCAAGAGAAACATCTAGGCAGGAGCTCTATAAGGCAACGTGGAAACAAAGTAGATCCTAAAACAAATGCTATTTTCCATATTTTCCCAGCAATTGTGCTCCTCGTCCAGAATACCTAGGAAATGTCTGGGTTTTGTGTTATACTTCTACCAATAGCACGTGAGAGTTTTGATTCCCCTGACCTAGGAATACAGAGTCACGAAATGAGGCGCCTGCCAAGCGGGCTCGTAGCCGGGATCCTGCGGGGTCTCGGTCGGCAGCGGCCGAGCGAGGCGAGCAGCATCGCTGGGAAGGGGCAAGGGGCAGGTGAGGGCTGGCGGCACAGCAAGCCAACACAAGCTCTGCAGTTGCAACACCTACCAGCCCCGCACGTATTTACAGCACAATCAATAACTGGGCTTGGGGCTGCGTTCTGGACAGAGAGAGGGCTGGCACGTACAATTAAGCACAGCCTTTCTGGAAGTAACCGACTGCCTTGGAGATGACACAAATGCACAGGCTGGTTAGGGTAATGCGACTGAAGAGCTCACATTTTGCATGTGGCGAAAAAAAAAGGAATGAAAGAGGACGTGATGTCTTTCATGCAAAATGAAAAGTTTGCTACGTGATTTCATTAACAAAAGACCACGACAATATGTACTCAGGTAAAGAGAACAACTTCTGACCTTGAAATTGCGTGCTAAATAAATTACCTCAGAGCGAAAATGATGAGTTCTCATAACAGCATCTGGAAGGGAAGCAGAAAGACACACAGGCTCCACCAGCTCCACCTTGGATTTTGCTTCGGCTAACGGTTGTATCTATTCGCTGGCCCTTTGGCGCATATTCCCGGCCGGGGTCTGGTTCTGCCGGCAGCTCCGCCCGGCATTTATATTTAATTCATCGGGAAGAAGTTGAGCATAAAGTTCTGCCGCGCTTGCGAGGCCGGAGAGGACTGGGGGGGGTTCCCAGCCCCTCGCTTCCCTCCCGCCGGCCGAGGTTTCGCTAAGGGATGGGTGGAGACAAGGCTGCCGCAGTCCTGGGCTCGGCTTGAATTTTCTTTAAAGCCTTTGCCCGGCTAACCTGAGGCACAGCGGCCCTCCGCCGGCAGGAACCGCGGGATGGGCCGGGGCATCCCCCCTCCGTCCTCGGGGACAAGCAGCATCTCTTACCTCGGCTCCTCGAGCGACCCGAAAAGACGGATTTGATGGGATGCCTCCCTTTCTGGAGCCGGCGATGCCAGCAGCAGAAGAATAAAATCGTAGCTATGGTCCCCAGCAGCAGGAGGAGCAAGAAGAGGGCGCACTGGATGCTGTAGGGTCTCAGCAGGACCAGGAAAGCCGCGGCAATCATGGCTCAAGCGCCTGGCTGCCCCTGTGCGTGCGCGGGTCTGCGGCGAGCGGCGGGGGGCCGGGCAGCGCCGGGCAGCCTCTCCCCCCAGCAGCGGGGCGGGCATCGCCGCCGGCACCGCGCTGCTGGAGCCGGCAGCCGGGCGGGAGCAGGAGGAGGAGGAGGCGGAGGAGAAGGCGGAGGCGGCGGCGGCGCGGAGGAGGGGGAGGAGGCGGAGGCGGAGCGGCGGGATGGAACGCTGCGTGTGACTCAGCAGCGGCCGCCGCGGCGGTGTTTGCGGCGGGGCTTCCCCTCGGCGCCCCCGCGGCAGCCCCGCAAGCGGCGGGCTGAGGGCCCGCGGGTGCGGCGGGGCGGGGCGGCCATGGCAGCCGGCGCGGGCACGGCGGGGCGGGGCGGCCGCGGCCGGGGGGGCGTGTGCAAGGAGGAGGAGGAGAGCTGGGGGGGGGGTACTCCGGAGAACGGGAGGAAGGAGCAGGGCGCAGCCCGCCGCCGCCACCGCGGGGATTCGGCCGGGGTGGCCGGTGACATCACGAGCCGGAGCTGCTGCAGAGGGAGGCGGAAAATGGCTGCTGCGAGGTACCGAGGGAGAAAGGGGAAGGGAAAGGGATGGCTTCCCGGTGCGGGTCGGTGAACCCCGCGGGGAGGGAGAGGCTGCTTCCCTCCGGCCGCCGCGGAGGGCACTGACCAGGAGGTCGTGGCTGCAACTGGCCGCGCAGCTCCGCGGGCGCTGTCGAGGGAAGCGGCGTCTGTAGCAGTTTCCTGGACTCGGGGCACCGGTCGCGGCCGGTTGCGTGGCAAAGCGGTGTCAGGGGGGAAGGATCGGGAAACGTTCATGTGATACGTCCCGGCAAGGTGATGGGGGCCCTCGTGTCGCGCAGCCCCGGGCTTCTGGTGTCGGGATTTAGGCGACAGCTCAGCGGAGCGCAGGAGGGAGAGCCGCTTTGGCCCGCGTTGCGCGTTAAGGAGCGCGGTGTGTGTGCGCACCGTCGGGACCGGCGAGCGCTCGCCGCGACGTTTCCTTCGCGGAGAAGTTTCCCGGCACGGAGCGGCGTCCGTACCCCACTGCAGCACTCGGCAACGCGCTGCAGCGAATGTGCCGCTGGCCGGAGCCGCTGCATCGCCTATTGCGCAGAAATCCTGGCGTGTGCAGGGTGCCAACGCAGGGAACGGCGGGGGGTTCACCTCCGACGCTGTCGCCACCTCCGCGGCTGTTACTTTAATGATGCTCCACGCCTTTCAAAGGCAGTGTCAGAGGTCTTTGAAAACGTGGTTCTGAGCTCCTTCACGCCACTAAAGCACAAAAAACCCACCTGCAGAAAATGCATCTAGGTACTATTGTGTAATGTTGTGTTTGCCTGTGAAAAACTTAAGTTGATTCGAAACAAAATTCATACCCTTCTCATACATCCTGGATGTGAGTACACGAATCTGAGGGATGCCTCTAAAACTTTGTCACAATAATGAAAATCTCCATGTAAACATGGGAGTAACACTGAGATGTTGATGCTTTATATGGCTAACGTAAAACTATGTAGAAAAGCATATGTGCACATATTGTAACGTGCCCTTAATGTTAGGGAAATCCGCTCTCATTGAAAGAGTCTCTTGATAGGGCTAAGTAAAGAAAGAAAAAATAGTGCATCGGCTTTTAAGTCCTTAATATTTTACCGCAGGAGTTTTGTATCATTGCATGCATACACTGTATTTAAACATAGTGAGCCAAAAGAGTCTGTCCTGCGGCTTTGTAAAAGGGAAAGTTGCTACATTGCAGCCTGTGATTTAGAGCTCTCCCTCACTGCCTGGGAACTGATGCGTGCTTCAAGGTTGTGTCGCATCACGTGGTGCAATATTGAAATCTTTCCTAATACCGCAGTACACTGCAGTAAAGGGGGTTTAGTGCAGATTACCCGGAGATTATTCAGAGGGTTCACGTTACCTGTGTGTAACGCGGAGCAAATCGGCGTGACCTCCCTCTTCCTCCCCGGGAGCAGGCTGCCCTGCGGCAGCGCTTCACTGCAGCGTGTGGCAGGAGCACGAAACTTTTTGACACCTCTCGCTCTGTGCTGGTTTATTGTTCCAGAATTAGATGGGTGAGGAAAAACGTAGCGCAGCAGTGACTGCACGGTAAATTGCAGACAACTGAGAGGGAACCGTTATTTTCACATTGTTCTCGAGTGCATAGGAAGTGTTTGACAGACAAGTCGCTAACGTTAGCTTCTTAGCTTAAGGTTTAAAGCTTTTCCCTTCTGAAACTTGGAGCTCATTGGTGTTTGTAGGATAATATTTTGCCAAAGGTCTATAATAAAATTTCATGACGACTGCTCAATTTTGGTTTTTCATATGTGAAAGAGTATATTTTGGTACAAGAAATGCTGACATGCATGATTTTCCAGAGAGCTGCTGCTCCAGGATTCTGAGTTAACTGCCTCTCATGTGTACCAAGCTGCTGCTATGGCTTTCTTATGCTCACTATTGCTCAGTGTTTGTTAAATACTGTGGGGTTTGATAGTGCGGTTAAAATATTATTCCATGGTGAATAAAGTTTAAGTTGCTGACATTATTTCACATCAAAAGTGAGCAAATTATATGTAGGTAGAATTTTTTTCCACAAATAGTAATAGAAATTAAAAGAGGTTTTATATGTATAGTATTTTTAATCTGAGCTTCTTTACAGAATCTTTTTCAGGGAACTTTTCATAAATCTTAAGGATGATAAACAGAGAAGAGAAAAGGAATGAAGAGAGAAGGTTAAAACCTCTCAGCTGAGATTTTACCTCAGAAGGAGAATCGTGGAGGTGAAGCTATTTCAAAGAAAGAAGGTAATTAAGTCTTGGGACTAGCTATGATGAGAGTGTGGAGAATGGCAAGGGAGGTCAGAAAGCACATCTGAGTTGTTAAGAAGCTGAATCAAGTCCAAAAGGATTTTATAATCTAAGAAGGCAGCCATCAACCCTGTAATAAATAAGGGGTACTGCTGCCGTTTCAGAGTACACGTGACCTGGCTGCACTTGAGTGGAGATGGGAGAAGGTGGGTGGCAGCGTCCTGCAGATACTTTTTGTCGTGGGGATCACAGGGAAAAAGTAGCAGCAACAACAAAGTCACAGGTGTAGCTGAAGTTTTTGGCGGGAGGTTTGGGAGCAGCCCTGTACTTGAGCAATGCTGAGGGCAGATGCAGTGATGAGCACCTGGGCAGCAAGATGAAAAATGAAAGTTTTACCTCAGAGATGCCACAGAGAAAAGGCAACCAGCAAACATTTGCAGTGGAAAAGGGCACAGGGCAGAAGGATGTTTATCTGGTTCCAGTCCCCCTTGAATGCAGTTGGGTGGCTTGTTGGTAATAGTTTTTTTCCAAAAAACCAGCACGGAAATTCTGTCAGATTTCTGCAGTTTAATGGAAGAGTTGAGCAGGGAATGTGTTGTAGCAGCAGTGGCCCTCCTGCAGGGAGACAAGACAGTGTTGACCTAAAATATTCTTTCAGCCTATCTCTCATGATAACTTGTTCTGACTTAGCAGTCTTGCTCAGCAAGGCTGAAGGCAGAGATACTTTCTTCCCTTACCCTTGCCTTGTAAGCAGAACTGCAGTACAATCTATGGAGTAGTGCGTGTTCCTTGATAATTTATATGAGGTTCAACAATGCTCTTTAAAAATAAACTAAAAATCCTAGCTGAATACCATGGGCTAGGCTGAAAGGAGAAAAAAAATGCAAAATGAAAATGTGACGGTATTTTGAGCAGAGAAACCATGTCTGTAGAAATCTGCTGACTTCCCCTTACCGTGAGCTGTGGGACTCAAGGACACTCCACAACGCTGCGGAGGCACCTCTCTGCTCCTGCAGGTTCAGGCTTTGTGAACCTCGTTTTACAATTTTAAGACTCCCTGTGTCAGTGAGCAGAAAGAAAACAGTCACGTGCTGGTGATGTGGACATAAGAATAGGAGATGGCCACGTTATATGGTTTCAGAAGAGTTGCCAAGGAAGTGAGAGAGTAAGATTTCCCTTTGCTGATATGTAGATATGTTTTAAGGACTGTGCTTCTACTAATTAATTATAATTAAGTAAAATATTCTGCTTAAATGACTACTTCACTGGTTAGAAGTGTTCTCTAATCATATAATACTTCTTGACAAAATATTTGGGCTTTTTTCTAATCAAAGAAGAGCCAATATCAATAAAATAAAAAACAAAGCAGCAAACAAAGTAAATACAGGAAATCTTGTAGTATCTGACTGTTATCAACTTCATTCAATGAACAATTGACTTTCCCCCTTAATATTCTGTTCCGTGGGTCACATGCTGTACTCTGTATGCTTCCTGGTAGTTTAAGCATGATGTATGCAAAGATCTTGCGAGAGCTTCTGGTAGATGATTAAACCTTACAAAATACATCTTCAGCTAAAAGAAAATCCTCCCTGTTGATACAGGCATCACATTTCAAGAAAATGTGTTATATGAAACGATACATTCCAAATTCAGCAAGGTTATTGCAAATCTTTGTTCTACAGAACTTGTTTAATGGTTCACTCCATACAGTGCTTTGCTAGTGTGCCTTCCAAACATACATCAGTTAATTCCTACAGTACCCTTGAAATTAAGTAAATACATATTTTTTCAGAATCTTTGAAAAGAGAAGGTAAACTGTAAATGTTGTATGATTTACCTAAAAACCGTGATTTCCGCTATTACAGTCTTGACCCTTCCATGGCAGGAACATTTCCATGTTTGCAGCTGTCTCAGGTGACCATGTAAAACCAAATTCCTGCCCGCTTTATATACTTGGAGGCAATTGTCCTTATTTTGCAGGTTCACCAACTCACACAACGTCCATGTTTTGATTCCCTCTGTTTATTAGACTGAATGTAAATCGAATGGAGCATGAACCATGTGGTTGTGCACTCATGGCTTACAGCGTTGCTGGAAAAATGCTGGCAGGAATTCTGTGGGCATAAATTGACTTTGCAGACAGAGAGACTGATCTTGAGCTTAGACAGAAATACACTGTTAAAGCTCCTATGGCACTTTTTTGTTTTAATTTTATTACAGCAGTGGTATACCCCTTTGTCCTTGGTTAAAATTTGCTCTGCATTCATTTTTGGCAGTGTTTAGTGTAGCAGTTGTCAATCTGAACGTGGCCTTGCATCCCTGAGGGAATTGCACTTCATTAGTATTTTATGTACATAATTGGAAGTTGTTTAAGGATTGTTTCAGACTGATATACAACACTGGTTGTTCAGCTCATATTAATCAATGAAGTTAGGTTGAACTACATACAGTAAAAAGACATTTAATTTTACAAGACAGGGGAAAGTAGCTCTGATCAGGTTTGAGGTTGTTAACTTTACAGGAAAGAAGCCTTTCTATCAGTTCTCCTAACTTCATGCAGAACTACTCTTATTTGCAATAACGTTCTCTTGAGTAAGAGAACAACATACATGTCTCTTGTTTTAGCTCATGACCTTTATTGGTAGTGCAGGTGTTTGTTTTGTGGGTTTTTTTAACTGGAGATCATCAGGTTCATTCCCTCTTGCCAGCATGCTGCAAAACCAGAGCAACTGAGGAAGAGCTTCAGAGTAAAAGAGCAGGCACTTGGAGTATTAACCAGGCATGACTTGTAATCTATCATCACTCACCTATGACAGCCAATAAAGAGACGTGAGTAGAGATAGTTAGGGTGCCGCTAGCTCATTAAGTACTGGCCAGAGCTCAACCCTGGGATTTCCTAGCTGTTGTTTCCTTTCTGTGCTCTTACAGAGTTGAAGGGAGGATGTCACCAATTGTAATGCTTTGGCACAGCACAGCTTGTTGAAGGATATAAGATAGCTTATGCCACCTTATGAAAACAGTAAGATGCATCCTCTAAAACTCTCACATCAGGTTAGCAGTGCGTGCATGTGAAGAAGTCCTGTCTGGAGGTACATTAGCTGCATATGGAAAGCACATCTGATACTTTTTCAGCCTCCTAAAAAAGGGTATTGGATTGCTTGGGTTGTTACATAGAGCAAGTACACAGTTTTTGTAGCTCAGCATAGATTTGCCCATGGTCAGACTTTCCCTAATGATGTTGCCATCCTATAAACCTCTTCAGAAGAAGCAAGGGAATACATCACTGGTCCTTAACCTTTCATAATTTGGCAGCTGTTCAGATATGTTGTGTTAAATTACCTAAGCCAAGTCAGAATAACTACGGCCAACTATTGGATTCTGCAGAGCCATGCTGACTTGTTTTCTCATCTCAGGCTACTTACTGCTTCTAAGAGTTTGAATATATTAACCTGCATGGAAAGAGCTTTCATGTGACTACTCAAATTCTTGTATCTTAGGGTTCTCATCGAGTTTAATAAATAAATTGCTTTGTGTTGGTCTGTATATTAATACATTTTGTTGAGCACGGCATTTGCGAGCAAGCAAATCCAAGTGAGTATTGCTTTCCCATCTGTCAGCTGTGAAATAACTATTTAATAAAGATACTAATCTGTGATGTAGAATTCAGATAACTTCTTGCATCTTATTATTTGGCATCTTGTTATCTTTGTGGGGATCTTTTACTGAGAGTGGGATCCAAATACGTGTAAATGAATGTATGTGGTTTATAGGCATGCAAGGTATCTAAGCTCCTGTTTCAATTCAGTTCCAATCACTGGGGCCCAGAGAACAACTTGCTTCCCTGAACTTAAGTGTTTAGTGCCATTTTGACATTCCTGGAGTTAGTAAGCATCCCCATGAACCTGGAGGAGGGTCTAGGCCCTATGTGAGATAGGTGCCCATCAAAAGAAGCAGCTAGAGGCCAGGTATAATAATTTATGTTATCTAAGATTGCACCATATATTTATTTTTGGGCAATTTTATTGAGCCTTAGAGCATTTAAAACAAGTTGCATTGCTTTCCAGAGAGCTTTAATTCTTTTCTTTAGGGGCTTAACTCTTAGAACCAGTTCTCAAGGCTGGCATGTCTCCAAAGGGATGGCAGTTGTGATAAAAGGTTTGCACTCCAGGAGTAGCAGCTGGTGAAGGCCAAGCAGAGTACTAGAGGTCCCTGGCACTAGACACCTATGTTTAGCAATCAAATTGACCCCTAGATCTCCAGTGATTACAGTGATAAACTTAGATACCTGGTGCACTAGTGACACCTGAATGTAAGCATCTTAATCTGGAACTGAATCCTATCCTGAAAGCCCAGACATGATGCCATGTTGCCATCTTGACATTTACTAAAAATGTTTCACTGTTAGTTGATTAGATTATTAGTTAGAACACAATTTGAGTACTTCTAGACAAACTAAATATACCTGCTTAATAAATTAAGTTATTCATCCTTTCCTATCACTCAGTATTACAGATAAAATGAGTGGTTTGTTGCAAAAATCAGAGCTGTTCTGACAAACTTCTTCAGGCTTTTGGTTTAAGCCACAGTCCTACAAAGGGCTTTGGCATTTGTCAGTATTAACATTACTTTCTGCTGCTTCTAAGTTACTGAAACTCACACCATGGAAGGCACTACTGTGAAGAATAATAATAGTTTCATGAATTCCTTGGGAACACAGAATTTGAATTAGGAACATAGTGATACTGATGATTCTGAAAGTCTGTACTGTTTCTCTGCTGAGAGCAGCAGATTTGTGCTTTAAAGCCTTATTTTGCCTGATAAATGACTAAGATACCATACCATAAATCTATTTGAGCGGTGGCAATACTTCTGCATTTTTCTGATAGTGCCTAATATCATGGAAATCATTAGTAAATCTTAAACTGGTTTCAGAGGAATAAGATTGGAACCCACAACAGAACAAAAAATAGATTGCAATGTGTTCACATTTTCCATCATGCCCTTGCTACTGAGAACTGGGAATTTTGAGACCTCAGGGCAGCCCAGGAGTTTTACACCAACATTATATTTAATGTCCTGACAAGTTCAATGTTAAAATGCTGCAAAGTAACACAAACCAAATATGTGACTACCACTCACTATGCTGAATTGGAAATAGTTTTGAGTGAGATAGATGGATTTCTAGCCCAGTAAAGGTTGGGGTGTTTTTTTTACAAGGAAAACTATGATAATTGAAGGCTGAACTTAGGGGGAAGATAATACAAAACGTTAGTAGTTTACCGTGGATTTGAATTGCACAGTTGTGGTTCAGTTTCATGTTTTGCTGAAATCAGTGGTAAAGCCCTGCTTTAAGCCGCAGTGGAATCAGACCCATTGAATGGCCCTGCAATCTCATATTGTGAATTCATAATACTTTACACTGCTTTTACTGAAAGGAAAGAGAAATAATGATCTCAGCATGCCATCTGCCAACTCTCGGGCTGAATGGAACGGACTATGTCAGTCAAAGGGTGAGATACGTCTTTAAATTACTTTGGTGGCTTTGGATTATTTTTTTGTTCTGGCTTTTTGAGTTGCTTAGTAACAATATTCTGTCTGCAAATTTGTAGCATCTGTGCAGAACGTGAGGTGCTAACATGTTTGTAAAAATCAAGAGTCCAATTAATGTTTCCCATGCAGAACTTTAAAATGAAGTGACTCCTTCATTTTCCCCTCCCCCCGCCTTCTATAAATTCCTTGCTTTTAGAAAAAGTAGGGACAAATTTATGTCTTAAAACAATAAATTTGCATTCAGTACCTCTCAAATAAGTAGCTATTGTTTGTAAATGGAGAATATAGCAGAAATGAGTAACTCGCAAAACATAAGTGACTTTTAAAGGTCATGTAATTCTATCTCTGTGGTTAGTAGCTGCACACAGGGTAATGTCTAGGAATGATGATGTATCTTCCAATTAAACCACTTAACAAAGCATTCAGTGTCAGAACTATGTTAGAAGACTTAAAACAGAAACAAAGGTACTTTAACAAACTTGGTACTCAATCCTTTTGGCTCCCTACAGTAGAAGGTCTGCTGGAATCTGTCTTACTGTTCAAAATCTATTAAAAAGTAGAAAAAGCTAATACAGGATGGGTTTGACTAAGTCAGCTTCTATAAGCAGACATACCTATCCCTGTATAATCACCAAATATTCAGTGGAGGGAAGTAGGCTCTCCCAGACAGTAAGTCATCTGCTGTCTTTTAGATACATGTCTTAGAGTGTGATGAATCACCTCTCTCTATGGTGACTGAGCCAAACGTGGCTAGACAACCTCTCACTTTCAAGGCAGTGAAAGTTTGGTAAGGTTAATCCCACTCCCCAACATTATTATTTTTCGATGATGAGACAGTATATTTTGCCTTTGATCTGTTTTAGCAAATAAAACATTTTACAGGGAAGCATATGTAGCAGCCCCCAGTCAGACAATGTTCATATTAACTCCAGTGGGAGAATGGAGTGAGAAAACACTGCAGGACTTCTCTGCCAGTGAGTGAAGTATTTTACTATTTTATTTTCCTCATTAGAGACATTTTGTTCTACCTTTCCATTCCCTTTAATCACTGGCTGATTAAATGATGCCAGCAGACAGTTAGGTATTATTTACAGGGTCCATGGATTGTCACAATACATTCTCTGAAAGGATGTAGTTTGATGAATGTCTACTGCAGGAGCTGAAGCCATAGCTCCATAAAGAAAAGCACTATCAACTATTGCACTCTGTTCCTTTTATTTGGCAATGTAATAATTTTATGATTTATCTGTAACGCAAGCAGTTGAGCTGATGCCCAGCAGAGCCGCAGCAGAGAGGGGACCTGTCCACCCAGTCACTGTAACTGCCCCACAATTGCTTTCCTGCTTGGGCCTCTTCCAAAGCAGAAGGAGCAGTAGCACAAGCCTCAGAAATTGGCCAAGAGGCTTTTGGATTCCTTCTGAGAGCTAGAGAAGTGGATTGACACTATCCCTCCTCCATGACTATTTGTGAAATCCATTCCTTATTTCACTCAGCATCCTGTGTAGCTTACATTTTAACTTGGCAGCTGTTAAGTCTTTTGGTGAAAGCAGTTTAGCTGTTTACTACTACACCCTCCCACCACAGGCAAGAATCTTAACAGCTCAGAAGAGCTTTATGGATAACGTAGACAAATTACTGAGTTCTGAGTCCTGCTATGACCATGGTAAAAATTTTCCCTTGCTGTCATGGTTTACACCCATCAGGGACCAAAGGACCACGATCAGCCCTAAGTATCAAGGGCCTTTGGAACTCCTGAAGGACAGGGAGGGCTCAATTGCCACTGATGGTTCCAGACAAAGCAGATCAGGCTACTCAACTTGGGGAAGAAAAGAGACATTCATTTAATCCAACAACAACGAAAAACATAAAAGCCCAAAACATGACAAACAGAAAACAGAGTAGTACAATCATGAAAAGCACAACCTGTCCTTTAAGGCTACCTTCTCCCCACTCCTCCCCTCTTCCCAGGTTCAGAGCCCTGATCCTGATGTCTTTATCTCCTCCCTGCTGAATGGCTCAGGGGGACAGGGAATGGGGGTTTCAGTCAGTGTTTTCCTGATGATTCCTGCCATTTATCTCTCCTCAAGGCAGACAGACTCCTCGCCGGTCCCTCCCTGCACCTCAGCGTTTTACCTCACACACCCAGCAGCCCTGCACGGGCTGCTCCGACGTGTTCATCCCAAAGCTGCAGCTCCTCTCTGCCTCTCGTGTGGGGCTGTTCTGGGGCCCGCAGGCTCTCCAGCACGGCCTGCGCCATGGCCGCCTCCTCACACAGTCTCTCACCCGTCCAGGTGCACTCACCCGGAGCTGCTGGTGGCTTTCAGTCGTGCCATGGCCCTCCATGGGTTGCAGGGGTACAGCCTGCGTTCTCACCACAGGTTGCAGAGGGGTCAGCAGTCCAGCACTCCTTCTTTTCTCTTCCTCTGACTGTGGAGTCTGCGTGGTTGCCTCCATCTTGTACCACTCCTCCATCCCCTCTTCTGGCTTAGATTTTCATGCTTAAATAGTGATGGCAGAGGCACCAGACTGGCCCTGCCAGGCTTGGAGATGGATCTCTCACATAGCAGGGAGATGTTTTGAGAATGCTTACTGGAACCAGCACTGCAGCTCCCTCCCCCTGTTACCAAGCAAAAAGCAGCTCCACACAAATCCATGGCACTTGCTTCGAGTGGCAGGATGGATTTCCGTGGATCCAGGTGCTTGTCTGGTGTAAAGACTATGTGAGAGGTTTGGCTGGCCGCGAGCTTCGCAGCGTCTACCAGCAGCACCAGGCTGCTGTTGTGAGCTCCAAAGAACATCCATCAGTCCACATGTCCATTGACTTCATTAGGCTGTAGAACACATACGCAAGTCTAATACCTTCCAAAAGCCATTGGCCCTGCTACCGGTGTGCTTGGTGAATAGCCCCAGTCCTGTGGGGAGCCATCACTTACCCTGCCTGCTGGGAACAGCTGGCATGTTCCGTGTGTCCCTGGAAGCCCTGGGCTTGCGTGCTGACCCAGTGCAAGCACACGCCATGAGAATGTCCCATGGCTCAGAGAGCATTTGTCTCAATACAAAATGAGAGACAATATACAGGCTGTTAGAGGACTACAGGGAAGCATTAAAAAAAATACAGAAGCCAGTCAGCTGGTAGCACACTGGTAGCTCTAACTTTGCTGCAATCCTGACGATCTTATGTGGGCTTTTAGGAGAGCAGTGAAGTAGCTCACAGCCACTGAGGGGAAAGCTCAGTGCTTCATTTGAGAATCAAAGAACTGGGTGGTAGGGATTGCTGTGCTGGATTGATCAGAGGTAGAGTTAACATCATCATGCCAGATGAGAAATGTTAACCCTCAAAAGCATTTTGAAAAAGAAGGAGGAATGCTGGTGCCCAATGTGATTGCAAACACCAGCCGCTTTAAATCTGGTATATTGCTGTTTGTTCAAATGTCCCATTTCATTTTTGGACTTCACCTATCCCTAGTGAGGTCAGTGCTGAAACTTTTCTTCCTTGGGGCTCTGCTTTGTCTACATGTTTATTCATTTGGATGATCCCTGTATGTGGTATGAGGATCTGCTTGGCCTTGATCAGTGGCAGAATGAGGCCTCCTGTGACTCATGCTAGGCACAGATACTCAGGCTGTTTCCTCTCCAGAACTGATATTGGATAGATATTTTCTGCTCTTTCTAACTCCTTTGAAAAAAAACTAATGTGAATTCTTGCATATAGTCTCCTTTCTTCAGCAGGGCAGTACTTAGCAATCCTACTGCTGCCACACTCAACACATTCTGCATAAAAGCATGATTTAAACCTCTTTTTAATGGTGATTTCTTCCACTGCTTGCCTCATTGTATCAGTAAACATGTTGACAAGAGCATAGCTGTCTCTCACAAATTAACAAGTTCACCCCTGTGTGAAAAGCCAGTGCTGTTGAGGCATAGCGCAGGCATGGTGAATAGTGGTGAGCTGGGCTTCTGCAAACGAATTGACATTGCTTCTTAGAGCACTGCAGCCAGATTTTCTCACTTTGACATAATAGCCTCACGTAATTGTCCTTTCCTAGCTCTGAGATACCTTTTTGACAGCCTCTCCATGAGGCATTAAATTTGCTTCTGACTGATTGAGGCCAAGTAAATTGCAAATCACACTGTCACATTGGGGAATTCATGAGCTTTCAGCTCTTGAAAGTACTTCACCTCCATGAACTGACAGGCTCAACCATATGTTTGCTGGAAAGAAGAGCAAGGTTTGACAAAGTCAGGTTTCCTATTTATTGGTTTTATTTGATTTAAAGTAGAAAATATCTTTTCTTAAGTACACTGGAAACACTTAAATGAGCCAGTTACGTTTCTAGTAGGGTTTAATAATGTATGTTACATTTCACACTTCTGTGTAAGGCACATCAGCTTAATTAGAAAAATAAAGTACAACATATGACTTGTTCCCTTCTCCCATTGTAGAACTTCAGTGCTTAAAAAAAACCAGAAATTGTCCTTTGCTTTAAAAATACTGTTTTAGGTAAACAAAGGATTTAGCTGTACCTTTTGGGCTTGAGTTCTCCTTGTTGCTGTTATCCTTTGTGAAGCAACCCAGCTCTCTCCTAGTCCTCCGCCTGTCATTTCTTTTGTACGTCAAGTTTTCCACTGCCAGAATGTGTCATACCTCATGCAGTCAGTTGTCCTGGGTTACTCTGGGTTGGTTTTCTGTGTCTGCAATTGGTCATCTTGCTGCCCATGAGATGATTAATACAGACCTGGAAGTCATACATTCCTCTTAATAGCATGTATAGCTAGTACTTTCCTTTGTTCTAGGAAACCTGCGTCCTTTAGTCAGAGGCTGGACTGAAAACTTTTTTTGGGGAGAGTGTAGAAGTAATAGAGAACCAAGCCAGGCAATAGATCAGGCACAGCAGCAATATAGAAACAAGAGCTCTGAGTGAAAGCTGCTTTTCTATGCATGGTTTTGGAGGCAACTGTCTGATGTACATGTATTGAGCAGACCATCTCCCATCTTTCAGGGGAGAGATAAAACACTGCTTAGCTAATTTTCACTGCCTTCTCCAGGATATTTCTATGCCAGGTAATTGCCAATATCTAGGAATAGCAGGGTTGTTTGGGGGTTTTTAAGGTATTCATGTAACATTCCTGAGGTATGACAGGTTAACAGCTGTTTTTCCTATGACATCCTGCAGGCAGTGTCTGTGTGACAAGAAAAACACTCTACAATGAAAAAATTCACACTGTTTGATTTTGTAAATGATAATTCACTGCAAATTGGAGAGACTTCATGGATACAGGACCTTCCCAGTGATGACAATGAACTAGAAAGACTTCTGAAACCAAATGAGCATGTGCTCGTGAACTGGCCTGTGGGAGAAAGAAAGACAGAAAAGCACATGGTGAAAGTGGTGTATATGAGTGGTGAGTGCAGTTCCAGACCACTTGTCTGATATGAAATTTTAAGCTAGTTGTAACATATTGCTAACTGATTTTCTGTGCTTTGCCCTTTTCTTACCCCCTCACTTTAGATGACCCCCAAGAGCTGGTGGAAATGATGCAAAAGATATTACAAGCAGATGAGATTACAAAAATACAAGTCCTTGGAAAAGGCAAAAGGAAGAGGATAGAAATGATATTCTCAGAAAGTGAAGACAGTGACCTGGATAAAGAACAGGTGAGTGTCTGTCTTTATGTGCCCGATATTGGTAGGCCTGGAATGGAATGAAATTGGCTGTAACTCTTTATTCTTCACAGTATCATACACCAAATATGTATAGTAAAGTTAGAAATACAGGCAGTCTTCATGTACAGTAACCTGTTAATTACTTAGGCCAATGGGTCTTGTTCTTTGCTATTTAAAGAAAAGTGTTATTCAAGACTTGGATGCTCTGTAAGTCTGTTACATTTTCTCCTGTAAGACAGAAATCTGACTGCTGCATAAAAAAGGGAAGGGACCAGGTATTCCAAGCTTTGCATTATGCTGAGATCTGCAGTGACAAAATGGAGGGAAGGAAAACATAAACCATGACAAAAAGTTGCAAACATATTTTTGAAAAACATTAACCAAGAGTGTCAACTGCATAGTGAATAAAAGTTTGTGGTTGTGGTGGTTTAGCCCTGGCTGGGTGTCAGGTGCTCACCAAGTCATGCTATCACTCCCCCTCCTCAACTGGGCATGGAAGATAAGGACGGGGAGATCACTCAGCAATTAGCATCCTGGGCAAAACAAACTCAACTTGGGGAGAAATAGTTTGATTTATTAATAAACAATCAAAACAGAGCATGGAAATGTGAAATAAAAACCAAATCTTAAAACACTTCCTCCCACTCCTCCCTTCTTCCCATGTTTCTACCTCCTCCCCACCAGCAGTGCAGGGGATGGGGGATGAGGGTTGCAGTCCGTTCATTACAGGTGGTCTTTGCTGCTGCTTCTTCTTACAGGGAAGCCTCCACACACTTCCCACTACTACAGTGTGAGGTCCCTCCCGCAGGAGATAGTCCTCCACAAACTTCTCCAATGTGGATCCTTCCCATAGGATACTGTTTTTCACAAGCTGCCCCAATGTAGATCTCATCTATGGGGAAGACACTCCTTCAGCAAGGAACTGCTCCAGCATGGGTCACCCACAGGGTCACAAGCCCTGACAGCAAACCCGGTCTGGCATAGACTCTTCTTTACATGAGTTCCCAGGTCCTGCCAGGAACTTGCAGCAGCATGGGCTTCCCAGAGGGTCATAGCCTCCTTCAGGCATCCACCTATTCGGGCATGGGGTCCTCCATGGGCTGTGAGTGGATCTCTGGTCCACTGTGGCTTCTGTGGCCTCACCATGGGCTGCAGCACATGTCACAGGGGAATCTCTCTTCCAGTGCCTGGGCACTTCCTCTGCCTCCTTTTCCACTGACCTTGGTGTTTGCAGAGATGTTGTTCTCAAATTCTCACTCCCTGTTGCTGCTGCAGTTCAGCATCTGCACAGCAACTTCTTCCCCTTCTCAAATCCACTAATCACAGGGACGTTACCTCCATCGCTAATTGGCTCAGCCTTGGTCAGTGGCAGATCCATCTAAGATCTGACTAGGACTGGCCCTAACAGATACAGGGGAAGCTTCTGGCAGCTCTTTGTTTAGAGAAGCCATCCTTGTAGCCCTTCTACTACCAAAACCTGGCCGCACAAAACCACTACAGTGGTATACTGTGAGATACTGTAATGACAGGCTCTGTGGGAATGCAAAGACACTATTATGCTCTTGTTTACAGGGGAAGATGATGAAACACATAAAAAGAAAGAAATCATTGCAGGCATCTGCTCCTGTGAACATCCTGAGTCAACTTGAAACATCTTTAATTAACAAACAAGTAAGGATCTGATCTTCAGCAATTTTAATGTATTAAGCAAAAGCAAATAAATGTATTTGTTTAGAGGAGAGTAATACTTCTGTTTTAGTGAAGTTAATGGTTCTAAAAAACACTAGAAAATTAGTGAATGACAAACAGAGCTAAGTACCTAACAGCTACATATTACACTGACATTTGATTTTTTATTTTAATGGGAATGGTAATAGCTGTGTTCAGTTACAGCTATTATTAAAAAGCACTGCATCTGTTTATACATTCTGTGTACACAGAGAATATTCTGATTTAGCCAGATACTTAAATGTTAGTTTTAATGCTTTAATTTTATGTTGTTGTTGCTCTAGATAGCACAGACTTTGTTGTTTGGTTTTTTTTTCAGAGAGAAACATATTCAGGAAGCAACCTTCTGTACAGTGAAAGCAGCAGTGATGATGAAGAGCCTTTATTTCAACTATCCAAGGTAGAACTGTGTGCCAAAATAAGAAGTCTCAAGAGGAAGCTAACAGACACCATGAGAGAAAACTGCCGCCTAAGGCAGTCCCTGGTGATGCTGCAAGGTAAAGTCAGGGGCTATTTGGATGAAGAGGAAAGCCTGAAGGTCATGAGAAGCTTGATTTATTAGAGGCCATTTGGATAGGAATTATAGATGCTCAAACGCCTGACACGATCAAGGCTGACCATTATAGCATCAAAGTCTTTGATACATGGCAACATTTAATTCCAGCAGCACTTAGAAAAAACTGTCTTAGGCGGGGGCCATGTAACCATAGAGTTAGAAATGGAAAAAAACCAGATGAGAGACCAAGAACCTTTGTATATGTTTTGTATAACCATCAACTAAGCTCAAACACTGTGCTGACCAGTCCAACTGACCTTATTTATTAGCAGTCTTGCTTGATGTACTAAAATCTTATTTATTTTGGAAGAATTTCATTTCTCATTACTTCAGTAGTTCCTCATTACTGATAATCTAAGTTAGTTCTAGGTACAACAAATTTAGTCCTTTCTCAGAGGTGAACCATTTTATTCTTTTAGAAATGAATCCTTCATCACTTAGTGATCATAGAATCATAGAATGGGAGGGGTTGGAAGGGACCTTTAGAGATCATCTAGTCCAGCTCCCCTGCAGAAGCAGGGTCACCTAGATCAGGTCGCATAGGAACATGTCCAGGTGGGTCTTGAAGATCTCCAAGGAAGGAGACTCCACAACCCCTCTGGGCAGCCTGTGCCAGGGCTCCCTCACCTGAACAGTGAAATAGTTTTTTCTTATGTTTAAATGTAACTTTTTGTGTTCCAGCTTCATCCCATTACCCCTGGTCCTGTTGCTAGATACTGTAGAAAAAAGGGATGTCCCAACCTCCGGACAGCCACCCTTTAGATATTTGTAAATGTTAATAAGATCTCCCCTCAATCTCCTCTTCTCCAGACTCAACGGCCGCAGTTCCCACAGTCTTTCCACATATGAAAGATGTTTCAGTCCCCTGATCATCTTGGTGGCCCTGTGCTGGACTCTCTCCAGCACTTCCCTGTCCCTCTTGAGCTGAGGAGCCCACAACTGGACACAGGACTCCAGATGAGGCCTCACCAGGGCAGAGTAGAGAGGGAGAAGAATCTCCCTTGACCTGCTGGCCACTCTCTTCTTAATGCATCCCAGGATGCCATTGGCCTTCTTGGCCATGAGAGCACATTGCTGGCTCATATTTAGCTTATTATCAATGAGGACTCCCAGGTCTCTCTCTGCAGAGCTGCTCTTCAGCAGTTTGACCCCTAGCCTGTACTGGAGCATGGGGTTGTTCCTTCCCAGATGCAGGACTCTGCACTTGTCCTTGTTGAACCTCAGGAGGTTCCTCTCTGCCCAACTCTCAAGCCAGCTGAGATCCCACTGAATGGCAGCACAGCCTTCTGGGCAATCAGCCAGTCCTCCCAGTTTGGTGTCATCAGCCAACTTGCTGAGGGTACACTCTGTCCCCTCATCATCTCTGAAGCCCCTTCTGCTTGTCCCTAACCCTTACTCTGGGGCACACGAGACTGAATCCAAAATTTCAAAGCATTCATGAATGAATAATATTTAAAAGGATTTGCTTCATCCCTCCCCAGCTACATCATACCATCCCTAGACAGCCAAGTATCTCTTTTCTTTTTTATTGTCATATGATTTTGCAAGTGCATATCAATTTCATTGCCTGTTTGATTCCACTCCATATATTATTCACATTGGTTTGAATCGTTCACCTCCACGTTTTTGAGTATTATATTTAAATATTCTGTCAGCGTCTGACAACTTTTCTTACACATGTAAGACTTGCATCTTAAACACTTGTCTTGGTCTTTTACAGTATTTTCTGCAACTTGCTGGTTCTTCATCCCTTACATCCTTTCTGCTCTGAATCAATTCTTCTTAATGGACTCAAAGTTTATATTTAAAAATAAATGCTACTTGGAGAAAAGGTTATTTATAGATTAAAAAAAAAGGGGGGGAAAATAGTCTTTGCAGTCTGTGTAACTTCTTGGAAGCGAAAAAAAATCAGATATAACATTACTGAGCCCATATTCAGTAGCTTTACAGACTTGTAGAGATTTTGAGACAGGAAAAAGGAAAAAGAGAAATAGGCTGTATAGTGCTATGGTGGGCGTAAACTAATGGTTCCTCTTAGACTCACAGAGAACTGATCAGTCCTATTCTAGAAACAGAAGCCAGATCTTCATGGCTGGACACATCAGAATGGCAGGAAAACATTTGAGGGAACAGGAAAAAAAAAGTATGTTAAAGCATCTTCACTGACTGCTTTGACTCTTTGGCATCATGACAGGAATCTAATTGCAAAAATATACACACTTCCATAACTAGAGTCTGAAAGCTTCAATTACTATTTTACCCCTCGCTTTCCGTTTGATTTCAGTGTTGCCACAGGCAGTCACCCATTTTGAGGAACTAGTAGGAATGGCTGAAGCACTGCTCAAAGGGGGAGTGACATCATCTACATCCAGTCTGCACGCACATGCCGTTTGGAAAGCGTCTAACAATCCGTTAGCAGATTCGTGTACAGCTCTGCATAGCAGCTCCAGCTCACCTATAACTTTGAATGTGGAAGATGAGGAACAACAGACTGAAAAACAGGTCAGTTAAAAGGCAATTTCAGGCATAAAAATGAAAACTTTGTACAGTAAAAGCTTTACTGATCTAGTATAACAAATAGGAAAAAAATAAGTGTAAGTAAAAATCATTTTATCATCATTCAGTTGACAATGTGACTAATGAGCTCCTTTTGTGCAGAAGGCTCTTTCCAGGAGAAATACTAGACTTCATTCAGTGTGCTGGTACACTCTCAAACTCACTTTGATTTCAGTGGCTTTGCACATCTGTGACTAAGGACAGAATGTGGATGCATGAAGAAAATACTGAGATCCAGGGATAGCTTCCAGCCTAATATTTTGGATGCTAAAGGGGAATGGTAGTGTTTAAGAGATAATCTAAGAAAAATAGCAGCCGTCTGTTTAAACTGTAAATAGAGAATGGTATGTTTCTGCTCTCATTCCAGACACCGGCCAATAGTTAAGTAGATAGCTAGACAGATACTGAGTGAAGGTGTTCCCCTATTCTCTGTAATTACAACAGAGCATAATTGAGAAATTTGAGGCACAGAGTCTACAAGAAAAATGTAAAGATGCAACCAAAAGAATAATTCCAGCTTCTGCATTCACATTACATAAACATTCTTATGCACTGAGTCATGCCAGTTGGTGGAAATCATTCTCACAGGGTCCTAAAACCCAAAGACACCAATTAAAACCCAAAGACACCTATGATGCTTTGACTGAATACTGCAATACACAAAATTTGACCAAACATCTCTAAAGAAATCAACCCCCTAATTTTCTGAGCAACCTAGCTGTACCTAATAGAGGTAAGCTCAAAATTGCCCATTAGGAGAGTTTAAATACTTAGGCTGCACAACTGCTGTTTGTAGAAGTCACTCTCAAGGCCCAGAACCAGATGTCACAGTTTTTAGGGGACGTCTGCTCAGAGGCAGGAATATTAGCTTGGGCATAGTGCCATGCCCCCAAGGCTGTACAGAATCCATGCCAGAACTAGACCACAGCCAGCTTGCATGGAGTGCAAGCAGAGGATTTAGATATGTCTGAACACGTCCTGTCTCCACTAGTGAGTAGTAAGGATCGTTCAGTGAAGTGTTTGCTAGGATGAATGGGGCCCTTGGTCTGACCCACACTTGCTTCTGAGGCAAAAATCAACCTGTGTGTATAATTGCAAACCTTGGGTGGCGTGCAGGTTTAGTGTTGATCTGAAGCACACAGTTTGCAGAGATTGCATTTGAAACTGTGGTTGAAAAAAAGGAAATTAAAAAGCTATTTCAGAGGTAATACTGTATCATATTTCTAGAAAACTGCAATAGTTATGCCTGTGCCCAATTTTGTTTTCCAGTTCAAGATCGAAAAGTGGCAGATTGCACTTTGTAACAAGAGCAAACCTCAAAAGTTTATAAATGACTTGATGCAAGCACTTTATACACATGAATACATGGCTACACACAGCCTGACAGGTGCAAAGTCCTCCTCTTCAAAGGATAAAGCGGCAAAACCAGCTATGAATCAGAATGAAGTTCAGGAAATCATAGGTGATGACTTGTTAACATTACTCAATGTGGCACTGATTTGACGAAGGGCTTTCTCTGAGGGAGGGGCTGTAATGCTTAACAGCTGGTCTACTCAGGTGATGTGCTGTTTCCTATTTCCTTCTTGGGCTACACGCTTCTTTAAACCATTTCTTACAAATACTCTCAGTGAAATGCTAAGTAGCAGTATTTCCGTTGTGTGAATTTTGTGGGTTTTATTTAAGTGGCTACTCAGGCCCAGCGATATTGTAAATTGGTTTAGCCTTTGAAAGGTTAATCTACAGCAGATAAACTTGGAGCATGATGATAAGGGATAAAGGAAGGCAGAGAGAGGACACTAGGATCAAATTTAAAATTGAAGTTAGTGAATGTAACAAATTCTGACATTTTAAATAGTGCTGGAGGCAAAATGAGACAATAAGTATAGAAGACAAGAACAGTGATCAGAGAGGCAAACAAAATTTGGTTTATGCTGAGGTTTACAGCAGAAAATGTTTGTTGCATAGGAAAAAGAATCATTTCAGGTTGAGGTAGCAGCTTTAGAGGAAAATATTTTTTGAGCACATGAAGACTGATTTTTATTGAATTCACACCAATAGCTTAATACTTGAACAATGTAGGCTAAATTCCTGTACTAGAGTCCCTCCCCCATTGCCATTCCATTGGACTTCTATAGTTCTCTCCCCACTTCTCTCTTCCACGCTTAGCTCTGTTTCCTGTACCTAGGTCCAGTTTTATTGAAGTTGATCAGCAGTTTTGAAAGTCACCCATTGCAGAAACCCTTTTTCCTTAAGAACCTATCTAGAGAAAAAGGTCCAAAGTCAAGGGAGAGAAAAGGAGAGTGTGTGAAAGGAGGTGGTGAAAATGTATTTAGAGATGGTAAGATGAGACAATTTCAGAATGATGTACGAGAAAAATTTAAAGGAGATCCTGGGATGAGAAATGTTTGGGCTCAGTGATCTTAATGGTCTTTTCAAATCAAAATGATTCCATGATTCTCAGAGTTAATAGTGACTTTTCTAAAGGTGGATGCAGAGGAAGGATCAAGAAAAAACTGAAAAGGGAAACAGAGAAGATAATCAGAGCATTAAATACAGCATGCTGCAGGGAATTCAGTGATGAAGGAAAGCCTATAGAGAAGTCTTTTAAGGGAAATGAAAATACTGAGTTCAAATAGAAAAATGTCAACACTATACAAGAGAAAAAGCAAAATAAGAAGCAAGTCTGGCAGTTCTAGGACTATATTAAATGAGTTGGTACATCAGATTATTTAAAGAGATAGGAACTGTAAGGCTTCCAAATGACAAGGGAAGAAAAGCAAGGGTAGGGATAGTATCAAGAAGAGAGGAGTGGGAATCACATTCCTGATTTTGAGTCCTGTTGGTATTGTGTTCAAAAAGGTTAAGCAGGCAAAACAGGAGGGAAATTTTTAGGGAGACACCACCCGGCAAATGAAAATTAATGAACAAAAACTGTAAGATTCAGAGGCATGAGGGCTGATGAGGACAGGAAAAGGACTCTGATCAAGAACAGAGCAAAGAGGAGAGAAGCAGACAGAAATCACTCACTACAGGGAGCCCTTGTGGCCCTGGAGTTCCTGTAGGGTCTGCCAAGAGCAGGCATGGCAACATGGAAGGCACGGAGAAAAGTGAGAGCTGACATGTGCAAAATCTATGAAGTTGTGTGTGAAGGCAGCAAAGTAACTAGAGCTAAAGCTGAAGTAGCTGGACATTTCAAAGATGCAGGAAATGCATTTTAGATCACACATCACTTGTTTTCTTGGTTTGGAGGCATCATATATATATTGTCTCTTTCTTTTGCAGGAATCACAAAACAGTTGTTTCCAAACACGGATGACGCTTTAATCAGGCGAATGATGGGACAAAAACTGAACAATTGCACCAAGAAGCCAATTTTAAGCAAAGATCTTAACTCAGGTGCTTTTCAGAAGCATAGCTTTTGGTAAGTCTTTAAAAAAACCTGTAGCTTTCTGTCACGGTTTAACCCCAACCAGCAACTAAGAACCATGCAGCCACTCACTCACTCCTGCCTGTGCCCATGGGATGGTGAGGAGAATTGGGGGAAAAAGTAAAACTTGTGGGTTGAGACAGAAACAGTTTACTAACTAAAATAAAACACAACAACAACAATCAAAATGTACAATAATAATATTACTTATGAAAAGGAATATAATGAAAAAAGAGAAATAAAACACAAGGGGGGGAAAAACCCCAAAAAGCCCAAGTGATGCCCAATGCAACGGCTCACCACCCACTGACTGATGCTCAAGCAGGGTCTGTGCCTCCCCACCAGCTCTCCCCAGTTTCTGTACTGGGCGTGATGCTCTATTGTATGGAATAGCTCTGTTGCAAGTTTGGGTCAGCTGTCCTGGCCATGCTCCCTCCCAGCTTACTGTGCACCTCCTCACTGGCAGTGGATGAGAAACTTCACTTAGGATAAGCGCAACTTGGCAACAACTAAAACATCAGTGTGTTATCAATGTTATTTGCACAGGAAATACAAAACACAGCACTGTAACAACTACTAAGAAGAAAATTAACTCTGTCTCAGCAAAAACCAGGCACCTTCATTGTGCAATTTCATATATTATCCTGACACAACAAAATCTAAAAGCAATCTTAAAATTACCATGGAGTTAGTTGTTCATATATGCTTTGCCAAGGAGGTGAGGATTGTCACAACCTTGTACAAAAAGTATGTAATACAGAAGCAGTCCAGCTTAACATTATAGCACAAAAAAGTTATTCATTCTAGACAAGGCAGCACAAGGCTATTCAATTAGTGCAAGAGAATACAGGAGTAAACACATGGAGTTACTTTGATCAATAGGTCTATTTTAGATTTGGCATTATTTGCTTTTCTTGCTATTCTCTCTAGGCTCTCCAGAGACCAGTCAATTCCATTTTCATGTCACCCGTTGTGCCTCAATTAACTCACAATAAAAGATAGGAAAATCACACCTCTTTTGTACCTACTGATAAAAGTATTGTAGGAGAGATAAATTAGCTATCTTTTACCACCAAAGGAGTCTAAATTGTTGGGGCACAGAAATTATTAAATGACATCTTGCTTATCACAGGCATTTGTACCTTGTAAACAAGATTAGTCTAAACTGGCTGAACTCACCCCTGTGGTCGCTGAAGGCAGCTATTCACACAGTACGTTTTACACACGTACCAAATGTATATGTTGCAGGACAGGTGAATTTGGGAGAGGCCTCTGTATATTGACTAGTCCATCCCCAGCTGCTTAAAGCAGGGTCACCTAGACCAGGTTGCTCAGAGTCATGTACAGCTCAGCTGTGTATCTCCAAAGACAGAGACTTTACCATCTCTCTGGGAAACCTGTGCCACTGCTCAGTCACCCTCATAGTGAAAGTGTTCCTCAATGTTCAGACTACAGCTCCTGTGTTTCAGTTTGTTCCCATTGTCTCTGGCTCTGCCACTGGGTGCCACTGAGAAGAGCCTCCATCTTCTTTACACCCTCCCATCAGACCTTAATACATGTAGACAAGGTCTGCTTGAGCCTTCTTGAGGCTCAACAAACTCCGTGCTCTCAGCTTCTCCTCAGGAACAGGATAAGAGATTAGAATCAGTGAGATGAGGAGAACGAACAGGTTTGTCCTTGCTTAGTCTTTCCATACAGAAGTAATATTTTACTTCCTTGCTCAGTTATCTCATACAGGTTTTTAAATCCATATTTGCAACTGTAAAACACTCCATAACAAAAAAACCCCAAATAAATAAACCTCAAAAACCTGAGCCTACATCCCAAGATATGACACAATTGTTTGAAAAGTAGCAGTGCTTTGCTACAAAAGTTCTTCTCTAAGCCATGTGTTGGTGCTCTATGGACCACCAGTGGTCTGTGAATTAACTCTTGAGAAATACTCAAATAATATCTTATTGGAAGAATGCACATACACAGGTTTTCCCATCTGGAAACAATAAACAAATGCACCAGCCTGGCTAAAATACAGTTTACTATGTTAATGCTTTTCTCCTAGAGATGAGAAGACTTCGTAAAACAAAGATCCTCTGTATTTGTAACATACAGCATGCATTGATTCACTGTAGTATTTTCCTTGTCCTTAGCACAGGCATAAAAATAACAGCACAGAAACTCAGGCTCTATCTTCTTTGAAAGTAATACATCTTAAATATTTTATGTTTTCAATCTCTGTCTTCACCAGATGAATCCATAAATTTTGCTAATTCCTGAGTCTTCTCATGTACAGACACTGTATTCCTGAAGCCTTGATGGAACAAGGCACTGCAACAATTCTGGGTTGTTTTTTAATGCTTCCTATAGAGCTTTCAATTTAAAATAGATATCTTAAAAATGTCTTTGTGTCTTTTATTATGAAACGCTTATGTAAAATCCAGTCCAACATCCATATTGCCTGCATAGTCTCTCTTCAATAGATGCTTATTGAAATGCATTTATAATGGGCTCATTTTACATCTTTTCAGAACTTCCTCACTGTAAAAGCATTTTAGTACCTTGTAAGTAATCAAGGTAATGGTGGTGATTCTTTTAAATCAGATGATACAAGTTTTCTCTGTAAGAAAATGGGGAAAATTTAAAAGTGCTCATACTTTCACTGTTACTCCTTTCAACAACAAAGTACTGAGAAGGTACTTTAGTTACAAACTTACACACAAGTTATTAACTTTTAAAACTAGTGATACCGCAGTTTTGATCTCCTCCCTTGCTGCTTCTCCTTCCTTGCCCACCTCCTCCTCCTTTCCCCAGAATACAATGCAAATCAAGTGAAGGAATTTGGAGTCAAATTCAACATGACAGACAAGTGACCATCTCAGATCCATAAGGCTGAGGTGAAACAAGGCAAAGAGGAATGTGTCAATGAAGAAAACTAGTTAACTAGCTCATAAACTACTGCTTGGAAACTAAGAACAGTCATAATTGCACATTTAACATTAATATCTCAAGCTTAGTTACATATTGTCTCAACAGTGGTTCAACAGCTGCTCCTCAGGGCACCATCTCTCCAGCTGTTCCTTCCAGTACACAAGACCAGCAGGATGATGATTCACCAGCTGCTAATGCACAAATTCAGCAAAGTGACAGCAGTCCTACTCCTCCACCTCCCACTCTACGAGGCCTGCAGGAATGTTTCAAGGCCACATCTTCTAAGGTGGAATCTCATCTTACCAGAAGCACATCAGCAACCTCTCCCAACCAAGGCTGCGGAGAAGATCTCAGGAATTCAGACAAGGAATAACACAAGGTATTTCATACCAGTTCAAATTCTCAATGGAGATTAAAGAGTAGTATAAAAGAATTGAATCTAAACGGGCCTAGCAACAGCGGACAGAGCTACTGCAAGCAGAATAGAAGCCTGAAAACCATTTTCTCAAACAAATGAAAATCCCACAGCGTAGAAGATTGAAGGCATATTAATATCTTTGGCTTTAAGATATTACTAAGTATATGCATGTTATGCAGTAATTTAAAAAATATAAACTTGTTCTGAAGAATGTAAGTAGAGTTCCCCTTAGTTAGGAAAAAAAGCCCATTATTTAAAGTAATACTAAAAGAATGTATAAGAGGAACCTTAATCCCCTTGCTTTCACCTTGACAGCTGATGGAAAACTGCTTTACTGCTCAGAGAAAGCTATTGCATATTAATACAAAAAAGACATAGAAGTATGAAAAGAGAGTAGGAAAATATCCTAAGGAAATGTAAAGTGTGTCCAGCACAGGATTAGAAAGCACAGGGTCATATGAGCACAGAAGAAATAAAATAGATATTTATGGATGCTGTTAACTTGGAAAGAAGAAAACGTTCTCAGGGCAATGAAACTGCAGCTCTCAAGATATCTGCAGTAAAGCAGCAGCTCATTTTTAACATCTGTTGGCAATGAGAGAAGCCACATTCCCTCTTAGCTCAGGGAAGAGTCCTCCATAGTAGCCTGTCTGGTTGTGGAGGCCGTGGCTTCTCCCACAGGCCTTCTGCTGGTACTCTGCTGGTTCAGCATCTCTCACTCTCTTCCCTGAAGGGCAGGTCCATAGGATAAGGGTGTCTGATCCCTCCAGTGAGGACATGGAAGTGACTAGTAAAGGGCAGAGTTGACAGCCTCTACTCCCTGTGTTTCAATTTTGGTATGCTAACTCTTCCTTAGAGAGAAGGTGGACAGGTAAAGCATTCCTCATGGGACTAAGACCAGAAAAATGCCCCTAACTGAGCAGTTCCTCTTGAGAGCTGACCTCATTTGTCCCAGGAAGCAGCTGGCAGTCACACACAATGTAATTGCCGGAGGAGGAAGAGGAGGAGGAAAAGTACTTTTTTTTTTCTCTCTGACTGATTCCAGGTTTAGCATGGGAAGGAGAGAACACTTGGATTATAGTTTTCATACTCGAGTATACTTCTCCCAGAACAGCAAGTACTAATAGTTACATCTATTTCATATGAGACAAACAAGCAACTAAGGAATCAGGATGAAAATAAACCAACATAAAGTTGAAGAAATCTAGCTTGGTTTGAGGAGAATTTCTGTAACTCAGGAGATCGGAGTTACAGACATAAATTAGAAATAGTGTTAGGGTGAATGCCAAGAGAAAAATATTGATGGTAAGGTTAGCAGCCAATTATCTCTAAAGGGAAGTGCTGCAAACCTAACTAGAACAATGCACTAACAAAAGGTGCTGTGGGGAAGACTTTTGTGGGAGCTGGGGTACGAATTAAGTGATTTGGTAGCTTTTTCCATATCTCATATCTATCAATTCCTTGTAGGTAGGATCAGGATGAAAGCAGGTATGAAATATAAATTCCATCTCATGTTATTAAACTATTTCACTGTGAGGGTGATGGAGCAGTGGCACAGGCTGCCCAGAGGGGTTGTGGAGTCTCCTTCTTTGGAGGTCTTCAAGACCTGCCTGGACATGTTCCTGTGTGACCTGATCTAGGTCCCTTCCAACCCCTACCATTCTATGATTCTATGATTCTATTAACTACTGTCTATAAAATGTAATGGAAGGATGTTTGCTATCATGTACATTTTTTATATGTAATTATATGTACAGCATATAAGAATGTATATAGCTAATAATATTTTTGAAGCAACTTTCTATCAAATAAAATGAAACATTACTATGTCTTAGTTTTGGTTTATTGTCCTTACTGTCTTCTGGGCCTTTTATTACATCAGCCTCTGTTATATATTCTGACATATAAAGTTGGGGATATTTTTCTTTAATGACCATTCTGAAGCCAGCTTTAGTAAAGCTTGTCACCTTTTGCTGGCCCACCTTACAAGGGCTCTCTAACCTTAAAGTTGTCACCGCTGATATTGCATAGCTGCATCTGTTCTGCTGTGCAAGAGGTGCAGCCGCACTGAGGCGCGTACACGGAGCCAAACAGGAGCAGCTGCTCTCCCTGTTGCTGGTGCAGCATTGCAGGTCACACTGTACTACATGCTGGTCTATTCTGCTGACCAGCTAGGTTGTTGTCATGGCTCAGCCCCAGCCAGCAAGTAAGCACCAGGTAGCTGCTCGAATGGGAAGGATTATCAGGCAAGAAAACCCCCAAAAAGTAAAACTCAAGGCAAATAACAAAGAGAAATAAAACCCAAGGAAAGACGAAAAAAAGGAAAGTGATGCTCAGTGCAGTTGCTCACCACCCACTGACCAATGCCTAAGCAGCAATCTGCACCTCCCCACAAACTCCTTCCATTTTCTATACTGGGCATGATGCCGTATGGTATGGAATAGCCCTGAGGCTAGTTCTGGCCATGCTCCTTCCCAGCTTCTTGTGCCACTCCAGCCTACTCACTGGCAGAGCATGGTAAGAAACAGAAAAGGCCTTGATGCTGTACAAGCACTGCTCAGCAGTAACCAAAACATCCCAGTGTTATCAACATTCTCAGCATAAATCCAAAACATGACCCTGTACCAGCAAGAAAACTGGTTATGTCCCAGACTAAACCAGGACAGTTGAAAAAAGGAAAACCAGTAGGGCTGGCAGCTCACCACAAAGAGTAAAGGAGGACTTTTGTGGTAGGGCGAAGGGCCTGCCTTCAACAATCTACTGCCTGTGTTTAAAAAAATTTGCCTACTCCCTTTCTGAGTTTGAAAGGGAATGTGGTGGCTCTCCAGACAAGAAGTCCATCAGCCTACATCTTTTCTCTGGGAAACGCATAAGAACTCTCCCAAGCTGATATAACCTGGGAAGCCTGTGCTTTCCCAGGAATTAGCTGAAACACTCAAATGTTGGAGTTCAGAGTTGTGTTAGCATATTGTAAATGCTGACATGGTTGCATGGCAGTTCCCTTGCTACTTTTTTTTCCTTAACTGCATTGTTTAAATATGAGAAGGATGTTTGGCTGGGTCATTGCAAGAGTAAAAAAATGTTCATATTCAAATGAGTGTTTGGAAAAAAAAAAATGTTCCATCAATTTGTTACTGTTGCACCTCATATTATGTATTCTCCAGAATCAAAGGTAATGAAGTGCAAATGTAAGCTACAAACAGAATGGCCGCTGTCAATGTTCTATTAGCAAATTTTAGTTAGAAATGCAAAATAGGAAAGTTTAGGCAGCGATAATGACTTTAAATCCTTTAAAGTCCTAGTCAGGTTTCCATCATTTTAATAATGAAATTAAACTTCTCATATCAGTGTTGTTTATACATTCCAACAATAGTGATTACAAATTTGATAACTCGTCTCTTTTAATTAGCAGACAAACAGTAGAAAACAAAAACCTGAGAATCATATCTCACAGAAGGAGATAATGACGAGTTTACACACCAAATCCAGGAAATACATGGATAAAATGTGTGATTTTTTTTTCCTTTCAGCATCTCAGTATGTCTTATGTTCTATCATAAAGTTATATTTTCATTCATTTATGGAAGAAGGCTTAAAACAAACATTTTTCTTGTAAACACAGAATTACTGTTAGTAATAAGTCTACTAAACTAATCCTGACATTAAATACCATGTGATAAGTTGCTTCTAATAGTTGTTTACTCACAAGACTCTCATAACACCAGAATTTAACATGCAACCCTGAATTTGTTCTGTCCTGTGTATACAGAATTTGATAAACGCACAGCAGTGAAATGTTTTGTTTGTATGCAAGCAACTCTTTTATATAAACACAAAACTCAAAGGTGACATTTACACTGTTCAGCCACTTTGGGTGGCTCAAAGAAACTATATGATGAATCAGGAGAACAGAGGCAGATAAATAGCAAGAATCATAGGCATGGCAGCCCCAAGTGATGTACCCTCAATCCTGCCAGTGGAGGAAATGAGAAGGGCACCAATAGGACAAGTCAATAACTGGTTGCAAAACTGCTATTGGTGACAAAGTTTTGAGTATGACCATGGGACCCTGCTTGGGCACCACCATCTGCTTTAGAGACATGAGCTCCATCTCACTAAGCAGGACAAAGCTGGTTTTGCCAGTAGAATGGCTGACCACATAAGGAGGGCTTTAGACTAAGAATGAAGGGAGTGAGTAATCAGCAGCTCTGTGAGGGAATGATGGACATGGTTGAAAAGTAAAGGGGATGGGATATGTGACAGGACTGGAACACAAAATCAGCAAGGTGGGGCTTTAAACGGAGTCATTTTCAGCACTTGCATGTAAGCAAGGAAATGCCTACCAGGCACCACAATAGGAGAAATGCTCCAGTCCCTTTCTAGGGAGTTGACATGCTAGTATGCCTCTCTGAAGAGCCTGTATACTAACGCATGCAGCATGGGGAAAAACCATGAGGAACTAGTCTAGGTGCAGTTGCAGGGCTGTGATCTTGTTGGGATCTCAGAGACATGGTGGGATGGCACCTGGATCTGAAGCGTTACAGTGAAGGGAAACCAGCTCTTTAGGAAGGATAGGCTAGGAAAACATGGAGTTCCTTTTATGTAAAAGAGTAGTTGGAGTGTGTGAAGCTCTGCCTGGGGATAGGTGAGGAACCAAATGAGAGTTTATGGGGAAGGATTAAAGACAGGACAGGTAAAGATGACATTATAGTGGGTATCTGCTATAGGCTGTCTGAGCAGGAAGAGCAAGTGGATGCATTAGACGGGTAAAAGCAGCCTCACATTCAAAAAGCCCTAGTCCTCATGGTGGATTTCAACCCCCCAGATATTTGCTGGAGGGACAACATACCAGGGAATAAGCAATCCAGGAGGTTCCTAATGTTTGGTAATAACTTCCTCTTCATAGTCATAAAAGAGCCAATGAGGAACAGTGAAAAGCAGTGCTTTCCTAGATTCATTGGCAGTGTGAAGCTCAAAGACAGCCTTGGGTGCAGTGATAATGAGATGATGGAGCTCAGGATCCTGAGGGGATAGAGGCATGTAAAAAGCAAGCTCACAACCCTGGAGTTTGGGAGAGTGAACTTTGGCCTCTTGAATGAGAAATCCTGGGTCTCAGAGACTAGGGAAAAGGGTAGAGTGAGGAAGATGTACCTTTGGTTGAATAGCATCAGGTCAGGGGCTACTTAAGCAAACTGGGCATAGGCCTTGACATGATGCATCCATGAGTAGAGGGAGCAGGTAGATGTCACTGTGAGACCATTCTCAATAATCTTTGGATCGTAGCAACCAGAAGAGATGCCTAAGGACTGCAGGAAAGCAAACATCACCCTTCAAGACAGGTAGGAAGGACCCAGGAAATGACAGGCTGCTCAGCCTCACTCTGGTCCCTGGGATGTGGCAGCACAACTAATCCTGGAAACCATTTCCAGGTATTTCACTGTCAAGAAAATCATCGGGAGGGATCAGTGTGCTGTTATCAAGAGGAAATTATGGATGACCAACATGATAACCTTCTATGATAAAGTGATTGGCCTGGTGGATGATGCAACTGACATCGTATACCTGGACTTCACTAATGCCCCTTGGCATCGTCTCCCCTAATACCTGACAGCCAAGCTGTCGGTGCCTGGTCTGGATAAGCTGACAGCGAGGCAGATGGAAAACCCCAGCCTGAGAAGTGGCGGCGACGGGAGGGCAGCGCCCGGCCGGCAGCCTCACCGGGCACCCCGCGGCGCCTGCCTCACGGAGCGGCCCTTTTCCCGCCTTCCCCCCCCACCACCGCTGCCACTGCCAGCCCCAATGGTTGCCATCCTCCTCCTCTTCCTCCCCCCACGGAAGCGGCGTGCGGCTTTTCCTCTTTTGAGGAGGAACGCACTGCAAAACAACTGAAGGCAGAAGAGGGGATGCGGAAAAGTATTACAGGAAAGCGTCCGCAAGAACAGCCGCGGGGAAGCTGCACCATGGCGTAGTCCCGGTAGCGCCGGCACCTGCCATAGGAGAAGAGGAAAGTGAGCGAGCTGAAACAGGCGGCAACTACAAATCCCGGCAAGCCGTGCCGCCCTCTCGTCCTCCCTCTCCCCTCCCTGCGTCCCCGGGTTGAAGAGGAAGCGGAGGCGGGCTGAGTTAAGGTGTTGGTGTGCCCTCGGGTGCTGTCGCTGGTGAGGGAGGCCGTAGCGTTGCGGGGGGCGCGGGGCCGTTGGTTGGCAACGGAACCGCCGCGGGGCGGCAGGGCGAGGCGGGGGCGCTCGGCGGAGCCCCGCTCCTTCATCTGCCGCCCACCCCGAGCTGCGGCGGTGGGTCTATGGGTGCGAGTGCCCGTGCAGGTAAAGAGACGTGAGTCAGCAAAGCAGCCCGCTGGGGCCGCGCTGCCCGGGGGCCGCGGCTCCGCGCCGCTCAGAGAGAGCTTCCGTTTGGCAGGCGGCGCTTGTTTTGAAGCGAGCAGCTCAGCCTTCCGGCCATATTGTAGCCTTGAAGTGGCCAAGAGCATCAGAAAGCCCTGTAGCTGCTAATTCCGCCTGGTCTCGGCCTGCTTTCGTTACTAAGCCGTGCCTTGTGCTGCAGCGGCGCAGTGCTATTAGGCTCGAGCTGCGGGCCGCGGCTTTCGCGCTGAGGCGCGGTGTTGAACGCCAGCGGTACGCTGTAGCTGCTGGAGGAATAGAGGTATTGGGATGTTCTGTAGCTTAAGTCACGTCTTATGTGTTTGGAAAAACATAGTAGTGTGATTCGAGTCTTTCGGATTGTCATCACTTATTCTGGTGTTACTGATGTCAGCTTATGCTGTAGAGAGGCTTGCAAATAGGTTGTAATGCCAAAGTAGCCATAAACCAGGAAATGCTGTGTGCTTCTAACCCACAAAACAAAAGGATGAAGCATGTTTTTGTTGGGTTCCCTTTAGGTAATGGAGTCCCATAGCTCTACCAGCAGTCACATGAGTAAATCACCAACTTCTGAAAGTGAAGATGAGATTGAGTTCGTTGGAGTAAGTAGACCTTGCATCGAAAGGATGCTGCTTGTTGCAGTAAATATACTGTCCACCAACATAGGAGGGAGTCTTTGTGTACAATGTTGTTGATTTTGATTGTATTTCGATAGACTGCATTAATTTTATATTTAAATGTAGTTTAATTTGTGCATCTTTGTGGCAGATAACCTTTGTCTTAAAGGTTCAAGTTTCCTTTCTTTGGAATGGTGTAAGATGATCTCAGTTGATTCCGGAGTGAGAATGTCAATTTTGAGTGTCCCAGCAGGTAACTATGGGGATCAGTGAGGGTGTGGGAAAAGACACTGTCGATAAATTTTCTGGCTATCACTTAGCAGAGCATTTTGCTTCATGAATAGGCCCACCAAAGTTAATGGAATAAAGTACTGCTTGCTCTGCCAAAGAATGTCAAAGGCACTGTTACTTAGCTTAGAACTAAAAGGAAATAATGAGTTAGAGGCCTTAAATGGTCTACTCAAATTAAGAAGCGCTGGATAATAGTTCAATAGTTTGGTTAGTACAATACGTAGTCTAATACTGACATGTGACTTATGTGAATGCAGCTTTAAGACCCCTGAATATCCAAGAAAAGCAGAATGTTTTTTCATGCTGCCCATGTCCTGTATTTACTTCATCAGTGAAGTGCTGCTGGGTGGCAAGGTTACATGCCGTAACAGAAAGATGATTTTTCCCTAGTCAAGTGAATAAGATTAACTAGTTAATTGATGCCAGGACTAATAATGACAGCTTTTCTATGGATTTGTCTTATGCTGAACAATAACTAGATTGTTTTTTCTCCTCGGTTTGGTATGGTGTTTGATTAAAGCTTAAGTTCAGTTTACAGGCTCTTTGTGCAGGGGTATTTAGGTACTCAAGCATGAGGGTTTAGGCCCATCTGGGAACAATGGGCCACAGCCAGAAGTGGGTACCTGGAAATGCCCTGAGGACAGGGAAGGCACAATTGTCACTTTTGGTCTCAGGCAAAACAGGCAAGACTACTCAGCGAAGAAAACAGAAATTAATTCAAATAAACATAAATGCACCCAAACCTGTGACAGTGGGATGTTAGTTGACTTGGTCAAAATTGAGTACTAAGTTCATTATGTACACACACAAGCACTCACAGATAGTGTGATTGTAATAAGCTGCGTTTTCTTGAAACACTGGGTAAAAAATAGCTTTGTGTAATGATTGAAGAGCTGCTGAAAGATCAAGAGCAATAATGGAAGGAAAAGAGGCTTACTGAAGTCTATGCTACTGATACCTTTGGTTTTTTCCCCTTGGTGTCACCTGTGGATAATATGGAGCCCTTGTGGTCCCAGAGATGATGGTTTTAGAGAGAGGCTGCTATATATAGGAAGATGACTGTGCTTTTAGGTTGGTTTGTGCAGGGTTGGTGTCTTGGAGTGAGGAGCTTACTGTTGTCATCGATGGATACACGGGGAAAGATGTGTGACTGACCATCACTTAATGTCAGCAGTGTGTCCTAGGATCTCCTGTTAGGACCTCAGCATGGAATTAATCTTGGACTTTCCAAAAGCATTTCTAAACTATTTGACTAGTCTTAGGTTATTGTTTCCATATAATAATGTGTATGACTAGAAATTTATAGGCTCCATAAACATTGTGCATGAATGCTACTTGATCATCTAAGTACTATTTGCTGCATGTCCTGAGGACCCAGTGCACCAAGTAAATTAAATTGGAGAAGCCTCTTGGGTATCTTAACCTTTGCTCATTTTGATAGAAAACAAATAGTTGTAGACCTTGTGATCTCTCTTTTCCTTCTCCTTGAAAGTCAGGTGTGGTTTCGGTGTGGGTTTTTTTGAGTTTGTGGGTTTTTTTCTGTTTCAATCTTTCATCTTAGCGTGTTTGAAAATTCTGATGGTAGGACTACATAGGACTATGACAAAAAGTCCTCATTTGATGGGGCAAAAGCTATCTCTACTGCTGCCAAAGTTTCTGAGCTTCTAGAGTCAGATCCACCCTCATTCAGAAAACTTGCAACTGTTCTTCCATAACTTACCACCTTTTAATCCCCCATTACAACATCTTTTGTCTACTTAAAGTCATGAAATTCTAAGTTTTTCATACCAGCAGAAAAATATTATTTCATCAACAATATGAGGCTTTATTTCTTAGGATAGGATAGTCTGACCTCCATTCTCTTTCCTGGAGAAAGAGAAGAGATTCAGAGGTTTAATGGGGTTTGTAGCACTTCAACAGATGGATTGCTTAAGTTGCTGTAGTCTGCACTGAGGGCATGAGATTCCTAAAGTGGTTTGGGATTTTTTTTTTTTAATGGTATAGACTCATTCATATTTTTTCCTGATTTCTTTAAAGATGAGGCTCATGTCTCTGCTGCTCTTTTAGAAAATAGAAGTTATCCCTGATAAAGTTGGTGGCGTTCCTAGGCAAGGGCTCTATGCGGGACTTCAAAACAATACAGTTTTATAAAGTGTTTACCTCCTGACTCTTCTGTTTGGTTACAAGGGCAAACACTGTTGAAGAGGGTATTTGTGTTTATTTTCTGTAAACGTTTGTTAATTTCATTGGAAGATTGTGTCCAAAGTAAAACTCTACTGGAAAAGGAGGGTTCTTTGTATTTTTCAATTACTCTTTTTATTTTCTCATGCAGTGTTATTTTTATGCCAAATTTTCTTCCCCGTTGCTAATTTTTATTTCAGAAGTCTGAACTCAAAGATATATAACCAAAGATACAGCCCCTTTCTGTCCTGGAAGAGATGGAGCAGCCACTTAAAGTCTTGCAAATGAATATTTGTTCGTGTTTCAAACCTGAATTGGGATTCAGGCCTATTTTGGGAACTGATGATACTAGAAAAATTGATTAATTAAAAAACAATTGCAGTTCTTAAAGTTCCTGCAGAGGGCAGAAGGAACAGGTGAAGTTTTTTTTTTTTCCTTGTAATTGTTGTTTTCCAATAAGTATTATACCTGAAGAGTACTTGGCCTTGGATATAACAGAATCAAGTGGTTTGCTGAAATATGGTAGTTAACCTTTCAATGCTTTGTTTCCTTTCCTCCTGAGATGTTAGACATACAAATTCAAGTATTTGTCTCTAGTTTTCAGTTGCATCACAGATTGAACACAACAAAATTGGAGAGGCATTACAAAGCATCTCTGAAGCAGGACTTTTGGTTTTGTTCCCATCTCAAGTCAGCCAAGGACTAGGATTTTTGTATTTGCTAGGTAGAGAAATTAGAACTTTGTAATTAGTTCACAGTGTTAGTCAGTTACTCAGCAGCCTCAAAGCTGGAAGTCTACTGGAGCAAAGATTTGAAGCATAAGAAGTACAGATTGTGTCACATGTAAAAGTGAATTTTTATGTAAGCTTTTGATGTAAGGAGTTGAACCTTTCAAACCATATGATTGAACTGATTGGACAGTCAGATGATCTGAGTGTCTTTGAACTGTTACTTGCTAACTCCTGTTCAATAAAGATTAATTTCTTTAAGTTTATAGAGATCAGTTTCTACCAAAGCATGTATTTTCTAAAAAAAATAATTTATAAAACCATGTTCTCTTTATTTACTTGTAAGAAGTTCTTTGGCCAGCCTGATTCCTATAAGTTTTTGGACCGTGTCCAAGAGTTCATCCGCAGTGAGACCATGAGGACTGTTTATAGCTGGCCAGCTGAACAGCTTTGCAGCCTTCAAAGGTTAAAGAATGAGATGAAGTGAGAATTGCATGCTTCTGTTCTCTCTCCTGCTTCTTGAGAGGCAGTACATTTTCTTACCCTGTCCTTATTGATTGATTAAGATCTTGAGGACACTGACAAATATGTGGCAGAGATGGTGGATATATTACTGCATCTCTTCAAGAAGTCTGTCTGCTCACTAATGTAAGTCCTTTTGTCTGGAAAACTTACCTTTCTAACAAATAAAGAATACCTTTGGAGTATGTAACAGCTCTGTGGTATCTGCCAGCTGTATTGCCAAACGAATGGCCAATACTGTAGATGAGTCAAGAACTCTGTCACATGATGTAGATCACATTACATGTACAGAATTAAAAAAAAAGAAAACCAAAAACCCACCAAAATCAACAACAACTCCCACTTCACCCCAAAACTTAAACTATCTGTGCTTTTTGTTTATTTGCTTTGAGGTTGGGTTATAACTTTCAGAATTTAGATGGGAAACTTTGACACATATAAAGGTTTTGGTTAACTTTGCTTCACACTGAAGAGGTTTTCACATGTGACTATGGATTTGAGTTAGAGTCACTAGGAATATTTTTGTTTGGTGTATGTAGACTTACTCATCATGTTCATGTTCATTATGCTGATTATTGAGTTGACATGTGATAGTGTTGTAGCATATGATATTTTTTTGCATGATATCAGATCATGTGGACACAGTGCTTATTTTTTTGCCTTTAAAAACTGAAGACTCATGTCACACTGAGTATGGGTGGAGGTCCAGACATCATCTTCTTCTTCAAAAAAAACCCCTCATTACCTTTGTTTTTGGTTTAGTTTGTTGGTCTTTTTTTTCTTCATTTGCTTTTTTTTGTTTGTGTCAACACTCTGCTATCTACCAGAAGCTTGTCAATACTGGTATGAAGGGAGAGTGAATAGGAATATACACAGAATGAAAAAAAGGAGGCATATGAAGGCATCTGAATCACCTGGTGTTCATACCACCTACTCAGCTCATTGAGGTCACATTTATGAAGACACTTGGATCAAGAAAGCAGGGGACCTCATTCACACAAAATGAAACCAATGCATAAACCATTGATGTGATTATGGAAGATAAAGAACAGGATTAGAGCTTTAAGACTTCCTAAGGAAGAGACAAAACCCAGTCAATACTTTTGTAATTATTTTACAGGGAGAGAGACAAAAGACTGGAACTATGCAGAAAGAGCGTTGTGACTGCCAAACTAGAAAGAATAGAGAAGACCTAAGTACTTGTTGATAGCTAGGGTCATTTGTCCGCCCTATAGCTGCATGGAGTCCTGACCAAGGCTTCCTGGCTGCACATCTTTGGAGCTAAATGAAATGCTAAATAGACTGGTAGGACTTGTGTCCTTGTGCAGCAAGTGAAGGCACAGACCCTGGTTGTGGTGCAAGCAGAATCAGAATTGTTTGTTGTACAAGCATCCCCTTTACTTACACCCCCTTTAGTTCCTTCTAACCAGAATTGGCTTTGTTCAGTGGCCTTCAGGGCAGCTGTGCCAATAACTTGTTTGCTTCTTGACTCTCAGGTGGAGGCTCCTCCAACCAGCTACATGTGCATGCCATATTCATGTGCCAGTGCACTTCTTTCTCACACTGTACTGAGTCCTGCATCTTGGTTTCCCACATCCTTGTACTTTCGAGTATGTGATGCAAATAGGTGAAATGTGTTTTCATATAGAATGACCTCCCCCTCATTGTGATTTGAGTACAGAGAAGACACTTATAACCTGCTATCTGCTCAGAAAGGAGAAGCCTTCAAGCTTTAAATGAAATGTGTATGAAACTGTGTCCCACTTTCTTAATGTTTGAAATGCCTAAGGAGTTTTATTTCTCTTTGTATTGATTCTGGCTGAGATGGAGTTAACTTTCCCCATAGCAGCCCTCATAGTGCTGTGGGTTTTATTGGTAGCTAGAAATGTGTTGATAACACAGCAGTGTTGGCTACTGCTGAGCAGTGCTTACAGAGCATCAGGGCTGTCTCTCCAATACTCTGCCCTCACCAGCAGGCTGGGGGTGGGCAGGCTTTTATGAGGCGACTATATTCCATAAAAGCTGACCATACCATATCATCTTTGCTCAGCAATAAAATACCCAAAAAAGGAGAGAGGGGATTGGATACACAGATGTTATTATGGTGTTTGTATTCTGGAGCAAACACTGCACACTGAAGCCTGGCTTCTAGGCAAGTGACTGGATGTTGCCTGCTAACAGGAAATAAAGGGAAAGAAAATACTTATTCTCTGATTTCATTTTGGTATGGCCTTTGCTCTTGCTTTATTAAGCTACCTACCTATATCTTGACCTACGAGGTTGGAGTTTTTTTTCTTATTTTTTTCCCCGTCCTGCTGAGAAGGGAAGTGATAGAGTGGTGCTTGATTGGCATCTGAAGTCCAGCCAGGGTCAACCCACCACAGTTTTGGAGTTGGAATTTAATTTGTATCTTTTAAAAACAACCAAACAACCAAAAAAGCTAAGTGAAATGTAAGACTGTTCCTCTCTTGGTAACTGCCTGCTGCCCTGTTATCATTGAATTAATGAGGTGAGTTTAGTATCTTTAAAAATATAGATCCAAGTTAGTTCTGAAGGTGAAGATTAAAAGGTTATTAAGCAAGCAAAGATTGTTAATTCATGTGAATACATGTTTTGCTAATTTTGTGGATTAGTCTAAATGGAAAATTGCCATGAATGAAATTTCATTGCTGCAACTTCTTGAAACCTTGGTGAAGTTCAGCTTCAGGTATTGCTAATACAGAGAATGTGCTGTAACACATGCAGTGTTTTATCTCTGAGGAAGAGAGTTTAATGCATGTGTATTTTTAACACTTTTTTTAGGAAGGACCTTTAAGACCTGTACTTGAATGCATTGATCTTATCAGTAGTGAGGATGAAGAACCAAACAGCAGTTCTTACATTCATGTGAGTATGTTCTAATGTATCTTGGAACTTTCTGACTGAATAAAGTAATTAGTGTCATGCATTTTTCCCCATCTTTCCTCACAGAACACTTGCTAGAGGTATATTTAGCAAGTAATAAATAAATAAGCCACCATTAAGTCTTTTAGTTTTTACCTACTGTTGAATGAAAGTGAGAATGCCAACACTTTGTTTTCAGGGCCATTTTTTGCCTTCTTGAAATGGACTTGGAACTTTTATTTGGCTTTCAGTGATTTTTAGCAAGCATGTTGAAGAGAAGTGTAACTTACAAGTAATCTCAGAAGACAGCGCATTCAGCCTCTAGCTTGCAAATGTATCTGGTCTACTCCCAGGCGTTTATTCTAAAATAACTTTTTAGGAGCAGTTGGGTTCAATGATCTTTAAAGGTCATTTCCAACCGTAATGATTCTATGATGCTGAGATAGGTTGGAAGACTTTAATGTGGTGACAAACTGGTCTTAACTCAGCCTAATTCTTCATAATCCCTCCTAAGAAGGTATGAGTCAGAAGCAGGCTAGTCAATTCTTTTATCCCCCAAGCTTTTTGTGCTTACCTGGTGATGCATCTGAGAGGGATAGTGACTGGAAATGACTCTACTAGAGTCGTTTTTGACAGTTGTTTTCTTAACTTCTGTTTTCCAGTGTTGCAGTAGAACATGTATGTTATACACCTGATTCTTAAGGAAAGGTGGGTTTTCTGTAAATACAGATTCAATCCACAGTAATGATTGCTACAGTTGGATGTCTAGCAAGAACAAACTACAGTGTATGGCCTACCCCTTATGCTAAAAAAGCTAATGATCTGCCTTTCTGGAGATACTGGGCAGTGTTGTCTTAGAGCAAGAATGATATCAGTTCTCAGTTTTTCAGATGGACTACATGTTTGCTTTGAATTTTTTCAGTAATTTTATTTGCCTACTTAAAGAGAATTTATTTAACTTTTCATTTGTTAGGACTTCTAGGACACCCATGACAATCATCCATGTTCTTTCTAGTGCTGTGGTGAGACTAATGTTGACACTGAATTGCCTTGAACATGTAGGGGAATGGGGATTGTCTTGTTTAATTTTTAACAGAAGTTACGGATGCTGGTAAATAGTAAGTGAAAGCTGGCGAGGTAGAGCATGGAACTGAGGATCAGAGTGTTTGTACTGAATGATGTCCTGATGCTTGGGCATCACTTTTCACTGTATTAGTGCCTGTTAGTTAATAACTACCAAATAAAAGTTTAACTTCTCCATTGTAGAGAAATACCAAGCGGAAAGATCACATCGACTATCAGAAAGAACGAGTTGCATCAACCTTGGAGCGTCTGGCACACCACGTTGAAGTAGAGAAACAGCAAAAAGAAGAGAAAAACAAAGCCTTTAAGGTACTGGATGTATTTTGTTTCAGTAGACTGGCATAATACAGGCCTTGTAGTCAGGAGTGTGTTTTTCACCACTAAGTAAAAAATTGCTGAGGCAGACCTGCAACTAGTAACTAGAGATTTTTGCTTCTGGGGCATCATTTGAAACACAGTAAGGACCTTGTCTCTTCAATGGCTCTTAACTGATCAATTTGCTAGTCTTATTGTCAAGGGCAGAAAACTTGTTCTTTTGTTTGTATGTATAGCAGAAAGGCCTTAGCATCAGTCATTCTGGTGAAGTAATTAAAAAATAAGTTATTACAAACTGCTGTACAGCAAAATAGTTATCTCCCTGCTTTTGTCTGAGATATTTTTGGAAGCTGGTTGTCACGAAATACCTGTATAAGGTAATATTTTATAATGTGATAATTTTTTTCTATGTGTAAAGCATAATTTTGAAGTTGAATCCTATTTTTACAGCCATTTGAAAGGCATGGGTTTTTAATTTTCATTACTGACAGGGATGTGTAGTCAATAGGCTTAAGGATAGGGCTGCTGCCAGTGGGACCTGGGCAACTTGAAGAAATGGGCTGACAAGAACCTTGTGAAATTCAACAGGGACTAATGCAAATCCAGTATTTGTGGAACATGTGACTTTCCAGCCTCATTTTCTGAATATTGTTAATGGATTTTAAAGTCACATAACTGTACTGAAGTTACGGCTTATAATACTATAGACTATGCAGCTCTAACATCAGAGAGTAAAAGGATGTTAGGTGTAATCCAAGGTAGCCTTGAAGTGCAGAGGCCTGCATCCCTCTCCTGTCTCCTCCACTTAGAGTGCTAAAAATAACCATTTTGTATTGCTTTTAAGGAAAAAATAATTATTACTTGGTTCCTTCTATAATCTTAGTCTTCTGAAATGTCAGTAGTGGCCATAGAAGTCAATTAATTGACCAAATCTGTAGCATTTACTTAGGGCACAGAAATTATTATTTTTTTAATTTGTTTTTTTTGTTGCTGTTCTGTGTTACATAAGTCAATCCAGTTGTAAGATTTCCATTTTTTCCTCTTAGACTTTTGCACCTTTTTTACCTTAGGTTTTAGAGATCCACGTGGAAGTTTTGGTTGATACATACTTAATCTTGAATTTATTTATTTTAAAAATTTGATCACTGTCTTGCCCGATATGTTTTCCCCTCAGGAGAAAGTTGGTTCCCAACGTGCTCACGTGTTACAAGAACTAGAATATATTCGGGCACACAGTGACACAGAAGCTGCAAGATTATGCGTGGACCAGTGGTTAAAAATGCCAGGTAAGAACAGGAAAGTAAATTTCAGTGAAATCCTGCATTGTGGAATAGAACATGTGTTAATTGTATTGAGCAATACTGGCTGTGAGCTCTCTCTTATGCATGATCAAATCTTAAAATATTAACTTTGCTAGAGTGTGGCATTTGAAAGTACTTAAACACTTACTTCCATAAAAGCTATTCTTCTAATATTTTGTTGCTTAGAAAATTTCATATACAAAGTCTGAAAACCACTAAGGCATTGTTAACCACTTTTATAAGTTGTCATGGTTTAGGCCCATCAGGGAACAAAGACCACGATTAGCCTCAAGTACTGAAGAGGCTGAGAACTGCCAAAGGGCAGGGAGGGCTTAATTGCCGCTTAAGGTTCAGGACAAAACAGACCAGGCCACTCGGTTTGGGGAAGAAAACAGAAAATAATTTAATGCAACATCAACTAAAACATAACCATAAAACCCCAAACATAACCAAAATAAAACAACACAGAGTAATACAACAAAGAGTCTGACCAGCCTTTTTAAGAACACCTTATTGCCACACCTCCCCTCTTCCCGGGCTCAGAGCCCTGATCCCGGGGTTTTTACCTCCTCCCCCCCTTAAACAGCTCGCGGAGGGGTGGGGGCAGGCAGTGGGGGTTTCAGTTAGTCTGTTCCCCGATCGCTTCTGCCGTTTGTCCCTCCTCAGGGCAGGTGGGCTCCGCAGCCGTCCTCCCTGCAAGTCCGTGGGGTAACTCACACCCACAGCAGCCCTGCATGGGCTGCTCCGATGTGCATTTATCCCAAAGGCTGCAGCTCCTCTTTGCCTCTTGTGTGGGGCTGCTCTGCGGCCCGCAGGCTCTCCAGCATGGCCTGTGCCATGGCTGTCTCCCCATGCAATCCCTCTCCTGTCCAGGCTCACTCAGAGCTGCTGGTAACTCTCAGTCCTGCCATGGGTCTCCATAGGTTGCAGGGGTACAGCCTGCATTTTTGCCACGGCTTGCAGAGGCGTCTGGTCTATTGCTTCTCTTTCCTTCCTCCTCCTTTAGATGTAGGCTTCCTGTGGTGTCTCCATCTTGTATCACTCTTACACCTCCTGCCAGCACTTGACATTCCCCTCCCCAAATAGTGCTGGCAGAGGCGCCAGATTGGCCCAGCCGGGCCGGAGGTGGGTGTGAACCCAGGAGCCCGGGGGAGAGTCCACAAACTGTTTACCGGGTCTTCACTGCAACCCGCTCCCCCTGTTACCAAGCAGAAACTGCTTCTTGCTAAACCAGGACATAAGCACAGTTGCTAAAAGGAAAAATATTACTGTTGAACTGTTGCTCAGGAATTGTCCAGATAAGTAAGTACAATTTTGGGATGCTGAATTGGTTTTTAAAACACTGTCTGGAGGACCTGGAGGAAGGATGTAAAAGAAGTTGAAAAATAATCTCACTGGGGATTGAAGAGCAGACTTTGTGTAGTAGGATTGAATTCCACTGCATTGTTAGCTGGCCTTTAAGAATTGACATAACTTGATTTTAAAAAGCTTTAGGGCTTGTGTGTTACTTTTGATAATTTTCTTAACCAGAGCCTGAATTATAGAGATTTAAGTGCTTTGTTTTATAACACAGGTCCCAAACCAGGTACCGTTAACAGTGGAAAAAGGGCTATTTGTAAGAGGTCAGGTCAGACGAAAGTCAGCAGCCATCCCATAGCTTGTCCTGTGATGCATTGCAACAGAGAGTTTGATAACGGACCTCTTCTCCTAGGTCACCTTCAAAGGTAAGAACATACTGCAAGAGTTTAGGGCAAGAAATAGTAATGAAATATGTGCTCAAACTTAGGCCATCGGCATCAAGGCTACTTTAAACTGCCTATAGTGACAAAAATCTACTTGGAGAGCAAGTTGATATGTTATGGATTTTATATAGATGATTCAGTGAACTTCCTGGTTTCTTTTTTTTTTTTGTGGAGCATTTCTTAATATCTGGATTACTTTGAGAAACAAGATTTCTGTTCTCCAGTTCTGTTTCTTCTTCATCCAAACCTGAAAAAGAGCAAGACTAATGTATGTAACTTGATGATGGTATAAAAATATGCCCTTGAAGAAGGGAAGGAAGAGCAAGAGCTATAGGCCAGACATCTGCTCATAGCTGATCATTGCTAGTCAACATTCACTGTGTCTGAAGACGATTCCATCATATGCTGCCTTGGGGAAGATGGTAAGGAGGGAAGCTGAGGGGATGGTAACTGCTAGTAGGCAACTCAGCCCCACACAGCTGCTCACTCCCTCACCTCAGTGGGATAGGGGAGAGAATCAGGTGGGTCCAAGTGAGAAAATTCCAAGTTGAGATAAAACCAGTTTAATAAAGAAAGCAAAAGCAGTGCATGCCAACAAAGCAAAACAAGGAATTTTCATCAGTGAGCAGGGCTTTATCACATGTTAGTAGTACTTGCTTGGGAAGACAAATGCCATCACTCCAGATCATAGAATCATAGAATGGTAGGGATTGGAAGGGACCTTTAGAGATATTCTAGTCCAACCCCCCTGCAGAAGCAGGTCCACCTAGATGTCCTCCTTCTTTCCCAGCTTTTATTTCTGAGTATCAAGTCATAGGTATGGGTTATCCCTTTAGGCAGCTGGGGTCAGCTATCCCAGCTGTATCCCCTCCTCAAGCTTCTCACTGTCAGGGCTGTCTGAAAAACAGAAGGCCTTGCTGTGTAAGCACTGTTCCGCAATAGCTACAGTATCCCTGTGCTATCAAGGCTGTTTTTAAGTCATAAGCACAGCACTGTACATGCTGCTATCAAGAAGATTAACTCTAGCCCAGCCAGAACCAGCGCAGGGGTGTAAAAATGAATGCGTTTTTAAGATGTTTGTGGGAAATCAGGGCTTTGTTAGTTCTCTTGCTCCTAAAACCAGTATGATTTCTATGTAAAGTGGTTATCATAATGGGTAAGCTGCAGGGAGAATCACCTCTGTGTGAGGTACTTCAACTGATGTAGTTTGTGATAGGGGAAGTGAGGAATTTTGCCATTTAGGTTGATTTGATGGGGTGTTTTTTGTCCAACAGATTCAAAAGACCATTTTTTCTCATTAAAAAAAAAGAGGACTGTTTAGAGGGGACTAGTTTGTTAATTATTTCTTCCTCTCCAGGTTTGATCATTCTCCTTGTGACCCAACAGTCACATTACATGGACCCCCAAATGAGGCTGTTGCCTGTGTGATATGCTGCAGAAGATTTTCAAACTCTCAGCAGTACAGTGATCATCTTTTGTCTAAGGCAAGATCATAAGAATAAGGAACTTGTCTGATTGAACCTAGTAGTGTGTTTTCATGATGTATAATTATGCACTGGGATTTTTTTTTCCTTTTAACCCTCTTTCTTTTCTCTCCCTTAGCTTAATCTTTAAGAAGTTTTTCTTATTTTGCTGTGTTTCAAACACCTGGTGTATTCTTAGAGCACTCCCACTAGATCTGACCATTAGGTTGTTACTTTCCAGTGTGCTTTTGAGAGGACTGTGGTTCTGTCTTGAATTTCTTGTCCTTCTATTGGTGCTGTTGAAAGCTATTCTCTCTTTTTTGCCTGTTCAAAAAGATGGAAGATAGAGTCAAGAAGTTAGGGTGAAAAAGAGTAAACAGAATGAGAAAAGACTTGGGTGATTCACATGTAACTGTTTCTTCTCTGTTTCCTGTGTGTCTGATAGAGGTATTTGCTGCTACTCACAAGTTGACTTACAGAAGGGAAAAGAGTAGTGTAGCATTTGAGTATAAGCTAATAGTATTTGCTTTTGTTGTTGTTTCTCCTTACCTCCATTCTTTTCCTGTTTATTTATAATGCTCTCTCTTTCCCTTCTATTCATAACTGTTGTGGTTTAGCCCCAGCCAAGAACTAAGCACCAGACAGCATCTCACTGCATAAGAACAGTTTAGTAACTAAAATTAAATAAAATATAATAACAATAATTAAAAATAGTATTAGTAGTTGTAATGAAAGGGAGTATAACAAAGAGAAAGAAAACCCAAGGAAAAAAGCCCAAGTGATGCCCAATGCAGTTGCTCAACACTCACTGACCCAGGTCTCAGCAACAACTCACCCCTCTTGGCCAACTCCCCCCAGTTTATGTACTGGGCATGATACCCTGGGGTATGGAGTACTCCTGTGACTAGTTCAGGGGAAGTTTTAGGTACTCTGAAAATCAGACCACTTTTATCTACCAATAGTGACTCCTGATGCACAGTCATACCCGACAAGCTTGAAAGATTGCATCATAGTTTGTCAATGCTAGTTTTCTATTGCTTCCAAGTTGTGTGCCTGTGGTGTGTCCAGGGGTGTTGGGGAAAAGGAGTGAGTCTTGCAGTAGCCAAGAAGATGGGATTGTTTTGGTATAGAAGGATAGGGAGATAGTTGGAAACAAAGCTGTGGAAGAAAGTGTAAGCATATGGTGAAGACTGAGTGGCATAAGAAAGGGGTAAGCAAAAATATCAGAAGCAAAATTAAAGGATTTTTGCCCTGAAGTCAGAGATGTGAAGTTGATGTACAAGGCAAAGACAGTGGAAGGAGTTGGCTTCCATAAAAGTCTTGGGCCACCTGGTCTACACTGAGGAGCAGCATTTTGAGATGTTGGAGGTTGGCAAGATCAGGGAAGAACCAATGTGAGGAAAGATAGCTGCTTTAGTGACAGAAGGAGCTTTTTCTAAAAGCCTGGGTAAAGGGGCTAGCTAAGAATTGATGGAGCCCATAGTTTCTGGGGAAGGTTATTGCTCCCAATGGTGCAAGAAGGGAATAGAAAAGTTGACAGTGTGGTAAGGAGGAGTAGCTGAGTTTTACAGTGGCAGTTTGACCAGTCATCTCACAAGGTGAAGTGCATAGGAGCAGGCTATAGATAAAACATAGATGTGGTAGCCGAAAACCTAAAAGGGAAAATATTGCCACAGATATGAGAGAAGTGGAAGAACATGAGGAGGACTGGGGCTCGTTTCCTGACTTAATACTTTTACTAACTACGTAATTTTCTCTTCCAGCTGAAGGAAAATGATGGACATAAAAAAGATGTCCCCCCACAGCATGTTCCATGTTTTGCATGCCCAAGCTGCTTCCTCCTTTTCACTGAAAGAGACAAATGCTTGCAGCATATGTCAGAAAAGAACCATTTCCAGGCTTCCAAATTCAGTGGTATGTTGCTTACTAACCATACTGCTTTTCATTTCCTTCTGGTAATTGAACCTTATGATGTGAAGTTGTGTAAAAAAGGTTTTTAAGTATACTTTTAATGAATTCTTAGCTTTCTTTTAAGGTCTTCAAGATAATATAGTTCTATAAGAGGACATACTTTGAAATTAATATTTTTTTGTAGAAAGGCTTCCTTCATCACAGTTGCTCTTATGAGAAGCAGACTTTCCTTTTTTTCTCTATGCTGCTTCTCATCTTCCAGTGAGTCAGTGCAACTACTGTCCTAAGTGAATTTACATTTAGCATGTTGACAGAAACATGGACCAAAACACACAAAATGTCTTTTTCAGTTCCAGTCAAACTGGCTGTTGTGTTCCTTCCACTTACTGTACTGTCTGAAGTCAGTCGGAGTCTTGATGAGAAAGACCTGTGAAAGTTTCTTCTCCATACAATTGTGAATTTAGCCTGCTTAGCTGCAACAGTACTGCTTGTCCTTGCACTGGCCATATTGCTGCTAAAGGCTAAAATGATGCTTATGTTGTGAGCCAATAACATCCTGAACCATGCTTAGTAGATTCCACAGAAGATAACTGTCCAATCATGATCTTGAAAACAGGATTAATGATCTGTACTGACTTTTTAGCTTTGACATAAGCAAGACATAAAAATATTTCATGTTATGTGAACAGCTGAGGCAGATGAGATGTAGAGGGATTTGACTTCTTCAAGAAGCTGCCATATTTCACATAGTGTAGCTCACAAGATAAGCCTACATGGCCAAAAGGATGAGACAGAACTATATCCTCAAACTCTGCCTTCCCCCAGAGTGGCTGCAGACAGGCTTTGAAGGAGTCTTCCTGCAGGTCTTACTACCATCTTCATGGAAGTGACAATTAGCTGCATGGTTCTGAGTTAGTTATATATTGTAAATCTAATGTACTTTTATTCTCAGATTATTCATTCTGAATGTGCTGACTGTAGATGCCCTTAAAATCAGGCCATAGGTGTTAAAAAGGATCACTAGTGGGCCATGGCTTTGAAAAGATTAAAAGCATAAAGTAATGTTTTCTTTTTTAGAGATGGGTAGCACTTAGCTCTGTAGAAAAAAAAATGAGGTGCTAAATTTTGGGTTTTTTTCCTTTGCATTGTTAGATCTTCATGATGAATATTATCAGCATAACCTGTAAGTTTTGGCAGTGAAGTTAGTTGAAAGGCATAACCTCAGATTACTGCCTGCTGATCGCATCTTACTAAACAGGAAATAGAGACTTTACCTTCTGAGATGCAAAGCATTAATAGCAATATATAGTTTATAAGCCACTTCTTATTCTTTTCTTCAATGGAAAATATTTTATTCTGCTGGTACCTGGAGTTAGACCTGGAGTGTGTATTTGGAACTAGAGGAAGTCCTCCACTTAAACATGTTAGGAGAATTAACAGTGAGAATGGGAGAGAGAGAAATGGTCAGAGTACGTGGGAACTTGTTAAATGAATTGCATCCTTTTTTTCTTTGTTAAACACAATATGGCTTTAAATGGAAATATATGTACTAAGAGTGGTCAGGAGGTGAGAGATGGAGAAGAAAGTCAGTAAGAACTTTCTAAGCGTGACCTGGCCTCATAGAAGGAGGGAAAGGGAAGTAGAGTCAGTGACTGAATATGAAAAAGCAAGATGCAAACATAAGAAATGAGATTGTTGCAGAAATTTAGAAATATTAGTGCAGTTTTACTTGAAGCTTCCATTGCACAATTACTGTGACTCAGATGACACTTGGTAACTTGTTTTCTGAACTGTGTGACAAATGAGTACAGTTGTGACTATGTGATCTGAGAACATGAAAGAACTCTGTAATGTGTTTGCTCTTTTTACCATTCCATATTATAGATGAAATGAAAGCTGACCTTCCTCTACCATTCCCATCCTATGCAAAGAACCTTCTGATATCTCTGTGCAAAGAGGTCCCCTTCCAAGTGAAGTGTATGTCCTGCCGCCAGATCCTACGCTCACATATGGAACTGACAGCGCATTTCAGGTTAGAGAAGTAATTGTCTTGATAATGTGAACATCCATGGATTGATAACAGATGTATTCCTAGTGGTGCTAGTGGATTTCAGGGCATCTGGGACTATCTGAATGTTGTCTTCCTGAGTAAAATATTTTAAAACTACCCCCTACCTTATCCCTCATGATAGCAGAATGCTATCTGCAACATAAGTATCAATCAAAGTGCTAGATTTGGAAGTTGACACCTAATTCTCTTTCAAGTGCAGAGACCAGATAGGCATTGCATATTCTTGTTGACAAGTTAGTAGATGAGTTAAAGTATATGGAGGACACTATTTCCACACACTAATTGCTGTAGGTGTTGGGCAGTATTTTAAAGCACACCTGAAAGTTTAAAACTCTTTTAGATTATGATATAACCTCTTTCTTTCTTATCTAAATCAATTTTAGAACACGTTGTTATAATTCTGGGCCTATGGCAGTGGCAAAGAAGAACATCTCCCAAGTTGCAGAGATATTTAAAACAAAAGGTCACTGTGAGAGTTGCGACAAACTGTTTCCTGATCAGAGTCAGATCATCCAGCATAGGCAAGCCACTCAACATAACATTAAAGTTTTTACTACAATGGAAGAGTCCATCTTAATGTTCTGTCATATCAATGGAAGAAATAAAAAGCAGTCTTTTTTGTGCCATGTTATGGATCGTTCAAGACCACTGCTTAAAAGACATTTAACTTCGAATGAGCCTACCGGTGAAATGGAGCCTACTCCTTCGAAACAGAAGAGCCATTTAAAAGATGAAAAAGAAGATCACGTAACAAACCAAAGTCAAAGCAGTGCTTGCAAAGTAAAAGCCTGGTTTTGTGAATGCCTTCAAAAATTTTTTACAGAAGACTCAGTAGAAGAGCACATTTTATCAGCAAATAGGATCTGTTACAAGTGTGCTGTGTGTGGAAAGCTCGCTGAAAATGCCAGCATTATCCACCTGCATATGAGTCGATTCCATGGGGGAGCACACCTTAATAATTTTTTTCTCTGGTGTAGAGCATGCTCTGTAGGCCTCCGAAAAGAGGATATTATGGGGCATGTGACTGAATGTCATGGTGGACATAGCTACTATTATGAACAAGAAGCTCTGGAAGATGAACCCATGCCATCGGCTTCTGACACCGCATGCATTCCTGACGGTGAAAGGCAGGACGGCCTTTCTAGTCCTGGGGAACTACCCCCTGACACAAGCTGTCTTCTGGGGAAGTGGCAGTGCCGTGTTTGTGAGGAGATGTTTGACTCTGAAGACAGCGTTAAACAGCATTGCATGTCCCTGGAGAGTCACGCCTTTCACAGGTATAGCTGTGGCTTATGCAGAAACCACTTCCGCAAAGTGGGAACGCTACAGCGACACTTCCAGGAGCACCATAACCAAGAGATACAGACTAAGTACTTCTGTGGCCTTTGTGGTAATCTCTTCTTTGACACCGAAGAAGAATTTCTAGTCCATTATAAGGAGATTCATAGCAGGGACTATACCTTTGTGCCTGAGCAGATGGAATTATCAATAAAAAAAGAGGAGGATTTTCTCCCAGCAGAAGAAGCAGACTGCTTAAGCTGTGGCTGCCGGAAAACTTACATCTCTAGAATAAACAAGAGGAACGATTATGTGAACTGTCAGAAAGCCATGCTGCAAAAAGGAAACTTATGGTTTCGATGCTGCATCTGTTCTGCAACTGCGCAGAACTTCTCCGATTTGAAGGTTCATCTCAACAGTCACACGCCACTGAAACGTAAGGAGGAGATGTATGTGGTTAGATGTGCCGCGTGCAACAAAAACTTTGATGACCTCCAGAGCGCCCATCAGCACTATCACGTGAAACACTGCTTCTTGCAGAAACCTGATCTATCCAGTCTTGCACCAGAATCAGAAAATAAAGTATTCAAGTTCACAGCAAGTGAGGCTTGTGTGGACAGAAAATCTCACAAGCTAAAATTTCAAGCGTCTCCATCCAAGACTCAGGAAGGACCGCAGTCACCTACTCTTCAGGGACCAAGATGGGCAAAGAAAGAAAAGGGGAACTTGGAATACTCTGAAGAACCTGGTGGGGGTTTGTAGAATTATTTCTTATTTTTTTTAACATTAGTAAAATATTGTCTTTAACATGCTCTGTTTTAGTGTCAGTGTGTATATGTAGCATATCTTTTGCCTACGTCCAGTCCAGAAATCAGCAAGGATTTAGTATTTGATATTTCTCAAAGCTGTATTTTGAATCCTTGGTATGTAAGTTTCCAGAATTTGAAGTCAACATTATTGCAATGTGCAGTATGCATGAAGTCATTAAGAAACAAACAGTAGGCACATGTGAGAGCCTTAAGACTGAAACATCTCCTTTTCCAATTGGTTTGGAGCAGAGTTTGGTGTTAAAAATAGGAGGACAATCAAGGATCTCAAATAGAGATCTAACTCCTAGCAATGTAAGAGTGGTCTGCAATACACACACGTTCAAGAGAAGCTTGTCCTCTTTCTGTGTGTAAATATATATGAGCCTGGTAGTGCTTTCTGCGTGAGCAGTCCTATTATGACACCGTCATCTCAGTTTCTTCAGGTTGCCAAAAAATTATTTTCAACTGAGAATGAATATTGTCACTATATGCTAGTTTTTTTGCCTTGAGCATGTAAATTTTGAAGCCTGTGTCGCTTCTAAGAATGACATCAAGAACGCTGAAGGTGTACCTTGTGTTCAAAAACTGGAAGTATTTTTGGTTACTCATGATCACAGAATACTTTACAAGATTGACATTTGTGTTAGATGTACGCAAAAAATATGTCTCTAATCATTTTACATGCTTTTATGCACATAAGCAATTAAATATCACAGAAACTTGCCATAGTAGTAGGTGCACAGTTCAATGGACTGTTAAAATGTCTTGGTGCAGGACGACAGCTTTTTGTGCCTATGACAAAACTATCCAGCTGTACACCCTCATACAGCTAGATTCTACTGTCTTCTGTCTAATTTGTGCGTTACTAAATGCTACCTCCAGTTGATTTTAAAACAGTACAGTCACCAAATAGGATCATGTTTTGTAACTTTTACCTTATGTAACAGTTGAATGCATGAATTTTCAAATGCATATCTTAAGCTGATGTATGTTGACTGACCAGAAAGTCAGGTGAACTTTAAACATGTCCTTTTTATCCCGTTGAAGATGGTGAACTTCCCGATCTTGACTACCTGCGTACCATGACTCACATAGTTCTGGTGGATCTGGACAACTGGGGAAGCTTTTTCATGCACCTGCCAGCTAACCTGAACCAAGGGACATTTGTCTGGGGCTTTCAAGGTAAAAAGTAGTTGAGGAAATAGGAAGATAAGATTAACAAGTCTCCATGTATGCTTGAATAGAGAGTCCTTGAGAAGATGAAGAACAGGAAAAACCTGGTCACTAGGGCTTCTTAAGTCAGTGTCACAGGCACCATGTAATAGAAATGTTTTGGAACTTTTCCATTTAAGTCTTAACCTCCTCTGCTCTTACTACTCCTGATAGAGTATTGTTTCAGAATTGCTGAACAGTTTAGGAGTCTTTCTGGCTTCCCTACTAAACTTACTTAGGCTGTATCATACTCGGCTTTCATAATTAACAAGACAGTTAGAGTACTCAAGTATTACTTTCTTTCTAACTCCCAAGTCCTTTGCATAATGTTATTTTCTTTTATATTCCAAAATATATGATTTTACTTTCTTGTCCTTGAATTTTGTTCTGCCTCTGGTTTGCTCCTTAAGGGTGTCTCTGGTCACCCTGTACATCAATAGGTGTATCTCGCATCTGGAAGGTTGCGGTAGTGGTACAATGTGCTTGATGGAACTCACAGGGGTTTCTAAGAAAGCCACCTTGCAAACTCTGAATAGCATCCCTTTAACTTGATACTTTTCCTAACATGACTATTCTTGAACTAACTTCTTGTCCACCTTGTGCTTTTTATACTATTATGGATTTTTTTCTGCCTTTTATAATAGTTTTGCCAATGGTACATTGAATACTTCGATGAAGTCTAGTTGAAGTATTTATTGCCTGAAACGTTGACATCATCCCAACAGACTTGTAGGAATTGTCAGATGTGTTTTACGCTTCATAAACACCATTGCACTGTACCTTGACTGTCTCTTCCTTTAAAAGAGCGTCAAGAACACCTCAAAGCTGAGAGTTATCATGCTGCTGAGGTGAGCAGAAAGGCCTGATGCCCAAATCACTTGGGTTTTTTTCTTGTCTTTGGAACAGATATTCCAGTTACCTGATGAAGGCAGAGCAAGGGTTTCTTTTGAAGTGTAAAGTCTTTGAAAAATCAGCTGTGCTCCTAGACCTGTAGTCTAGGAGTTGATAGGAGTTCTGTGGACAAATCTTCTGGTCTTCTCTCAGTTTTTTTTGTTCTGCTCAGGCATTACTTCTGTACCATGCTGATCTAGGTTGACCTGCTTCTGCAGGGGGGTTGGACTAGATGATCTCTAAAGGTCCCTTCCAACCCCTGCCATTCTATGATTGTCAGTACCTAGCCTTTGGCCTCTCGGTACAGCAACAGCATTCCCGTGTGCCATCACAAAGCCACCAAAAATACTGATTTTGAGGCTTTATATTATTCCTATTCAGCTTGGATTTCTGTTTCATACTTGCAGTCTAGGTGCTCCATTTGCTTATATTGTCTCTTCTATATGGCTGAGCAACCTGTTGTTTGGTCTTACTTTCTTTTGTGAGGTCTTGTCCAGCTTGACTTCTGGTCAAATTTGACTTCACCCACACACTCCTTGACTTATTCAGGGTTTGGCTGTGGATTTTGCCAAAGATCTGTTTATTTCTATAGCTATTCAATTACTTAGCCCTGGGAAAGCTTTTTTTTTTTTTTTCCCCTCCTACAGATAAAAATAAGAAAGTTATTAGGAATCTGACTTGAAGACATCAGGCCTGTTTGACATCTGAAGTCCAAAGCTACCCTGGCTGGGTTTTATCAAGAAATATTTAGTACAGAATAATTTCTCCCAGTTATGGCAATCTTTCTGCATTTGAATTTGAACACTTGCTTTCAGTTATTCTGTTAAATTTACTGAAAACTACTTTGTCATTAAGTGGTTTGAGATTGTTTGTTATGACAAGGTCTTCTGTTGTTCTATTACTGTTTTCCAAAGTTAAAATACCCTGTTTTAAAATTGATGGAACCTGAGAATGTCTGAACCGTGTTGTCGGAAACGTCCCTTCTCTGATCTACGACAGAGAAATAGTCCATAGTACAGTCTTGGTGTTACTAATCTATTGTTAGGAACCTTTGTTGATGGGATGATCTTACCCCCAGGTACCTCTGTGCCAGTTAAGACTCTATATCCAGGGATTTTGCAGATGTGGGTGCCTGCTGGCACAGCCCAGCCCATATTGATGCTTCTTGGTCTGCTTCCCAATCAGAGTTGCTGCAGATTGCCTCTGGGAATGGCCTCTGGAGCACCTGAACAGGAAAGCCCAGGCCATAGAGTTAATGGAGATTAAAATGGGCCATATTCATATCAGAGAACACCTGAGCAGTTTATTAGTGTTGACTATATTGTTATATAGCCTGGGAACACGGAGGCTCCTGGACACATCTGGGTTTATTGTTGTAGATGCCCTCTTACAATAAAGGTTTACAGAGTTACTTGGTAAATGCTGTTATTGTTCGTTTAGCCTGTGAAAATACAGCAACATCCCCGTCTCTGACTCTTTTTTCCCCTGTGATTCTCTTAACAACTTTTTTTGTTTTTAAAACCTTTTTTTATATGATATTTTTGCGTTATTTCTGTTATTCCTGTGGCTAATACAGCCTTAGCTTTGCTTTGATTTCTTCCATGGTATTGTCTAAGCTCCATATTGTTTCTATTTTCAGATCTTCAGTTGTCCTTTACCCATTTGTGATCTAGCTCCACCACAATAAACACAATTCTGTCATTGTTTCCAGCTGTCCCAGTCAAATGTTTGTGATGTACATTTATGCAGCCAAAAGTCAGGGTTAGTGATTACGTCTTTCCCAAATCTCAGTGACCAAGGCCTTGTTATCACAAGAGATAGCAACTTGCAAGTACCATTTTTCTCATGGACAGATACCCCTACATGATTTGTGTGTAGTCTGTTAATAAATCTTCAAGCTTTGAGATCATTTTTGGTACCTTCTTATAGCCATTGGGCTGAAAAGGGAAAACAAAATAAAACCTCAACACCCCTCTGCCACCCTTCAACAAACCCAACAGGAGAAATCTGATGAAGATTACTTCTTTGTCAGACTGAGGGTAGAATTCAGGTTGGAATAGAGCACATCCTCTGCAGCCTGTTCACTTGAGCCTTAATTTAACATGCCCTCACATGAAGTGTCATCAATGACTGCTGTAATTTTCCATTGAAAATCCTTTCTTACATGCAGCCACTCTGTCATCAAGCAGATAAAGCAACCATTTTTTCTTCTCTATTGCAGACCCATTATTTCTGAGCAGTTGGGAATGTCATGAAATTGTATTCATTCCCTTCAAATTGTTCTTCCATTTGGTTTCTTTGACGTTGTCATAGTAACTGCAAGCTCCTCTGTTTTTCCCTCTTCTTGAGAGACTTGCTGCCCCTTTCCTTCCCCTTTTAACATGTTTCAGCTTGATAGTCTTTTAATCTGTAGCAAGCTTGTTACTCAGCTAATCTCAATTATCCAACTATTTTCTCGGGTAATAAGTTTTGGGATAATATTGATAAAATTCCTGCAGTTATTTTTTTCACCAGTAGTATCACATCAGTTTAGACACAAGTTTTTCATGATTAGAATTAAAAATAATATAAAATTGAATAAGAGGCTTTGTGTAGAATCACATTAGAAAGCAAAAAATGAAATATCTAACTGAAGAGCAAGGGTTCTTTTGGTATTTTGGTTATATATTTATTTTATCTTTCACATTGGTCAAAATAAATTCTGTGTTTAAAACTAGATTAACCTTTGCCCCTTGCATTCTTAGTTCATGGTAACATTTCTTTATCTTAAATTTTTCCTCTTTTTGTTTTTCTGCACTGTTCAGGAGGACAAAGCAACTGGAAGCCTCCAGTGCAGTGCAAAAGTTACAATTCTCTTAAGAGGATTGGATGCTTCTTTCTTCATCCACGTTGTGGTACCAGAAGAGAAGCAGCAGACTTTGCTCTCTGTGTTCATGTAAGTTAATACACACTTTCTTTATTGCTGTGTTTCTGTACCCAAAGTGTGGCAGATGATACTTGCTATTGATGTTAAGTACTAATTACAGGTGAGATTCTTGGATTGTCTTTGTGACTTGTGTGTCCATGAAAAAGAATGATAAACCTGTCACTTAATTGAGTGGAGACAGCCTGTTGAGAAGTGATTTACATAGTATTTTTCTTTCTATGGCAATAGAAAAGTTAGCCCAAATAGGATGTCAGTCTTGTGAATAGAAAGGAGGCTGGTTAGGGAATGCGGAATAAAACCCTAAAACTGCAAAAATAGAGATGCTGTTTCAGAGAGAAAGGTAGTTGACTGACTCTCCAAGTAGCCAAAGTCTAGACTCATCTTTAAGATAATGGATGGATGGGTGCTAGTTTGAGCCCCTGTTGGACTGACAGAGTAGTGCTGCTGTTAGTAGATCTTAGAGATGTAGCTGGGCTGGGAGAGATGCAGGTGAAGGACAGGAACTTAGAATGCCATGAGAACTCACGTTCTTCATATAGTTATCAGTTAGGTAATCACATTCTCAAGTACTTTTATATAAGCATGTTTTGCAGGAGTGTTTATGTTACATTACAGGTTTGGATTTTTTAAAATGCTCTTCACAGATGACTTGTTTTATGTGGAGATGGTTCTGAAATGCTGCTGTTTAGGAATTTGTTCTATGCTCCATCTGTACTGGTAGCCATTCTGGTGGCCATTTCCGATATCTGGTGTTATATGTATAGGATGAATGCAATGTCAAATTGTTGAAATTATACCTTTCACAGTGGTATAATAGGCATCAGTCCGTAAGAGCAGAAGAGAGTTTCTGTAGGCTTTCCTATGAAGATCTGTCTTGCAAAAAGCTAGCCAAACCCCATGAGATAAAAACATTGTCTCAGTTCAACACTGTAATTTGTTTCCATACAGGCTGGTCGTCTGGATGAGCACCTGCCCAAGCAAATTCCTTTCACCATACTTTCTGGAGACAAAAGCTTCCTGGAACTGGAAAGTCAATTTAAGATGACCCAGCGGTCAGCTCACATCCTAAATCCTCACCACATCAAAGGAGACATGATGTGTGCCTTGCTAAACAGCATTTCAGACACCACAAAAGGTAGAAAGTAAACGTTAAACAAAATCTTTCCATTAAACTGATAGTTCTTTCCAATAAAAGAATTGAACACTTGTGCTGGTAACACAAGCTGTTCCTTGGTGCTTCTTGTACTGCAATGAAATACAGATCAGAAGATAAGTTTGCTTGGGGCAAGCTTTCAAAACAGACTTAATTAAGCATTTTTATTCAACATAACAAACTCTGTCCTCCCTGATTCTTTTTTTTCAGTCTGAAAGCTCCTTTCTAGACAAAGAGAAGCTGTTTTAAGCACTTTGGTGTGCATATTTGTCAATTTATACTATCTGTTTTGCTTGATTTTGTTCTGGGTCTGAAACATACATGACTCTGCTACAGCATCATTATTTCCAAAAAGACCTCTGCCTATTTTAACTCTGATTGTCCTCCTGGCTGCTTCCCGCGCACTTATAGATCACAGTGGCACATGGTTCACATATCTATTGGGAGGAAAACTGTCGATGATAGCTTTTAAGTTTGCTAGAATACCATCTTCTGATTGATGGCACACTAAAACAGTCACACTTTTTATGTAGGATCATCAGAGAGGTTTGAGCCAGCTCGTTTTTGTGCAAAGGATACCTGAGCTGAGTTCTAATACTTCTTGGTATTAAAAAATTCCTTTAAGCAGTTTTCTTAAAAGACCTGGTGTTTTTCTGTAGAAATATTACTGCTTTTTTAGCTGCTTCTTGTGGTTTTGGGACTGTTGTACAGAAAGTTGTTTCCGAATTAGCCCTAAAAATCCTGGTGTTCAGAAAAACACCCTGCTAGCCTTGATGCAGACGTATGAGAGCTATCACATGGTGCTGCTGTTCTGCCATGAATGTTTGTCTACTGGCCCTGAATGGCAAATAGACATTGATTGACTAAAGGGAAAAAGAAAGAGTAATTCAATGGTTTCCTGAAAAAAAAAAATCTGTGGTGAGTTGGAATTGATTTATGCACTTTTTACATGGCAAAGGTGCTTATACAGTTTTCTGGCCACCTCAGGTGTTTGTTGGGCTACATTTTTCAGCTGGATTATGGAGAAGTGATTCCCAGCCAGAAGCAGCCATACCAGTAAAATTTCTTGGTCTAGTTACAGAACTGTCACTGACAAGTGGAGTTCATTTTGCTTGGGGGAAGATTACTTTTTTCCACAGTTACCCATAAAACTATACACTGAATCATGGCATTCCCACTGCAAAGGTTTTCTTCATAGAGCATATTGAAATTCCTAGATTGATACATCTCTTCTAATGCCATCGTAACTATAGCTATGGATTCACGTGGGAGGGATTTTTTTTGCTTCAGGACCTTTGCATGTTTTAAGGAGGAAGAGTTGGAACACAACTGTAACTTGCAAGCAGTCAATTTCAGTTAATTTGGCTGTAGGAGGCTTCCTTTCCTGTAGAGTTTGTTGTGTGACTTGACAATGGGATGGTGAGGAGAGGGGGATGACTTTTCCTATGTAAGGGTATTCAAGTTCCCTGCCTAGTTAGTTCTGCTAGTGTAACTTCATTCACTGGGGTATACTGCCTCAGAAATGATGACTTTGATCTAACCATTTTCTGTCTGTAAATTATATGCTAAGTTTTTATTGCTCTTGCTTTCAAAAGCTGCCTCATCTAACCTTTTTTTCAATGTTCCTTGCTACATTAATATTTAAGTTACTATTTTGATGATTGGCACTGCTGAGAGGTCTCAAACTTAACTTGCTGGCTGGCTGATAATTTTGCATCCCACTTAAGTTATGCATGTTTTTATTCTATTAAAAAAAAACACCAAAAATGCCAACTTTGATCAGGAAAGTAATAGAATTGTGCATGAATCTTTTGGCTGCTTGCACGCTTTTAAGGGACAGAACTTTCTTGAGCCATCCTTGGCTTCTCCAGTCAGTGTTAGGGGGGCACCCAGATAGCGAGAGCTCTCTTCTGTTTCTGTATGAAAACAGGACATTAGAAAATTCAGATTTGATAATAGGCCTGTTTGCTGCATAGTGCGATGGTGTAATTACCAGGAGTCTATCAAGTTGGTTTGCTTTTTTTCTTCAAAAAGTAAAGCCACTGCATAATACACATTGACTGTGAGGCTCAGCATCAGCAAGCATTTGCAAGTCCTAGTGTGGGTGAGACCAGTATGGGAGAGCTTGAGACTAAGTCAGGCAATGTATCATAGCCTGATATAACCTGTTGTCCTGTTACAGAGTGCAGCTGAACGTAAGGAAATAGAGACAAGAATCACTTGCTTTGTAACTTTCTCAAGCCTATGGCTATTATTCTGGTGGGAGAAAGAAGTGAGAAATATTTTTAATACAGTTGTTGGTATTGGATGAGCTTCAAAATGAAAAAACTGTTTCCCCGAATCACAGAGCTATCATTAGCTTGTGAGCTGCTGGATTGTGGCAATCACTGACAGTTTCACCTTGTGAACTGTTTCACCATGTCAGCAGAACTGCTGTGGGAACTATGGTATGTGCATGCATTTTAAAATAAGTAAAAATTGCCATGGATGTTGCAATACGATATCAACAGTATGATATCAGCCTTAGGAGACCATGAGCTGTGGTGAATGCATGGATTTCCCTTCAGGTATGAGAAGAGTAGGCAAGATATTAATTCTTACATGCTCTCTTCTGCTGCTAAACCTGAGTTGATAAATACAGGAGTGGGTTTTTTTCTTACGCTGAAGGTGCAAGACATGATGGGAGGTTGATGTGTGTTAGTTGAGAGGTTTGAGAAGGGTAGAAGATAAAAGTTTTTAGTGTCTCTTTAATTCCTTTGCAAAGGAAAGTTTGTAGCATGCAAAAAAAACCCCAACATGATTCCTTTGTCTGTCTTTAAACAATATCTAGTCGTGAAAGCTGGTGGGTAAGTTAGGGACCATCCTACCTACCTGTTGTGGTTTAGGCTCAGACAGTGACTAAGGACTGTGCAGCAACTTGCTCACTGCCCACCCCTTCCCCAGTGGAATGGAAAGGAGAATCAGGGGAAAAAAGGTAAGACTTGTGGGTTGAGAGAAGAACAGTTTAATAATTAAAATGAAATAAACTATAATAATGACAACAGTATTGTAATAATAGTTATTAAAATAAATACTTATTTAGAGAGAAATTAAAACCCAAGAAGAAAAAAAAAAAAACCCTGAACCAAGTGATGCCCAAGATAATTGCTGACCACCTGCTGGCTGATGCCCTCCCCACCAGCTCCCCCCAGTTTCTATACTAGGCATGATGTTCTGTGGTATGGAATAGCCTCTTTGGCCTAGTTCAGGTCAACTGTTCTGGCCATACTTCCTCTCAGCTTCTTGTGCCCCCCCCAGCCTACTTGCTGACAGGGCAGGGTGAGAAGCAGAAAAGTCCTTGACACTGTGCAAGTACCACTCAGCAATCGCCAGAACATCCCAGTGTTATCAACATTCTCAGCATAAATCAAAAACACAGCCCTGTACCAGCTACCAGGAAGAAAATGAACTTTATCCCATCCAACACCAGGATACCGTCCTGACACTGAAGGGAATGCCACAACTTGTTTGTTGACAAAAGTGGCTTTTGTAGAAGTTGATGGCTTTCGCTTAACTGTATTTCTCTGTCATGTTCAAACAGACAGACTCTTCTAATTATAAGAGGAACAATTTGTTTTTTAAGTATTTCTTTTCCTTTCTTTTAAAGAGCCAGGCTGTCTCATGAGACTATCAGAATCAATGGTGTAGTGATGTACTATGTCTGCCAAATAGCAGCAGACTTTGCTCTCTGTGTTCATGTGAGTTAATATACACTTTCTTTATTGCTGTGTTTCTGTACCCAAAGTGTGGCAGATGATACTTGCTATTGATGTTAAGTACTAATTACAGGTGAGATTCTTGGATTGTCTTTGTGACTTGTGTGTCCATGAAAAAGAATGATAAACCTGTTACTTAATTGAGTGGAGACAGCCTGTTGAGAAGTGATTTACATAGTATTTTTCTTTCTATGGCAATAGAAAAGTTAGCCCAAATAGGATGTCAGTCTTGTGAATAGAAAGGAGGCTGGTTAGGGAATGCGGAATAAAACCCTAAAACTGCAAAAACAGAGATGCTGTTTCAGAGAGAAAGGTAGTTGACTGACTCTCCAAGTAGCCAAAGTCTAGACTCATCTTTAAGATAATGGATGGATGGGTGCTAGTTTGAGCCCCTGTTGGACTGACAGAGTAGTGCTGCTGTTAGTAGATCTTAGAGATGTAGCTGGGCTGGGAGAGATGCAGGTGAAGGACAGGAACTTAAAATGCCACTCCACCTCTTCCACTGACCTATAAGGTTCATTTTCACTGTGCTCAAGTGGAGTTGTCAGCTGCCTTCCTCAATCTGCTGCTGATGCCTGAGTGTTTAAATAATACTGAATGCATACTAAACTTTCTATGTATGTTTATATTTGGAAGAGCAGGATTTCAGTTCATTCTGATGTATATACTACTAAGCTTTCTAGCTCCCACTCAGCTAAAAGCTTTTTGGGATATGTACAGTCAACAAAAGAATTTAAGAGGAGTTAGGAATTACTTTACAGAAAATGTTGAGAATAATTACTTGCCTTCTCAATAGTCAAGTTATATGTGTTGAGTCCTATTGAATACCACATCTGACCTCACACTCTGCTTTTTCCAAACCTTCAGTTAACACGGACTGTGAATGACTAAAGAGGGGTCACAGCCTCCAACCCCCACTGTCTAAAGAGACTGAATGGGATCGGCATGAGCATCTGCAGTGTGATGCACCATGTATGATAGTTACTCTAGTAAATTACTCATGAATGTTAGTTACTCTAGTAAGAACCTGTTCCTTTATTTACACTGTGATTGCAGTGGCCGTGGCCTATTGCACCAGCAAATAAGAAAGTCATCCGTGACTTGGAACCTTGTGTAAGTCGTTACTGGTTTGGGTTTGCCAGTGGTATGTCTTGTGTGCATCTTTGAACGTATGTGTATGCCCTAGGGAGGCAGCCATGTAGTAAGACCTAAGTGAGTCTGAGAAAGAATTGTAGGCAAGTGGATGAACTGAGAAGACCTCACCACTCAGATGATACAAAAAAGAGTACTGGAGGTGTAGTTTACTCTGGTTGTGAATTTTGGAGATCTCTAAGATGAAGGTTAAATGAAAGTCTGAGTGATCATCTGAGTGAATCATGGTATTGGGTACAGCTTCCGAAAAAATGCAATTGAAGGAGAGTGAGGATCGAGAGCTTTATTTTTAGCTGTGCTACACTTGAATGAACAAATGCATGAGCATCTGTAGGGAGAGATATAGAGGGTGAAGCTTTAGTTTACATGGAGGAAGAGAAGCCTTGTGCATTTGTGAACCCTCAGTAAAGAACAGCTGTACTTGCATTTACAGATGATGTTACCTTAATGAAGAAATGGAGATTAGAGCAATAAGTACTGAGGAGGATCCTCCAGGGACATTTTGAAGAGGGAATAAAGGAAAGGATTCTGGAAGGCAAGTAACAGTGTTTTAAAGGCAGCGTGATCATACATACTGAATGTAATTGCTGATTAGGGACAGGTACTGATCTGAAGTTTCTGGCTAAGTAGTTACTAGGCTCTTAAATGAGGTAACTTTAATGATATCCTTAAGGTAAGATGGCACTAAACCTTCAGACATCAACTGTGGAAGGAAAATGTCAATGGTTGGAGAGATAGTGAAGTGTGATATTAATATCCCTGTACATGGGGATGGGAAAGAGGCACATGACATCGGAAATTCCTTCTCTTAGTCTTTTGAGTAACATGTGAGAGAGATGTGGAGGTAGGGCGTGAGACTGCAAGGACTAAGGCTGGGGAAGGGAAATTGAGTCTTTGGTGAGACAGAAGAACTGGTAAAGCTGATGAAAGTTAAGGGGATAATGGTAACTAAGGATGGTGCAAGAGAAGGTTGTCAAATCCAGAGATGGAATTATGCTGAGCCATGTGGGCTGCTAAGCCAAATTCAAGCTGTGGCACTTCGATGTCAGGACAGTGGGTGGCGCTTGCATTCTGTCGCGGTTTACTAGTCTCTTCCCAGAGCAGGTTTCTCTGAGAGTCTCACGATGTTTCTATCTATGAGGTTAATCTTTCTGAGCTCTGTATTCCTCCAGAATTTGTTTTCTTGGCCTGGTTTTTTGTTCTTTCAGCAAAAAAATTTCAACATATGAGGACAATAGTGAGCAGGAGGATTTCACTGAGAGAATAAGTATGGTCAAGAGTTTCTTACTATTATTTAATTAACACAACGTACTACAGAAGAGTCCTTAAGATCTCTGAGAAACTAGCAAATTCCTTTTCTTCTGACCCTAGAGTGCTGTTTTAACAGGAGAGATAGGACATACCTGATTTCTCCAAATTAAACTTTTTTATTTACTCTTCATCATCAGATGATGTCAGCAGTACCAGCAGTATATGGAACATGGTGATCAGTGGTATGAAGCCTAGTTGGAGGCAGTTACCAGTGACTCCAGGAGTCAATTCCAGCTCTGGTCCAGTTTTGTGTCTCCCCTAAAGACCTAGATGATGGGGCAGAGCGTACCTCAGCAGGTTTGCTGATGATACAAAACTGGGAGTGGCAGGTGATAACACCAGAGTTTGTGCTGCTGTCCAGAGGAACCCTGACAGGGAAGAAATGGGCTGACAGGAACCTCATGAAATTCAATAAGTGCAAGGTCTTGCACCTGGAGAGGAACAATCCACAGCACTGATGTATGCTGACCAAGGATCAGCCAGCCGTAAAACAGCTTAGCAGAAAAGGACCTGGGCATCCTGGTGGACACCAAGTTAGGAGGAAGTTGAGGGAAATGAGGTCCTTTGCCTCTACTCAACACTGGTAAGGCCATAACTGTCAAATTGTCAGCTCTCAAGTCCAGCCACCTGGACATAGTCCTGTGCAACTAGTTGTGTATGATCCTGCTTGTGCAGGGGAGGCTGGACAAGATGACCTCCAGCAATCCCTGCCAACCTCACCCATTCTGTGATGGAGTATATTGTCAAGTGGAGTGGAAGATTTCTGAGAGAGCAGAGTTCAGCTATAGAATCATAGAATCATTTTGGCTGGAAGAGACCTTTAAGATCGTGGAGTCCAGCCTTTGTCCCAGCCCTATCAACCACTAAACCATTTTGCTAAGTGCAACATCCACCTATCTCTTAAACACCTCCAGGGACAGTGACTCCAGCACCTCCCTGGGCAGCCTGTTCCAATGCCTGACAACCATTTCAGGAAAGAAATTCCTCCTCAGATCCAGCCTGAACCTCCACTGGTGCAACTTGAGGCTATTTCTTCTTTTTCTATTGCTTGTCAGTAGGGAGAACAGACTGGCCCCCTCTTCGCAACAACTTCCTTTCAGGTAGTTGCAGAGAGTGATAAGGTCTCTCCTGAGCCTTCTTTTCTCCAGGCTAAACAGCCCCAGATCCCTCAGCTATTCCTCATAGGAGACATGCTCCAAATCCTTTACTAGCTTGACAGCCCAGCTCTGGATCCTCTCCAGCACCTCAGTGTCCTTCTTGTAGAGAGGGGCCCAAAACTGGACACAGTATTCGAGTTGCAGCCTCATCAAAGCCGAATACAGGGGAATGATCACCTCCCTCCTCCTGCTGAGAACACTGTTCCTGATACAGGGCAGGATGCCATTGGCCTTCTTGGCCACTTGGGCACACTGCTGGTCCCTCTCTGCCTGGCAACTTTCCAGCCACTCCTCCCCAGGCCTGTAGCACTGGCTTACTAAAGTCAAGGTAGACAACATCCACAGCCTTTCCTTCATCCAGCAAACAGGTCATCCTATTCAACAGATCAGGTATTTTAAACAGGACTTGCCCTTCATAAACCCATACTGACTGGGCCTGATCACCTGGTTGTCCTGCATGTGCTGCATAATAGGACTTAGGATGATCTGCTCCATCAGCTTCCCAGGCACTGAAGTCAAACTGGCAGGCCTATAATTTCCCAGATAATCTTTCTGTTCCTTATATATGGGTGTTGTATTGACTGACTTCCAATCAGATGGGACCTTCCCAGTCAGCCAGGACTGCTGATAAATGATGGACAGTGGCTTGTTGAGCACCCCTGTCAGTTCCCTCAGCACTCTAGGATGTACCCCATCCGGCCCCATAGACTTGCGCACATCAGTGTGGAGCAGTGGGTCACTGACCTCCTCCTGAACTGTAGCGGGGGACATTTTGCTCCTTGCCCCCGTGTCTTGGCTTATGGGGGAGTGACTTTCCGCAGTGGAAATGCTCCTATTAACTAAAGACTGAGGCAAAGAAGGCATTAAGCACCTCAGCCTTATCCTCATCTTTTGTTGCCAAATTTCCTTCTGGATCTAATAGGGGATGGAGGCTCTCCCTGGTCTTTCTTTTATTGTTAATATATTTACAGAAACTTTTCGTATTACCCTTTACCTCTAAAGCCAGCTTGACTTCTAGCTGGGATTTTGACCTTCTTATTAACTCCCTCCATAACCTAACAATGTTCCTGTACTCCATGTGAGTGATCCACTCCTTCTTCCAGAGGCCATAAACTCACTATTTCTCCCTGATTTTAAACCAAATCTCCCCATTCAGCCACATCAGTGCCTCTGGCTTGTTTTGTGGCACATGGGGATGACCTGTTCCTGGGCCTTTAAGATTTCCTCCTTAAAAAGTGTCCAGCCTTCCTGGACTCCTATACCCTTCAAAACTGACTCCCAAGGCATTCTGTCAAGTAACCTCTTAAACCAGCTCTAACCTCCTAAACCAGATTGACCAGCTCTCTTGCGCAGTTCTACCTTCTAGGATCTTATCCTAAGAGATCCATCCAAGCAGGTCTTTGAAGAGGCCAAAGTCAGCCTCTTCAAAGACTTGCTTGGATAGATTTCACGGAATAAGATCCTAGAAGGTAGAACTGCCCAAGAGAGCTGGTCAGTCTTCAAGCACCTCTTCCTCCAAGCCCAGGATCAGTGTGTCCCAAATTGCATGTTCCTATGCAACCTCATCTAGGGGAACCTGCCTCTGCAGGGGAGTTGGACTAGATGATCTCTAAAGGTCCCTTCCAACCCCTACTATTCTATGATTCTATGAAGAGGAGGGAGGAGATCCCCGTGGATGAGCAAGGATCTACTGGGACAACTCAGGCAGAAAGCAGCCATCTATGAGAGGTGGAAACAGGGGCTGGCTTCTTGGGCAGAGTATAGGAACATCGCCAGGGCATGCAGGGGTGCAACTAGGAAGGCTAGAGCCCTTCTAGAATTACATTTAGCCAAGGATGTTAGGGACAGCAATAAGGCATTTTTCAAGTACATCAGCAACAGAAGGATGGCCAGGGGTAATGTGGGCCCGCTGCTAAATGCTGAGGGTGCCCTGGTGTCTGAGGATGCAGAGAAGGCCAAAGTACTGAATGCCGCCTTTGCTTCAGTCTTTATGGCCAAGACTGACCCTCGGGAAGCCCAGTCTGGCAAGGGTAACAGGATGGCCAGGACAGCAGAGGACTTGCCCTGGGTGGAAGAGGTTAAAGACTTGTTGGCCAAGCTTAAAGCTCAAAGTCCTGATGGGATGCATCCTAGAGTGCTGAGGGAGCTGGCTGATGTGATTGCTAAGCCTCTCTCCATCATTTTTGAACAATCATGGAGGACAGGTGAAGTGCCTGAAGACTGGAGAAAGGCCAATGTCACACCAGTCTTCAAAAAGGGCAAGAAGAAGGACCCAGGAAACTACAGGCCTATCAGCCTCACCTCCATCCCTGGAAAACTGATGGAACAACTCATCATGAATGTTATCACTGAACATATGAAGGATAAGATGGTTATCAGGGGGAGTCAACATGGCTTCACCAAGGGGAAATCCTGTTTGACCAATCTGATATCCTTCTATGAGTGCATAACCAGCTGGCTAGATGAGGGGGGAGCAGCCTTGACTTTAACAAGGCTTTTCACACCGTCTCCCATAACAACCTCATCAGAAAGCTCAGGCAGTGTGGCTTGGATGAGTGGACAGTGAGGTGGATTGAGAGGAGGCTGAATGACAGAGCCCAGAGGGTGGTGATCAATGGCACAGAATCGATTTGGAGGCCTGTGGCCAGTGGAGTTCCACAGGGATCGATTCTGGGGCCAGTCTTGTGCAACATCTTCATCAACAACCTGGATGAGGGGACTGAGGAACCCTCAGCAAGTCGGCTGATGACACCAAACTGGGAGGACTGGCTGATTCCCCAGAAGGCTGTGCTGCCATTCAGCAGGATCTCGACTGGCTTGAGAGTTGGGCAGAGAGGAACCTCATGAGGTTCAACAAGGACAAGTGCAGAGTCCTGCATCTGGGGAAAAACAACCCCATGCACCAGTACAGGCTGGGGATTGACCTGCTGAAGAGCAGCTCTGCAGAGAGAGACCTGGGAGTCCTGGTTGACAATAAACTGAACATGAGCCAGCAATGTGCCCTCGTGGCCAAGAAGGCCAATGGCATCCTGGGATCCATCAAGAAGAGTGTGGCCAGCAGGTCGAGGCTGGTTCTTCTCCCCCTCTCCTCTCCCCTGGTGAGGTCTCATCTGGAGTCCTGTGTCCAGTTCTGGGCTCCCCAACTGAAGAGGGACAGGGAACTTCTGGAGAGAGTCCAGGGCAGAGTCACCAAGATGATCAGGGGACTGGAACATCTTTCATATGAGGAAAGACTGGGAACTGGAGCTGTTTAGTCTAGAAAAGAGGAAACTGAGGGAGGATCTTATTAATATTTAAAAATATCTAAATGGTGGGTGTCAGGAGGTTAGAACATCCCTTTTTTCAATAGTATCTAGTAAGAGGACAATGGGTAATGGGATGAAGCTGGAACACAAAAAGTTCCGTATAAACATAAGAAAAAAAACTATTTCACTGTGAGGGTGAGGGAGCCCTGGCACAGGCTGCCCAGGGAGGGTGTGGACCTGCTTCTGCAGGAGGGTTGGACTAGATGATCTCTAAAAGTCCCTTCCAACCCTACCATTCTATGATTCTAAGCAAGTCAAAGTCTGCCAGTTGGAATTCCAAAGTGTCAGTTTTGCTGTCCCACCTCCTAACATCTCTGTGAATAGAGAACTTAATGATTTCATGGTCACTGTTCCCCAGATGACCTCCAACTGCCACATACTCCACAAGACCTTCTCTGCTCACAACCAAGAGGTCCAGCAGGGCACTCTCCCTGGTCGGTTCACTTACCAGTTTTGTTAGGAAGTTATCCTCCACACATTACAGGAACCTCCTAGTTTGTTCTCTCTCTACTGTGTTGTATTTCCTGCAGATACCTGGGCAGTTGAAGTCCCCAACAACAGCAGGTGATGGCAAGATTTCTTCCAAGTGCTTATAGAATGTTTTGTCTGCCTCACTACTCTGGTTGGGAGGCCTGTAGCGGACTCCCACAGCAAGATCAGTCTTATTGGCCTTGCCCCTTACCTGATCCAAAAACTCTCAACCCCTTCATCACTATACGTAAGTTCTGAACATTCATAACAGCCCTTAACATACAGGGCCACCCCACTGCCTCCCATTCCCTGTCTGACCCTCCTGAAGAGCTTGTAGCCATCAATTGTGGCACTCTAGTCGTGGGAGGTATCCCACCACATTTCTGTGATGGCCACTATGTAATAGTTTTCCTGTTGTATCATGTCTTCAGGCTCCCCGTTTGTTCTTCATACTCCATGCATTGGTATAGATGCACTTCAGATGAGCTAATGCTCCCAACACCTTTTTGTGTGAGGGCTGTTTCCTACTAGATGCTTCTCGGGTGTTTCTCTGACTTTGGAATCATCAATGGCCCTTGCCACAGTCACAGGGTACAGACATGCTATGGGCAATGTTAGATCAAGCACAATGACTTGTCCAATGCAGAAAAGCAGCATGGTGTCTTGTAACTTGAAAAATACATCAGTTGGCCTTTCATTCTCTTTGGTTGATGAGTTCCACACTAACAGTTCTTGCTGTCTAGCCCCTAAAGGAAGCTGACTGAATTCCTGTACCCTGTCCTGTGTTTGCTGGAACATTTCTGCCTGGGACTTTTGCCTGCAGACTGCTTTTATTCTGACTGTTACAGTGTTATTCCCGATTCTCATCACGCCCTATCAGAACATCTTAAAATTCTCATCTTTACTGCTGTTGTGCATTTTAGTCATTTCTCTGTGCAAGTTTGAGTAGGGTGGGGGCAAGGGGAAACACTGATAAAAGCTTTTTGTTTTGGATAAGGAAAGTCTCGGTATAATTTGATACAGACAAACCTTTGCATGAAAATCTGCTTAAGACTTGTCTCTTTGTTAGCTTCTGAGAAGGTTAACTTTCGCCAGCTCTCAGGTTTCAGAGAATCCAGCAACTGCCTTCATGGGAAACTGAATGTACATTAATTCAGGTAGAAGGAAGAGAAGTCTTGCAAATCATGAGTAGCAAAGGCAGAATGTAGCTCATGAGACTTTTAACATACTTCATATTCATGTTTGGTCTCGTGAGCTGATTTTCCCCTTCCTCCCTGCCCCAAACTGACAGATCATCAGTACTAATTGTTTTCAAGTATCACAGTTCTGGTGTTGTCTTAAGCAAACCCATTTTCTGATGATGTAACTATCAAGTGGTGTTTAGTTACTGCATATCAGGTGCAGTGATAAATGATGGGACAGGCAGCTTGTTCTAAAAACGTCTCCCTGTTTTGCATGCCAGTTTGCATCTAGCTCTTCCAATGCGAGTGTCTACCACATGTTATTACAAGGATGTAATTGTGGTGTGACTAGCAAAACATTTTGGCAAGATGAGGCTTGCAGTACATAGAGATGGATCCTAAACTTTCCTAACAAACTGAAATAATAATTCCATCTACAAATCCTGTTTCAGCATTCATAACTGTGCTCATTGACAAGAAAGTCAAGGTGGCTGCTGCTCTGCCATACTCTGATACAAATGAGTGTCAACACAGCCTGTTGCCTGGGTCAGGGAAGCACTATCTTCTAATAGTGTGTCAGTGGGTTGCCATCGTGGCCTTTTCTGTGGTGAATGATAACTGATATAACCAGTTCCAGGAAAGCTGACTTCTTTAGATCATGACTCCTGGATTTCTGACTCCTGTCCTCTGCTGTTTCTATGCAAGATGCCAATAGGAAGATGCTGCCTTGTGTGTTTGCCAGCATCTTCTGTTGTCACCTAAAAAAACACACAAACATTCAGAAAAGTGCTCTTAATACATCTTTGGAATGGTAGCAAACCAGAGACCGTCTTGTACAATGCCTTACTGCTCACAAGAACTCATTTCTCATTACACTTACGCCTAGGAATGAGTTAGGGAGTGATTGCTTGAAGCATCTCTTAACATGTACAGAACTTTAGAGCAGTCTGTGATGTCTTCTGGGCTGGAAGATTAAAAGGATGGTTAGTAAGGGAGAAGCCACATGGGCAAAGCTTTTTCTTTGCATTTTTTCTTCCTCCCTTTCCTAAGTGATCATAATGACATTTTGGGGGTTACTGTGGATTTTTCTTCTTTACATTGTTTGCTTTGGAAGTAAAAAAAAAAAAAAAACACCACACAAAGATAATAGGCAGCTCCTAAAAGGATTCACAGTAAGTCTGCCAAGTGACTGGAGAAAGATAGTTTTTGGCATCTTTGTGGGCTCCTAATCTGTTTGATACTAGCTGTTGGAGTCTGTGTTCCTGCAATGGGGAAAGATAGGGACATTGCTGTTCAAACATGATACATGTATCAGGCTTGAAAACAAACTTTAGACAGTGTGTCTATTGCTTCAAATACCTAACTCAGGTCATTTAATCACCCAGTCAGTAAATTGGACACCCATATGAGAATGTTCTTTGCCAGTAAACATCATCAGAAGAACATTAGTGTGCTAATACACGTGATGACTCCAAGGGAAGTGCTTCTGTTGGTATGACCATAGGACACCTAGTTGATTGCAAATACTGTAAGACCTCATTACAGAGACCATTTCCCAAAATAGCATATCCTGTAGCAGAACATTGAATACAAAATATGAGTCAGTGACTTGTTAATTTTTTTAAACTGCAATTTGCTGAGGCTCTGTTGAAAACAAATGAAAAAAAACCCCCACCTTAGATACACCAGCCCTTACTTCAAAATAGAGATGTCATTCTGGTGCTGGAAACCAGCCTCATGAAGAGTGTTATTTAGAAAGAGAAGGGTGGTGGATTTTTGGCTGGGCTTGGCTACTATGAGTTACCAATTTAAGTGTATCAGCTTTTTTCTTCTCTGAGACTTGAACAACATCTGCTGAGTCGCACTGCTCAGTTGAGTTGTTATGCTCCAATGACGTATTTAGACAAGGAGATCCAGCTAAGGTCGTGTATAAGCAGAAACACGCTACAGCACTTCTTCCTATAATTAAAGCCTTGCAGAGTGTATTCTTTTCTTCCATAACTGTTAAAAAAAGGGAATGCAGTAGACACTATAACAGTAGCTTCTGCATCTGTTATTCCTTGTTACCACTCCAAAATAACAGAAAATTGAGGTAGTCTGCCTAGATTTTGGGTAGAAAGGGAAGAAGATAAGTGGAAAAATAACTGTCTTGTGTTACTGTTTTAAACAATCTCTATAATGTGTTTTTAATTTTCAGTTCATAAGGGTATTTCTTTAAATCCAACCTGCAATGCTGTTACAGTAAGAGAAATGCAAGAGGGGACTGTTAACTTGTTTATTAGGAACAATGTGTAATTTATATTTCATTTGTTCACTCAAGGTTCAGATAGTGAAGAGGATGAAGATATGAAACTAACAATGCAGAGGAGCTTAGAAGAAGCAAGGAAACAGGAAGGTTTGTTAAATTTTTACTTTTCTATGTTCTGGAGTGCTGTTAATTTTATGGAAGGTACAGAAAGTGAACTTATAATTGGTTTGAGGCATTCAACATTTTAAGAATACTCTCTAAAATACACTGCACAATCTTGAGTAGTTAAGAACAGTCTGGTGAGTTCTAAATAAAAAGTAATTTTCTAACCTAAGAAGTATGCCAGCAGACTCAAGCTTTATTTTATTGGTGCTCCACGGGGTATCGTGCAATTAACGTCTTGACTGAGCTCACTTTGTAGCAGTTTTAATGTGAGTCTGGTGACTCGGGGTAGAACAGCTGACTATGTAGTTGAACTTGTGAATAAATAGGTCAAAATTAGGTATTATATCTCGACAAAGCACTCTGGTCTCCTAAAAGAGCTATAGATCTAGGTACAAATTTGAATCAGCAGTGTAGCTGTCTGCTCACATCATATCTTACCTTATTTGAAATTGTTTTGATCCTTCTGCTGTTGTGCTTAGCAATGGCATTCACACAGCGCAGTCATTAATTTTTGGTGACAGACTACAGTGCCCTTTGCAAGTAATTTACTGTTTCAAGGCTTCACTCTGCCTTTCCACCTGATGGAAATAAAATGAGCTAAAAAATAGGCAATAGGTCAGTGATAAAACCAGTAACCGAATCTTACAGTCCCAGAATCTATTCTGTTATGAATTTACCAATTTAGTGAATATTGTTAATAAATATTGTTGTTAGATGTCCAGCATATTCATGGCAGTGCTGGGAACTGCCATGGGGGATGGCAGCGGCCTGCAGGGCCTAAGGGAGGTCCTGGTACTGGTGCTGCGGTGCTGAAGGCACCTCACTTTTATCTAGCAGCTGGGCTGCAGCTCTTTTCACTGCCTGCCTGCCTACCTGCCTGCCTGGGTAATGGCAGCTCTGTCATGGGGTAAAAGGGGGTGAAGAGGCAAAATCAACCCTAGAAAAGGGGAAAAAGCAAAAAGTACTAGCAACTACTGGAAAAGGAGAAAGCAAAAAGCAAGTGTAGGGGACAGAGGAAGCTGCTTCAGCAGCTCTAGGGAATAAAGGACAGTACAGGTATCACTGTGGAGCTAACAGCACACCATTGGCAAGAGTCACAGTTCGGGCCTTATTCCCAGCTCTTGCAGTGCTTAGAGGCTAACTGACAACGTATTTTAATGCAAGCAGTTGTCTATAAATGACTTGCTTTGTTTCTATGACCATGTCATGTTTTCCTTTCAGAAACTAATTTACTTCTTTTTATCAGCAGTACTGGCTGTTACAGCTAAGTCCAGGGGAATGAATATGGCTCTGCTGTTATGAGAGAGCATTCGTTGATACTCTGTTCCAAATCTAGGCCTTGTGTGAAACAGCCCCATGTAATTACAGTTTAAAAATCTGTTACATTAATATGTATAATTGTTATGTTTCCTGTGTCATAAGAACAGATAGCTTTTTTTTTATAGGATGTTTGTGTCCTCCTAAAGCACATGATTAATAATTCAAGAATGACAGCATGTCTGACAGCTGCTTTAACTTTTCCAAGTTGACTGTTGGTATCAATATTTGCATGCAAACCTTGTCTAACTTAGTATTTCATTCACTAACGTCAATCAGGTGGTGCCTAAACCAACCTAAATATGGTGCAGAAACAGAGTTTCAGTATTATAAAAGTTGTTTGAGAGGTGATTAACAAGTCAGAGGAGTTCAATGCAGTCTTCCCCCCTCATCAAGAATGTTACAGCCCTGATGTCAACTACTCTTGCTGTTGATACGAGTTTTTTTTTCCTCTACTTACATCTGGCCTTCCTAGTAAGAGTGACAACGGTGACATCAAGTTAAAGTGTAGATATGGGAATGTCTGTTAATAAGGAACTGTAATGAAAATACTGAAACCTCTGTAATTGTTTCTGTTTTGTGTCTCTCTTTGTTTTAATACTTTATTTTTCTTGGTGTGTATGTGCATGTTCTAATGTTGATATTAATTTGACCAGTAAATCTGTAGATGCGTTGCACTCTTAACTAGGGGCAGCCCAATCAGCTTTAATACAGTGGAAGGTTGTAGAAGTGGCTCCTGTATTTTAAGTGTTGGAAAGATGGCATAAGACAGAAGGAAGAAAAATACTTTCTTTCTCTTTCTCTCCTATTTTTTTTTCGCAGTCTGATGACATTGCCCACACTTGTTGCTTTATGTGGTAATATTAACGTAGTTGTGTTCATGATTAGTTATCAGCCATCGTTTGAGATGTTTATAAAACACTTTTTTGTGTTTACACAGAGCAAGATGCAGATTTGCAAGAAGCTATCAAGAGAAGCCTTGAGGAAATGTAAATGAAGATACTTTGGTACACTAACACCATATCATCAGAGCTCCTTACAAAGATGGAAGCTTGTTCATCCATTTACAAAGGTTCAGAACTGCCACTTCAAACACACGTCTGTAGCTTCAAGTGTTAGATCTATAGCCTGATGCCCTCTGTCACGCCAGTGAGCACCTGCGTTCATGGATGTCCACTGCAAGATACTGTGGATGATAAAAAGAATTTTTTAAGCCTTTGCATATTCTGTTTCTAATGGGCAATGACTGAGTCTCTCCAGTCTAGGTGCATAAGTTGTTGCCTAATTAGTAGACTGGTCATACTGGGTATTTTGAGGGGTTTAATTTCTGTTCATTTTCTTTGGTTTTTTGTTCTTTTATTTAAGTTTTGTCACAAAATGTCTTTGTCTTTACTTTTTCATGTGGTCTTTGCACCAGATAAAAACAGTAAACTCTCAAAAAAAACCCCAACAGGTCAAGCTGTCTCAGATTTGCCTAGCTTACCTTGTTCTCAAGAGAGAACTTAGATCCCAGGTTTATAAATTGAGGATATGGCCTAACTCTTGCCTGTGGCTGGTTTGACCTCATAGACCATAATTTTGTCTATGTCCCGTTTGTCACAGAGGTCAGCATCAGGACCACAGGCTGTACAGTTAGCTTGTCAGCTTTGTTTTATAAATGTGTGTTCTTTTCCAATGGCAGAGTGTTGGATTCGGTGGCTTGAAGTTTGATGGGTTTGGTTCCTTTCTATGATCTGAGGCTGGAACAACTCTTTGAGGGAACATAAGCTAAATTAAACTTTCTAGTTCCTGTTTGGAATAGAAGTGGTAAAATTTAAGCTGTATCATTCCTGTATACTCTCATCTTTGCTCCTTCTGTTTGTGAAGAGATGGCCTTGGATAAGTGAATGTACATGTGTTAATAATTTTTGTACAGTTCTTTATTTCTGTGTTTAAATTTATCTGTGTCGCCTTTTTCAGCTCCTTTGTTTAAAAGTACCTATGCAAGCTGTTCGGCTTTACCAGCCTATTATATTTCATTTAATGTTTACTGTCAATCAGTAAGAGCTCTCAATATAATAAAATGCTGGCTTAATTTTTCTATTCATTAGCCTGTGAGTTTGCTTCTACCTGCTGTAAATACAAATATTTATTATGCAAAGAAATACTTTTAGTGGGAAGACAGACAAGGGGAAGGCTAGCTACTTCTCACTCTTGATTCCAAAGAGTCAAAATAATTATAGCTGTGTGTCATCGTGGTTAGAAAAGCTGGAAAACCAGCACTGGTTTATTCCCAGTCACAATTCTGATCTAATTGCTAACTCTGAAGCAAGTAGAATTAATGAAGGATTTAGTGAGTTATCTTGGCACCCGTTAGCGATCATACAACTTGAAGAAACTGTTCAAACACCAGAAAACAGGTTTGAACACTTCCAGTGCATTTGACTCTGACACCCAAGCGTTACAGAGTGAACAGGACCTCTTAATCGTTTTCCCTGCTGCTTCTTTTCCCACAGCAAGTCTCAGACCAGTCACACTTCTGTCCAAATCTGGGCGTGTAGCAGCTTGTTCTGCTGCTGATGAAGCGCTGTCCTGGAACATTTTGAGTTGCCTTTGGCTACTGACTTAAGCTAAATCAGTTCCAGAATTTTTCACACCAAGTTATTCCAATAAAGGGTGGAATAAGACAGGAAACAATTTTTATCAAAAACATTTTGATCCAAGTTGTAGAGGCTCTTTTTTTTCAGTGCAGACCCTAAAGTTAAAAATTCTTTTCATGTGAAAAGATATTTCAGCTTGAGAAAGTTCTTCGCTTGTTTCAAGAAATGTTTAAAACCTGGATAGATGATCCTCTCCAGAGTCTGCTATGTTATATTTTAACCATGTGCTTTATTCCTCAGAACACTTGTTCTGTCATAAATGTGGCATTTGCTTGTACCTGATGGGCCATGACTTAATTGGTTGCATTAAAGAAAAAAGTGTGCACACACATTCTCTGTACCAATAGTTAAACACATTGCATCGGCCTCCTCATCTGCCTACCAAAACACGTAGCAAATCCCAACCACTGCTGCTGCGGCTTTTATAAAACAGCTGATCAGAGTTCTAGTTTCTGTATGTTTTAAGTAGTCTTCAGAATTACTGACATCTTGAAATTTGTCCTCATTTCCTTTGGTCTCTTTGAGTTCTCTTTAACTTTGTGAGGTTTTCTTTAAGTTTGTGATACTTGTTTCCAGAGGAGTAGAGAAAATTTGGTTCTTGAAGCACTGCCTGGACAGACATGTAACATGTTACCAACATCTTGTGGTACTGCACCTTGTTCCTCAGCTGGAAAACGTGTCTGGTAAATGGTCGTTTCAGAACTTAATATTTCTGTCTGGGGAGTCTTGTTTAACTGGCTGAAATTTTTGAGGTTTGTTCTGCATATGCTGAGAGACCTGTCTGCATTTTAACAGATGACTTGTGCCTGTAAAGGAGCTTGCCCAGCATCCTTCATGTTTGTACTGGAAGTGATTTGCCCTGCCCTTTTTAAGAGAATTTGCCTTTGTGGTGATGTTTGTGTTCACCCTTCATTAGTCTAAAGTAATTCTGAGGTTCTTTCTCATACATGTCTGTAATGAGGAAAAAGTCCAATCTCCACTTGGCTGCTAGCAGCTGTTCACTTCAATGCTCTTCATTTCTGTGTGGTGCATGCATAAGGGTTACAAAAAGCCGTGACAGGTCGCGATTGGTACAAGGCGCTTGTCTCTGTGGTGTGTTGTATGACATACTCTTTCATGTCAACTGAAATCCCTCTTTTGGTCATACTCAGAGTGGAGATGAGATGCCAAGTCAGTCAGTGCAAGTGTTGTGGAAGTTGCTAAAATACCGTGTCTGCCTGGGTTGCTGCTGTAGTTGAGTTACGCAAAAGAAAAAGCTTTCTCTGAGCTACTTGCTTTGTAAGTGGGTTTGGGTGGTGGGTTAATTTTCTTGGCTCTTCAAGATATACAGAAATGACCACTACTCTTCCTATAGTGATCACAGACTGCAAACCTTTGCTGAATCTTTACCAAATATGGTGAAGTTTACTGAGGTATGAAGTTACGCCATCTTCTTTCCTAAAAGGAAAGTGTTCTATCATTTGCTTGTGCTGTCCCTGCAGTGTTTACAGTGACTGCTGTAAATTGGAAGGAGGTGAGGAGGATGGATGATGAAGTGTTTCAACATTGATTTAGAAAAATGGGCTGACGTGAGCACAAAGATCCTTTCGGGCAATTCTTTCCAGCTATGGAGCTTTATTAAAGCCTGCAATTGCATGTTTCTTTGACGCTTCTAAACCTTCTCAAGTGGAGAACCTTCCTGTAGAAATTCTTAATTCAAGTCATTTAGAGCCCAGATGTAAGAATCTGGGTCAAATAATACAATCTGAGATGTTATAAAAGTAGACATAAGTCAGAACACTTAGGGCAAGCGGCAAGTACATGCGAAGTGTGCACTTGGTCAGAACAGCTCTGCGTGTGTGGAAATGTAATGCGAAGATCCCTTTGTAAGTCTGTGCAAGTTCGCTTTCACTGACTGCAAGTATCCTAATTTCTGGGAGTCCTTCCTTTGGCTTTTTGCTCAGAGCTCTGCTGACAATCAGCTGAGCACCCACAGCTGTGCAGAATTCCCTGAGTAGGCAACTTGCCTCTGTGAGAGTGAGCTGCTGCACGCCCCGAAAAAGCCACACCAGTGTTCAGGTTGTGCCCGAGACGGAGTGCTCTAGCCCAAGTGTTGCCAGGCTGGGCCCACAAAGTGAGGGGGCTGTTAGTGAGCATTTGGAGCAGCAGCAGCCACGGCACAGCAGCATAGGCTGAGCAGGAGCTGAGCGAGGGGGCAATCCCCTGTGACAGCAGGGACCCATTTGGATTGCAAACATACCCTGATCACAGCACGCTGGCCCATCTTTGCTGCTGCTGCCATGGTGCTGGGCAGCCTGCAAGCTGGCTTTGGCTGGCTGGCCCAAACCAGGGTTGTCTTCTCCTGTTATATACAGCGACTGTTGTGTTGCTGTAACACCTGCATGTGAAGAGGGTTCTTCAGATGAAGTTCCTGGGGCTGAAGGCAGGAAGATGATCTAGCATGGAGTTTCTTGGGTGTGGACTTTCTCTTTGATCCTATTCCATGATAGCTCATGTATAAGCGTTAGGGCATGTGACAAGGTATATGTCAGGGTAGGGAATAAGGCAAAGCTGGAACTAAGGTGCTGTTTAGTGATGCGACAACTTCTGTGCTTTTCATGTAGATCATCTCCCTGACTGTGGGACTCAGACGCTTGATACAGCCGTAGGAGACGTGAGACAGTTGCTCCCTCCACTGCCTCAAGGGACCTTGTGTGTGTGAATGAGACAACACGGCTCTGTTTTGAGGTGATACCAATATTTTACAATGCAGTGGTTTAAACGAGCCAGCCAGCAGCTTCACTGCTGAGGCGAGAGTGCAGAACTCTCTCCTCGCGTCCTTCTCAGTGATGCTCTGAGCCAGAGCAGGGCTGCGCAGTCTGTCACATGAACCCAGCTGTGGAGAAGCTAAGGACAGGGGGACAGAGGCATGGCAGCACCTGATGCCAGCCTTGACCTAGCCATCACCATGCCTCACCACAGACTGTAAGCAGGAGGATGGAATCTGTGCTTTGTTTCAGATGTGAGGGCCATTCCTTCTGTTTTGCCCCAGTTCCTGCCTTTTGTGTTCCCTACAGCTGAACTCTTTCCAGACCAGCTATTATTATTTTGGCAAAGTGATGACAACCACCACTTTATGGACCTCAGCAAGAAACAGAGGGCAGAGGGCAATCTACCTCTCTAGAGAGCAGGAAAACCAGTTGTCGTGGTCCTTCCAAGCTTCTAAATGGGAAAATATCCTGACTTGTACAGGCAGAAAGGCCAAGGCTTGTCCCCAAAGACCTTTTTTTTTTTTTTTGCTTCTAAACCTGCATTTTGTTTCCATGGTTTGTGATAGTCTCACTCCAAGGATAAAATGCAATTTTGCTGCTGAAGAGGTTAAGTCATATGTGATATGTCTGGACACAACTACAGCTGTTCTGTGCCTCTGTTCCATTGCTGCTTCTACCCACGTGGAATTAAACCCCTGTAAAAATCATGTTCATAGCTGTGCAGCTATTTTCATTTATGCTTTTTAAACCCAATTGGTTTGATGCTTAATAAATTGGCAGGGGAAGAATAGAAAGATTGTAGGAAAAAGTGGCTGCCAACTGTGTGCCCTGGCCACAAATGGTTTCTGTTTGGGGTGGGAAGCGGTTTCTAATTACCTTCCACACAGACCGCAGGGAGCTGGATGGAACAATCCTTCAAATGAAGTTATTTCCATGAGCTCACAGGCAACAAGCCTTACTTATCCAACTCCATAAACCAAAGAAAACTCGGGTAATTAATTTAACGAGAGGGCTTGGGACATGATATCATTCGGAATGGACAAGCCTGAGAACACGGCTATTTTGAATCACAGCAGGCTAAGCGCACAGAGCAGTCTCCCTGTGTAACACAATCCCTCATCTCTGGGTGCCAAAAATTGGTCTATTAAAGCCAGGGGGTATTTGCCCAAACCTGGACTTTTGGGATAAGCAAATTCCTTTTTAAACACTCACAGGAGCGGGAAGTAAAGCCTGTGTGTGACTTGAATCACTGAAGCCAGCCGTGCCAGCAGGAACCTGAAGCACAGTGGGAGGTGTTGCCAGGTTGGTGGGGTGGGTGTGTGTGGGAGGGAAGGGTACCCCTCAGGTTAAATGCCATCTCAGAACAAGTCATTAATAGACGCAGGTTCACTGCCTTGGCTACCATCAAAGAGTGGTTTGTTTTTTTTCTTTCTGGCATAGAAAGAGCAGATCAAACACCTTTCTTTCCAGTAAGCCTTTTTCTGTCTTGGACAATAAGCGCTCTTACAGTTAACACCAGAAGGATGTGCTATCTGTGGCAGTATCTCACGTATCTTGCTTTCAGGAATGCTGTTCAGGTTCTGCTTACAATGAGCATTGTCTCTGATTTACTTTTCTCCAACTTTCCAACAGGCTTTTAAAATTTGTTTTCTTCTTCCCGTTTCTTGTGTTTTCAAATATTTCAGCTTTGTAGCTCATCTTTTCCAAAACTTTACTATAAAAATAACAGTTGGGGAAGAGGGGGGGTCTCGTTTTCCCTACTGAAAGAGTAAACCACTGAACCAAATATCTAGGAGAGTTCTGGAAGGCAAATACTCGCAGATACCCTCACAAATAAAAATATGTATATCAAAAAACGTATTCCTTCTGGTTTAGAAAGAGCCAGAGTTCACACTGCTCGGGCCCGGGCCCGCTCTTGCTGCTGTTGTCCGCATGAAGCGGCAGGGCAGAAGCAGGGGCCGCTCGGGGTGCCTCTGTGCTCTAGGAGGACACAGCTTCCCGGCAACGCCGGGGCCGGGCTCAGGGTCTCACCGCGGGGTCGGCACTCGCGGGAAACGCTTCTCGCCCTGCGGGTACAATCCCTGCCTGTGACATCGCCCGCCTGCCGACGAGCCCAGCCGCCGCACACCGCGTTCCCGCCGCCGGGGAGGCGGTGCGCGGTCCCGCGGGCGGGGCCGGCCCCCTGAGCCGCCCCGCGGCCCGGGCGAGGCGAGGCGCGGGCCGGCCCGGCGCGGCGCGCTGCGTGAGGCGGCGCCCGCGGGGCCGCGGCGCGGCCGGGGGCGGGGTGGCCGCGGGGGCAGGCGGCGGGGCGGGCTCCTTCTTTGGCCATGAGCGAGGGGCCGGCAGTCGCTCGCCGCCGGCGCCCGCGGGACGCGGCGAGGGAGCGGCCGCAGCGAGGATCCGCCGGCGGCAGCGGGCGGGCGCTATGGCCCAGGCCAAGATCAGCGCCAAGGCCAGCGAGGCGGCGCAGCAGCAGCAGCAGTCCGGCGGGCAGCTCCGCGGCCGCTTCTACCGCTCCACCTCCATGGCGGACCGCTCCAGCCGCCTGCTTGAGAACTTGGACCAGCTAGAGCTCAGGTGAGGCCCTGGGGCGGGCAGGGAAGGGGCCGCGTTCAGTGCCGGTGGTTTCCCAGCGGCTGTGGGCGCCGGGCCTCCCGCAGGGCGGGGAGCGCTACCAGAGGGGACCGAGGGGAAAAGGGTCATTCCCCTCTCCGGCAGCAAGTTAAGAAATGACAGCAGCGGCTCTAAGGTGAAGTAGCGTGGCCTGGAAGTACTTGAAAACAGGAGCGAGGTGTGAATGTGGGAAAACAGACGTTTTTCGGGGAAAGCGCAGTAGGCTTCTGGGGATTTGTTGCCCTTTGTGGTCTGGACAGTTTGTAGGGCGGGGGCCGGCGGGCTGCTGCACCCGTGGCGGCTCGTGTCCGCGTCCCCCCGCCGCAGCCCCACGTCCCGCCTTGCCTGGGAGCAGGGACGGGAACCAGGCTTAATGTCCATCCGTGGGGCTCTCTCTCGGAGGCTCTTGCGCGCCCTTGTGCCGCAGCGATGGGCTGCCGGCACGGCAGGCTTCGTGCCTCGCAGAGCTCCCCTTGCGCTTACTGGTTCAGCTGGGGATATTCTTATCCACGTTGTGTCCGTCTCTCCGCTCTGAATTGTAATAAATCACGTAACTGTGGCGTGAATAGCATTGCATTCTGCAGCTCGGGTGCATTTGTCCAAAGTAATTGTGAATACAGTGTCTGTTTCACCGTTGTGCCAGGAACGCATCCTTTCTCCTCCTGCCTTCCCCAAGTAATCCCATTTGATTTTATTTTTATTAACCAGTTCAGCCGCATGAGAGACGATTTCTCACCTTTAATCACCTTCCTTGCCCTCTCAGCACTGCTTAATTACACAGTGTCCCTTCTGAGGTGGATGGATGTGCAGGGTGCCCTGGGTGTACCCCTGATTCACTGTTTTGGCACACCCTTTCCTTCATTAGAGCTGCATATTGATCAGCAGCTTTCACAGAACCACCCAGAACGTTTCTAGGACTTCCCTGTAATTAAAAGAGGTCTGTGGGATACAGGAGTCGCATTTCCCTTTTCTGCCTGCCTTACTTTGCATTATTCGGGAGTGGACTTTGTATGCCGTTCCATTAAGAGCCTTTCACTTGGCTTGATTAAATCTCCTTCAAGTGCTTCGCAGACTTTTCTGAATTTGCCTGAACAAAGCCACTGTCTGCAGACAAGTCTCTCTGCTCGCTCACACCCAGGTCTAGCCCATGAACATGTAATCACAAAATGAGTATCGGAATATGCAAAAACGTGTCTTAAATTTGCGTAGCGACTCTGAAACAAAGCAGACGGTTCGGTTAACCAGAAATCAAACCCCAAATTAAACCTCCCAGTTTGCTGTGGGTCTGGGCATTAAGTCCTACATTTGGAACAGTTACGAAAAAAGAGTCAAAATACTTCAATTAAAATCACTTGGTTTATTTCTGTGCACCACTAATGAACATGCCTTATTTCAAAGTCATTTGAATGACGGGAGGAAGAGCTTCCACACTTCTTTCTTCTCTACCCAGTTTAGTTTAGCCATAGACCCTCAAGTTGTTGCTTGTAAATATAAAAAGTGAAAGTTTGTCAGTATGAACTTCAGCCTTTAATGAAACCCTTTGCCAGCGCTCAGTTCTCAGGTTGCTTAAGGTCAGCCAAACCCTGTGGCGACCCTCATTCGGAAGTGCTCTGGGTTGAGCTGCCCACCCGTTTCTGCTTCCTTCCCTCCCACCGCCATAGCTGTGTTTCCTGTTGGCCGCAGCAACAGGCTGCTTCTGTACCTCCCTGATAGGTGTTTATGGGGGACTTTCCTCTGTAGTGAAAGGGGAATGAATCTGGCTGTGGCACAGGAGGCAGATGGCACGTTTGTCCCTAGCAGGGGTTGGGCTTCTTTCATGTTTCCCCGACTGCTGGCCAGTGCCATGACATCTCGGGAGCAGCTGGAAATAAGACCAGAGTCTCTGCCCACATGTCACCGTGTTGTGGTGGTTGTGTGAAGCGAACACACAGTCCTAGGTGTAATGATAACTAAGTCAGATGTTTGTGCTTTTTTCCATCTCAGTAGTTTGTACTTTCCCTTCTGCTCTCCTTCAGCACAGCCCTATTCCCCCACCATTCAATTGTAGCTTCACAAGACCTCTGGCTGGAGAATGGAGTCTCGATTTGAGCAGCTGAGGCTGTGGTGTGAAATATTCTGTTCCGTCTGCTCTGCTCCGTTTCAGGAAAAGAGCGGCACCATCTTCAGATGTTTCTGATTTCCTTTGAAAACTTCTCAGCCCTTCCAGCATGCACACTGCAGCAGTCAGCTCTTTAAGGCAGTCACTAGTTTAAAGGACACAGTTATTGCAGCTGTCCTGAGGAAGAGAGTGTCGAGTTTCTCATCTGGAAACAAAAGCACAGGCTGGTCCACCTGTTCCTCGGGGGAATGCTCTGCTCATGTGAATGGTATGTAGGAAAGAAAGGCACTGCCTGCCTGATCACTCTCCCGACCAGGGAACATCAGAAGGAAGGAATGTTTTTTTTAGTCTTAGGTAATGGATGGAATATTCAGTTGATGTTCAAAGTGATAAGTACGCCCCTAAGTAAAAGTCTGGTTGGCTGTTTTCATCTGTTAGGAAATGACCATACTGCTGCATCAAGATAGTCAGGCATTCATGAGTGGTTTGTGTGCTCTTTGCTTTGCTTTCTCTTCTTTGGTCGGTTGGATTTTTGAGACCTGGACCGTGTTTCCACCCTTTTCCACGGCAGCCACCTCTGCTAGAGGTTTATCACTTTCCACACCAAGAAAGTAAAGATTTACACAAAGCTCTCAAAGTGCATTTTAGGAAAGAAATGGTGAGAGCTGACTGTGCGCTGACACTCTTGGAATGAGTAAGGAAGGAAAGGTATGTGTCCTGGCCAGGGTATGTCCCAGGCCATGGCCTGGGGGCCTTGATAAAGCTCCCCAGCATCTTCTCTGGAGCACTATTATTTTCCTGGAGGCTAGCGTGAGTGGTTACCTCCTTTTGTTTTTTAGGGTTTCTTCCCCCTAGAGCAAAGCTGTGGAATGACCCTATTGCCTTGTGTCACCTTCATGTAATCCAGACATCTGTCCCTTTCCTCCCTGCCAGCTCTTGCCTTCCTTGGGCCCTTTCCCCTCCTCTTCTGTTCAGGTGTGTAGCTCGCAGGCTGGTGGTTGTAGAGGTGCCACCTCTGCTGCTGTGTATCCATCCACTCTGCCCTGGAGAGGGCCCTGAGAGCCAAGTGGTTTATGTTTTACGGTCATTTAGCCCCATTACACTGCTGATAGTTGTTCAAGATGGAAATCTGCAGAGGGGACAGCAGAGGGGCAGGAGCTGCTGCACCTCCTTCCTGTGCTGTTGCGTGGTGCTGGTGTTAGCTCATGTTCCCACTGCCATTCAGGGGAGCAAAGGCACTGAAATCAAAATCCCAGTAGGTTTGAGGCACGGAGCGTTCAGTATTGCAGTTGAAAAAGTGGTTAGAAAAACTCCCCAGAAGCAATTGTTGCAAATAAAATAATTGCCAAGCTTTGGTTCTATGGCTTCCTGTAAAATAGCGTTGGTCAGCGTTCCAGTTGGTAAATTAGGGGCTTGTTTTTAGCAGTGTGCAATCATTAATTCGGGTCATTCAGCTGCTGAGTCCTACCTCATGCCAGTAGCTGGCTTTTGAGGCACTCTCTTTAGAATTGCACCAATTTAGGATGTATCTCTGCAATGCAGGTTTTCCACATTCTTCAGAGGACCCAGCAAAGCCTGGGAAGCAGAGGGCTGGTCAGTCTGCTGAAGGCAGACCTTTGGGTTCTGAGTCGGTGCGGTGATAGACTGAATCCCATTTGAAAACACTGTTTAAACTGAAATTCTGCAGGTCCAAATTTTAAGCTTTCCAGCAGCCATGGTGCACTTTTTTTTTAGATTGTGAAAACCCCATTTTTAAACAAAGGCTTGATGAGGCATTTATGAAAATATTGCTAGACCTCCTAAATTATAAAGTGCAGACATCTGAAGTATGACTCCACCTGCCTTGTTGCTCTTACTAACCAGTCCAAAATAATAATTAAACGTGTTTGCTCTCGGCAAGAATTTGCATTGCATTACCTTGTACCACTCCTCCTCAGAATGAACATTAAAGGCAAAGCCTGAAGCTTATGCTTTCACTGACTAAATCATCAGGCAAAATATTTGGTAAGACGGGACCATTTCGTGACTAGGCTGCTTGCAAGGTGTGACTATTTATATCCTCAGATGGCCCCATTCTTCTGCCTCCTCTGGCCCTCTTTTCCCTCCTCGCTGTTCTTCCAAAGTTGCCTGCCCTCAGACAGTGCTTGAGGAGGGAGCAGCAGCTCCATACCGGTCTTGGGAGATAAAGCCCTCACCTGCGGAAGCAGCAATCAGCCACTGCTGCCTCAGGGCTGCATCCAGTCATCTGAGAAGAGCACAGAGCATCTGAGAGACTTAACTAAAGTTTCACCTTTTCTGGACAGGTTTTAATAAACATTTCGGGACAGATGGATTATAGAATCATAGAATGGTAGGGGTTGTAAGGGACTTTTAGAGATCATCTAGTCCAAACCCCCTGCAGAAGCAGGTCCACCTAGATCAAGTCTCCCAGGAATACATTCCCTTGCTGCTTACAGCAGCGAGATCTCCTGAACTGTGCCTTGAAAGTATCTCAAACCATCAGCCAGGTTCACGTGATATTCTGCTTTTTCTGTGGGGTCTGGGAATGCAGAATTGATGTTTTTTGGTTCACAGTTGCAGCCTGCCAAATCTTCTGTGAGACCCTACCCTCAAGCCTCTGGGGCAAAGCCAAAGAAGGGGATGTTTCTCTCTTGTCCCCAGTCTCCAAAGTTGACAGATCCCAGATGTGCTTTTCTGGATTACTCCGCTGAATGGAAAAGGTTCCCTCTTTAAAACCACAGTTGGGAATAAGATATAAGTTCACAGAATAGTAGGGGTTGGAAGGGACCTCTAAAGATCATCTAGTCCAGCCTCCGTGCTTGAGCAGGCCCACCTAGATCAGGTCACACAGGAACATATCCAGATGGGTTTTGAAGACCTCCAGAGAAGGAGACTCCACACCCTCCCTGGGCAGCTTGTGCCATGGCTCCCTCCCTCTTACAGTAAAGCAATTTTTCCTTAAGTTTAAGTGGAACTTTTTGTGTTCCAGCTTTTATCCATTACCCCTTCTCCTCTCACAACAGAAAAAAAAAATGCTGCCCTATCCTCTTGACATCCACCTTTTAAGTACTTGTGTTTATGAGATTCCCCCTCAGTCTCCTCTAGACTGAACAGTTCCCACAGCCTTTCCTCATAAGAAAGATGCTCCGGTGCCCTGATCATGTTGGTGGCCCTGCATTAAGGATTTCTAGGATGACATTTTCACATGGCCTATGGCCTGTACCTTACGCCACGAGGAGGATGGCAGGCTGTGGGCACACAGCTCACAGTTTCCCGAGTGAGCAGTTTCTCCTGGGTTTTCCCCTCACTCTCACTGCACAGGGAGCAGGACGGGAGGAGGGGTCCTATGTTAAGAAGGACCAAGTTTCATGTTTCCCTGCAAGCCCAGCAATAGGAGCTGCTCCCACAGAACCTTCCTGCCCATGCAGATCACAGTGAGCAAAGCTGCAGGGAGAACACCAGTGCTGGTGGGGGCAGGTAGCCCAGCATCTTCTCCCAGCGACCAAGGGGAGGAAGCCCTTCTGACATTACTGGGAGTGTGTGAGCTTTGACTCTCTCACCTATGGCTGTCCTTTGTGAAAGGGGCCAGTGGCTACACAGCGGCCTTCATGATTTCTGGAGCATGTACTGCTGTGTGGGTGGGTCTCTGGGGCTTCTGCGCTGTGGCCTGGGTCTGGCCTTGCTGCTGCCGCCGTCCCACGGCAGCAGCCTTCACCACAAGCTCCCTGATGGGCACTTGGCCCCTTTCTCTTCTACTTGAGCAGCTGGCAGTAATTGCCAGTGAGCTCCAGGACTGTCAGGCTCTGGATATCCAGACTTAACCATGGAGTAGGATACAACAGCACTGTCAGAGAAAGAAAAGGTTTAGGTCTGATTGAATTACTGTTGCTTTGGGTTGTTGGGGGGTTTTTTGGATTTTTAGAAAATTACATTGAGTCTTGAAAAGTGAAGTTAGGGTAAGGGAGAAGGTCATGAAATCAGAGAGTCTGGCTCATGGATAATTAAGAACTGGCTGTGCTTAAGCTGAAGTCTAAAAAACCTCTTCTTGGCAGCTGTGTGAGTGAACGGCTATTTTATTACTTACATGCTCTGCTTGGTTCAGGGTAGAGGCATTCCGCGATGCAGCATCTGCTATGGAACAAGAGAAAGAAACCCTGCTGGAAATGATCCACAATATACAGAACAGCCAAGACATGAGGCACATCAGTGAAGGTGAGAGGCTGCTTCTGCCATACCCTCCCACAAATCCCGCAGGCAGCCGAGGCCAGAGGGAGCAATCTTGGGTTGCCGCTGGAGCAGGAGACAGCACCAGAGCTGGTGGAGGCTGCGCGAGGGCCACTTGCAACCCCAGGATCCCCTTTCCTTTAGATGGGGTGGGCTGCACAGTGTCCCTGCTCTGTCCTGGAGCCCCACACACAGTTCACAGGTTCATTTTCCAAATCAGAGTTAATATGGCTCAGCTGAAGGGGAGAAGTTGCTGATCACGTAAAACACAGCACAAGACCCAGCATTTTAATGGCTTTAATTCCAGGATAGGCACAAGTGCCAAGCAGTACACAGCCTGCAGGAACCCCACGATTGCTGTCCTGGTTGTGTGAGAGTTTTAAATACATCCCTTGAATCTGTTTGTTTTATAGTAGGTGCTTTAAATTCCCGGTTTACTTGCTCTTCAAGAGCCTGCACATCAAATAGGTTGTGTCCATACTTTATGAAAAAAACTTTTTGGAAAATAGAAAACTATTTTTTTCATGGCCCCTACTTCAGAAATTCTTCAGTCACTAATTCAGTCAGTCGCTGAATTCACTAGTGCAGTCACAAACCTGTTCTCTCTTTATGGCCTTCCTGGGCACTGTCTAAACCTGTCCTCAGAGCGGCACAGGAGGTCCTTAACATTCCAGTTTTGTTACCGAAGGACATTTCCTGACAGTCCCTTACACTTTGCTTTCAGCAGACGTCATGGCGGCAGTGGGAAAGTGTTGCTCAGGTTTTTAAGAGAGCTCAGTGCCTCCCTTCCAATCAGAAGATGCAAACTTCTGTGAAATAAATAGGACTTCAGGCAAATGCAACAAACCCCCCATTTCTGTCCTCTGGAAATCTTGTCAATTGTCACTTAGAATACCAACCTCGTTTACTGCGGTGTCGTAGCAGTTTGAATGTCTCGTTATTTACACAGGAGAGCATTTGCCTGTAACCTTGGAATACTTTTACTGTTTTCAATTTAGGTGAGAGAGAAGAACTTAATTTGACCGCTAATCGTCTGATGGGCCGAACCCTCACCGTGGAGGTTTCTGTGGAGACCATCCGCAACGCCCAGCAGCAGGAGTCCCTGCTGCACGCCACCAAGATGATCGATGAGATCGTCAATAAACTCCTCGACGACTTGGAGGACGCCAAGATGCGCCTGATGTCGCTGTATGGCGCCTGCACGTCAGATGTGCCCGCGGGACCCATCGACCAGAAGTTTCAGTCCGTGGTCATCGGCTGCGCCATCGAGGATCAGAAGAAGATCAAGAGGCGGTTAGAGACTCTGCTCCGAAACTTGGAGAATTCCGAAAAGTCCATCACGTTGCTGGAGCATCAGAAATCGTCCGTCCGACAGTCTTGCAACAGCAAACAGGATTAAGCAGCACCCTCCTGGCTACTCGGGGCACATCGCAGGATGAGCAAACCTCCGTGAAAAGCACACGGAAAGAAGCTAAGGGAAGAATCCTCCGTACGAGCACACGCTTCTCCATGCCACGCACACGCTCCCAAGTGTCTCTGAGGGCGAGGTGTCAGCAGTTAATGGGTTTTGGTAGCATCGGCATTTTCTTTGGGCAATAAAGAATGCTGTCGGCTCTCCTGTAGAGTCCATACTGCTCTGCTGCAAACTGTCATTGTGCTTCTGCTGAACTGTCAGAAACCATCACAATCTTTCCTCCCTTCTCCTGGGTGGGTTTGTTGGTTTTTTTTTTAAATTAAGGGGGTTTTTGTCACATTGTGAGATCTCAGCTTTCCTCTGCTGTATACATAGTGTGTGAACCAGACTTTTGGGGACAAAAGACAAATCATGGCAATAAATCAAAAGCATTGATAACCTGTATATGGTATTTTCAGAAACAACTCCCTGTCCTGTTCATTACCATTTATAACTTGAATAATTGGGCACTATTCAGGTGCCTTCGAAAGACGGGCGGATACCTGCACTTGGTAACTGAGGGAAGGAGAAGCAACACTTCCAGCCAAGGATCACAGCTCTGGCTCTGGCCACCTGCCTGGTGAACCTGCCTGTAGCTTGCTTGAGGTTACTGTCTTGACCGGCTTTTTTAAAGGTAATGTAAAGAGGAATCGTATTTCATCAGCTACTACTCTGCAAATTTGTTTTGCATCATGATCTGTGAAGCCACAGGACAAAACAGTCACACTCTTAGCTGGCAGACACCCTCTTTGTTTCTTGTGTAGGGTGATACTTTACACTTAACGTTGCTGACTCTTTGGCTTTTTTCGTTTTGGTTTTTTTCCCCCTTTCACACCTCTCCCTATTTCTGTTCATCATTGCTCTGCTCTGCAGCTGTGACTCCAAAATAGCAGATTTTAGGGTGAGCCTGGAATTTTTGCACTCCCCCATGGCCTGTCAGCCTTGCACTACTTCACTGAAGGGTGGTGGGCACCTTAGGGGCATGGGGGGGGCCCTGTGGCCCAGCCCTTGGCCTTACCAAGTTGGCTCAGCTGACAGGAGCCAGGAGGGCCATGTGGTGCCATTATGCCAGGGCTGGGGGCTGCCTGGAGTGTCCCAGCCCCAGTATCCCACCTGGGGCACTCTGCCAGCGGCAGCCCAAGGCAGGAGCTCTTCATCTCAGGCTCCTACTGAGAACTGAAGCTCTGCAGCTCGGTGGCTTCAGGCTCCTGGTAGGTAGGTGAGCAGGCTGCTGGGGCAAGGTGCCCTCAGAAACACCACTGCAGGGCTGTGCTTGCACAACAGCTTTCAGAGTGGGAGAAGTTCCTAAGAATTCAATGAGATTAACTCTGTAACTCCACTTAAAAATAACTGGCTTGCTTTCATATGGTTTAGAGCCTTGAGAACTTTTTAACAAGGGAGGTAAATCTTCCACCTCTTTCCTTAATGACCTGAAACCCCTTGACAATAACATACAAGCAGGGGTTGTTCTCAGAAAGCAAGCTGTGAAGTAAGTTGAACACAGCTTATTGATGCTTAGAATATTCCTTCAATATTTGGGGTTTTTAAGGACATTATAAAGTTATTCAGGCCAAAAGCATTAAGGATTCCTTGTTTTCTTTTTTAGCTCCTCTTCACTTTACCAATATTATATTTACCACTTTACCATTATTATAACACTTGTACAACTTTTTGTTCTCAAGGACAAAACGAAGCGATCACAACCCATGTGTCTCCAGCTGAGTTAACAGTGTAGATGAGACCTATTTTGATCTAAATTGCTCTTTTATTTTGAAAAATCTTTCTTGTTGGCCTTCCACTTACCTCCAGTGTGTTATCTGAGCTGCAGGAGGTCTGCAGTACAGCCATCGCTGCCCTCCCTATGCTCTCAGATCACATACTGACATGTCACAACCATTAACAATCCAACAGACTTGTAACAGTCTGTTTTTAAACTCAGTGATGCTGTCAAAGTTTCTTCCACAGCCACACCTGTCAGACACAGCAAGAAACACCTGGGTTTTTTTCCTGTGGTTTCATACTGGCTCTCTTAAAATAACTGAAAATAGCTAAACATCACACATGTGAAGACCGACAAAACAAATGAGATTTTTTTCCCTGTAAGTGCTGTTGTCAAGGATCCAAACAGAGCAAGGAAAGCTGGGCAGGCGTGAGACCGCTGGGACAACAAAGGTGTAAGAAAAACAATGAATTTTTGGTCCCATTATCTCCTAAGTGCTAGAAGAGGCTGTGCTCAGCTTCTCGGTCACGTTTGTGGGTATGAAACTTTCTCTGTCCAAAAGCAAGCAGGTGCCTGCAGCATCCTTGGGCTGGCAGCAGAAGCCCCTGATGTACCATCAGCTGAAGCTTGAAACCCACATGCCCTCACCCTTCACCTACCCCCACCTCCACAGCACCAAACTTTCCCTTTTCACAAGCAGTTACATGCTTCCCAGGCCTAAACATTTCAAGATGTTTTCTAGCCTAAAACATTACAGAATCACAGAATCTCAAGGGCTGGAAGGGACCTCAAAAGATCATCTATTCCAATCCCCCTGCCAGAGCAGAACCACCTAGGTCACACAGGAACTCGTCCAGGCAGGTTTTGAATGTCCCCAGAGAAGAAGACTCCACAACTCATCTGGGCAGCCTGTACCAGCGCTCCCTCATCCTCACAGTGAAGAAGTTTTTCCTTGTTTCTTTGGAACCTCTTATATTCCAGCTTATACCTGTTGCTCCTTGTCCTATCATTGGTCATCACTGAGAACAGCCTGGCTCCATCCTCCTGACACCCACCCTTTACACATTTGTAAACATTAATGAGGTCACCCCTCAGTCTCCTCCAAGCTAAAGAGCCCCAGCTCCCTCAGCCTTTCATCATAAGGAAGATGCTTCACTCCATCACCTTTGAGGCCCTGTACTGAACTTGCTGAGCAGAGTAGCTCATTAATCTTTACTGGGCTGTTAAGCAAGCAAATTGTTCCTGTGTGTAAAACTTAAGCAAGAGGAAGCAGGAGTATATTACTTCCCAGATTCCTGAGTAAAGAGGCAGATCCAGATGCTGAGTTGTTCTACTAAAAAAAAACACAGACCAAACAAACCAACCAAAACCCACCAGTGACCATTTACCTATTCAGAAAACACATCAGGCAGCTTTGATACATTAGGAACATTTTAATGCCTCTTCCAATGCCTACAGCATTCACTTCTACCTGGCATTAGCCAGATCAACCAGGAAAAAACAATTACCAGAACGAGCAGGACAGAACCCCAATTTTGTATTTGAACCATGTGGCAAAGAGAGGCAAGCGCTCCGAAAGCACACCTCTGTCAGCTTGGAGGGCATCCAACCTGCTGCCTTATGCTGGCAACACCTGGGCTAGAATCAGGCACACAAGTTTCTGCAGCAGATGCATGTTCCACAGCTACAGGGTTATAGAAATTTGGGGGGATTTAATACACTGGCCATTTAACACCAGCACAAAAGCAGTGACTTGTATCAGACTGAAGAGCCACCCCATCAGCACGTTAAAGTCACGTGGCACAACTCACGGTGCCTGCAGGAGAACAGCAGAATCGACTCGTAGGGACGGTACAGGAAGAGCATACACACAACATTCTGCTTCAAACATTTATTTCTCCAGGGTGTATGGGAAGTTATGGTGACTTTTAGAAAAAAATACATTACATTTACTTGAGATGTTGCTGGTGATATAAACAGTTGTGTGCATTATCTGTGTTAACTGTTCAGGCTCACAGGAACTTGCAAATAAGCCATTCATTAGTAATGATGCACCTTGATTCTAGCAAAAAAGGCATTTCTCCTGGTCCACATCACTTCTTACCTTTTTCCTTTGCTCAGCTTTATTCAGTTCTGTTGAACCACACTTATCTTGGTAAGGGAAGAACACTCACTCCACAAATTATTTACCAGCATTGCCCTACCACTTGAAACCTGAGGATGAGTCTAGTTCAGCACTAGGCCACATCTGGCTTCAAGACCACTCCTACAGAACCCTTCTGTAACACAGAACTATTTGAAAGTTTCCCTTCTTCCATTGTAGCAGCTTTCATCTTAAATCTAAACTTTTTCTTCTACATTTTTGATTACCTGTTTGGGTGCCACACTTAACACAAGTATTTTCTTCCAGTCAATAATATCTGAGCATTAACAAGAACCGTTGCTTCCTACCAAAAGGCAGTGAGGTAGGTTGGATGAAATGAAGCTTGTTGGGCCACGTTTGCCCTCTGCTGTATGTGCAATTAGTGTTTGAGCACTGCAGCTGCAGTCAAAGGCCTACCCTTGCCTTTGGAAAGGCACAGGGCCTCAGGTACCAGGTGAGCAGCGTGCGCGTTTGTTTGCCAAAGGACCTAATTCCCACGAGAGGGCTCTGCAGTGCAAACTGCTCAATCTGTGATTAACTGGTAGCTAACGAACAGATGAATCAACAGGTTCAAAGCACATGTCCACTGAGTGTTGGGCATATTCCCCTGCAGAGCCTCCAGGCAGTACAATGTGCTTACCCGCTCAGCCCCCTGTAACGTACCGCTCATCGCTACTGAAGCGACACAAAGGCAGACTACATGTCAGATAGGCTGGAGCCCAATAATGGAGGGGGGAAAAAAAAGAAAGATGACCAATTTTACTGAAGCATAAAAGAATCCCAACAGGAAATCTGACTGGCAGTGTGGTAACTGAGGCATTTTGACTGGAAAAAGGTAAGCATTGCCTTAAACACTGAAAAGAAAGCTCCAAAATGGTCTTAAGTGGAATATTTGATTATTTATTTATTCAAATTTAACCACACACACAAAAGCGCAAAAATCTTTGTGTGATCAGGCTTACAAGTTTGAGAGTAGTTATTTCCAACTGGAAATAGATCCCTAGCATTACTGCTGTGCACCACGAGATGCCTCATGTACCAGGAGAACACCCATTCACTGAATGGACGCAGCAGGGAGCGCCAGACCCATCAATCAGCAAACGCTCACTTCACTAAGGCATCGACATGGACTGAAGGTTCCTCCTGGTGGTGACATTATCAGCCAAGAGCAAAGACTTTTGGTCAGATTCAGATAACACAGCCAGCGAGCTATTCAAGAGATATTAATAGGTAAAGAGGAGAGCAATTAGCTCAGTCTAACAGAACTTTGTGTCTTGTGGTAAGAACATCTGGTGCTCCTTCTATGGGATGCAGACCTGCCACAGGTGTGATGGAGAGTGGCACCCTCTCCCACCACACCACCAAAGAGATGCAGAGAGGGGGGCCTTTAGATGACCAGCTCTCCACCTGTAGGTTTGGCTAACTAAAATGTAAGGTATTTTAATAAGAACACTTAAAGAGTGTAGAGCGGGGCCATGTTTGTAATTATTCAAAAGGGACAAATTCATCCAAAAGGTGAAAGTTACTCCCACAGAAGAGTGATATGAATGCCTAAAGATTCCTGCAATATGCAAAGTCATACGCTAACCCCAGAAGGATAACAAACACATTTCCAAGCAATGTACATGCAGAACACTCTCCAGAAAAATGCTAATTGGAACAGTTGCTGTCTCAGCCGTGTTGGAGAACAAGCACTGCAAAGTCACAACAAAGCCACAGCCACTTCAGGTGAAGATGGGAATGAAATGAAAACTCACTGCTACCCAATGCCACGGATATCTATTCCTAGGGTAAAGTATGTATCCTAAATTTCAACACATCCTAGATGTAGCAGGTCTGTCAAGTCTCCACCTATGAGAATTTCTGCTGAGCTGTCCTTAGAACAGTGGTCTGCAATGACAGACCTCAAACTCTAACAGCTTAAGTGACAGGACAAAGTCCACAGGGCAACACATCACTGTACATAAGACAGACTTGTTTTTCAGTACGCCATACAAAGTCAAACGAGGCAGAAAAGATGTTTCAGACACTTGCTGTTTTTTTATCAATAAAAATGAATAAAACCCGTTAATCTGGCAGACAGACAACAAAATGTACAAATTTCCATCTTAAAAACCGCTGTCAAAATTCTTCCTGCACACACTCCAGCCTGCATCCCGAAGCTGTAAGGCATCCCTGTGACCTACAATTGTCAGCCTTATCCCAAGTACCTTACTACTTAAATTGCTCAGACAGACAGGAGTTGACTGCATTTATGCACACGGAGAGGGATTAAATGCACTTGTTAAAAAATAAAGGCCTTTGTCCAAGAGAAAACAGATGAAGGGTGATGGTAGAGAACAGTGAGTGTCACTGCAATGGCCAGGGAGGCCGAGTGCCCCAAAGGCCGCCACCTTGCTGCCAGCAACAGCAGATGCTCCAGCAGTGTTTTTGGAGAAACAACAGCAGTCAGCAGAAAGTCTACTATAGTAAACATAAAGTACAGACTCCACAGACCTGTATAATACACAGATACAGATCTTCAGAGATCTAAAGTGTTTGTGCATAACTTGCCACCCACTTCTCTCCCTGAAGACAGTGGGAAAAAGTACCTTTCAGTTCTCATGCCCACTGGCTTCGGAACACGGTCAGTCACACTTCCTACAGGAATTCACACAGTGCAAAGTCCTTCCTCCAAAAATACACAGGACCACTAGACTCATTTTCATACACCATTTAAAAAACTATTAAAATTCTGAATTTTTTTTTCAGGCAGCATATTTTGCATTTGTCACTGGCAGGTTTGGTGTAGAAATCCTAGAAAGTTAAAATTATATCGTACCATACAAAACCATGTAAACAAAATGGATATTTTTTAAAAGGCAGGCATGCTCTTGAAGAGGATTAAAAAGTGTTTATTTTTGGTAAATAAAAAATAGCTTGCTTAGCATTTTTAAAAGCACCTTAGTGATTTAGGAGCCTAAGTCCAACATAATTTAGACCCAGGCTCTTAAATATCTAAATTTTGTAAAATTATTTCAAGCATTTTAAATTGTTGTCTCTGATCTTGCAGAATCAGATTTTTTTGTAGCCAGCAGCTAACCTGGAACCTGAGACAACATTCAAGAATGTCTCATTCATGTCATTTAGTCACTAGCTGCATTTTTTTTGGATCCTCCGTAACTTAAGTTGCTGGTATCTAAGACAATTTTTTTCCAAAGATGATTTTGTGACACTACTTTGCAAGTTTCTTCTTCACAGACAACACAGGATGCAACGAGCAAATTTGAGCAGGAATATGACTGTATGTTCCTTCTGAATAGCTATTAGTGTCAAAGACTCTGTTATTTGTTCAACGTGTTAAGACTGAGAAAAACAAACTAAACATTCATAGCGCAGCGTTAGGTAAAAAGGAGCTTTTTGGCACCATACATTTTATAATCTATACTTTCAGGCCTAAAGTAGAGCACGTGAAATGTACACGGTGGCGGCTGGGAAAGCCTCACCTGACACACATTTTTAAAGGAAATGTATTTTCTGGAAGATGCTATTTATGATCATTAGCTGATCTCCCAGTAAAGTACACACTGGAATTTAACCTAAATACTTATACCAAATGTTTACATACGTACCTTAGCACTCATATATATAATACAAGTATATTGCACCGACACAACTGCCAGAACTTCTACTAATATAGTCAGCCATAAAATGTAGTGTCTTCTTTTTGCTCTTCACGTCTCTTGTGTGTGTCCTGACTGACCGATTCTGAGTTTCTGTGTGCTTTAGTTGCAAGGCTGCTACTTTACCTTGGGCCATAGTGTTACGGTCTGTACCTACACTTGTAAGTACTACCCTTAGGTTAAATGTGCTCTGCGATTCAGCAATACTTGGTTCATAGCTCTGGGAAGAATTCCTTGAAGAAAGGAGCAGCTTGCCTCATTTGGACCAAGTGCATGGGGGCAGGCAGAGTTGTGTGCTTTGCCACCAGGTGTCTCACACCATGCACCAAAACCCGCTGCATCAGCAAGCTGATGGAAATCCGCCCTCTATCAAGGATCTCAGAGGCACAATATTTGCTAAAGCACTGGTGAAAATACCTCTACAGCTGGCTTTATTCTGGATTCAATCGCACAACTTCAAGTCACTGGGTTGCTTTTTTTTTTCGTCCAGAAGTGGTCTAAGGTATGCTGCAGTTGCTAAAGAGATTTCTGTTTTTCTTGGTCCTCTGTTTGTTTGGTCTAAGGTTGATGACATCTCCACCGTTAAGAGTGCTAGAATTTTGGTTGGAGTGACTTCCACCAGCTGTATTAAAAACCCCTGTAGAGTTTAAAGACAAGAAAAGTATTTGTTTCTTTACTTCCTGGAGCATAAAACATGAAGACACAACACTTATTAAGGAATAGTGGTGCTCCTCAAATGCGTACTTTGGTTTTTAAAGGTTTTATCTATTTCCGGGTCAATTTTGCAGCTGCATTTGAAGGAGAGCCAGTTGGAATTAGTGGCCAGGCAGTATGTACAGGTAGAATCCATCTATGTAATTGAAGGGCAGCATCTGCACTCATCTGCATATGCTACTAATTGCATGGTAACAAAGTTATCGTTAGTTGAGTAACATAATAAAAACACGACGATTGTAAAGTCAGAAACTTTCCAGAGATAAAGGTAAGGAAAAAGCCTGAGTAAAAAGGGAGTGCTCTAAGGAAAATAAATAAAGTGACTCAGAAATGCTTTAAAGGAGGACTACAGAAGTTCAGCCTTCCCTTACAAAAGGCAGTTTACAAAGACCTTCTGATTACATGCCAGATTCTCTCCCTGTGAGTCTCTTAAAAATCTGCACCAAGATGAGTAACACTAATAGCAACTACACTAGAAACCCAACAAGCAGCCTTTCTCAGGTCCTTACACAATGTTTGTTTGAATGAATTTAATAAAAGGGCACTTGCCAAACATTAGCTAGAAACTTGAGTACATCAGTTTGTCAGTCTGGTAACTTTAGAGACTCACAAAGTGATTTTACAGAAGGAAAGGAGACAATATCCCAAGACAGGAAGGTAATAATTACAGCCTGATTGACCTGGTTTTAACTTCCTAAGGAAACAGTTGAGACCACAAACTTTTGATGGCACAAAACTCCCATTTCTGGTTTTTTGTTACCATATACGTACCAATCTTGTTACTGCTTGTATGTACTAGTTCTGGATCTTCAGCTGTTTGTTGCTTAAGCCTTTGGAGATATTTATCAGCCAAATATTTAAAAACTGTAATGTCAAAAAGAAAAAAGGGACATCAGAATATGCTTTAAAATAATCTTCAGATCGACAATACTCCCTCTGCATCAAAGTTCTGTGTGGTGACAAAAGCACGTTTGACCTCACAGGTTTAGCACAACCTGGTAAAGGATCCCCTCTCAGCAGGCCTGCCTCTTGGAGCAGAATCCAGAGGAGTCCAGTGTCTACCGAGGTCTTACTCTGCAGTGCTAAAGACTTGCACAGCAGAGAGAAATGTCTCAATACTCCTGTAATGCAACTGGCACACACGTTATTGCCAAACGTTCCGATTCATGCAACTTGGAACTCTTTAAAGTCACATAGGGATTTATTATACTCATTTCTTGTAAGAAGCCTTAGAATATAGCAGTCATAGTATATTAAGAAAACTGGACAGCAACATTTTTCTAATTAACTATCATCACTCTCATTTGTATTAGGATATAAAAAGTCCACCTAGGATTCTGAGAAAATATACAACTATGAGAAAATGTTCATAACCTACATGTGTTATGATTATTTACATTTGTAATTCATAACTCTTGTAAAGATGACACAGAAACATTTTACATTTTCTCTTGCAGATTTTTCCCCCCTCCAAGGTAAACCATGTTAACAGAGAAGAAACAACTGGTTTACTATTAAGTTTGCCTGACTGAATTTAAAAAAAATGTTATTAGAGAATGTAATTCATGATTATTCAAAACGTACCCCACAAAAGATAGTCACTGAATTTTGCAACAATACTCTTATGGAATTAAATCTAGACACTGAAAAGTGATACTTGGGAACTAGTAAAGTATCACCAGTAGACAAAAGGCCTGATGAGATCCAACCTTTTTGTGCACTTTATTTAAATATAACTAAACTATTAATTAAGTGCTTCTATCAATGAATTAACTATTGTTCAGCAATTTGTTTATTTTAACAACCAAACTCCTACATACAATTTGTGTAAAAGCCCGGTGCGTACTGACAGTCACTGGGACTAAGCAGCCTCAGCACCTTGGCACTTCCCAATACTGAGGCTGTGCACCGCTTGTGGAAAGGAAAGAAATGATGTACAGGAAGAAAGGGGCAAACACAGTGATATCACGTAGTTTTAGCTGTGTTTGAAGTGTGCTGCTAAGAAATCCAGAAAAGATTGCCAGTAGCATGCAGGAACGTGGCAAGGGAAGGGCCAGCTGTGACACCGAGCGATGTGAGCAGGAAGGACAGGCACCTCCTCTGCTGTACCTCCTACCTTCCGTTACGTTTAAGTCTTCCTTCACAGACACTCGGTAGAACCTTAACTTCAGCTTTTTTGCCAATGCTTCTGCCTCCTCACTGCACAACAGAAAAACACTTGGTAAATACTAACTCACATTATTTGTCAGCATTTATTCTTACACAAAATGCTTCCTGGCAAGGTAAATGTAGCAAAGTGGGTTAAGAAACTCAGTCAAAAAATCCTTAATCTCTTAGCACTATCTCAACTATAAGGCATTTTACATGCAGTTCCTTTATGACCAAAAGTAATTACTTTTGAATATTTATTGACTTAATTAACTAAAATTTCCCAAGGGTTTGAAGGCAGGTGTCAGTGAACACAAAGGGAAGGAGGCTGTATTTAGCAGCACTAAAATCAGAACAATTACCACTGCAAAGTCAAAACAACAGCAACAAAGTAATCCTTAAGCATACTTTAATGAAGCAGCAGACTATGCAGTCAGATGAATGCAGAGGTGAAATCAAAATGTGTTTGCTTTTGCGAAATGAAAAGATGACTTGTGCTAAATTTTAAGGAAAATTGAGGAAGCTTAGAAAAATTTCACCAAGGAGAAATCACGTCATCAGCAAGATGACGTTACTGAGGCAGACCCAGTATTCTGAGAACAAAGCCCAAGTGACATACCACAAACACAGGAGGAGTTCAAACGCAATTTTGCTTTTCCTTTGAAAAATCCTCAGTATTCTTTGCAGAGGAAGTAGAAGCTGATATACGCCATCAATGATAGCACACAGAGAGCAAAGAAAGGCAGTGCAGGAAACAACAAAAAGAAGAAACCATTTAAATATCTCAGGAAGATGGCAGAAATAAAGAAGTGGAGAATGAATGAATTTACCACACAGTTATTTTATGGCAAGAATGAAATTGGTTATATATAAAAAGGCAGAACAAACAGACAATAAAATCTGGATAGAAAAACCGTAGTAAAGAAGGACCAGCATCACGCAGTTTGAGAACACTACCAGACTCAGATGTCTACACACTTAAAATGCTTTGATTAAAATGAGCAATAAAAACCAAACAAAAGCAGAGCAAAGAATATTAAGAGACTTTTCCAAACAGCCTGTTTGATACTTCTTCATCATTTCAGCAAGCATTTAGTAGCCAAACTAGACAATGTAATTTCACAAGTGCAGAGCACAGTTTAACAGTAACTGCAAATTTTAACAAGACAGAATGAGGTTTTAGAATTTCTGACTTAAGAGAATCACATCATGGCACAATGAAAGTCTGCATGTAATCTATATTTTTTTTGGTGGACACTTCAGAAGAAGGTGTGAGTGAGGCAAACAGAAAGCTCCTAGCTTTGCAAGCACACCTGCTCAGGTAACTACTCATGCACCAACACCTGTCACCTGTGCTTCTAGGGGCTGTTGATGCAGGGCAACGTAGGTATCGTAAGTCTTCACGACAAACTCCCATAAACTATTTTAAAATGTGTACGTACAGGGGGCATTTATTGTTCTGCAAAAGCAGCAAGATAAAACTCTTACTTCTTTATGCAAGAGTCATCAAGAAGATCGATCTTATTCTGCACAAGAACTGTGGGAATGTCTCCAACTTCGGACACAACTTTTTCCTTCCAGGTAGGGATTGCTTTGAAGGAGTCTCTGTCAGTTGTAGAAAATACAAGAACACAAGCCTGGGCTCCTGAAAACATACAGATCAATGACAAATACCAATAAATACAAGCCATCCAGGAAACATTGAAAAAAAAAAAAAAAGAAGTGTTATTTAGAATCTATTTAAAATATGACGGATTTTTCAAGTTTCTCCCATAAAAGTGCACTTTTACCACAACCTTGTGTCAACCCAAGGGTCATAAATTCCCCAACTGAAAACAGATTACTATGTTACGTTTATAATTCTACCCATTCTTCATGACAGCTATGAGCCTGTAACCTTTCAAGCTATGTCCAGCATGGTGCATGTATGCAGGGGAAAGGAACAGGAGGGGATGTGCAAAGGCTGGAAAAAAGGGGAAAGTGAGGTTTGCTCATTGCTCTCCGCCTTCCAGGCAGATTAATGGAGGCCACAAGGCTAATATTTTTGTGTATGTGGTAACCTGTCAAGCACAATCCACGTTATTCTTTGTGCTACAGTCTTCAGAGAAAGCTGTGACTGTTTCAAGTCCGTTGCTCAGTAGCTTTTCGGAGAACATAAGTGTATTTCTAATTCATGCTCATTCTATCACAGTGCTGTGATAGAGTCTACAAAACGTTTTGTACCACTTCTGTTATGACTTTGTAACAGCCTTAACAAACAGATGAAGAGGATGGAAGAGGATGCATGCAGGTAGAAGTGATCAAATGCTGCCTTGAGAAACATCTGTCTCCAACTCCTGAATTTAGGCTGCTGGACTCCTTGCATTGTGTTATCGTGGGCATGCACCTACACTGGCTGCACACAGAAAACCACACGACAAATCCACCATTGGCTCCAATTTTGTTTCTCTGAGATTGAATGAGTTTGGTCCCTGGACAAGAAGGGCACGGAAACAGGCTCTGAAGCATTCATTGTGTGACCACGGATGAGCAGCTGCTCCCTGAAGAACTGACAACTCACAACATTCCAAGAGAGTACATAAGCCATAGGGTAATGATAGTGGGACAGAGTCCTGTGGGAGAGGCAGACCTTGAAGTAACGGTGAGCATCTCTCTCACCTTAGAGGCGTCCTCTGCTTATCAACAATAACTGACAGCACAATCCTTGCATTTCCAAAGCAAGCTTCACTTCTTGCTTCTACAATATTCTGCTTGCAGATCTGATGCTAAACCACAATTGCATTCCAGGCTATTAGAATCTTCCCTTCTCCCTCATGAGTAAAACTCTAGTGCAGAACAGTCACTGTATCTAACAACTTGAACCATTAATAATATCCATCACGCTGTCTACAACATGTTTCCACAGGATGACTGTGTTCTTCACAGCAGCCTTGTTGGTACAAAGATCTTGGAGGCAGGGATCCCACTGCACTGGGCTGGGCACAAATCATGAGCAAGATTTCAAGATACTTATGCAGTTGGTTTGGCTCTTTTTAAACCACCAGGTTGCACCAGGCTACTAGTGTGGTTCTAAGTTCTTCTGAACACTGTATATTTAGACTATCAGTCACAGTAATTATAAGGAAAAGGCTTTGGCTTGAAACAAGCAGGGTGAACAAAGCATACAGGAGAACTGAAGGTCAGGAGCATAAAAAGGAAGCTCTGAGAGCATCGAGTACTACCTTCTAAAATATATACATATATATATATATATATATATATATATATATATATATATACTCAATTACATCAAATAACAGAATGATCCATTTCCAGATGAGGACAGAAATAAGAAAGATCTTTCTCTGAAGAAACAGTAATGACAAAATATGAGGGATAACTAGAAATATTACCAAAATTCCCCTATTAATTGACAAAGTTATCATGAAATATAAAAAAGTCAGAGGACTATACCACCCTGAAACAGCACAGCATAACTATTATTTTTGCTCTAAATGAGGTAACTTTACACAGCAGCAATGTATTTTTCCCAGCTATTGGGTAATTAGCTTGACAAGAACTGAACCACTAAATCTTTGTCAAGTCACTCATACTTCTCATTAAAAAAACAGAACGAATGATTTTCACAACCACTGTTAAATTATATGCAAAGAAAGCCTAAATACACAATTTGTAACTGGGTAAATAGACAACCTGCCTTTACATGACAGAATAGTATAGTTTCTACTTTATCAAGTGAATACTCTTTCCTTATTACTCTGTTATGTTAATGTGTTCCAGGCAGTTTCTACTAACAAGAGAACTGCTGTTCCCAGTGAACTATCTTTCTAGGATGACTGTTGGGATATTGTTTTTTCCTTTGGATTAATTTCTAACGTGCCCCAGAGCTTTAGGTTTTGGAACATTGACAAATATATATCTTAAAGAGGGAAAATACAGGTTTGCATTTGATTGAATGGCTACATTCTGTCCACTTTCTGTGCAGATATGTCTCATTTTGCTCTACTTTTTGTAAAGGGAGCTAATGTGCATGCTGCATAAAGTGGCACTTAAAATTAAGACAAGGACCTTGCATGAAGGGGAAAAATAATTACAAACTGGAAAAGGCCAAATAAACATGCTTTGCATATATGGGAAGTAAGCAAAATTCTTAACACAAAGATTGGAAAACGTCTGAGAGATGTGGAGACCAAAAAACCCCACCAACAACTACCAAATAACAAACATGGTGCTGTCACCTCTATAGTAGGCCTTAGTTATCGCATCAAATTCTTCTTGACCTGCCGTGTCCCACAACATTAGCCTGACATCTTCATCATTCACTCTGAAATAAATGACACAGTTTTGTAATCAATACAATGAATAAGAGCAATTCAAAACAACTGAAACACTTTCATGTCTACACCATAAGAGCAATGCGAGTCAAACGTAACTTTGTTTAAATATAACTTAAGTAAGGGTTCCCCTCCGTAACACACTATGGCAACAGTTCCTCCCTTGCATTACATGCTCTTTATTGACAATCTGTGTTATGTTTTCCTCTTCTTCCACTTCCCCTACATTTCCCTCAACAATGGAACACAGAAAACAAAACTTAGGTGCCCGAGTAATGGTCTTTTTAAGCAGCTTAGAGAATCCACAGAATTTTCTTACTTCTCTTTACCATAGGATTTTTCATTTTATCATAGAATAGTAGGCTTGGAAGGGACCTTTTTGTGCACTACCTGCTTATATTGCATAGAGAGACTAATTCTATAGCACATTTCATTTATCTTTTCCACAGTCATTTTTAATGTATATTGGCTAATAAATATGTATAATTGTTTTACCAAAAGCCCTTTCACTTTCCATAGGAAATTACTGTAAAAACCAGAAAACAATATCAATGGGTGGTGGGGTGACAGAGCCCTGGCACAGGCTCTGCCCAGGGAGGGTGTGGAGTCTCCTTCTCTGGAGGTTTCCAAACCCGCCTGGACACGTTCCTGTGTGAGCTCATCTAGGTGGGCCTGCTTTGACAGGGGGGTTAGACTGGATGATCTCTAAAGGTCCCTTCCAACCCCTACCATTCTATGATTCTGTGGAATACAAAAGAAACATGTCAAAAAGCTTAGTATGACAGAGGTTCCAAATTCTATTCATAATTCTAAATCTTGGAAAGATATAGAGTGACATAATTTTAGCTCACAGTTCAAGAGACAAAACAACTCCCTTTACTGTGCTTCAGAAACAGCAGGCCTTGTCTTCTAAGCCCTTACAAATCTTTAGATTATAATAGAAGAAAAAAAGAAAGCAAAAGGTAAAAATCAATAGTATGGCATCTGTTTAGTACATACTGGATTTGTCTTTCCAGGAAATCTACACCAATAGTTTTCTTGTAGTCTTTTGTAAAAATCCCCTTGCAATATCGCTGAATCATACTGGACTTTCCAACAGCTCCATTTCCTACCACCACCACCTTGATGGCCACCTCCATGTCTTCTTCCAACATCTTTGCAGCCCCGAGTGACTCTTTGGCTTATTCAGAAAAATATCGATTCTGCAAACAAAGTAAATACCTATGTTCATAGGTTCAAGCTGTGAATAGAAAGCAAGAGGAAATATGATCGCACAAAAGGATTCACAAATACCATATGATTTATATTCAGCTCAGATTTAATTTTGCCAGAGTACACTGTGTGTTAACCAGGGACAAAGTCAAGTTGCTGAAGTACACGGACAGAATTCACAGCACAAGTGGTTACAGCAGACAGGGAGGCTTTTTTATAAATTAAAAGTCCAATATAGAAAAATGGAAAATAACGTATTTGGCTTATCATAAAGATATTTCACCGGAGTTTTGGTGGGATGTTTATGAGGAAGAAACCACGACGCACCCACATTCTGTTGTACTGGGATAGATATCATCACAGAAACACTGCATCTGCAAAGCGGCAAAACTCCTTCCAGGAGATAAGTAACCCTCCTTTTAAAGGAGGGGAAAACGCCCGTATTTTAAAGACTCTGCCCACCACAGCCGACACGCAGCCGGTGCTGGAGGAGCGGGGCTATCGGGTAGCCCCGTTCCGCCTCACGCGGGCAGATCACGTTTCTTGACTGCCTTTGGCAGCATTCAACAGGAGCACACGCACGTTTCTACCGGGTGTTCGGCAAGCGCCGCTGGAAGCGCCGCTGGGTCAGCCCGCAGGAATGCGGAGGGCCGTTTCCACCGAGGACCTGGGCTCGCCGGAGACGGTCGTTCGCTGCTCGCCGCGGCCACTTCCCGGCCCTGCCCGAGGGGCACGCTGAGGGCGGAGGCTCGGACGGGCCACCCCGATCCCCTTCCCGCAGCCCTGGCCCCTCCGGCGCCCGCCTCGCTGCCCGCCCGGCCCCCGGCTGCCCCCAGGGCCCCCATTCCCATCCCCGGCCCCTCTCACCAACGCCTGGCAGGAGCGTGGCGGGCGGCGCTCCGTCAGCGGGCACGGCGGCGGCTCCACCTCAGCGACGGCGAGGGAGGGAGGGAGGCAGGGAAGTGGGGAAGGAGGGAAGGCGAGAGGAAACCGCTCGCTGCGGCCGACCCAACCCGGACGCACATCCCGGCTCCCCCGCCCGGAAACGCCGTCAGGACCGGGGGCGCCGCGCAGGGAGGCGCCCGGCCGCTGCCCCCGCCCCCGCGGCGGCGGCCCCCGGCCCACAGGCAGATGGGCCGGGCCGGGCCGGTCCAGGCGGCGGCCCTGCGGTGAGGGCTGTCCGGGGACCCCTCCTGTGGGGCCGGGGGCAGAGAAGCGAGGAGGTGGCGGCGGGTGGGCTGTGCCCGCCGGATCCTGGGAGGTATTCGTCTGCCTTCCTGAGGACAGACCAGGGCAAAGCTGGTCTTCCCGGCCGCCGTGTACGCCGATCCCTGCTTTGCTCTTTGCCCGGCGGTATTTCTTCCTCACCTCATTTCCTATGGAGAAAACAAACTCTGTGTGACCATCCATGAGCTTTCCTCAGGCGATCGCTGAGGGCAGCTGCCGTTCTTGCAGGGTAGTAGCCGTGTTTGGGGACTAAGGTGTGACCGTGACAGGTCTCAAGGTAGACGCATGTTCTGCCAGATCCCACACTTATTTTAAACAGGACGTGATAGGTTTTAGTATAATTCTAGACATGATAGCCTTATGTTTCTATGCGACCTAGATCAGGTCGCATAGGAACATGTCCAGGCGGGTCTTGAAGACCTCCAAGGAAGGAGACTTCACAACCCTCCTGGGCAGCCTGTGCCAGGGCTCCCTCACCCTCACAGTGAAATCGTTTTTTCTTATGTTTAAGTAGAACTTTTTGTGTTCCAGCTTCATCCCATTACCCCTTGTCCTGTTGCTAGATACTACAGAAATAGGGATGTCCCAACCTCCTGACACCCACCCTTTAGATATTTATAAATGTTAATAAGATCACCCCTCAATCTCCTCCAGACTAAACAGCCCCAGTTCCCGCAGCCTTTCCTCATATGAAAGATGTTCCAGTCCCCTGATCATCTTGGTGGCCCTGTGCTGGACTCTCTCCAGCACTTCCCTGTTCCTCTTGAGCTGAGGAGCCCAGAACTGGACACAGGACTCCAGATGAGGCCTCACCAAGGCAGAGGAGAGGGGGAGCAGAACCTCCCTTGACCTGCGGGCCACACTCTTCTTGATGCATCCCAGGATGCCATTGGCCTTCTTGGCCACGAGGGCACATTGCTGGCTCATGTTTAGCTTATTATCAATGTAGAACACCTAACAGATGAACTGCATGCTAATAAATCATTAAGAGTAAGATCATACAGTTGAAATAGAACTTACATGGGCAGAGATGCATGCAAATGGTGATGCACTCCTTTGAGTGCATAACTCACATCACCAGTTCCCACCAGCTCCTAAGCTTACAGGGGTGACATGGACAGACCTTGCTGTAGTGAGGCATGCAATGAGCTGCAGTGATTCACTGTCTCAGGCTTTCTCTCCTCTGTACTCCACTGCTTGACAAATAGATCAGGTTAACATTTGCCAAGAGACTCGCTTCTCCTCAGTCCAGCAACTCAGATTCATAGACACAAATCATCTAGACTTTTTGAAAGGTTTGAGTTGGAAGCTAACATTTGTCTCCCAAATCACTGCTACTTCATTATTCTTTTTCCTACTCTCTCTCGTTACTAAGAGCCTTGCAAATATGAGAGTCTGACCTACTATTTTCTTCCAACCTACCATTTCTGCTGTCGACACTTATTTTTGTAGGTTTTATTTATCATTTTCTCTGCGGTATTAGAAGATCTACTTTTCCAAACAATACCTTTAAGGAATCATCTGAGTAGCCTATAATGAAAGTGATCTCAAGTCTTTCGTTACATTCCATGCTTACACGTCACACCCAATATAGTGTTCTCTCAAAGCAGTTCTATGATTTCTTTGTTTCATTAAGCAAAATGCCTGCTGAAAGTTGGAGAAAAAAAAGTACAACCCAATCACACGAATATTTAGGTATGAAAAGACCTATCCACCCGAATGCCACAGTGTTGAAGTGTCAGTGATATTTTTTTACATGAAGCTTATCTGTGCAATATGAAGTCCCATTTTTTATTCGATTTGCTTGCATTTTTGACATATGTTCTGCAAATAATCCAGGTTTTTCTTGGCATCTAAATGAAAACACAGTAAAAAAGAGTTCTTAGAAGCCATACTGCTTTTCATTGCCATGAATTTTTAATTTTCAGGATTTGTGTTTGTATGCTGTGCAGAACTTTGGTTTTCATATATTTCACAAACACATAAAAATAGTAAATTTTTAGCACATTCTTTTTGTATTTTTTTCAACTGATGATCATGTAATACAGTCTGACACGGTTGTGTTGTAATCCCAGGGCTGGGGCTACGTCAGCAAGATCAGAGAAAATAAGATGTATTGTACTGACGTATTTTTGTGGCTATTTTTGTAATTCTGAGCATATTAATGTTTAAGACTGCAGTTATTAATGCATTGTTAGTAAATCTTACATATGCCCAAACCAAATGTGACCTTGAAGTTAAATGTGACCTATGAGAGGAAGTTAAGGAGCCTTGAGATGTCCGCAGTTCTGAAGATGTTTCGCATAGTGAAAGCACTAGTTTCTGCACTTAATAAAGTAAATAAACCAAAGTAAGTTCCTGGCAGCAGCATTTTCAGCTATTTTCAACTAATGTATTCAGCGATACCATTGAGTTGTCAGGTAAAAACAGTGTGTCATGCAATGACAAAGTAGAATTTCTAAATATGGTTATTTCTGGCTGCCCAGAGGGGTTATGGAGTCTCCTTCCTTGGAGGTCTTCAAGACCCGCCTGGACATGTTCAGGTGATCTAGGTGTTCACCTTATCTAGGTGACCCTGCTTCTGCAGTGGGGGTTGGACTAGATGATCTCTAAAGGTCCTTTCCAACCCCTACCATTCTATGATTCTATGATAATTTAAAAAAATAATATAATTGATCTGTATTCTATATGGTCTCTGAGTAATAAAAATGTAAAGAGAAGAGAAATGGAAATATTTGAGGATCACATCAGGATTGAAAACCTAAATATTAGATAATTCAGTTGTATGTATTGAAGAATCATGCCTAGTTTTAGTATTTGTTACAACTTCACCTGGAAATGCATTTGCCCAAAGAAAATGCTGAAAGGGTTTCAAGGTGTATATATTCAGAGTTACTGATTAATCAGTTCTAGGTGAGTTGTTTGCAGTAATGGGCTTGCTTCTTGTTTCTTGTTCTTGCTTGTTTAAATATGTATCTGGTGAATGAAATGTAATGGCTGCTTGGGAAAGAGGGATCTGCCATCAAACGAGGAGGAAATGAAGCTATTAACCTTAAATGGGTAATCATTTGAAAGTATTTCCTAGTAGCACAGAAAATGCTGGTTTAACAGTTGACAGACAACAGACACAAAGGCATGGATAGCAAAGGATGGAGGAACTGAACAATAAATCACTTGAAATTAAGTATCTGCTGCAGCAATAGCATCATATTTGCCAGGAAAGGCAAGTTCTGAATACTGCTTATTAAGCTTTCATGTGGTGGATCTCCAAATAAAAATTTCAATGACCAGAGGGTGAAGGGCAGAGCACTAGAAGTAGAAATTAGTAGAGGATAAGAGAATAAACCAAACACCCTTCTGAATAAAATTTGATGCTGAAGGTAGCTGAAAAGAACTGTCTTAATGATGATCAGAAGGCTTAGGCAGTCAGAATTTTATTAGTATTTCATTCTTTTATTTAAATTTGGCAGGATATACAGACCCCTCTGAAGTATTTTGGAATACACAGTGCTTACTAGAAGGCTGTGCTGCCATTCAACGAAACCTGGACAGGCTGGAGAGTTGAGTAGGGAGAAATCTAATGAAATTCAGCAAGGGCAAGTGTAGAGTCTTGCATCTGGGAAAGAATGTACCAGTAAAGGCTGGGGAAAGAACTGTTAGAGAGTAGTGTAGGGGAAAGCGGCCTGGGGGTGTGCAGCAGGATGAGCACGAGCCAGCAATGTGCCCTCATGGCCAAGAAGGCCAATGGCATCCTGGGGTGGATTAGAAGGGCTGTGGGCAGTAGATCGAGAGAGGTTCTCCTCCCCCTCTACTCTGCCCTTGTGAGACTGCATCTGGAATATTGTGTCCAATTCTGGGCCTCTCAGTTCAGAAAGGACAGGGAGCTGCTGGAGAGAGTTCAGCACAGGGACACCAAGATGATGAAAGGAGAGGAGCATCTCCCTTATGATGAAAGGCTGAGGGAGCTGGGGCTCTTCAGCTTGGAGGAGACTGAGGGGTGATCTCATTAATGTTTACGAATATGTAAAGAGCAGGTGTCAGAAGGATGGAGCCAGACTCTTCTCAGTGATGACCAATGATAGGACAGAGGGCAATAGGCACAAGCTGGAACACAAGAGGTTCCAAAGAAATACAAGGAAAAACCTCTTCACTATGAGGGTGAGGGCGCACTGGCACAGGCTGCCCAGAGTCTCCTTGTGGAGTCTCCTTCTCCTTCAGACCCCATCTGGATGAGTTCCTGTGTGACCTACTCTAGGTGGTCCTGCTCTGGCAGGGGAGTTGGATCTTTTGAGGTCCCCTCCAGCCCTTAAGACTCTGTGATTCTGTGATTAGCTTATTTTTACTTTATTTTCAGGGAATGTTGCTTATTGGAGCATTACATCTACATTTCCAGAATTTGGAGTGATAGATATAAATTTCAAGTTCTGAGTGTAAACATTTAAGCACCTGAGTTCATCTAAAATGTTGCAACAGAGGCTGTGTAGATTTTGAATATACTGATGTCTTTCAGCTTGCCTGAAACTCAGTGGAGCTGAAGAGTCTGAGTAACCTAGAAAACTGTTACCAGTGTATGTACATACATGCATACACATACATATATACACCTAATGGTACATGTGCATACATTGAAATATTTTGTGATAATGCATTTCTTCTGTGTATTTTATGAACAAACACTTTTACAGCATTTCTGGGACAGATTAAGCAGAATAGAAGCAAGATAACAAGGAAGGTGACAGTAATGCTGTGAAATGAGAAAGATTCCAATTCACTACTTTCTTAAAACTATGAAATGTCTAATAGGAAAAAAAAAAATAAAGAAATAACATCAACAATATTCAACAGGATAAAGGCAAAAGGTCTACTTAAAGTCAGAAGAAAGCAGACACCATTGCTTTAGTCTTGAGAACTTGTTATGAAAATTCACACAATTAATTCATAGAATTATAGAATCATAGAGTCATTTCAGCTGGAAGAGACCTTTAAGATGATTGAGTCCAGTCTTTGTCCCAGCCCTATCAACCACTAGACCATTTCCCTAAGTGCAGCATCCACCCATCTCTTAAACACCTCCAGGGACAGTGACTCCACCACCTCCCTGGGCAGCCTGTTCCAATGCCTGACAACCTTTTCAGGAAAGAAATTCCTCCTGAGATCCAGCCTGAACCTCCACTGGTGCAACTTGAGGCCATTTCCTCTTGTTCTATTGCTTGTCACTAATGAGAACAGACTGACGCCCCGCTGCAACTTCCTTTCAGGTAGCTGTAGAGAGTGATAAGGTCTCCCCTGAGCCTCCTTTTCTCCAGGCTAAACAGCCCCAGATCCCTCAGCTGTTCCTCACAGGAGACGTGCTCCAAACCCTTTACTAGCTTGGTAGCCCAGCTCTGGATCCTCTCCAGCACCTCAATATCCTTCTTGTAGAGAGGAGCCCAAAACTGGACACAGTATTCGAGGTGTGGCCTCACCAAAGCTGAGTACAGGGGAAGATTAATTAAAACAAAACTAGTCAGAGCCCTAAGCTGTGAAGGGCTTTTCTTGCTATCCACTGTCATTTATAAGTACTCTTTTGGCTTTGTGCAGAGCTGTATCTTAATCCTCATGAGAAATTAGAGGAAAATGTTCCCATGAAGTACAAAACTAATGTTAAATTAATGCCATTTAGGAACTGGAATCACCAGAATGCAGTATATTGGAGTTAAATGAGGTAATTCCCAGAGATAATTAGGAGTTTTACAAAAGCAGTCATTTGCTTATTTTCCTCATGGATACATTATAATTCATTAACATTTAGTTTCCCCTACATTTTTAAAGTTCTTTTTGAGTTACTTTTTTTGAAGGCTTTACCAGGAAAATGATGATTTGAGAAATAACTTGTGTGACCTCATCTATTCTATGTCCCAGTCTTGACAGTCAGTAAGGTGTACTTACTGATGTAATAGCATTTGAAACTTGCAGTGGCAGGAGTAAGAGAAAAAATCTCTGTATTTGGGCATGCAATGGATTTGCCTGATAATTGCCACATTTCTGTTATTTGAGACATTTTTTCAGGGACTGGAATCAGTCAGAATTGTCACATTAGCAGAAGAGGAAAAAAAAATACCAGCTTTGTGTACAATGAGTCATATGCATGCAAACTATTTTTGAAGTAAGTAAATGTCTTATGTGAGAGTGGTACAACCTTATTTTAAACCTGCTCTGTTAGATAGAAGGTGTAAATTTGCTGTATTGAGTAGTCAGCATCTTTGTATCCTTATTTTTGGAAGCATTAATTCTCCACATTACAAATTTTGCATGCTGATGAGTGTCTTTGTAGACACTTGTTACTAGAAAGCAATTTAAATGTGGTATTCGAGTTTAGTCTGTGGAGTTTAGCCCATTTCAGACAAAAAATACCATGAAACAAGCTAAATGATTGAGATTATCATAAACCAGTTTTATTTCAGGACAGAGATTTCTGAAATCACCATCTGAATAAAGCTTTGAAATACTGCACTATTCCAAAACAACACAAGTATTTGGGGAAAATGTTGTTATGATCCACCACAGTCAGGAATAGGCTTGTATTTACCATATGTTAAAAATTTGCCTATGTGATATCTCATCTGGTTGCTACTCTGAAATGCCATCTGTTTTGTACTCCAAATATATGGAAAAGTAATTGCTGAACTCTGTAGCAAAGAGACTGTGGATAAATATTTTGAGATTCATTATTAACTTTCTATAGTTCTGTAGACATACTGTTATCTTTTAGCAGAGCTTATAACAAAAAGAAAATATACAATTATTAAGATGACACCCTTTTGACATTTGCAGTTAAAGGAGACCTGTAAGGTATTCCTGATGCTGTGACCAGCTACTGGTAGATTGTATGGCAGATGGTATCTAAAGTATTCCATCTGCAGTTATGTCATAAACTTCTTAGCATTGTGAGATGAAGGTGTCCTAATACACAAGTTTATAGATGAAAATATTTTACATATCAAATAGGATGCTTTTGGCAGAGATGAAAATGCTCTACTGAGACTTGTAGAGAAATGTGGATTTGCTTTTCCCAGAAGCAGAGAAATTGTCTGCAGCCTTGTGATGGTTTTGGTGATGACGTGGGATTTAAAAAAGCTGCTTCCTGAAGTATGTCAGGACTGAGTTTAGATTGACTTTTAGATGCTTTTGTAAGTATATTTACAAAATTTAACAGAATCACTTTAAAAAAATTCCACTTAGAATCATATAATCATAGAACGGTAGGGGTTGGAAGGGACCTTTAGAGATCATCTAGTCCAACCCCCCTGCAGAAGCACGTTCACCTAGGTCAGGTCGCATAGGAACATGTCCAGGCGGGTCTTGAAGACCTCCAAGGAAGGAGACTGCACAACCCCTCTGGGCAGCCTGTGCCAGGGCTCCCTCACCTGAATAGTGAAATCGTTTTTTCTTATATTTAAGTGGAACTTTTTGTGTTTCAGCTCCATCCCATTAACCCTTGTCCTGTTGCTAGCTACTATAGAAAAGAGGGATGTCTCAACCTCCTGACACCTACCCTTTAGATATTTATAAATGTTAATAAGATCTCCCCTCAATCTCCTCTTCTCCAGACTAAACAGCCCCAGGTCCCGCAGCCTTTCCTCATATGAAAGATGTTCCAGTCCCCTGATCATCTTGGTGACTCTGCCCTGGACTCTCTTCAGAAGTTTCCTGTCCCTCTTTAGTTGGGGAGCCCAGAACTGGACACAGGACTCCAGATGAGGCCTCACCAGGGCAGAGTAGAGGGGGAGAAGAACCTCCCTGGACCTGCTGGCCTCACTGTCTTGATGCATCCCAGGATGCCATTGGCCTTCTTGGCCACGAGGGCCCATTGCTGGCTCATATTTAGTTTATTATTGTTTATTATCAATCAGGACTCCCAGGTCTCTCTCTGCAGAGCTGCTCTCCAGCAGGTCAAACCCCAGACTGATCTGGTGCAGGGGGTTGTTCCTTCCCAGATGCAGGACTCTGCACTTGTCCTTGTTGAACCTCATGAGGTTCCTCTCCGCCCAACTCTCAAGCCGGTCAAGATCCCGCTGAATGGCAGCACAGCCTCTGGGGAATCAGCCAGTCCTCCCAGTCTGGTGTCATCAGTGAACTCACTGAGGGTACACTCTGTCCCCTCATCCAGGTCATTGATGAAGATATTGAACAAGACTGGTCCCAGAACCGATCCCTGTGGAACTTCACCGGCCACAGGCCTCCAACTTGATTCTGACCTTTTCTTTACATAAGAAATGACTTATTGAACTTTTCTTTACGTAAACACAAATAAAATAGGTAAATATAAATGAAGATGACAAAAATTATACTCTACAAGAGTGAAGCGGGATATTTTGCATTAGAGCAATCACCAGGCTCTCAGGTGGAATTGTCAAGAAGACTGATGCAAGGATAATAGGTCAGTTTGCTATGAAATAGATATATATTTACTTCTGTTTATACTGAATTAAACTAAATTAATGTGCTGCAAATGAAATGAAACCTTATATGTGTACAGACAAATAAGTACCAAATGTTTTGACTTTACTCAGTAAATAACAATGTTAAAATAAACTGTTGGTATTTTTTATATAAGTCTATGGCACCCTTTCCTCGTTCCAGCTTCACTCATGGCTGTGTAGATGCCCTTTCTAGGCTCTGCCTCAGTGCACTGTAATGGAGATCTAACTTTCTCTGAAGCTCCCTTAGACTCTTATGGTTTAAATGGAGTCACCTGAGCTGAAGCATGTTAATTCCTGTGGGGACAACATCCTCAAGTCACAATTAAATGGTTCTTCACCCAGACTGAAGGGCCTGACCAAAGCAGAGCAGTGTTAGTTCTGAGCCTCTGACATGGGGTGAGGATAAAGTGACCTCTCTGGATTGTGTTCCCTTGTTGGAGCCACTGGAGCTGAGACTCAGAGCTAACTTGTGTTGTTGATACTCTACCTGGAAAACTGAGGCACAGATTTGTTTTGGGAGCAGAGCAGAGGAAGGAGAGCTAGAAAGCATATCTTGGCTGCATGTAATTTTATCAAAAGCTTTGCCAGATATTGTGGCATGTATTGACTAAGCCTGCAATTAATTAAGACTAATTTATTTTGAATTAAAAATGCAGATTGTAACATCTGACAATGCAAAAATATGTGAAGTCACTAATTGTAATAGAAAAATAATGCAACAACTATTTTTCTGAGATTTTATTTAGTGTTTTAATCAAGAATGGCTAAAATTAGCTGATTCCCTGTGAAGGAGTGAGAAATTAATAGAAGACAAGATAAATTAATAATGAATTACTAAATATACAGTCCTAACAGTAGTTATGAGTCTTTCTATGCCTACATAGTTATTTCTATTGTTCTCAACATATCGTATGTTATAGCTTAACATGCTTCAGGCTTGTTTCAGATAGCTGCCAAAAAGGGCAACAAATACAGGCTATTTGATTAAAAAATTGACTCATATATCACAGGGCTGACCCATCTTTTGTGCCTTCTCCATAACACTGAGCTTTTGTACATTTGTTATCAAGTACCTGTAGATTTGTTAGGAATTGTTACGTTTATGCTTACACAACCTGATGAGCTTGGAGGGAAATTTATGGATATTGAAGTTGGTGTTTATGTGAAATGTAAAATGGATTTTTTTGTAAGGAGAATTTTGCACTTTACTGTGGGAATGCATTAATTGAGGTAAAATATCATTCGGTCAAATCTTCTGCCCAAGTAACTGAAACCACTTTTTAATCAATATGCTAGAAGGACACACTAAAGTGATAAAAGATTGGAGTTTGATCAGACAAAAGAGGAATGTGAACTAGATTTCACTTTTCCAAATTGTGACTATAAGCACTGGGCAAGTAAGCATAAAGAACTGCCAAGATGTTGCCTCATGCTTTGTGTGAGGCTGGAAGCTCACCAGATGATGACTCCTAGGTCAAGTGGTGCATACTGTTCTTGTCTCAATGTCCTTGGGGGTAGACAGCTCATATAACATGATGGCAAGAGCAGTCTGTGATACGACAGCTTAACTCTTTAACCTTTTCACCCTTGTACTACTGAGGTTTTTATCAGACTTTTTGTTTCTTTAACACCTGACTGACATTTGCCTTCTGACTGCATTATCATATTCTGTACAAGGCCCGATGCCCATCACTGCACCTTGGCTTCTAATTTGCTCTTGCTGTGCTGGCTGCCAGTGAGGCTGGCTATGCTCTGGCTATGTTTCAGCTATGCAGAGCTAGTTGAGGACCATCAACATCCTATAGTCTAGGGCAAATGGGTGGAGTTTGGCATTACAGACCTATCTGCACCCAAAATACCGAGCGTAGCTGGTGCTGTTCCAGATGGGATAATACCCTTTATGTTCTTCATTGAGTAGTGGCCAAGGCCAGTGTCCCCTATGGCCAGGCGACAACTGCATCCCACCCCAGTCTTTCTATTACCTGACAGAGGTTTTGAGTGAGGGAGCCGGCACGAATTTGTGGGGCCGTATTGTCATCCATTTCGGGGATTACTAATGCTGAGCTTAGGAAAAGAAGGGTGATACCTAGAATGCTGTACCCACTGCTCTGCAGTGACAACATGCTGCTGTCAGCTTACCCTGAAAATAGAAGCCATTGTTTTCTATGCAGCTTCACCAGTCCAAACTTCTGCATTTTAGCTCGAGGCTAGTTTGGTGACAGCAAATCCACTGGTGCTTTACAGCCTCTGAAATAATTTTACAGCCCTCCAAGGACACACATAATTTCAGAAATGAAAGAAAATATATGGGTAAGTATGTAATTAGAAGACAAGGTCTATGCTATGAAATAGGTGGAGATATCACTATGGAGATACCCCTTTTTTTTTTGGTCTACTCTCTTCCTGCCCCCATCTTGGTAATGGATGTTCAAAAGGGGATATAAAAAAACCTCATAAACACGTTAAGAGATTTACGTATTATGAGTTCAAACCCTGTCCAGCTGCAATATAACTGGAACCCAGGGTTTCCCAGGTCCTGGATGTGTGTTCGTAAATTTGACCTTTATGTGAAAGACCTTCTCCAAAGGCAGTCCTCAGTAAATGAAGACACTTTAATGTGGAACTTTGTTTTGTTTTCTAAAGGCATTAAAATAGACCCACACAGAGTGAAATGTTTTAGGTGCACCTCTTTCTTTGGCACTTGTGATTGCTTGGGTCAGTCATTTTCCTGTGCTAGCTGCTGTAAAGCCTGGCTGGGGAGTGTTACTCTCTGCCTAGTTCTGGTTCATTTAATATATAAGATCAGGCTAACACCAAAGTTTGTTTTGTGACTTCAATCATAGATGTGGGCAAGGAAAGAAGATGAAAAATGGAGGTCTAAGAGAAATCTTGCAGCAGTGCCCTGTGTGCATGCTCAGGCTCTGCAACCTCTGCCCCCCACACAGCAGTTAGCTAGCTGCCTGGGCTGGAGGCCAGCTCTGGCACGGGGCAGCTGTGTAAGCTGGGGTCAGGCTGCTGGGAACACAGAGAGCCGTGAGGTGATTCTTTTGGGGATCTCTTCTTTGCCCAGGAGTTATATTTAAGAGCAGGCCCTTCACCTTGCTTCTTGGCTGAGCCATGTTGGAGGTGTGCCTGTGCCTGTCCCTGATCCTGACCTGCTGACTTGACCTTAGACCTGCATTGTCACTGGGGCCTTCAATGGGCTGTGACAGACCCTGGTTACGGTCTCCAGACCTGTCCTGCTGTCCTTGCTGGGGACAGTGAGACTATCCCCTTGCAAGTGAGGATGATTCCCTGGAACCTTACTGTCACTCCAGCTCCTGGCTGGCTTTCCCTGGGCAGCAGTCTGCTCTTTGCTTCCCACAAAAAATGGAAGACTTTTTTTTTTTTTAATCTCAGACTTTTATCCTTTTTTACCTGCATTTTTGGTAGGGTTTTATTTTCTGAACTTGATGCATCTAGATTTTATATCAGACTAGGACTGAGAATATACTGATTTTTGGAAAATAATCAAAATAATAAAGTAGAATTATACAGAAGATTTAACTTGGAGAAGAGGAGCCTGAGGGGTGATCTCATTAATATTTACAAATACCTAAAAGGTGGGTGTCAGGAGGATGGAGCCAGGCTCTTCTCAGTGATGGCCAATGATAGGACAAGGGGCAACGAGTATAAGCTGCAACATAAGAGATTACAAAGAAATGTGAGGAAGAATTTCTTCACTGTGAGGGTGAGGGAGCACTGGCACAGGCTGCCCAGATGGGTTGTTGAATCTCCTTCTCTGGGAACATTCAAAACCCACCTGGACAAGTTCCTGTGTGATCTACTCTAGGTGGGCCTGCTCTGGCAGGGAGGGTGGACTAGGTGATCTTTCAAGGTCCCTTCCGACCCTTAAGATTCTGACATTCTGTGATTTGTGGTCAATGAGTAAAGTAGGTCTTTCAGTTCTTTTGGAAATATCTCTCCAAGAAATCAGGAATCACAGTGAAGGGGAAAAAAAGCCTGAAACTTGTGAAACTATAAAACAGTTCTGAACCTCAGCTCAAAGATTTACTTTTCCTGTTTTCTTTCACATTCACACATTGCTTATTCATATTGTATGGTCGGTTACAGAAGAGGTGGGGTTAGAGGTCTTACCTCAATATTCATTTCAGATGTCCATGTACATTGCCAGGTTACTATGAATCTCAGGGAAGCTCACAAGTTTTTTTTTTTCCCAAATGCCTTTTGGAATCAGCTGTATAACTTAGCCTTTCAGTGGAAAATACACATTGATAAAATTAGTGTCAACTGAAATATCACTGAGAAGAGGAGGAAATTACTGCCCAGCATTTCACTGTGAGGCATGGTAACCTGGCAGAGCACTGCAGCTTGCCTTACACAAGTAGGTTGACTATAGCTCCTGTCAACAGAGGGATTAACTTTCTCTGCCAGCAGCTCTGTTGAAATGAATACAGCTCAGGCTTAACTTCATAGTGGCATGGGGAGATGTTGAACTAAATGAGAGGACCGTAGCTTCAGAGGAAGCTGTAACTAACTAATACGTTGAAATCCAGCTCTGATTGACATGTCAAAATAACTTGGGCTGAAAAACATAATCCCTCCTCCTCTGACACCAGTTGGGTTGGGAATTTTACTTAGCCATGCACGATTATATGATTATTTTTCTAGATTAGAGGTGAAGTTTCTTTATCTTGAAAATGTGAGGATTTGTACAGGATGGTATCATCAGATTCAAATTCCAGCTCTATCTCTTAGCAGTACTGCTCATTTGGGGTTACACTGTGCTTCCTAACTTTTCCTAAGTCCACAGGCACACAGCATGCAGGTGATATTGTTTATCTTATCATAGAATCATTACAGCTGGAAAAGACCTTTAAGATCATGGAGTCCAACCACTAACCTCACTCTACCAAGCCCTGCACTAAACTAAACCTCAGCACCTCATCTATCTTTTGAATATCTCTAGGGATAGTGACTCCATCAGCTCCCTGGGCAGCCCGTTCCAATGCTTAACAACCGTCTTGGTTAAAAAGTTCAATCTAAACCTCCCCTGGTGCAACGTGAACCCATTTCCTTGTGTCCTGTCATTCATTACTAGAGAGAAGAGATTGATCCCTACCTTGTACATTCTGCTGTCAGAAAGTTGCAAGAACCTGTTCTTTAAGCCCAAATTGTATTTTGAGACCCCACTATTATGCTGAACTTCTTTCTTCTGACACAGCACGCGTTACATGAGTTCTCTGTCCCATATGGTCCCAGTGATAACGTCAAAGCCTTGTAATTTTCCCCCCTCCATTCCTTCCACTCTTACTCCCAGAGTGTACTAAGGCTTTTGGGTTTATTACCAGATTGCTTTTCAAGCTTTCCTTGCTCTAGGAAGGTTAATGAAACTCAGCAAGTGCCAATGTGGGTCTGGAAAGTCTGAACAGTTTGGATAACTAATCTGCTCTAAGATTTGTCTTTTAGAGCTTTGCTGCAGTACAGCCTCCAGTAATAAAAGTAAAGACAATTAACCCCCATAAATAAAATCCTCTCAAAAATTAGTAAACTGTTCTTCAGTAAAAGACATTTAAATGTGCATCTCTAATGACGTTGTACTGAATATCTCCATCCCCTTGAAGGAAGAATAATAGTAAAATGTACTAGACAAATGGCAAGGATAAAGAGCCCAACATGCATCTTTCTCGCTATATGAGGTTTTTAAAAGGTGACAGGGAGGCTAGGGAGTGCATTTTGATTGTAGAATGGCAGAAGAAAATTTTAAAATAGCTCTATTAATTATTCTCACTAGCTTAATTGAGAGTCATAAGTACTTAATCTGTCTGACTTTTATAGCCAATTACAATAATAAGTCTTTTAAAAAGAGAATAAAAGGGAAAAAAATGCACTATTGCATCTACATATTGCATGGGGAGAAGCTGTGGCATAAAGAGGATTGATTATCTTGAAATTTCCAGTGTAGAAAATGGAAAAGATTCTTTTTGGTGGCTATTTTAGACTTAGAACTTTGCTATTTTATCTTGCAATCACAATAATTTTTGTGCTGCTGATTTTCATGCCTGTTTACTGGTACTTGATACCTTCAGGTAAACAGCAATTTTCCTTGGTAACCTCCTTGGACTTCCAGTGTGCATATTCTTGCCATCACTTAGATGCCACTCACTAAACATACTCAGTGACAGTATTGACTATCTTTTCCCAACGATTATACGTAAAGAAGAATCTATGACAACTAAACCAAAATATTTACATCACTGCAAAGATCAGTAAATGTATTAGAAGCAGGTTAAGGAAGTTAGGGCAGGTTGTGGCATGCCTGTAAAGAAAGAGATCAATGAGTTACACTTATGTGATAGATTAAAACAAAGACATTGTTCTGCAGGAGGTGGAATTAGGAAGGTAGTGTAAGCTTGACTTAGATGGGAAGGTTCAAATCAGTTAGGAAAGTTTGGTTTTCAGTATCACAAGGCAGAAGGGAAAATCGGCAAATCTCTCTTTTAACATTAACTCTTGCTTCCGACAAAAGATTTCATTGGCAAACTCCTTTATGTTTCATAGCATGAGTGAATTCATATTTTGTTATATTCTCCCTAAGGTTGAAGTAAACTGAGGACTGTCAAAAATTAAGCATACATGAGGCAGACAGTCTTTGCTTTACTCAAACATTATAAGGATTATGACAAAATCTTCAATCATCCACTTTAGGGTTTTCTTCTCTGGCGTACTCCAGAGAAAAGAAGACCATAATTTTGACAAGCTGACAGGCTATGTTTTAGTCCTTGTTATGCAGAAGCTTAAATTCTGTCAAGGTTAAAAAAAAAAAAACCAACCTTTATTCAGTGGGCTGACAAACACCATTAACTCCTAGGGGAGTTAGTGGAAGCTGAGCAAGGACTCTGTCTCCAAGGAGCTGTCTGATATTTGTACTCTTCAGCTCTTGGCTCAGATTCACAGAATCACAGAATGGTAGAAGTTGGAAGTGACCTCTAGAGATTATCCAGTCCAGCCTCCTGCTAAAGCAGGTTAACCAAGATCAGGTCACACAGGAACATGTCCAGGTAGGTTTTGAAAACCTCTGGAGAAGATGACTCCACACCCTCCCTGGGCAGCCTGTGCCAGGGCTCCCTCACCTGAACAGTAAAATAGTTTCTCCTCATGTTCAAGTGGAACTTCCCATGTTTCAGCTTGTGCACATTATCCCCTGTCCTGTCACTGAGCACTACAGAAAAGAGACTCACTGCATCCTCTTGACATTTGCCCTTTAGGTATTTATAAGTGTTGATGAAGTCTCCCCTTAGTCTTCTCTAGGCCCCAAGTCTTGCAGCCTTTCCTCATAAGGGAGAGGTTCCAGTCCCCTGATCATCTTGGTGGCCCTGCACTGGCCTCTCTCTAGCAGTTCCCTGTCCCTCTTGAGCTGAGGAGCCCAGAACTGGACACAGGACTCCAGATGAGGCCTCACCACGGCAGAGTAGAGGGGGAGCAGAACCTCCCTTGACCTGCTGGCCACACTCTTCTTGATGCACCCCAGGATGCCATTGGCCTTCTTGGCCACGAGGGCACATTGCTGGCCCATATTAAGATTTTTATCAACCAGCACTCCCAGGTCTCTCTCTGCAGAGCTACTTCTTCAGCAGTTTGACCCCCAGCCTGTACTGGTGCGTTCAGTTGTTCCTTCCCAGGTGCAGGACTCTGCACTCATCCTTGTTGACCCTCATGAGGTTCCTCTCTGCCCAAGTCTTAAGCCAGTCAAGATCCCGCTAACCATGAGATCCTATGACAGAATCTTATCACCATCTGCCCACAAACACGGACATCTAAATCAGAACTCCTTGTGTTCTGTGTCAGAAAAAGACATACATGGGAAAAGCTATGCTAGTAATATTCAAAATTGTTCTGTGGGTCTGCATACTCACCTCAGTGGTTACAATGGTTGAGATGGGAAGTGATCTCTGGAAGTCATGTGGTCCAACATCTCTGGTTGAGCAGGGCCACCTAGAGCTGGCTGCCGAAGACCGTGTCCAAATGGCTTTTGAGTAGCTCCAAGGATGAAGGCTCCATAGCCTCTCTGTGCCAGTGCTCAGTCACTCCCACAGCAAAACAGAGTTTCATGATGTTTCAGAACCTCCTGTGCTTCAGTTTGTCCTCACATTTCCTCTAGTCTTGTCAAGGACTGAAAGGAGCCTGTCTCCATCATCTTTGCACTCTCCCTTCAATTATTTATATGCATTGATAAGATGTCCCCTGAGCCTTATCTTTTCCAGGCTAAACAGTCCCAGCTGCCTCAACCCTTCCTCACCGGGAGATGCTCCAGGCCCTTCATCATCTTAGTGGTCCTGTGCTGGTCTGTCTCCAGCACATCCCTCTCTCTCTTGTACCAGGGAGCCCAGAACTGGACACAGTACTCCTGGTGTGGCCCTACCAGTGCTGAGTGGAGGGGACCACCTCTACCTCCTGTCAGCACCCCTAATGCAGACTGAGATAATGTTAGCCACTTTTGTGGCATGTGCCACATCATTACTGGCTCGTGATCAATTTTGTGTCTACCAGGACACCCGGGTCATTTACTTAAAAGCTGCTTTCTGGATGAGAGGCTCCAGCATGTAATGATGCCTGGGGTTGTTCTTCCCTGGGTGCAGGACTTTGCACATCCTTTTTTTGAATTTAATGAGGTTCCTGTCAGACCATTTTTTATTTATAAGAAATTTATAAGAAACAGAGAAATAAGAAATAAATTTCTTATAAATAAGAAATGATTTAGGTCATGATTATAGAGGTAGGATGTATTTCTTTGATTTCTCTTCCCCTAGGGCACAGCACCTATGCCTAAGTCATTCTTGATACACATTCATCTTGTTTAGTTTTAATAAGCTCCAGTAATGAAAACCTGGCAAGTCCTTGAGGCATTTCTTTACTATGAGAAGATTTTTTCCTGATGTCTACCTTGAAGTTTTCCTTACTATCATTGTTGCTTTTCCTCTGTGATCTTTTTGTAAATGTTCCCACTCTTTCCTGTCATTCTCCTCTTTATTAAGCTAAACAACTCTATTATATCTTTATGATTTAGATCTTTGATTATACTTGCTGTTGGACACTCTAGTTTATCCTTCTTGAAATATGAAAAACCAGCTGCAAAACTGTATTCATGGCCTCACTTGTGGACTGGCAGTCTGGGCTTCTGGTGATCGTTTCTGCTAAAATTCCATCTCCCACATACCCCTGAAAAAAACCAAAAAGGAAGCTGAACTGATCTGAAGAGGCATGCAAAAGACTCATTGTGCTCACCAAATTCAGTGAAGCTTCATCCAGCTTTCATCATAACACTGCAAAAGACAGATATGTGGGGTTTGATTTGGTTTGGAGAAGAAAATCTCAAGCTTCATTCCTATCTCTGAAACAATATACATCAGCTGGCTGTGATTTCTTGCTGTGTCTATGTAACATTGTTTCTCTGCAGCCCATCTGCAGAGTTCTTCATATGCACACTCCATAAAAGAAAGGGTGGGTGTCCAGTTAAAATGCACCATTTTGACTACTTCTGTACTCAGCAGAAAGAGAGAGGGCTCCTGGAGGGTGACTCATCTTGGGATAAACTAAGTGTCAAAAATACACTGCATATCTTTTGCTCTGTAAGGCCTCTATCTCTCTCTCCAGTAACCATTGAGGCAGCCATGTCAGTCAGCTTAAATTAGATGCTTAACCTTTAGATGGCTAAATCGGGTGAGTAAAAGCAACTAGCAACAATATTCTGTTTCAGAAAGATGACTGCAAAAGATGACCTCATAAAATATCCTGCTGAGTGCTTTGTCCAGTGTAACTGAACAAAAATGCTTGTAAAACCAGAATAGGCACAGTTGTGGCCTATCTGCCCATTAAACTGTACACATGAGTTGCAACTAACGAGTTGTCATGAACCTGCTAAAAATGCCAAGGGCTGAATCACTGCAGTATGAGAAAACTGAGTAGTAGGAACTGGCTGGTTTTGCAGAGATTAAAAAACAATACAAAACATTATGTTGAAAAAGATTTGTTCCAACCAAGCATCTGCTGCATAGACTCAGAAATGTGTAATTTCTCTTCACCAGCATTTTAGACAACACGTAATCTATGGATTTGATTGTTCAATAAATTACTGAGGTTAAGAGTCCAGGAGGTTTCAGAAATAAATGCACATCAGTTAGTATGGTTCCTATTTTGAGTTGAGTTTTTGGGCATGTGTTTTTGGCCATACTCTGTGATCTTCCACAAGCAGGATGTGCACAACTTACAAATACTAAGCAAGTACTTACTGACTCACATAAAATCTAGCTTGGATTTAATGACATCTTAGGTTAAGGATTAATACACTCACTGCTCCCGATATGGACTTTGCTGCCCAGCCTGGTATCAGTAACGATGGGGAGGTCAGGCTGGTCCTGCATCTCCCCACAATGGGTCCAGAGGACTATTGAGCTGCCACCCACCACCAGCTCCACTGATGCTCATGACACTGCTGACTTGACCCAAGAGCTCCTGGCCAATAAGCCTCCCTCTTTTCTTAAATTTAGGATTATAAGCCTTTCCATGCTGATGTTTTGCCTCTTGAATCCTTGAGCTGCTAACAATCCTGTCACACCAGTACCTCTATTTTTTTTATTTTCCTGTCCCTGTGCAGGCTCACAGCTCATTTTTGGTAGTCTGAGCAGAGGCTGTGCAGCTGTGGTGTCAGAGCTGGCCTATGGATCCTTGGTGCACAGATTAGAATCATAGATTATAGAATGGTAGGATTTGGAAAGGACCTCTAGAGATCATCTGGTCCAAAGCCCAAATATCATCTAGTCCAGCCCCAGACTGCTAAAGCTCTGGTGATGGGGGAAAGCTGCAGCAGGGTATAGAAAGAAGACAGGGTTCACTAAACAGGATACACATTATTAAGGTAATGGGAGACAGTGAATTTGTAAATGGTGTAAGATGCCATTCTTGAAGGCACATGCCAGCTAAAGTTAGAAAAACCACTATTCTTGTATATCAGTTCTTCCATGACCGCTTCCCTCATGGATTCTGTGGAAACTTCCTTTGCAGCATCTGGTTCTGATCACTGCCAGAAACAGATCGCATTAAGTAGACACTTGGGCTGCTCCTGTATTTGCAGCTCCTGCACATTGTATTGATGCATAGATATGTGTTAAAAAGACCTACAGCAACCTGTGTTCCGCTTTGCCCTGATGTTAGTGAGTAGACAGATGTAGAAAGTGATCGTAAAAGATGCATCAATGGCTACTGATGTTTTTCACCAAATAGTTCAACATTTAATTTATCAACATTACAGATGGGAAAAAAATCTGCTTTTACTTCACTTGTAGAAGGGTATCTATCAGTTTACATTTTTATATCATGTTTTTATATAACTGGTGTTCTTGGTTGCTATGAAAGAATATTGCCACTTCAATCCAATGTCTCACTCTGCACAGTTACTGCACAGCGATCCCTTTGCTCTAGATTTATATTTTCCCCTTTAGAGACATTTTAGGTTTCTTTCAGTACCAAGGCTGTTTGCCTAGTGTCTGGTTATCAGTACTCTCAGCATTGGTAGGAGTTAGTTTTTATCTTTCCCATTTATTATGCTGACTTTCCCTTTATGCCTTGTCTTTCTTGAATTTGAAAAGTACACAAAATTGATTTCTTTCCTAAAACATCACATAGCTCAACCTTTTGTTTGAAAGGAAAATGTCAAGCAGACATGGTTTTGTCACTTAGAAAAAGGACTCAATCATTAAATGTTTTCCTTCCTGTGTGAATTCATAATAGTTAATGTTAATGCTGCCTTCAAGGTAGAATAATGATGGTGATGCAAAAATGATACATATGAGAAGCTCACTGACTGGATCGAGTTAACCCCGGCTCTCATCCAGGAATCTCTGTTGTTTCTTATTCAGAGGGTTTCAGAAGTACAATTTGAGCCTCTTTATTTTTATGTGACTTTTCACTTTCCTCTTTGCCTCCCTACAAACAGAAGATACTATTTATTCTTTTCAGATCAATATAACAGTAAACAAGGAAATACCTTCATGCAAATCAGGATTGACTTTTGCTGTGAAGCCTGGAAAATTCTAGGCTAAAACAAGACTCACACAACATTGCTCAGGGTGATTAGGAAAGTCCTAAGGACTAAAAATCCTATAGACATTTCTATTGAGCACTGACCTTCAGCTCAGCAGCCTCTGCACTCCTCTGAGGTAGCTGAGATATCTGAATATCTTGTATGAAATAGATGTGGATATGTGGATAGGCATATTAAGGAAATTAAGAGGATAAGCTGTTTGGAAGCTAGGACAAATGGGTATGAACCGCTAACTAGAACTGAAGATTGTTTGAAGGTAATGTTTTGGGGCAAGGATTATCAGTAGGCATGGTCAGGTTGCTAAGGCTCCTAATGTGAACTGAAAGTCCAAGGGAGAGTTGGGTTCAGTTGCAGGAGTCTCAGACTTCAAGCTTACATTGCTGTTCCATCTGTTCTTAAAACTTCAGGACAGGGATCCAGCAAGTGAACAGAAAGTGTTTGTCTATTGCAGTTCCATACACCTTGAAAACCTGTGAGTGTATATAGGAGCTTATTTGAAGGAAATACTCTAAATACTTCTATCTATCAGCCTCCCTGTGCTGTGCCTCTCAATCAGTTGCACTGGAACAAGAGTGTGTGTGCTCACAATGTAAATTTGATTAGGAAACAAACTAGTGTTCAAAAAAACCACGATTTTTTCTTAAGGTCAAATCAGTTCCCTGATGTGTTTCACAGCATGGCCCATCCTCACCCAGGCATAACAGAAAACACTCATGCTAGAACATCTGCTGAATTTATCATAGCATGGAACTACGGTGAGAGGAACCACATGAAATGTGGACTATTCTGTAGTACTGAATTATGGTAGTTATAATTCTTAAGGAACTTACAATAAAATATATTCTTCTGTAAGACACACTAAAGAACTAAGGAAACAATATTATAACAAAAAGTCTTGTTTTTTTTTTCACATCAGAAACAATGTGCTAGAAGTCTGCAAGATAGGCACCCTGTCACCTACCAGCATTGTTCCCATTCCATGTGACATTTTGTGGTGAAGAAAGAGACTCGCCCTTTGCGTAGCAAACATTGTCTACCAGCTGATCTCTGCTGGCTGCCTGAGTAGACTGTTGCTAATGCAACTGCAGAAGAATTATTTTGTATTGGAGTTGGCAGCTGCTGATGGTGGATAATTCCTCCTAATAAAAGTAGATTCCAAACAATGTACCTAGAAACTGAGTAGTATAGATAGATAAACATTTCAGAGATGGTAATAAGCATTCAACATGCCATCTGAAAACTGGAAACTAAATAGATAAAAGAGACCTAAATAAACGAAGACAGCACAACTCATCTGTCACTTTTTATAGCTGCTACTTAGCTAATCAGTGTCCAGGCAATGCTCAGCACATGTACTATCTTCTGGCAGTGAGGAAGAAGGACCTGGGAAACAAGAATGGGGAACAGGATGAGGTTGTTGTGTGTGAAACGGAGCAGAGAGTTGTAGACATATCAGGGGAAAGAAAAGATGGTGATCCATAAAAAGCCAAATTGTATGTGTTCTCCTAATCATAGAATAAATGCTGTACTTCTAAAGCCATAGAGAGTTCTGAAATTACATCAGGTCCCAGATGCTTCAGGGAGATCTTTATTCCACGACCTGTTCCCACAGCCTGTATGGGTCATTCTCCATTCCCAGCTGGAACAAAGCTACTCAGAAATCCATTTCTCTATCCCACAGCAGGTGCTTCTAGCTTTGCAGCTACACAGAGCTGGAATTAATAGTTTTGAAACATCTGTGTGGAGTAATGGGGATAGAGAGGAATGGAAAACATGCCTTGTTACCTTTTCCCTCTGTTTTTGGTTCATTTCAATTCTCAAGTAGATCTAAAATTCCAGAAATAGTGTTATTCTCCCTTTTACAAATAAAAGATACACTGTCTTGTCAGGTTTGCTCTCCTGAACTTTTGGTTTACTTATCTACAATTATAATTGCAATGAATAAGCCAAAAACTGAGACGAGAACCTGGACAACCATGTCACACTTCATGAACTGAAACTGTTTTAGACATCACATCACCGTCAAAACTTCAGCCTGAAACTGTGAGTGTTGCCTCAAAATATTCTTCCATCTGATTACCAAAAGCCTTTTCTGTATTAAATGAGACTTCCAGTGCTTGATTGATCTTTTTCATAAATGTCAATCCTGACTTTTTTTTGTGGCTCAGGTTTTAATGCTGCTATCATCCTAGCCCCTGTGTCTGTAGTCCAAAATTGTCACAGCTTGTCTGCAGTATTTATTTTGTTGTAAATGTTTGTTTTCATGAATCCTATCTATTAAATAAAAGCCCTCCTTAATTATGTTTCCTTAATTATGTTTCTTTTAGGAGTTATTAAAATGCAAAGAAATGAAAAAATGTAAAAGACATATGATTCATTTATTTTTTTGGGTTTTTTTAGTCTTGACAACAAAATTAGGTAACATATGCACTGTAACACTTCCAGGTTCTTGATGGAATCTGTGAGGAATGTTTCACTTATAAATAACTGTTTTTATTAGTATAGCAAAAGAGATAAAAAGACCTTAGTTCTATAAAATTGCTTCAAATCCAGTATTTAATTTTACAATATTCTCTAAATACATTTAAATGGCTTTTTCCTTAAAACAATATGTTGGGCTCCATCACCCTCACAAGAGAAAGGATCCTAGACTTCACTGCAGTACTAACAGCAGTAAGAAGGAAGAAAGATATACAAATGTTCACAGTTAAAAATGTATCCAGCATCTATAAAGCCTGTTCCTCTTTTTTTTTAAAAAAAAAAAAACAAAACCAACAGCTCCACATAGTCAAAGAAATCTGAGTAACTCATCTCTAGTCAGGCCTGTGTAGCAAGCACAGCTGGACTCCAGACACTGACTCATTCTACAATTACCACTACCCAGCTTTTTTTCCAACAGCCAATAAATCTTCCAGCTTCCCATAATGTACTGTCAGGCTGAGGTCATGTCAATGTAGACATAGAAACGAAATCTATGTCCACACCCATAAGGAGGAAAATAAGGCAAAAAATTTGGATCTAGCATGAAAAAAGAAAAAATAAACCAACCAGAAAACTTACAGTCAACTTCAGAACTTCTCTGTACAGATCACAGTGGAAATATTCTGCACCTGTGTTTACCAGGCTGCTCTCTGTAATTCTGCTGTATTTCTGTTGCAAGCAGGAGAAGAAAGCAATTTAGACTGAAGAAAGGCTACCCTTAGTTAAAAGCAACAACAACATTTGACTTTGCAAGATGTTACGGCCAAACTACAGGGAAAAACTCCTATGTTTTGGCAAATATGAGAAAATAACAGTGGTCTCTACCAGCACCAGTCTTGCTGCAATATGTGAATAAATAATTACTGCTCTGAAGGACCATTTGCAACAACTTGCTGCAAATTTCATTTATGGAATGTGTTCCCTGTGCTTGTGACCACAGCAAGTTTTTTGCACAACTAGATCTCCCTTTCACTTCAAGTTTACTCCTGAAAATTTGTATTTGAGTTTAACTGAAAGATCCTAAGATCCACTCTTTCCTAAATAGGTACCAATTTTAGTTGTATGAATCCCATCATCAGCAGATCACAACTTAAAATAGACAATTGCCATTGACAGAAAATGTCTATCAGGTACTAAAACAATAGAGAAATTGTACTCACAACTTAAAATAGACAATTGCCATTGACAGAAAATGTCTATCAGGTACTAAAACAATAGAGAAATTGTACTGATGAGTTTCCAATGCAATCTTATTTTTTTAAGGATTTTTTACAGATATCCAAAGATTCCAGCCAACTGACGTCTCAGTCCTATGCAGCTTGGGAAAGATAATAGCCCAAAATAAAAATATAGCTGACAAAGTGGTTAGTAGAGAGTCCCAACAGCAAAACCAAACTGATATTAAAATTTGGTTGGTTTTGCAAGATCTCAGGCAGGCATTTTTTTTCAGTCTTTTCAAAGTTCAAAACTGTCAGGGAGAATGAGTTTCTGACATTTTCTTTGGCTACTCCTGAAAACTCATCTATATTCAGGCTATTACACCTGAACTTTGAAGACTCTAACAACCTTGAAAAAACAGTTTATGAGTCCAACTTTAGCTTACTGAGGGACACAGGAACTTTGTAAGTGAATGCATTTCTTTTTTATACCCAACTCTGAGGAAAATGCTCAATAAAAATCATGGAAGTAAGATATTATGAAGAAGGATAAATGAAAAGGGAAGTTATGCTACAGTTTTGCCTCCAAAACCATTAATTTTTAAGAGCAAATATATTTGTGATTATCTAAAATGTCATTACCTAATCCACTCTTCTTTTTATACGTCACATCACATTACATCACTAAATTTTCAGTAAAGCACTCTGCCTAATGTGTTCCTTTGAATTTTGGTACTGTCAGGAGAAGCATCAGGAAGGTGAAGCTGCGCTGCTGTTGCCTACTTGGCCTGTGCCTACATTTAGAATCATAGAATCATCACAGTTGGAAAAGACTTTTAAGATCATTGAGTTCAACCACTAACATCACACTGCCAGGCCCAACACTAAACTAAACCATATCCCTCAGCACCTCATTTACACATCTTTTAAATATCTCCAGGGATGGTGACTCCACCACCTCCCAGGGCAGCCCTTTCCAATGCTTAACAACCCTCTTGGTTAAAAAGTTCTTCCTCATGTCCAATCTAAACCTCCCCCTGGGTCAACTTGAGGCCATTTCTTTTTGTCCTATCATTCATTACTTGGGAGATGAGACCGACCCCCACCTCACTATATCCTCCTCTCAGGTAGTTGCAGTGATCATGTCTCCTCTCAGCCTCCTCTTCTCTAGGCTAAACATCCTCAGCTCTCCCCACATAATACTTGTCCTCCAGACTTTTCACCAGCTTTGTTGCCTGTCTCTGGACACACTCCAGCATTTCAATGTCCTTCTTGCAGTGAGGGGCCCAAAACTGAACACAATATTTGAGATGAGGCCTCATAAGTGCTGAGTACAGGATTAGAATCACTACCTTGGTCCTGCTGGTCACACTATTTTTGATACAAGCCAGAATGCCATTGGCCTTCTTGGCCACCTGGGCACACTGCTGGCTCATGTTCAGGTGGCTGCTGATTAATACCCCCAGGTCCTTTTCTACCAGACAGCTTTTCAGTCACTCTGCTCCAAGCCTATAGTGTTGCATGGGGTTGTTGTGGTCCAAGTGCAGGACTTAGCACTTGACCTTGTTGAACCTCATAGAATTGGTCTCAGACCATTGATCTAGCCTGGCTCTCTGAAGAGTCTTCCTGCTCTCAAGCAGATTTGGAGGTAAAGGGCTAAGAGGTGGGAGCTTTGCTCCTCTTCTTCAGACAGTCTGAACTCCTTAAAAGGCAAGGCTGAGATAGAGCCAGAATGAGGGCTTAGACTAGATGATCTTGGGGGCTGGACTAGATGATCTTTTGAGGTTCCTTCCAATCCTTAAGATTCTATAATTCTGTGATGGAGATCAGAGTCTAGATCACTTCAGCTGTGACTGCTGAATGGGGACTGCCTGGAGATAATAATAAGCAGGTTACCAAGTCTGATGCTGGTGAACAGTGTGGGAAGAAATAGGGCTGGCTATGGGGCTGTGAACAGGCATGGCATTATTCAGGACACTAATCTCATTGGGGATGAGGTTACTACTATTACTCCAACTACTAGATAACTGCTAGCTACAAGTGAGGGATGTCCACATATTCATCATAAATTGGCGAGGCACTCAACGTCTCCATATGTACTCAACACTCAATATATATCATTACATATCTGTCATCATTTATACCTATATTTAACTGTATACAGTTAATTGAGAAGGCAAAAGTGCAGGTACTCCAGTGTAAAAGCATGTAGATTCACATGTAAAAACTAAATATGTATAAAGAGAACAGTGTTACTCCCGAAAGCATTTGGGAGAGTATATGCTAGGAAAAAAATGCTACTGCTTTTTCTTTGTAGTGCAATACCACCTAAAATATGAGAATAAGTTATACCAGTTAGATTCATTTAGATTCATTGTGGTCCATCCTTGTCATTTAACTGTTACCAAATCTGTTAAAAAATGTTAGATCTTCTAATAAACTTGTGGTTTGGAAAGCCATATGTTGTTAATTGCTGTGCAACTGATAAACTTGGTTTCCTATCTGGAAGGATAAACATAGTGATAGCCTCTACTTAGTGCAGCTACATTGTAGGCAATTTTAAAAGTGACTTAAAATTTTTTAGGGTGAGTCTTAGCTTCTGAACTTTGTTATGCAAAGGTACGATATAGTTTTCAAATCAATAATGTGTGTACCAGATTTATAGATATTCACATAGGTGAGCTGAAGGATTGAAAAGATCCTGGTGCCAATAGATAGGTATTCTAGCTCTGTAGTCTTAAAAGAAATCAACTTTTGTTTTTTTTCCTGCTAGCCCTGAATTTTAAGAAGCTGGGAATTGACGCCCAGAGTGCTACAGGATGGGGTCGGGGTTTTTCATTTTGAGGCTACATTCTGCTTCCAGTGAAACCAATCTAGTTTTAAACAAGACTTAGTGGGTAGAGGAGCCTTTATTTGAACTTTTCACCATTATTTTTTTGATAAACTAGTTGGTGCTGCTTCTTTAGCTCAACTTCCACAAAGCCTCAGCCAAAGGAAATGCTAGAACAAGAATGATATAAAATAATATAAAGATAAAATACTAAGAACTAAGATAAAGTAATATATTTAGTTTCCACCAGTAGAGTGGCACAAGAACTAGCTAGGACACTAATCATCTTCATCTTACATGTCTTGCTCAGGCAGTTTCCCATCTATTTCGAGTTTTGCTTGCATAAGTAATGTAGGAGTTACCTCTAACTTCTTATGCTGGTATGAATATATAACAAGGAATGGGACCTAGTATTACAGACAAGGAAGACTTGTTTCCCCTAACTTGCAAATATACCCAAGTTTCCACTCTTGTTCCTCACTTACATTTGAAAAAGATCACAAAATGCAGCCACCTAAATTTAGGCAGGCTGTATGTCCTTTCAGAGGCCAGGATTCCTACCTCTTTCCAAATATTCCATGACAAACTATTCCCTTTAAAAGAAGAGCTTAAAAAGTATGTGCAGGTTTAGTGGCTAGATTAGGCACACCAGATCCCACCCTGGTGTTTATTTTAGGAGTTTTCACTTGTAATGGTGGAAGTGCTCAGAATAAGTCTAACACAGACATTTATCAGCAATTGGAAGGCAGCTGGCCACTTAGGTTTAGGGTGGAATTTTGTAGACTGTTTTACACAGACACTGGATATTTGAAAACTCAGTGCATGTCAGTACTGATCGGGACATTTTTTCGTGATCAAGTCACGGGCTTAAAACAGGAAATCTGCCTGGCCAAGTCTGTATTATTCAATAGTCCTAAATAAACACCAAAAAGGCTGAAGAAAATACTTAAACTGCAGTAGGTTTCTTGTAATTCTTTCTATGATACATAGATATGTCTAGTTTTTATGCTGGATAAAAATACTTTTGGTGTTAAAGAAATGTTTAAATTACCTTCAGATTACTTGAAAAGAAAGTATCTATACTGCTATACAGATAGAAGTTTGATTAATCTCAAGAGAATATTAGAAATGCAGGAAATCTTAAGTGCTAAACATAGAAAAAGTATTTCTTCTTGTAAATTATTTCAGTGGTAATAATTTCCAAGAACAGAAAACATCAATACCTATACAGATAGACAGAGTGAAAAATTTGATATGTTTCAGAAACTCACAATTTAACTAGTAGGAAAAAAGGAGATCCTTGTGTAACAGAATACATTACATCTTCAAATGAATTCTACTGTCTTAGTCTTCATGCTCCATAGTTCAAAATGTCACCTGCCCATTTGTTTGGAGACAATGGAGCTGTGTCTGAGCTCAAGCTGTATTTACACTGATTGCCTAAGATGTTTGTGTTAAGTGGCTGATTGTTGCTGTTCCATACACAAAAGAGGTTGACTTCTGCTTTTCTTTTCCACTGTAGAAATTTGAATCTCTCTTTTTTTTTCTTTATCTAGGCTCTAATTTCTCAAACTTGTGAGTATTTCTTATCTTTGGTGCTTCAACCTGTTGAATATCCCTTGATAGGATGGGATGGGATTCATGTCTCCCATAAGGGCACTGGAATATTTGGGAGTAGACTAGCAAATTTAATAAAGAGGTCTTTAAACTAAGAGACTTGAGGGATGGGGGAGAAGCAAAATAGAACAAGCTGTCCCCTCTAGCTGGGAAACAGGGCAGGACAGGGAATGCAGTGATAAATGCCCTTCATCTGTACATTGGGCTGAGATACGGAAGGCTGACCACCCGGAGAAAGACCCAAACCAGGGAGGAACCTCCTGCACCTGTCCAGGGAAACCTGTGTGTTTGAGTAAGGCCCTGCGCTGCCTCTACATCAATGCACGCAGCCTGGGGAATAAGCAGGAGGAACTGGAGATGTGGCTGCGGATGTTGGGCTACGACCTCATTGCGGTCACAAAGATGAGGTGGGACAGCTGCCATGACTGCAGCACAGCCATGGAGGGCTATGTATTGTTCAGGAAGGGCAGACTGACAAGGCGTGGAGGTGGAGTTGCTCTCTATGTGACGGAGTAATTAATGTGTACTGAACTGTGCCTGGGTGGGGATGAGGAGAGAGTTGAGTGCTTATCGGTAAAAATTAATGGGTAGGGCAAGGCAGGTGATATTGTTGTAGGAGTTTGCTACAGGCCACCTGATCAGGAGGACGATGTGGATGAGGCCTTCTATGAACAGCTGAGAGCTGCCTCACGATCACAGTCCCTGGTCCTCATGGGGGACTTCAGCCACCCTGATATTTGCTGGGATAGCCACACAGCCAAGCACACGCAGTCCAGGAGGTTCCTACTGATTGTTGATGACGACTTCCTGTCACAGATGATCGAGGAACCAACAATGAGGTATGTGCTGCTGGACCTGGTACTGACAAATAGAGAGGGCCTGGTTGGGGACGTGAAGGTTGGAGGCAACCTCGGCTGCAGTGAGCATGAGATGGTAGAGTTCAAGATCCTGTGTGGAAGGGGCAGAACACAAAGCAGGACCATGACCCTGGATTTCAGGCGAGCCAACTTTGGCCTTTTCAAAGATCTACCTGGATGGATCTCGTGGGATATGATTCTAGAAGACAGAAGTGCTCAGTCTTCAAGCACCACTTCCTCGAAGCCCAGGATCAGTGTATCCCAATGCACAAGAAAGGAGGAAAAGGAGGTAGGAGGCCTCCCTGGATGAGCAAGGATCTGCTGGGACAACTCAGGCAGAAAGCAGCCACCTATGAGAGGTGGAAACAGGGGCTGGCTTCTTGGGAAGAGTATAGGAACATTGCCAGGGCATGCAGGGGTGCAACTAGGAAGGCTAGAGCCCTTCTAGAATTAAATTTAGCCAGGGATGTTAAGGACAGTAATAAGGCATTTTTCCAGTACATCAGCAGCAGAAGGATGGCCAGGGGGAATGTGGGCCCGCTGCTAAATGCTGAGGGTGCCCTGGTGTCTGAGGATGCAGAGAAGGCCAAAGTACCAAACACTTTCTTTGCTTCAGTCTTTACGGCCAAGGCTGACCCTCGGGAAGCCCAGTCTGGCAAGGATAACAGGATGGCCAGGACAGCAGAGGACTTGCCCTAAGTGGAAGAAGAAAAGGTTAAAGACTTGTTGGCCAAGCTTAAGGCTCATAAGTCAATGGGTCCTGATGGGATGCATCCTAGAGTGCTGAGGGAGCTGGCTGATGTGATTGCTAAGCCTCTCTCCATCATTTTTGTACAATCATGGAGGACAGGTGAGGTGCCTGAGGACTGGAGAAAGGCCAATGTCACGCCAGTCTTCAAAAGGGGCAAGAAGGACGACCCAGGAAACTACAGGCCTGTCAGCCTCACCTCCATCCCTGGAAAAGTGATGGAACAACTCATCATGAATGTTATCACTGAACATATGAAGGATAAGATGGTTATCAGGGGGAGTCAACATGGCTTCACCAAGGGAAAATCCTGTTTGACCGACCTGATATCCTTCTATGAGTGCATAACCGGCTGGCTAGATCAGGGGAGAGCAGTGGATGTCATCTACCTCTCAAAAGTCATGAGAGAAAAATTAAGAAGAGAAAAACAAAATGTGTCAAAAGCCCTCCAAGCCCCAGCATGGCAGGCAAAATTATTGAATGGACATGGAACATCTTGTAACAGAGTACAAGACTGGCTCCTTTTGGAGAATCTTAGCACAGGAATAGGCCAGATTCTTTCTTGATATGCAGCCTGAAAAATAATGAAAGGGATAAAAAATATGATATATAACAGAACAAAGATGTAGTCAGCATATTCACTGCAGCAGCCTAAACATACTGAAGAAGATCCATGCAGTGAGAGGCAGAGGTAGATGATGGACTTACCCATCAGAGTAAATTTAAGAAGATTGTGAAGATGTATCTAGATTTGCCCTGCCTGCATACTACAGTCTTGGGCATGGGACATGGGGAATAAATCCAGAATCCGAAAGCCCTATATGAGTGGAATCAGAGACACTGTTACAGCATCACAAGGGATGTGACCATTGTCACTCCACACTTAAATAAATTAACACTGAGAGACAGAGAGCATATTCCAACTAAAATAGCCTCCTGAACCTTTCTTGCACTGCATGATTCATGCTTTACTCACTTTGCAGCCTGCAGCAATTTAAAGGCCAGCTCAGAACATTTACCCTGCTATTTATAGTAAGTGCAGAGGTATCTGTGCATCATGGTCAGAAAAAAAAAATCTCAGTCTAACCCAAGTGGTAAACATTTAAGAAGTAATAAAAAGTATAGGGCAGAGAACTGTAAAACTGACATGCAAAAAGAAGGTGGGCTAGTAATGACACAAAAAACTACAGGAAAAGTGTAAGTCTGTCAAGACTTCTGAAAAAGCAAGATCAGTAAAGGAATTGAGTTAAATGATGGACAAATCTGTAAATAAATATTCTGTATAAATAAAAGGGAAAACAAATATTCAAGAACGATATTTTAAGAGATTAAAACAACAAGAAAGCAAGTTATGAAGACAATATATATGGAGACTGAACTACATAAGAATTCAACTAGGCTGATGATACACACAATAAATAAGGTTGTGGGTACACACTACAAGCTGAAAGGGAACAGGAAGCAGAGGACATTTTGTTTTAATCCCTTCCACTCATAGAGATCCAAACATCCCAGATAGGCCAGCTTGAAGGAGACACTAGATGTCTGCGTCACCATATTTACCCTTTTTTTAAGCCGTTCTAGTTATGCAAGCATGGAAGAACTAGGCTTCAACAGATTAGAACTGGGCAATCTGCTAGCTAGTTTAACAAAAGTGGGAGTAGAAACTGTGCAATGATATATATTTAATGCAAGTAAGTATTTGGTTTTTTTTTTTTTTTGGTAGTTAAGTAGCTGAACAGTTTGGAGTTTACTGAATTGGTCTGTGTTTGGTTGGGATGATGGGCATAATTTGAGAGCTGACCATATGGATGCTGTTGTAAAACATTTGTGAGGTGGGCTGTTGCAACCTAGAATCATAGAATGGTAGGGGTTGGAAGGGACCTTTTGACTCTTAAAAAAAAACCACTGAAAAATCAGACCATACCGGTAGTATTACCTTGTAAGGTTTTTAATTGTAAGATTTAATTGAGTCTGTTAATACAGATGTTAATTTTGTTTCTTAATTTCTGATGAGGTAATCATCTGACTTTTTGCAATAATATTAAGTGTAAATAGTTAACTGAAATTAAACCAAATAAACATAGTAGGTCTTCACCTAATTACAGATAATTTGAGGATCAGTATTCAGTATTACAGGAAAAAAAACCCTAGGAGTAAAACAGGAAAAAGAGGAAAATGGCAAATGTAGAAATAACTGCTGACCTGTTAAAATTAGCAGGACATGGTTCAGTAGAAGTAAATGGTGATGGACAGCAAATTGCATACTATGGTTTCCAAAAGTGGAGTACCGCTATGTGCCAAGTCTTAAAACATTAATAGAAATTAAATTAAAATGAAAAGCGTTGTTGATTTCTGCAGAGTGCTCCTCATCACTGACACACTTCTCCCCCTCTGGTCCAGGCTGGGTATAGCAGCCAAAACAAATGGTCGAGTTATAATCTTACTCCTTGACCTGCCCTCGAAGGTGTACTGCTAGTCCCAGTGAGATATCTTGGATATTAACACACTGCTCAAAGGCAAAGAAAATGAATATTCATTTTATTTCCAAGAATTTGGTGCAGTGGAACAAGCTGTGCAGAGGGGTTGTGGAGTCTCCTTCCTTGGAGGTCTTCAAGACCCACCTGGACATGTTCCTATGCGACCTGATCTAGGTTGCCCTGCTTCTGCAGGGTGGTTGGACTAGATGATCTCTAAAGGTCCCTTCCAACCCCTACCATTCTATGATTCTATGATCTAATACAGATGCAATATGGGCTGACTTTTAACATGATTTGGGTGGAGAGTTGTGGGACACAGCCATATATGTTTAGCATGGACCTGTTTTAGTTCATTACCATACTTATGGATGTTAACTTGCATATTAATTTTACAGTTAATTATGCAAAGGTCCCATTCCAGGCACTGTGGCCTTGCTGAAACCGTTTTGAAATGTTTTGTCTGCTTGATCCTGCGACTTATAGCCAAAACCCAACAGTCTTGCTGCCTAAGACTCCCTCCCTTGGCTGCTTCTCATGCTGATCTTGCAGGCTTCCACCTCCCAGGTCTGCACAACTAATGAACAGGCACTGGCACTTTTAACCCTTTGTGTGCAATTCCCTCATCATTGATCCCATCACTATTATCGCTCAACGCAAAGCTCAGTCATGTTTGTATGAAATCAGTTTTGGGAGTATCCCTTATCACAGAATCACAGAATCCCAAGGGTTGGAAGGGACCTCGAAGGATCATCTAGTCCAACTGCCCTGCCAGAGCAGGACCACCTTATGGTATTCAATGAGGAGGGGTCTGTGGGAGTCTCTAGTGTCTGGTATCACTATGCTGACATTCAATCTTGTGAAAAACACTTAATATTTTTAGAGATCTTCAGTTGTGAAAAGCACAAGCTGACAGAAAACTAGTTACAGCACAGCATATCACACACTGTAAGAAAGTAAAAAAAAAAAAAGACCTATTTAATCAGTTTGGGCACTGATGGGCCGGCCAGGCACCTGTAACTGTAAATTACCAAATCAGAGACACTTTCAAACTCATTTTAGAATTTTAGAAAGCAAGCATTCTTTACTTGCAGCACTGGGCACACTGGGGTTTGCACCTCAAAGCATACGGGCTGAATTCGGAGTAATTAATACTTTTATTTCTAAGTTACATACACAGCATTTTATGTCCTGGAATCAACATAAACATTAAAACTATTTATTGGATATCATATTTACATGATCATTACACTTGCGTATTTCATCTCCATGGGTGTTTTGTGGGGGTTTCACAGTATTTGAAGTCTGCCTAGAGCACGCACATTGCTTGGAAATATGCGTGGCAAATTACATCTTTCACGGTGGTTTACCCATTAACTACCAGAATCCAGTTCCAACTTGGTTCTACCAAGATCCCACTGTCTAAGACCCCGTTGCTTGCATTTTGGTTTGAATCTTCTATTCATGTGCGGTTACAGTAAGTTTAGGTGTTGCTAGGATACCAACTACTGCTTTCCTTTAAGTACCACACCACAGACACGCCTCAGCGGCCGCCCGGCCGGAGCGGGAGCTGCCATGTTGGTTGGGGGCAGCGCTCCCCGCGGCCGCGCACGCTCCGCTGCTGCCAGCCAATGGCGGCGCGGGAGGCGCGGCGCGGCGGGGTGAGGCGGCAGCGCGCGGGAAGCTGCGGTGCTCGTCCGGCGCGCGGCTCCAGGTGGGGGTTTCCGCGTTACGGCGGCTGGCGCGGGCGCGGTTGCCATGGGAACAGGGGGGTGACCACTGCGGGAGGGGGCCGGGGGCAGCCCTGGGGCGGCTCGGTGGCGGGCGGGCCCTGTCCGACCCGCGGGCTCGGCGGCGGCCGCTTTTCCCGGTACGGCCTCCGTCGTGGTTAAAGGCCTGTGTCTCCCTCAGGACCGGCGGCGGCGAAGATGGAGTTCTCCAGCCGGAATCGAACGAAGCAGGCGCGGCTGGCTGGGGACCGTCGGGATCTGTACCCCCACAGCTTGCAGTTCTACCTGGAGCCTCCCGTGGAAAGTATCTCTCTGGTGGAGTTTGAGAACTTTGCTGTCGACCGCCTGAGGCGTGAGTAGCGTCCCTGGCCTCCCCTCCCTTTCCCCCTGCAAGCTGTCAGGACTGCGTGTGTTTTTGGCGGGCTTAGGTGCTCGCGTTGCCCGTTATTAATGTAAACTGGCTGCCTGCTCATGCTGAAATGAATCCTCTTTAAAGGAAACCGGGTTACTTTATGTACTTCAGAGAGCTGAGGCTGACTTAAGAATATATGTTTACTGTGTAGCAGCCAAAACTGTATAGTTTTGGGTTACACAGGTAGTTTTTATGGGCATATTTCTTTTCTAGATGTTGTGACATATCTGATATCTTGCAGTACAGTGATTCAGATTGTTTTGGCTGGGAGCAAAAGTTTTTCTGAACTAATGGAAAAGAGTTAATCCAAAGTTTCCATCACTACAGTGGAAAACAGTGTTCTTCAACTGATCCATCAATTGTCTGTCTCTCTGTCCTTGTTGACTGTATGGATCCAAAAGTTGGGCAGGCTGGTCAGGACTTATGGGCCACACCTTATCCTCCATGTTTCTTACCCCTTTGCTCCCATACCACTAAAAGCAGTTCCTATGGCCTTTCTCCAGTTGGTGTGTTTCCCAAGACATGATACAGTTAGATTTCTTTTCAATATGTTGTCTCTAATGTGAACTTTTCTTTTTTTTTCCAGTGCTCAAAGTAGTTGAAAGCCTTGGTGTGAGCTGTCTAAGAGGCAGTGAGCCATACAACACTAAGCTGGAGTCTGAGCTCCGGAAGCTTAAATTTCCCTACAGAGTAAGTAAAAAGCAAAAAAGGGAACTTTATTGCACTTTTTTTTCTTTACATCTTTCAAGAATTCTGAATAAAAGTAGAGGTGATGAAGTACCGTTCCTAAAATCTAAATACTGTCCTTTTGTCAGAGGTGTAGTTTTAAGAGTATCTATTTGTTTCCTTAGGATAGCCCCCTTCTCTTGTGTTTATCATCTTACAGATGAATATTAATTCACTGTTGAACAAAAAATATAAATTAATGGTGGATTTTTAGCCTGGGACATATTATTTATATGAAATAATAATAATGTGTTCTGTAGGCTTTGGCTGAGGATGATTATGAGGCAAGAAGAAAAGACCATATCTCTCATTTCATACTACGCCTTGCTTACTGTCAGTCGTAAGTACCTTTTGGATATTGCTCTACTCTTATTAAATGTAAATGTATACAGTTAGTACATTGCTTTATTGTAGACATTACAGGTATTTTAGAGTTGCATGGCTAAATAGAATGTTAGGCTCAGGCAGAGGTGGTTTTTTTTCTGGGAACCTGCTTTCAACTGTGATGAAAAGAGATAATTAGGATCAAAATGAAGGTTCATATTTTGTAATAATGAAAACTAGAAAGTTTATGCTTTTTTAGACATGAAATGTATATTTGAGTCTCTTCCTTTTGACATTTTTGAGATTAAAGTGCACTTGTATTAAGTGTTTGTCAGGCATTCACAGAGATTGATAATTTAATTTTAATGAACTTAACTGCTGCATATGCTTAAACTATTGATTACTGACCAAAACTCTAGGTAAATAGGCTCTATATTGTTGTCTCGAGAGAGAGCCTTGTTTCTGGCAAACTAAAAATACCGTTAGAGTTGGAGGTTTCCTCTACTGACTCTGCTTTCCTTCCAAATTCATTGCCGTGGATAGTTGCACTGCAATGTTTTTGTCACGTTAAATCTCAAGCGTAAAGTTGGTTCTGTCAAGTGCATTCCTTTTACTTCAGATGTAGTTTTTGGATGAAATTAGAGGTTTTCAGTGCTTTGTCTTTTACCAACTTTGTTACGTGTCAGTGTGAACTCCTGAGTCCTTGCCATTCCCGTCCTGTTTTTAGAATGAAAACTGGCAAGTACAAAGTGTGTAGTATTTTGAGTAGTTAAATCAATTGCACTTCAAGTTGTAGTACAGTTTGCTTTAATTAGGTGAGTGTGGTAGAATACATATTATGATACTGTGATAGCTGACGTGACTGAAGTGCTGTGCATGGATATAGATTTGTAAGCAAAAACAGGTCAGGAAGGCGAGTAGGTGGGATTGTTCTCTGAGCCAAGATATTTGATTGATAAACTAGCTATGATGCATGTACAATGAGGAACAGGTTGTGGATGTGAAGATCAATAGCAGCCTTCACTGCAATAACTCTGAGAGTATAAATTCCTGAAAGAAGAGAGCAAATTGAATAGCAGAATTACAACAGAATTTCCTTCTACCTCTCTGTATTCTGAATATATTATTTGTGGTTATGAGTAACAAATGTAATATTAGTTTATTTCTAGTGCTTATGTTTCTTGTATATATTTTTATAAATTCCCTTAGGCATACTGATCCTGCTGATTTTTACAAGACAATATCTTGCTTTAGCTATATTGTAAGTTCCTATCAAAATCTTCCAAAAGGTAGTATATTAAGTAGCCTGGGACTAAAAAGCCCCTGAAAACGTAGTTTTTCTTATTGTGCAGCTACTGCCATTTTGCATAGTCACTTTGGTTTCCATTATCCTCTTACTTTAAGCATTGAGTTATTTAGATGAGACCATTACATTTCTGTGGGAGATGAGGCACTTTGAGAGTGTTGATAGTGACACACTTGAATAAAGTTCTGCTGTTCTGGTAGGCAGAATTATCTGGTGGCAAGAATCTGATCTGAAATTCAGGACACATCTACTTTTGGTTGATCTGTGGCTTCAGGAACAATGGATTTGGGTCAGATGTGCAGAAGGCACTACAAGCCACTTAACCAAATACCTAAATTTCAGGCTTTTGCTCAGAAATGGAGTTCACTAAGCTTTATCCAGTGTGCTGAGAAGGAAGGCAAGCATATGTGAATGATGAGGACTAGCATGCTGAGGGAGAGCCTCCCTCAGTCAGAAATAACCAAATGGAGACTTTTCTAAACATTCGCTTTTGTCACTGATGTCCTATCTTCACCCCCTGCCCTCCATCTCTATAATGGCTCTGGAATCTCCTGGATTTAATGATAGATGCAAATAATTGGATTGCTGTGGGTTTTTTTTTTTCTCTGCAAGCTATCTTTTCAAAAGAGGATTCTTGTCTTTTGTATGAGAGCTCATTTAACTGCAGTGCTTGTGTAGGAAATAAATGTGAGACATGGCTCAGACTTTGTGTTTCAGAGAAGCATCTTAAGAATTAGACTATAATCAGAGCGGGGATAGACAGCTTGTTGAAGGTGGATAAAATAAATATAAGAGCAGAGATAAATATAAGCCATTTTGGGCCATAGGATCAGCAGCAATGAGCCTGACTTTGTAGTCTAGGGATCTTGTTAGGGAGGGAGGGCCTTGAATAGAGCTCCAGGGCACTCTTTAAACTATTTACAGATTTATTTTTGTGTTCCTGTTTACTTACAGATAGTTTGATACATTGTTTCATTAAAGCAGCTTGATAGTCAATTTCCATTTAAACTAGTTTTGTTCATTTCTTTGAAAAAGTGGGCTGGTAAAATGTAAAATAGCATCTTAAGCACTGTGAGATGACCCTATACCCAAGTGCTTTTCATTCTCTCTTGAACAGCAGCTATTTCAGGAATAAATATTTCTGTGCTCTAAAATGAGCATGTGCCCCAAAACATAAAATTGAAAGGCAAACAGAATATACTGTTCTCTTTTTATCATTTTAAGTCAGAAAAATTAGATTGTCACAAATCATTAGGTTAATTGCTGAAAGCTATTCAGCTAAGAGTGTTAGCAAGTGTACTTAAATAGACATAACTGCCAACTAGGTTGAATTCAGTTCCTTGTGGCCTGCCAGGCAGTTGAGCTTTCAGGCTTGTTTTCTAGAGACACAACCTTAAGTTTGCGGTTGTCCAACAGTGCCACCCAGGGGTACAAGTTTACAACAGCTTTTTTTGCATCAATCCCCACTCATTGGCTTGTTTTGTTTGACTTTACAAGATCTGAAGTGTCCAGTTCTATCATTCTTGACTGTTAAACTTTTAGTGTTGTCATCATCTCTTGACTGTCCTGCCTTCTGAGGTCCAAGATGTTAAAGCTTCTTCTCATATTGTGTTGCTAAGATATGGTATATACAGGCTTGAGTGAGCAGTTTCATCCACACCTTTCTTTCACTCCTCTCGTAATGTCACTTATGTAAGACCAGGAAATAAGATAACCTTGTTTTAACCGCTTTCATGGTGAACACAGCTCTGATGAGAATTTTGCATGCATATGGGCCACGACCATGCATTTCTGCTCTGTCACTTTATCATACCAGTTGTGAACAGTCTTGCAAGTCACAGGAGCATAATCTTCACTTACTTAAGATGGCAGAAATAAACTTGCCCCTACTCTGACAGCAAAGCTCTTCTATTTAGGAGGTTTTTGAATATGCTTTTGTGCAGTTTTCTTGGTGGTTGTTGTCTGTGTCACAAAACAAAGACAAAAGTTTTTTTATCAAACTTAGTAAGGCCTTTTTTCTACCTCCTGATGCTTTTGTTCTATGTGATAAATTAAACTTGTGTACTGAAATTGCTGCCTCCTACACCAAGTAGCATTTACTTATATGTGCTTTATATACCCATGTTCCCCTTCCTGTCTACCTTTTGAAATGTAAACTCTGAGGAATCTTCTGGTGTTGGTTGCCTAGTAAATAGAACTCTGGCCCATGCCCAGACTATTTACAAATTAACATGAAGTTGTTGGTAGCTGTATGTAATTGCAGCATGTGAGCTTCGAGTCTTGAGTTCCAGATTTAAGGGCATTTTCTTGTCTAGAATTTCTAAAGTACTTCTATGTTGGTACTTCATAACAAATATGCCAGTCTTTCCTACTGCTACTTTGGGGGCAAAGAGAATTTTATTTTTTCTTTCCCACTGAGTTCTGTTCTCTGATATGAAAGAGCCTCTTCTTTTGTATTATTTTAAGTCAGGAATCTACTGATCTGACTTAAACTGTTGAGTATTCTGCACAGAAAAATATTAAGTGGCAAAAGCACGAGGAGATGTCCCTAACGTCTGTGCTTTGACCACCTGAAACTGTTTCATCTTCAGCAGCAGCTTGGTTAGTTATTTAATGCTAGTGACACTGCTTTTCAGTTAAACTTGTTGTCTTGGTCATAATTATTATTGTTAATATGTGTCTGGAGTAACAGTGGACAACTTAAAAGTATGTTAATAAAGTAGGAAGTGTGGATTTAGAAATGATGTAAAACTTTCTGAAGACATAAGGAAAAAGTGAACACAAATTATGCCCTAAGGATGATATTCTTAGGAAAGTCATTTTTAAAATATACTCTAGATATAAACAGTAATGTAAGTCAGCATATCAGCTGGTTTGCCAGCTTTTGGAAGAATCCAGGTATGTGCATGTATTGTGTAAGAGAGAACATTAATGTTGTCTTGTTTTGGTGACTTTAGTAGCTGGGATTAGAGCCTTTGATCTGCTCTCTTGAAGGAAAGGAAGAGTAAGATACTAGCTGACCTCCAAAGTAACTGTGTATGCTTGAGGTTTTGTTTTGTTTTTTTCTCTTCATGCCCTTAGGAAAACAAGGACAGTGTAAAGTTGAAGAATTAGGAAAAGAGTAAAATTGTCACATCCTAGGATTTAGCTACCCAGAATTACAGAATGGTAGGGATTGGAAGGGACCTTTAGAGATCATCTAGTCCAAACCCTCTGCTCAAGCAGAGGAACACACAGGGATCACACAGGATCATATCCGATCGGGTCACACAGGAACATATCCAGGTGGCTCTTGAAAACCTCCAGAGAACGAGACTCCACACGCTCCCTGAGCAACTGCAGATCAGTCATAAAAGCATGAATTTCTATTTTAAGTTGCATAAATTATTAATACATCCCAAGCACTGAAACTGTCCAAAGGGTTGTACTTTACAAAGCACCTTAACAGGCTCTTTCCGTCTCGAATTATAAGTGGAGTAATAATTACTTATCTTCAAGCCATTTTTCAGGCGGAGTTTTTGTTCACAAAAACACAATCAACTCTCTTGTAATTCGGTGGTTGCCTAAGGGAAAAGCTGCTTAAATAATATAAAGAGACTATGTAATGCCACAGTATTGCTGTACTCTGTAAGTTGTCATGGCAGTGCCCCACAGCATAGTTCTCAGTGGCCAGTTTAAAAGAATGCCTTGTGACAGGAAGATAGTTACCATTTGCAGTTCTTACTTGGACATACAGGGTGGCTTTTGTTACTCCTATGTTAGTACGTACTTGCTATAGCTTTGAGTAACATGTCAATGCCTGGGAATCTGAGTGCTGGGATGAGTACTTAGAGTACTAGAGACAGGCTTTGGTGTTGATTTTTTTTTTATGCTGTCAACTGACTCCTGTCCCTGTGTTTATTCTCCTATTTGCTCTCCTGCAGTTGCTACACCCCTTTTGCTCTTTTGTCAAGTGTTAGATGTTCTATTTGTATTCTTCACAACTTCACTGTATTTTCCTTTTACCTGCTTCCAAGGTATATTTGTTTCCTCAGATAGAGCACTATTTTTATAGTGTCTGAGGTAGGGGTATGTGTGTGCCTTCAGCTGGAGGTACCTCAAAAATAAGAATTAGAAGTAGGCTTCATAATGTATTTGCCTCATTAGATTGTGATATTAACGGTAGAATGAAGAAGTATTAAATACTCAAGGACAATGTTATTTGCAGTAGGTTATTCTTTTCTAAAGCAAGAAAGTACTAGTGAGTACCATTTAAAAGAAACTAACAGTTTCGATACCTACAGAGCAGTTTTAAATTTTGAGATTGACTGTCTCTGTTCGTCCAAATCTTTGTCTCTTCACAATCTGATTGAGTGTTCCTGCCTGAAGGATTCCTGCCTCTCTTCCTTTTGTGAGCCCCATGCCAAAGTCAGCATTACATTTAATACTACATTCACTAGATTTGACATCTAGTTTATAAAAAGAGAATAATCAGAAACGTTTTTTGATTATTTCTTTGCAGTGAGGATCTCAGGCGTTGGTTTCTTCAACAAGAAATGGATCTCTTGCGATACCGCTTCCATCAACTGACTGACAATTTAAGACAGAAGTTCTTGGAACATGTTAACTTATCATTTGAAGCTGTAAGTATGTTACTGTCTGTATTTGTGTTGTGTTGCATCTACTTTTTTAAAAATTCTTGTTAAGATAGTTTTAGTGTTTCTGAATATCCAAACACTTAACTGAAAAAATGTGTGATTACAAAGATAAGTTAATGATGTTTACAAAAGCCGACAGGAAGTATTTTTGTTTCAAGATCCTGCATGGGTTCAATCTAATATATATTCTTCCAATACGATATTTGTGTGTCTAATCTGTCCAACAAAGCAAGTAACGCTCAGGCTGGAATACATTTCTTTTAAATGTGAATGATGAATTAAGTGATAATTCATCTTAAAGTTTTCAGTGCTAAGAAAGCAATGACTGTGTTTGATTCATACCCAAAGTATCTGTGCAATCCATTTGCATCAGATTACTGACTTCAGTTAGAAAATAGTTTTGGTCAGTATGTGTCTCTAGCATAAACTTTGCTCTAGAACCTTTGCAATCTGCTAGTGATGGGATTGTCAGTCTTATCCAATCCAAGCAATTCTATGATACTTTTAAGATGTTGGCTTCTTGCTATAGTATCCAAATCCATGGAGATTTTGTACATTGTACCATTTCAGAAATTGATATCTAAAAAACTATGGTTGTATGTTTGTAATTTGTATTTGTATAAATGTGATCTAAAAGTAATTTACATTTCACTTGCTTGTGCATATTATGTGAGTTACTGGAGCTATAGGCGTGTTATCAGCACTATAATTTAGTTTACAAAACAAAAAGGAAAAGCTGGTAGTAGGTATAGTAGTTTAAAATTGCCTACCATGTTGAAGGATTTATAAATAATTTTTAAAGAAATTATGTGCAATTAAATAACAGTTTTATTGTTATGTAGCCATTATACACACACATAAATCATACTATTTTTATTTAATGGACCATTTGATTTTGGCCCATTAAGTACGTGATATAGCAAATGCAGAATGTAAGTTGTGTCCAAAATTCTGTAAATGCTCTTATTCCACAGCTGTTGCTTTCTAATGAGAACTTAGGTTGAAAACTTTTATCCTTTTTGACTTAAACTCATTATAATTCTTTATCAACTCATGAAAAACCCTGAGAATACCAAGCCACTGTTGTTTTTGAGATACTTGAAGGATATTACAAAAGAGTTCCTGATATTATGTGCTGCTTCATTTGTCTGAGTGGATTGAAGGAAAATGTCTATTGCAGTTTCTATGTTAATGGATTCAATACAATTTTGCATTGTAACTATGAACTATTTGCTAGAAATGTCTAGCTTTGCCTGTAAGTCTCAGTAAACTTAAATTAATAAAGACAAATGTACAGTCATCACCACTGGAAAAAACCTTTCTCTTAAAATACTGCTTAATTAGAGGTACTTAAATATTCTAAAATACATGGCTGACATATATTGTATGTTGCTAGACTCAAAGATCTGGCACAAGTTTGTGTTGATAATGAAAGACTGCTTGTGCAGTGTTGGGAAGGAATTTTTCTAGCTAAACAATAACACATGGGCTTTCCTGGGTCTTTGAGAGACTATTAGAAATGTCATTCTTTGATTCAACAGGCCTTTCAGTGAATGGCACGTTTGTGGAGCTATATTTCCATTGCTTATTCCCCAGTCTCATATTGTGCTGTCACAGTTTCAGCATTCAGGCTTGTGAGAATAAATTAATGTTTGCAGGTTGCTGGAAATAGCTAGAAGTGTGTTTTGGTTCTGTGCTGTTGGATGTGCCTTCAATATGTCAAAATGATTCAGAAGTTATTACTTACGCCTGTTGAGGCACCAAAGCATCATTTCATTGAAAATCTACTTCCCTTCTATTTCCAACCACCCCCCCCCCCCCCGCCTCCAGTTCCAGTGGGAATTCAGGCAAAACCAAGCCCTTTTTTTCACTGTCATGTATGAAACTTTTCAGTAGTACTAAAGAATTCCATATATATCTGAAACAGGTCTAAACGATATGGTGCTATGTATGAACCACTACAAAGCAAGGCCACTCTAAAAGCAGTATTCTTTTTCTCAATGTTACATTTGAAGAATGTAGGAAGTGAATTATTCTCTTAATATTTCTCTGTTAGAAGTTACAATGTTTTAATGCCTTATGGTGCATAAAGAGAAGATGGAAGCGAAACTTTCTCCTCTACATATTAGTAAAGGGAATGGTCTTCAGGAAAAGCAATTAAGTTCTGATACTAGAATTCAGTTAGAATTACAATTAAAGATAGAAATTCTACTGTGGAATTTCAATTGTTTAAGATGTCCTAAGAAAGTTAATTTTTTTTTTAAAGAGAAGACAGGTGCCTTGCATATTTTAGATAATGGTTCTGTTCTTCAGAATTGTAGTCTGAGATAGGCCAGAGCTCCTGAAGTTCAGACCTCAGTGTATACCAGCGTAGGTGTGTCTCTAGCTAACAATTCTAAGAACTGCTGTAAAGAGTGTTTCTTAGTATTTAATAAAAGAACTGGTCTACTTTTTTGTGGGAAGGAGAAATGAGTGGATTATCTTGTACAGTTTTATCATAATTGTCTTCACTTACAGCACCAACAATGTGAACCTAGTATTGAGAATTCAGTAACTGTCGCTTCCTCCCCTTTTCATGTTTACTTACACACATGAGAAAGTAAGACATGTTTTCATACAACTTTTTTTGCAGAGCTTTTGCAGGCTACTTCCTGAGATTTTGTAAACTGTGGATTGAGAGTTTTGTTTTATAAAATCAAGAAGTCTTTAGTCCCACTCTGGGATAATACCTAAGCAACTGTTAGATCTTTCATGACTTTAGTGCCAAAGATCTTATTTAGCAGCTTTTTGGAAAGAATGAAGTTAACAACTAGAAGAAAAAAATACCAGACTTGTGGAATTTTTTATGACAGCCAACTGCACAGGGTTTGAAATGATAGTAGTTCTGATCTCATGATTAAAGAGAATTTTAATCAAAGAGCAAGAGCTTTCTGAAGCTAAAAATAGAAACTTAATGCAAATTAACGCTTTAATTTTATAATAGAATTTCTTATGTTCTGTGACTTATATTGGTGATGGAGCAAAGTACATGTGAAAGAGTGTATTAAAATAAGAAAATACTTTCTCTGGGGAGTTTTACCTGATTATAAAGCTGCCCTTTACTTTCCAAAGGAAGTCTTTTAAAGTGTTTGGATTATAAGTGATGCCTTCAGTATAATGAATTTGTGTTTGAACATGCATAGGATTATGATAACTGAAAATTTTTTACAATATTTTTAAAAATAACCTTCCCTAAATATAGTATATATTATTGAAATTTGAAACTTTTTATAAGCTCTTACTTGAAATTATTTGAAATTTTACTGTTGTGCTTCTGTTTAAAAAATGAAATGGCTTCATCTTCTGAAAGGATATAGTCAACATTTCTGACAATAACTTCAGCTTTTGCTTTTTGGCTGGAGTATGGTACGTCAATGAAACTATTTTCTTTTTGCTTTTAAGGCATTTTTTTGCAGCGTAATGAATGTCAGATTCTTAATCACATAGCGAGGGAGAAGGTGTTTTCATGATATACTGTTTTGCCAGAGATAATACAAGAATAATGAAGACTGGTGTCCGTCATAGTATCTGAGACCAACTGTCTTAACTAGTTCATTTCTATCAGCTATTTTCTAATGTATTTTTCAAACAGCTTTAAAGCTATTGGAATTGCATTAGAAATAATTTCAGCTTTGTGCTGTTCAGACACTTTAAACTTTTTTAGATATCTTTTTGAAACTTAAACCAGATTCAATTATGAAGATAATATCTATCTTAACAGTCATTTATATACACTTTTCATGAATAGCTTCCACCTCAAAACTATTAAATTGAGAACTTAATCAATTGAAACGTTAGGCTTAGTCTAGGAGTAGTGTTTGATACTTAAACTTTTACGATAATAACTTTTAGGAAATAATGTTTTGATAAAATATTGTAGGTATTTACTAGCTCATATAAAATGTAGTTCTCTTAGAGCAGTGTCAACTAATTGATAGCCAGTTGTGAGGTGTTTCTCTTGATGTTACCTGTTCTGTGGGAAAAGGGCTGTTTGAATAGCATTTGCCTTGTGTTAGTTGAAGTCCTGCAGTCTTGTAAAAAGCATCTACTTGTTCAGCTTAGAGCACTAGACTTGAATGAACATTTGCTAAACTTTTCTGTTCAGTAATTCTGCAGTTCTCTTGTTCAGTAAAGCTTTTAATCCTTATTTGACACTTGAATTTCTGAACCTGTCTGTTACCTTGTCTGTCTTGACTTTTTATTTAATACCTCATAGATGGCTTGCTGTCAGGTGTCCATTAATTTTAGGGAGCTGTGTAAAGGAGAAGAGACTGCAAGACTTGTTAATTGTCTTGCCTCAAAACTAAGCTTACTTTAAAAAAAAATAGACCACCAGGCATAGGTCCATGACTTCTTATTTTAGAGTTATGTGGTTTGTTAGCCTCTGAGTACATTCAGATGTAAGAGTTTCCTGCTTTTGATCTTTCATTGCCCTGAAAGTGCGTGCTATGTTGCCTTTCTTGACACTTTAATATGGGATATTCAATATGAGAAGATTCTGCTGTACAATTGTGTGTTTATTTTGTTTGGGTTTCTTTTGTGAACAAGAAATATTTACTAATCTGTCCAGTGTTTCTAGATTTTGCTTATTTTTAATCTATACTTTTAAAGAGTATTTTCCCCTGATAATGTTGAGTGGTTTTCTATCACAATAGGAGAGTCATGGAATGGTTCTCACAGTGTAACAAAGTTTTTGGTCTGTTCTATACTTTATGTACATGTAAAAGCCCCCAGTTTTTAGGGGACAGTGCTGTCATCATCCAGATAAATACTGAAGATTTTTATTTATGGCATGTAATTTTCATCTCTCAAGGCACATTAAATAGTCTGTGAGCAAAATCAGTCACATAGGGAGCACAGGAAATCCTTAAGCAGCACTCAAGAGAAGTAAATGCTGACATTTAAGGTGACAGAGCCCATCAAAGAGAATATGCAAACACAGGTGTGCAGTTGAGATTTACATTAATTTAGGAGATTAAAGCATTAAAATCTTACTATAAATGAGTAATTACAGCAATGATGCCTGACAGTTTCTGGCAGTAAAAGCCACTAATATAGATTTTAAAAGATGTTTAAAGAGAAAGAGAGTGAATAATTTAAATATTGTAGTCATTGGAGAAAAGATTTTGATCTCAAAGTAAGTTTCTTCAGTATGTGAAGGAATTCTATAAAGTAAATGATTTTACAGGTGATACCTGGCTTTAACTAGAAAGTAATTTTTCATTCTTCCCATAGGCTGTGGGAATCTGAGGTTTTCCTCTGTTTATGTTAGCAGTACTTGATTTTACTTCTGCTAGATTATGATACAAGACCTGTTTGAAGTCAGCTGACATTATGCTAAAGCCTCATTATTTTGCTTAACTTCATCAGTGAAATTGGTTGCCTTTGTGGTTTTCCACATGCCCTCAGTGTATGGAACCTCTCCTTCATCCCCTTATTTCTACTCCAACCTTATCACTTACATTTTTTTGTGATAATAATGCCTTTAGACCTTGTGTCCCATGAGATAAATCCTGGTTCATTGATTTGATGTTCTCATAGCCTTTTTGACATAATTAGCATAGTTACAGCTACTACCACAAATTGTTACTGAAAAACTTTAGATGTGTATGTAAATTTGAGGAAAACTGTAAGATATCTGGGTCACTCGTGTTCCTAGAAATTCCTGGATTAAGGTGTTGAGTTGTTCACATACTTGGTCTTACAGAACCTGACACTGAGGAAGTAATTAATCATGATAATGGTGATAACCCTAGTTATAAAAATAGAGCAAATTTATTCTTTCTTTCACTCTCTGTGTTGCTTGTCTTTTTCTTGCCCTTCAAGGCTGTGTGTATGTATGTCACATTGCACAGTAACTCCTGAATCTTAGGTTGGATTTTTGCATGCTTCTAAATTATGAATAGGTACTTCTAATACATTCTGCTTTTTTTAGCAGTTGTTTCATGAGTTGTTGGGAAAAGTGATGAGAATATTCTCGTTAGAGTTTTATTTATGTGTGGTTTTTTTTCTTCTAATATATAACAACTTGTGCTTTGTAGCATTAAAGGATAAATTGGGTCGAAAGTTACCTAGTCATGCTGATAGCTTAGCTTTGCTCAACACTTAGAAGTGGAATTCACTGGACTGGACTGACAACTAAGATGACAGTTACTGTAAATTAGTATTTGTAATAATGCTTCCTTAAAAGGAAACTGTACTAGCAGAGATCTGAATTGTCTTTCTTTTCATTCCTGGTTAATGTAACTTACAGGTTAATTTCTGTAGTTACTAACACTTCCTTGTCGCCATGAATATGTCTTCTTCCTCAGCTGTTGCTCTGTCCTTCTGCTTGCTAAAATGAGAGTTAACAGAACTTTCCTCTTCGTTACCTTTTCATGTAGGAATTGTCACATATCTAATTAAGACAACTGCCTCATATTCTGAGCCCTGTGACTTCTAATTCCTGGAGCAGGTCTGCCTTACTCATTTTGCTCTTCTCTCCTATTTCTTTTATCTGTCTAATCTTTCTTTTGCAAAGTAACCCTCTGTATCTTACCCATCTCATAATCTTCCACTCCTGCTTACTGTATACAATCTTGGCAGAAGCAATGCCTCATTTTAATCTTGAATTCTGGGAGATTTTTCATTAAATGCTTCAGTGAAACTGGTAATACACTCAAGCTAGTCATAATCTTTTTTCAGTATTTTAATTTTGAAGAAAATTTAACAATTCACTACCTGTCTTCAAGTAAAAGCTGTCCTGCCAATATTGTATACTTCATCACCGAATTAACCGCATGCAGCACTTTGAATGTTTGCATTTTCTTTGTCCTAACTTCAACTTCAGGTCCTTCTGGTGTTTCTCAGCCAGACCTTTATCTTCCTTTACAGAAACTACTTTCTAGTCTACTCACTCATGCTTGTCTTCTCTCACTATGTCTGAATGTGGATATTTTGATTATTTTAACTTGCCCTTTCTGTGTTCTGTTTCTGTGGTGAAGGCACTAGGGATTCACTTCAAATTTTCTTCTTTTTTGTGGGTCTGTGTTATTACTGTTACTATCATCTCAACCCTTACCTGACAGTTAAAAATACTTTTTGGCTACTAGCTCTTTGTTTTCAATTAGTTTTGTCTTTCTAATTTTCTTTGTTAGATATTCTCCTAGCTTGTTTGGTGTAGCAAAGCTGTGTGTTTCCTCTAGAATACCATTTACTTCTTGGCAGTGTCAGAAGTGTCTCCTTTGAAGCCCTCAATCTGACTTTCAGCCTTGTGTTTGCTTTGCCTTGCATAATTTTAACTGGTCAAGACCTACCTATTGTTTTTAAACATCAAATGAAAGATTTATCCTTTCAGCATTTGCAGCTGAAGGTGATAGCAGACTTAAGAGTGCTACCTCTCATTTTTAGACCCCAAACCTTTATCCTTATTTACTGTTTCATGAGTGATGAATGATGAGAGAATTGCAAGCAATGGGTTAAAAGTATTTAAAAGTTCCAGTGACTGCTTATCACAGAATGTTAAGGGTTAGAAGGGACCTTGAAAGATCATCTAGTCCAACCCCCCTGCCAGAGCAGGGCCACAAGGTCCTGAGTAGGTCACACAAGAACTCGTCCAGGTGGGTTTTGAATGAGCAGGAGACCTTATGAAATCAGCCTGAGAAGCAGTTGAGGGAGGGAGCCTATGTTTTGGTTATAAATTGTGGACAGAGCAGACAACCAACCAACTTCGAAGTAGATTCAACAAGATGACAATGCCCAAAATGAGATAATTGCTTCATTTCTACCATTCTATGATTTCTCTGTCAGGTATGTAAGGGGTGTTCTTTCATTTTTTTGGTGTGCATCATTCGGAGGAGCGATCCCTCATGCACCCAGCACTGCAATGATGACAGCTTTCTAAACTATAAACCCAGTTTTGGAGAATGCTTTCCTGTTACAGATTTGGGTAACAAAGGCCTCTGTAGGTTGGTGAAACACCACATGTTGACTTGGTTATCCAGTGGTTCCTTTCCACTTGGTTCTTGTGAAAACTTAGTCATCTTAACCAGTCAGACTTTGTTTCTCTCTGCAGAATGTTTAAGGGTCTCGCTTCTGTTTATGTGGACCAAAATCTTCTGTGGTTGCTTTCAAAACGCTGTATATTATATTCATATATTAAAAAAGAAGTGTTTCTTAGCTTCTTTGCCTTTGACTCTTTCAATAGCACTTAGAAGATGGCATTGTTTCATTTAACTTGTGCATGAAACAATCATGGATTTGCTTGCAAAGTTTCCAGCACCTCTATATTTGTGTCTCTCAGTGGTCATCATTCTGCTGCTTTACTTTCTTTAACTTATTTCCTAATGTCAAACCTAACTCCGCCTCCAGTAACATCTTGCACTCAGTTTATAGGAGATTCAGTGGAATTGGTTGGTCACTTGCTCATGAAAGTCTTGATCACTCTTATCAGAGTGACTTTAAGGGCTTTTGTCACAATATGACAATTGCTTTTTTCCCCCTCCCTTTGATACCTGTTGCACTGTCATAAAGGCAGTGAGATTGACTTGAACACAATTTGCTTTTGACAGATCCATGTAGGCTGTTACTTGTTTCCTATGTTTTTTCTTAAGTGCTATCAGGTACTTTGATTCATTGCTGTACTTTTACAGGAATTTGACTTGCTATGCTGGAAAGTGGAGTGGAATAGAATGTGGAGTGTTATCCTAAATTTATTTATTAGGAGTGTTCTTGTCATCATCTTGACTGTTCTGATTTCCTGTGACCCTTGCTTCATCTTACTTTCAACCTGTTTGTTCCTTAAAATAGACATAGTTACTCTTTTGTTACTTCACAAGAAATGAAAGTGAATAGTTACCCTATCTTTAGCTGTAGTATGAAGATGATGTATAATTGAATTTAGATTCCCTGCAATACTTCTGGTCTGTATTTATTTTTTCTGCACGCTGCAGAAAGATAAGCTTCGAAGTGTAGTATATTTCTTCTTGAATACTTTGTTCTGTGTTGCTGTTTCCTCTCCACAGAGCATAAAAAATCCTGTTTCAATTATCTTAGAACTTCTTCACCTCTGAAGGGCCTTTTGACATTTAAAAAAAATATTATGACTTTTTTATAACTAGATGCGCTTTTTTTTTTGGTAACTGTCAGTTGTTGCAAAATTAACCATAGTAATTATTTTAATAAAAGGCTTTGGATCATAGCAATGGGGAAAGAAACAGCAGATGAGAATAGTCAGTTGGGGGAGCTAATGCTCTGTAGTGCATCTGCCAGCATCTGAGAGAAAAGAATAAGCATGGCAAAATAAAAGGGCAAAATCCACTAGTGTTTGAGTTAATTTTTTTTTTTTCCACAGTAGCTCTTTGATGTTGCATCTGAAGTGCTTTTTTTAGTAGCTTTAAGTGTTAGAAATTAAACTTCTTTAATTTCCATTTTTATGATCAGAGCACTCCTATGAGAGACTTTCTGATACTACTATTATGCTTTCTTCAAAGCATTTATCTTAGTAATGGGGCAGTTGTACAAATATTTGTAGTTTAGTATCTTGGAAAAAAGTTTTATGGTTGCCTTTATTGGATATAGAAGATTTTAAAGTCAGATTAGGATTGAGAGTGAGACTAGTTTGTGTCTTTAATTAAGACAAATATAGGTGAAAGAAAGTGTCTACTCACAAAAAGGCTGTAACTGTTGTTATCCATTTTGTTATCAGGTGTATAAACCAAAATGTTCTTTTGATTTGGTTTCTGGCTTTGTGTTGCAGAGGCATCAAATAACATTTCTTCCTTTCCCACATAGGACAAGGGAAAACGCTTAAACATGGACACTGTCTAGAGCTTAATTTTACTGTGTGGAAATGTATGTCGAGCTTAAACAGTAACTTATGTCCAAGTAGGCAGCAGTTTGCATTTATGAAGGAAATAATTCTGAATTTTATCTTGATTTTCTGCTACTTGAGTTGTCCCTTTACTTGAAAACCTATGATACTTGTCTTATAGGTGACAGCAGAGGTGAGAAGTCATGCATCTCTAAGTGTGAAATAGTACCTTACTGCCAAAGTAAGCTAAAAATACATATTCTGTCACTTAGCTCCATGCTTAGAGTTGTAACAGAAATAAAATTGTGTGTGGGAAAGCTTAGGAGGAGTCTTAAGGGGTTTTTTTTAGATGCTAGAATTTGTTAAATAAGACAGCAAAACATTCATACCATTATCCCTTCAAAAGACATATCAAGTTACTAATTCTAAAGTACTTAATTTCAAAGGAAGTAATAAATTTCACAACTGAGTAATTCAAGTTTCATAAAGTACATTTAAGTGAAAGCAAGTGGCAGCTTTGTCACATAATTTATGGTTTCATTTTAAAAAATGGGTTTTTTTTTCTTTATCTGGAAAAAACTACATTGGTATCTAGGTTTATGGCTACCATCATTTACCAGCAGTTCTGGCACACCAAGGGGTCCCAGGAGACTGGAGGATGGCAAATGTGATCCTCATCTACAAGAAGGACTGGAAGGAGAATCCTGTGAACTACAGGCCTGTCAGCATAACCTCAGTGCCAGGAAAATTATGGAACAGATTATCCTGAGTGCCATCCTGAGGCACATACAGGATAGCCAGGGGTTAAGGCCCAATCAACATGGCTTTATGAAGGGCAGTTTTTGTTTGACCAGTCTGATCTTCTGTGACAAGATGACCCGTTGAATGGATGAGGGAAAGGCTGTGGATGTGGTCTTCCTGGACTTTAGTAAGGCCTTTGACACAGTCTCCCACTGCAGCTTCCTGGAGAAACTGCCTGTGCATGGCTTGGATGGAGCTACTTTGCAATGGATGGAAAACTCTGGATGGCCAGGCCCAGAGCAAGTTAAATCCAGTTGGTGGCCAATTATCACCGGTGTTCCCCACAGTTCAGTGTTGGGGCCTGTTTTGCTTAACATAATTATCAATGACCTTGATGAAGGGATTGAATGCACCCTCAGATGACACCAAGCTGGATGGGTGAGTAGACCTGCTTGAGGGCAGGAAGGCTCTTCAGAGGGATCTGAACAGGCTGGATTAATGAGCTTAGTCTGATTGTATGAGGTTTAACAAGGCCAAGTGCCAGGTCCTGCACTTGGACCACAACAACCCCATGCAATGCAACAGGCTTCTGGCAGAATAACTGGAAAGCTGCCAGGCAGAAAAAGACCTGGGGGTGTTAATTGACAGCCACCTGAGGATCAGCCAGCAGTGTGCCCAGGTGGCCAATGGCATCCTGGCTTGTATCAGAAATAATGTGACCAGCAATGCCAGGGAGGTTATCGTCCCCTTGTACTTGGCACTGGTGAAGCCTCACCTTGAATACTGTGTCCAGTTTTGGGCTCCTCACTACAAGAAGGACATTGAGATGCTGGAGTGTGTCCAGAGGTGGGCAAAGGAGCTGATGAAGGGTCTAGAGAACAAGTCTGATGAGGAGTGGCTGAGGGAGCTGGGGATGTTTAGCCTAGACAAGAGGAGAATGAAGGGACATACGATTGCTCTCTGCAACTCCTCTGAAGGGAGGGATATGGTTTAGTTTAGTGATGGGTCTGACACTCTGAGGTTAGTGGTTGGACTTGATCATAAAGATCTTTAACTGTAATGATTCTCTGATTGCATGGGGTCTTTATTTACCCTCCTCCAGTGGATCCTTGAACTATAAGCATGTTATTAGTGATGGAGAAAACTGGCATTTTGCTGCAGTAATTCTAGTTGCATATATTTATTTGCACATATGGTGTTGGTGATGTTCTATAAAATTGTGGAATTAAGTAATAAATGTGATGGAAGAATATATAGCTACTGGGGATGTCCCTTTTCACCTTCATAAACATAATAAACAACAGTTTGTAAATGATGCAAAATGCTAATTAAAACTTTTAATTTGGTAATCATCTCAGTTTGATTAGAAACAGATGCTAATTATTTGCAGAGATCTAAATGGACCACTAGAAGATAGCTTTTATTGCTTAAAATTGACTTGTCAAACTAAAGTCAAACTAAACCCCAAACTCTACAGTTACTTATGCCCCTTTAGTGCCCCACAGCACTATGATTCTTACTAAGTAGTTTTGTACTGTGCAGTTCATCATTTGTGTTAAATAGGACCTTTGGAATCTACTGTAGGGTTGAATCCTTCTGTACCGAATACTATAGGGCCACAAAGATGATTAAGGGAGTGGAGCATCTCCTGTATGATGAAAGGCTGAGGGAGCTGGGGCTCTTGAGCTTGGAGGAGACTTGAGGGATGATCTCATTCATATTTGCAAATATCTAAAGGGTTGGTGTCAGGAGGATGGAGCCAGGCTGTTCTCAGTGATGTCCAATGATAGGACAAGGGGCAACGGGTATAAGCTGGAACATGAGAGGTTCCAAAGAAATACAAGGAATAACTTCTTAAATGTGAGAGTGATGGAGCACTGGGACAGGCTGCCCAGATGGGTTGTGGAGTCTCCTTCACTGGGGAATGTTCAAAACCCACCTGGACGAGTTCCTGTGTGACCTACTCTAGATGGTCCTGCTCTGGCAGGGGGATTGGACTAGATGATCTTTTGAGGTCCCTTCCAGCCCTTGAGATTCTGTGACTATATGTGCTATTTCTAGTTTGAAGTACATTCTCATTCTGCTTTGAAAAAGTTAAGTGCTTTGAAATAAAAATTGCAAAAAAAGGCTGCAGTAAAAATGAGATGATGAATAGAAACATTCTTCCTCCTAATCTATCTGAAAACAACCAGTCAACATTTGGAATGCAGTCTGCATCCTGAGGCAGGTGTCCTTCTGTAACCCTGGATTTCTAAAGTAACAGGAAATGGCAGCTGTACCAGAAACACAGTGGAGAATAGGTATCTTCTACACCATGTTCTTCAGCTTATGATAGAAGAGCTGGGAAGGAATTATCACCCACTGCTTGGGTGATAATGTGCTCTAGCACTCGGGAGCTGACCAGATCACACTTGACTGCCATTTATCGAATGGTTTGGAAATGGTGAAAGAATAGCAAGTCCTAACCTGATCCTTTTAGATCCTCATGTGTTAGCAACTGACAGTTTTGGGTTCTGAGAAGAAACCGTAGTATAGACAAGGGGAATGGTGTCATTGAGCGTCCTCTCTTTTTCTAGAAATACTTTAGAAAATATTTTGGAGCATGTCTTGGGTTTGGCGGGGATAGGGTTAACTCTCCCCAGCCGCCGCCAGGGGGCGGGCCAGCCTAGTCAATCACATGTGACTGCACATCAGGGCAGCAGCCGGGCCCTGGCGGCGCTGCGGCCGGTGCCGGAGCTGAGGCTAAGCACGGTGAGCGGTTACACTGGCCATAACTCGTTTTTCTGTGTCCTTTGGTCATCATTGTAACTGCCTACTCTTTGTAGTATTCCATTAAATTGTCCTTATCTCAGCCCACAAAGTTCTAGAACTCTCTCTTGATTCTGCCCATCCTGCTGAGATGGGGAGGAGTGAGTAACTGGGTGGTTTGGTTATTGTTCAGCTAGGGCTAAACCACCACAGAGCATAAGGAAAGAGAGAAATGGGAAATCAACAGCATATTTCTAAAAATAATATCCATATGTTGTTGAAGAAAATAAGTTTTTTAGATAATTAAGGTATTAATTTATTTTGTAGTGGCTGAGGTTAAGAATGTTTTCGGAGTGAATTTATTCTTGCACAGCAGTGAATGCAGTAAGTTTGGAAATGTATTTTTTATTTTTAGTACAGCAGCATAAAAGCTGATAGTACAGTTTGCACAGGACGTAGTTACACTGCAAACAGAATTTACTAGCTGTTGTTTTGGATGTAAGCTTCATAAAATGGTCTTATAAGACTGTGATTGAATCTAGAGAAACATTTGTTAACAAGTTTCTGTAAAATTGAGTCTGACATTGACATCCTTATTTGTAAATGGAAGAAAATCTGTTGGCCTATTTCTCATAAGGATGTTTCTTAGCTCTTTGCTTCTACAGGTCTAGTATTATGTGTGTGGTGATGTTTCTAGAGTAATCTGCAGTAGTTATTTTGTTTAGCTTTACTGAACAAAATGTTTGTTAGGAATGCTGAAAACTGGACCTGTGGCCAAAATGAAATTGATATCTCTTAAGAAACATCTGTATCAGATTTGTGAACAACAGATCTGCGAGTCTCTGGAATTTTCTATTTAAGGCTTATCATGCTTTTAATTGATAGGACAGCTGGAGATGGTGTCCTTTCACAGTCAGATTGGTCTTCCTTAAGAATATAAATTTAAAGTGTATTTAGACAGTTAAGGATATATAGGTAAATACTTTCATATTCTAGATTTAGCTTAGTTTGTACAGTGATATGTGACAATGGAGAAGATTGACTAGGAAATGATTGTTTTGGCTGTTTCATAGTTAATAGCATGCTATTGAGAGACTGATACCATCCTTTCTTCAGAAGGGTGTTGTGCCATTTGGGCACTGGCTGCTCAGGGACTAAAAGCAAGTTTTCAGATGTTCTTAGGACACGAGTGACATGTACATGCAAATACTTAAAGCTGAGCCTTGGAAAAAGAAGTGACTGGTGGGTTGAATTCTTGTTTGTTACTGGGAGATTTAGAAACAGCAACATTAAGTAGTTGTGCATTTATAATAGTATAATATATGGCTGCACCTTTATCTCTTCATTAAAACGGAGTAGGAATATCAAATTTATTTTGAAGTTTTTGGACTGCCTCACTACTAGTGTTTGTTTAACCAAGCCTTACATATTAAATTATTCATATTTTAATCTAAATTTATGTGTCTTTGTGTTTCCAGGACAACTCTATGATTAAAAATCAATGAATAAACTGCACATAGAAAACAAGAAGTAGTGCAACTTGTCCCAAATCCTTGTTTCCTTCTCCTCTTGTGCCTTTTCTTTTTGTCTTGTTTTTTGGTTTTTTTTTTTCAGATTTTTTAATATCTCAAAAACTTATGGTGAAATGTTGAGTTGTTTGAAGCTATGGTACATGATCCATTGTCACTAGAAAGGGGCAATCATTTTCCTGGTGTTATTGTTCTTTGATTGTGCAAAGCACAGACTGACTTGGTGATAAGCAGTTGCAGGTTACTCAACTACCAACAATCTAATAAAGCCCAATTAATAAACTGTTTTCAGTGGGGTAAGTTGAATCAGTTTAGTTGGGAGAGTCAGATGAGCACCAGATGACACCCTCAGAATAATTCAGTTGATCTGAATCTTTTGATTCACTATTTCATCTGGTGAACATCATTGAGCACCGTCAAAAGTTAAGCAGTCTGTTTATCTTTCCAATCTTGATTAGAATCTTAGAAGCTAAACTTAATTGTGTCTAATTTTTTAATGATTACCGGAATGTGTTCTTGCAGGTGCCATTTTAGATAAGAAATTATTAGATGTGCAAACTACAGTGTTCTTATTAAAATAAAAAGGCAAAAATCTTACCACCTAACCTTTTCCAGCTTCCAGGAAAAATTAAGGTATAGATTTCTTGATGCTCTTTATACAGAGATACAGGCATGACCTAACTGAAACCTGAGTCTGAATTTAGACTTTAAGGAGTTTATTTTCCTTGCATTGGACCTTCAGTCAATTTTACACAATTCTATATGAAAATGGCAAAATCCTCATTGCCAATGCAAGGTTATTTTTAATGTTTTAGTCTTTAGGGATGCAAGTTTTATTTTAAAATGTGTTCTGGAGTCATCCTCCAACCTTAGTTAGGGGCTAAGGGATAACCTTGTTTCTTCTCCATTAGGTAAAAACATGAAGGCAATGTGAATTTGGTGAAAAGGCAAGGAGCAAAGTGTTCACAGGGCTGCTGAACGTTTTCCTAACCTATAAGATTTTGAGGCTGTAAGAAGTAAATTATTTAACAACTTTATAAATGTTATTTATACAATTAATACTGTTATGCAATAATATTTGTGTTGGTTTAAAAAACACAAGTTATTGATATTTTTAGTAACATTGTCCCCAGTCTTATCCAAATCTTTAGTCATGGCTCATTAATCTAATTTTCTGGAGATTTCACCAGGATCACTTTTATCCTAACAGTGTAAAATCAAAAGTCACTGGGACTTTACATCTGTACAAGATTGATCTAGTCAAATTACTAATAAAGAAAGAACTGGACAACTTGTAAATTTTGGAGTCAGTATCCTTATTTTGTATGTGTATTAAAAATAAAACCCCTTTGATATGAAATGTAATACTGAATAAAATGATTTTATTGATGAAAATGAGAATTTCTTTTTCAAAAACCAAGTAAGCAAGGAATTCTTGCCTTTCACTCTTTTCATTCTTCCTCCAGTACTGCAAGCCTGTCTGTGAAACAGTCAGTGAACTGTGTTTTAATGGCTTTCTAAAAAAAAAAAAACCCAAAAAACCACATATATCCTTGGCTTGGTTTGATTTTATTTATTTATTTTTAAATTAAATATGAGATCCTAGAAGAAATAATGCAGTTGTTATCACCACAGCTATATACAACACGCTGTATTGTTTTTATTCAAAGGCAGTTTCACCAGGGGTTTGGAATGACAGGGTGGATTAGGCCCTCTCTTAAGCAATTTCTACTGAGAAAGTGTAAAACTCTTCTATTTGAGAAATGGAAGTCACTATTCTGGAATTAAAGCTTTTCATCTGTACTAGGTGAAAGGCAGGTGAAAGCTTGCAGGCTGATGCTATGACTTGTATTTCTTGTTTAAATAAGTATAAATCTATCACCTGGGAGATCTGGAAGGGTTTTGGTAGCACTATGTGAAATGTGTATATAGTTGCAACGTGTCACTTGTGAAAAGCAGGAATATATCAAGGACTAAGAAGAATAAGGTTGTTACAGAAAGTGTGTTCTTGCAATTTACATAAACACATTTGGTTGTTTTGATACAGCTATTTTGTTAAACTGTTTTTCTTACAAGCTGATTTTCCTTCAGCATTAGATTTTCACATGCGCAGGTACAATGCTACTGTATGTTTTCTCGGTCTTCAAAGTTACATTCTTCTGCCTTGCTGGCAGCTTTATTATTATTTTTTAAACATGATTTTCCTGAGAGAGTACCATGAATTACATTCAGACGTGGACAGGGTAACCATAAGCCTTCTAGACATCTCTGCCTTGGCTATTTCATGTGCATCTGTCAAGTCACTTTCACAGAGGATTTGCTGAGCTTCTCCATGTCTGAAATTAAAGATTCTTTCCTATGACTTCAAGAAAAGTATTTTGGGGTTTTTTTTTTTCTGTTTTTCAACTGAGGGAGCCAAGTTTTGTTCAAATGCTTGTTTAACTGCATAGAAATGTCAGTCAACAAGTTAGATCTTCTGCCCCATTCAGGTAGGAAACTGAATTGCTTACGCACATCATTTCTCATGGGGAGGAAGGACGTGGGAGTGTCGTTATCTCGTGTTTGGAGTCTGGGAATGTGCTATACTTTGGTTATGTCTCTGTCCATCTGTGTTTTAGGAAAGTCTTATATGTTCCTTAAAATGTAATCGCTTTCAGTCAGGAACTAGTTCCATTATACCTTTCAGGAACATATTTTACAAATACTTGAGGCTGCTGTTGCATGTTTTTAAGTTGCTAGGTGTCATCGCTGGATTCCTAGCATGTGGAATCTGTTATATGAGTGGATTTTTAAAAAATTATTACTTTTCAGGGTTTGAGCTCTAAGCTTCATCACGATTTAAAGCAGAGCAAATTGATTTCAAATTTTGTTCTTGTTTTTTTGTTGAATAAAACCCCAAAATGATTTATTGACTAGTAAAATCATTACAATATGCTAATTTTAAATGTGACTTTTCTGCTGTATTTTTGTGCATTGTTAAATATTTTAAAAAAATTATATACACTTATGTATAAATGATATTTAGGTTTTTATATTAGGAAGTATAACATTATCCATGATTTTCCAAGACAGCAATTTTGTCTTATGTACTTGTAAGTTGTTAAATTAGAGCATTGTTGCTTGACTTAGCTATTTCAAGAATTGGAAAAGCAGATAAGATTATTTTTGTTTAGAAGTCTGGTTTTAAAAATTAGTTGAAACTGATGTTTTTAAGTCTGTCAAATTTGTAGAAGTCCTTACTAATAGCCATTGAGACATCATGTTTTGTTTTAATGCATATAATAAACCTAGAGATGAGCAGTGATTGCCATGATTGTTATTTTGAAAAGGCTGACTTTTTAAAAGTGCTTTATAGTTCTTGTGTTGATGTTTGAAATGATTACATCTAAAAATCTGCAGTACTGCTTTAGACAGAAGTTTATTTAGCATTACTGATCACCAGTGTTTTGCTAGTTTCTACTTACTTTTTAGTGATCACTTGCTGAGTATGTAATTATTTTTCTCTTGTCAACTGAAGTTATGATATATTTACAGATTAAGTTATCTATTAGCTCATGTTAATAAAAAAAGCCTTATTCTAAAATGTTTCAGCAGTTTTTAAAACAAGCTCTTAATTTTAGATTAGTGAAGACCTGAAAAATGAATTGGAAAATGAGCTACATACATCAACCCCTGGCTTCACTATGACTAAAGTAAAAGAACAAATGTTCTATAAGGTAAGTGGAAATAGCTAAGTTTCAAGAAATTTGCATTAACTTGCTCTCAGTGAAATGTGGAGTTACTAGTTTGAAGTTTACATAATGCTATTGCTAACACTTCCAAATTAACTAATGATAGTTCCTCTTCTTCATGCCAGTATAAGGGTAAAGGGAGGGACTGTGAGAATGAAGGGAGCTTTAAGGTACTGCTACTGTCTTCTGCTATCCTTTGTCTTTCACCACAAAACCAGACAAATGACTTAACTTGCTTGACTGACAGACTGTTCAGGATGGAGACGTTCTCATCTATTGCTGAAACTGAGTTTGCTGTGATTGTATTAGTCTGAATTTTTTTTTGCAAGAGAGCAAGGAGAGAGAAAAGAAATATCTAATGTAGTCCACTGATTCTTCTTTAAAGCAGGGTTGGTTAGGTTCCAGATCTGTTTCTAAGACATTTATTGTCTAGCTTACTTAAATCGAATATTTCAAGTTATGTGAAACAGAAGTCCATTTTCAAATATCAAATCAGTAACTGACACAAAGCTACATCATTGGGATAATAATCGTAGATGAAAACTTTAGCAGCTTATTCTAGCCTTGCATGACTTTTTTGAAGTAAACAATACTTTTCCACTAAAATAAAAATCAGCTCTTCCAAAGTCAACATTTTATTTAAAAATCTTTGTGTTTTGTGTTGATGGAGTTTCATTAAGACAGAAAATGCCTTAAAGCTTTACCAGTCCATCTTGAATCTTAAGGTTGCAAACATTGTTACTGCGTTATTTTGCTATTCCACAAAATGAGTTTCTTCTTTCTTAGGTTGGACTTGCAGATGCTGTGGATCTATTCAGAGCCAGAAGAGTGTTTATTAAAGATGGTTTTGCATTTGTGCCACTTAAAGACATCGATTCAATTGTTTTAAATAACTACAGAACAAAGTTATCTAAAGCACTGGCAGTAAGTCTGATTTTTACAGCTTTTCTTGCATTGTTTAGTGACATTCTTGAACAGTAGCCTTTTCAATTTTAAAATTTGTCTCCTTTTTTCTGGAGAAAACCTGAAACCCTATCCAAAGTGCTGGCAACACTGAAAGAAATGTTCATTATGAGCTGAGAGTTTATTCATTTGGAATGGAGTTTATGTAATGTGTGTTGTAAAGAAATCTCTACTAGAAGATTTTAAAATTTTCAAAATGTTTTTTTCTCTTCGTCTTAGTATTTTCTCCCCCAACAGTTTTATGTGGAACAAGTAAAATAGTGATTTGTGGGTTGTTTTTTTTGTTATTTCTTTTGTTAGTGAGAACGGAAATGAGGATAAAATGTCAGGCAAAATTAAAGTCTTTGTGATATGTATGTTGGAGGTATCATATCTAGATACAGAATTTACCATAAGTATGTGAATGTTCTTCTGTTAGTAACTCAGTGATAAATTTAGAAATTGCTATTTTTACAATATTAGTCTCTTCATAGGGTTTGGAAGTTGGTAATCACGTATAATGCACAGAATTTTAATCCTAGAAAATACAGCATTGAATATCATGAAAGTAATTTGAATTGTTTTTAAAAACTGTTTTCAAAGCCTTATATTGCTATGTCACATTAATATCAAGGTTGACCATGAGTGTTTAGTAAACAAACAGTGTGAAGTAAAAATGCGTTCCTTTAGTAAACTGACAGTGTGCTAATTATATAATTTGTTAGTTTTGAATAGAACTGTACTCTATACAATTATTTAACGTGCAGTGAAAACACTGATACTCTTATGTCAACATGTCCATTAGAACTGTGTTAATACAACTGCAACTGGAGACATCCTTATTTCAGTTGATGCATAATGTTCGTGGAGAAAGCTGGTAACACGTGTGTGGGATTTAAAAGCAAGGTATTAATTGAATAAGTGCAGTGTTGGCTCATGTGGCTAATTATGCAAGTTGTCTGTATATATTTAAAATAACTTTTGAGAAGCTTCATAGACTTCTAGAATTTGCCTGTTGTGTGAGCAGCAGCATGTTTTACAGAAGTCAATCTAAAGTTATTCTGCCCTACCAAACAGAGGCATAACTGGTCTGTGATACTTGGTGCTGAATAATTAGTGTAGCTTTCAGTGGAACAAAGCTATAATCATTAATTACATTTCAGTGAAATTATAAGAATGCACTTTTAAATAATGGATTGTACATAAGGAACCTTTAAAATCTGAAGATAACAACGATTAGGAGGATAATCGTTAATGGTTTTCCTCAGCCTTATCTGAAGAAGCACATTCCAATAGAAGTTATGATGCAGTAGTACACTTCAGTGTTGTTTGTGAGAAGTAGCTGTTTAAATACTATTTGATCTAGGCCTCAGTTATGCAAGTACAGCTGGTTTAGTAGTGCTTGATAATACTTTTGTAGCACATGAATGTTTGCATGTGTCTGCTATAAAGGAAAAATCAATTGAGAAATGTGCTGAATTTCAGGCCCTATGATAGTATAGTGGTCTTCATGACTTTGCACAGGAGTTATGCATCATGGCCAGACTTAATTAAGAAGTAATAGAGCCTTAAACAGCATCATTGATTTGTTATTTAATTTGTCTCTTAATGAATGTCTCATAACATTGCCACTTCGGTAAGCATTACTTAGGTGCAGTTTTGGGAGTATGTTTCAATGTTTTTGCAGTATCTGGATATTTATTCTTTGTTCTCAGCAGTTTCTAATGAGAAGTCTTTTTATTAGTGGTGCGATAATACAAGTTAGGCTTGAATGCTATTTTTAAAGGAAGGATTTCTATCTTCACAGAGTCATAAAATCAAGGCTAAATACTTGTATCTTTTATGGGGTAGTTTGACTTGAGCCAATACTTCTGGCTTCTACAATCTGCTATAAGCTTCTAGGGGACAAAATACCCTAAATACAGATAGTGGAAAGACAGTCTTTCAGGCTTGTAGTTTTGAGGAATCTTTCTTACAGCTTTCATTAGTGGTTCAATTCTTCAGTGCTGAAGTGGCATAGTTTTTCTGTGTGGGTACTTTGTGTGGTGCTGCTTGATTATTATGTTGCATGTTTCGCCTCTTGGAGGTTGGTTGGTGCTACTCCAAGCAGTCAGATGCCCAGGGTTTTGGAAATGATCCCTACACAGGAATTATTCTGATGAAGGCTTGCCCTGTTTTTTCCACGATGCTCTGAAGCTGTTACACTGTATGGGAATGTGTGTGCACTAAAGCTACTCTTTCTAGGTGTCCAAAGCATTGAATAACTTGGGTGATTGTCTAGCTTTATTACATCACAGGCTTATGTGCCCACTGTCCTGCATGTTACAGGCTGATTGTAGCTAGCGTTGGAGGAATATAACGAGACTGAATTCATGTGTTAGTACTGAGCTTTGGGAGAACTATAAATAATTAATAACACTGACTTTTAAAAGAAGTTTTATATTGACACTGGCACAAATTCAGTTTAGTTAGAGTTATGCTTTAATCACTTCCTAGTCAAGCCCACAAAGCAGTCAAATGTTTTGTTTTATCCTTTAAAAATAAATTTGACATCTTGACTATGTGGCTATTTCTTGAGGCTCAATAATGGGAATTAAAACTATTCAGGCCTTCTTGACAATTGCAAATGCAACTGAAGAAGTTCATTTCATGTGCAAAATCAATACTGCAAGGACCTTCTTTCTGTATTCTCTGACTCGTTCAATAGTAAATAATTTCCTTTGTACCATTAATGATGATTAAACTGTAGAAAAGCTAAACATTTTCTGTAGTTCATATAAGGTGTAATATTAGCTCTGCAATTGTTTTATAACTTAAAGCAAACTTTTATTAATATAAATTGCATTATGTTTTATTTATGAGATTTTCACTGTGTTTGCTCAAATACACAAACATTTCTGCAGTAATGCTATGCTGCATTTTGGGAGTTTATGGCCATGTATTAAGCTTAGGTTTTGAAATATTTGGCAGTGTTGGATCTCCTTTACTGAGGGTAGTTGATTTAATTTTTGGTTTCTTGAAATCAGAAGATTTGGCTTAGTGTTGCTTTTCAGACCTACAGACCTATGTCAGAACTAGGTTATAATTGCTGCTGCACGAAGGAGGATTGCTTCAGAGAAATCTGAAATGGGGCAAAAGGGGGAAAGGACAGAAGAGTCTACCAAATCATGAGCTAGGACTTTATCAGCAGTATCCTCAAATAATTGAGAAAATGACTTAATATTATATTAATCTGACTTGTTTGCATGGAGTTGCATTGAACAGGAGTTTGCCTCCACAATTCCTGCTTTGTGTGGTGAAGTGTAACAAGTGTAGGGGTGGGAAACATTTTCCACCTGCTAAAAGTGTTGCAGCATTCAGTGTGAGCTTCCCTGGAGCATGTGATCACCAGAAATGGTGTAATTTCAGAAGATAACATTTAGATGTTTTGAACTCCTTTTAGAACTCCATTTAGAACTTAAGAGTATGATACAAATACTCTTCCTATGTGATTGATCAATACATCCTTTATACAGACATTATGATTTTAGGTTGAGTTTGTAAAATGTTATTTTTGTATTAAAATAGCACTGGTGGTCTTGACTAAATCTATGTAGTGGGGTACATGTACCCCTGCACTGTCAGTGGGGACTGCAGGAGCTGTGTGAGGAGAGGCTGGGGCTGCCCTGAGCCAGACACAACCGGTCTGAGCTCCAGCCCACCCGCCATAGGGAACCTCTCAGCCCCGCAGCTGGAAGCAGGGAGGCACCTCTGTTGAAAAGTATTTAGGGGAGATCAAAACACCCAATAGAAAGAGGAGGAGGGAACACCAAGGTAAGAGGAATAGCTCTGTGATGCTGGAGCAGGTCTTCATAGCATCCATGAAGGCCCCACACTGGAGCAGGTGGAGAGTTCCTGAACGAACCACAGCCCAGAGAGAGCCCATGCTGAAGCTTTTATTTCTTTTTTTTTTTTCCTTCTGAGGGCCTGCAGCCCATGGGAGAGAGCCCATGCCAGAGCAGGGGGGGGAGTATGTGAGCAGTCAGGAGCTGCGGAGAGGAGGCGTAGTTACAGACTGACCATAACTACCTACTGAAGGAGTACAGCTTGGCTTGTGAAAGGGCTTGTTCTAATGTTTTTCTGTTTCTCATTGCCTGAATCTGTTGTAGTTGACAGTAAATTACATTAATTTTCTCCAAGTCGAGTCTGTTTTGCCTGCAGTAGTAATTGGTAAGCAATCTCCCTGTCTTTGTTGCAACATGTGAGCTTCCTCATCCTGTTTCCTCCCTATTCCATTGAGGAGTTGGGAGTGAGTGAGCAGCTGGGTGGGAATTTGGACCTTAGCTTGTAGGGAGTTAACCATGGCTGTTATTCTCATTTTCCAGTCTTCAGGCTTATAGGTCTGGATACTGACAGAAAGGTGGATTGGCACTCTGGTTACAGCTGATGCAGTCAAATTAGCTTCCTGAGCTACTCCTCTGAAGCAGATAAACTCCAGAGGTGTGGATAATAGATACTGAAAATCTTGACTCTGGGATGCCTCCATTAATGTCAGGTGTTTGCATCAACTTGATTGAATAGTTAGGTCATCTTAATCTTAACAAAGATTACAGTTCGTAAAATATTTTACCTTAAAGTTCTTGTACTTGCTGAACATGAAATTTTAAGGCTCTAAGCAAATGCTTGAGAATGTGTAAAGAATCCTGTGTACCATAAATGCTTTTATTGTGGGTTTGAAGAGTTTATTTTACAAAGACTTGTAATTATCAATGATAGCATAACTGAACTTTCCATTCGTATTCTAGTGGTATTTTTTCAGTAGATTTGTCATACTGGGATTTAAATCCAGCCTCTTTTTTTGCCATCTTGAACCTAGTGCTTGAAATAATAACTTGACTGGTCCTTGCATTATACCTCTACTGGAAAAGGTTGCTTTGTGAAAGTACTTTGTTAGAACATTGTCTGTCTAACTGTATGCATATTAAAGTATTTACTGAAATAAATCCACAAACTAGTACCATAAGAAATTGGGATTCCAGTGTTAATGTGTTCAGTCTTGATAGTGTGTATTTCTTCTTAACCCAATACCTACCCTATTTTACTTGGCAGTGTGATCTCGGTTAATGTGGTAAAACCAAATTGTTAAGTTTTAAGCACTTAGCAGAAAAGGAACACTTTGCTGCTGTTCTTGAATTCTTGGGTATTTTTTGTTTATTCCTTCCCCTATTTGGGATATAATCTTCAAAATTGTTAGAAATGTGGATAAAATAAGTTGCTTCTAGTTTTACTAGTGTTTTTAATGATTTGTCTTTATTACTTAAATATGTTATTTTGATTTATGCCGTATTTTCAAAGAACTTGCTAATTTGGGAAAAGTATCAGTATACGTGACACCACCTGAAAAACATTTTCTTGTAAAACACCTACATTTTCAAGCAGTGAAGCAGAAGGCTTTATGTAGTGACATTAATGTTGAGAAAGTATGATTGATGATGGTCTTGTCACTTGAAATTCATTTCAGGTGTTGTGTTCCTAGTGTTAACTTGAAGTAATTCACTGTAACATAAATGGATGATTTTTATAATATGCACATACAAAGTTAGTAAGGTAATAACTTTGACAGTGCAGGTTAAATGTGATTACAATGACTTTGTCCTCTGATTCGCTCAGATGAAAGTTTGCTGTGACAGTTTTTCAGAAAAGCAACTGGTCTTAATTTTTGAATAGTGTTACATTGAAAAGTCATTGTCCAAGACAGAGGTCTACTGAGTAAAATGGTGATATTTTGGGTGGGAGAAGTGAAATCAAGGGAAGTGACTGTGAGTGTATTTGTGTGTCAGAGAGGACTCAAGCCTGTATATGGAATGGTTACCTGCAAAACAGAGAAACTCATTGGACTTTTTTTATGGACCTTTTTGCCAAGGCCCGTTATTTGTCAGACTGTTGGCTATTTTCTGAAGTCCATCCTTCAGTGTCTTTTCTACCAACTGAAATACAAGTGTTCTTTTAGAGACTACATAGACTCTTAGCATTAGGTAATTATAAATAATACTAGAAGACTAAATGAAATTTGACTCTTCAGTATTTTATCTTTCTATTCTATCTACTTCTTGCATCTACTACAAAATATAGTATTTTGTGAAGTTTGCAGCATAAACAATTGCTGTGGTCTCTGCATGATCCTTTGATTGATACAGAAATACTTCCATCTTCAAATCAATGTAGTTGTTTCATGATAGTAAAATGTATGGGATTGGAAGCATGTGGAAGGCTTGTTTACCTTTTGAAATGTTCCCCAAATTTCAGAAAAAAGTAAATGGACTAGAATATACAATTTTATTTCTCTGTTCTGTGATAAATGCAATAAAGGGTGGTGGTGAGTGTAGTACCTGTTTCATATCATGTAACAAGAATTTTTTAACATGCTGGTAACAGTAATTTGGGAAGGATGCCTTGTAGTCAGTAAGAAAGAACTGTAATGGCATATGAGGTTGGTAAGTAAACAAAAGTCTATTTTGAGATGACACTGGTAGAAATTTGAGTTTTCTCCTGCTAATTTTCTTCTTTGACCTATAGACAGTTGCAAAGTGATAGCTGTTGTAGTATCTATCTGGAATTGGTTTACACTGGAGTAAATGACATACATGTTTAGTCAACTGTGTTCTGTCTTTGTCTTGGAGAAAACTGTTAAAGTTTCTGAAAGTTAACTGATAAGTGATCTACCTGAAGTTTGCTGTGGACCACCCATGGAACAGGACTCAAGTGACACAGTGAGACATCCAAACTGCCAGGAAAGATGGACCTAGTGTGTTTTGCAGCTTTCCAGTGTTTTGTTGTGAAATGAGAGTGATTTGTATGTCCAATTGTTTCCTGGGGAAACTTGATTCATATATCTCAGTAATGCCAGCTGAATCTCTTTTGTGGTAGTGGAGACTTTGATTTTCTACCCATCTGTACGTAAACAGAGGTTCATTATTGAGATCCAAGTTTCAACTACTAGTTTTATATGTGGTTCAAGAGACACAATATATCTTCCACAGGTATGTACAGTAAATCATAAACTTCCCTTGAAAGAATGTATTGAATCTTGCCTACAACATTGCAGGATTCTGTAAAGGAGCATAGATCTTAGATATGATTTGTCTAAACCAGTTCTTTCAAGTGATATAGTAGCTTTTAGAACAGAATAGTTATTCACTGAGCTTCAGAAATGGGCTCTTAAATTCATGGTCATTGAAAAGCGACACTGCTGCCTCACAGTTGAACAAAGATGGTCAAATACTGACAATTATAGCTTTTCTAAAGAACATGACACTGTTGTTCTAACTTTCAAATTGTTTGTGACTTAAACTTTGCAAGTTGTCCTGGTTTTATCTGTGTTAATTTTCTTCCTAGTAGCTGATACAGTACTGCATTTTGGATTTATGTTGAGAATAACATTGATAACATGCTGATGTTTTAGTTGTTGCCAAGTAGCACTTATCCTAAGTCAAGGACTTTTCAGTGTCTCATCTCTGCCAACAAGGAGATGTAGAAGAAGCTGGGAGGGAGCATGGCCAGGACAGGTGAGCTGAACTAGCCTCAAGGCTATTCCATACCATAGGATGTGGCACCTAGTGTATAAACTGTGAGAAGTTGACAGGGAGGGTCAGACGGCTGCTGGGGCGTTGCTCAGCGGGTGGTGAGCACCTGCACTGGGCATCACATTTTGGTGGTATTTGGTTTCTTTCCCCTTTTTTGTTGTATTTATGTTTTTGTTATTTTCCTTTTCATGACAATTATTATTGTATATTCTTATTACTCTTTTTATTATGTTTGATTTATCTCAACGCACAGGTTTTACTACTTTTTTCCCCTGATTCTCCTCCTCATTGCACCGAGAGGGCAGGAAGCAAGGGAGTGACTGCCTGGTGCTTAGCTGCTGGCTGAGGTTAAACGACAACAGTAGTGTTTATGCTAAATTTGCAGTTCTTGTAAAAAATAAATAATTTGCTTATTCTTGCATGCCTCTCTGTCTAATAACTCTGATAGCTCACTTCATTGCTTCTGGTAGACAAATTTTCTTCTATCTGAAATGTCTGGGGTACGTGTTCTTAGCTGGTTCTTTAAATTGGGCTCTTTCCCCAACTTACCCTTTCTGCTAGTCTCAAGTCTTGTGTTGAGAGAAATGTGGGGGTTTTGGATGTTTCCCCTGCCAGTTTCTTTATTACACTTTAGTGTATCTGCCTTCCTTTTGTTTTTTTCCAAATGACTTTTTTCTTGCTTTATTCCTCTTTGCTTCCAAAACAGTTTTTAGCAAGGGAGAGAAACTTTTTGAAAACTTTGCAATGTGATTCTAAAAAGTCCTTTAAGGTAAAACATACCAAATACAGATGGTCATAGGACTTCCTATGTGAGCAGTCACAAAGAAATCAGTAGGTCATGTAGCTGCTGAAAGCAATGTGTACAGTAATATCAGATGAAGCATTTAAGAAAGAACTAGTCATACAAGTTACTGAATTTACTTTGCAAATTACTTTTGAGACCTAAATTAAGCTGTAATATATTCAGTTATGGTTAGAGTTTGAATTAACGATTTCATTTAATAACAAAAAAGCCTGCATCAAATATGGAATATAGAAGGATTGAAAGAGGATGTGTTTTAATGTGTTAAATTCCAGTTTGTGGAGCAGGCAAAAAGAAATAGATTGAGTCACTAAAAGCTATGATGGCTTCCTTTCCAATTACATTAGACTTTTTTTAGGCATACATTTCTCTGTAAAATATGGAGAATAGCTCTTCTCCTAAGTAAAGCTTCACAATATCCTAGGCCAGTGAATGTACGTTGTATATATGATGTTAACACATATTTGCTGTTCTTACTAATGATAATGATCGTTTGACTACAGGGGAAGGACTAAATCCTTTTTCCAATCAGAAGGAAAAAGGGGAAACTGCTGTCAGTAGCTTAAAGTAAAAATTGAACAGCTGATAATCATGCCAGATGACACTTGATTAATGTATAGAATCTTTGTAGGGGTTGGAACACTTCTTAAAGCAAGCATAAGAACAAGGTATGTGCATATATGCATCTCAAATGCTGTTGCTAAGGCACGTTAGAAGAAATTCTACTGTAAGACTCATTTAAAAAAACCCACTGATTTTACTGATTACACAACTCAAGTGTTTTGAAGTCTTTTAAGAAAAACTGTAGCAATATGCTTTTTAAAATTGAATATTTATTTTAAAACTGATTTAAATATAGATGAAGTGAATATTTTTGGAAATGCTAGTCACTATCACTATAACTGCAGCTGATTTCTGGGTGGTCTTGTTGTATGACTTTCCATTTTACTGCACTGTCCCAAAGGGAATTTCAGCTGTTAATGTATTTCTTCCACAATTAATTGCTAACCTGCAATCTGGACGGTTTTTTGTAGTTCTTGTTAATGAAGATTGTTTGTCAGAATATTTTTTCCTGGTAATAGGAAAGCAGAGTATGTTTCAGAGGCAGTATATAGCTGAGCAGAATTTTACAATAAAAACACCCCCTTCATGTCTTATGGGCAGTCTGTACAGGCTGTCACTGAAATCACTGGAGGGCTGTCTTCCTGAAGTATTAGAAACATGATTTAATTAGTCTGCTGTCACAGTTTAGGCTCAGCCAGCAACAAAGCACCACGCAGCTGCTCTCTCATTCCTCACTCTGTCCGCTGCAGTGGGAAAGAGGAGGAAAATTGGAAGACAAAGATCTTGTGGGTTGAGATAAGGACGATGTAATAGGACAGCATAAGGATAGAAAGAATAGCAACAATAATACTAATCAAAGAGTATATGAAGTGAATGATGTGCAATGTTCACCACTTGGAACCCATGCTCAGCCCATCTCCAAGCTGCAATTCCTCCTCCCCATGGCCAGCTTCTGCAGTTAAATACAGAGCATGGCATTGTATGGTATGGAGTATCTGCATCAGCTGAAATGGCTGTGCACTCTCCCACCTTGTCAGAAATAGCTCTCTCCTAGCCATAGGTAGGAGAGCTGCAATTATAGAGCTAGGATAGTTAAACTTGGCTGAAGTAGTTTTGGGCCTATTGGTGTACTCTGCCTGGCCCACTTCCTTCTCAGTTGTGACTTCATTTTGCAGCTCTGGCTTGTGGAGAAGCAGACCTTTATTCAAACTATCACTTGTCTCCAGGAGACCATCTGGTGCCTCTGCATTGCCTGTAATCTGCTGCCAGACTCTTGCTGGTGCATCACTTTCTTTCCTACTAGTGGCCAGCAACTAACCTGCCTGAGGGAGGGTATTATTTGTTCTTGAATACTGGGATATGTTTTAAAGTTGGATAATCACAAAAATACAAAAAGTTCCACTTAAATATAAGAAAAACCTATTTCACAGTGACGGTGATGGAGCAGTGGCACAGGCTACCCAGATCCTTCCTTGGAGGTCTTCAAGACCTGCCTGGACATGTTCCTATGCGACCTGATCTAGGTTGACCTGCTTCTGCAGGGGCGTTGGACTAGATGATCTGTAAAGGTCCCTTCCAACCCCTACCATTCTATGAGTCAGTGTCTTATGCTCAACTGATTTCCACTCCCAAAACTGACTTCTTGTTAAGTTTCTCTTGGGTACTTGGCACAGATTGTGAAAGGCTTTTTTTGGTGGTTTTTTGTTTTTGTGGTTATACTTCCTGCTGGATTGTTTCTGATGATTTTATAGTTCTCTCCTAATGGTTTTTTTTCTATTAGATTGTTGAATTAGTGACCTAGGAAAAGTACTGACCTACTGATGTAAGCTAGGGAGCATACTTTCTAGTTAATTTTCCATTCCTTATTGAGGAGCAGCCTTGCATGTTCATGAGGGCTGTTCTCTATAGTATCTGCATATCCAGTCATATTGTGTGATCTATTCAGCCTGAAGAAAGGTATGAATCAAAAGTTAGATGTGCAAACATGACTTGAATTATTTTTTCTTGAGAGGTCTGGTGCTGCTGTGTTTCACCTTTACAGGTCTGCCTTAATCTGTCAGTGGTTCAAGCCTGGCTGGATTTATAAGCGCTGGAGTCCTGACAGATGACAGTAGGTTCATGTGGAGCACTTGACATTGTTATGAATGGAAATTTCTTTGTCTGAAGTGGCTTTCTTTTCTCTTGAGGTCTATAAGGAGAAGGTGGTCTTGTAGCGATCATCTGCATTATTAGGCCTTACCTGAACTGCTTTGTGTCATTCTTTGGATCTTCTGTTACTGTAAAGGAAAACCATGAGTTTTTCTCTAAATTCCACATGAGGTGTGTGTATTTGGTCATGTGTCAAGTCTGGGGATATATGTAAGTGTTTTGTATCAACTCATCTGTCTGATGATGCCTCACCTATCTGAGGGAGGAGGCACAAAAATGCTGTAATGTAGATGTTTTATGGGAAAAATGGACTTTGAAAGGCAATGATGGATGTATTCAGCATACAAGGTCAAAGGAGAGTCTCCAGCTAGAAGTGAAATTTTCAAAATCTATGGATTTGGAAAGGGCACTGAATTAGCTGTTCAGGGTCTGAGTTGCAGAAAGGCAGAAAATAAGATGAAGTATCAGGGAAAACCAGACCAATGAAGATTTAAAGGTTTAATTTACATGTAGCTTGTGAAAGATCCTTTTAGCTATACTTTTTTTTACTGTATTTATGTAAACAAATTCCTTTTTATTTAAATACAAGTATTTTTCTGTTTGCCAGGATTGATGTTTGATTTAAATAATCTGTAATCTTGAACAAATATGAGGAAGCTAAATTTTTTTTAACGTTGTCATGAGTTAAGCAAAATGACATGGTTTATTAATGACTACAGCCTTTGTTTATGTATGTACATATGAAAGAAATGGATTAAATTTGGATGTAGTGCTTAGAGCTTCTTAAGTAACAGAAAAACATCATGTTTTTTCCTGTAGTGTTCCTAGTTATATTGCCAAAATAAAGTGAAGGTTCTTGTGTTACCAGCTGCATTAGTCTCAAAATATTTGTGTTCCTTTTGATATGTAGACAGAAAAAATAAATGAAAAATTTTGCAATTTCAACATTCTCATTTGGAGTACATGAAAAAGTTGAATTGCTTCATTGAAAAGTGGGGAATAATCCCACTGATTGTCAAAGTGAATGAATGAAACTACGAATCTGTTATTCCAAATTACAAGCTTTAAAAGTAATTTTTGGAAGAGCCGAGTCTCCCAGGCACTACTGCAGAACACTAGCCATGTACACTCTTTGGTGACAGAAACCAAATATTGGTTTCTCCATAAAAATTGACGATATCTCATTGCATGAACAAGTAGATGAAGGAAATGTCATAGAAATGTAGACTGAAGAGTAAGAGCTATAAATTGTTTAGAATATATTAAATTTAAAATAAGTCTCATGTCACATACAATAAACTTTTGCCTTGCTAGATATTTTAATAAATGGAATTTCAAAGATAAATCACACTGTTTCTTTTGCAATATGTTTGTAGACTTTGCCAAGATTGTTTTTACTGAACAAATGAAAATCTTGGGGTTAATCTACTTTTAAATACTGTGTTTTCTGATGCCTTTGTATAAGAAACAAATGACATTGAAGAGGAGACATTTTGATGCAGACAGTTACTTTCTCTTTTCATCCTTACAATACTTCATCACTCATATTATAACTAGCCATTTTTAGAGTAATCAGCTCTAAATAGTGAGTCTACTTGGAATTTTAGTCCAAGCTCAATCCTCCACCCTGTTTAGATCCCGCTGAAGGGTAGCACTGAAGGTCAGTGCATTGACTGCTTTCTCCAAACATGAACCTAGTAATGACGCATTTTGTTTCCTCTAGGTAATTGGTAAAGATAATAAACAGCATAGCTCTCAGGTTAGGCACTTGAGGAGCTCCACTTGCAACTGGCCTCCAAGTAGCATGTAGGACATTAACTGCTACCCATTCAGTCTGATGACTATTCTTCAGGAGCTGCTGGTTTACTTTGTTCTTAGTAAGAAAGGCAGTCAGACTCAGTAAAGTCTTACTTAAAATGCCATTTATTGGAGGTAATATGATAAAGAGAAGATAGTACTGATAATCTTATTACATTCAGGTTCTGGTAACTTGAATTGTGGCACATTGAATGAGCCACCAACCAGGGCTCTGTAGATTCTGTCTGTGAAGGGTTACCTCATTTTGATCTTTTGAGCTCTTTATGGGATTTTCTGTTCATGGTTTCTGCATGTTTACATGAGAATTCGTTGCCACACACTAAAATCAAGATAAGGGCATGCAGGTGGTGCTGTTGCTGGTCTGAGTTGCCCACTGTTTGCTTCATTACAATTAGCCACTCATTTGTCCCGCAGCCAAGGGGATACATATAGCATAAAACCAGCCAGAAGGTCACAATCCATGCACAACATAGCACAGCCCAGTCTTGTGCTGACTCAGATTTCATGTAAAGGGAACACCTACTCCTTTGCTGTAAAATGGTCTTCTGGTTAGGAGTGCTATGGTGATCCACAAGCTTCTTACCCAGCAAGTAGTCAGCTTACTTGGACTACAGAGTTGCAGATTAGGTAAGGGGATACTGTAGATGCAGTATCAAAGTCTTGTTAAAGCCAAGGCAGATGACATCCACTGCTCTTTAGTCACAGATCTACTCATTTTGTGTCAGAAGACAGATAAGTTGGTAAAAGATAAATTAATAATAAAAAAATGATTTACCTGTGGTAAAACAATACTAACTGTTCCTGATGACCTTCTCCTTTGTGTGCCCACAAGTGCACTCCCAAGAGTACTTGCTCTGTGACTTCCTCAGGGTCTGAAGTGATGACAACCGATCTGTTGTTCCCCAGTCATCCTTGTCACTCTTGCAGATCATGGCTGCAAGACTTGCCTTCAAGTCAAGAACCTCTCCTGACTGCAGTGGCCTTTGAGCAACGACGGAGACCACATCATAATGCCACCTTGACACCCTCAGTTTCACCATCAGGTTCTATGGACTTGCATGAGAAGCGATTTCTTGGTAGATCCCTTGCTCAAAACTTTTTGACTACTTGGTAGTTCACTTCCTTGAATAATCTTTATAAGACATAGATGTCCGGAAACTGTTAATAAAGAGAAGGAAAAAATGTAGAGGGTAGACTTACTCTCTAACCTGTGTTTCTCTAATTTATAGCAGTACTCTTTGGAGCTAAAATACTTAAGATCTAATTTATTTCTGTTTACTTTTGGAAATTTGAAAAGGCAATATGTAATAATCCTTGTTTTGTTTAATGTGTCCTCTCATTGAGCAAACATAATTAAACTATGCGCTTTTAGTGTTACTTAGAAATGGCACAGCAATTATACTTCATTGACGACATAATTGGACTCAAAAGTTTTCTATATTTGCAGGATTGAAAATGTAAAGTGTTGGAAATTGCAAAATATTTTTGGGTAATTCTGCCAATTTTTTATGCTAACTTTTTACTTTTTTTTCTTTGAAGTCTTTATTCAGCTCTTCAGAGCGAGCCCTATGAAAGCATTATTTTCTTAGTTAAAGGTACTCCTTTTCTGAAAAGCAAACTCAGACAAAATACTAAAAGATAAACACTATGTATGATCCTTCTTTCTAGGTTACTACAGCTCTACATCTTATATCATACAGTTTAATTGGACATTTTGCTGACTGGAATTTGGAGTAACTTTTGTCAGTTTTGTATTTTATAAGCAGAGTCTTTGTAAGCTGTGGTGATGTTTTGAGTTCTGGTCAGCACACAGGTAATAGGGTGAGATTTGGGAGAAAATTCTGGCTTGCTGTTACATCTAGTCTCACAATCAAACTGGTAGTGTGTTTTTCTTACGGTTCTTCAGTGATAACGTGATGCTTGCTTACAATGTCCAGTTTTAACTGTCCTGAGAGTTAACAGCTGCACCTTCAGGCCTTGGCCATCAGAGGGCAGCGCCAGAGTGGTGAACGCGGTAGCCAGGAAAATTGCGCCTGAAATACAGCCTTTCTGGCTCAGTCCCATAAAGACATGGGATTGACTTCTTAATTCTGAAGAAAAATGTGTTGCGTTTGGTCTAATGCATATTGTATGTAAATTAGGTTGATTTTGTTCTCTTGGTATACACCAAATGCAAATAAGCATTTTGCTAAATGTCATTAATTGTGAGATTAATTCCTCTCTTCCTGTCAGTATGAACTGATAAGCAAAACTTAAGAAATGATAAATGTTTAAACAATCTGGTGATATCTTCACAGTAGCCTCATGAATCTGTTTGCATATGTCCTTCACACTTACCAGGCCTTTATGTATTTGCAATGTGCAGCTCATTTTGGTTTTTAATCTGGTGTAGCAGATATTACCTGATGCATTTCAAATTTTCAGTGTTCAAGGTGATGTATTGTCCATGATGTTATGGCTATGTGGTTCAATACTTGAATCACTAGACTTCATTCCCTAATGTTTAGCATCAACTAAACTGAGTATGTGACCATAAATTTCTCTTAATTATTGTTGAGACTACTTAGCACTGCATTATATTTTTTTAAGGGACAATTCCTGTTCTTGTTTTCTCTTCTTAGTGTTTTAGTTCCTAAATTAAATATAGTTCCTAAATATCATTCCTAATATAATGGTGGTGTTGTCATAGAATCATAGAATGTTAGGTGGACACTTCTTGTTCCTTTTTTTTTTTTGTAATCTGTGTTTAAAAACTTTGTGTCACCTGTAGAAGATCAATGATTCCTCCTTTCTTTCTTTCAGAATATTTATTTTTACCAAGTGATGCTGATCTCAAACAATGCTATTTGAACATTTCCATAAACCAGAGAACAGTAATATTAATCAACTGTCTACTCCTCTCTTTTAAAAACTCTGCTTCTGTTTTCATGTCTTTACAGCTTTCTAAAATTTATTATTTGGGCATTTTCTTTCATCATCCTTTCAGGCTCCCTCAAGTTTTCTGTATCCTGAAATACTACAAATGTATCACCATCAATGCACATTTGTCTGTAAGAGTCATCCTGTGTGTAGAGCGTTATTCTTGGCCTTGACCTGGTTGTATTCATCACCCCATACCTTAGCCTTACCAGTATTCTGACATTCTTGGAATGATTTGAGATCTGTGTTTGATTTTTTTTCCTGCAAGTGTAGCTTATTGGATCTCTGCAGATTCTATCTATCAGTTGGATATTTAGAGGAATGTCATGCATTCAATGGTGTATGAAGAGCACAGACTATTCCTGATGCTCTGGAGTGTCATGGTGGTACTGTTTCCAGTTGCACATTTTTATTCTTGTCAGCACAGCTATGAAATTGCATGTCAGGTTTTTTAGAAAAGATGTATTTCAGGTCGTAGCTAATACTGTAATGTTATCTCTCAATCTTTTCAAGGAGAGGATGTAACACTCATAACCCTAGTTCTGACTTGTTCATTCTTTTTTCACTGACTTGACCTCTACAGACCTCTGTCTTCAGCCCATCATGGGGGAAGGAGGAAAGGATTTTACATGTAGAGTTTGCAAAAGGTCTCTAATTTTAACTGTGTTTAACTATACTGGATCGTGTTGGGTTTTATGGGAGCTTGGGATAGCCTCGAGCTCTGTGATTTGAAAAAAATGGAGAAAGAAATTTACAAGTATTTGTCATCATCTAGTTCTCTGAAGACTAGATAATCTTTGGAGATGTTTTACTTTCTAACAGTGGTTTTGGTATTTTGATGGAGTAGAGTCTTTGTTACTTAAGTATGAATCCATCTGTATCTTTCAGAATCAACAACTGGGAGGTATTCATTATGGAGTCCAACTGGTAACCCAGTACTGCTACATCCACTGCTAAACTGTGTGCCTAAGTGCCATGTATATATGTCTTTTAAATACCTTCAGGGATGATGACTGCACCATTTCCTGAGCAGCCTGTTCCAATGCTTGACAACCTTTTTCAGTGAAAAATTAGTTTCCTAGTATCCAATCCGAACCTCCCCTGGCACAACTTGAGACCATTTTGTCTTGTCTGGTCACTTATTACTTGGGAGAAATTACTTGGGAGAAGAGACTGACCCCACCTCACTACAACCTCCTTTCAGGTAGTGGTAGGGAAGGAATCATATCTCCTTAAAGCTTTCTCTTCTCCAGACTAAACCACCTCAGTTCCCTCAGCTGTTCCTCGTCAGACTTTTTCTCCAGACCCTTCACCTTCACCAGCTTCATTGGCCATCTCTGGACACACTCTAGGACCTCAATGTCCTTGTAGTGAGAGGCCCAAAATGGAACACAGTACTCGTGGTGTGGCTACGTGTGCCGAGAACAGGGGGACATCCTTTTCCTGGCTTTGCTGACCACACTATTTCTGATACAGGCCAGGATGCCATTGACCTTCTTGGTGACCTGGGCATACTGCTGGCTCAGGTTCAGCTGACTGTATTCCATGTGAATATACATACCTGTATGTAAACATATGTTTAAATGTTCAATGTGATTGCACACTGATCACCATTGCTTGCTCTGATGCCTGGACACATATGTGAGAATAGGACATAACTATCTCCATGTAATACTCAAGATCAATATTACAAGTTTTACTTGAATTCATTTAATTTTTGTTTATTTGTCTTGTCGAAGACAATCACTGGTTCAAACACTTCACGTAGCTTCAGTCTCCTTAGCAACAGACAGAGGAGAAAACATGAGGTGCCAGGCAAACTTAAAAAAACTACAATTCTACTACAAATGTCTACAATAAGAATAAATGGACAGAATGACCTACACTGCTTATTCTTAGTAGAGCCACAGGCTTAAAAAGAAGAGTTTTGCCTAAGTGGTAACTGTGTAACTTACTGCAGAGATAACTATTAGCTACATGTGGGTCTATTACCTTCAGCTCCAAATCTGTGTTGTGTCGTGCTGTGATATTACTCTGGGAAGGGGACAAAAGTAGTCACAGATGCAATTCCAAGCTAACATAATGATTTTAACCTTAGGATTTGTGATGGTATCTCCAGTGAAGGCTGTGCATGTCTAGCACACGTGGAGATAAGCATTTTCTGCATAGTTTTTCTGTAAGCAACATTTCTTATATGGCTCAATTTTGCTGGTTTTCTTCTAAGACAAAATTCCCTCCTGCAGTTTGCAACAGTCAAGTAATAAAAGTAATACAAGAAGTACTTCCTCACTAGCAGAGATCTAGCTTTACAGATCCTAACCACGAGATGTTAGTGATACTTAGTGATAAAAGTTGTCTTTCCTGTGTTTTTCAGTTAGCTGCTTGGATTTATAAGCCTTGTTTGTGAAGTGAGTCAGAATAGCAGTGTGCTGAATATACATGCATTGTATTGAAAATACAGTTCAATTAAATCTCTTACGATGTTATGCAGCATTAGATTAGAAGACCCCACAGCAGACATCTGTTCGGAAACAGGCATCTGTTTCTGAAAAACAGGTATCTTAAGGTATTTTGAGCACCTGAGAGGATTTTTTCATGCTGCTTTTTGAGCATAGAGCTCAAAAATTTTATTTATCTGCAAGATGAAGAGAAAGATCTTTGGCATGCAAAGTGATTCTAAACCAATCCTAGAACTGCGTTGTTTAAGTTAAAGCAAAGGTACTTGGTTTTTATTCAATATATTATTAAAATATTTATTAAAAAAAATGTTAATCTAGTAAAATGAAGTAAATCTGTCAGGGCAGTCACCGAATTGACTATTAATTTAATTAAAATTGAAGATATGTGTGCATGCTGTGGTCAGACAGTCATTGTGGAGGAGACAGATTCAGTGTTCGAGTGGTGAAGTTCTGAATATGTCATTCCTAAAAGAAGATTTACCTCACTGATGAACAAAGTGAATGGTGAAAATAATTTCGACTTCTGTTTGCTTATTATACCTTTTCAAATTACCTGTCAGCCTTGGGTACTTTTTTCAAAAAGATAAGGTCTTACCTAGTGTTCTTTGTATCTGGAGCACGTGAGGAAGATTGAAAACACAAACGAAATGTCTCAAACTTAAACTGCATGGTTTTTTAATGAAGATTCCAATTTCTTTTGAGCATAATAGACTGTAATGTTAAGCTATTTTGTTGGTTTTTGTTGCTTTTATTGTTTTCCTTTTAGGTGGGGTTTTTTGTTTCTGTTTTTTGGGGGGCATTTCTTGGTTAACCATTGAGACTGTGTGAAAAACAGTTGCATTTGTATTGAAAACAGATATGAGAATTAGCAGATTCTCATTTCTGAGTATCAGATAACCTTCAAAAATTAAACACGTTATTTTAAATATCTTTTCTGTATTTTAATTCAAAAGGATCCTGAGATGACTTACCTGTTCACTTACTAGGTTTTTGAAGTGTATTGTTTGAGCTAAGCAGTGCTGTCTTATGAAGAATACCTTCCTCGTTTTTCTTATCTCTAGACTTGACTGATTAGCTTGTGTAACTTGGGTTTTATGCCCTATCTGTTTCTACCCAGAAGCTGTGACGGAATCCCATGACTTTCCTTAGATGTTCTGTTGCTTTTGATCTCTGTTGTTTGGTGCAAGATTGGCATGTCTTATTATCCAGTTGTATTACCACAGTGACACTACTCTTGAAAGATCTTGATCCAGCGGGAGGCTTGTTCACTGTTGAAAAGTGTTTCAGAGATTACCAGTTCAAAAGCCAGACATGTTCCTACAACTTCACTTAGTACTAAAAATAAAGGCTGACTGGTTTCTATCCCTGGACTTGAAGAAATGGAACTTAAATGTCACAATCACAAACTTGAACCATCACAACTTAAGTTTATGACGATGACCTGATCTATGTTTCTGCCAGTTTCAGGAAAGAAGACGCATTTATATCACTTGCAGGAGGCATAGTTTCCTGTTGCTTGTTCCGCCATGGTCTCCTAAAGGTGGTTCATGAAGACTGTTATCCTTCGTCTGATATATTTTGAAACTTGAACAAACACACTGGTACTGTGTTTGTTCAGGTATACAGTCCATGTGTACATTATCTTCTTCATCTGGAGTACTTCAGAGATGTGACATTTAGTGAAGAACAACTGCAATGGCAGTGGATGGCAGGAACAGAGCTGGAATGATTCTTTCTGAAAAGATACTGGGCCTTACATGACAGGAAACTATCTCTTGTTAAATGATACAAAATAGCTGCCCATCTTTAGTACTGCTTCACTGCTGTTAAGATTTGTGTACTTTGTGTTTATATAGAGATTATTTAGAGATTACTTAATTGACTAAGATAGTAAAAGATAATTTGATTGGTAAAATAGTAAAAAAAACACCTGGTTTAGGTTTCTATCTTATGACCTGCTCACACATCTGGGAAGAATACAGAGTCTCATCAAACAAATAATCTTTTCTTGTCAAACTGACTGGTGCCATGGACTCTCAACAGGGTACTCTAACTCATCAAGATATTTAAGTCTTGGACGGTGACCTGGCTTCTATGCACAGTGCTTCCCCCTTGGCTCAGCCTTTTGTAGTGCTGGATGTTCATGGATGTGTCACCTTCTTGTACCCAGGGCTGCTATTTTTCACTTATTTATTGTTTTCTAATTTAGATACATGGCTTAAGCTGGCAGTGGCCTTATTGGTGACGATGTCTCTTTGACCTCCGTAGCTAAAGGCCACTTGGTGTTGTTACCTTAGGTGCTATTGTCATTTGACTTTCCAGTCGACCTGTTGTAAGAATATAAAGCTGTTACGAGTTCATCTGTGCTTCTTTGTTTTTGTCCTGTGCATGCCTAAACCAGTAGAGTAAGGCAAATGTGGTCTTTTGAGCATGCTTACCCCCGTAACACTTATCTGTGTTTTCTTCATTTTCCCAGTGTGTACTGGAATAATCAAAAGAATTAGAGCTGGACAGATGTAGTCAAAGTAATATTTTCTGAGTGATACTTTCAAGCAGTCTTGGACAATATACACTTGTTTTTATCTGTCACTTATTAAAGGCAGCAGGTGCAGAAAGTTTGAAATTATCCTTCTTTTTGAGAAGAGGTTAGCATTTTGTTGTATGTATCCTCGTATTTTCACTGATTGAGTTGACCTTAGAGAGCAGGGATAATCTTTTAGACAAATGATTTCCTGTTAAACTTTGCTTTCTAAAACAATATTGTATATGGACTGTGGTGTGACTCTGATTACCCTGACATTTTATCTCTTTTGTTGTATCTTTGTACATATCTGAAAACAATTTCATTTTCTCAACCTCAGTAAGCTTATTATCCTTGTTGAGTACTCCCTACAGGCTTAGTCTCGGTGAGGTTACAAGTTAGTGTGAAAATAAACTGGTTTTCTAATCAGAATGGAGACTCGTGTTTCACTTGATTTTCACTAACCATTAGAGAAAATATTGTAAAGAGCAAAGTTGAAGTTTAAGAACTGTACTGATTTGGAGTCTGGGTTTTTATGATAGATGATGGAATATGTTGAGGGCTGTAGAAGATATGCTTAGTAAGACTTGTCATCATTGTGTTTTGGGAAATAAGAATTTAATGGATATTTTAAAAGTCACGTCTGGTTACGGTTTACTGAGAAGGTCACTGTAGCCTCTTGGATATCCAAGTATTACGCCAAACCAATCTGCAAAAGAATTAGTAAGATGACTTTCATTGATAAGTGATTATCATTATTTGGGATAGCATTTGCTATTTTTGCTATTTTTTTTGGACTATATTTAGCAATGACTTTGTTTGACCTATGTAGAAAGTTGCTTTTTATTTACTCTTATGTAGTCTTCCTCCACGGGTTGTTTTCTGTCATTAGAGCTTGCTACAACTAGTTGTGAGCAGCTTAGGTCCTTTAGGACTTTAGAATTACTCAACTGCCACGACAAAACAGATTTGATGCTAGCAGCAGGAGTTCCTTGGGTAATATAAATACTTGAACTAGTTATTACAGCCTCTGATTTTCTGTCAGTGGTAATTACATCCCCTTTTTCTCTGCTCCAGGGGTGATGATCTTCTGTACTTCAGGAGGAACCAATCTTCTGCTGTCTGTTGCCGTCAGATATTTGGCCAATAACCATTGTGCGTTTTTGTGGCTCACAATTGATTATAAACTGTGGTTTGAAGAATACTAAAGGATGTTTACTCACAAGTTTTGCCTAACAATATGTTGATCTCACTTTAGAAAACGAATACTGGATCTCTTCAAAGATTAATGCTTGGGGAGTGCCTCCCCGTAAAAACTTAGTAGTATTCATCTTTAGGAATGGGATGAATTGCCTGTATTCCTAGCTCTAGTTAGGAATGGATTTGCTAGCCTGTGTACAAGATTCTGTAAGGAAGATCGTTCTGTATACTTCTCTGTGCAATTGCCTGTTTTCTTGAAGAGTTGTTGGCTTTCAGGTCCAGGATTGAGTAGGAGACTTATTAAGAAGAGTTCATGTAGGATGAGGAGAGTTTGTGGAAGCTGAGGATATCATGTTGGAAAACAAAAATAGTTGAAAATTATATTTGTCCTATGTCCTAAAGCTCTCTCTAGGCAAAACTGAATATTAGCAATGTGTCCTTGTGGTAAAGAGTTCTCATGGGACTGTATTAGGACGAGTGTTGCTGACATGTTAACGGAGGTGATCCTTCCCTTGTGCTTGGCACTGGTGAGGCCATATCTGAAGTACTATATCCAGTTCTGCTCCACTTGAGTTCGAGAGATAGATGTACTAGAGAAGGTGCAGCAATCGACCACTAAGATGAGGAAAGAACTGGAGCATCTCTCCTGTGAGGAAAGGTTGAGTGAGCTAGGGACTGTTGAGCATGGAGAAGGTACAGGTCAGAGGGATCTGATCAATATAGATAAATATGTGAAGGTGACTGAGCACTGACATGAGATAGCCAGAGATTGTGGAGTTTTCTGCCTTGGAGCTACTCATAAACGAGCTAGATACAGTCCCCTGCTTGAGCATGGAGATTGAACCAGATGACTACTGGAAAAGGTTTCTTCCATCACCCCTAGCCCAATAGTTTTGTGGTTCTGTGATTAGGTAGAAAAGTAGTAGGAAGAGTTGTCAGAGCCATTCTATTTGAATGAGGGACTAAATCTGCTAATACTATTATACCTCGTAACTTAATGGTGATTTTTACTTTCTCAGCTTCTGTGTCATGACTCTAGTGGTTCAGACGGTCTTTGGCAGATGTGTACAGAGTTCAGCATTTGTCATTTCACAGCATCCTTGTTTGTATACAAAGTCTCTCATCTCTACCAGATGTGTTGAGGAAAGACATCTTGGTGGGATAGCCATTTTTTTTCATTAGCATGATCCATGTCTTACGTTTTATTACAATACCATTGCATGCAGGCCTAATTTAAACATGCCAGGAGAAATTTTTGTCCACAAGTTGTGCTTTTCCAACATTCAGCTCTTACTTTCTATGTGCTTTAAGATCCAAGATCTTGCCAAACTGATGAAGCAAGTTGTATCCTAATGCTTCAAGAGCTGTAACTGAGATTTTGTGTCAATCTGGACTGAGCTGTGCTGTGGTTTCTTTCTGTTGTGTTCTCTCTTCTCATCTGTGAGTGTTCATCTTTCTTACTGGTTCTGTAAAATGCAGTGCTGTTGTGGTTAACATCAGGAGTAAACTACATCTAATTGTCGAACATGGGAATTAGCCTTACATTCCACATATCCTATACAAGCATATCGGGTTAATGGCTATTCAACATTAAAAACTAGAACAAAAGACAGGACAAGTAATAAATTAAACACACAGATACGGAGACTCTGAAGAGTGGGATAATTAAGAAGATGCTGCGGACCAAAACTACCAGATAATTGGTTGATGGACCATTGAAGGAGCAGCTCAAAGCCTTGAGGGAAACAAAACTGTCATATGTCTTGTGGAAAAGAGCAAACTTATTGTAGGATATTTGAGGGGGCTTGTTGGATTGCATAAAACTTATTATGGGTCATCTAGGAGAAGAGCCAAAGGCTGGAAAAGAGAGTGTAAGAAATCTACTAATAGACTTGTGCACAAGTGCTTTATCACTGCAGTGATAAGAAAATCAATCTAACTAAACACTATTCCTAATTATTTTTCTAGGTGAGGATTTGTCTCTGTTCGCCATATGTCTGTGGTTCTAGTGAACTGCAGAGTAGCTGGTGAGTAGTCTCAGACATCGGAGAGCTAGAGGTCATAGGTCTAAAGGCAGGGTGCTGGAGAGAGCAGAGGGTTTGGGAATCAGTGACTGAGGCCTGAGCCAGCTTCCACGGGGAGAGTCAGGCCTTGAAGAGGCAGCCTCTGAGGAGGCCAGTTTGTGGGCTCATGCACACAAGATCAGCTGACACATATAAATGGGTCAGACTGTTTGTATAGGGTTCTTTATGCATATGCCATTTGTGTGTGTATGGTGTTTCTGTGTTGGTGGGCTTCTAGTGGCTAGCAGTGTGTGTATATGTGAAGGGGTAAAATGATCAGCCTTGCTGCTGGCTAGGGCTACAGCTAGGGGATGGCAGCAACCTGGCTGAGAGGAGTTGGGAAGGAGAACACCTCTGAGCCTTGAAGCCCACCAGTTTCAGCTTCACTTTATCAGCTTGCTGTGTGCATTTCTGCTTTTACTTAAAAGCACCAAGCCACAGGCCTTAACAGGAGCTCAAATGGAGGCCCCTCTGTCTAAGGCAACAACATTATGGTTTTTTAAAGGCTTGGTTTTCTGCCTCATGAACTTGAAGCTGGTGGTAAGTGTTGTAATGTCAGAGTGTACTTGTGTTCAGAAGTAAAATGTTTTTAACAGTTTCAAATGTAGATAATCAACAGTTAAAAAAAGAGAATAAGGAAAAATTGCATGTTGTTGGAGTTGGTAGTTATTTTCCTTAATGCAAATGTCCTTTCCTGCTTTGGAAAGGAAACATTTAAACATTGACCCTTACTTGTATTGGAGAAATGCTGTTCCTGCGCTGGCAAGTGTGAGTTAGGTTTCAGTAAAATATTTGAAAATTCTGGTAAGTAGGTTCAGCTTAATGCTGGTTTTTAGCAGCATGAAATTTGAGCATCTGTCATGTTTTAGCTCTATTCACTAGAGATAAGAATGTAATCACTGGTACTTGAACAAGTGTGGAGCTAGGGCTTAATACTGTTTCAAAGACTGGCAAGTTTTGATTTACTCTTAAACCCACAGAAAAGCAATATTGTAAAATACACATAACTGCATTCCAAATACCTTTATAATTTTGGAAGATGGATATTTTCTAAGTCTTAGCAACAAAACAGTTATTTCCAAACAGTACCACATGTTGAGGATAAAACACTGAAATTCAAATGTTCCCTTCTGAAGTTTAAGAGCCTGGCATCACCCAGAGACTGCTGTAATAGAGTCTTCGCCGTGTTTGTTGTTGCTAAACATGAAGTTTGGAATTCTTAAGAATTACCTAAATTTATTTGAAGTTGTATAGTAACCTTGTCAAGGAAAAAGAAAACTGAATGTGTGTAAATCTGAGAACCACATTAAACAGAGAAAATGCTTTGCAGTAGGACCCTTTTTGCTTAGATGTTAATGCCTTTACCATAACGTTTAAAGATTGACTGGAAACAGCCTTGGCAGTGTAACAACGTAACAGCTTTCTGACTCAAGATTTTTATGATACTCTACATTGTTGAATAATAGGTGAAGCCCTATAGTAGTAATTATGACTATGGAAAAAGACACTTTAATTGAGTGGATTGGATAGATATATTGACACTTGTTTGTTCTCTTTTTTGACTGCATATAGTTTTCAGCCTTGGAGAAGTTTTGCTAGTGTGGTTGTGGTTGGTTTTTAAAGCCATTTTGGAACATAGTGCTAGGCTGAAGCTTTTGATGGGAAAAACCTAGCATGGTTTCTGACAATGGCTTTGAGGGTGCTTAATGAAGCAATAATGAATCCTTCATGCTTTCTAGGTGATTGCTTCATGTGTGGTATTGGCTAGTAACTTCCACCAAATTGTGCAGAGATGTTGGTTTTCTTAATTTCCTTCTCATGAATCAAGAGGCAAGGGAGGAAAAAACTTAAAAATCAAAACATTAAAACCTTGGGGAAATCACTGCTGTCTGAGTGACCTTCTCCCCCTCCAATAATGCTGTTGATGCAAGTAAATTAAAGCAGCAACATACAGTTTAACCGAAGAACAGATTCCAGGTTACCTTGGAGTGCTGGAATCAATATTGAGACTGAGAATCTGGGAGAAAGACAGCAAAATGGAGAGGCTTCTATTCGTAAAGAATACAAAAAAAGAAACAAAAGCTCTGCATGTAGCTAACAAACAGAAAGCAGTAGAAATATCTGAAATATCTGCATAGTGAAATAGATAATTTAATTTTCCAGGTTGGCTGTGAAGACAAGTGTTTCAGCACACTAATAGTTTTAAAAATTACTAGGCATTTGGAACTAGGTAAAAAACACTGAGGACTGAATGAACGTTGAGAAAGCTGTCGGTAAAGGACAAGTCAGTGATGGAACAACTGATAAAATCATTATAGAACCTTCACTATTATGGAAAGCAGTGTTATTTAAGAGAAGATTTGGATTTTGCTGACAAGATAGTTTTCAAGTGGCTACTTCAATCTACATATAATTAGGGCCTGCATGACACTATACACTATTGAAAGAACGATGGAATTAATAATCTGTTTTGGGGGAAAAATATCTAATGAGCATCTTAGTAACTGTTGACTTCAGCTTTATGTTAGAATGCAAAAAAGTATAAGAGATGAGTTCATTTGCATACTTTCACCCTAACATGCAAGTCAAATGAGTACACATGCAAGTAATAATGATGCAAAACCTGGCAACAGTTCACTTACCAATTAAAAAAGGTTTAATTATTGAAAAATGTTGCTTTAAAAACTGAATATTAATCTTCAACACAGATGTTATTTATACCTCAATGTGAATGTGAAAGCTAGAGATTTCTAAATGGAAAAAAGAAATCAATCCCTTTCAGAAGCAAATGCCTCAGGAAAAGTCGAATTATTATTCTGAATCCATTTGACAAATGCTGAACTGAAATTAGTGGTGCTCAGTTCCTTCAAATTTCTTTAAGTTTTAGGTAAATATGTAGAATATGCTAACAAGGAAGTTCTTCACAACTGTTAATTTGTTTCTTTTGCCATGGAAGATTTGCCCTTTGGCAGCTTGAAGTAACTGACTAAATATAAAAAGACATTTTTTAATACATATAAAAATATGTGTAATTCAGAATATATTTTACAATATAATATATATTTACTTATAGCTTTTAAATTACTAGAGATAGCAGTTAAGCAACGTTGATAATAAATGCCGTTCCTACCAAACTCTTGTTTGTAGCATCCAAAAAAGTTGCAGTGCTAAGAATATAACTTGAATTTTTTTTTTTTAAAAGGTAAGTTAGCTGTTGCTTTTGATTTGCTTCCCTTAAAATACAAAAGGCCACTTTGCATTCTCTGTCTTTCTTGGGGCTGGTTTGCGTTATTGTGAAAGGCAATGTGTGTGAGAGAAGAGAGTGGTGAGGAGTTTTATTTAATTAAAAAAAAGACAAAACAAAACAAAAAACTAAACCCACAAAGCCAACTTCAACCATAATTGTATTGACACCTGTATCAACCACTAGAGATTCATGAGGGAAATATTTTCTTGTCCTTTGGAAATGTCAAACTGTTAGATTCGTACAGAGAGCCCAGCAATGCCCATCTGCATTATTTGTTTCCTTTTTTCCATACGTTTGATGGTGCAATATGAAAATAATATAAATGTTTTGTGTATTAAATTATATTTCCCCATTGGGTTGGTAATGTCAAAAACATTTTTTGTTTAAATAGTTTTGAAAAATGTTACCTTCTGTCATGTAGATTGTGTGCAAACAATGCACGTGGAATAAATGTACTATTGTTTGCTTTAGTTTTTATTGAACATTTTTAAGTGTAAGTGCTGTTGAAAGAACTTTTAGTAGCTGAAAGAGCCTTGGCAAAAATTACTTATTAATTTTGTACAACACTTGAGATTTGTAACATGCTGTGAAAGGTTAAACCCCAACTTTTTTCAAAAGAAAATTGATCAGCACTAAAATGTCAACTGTCTAGGTACAGCAGCTTACTGGTGTGCAAACACCATTCTCTTATTTCAGGTTCCCCAGCTGCATAGCATTTGCATTGTGACATTTTGTTACAACATTAGCAAGATAGCTGATGTTTCAAAATCAATCAGTTTTTGTTGATATGAGACAGCCCGCAACTTAGTTGGATGTTGAAGATGTAATTAAATTGAATTCTTGGGTTCTGGCAAGATCTATATCTTATGACTTAGTGGTGGCTGTAAAATTAGAGTTTTGAAACCCGTGGAAGGTTATCATTCTGAAACATCTTTTTAAAGAGGGGCAGATGAAAGCAATGCAAAGACTTTCTCAAAGTACAAAACCTTTCTAGACATATTTTAAGACAGATTTGTTCGTGCCTGATGCATTAAAATGCAAAATAGAAAAATAGACTTCCTTACTAGAGTGTTCACTTACTTTAGAACTGCTTTTTAGGGAATTACTAGTTGAAATTCAAGCTTTAAACTAAACAAAGTTATTTAAAGTTTTAGAATTCCTATTAATCAGCAATACTTCTATTCAGAGACAAATATATTAAGAAGCCTTTTCTGACTATTAGTTCCCCCATTTAGTCTGTTTTCTGTAACACAAGATACATTGTGACTGGTGTTCATCTCTGAGGACAATCATATTGCAATGGGAAAAAGATTATACCTGAGCAATTTATCTTTGAAGTAAGATTTTGATATATAGTAGTGTCTTCCTTTTTAGAAAATAGTATAGTCTTGATTATATGCATTAAGAAACTTGTAGTTGGACTCAGTATCATAAGAGCTGAGACTTAAAGGCCTGTTATTTACTTTAATCATGCTGGGTATATATGTGGTCATGCTGATCCTAAACACTATAAATATGTGAACAGTACTTTGTAGTGTGCCTATAATATAGTGAATATTATGACACAGTACTTAAATAGAACTAAGATGTTAACCTGTTCTGCATCTTAAAACAGAGAGAAATGTCTTTCAAATGCTTTTGTAGCATCTCCTGGATTTGTAGCATCTCTCTTGATTAAGCAGAGACTCCAAGAATAGCTAATCTAGATAGACTCTGGTGCCAATAAAAAAATGTGCATGTCTGATTTTCTTTCAAGAAAGCTGATACTCTGTAAGAGTGGTTACCTCTCGAAAACAACTTAAAATGTTGTCAGTCAAACACGTCTTTCAATAAAGTTTGTCCAATATTAAGGAGTTAGTTGGAACATAGTGCCTGGTAATATTGAATAGGTATCATAGTATCATAGAATGGTAGGAGTTGGAAGGGACCTTTAGAGATCATCTAGTCCAACCCCCCTGCAGAAGCAGGTTCACCTAGATAAGGTCGCATAGGAACATGTTCAGGCGGGTCTTGAAGACCTCCAAGGAAGGAGACTCCACAACCCCTCTGGGCAGCCTGTGCCACTGCTCCCTCACCCTCACAGTGAAATAGTTTTTTCTTATGTTTAAGTGGAACTTTTTGTGTTCCAGCTTCATCCCATTACCCCTTGTCCTGTTGCTAGCTACAATGGAAAAAAGGGATGTCCCAAGCTCCTGACACTCATTATTTAGATATTTGTAAATGTTAATAAGATCCCCTCTCATTCTTCTCTTTTCTACACTAAACAGCCCCAGTTCCTGCAGCCTTTCCTTGTTTTAAGAGAAAGATGTGAGTATGTAAAATAGTGTTCTGTTATGAGCCTAAAATGTAGTATAATTTAATTCCACAAAAGATAGTTTCCAGTTGCATACAGTTACTTCGGATATGTAACTGCTGCAGGTACTACTACAATGTTAGATTTACTCACACCTTTGTTTCCATGTGTCTTTTCCCTTTTCTCCCTCTTGCACTTGACCACTGTGCAGGCTCATACTGAGCTGAGTGATGCATTTAACGGGAGCAAATAGACTGTAGTCAGAGATATAAGTCTTCTTGTTTCAAATAGATGTACAGCATAATGACTTTTGACCATCATCTAAGGATGTAATTGTTTGAGGAGCAATGCAGTTAATATCACCTCTGTTTCCTGCCAAAGTTTGTTTGTTAGATAAGTAAGTTTTAAACTCCTCAAAACAGGCTTATTATTTAGTCTTTGATGGAGATGAATTGTTCATCTCAGGACCTGTAACAACAGATTTGAAGACTTTCAGGAGAAGCTGTGGCTTGTCTGTGTACCACAAGTGAAAGGAGTTTCCCCTTCCTCTGTCTTACTGGTGACCAGGTCAGATTCTGCTGTAGCTCAAGTCTAGCTAAGCTAAGTTTGTTTCTGGCTGATTACAGAAACATTCTTGCAAAAAGTCACTATTTTATTAAAACTTCAATCAGGATGCAGTATTAGCGGCTTTCACTGTTAAAATTAGGATAATCTTAATGCGACATTACAGAAGCATGGTGGCACAACATCACTTTGAGAAGATTCCTGTGAAGTCTGATCCATAGAACCATGTCACAAGTTAATTATTTTTTCCCTATCTGCTCCAACTTCAGTTAAAAAAATCTATCTTGTGTAAGTTTGTCAGTAAGTGTGTAATAGTGCTGTTCATACTAATCAAAAGCAGTTCTAGCAAACCATCTAGACTTTCATGCCTTTACTTTCCTCTTAGACAGCATGCCAGGGCACTGTAACCCATTGTGTTGATAACTAGTGCTTTTATGAACCATCGGATATGTATTATGTCCTTTTCTGAGCAGATAGGATCTAAGTAAATGTTTTGGAGCACCAGTGGGTAGGAAACTCCTTTTTAAGGTTTTTAAGATTAGCTAACAAAAAGCAAAGGTCAAAATTTAAGATATTTTAACAAGAAGGGCACATTCTGCAAGTGTCATATTACAAATGGAAAACATAAAAGTTACAGCTTATTCCTTAGACAGCAGTGGAGACTGAAAGAGAATCTTTCCTTAAACTTTTGAAGTCCTAACCATGATAACTTAATGTCTGACCTAAGTTGTGGGTTTTTAATCCACAGAGCATTATTAAGGAAGCTTTTTAGTGATGTGTTCAATCTGAGTGTGTTGAATTCTTGGTATTATTCATTGTTTCCTCTTCATAAAAATATTTGTTCAATTGCATTAAAGCAGTAAAGAACCATCTAAAGCTTTCACCTGGAAGGCTAAAATTGACATTCTGATATCCAATCTAATTTTGTTTTTCTTTATGTTCTCTCCTTGCTTATCAGAAGTGGGAAACAGAAGCAGAGGAAGGAACTGCCTGTAGCACTAAAGGCACTGAAGTGTATCATAGAAGCAAGTAGCTGATGGTGGGCGAACGAACTAAAGAGTACAGAGTATAGTAAAAGAGTATACTAATCCATGATTTATTCCTTTGCTTCTAAATAGAATTTTTCTATCTATACTTAATCTTTTAGCTACCAAATCCTTCATTTTTCTTTGATCAATAAATAAAATGGGAAGACACAAGAACCTGCTCAATGTAAATTTAGTCCTCATAGAAATGTCTGTAACCTGTGATGTAAGATTCAAAACATGAAAGTATTCAAAGAGAAACAAAACCTTTTATTTCTAATATCTGTGTGCATAATACTTTCTAAAATGTGCTTGCTAGTTACCTAATTGAAATCTAACCAAAGCCTGGCAACTTCAGTTATTCTATGCTGCATCAAAATCACTGTTAAAATTTGCTGTAACTGTTTTCACTAGTGCATTAATGACATTTAAATGAAGAGTTAGAGCGTGGAATGTAGGAGGGTTATTTCTAAATTCTTTAAATCAGCATATAATATAGTTGTAGAGGTATTTGATTAATCTAATGCAGCAAAGATAGAAAGATTTGGAATCAAGCAATGAAATTTTTTAAGATAAACACTTTCAATACTCTTCTGCTTATTTCATAGAATTCATAGTCATCGAATTGTTTTGGTTGGAAGAGACCTTAAGATCATTGAGTCCAACCACTAACCTCACACTGCCAAACTCACCACTAAACCATGTCCCTCAGTGCCTCATCTTCATATCTTTTAAATATCTTCAAGGGTAGTGGCTCAGCCACTTGCTGAACTTTATTGTCACAGTGTCACCTTATTTCTTGCTACAATTACGAGTGCAATTGCTTCAAGTCTACTTTTTTCTTTTTCTATGAATTTCTCTGGATAGAGAAGAGATCTTATGAACCTTTGTTGACTGATTCTCACCAAGACTTCGAAACTGTTATGCTAATGGTATAAAACATCAAGGGATAGCATTATAGAACATATAATTATCCTGTCAATGTTGTTCCCAGTAGCATTTAAAACTAGTTTTGGTACTAATTTGTTTTATTTTTAATTGCTCTAATTAAATGGAAAAGCAACTAATGTGGATGTGGTCTCTCCATTTTAAAAGCTGAAGCCCAGTAATGAAGTAGTGAAGTGTTAAAATGCCTGTCCTGGTTTCAGCTGGTGTAGAGTTCATGTTCTTCCTACTAGCTGCTACAGGACTGTGTTAGAGATTTATGCTCAGAATGTTGATAATAGAGGAATGTTTTGGTTGCTGCTGAGCAGTGCTTACACATCATCAAGGCCATTTCTTCTTCCCCTGCTCTGCCAGTGAGTAGGCTGGGGTGGTACAAGAGCAGGGAGGGAGCAGGGCCAGGAAAGCCGACCCAAACTAGCCACAGGGTTAATCGATACCACAGAGTGTCCTACCCAGTACAGAAACTGGGGGCAGTTGGTGAGGAGGGGCAGATTGCTGCTTGGGCATCGATCAGTGCATGATGAGCAACTGCCCTGAGCATCATTTGTTTTTGGTGAGGTTTTTTCTTCTTTTATTTCTGTCCTTTTTTTGGTTATATTAATTTTCATTCTTAATATATATTTTATCATTAATATTATTATATTTTGTTTCATTTTAGTTATTAAACTGTACTTATCCCAAACCACGAGTTTTACTTTATTTTCTCTCCAATTCTCCCCCATGCCACTGGCAGTGAGGCAGTGAGTTGAGTGGCTATGTGATGCTTATTTGCTGGCTGGCATTAAACCATGGCAGTGCCAACACACAGTCCTAGGATATTAAAAAGGAAAAAAAAAAGTTGAGCTTGTCAAATAATGGAGAAACAAATCACAGGCTGTGAGTGTGCCTGTGGCCAGCATGTCTTCAAACACTCCTTGGTTGTTCTAGGAGTACTGAGCAGTTGATAAGGAATTGCTCTTGGTAAAAATGTGCATTTTAGGTTCTCTAATGCATGCCCCTAAAAGGAACTTAGGTGTTTTTCCTGGTAAATTGTAGAAGGAGCCTGGAATAATTCAGTAGCCTGCCTCTGCTAAAAGTGATCTTTGCCACAGATCCCTGCATTCAGTGCTTTTCTCCTAGGCCTTCTGTGTCACTTTTCTCAATGACATCCAACTTAATACGATTTCTTTAGAAAAATGTATTAATCAAGTGGTTTGACAGGATATTGAAATTAAGACATCAACATCTAGAAAGTAAACTCTTTGTGGAAATAAAAATTATCTTTTATGTGCAGAAAACTACTGAGGGAGCAAATAGCTCACATATGATAACCTCAAGATCAAAAAATACATGCATTCCTAAAAAATTGAGACAAGTTGAGCTATGATAATGTTGCTCATAGTAGCCATGGATAAAAATGTCATTGCTTTACTGATAGCACATGGAAGTCCTTAACTTTAGACTCTGTGTCAAATGAAGCTTCTAAAGTTCATAGTATATCTTCAGTAACTTGCAGTCTCATGTACTGTCTTTGTGTTTGAATGAGGGGAAGAAAAATAAGACCAGCTCTTAGACATTAATCTGTAAGTTTTTACCCTTTTACCTATGTTACAACTTGAGGTACTGCCAAATCTTAAATAATTCTAATGAGTTGTGTAGTTTTCCAATCATAGTGTGCTTTCTCAAGTTGTTACAGTCTTCATGCCATATGCAAGTGTCCTGTTTTCCAATGTATTACCTGCCACAAATGCAGCATAATGACACTAGAGATGTGATCATTGTGTAGAGTTCAGCAGAAAAGAACGCAGCTTCTTGCTCTGCTTCTACAAGGCTGAATAAAAATATTACTAGGTTTTGTCAAAACTTCAGAATTTCCTAAAGTAGACTTTCTAGTTACTTCAAGTACATGAAGATTTTAGTCTGATTTTTTTGTTCTTGCAATGCATGTGCCTGGTGACTCTGGTACTAAAGCTAGTATGAAGTTGGACTGACATTGTCATCTCAATTTTCAGTTTATTCATTCCGTATCCTCATATTGCTAAGTATTCTTGCTCTTTTCTCAATTTTAAATGTTGTATGATTTTAATAATATAGTACTTAAGTTGCCTTAATTATCTACATCCCTCACTCCAGCTTTCATGGCCTCAGCTCAACAATGAGATGTCCACATGGTCTGCCTGTGGCTCGCTCTGTCCACACCTCTGATCATCCAGACCCTGGGACTGGACATGTCTCAAGTCTACAGTGTTTTATAGTCTCTATAAATTAAACTGGTTCTGCTCAATTGGAGTTTGGAGCTATATTCTTTAGTTTACAATATTTTGATGTCTTTAATGAATCTAAAAAATCAAATAACATATTTTTCATAGAATCATAGAATGGTAGAGGTTGGAAGGGATCTTTAGAGAATACATAGTCCCAAGACCCGTATGGAAGCAGGTCCACCTGTACAAGGATATTTTTGCTTTTTTCTAGTAATATGATCTTTGTATGGAGCACCATATAGAGGTGACGGCAAGGAATTTGCTTAATTTTTGGTTTAGAGTGATTGGAAGAAGTCTTCTGAACCTCAATTTGAATTGTCTTTGAGACTGAGAAGAGCCATATTTTGAAGCAGTGATGGTTGCAGGCCAGGACTAGCTTAACAGCTGAAATGACCCGTTCCCCTGTGCCCACTGTCCTTCTGTTCAGTAGCTGCAACTTTCACTTGACAGACTAGCTGCTTTGAACCTCTCCTCATTTAGCTGATGGTTGATATTGCTAGCTTTCGGCACAAGCTCAAAATTGGGCAACAGTCTGACTTCTGCCTAGCGGTAAAGGTTGTGAAACAGATGTGATTATCTTATAGGAAAGTATTAAAGTCCTCCATATTCACATGGTCTTCCTGTGTGCTGATGGAGTTTCGCATGGGGATTTCTTAGGGTTACAAAAAAACTCCTTGTACCCAAGCACTGAGCGCAGCTTTTCCTGGGATGTATTTGTTTGTGGGTTGTAAATAGAAACTGCAGCCTGCTAGTCAGTCCACCTTCAGTTCTTGCCTTTACTTGTGTGTTGGATTCCACAAAGGGTAACTGTACTGTTGATGCTAAAAAGTTTTCTTTAGTAATATTTTTAAAGAGTGTGTATAATTGTATGCATGATGTTTTAAGTAACTTGTAAAATACTTATGGACTTGATGGTAATTTATACAATGTGAAATATATTGAAATTTTAAAGATGTAAGAGGTAATTTTCAAAATGCAGCCTAATATGGCTGCAATAGGATCCTGAAATGCATGTTATGTTAAATGTATGGCAGCAATATCAGAACTATTATGCCTGTAACTTTGTAAGTGATTGTCAACACTTATATACTGATATGAAACAAGTTTAATACGTGTTTTTCCAGTTGTTGTCATTAGTACACCAATTAGCTAGTATTCTGCAGCACTGTGACATGTACTTGTTGATTTGTAGATTACTAAGTTTTCAGAAAAAGTTCAACCTTTGAACTAGTCATATGGAAGTTACAAGAAAAAAAAGTATGTATGTATTTAGTTCAGAACAGTAAAATTACAAAATGAAAGTTATATCCGTTTGAAAAAGTTGTGTATGCAGAAACATGCTTATGTAAAAGTCATTTAGTACTAAATATTAGGTAAATTTTTCCATACAAATGTGGCTTGTATAACATGACTTAATGGACTATATTTACATATGTTATTACTAGAAGGTCATTTAGGTAAAATATGACTTCTAGTTCAAATAAGTTGGGAAAAAAGTATACCACTTGCAACAATGTCTTGCTATTTAATTCAAATAGCATAGTAATTTTAGAAAAAATATTTTTCACTATTTAACTTTGTTAACTTGTAAATATTTCTTCTATCTTCATGTTCTGGAATGTTGTGCTTTTAGTTACTTTTAATAGGAGAAATTCTATCTTAGCCAGTGTTGTGTGAAGTTGTAGCACTGCAGAGTGATTTCTTAAATCATTCCTTGTGCTACCAATGTTTTTGAAGATAACATTTTATTAATTGGGCTTCTGTTTTCTTCTAGCTGACAGCACGATCACTGCCTTCCATACAGTCTGACGAGAGACTACAACCTCTGCTTAATCATCTCAGGTAGCATAAAGTGGAATCATAGGTGGATTAAATTAGTTGTATTAGAGTGTTTCAGCTACATATTTTTTTACAGATAAAGAAACCTTGAAAGTATCCCTTCAACTTAACAAAAGCTTTATAAATGATGTGAAACATAATTTACAGAGTTACTGTTGCTTCTAAGTAACAAGAAAATATAGCTTTTATAAAAACTTTTTTTTTAGTAAGGGCAAAATTGTTAAAGCTTCTTTATGAACCTCTGGAGATCATTTAATCTAGCCCTTGCTCAATGTACATTCAGTTAGATCAGGTTGTTTAGGTATTTATTAATTCAGTTGAATTTTTAATATCTTTAAGGACAGAAGTTTACTTAAGTATTGAAGGTCAGTGATGAAAGCTCTGTTTTTGAAGACATACAGCTTTGTGTTAAAATATTGGAAATTGTTGGATTAATTGGAAATGTAAGTGGTGAGGGCTCCATCATGACAGCACTGCACTGGAATTAGCATGTTCTTTATTTTCTGTGGTGCTCCACTGCTCAAAGTCGCTGTACACAGCACCTGATGTTTTACTTAGATTTAAAAAGAAAAAAATATTTTGACATTTTTATTACACAGAACCACAGGAATAGTAGGGGTTGGAAGGGACCTTCAGAGATCATCCAGTCCAAACCCCTGCTAAAGCAAGTTCACCTCCATCAGGTTGCATAGGAACGTATGCAGGTGGGTTTGGAAAACCTCCAGAGAAGGAGACTCCGTACCCTCCCTGGGCAACCTGTGCCAGGGCTCCCTCACCTGAACAGGAATGAATTTTTTCCTTGTATTTAAATGGAGCTTGTGCCTGTTGCCTCTTGTCCTGTCACTGGACACTATAGAAAAAAGACCTGCCTCATCCTCTTGACACCCTTCAGGTCCTTCTGAGCATTGATAAAGTCCCCCCTCAGTCTTTTCCAGGCTAAACAGCCCCAGGTCTTGCAGCCTTTCCTTGTGAGAGAGATGTTCCAGTCCCCTGATCATCTTGGTAGCCCTACATAGGAACAGTTTCATGTTTTGTTGCTTTAGTGTAAATGAGAACAGGAAAAACTAGCTTTTGTTGTGTCTCTACTTATTTACATCTGATAGGTCTTTGTTTAAGAGCAATTAATGAAAAAAAAGCAGTGCAACTGTTACATAGCTGGTTAAGGGATACTTCTGAATGCCAAAAACCTTCAGGATTTTTATTACCATACTTCTTACTGGGATTTAAAAAAAATACTCCTCAGTGGCATACCTTCCCCATTTAAAGCTAAAGTGCAATTAGGTTAGCTTTTTGTAAATTATGCGCTCTACAAGTAATTACTGAGATATATGAAATTTCTTTTGATATATGCCATCAATATTCCAGCAATCACCATCTTCTCTGTGTTGTGGTTTTTTAAAATATGGGAAAAGGAAAGGTTGCAATAACCCCCTAGTTTAACGTCAACTACTTGAAAAAGGATACTATATCCTACACTTCTGCAAAAAGGTATTTTTTTATGCATTCTTATGTTAATTCGGGTCTGTATGTTTAATGACTGGTAAGTTACTTCCATTTTGCTTATGTGAACATGGAGGGCCTACTTCCAGTGCATTTTTTCACCAAGTGAAAAAATGACACAAAGACTTCTGAGTTGCCTTTATGGAAGTTCCTTTAAAATAGACAAAATACATCAAACCTTACAACTTGAAAAAACAACTCTGTCAGTGAACAGACAGATGACCAAGCAGATCTCTGTTATTTCTTTCTGTGAGTCTGTGATTCGTTTTTGCTTCATCTTGTTGATAAGAAAGGAAAATGTTAGTTTTAGACTTTCCTCTACATTTGTTGTGTGAATTCTTACAGCAGTATTTTGTTCCTGGCATATGTCAATAGAGCTTTATCAGGGGAGCAAAAGCTTAGATAGAAACATATGAAAAGAGCATACAATTGATTGCATTGGTGCTTTTATAATATTAATTTTTCTAGACCAAAAAAAAGAGAATATTTTTAGTTAAAATGTTAAACATTTGATAAGATTGTTCTTGTGGATTTCACCTGCTCACAATAGGCTACAAGGAAATTTAAATTGCTAAAATGTTGGCAATTTAATGAATATGGAGACTTCATATCTAAATGCATGAGAAGAACACTTCTGCAATTCCTGCTTTCAAAGGAGTTTATATGGGTTTTGTGATGAAGTTACAGGATTTTAACACTGCTTAAAATCTTCACTGAGGATAATTTCAAAGGTAGACAAAAACCACTGTACAGAATTGCATCAGAGTACTATATGACTGTGCCTGTACATTAGTTGTAAGGATTTTACTTTCAGACTGGAGAAGAGGAGACTTGGGGATGATCAAATAGCAGTCTACAGCTGTTTTAAGGGCAAACATGACAGTATTGGAATTCTTGATGGAGCCAGAATATAACAGATGACACTGGTCACGTATGACAGCTTGGGATGTTCAAATTGGACATTAGGCAAAATGCCCCTGCTAAAACGAAAGGTACAGCAGGTTGCCCACAAATGTAGAATCCTGGTTCATGGAGATTTTTAAGATGTAGATGATTTTTTACTTTTCCCTACTGGTAGATGTTCATAGTGATTACTGGAAGAAAGCAGAAGTGAAGGCTACCTTCACAAAAAGTAAGGAGAAGCATTCATGGAACTGATCAGTCTCATCTAAGTTCCAGACATCTGAAGAACTTCTGGAGTGCTGTGTCCAATCCTGGGCTCTTCAATGTATATCAAGTGAGGCTGAGAGAGATGAGGTTGTTCAGCCTGGAGGACAGCATGTGTGTGAATATCATCAGCATGTATTTGTAGGTGTCTGATAAGGCAACATAAAGAAGACAGCAAGACTCTTCTCGGTGTTATCTAGTTATAGACCAAGAAGGCAATGGGCACAAACTGATATAAAGGAAATTCCACTTCAACGTAAGAAAACAATTTCTTACTGCCGGAGTGGTCAAACACTCTTAACAGATTGCTCGAAAGTTTTTAAGGAGCCTCTCTCCTTGCAGATGCTGCAAAACAAACTTGTTTAGATGCTAGGCAACCCACTGTAGTTGTTTTGAGCAAGGCTATGAACTAGACGGTCTTTAGTAGTCTCTCAACCTCTACAGTAGCATGATCCTGGGACCCAAGTTCTGAATGACCTTTCACCACTCCTTTCAGTAAAGGGAGGATGGGTTTCTTGACCATGTTCACTCTAATGTACATTTTGTAAATCTTAGTTTGTTACGTAACTGTCAAATACAGTTTTCTTGGTTCTACCTCGTAAAATAGATACAGTCCTGAATTAGTAAAACGAATTCCTACTAAATTGATAAAAATGTTTTTCAGCAGTTTCAAGTTATGCTGTACCGTTTGCTTTGTTTTTCAGCCATTCTTATGTTGGCCCAGATTACAGTGTGCAGAAGAACACTGGAAAAATTTCTCTAGAACAGATAGATGCTGTAAGTCCTCTGTGTTTGTTGAGTTTTATTCTATGTTGATAAGTAAGTTTTAAAATTAAAACAAGTACTCTACGTATAGACAATATATAAAGCCTTTATTTTTATTTTGATTTATATTTGCTTTGTGACTATTGAGAACTGCTTGAACGAAATGGCAATAAAGTTTAAAATGGAACAGAATTAACTGAAAATACATCTAATTAGGATTTAGACTGCTGCTATAATGAATTGCTTATTTTGCTGCTTGATTTTGTATACTTTCACGAATACCTAACATAATCATAAACAGAGTTTAACAAAATTTTCTTACTTAATAATTTTACAACCTATAATGTTTCATAGAATCGTAAAATGGTAGGATTTGGAAGGGACCTTTAGAGATCATCTAGTCCAACCCCCCTGCAGAAGCAGGTTCACCTAGATAAGGTCGCATAGGAACATGTTCAGGCGGGTCTTGAAGACCTCCAAGGAAGGAGACTCCACAACCCCTCTGGGCAGCCTGTGCCACTGCTCCATCACCCTCAGAGTGAAATAGCTTTTTCTTATATTTAAGTGGAACTTTTTGTGTTCCAGCTTCATCCCATTACCCTTTGTCCTGTTGCTAGCTGCTATAGAAAAAAGGGATGTCCCAACCTCCCGACATGTTTAGTTTATGATTACTACATTGCAATATTAGTCTTTACATAAAAATGTAGAAAATAGCATGGAAGAGTTTTTCAAAACAAGGAAGTAAATAAAATGGTTTGTAAAACCCCATCAGTGGTGCAGAGACAATTAAAAACACATTTCAACCCCTTTATCTGAACTTCAGAAATTGTTTGTATTTTCAATGTCCATTTTAACCATGACAGTGTTCCTTTGTTAGTAAATTCAAAGGCATGACTGATGTTGAAAAAGCAAAGCCCAAGTAAACTTGAATGGTACATTTTTTTAATCTCTGAGATCTTGCTTTATAAGGAACAGTATTCTGCAGGGGAAAAAAACCCTGCAAATCAGTTGCAATGGATTTTGCTCCTCTTTGTAGTTTCTCGAAGATGTTTAAAAAAATCCATGCCCTTGCACGACTCCCAAAACCTCTTTTAAAACAGGTCACTTTACCATTCCAGAAGCTAAAATAAGGAAGGAGCCAGAAACATTTTAACAGAAGCATGGATCTGTTTTTCCTGACAGCAATTAAGTCCATATTACTGCATAGCTGAAGGTGCTCTGGTGCTGCTGCCTTTATTACTGTGTGATTTGGATTTTGTTCTTGAAGTGGTTATTGGATTTGATGGCTTAGGGACACGCTTGTGCTATCATCAATCCCAAGGTGCTCTGCGCATGCATTTTTCTTCCAGCCATTGGCATTTTCAAGTGGAGTTAATTAATAATCACAATAAATGATTATTAACAAATTAAGTTATTAGTATGCCTTAAACACAGTTTTTTCTCATGGCAGCTTTCTGTGAAGTCATTCCCGCTGTGCATGCGCCAGCTGCACAAAGCCTTGCGTGACAGCCATCATCTCCGTCATGGAGGCCGTATGCAGTACGGGCTGTTCCTAAAAGGTATCGGGCTCACTCTGGAACAGGCACTGGAATTTTGGAAGAAAGAGTTTATCAGAGGAAAAGTGGATGCAGACAAGGTAATTCAACAAGTGAAAAATATGTAAATATGTGAATGTGAGGAAGGCACAGTAGTGTCTTTCAAATTGGAGGTATATATCTCTTTGCTTTTGATTTTATTCATTTTATTGATCATTCTCCTGAAGGGTGGGTATAAAAGGCAAGCCCCAAAGGGACTTTTTATAGATTACTAGAAAAATCTCACTTTATTATTAAATCACTAGGATACCAGTGTCCTTTATGAAATACAGGTACTATGGTACTATATGAGTAATTCACCAAGCAGGTAAGTGACCACAGCACTATCTGAAAGGCAAGGTAAGGCTTTTTTCTTGGTTAATGAAAATAAATAAATTATTGAACAGCTCTTTGTGAGATGAGCTTGCCTGAGCGAATTTTCAGCCTAAGAATAAACGAGAAAACTGAAGGTGAATGAAGTCAGAAGAATATGTTCAAGGAAATGATAAGAAAATCCCGTTGAGTACAGTGGGCAGTATTATTGGCATATTAGTCGAGACCTAACACTTGCTAATATTTTTGAGAGCATTGTGAGTGAGGAAAGTGTAACACACATGTCTTGTCCCTCTGAGGCTTGTGAGAAGATTTATGACCTGCTCCTTACTGTGAACAGCCTAGGTAGAATCAAGCAGGCTTCCTTTCTCATCCACCTCTGCCTGGCCTGTGGTATGTGTTAGAACAAAAGTTTCAGACCTTACATCAGTTTTGTTTGCACTGTGATATTTTGCATTTAATATTGTGAGATCTCGGTTTTGTAGAATACTGTGAATTCTTTTGGAGAGTTTGATAGACAGTCTTTTGTTAGCTTCTCTGGGACATGCCTATTTATACAAGATACAGGGCAAAAAGTAATGTGGGCTACAATGAATTATGTTGTGTACGTCACCTTCAAATCCCAGAAGACGGATAACCAGTCTGCAGAAATTTTGGGAAGTGGAAAGGGATTTGAAGGTATGTATAAATGAGTAACGAAACCTGTGTGAATCTAGTTCCTTATATGATTTAATGTTTTGCTAAAAAAGGAAATCCCAAATGCATTCTCTTACAAAGGTTTCAAGAAAGAATTTGAAGAGAAGTAATAAATGAAATTTTGCAGTTGAATGCTAATTGAATGTCAATTAATTAATTAGTAGCTGTATTGTACCTAATTATTCCACTTACTTGTGTTTTGACCCTAGATGTATACACATGTTTGCAACTTGGGTCCTGTTTTCAGTCACAGGGTTGTGATTTTTCTACTATATCGTCTCTCTTTATAGGTTCTACAATTAAATGGAGTTCTGTCATCCTGTGTTTAGCTTTGAAAGTTAGAAAGCATATTGTGAAGCAAGGGGTTGGGTTGTAGCTACTGCATTTTCCACAACTAGACTGTTTTTTCTATGTAATTTTCATCTTCTCAAGTTCTAGACAACCAGCTTCAAACTGGGATAATAATAAAGCTGGTTTTCATACCTATCACTGAAGTCAGTGGCCTGTGGTTTTTCACAGTTAAATGTCAGACAGTGCTTAATGTCCTGAAAACATGAAGATTAACACAACTCTTGTTGGTACTTTCTTCTTTTGACAATTTTATTTTCTGACACTTGTGCCATTGTTTTTTTTCCCTGTAGAGTGGAGATAATTACACTGTTTTGTCTTACCAGTGCAATGTTTATGCCAGTTCTCAATCCTAAGAATTCTTGGCACACAACTTCTGTCTTTAGCGGGAAAGAAATTAGGGGGAGCGTGTCAGAGGTGCACTGGAATGCCCACTGACCGGCTTAGCAAAGGCAAGTGGAAATTTCCACTAAAAAAGAACTCTTCCTGTGCTGTGAACCACTGGTGTGGACACATACCCCAAAATCATTGAAAAAAACAATAGAAATGTTTATAAGAAATGGTATTTTACCTTTAGAGGGGAATCTGTAAAGTGTATTGCAAAAGGAATGTGAAACCACACATTCAGTGGAAAAAAAATAAAATCAAGTAGTGTCTACAAAGAAAACTGATAGAGATGCTCTACTGGGGAGCAAACAATCATGTACTGGCACGTTGACAACAGAGACAAATGCAGTACACAAGATAAAACCTTTTTTTTCCTTTTGGCACTATGAAAATATTTCTGCGAACTGCTAGGCTAAGAGTGCTTAAATGGTAAATTACTGTTGTTCAGATGATAGGATCAACCGTCAAATGACAGTGGTTGTGTTACTTCTGATTGAATGGTTATGCCAGTTGGCTCCATAACCTCAGTGTTATTTTAAGGCTGATTGCTTTTTCTAGGAAATGTAATCTTACTTTCAATAGATATTAATTCTTACATATCGTCACATCCTGCTCTTGTTGCTTAAAAAAAATAACTCCCCATGCCCCTGCCTCAAATAAAGGAAACAAGAAGGTAATAACATGAAACAAGACAAATAATTACAGTACAGTTGTAAAAATGCTCTGATAGTAGAAAATAAAATCCTCTTACACCACAGATTGTTATTTGGCAGTTGTTGTTCTCAGATCTGTTTATAAGATCAGTCTGCAAATGTGAAATCGGAGACATGAAAGATCATGTGGTATTTGGAACAAAGGAAAATGTTAAATCTGGATTGTTTTGTTTAAGGCATTACTCAGTTACCTATGTAGCTAACAGTCTGGATTCAAGTTCTTTATACAGATGGATGGCTTTAAGGCAATCCATCACTTTCTGCTTGCTTTCACTACGTACGTATTTAGTATGTACGTGCTTTAGAAAGAATAGTATATATTCTTAGTGATATCTAGTGCATGGTGGTATGAAATACTCTCTTAAAGTACTCTGATTATTTACCACTTTTTAAAGAAGAAAAAGATGCTAGTTGTGCACTTTTGTGTTGAAAACTAATTCCTCTGATACTGCAGTTTGATATTGCACTGATTTTTATTATTTTTCCAGATGGTACTGAAGTGCCTCTGAAAATTATGCAAGAGTTTGGGGATTGAAAAATTTTATTTAATAAATCCTAAAAGATTATTTACAAAATTGTCCTGATGACAGAACATCTTTCTTGTCCTTGTGACCTCTTACTGAGAACGAGAGATGTCTCTGTAACCACTGCGTTCTAGGTCTCTTTCCTGGGGGATTTGGTGACATTCAGGCTATAGTGAAGTTTCACATTCTTCTTGACTTAATTTTCCAGATCATCTTAGTGCAGTTTCATACAGCTTATTGTTTTCTGTAGCAGTTGATCACAAGTGACAATCAGCAGGTAGTTAAAAAATGATTGTTCAAAAATGATGGAGAGAGGCTTAGCAATCACATCAGCCAGCTCTCTCAGCACTCTAGGATGCATCCCATCAGGACCCATGGACTTATGAGCCTTAAGCTTGGCCAACAAGTCTTTAACCTCTTCCACCCAGGGCAAATCCTCTGCTGTCCTGGCCATCCTGTTATCCTTGCCAGAATGGGCTTCCTGAGGGTCAGCCGTGGCCGTAAAGACTGAAGCAAAGAAGGCATTCAGTACTTCGGCCTTCTCTATTCTCTACATCCTCAGTCACCAGGGCACCCTCAGCATTTAGCAGCGGGCCCACATTCCCCCTGGCCATCCTTCTGCTGCTGATGTACTTGAAAAATGCCTTATTGCTGTCCTTAACATCCTTGGCTAAATGTAATTCTAGAACAGCTCTAGCCTTCCTAGCTGCACCCCTGCATGCCCTGGCAATGTTCCTATACTCTTCCCAAGAAGCCAGCCCCTGTTTCCACCTCTCATAGGTGGCTGCTTTCTGCCTGAGTTGTCCCAGCAGATCCTTGCTCATCCAGGGAGGCCTCCTACCTCATTTTCCTCCTTTCTCGCACATTGGGACACACTGATCCTGGGTTTGGAGGAAGTGGTGCTTGAAGATTGATCAGCTCTCATTGGCACTTCTGTCTTCTAGAATCATATCCCATGAGTTCTGTCCAAGCAGATCTTTGAAGAGACCAAAGTTGGCTCACCCGAAATCCAGGGTCATGGACCTGCTTTGTGTTCTGCCTCTTCCACACAGAATCTTGAACTTTGCCATCTCATGGTTGCTGCAGTTGAGATTGCCTCCAACCTTCACATCCCCTACCAGGCCCTCTCTATTCGTCAGTACCAGGTCCAGCAGCACACCCCTCCTTGGTGTTTCCTCGATAATCTGCTACAGGAAGTTGTCGTCAACAATCTGTAAGATATAAAGATAGCTGAAATTCCTCTATAAAAATTAAAATTTTATCTTTTAAAATTGTACATTAGTGGCACTGTAATGAAAATAGAGGGACAGGCTTGACTTTCCTGAGATGTACAAAGGTTACTTTAAGAAAATGTTTACTTTCTTCTAGGATACCATATATTAGCATATATTACTTATAAGATCTTTTGCCCTGAATTTGGTGGAAGTGGAAGAATATTCTATGTTAACAAAGCATTAATACAGTTAAGTATATTGCCCTTGCTTTCATTGGCTATCAGGGGGCTAGACAGTTAAGTTCTTGATCAAATTGTACTTTTTAGTTAAAATTACCATAAAATGAGATAGAATAATTTTTTTCCTTCCACCAGTGACTGTAAAAATTAGCTTCCGTAGAACCACTTACTATCTGTATTTTTTTTTTAATTGTTTGGAAATTATCATTTCATATTCCAGTTCTAGTGAGATAGAGCAAATGAATTTTAAAGATTTTGAGTGAATCATTTGCAACAAAATGACATTCTATTCACAACGTTATATATTGAATGGCCTTGCTTAATATAACTGAGCATGAAGAAAGTAAAAATATTTTCATGGTGCATTTCTAAATGTTTTTTGTATTCTACAGACACAGTTAGCTCTTGAAATTGCTTTAATATCTGGTTAAAAGTGATTTAATTGCCAGAAGAAACATGAAAATGCATTACCATTTACATGATTCATTTTGATTGTCAAACATACTATTGAATTTACATTAAACCTTTAAATGCAAGTTTGAATTAAACAGTAATGCAATTGTTACAGGGGTTTCAAGACAGCAAGTGGTCTGAGTGTATCCTAGACATGTAGGCTTAAAGTAAAAATTAATGTTTAATTTGAATTTAAACCCTAAAGGCTAAGGAGAAGGACTTTCAGATTTCACTATTCTTGAGTTCTTTTGTGTGGGTTTGGTTTGAGGTCTTATTTTTTTGGTGGATTTTGATTTTTTTTTTTTAATGTTTTATTAATATAATACTGTGTGTAATTTCTGTGAACAACCAGATTTATGCAACTGGAGTGTTTTTATGGAGCTCTGAAGTGTCTCAACCAAGATACTGGTTGTTAGTAGCTGAGTGGTCTGAACACAAAGTTAAAAATGTCCCATCTAAACTCATGTTACTTTTCAGAAATCAGCTTTATGACACTAAATCAATCATCAAGAGATCCCCTTCTTTTGTACAGTTTCCTAGAAGTTTTGTTTGTTTGTAAATTGAAGCCTGGAGGTTTAGAGATGTGCTGTTTACGTGGGACATAACTGTTTTTGAAAGTGGTATTTGTGTGAAGAGAGATGGCTGGTGAGATCAATTGCTGGCATGATCTCGGCTAAATGAGAGGATAGTCTGGAGTTCCTTTTATATTTTAATAAACGGTATGCAGAAGAGGTGTTGAGAGGGAATTTAATAACCAAAATTTATACAAGTAGACATGAGAATTAAAAGCATGACTTGAAGCTGTAAATGCATGGTTTGCAGTTGTTCCATCTGAATCACACTGAGTTAATACAGATTTCTTGTTGGTTGTAGCTGGAATAAGATTTTCTTTTCTTTCCTTTGGCTATGGTTATTAAGAAGCAGTGAGGAGTTGGACTCAAAGAACTGAAAATCCTGAGGACTTACTTTGTGGATAGCTATTACCCTGTTTGATTCCTTATGAATGGTTAGAGCCTGAAATCTTGGAATTTTTTGCGAAACTTCTGTGGTCTGGCCATGGAGTTTAGTCCAAGTAATCATAATAGCCTTCTTTAGCTGAATGGAAGTAAGCTTCGATTGCCATTAAAATTGGGTTATTTTTGACATGAACTATACTGCAGCATATATGTTAAGTCTATGCAAGGTTTGTGCTGTCATATATTATAATTCTTATTTAAAGTTGTGTTTTATAGATGGAAATTTGTGTTATGTGTTCTTCCTGTCTCATCTACATTCATTAATGCTTGCTAGCTTTCAGTTCCCTTCTCTTGTGATGCACTTGAGAATGTTCAAGTACTCAGATGACTACTGCTGGCATATTGCAGACATACTGGTCTGGATGATTTAGTTTCTTCAGTTTGTTTTGTATACCTATTGATCAAAGCCATAGGAAAGAGGTCTGTAATGGATTCTGGAAGTGAGAGGACTGAGAAAGGGGTTTACATTCCAAGAAGTGCGGTGTCTAAGGAGATGGTTTGTTGGCGGATCTGGCTGTGTTAGGTTTACAGTTGGACTCAAAGGATCTTAAAGATCTTTTCCAACCTAAATGATTCTGCGATTCTAGGATCAAAGGTTGGCAACTTCTTCGAGAATGCTGTTAAATTTTGCTAACTCATAGGCAAGAGCTGGAATAAGATTTCTCACTGACTGTATCAAATGTAGAGAATATTAGCAATGCTTGTAAACAGGTAACCCTGGCCTGTGGCTAGAGGGAAGTCACTGTCAGTGTTGTCAGTATTACTTCTGTTTAGTGTTGTGGACACAGTCATTATGGAAAGACTGCAGAAAATTAGCTCGTCTCTTTAGTGGTAGGGATAGCAGTTTCTTTGCTGATTAATTAAGCATGGTGAGATCAAACAGAACTAGTTTAAAGTTATTTACATTGGATGGTGTTTTTAATTAGGACTTAAATAGTAGTATGGAATTGCTGTCATTAAAATAACATGCTTGTGGTAGTTCTGAATGTTACTGTATGACATGATTAATAATGCTTAAGTTTTGCAAAGCAATTGATAACTATTTCTACTTTCGTGACAGACAGGAAATCCTAACTTTGCTGCAGAGCCATTTACCAGTAACATCTCCATTTTTCACAATACTCACACAAATGTGCGCAAGTTTGTGGCTATTGCTTCTCTTATTTCTTAAATAAAGAATAAAGAGATGTGCTCTGACTCTCAATGTCCATTTTACTTTTTTTGTTTTTCAAATTGGGCAACTAAGTGAAGCACATCGTAGTCTTGGTTGACATATAAGAGGTCAAATGATGAGAAATCAGATGTGGTTATAAGATTAGATTCTTTTTTTGATACATGGTAGAAATGTCTTTCTTACTTCAGCAAAATAAGATGAAAGTAATATTTTTTTTCACCATTTCTGTCCATATACAATGTATGGAATCATCATAAGGTACAGTTAACTCGTAACTTTATATAAAAATAAATGAAGTGTGTGTGTATATGCATTCACGTGTGATTTAACTCTATTCAGAGTTTTAAAAATTATGGTAAGAATAGTAATACATGGTAAATGGTAAGAATAGTAATACATGGTAAATGATGCATAATACTGTGCTACTGAAGTGAACTAACTTGGGTGGTATTTAAGTTGACAGGTAGAAAATGCACTGGCAAAGGGATGCCCCCTTCTCCACCTCAAAAATTAATGATGCTTTTTACTATCAATTAGTGGAGTTACTGGTATTTCCCAAATTAGCCAAATTCACTTTTTCCCTCGCAGTGGCAGATCCTGCATCAATTCCCTGTATCTTTTGGTAGGTGGATAATCTACAACTTCACTGTTTTCTTTCATTGTGGAGTTCTGAGCACTAGGAGGAGTAAAACCAAACTAAAACTTAACTTTTTTTTCCCTTCTACTTGTAAGGATGTGTATTACTTTGAAACAACGTTCTCTGATCTTTAAACCCAAGGTCCCTACTAGCTTATTGGTTAAGGATAGTGAAGAAAAAGTGTATTTGGGACACAATTTTGTGGATTTGAGAGAGTGATGTAGTTTTAATATGCCTTGTAGCTGATGTAGTGCATTTTAAAGTCAATCATACTTCTGTATAATTCCCTCTGAAACTTTATTTTCTCACTTTAAAGTACTTCCATTTGTTTAGCCTTTTATTTTAACTTGTTAAAAATGTGTCTGCTTTTACTTTTGATTTTCAATTTTCATCATCCAACTTAGAATGTAAGGAAAAAAATTGGATGGTCTTTCAGCCTGTGGCATGTCTTAGGCACAGAGAACTCTAGGTACATAATCTCTCTTCTGAGACATTAATTGCAGTGCTGCCATAATTTTAATGATGTTAATTGTACTAGCTACCATAAAGAGAAATAGAATTAGTTGCCATAGTTGTTACATGTTAGGCAATGAAATCTGTATTTAGTAATTTAGTAATGTATGAGTAGATTAGTGAGAAGATTCTTGCACTGACAAGAGTGAAAGAAATAAATACCTTTCCTGTATTAAAAGTAATTTAGATCAGAATCTGCTCTCCTGTGACTTGTTTTATTCCCAGCAACACACATTTTCTTTCCATACTGTAGAATTGTTATGTATAAAAATGGATGGTAAAGCCAGACCTTTAATTTTCTAAGATTCCTTTTTAAGTCTTGAACCACTTGCCAGACTTGAACTTTTCTTGTTGCTTTAGAAAGACTGTGTACTTGTCAGAAGAGGTTTTTGTTTTATTAGCCATCACAGCAGCAGTAAGTCAGTCCATGACATTTTAAGAAAAGGAATAGATCTATTTGTCTATCTGGTTGCCAGATTTCTAAGTGCAGCAATTGTGAAATATCTGAGTCTTTAGCAGGCTCTGTCGAATATCTTCTTAACTGTGTAACTCTCCCTTTGCAGCCATGTGCTGAAAAATGCTCTTTGACTGTTTACCCAAGTTTCAGACACCGGGGTTAACTGGTTTTGATATGCAAATCTGTTAATCCCTATCCTTTTATTATGTCCTGGGACAAACTGAATGATATAGCAGGTCTCTTTCAGTTGTGTTCCTGTCCTTTTTGAAAAGTTTTGATAGAATAGTTTATCAGTCTTGATACATTTGTTTTAAAGATATTTTAAAATAATTTTATATTCAGATTTCCTGTAACCATACAAATTGACTTCCGAAACAAAACGCAGAATCCTCTATACTTTGCCTTCTCTTTTCATCATGTCCGTGTAATTGTTATAGCATCATATAGCTGTCATATTCCATCTGTCTATATTCAGCCAGCAAATCATATCTAATGTTTTAGTCATGTTGAAACACAGCACGTTGTCTCAAATGTGTACTCTGCTCGTATACCACACAAGCATGATGTAAATAGAAAAATGTATTTTTGCTTTCAGAATTGTTTTAAAATTCTGCCACATGTCTTTGAAATCCATTGAATCTCCTGGTTAAAGACAGGACAGATCTTTTACACGTTATTTGTGCTACACTCATTTTATGTGTCAGAAATTTAGTATATTGATTTAGTCAATTTACTACTGGAGTATTTCAACATTATAGAGTTTACTACTTCCTTAAAAGTTAGGTTGTGATTTTTATGGAAGCATACAATGGTATTTAGCTGTGAAACTGAATTTTTCATAATGTGGTGAACTTTTCCTGTTCTCTGTGTCCCAACTTATGTCCTACTCAAGAGAAAAAACATGTCCCTCAAATACAACCCCCACCCCCTCTGTTCCCCACATCCAACTAAACTCCAATATTTTTTTCCCCTAATTTATTTACTTCATAGAGTTGGGCCTGGAGCATGAGAACTGGGGCAATACCAGTGAAACTCTGGGGAAATTTTTTTTTTAAAACGAAGTGTCATGGTTTGACATGACAGCCGTTTCTGGTGATGGGGAAGGGGCTGTAAACATGACTCCTGTAAGAAGTTGCTTGAAATTCTACCCAGCTCTGAGCCAGACCCACTTGTGGGACTGATCCAAGTAGGTGTCTCCATGATCAATTTTTAAGAAGAAGCTGGAAGAGGAGATTTCTTCCTGTTCCTTCTTGTTCTGCCCTTCTTTCTTTTCCATCTGGTGGAGGTGCAAGGAGTTGGAAGAGAGAGAGAAGCAACCATGAGGACCTCAAGGTCAGTGAGGGAAGAGAGGAGATGTGCTGGAGCAGACTCTCCTGCATTCTACAGAGAAGACTGGTGAAGCTGAGATTTGTTTGCACTTCATAAAAGAACCTGCACCAGGGGCAGTGACTATGCTCAGAGGAGACCCTGTCCTGTATGAGGGACCCTATATTCACACAATTTGTAGCTGTTGGGAAGAGCCCACGCCAGAGAAGTTTAAGGACTGTGTCCAGTGAGAGGGACCCCATATTGGAGCTTCATTGCTGACCGGGCAAAACCACTACACCGAAAAAGTTTGGGATTTTTATATTCATTACTGTAGTTAGGATTTTTCTTGTATTTTGTTATCAAAGTTATTTCCCTATTTTTTAGAAGCTTACAGCAGGCACCAAAAAACTGAGTGTATATTCTTCTGAGACAGTTCAGAGCATTCTGATAGTAGAGCTTCTTTTGTTTTTCTGTTTGTGTTTTCCTTGCACTCATCTTATAACTAAAGAGAAGCTAACAAAAGTAGAAATAAATAGTCAAAGATGGGAAAACAGTCTTGTGTACTTTAAAACAAGCTTTCTTCTATTGGTTGAATGCAGACAGACTCTTTCATACTTGCAGTCTAGAGTTCAAATATGTCTTGATTACAGTGCACTCTGTGCATAGAATAGAATATGAAAAGGTCTTTATATGTAAGCAGTTCCCCTTATTATGACAGCAATTCCTAGTACCTGATTTTCTACATTTCTGTTTTCTTTGATCATCGTCTTAAAATGTGATTTTTGTCTATTATACTGCTGATAAAGAAAAATATGTGTTTTTGCAGCAGAGTTTTTATGGAGAGAATGCCAGTGTTCTTGAGCCAAATGAAACTGTCTGGAGAGCTCCAATATCTAATTTAATCTATGTTCTAAAGGGTTGACAAACATCAAATCTCTGTGTGTGATTTTGTGTTTCAGTGCCTTGCTTTTGGTGTTCTTCTGTAACACCACCATAGAAGTTAAGTTTCAAGAGTAGAAATAAGGAATATTTATCAGTCTGAGGAAATGTATTTATTACTCAGCCTCCTTGTAGTTTTGTTTTCAGAATTGCTTGATCTTTTTCCAATGATCAATTTATCCAGACATTTTGTGCTTTTTTAAAAAATCTCTTATACTGGGGATTTGCTGGTGTCTTGAGACATTATGTGATTGAGCGTTTAATATCCTCTTCTGACACTCATCCTTGTCTAAGAGGTTTAACCACATATCAGTAAAAGGCAAGTTTATTTTTTGCCACAGCTATATCACATATCGATAACTTTGTCATTTAGATTGGTTGAAGGGATATTCTGCAGACCAGGTCACGGGATCTCTGAGTGTTGCTGCCTCTTCTGCAAATCTGAGGCTTAGGGTAAAATTTAATCTCTTGGATTTTGCTGTATCTCGTTACAGACTAGATTGGATCAGTCATAGATGTCTAATGAATGGCTGCTTTGCTGGCAGGCTGTTACTACTTGATGGTAATGGTGCCTTACCACTCGGTCTCATCAGTGAAGAAAGCCTGCCTTTGTTTTTTTAACTCACTGTGCCTCTTGCATACCTTTTGTCATCTAATGCTGAACTTGGCTTCAGATGTCATTCTGGTCAGTGCATAAATTAAGGAATAATAATCTGTAAAGGATTCCTAATATTGCTGCACTGCAGGGGGACAAGCAAGGGGGGATGCCTTAATAAATTAACAAAGTAATTCAATAGTATTGTCATGGTTTGACATGACAGCTGTTTCTGGTAAGGGGGAAGGGGCTGTAAAGATGGCTCCTGTAAGAAGTTAATCGCAACTCTCCCCAGCTCTGAGCCAGACCCACTTCTGGGGCTGAACCAATTAGACACCTCCACGATCACTTTTTAAGGAGAAGCCGAAAGAGGAGGTTCCTTCCTCCATTTTCTTTCCTTCTGCCCCTTCGTTTTCTTCTGGCTGGTGGTGGTGCAAGGAGTAGGAACAGTGAGAGAAACAACCATGCAGACTCCAAGGTCAGTGATGAAAGAGAGGAGGAGGTGTGCTGGAGCAGAGACTCCCCTGCATCCTATGGAGAGAACTGGTGAAGCTGAGATTTATTTTCATTTCTTTAAAGACCCCGCATCAGCGATAGAGACTCATTTTGCTAAAGCTGGCCCCAGTCCAGGGGCAGCGATTCACTTCATTAAAGGCCCCGAGCCAGAGACAGTGACTATGGCCGGAGGAGGCCTTGTCCCGTGTGGGGGACCCTTTATCATTATGCCCAGGAGAGACCGTGTCCCGACAGAGGGACCCTGTAACTGCAGAAACTGCAACCGTGGCAAAGAAGCCATGCCAGAGATATTCACCAAGGGCTGCGTCCTGTGTGAGGGACCCTGTATCGGCAGAAGCTGCAGTTGTTGGGAGCAACTCACACCAGAGACTGTGTTCTGGGGGAGGATCCCCATGTTAGAGCAGAGGAAGAATGCCAGGAGTCATCCTCATCTGAGCAGACAGAAGCGGCAGAGCCCATCTGTGAGAGACTGACCACATCCCCCACTCCCTGCCCCCCTGAGCTATTGAAGGGGGAGGAGGTAGAGACATCGGGAGCAGTGAGCTGGGCCTGGGAAGAAAGGAGGGATGGGGGAGGGAGATCTTAAAGCGCTGCTTGTAATTTTCTCATCATCCTACTCCCTTTTTGCTTTTATTCCATTCTGTTTCTTGTAGAATAAACTTTCCTCCTTTCTTCTCTAAGTCGAGTACTGGAGTCTGTTTTGCCTGGAACCGTAATTGGCAGCGAGCCCTCCCTACCCTTGTCTCAATCCACAACAACCTTGCTTATCTTTTTAGTCCCATTTCACTGGGGCCTCTGCCATCCTAACGAGGGTGGGCGTGAATGGGGGCACCGAGAGACTGTTGTGGTGCTGCTGTGCTAGCTGGGCCAAACCGCGACAAGTATCTAATGAGTCAAGATGAGGATCTTACTCAGGTGAACTTAGGGAATGGTATTGAAAGGGAAGAAAAATTCTGTGGTCTAAGTAGTGTAAAAAGGTGTGCAAAACCTTCCAGTCCCTGCTTCAAAGACTGCATATTTAGGAAATGTTGTGTACTTCAACCAGGTCGGAAAATATAATTCAGTGAGCACATGATGTGTTCTGCTGTGTCAGGAGATGATTGCTCTTCAGAGACAGTTCTAGACTGAGAACTTCAACTGTTGTGGTGAAATTCTGCTCAGATCTTTTGACCCTCCAGCAAATGTACCAAGTAGAACTGGAATATTGGATAATGAGCCAAGCTTTGTTGGATTAATTCCAGTGTCCTCTAGGAGTCTTTGAAATTGGGAACACCCTAGCATAGGTGAATTGCATGCTGTGCCAGCAGCAGTGCTCTTTTAAGAGCAGATCAATATGCACTGTTCCTTTGGATGCATTTGTGATGCTGTGGTTGAACACATGCCTGTTGTTTTGGTTGAACACACGCCACAGCTTTAAGATGTTGTCATGGCCTAGTAAGAATAAACCCTCTGTCAGCATGCAGTCTAACCGTTCATTTTATTACTGGTTGGTCTTAAAACCAGAGTCCATTTGGGTACATTTCAGGGTTCTTCACAAAGTGACAACATAGCTCCATGCTGACATCAGTTTTCTTTCCTATTTTTTTCCCTATCTGTTTAGGTTATTATTGCACTTGCTCTTCTAGGTTACAGTATGTACTACACTACATAGATTGTGAGCCATATGAGACTTTGCAGGGGTCCCTGGCTAGTTTTCATCCATCTTTTCTGATAATCTGCAGCATATGCTGCAGTGGTGTGCACGTAACTATGGATTTCTCCCAAGTCTGATATAGACTTCCTGAATTTCTTTTTTCCTTTGTATACATATTATTTACACTGGAATCCTAAGCTACTATGACGATCAATAGAGGTCTAGCCTATACAGTCAAAGGTGTCTAGAGAGTGATATATTTGACAAGCCTCTAAATGCCTAAGTTAGGATAAATTGAATTGCTCCCCAGGCTCTTCTGATTGAATTGACCTCCATTGACAATAATGGGAGATGTCTGGAACTGAATCTTATTCCTATACATGAACACATTTAGCTACTATTCTACTTCTGTTTAACTTTCTTAGTCTTAGTACTTTTATTGTACTGTATGCTAAATTTCTATCTACTTTGCAATCTGTTGACATTCTTGCATCTCTCAGTGATAATGCTGTGTTCTTCTTTGCCATTGAATGCTTTGGAGACTTTGTCTGCAATGTCTCATGAAATTAATAGCTCCATTAATTTACTGCTTACCTTCTGCTGAAAAATACGCTTCCAAGTTTCATCAATTAACTTCTCTGAATATTAGAAAGCGAGGAACACTGATTGAAAAACATTGGCAGAAAAATCTGAAAGGTGTTGATATGTTTTTTTTTCTAACTGAATGAGATTCCTTGTTTTAGAAATTGATTATTGGATTTTTTTTTCCCATCTTGTATTAAAATTTAAAAGACAGTTTGCTATGGTTTTTTAATATTTGTCTTGGTCCATGTACCTGTGTGAACAAATAGTGTACATAAATTGCATATTTAGCTAAGTTATTTTAAGGTAATCTTAGACTAGTGTAAATGAAAGCCTACATTGTCATGTTTTTGCCTGATTTGTCTGGGGTAGCCCAAAAACTAGCTCATCAACCCCTCAGTTTACACTCATGTGAGTATTATAGAACAAATTTGACTGATCAAAACTTTTCTAATTTTCTTGTGGTGTATGAAGCTTTCTCCAGACTAAAGCAGTTCTTGCCTCATGTGGTTTGGAAAACCTGAAATTGGAGAGGCAGAGGGGTTTTTTTGTACTTGATGTGAATCTGTCTGTAATGACTGACATACAACATATTAGAATTTTCCATCTCAATTTTAGCTGATGTCTCAGATCTGTACCTTAAGGTAGAAATCATGCTGCAGGCTGAGAATTTAGAATAAATTGAAACTTTTTGTTGTTGGCAGATAGGAAAGCATTTATTTGTGCTTCTAAATAACAGCCGTGCTTGGAAAAAGATAACCTCAAGATGAGGTTATTTTAAAGAGTGAGCTTAAAAAAAAGCCGTTGCTTGGAACAAGATAGGCCAGCTAAGCAGTGCCAACAGTAATAATTTGAGCAACTTGCCTGGGAAATGGATGACAACGTGAACCAATTATTTCAAAAGATGTGTGATAAATTTTTGAATTTGAAGCAGTTATCCAAACAGGCTCAACAATTTTAGACAGGAAATTACCCAAAGACTGTTTTTTTTTAAAAAAAAAAGATGTTAAACCATTACTTTTTTGAATTTTGCAGAGTTGGAACTAATATGGTGGTCAGCCAAGAAACTGGATGAAATGACTCCAATTTTAGTTGTTAGACTTTAAATAAATCTCCCAGTACTGTAAGGAATAGATGCATAAAAACTTGCACAAGTACGTAAAAGTAGTTAAACTGAAATATGAAGGTTTTGTGGAAGTATGAACCCGAGCATACAGGGCTTGGAAAACCTGTCAGTAAGTTGTTTTCAGTCCTAATACACATGATGAATATCAGAAATGGTAACAAAGTTTATGGAGGACTTGGTTCTTTTTCTAGATACTGATGTGAAAAGTGACATAAGGAGAGTAGCTCTTAGTGATGACAAGATACTTACTCTGCAGCGGCTGGAATGCCTTGGAAATGTCATTTGTTACTGTTCTGTTTTGAAAGTGTGTTCAGCTGTATCAAATTGATAATTGAGACATTCATGACCCATCCTTCTCTGCTTTGTTTGATGAAAGCTTTACTTCAAAGGAGAGCATATGCCTGCTAGGTAGTCTATTTGATATATAGATCCTTATTCCATATCCAAAGACCTTGTGTACATTTATATGATCAGAATTTATTCGAGATAGAGTTTCCTTAATTTCGGATCTGGACCATAGTAATCTGGTATTGGACTTCAGTTGCAAATTTATAGGTTATGCATATATTTTTTTTTATGCATTTTTCATTTATATCTTGCATAGTCCTTAATTTATTACTTGTATGTCTTTTAGTGAAGTCTGTCTGATACAGTATGTGTGTCTTAACTAACAGCTCTAAGTCAAATTCATCTGCATTAGTCTGATACTCGGATGAATATACTCCATAAAATCTTAAGTTCTTTGCTACACTCATCTATGTTCAGTGGCCTCCAGCCTCCTTGATGCTGGCTTTGGACTATTGGTTTAGTTACAATATATCAGTGCTAAGAACTTAGCTTCCTAGTAGAATTTGGTGTAAGAAAGCCACAGTGTCACCTGTTCTGAGATACCTAGAGTCATCATTAGAATTACAGGTTGGAAAAGACTTTTCAGGTCATCAAATCAAAAAGTTAACCCAGGACTGCCACATCCACCACTCAACCATGTCCCGAGTCCATTCAGTACCGCACACTGGACATGTTGGTTCGTTACAGCAAATACTGATGCATAAAATCACAAAACTGCCTACCTTTCATCAGCAGTACATTTCAGATCAGGCATAATGTCCTCCATGTCTGGAGGAAAGAAAAGTCCTCAAAAAACTTTATATCTTGGGTTATGGAGTCTCCTTTTCTGGAGACATTCAAAACCCACCTGGGTAAGTTCCTGTGTGACCTATTCTAGGTGGTCCCACTCTGGCAGAGAGGTTGGACTAGATGATCTTTTGAGGTTCCTTCCAGCCCTTGAGATTCTGTGATACTGGGAATGAAGTTAAAGCTCATCAATGACTTGCAGTCTTCTAAAACAAAATTTCACACTGCAGTAAATCCCAAGGTTTGCACATTACAACAGTGAAGTGACAAATTTGGTAGAGATGATGCTACTACTCAACAGTGTTATGATATTGCTTTGACATTGCTGTTTTATTGTGACTTTTGCAGTAAGGTTTGTTGATATTTAGCACCGGTTGTGGTGGGATGTATATGCATACCTGTTCTTTTTTTCTGTGATAATAGAACAATTTTTTGCCTTTGTGTTCTTTTCTTTCATCTCAGAGTACAAGGGAAATGTACACACTCCTTCAGCATCATTATTGTTGAGCAAATTCATATCAGACTTCCATAAAACCCTCAAAAGTTCTTAGAGGACCATCACCAAAACCATGATTTTTTTTGTAATCACTTAATTCAACTTTTGACCATTTACATTTTTTTTCCCCATAATGACCTTTTAGTAGCTTGCAGTTAAAATATACTGTAATGGTAATTTTACAGGTTTTTTAACTGTTTTTCTGGAGCGGTTTGCAACACAGCAATTTATAGGCAGTTTGAATGACCCTGTCAACACCTACGTGCATGATGTGGGCTGCATATGATTTGTTTATTTTGTTCAAGGAACTGTGAAAATCCTACCACTTACAGTTTGAGGTGATAGAAAAAATAGGGACAGTTCCCTATCTCTGCTTTCTTATTTCTGCACATTTCAAACATGTCTAACTGTACCTTGGTGCTTTCGTTGGCAAAAGGGGTTACTCTTGAGGGGGATTTTTCTTTGTGCACATCCTAGAGTAATGGTATTAGGAGAGAGTGAGTCTGATAGCCTCTTAGCCTAGAGAAGAGGAGGCTGAGAGGAAATATGATCACTCTCTACAACTACCTGAAGGGGAATTGTAGTAAGGTGGGAGTTGGTCTCTTTTCTTCAGTAACGAATGATAGAACACAAGGAAATGGATTTAAGTTGTGCCAAGGGAGTTTTAGATTGGAGCTTAGGAAGAACTTTTTCACTGAGAAGGTTATTAAGCATTGGAAAGGGCTGCCCAGGGAGGTGGTGGAGTCCCTGTCCCTAGAGATAATCAAAAGATGCACAGATGATCTACTGAAGGATATGGTTCAGTGATGGGCTTGGCAGTGTGAGGTTAGTGGTTGGACTTGATGATCTTAAAGGTCTCTTCCAACTGTAACGATGCTATAATCATTGAATTCATCCCTCAATCTACAGAGCACTGTTCTGCAGGATGTGTTTCCTGAAATGAAGTGCCACAATTCATGGTTTCTTCCCATGGAGGGTGACCACACAGCCTGTCGGATGTTGGTGCTGCTGAAATGCTGTTTCCTTGATCAATGAGAAGAAACACTCAATCGCAAGGATGAGAGAGCCCTTAATGAAGCATGTAACTGCCTGTGTGCAAACTTGTACCATGTAGCTGTGCTGCTGTGCCATCTGCCACTGTGAAAGCTACTAAGATCCAAACAGGATTCTGAGAAAGCAGTGAGAATGTATCCAACCCTTCCCAAGGCCATGTTGCATTACTATGTAGCTGTTATTTCTATTTACTGCAAGAGCTACTTCTCAGCATAAAATAATGAGTTAGGTAGTAAAAGTAATTTCTCTGGGCATTAAAGCAAGTGATGTGATAAATACAGCTCAAGATTTTCGTGTACAGAACTGTTGAAGATGGGTCTTAATTTCTGGCAAACTGAAGTAATGCCTCCTGAAGCATTCATGATTTGCTTTTCCCTTAAAAAAAAAAATCTAATGTAACTACTTGCTCAAATATCCTTTGTTAAACAAATGAGATAAAATTTCATTCATATTTTGCAAAGAAAGAGGAAGGGTTCCAGGGCTTCTGAGTGGAAGAATAGGTGGCTATAGGATCACAGACTCCGGCTTCAGTTTAACAGGCTCACTCAGAGGTTGGCAATTAAGATAAAAATATCTTTGTATTTGATGTTTACTGTTTTTGAGGAGTGTACCTGTTGCCCCATTCCTTTCGAAGTCCATGCTTACACCTCTAGCAGGTCCTCATACAATCTTACTTTTCTTTCTAATGGAGTGCTGGTAACCCCAATTCTGTTACTAGCTAGCAAAAGTAGTGCTCATTTACTGTTCAACCCACCAGTTCTTTTCTTAGCAAAGGGTTAACTAGATAAGATTCCTACATCATGGAACCTGCCCACGGCTCTGTCTCTTTTATCCCACTCTGCTCCCCACAGTCTCATCCCTAATCTTTTAAAATAAAGTCACTTTGTCATAAGCACAGTAAGGATTAATTAGTCAATGTTTGTTCAGAGCTTTGAATGTCTTAAGCTTTATTTGGAATGAGTGCTGAATATTTCTCTTCTTGATACATTGACTTGATTATGACCAGCATTTTGATAGAGAAGTTTGTCTTTTACCCTTTAAATCAGGTGCTGTTTAGGATTTTGTTTTCAGAGGCTGTGTATGTTTTTATGCACATTTATTACATTGATTTCAGCATTTGACCCTGTCTCCCACAGCATCCTGGCAGCAAAACTGAGAAAGTGTGGGCTGGATGATCAGGTAGTGAGGTGGATTGTTAACTGGTTGAAGGGAAGAAGGCAGAGAGTTGGGATCAAAAGGGCGGGGTCTAGTGGAGTCCCTCAGGGGTTTGGTGCTAGGTCCAGTATTGTTCAATACATTCATTAATGACCTTGATGAGGGAACAGATGGCACTGTCAGCAAATTTGCTGATGATACTAAACTGAAGGGAGTGGCTGACACACCAGAAGCTGTGCTGCCATTCAACGAGACCTGGAGAGGCTGGGGAGTTGAGTGGGGAGAAATCTGATGAAATTCAACAAGGGTGAGTGTAGTCTTGCATCTGGGAAAGAAGAACCCCAGGTACCAGTAGAGGTTGGGGAATGAACTGTTAAGAGAGTAGCGCAGGGGAAAGAGACCTGGGGGTCCTGGTGTGCAGCAGGATGAGCACGAGCCATCAATGTGCCCACGGTGGCCAAGAAGGCCAATGGCATCCTGGGGTGGATTAGAAGGGCTGTGGGCAGTAGATCGAGAGAGGTTCTCCTCCCCCTCTACTCTGCCCTTGTGAGACTGCATCTGGAATATTGTGTCCAGCTCTGGGCCACTCAGTTCAGGAAGGACAGGATACTGCTGGAGAGAGTTCAGTGCAGGGCCACCAAGATGATGGAATGCAGCATCTCGCTGATGATGAAGGACTGAGGGAGCTGGGGCTCTTCAGCTTGGAGGAGACTGATGGGTGATCTCATTAATGTTTACAAGTACATAAAAGGTGGGTGTCAGGAGGATGGAGCCAGGCTCTTCTCAATTATGTCCAATGATAGGACAAGGGGCAACAGGTATAAGCTGGAACACAAGAGGTTCCAGAAGAAATACAAGGAAGAATTTCTTCAGTGTAAGGGTGAGGGAACACTGGCACAGGCTGCCCAGATGGGTTGTTGAGTCTCTTTCTATGGCGGCATTCAAAACCCACCTGGATGAGTTCCTGTGTGACCTACTCTAGGAGGTCATACTCTGACAGAGGGATTGGACTAGTTGATGGTTTGAGGTCCCTTCTAGCCCTTCAGATTTTGTGTGTCTGTGATATGTGTATTTTGTTACAGATTTTTAATTATCTGCATTTTTCAAAACCATAGTATTTTACATGAAGAGAAATACACATACTTTTGTATCTTATTTTAGACATGTTTTAGCAAGTCAAGGTATTTCATAGGTATATGAGTATACCACAGACCAAACAGACAATTACTTGTAGAAATTATATTCTTGAAGTAGAAGTGTTACCAGTTGTATGCTTGAATGATTTTTCTCTGTACATTATACTTCTTTGTCTTTTATTAGTAAAGTACCAGAGTAAAAAATAATTTTGAAGTGTTTTTGAGAAGAACACATGAATTCTTTTGGGACTTGTTTATATTCAGGTACAGAACTTAAGGTTAATGCTAGAATTTTGAATTGAGCAAGAGCAGTATTGGTCTGTCATGTATTGTTGTGGTTTGAAGATGTGTAATTCTAAATATGATGCTTAATTATTTTATCTCATTTGAGTTTTTTGCTATTAGAAGTATGGTATTTGAACAAACGATCCTTGATGTGTTATAGTAGCTAGTGCAACTTAATGGAATTCTTACATTAGATTATCTGATTCTACTATGGATTTTGTGTCACCGGTTGCCACGTACAAAATGATATGAACTTATGTCATTGAATGTTCTTTGCAGGACTTACCAAAAATGATATATTGATACCACTGTTCTCCGCCAAGATAAATGTTTGTTTACATCTGTATTACTTCAGATGTCATTTTATTAGAGGAGTTGGTAGTCTTATCAGTCGACAAGAGAGCTTTGCTAAAATCTTTCTCTTTTATACAAGTAAGGTAAAATCCATCTTAGAATCTGATGAATTGAACTTTCGTGCTGAAACAAAGTATAGGTGAAGCATTATGCTTTGGGAGAACAAGAATGTGAATCTGAGTAAAGAAATCAATGTTTCTATTTTTTTCCCTGAGAAAGCAATCAGTTTATGGATATTTATGTAGATTTTAAATTACTGGTTTTTCTCTGTCTACTAACATCATGGGGTTCAAAAATTTGATCTTTATCTTTAAAGCAATTAACACATCAGCTGAAAAGACCTTAAATTAGTACAGTGGCACACTTCTGTGATGTGTCTGCAAAACACATATTTGTGCACATACAGATCTATGTGAGATAAAAATCAAAGTTAGCAGCAAGCAGCTCAATTTTCAGTTTTCACAGTTTGAGTATATTTGGAAGATTTATTATGTTACCCAGTATTTCTATTTGCAGAGCAAATAGAATCATTGGCACAATATCTTAAGCATTTATTATTATTTTTTAAATGTAGTTTGACAAAGGATATGCTTACAGTATCCGCCACAACTATGGAAAGGAAGGAAAGCGAGTTGATTATACCCCATACAGCTGCATGAAGATCATCATGTCCAATCCACCAAGTCAAGGGGATTATCATGGTGAGTTAAAAAAGTTTAAATACAGTGACAACCCTTGGCTAGGGTTATTGCCTCCTGTAGTCTATTGAATAATATATTTAATTTCAAGGCTAGAGTGGTCTTGCACTGTTTTGTTTTGATTGCTCTTGATACGGTTTTACATACGTCGTGTCACGTAGTGCAAGGAGAATTTAAATGTACAGATGCTTAAAAAAATTACCAATTAGTGGTGTTTTGAGATATGAATTCAATTGTACAGGAATTCTGTTGTTTGCTAGGGTACTTCAGAACCTTCAAAGACTATATGACTAAGCATGGAAAACCTGCACTGACCTCACTGTTGTTATTCTAGTACCAGATTGTTACCTCAGTTGTGTTTCAAAACTAATTCTGGGTCAAAAAAATCCTAACTCTTAAGGTGGTGGAACTGTTGTCTGAAAGATGGAGTCATTACCAGGTGTACAACTTGCCAGTAATTACACACACAAGCGAGTCTCCTCCTCTGGAGACATTCAAAACCCACCTGGATGAGTTCCTGTGTGACCTACTCTAGGTGGTCCTGCTCTGGCAGTGGGCTTGGACTGGATGATATTTTGAGGTCCCTTCCAACCCTTTTTGCTGACTTATTTCAGGTTTGTGCAAGCCCAAGTGCTTTGTGGTAATTCCACAAATCAAGCACAGCAACGGGACTTTCTGTGCAGCACTTATACACGAAGCCATTAACATACACGTGTACTGTAAATCTATTACATAAGTGGTCCAAGTTTTACGTGTGATGTTAAGTTTGCTATGTCATTCTAAGAAGTCTACTGTGCATGCTCTGAGAGGGTCTTCAGTGGTCTCTGTCGGTTGTTCCTGAGTGCTGTCCCCAAAAAGAGCTCTAAAAGTTCATTCTTTGGTCAGTTTTATCTAGTTCTGTCCAAACTCTTCCTCTGATTTTTCATCTTTATTTTGCACACATTGGCAGTTGGATATGTAGCCAGGTTAATGTTTACCTAGCTCCTGAACTATCATAAAAAAAATTCCCTTTATATTTTGCAGCTTGTGTAATGGAACTTTCTAAGGTGTTTATGAAGTGATATTTTTACAAAGGACTATGCTTTAAAGACCAATTGGTTCTCATTACATATCTTTTCCTGGTTTTTTATTTATGTCACAGCTGTTAAATGTACCAGCATTATCCTTGTTAGTAGAGAACTAACTAAAACCATTTTCCTGTCAGTGAAAGAGAATTGTGGCCTGCTTTTATTGGGGTATTTTATGGAACTCTTGAGCCTGTGGTGCCCTGGTAATCATGCAGTGGAGTAATTATTAAAAAAAAAGAAAAAAGTAAGCAATTATACACATAGACAATTAACTTCCTTATTAATAAACTGTTCGACAATTAGGAACAACTTAGCTGGTCTCTTGAGTGCCTTACTGCACTAACTCCTGGGTAAACAGCCTTGTTTACGAGCTTGCTTGTTTTTTACTGTCAGGGTGCCCATTCCGCCACAGTGATCCTGAGCTATTGAAGCAGAAGCTGCAGTCATCCAAGATCCCTCCCAGTGGAATAACTCAGGTAAGGCATGTTTTGTTTGGCACTTTCATTATTAAGCCACTGTTTTTCAATTTTACTTTCTGTTTCTGTGGGAATGCTATATGGAATTTGTCGGCATAAAAGATTCTTATCTTATTATCTTTTTATAAAAGATTTAAACCAGAATCTTGGCATTCTGGCTCCAGTGCTGCCACTGATGTGTTGATTGTTGTAATCTCCTTTTATTGTTTAATATTATAGATTGGTTTATTCCTGTAGTGGATACAATAGAGAATTTTGTTTTAATTCTTTTTACTGCACTGTGATTTGGAAAAAAAAGAGTTTAAATGAATCTGGCAATGCTTTAGAGAATTTATTTTCATTCTTGTAGTGACTCGTGGAAGACTCTACTGTGTAGTCAGTAGACTTAAGTAATTGTTTTCTGTAATAAACTTCTAAACCCCATACATTTTTAATCATCCGTTGCACTAACTTCCCCTAAACAAGAAAAGCACATGGAATGATGATTCTATAAATGCCTAGTGAAATTAAGCAGAGATTTTTAGCTGCTTTTTAAAAGGTAAAATTAATTTGAAAACATCTTACACAGCAAGGACAATGCAAGAATTGGAACTTTTTCGAAATGCTTGCTGAAGGACTGCGACTCCCATTGCTTGTTCTAGCAAGAGGTTAAAGCTATAAAAGAATGCCATCATCTTCACTGGGGGCAGATGTACAGGTTAAACTGGGTGTATTAGCTGCTTGAAACCCACTTTAGGTCCATAGGAAAAACCTGCTTTATTGTACATTGGCTTATTTATCTCTTCTGTGAAGACTCTCCAATCCCCCAAGACATTAAATTTGTTAGAGAACATTAGCCAAAGTTCAATGACTCAATCAAAACCTTTCATTTAATCCAATTATGGAAAGCAGCAATTTTTTAAATTAAGAGAAAAATTCTAGTAGAAAGAGGATAGTTTCTTCTGAAGTTATCTACTGTTCATTTATATAAGCATGTTCCCCAAAGAAAAAACAGTAATTGGAGCAAAACCAAGAAGGATGAGTCTAGATCCTCTATTTCCCTTGATCGTAGAACTGGAAATTTTTACTACCTTTCTTTTTGCTGTTCTCATAGAAATGAATTGGGAAAAGGGTAATTTCTGTAAGAAACCTTTCAAAACCAAATAACTATTTCAGAGCCTATCATATATATTTTTCTATTTTAGATTTGTAGGCAACACATTACATGGCATTAAGTACGGTACCACAACAGATATGTTTATCTTAATATATGCTTCAATCTTTATATTCTTCAAATTGATTCACTACTGTCAAACCTGGCTTCATAAAGATTTTACCTGATCAGCACTACACTGAAGACATAAATGAAATGTGATCCTAAATATACTATAAATTCCAATCCTATATCATTGCACATTCCCACATTGGATGCTCAGCTAACAAAATTACTTCTCTGAGAAGCATTTTTAAAATGAAGAAAGCAAGCTACTGCCACAAAGAAATAGCCTAACCTAAGGAAAATGTAAAACAAACTCAAGTTAAATATTTCAGTTCTTGGAATGAACATCAGGATGAACTCTCTCTGCTCCAGGCTACATAACAATTAGACAAGACCCGGAAGTCATCTGCTATATTACCTCAGGAAGATGACTTCAACAGAGAGACAAGACAGAGCCTTAGAAAACCTGTACTGTGACAGCAGGCTGGATCTAGACTCTTCACAGAAAGCAGATTCACATATTCAAACGTTTTGATCACTTTTTCATTACTAACTGTACTGCAAAATGACTGCAATGAAAGCAGTCCAATGCTCAGACTGATTACTGAAGTCATGTGAGGTCTGGCAGTATTTCCTCTGCACCATCATCCTAAGGTCCAGCTTTGCATTTTCACACCTGGCCCATGCATAGAAAGCCCTTTAGAAAAGCACTGTGAGGATGCAGTTTGTTTTGACTACAGATCTGACAAATGCTTTATCTGTATGAGGAAAAAACCCCCAACAAACCAAACCACAAAATTTCTGGTCTTATGAACCCGTAAGTATAATGTGTGCTCCTTGTCTCAAGAGTGTGAAGGACAGCCGTAGAAACAAAAGGCTGAGAACAGCACTGGGAAACCAACTATCTTTAGTAAAACTACAACCATAGGTGGCTGGACACTAGCTCACATTTTGGCTTATGTACTAACAATGAGCTTCATACACAAGAAAAGGTCTTGTCCATGGGCTTGAAGAGAATGTGAGTGCTCTAAAAGAACAGATGAAAATTCTGAACAAGTATTACTCATGCAAATGTTATGTATGGACCAGGCAAATGTAGCAAGGAGGACTGGTAGCGATAAGATGTTTGAAACAGATGTGAACCATTCTCCTACTACTACTGAATATCTCAAAGACTGCCTGATGTAAAAAGTGAATTTCTGAAAACCCAGATGCAGACAACTTTTTTTCTTTTTTTAAAATTTTATTATTCTTTGGTTTTGGGTAGAGAGTGTTTTGGTTTGGATTTGTTTTGGTTTCACAGTAGGAGTTGCCACTGAAGAGCCCTCTACTCCAGATGCATTTTAACTAATATCACAAAATTTGTGGACAGGTCAGCAGCCTTTTACGGGCAAAGATAATGCTGATGATAAAATTTAAGTCTCCTAGTGAACCTCAATTCTGTTTTACAAGGGGAAAAAAACCCTGAAACACACACACACACACACACAAACTGAAACCCAATTTATATCAAGGAACTATGTTATATGTAAAGATACTGCCCTTCTGTGCAAATTGACTGAAGACATAACCTCTACTAAATCCTAGCCACACATAGCAAGGCAGCTAAAACAGTAAATCCTCATTAATCTTTCCAGTGATCATCAGGATAAAAAACTCAGGGCAACATCAATTTTTGATGCATATAAAACCTGAAAAAAGTCAAAGGAAAGTATCCCTAGTGCCTGTCAGATTTATGGAAGACAGCCAAGTGCTTATTTATACGAACCAGGAGAAATGAAGGAAAAACAAAAGAAAAAACATTCCTAGGACAAAGTCTGTCTGTTTCAAGATTTTGTCAAGAATGACTATGAGTGAACAATAAACAATTTTAAACTATTCCATTTCTATTATAATGATTCATTTCAAGGGAGACTACTTTTACTTGGAACTTCCACATTGTGTTCTATCTAGTTCAAACATTGTTGATGCCTGGCAAGCATTAGTGATATTCCACACAAAGTACAATTGACAACTTAGAGTAGGGCGCATGATGGAAGTGCAACCAGCTCTCTAAGATCACCTTTCCCCCACCCCTTCTCTCTTCCCTGGGCTCACAGCTCTGAGCCCAGTGTCATTACCTCCATGTGGTCCATGTGGTCACCTCCGTCTTGCCCTTCCCTTCTACCTGCCTCCACACACTTCAGATTTCTGTCCTTAAATAGTGATATTAGAGGCGCCAGATTGGCCCAACCAGGCTGGAGTTGGGTCCAAATCCCAGAGCTGGGGGAAGGTCTGAGAACTCTTTGCTGGGCCTGCACCGCACTTTTATTAAGCCAGTATTTATTGTGGAAATATATAAAATGGAAACAAATATACAGAAAGAACTGATATTCATGACAGAGATAAAACTTATATGATACCTATTTTATTACTACAGCGCAATTTCTGTCAGCAATTCCAGTTTGAAGTCTTGGCTTTTTTTACCTTGTGGCTGTAATAAATATTTAATTGGAGTAGATATCATATAGCGCTTTGTACTTATTAATTTCCCTTTGTCCATCAAGTTTATCTTTTTAACTTAGAACACAGATTTTTGTGAGCTTTTACTGGGGAAAGAATACTACCAAAAAATAACTAGTTAAAACTGAAATAATTAAACAGAGTACCCTTGCACATTTACTACCAGAATGTTTTTAGGAACATGAGGTTTTGAATCAAAAAGTTGTATGTAATTCAGATTTCTGAACTAGTGGGTAAGATCCCTTGTTCACTGTCCAAGATCTCTCAGACAGTAACTGTCTTTAATACATCAAAACCTACAAGTGCTTTAAAATGATTAAGTCTTTTAAAGTGGATAGTGTGTAAGTCGCAAAAGTAATATTATTTATGAAAACTTGATAGTGAAAATAATCTTTGTGGCACTTTAGTGTAGATTTGTGTGCTGAAAGTTTCCATGTATTTTGTACAGATGAGGAACTTTCATCGATAGGAGACAGCATTCAGCCTTTCCACTATTTTGAGTATAGTCATTGTGTGTTAGGAGTTACATCTTCCCCTTTTTATCTGAGACTATACTTTCTCTGACTTATGCTGTAGACTCTATATTTTGACACTATACTTCTAATGTTTCTCTGCTAAAATCTGTGCCTTGTTTAATTGTGTTGTATTTTTAAAGCCTAAATGTGCTTACTGATTTATCTAGGACTGCCTTAGCATGTAAGCTGAATGACTATGATTACAGCAGCCAATATTAAGCCTTCTTTTCTGATATTAAAACTCCCACCTGACCTTATTTGAGTGTGTGTTTATTGCTGCTGTGGTGTTACTATAACTGATGCCAACAATGGGCAGAAAGAATACTGAAGACTATTAACATGATCTGGCTTAACATCTTGAGATGGCTTCTGACATCTTAACCTGATGTGGCTTAAAACTAATTGTTTTTAAAATTTGAGTTACAATATTTCTGACTTACTAAATTTTCCCAATCTTCAGATTATTGCTCGTAAGTGGAAAAAAGTATTAGAAATAAGAAGTTTTATTGTCAGGTGAGATTATAACGTTTAAAAGGCTGTGTGTGTTTAAATAAGAGGGCACTGTTCAAAAAATATTGTTTAAGTACTGATAAGAAAAAAAAGTGGAAATGTTGATTAGTGAAGAGCTTGTGACAGTATAACGAGAGAAAAACAGCGTCAGAAAAGAAAGTTTGAGAAAATGCAAGACAAGTGCAGAAGCATAGTGAGAAGCACAGCTAGCCTTTTACTAGAAAAGCCTGTAAGAATACAGAGGACTTTTGGAGAATCTGCACAGATTTTATTACACCCAAGAATGTGGTCAAAAATACATAAAGTAGATAGTGGAACTAGAAACTATACTTCTTAAAGTTTGGATTTTATATTCTGCTACCAAAAGGATGTAATAAAAATGTGTGGTCAGGTGCTGTTGAGACTGTTTATTATTGAATCACAGTATGGCTGAGTTTAGAGGGTGCCTCTTGGAAGTTACCTTGTCCAACCCCCTGCTTGAGAAGGGTTGTCTAGAGCTGATTTCCCAAGTCCCATGTCCAGGTGAGGTTTGGCTGTCTCCAAGAATGGAGACTCCACAACCTCTCTGGGCAACCTCTGCCAGTGCCCAGTCAAATGTGCCTCTTTCATAAAAAATAATATGAGAAGTAGAATAAAAATATGGGGTTTTTTTTTCCCCTGTTGTTAGAGGTGAATACCATTATTTTCTATGTGTCCAATTTAGAAGTGCTTAAATTCATGAATCAAATCTTAGACTTCAGTTCCATGATCAGTTAATTAGCCTAAATGCCTATGTGGAAGGCAGTTCTAATCTATTCATCTCTGCCTGTTGGGTTTTCATTTGTTTCCTTACGCTGGTCTTACGACTATATGGTAAAAAAAAGAATCCAACTATAGGCTTACTTGGGGATGGTGAAGAAGAATGAGGTTCATTTTCAGATGGCAGGAATGGATGGACAGAATTAGAGGCTGTGTCTTCACACTTCAGCGGCTTCAATTTATGATGTATTAACTCATGAAATTTTTACTTAGAAGAGAAGATAGGAAAAAAGGAGACACTAAAAAGTCAAAGGTATACACACAAATTGAGGATGACAAAACAGGGAAACAATGTATGAAATAAAAGTTTCAGCTCACTGTCCTTGAAACTGTTTTGTTGCAAAATTAAAATGTACACGAAGCAACTACTTAAATTTTAAGTTGTATTGTAACTTTCTTTATTTTAAAGTATTTCAAATGCTTGCTTTCATACTTAATAACAGTCCAGCATTGCAACACAGGAATGTATGTTATCATATCTAAAACCAGGCACAACTGTCTTTTAAAACAGGTGACTGTCAACTCATGCAGGTTTTGTGAGTTAAATGGAAATGTGTCACTGAAGAACAGCAAAAAATAAAATCTACTAATAAAATGTACATTTTGATAGTTTTTTTTAAACTATATGAAGGCAGAGAGGTGGAGTACTCAGGGGCATAATGTTTGCGCTGTTGACTTTCAACTGATGACTGTATTAAACTTTGACAAATAGCCCAGAACCGAGTAAACAAAACCAACTAGCCATTAGGGCTCTTTCCTTTTAAAATTATTAACTTAGTTTCAGTTCATGTCTATCCTCATTTAAGAAGCTGCCCAAGTGTTGCTGCAGCAAATGCAGGCACATATTGACATATTCTTTTAATTCAGATATCTACTTACTCTTCTGTTAAGTGTTTGGTGAATTCCTTACTGACATACATTAAATAAGAACTTCAGGCTAGAAGATCTGGACATTAAAAATGGAGGGAAAAATGCAGGGGTTTTTAAGAGACATTAATAAAATACCATCTTCTGGATCATGACTGCCTCTTTCATGTGTAAAGTGTGCTAGAATACAGTTAGGCTTTGTTGTTTCACCATTGTGATAAAAATTGCAGGGCACAAATCAATCTGTTGTGGTGCCCTAAGTATTACCATGAACAGTCCTGAACAGTGTGTGATCTTTGGTTTGTCTTCACTACCAAGGACAAGTCAAAGAGTGTAAAAGGGAAGGACACTCTGGTGAAGCTGCATCATGCAGTGATTTTTCTGCCTGTGAGTCCTTGAAGGCAAACTGTTTAAATCTGAGAAATAAGTGCAGTACATGCATACATTACAAACATACAACCTTTTAAAAACCAGTTTAAACTATAAAGGAAAGATCTGAAAGCAGTAAAAAGCACAGATGGCTGTACTCACCAGGAGACAAAGGTCACTGGGGAGTCCTGAGGCAGGACATGGTGCTGAAATGGTCACAACTGGCTTGAAAGAGAACTGGAATGTGTTGAGACATGCTCCAGGAGTTGCACCCAGTTGTATCTTCAGTCACTTAAAAAAGTTACAAATGAGTCATACTTAACTGAATTTATAGCAGAAACGTTTTAATCTTGAAATATAAGTTAATTCTGCAATTTTCAAATAAACTAACTTTGAGGAAGTGAAAGTAACAATGGATAATTGCAAACTGTCCTGCTGTGCAACATCTTAGCTTTGAATGCCAAGGATCTCTAAAGCAGGTGGCTGCATGCAACTGCCAAACATCATCTTAACCTCATTAGTAGTCAGTAAAGCAACATCAGAAAAGCAAGTCGCAGATGGCAGTTAAAGAAAAGGCACATAAGAACTAGCAAAGAGTCCTTGAGTATGTACCTTTACTTGTGAAATAAAGCAGTGTAGTGCAAATGTCTTAATAGATGTAGAGGCAAAAGATTAGTGCCATGGATTGAGGTAGTTTTCTGGGTAACGGTACTGAAAAACATCAGCAAGCTTGCTTTCATTATGTGCACAAATGTAGTAGGAAAGAGAATCTTTTTTACGCATGGTAATTCTGTGTTATTTAAATAGAGGATTGTTAGTTTCTGTCACACAGAATTTGTCACAATTTTTATTCTGTTGCAATTTTAAATCTTTTTGTTTGTTTGTTTGTTTTTTTCTGTTAGCAACTTGTACCTAGTTAAAGCCAGTAAATCTACTAAACCTGTTCTTCTTTGGATATGTTTAATACGGCCTGCATTCCTCAACCCTCTCATATATACAGAAGGTGAACTTGAAGACTGGAGGTTTAACCCTGACTGGGTGCCAAGTGCCCACTATGTTGTTCTGTCATACTCCCTCCTAAACTGGACAGGTTATGAGTAAAGATGAGGACAAGGAGATCACTCAGCAATTAGTGTCACGCGCAAAACAGACTCAAACAAACAATGAAAACAGAGCAGAGAAAATGAGAAATAAAACCAAATTATAAAACAAATGGATTTTGTCACTGCTTCTCTACTGACATGGGTGTCTGCAGAGATGTTGTCCTCACCTTCTCACTCCCTGTTGTTGCTCCAGTTTAGCAACTGCACAGCAACTTCTTCCCTTTCTCGAACATGTTTATTCCAGAGGCGTTACCTCAGTCATTAATTGGCCAGGCCTGGGTCAGCAGCGGGTTAATCTAACAAACTATGTGAAAGTCTCTGGCCTGCTCTGGTGGGCGTCTGTTCCATAGAGCACTCTGCTATATTGGGAAAAGAAGTGGCATGAAAACCTGGTTACAAAACTAGATTGGACCATGCTGGTAGAGGTTCCTCTAACAGCTGTTCTCCAAGATACACATCTTTATAGTAGTGCAGCAGAAAAATCCATGCAATGACCTAATAGCAGCCTCTGAGAGATGCTCTTAGAAGGATCATCAAGGGAGAGGGACAGTAGCTGGTGAAGTGGCAGTGTAGCTGAGCAATGGAGGTTGAGCTGCTGCAAGATAACATGGTGGCTCTTTAGGAATTTAAAATCCTTTGAGGCCAGCTCTGAACACATGACCATTATAGCTTTTATATGTGAGTAGCATTGATTCAGTGAAGTCCTCTTCTCCACCTTAAAGGTGAGTCAAGATTTTCCCAAGGAGAACTCAAAGGTTTAAATGTGCCTCGTTTCAGGATAATCAGACACAAACTGAAATTTAAGTATCACTTTGTTTTATTGTAATCTGTGCTATGGTGGTCAGCTGATATCTGTCACTCGAAGTTACTGTTTTTACACAGAACTGTCCAAAAAGATAACAGCATCTCGATCTCACATCCCATAACTTACTGTAAATTAGTAAATAAAAAACTAGCTTTGATAATATTTTCTGCTTTTTAGGATAGTTTTATAACAATGTCATTGATTAAAAATAGTTATAACTCTTGCTCACTTAAGGTCCTGAGACTTAAAATATATTTACTCCTGAATTTGAAGTTTTTTTTTTTATAATTTATATTAGGTGTAATCTAAATGAAGAATAATTTAGAAAGAACCTAAAGTACTTTTGAGCTAGATTACATTAGTTGGCATATTTAAACTGTGAAATTCATGTAAGAAAAGTGTGAATGCTGCAGAGCATTATGAATGTTTCTTTCAGGTAAGGCAACAGACATATAGGTTTTCTGATCATTACTCCAAATTACATGAAAAATCCTTTTATAAAAAAATGCATACATACAATATGGTTAGCATTTACTTAAAAACAGAGATAGCTCTGTGATGTAGATTTTATTATAAAGAACAAATGGAGAAACATAAGGCAACATGCAATCAAAGTGTTCAGAATAGATGAGTTTTCTCCAGTCCTTAACTACTCAGTGTGATACTAATTTTATCAGTCAATTTCAAAAGAGGGAGGAGGAGGGGAAATAAAGTACATATATATATATATATATATATATATGTGCAGATATTGTCAGATTTCAGGCTTGATTGCCTAGTTGGCCTTGGTCTTGATGTTTTACAGAAGATTTAATGGGACATGGCAAGGCGGGTAGAAGTGTAATCATTTGGGTTATTACAGAGAAATACTGTGGCTAAGTACTTTCTTGGCAGTGTGTTGCTGTTTTTATCCATTCAGCAAATGTAATTTATTTATACATCTGTCAATAGATACAAGGTGACATCCAATAATGAGTACAACAGGGATTTAAGCTGGAGTGTATTGCTGTGTTTGACACAAAGGTCAACCTCGGGAACGGGGCTTGAAATTAACATTTCTTGAAAACTCTTTTTCCTTCCACTGAGGCTATCTCTTAATTCTAGCAATTTTCTGTGTTTGATAAGCAGAGAGAGCATACATTGTGATTGTATGAAAGGAGGGAGGAGGTGATGAAAGTTTAAAAAATTTCAACCGACATTGCATTCTGGTGATAAGAATGAGACTTTGTGCAGCACAGAAGAGATTACCTGAAGTGGAATTGGGAAGCAAATTGTATTTACAAAAGATGGCATGATTTTCTTAATAGGTGTTCAAAACAGACTGTTCGCTCACATATTCCACTGAGCTTGACTAAAAATAACTTCATTTCAAAAAAGATAAATCTGATTGAAGGTAAAAGCATTCCTCTTGCATAGATACTTGTCTAAAGGATTTGCATTAAATTTTCTTGATGGTAGCAGTCGTATTTTATTCTGCATCTGCATGAAATGGTAATGTGGGAAATAAAAATACAAGTTGTGTCCTTGATCGCTTCGTGCTTCAACCACTTGAATTACTAGATTTATGTCTGCAATTACGGAAGAGATGTTGCAATATGATAGTTTGACAATAACTGTCACAATTATATTACCAAAATATAGATTCAACTTATTCTTGAAGTTATGAGTATTGAAATTATGTTTTAAAGACCAGGAATATCTTCCTGGGGTTTTATCTCATTTTTAACAGAGCTAGGATATTTTTAAAGAACTACAGCATGTCTAAATGTTGTCAGTTATTAGTAGCATACACAGATGTGAAAGATATCTTGTCCACAAAGTGCCGTGAGGTATTACATAAAGCTGTTGTGGAATACCTTTTTGTGGAAAGTATAAGCAAGATGTACATGTGCTACTTCTGAATCTTTTCTGTTTTTCTCCCTCTGTATAGATCTTAGAATTGGTAAAGGGTATGCATTACCAGCTGGCCTGTCAGAAGTACTTTGAGTTGACACATGATGTAAGTAGCTACTAATTTTTGTTGTACTATAATCACTGTCTTTGTCTTGAGGAAGGCCTTAGAAATCATGAAACTGCAGTTTTTAAATCCACCATTAGCTCTCTTGCCTTGTTAGTTCTGATTTCAGTAATTTAATTATTTTTTGCATTTGTATATTGATGCTGTTAATACCCTGAACATTGCAAGATGTAATAAAAAACTATGCTGTCTTCCTGAATATGTTGATATTGTCAAATATTATCTATTTCAAACCATTTAACTTAACAGTATCCTGTTTTTAATAACATTTCTGATTTTTTAACCCATTATGCAATTTTGATATTCTGAGATACACTTTAAAAAGAACTCTAACCTCCTAGTACGTGCATAGTTAATGTTCACTCAGAATTTTTTCACATTTTTGGCTATGTGTGATTAGTTTTTAAATCAAGATGAACATTCTCAGAGCTTTCCCATTAGCCTAGTCATAGGCAAAGTTAAAGCAAGATCCTCCACAAAACTGTAAGATAGCCACTGGCTATCCATCTCATATGTGATGCCTTGATTCAAAGATCCACCTTTTGCATTGGTTTAAAATTTCTTGTCATCAAGAAAAATGGTGAAGCACAGCCTTCTTTATACATTTGTTCTCACCACAACTCAAAAAACAGGAACAGCAAGCTGTGGAACACCCTTGCTAAACATCTGGGTGAGGATTAGATCACCCACTCAGAGACATTTACCATTAATTTTTTGGCACTTAATGGATTTCCACTGTGGTTAAAATGGAAGTGTTAGTCTCCCCAAATTTCCAGCAATCATATGTGTGAATGTATAGCAAAGCTATACTCTGAACCTGTATCCAGTGCTGTTTTGACAGCTCTAGTTTGAGAGGAACATTTCATCATAAAATCTTAGAAAACTATAAAACAAGTCTAATAATCTTTGAGGAAATTCAAAACTATGTACAGTTTGAAAGTCAGGTAACACTCTCCCTGTGTAAGGCTAAGTCAGTAGAAATAGTATTTTCCCAGATGACTATGAACCCAACATTCCACGTTCAGCAAAGGATAAATTAGCACAGTATTGAAGATCTGTTGCATTTTAGGAAAGCTTTTCAGTCTTCTATGGCAAATTCCAGAAAAGCATAATTTTTTTTCAATCTTGTGGTAATGGTGCATGTGGGTTAGGTCTAATGAATGACTTTGTGGTGGAGACTTGTTTGAGATTATGATGTTTTCCTAAGTTCAGAGTCAGTTGCACACTGTATCTACTCTTTGCATTTCCTCCCCATCCCCCTCTCTCAATGTTCTCCTGCATCTTTTGCCGTCAGCAGCTTTGCTGTTGGCTTCAGTAGTCTAATGCTTGGCACTAAGACTATGCTAGTAAATTCAGCTGGACTAGGGTGAGACTGTTTAGATCTGTTTTTTGGAAGGTGTGGAGTATGTCTTTGCACCTCAGTGTTACTGGTTCAAACAGCGTAGGTTACCTAAAAGCTGCTTCTCTGCATATTCCATGTAAACTGAGCTTACTAACTTTAATCCTACATCCACCCTGAGCTTCTGTTTCACCAAAGCAACCATAATTCAGTGATTCTGTGTGTTTCCAAACAGAGCAGAATGTTTTTATCAGAAAAATGCTCATTGATCTTTGTTGAAAATTACACATAACAGAATTGTTATGTATCACTATGTCACAAATGAAGATGATGTTTATGAACAGAACTTCCTTTTTGTCTCTTTAGGCTCTCAAACAAAAGATGATAGTGGGAATGGGCAGAGTTCTTTTAATTAAAATAGAGTTCATCCAGTCAGGCTTTATTTTAGTAGCATTCAGATTTGAAAAGGATAAATGTTACATGGATCTATACTACAATTTTAACTAACAACCTGTGAGTAGCTTTTAGCCAAATGATGCCAGTCAATCTGGAAACAAGACAGTAGGCTCCGTTAGTGCAGTGAGCAGCTTCTAGAGCTTATTGCAATTTGTTAGGGAGGGAATAGTTTAGAATGAAATCGTGAATTACAGAATGAATCTTAAATTGGCCTGAAGAAAACAGATTTTAAGGTTAAACCCCCCAGAACTAATTAAGAACTTATTTTAGAAAAGCCAGCTTTTCCCTGTATCGCTTCTTTTTAAGCATTTTTGGTTCAAAGAAGTAATACCCTCATAATGGAAATGGATGAAAGCTGTCTGGATGAAGCTCATCCAGATAAATCTGAAATGAAATTCAGTAGTGACTTTGAATTTCTTTTTTTTTTTTCTTTTTTTCTTTTTATGCTTTTTATTTTGAGTTCCATATTAGCAGGATAGTCTGTGTGGTCACTTCTTTTGCAGGTTTTTTTTTTTTCAAGCAAGGTCACTTACTACAGTTGCTAATAGTTTCTTCATCTCTGAATTAGTTATTATTATATGTGTTGCTGTTTTGTGGTCGAACTAAGCTGGGCAGTGGTAATGCATTTAATCAGGGTTCCATTTAAAGCACACATTGACCCTGTGTTTTATGATTTTTCACAATTGGCTGAAATTTAAACTGGTGTTTTTTTGGCATATTATATCAGCCATGTGGTATGTCCTCAGGGGATGCTCTGTGTGTGTGTGCTAAGTTGATTGCTATGCTTGAATTGTCCCCACCCTTCTGGGAAAAAGGGGAGATAATGGGAGCAGAAAATGACCAGCGTATGGCTCTTAAGTTTTCCTTGGTTTCTCACGTCCCAGGTTTGGGAAGTTTCAAATGTATTTTAAGAGCAGTATTGATTTCAAAATATTCTTAGTATTCTGACAAACAGATAAAAGGTGCAGATTGCCTGAATTCCTATTCAGGTATGGAAGCACCTTTTAAAATAAGCATTTCCAGCTTCTGAACCCCTTAGAAGAGATACAAAGGGTATAACTAAGATTTGTGGTGAATATGTCAGAATAGCTTACTTATAAAACTGAGAGCTTTGCTGATTTGAAATATTCAACAAGCACTAATCGAGTGTTCATTTGTCAAGTAATTATGGAGCTGACAGAATGTGTCTGCGAAGTAGAAAGGAGCAACAAAAATATGCTGCACCTTATGTTAGTTTTCTGTATTCTTTTCTACTGAAGACTAAGCATTCTTTGGTGTTGGCTGTGCATCAAGTTTCAGGATGCTGATGTTGACACTGATGGAGTAGAGATAGCTGTTGGGCTTCTGCCCATATGGCATTTGCAGCTCCTGGAGAAAACAGGCAGCGAGGTGAAGCTACCCATTTCCCTTCAGAGTTTCACATAGATACTTCAAATGTAGACTTATGTTGTGCAGTTGTTACAACTTTCAGTAGTATTCCATACTGCCATTTGCATTCTGGACTTCTCAGTCCCTCTTTTGGGTAGGGAAATGCCATTTTAATGCATTGGTTCGATTGTTCAGCATCTGTTAAGGTATGACACTTCACTTTTTTTTAAATACATGTTTTGAGATGGGGTTTTTTTCTTTATTTCAACAAAGACAATGAGAAATACTGTTTGAATATGGCAAAGCAAGTATTTTGTTTCTAACATGAAAGAGATTTTGTGATGAAAGTCACAAATCTGTGATTAAATCTGTGTCATGCTAGTGTTTATTGTGGTAGTATTTACAAACCAATGCCTTTTTCTTCAACAAAATGAAAACTGATTAAATTGCTAATTAATTTGTTCTTGAATGTGAAAAAGATGACTTTTTGAAATAAACAGAATAACTCGGTGTTCCTTTCCTTTCATGTGCAGGTTGATGACATTGGATTTTCTTTGAATCATCCTAATCAGTATTTTACAGAAAGTCAAAAGCTATTAAATGGTGGTAGAGAACTGAAGAAGGAACTAAGTAATTCATCAAACTCTCAACAAAGAAGTAATAGTCAGGAAAGCATGAATCCAAATTCTGCTCCCTCCTCTTCAAATACAACAGCTGATGCAGAACTGGAAGAACTGGAGGCATACTTCACTGAAGACTAAGCAGCTGTGTTATTCAGTTTTGATTATTTGAGGTTTTTTCTTTTTTTCATTTTTTTTTCCTTTCTCTAGCTGAATTTGTCCCTCTGCTAAGGAATATGCACTTCACTACCTGGAAGACACAGGCATTTAGTGCTTTGAAAAGGCTGAAGAAAAGCTAGAAGCTGCATCCCATACTTACTCATGCTGCTTTATAATACTGTTTTCTATGGCATGCTGAAGGGTGGGAGATTGAAGTTCCTTCCCAATTCTTAGGTGATTTTTGTCTGACTTGGTTTTTTGCTTTTCTTCAAAATGTTTAACTATTTTAATCTTACTTTGTGGGGACTTTAATTTCTTTTCTCTTAATAAATAAATCACAAAACAAAAGTTTGTAGTATTTTCTTTTTAGCTGTGTTTGGATGGCAAGTAGTACTTCTCATGATCAAAATAACCCTCTGGAGGAGTCCATCTTTTTTCTACATGAGGAGATGAGGGAAACGAGCTTCTGAATTCCCATACCTTGGCACTAAATTTATAGAGCTGTTTTTTGTGCTTGGAATAGGTCATAAGCAGAGTTTAGACACCTGTATATAAGAAGATAATCCAAAAAGCTACCAACCATCTACCAACCAATTAATCTTGAAGGTACATTTTAGCCATTTTTTAGGTACATGCCAGAGCATGGCTGGAGCCTCCTGTGTCCTGCTAAGCTCAACAGCCATCTGAATGCAGCTTTGGGTCACCTCAGTTCCAGCTGTTTTCCCCAAAGCCGAACACACGAGCGGCATTCAGTCGAGCAGTACCCACTGTGTGATGGCTGGAAGCTCTAAGGAGCGCTGGTATTTTATATCATGCTGTTAAGTGTGTTCTCCCAAGAATTTAAAAGGCCTGGGTTTTATTTGATCTGATGCCTAAGGAGTTTCAAGACATTACCCTTCCTTAGAGAGAGGCCTAGCTACCGATAACCACATAAACACAGTACTGTCGTTGCTAGAAGCTTGTATTAGCCCTGCAAGGCGTTAGCATGAAGTCTCACTGGACTTGATTTCTTTTGGTCTTATCTTGCCCTACCTGAAGACTTTCTTTTAGCCATAACAACAGCTGTCAAAGGATAGCCTGGCTTTGAACAACTGTGTACTGTCTATGTTTATAATGATTTTGATGTACTTCTGTAGCTAATGGCTAGTAAGAAGTAGTTATTTTATGTAGACTGAGTTAATTTGTGATCTTGGGTGCCAGAAGTCCTGTGGATAGAAGCAAATCATCTATGGACAAATGCTGGTCCTTCAAGAAACACCTAAAGAACCTAAAGAGTTCTGTAAAACAAGTTTTTAGGTCTGAGATGTGAAAAAAAAATGAAATGTGAGTAAACCATACAACATATATATGTAATTATTTGAATGTAATATGGAATTGCTAGACCAGGGAAGAAAGAACAGTGAGTAAAATGTTTTCAGAAATGTGTAATACTGTGCCAGATGGACTCTAGGGAAAAGAAAGATCAGTCCCCACCGTTGGCATCCTTCTACTCCTGATGAACAACATGGGACCCTGATGGTGTACAGTTGGTGTCAAAACTCAAAGCAGCAGTGGGAAGGCGTGTGCATCGCAAGAGAAAAGATTACGTACAAGGGACTGTGTAAGTGTGTAACATTTGCTAGTTGTATTGTGTTGGATGTTTTATTTTCTGTACAGTAATTGATGGACTGAGCCAGTCTTGTGACTGGACTAAAAAGTATATGATACTAATTTTGGGCTAGCTGTACATCTTTGACTTCTCATATGCAAACTATTCCTTTAAGGGCACTCTCACAGAGCTAGTGCAGCACTAGGCTTTAAAAATCCAACATGTCCTTTGCTTTTAGGAGAGGATCTGCCAGGATTCACTGTTCCTTTTTCCTTCCTTGAATTATCTGTTAATTCATTTGCTTTGTGTAAACTACCAAACCTCATATCATAGAATCATAGAATGATAGGCGTTGGAAGAGACCTCCAGAGATCATCCAGCGCAACCCCTGCTAAAACAAGTTCATCTCCATCAGGTTGCACAGGAACATGTCCAGGCAGGTTTGGAAAACCTCCAGAGAAGGTGACTCCAAAACCTCCCTGGACAGCCTGTGCCAGGGCTCCCTCACCTGAACAGGAAAGAAGTTTTTCCTTGTGTTTACATGTAACTTTATGTGTTCCAGCTTGTGCCTGTTGCCTCTTGTCCTGTCACTAGATACAATAGAAAAAAGGCATGCCTCAACCTCCTGACACACACTGTTTAGATATTTGTGAATATTAATGAGAACCCCCCTCAGTCTCCTCCAGACTAAACAGCCCCAGTTCCTGCAGCCTTTCCTCAGAAGGAAGATGCTCCAGTCCCCTGATCATCTTGGTGGCCCTGCTCTGGACTCTCTCCAGCACTTCCCTGTTCCTCTTGAGCTGAAAAGCCCAGAACTGGACACAGGACTCCAGATGAGGCCTCACGAGGGCAGAGTAGAGGGGAAGAAGAACCTCCGTCAACTTGCTGACCACACTCTTCTTGATGCATCTCAGGATACCTTTGGCCACCTTGGCCACGAGGGCACATTGCTGGCTCATGGGTAGTTTATTGTCAGCCAGGACTCCCAGGTCTCTCTCTGCACTTGTCCTTGTTGAACCTCATGAGGTTCCTCTCTGCCCAACTCTCAAGCTGGTCGAGATCCCACTGAATGGCAGCACAGCCTTCTGGGGAATCAGCCAGTCCTCCCAGTTTGGTGTCATTGGCCAACTTGCTAGGAGTACCCTCAGTCCCCCCGTCCAGGTCATTGATGATGTTGAATAAGACTGGACCCAGAACTGATCTTTATGGAACTCTACTGGCCACAGGCCTCCAACTTGATTCAGAGTAAGGTTGTTGTCAATGGATGTAATTCAATCCCTCAAGGAACCTGAAATGTTTATGTAGGTAAATGGATTGGAAAATAGGTATAAAAATGGTTGGAATAATATCAAGAGTTGATTGTAGCTGGGAAATATGTAGCAATAGATATCTTGATGCTATCTTCTTGACAGAGGAAGAACTGGAAGAACTAGAAGTGGGTTAGGATATGTGAAAAGTAGATCAATAACTGGAAACAGGAAAGTGATACTGACATACATCTTTCAAGAGTTCAAGACTTGGAGATTAGTCTGCAAAAAACAGGAAGTTATGTGAAATTTCAATCTCTTAAAAATGATTACCACAACGAAAAACATCACAAGATTTTGTGTTTCTAGCTGAAAGTTCTTAGCCAAGTGGAAGACATTTTGTCCTATAATCATTCATTAAGATGATTCAGGAACATGGCATAGTGGAAAGGACATTAGTATATCAGAGGCAGATATGGCACAACTTTAATATTTATGTTTTAGAAGAACATTACAGTTTGTTCAGGATCAGAGTTATATCATGGGAGGTGTTAAGCAAACAGAAACTCTCTGCCATGCTTAACAGCAGCACTTACAAAGTGAACTTTAGAAGAAATATCTTTGTTTAAACTGAACTAGTCAAATTGATACATGAACTACTGGATGGAATGTAAAGATCTGTGTTGTACTGTTCAAAGTAGATGATCCAAGTGGCCTTTTTGGCCATTTCAGTCTGTAACAATTTGGTATTTTTTTTTCTTTAATAAGAATTTAATCTTCCAAGCTGGGGAGTGTCCTTGGTTCAGACAGCTGCTGCAGTGCTTTTGGGTAGAATATAGAGGCAATCTAAGCAGAGAGACCTAAGAGTTGGAAACGTGTGATTCAGCAGCTCATTGTTCAGGTCTTTGGAGTGTCAGTGGCTTGGCCAACTACAGTTTTCAAATGGTTGACTGTAGGAAAATCCTGGGAAACCTGCTGAATGTCGTTAATTCTGCTCTGAACTCTGGTATTAGAGCATAATTAAAAATATGTAAAGTTCTTAACATGCTGTAGGTAAACAAATTAGTTACAATTGCTTTTGATGTATGATTTTGAATGAAAATAGAATCCTTATCAACTTTGACTTAGTAAGGAGGCTAGGAATTTCTTAACTGTCTCTCTGTTAAGCGTGGAGTCACTGCTGAAGATAATAGTTTTATTACAATGTTCTAAAGAGTGATTGTAAAACTGTGTTTTTCAGGATCTAATATTAATAGAAATGTAATCTTTGACAGTTGGGAAAACTTTTCACTGGGATTTAAGTATTCACCTGAGAACTTTGTCTCACGGTTTCATCTCTATTACAGCTTGTCAGGAATAACACAAATACTGATTCATGCTACAAACAGTGAAAGTACATTCTATTATTTAAATATATGTTTCAAATCAGTTGAAGGGTGTGTAATGAGAGGTTAAATAGTTGCATATGTTGGTAGTGCAGCTACAGTAATCTGCGAAGTGCAAGTGCATGTGAAAGAAGTGCAGTACTGGGCTCCCTGCCTGTTTCTACTCAGTGACTTTGGAAATGAACCTTGAAAAAAAAATTTCTCCCCCTTTTAACATTCATGTAAAGAATATTATAATTTTGTTTTGTAAAGATTTTAAATGTATTATGCAGTGGAAAAATCATGGAATGGTTTAGGTTGGAAGGGACCTAGTTCCAAGCCTCTGCCATGGGCAGGGACACTTTCTGTTAGACCAGGTTGCTCAAAGCCCTGTCCAACCTGGCTTTGAACATTTCCAGTGATGGGGCATCTCACAGGCTCTCTGGGCAACCTGTTCCAGTCCTTCACTACCCTCACAGTAAAGAACTTCTTCCTTATATCTTATCTAAATCTGCCCTTTTTCAGTTTAAAGCCTTTACTTCTTGTATCACTACCTGCCCTTGTAAAAAGTCCCTCTCCAGCTTTTTTGTAGGCACCTTTAGCTACTGGAAGGCTGCTATAAGGTATCCCCAGAGCCTGTGCTTCTCCAGGCTGAACAACCCTAAGTCTCTCAGCCTGTCTTCACAGGAGAGGTGCTTCAGCCCTCTGATCATCTTTGTGGTCCTCTTCTGAGCTGGCTCCAACAAGTTTTATGTCCTTCCTGTGCTGAGGGCTCCGGGCTTATAGATAAAAAAACCCCTTATTTTCTTCTATGCGCAGTTGACCAACTTTCTGTAGAAGTTTCCCTATTACATCCAAGAAGGCTCATGACAATGTATTCATGCCAGTTCTAGACACACTGTTTGGATCTCCAGATTCTTTTGGAGCATATGTAAATAGGACTTCACTTCTGAAGGAAAACCAAACCCACCTCATTATCCATATCAGAAATAAAAATGGTAGAGTATTCAGTCTGCTTAATTGCTTCCAGCCTGAATGCCAAAATGATCTGAAGCACAGCCACCAAGCTGCCATATCCAAATTAATTATCAAGCAGATTTGATGGGATATTCACTCTTTTTAACTGCAATGTGGGCCCCCAGTACATATCAAGTTAGATGTCAGAGATAAGAGCCACTTGTTTCCTGTAGATAGCTGATAACTTTTAAAGCAGTTCACCTGTGCAACACTTACTTAAGGAACTTAAATGCAGATCACAGAATCACAGGGTGATGGGGGTTGGAAAATAGCTCCAGAGATCAGATCTGTGAGGGGAAAATCCTGTCTCTCGATGCCATATAGCTGTGTAACTGGTTCTGATAAAGTGTTCTCACTAAATGTTTTTATGTCTGAAAAAACAATAGTTGTGGTAACAGACCTTCCATATTTTTGCAAGCAATGTTCTTCTTGCCAGATGATGATTATTATATTCCATGATAGATTCAATATAATTGAAAAATATCTGCTGTGCAGAATTCAAAACACAGCCCAGTTCTCCAGGAGCGCTGCTCAAATCTCTACAGTAACCCCAGGCACCACCATTCTCAGCTCACATCCAGTTTCTCAGAAGGCTAGTTAGCACTTGATCTTATTTTTGAACATGTAGCAAAAAGTCAATTGGAGCTTATTGCCAGTCACAAAATTTGTTCCCAATAACTTGCTTTTCCCCCCCCTTCATGTTAGTAAACCTAAACTTGTCCAAGTCACTTGTCTTCCTCATTAAGAATGGCTGCAGGAATGATTTTCTCTAACAAAAAATTACTCGATGAGTATTTCTGTAGCCTGCAAGAACAATATCTTAAAGCAGAAAAGAAAGTAGTATTCCTATGTATAGTGTTACTAGTTCAGTTGTTACATTCTTTATCATCATAGCTATAGAGAATGTTTCATTACCAAGACCTGATGTCCATAAGGCTGCAAGAAATGTTTAAATGAGTGCATCCCAAGCTTTAGTAAAGACCATTTTTTACCAGACATTGTTAAACTTACATTATAAAGAGGTGAATAGAGCCTTTCAACTTCACGGAGAAAGATTTATACTGCAACTGGTATCCACTGGTGAGAGCTGCAATTCATAGTATCAAATTAAAATGTTTGTTCTTCATTACTTTATTTCATCTGAGGATTATGAACACACGTCTGCCAGACAAGTGGACTGTGCACCTTACCTTGACCGGTTGCTTAGAAAACTCAGAGGTCTTACATGGAGTTGAATGCCCAGTGTATAGCTACACAAGGAGATCATCAAGTTGAATGGGACTAATGGTTTTAATTGTATGAACTAAACTTAAGTGGTAGCAATACATTAGCAGTGTTTTATTTCCCCTCTCTAGCAAGAAGCTGAAGGATATTGACATTCCCTTCATTTCCAGGTGTCTAAATATTTTAGTTAAAACCAAACATCACCACCACGTGAAGAATTTTAATTTTCACCTGTCACTAAATGATTGTTTCAGGAATGAAAAGTTGTCTCTTCTCTGTACTCTAAATAAATAAATGCATTAGGCCTATCTTTTCAATGTATCATGGTCTTAATGTCATCATGGTTCACTGTGGTGAGAGTCTTGCATGCAAATTCTGGAATGATGCTTAGCCTAAATTTGCTCCCTGGAAGTGGCTTCTTGCTTGTGTGGATAATTTGCAGTGCTTCACTGAGCAGAATCTACAGCATGAATTAGCTTTATGGCCGAATCGTTCCTGTGGAGGGAAAATGATTAAAGCCATGGGTTGCTCTGTGTCTGTTTGTTCTGCCAGGTGGAAGGCTGAAGGCTAATCAATGTATACTTCTAAACTAGTCTCTGTGGGACGTTTGTAAGTGACTGCTCAAATCTTAACTTCCTACGGATGAAGAAAGGAGTGTAAAGTTTCTGTTGGCAATCACTCCTGCTGTCACTCGTGATTCAGAGCAGTTGTTAGCACTTAAAGGAATCTGGCTCAATCCTTGGGGTCACTGGGTGGCTTTGGAATAGACAATGGAGGGATAAAAGCATCATTATGTTAATTTTCTGCGTGGATAAACTGGTTGTGGAACATTCAGCTAAGAGGGACGTGGGCTGTTGGCTGCACACGTCAAAAAGAGCTGTCAGATCCCCAGAAAAGCAGAAGGTTACGTGGGTGATGCCTGAAGGACTTTGTAAGTCGTGGTTATGAGAAGACAGCTAACTCAAAGAAATTTTCTTGTATAGGTTTTAATTTCTGTGAATGTGCAGAATCACACTATAAAAAAATTTGTGATGTTAATCCTGGTTGTTTAGTGTAAAGGAAAAGAAAAAATAGTAAGAACACCATTGCCCATAAGCAAAATGGTATAAAGTAACCATTTCAGGGCATGGTAGTCATGATTACAGGCTGCTGTAATTAGAGCTACAAATGGATAGGCAATCCAGCCCCAGGAGACTTTTTTTCCCTCTGGTAAGCAGCAGGTCTCTCCATTTGTACATGCTCTCTGTTCAGGATTTCAGTGGCAAACACTCCCTAGATGGGTTTTTTATGTCAGGTTTGCGCTTTGAAATACATTTGGCTGAATGGAAACGTTCAGATGAACTTCATGCTGTCATTTTTTCATTCTGTGTGTTCTGTGTTCAGGGAAGAGGGAAAATATGCACTAGGAATGTGTGAAGACCTGTCTGCTTCCTGCTTAGGTCTGTGGGAAGCTGGAGGTTACTTAAATGATAACTGCTCACAAGCATTGCAGCCTTTTGGTCTATAGATGTTGTGTGAAAGATTGTTTTGTACCAAAGGAGAACACTATTTCCATTTCTCATCTGCAGCACAAGACTGAGATGCAGTGTACTGCACATTGCTGTCCTGTGTCTTTAGAGCATCCACAGGCTAGAGTGTGACAAAATGCAGGCATCCTTCCCTGAAGGACAAAAACTGCTTGGATTCATTTAATCTGCTGCTGCTACAACACTGTTTTCTCTATGGGAGATGTGTGCTGTAAAGAGCACATGGTGCAAAGAGGTGCAGCACTTGGCATCTTATTCAGGTTTGAATGCAAATCAGCACTTGCATTGCTCTGCTTAAAAAACACAGGAAAAAATAGACTTTGAAATGATAAGGAAATGGTTGGAAGGTTATGATAATATTATTATGTGTATTATTTTCCTGAGGAGCTGTTGTGGTGGGGTCTCATTGTTTGTGGTCTCATCTCACAAGAATGTGCAAGACAATATTTTTTGTCCTCTACAGCTTACAATATAAATTATGAGATGTTGTGATGAGAGAACGTAAAAAATGCGGGTCAGATGATTAAAAAAAAGGAAAGGTTTGCCTCCAGATATTTTGACATTGATGCATTCAAGGTTTGAGGTGGGTTGTTAAAATAGACATATTGATTACATCCATAGTCTCAGCTGTCCACTTGCCTATCCAATATGAGCTAGCAATTTACCATAGCTTTTGTGGCAGAAACGAGTACCGAGGAAAGATTTAAATCAATGAATATAAAGCAGAAAAACACATGAAATCAAGTTACATGCTAAATAACCCTTAGCTGAAGTCTGTGCCTTTCTTTGCTGTCCACAAACTTTTCAGGATCTTTGACAATGCAGAAGCTCGTGTAAAAAAAATAGAGGCCCTCGCTTTCTGACTCTTGGCTTTGTGTTACTGTTGTGACATTGTAGTGATAATGAAAGGCACAAGCAATTGCCTGTTTCATGTGTATGTCCATGAGAAGCACGCTTTGGTGTTTGACAAGACCTCCGTTCATGATGCTTTTCGCAGAGTCCAAAAAGCTTTACCTGTTCCCTTGCCTCGGACTTCTGGAGAAAGAACAGCCCAGGTCTTTCTTTTATTGTTGCCTCAGTGTCCTTGGACATAATTTGTGTTATCTTTTCAGATTATAGAAGACCTTTATGTTAACCTTTATAGTTTGTTTTCCAAGGAAATGCTTCTGTGATGTGAGCGTCTTGACACACAGCAGCCCTACTCCCATGTCTGACATTAGTGACACATGGAGATGGTTTATGGATTGCTCCAAAAGAAAAGCTTTAGAGTCAGGTTTCTCCTTGCAGATCTTTCAGCTGTACCTTGTTCAAGGAAAAAAAATCCACGGTAGTTGGCAATTCTAATTTGATATGAGTAAAAAGACATTGGCTTTGAGGGACACTGGTGTAACGCACATCATGAGATGACATTTCCAGTTTGTCATTTCAGCTATGTTAGCTCTTAAGGTGTCAGTTCATAATTATTTATAAAGATTATTTTAATACATTGGGTTTTGGTGCACTAAACTGTGTTTATGAATGATTGTAAGGACCCCCTCCAGTGTGGGCTTCCCACAGGGTCACAGCTTGCTTTGGAATCTACCTGCTCTGATGTGGAGTCCTTCCTGGGCTGAGGGTGGATCTCTGCTCCCCCATGGCCTCCATGGCTGCAGGGACAGGGCCTCACCATGGGCTGCAACATGGGTTGCAGGGGAATCTCTGCTCTGGGCCTGCAGCACCTTCTGCCCCTCCTTCTTCACTGACCTCGATATCTGCAGAGATGTAGTTCTCAGATATTCTCACTCCTCTCTCTGTCTGCCATTGCCCAGGGATTTTTTTCCTTCTTTCTCAATGTGTTTTCTTTACCACCATCACTGATGGGCTCAGCCTTGGCCAGTGGTGGGTCCATCTTGGAGCCATCTGGCATTAACTCTGTTAGACAAAGGGGAAGCTTCTAGCAGCTTCTTGCAGAAGCCACCCCTGTGGCCCCCTTGCCATGCAAAACCTTGCCATGCAAACCCAAAACAGCAATTTATAATTATTTAAAACTGTAAAGTAGTTTGTATTTTTTACCTTCACAGGTTTGTGTAACAACAGTCCTTACGATGCAATTATGTATTACGTGAAAAAAATGCTTCCTTTTTATTTTATTAAGCTTGGTGCCTGATGTCATCATTGTGTTGTATGAGAAACAACAACTAACTGTTCTCTTCAGCTTCTCAATAATGCATGTCCAAGCTGCCTTTCTTCAGTTTTTGCTTCCCTAAACTGAAGAATCCTCCTCATTTAATATTTCTACGCATGGGTATTCTTCTGTGCCTCTGAAACCCTATGCTTCAGGTTGTGTTTTCAGTCCTAGTGCCCCAGAAACTCGCTCAGTCACTGTTACAGTGTGGCTGCTGAGTCCTGCTACACACTCAGAGGCACAAGTTCACATCTCACATCCAGCCTGCATGAGGGCTGCTGCCATCTAATTCAGCAGTAATGTGATCCCTGGTAGTTTCAGCTGGGGGTAACCAGAGGTGGTGGGACATGAGATGGAGAAAATGGCATGTGTTTTCTTGGTTCCAGAAACAGATGCCTCAAACACATCTGTTTGATAAGTATGTGTGCTTGAGATTGACCTGCATGAATATTTATGAGAGTATATAGATCAGTGAATTATCTAGACAATTCAGTGGAAGCAAGTAATTCCATAACTAAGAGTTTGCAACAGCACATTTTTCCTAATTTAATCTCTCATATTGTTCTCATATTTACCAATAAAGAAAACAAACATGTCTTCTGACTGGAATATCTATGTAGAGGGAGGTAGTAAATTAAACAGATATAATAAGGGGATTTTTCATAATATTGTTTTCATAACAGATCTAAGGCATTTTAAACTTTGTCATACTTCATGATGAATGTTGAGATTAATATAACAGCTTCATTTATATGAAGCATGATCTAGGCCACTCTCTGAGACCCAGAGGGCTCTGTTTCAAATACTTCAAACATCATCCGCCCCCAGCAAAGGCTTCAGCTGTAGTAAGAAATCTACCACTAAAAAAAGAGGATCTATTAAAACAGATGCTTCTTAAAAAAAACAACAAAAAGGTGGATTCTGCCTCCACTTCTAGCTCTCAGAGAAAGGATAAATATGGGACATCTTGGGTTCTGTGAATTGTTTCATCTTTAGTTTTCAGAAAATTGATCGTAGGTGTGACAAACACAATTTGCCTTTGAGCCATGTACAGATACTCGATTGACTGCAGTGCTGCAAAAGCCAAAGCCAGCCCCATGTTTTATCACCATTCTCCTCTGTGAGAGATCTTGGAGATGTAATACCGCAAATATAAACTATTTTAATAATTAATGATATACCAAAGAATAGGATTGTGTGTACTTTGTAAACCCTTTCTCTTGTTCTGAGCATCACAGATCTCAGTTTCTGAACACAGGTATTTAAGGTTCACCGATGTCCTTGTATTTGAACGCTGTTTTGTATTCCAGTCCTGTGATTTTTACAGCTGGAATGAAACTCTGACTTTGGCAAATTTTGTACACTAGCTTATGTGCTGCAGCAAATGAGTTTGGATTGGTGCCATAAAAGTGGTCTATTCTATATTTTATTAATTATTTTATAATCCCAACTATGAACAATTTGTAATACGCAATTATTACACATCCATGAAAAGCAAGAAAAATATCTTTTGCTTGTCAGATTTGGTGGACTGAAATGAACTCCTGTGTCTGTTAACTTATCTGTTTAAATGCAACCTAACCATCTATGAAAAACAATTTTTGGATACTAGGATATCCAAAATGGATACTTGGGCATCCCTTTTTTTGCAGTCTCAAATGACAAGGCAAGGGGTAATGGAAAAAAAATGGAACACAAAAAGTTCCACTTAAACATAAGGAAAAAGCACTGTAAGGGTGAGAGAGCCCTGGCACAGGCTGCCCAGGGAGGGTGTGGAGTCTCCTCTGGAGGTCTTCCAAACCTACCTGAACGTGTGTCTGTGTGACTTGATCTAGGTAGACCTACTTGAGCAGTGGATTGGACTAGATGATCTTTAGAGCTCTCTTCCAACCCCTATCGTTCTGTGATTCTGCGATACTTTGTTGATCCTTGACATGTTGACTGAGCTACCTTTCCCACTCCAGCTATGTTTCCCTAATGTGTTAGATTTAAAAAGATATGTCTGGATCTAAGCAAGAAACATGTTCTATCTCCTGTTCAGCTCTTCATACTCGTAGCAGCTTTTATTTTTAGGGCTGTCAGTTGAATATGTTCATCATATTTCATGAGCACTGGAAACATTCAAAACAGTACTCTGTTCACTTAATTTCTTCCTGTCATTCCAGAATTGCTTTAAAGGACAGTTTTCTTTTCTTTTTTTTCTAATAGTACTTTCAGGAACAGAAAGAATTGTTAGAGAAATGGAGTTGCATAGGGAAATTTATGATCCTTGAGCAGGCTTCCAGTAGTTTGGCTTTTACCTTGTGTTTCTGATTAGAAATAGGTGTTTGAAGTGTTGCTTTGTGTTTCTCCACAGGTAGTTCAGTAACCAAATTCTTTTGTTCCTAACAAAAGACTGGAGAAGAATAAAAATTCAGTTTCCTGGAGTTGCTTTTTAGCTTTCAGTTCCCAGGGCACATTATCTAAGAGCCTAAAAAGATTCAAACAAAAAAAGGCAAAATATTTTTTTGACTTTACTCTCTTAAATAAGCCTGAAGTCCACACTTAAAGAAAGGCATTTCCTTCATCCAGAAATCTTAGCCTTCCTCTGCCTGCTGAGCAGTGTTCAGGCTGGGCAGCTCCCTTGCCTTTGGTTGGGGATGCTCTTCTAAGTGGAGTCAGTCACGTGCTTTTCCTTTTCAAAATATGCATAGATTCTTATAATCAATCCTGCTTTGAGTAAGTCAATTTTCTGTTTCCAGAACACATTTTATCTGGTCTCCACTGATGATTAGCATACAAAATATACAATTTTCCTGCCAGATATTCTGCCTTTTGCCCCACCCCTTGAATTTTAGCTGTAGGGAGAAGTGCACATTTGGGAGCTGTTCAATAGTTGTTTCCTTTTCTTAAGTGATAGGTAAGAATGATAGGTAGAGGAGGAGTGCTCATGAGGTCACACCACTTGTGGCAGCTGTCAGGTTGCACGGTGAGACACAGATGGTGGCTGAGTACAGTCAGGAGTAAATGCTTTGTCACAACAGACTGCTGGCAACATCTTTGTTCTGACATATGTACTTCTTATTAATGCACCTCAAAAAGGCATATCTTGGCCACAACTGTAAGTAAAAGCAGTCAATAAAGATGATTTTTTAATTAGTTTTACTCAATATTTTAAAAAGGAAGATACTCTAGAGCCTGGAGAGGGAAAACTTTTATTTACGTCTATTGCAGAAGGATACAGAATGGTTTGCAAAAACAATACTGAAAATCGTCAGAGTCACATCTTCAGGCCGTGTAAGCAGGTACAGTATTCAGATTGCATGATGAAGTGTGGTAAATGAGGGCTAGGTATGTAATTCTGCCACGGAAAGAAGGTTCACATCTCATTAGAGGCAAGGGTTTTGCCTTGGTAAACTGAGAGATGATGGCAAGACCATTAAGATGTGATGAGAAAAATGTCTGGCCTGCTTACCAAAACCTGACAGTTTAGTGCCAGGTGTGAGTCCAAAGCCAAATATTTCCAGAATTTTGATCTGATTGCAAACCCCTTTATCTATTTACAGTGTAGTTCTGGCAGGGCTGAGCCTATATCTAGACTTCTCTGGTCACACCTCTAAAATAGTATGCTCCTCTCAAGAAGTCGTGGGGACGGGTGCAAATACACTATTTCCTGTCTACATCTCTGAAGTGGTGCAGTGATTTTTGCGATTGACACCAGCTTTTCCTGCTCCATTAATGTCTTCATCTCTCTGTGATACTTTGAGAACACATGCAGCTCTCTTCTCGATGAGCTTGACCGTGGAGGCAGGACTGCACAACTGCCCACGTCGCACTGGTGGTGGACAGGGGACAGCTTCTGACACAAGCAGTCATGTTTCATTTCCTCCAAAACTTGAATTACATGATATTTTCCACATAACAGGAGCAAGTGAAAAATGAAGCCCCTTGATTGCTGGAGCCCAGCGGCAAGGCTGAAAATCTTGTGTCTGTGGTTGTGTATGGAAAGCTGCTCATGTTTTTGCATATGCTTGTTTTTCATCCAAAGTGACAAATTTGAGGAAGAGCTTGATTATTCGAAATGAAGGAGAGTTACGTGCAGGGTCATTCAAAGGGAGAGGAAAATGACTTCCTACAACGTGAGGGAGTGGGAAGTGACTAATGGAGCTGCAAGCTCTGGTGTGCCAGCAGCAGACAGGAAGCCCTTGTGTAGGCATACACTGGAAATGTTGGGACAAGAGTGAGCAAAATGCATTCATTTTCCCTTCTTAATAAATGTACCAGAGCCATGTTGGCTTAGCAGGCACAACCCCATTGCTGCTGTTAGCACGAACCCTCTGAAGGTCACCTTTCTTGCCACTCAAAGCAATTGTAGCAGAGCCTAGGAGTGTTTGTGTTGAATTTGAGATGTGGCCATGGATTTTCCTGGTGATCCATGGCAAAATGCTCTCACCTGCAAGGTGGAGGGAGCCATCCCCCCTCACTGCAGCACTGGCACATTTACTGCAGTCTGTACCATGTATATTGTGTCTCGTACTCCGTGTAGCTTATTGCCTGTTTTGTTAGGAAATGTCAAGGCCAGTTGTCATCTTGCAGATCACATGGTGCACCCAAACTCTGCTTTGGTCAGCCTTGCTTTCCCCTGCCCAATGAGCACTCATATGAGGTTTAATTGGGTTTGCATTTCTCTTTGGTGGTTCTTGAGCCCTGCAGAAACAGCATCAATTTGTCTGTTTTCTCCAGTCCTCCTCAGCATCTGTTCTGCTCAGTGGAACAACAGGAGGATTAAAATGGATTAAAGTTGGGTAAAGTGCCAAAGTGCCAGTAATAACTACAGGAAAGAACAAAACTTTCAGATATGATTCCTGAAAATGTGGGGTAGTAAGGAAGGAAACAGCTGTATTTTTGCATGGAAATCCTGACAGGTCTATCAGTCAAGATGAAATCTCACATTACCCAGTGTTCCTAGTCCAGAAGTTCCACTAATTGCTTTGCTGAAATCCTTACAAATTGGTTTGCAGATTACATTGAAATTCTTTCTCTCCCTACCGAAATGGCATTTTTACTAATAATGGACATTTTGAAACAGGAAATGAACAATGTACAATCCATTTGAAATTTTCAAGGTGAGTTCATGGAGGCAGAATGTAATCTGCCAAGCAGAAGTGAGGTCATTACCTGCACTCCTCTGATAAATGTCACAGGGTGTTTAGTAGCCATGGGAGGGTAGGTATTTGCTGTGAACTCATCCTTACGGATTCAAATTGATTTTGAGGCACCAGTGTTTGTCATGTTACGGGTTGAAATTCATTGCCCTACAGTCTTTGGTCAGACTTTCCTTATCCCTGTCAGGGTTTACTAACATCAGGCTAATTGCTTTCTAACTGCTGGAATAGGAAGAATTATGCTTTTTGGATTGCTATTTTTGTGCATATCTTCCTGGAGCAGGATCTGCTCTGTGGGGTCTGGAGGGTCCCTCTGATCCCTGGCCTTCACCAAGAGCTCTTCAGAGAAGTCCCATGGGAAGTAAACATAGTCAGATATGATTTCATAAGGTCCAAACATCCAAATCTTTTTATACAACGTGTCCTACTGAGCTATTGGCACCTATTGAAAATGTTCTACTTGATAAAATGCAGTTCAGGAGATAACATTTTTTTCCCAGTTTCCAGTAAATAATTAGAAAATTGCCCACACCACTTAACTAGGTTACAAAATGTTTCCACATCAATGAAATGGAGGTGTAAAAGCCTCAGACATTAAAGATATGGACTGTTAAGCTTTTCAATAACAGCAGTGTCAATGAGACTCAAAGTCTAAATAATTAGCTGAATTTGCAGACACTCGGCTGAATTACAAATTTAATATAATTTCATTGATTCTTCCCATAGCTAATACACATTTATATTTATTTGAGCAGAGAAGGAAGAGAGAGAGAATAGCTGGGAAGCCCTTTCCTTAAAGTAAATCAGATTGACTTAGCTTTCTCAAGGAATGCTGAGTGGTTTAACAGGAATTGTACCTCAGTGATTACAATCAGAAAATAAATACACTATTAAAAATAACCACTGCCTGGGATTTATATCTGAGCATTTGCCTTACATGTTCATATAAAATGGTCAGGACAGTAGAAACCAACATGTAATTATAGGGATTTAAGCACTGTTATATTGAAACAATTGCTTAAATGTGAAATAAGACTTTACAATGTTGAAGTAGAGTATATATTTATTCTCATAATAATTTATGATAATTCTGTTTGGTTGTAATCTCTCACTACACTGAAGCTTTTTTCAATTTTCCAGTTGAATTATTGATTCTAAGCTTACAAAACGCAAGGATTGAAGTGCTTTGTGTATACTATGTATGCCTGTGTTTGTCGCAGATGATTAGAAAGCTTTTGACATAGGGAAGTTCTCATTTGTTGAAATTAAGAGTTTTGGGCAAGTGTTTCAAGGAGATGCGTGTTACAAAGGCCCATCAGGTTCTGGCTTGGTGTGTGGAGCAGGAAGATTGAGGGAGTCCTGGATGGCAGTGATGCTTGCACTGGTCTAATGAGTGCATTATGAGACAATCCTCATAATTTTGGTTATTACCACTCCCATTAGCTTCTTTAAAACTTCATTTAGAGAATTTCCATTTCCAGCAATTTGTGGACACGAATAAACCTCTGCATCCAACCATATGTGAAGTATAGGAGCTTGCTTTGTAATCCTCCTCCTTAGACAACTTAAAATCGCCCTATGGACTCCTTAGGGGCCTAGAGGCTTGTAGTGGTTTTGCCTGGGCCAGTATTTTGATAGCACTACAGGGGTGCTACAGGGCTGGCTTCTTTAAACAGAGATCTGCCAGAAGCTTCCCCTGTAGCTGATAGGGCTAATGCCAGTCAATTCTAAGATGAACTGGCTGCTGACCCAGGCCTGGCCAATTAGTGATAGAGGTAACACCTCTGTGAATAATGTATTTGAGAAGGGGAAGAAGTTGTTGTGCAGTTGCCAAACTGCAGCAGCAACAGGGAGTGAGAATGTGAAAACATCTCCACAGACACCCAGGTCAGTGAAGAAGAGGGGGGAGGAGGGTGCTTAGGCCCTGGAAGAAAGACTAGCCTGTGGCCTGTGGTGCAGACCATGCTGAGGCAGCTGTCCCCCTGCAGGCCATGGAGGCCACTGGGAAGCAGAGATCCACTCGCAGCCCATGCAGGACCCTATGCCAGAGCAGGTGGATGCCTGAAAGAGGCTGTGGCTCAGTGGGAAGCCCACCCTGGAGCAATCTCCTGGCAGGACCTGGGAGTCTGTGGAGAGAGAGGAGCCCATGCTGGAGCAGGTTTGCTGTCAAGACTTGTGGCACTGTGAGGACTCAGGCTGGAGCAGTTGGTGCCTGAAGGACTGTTCTCCCAGTAGCTCACCCATGTTGGGGCAGGGTGTGAGGAGCTGCCCCCGTGGGAGGCCCCATGCGGAGCAGTTTGTGAGGAACTGTAGCCCATGGGAAGGAACCACATTGGAGAAGTTCATGAGGGACTGTCTCCCGTGGAGGGGAACCCCACAGTGTAGCAGGGGGAAGTGTGAGGAGGCCTCCCCCTGAGAAGCAGCAGCGGCAAAGTCCATCTGCAATGCACTGCTGGGGGGGAAGGAAGAAGAGTCCTGGGAAGAGGGGAGGGGTGGGGGGAGATTTTTGGAGATTCATTTTTATTTCTCATCTCCCTGTTCTTATTCTTCCTTTAATAAATCAAACCTTTTTCTCCCTAAGATAAGTGTGTTTTGCCAATGACGCTAATTGCTCGGTGATCTCTCTATCCTTATCTTGACTCACAAACCTCTTGTTATATTTCTCCCCTGTCCAGTTTAGGAGGGGGAGTGATATTACGACCTGGTGAGCATGTGGCTAAACTGCCACAAGCCTACAAATTGGAAGCCAGTAATTTTATTTATACATGCAGTGTGGAACATTGGTGCCACAGTATAGTGGCTTGGGAGCTGCTGGGAAATCTGGCATCTCATGAAATAGTGATTTAACACTTGATATCTGCAGCTATTGTCTTACCACCGTGTTTTATTCCTGTCCCTTCCCAAAGCCATGCACAGTTGTTCCAGCTCATCCTGGAACAAGAGGAAAACTCAGTGGTGAAATATGAACCATTTTGTTATTTTTTTGGCTAGCTTCGTTATTAATGTAGGATGCTGCATATGATGCACCCAGTAAGAGTAAGAGCAGGCGACTGTTCATAAAGAGATGTGTTTATTTTCATGACATTGCAGCTGGGTGATTAACACGGCTCATTTTCTGGATGACACCAGGGTCACAATTTTAGCCTAAGGGACATTATTACTTACCTGCTGATATTTTCTTACTGACAAGGATTGCAACTTGAGCCCAAAATGACAGATGAAAATGTTGTTAGTATTTAAAATTGGTCACATTAGTGCCTGGAAATTAGCATAACAGATATGAAACTCCTGCTTGAATTTCAAGACAGCTTCCTTTTGCAGCCCCCTGTGGATCACATTTGAGGTCGTTAAGTCATTAGCAGGCAGCAGGGAAATTGTAATTTTGCTTTTCTTCAACCTAACTATTCCTCTGTGCAGCTGCTTTTCAACTCATGTTGCCGCTTCTACTCGAGTTGATTACTAACACAGTCTCTTGAATAAACCTACTGGTTATACAAGAAAACTTGAGAATCTGAGTAAAGCTGTTAAATCTACGTTTATAAAATTATCTCCCTGGATTTAATTATCACTATCCTGCCGAGTGCTATGATTCTACACTTGCTTATCCCTTGACTTCGTTTTCTTGTTTGATAATACAACTTCTCATAATCCACGTAAGCCTTGCAATATATCTCACCTACTTGCTGACATTTTACTTCGTTGTTGATATTTATCACCAGGTATTCCAAAAATGCCTGTCACTTAATCAGTCATCAGTCTGCAGAGTGTTGTTAGAGCCAGGGACTAAGCACTTGGCTTTCAAATGAGGCAGCATTTATCAGTTCATGTGACTCTCACTAAGAAAAAAGAGAAGTCGTGCTAAGTCTTTGCCAGCATGTAGGATGGTTAGAGTGCAAGGCAAACACTGGACCAAATCCTACCAAAGCATTTGGAGTTATCTTTCAACTTCAGTGGTCTTTTGCTCCTTCTAACCATATTTGTTGTGATCCACCGATTATTCTGTCTCATGATTGAAAGTGGCTGAAATCCAATGTGGCCTTAAATGTTGTTTTGAAAATGAAAATTTCCACGAATTTAAGAACAAGAGCTGGCTCAAGTGACTGTTCACTCTTCTTCAGAGTTTGGAAGAAAGTAATAAGCTAAAAAACTCTTTTTTGTAGTTCTCCCTCAACTCTTCAATGCACAATTTCATGCTTTCCATCTGTTCTATGCATTGGAGGTTTATTGTTTTTTTCATGGGAGCAGCCTATTTCCACAAGAAACAGTAGGCTTCTGGAAAACAACAGCAACATTGACCGTGGATGGAATATGAGCTGCACAGCACACCACCTTTCACAGGGTCCTCCTTCTGCTGTTTCCTCCACCAGTCTTAGTGGTAGATAGACATGCCAGGAAAGCATGTCTATCACCTGTAAGAAATGTTGCCGCGTTCTGCTTAACAGAGCAGCTTCCCAGAGCCATCTTGTAATCCCACTCTCTACTCATGCATTTGCTATCAAAGCTCCAGTCTCAGGAGTATGTGAGAAATAACTGGCTATAACTGAACAAGGTTTGTCCATGCGTAGCAGGCATGTTTTTGTTAGTCCTCTAAACACTGGCGTTCTCTATCTGTGTTCATGAGCAGTGTCATAATTCATGGTAATGTACTTCTCCAAAATGCATTCCTGTGTGTTCCTTCCAAGGAGCCTTTATGGGTCTGTGTAACATGTAGGCAATGAAAGAAGTCCTGTGCTGAGTCTGTCCAAATGTAAAGTAGAATTTAAGGAATAGTGAGAGTTGTATAGGCCTTGAGATTTACAAACCAAGGGGAGACTATAAAGGTTTTGCTTTTACAAGTAGCTTGTGGTGTCTAAAAACATGAGTGACTTATATGTATGAGTACTCTGCAGGTGTTTCCTCATGGCTCTTCAGCATATGCAGGGCCTGTGTACATGTTGCTGACATAAGAAGCAGGAGAAATACTTCCAGTTTCTCATAAATTATGGTTTTAACAAAGCTGCTTGGAATACTTGAGCTCTATGTGGTCAATTAGGATGACTGAGCCATCCTAACCCCAGAGCTGGCTCAGGGCTGCTCAGTACCAGAAGCTGACCTGAGCATTGCTCTTGGGAGAAATGGCCACCTTCTGGCTCCAGGGAAGGTGCAAGTGGCACGGGAGGTGAGGTAGAGGCTTGGAAGAGCTTCATTCTTGTGCTGTTTTTTGAGGGACAGGAATGGGCAGGTTTTAGCACGTCCCCTTCTGCACAGGCAGGCGATGAAACAGTCAACTGCCTGCACTCAGGGCTGGTTCTGCTTTCAACAAAATATCATTTTAGATATACATGCTTCTAACTGAAATGCGAGTTGCTATCTTTTTTTCTCCCTGCTTGATAGCCTAGAGCTGAATTTTTATGTCAGGGAGAAATTAAAGAGGTTGCTGATTTTTGATTTTTTGTCTTAACTTATTTATGAAACATGTTTCTCAGAAAGAATGGGTTTGAAAGGGAAGTTGCTGGTCTGAAAGAGGCAGAGGGGGATTTAATTCCCATCTTTCTCGTTTGAGACACGTGTTCTGCTTGACATAGCAGTCATTTTTGATAAATATATGATCTGTAGTAGTTGTTTTTCCTTTCAGATCCCTTTGCATCAGGATGCAAAAGAAAAAGAAACCAAGGCCAAAACCTATGAAAAATTTTAGCAAGACCAGAAAGTCATCCCACCCAGATTTATCCGGTTGTTCCTCAATATCCCTTGAAGGTCTTCAAGTGATATAATCTTTCATGGGTCTTTCTTCAGCCTGCGTTTCTGACAGCACAGAGCGTTTACTCTCTATGGTATCGGATGAGTAACGTTATTCAATGAGTATTTGAGTGCTGGTTGCTGGAAAGATGGAAGCTCAGTGCAGAGATCAGAGGCAAACACATGAAGTTGTCAGAGTGAGAAAAACTAGATATGTGATTAGCAGAGATGTAATGCAGGTCCCTGCAGAATTTTCAGTGCTGAACTGTCAACTTTATATGTGTGTAAGAACTTTCAATCAGTTTTGTATTTTACTGATCTGGTTTTAAGCAGGCCACAAGTGCAGGGGGAAGGGAGGTGGCAGCGGGAAGCAGAGTGACTGTCACTCCTGTCAGTAGCTGCTGGGGACTGTGTGTGCTCCCTAAGCAGTCGAAGGCCATGGGCAGAACCAGGACTTGAGAGTCAGGGTATGTACATACAGACACACCTTATCTGTAGGTACATACACCCATGCATATAACATGCATCAGGGGTGATCTGTTGTGAAAGCAGTGCTGCAGCAGCAGCTGTGTGGGCATTGTGTGGCTGCTGAGCCCTGCAGTAAAGATACAGATATAGAAGCTGCTTTTGTTACACTATTTCCTCCAACAGCCCAGCTAAGCTGATAAAAGCTTATCTCTACCTGCTCTAGGGGTTTCCCTGGCATAGCTAAGCTGGCTTTGAGATACAATTTGTGTTTATTTCTGTCTTTAACAGTCTTAACCAACATAACTATTCCAGCAAAGCTTCACAGGGTAGCCTTTCACCTTGATAAAATGACCACCATACTGCTAACCTTTGCACACTGCCATATTTTAGTCAGGGCTCACTCAATTTTGTGGGATGTTCATTGTAACATAGTACTGCAATCTGTCAGTCGATAAAAATGCCATTTCCTTGCCAAGCTATATGTGTGCTCACCTGTTATAACAGTATTGAAATGATGCCAGTTGCATCGTGTTTGTAAACAATGCCAGATTGCGACTGCACGCTCCATTCTGTAAGATCATGTCTGTTCAGGGCTGTGGGCATCACCCAGTTAAGTAGCTTCCTTTGTTTTCCCTGGATTTCTCTCTGGCATTTACTCCTGGAGAGGCAAATCCTGCAGGCAGCTTTATTTGCAGCTCAAGGAAAAGAAACACTTTAATAAGCTCACACCATATTTATCATCATCTTGCCCTCCTTCAGAAGGAAACTGCAGATGTTGTGATGGATGGAGGACGACTTGACCAATTTTGGTGTGGTTTCTAAGTGCGATTCTCCATCCTTTGGACACACAGACATGGTGTAATTTCTCGTGGCTGTGCCGTGCAGCAGCCCTCTGATCTCTTGCTCATTAGTCTGTTGACAGATGACCATCGCCTTTTAAAGGAGGCATTGCCTGATGAGGTACTGAAGTTGCTGTACTTGTAGTGTTTGGCAGTGGTTCAGAAGAGAGCCTGCTCCTCACCTCTCCCATCTCTGCTTCTCTGAAGGAGAAAGTACTGCAGCATCAGGTTGGGGTTGTGTATAGCATAACTCCCCCACAAATAATTAGGTTGCAAATTAGATATACGAATCCAGGAAAGAGGATGCTAGTGAATTCACATTAATAGAGAGCTTTGTCTTGTAAACTGAGCCCTTTATATTAATATGATTTTGGACTGTTTCCAGTGTGTTATCACTAAAGGGACATATTGTTAGATAAGAATATTAATGTGCTCCCCAAAGAACAGAGTTCAGTATTGTCTTCTTATTTGTTATCCCACTTCACATCTCACGGCAGATTTATTTCATTCCCATCTGCCTCGTGTTCCTTTTAAACAAAGCTCCAAATAAAAGACTCCAGAGAGACATAATTTTCCTCTGGTTGTCTGTGGTGAGGATTCCTTGGTGCATGTAGCGAGAAGAACTGTCTTGGTCCCTGGCTGCCTCCCGACTCTGCAGAAACAGGGCTGGTGGTGGGGCTGGCTGGGGCTGGCCCTGGTCCTGGACCTGGCCCTGGCTCTGGCCCTGCCTTGGGAATGGGAGTAGCAGGGAGGCTGGGGGCAGCCGGGCAATGCCATGCCATCCATCTCCCTGCTCAAAGGGCTGTGCAGAGACTGATGGAGGCCCCTTATGGGCCTGATGACTCAGGCTGTGGCAATTTGGATAATCCCCCGCTGAATGCGTGGCACTAGGAAGGGGCTCTTTCTCCTTAATCAAATGAAAGAACACAAAATGTAACTGTTCCCTGCTGGCTGTGTTATATTAAGCACTGAAAAAAACCCAGAGATTAAATAACAGCCCCAGAAATCAATCTCAGTAGCTATTTTTTGGTTTTGTTTTTTTTTCACCGCTTCTAATATGCAGTGAAGATATAAAAACCTAAAACTGCAGTAAAAAAGTTGGAAGAAGAATATTCTCATTTCAAACATTGACTTTCATGACTTTTTCTTGTAGAAAGAGGAAATTTCTGTATATAATTTAGAGAACTGTAGATTATATAATGGCAATGATGTAACTTTGGCAGTAGAAAAATAACTGTTGTGCATTTTATTTGTTCTCTACCATTTTTGGTCAGGGAATGGAACTTCTCTTTGCACCATGAAGCCCAGCTGTAGGTTTCAACAAAAACAATTTGTGATCAGCTCAAAAACAGTGATGTCTGCTTAGAGTGAGGAAATATCTCCTGATCCAGGAACAGAGCCATGGAGGAAATCCTGATCTTTCTCAGCTAGCAGCTTTAGAGAACTTGCCTTTCAAGACGTTTCTTATAACAGTTAAGTCTATGGAATTAGCTAAAGAAGATTATACGTTTTGGGTTGGAATAGCCTCCAAGATTGGTTTAACCTGTAGAAGCTCTGGGCACAGCCTCTTTCTTCCCCAAAGTGGGCTGCACACCCAGGCCTTTGAGTATTTTCATGCCCCAGTGTGCCAGTCAGATCAGGTCCAATGGAGAAAATCAAAGTCAAGCAGCTTTCTCCCATCACTTTTGAAAGGTTACCGTCCCTGCGACACTAAACATGTTGCCAGATGTGTCTGGTGGCTATTAGTTACGATTTATTTTCACTTCCTGACACCTCAGAAAGATTGAAACAAAAAAAAAAAAACCCCAACAAAACCCAGCTTACCTAAAGAAAAGCAGAAAAATGTCAGTGTTATTGTGCATAGAGTCATGCTGGAGAGATGCACTGCCCGGTCGATTTGTCCCGCTGTGTATGTACAGTCAGGCTTGTGACTACGTGCAGGCCCGGGGCTCATCCAGGCGGATATCCATTAGGTTCATCTGTTTCATGTTGACATCAACTCAAGTGCTCTCGACAGGGGCTTGTTGTGCTGAGACTGTCACCTTGAGTAATGGCTGCTTATGTGATAACTCAATGTAACTATTGGATAGTGAATGACTTGCTGAGGTTTGCTGTTGAACGCCTTTACGGCACAAATTCAAGTTTTTATAAATGGGAACTGCTGCCTTTTACAATAAATTGGAGTATTAGTTACTCCTTGTACTTCCAGCATATTTAATTTACACCCATAATCAGACAAAGCCATTGTGATTACAGACTTTTTTGCTGTTGCAGGTGGCGGTGGTGAAATGCACCTGTAATGATCTTGCTTTTAAAACTCTCTAGAATTTCTACCAGCTGTCCCAGCAGAAGCCAGTTGGCCAGCACACTGGAGGGCATGGGCTCAGTCCTGCTGTCCTCACTAACAGCATGCCTACCAGTGTGGAAGGGCTGACAAATTGTAGTCACAGCTAATGTAACTCTCTCTCTCTCTGCATATATATATGTAACTATTCCTAATGTAAGGAAGGAGTCTTGCCTTGCATGGCTATGTCCTTTGCACTATGCAAAGCAATAGGTTGTACTGTTCATTTTGGAACTTTCTCCCTGAGTGCTGCCATTTGGGACATAAAAAGTAGTGAGAAGAGACTTGCATTGAAGAGAGAGGGGGAAACAGAATGGGTTCATAGTCACGAAGGGATGGAACAGTGTAGTGGCTTAACCCTGTCTGGGTGCCAGGTGCTCACCAAGTCATTCTATCACTCCCCTTCCTAAACTGGACAGGGGAGAAAGAAATATACTGAGAGGTTTGTGACTTGAGATAAGGACAGGGAGATCGTTCAGCAATTAGCATCCTGGGCAAAACAGACTCAACTTGGGGAGAAAAGGTTTGATTTACTAATGAACAATCAGAACAGAACAGGGAAAATGAGAAATAAAACCCAGATCAGTCAGCAGTGTTAAACGAACATTTTGTTGCACATTTTGGGGTTTTTTTATGTCATACAATACCTTTCTTAATTTTACATTTTCTAATTTTACACTTCTTTAATAGCAGTCAGGATACATGGGCTTGCTTTCGCCCTTCGGTTGGAGGGAATTTGCACAGGGTATTGTACCAGGCATTCATGTTGTGCAGTCGTCTTGTGGTTGTGGCTGGCAAATCCAACCTGCGTGAAGGATGATAAATAGTTCTGGTGTCTCCGTTACACTGGTGATGGTGGGGTTCCCAAAAATGAGTAAGAAATGTAGGTGCTGACTGACTTAGTTTTTTTCTAGTTTGGACCAGCATATAGGCTAATTTGCAGTCTTAGGTATTGATTTTGCCACAGACTGTACTAACAGCAAATGATGATGCCTCCCATGTTTCTGGGCTAGTGGATACTGGACTGGGCATGCTGGGAGCAGCCTCTCACTTGTAATGCTGCATTTGAGGAGTATTTGCTTGGTAGTGATTTTGAGGAAAAAAATCCAGCCAGCCTGACATACAGGGCTGCCATAGGCTGATAAGATCATGTTTTTGCCCCGTATGCTTACTCTGACTCGATAGGAGTAATTCCTGCACACTGGCAGAAGAGTGGGTTGGGCAGAACCGGAGATGAATGGTTTTTGAAATTATTCTATCTTTAATGGCTTCTGAAGACCATTTGCTCCCTGCATGCTTCTCCCCTTGCTTCACTTCTGTTGTGATGAGGGGAAGAGACTGATCTTTTTCTTTAATGATATACAATGGGAAAGACTTGGTTGTAGCTTAATGTTATTTCTCTCATATCATAGTGTTTAGCAGAGAAACACTTATCTGAGCAACGAAATTCCCACTGCACAGTCTACAAACCCCACATCTGGCAATTTCATCAGCTTTAAGTGTGATACATTTTCTTCCTACCCACATACTGTTTCTGAAGAAAGCTTCACCCATTTTGCTTGGGCATGGATACTAGGATGGATGATGCTTCACAGATCTAAAGCACTGATTCTTTTCAGCTCAACCTCAGAGGACTGATGCAGAGAAGTGTTTTTAGTACCCTGCACAAAGTTTGAAGTCTGCATTGGCGTTTCAGAGATGTGATGATAACTGTCTGGTTCCCAGCCATTTGTTTGACACAGGTAGCATGAGGTGAATGGCAGCACCAAAGACTGTAAATCAGTCTGTGTTTTAATCTGTTTTTTTCTGCAAGGGGAGGGAGATTGTTCCCTGGCATTCCTCCACCGCTCTGCACAGCCTCAATTTAAATTGGTAGAACACAGTCCCAAGAGATTTTAATTTACATTTCAATAGTTTAAAGCAGCAGTTAGTAAATCTCCTTGTTGGATAAAGCTTCGGGTTCTGGTTAGTCATCACAGTCTTTGATATTGAGGGGAAACAGTGTTTAGGGGCAATGGGTATAAACTGCAACAGAAGAGGTTCCAAAGAAATACGAGGAAGAATTTCTTCACTGTGAGGGTGAGGGAGCACTGGCACAGGCTGCCCAGATGGGTTGTTGAATCTCCTTCGCTGGAGACATTCAAAACCCACCTGAATGAGTTCCTATGTGACCTACTCTAGGTGGTCCTGCTCTGACAGGGAGCTTGGACTGGATGATCTTTAAGTCCCTTCCAACCCTTAAGATTCTGTGATTCTGTAACTGTGAGGGTTAAGGTATAATTCCCTTCGCTGTGGAAGGGTATGAGCCCAGGGGAATGCTGCCTCCCTGTTAGAAGGGTTTAAAAAGTGTCAACTCACAGCTTTTAATTACTGTCACCTCAGCTGAGGAGTGACACAGGAGGAGCAGACTTATGTAAACCTGATCAGCCTGTGTGCATAGGTGCACTGCAGCAGCTTGTGGGCTGTATATGAGAGGGGAAGCCCTGGGTGGTCTTTCCTCTCCCTGCAACTCCCTTGTCATCTGTCCCTCTGCTGAGAATGGAGGAAGCTCTCCAAGGCTTCTGCTGTGCTATCTCTCCATCTTAGCACCAGTCCCTTTCCAGTCTGTTCTCAGCTAATCCTTTATCCTGAAGGACTGGATTTCCCACATCGCCAAGAGACAGCAAGATAGCTCCATGATTTTGATGGCTTGGACAACCTTAAACAGTATGTTTTATGCTGAGGTTAGTGCAAGAGAAGATGTAGCAGCTGGTGGAAAATACTGAAACATGTTCGCAGCATGGTCAGCACAAGGCATCCTGTCCTGTTTGCTGCCCAGACACCTGTGAGAGGGGAGGCTGTGGCAAGGAGATGGGTCTGCCACACAGTGAAAAACCAAATAACTGTAATGAGGAAGGAAATGTGTTCCTAGCTTACTGGTATCTAAAAGAAGCTGGACTGTGGGTTTCTGCAGATCCTTTTATCTTTTCATCTTCATCACTTTCACAAGGGAAGATTTCTCTCATTACCTAGACTTTCCTGCTCCCCTCATGCTGTGGGGCACTATGTTCTGGCATGGCAGTGACTTTTCCAGCCTGCACCCGTAAGTGTCTGGGCCAAGGGAGGAGGATATGTGTACCTGGCCCTCATGAGGGCACCCTAGACTGTAGGGCAATGATGTAGTGTATGAAGCCACCGCACCTTTATCTTTAAAAGTCTCCTCCTTTGACTGTGGCACATCTGAGACTTGCTCCTGTAGACAGTAGGAGCAATAGATATCTATCCCATTACAGTGCCAACATCTAGAGGCATAGTGCAAAATCATTTTAATAGTCTGAATAATCCCACTGCACAGCCCTTCATCAGAGTTACTCTCTACCTTTGTTACATTATTTTTTCCTTTGGTAGGAAAATGATACTGCAATTACAGAAAAGAAAAAAACCCTTCCAATGAAACGATGCTGAGTAGTTCTCATTTGGTATCAAAATGGGGATTATCCGTCTGAGCATTGGCACAGAGTTTTCTTGAGCAGAAACAAAAAGGTAAACTTGAAGCATCTGTTTGATTAGCAAGTAAAAGGATGTGATTTCATCATTGAGCATGATGCAAGGCAGACTTTCAGGTTGTTCCCTAGTTCCTTCCTCAATACATTCTCTGTTGTCCTTCCTTAATATATGTTCTCTCTTTTCTGGAAAGTACAAGACCCAGTCTCATTTCCCAGATTCCCATGTGTATCCCCTGCTCTCTGAATCCACAAGGTGTTTCTGTGTGTGTCAGAAAAATCAGCTGGGCTCATAGTTACAAGTGTAGTATGTCTACCTTAAATGTAAACCCCAAAGCTAAGAAGCTGCTCCCTCTGCAGGACAATTATTCCTCGAGGGTCACCTCCCAGATTACTCTGGGAGCAGTTACAGAGGCTGACAGGTGCCATAAGTGCTATATGACATTACAAGAAATGAAGCCAGGTACCATGCATAAGTTACAGTAAAGAAGCTCTTTGGATGCTTAAAAGAAAAAAATAGAGCAAATGAATGTATAAGGCAATTGGTGACCTCTGATAGTATGAATCTGACTTCATTAATGCTTGACAAATAGTTTAAGCTCAGTGGCTGGCCTTGGAGGAATGGAGCATGCACTCAGTTCAAGCATAAGCATTTCTTCCAGAATAACACAGAAGTTAATTTGTTACAATAAAAGCATCTGCTTTATTTAATGATCCATTTCATCATGTGATTCATTCCTGTCTTTAGCTATGAAATGCCATCAGTTTTCAAGAAGGGTTAGGAGTATCCAGCAATGATGTGCCTGTTATTTATGAGGAAAGGGAAGAAGCAAACAAGAGCTGTAAATGATTTCCATCAGTACTGGAGATGTCCTCTTCCAATTGGACCTGGCATGGTGACCCTTGGGTCATCTCTATCTCATGTCAGGCAAAAACCTCTTCCTTGCCCCTTTCCCTGCTCCCTACTGCTCAAAATCACCGTGTGCTTATGGGTAAAATGCTAAAATATTTTAGAAGAGTTCTTGTGTTGCATTGCAGACTCTGCAGGGCAGTGCTGGATTTCTCTCAATCAGTGCAGACAGGTAGTCACTCAGTAATGCTTCTCAAATGCTCACCACTCTCATTTTCTTCATCCTCTGCCACTGAGAATAAAAATTGAGAAGCTCAGTTCTTACTATCCAGCAACTAATCTAGTAGTTAATAATAACAATCACATATGCTCCTTATTTCTCCAGAAAAGGATATTAAAATAATGAGATACAATAAAATATAATTATTCAGCGAGTGTTAATAACTGGAAGATAAGGTGACACAGCTTTTAGTGTTGCAGAACAAACATATTCCCAGGAATGTTTCTAGTTTGCATATAATGTTACTTTTCCAGTCTTGGTGTGATCAGTATTTCATACACTTCTCTAGCTTGCTCTTCATAGCTGATTCCTTCATACACTGCTTTGTGGTCCTGCCTGGTATGGGCTCAGTTCAAAATGACCATAGTAGAATTCCCAGAAGGTCCAGAAAAGAAGGTGAAATGTGCAAAGCGACACAAAAAGTGTAAAATCCAAAGTTGGTTTTCAAACAGTTACACACCTAAGCAGTCATTATAGCTGTTAATATTTGAGATCAGATAAAGGCTCGCTAAAAACATACGGTAACCTCTAACCTAGTTAAACATACAACTTATCTGATATGCTTTCTACAGTGTTACATTTAGCCTGGCAGTTTTTATCATATCCCATCTTTACACATTGATGAACCAAACTTCTTTTTTGCTCCGTTATCTCATATTTAACAAACAGACAAGTGTTTTTTCCTGTATGTTTTTCTCCCATGTAATGTCCTCTTTTTATTTTGTTTTCCAGCATCCTGCCATCCCCATGAAAGTCTCTTGTGACCACTGCATTAGATCAAAGTTCAGAGTTGGTTGCTTTCCACCAGACACTTCCCTTGGTCTCTTGTTCATATGCTCACTAGTCTACATTAAAGAGATAAGAGCTCTTTTTCTTGAGTCGCTGTTTCTCTGTCTCCCACTTTACCAGAGCCTGGTAATAAAACTGTATTAGGTTACTCTTTGTTTCTAAGTAGAAACAAACATTTTTCTGTGGTATCTGAAGGCAGAATAACCTGAAGATAAAGGAAAAAAGAAACACAAACCGTTCTTATTATGGTGTCGTGACCTGGAAAGGGATCCCCTTTATCACAGACTCTTCTGCCCCCTTTATAGGTAGTACTGCTAGGTATGGTACAAGCAGTGTGTTCATTTTCTGAGTTTTTCCTCAGTGTCCAAGGTGAGTAATTGAAATTTCATTCTCTCATTACTTACCCGTGATGCCCAGAACCCATGTTTTAAAGGGCAGTTTATCTCTGGAGAGCTAATATATAAAAGTGGTACATTCTTATGGAGCAATTTCATTTCCTGTGTGTATACAGGTTTGTATTTAGTTTTGCTTATTGCAGGTGAATTTTCTAAAGTTTTTCTGCTTGTTTTCTTCTTTCTCTTGGCTCTGCAAATGCACTCAGAAAGGACTGAAATGGATTTTCTTCTGACTTTCCCAACACAAGAGAACAAATCTGGCTTGAGGTGCCAAGTTGAGCCCCCACTTGCATCTGTAGGAAGACACTAAAAGCACAGAGAAAGAGCATAGCCTGTGAAAACTTCAGAGGTTGTATATTACTCAGGAGTAAAGCAGAAGGAGCTCTGGGTTAGCTGGAACTAGAAATACCCATTGTCCTTATTTGTGAAACTAACAACTCCTGCATAAATCATGAACACGTGACAAACCTTTTGATGCTGTTTGTGAAGAACTGATTTGCAAAGATGAGTTGTTTTTGAAACAAGGTTTTGTTAGAGACATACTACTGAGATCACACCTTGAAGATGAGCTATACTTTCAGGTGTATGGAGAACACTACTTCAGGTATGACCATTTCCTCTGCAGCATGCAATAATGTTTCATTGCAGAGGTCAGTTTAAAATATTTGTTACCTACGTTGTGAATAGCATCCATCAGTAAAGGGGAAACACAAGGAGCAGCAGGTTTCCCTTTGAATCCAGCTTTCATGGTCACACGTCCATAGTTTCTGAGTAAGAGGTGTAAAGGCAAAGTCGGTGTTTCTTTGTATACACCCAATACTCTTTTCTTTTACTGGTGAGGTTTAATATCATCCATGTCAATGTAATGCCACTGTTGAAATGAGCAAAGATGAGTCTCCATTGCTCTAGTTTCAGTCCTACAGGCAATGAAACAGTAAAGCAGCGCTATTGCCATAAAGCAGACCTCTGGCTTTCACACAAGGTATTGTGGTGTACAGGGATCACTATAGAAAAGGAGTTATTTGTCAAGGTAGTGAGAAAAGAAATTAAATCTATGTAACCTTCTTAGATTTTGGTCTATTTGCTGGTTTTGAGCAGCACAGACTTTCTAGGAAATTTTGTTAGTGTCTAATTTACTCAGCAAGCAACTTGTTTGCTCCACAGCATCAGAAATCAGGTATGCAAAATACCAACAGCCATGTACTTTGTTAGCCATGAGGGTGTATGTTCAGGCATAGCTAAAGGTCCCTTAAAAAGATACAAAACATATTGTTGAAGCTTCCGTACAAAATCATATCCAATCACAGGTATTGGAACTGAAAAATGGGAATTTGTCAACCTTTCCAGGCTTACCTGCAAGCTCCCACAGCGTCTATGATATGAGAACTCCTCTATTTTTGGCAAATTTACTTATGAAAAAGTTGATATTGGAAAACTGAAATGCTTGTAGCAGACTCCCATGCCTGGGCAAACTGTTGTCTTCCCAGTGCCCTAGATTGTTCTCACAGTAGACATTCTGCACGCAGCAAGGTGGTGTTCGTTAATTCAGCTGGGCACAGAGGAGACTCAGGTGCAGTTTAGCTCCACTGCCAGCTGCAGCCCAGCAGAGCCATCCCTCCCCAGTCCCACTCTAATCCGCCCCAGACAGGCTGGAGAAAAGGGACGACAAGCTGTGGAGAAACTGCAGACCAATCTTATAGCAAAAATGAACCTTTAATAACATAAAATGTAGTGGAAACATGAGAGGAGGGCAGGTGGAGGAGGGTGCTATGCTCACTCAGTCTGGGGTTTGGGCCTGCTCTGCCTGTCCTGGCGGGACTCCAGGCACCCACTCCTCCTCCTGCCAGGAGACATGGGATGGTTTTGGCAGTGTGCTCAATAGCTGTATTTCTGGCAGGACGTGCTGAAGTTCTCATAGCTGTTTCTCAAGAAGAGAAAAGCTAGTCCATGGATTTATTTCCCTCATCCTCTCCATCCCAAGTTAAAATTGGCAAACCTGTGCACAAAGCACTGCAGCCTCATGGATGTTTTCAGGCACAAGTTTTGTCACATAAACATACTTTCATTGGAAATTGCAGTCCTAATCCATTTTCCTTCCTCATAATGCCTGCTTCAATAATGACTAGCCTCTCATTGATTTTCATTGATGGGTTGTTGAAGTAGATAAATCTATATTTATCTATTTTTACTACAAGTTGGCTACAAGTTGCCACTATAACTTCGTTAGAAAAACATTGTATTATTTTAAAGCTTAGACTACATGGCCTTTACCTTGTTAAAAATGAGTGGTAGGCACTGTTCTGGTTATTCTTGTGCATATGGACATTGTACTACCTGACTGTCTGGTAGCATAGCTATAGGTAAGGTTCTCCTTCCTTGTTTGTATTCAAGTACATTGTGCGCAGTTAATGACAGCTGACACTTTGTTACTTCAAAAGCAAAATGAGAAGCTAAAATCTCAAGTTTTCCATATCTATTTCCAGTGATTAAAATGACTAGGACAAAAAATTGCTCTCATGCTGTGGACAGTGGTTGCATCAAACAGTTAACAGAATTTTTGCCACCTAGTTTATTGGATCTTCTGAAAGTGCTTGTTAGTTATAGTGGCGCAATAGTGATGGATATGACAGTTGAAACCCTACCAAAGCCTTAAATATATATTTCTTGTACGAAGTTGCAGCACTAAAGGACATTTTAAAGTTTGCATCTCTGTGCCATGTCTTACTGCAATGAATGCACAGGCCTGCTGTCAAGCACAAGGTTGTGTAGAGGTTTGAGACTATTGGCTAGGGAACAAAATAAAAAAGTAATATAGTTTTTAGTTAAAATGTTCTGTATACTCTCTTAAACAGCTCCTGATGACATAATGCTGCTAACCAAATGCTAAAAGACAGAGCTAGGTTGCTGAGCACATCCCATACCGGTGCTATATTAGTGTCCAGTAAAAGCTACTGGTGGGTGCGTCACCAGTAGCATCACACTGGTAGTGTTCATGTATTACAGAATCACAGAATGGTAGGAGATGGAGGAGTCCTCTACAGATCATTCAGTCCAACCCCACTGCTCAAGCAGGTTCGCCTAGATCAGGTTACACAGGAACATATCCAGGTCGATTTTGAAGACCTCCAGACAAGGAGACTCCACACCCTCCCTGGGCAGCCTGTGCCAGTGCTCCTTCACCTGAACAGTAAAGAACATTTTCCTTAACTGAAGGAATTTTGTCCCCTAGTCCTATCACAGGACACTACAGAAAAAAGTGTTGCCTCATCCCCTTGACATCTGCCTTTCAAATACTTGTAAATATTAATGAGGTTCCCCCTCAGTCTTCTCCAGGCTGAACAGCACCAGATCCTGCATCCATATTCATGATGACTTGCATCAAGGTGTTACTGGTTGTGTTTTTTCAAAAGTAAGAAGAGTCCTTTCCTGCCCAAAGTGAAACCTGTCCCCAGGAGCTAACCACAATTTCAACAACGGAGGAGTTTCAATACATTGCAGAGTCCTGCATATCGTCTGACTGCTTCTCAAGTTAAAGATTTAGAATGTATTTAATATAGATGAAAACTGGAACCATGAGTGGTAAACTATTAATGGAACAGGAGTAGATGTGCAAGCAGGTAAGATCACTTACTATGCACCATTGGGAAAGAATAGGTTTGATATCGTTCAGATCAATGCACTTCAGTACATTCTCTTAAAACATGCCAATTTCCAGGATGCCTGTAAACTCTAACCATTTCCTGAAGCAATTAATGAAGTATAATGCAAAAGCAAAGCAGAGATGAAAACAAAAATGAAATATCATCAACTGTAAAACCTCATGTCGCTCCTCGCTTAGTCATAGCTAAGTGCTGTTAATCATCTACTCTTTGTAATATTGTCAGGCAAATGTCTGAGATTTTAAGTGATTTATGTGCCTGTTGTTCACTTTGCAATGCGAATGACTGGAAGTGCATGTAGTCTGTAGCCAAATATCATCTGGGAAGAGGTAACTTGCCCCTTTCTGTGCTCGGAGAGTACCTCGAGCTGCTCTTGGGTCATTCCCACAGGATGTATAACCTTTTTCTAATTTGATCGTAAACATTTGGTTGTGTCAATAACATTGTACTGTCAGTAAAAGGAGTTTGGTCTTCATTCTTTCCACAGGCTAGAAGCTGCTGGGCTCAAGCCTCTCATTGCAATCCTCTGGTGCCAAAGAAATGGCTTGAAAACCTGTGTGGCATTAAAAAAGCTGTAATTATTCTCTATGTGTTTTCCCTTGAAGTTACCTTTATGTCCCAAACTTGTGTAAAACCCCAATCCTCTCTCGATATCTTTCATGTTGTTTCTATTATTTCTGAGTGCCTAAGGACAACATTTGTGAACCACAGTAGTACCTATTTGTCACCAGCTTTTTCTAATAGTGTGTTCTCCTCAAGCTTAGAATAACCTAGCACTCCCTTGGGTAAAGAGATAGCAGTTTATGAAACATTTTGCAGAAGGGAAATCTATATGTCTCTCTGTTGTCTGATGCAGTTTGTCACTTCACAACATGTTGCCTTTAAAGAACAATAGATTTTGGCAGTTGCGTTAATGGGAGAATGCTGAGCCGCTGTTGATTGGAGCTACGTGTTTTCTGTTCTCTCAGGGTAGCATTGTCTTGTTGTTAATATTTACTTTTTGAGTTGCATGAAGTTATTTGTTACAGGCACTAAACTCTTTGTTTGACTGGGATGGGTAGTTGACTACTTTGCTTTATCTGAAATTAGATATAAAGCTATGAAATTAGAAATCCATTGCTGTCTGGAACAGAGGTGATTGCCAGATGATGAGACATGCTCTAAATATCAATTTTTTACAGTTCAAATAGAAGAGATATGGTAATTTAATCTTGGAAAAATCCAAATTCAGATCCTAACATGCTGCCTGCAAAGTGTTGTGCTTTTTTTTTTGAAGATTTCTGACAACTTTAGGCTCATCTTTCTGGATTTTCAACTTTTTTGAGCTGGCATGTACAGACATGTAAGTCTCTTGTAGTCAGGGTGTCAAGGACTTTAGAAATGTAACTTCCAGGATGCCTGCAGAGCAATCTGTATCTTTTCAGATCTTTTTTCCCCTTTCATGAAGCTTTGTCAAACCTTTTTTTTGGTTAATCAGTAGGAGTTTTTCTACATTTTTTAGTGTTTTATAAGTGTATTCAATCAGCCCATTATACAGCTGTATAAAAGTCACTTGAATTATATATTCTCCAATAGTCATAACTTGGCTCAACACCAACAGGGTAAATAGCTCCATAGATCCTTCTACAACATCACCTATTTATTCTTTTCTCAGGCTTGACTTATGGGATAGACTTTATTTCTCTGTATCTGAACAGCAATGCCATGTACCACTACCCAGTTAACAAGTCTGTGTGACTGCAGGTCTGTTTAGTCATATTTTGATTATGTTTATCTTCAAGTTTTTCACTTCAGATTATCCTCACATACTCATTAAGGGTGGACTTAGAGAAAATTGAAGTAAATCTGAGACTTTGCACTGACTTTAGTGAGCCTCATTTCTGTCCCTGTGGGAACACTCAAACTTTTGTATGACAAAAATAAGTTGGAAATCCTTTTGTCTGTAATCTGTTAAGTAAATTCATAGTTAGCTTTTACAATTTAAAGTAAAAACACATCTTCCTGATAACTAGCGAATACTATGTCTTAATAACAGAACCTTTATGAAGATAACTCTTCCTATTCTTGAAAGATTCTTTCAACTTTTAAATTGGTTCCACTTGCTGAAATGTAGTAATCTGTTTTATGAAAGTCTGTTTTCTTTACTGTTGACTGCTGAGGTTCAATGCAGTAACATTAACCCATCATTACATGTTTAGAAACCTGACAAATTGATGTACCATTTGAAAGGAGAATTTCCCCAGTTTATATATATAGAAGGAGTTCATATTTGTTCTGCAAGTCATTTCTCACTTTGGAAATTCATTCTCTGATTTGTGCAAAGGTTATGTTAGATTTCTGTATGTGGTTTCAGATTCACAGCTGCAGTGGTATTCCTAATCACAGGAGGCAAGTCTGAGATGGAAAAAGGAGTTAGGAATAGTTGGCCATTCCCTGAGAAGCTATATTAAATTTTCAAGTAGGAATCATTTCAGTGAGGAGGAAGAATAGGAAGTGCTATTAAAAAGAAAAAGATTATCTAAAAGTAAATTTTAAGTCTAAAAAGAGCCAATGTGGAGATTTGGTCAAGTTACTAAAGATGGATTGTAAAGAATAAAATAGGAATGAGAGAACATGCAGTATAAAATACATCATTATATAAGTACAGCAGCAGGAAGAAAAGCCTTCCACTCAGTGAAGAGGGAAAGTTGTGGACAGATGAAACCAAAAATATAGAAACATTTAAAGATTCTTTACTTTATTCCTCAGATTATCCCTTGGACACTGGCAATAAGTGGATGAAAGCCACATTCTGGTTAGATCAGTTGAAAGACAGATGGTAGAACACTTAAAAGCAGATTAACAAATTATCTGGAACGTGACATTTGTACTAGGATATTGAAAGAACTGGTGGAATCAATCATGAGTCATTATTAATCTTTGGGAATTTGTGAAGAGTAAGTGAAGTTCTGAAGGACTGAAAACTTGGTAACTATCTTTGCTTTCTTAGATAGACAGTAAGTATGTTATTTATTGTGAATAAGAGAAAGCCAATCCCTCCAAATATTAATTTTTGTTCTGTCTGTATAGGGCAAAAACAAATGGGCTTTCAGTGCAGCAATGCAAGTTTGGATGAGACAATAAAACATAAAAAAATCCCCTAAGTCTTTCTAATGTTAAAGGGCTACTTGTTCATGGAAGCAGGTAGCTTAGAGTGGTTTTGAGAGCACCATCATAATGCACTGTTAAGATTTGATTAGACAAGCATCTGACAGGAATAGTGCACACACATTTGATCCTGCTTAAAGGTAAGAAATGGATTATATTGTCTTTCAAGGAACATTTCAGGTCAGATGCCTGTTTTTTTAATGTCATTATTAAAAATCTATATTTTGAGTGTCTACGTTACTCACATAGACTGTTACTTACCAATATCTAGAAAGTCTTGCAGCTTAATTCTGTTGTGTTTTCACTTCTGATATTACCTGTTTAAAAAATAGACCATTTTAAATTGGCCAGTTGATGTTTCCACACATATCCCCACCTTTGAACTGTGTAAAAACATACCAGAATATTGTGGGAAAGCCTTCTCTGAATGACTTAAAGTAAACAACATTAAAAAAAAAGCACGAAGAACTACCCAAAACATGCAGGATATGTAACCCATAGAAGTGTGTTGCGAGGCAGAAGGGGTTTATAAAACAAGTGGTAATAAGAATAATCAGTAGCAAAGTGAGTCAACAATCAAAAACTTATTTTCAATAAGTACATAGGTAGCAATTTTACCTAGTATAGTGTCTCTGTCTGAGTCTGTAGAATGAACATGGACAGTATGAATATGGTGTGGCAAGAAGGATCAGCTGGTAACACTCTGATGTGGTCTGCTCAACAACTTTTCAAAGGCTGCATTTCTTCAGACAAGAGAAAGTCAACCAAATACAACATGTTGTACAACCATCTCTTCTGTTTCCCCTTTCTTAAGCCCATGATACATCCTAAGTGCTAGTTAAAACACCTGCTCTGCCAAGGAAACTATCTTCAGTGTACCTTCAGTTAGACAAATGGTATAAATGGTGTGCAAAAAAATAAACCCCAAAGCAGACTATACAAGTTCTGAAGACTTGAGAGAGAATTCTGAATCCGATCTGTATGCTGTCACACATGGTAACGTACCTTTGCTAGCAGCAGGGAGAAAGCAGCAGCAGGCAGCATCCTGGTGTGGGGTGACTGGAGCTCATAGGACCTTCTCCACTCCTCAGCTTCCTAACAAGGCACAGATCACATACTGGACATGAGGACAGAGTCTTTCTTCTTTGCTGATTATTGTAAAGTGATACAAGACTAGTAACTTCCATCTTTTTTCAACATACTAACACTTCAGGATTTTCCAAGAGGGCTATGGATTCCTGAATAGTCTGTTGATTGGTCTATAGCAGAATGCTGATTTTAGTTACTTTTTGTGCACCTGGAAATTAGAATTTCCCGGGAGTCTGTAGGCCATAGGAGGAGAATCACTGCATTAACCACGCAGTGTAAATGGCAACTTCAGAAGACTGTACAATTTTTACAGTTAATAATGGTCCCTGAGTTGTGGGAGACCCAAATCAGAAACTGTTGTTCCATTCTGCTAACTGCAAAGTCACTAAATCTTCATCTAAAAGATGGCCTCTTCTCTGAAGCATTTGTAATTTTAAGTCGGTGGAAGGACTTGACAAGCAGGTAGTGGAGAGTGTAACAAAGATGAGTATGTGCAATTAACTGGACTGTGGCCATCACACACTGTCTTTTACTCTTTCAGTTTCTGCTTAACCATAGGCTATGGCTGCTTTTAACAAAGGGTCTCAGATTTTCTTATCTTTCAGGCCTTCTCCTTTCTTCAGAGGCATCTTTGGAGCCTTTAATTTCCTTTCCATTTCTTCAGACCTCCCTGTGGCCTTTTTACTGTTTTCTTCTGATACTCATATCCTTCTTAGTTTTGCTTCGCCAAAGTTAATTTCATACATTTCAAAGAGCAGTTGTAAGAAGTCATTGTTATTAAGCTTCCATATTGGACCCTCTCTTTTTGCTTGCAATATGCTTGTTTTCCTTGTGTGCCTCATACCTCTTTAAGTTTACGATTCTTGTGGCAGAGACTGGGATTTTTACATCACCTATTAAAGTAGGATTTAAATCTGTTGGCACTTCGATGCCTGTTATAGTCCTTTACCAAATGATATTCAAAAAATCAAATCACTAGAAGGCTTTTCATATTGAATATCCAAAAATCAAACAAAAACCTATTACTAAAGACTATGGAGTTTTCTTAGGGGAGAAGTGAAAGAAATATTCTAATTTTGCTTGAAATTGGGTAGAAATTTAGAGTTTTCCTCATTATTCTAAACCATTATTGCTTTGTTTGGCTATGTAAAGAGCTGATCAATAATTTAATCTTAATTTACAATAGAAAAGTCCTAAGAATGGCCAGGGTGCATTACAGTTTGAATTGCATTGATAAAAGTAAGACTGATCTGAAACTTCTCTGAATGTTTAATTCACCTTGAATGAGTTTTACGCGTCAACACTTAGAGAATTTATGCCATGCACTTCAGGCAATATATTTTGACTAATTTGAAGGTGGTGAACATGGCAGTGTTAGGTTAATGGTTGGACTCAGTGATCTTAAAGGTCTTTTCCAACCTAAATGATTCTGTGGTTCTATATAGAGGGCTTCTTTTCCTCCTTTGGTTTAACTTCTGTCTTGGAAATACCTAACTAAAGCCCCAAACTGTGTCAGAAACATCCTTATACAACTGGAAGCACTGCTGCAGTTGCACTGTTATTATCATCTAAAAGATCATACCTCTCAACATAGAAAGAAACCCATCCTTTGTATAAATGTCATTTGGTCTTGGAGGCTGGGGTTTCCCCCCTTCCCCCTGTCCATCCTGCAGATGATCAAAGCAGAGGAAGTTTAAATACTGCATTTCCTTGCCAACAATTATAAAGAGCAAAGCAGATGTGCCTGCAGATTACACCTATCTTAATTCCAGAAATCACTGTCTCAGTCAATTACTTTAAATCTTTATATATTTGAAACATAAAATGTGATCTTAAATAAGGAAGGTGTCAGAAACTATGCAAAGAAGGACAAGTCTGAAACATTAATGGTCACATTTTCCAGACTTTCATTGACCTCATGGGAGCTTTCAGTAACAAATCAATGACAATGACATCTACGTGTAAGCATAAGAATTGTGTGCATGTGTGTCAGAGGTAATAAGACACATATTTTGTATCACAGGGTATTTGATTTTTGGGCACTGACATTCAAAGGAGCTTGAAAAACTGTGCTTTCTCTACCTGGAAAAAAACGGAAAGACATTTTGGCTGAAAATGTACAGAAAGAAAAAACCCTACCTGCTTCTACACAGAAGAACACTGAAGCATCAAAGTCCATGATACTTCGTAGTATTGATTTTTCCCCTTTCCTTTGCTCACTTATGCCAATTTTATTGCGGTGCTGTCTCTGTAGAAGCCCCTTATGTTCTTGTACTCACACTTCTGCCTCCCTCAGAAGTTATTGCACCTCCATTACTCTCAAGAGGCAGTCTCTCTTAAAGAGATCTGTCAGAAAAGGCACTCAGCACTTCTGACAAATAACTGTCAAGACTTTGATTTCACAGAGTGGAATAATTTCTAGCCTTAGCCTTTCGTTTGGCAAGTCCCCTGTTGCCTCATCCCTTCTGTCCATGGTTTTCAAGAACAGATATTTAACACATGACTTCTCGCTTGTCCAATGGTGCTATTAAAATCACACTGAGCACTAGCTGCTTTTAAGAGATCTGATAATTGTTTGCAGTCTTCCAATACTTTTTCACCCTCTTCTTGAGGGACAGTTATGCAGCTAGCACCGTTGACTGAGTGTACTAGACTGTTCCCAGTAAAATAACCTTTTCCCATAGCGGGGAAGGAGAATTTGGTAACGGCAGGATGATATTGCTGTGCAAACAACTGTGTTTGTGTTAGAGCAAGCCTCCTTGTGTGGACTTATAGGCTGAGCACTCAGGCTACTAGTGCAATGTAAATGCATCATAAGCCAAAGAGAGTTCCATTACTTAAAAACATATTTTTCTTAACCCCTAGATTCTGTGTTCTTTTAATTTGGTTCCAAATTTTCCCTGCCCTCTCCCTTATTATAATTATAATCACAGCTGGTTCAACATCAAGAAATTTTAAACCATCTTTCCTTTCTGCTGGACTTTGAAAGTATTGTTTTAACACATGCCTCTATTGAAAGGCAGACTGGTAGTTAAGACATGCTTTGTTGTTGTTTTTGTTCTCTGTGAGACCCTGATAGGACATACAAGCAACTGCTCCTCAACTTCTACTGAAAGCAAAAAAAATTATTGAGTCATATGCTAGTTATATCCCTACCACCAAGTACAACAGCTTTCCTCAGGCATTTCTGTTTTTTGGCAAGATGCTGTAAGGAGTATTTCTCCCCCATCATTTCTTCATATCTTCTCTTTTCATTTCCTGAGAGTTATTTGCAGGCAGTTTGATGGCACATTCTCCTGAACTCTGGAACATTGTTGTTACACTGCTGCTTTTTAAAAAACCACCAGTTTCTGATGAAAAAGAGATACACTTAGAAGTCCATCCTGGAAAGACACTGTGTCTTTCCACTGATATGTCATCAGCTACTGGTTTCACAAGGGACAAAAAGGTGCTGAGGAAAAGAGTTTTGAATAGGAAAATACTCTTATACATGTCTAATAGAAAACATTTCTGAATAGTGAAAATCCTGCTGATTTACACGTGGCATATCTCCCTTGAAGAGAGTATGAACAGAATTATTCCTCTATACCATAGCAAACCAGTAAAAAGACCAGTTTCAGTTTGCTATGGTATATATACATCCTTCTAGTGTACTTGTACCTCTGCTATTTAGTTTTGTTGTTTTTTCTTTTTCCCCATCCTATTGTTCTCCAGTGAACTGATGCACGTACTCATGAATTGTTGTCATGGCTTTGTTTTGCCCACTCTGTTTTGTTCTCACATCTTGTATGTTTGAATTGAGTTAAATATAAAAGGAAAGAGAAAACCTCTGTGGTAGATTTTCCTTCACATTATCTCAGAAGAGAGTGGTTCATTGCCATGCTAATGGGGAGCACGTGGTATCGGGTAATTGTTACAAAATATTCCTTGCAGACATCTATCATCTTTTATTGTCTAACGCTAAATATTCTGCTCACAGTAAGGATGTAATTCACTCTAGGCAAGAAGACACCAAGCTGCACAGTACTCTAATTGCAACAAACCTCTGCAGTGTTTAGGCATGGTGATGCATGAAGAGAGTCCACTCTCAACAAACCACTGTGCTGCAGCGTGGATGCTGACAATAGCACGTACTCAGCTGAGGAAGGTCAACTGTGAAATGAATTTATAAGAGAGACTGACAGGTCACAAAAAATCCTATTTGATTTTAACAGGACTGATTTACTTAAACTATGTGTATGGCATGTGTTTATAGAGCGTACAATGTGTGTAGTAAGGGTATGGAGATAATACTGCTCTATAGAACTGGAAAATTTCTGTATTCCATCCAGAAAGAACGGCCTTGTGCTATCCATGAGGTCAGACTAGATGGTCATAGTCATTCCTCATGACCTTAAAATTTATGAGGAAAAGCAGAGTGGGCCATAAAACCTACTAACAACTTAGCTAGACAGATCTGTTTTTTCTTGAAAACATTTACATGAAGCACTAATGGTTTAAAAAAAAAAAAAATGAAAAGACCTCTTGAAGCTCCTTTATAAAATGAAGGGATAATAATAATTCTGAATTACCCAAGGGTGTTTTGTGGCTCATTTAGTGTTTTCACTGCATGTTCAAGATTCTCCTATAAAAGGCTCCACTATACGTAAGTGCTGAGTATTGCTGTTATTAACAAAGCATAATGGTTCTAAATGTAGAGTTATAGTTCAATATAGAGTTTAAGGTCTTTGCCTGGATTACAACCACAAGGGTCTGCGAGTAAGCAGTCTCTGTCAATTACCGCTAATGACATACCTAAGAGGGTGCTTGCTTGTGTCTCATTGTTTTGATTTGAAGACACCGTAGCAGGAACATTCAGAATGCTAAAACCCCAAGAGAAGATGAACACGCTGATAACTTAAGCATAAAGCTGTCAAAGGAAGGAAATCTTGAGTAAGACTCTAAGCAGGGCTTTTGCCAACCCACAAGCTGAATGTGCCTTTTGATCAGTGCAACATCTATTGTCCTCCATGTCTTAAAGAGACAAATGCTAGTAAAAAACTCCCAACACCCTGTAAAGATGCTAAAAGTAACACTTTCCAATGTGTTTTTGTATACTATATGTTTAGAATAGCCATTGTTTGAAAACTGTAAATGTTAGCTTACTTATGTTGTCATTTAAGGCTGTCTAGAAATGGAAGGACAGCACCAGGAATTTTCATTACTTTGTAATTAAGTATTTATTAGGCCACACACAATAATTTCTTGTTTGGTCTGAACTCCAGTGTACACAGTCCCTGCTACTGATTTGGAGCATGAAATTCCCTGAGGGTATGGAGAGGCAAGAAGGCTCTTGAGACATATAGGCAGCAGGCAGGCTGTGGTGTCATTGTGAATAGAATGGATGGAACAAGAGTAGCAAGAAGAGGATAAAAGCCTCATAACTGCCATCATGGTGTCTGGTGTGTTGGCCCCACTGCTCTCCTTGCTAGGAGAGGGATGTGTTCAGGGAAGTCTGCCTGGTAGGTATAATCCTGTACATCATTTCCTGCTCAGACAACCTCCCATTTAGCACAAGCTGATGGATTTTTCAAGATCTCTTCCAGTTGTACTTTCTGCAGATTTACTCTAAAGTAGAACAGGTTGCCCAGGGAGGGTGTGGAGTCTCCTGCCTTGGAGGTCTTCAAGACCCGCCTGGACACGTTCATATGCAACCTGATCTAGGTGAACCTGCTTCTGCAGGGAACTTGGACTAGATGATCTCTAAAGGTCCCTTCCAACCCCTACCATTCTATGATTCTGTGATATGTGTTTGGACAACTAATCAGAGAAATCTTGAAAATGTGAATAGTGCTGATGAGTTGTGTCCAGTGGTCCTCCATCAAGTACTTCCAAATCAATTTATTTAAAGGAGAATTAAAATGGTCCTTCCATGTGTTTATGAGTAATATTTTGTTTTATGGGGGGTAATGTGTACCAGATGTAAAACTGCAGGTAGTTTCTCCTGGGAAAACAGTCAGTGAGTCCGTGTTTAGTGATTAAATTATCTTGGTGTTGCATCAAGCTATTGCATAAGAAGAGATACCTGCCTTTCCATCCTGTAATTTGTTAGAGAGAAAGAATGGATAAAAGTATTTGAATACCACAGGTACCCTTCCTTAGTAAAGGTTAGACATGCTGATAACACACTCCTGCCCTCAAAAATAAGAACATGTAGTTGACAATGACTATGTTTTCCCCATAAAAGAATCATTTATGCTTTCATTTTTGTAATTCACACTTTGACTTATTCAATAAAATATAAGTAGGCTCTAGTGTAGCACACACTCACAGCAAGAACAAAACGTTGTTGCCAACGTGATCTCCCACCCAGGAGTCTGCTGTTACCATTTCTTTACTCTGTAGGCTCACACTGCTGAAAAAAAGTGAGTCAAACCTAACTCTTTGTAATCAGAAAATGAGATGGTTGAATTATTTAACATACAAGAGACCGAAGTGATATGAATGCAGAAGAGCAGCAAGCAAGATCAATTACAGTGCTGAGGATTATCAAGGGTTTCTAGTCTCTGGAGACATTTGTAAACCCTGTATCCATGAAAGCAATATGCTGTTTATCTAGGTCAGGCTGTCAAATGAAATGGATATTTAAATGTCTTCCATTTCTGGCTAGGCTTCACGTCAAAAACATCATCAGGAAATATTAACAAACACATGGTAATAGTACCCATTATTTTTGTGGTTAGATTAAATTTTCCTCTTAAGACAGGTCATTTTTTCGTATCTGGGTATGCCTGCTTGTGTACCTCATTATCAGGCACACATAACTGGCTCTGCTGAGGTGTGTGGCTGAACTCATTTCAGTCTGAAGACACTGGAGTTTTGATAAAATACTTTTTCAAGCCAGGAAACTCTCATTTCCCGAATGCTTCCTGCTCTCTGTGATTTCTTCACACTCAGACATCACAAATACCAACCTTTGCAAGGGCTCCTGCCTGCGGGGTGGCAGAGGTCGGGTGTGTGTCAGGAGGGATGTCAAGGTGCTAATAGATTGAAATAGCTATTTGTGTTTGGTTTGCATGACAAGGTTTTGGTAGCTGTAGGAGGGGAAATGGGATGGGCTACAGGGATGACTTCTGTGAGAAGCCACTAGGAGCTTCCACTCTGTCTGACAGAGCCAATGCCAGATGGCTACAAGATGGACCCACCACTGGCCAAGGCTGAATCAATTAGTGATGGAGGTAACACCTCTGTGATTAACGTATTTAAGAAGGGGTAAGGAGATGCTTCAGGTGCTGATGCAGAGATTCCACTGCAGCCCATGGTGAGGCAGGCTCTGGCCCTGCAGTCCATGAAGGACCATGATGGAGCAGAGATCCACCTGCAGTCCAGGGAGGACCCCAGGCCAGAGCAAGTGGATGCCTGACGGAGACTGCGACCTTGTGGGAGGCCCCAAACAGAGCAGGCTTGTGGGAGGACTGGGAAACCCATGGACAGAGAGGAGTCTGTGCTGGATCAGATTTGTTGTCAGGACTTGTGACCCCATGGGAGACTCCTGCTAGAGCAGTCCATTTCTGAAGGACTGTGCCAAAGGGAGGGACTCAACACTGGAGCAGTTCATGAAGAACTGCAGCTTGTGGGAAGGACCCACACTAGAGAAATTCATGGAGCACTGTCTCTTGTGTGAGAGAGTTCCCATGCTGGAGCAGGGAAAGAGTGTGATGAGGAAGGAGTGTCAGAGACAACATATGAAGAACTGACTGCAAATTCCATATCCTTGTCCCTCTGTGTCAATTGGGTAGAGAAAGTAGAGAAATCAGGAGGGAAGTTGAGCCCAGGAAGAAGGGAGGAATAGGAGAGAAGGTGTTTTAAGATTTGGTTTTATTTTACATTATCCTTCTCTAATTTTATTGGTAATAAGTTACACTAATTTCCTCAAATTAAGCCTTTTTTACCTGTGATGGTAATTGCTGAGTGATCTCTTTGCGCTTATCTCAACCCATGAGCATTTCCTTATATTTTCTCTCCCCTGCCCAGCTAAGGAGTAGTAACAGAGCAGCTTTGCTGAGGACCTGGCAACCAACCAGAGACAACCCACCACAATTTTACATTAAGATTAATGTCTATAAGAGGAGGGGAAAAAAAGTGGTTTTTTTGATGTGAGACCGGTCCGGGGACAGAAAAAGACAATACTGTCAAGATGTGAGCTGTTCTGTTCCTTAAGGAAACTAAGCATGTGGTTTTCTGCAGATCCTGACCCTTCATCTTTTACTCTCATACCTTTGTTATGCACACATACAACCTACATCCTAAGGGACACTGAGTTGCAAAATCTTCTAAAAATAAGAAATGCCAAAAATGAAGCTGAGAGAACTGTAAATTAGGGGAAAAGACACATTCTTGAGTGAGGGAGTGTTTCTGCCCTGGAGGGAGAGTCTTTTCTGTCCCCTGCCACAAAACTGTCCATTGCTTGTGCACTGTCTTTTCTCACATGTTCGTTACCTGGAAAGGTCTCATCTTTTAGTACCTGACAATAGATCTAAGTTTAATGCTCAAAATTGCTGAACACTCAACAACTACCACTGAAGATACTAAAAGCAATGCTTAAGATATGCATACAGAATCTAGAAGAAATAGAAGTCTGTTAAATATGAGACTTAGCCAACTATGTATTGAGGTTTTGCACTTTAGCTTCTTCTAAAGGTGAGAAGCAGGCACTTGTAGGACATGATTTATCATAAAACAGATGTTTCAATGGAATATCATGAACTGCATGTTAAAACTGCCTATATCCTCTTCATCACTTTATAGAGAAGGTGGGTGGTCAGCTCAGGAATTAATGTCTATAATGAGAACATAGAAATCTAGAGAAGTCCCAGCCCATCGGTGTTTGTTAGAAAGCAATAATGCATCCTGCAAGGCCTAGGGCATCACCCTGAACAATTAAACCAAAATGTGTTTGTTCTGTTGAGTACTGCTTATTTTGTTGACTAAATTATGTGGGGGAGCCTACAGGGAGCACGATGTCATTTGATTCTGTAGTCTGTGATTGTTAACTGAATCTTAGTGAATTTGTATGATGTTGTCTGTAAAACCTTAATTCTACTGTTTGTTAACTGTTAAATCCCTAACTTTTCAACCTTACTGATTTTTTTCAGAGGAAATGTCTATTTATTCTTGAGTTTTTAGAAGTCAAACTGAAAACCCAGAAGTTTTCTCATGAGAAATAGTCTATTGACAGAGCTAGAGCCTTCTATCACACAGATCTTTGTCACTCCAGCAGCAGAATAACTGATAGCAGTATCAGATTGTCATTGCTTGTGTTTACCAGCAGTAAAGGTGAATGAAAAGTGCCCTTTTCAAGATGCTTTATAACACATGGTTGATATCAAGGGAATGATGAGGTTTAGGAAGTTAGTTATGCTCTACATTTTGAAGAGGAAGCTCCTTTGGTGGTTAGAGATTCTTTACTACATCTGTCATGGTGTCTTCCTCAGTCCTCTGAAGCCAGTAGTCTTTCTCAGTCTTAAAAGCTTCTCCTGGATCTTTAGCCATTATTTGTCCTAACCTAGTGCTTCTATTGTTTCCTCCCTATCCTATCTTTTTGCATCAAGTGGTAGTTTTCTCCTTGCTGTCTGGGAGCCAGAGCTGGGAGTGCTTGAGACTGCCAAAGGCCACATCTTGAGGTTTTGTTCTTGTGAAAAAAAAAAACCAGTAAGGTTTTATAAGAAAAGCAAGACACTGTGGTATATTTGTATATGCCTTGCAGCATCTAATGCTACCATAGAAGCACTTTCCCCCTTTCCATCAAGCTGTCTCTGTCTGTGTGGTCTCTGCAAGGATAGGGTATCTGGCATAGCAGCCAAAATCTGTGAGAAAACAGATGTATTTGTGCACTCATATATTAAATTTGTTTAAATGTCAAAGTGTTCAAATCAGTGAAGAAATAATCCCTGGCGCTGGATTTCCTGAGCATCCTAATCTGCTACAGCACTGTGGGAGGAAGGCCAATACTGAGAAGGGCAGCACTCAATTTCTCTTTTGAAATAAGCCACAGGAAACCTCAGATTGTGCTAGACCCACTCCAAAGGAGTAATTCCTGAAAACTCTGCTTTAAATGTTTCCTGTGCTGTGCTGTAAAAATCAGCTGCCAAACCGTGGATAGGCTTGGTATTGAACATTGAACTTAAGCTGGGAAGGGGCAGATCATTTAACAGTGACACCACATAATTTGTTGTTACTGAAGTACATATTTATCCTATTAATAAAGAGTTTGGCATTAATACTTTGTGTAAATGAGGATAATTTATTAAGTGAGAAAAAAAGAAACCAAGGAAAACAGATTGCTCCAGAGAGCAAAGAAATATATCACTGCAAACATACATAATGAATGCAATTTATAAAACACTTTTAATTAAAAGTTTCTAACTTGAATGATTTAATTTGATTGCAAAATGTGTGCATGTTTTTAGTAAGCCAAAATTCTCAGTTGATCTTTAGGCCCCTTTTAAGAGAAAATAACTATCGTGCTTGTATCTGCTTGTTTGTCATTAAGAAATTGTTTATTTATAATTTGCCAAAGTGGTGTAAGCACAGTATTTGAAGGCCATGCTTTTGTTCATCAGTGTTTCACCTCAATTAATTTCAGCTACCCAGGCCTTTTAACAGTGGTAATTATTTCTCTTTACAGGACTGAAGAATAATAACAATACTTGCATCCTACTTTTTTCTAACAGACTTGGATAACCATCCCCTAGCTTGGGAACATGAATGCTTACTCCTTACTCTTCAAACTATACATTATCATAGGTTTAAATGCACACATAGAAAAGATGTATCTGCCATGTTGAGACATCTGGTGTCTTCCAACAGTTTTTTACTTTGAGCACATTCGTGAAGAAGGTTGCCTCACCTCTGTCCCACAAAACCTTTGGTAGTGAATAAGTTCTTGTTGCATAGATTGAAGCAAAACTACATTCCCAGCTTTAAAAGTATTGAGCAACAAGAGAGGAAGGTGAGTACGAATGGTAAAGACAAATATTTTGTACCTTACAGTCTTCATTGCTACCAAAAACATATCCACATGAGATGGAGCCATGGCAGCTCTGGGAATGATCCATCCCAGGATGTAAGGTTCAATATCAACTATTCAGGAAGTCTGGAAATTGAAATAGGGATTGGATATCTAGTCAGAAAATTGACTTGATGTTGATATACATGTTCTGTAGCCTTCCCTTGTGATTCTTCCTGACCAGTAAAACAGAATTATTCTGTTGATTTTTCTGTAAAGATGGTATAACTTGTATTTAGTATGTTTAGGAAGTGGTAGAGTCATAGAACCATTTTGGTTGGAAAAGACCTTTAAGATCATTGAGTCTAACCACTAACCTCACACTGCCAAGCCCATCACTAAACTGTGTGCCTATCATGTTTTGATAGGGCTAGGACAAAGACTGGACTCAATGATCTTAAAGGTCTCTTCCAGCTGAAATGATTCTATGATTCTATGTCCTTCAGTACCTCATCTATGCATCTTTTGAATATCTCTAGAGATGGTGACTCCACCACCTCCCTGGGCAGCCTGTTGCAATGCTTAACAACCCTCTCAGTGAAAAAGTTCTTCCGAATGTCCAATGTACGCCTCCCCTGGTGCAACTAGTGCCCGTTTCCTCTTTTCTTGTCATTGACTACTGGAGAGAAGAGACCGACCCCCACCTTGCTACAACCTCCTTTCAGGTAGTTGTAGAAAGTGATCATCTTCTCTCAGGCTCCTCTTCTCCAGGCTAAACAGCCCCAGGTCTCTCAGCTGCTCCTTGTAATACCTATTCTCTAGACCCTTCACCAGCTTTGTTGCTCATCTCTGGACATGCTTCAGCACCTCGATGTCCTTGTAGTGAGGGGCCCAGAACCGAACACAGTATTCAAGGTGCGGCCTCACTAGTGCCAAGTACAGGGGGACAATCACCTCCTTGGTCCTGCTGGTCACACTATTCCTGCTACAAGCCTCCTTCTTGGCCACCTGGGTTCACTACTGGATCATGTTCAGCCACTGTTGATTAACACACCCAGATCCTATTCTGACAGATAGCTTTTCAGTTACTCTGCCCCAAGCCTGTAGCATTGCATGGATTTGCTGTGGCCCAAGTGCAGGACCCAGCACTTGGCCTTCTTGAATCTCATACAATTAGCCTTGGCCCATTGCTTCAACCTGCCAAGGTCCCTCTGAAGGGCCTTCCTGACCTCAAGCAGATCTACATACCTGCCCAGCTTCATGTCATCAGCAAACCTACTGATGCACTCAATCCCTTCATCCAGCTTACTGACAAAGATGTTAAATAGAAGCTCGAATACTGGGCCCTGAGTAACAAAGGTGAGATATTTGTGTCACATTTCACTTACTGATATTCCCTCTTTCTGTTTCCAAGCAGCTTTAGATAATTGATTTATTCCCTGATCAGCTTAATTTTTGGAGCAAGATCTGTGAGATTTAGCTTTGAACCAGGGAAAAATGTTTCTCTCCTGAGGTTCAGTGAAATGTAACGTGCCTGTCTATTGCAGCACCGCAGCGAGATTTTTGCAGGTGACTCCTCTTCAAAGGCTGAAGGGCAAAGGGGCCGAGTCTGTCCTTGGAGTGGCATTCTGTCCTCCTACAGAAGCCAAGTTCAAGTGTGACATTTTTTTCTTTAGTGAATGAGCAGAAGTTGTCCTTAAATAGCCTTTAGAAATTGCTAATAAACTAAGTAATTATAAAAATAAAGGCCTTGCATTTGTGTCAGGAAAAAAAAAGGTGCCAGTCCATGCTAATTCCTTCAAATAGGTCTTCTATTGATGTATATTAAAATCTGTATTTGGCCAGAAGAAAGTGAAGGCAGCTATATAACCAAGAAAAAGGAGAGAGCTCATGAGAACCTTTTCACTGAAGTTTGGGAGTGAGAAAATTAATTTCCTGACCTTCAAATTAGAAGCCCTCTACACAGATTCTGAGAGTTTGCTCTTCAGCTTTCATAAAGTGCTGAAGTTTGCAGCTTCTGAGATGTTAAAGCCAAGATTTCTTCCAAAATCTCCCCCTTTTTTTTTTTTAAGTTTTAGTTAAAAATGATAAGGTGCATTTTCACTCTGTTTTAAGGATCTTAATCTTTCCCATAGACATAAACAGGCTTCAGTTTGCCAGTTGGCCCTCCTCCTGGTTACCAGCAGTTGTGCTTGAATAATCTCACAGCTTGAAAAACTGGCATAGGAATAATATTTCATTTGGTACTGCAACAGTTTCTTTTCTTTCTTTTCTTTTTTCTCTATGTAAGTTTTCAGAGTCAGGGAGCATTTTATGCTCTGTGATTTCCCTCCTATATCATCATTTTGCACTGTCAAGTGTGCAAAGAAAGGGCTAGGAAACTGTCTTGGTCCTTCTTACAGTGCTGATAATCAACACGCTGCCTTTTGTGGAGCTGTCATGTTCCAGTACAGGGTCCAACAGCTTCTGAAGGAAACTGCCAGCACTTATCTTTGAATTGCTTTTTCTCTACTCCAGACAAACGCTGACATTGTTTTTCTGGCTTTTGTAAGGAGACCATGGTTCTGGCTCCTCACTGGGAAGTGAGGGTATACTTAGACTTTCTTAGTGCAAAGACTACTCATACACATTTCAAAACCTCTCTTAGGCTATGACACTAAAATTTCAGAGTGCTTTGTTTTTCAGATGACATGTGAGGTGAGGAGAGCTTTTGGACTTAATTCACAGCAGTCCTTTTGTGTCAAGAATGTGTCTTGGTGTGTTTATGTCCTCATTCTGCTCCCTACCATGGTGCTCTGCATTCGCAGTGATGTATTCTAGTACCAAAAGACTGTTATAGGAATTGGAAATATTATTATTAGTGCATGGACAGCATGATTTTGCTGTTTATTCAACCCGGAGATCAGGTTTTTTTTTTCTCTCCTATTCTTTATTTCATTGATCTCTGGTGTTAGGTATCTGCCAGGAGGTGGTGCTGATGTACTCCTCTTGTTCAAGAGCTGTGTGATGCCCCTGAGCTCACTGGATTGAGAGACTGTTTGATTTTGGCAGGCGTACACAAGCTAACAGTATTCGGTTACATTTTTACATCAATTAAATTTAAAGTCACAGAAGCTACTTTCAAATATTGTGCTGCTGTATTGACTCTGCTGTGAAGGAGAGATGGACTTTAGTCTGTCTTCTGCTTCTAAAATACATGACACAGCCTTTCAGGTACCAGGTTCCTTGCCTGCAGGATGGCAGTCTTGGTGAGTAGAAACTCCCTAAGAAAAGCACTAAAGATCAAGCAACCAATGTTCAGATCAGGCAACAAATATATGATTCTATGAACACAGACCAAAACTGAAAATGTGAATTTTTCATTTTGTAAACGCAAATTGTTTGGGAGCGAGGTTAGGAGTGAGTTTGTTTGAATTGCACTGCATGGAAAAAGTGGTGGTGTTTCCTTTGTGTCATGCTGGCAGGTACAAGCTGAGGAGAACTTATACTGAAGAGTCAGTGATTGCCTAGTGTATCATCTCTTCAGGTTCTCCTTAGATAATCTTTGAATAGGCCTAGGTTGCATTTCTTGGTCTACAGTTAAATTGCTGTTTCTCCCTTTGGCTTTGCTTCTGTCTGTTGTTTAAGGTCTGACACAGAAAAAATTCTTCATCTGAGTATATTTCCTTGTGCATCTTTTCCTATAAGCAGAACTCATCTTCTGGCTGGAGGTCTGCTTCACTGTAATGCTCTGAGGCTTGTTGTCTGTCTTCAAAATAGCATAATCTGTAACAAATGTACCATGTAAGTAAGTTAAAAATACATTGATCTTTCTTCCTGCTCTGTCTGTGAATGTTTGATAGGCAAAGAAAGATTCAGGAAGCCAAAGTCATAAAAAGTATGAAAACTAAACCCCTACTGTTAAGCCACTAGTATAAAAGACTTGACCCCATAAGGACAGATAAATCTGCCTGCCACGTAAATTCAGTCTCTGGACACTAATGCTTCCATTCACTGCTTCCAAGTATTTCAGAATTTCACATATATACTATTTTCTTTCACGTAAAGGTCTGTCTCAGCATGACATCATGGCATTTACTCCTTCCCTCTGCTGCAAGTCTGTACTAAAGTTAACTGTAAATTCAGTCTCATAATGAAGTTTAACTTGTAGAAGAATACATACCCTCCAAGGAAGTTTATGACATTTTCTAAGGTTTAGTTCTCTTTCAAAATGGCCTCATTTAAAATACTAGACTATAAGGCAATCTTGAGCAGTGAAACTCATAACCTTTCATGTTTCTACACAGATGAAAAGAAGCCAATGTCCTGATTGGTTTCCTACACAAGTCTCTTGAGAGATAAATGTAGCAGGGGAAACAGCAAAGACCTTGCTTTACAATAATCTGTTCCAGTAAAGTATGGTCTATAAGAAGGATTAAAGAACTGTGACCATGATCAAGTAAAATGTGAGTGCATGATTGCTAGATAGCAGAAGGGCAAAATTGCTATGACTAGTATTCTGCTGAACTCTGGGGTTTTCTCCTTTTCCTTTTCCTTTTCCTTTTCCTTTTCCTTTTCCTTTTCCTTTCCCTTTCCCTTTCCCTTTCCCTTTCCCTTTCCCTTTCCCTTTCCCTTTTTTTGTTTTGGTTTTTTTTTAACCCTATTAATTAGCTTAACTTCTACTGGTTGCTCCCTCACCCCTCCTCCAACTCTCTTTCTCCAGTAGTATTAAAGCTTTTTCCATAAAGAAAAATTTTGACAAGATTTGGTTATGGATTTGGTTGGAGCTTAAGTCAGTTTGATTATGTCAGGAAATATTTCCATTAAGACAGACTTACTTTCTCTTGTCATAGATTGTCACCAGATAAAGTTTTCCAAATCATCTTCTCAGGTTGTCTCTGACCCTTACATGTAAGATTGCTACAAGTTACTAACTTGTGTCTCAGCATCACCCTAAAAAGAGATGTTTCCAAATGTCTTTCTCACTAAGAAATGACTATTCTCGCCTTCTTGCTGGATCATGTTTTTGCCAGTACTGTTTGAAAAGTATAAATTACTTGGAGTCAGGCTTTATCTTAGAGTATGACAGGAGCACAAAACAGGATCTCTCTGGAAGAGATTAGTCTAATTTACGTCAAGAGAATATTTAGTTTAGAAAGCTTTCTCTCTAGGGTAAATGTAACATGCACAGTTGTAAGACATCTTGGATTAAGTTCATACAAGGAAATTGGATATGTTGGGGTCTGGAGACAGGGTAATATGTCTGGTACAAGAACGGACAGGATAAAAGAGACATTTTCAGTCTGGTATCTGTCTCTGGCTTTCCCAAAAACTCACTCATGAGGGTGCTAGAGTGACTCGTGCAGCAATGGTCTGCTCTGGGCCAAAGTCTTCCTCAGTTCGCCCTTACCACACAGGTCTGGGACTGTTATAGGGGCAGAAAGAACACACCAGGTAGGGGCAGCTCAAATAAACCAGACTTTCAGCACCTGCAGCCTTGATCCCCAGCAGGGATGCTGCTTGAGGCTTGAAGGAGGAGAGCCTCACTGAGGGCTGTCCTACATGACCCCTTGAGCAGCTTCTCATTCTGCATTTCAATGATTCCATTACACAGTAAGCCAGGGAAAAAAAATAAAACTCCATAAATACATCACCTATGACCCTGGAAATGGTAGTTTTGCAGAACTGCTTTCCTCTGGTTTTCATTCAAGGCGTATTGTGCTGTTCATTACAGTATGTCAGTGTGACAGTAGCATTATTCTCTTATTTACAGTTCTTCCTTTCTATTCAGCAGTGAAAATGAAAAGGAAATCAATGCCATTAAAGAGAATAATGACAAACTCTCCTCCTGCAAGGTCTATGCTCATGTATTTATTTTTTTCTGAATTCTCATCTCTGAATGTACTTGCATATATGTGATGGAAGAATGGGGGAGAACTCCAGGAAAGCACCACTGCAAAAGAGAGAAATACTGTGGTAGGTCACTGCATTTGCAAAAAATTGGGAACAACCTGGTGTCCTGCATCCCCTTCTGCTCCCCTGGTCTTTATGAAAGCCTGATGTATGATTAGAAATATCAGGGAAGAATCTCAAGAAAGAAACAAGAGGAGCTAGTACAATTCTGTACCAACCAAACAACACTCAAGCTTCAGTAACATCATTGTGTCTTTCAGTTGATCTGTGCATCACACTGTGAAGCCACAGACCAAAGAGCTGTTAAAAATCCATTGAGGAAGTTCTCCATCAGGCAAGAGCCTGTGGTCTCTCACAATTTATTAAGTCAGAGCAGCACCTAACCTCGAACTGTACCAGCAGGGCAATATTTCATCACCCTTTCTGTGCAATTCTGAACCTTTTATGAATTTCCAGATTGTGAGCAGTGTATAAGAAAAGACACGATACCTGGAAACCTCTTGGGCTTTCAGAAGTGAGAAGGCTGTAGCATGGCTCTATGTTCTCTGCAAGAGCCTCATTTCTCTGTGCTGTGTTACTCAGTGAACTATATTGACTGCTCGACTCTTCCTGAGCATGAGTTTTACTGAGGAATGAAGTTACAGTGATAGAGGGCAGCATGTATATGCAGCATGATGCCTTTGCTCTAATGAGAGGGGCAGCCATACAGCATTTAGAGTTGCTGACTATAAAGGATGAAACAAATCCAATTTGCATACTGCTCTCAGGGAGGGTTTGTCATTAGTGAGGTTCACTCTCTTTGTACTGTGCCAGCCACCACCTCTGAAACAACCCTGCCAGGCTGATGTGAAGCAATTTAGATGGACTCAAAAATGGTGCAGTGAGATGAAAATTTTCAGTGGGTAATTATCAGGCCAGTAATTCATAGGTTTGACTGCTTGCTAATTAACATACCTTGACTAGATCTGCCTGCAGCCAGAGTAGAGCCCATTAAGGAGTGAGCTACGAAATGATGTAGTAACTACTCTGAGGTAACTGTCCAAAGAAAGACTGCCTATGTGTGATGTGGTTTGGAGGTGTTATATTTTGGCTGGATGAAAGGAAAACTAAGGTAAGATGAAATGGAGAAAGGTGAAGCAGGGGGTTGTGAGTACCATCTGGGAGCTGAACATCGATTGCAGAGAACAGCATCAGGGCAGTAATGGGTGTGGGCTGTAATCTGAGGTTAAACATGGAGAAGAGCATCTAGAGAAAATGATGTTACTGGCACAGGAGCAGAGAGAGATAGGTTTTGGCACAGTTCATAACCATTACAGTAACAAAGCTGCACAGTAGGATCTTTGCCAGCTGCAAGTGCTTGCTGAGTCAGGACATCTATGGTCCCCAAAGGAAAGAAGAGCATGGAAAGGGCTGCTGTATGCAATCTATGTGTGTGTTTGTATGAGATGGGGAGAAAGAAAAAAGACTTAGTTAGTCTCTCTTGCTGAGAAGGAAAATTGCTGTTGGCCTGCCTGTTGAAAACACAGTGTCTGCAATTGTTGGTGTAATAATTTCATTACAGCTCATTCAGGCACCTGGTGGTGATGCTCCCGATGTACAGAGGTTGTACACCTTGCAAGGGAATTTGTTGAGATTTTCCTAGTAAGTGCTGCATCCTGTATCCTCAGCACATTTCATACATCATGGCTGCTTTCCCCAGGGACACAATATTTCTGTTTCATCTGCATTACCCAAGAAATACACCTGCTTCTGTATGTAATCCACACTGACTCTACAGAAGAGTAAATAGCTACACGTTTACCTGACACAGCAGATGTTAAACGTGCTTGTGAAATGGCAAATAATGCTTGAGAATGAGCTTTGCTAAATCCTTCATAAATGTTAACAAGAAATAAGATATGTAAAAGACACAGCTTTGTGCAGTGTTCACCACTCATTTGCATTTGTTCTGCTCCTGAGTTGCAGAGTCCTAGATAATCTGTACACATGTGGAAGTGCACATGTCTTTACATGCTTTTAACCATTTTCTTAAAGTCTTGTAGAGCTACTCTGTGTTGGGCATGCATGTACATGTTAGTAAGTATAAGGGCAGATAATTAGCACGTATGTGCCACTGTGTGGTATGTAAGATTGTCAGAGGAGGAGAGAAAGTAGATTCACTGCCACTTTACTGCTGCTTTTGAAACATTTTCATAGCTACCTTCAAAATGCTGCCAGTTCAATTTGATGGAAGACCTTGCTGAGGACCAAGATTGGAGTTGCTTGTAGCTTGGTGGTGTCTGGTCCCTATGAGAGAGAATGTTTCCTGGCTGGCAGTATCTGAGCTCAGCAGCCACTGGCAACTGGAGGAAAAAGTATATCCTTGCCTTGTCCACAACTGTGCAAGCTTGTCTTGTATGCAAGTGTGAGATCATATCATAATCTACTTTTTTTTCCCCCCACTACCTTAAATGTTCTTCATGTGGGCAGAGGAGACATGTGCTGAAGGGCTTTATCTGTAATTTCCCTGGAAACAAGCTGTTATGTTCTCTTGTGGCATAATAACACATCCATATTAAAGAGAATGTATAAATATATATATTTACTGTGGGTGATTTTAGATGTACAGTGTGTATATATATATAAGATCTTTTAGATAAATGCACATGGACTCACATTTGTGTGCATACCTGCATCATTCTCTAAGGACTGGAAACATATAATTTTAAAATAAAACCCTAGAAATGTTTTTTATTTAAATAATACAAAACTTATCTATGTTCCACAGTGTATAATGTTAATATGGAGGATTCTACAGGACTTTAGAGATGTGTGTGTTGGGATACTCCATGTAACGTGCTATTGCATGATTGCATGTGTCTATAAGATAATCCTGCAATGCAAGAGTGTGTACATTTACATACACTTTTAGATTAACCCCACGAGGCATCAGACTAAGTTGTTCTCAGCAGCTGGCTGCTAGTGAAAGCTAAGGCACCCCATGTGCTGTTTATGCAACACAGCTACTATAGGAGAGAGAGCCAATGTTTAAAATCTGTAAAAAGATGCTTCAGCAGCTGTGCTATCAGCCAGTGAGCAGGGCATTCCCTTGCTACTTCCTTCAGCCACAGAAGACTGTAATTCAATAGCATGTGAATCCTTTGCTACCTGAAACAGCCAGGCAGCAGGCCCAAAGGTCCTTTCAAATTGGGATTTTTACAGTTCCTCCTAAGCCACGGGAGTTACTAGTGCTCTTCTGCACTGCAAAGACAAGCAAAACTGCAGCAACTCAAAATCGTGGGAGGAACAGCTCAGGAAGAAGCTCAGCACAGCAGAGAAAGGGGACAAGACCCCCTGCTGTTACATTACTATATAGTAACACAAGCAATATGACAGTCACGGAGACTCTCATCTTCTTACCATAGTGGGGTTACTGGCCATTCTCACACATGATCATACTTAACTCTTCCAGGAAGAAAGAGTAATACCCTTTCCTTGCCATTTCTGCCCTCAGATGTGTGTTTATCTGCATTTATCTGGGGATGGCAATGGCTATTTGGGGATATCTGTTTATCTGGGGATAGCTCCCCTGTGACTGAGTTGGAGTGAGAAACCTCTCAGCACAAGAAATCCTCGAGGAGAAACTCATCTTCATTAAGGGCCTGGAGGGAGCAGCCCTACCCAAGCAGTATTGCAGAAAATCCTTTCCACCTCCAGGCTACCTTTTGGAAAGAAGCAACCTCTGGTAAGTGTTATCCTGCTGTAGCTGCCCGTATCTGTGCAGCACTTTTCAGGGACCTGTTTCCTACCCGTGTCTGCTGTTCTTTGAGGGAAATGAATAAAGCTTTTCTCATTGTCACCAAGGATCTGTAAGCAAGGTGTCTCTTGGAGTTCTCTGAATGTATGTTCAGGTAGATGTGTTCAAAATTAATTTTTCTCCCCCCTGTTTCCTACAGGCTAAATTACTGATGGAATGAGCTTTCCTGCAAGCTAGACTGAACCTTCAGTTTGCACTCTGTTTACTTAAAGCATAGGTTAAAATGGTTATCTAATAGGAAAGACTGTATTTTCCTTTGTCATATATGGCAAATTGTCATTTAAGGCTCAATACAGCAAAGCAGGTAACAGGTCTTGCTACCTGATTAGGAAGTCAGAAGTAGCATTACATTGCTTTTGTGTTAAGGTATATGTGCACCTAAGTGACCTGCCTGGATAGATCGCTCACTGTAAAGTGCATGAAAAACACAGCTTTTACTCATCTGCATTACATGCTGCATGTGTGTAAAAGTTTGCCAGATGCTGAGCAGTGTGGAGTCAGAGCCATTAGGCTTTATGTTTCAAAATCTCTTCTGTATTTGAATGGTAAACTATGGTGCTCTAGCACTTGCATAAAGTCTGCAAAGAGTATGGTCTTGTGAGTCATTTGTTTTTCAGTATTATTTAAAATCTCTCCTCTCCTAACTGGTTGAATAACTGTTACCATCCATTAGCTGTACTTAAGCATGGGATGATCAATAAAACATGAAATTCTGTAAGTACCTCGTGCTCAGAGCATGTAAGGACATGTCAGAGGGAGCACCTCTGATACAGACTGTGTTCTTCTGATGAAAGCTTTCCAATTCCTTCCTTCCCTGATTCCTCTTCCTAAGAGCTAGTGACTGCTGGATAAAGGACCCTTAAGCATTTATGACTGCTTCTTCTTGCAATTCACTGAGATGGTCACATTCTGATCTCCCTGCCCACAGCACTGTTATGAGGGGAGGCTGAGGTGGATGGAGTGCAGAGCAATCTATCCACCATCCATTGGCACAGCACAAAGCAGCCTGGAGGGTCGCTTTCTGCAGTGCTCTGGGACTCAGACACAGTCCTGTTAGACAAGTAACAATAAATCAGGCCCATAGGGAAACATATTTTCTAGGTTGTCTGAGTGTTGTTAACTCTGCTACAGAAGAGGAAGAGAGCCTTTAGTTTTTAGGCAAGCCTTCACTTTAACGTGAAAGGCCCATGAAGCTACTGCAATGTCATTTCTTCAAAAGTCACACCCAGTCACGCTTCCAACTTCTACTGGAATGCAAAGAGTTCTTCTATTTTCCAGGAGAAAGGAGAGCAAATCTTTTTTCTTTCTTTTTTTTTTTTTTTTTGTCTTAAACAAACTGACTGTGAGGTAAACCTAAAAAATGAGTGTGGTTTTGAAAAGCATTAATTCACCGTTTTCATTTTGTGTGATGTTGCAGAGGCCCATCAGTAAACAATTGCTTTCCCATTTCAAGTTCTATTTTATTCAACTGCACATGTTTTATGAACGTCACACAGAGCTATGAGTACAACAAGATGCTTCCATGACAGAAAATATGAAGAATCAGAAAGATTAATGCAATAGTAAAGTATAATACAGTACCAGAAATAACAGTTATTTGAATGTACGTTTAACAGATGAGTTGCTCATTGTACAAGAGTCAACTGTATAAGGGTGTTTATGCATAAATCACTTAGTTCAGCCTGACTTCTGCATTGATGGGACATAATTGATCTTTAAAAGTTTTATGAAAGAACCACAGACTGTGAAATTAAAGGAGGTTCTGTTGTTTAACTTTGCATTTCTATCAACTGCCAGGAATATCACAACAGTGGAAAAATACCTGTTTTCTCGTGAGAAAGAACATCTTATGCACAGTATGAAATCTGTAATTATGTTAATTTATTACTGCAAAATATTTCATACCATGATTTTTTTTTTTTACTTTGTATCTGGAATTTGTGGAATAAAAGCCAACAGCATTGTGATGAATTGATTCACTTTCAGGAGGAATGATGGTAATATTTCAGCAACATCATACCTGAGTTGCTCTTTCAGAACAGCATTAGACTGGAGACATTGGGAAGATCTGGTTCTTGTGCCCATTGGCTATCTGACCTGCAGTCTTCGTATGGTATTATTTAGGAAATAACTGAGTCTGGTAACATTGGGGTAAATGAGAAAATATTTTGCGTGTTCCCATGATTTGGGAGAAAATGGACAGGTGAAGGGGAACGAGTAGAATCACACTGCTCTTCCAGTGGTCAAAGCAGATGTCATAATGTAGCACAAACACACTCCAGCAATTAATATATTTCCTCTGGTAACTAATAAGGAAAAATGGTCTCCCGAACCACAGCATCCATCCACAAGTATTCATGTCTGAACAACAGCTCCTTGCTGTTCACTGTGTCTTTGAGACAAAAATTATTATTTATTGCTGTACTAGAGATTGTGATTAAGTTTGGACAGGGAAGTGCTGGAGAGAGTCCAGGGCAGGACCACCAAGATGATCAGGGGACTGGAGCATCTTTCTTATAAGGAAAGCATCTTTCTTATGAGGGAACTGTTTAGTCTAGAGAAGAGGAATCTCATTAATATTTACAAGTATATAAATGGTGGGTGTCAGGAGGTTGGGACATCACCTTTTTCTATTGTATCTAGCACCAGGACAAGGGGTAATGGGAAGAAGCTGGAACACAAAAAGTTCCATTTAAAGATAAGGAAAAACTATTTTACTGTGAGAGTGAGGGAGCCCTGGCACAGGCTGCCCAGGGAGGGTGCGGAGTCTCTTTCTCTGGAGGCTTTTAAAACCCACCTGGATACCTTTCTGTATGACCTGATCTAGGTGGACCTGCTTCAGCAGGAGAATTGGACTAGATGATTTTAGAGATCCCTTCCAACCCCTACTGTTCTGTGATTCTGTGAATAACTTGCTACCACTTGCAGTTTTAATGAATGTACCAGTTTTCTCACATACTTTTGCATCTTAGTTTTGAAATAATTACTCAACAACTTAATTTTCTTTGTTTTCTAGGCTTTTTGTAGGAGGGACTGTAACGAGTAGTCCCTGCAAACCCAGTATTCTTCCAGCTTTTTATTTTGAATATGTGTCAGATACCTCTTCAGCATGTTTTTCCAAGATGGTTAATGCTTTGAAAGTGGAAAAACAGGCAGAGAGCTGTGAACCAGCCTGGCAATGGCTTTAGCTACATATTATGTACTTTAACATGTATCAGGGCTGAGCAGAGGTGGAGAGGGAAATGGAAATTATTCCCAAGGCCCATGTACTTTCATGGACATGAAAAATAAATTGCTTAACCTTTTGGAAGAGCCTCCTCTGCTGCACTGCTCTTGCCTCAGACTCCGGTTGCAGATGAAGGAGCCCTTCCTGTGGTTTGAGCCTGCTGCGTTTGCAATGGTTGTGCACAAAAGCTTCCAATCATCCAGCATTATCCTCTCATGTGATGCTCTCAAACCCCTCTGGGTCCCCCTTGTGCCTGATGTCCTGGAGAGCTGCTGGGTCATCAGAGAGCTCCCTGTGTAAGGACCGGAAAGTGAGGCTGGAGGAGTTTAAGGAAGATTTACTGGGCAGTTGAAAGGGAGCTGTCATTTGGGGGCCAAATGTCCTTCAAATTATTGACACGGAACAGGAAAAACTGCACTTAATGTATCAAATAGAATGTAAGTAGCCGTCTCCTTCCCTTACACTTTCACTTATTCCTGTCACAATATAAAACAGAAATCCCAGAGCAGACTAAATTACAGCAGAAGGACCTAGAGAGGGGTTTCTGTATTCAAACATTGCAGTATGTGATGCAGGGTGATCCACTGTAATGAAGGCAGTTCTGTCTCTCACTAAACCTTTATGCTGTCAGATTGTATTTCCCTACTTTGCATGGTAATTGTCTTCTAATGTTGTTAGGTGGCAGCAGTGCTCAGTTTGATAGTTGTGTAATTTGGGACACTTGGTACAACCATTCTCTGCTACAAGAAAGTAACCTTAATGTGGTAGGATTTCTGCAAAGGCTTATTCCATGCAATGATTTAGCCACACATACAAGGAGTATGCCCTCTAGCTTGCTTTCCCAATGGGATAATTTTGTTTGAATGAAGAATTAGAGAGTTTTCTGTAGATCTGCAGAGAAAGTTGCAGCACATCTCCTCTTGAAATCAATATGACAGGTACAGAATAGACGTCAGTAAGAGAGTTCTAAGAAACCTGAAGTGTCATTGTATTGCGACTGGTGACTCAACTATGGGAAAAAAAGGTGATGATTCTGTAAATAGATGAATTATACTGAAGGTAGGAACACAGTCTGCAGAAGTATTGGCAGATTTATAGGTGTAATCATAGTTCTATGGGAATCAGTTGAGTAATGAGAGTCAGGTATGTGCAGAAGATCATTCCTAAGTCATTGACAGGGATCCAAGGAGGCTGTAAAGAAGTGTGCAAAAAGGATGAAAATTAATTGGATCAAAGAAGAGTTTCAGTAAAATTACATTCAATTAAGTGCACAGTTATGCATAAAATATATTTCTGAAAATCTTCCTTCCTCCCTCCCTTGATTAAATCTATTGACTATGTAAGCTGTGAACTAGCTGTTTGGAATAATTCACCACAATGAATTTCAGCACTCTGATCCACAACCAGCAGAAAAATAAGTGGCCTCTTAGTTTTTAATTTTATTAGATTGAGCCACTAAAGACAGGTGAACAGGACAAGGGGTAATGGGCTGAAGCTGGAACACAGAAAGTGCCATTTAAACGTAAGAAAAAACTATTTCACTGTTCAGGTGAGGGAGCAGTGGCACAGGCTGCCCAGGGAGGGTGTGGAGACTCCTTCCTTGGAGGTCTTCAAGACCTGCCTGGACACGTTCCTGTGTGACCTGATCTAGGAGAACCTGCTACTGCAGGGGGGTTTGACTAGATGATCTCTAAAGGTCCCTTCCAACCCTACCATTCTATGATTCTACGAATCATCAAAATCCATGGCAATGCTCAAGCTGCACACCTTGCTTGCTGGTCTGTGATGCTTGTAGCTGGCTTCCTAGTAAGAACGGAATGTAACACACTGATGTTGCTGTTCCAGAATAATTCCTCAACATGGACACTTGTTGTTTAAGGAAGCTAATGAGAGGATGTGACAGGTCGAATTACTGCCCAATATTGTAGCTGTAGGAATATCTGATTGGCCTTGTGCTCCAAGTGACAATCATGTACACCCTTCATCTGCTTCAGTACATGCTTTAGCATGAAGAAGACTAAGCTTTATCTTGTAAAGGCATCTTCCTTCAGCTGCTGGCATTGGCACATTTTGTTATTTGCTGTGGTTGAGACAGTTAAAACATGACAGGCTTTGATACACTGCCTCAATTATTTTCTTTTCTTTTCTTTTCTTGATAACACCTATTGCATTTTGCAGTAGTCTGTAAAAAATGAAGGCTGCTTGCTGATAGTAAGAGCCAGTTGCATGAGAAACATGACATACACAGAAAATGGGTATTGTTTATGGATTTGATAATGTTAGCTCAAATGTCTGCATAGAAATTTCCCGTTTGATTTTTGTTAGAATTAAGTCACATAAAATGGCTTTTAAGTTCCACCTTTAAGTAAAATATTCACTTCATGGAGTTGGCCAAAACTTTTTTACAAGGGTAGAAAAAGCAGAATTTATCATCCATCAGAAGAGGTTCAGTAAATACCAAAGGAGCAGGTGTCTCTTTGAATGCAATGCCTTCTTGGCCTCTGTTTTCCAGACTCTGCTTTCTACTTTCTAATTTGGTAATTTCCTCTATACAGTTCTGGTTTTGCTCCACTGAGCCTGCACCATAGGAATGAACTGGCTTTGCTTTCTGCACAGGCAGGCTACAGTATCCTTCGAAAGCATGTCTGAGAGGCACTGACCTCACTGCAACCCACGATCACAGCATCCCTGCAAAGTCTGTATTGCTGTTCTCACTTTACAGAAGGGGAAATGAAAGCAGGGGAGTGAAGGATTTGCCTAAGGCCACATAATGAATCAGTTGCTTGTGTGGGATTAGTTGCAGCTCAGAACTTTCCTACTGTCAACCCTGTGCTCACTCCAGTAGACTGCACCATTTCTAGTGCCACGGGATTGTTTTTTCCTTGCTGTTTTAAAGGACATGCCAGTGTTTTTACTAAAGACAAAAAAAAAATCCTGCTGCAAATTGTTTTAAGAGATTTTGTTCTCCTAACGCAAGGGGGCAGCTCTGGAACAGGTGATTTCTGCTTGCATGACATTTTTCTGATACTATTATATGGATTAACAGAAATGTACTAGGTTAAACCATGGAAGGCTATTAATTTATTTTCATATTCTATGCTCAGTAGAAATACATGTGGCTTGACACACAACTCAAAAGCTAGGGTACAAGTAGACTTATCTGTCATGTAACATGGGAGAGTTAATCATCATGTAACTTTATTGAAGAGGACTGGCACAGAGCAGGACAATCATCCTGCAAATGCTTGCTCCTGGATGTTTCTTCTTGGTCTTTAGTGGGCTGAAAAAGAACAGCAAATAGTACAGCCAGCAGCAAGTAAAGGATTACCAAGGTAGTAAAGGCTTTGGAGCACGTTTTAAATGGGGAATGGCTGAGGGATCTGGGGCTATTTAGCCTGGAGAAAGGAAGGTTCAGGGAAGACCTTATTGATCTCTACAACTAGCTGAAAGGAAGTTGTAGTGAGTTGTGAGTTGGTCTGTTGTCCCTAGTAACAAGCAACAGAACAAGAGGAAATGGCCTCAAGTTGCGCCAGGGGAGGTTCAGGCTGTATATGAGGAGGAATTTCTTTCCTGAAAGGGTTGTCAGGCATTGGAACGGGCTGCCCAGGGAGGTGCTGGAGTCACTGTCCCTGGAGGTGTTTAAGACACAGGTGGATGTTGCACTTAGGGAAATGGTCTAGTGGTTGATAGGGCTGGGACAAAGGCTGGACTCGATGATCTTAAAGGTCTCTTCCAGCTGAAATGTTTCTATGACTCTATAAGTATTTGGAGCACTGTGCTCCTGAGCTCTTCTGTCTTCACGAGCACAGCCGCATGTTTGCTGCAGCATCCGGAGAGGGTTGCAGGAAAGGGAATATCTCGGCACTTGAACATGAAAGCACTGCTGTGCTTAGACAAAGACAGGAGAAAATGCAAAGTCAACATATTTTGACAAGAAAACTTATAGCTAGGGTGTGAGCAGAACTGCCTATGACACGTACTGGAACATGTATAGAAATAGGGCATGTTTCATGAATATCTGAAAGCCAGAGATGTGTGGAAACCAGAGGAAGGGAAGGATTTGGTCCTGCAAGGTGCTGAGAACCATTAATGCTCACTGGTTTCAGGGGAAGACGGAAAAATCCTTGTCGTGTCTATGTCAAATTTGAAGTGTCTTAAGTGCTCCTGAAATTTCCTTCTTATAGTTACTGTCAGTTCACTGCAAGCAACCTAATGCAAGCAAATCCACTGCAATTTTTTTCATCTGATCTTTGCAATGCTAAATTGTTATGTCTTTCTGATCATGTGTTCTGATAAAGCTCATCCAGAAGTGTTCAGAAAAAAAAGATGACTTTTGCTGCTGTCACTTTTATTGCCTCAGCGAATCCTATAAGAGATTTTTCCATCCCTGAAACCCTATTTCTGGCTGACCCACATAGTAATGTGAGCTCTGTAATGTTTTGCTCCTTAAGAACAATATTATCAAATTATTGAGCAGCTTAAGTAGGATTCTTTCCATAGTCAGGATACTCTTAGAAAACATCTTTCTTTAAAAGTGCTCATCTTCGGGTCCATACAAATATTAATGTCTGGACACACGAAAGACACAACTACTCAGACTGTATGGTAAGTTTATATCTAGGATATAAAAGATGAAACTTTAACCTTTGTTCATAAAGAGTCAAATCTACTTCTCTTGAGGCTTTTCTTCACCTCGGGTTCAGTCAGTGGGATGTGAGCAGGGAAGGTGGGATCAAGTCCTACACAATAGTCATGGGACTGGCACAGCCACACATGTCTGGAGAAGAGTGGTCATCCTGAAATTGCCTTACTACTTGAGGCTTTTTTCGTAGCAGTGAGATAAATTAGAACTCAGCATGGAAAGCAGCACCCTATCACACCTTACAGGCTCACCAAGTAGTGAGTGCACGGCATGGAGGCAAAGATACGGCATTTCTGGCAGATGCAGTCTTGATCTGCAGTCCTGTCTTACGCAGAAACAAAAAAGTCTTCATTTTTGTTACTGGTATGAAACATCTGAAAAAAAGGACAAACCAACCAACCAGTTGAAAACTCAACATATACAGTGTGTAAAAAGTGAACATTTCAGATGTTTCCCCCTTTTTCTGGCAACATGTGATTAGTTGCACAAAAATGTAAGTTATTTATTCACAAGAGGATTGAAGGACTGTTTCTTCCAGTCTTCATCAGTGTGCACATGGCTTCTGACTTTGCGTGGCTGGACTGCAATGTCTTGTTTGCTGCACAGCTCTGGCAAAAGTTGTCAATCACAGCCACTTCCATGGGACAGGTTCTCTGCAACCTGGAGATATGACATCTGGCCACACTCTTCTTGATGCATCCCAGAATGCCATTGGCCTTCTTGGCCACGAGGGCACATTGCTGGCTCATGGTTAGTTTATTGTCAATCAGGAATCCCAGATCTCTCTCTGCAGAGCTGCTCTCCAGCAGGTCAATCCCCAGCCTATACTGGTGCATGGGGTTGTTCCTTCCCAGTTGCAGGACTCTGCACTTGTCCTTGTTGAACCTCATGAGGTTCCTCTCTGCCCAACTCTCAAGCCGGTCGAGATCCCGCTGAATGGCAGCACAGCCTGCTGGGGAATCAGCCAGTCCTCCCAGTTTGGTGTCATCAGGGAACTTGCTGAGGGTACACTCTGTCCCCTCATCCAGGTCGTTGATGAAGATGTTGAACAAGACTGGCCTCAGAACTGATCCCTGTGGAACTCCACTGGCCACAGGCCTCCAACTTGATTCTGTGCCATTGATCACCACCCTCTGGGCTCTATCATTCAGCCAGCTCTTGATCCACCTCACTGTCCACTCATCCAAGCCACACTGCTTGAGCTTTTCAATGAGAATTTAATGGGGATGGTGTTAAAAGTCTTGCCTAAGTCAAGGTAGATGACATCCACTAGTCTCCCTTCATGTAGCCAGCTGGTTATGCCCTGATGAAAGGCTCTCAGTTTGGTCAAACAGGATTTCCCCTTGGTGAATCCATGTTGAGTCCCTCTGATAACCATATTTTCCTTCATATGTATTGGGATGGCATCCATGATGAGTTGTTCCATCACCTTTCCAGGGATGGATGTGAAGCTGACCAGCCTGTAGTTTCCTGGGTCATCCTTGTTGTGTTTTTTAAAGACTGGAGTGATATTGGCCTTTCTCCAGTCCTTGGGCACCTTGTCAGTCCTTGACAATGGGCTTGTCAGCCCTTGACAATTTGAATATGATGGAGAGAACCTTAGCAATAACATCAGCCAGCTCCCTTAGCACTTGAAGTTGCATCACATCAGGTCCCATAGATCTTTGGGTGTTCAGCTTTCCCAAGAAGTCTCTAAGCTCATCCTTGGCCATCAAGGGAGTGACTTCCATTTTGCAGACTATTCTACTATCGTCCAGGGACTGGACCTCCTGAGAAGACTGAGGCAGAGAAGTCATTCAGTGGTTCTGCCTTCTCTGCACCCTCCTTGTTCATCAGCAGGGTCACATTCTCTCTATTCTTCCTTTTACTGCTGATGTATTTGAAAAATCCCTTCTTGTTTTCCTTTACTTTCTTTGCCAGTTTTAGTTCCAAAAGAGCTTTGGCCTTCCTGGTTTTGTCCCTGCATACTCTGGTGATGTTCTTACACTCTTCCTAAGCAGCCAACAATAATTCTTTTGAGAAAATGTCTTCTACCGCATAAACCTGCAATGCGTACGACATAAGTGCAAGTATATGCATATATATATTTATAGCTGCATATAAATAAATTTTCATATCCATGTACACTTTATATACAAATATAAAAATAATTTTAGATGTATTAAAATCTGATGCAGCAATGAGTTGCAGTTTTTGGAAGTAATGTAATTATTGTGCTATTATGTTAAAAGTCATGCAATACTTAGAACTTTACCACCAAAAAGTAATGATGTCTTCAGTATTACCTCAGCCAGTTATCTTTTCCCTCATGTGTTATCATGTCTGTACTGTACATGAGATTACAAAATTGTCCAAATTTTTTAGTGTGCTAATTCAGTTGATCTATGAAGCACTGTTTCAGCACAATGCATGCTTCAGGTAGCAGTATTTATTCTTTGGCAACAATTTCTAAGGATCTCACTATGTGTTATTTTCACTTTTCAAAATAAAGTTTGAAATAAGGATTTGGGCATAGGCCACTTTCTAGCTCGAAAGTGAACATGGCTTTCTAAAATATGATACTACGAACCAGTACCAGTGCCAAACCTCAACATGACATTAGTGTTGAGGGTTGAACACAGGCAGCCCCTCTGGCCATGCATGATGCTGATGATATGTTTAGATTAAGCCTTTTGTTTGGCTTAATCTTCAGGGATTAGCAATGTCTTTCACATCCAGAAAGTGCTGCTTTTTGCCAGGGTAGCTCACTAATCAGTTACTGGTTTAGGATGATAAAGCAGAGAGGTTGGAAAACCAGATGAACAAGTGTGTCTGTCTCATAGCACAGAGAAGCCTTTTCATCAGTGGGAGCATCACACATCTCATGTTATTAGCAGCAGCAGCCTCACAGAAATCTGAGATATATACCAGTACTGAACCTTGAGACATTAATACCTTTTTTGTTAGAGGCATTTCTGTCAATATAATTGTCCTCATGGTGATGAACAAACAGCAGCCAATCAGTCTTGAATACTGGGTATGCTGAAATAACAAGGTGAAAGAGAAAAGGAATAGTTTTCATAGGTGGAATCACAAAATCACAGAATCTTCAGGGCTGGAAGGAACCTTGAAAGATCATCTAGTCCAAAAGCCCTACCAGAGCAGGACTGCCTAGGTTAAACAGGAACTCGTCCCAGTGGGCTTTGAAAGCCTCCAGGAACAGATCTTAAAATTGCACAGACAGGCTAAGACAAAAAGGTAAGTGAACATCACCTACTATTGTTTTAATACCATATTCACTTGAAAGGACATGCAGAGAAGTAGCTGTGCTCTCATTTTTTAAACTCTTTTTAAAAAAATATGATAATGTTGTTGTATTGATACTCTATGCAGCAATAGGGGCTTGCAATTAAGAAGCCTAAGCTACTTTGTGGAAGAGAAGTAGGTTTGGTTGTTTTTTTTTTTTTTCCCAGAGTTGCAGACATACCATGAGTTTGATGGGTCACTGAAGGGCAAAGTTATTGTTTGTGGCATTTTCTTATAAGAAGCAGGGTCTAATATGAGTATTATGGGAAAAGTAATGTCCAGTAAAGTAAATTGCAATTGTATGGCAGGGCTATTGCTAATATGTGGAAAAGAAAGTTATGGGTTGAGAAGCAGGAGGTACTGAGTGGAAGGCATCCCATGGTAGTGTTTAGAGAGTATTGGGTAGCTTGATACTCAGAGACACTGAGTTTTGAGAGTGAGGAATTGCAAGAGACCTGGAGCAAGCAAGAAATATATAAAGTGAGCCATCTGTTGTCTGTTAACATTTATTTCTAGATATTGTGTGGTTAGTGCAGAAGGCTATTTCCTACTCTGTTCACAATTTCTATGTGTAAGACAATGTTGTAAGCACAGAGAAACCTGTAAGTACCACAGACTCACAGAATCTTAAGAGTTGGAAGGGACATCAAAAGGTCATCTAGTCCAAGCCCCCTGCCAGAGCAGGACCACCTAGAGTAGGTCACACGGGAACTTGTCGAGGTGGGTTTTGAATGTTTCCAGAGAAGGAGACTCCACAACCCATCTTGGCAGCCTGTTCCAGTGCTCCCTCACCCTCACAGGGAAGAAATTCTTCCTTGTATTTCTTTGGGACCTCTTATGTTCCAGCTTTTACTCATTGTCCCTTGTCCTATCACTGAACACCATTGAGAACAGTCTGGTTTCATCCTCCTGACACCCACCCTTTACGTATTTGTAAACATGAATGAAATCACCCCTCAGTCTCCTCTTCTCCAAGCTGAAGAGCCCCAGCTCCCTCAGCCTTTCATCATAAGGGACATACTCCACTCCATCATCTTTGTGGCCCTGCGCTGAACTCTCTCCAGCAGCTCCCTGTCCTTCTTGAACTGAGATGCCCAGAGCTGGACACAATATTCCATCTGCAGTCTCAAAAGGGCAGAGTAGAGAGGGAGGAGAACCTCTCTCTACCTATTGCCCACAGCTCTTCTAATACACCCCAGGATACCATTGGCCTTCTTGGCCACGAAGGCACATCACTGGCTCATGCTCATCCTGCTGCCCATAGGACCCCCTGGTTCCCATCAACAGTTTTTTATTTGTCAATGTGTGTGATCTTCTGTGGAAAGAATGGTTTGAGTGCTTTTGTAGAAATATTCTTGTCCTATTCAGTTACTGAAGTAAATATGATTATTGCTGGAAAATTCCTAAAATATTATTTATTTGATGTATTTTAGAGAGGTGTTAGAGTTGGTACTGAAATGTTAAGCCTGGGAAGGTCTGAGTGTGGAAGCATTGAGGGAAAGTCAGCAGGGCTGTTGAGAAGGTGTGTGTTGATGGCTTGCAAGATCCTAGCACACTGCCTGCAGCTTCCCACCAAGACTGAGAGTCAAAGGGCAGAAAACCATGATAGAAGGGATGGAGACACTGATAGTTTCTGATGGGTACACAAAGCTATATCTGAAGCCCTCACGTGGTCACCAGGATGGGAGAAACCCAGATATGAGAAGGATTTAACAGTTGGTGTTGCTTGTCCCTGACATAATTGCAAGAACTCCTAGATACAGAACCTGCATATACATGGCCTCTTGCCTGCATGATGGACAATTGTGCTGGGCTCAGATATTTTAGTCTGAGTATGTGATATGAAAAGGTGAGCTTCCATAACTGGAAAGTTTTGTTTAAAAATAAAATCCCGTCTCCCACCTGTAAGGTCCTGTACTGTGATTTCATACATGGTTGCTACAATATTGCCTGCTGTTTTGTGAGATTAATATACCCTGTAGATGAGAAGAAAATCAGGCTCTATATTTAAAAAAATGTGCTTATCATGCTTCTTGCAAATTATATACTGCAGTAAATGTGCAGTGTATTTTTTAATTATTGTTATTTGGAGTGTATTTATAGAGAATTCTGGAGGAAATTGTGGTGAGTGTGGGTGGAATCTACAGGAGGTGAACTGAGTATGTCTGGCTGTGGAAGACAATGGCAATATTCTTTAGTACAAAAGCATACGGGCCAGAAAGCAAGATGAAGAACAAGACAGGTAGAAACTAGGTGTAAGGCCAGCTATGACTGTCTGCCAAAGAGTGACACAAAGTGTGGCTCGGTTAGTGACTGGGAAAACCAATTTGAGTATGGATTTGCAACTTAAAATTCAATGTCCAAAAGTGTAAGAAAAAAATTATGAAAACCAATCTGGAATAGGCTTAAATTTGCCATACAATGATCTCCACATTTCTCTGAAAAGTTTTTAGGGCTTTACAGGTTGAAATCTTTTGGCTTTAAATGGTACAGGAACAAACAGACCATGTGTTTAATTTTCCCCTGACATTTGTAAAAGGAATCTAAATGAGGTCAGTAGATCTGCACACTCATTTTGTGATGACAAGAGATTTTATTTTTCAGTGGTGTGCCAAGAAGAATTGGAATAGTATCAGTGTAAGAAAACCTGCAAAGCTTCTTATATTTATTATTCTGAATGCTATGGATACAAAACTTGAAAATAAAGTATCCCACATTTCTGTTATTTTCATTTACTGCTGGCTTATACCTAGAGTCATGGGAAGGACTGAATAATTAAGAAAAATGTTAAATGTTGTTTTTCAAGTCTCCAGGTAGATATCATAGAGTCGGAAGGGAAGATGCAGGTCATTTGCTTTATCCAAGGCAATCTGATAATTCCTTCTTTTGTTTATCTTCTAGGTACATTTGCAGCTACAATGTAAGTCAATTTTGCCCCTCTCCACTTTGGCTGAATTCTTTAAAGTGAAGAAAAGGTTTTTTAGAAAAACATAAAACTGTGAACAGATGTATTTCTGGTCTATCCTGGCTATTGGACAGGTCCATGCTGAAGTGTCCTCTCATGTAATTAGAAAACTCAGAACCTTCTGTCCTTGTGCTGCCTTTAAAATCTGTCCTCTGGGGTTTATTTTCTGTTGCAATGAGTGTAATGCCTATGTTGGTTTAGTTATTCCTAATCCAGATGAGTTTATATCCAGGTGGATTAGTTTAATGCATGAGTGAAGGCAGCTGAAATGAATCTGAATGACTTTGTCCTGAAAAGGACTGTTAATGCTGTCACGATTTGCTTTGGCACCTCCATCTGTGGGGACAGGCATCTGGGCAATACGTGAACTGCTCATACCAGAGTCACCAGAGGCTGCTTGATTACAGACTTAATAATGACGATGCGTTTGTAAGCACAGCTTCCTGCAGTTCTACATCAAAGCAGTTTACAGACACTTAGGCTGTGTCTATATGAGTAAATTAAGTGTATTTCAGGCTGTTGTCCAGCACTGAGATCAACTGACTTGAAATGACCTTCTAATAATTCACTATTAAAATCTTTCTTTCATGACTCTGCATGACTAGTAAGCACCATTTTTGCCCTGTGCAAATTCCGGATTAAACCCAGAATTCCTCTGGGAGCAGAGGTCAGATCTGTGACAGTTCCAACAATTCCCCACAGAGATAACCGAGTGCCTGGGTATCTTTTCTGAGACTGGTTAACTAATGTAAATCTAGTGTAAAGGGTTATGCAACTCTGCTTCAAAGTGTCTGTTACAGAGGAGCAGTCAAACTGTGCTGCCACCACCACCATAAAAAAAAGTGCCAAATCCGAGTATAGGCTATAGCACTAAGATTAGTTTATTTTGCTCACTGTGGTCCTTGGCTGCTTGTTTGTCCTCTGTTCGTGATTTACAAAGAGCTTGCTCTGTCTTGGAATTTAGCTTAGAATATGTGTGAAGACATTTTTCTGTCATCCACACAAGCTTCCTTGCCATACACAAATGATTTCCTTCTATGTGATGTTACAAGTCTTAGATCTAAAAAAATATATATTATTTTCACATAAAATATCTTTCTAGCGCTCTAGCTATTTTCCTGAGTCTCTTGTGATGTTGGATATCAGACACAATTACTATCAGAGTTCTACTCATTTTCCATTCATTTTCAGATATTTTTGATGGAATCCAATAACACTTTCACTGTGCCACTTTTGACAGTAAAGAGTAAAGGAATGAGGAAATTAATCTTTCTTTAAAGGCAAAGAGAACTGTAAATCCCATAACTAGTGAAATTACTATTCTTGTGTTTATGACTTTTTAGCTTTTGAAGTGTTCGATGTATGAATGCATCACACTGCTCCAGCTGATCATATTTGTGTTTGGGCCTAAGACCTCATCAAATATGTGTTCTCCTGGATGTGTGATGCTGGGCTCTGGGATGTCATGAGCTAGATGTTGTGAACTATTAAGTGTGGTTAGTTTCAGAAGCTGTTTTCCCATGATGGGAGCTCCTGCCCATCAGAAGTCACAGTTTCCCTTGGGAATAGATGTCCTCTGGTTGTGACTTCTGGCTACTGGTTGTTGTGTGCTGCTGTAGTCAGCATGTAGGTGAACAGGTAGCTGTGTTTGTGAGAAGGAGACACCCTTGGAGCATGTATCTCCCTGAGCCTTCCTCCTCTTCCAGCTTCAAAACTGACTGTTTTGGCTATGAGTCCTGAACTGCCCTAGAAACACTCCTGCCTGTTTGCCCTTTGCACAGTACCTTTGCTTACTGTAGACAAACTGCAATTTCTTGAACTTTGAGACCAGGCCTTTGACGATTTCCTTGCCTTGACCTGCTGGGCTGCTGATAGGGTCTGGGCTCCTGATCATGTCTCTGCCCTCAGCTGGGGTAGCCAGACAGAGGAGGGGACCATGGGCTATCCCCTATACCACACCTTATATAGACTCCTCTTCTGTTGTGCCATGTTATGTAGGACTAGTTTGCTAAATCCATGAATGTTTTGATTTTTGCCATCTAGGATGGTGTGGGAGAGACAAGCTGACAGATGAATGCATTGGACAAGGCTGCAAACTGCATGAGGTAAGCAGGTTTTGTGACTCTGTCAGATTGTGTTAAAATTTTCTGGTAGGAAGAAATGTGCCCTTCCATAGCTGTGAGCAAATTATTTTTCTGACTCCAGAGTCAGGAATCTGCTTTCCAGTGACATACTGTTTCTACTACTAATCTGACTGTGCTTGCCACCACGGTATATGAAGAGCATGGAAATTTTACATCAAGAAAAATCTGACACCAGGCCAATAGTTAATCTTACCTTGTCTGGGCACAAAACAAAGATAACTACACTGGGAGGCTTGAGAATTCATTCTACTGTGGACAGCAGAGTGAATTCTCAGGATACCATATGTTTAAGCCAAAATAAAAACCTTAAATTCAAGCTGTTATCTGTTTTTTGCTGTTTTTAAAAATGATGCTTTTATGTGCTGTTTATTTGTTTTATCAGTATTTTTAAAAAAGACTAGGGATTCCTTGCTTTCATGAGAAGTCTTGACATTTGGTAAGGTATCTGGTGAGCATATCCTAGTGCTGATGAAAATTTTGCTGAATGCAGGGATCTGTTAATACAGTACAGAGTTTATTAGTGTTTTGTGTGGAGCTTTGGACAAGGTACAACACAGTCTGAAATTACTGGGACTTCTCCTTCATGTCCTTCTTTTCCTGGGGGAATATCAGCAAGACTTCTTCCTCTGTGCTCCCCAAATCTCTCCAGACCTCTGTAAAAGTTATGAAATCAGGATACAGAATACCAGGGATACTGTTACCAACCCAATTTTTCTATCCTTCTACACACAGTGATATGATCTTTAATTACATAACCATTGATTAATGCTTAAAGGAGTACAATGCTGTTTTGGAAAATGGATTTTTATTCCTACTTCTACCAGAGAGCTACTGCATGGCACTGGGTAGGTCAGTTAAATCATTATGCTATGAATCTGTTTCCAGTTACAGAGAGGGACAAAATCAGCTGGAGAGGATAATGGTTAACATCTCCAGCTGTGCCTACTGGAACTGGGCTTTAAGCTTACAAAAAACCATGAAGGATCACCTTCCTATATGTCTGAACTTAGGAATCAGCAATTAATGAATGTTTTTACAATTTTAACTTGAATATCTGTGCCTCAGATGCCCAACTGTTTGTTGAAAAGAATAGCTTCTGTCTCACCACAACTGTATTGTGGAGAAAAAATAATTAATGCTGCTGAAGCACTCAAATGCAGTACATCTCAGAGGAAACACCCAGGAGGTAATAAATAATGTTGTGATCTGTGCAAAGCTTTTGCATATATGCTTATTGAAAAAAGGAGAAGAAAAAAAGTCTGACTGACAAATTCAACAAGAAGATTAAAACAAAATACTGAATAATAGCTCCTCTACTGAATGAAATGGTGATGCCATGGAGAAAATGCAAAGTGATAATGTAATTAAGGATTAGAAGAGAAGATCAAAGGGGACTATGCTAAAGGCTTTTAAGATATGTGATAGAATCCAGATTTCTATATCTTTCCATTTTTGGTGCAAATTGTTATTTTCTTGCTTAGTTTGGTACATTTTGTAATATTCTTAGGTTGTCAATGATGACCTTTATTCTACCAAGCAAAGAAAAATTACTAATCATTCTCTGCTTTCTTCCAAGTAAAAGGGACCAAGAATTTAAAAAAAACTCACAAAAACGTTGACAGAAAGAAAATGTCCCTTGATGGGTGAAAGGTGTGAGTGGAGTAAGATAATAATGGCATTATTAGATCTTAATGATGCAAAAAAATATACAGGAAATCACAGAAATGTGTGTAAACTTCACCCAAATCGTTATAAGGAAAATGGCTCAAACCAGCATCTGCAAAATCCTTCATTTGAGCTCGTGGTTTGAAGAAACTCTATTATCAACAGTAGGAAATAAGGGAAAACACAAGGTTCTGTTCTTTGGAGGGAAGTATCAAACACAAATAGTGAATGAAGATGGAAATAAGTAGACAACAGTACTTCTGATAATGGCAGGGGATTACAATGCAATATGCACATAAATAAGGCAAAGAAATAATGCAGTGGTCAGGTACCTAATTGCCTTCTGGAATTATTATTATCATAAGGATGAGGTTCTGTCAGACAAGGGAGGTAATTATTTAGCCCCACTTGGTGCTAGTGAAGTTATCTGGAGAATTGTGTCCAGTGTTGTGTGCCAAGCCTCAGGAAAGATGTAAACAAATTGTAGAGCAGGAAAGATGCAGGAAAGAGCATTAGCAATTATGAGAGATTTATGAAGCCCAAGCAACAACAAAAAAACAAGATTAAAAGAATTGCAGCTGTGTTTTTTTGAAAGTATGGAAGGCTAAGGAAGGACTGGAGCCATTTTCTGAAACATTAAAAGTTTTTCTAAAGATAACTGTGATCAGCTATTCAACATAGTCACTGGGAAGAAGAAAAGAAGTAATTTAATTTGAAGGAAAGATGGGTGAAGGTAGATATTAAGAAAACTTTTCTCATTGTTAAAATGGTGAAAGTCCAGACTGGGATGCATTAAGGAGCTGGTGGCATCACAGATGTTGGAGAACAGCTGAATCACTTGCCAGAGATGGTCTAGGAATGCTTCAAAATATCCTACTGGGTTTATGTGCTTTCCAGCCTCCTGTTCTTATGACTTTTGGCTGTGTCTACTGTCTATAGTTACAATCGGTAACTACAAGAAGTATATGATATGAAATAACTTCCAAAAAGACCCGACTGCAAGACTGATCATCTCAGTATTAGATGAGCTCTTTAGTGCTCCAACTTATTTTTGAGAAAAACAGCTTCAGTCCTCTCCATCTGGATTATTTTTGTTTCTCATCCCAGGATGAATAGTTTTGAAAGCAGGATCGTGTTCCCCATCCATCTGATTCTCCAGAATCAGAATTCCTCTCTCCTGCTCTCAATTTTGTTTTTCAGGTCTTTGCATTTTGCTGTAATCAATACATGAAAGACACCTTTATTTTTATATAGAGACACATGAAGCTTTTCTGTAAGGGAGAGGAGCAATGATCGGCTCCCCTTTACATTGAGGAATGTCAGAGAGTATCTCTTCTCTCTGCTTTTGGGAGATATTCCAATTATGGAGCTGCAGCTAAAGGAAGGAAAGGCACCACTCCTTTTCTTTCACTGTTTGTCTATTTTCAATAGTTATTCTGCAACAGAATGGAGGATAGATTTACTGAATACTTATTAGATCAAGTCCCTTTTGGACTTGGATTCAAGGATATTCATTTTTGAAGATATTCTCCCAAAGCAGACAGACTTCAGTTCAGTTGAATAACCTGCTCATCCACAGTGACAGAATTTCTACTAAGCAGTAAAAGAAGTGGGCATCTGTGTGCAAGACTGTATTCAGGAAACTTGAGGGTTTTATAGCATTTCAGGCATACAAATGCTACTTTGGACGACACCCGTACTGATTTGTTTTTCTTCTCTGTACTTTGCCACAGCTAAGACACCATCTCCTTCTGCCATTTTGTGTGGAACGGCTGCTCACATCCACGAGCTAACGGCTGTTTGTTTTTTCCTTTTCTCACATTTGTGTAGTAGCATGCATATATCAACATTTCTAGAACACAGTACCTATGTTACTCTGTGTCAAGCTACATATTCTACAAAGAAGTGAAGGTGACAGCTACAAGCAGCCTTTTTTATACTGAAGTATAGAACAGTCTATAGCCTTAAAGTACATATTTTTGCAATCTAGAAAACATTCACAGATTTGATTAAATTTTCAAGTTTAGTGGGTATTTTATCAGCATCACTTGTATGTTGGGTGAAATCATTACTTTAATCCTGGAACGATTCAACCTATTGTTTTATTGCATGTTACTGTAAAATTCCTGGTTTTGACTGTGCTGAAGGAATGTGTATTAGTGTTGTAGTTGAGTCTGTAACAATTGCAATATTGTTTTAACTGACACAAAAATCCATGAATAGCATAAAGAGCTGTTTTCTGTTTCAAACTGGAAAAGAGAATTCCATCTTAGGTGAAAGGTAGGCAAAATGAAATATCTGTGAATCAGTTGCCCTAATCTCCGAAAACAGATTTTAGATCTTTAGATGTTTGGAAAATATGTACCTACTATACTTCCTAAACAAAAAGAAGGGGAAGTATAAATATGTATTACTAGCAAGCAGTAAAAGTTTTTTGTGTTGAAGGAACAGTTTTTAGTTTCAAATTAATTACAGCATAAGAAACTGGATATGCCTTGGAAAAATAACAGAAACTAATAAAATAGATTGGTCTTGTCTGACTGTTCAGAGAGCGTATAAAGACCTAAACTTTGCAAATAAACACCTATTGACAGGTAAAAACCATCCAAAACTGTGAGAGCCTGACCTGCTAGCGGTAGACTGTAGTCCTGCATTTAGAATAGCTTATTCTGGAAGCCCTGTTATAGGTAGAAAGAATCTCTGCTATCACTAATCTCTTAAAAATCGAAGTCATCGGTGCAGTCTCATAGTTGCAAAAGTGTTATTTCTGTGGATAGCCTGGTCAGTTTTTTCAAAAGGCTTAATGTCCCTCCTTGTTATGAGCTAAATCCAGTGGTTTCTAGCTGTGAAATGATTCTGTGATAAATTCTTACAAGATTAGAGGGACCACTCTAATACCACACTTTATCAAATTAATACAATGACTATTGTTTCAGTTAATGTGTTGCATTATTTGCTTCACTTCACTCCCTAACACTTATTTCTCTCTGAAGCAAAGCTAAGCAGTGTATTACATCAATTACAACATGACATGCACTGTGGTCTGGCGTATGGGATTTGTTTATCTCCTTGTTTTTCAATACTTAACCTTATGGCTCAAGAATCATTATGTGCCCAATTAACTTTGGTTTATATGCTCTGTGTGTTTTACATTTGCAACGTTGTTTCTCTAGAAAAATTACTTTTCTACAAAACTGTGATAGTTTTAGCCAGCACAGGCCACATTGAAATCTGGAAGTTTATTACCTCAACATGGGTCAAAGAGAACAGATGTAGCTACTGAATATAGGGTAGAGAGGGGACAGATTTGGTTACAGGAGACAGTCATAACTTAGCTTCTTCAAGACTGTACCAGATAGCTGAATGTTATTCAGGGACCTTTAAAAGACACAAAAAAATCTACATTATTTTGGCCTAGCACCTTTAATAATTGGAACTATGTGTTAAAGGCTCTCCAGAAATTCATAAACTTTAGCGCCTCTAATTTCTTTTGACCGAGGAATTGTTGAGAAATCAGACCACAGAAAAGTATTAGATAAAGATATATTATATCTTTAAGTATAAACAAATATATTTATTTTTCCATTTTCTTGTTTGCAGTGGTTGAAAATTCTTGCTAAGACATGAATACTTTAAGAAAAGTACCTTCTAAGGAACCTGTAAATACAACTTTTGGGTTTTTCAGTTTCTGCTATTTCAGCACAGTATTGTGAAATAGTCACTACCTGATGATTACCCAGATTTTAGTGAGATAGTCATTACTTGAAATATAAATGTAACTTTGAAAATATTCAAATGAATGATTTTTCAGCAGGAGTGTCTTTCAGAACTACACTTGGGATTTTTCCATCATGTCAAAAGTTATGCATGTGTATGCAGAAAAAATCTTTTTAATGTTCCAGAAATCTAGATCAATACATAAACTCACAAAATCTACTGAACTGCAGCTTTCTAAATAAATGTACATTTTTAGTCTTCTTTATCCTACAATGCACAAAGTTGTGGAAAAAAATAAGGCTGACCAATGTAATCTGGAGATCATCAGAGCTGGGTTGTTTGAAGCAAAGAAGAAAGTACAAAAACTTGGAACCTCCACTAAGAATGGACTGTAGCATTTTCCTTTAGTTTCACTATACAAAACTTCAGTCTGAATTCCCCTACTAATTTTAAGTGGGCGAGGGTGATTTCAGAGAATAGAGTCTTCTTAAGTAAGTCCTCAATTGGCAATTAATTTAGGTACCTAACAACCTAGCCAAATGCGAGGTCCTACCTCTAGACTGTTTCACCACCACTGTTTTGCTTTTGGCTAGTTCTAATTAGAAGAATGACTCTGTTTATAGTGAGTCTTTAGGATCCTTTTCCAGTAAATTCGAGACAATATGTCTCTCCTTTTGAGGGGAATGGAGGAAATGTAGACTGCCAGTATTCAAATGAGTAGCCTTAAAAATAAGAACAGGCCCATTCCAGGCAGAGTTAAAACTAAATTTTACTTCTTATCTGCAACAAGACATCCAGTTGGAAAAAAAATAACCAAGTTACAAGGCACCTCCAGAGTTTCTTTTTCCCCTGTGTGAAAAAGTAAGGACACTAATACAGAAAGAGTCATGATTGTAAGTAATGAAACTCTCAGCTAAGAATATGAGAATCCTTTTATTGTAGAAAATAGTAAGTACATTAAATGGTGTAATAATTTTTCACCCCAAGACAATGTGTGTGGAAGTTGGAAATGTGATAATAGATTCTGAAGCTGATGTATGAACCTCTTCCAAAATGTACAACCTCCTCCTTCACCATGCAAAGGAACTAGGGATTACTACATGTTCATGAAACAGATATGAGCCTTGGCAATAACATGATTTTAAAATTTAGTTAACTGCTTCTTCTACTGTATACATCATAATTGACTGTTTTCTCAATGTATTGGAAAAGTCCATCCTGAAGCTTTCCTTTAAGGAAACAGCAAAAATGGTTGTTTGACATAAATCACTTTAAAACAAAGATGAAGCAGTACAGCGCAAGGAACAGTGGGACATCCTTCAGTCACTGTCCCAAAAGGATGGTGTTTCATACTGATTTAAACTGCAAGGCTGTTATCAACTAGGTCTTTGCTCTCAAACTATGAGACGTGTAATTAAAAGCAATGAATACAATAAGGACTCCTGTTGAACTTAGTGAATAGGACTGAGCTGCTTTTTTTCAGTGAGCTGTACATAATCGGTATTACTGCCTAGTTTATTGAATTGCATGTTAAACTCTGACCAGAGCTCTTGTGTGGGCAAAAGAGCTCCTGTGCCTTGATGTCCTTTGTGTAGCTGATGTAATGAAAGAGAAGAAAAAGGAGTTCAACATGTGAATTTGAAAAAAAAGTAGGTAGAGATTCTAGGTAATGAACTCACTGTTGAGATAAACATCAAGGTTTCTCTGAGGAAACAGCCTGTTCACAGATTTATTTTTTTTCTCAGTGTTCAGTGAAAGAGAATTGGGGTGGGGGAGGGGCAGGAGCAGAGTGTGAAATCAATGGGATTACATCAAAGAAAGTCCTGAGTCAAACATTAAAGTACTCTTCTTAAATGCAAATGATATTTCAAGGTTATGAGTGTTGATAAATTGCATAGACCAAAGAGATACTTTTACTAAATCAACTTCTAAATCTTTTTTTTTCCTGATCATGAGAGAATATCAGTATTTTGAAGCCAAGCAAGACAAGGGTCAGCTTCCTGATGAGCATCTTTCTGCTGTTGTTTGTTGAAATGTAATGTGCTGGGCAATGAAAATGGAGGACATGTCTCCTGGAGAAGCCTTGGAAGAGGAAGACTAATATCCACCACTCTAGGCCTTTCTGCATCTACAAATTGAGAGAAGCAATATACATAGTTTGAGTACTCACAAGAAACATTTCTCAGTGAGGCGATAGTGAACCTCCATGCTCTTTGCTTTTTAGGGAAAACTAATTGGAGAAGTGCTGATGGTAGCCAGGTTGCAAATGGGCAACAGGAGTATATAGTCACTACAGAAACACACCTGTGAATCTCCCAGACCCATGGAGAACTCAGACCCACAAAATTTCCCTGTAAGAGAAAGGCCCACAGGCCTAAAACAAATGATGAGACAAAACCATAGCTAGACTATGAGTCTAAAACATATCTTATTCTATCTTCAGTAAGAATTGTTGCAGCATGCAGGATGGTTCATACTACCTTATTCCACTTTAAGCCTTGGACACTGGAGAGCTACCAGGCTCTCCAAGTGAATCATCCTTCTTAGGTAAGGAAATACCAATGAACCACATCTATGAAAAGGGGAATAAAAAAGTAACACTAAACAAGAAAAGTGTTTGTGACATCTGCTGAATTTTGAAGACTGATTACCTAATGTTTTACATTCTAACTGAGGGAGATTGTGGAAAGGCAGAAGTTGGTATCTTTTCCCAAGCTTCAAATGACAAGACCAGAGGAAATAGCCTCAGGTTATGCCTGGGGAGATTTAGATTAGGAAATTAGGGTTTATTTTTCTTTTTTTCACTAAAAGTGTTGTCAAGCACTGGAACAGACTGTCCAGGGAAGTGGTGGAGTCACTATGGAGGTATTTAAAAGCCATGTAATGAGATGGTTAGGGACATGGTTTACCAGTGAACTTGGTAGTGCTGGGTTAATGGTTGGACTTGCTCTTAAAGGGCTTTTCCAACTGAAATAATTCTCTGAATCTGTGATAGGAAAACATTTTGTAATTCTAAAAAAATAGGGACTCTTGAATTTCAAATATTAAACATTGTTAAAAAACAGTTAGTGGCAAACTGAATTAAGACAAACAAGTGTGAAGAAAGGGTGAGTAGGAGGCTTTGTGCTGCAGACATCTGACATGGCAAAGTTGGCTTATGTTTTCCTCAAGGACTGATTAGTCTTATAAAGATTTTCACAGTAGTGGAACACACATATTATTAGTTACAGATTTATTTGAAACTCAGCTCAGCTGGTGGAACTTATTTTCCCAAAATTACTTTTTCCTCTTTTTAATAAAAAATGTCTATAGGGTCTCCTTGCCCAAAGTTACTATGGTGACAAAACAAGGCTATGAGCATAAAGTGTGTCTGAAGTAACCCAACAGAACAGAAGCTTACATGCTCAGCATTGAATTTCTATCAAAGACTGATACCGTGGGAATGGGTTTCCATATTCACATGAAAGTATAGACTGCTGTAACTGTAACAAACAAGCTAAACCACATATTCCTGGTATGTGGAGTTTCCAGTGCTTTCAACTGTGGCCAGCAGGGCTAGGGCAGTGACTGTCCCTCTGGACTTAACACTGGTGGGGCTGCATCTTGAACACTGTTTTCAGTTTTGAGTCCTCATTACAAAAGGGACATTGAGGTGCTGGAGTGTGTCCAAAGAAAGGGAACAAAGCTTGTGATTCTATGATTCTAAAATCTGCTGGAATGCAGAAATGTAACACAATCCATTAATACACACAAAGATAAGGTGACTTAACATGTTGTATTTCCTTTTATTTCTCATGTTGGAGAGAAAGACAAAATGAATACTATATCCATAGAGTCACAGATTTTGACCTAAAATTGGTCTCTATCAGAAATGAAATTGCTTTACTATATAATCCGGAGCATACCTGCCTATTGTCCTGCCAACAGTTGTTATGGGGAAAGTTATTTTGTTATTTTGTGATACTCTCAAAGAGACTGTTGTCTTTAGTTGAATGAGCAACCATATCACTTGTGCAATAAAGGAGAAAAGAGTAGAAAACCAAACTCAATGCTAATGAAACTACTGATCTGAGTGTCCCTCTTGTGTTTTCAGGTTGTCATTCCTAATCTCTGCTACAGACTCCTTTTTCCTGCTATCTGGGCTTACCTGAGCATCATTTCTTAGTATCAGTAGTTTTCATCGCCCTAAATATATTACATCTGCTAAGACTTTTCTGGCAATCCAAGAAAGTGGATAAGTATGTCCTGCTCCCAGGGGTAGCTTAAAAAAAGTGAGATGTGGAAGTTTCTTTTTCTCTTCCTTTTCCTCTTTCTGATGGAAATTTTCTAAACTAAGTATGTCTATCCCTAGAGGAAATATTTCTCTAAAAATGTAATATATATAATTCATCAAGTTGAAATGGAATAGCATAATAAAAGTGGGGGAAGAACATACTGTAATAGAATGCAGGAAAGGCAGTGACACAGTGACATTATTCATATAGACAGACACTAGCGAGATGGAAGTTTAAAAAGCTGTCTCTTGCCAGAGGCATGTTTTAGTTTGCTGTTCTGTACAGTTTTCCAGTGTTTTTGTTGCTGTTGCTGAAGAAGAATAACAAAAATAGCCATTAGAAAGACAGGATAAAAAAGAAAACGTCTTTTTAAAATTTTCCCTCTGAGAGCATTATGATATCTCACCTGGAACAGGCCCAGTCAGGCCATGTATCTAGCTATTAATCTCTCTGTTCTAATTGTGGTTTATTTGAGTACTGGTGCATTCCTGAAAGGGTGGCTGTGCATGTGTGTAGGCTGCAGTGAGTTAATGTTTTCTTATTCCTTCAGGTTCTAACTTGGCTTTTAGTGTGGCACTTACAGTGCTGTACTATTGTCCTCTCACCCCCTTGTTTTCTAGTGATATGTTTTCAAGTTCCTGTATTAGGTTTCTGTCAATGCACAGTCTAGTATTTCCCCCAGAGGAGTGATTTTTCCATTTGCTTTTGCAGTTTTCTTTCATACCGCGTGGCAAATACAGTAAGATCCAATGGGCAAAGTCTGGCCATCCTATTTCCCCATTCCTAGCTCAACTTTTTACATTAGTGTAACTGTAGATGCTTATGACTGCCAGACAGACCATCTCTTGCTTTGTTCATTTTTCATTGCTGTTTCTTTCCTGGATAAATGATAGCAGAAGACCTCTGAACTTTCTTATTGCATTTATTCCCCCCTCACACATCCTCAGAATCTCCTCTGAGGACAGAATATTAAGACTGGGCGTGCTTGCAAGTTTATATTTAAGCCCTTTTGGAAAGTTCCATGTTTGAATTTTCCTGCTGAATTGCCACAAGTATTCTTTAACACTATTCTTTAACACTATTCTTTAACTTTAATGTCTCCATTTTGCTAAGAAAGTTGGAAGTTTTGTCTTTCCGAGCTTTAAGGGCTTCACCCCCATTTCTATGCTCGCCTTTTTTAGGTATTGGGAAGCAGGGAAGGGAGAACCAAAAAACAGCACTTTTAAGTTCCGAGTGCCCTCTCCACCCCTCCAAAGGATCTGAGAGCCTGTAAAGACAGCTGTGTTATTTCTGTGGCGATTTGTTTTCCATTTGATCAGGCTAAGATCAGTCAGGATGAGCAAAAGGTGTTTGAGAAGTTAAACAAAAGTTAAACTCCACTTTTACGTGAGCTTTATTTTTGAACTCGACAATTTATTTTCTTTCATATTATGAAGCACCAATAGTGCTGTCAACTATAAAGGATTAGATCTTGTATGCAATGTGCCAGGGTTTATAGGATCGAGTAGGCCATGGTGAGGGTTTTTCTGGTCACGTTTTATCTTTATAAATTCATAGCGTTGGCTTTCTGCACTTGGCTTGAGCAATGAGGCCACTGCATTCTCTCTAGTAGCTGAACAGCCTAGCCTTTCAGTATCTTTCTCCTGTTTCTCAGCTCACAATTTCAGGTGAAAGACAAGTTCCTGAAAGGCTCTATGACCTCTTCTGATTGTCTTTACTGGAATTCAGCCCCAAGTATTTGTCAGCTTTGGTTTTGTTCAGTTATGGAAAAACAAATTTAATTCCAGGTTCAATGTGATAGCATTTCTCTGCTTGGAAATAATACAGTTTTGATCAATACTGCGTTAAGGGAACTTGCCCAGATACAGTGGGCTGGCTTCTACTAGTTTTACTGAAGACCAGAACAGTTCAAACATGATATACACGGAATCTGGGGTTCTGGGCACAGAGGCTTCAGTGACATGTCTGTAAATTGATCTAAGTGTACTATGTATCATGGCATGATGAAATTTGAAATCTCAGCTCTGTCTATATGTGTTATAAGCTAACACAAAAGTAACAGTTATGAAAGAAGAAAGAATGAGAAAGTACCAGATGCTCATAGTATGTGAAGAAACTGAAATGTGTTGATATTTTCAGTAAGAATCTGGGGTTGTGGAGACACCTGTGATAGGGAGAGGAGAATACATTCATCTTTTTTGTATGGGAAAGGTGCTGGAGGTTACTGGATCTGATTGGCTTCATGATCTAGGTAATTTCTGTTTCCTGGCCCACTGGTGCCAAATCTGATGACTGTGAGGTCTGAGGGGATCCTTCCTGGCCCAGCCCAGCTGCGCCATACTGATATTCACATTTCTAAATTCAACCAGTAGTGAGGCTGAGTGCAGAAGCACACATTGGTTCACCAAGCAAATCGCCACAGATGCCAGTGGTTTTACCAATGTGAAAACAGCACTCATGTGACCACAGGCTGCACAGACAGCCCAAAACTATTTTCTGGTTGAAGTTTGCACTGGACACACACACACACACACACACACACAGAAATGCTGTGTGTCTCCTCAAAAACTGGTCTTTGATGCTTGCTTTGTCCAGAAACTGTCCGTCAAGCCCTACTCTGCTCAGTGTCCAGTTTGATTTAGAGGCGTTTAGGACTCACTCACACAGGCTCAGAAGAGAGAGTGCACGCACACAGAAGACAGTTTGAAAAGGAGATTTAGAAATAATAGAGGAGATGTTACAGTGATCATACACAGGGCTCAACCAGCAGCTGGCTTTTGTGTGTCTGCCTTCCTTCACTCCCAATGCTCTCTCCTCCCCATGCTTCTTTCTTTGTCTCTATTCTATCTTTCTAAGACAATGACTTTCCCTATGTCCTTCAAAGAAATCCATAGTTATTTTACTTTTATCTTCAATGTTTCTCTCAACATTGTGTAAGACCATGAATAATGAAGTTTATGCTATACAGGCAGGGTAGCTATTGATTTACACAAAGTACATCTCATTTATTAATCTGTAAATACTATGCAAATAGATGCATGACAAGAAATTAAATCAATGCCTGTCACTTATTTTTTCAGTCTGCTTGATTTTATGGGTATAAATTTGACATTAATACCAGTTTACAGGAATGTACTTGCTGAGAAAGCAATGATTTACATAGGTGTTCAAATCACTCATGGGCTGAAAGAGAGCTTTTGAAAACAATGTATGTAAACTGGACCTGCTGTCCCTTCATTATACAGATTATTATATTGTAATTGCTTGCTTTTAAGTTTTTGAATGGTGTGATTTTGAGGACTGGGACTACAGCACAAAACTGAGAGTAAGGAACCTCGTAGAAATTATATAAGTAGCTTACTACTTGTCAGATAAACTATTGTTAAGTCCAGCTGTGCTTTCAGTCTGAGATAAACAGCGTTAGCTTCAAATGGATGTCTGAATCCTGAACTAAAAGATGTAACAGTGCTTTTTTCGTGTAAAGTTTGCAAATGAAAGAACTTCAGCAGAATCCTATTTACATGAAACATGAAGACTACTCCCATATCCATACTTACAGCTCAGCAGCTGCTCTCCTGCAACCACAATGTGAAGTAAGACATACATGTACCACTCTACTACTTGGTACAGCAACAAGTCTCATCTTGACTCATGGGGCCTGGAAGTTCTTGGCATTTCTCCAAAGTTGCTCTGTACTCAGAACTAAAATTCTTGGCTTGATGTTGGGGAGGAAGTCTTAAAAATTTACTTTTCCCAGGTGGGAGGAAGGTAGATTCCTAAACTCAAGTAGGATTACTTAGATAATTTACTAGTATGTGCAGCAAGGCAGAGGAACAAAGTGTTCTCCTTTGATCAACAGTAAAAGGCAAATAGCCCTTGGAAAGATGTAATTAAAAAGGAGTGAACTTTAAGCAGAGGCTTATGGACAAATGGCAGAAGGTCCAGAAGTCCAAAGGTTGAGGGACAGTGCAGAATAGTGGAAGATGGAGGCAAGCTCCTCACAGTGCCATGTGTCATGTAGATATTAGACAGGAGGCATAAACTTAAATGAGAGAGATTAGAAATAAAATAAACACATAAAAGGAATTAGAAAAATAACAAAATAAGAATTTAAAATAAATACAAATGAAAATAAAAGGTTTTTCAACAATTGTCATGGTTTAGCGAGGAGCCGCTTTTGCTTGGTAACAGGGGGATGGGGCTGCAGTGCAGACCCTGTAAAGAGTTCTTGGACTTTGGTTCACAGTTCTTGGTTCAGACCCATCTCCAGCCTGGCTGGGCCAAGCTGGTGCCTCTGCCATCACTATTTAAGGATGGGAATTTTAAGTGCTTGGGAGGAGGTGTAAGAATGGTATAAGATGGAGGCGACCACATGGACCTCACAGTCAGAGAAGGAGGAAGGAAGGAGGAGTGCCAGACTGGAGACCTCTCTGCAGCCCATGGCGAGAACACAGCTGTGTCCCTGCAACCCATGGAGGGCAATGGCAGGACTGAGAGTTACCAGCACCTCCACGTGAGTGCACTTGGATGGGTAGGAGACTGTGTGAGGAGGCAGCCATTGCACAGGCCATGCTGGAGAACCTGCGGGCTGTAGAGCAGACCCACACGAAAGACTGAGAGGAGCTGGGATGAACAGGCATTGGAACTGCCCGTGCAGAACTGCTGGGTTTTTGAGGTACCCCGTGGAGGAGCAGGGAGGACTGGTGTGGAGCCCTCCTGGCCTGAGGAGAGACAAATGGCAGGAGCCATCAGGAAAAAACTGACTGAAACCCCCATTCCTTTCCCCCGAGCTGTTTAGTCGGGGAGGAGGAAAAGACACTGAGATCAGGTCTCTGAGCCCAGGAAGAGGGGAGGAGTTGGGAGAATGTGGTCTTAAAGGGCTGATTGTACTCTTCATCATTGTACCAATCTGTGTTGTTTTGTGTTGGTCCTGTGTTGGGGTTTTATGGTTATGCCTTAGTTGGTGTTGGATTAAATTATTTTCTGTTTCCTTCCCAAGCCGAGTAGCCTGGGCGTTTTGTCCAGGACCATAAGTGGCAATTAAGCTCTCCCTGCCCTTTGGCAATTCTTAAGTCTGTGGTACTTGAGTCTAATCATGGTCTTTTGTCACTGGATGGGCCTAAACCACTACAGCTGTAGAGTAAGTTGCTCAGAAAGGTGGTACAGTGTTTGCCCCTGGAGGTTTTCAAGACTCAACTGGCCCCAGAACCGATCCCTGTGGAATTCCACTGGCGACAGGCCTCCAACTTGATTCTGTGCCATTGATCACCACCCTCTGGGCTCTGTCATTCAGTCAGCTCTCAGTCCACCTCACTGTCCACTCATCCAAGCCACACTGCTTGAGCTTTCTGATGAGGATGTTCTGGGAGACATTGTCAAAAGCCTTGCTGAAGTCAAGGTAGATGACATCCACTGCTCTCCCCTCATCTAGCCAGCCAGCTATGCACTCACGAAAGGATATCAGGTTGGTCAAACAGGATTTCCCCTTGGTGAATCCATGTTGACTCCCCCTGATAACCATCTTATCCTTCATATGTGTTGAGATGGCATCCACAATGAGTTGCTTCACCACCTTTCCAGGGATGGAGGTGAGGCTGACCGGCCTGTAGTTTCCTGGGTCATTCTTCCTGCCCTTTTTGAAGACTGGTGTGACATTGGCCTTTCTCCAGTCTTCAGGCACCTCTTCTGTCCTCCATGATTGTTCAAAAATGATGGAGAGAGGCTTAGCAATCACATCAGCCAGCTCCCTCAGCACTCTAGGATGCATCCCATCAGGACCCATTGACTTATTGAATTATCATAGAATTATAGAATGGTAGGGGTTGGAAGGGAGCTTTAGAGATCATCTAGTCCAACCCCCCTGCAGTAGCAGGTTCACCTAGATCAGGTCGCATAGGAACATTTATGCTGTGATATTGCTATTTGCCTACTGTTCTGTGATTCTGTGATTTGCTGGGATGTCTCAATAGGCTACTAACAGCAGCCCAAACCACGCATAGCACTCACTTGTATGAAATAATGATGAGGTTTTTATATGCTAAGAATCCCTTACCATCTGGATCTTGTGATGGCAGTGATGATGACAAGAACAAATATTATGAGGGAAACAGAAAAATTCACCTAATTTTTAAGATCTTATGGATAGTCTCTGACTGGAAAGGGGGAAGAGTTAGACATTAGGGTTGATCAGGAGATGTGTCCATTAACTCATACCAACTAGGCAGTCCTTCAGATAACTGTAGATTCTACAAATATCCCTACACAGTTTGGGAAGTACTGCCTGTTGGTGATGGGAAGTAAACATCTATAAGGAATTCTATGAGGAAATATTTGTGGGGTTCTTCCTTGCTGGGTAGCTTTGTGCATTTCACTGTTTTCAGAATGTCTGATGATTCCTTGTTATAAGGTGGGACACCAAGAATCAGTGGCCTATGCCTGGGTAACAACTTTGTTATTTCAGTGGTAATAATTACAGTATATTTCTTCTTGATATATTATGAAAACAGGTATTTTCCATATCTGAATGTGCCTGAGTTCAAGCAGGGTCTGATACGTTTCATGTTAGGAAACTAATGGCAGCTGTATGTAATGGAACATCTACTAAAGGAGGACATTGAGTTATCATGTGGTAGAAAGAACATGAGCATTTCCTAAGAAGACATCTCTTCTTAGGAAATGTATGGGTTTATTTCTCTATGTTGGTTTGTCTTTTGTTTTTAAATCATGTTACTACTTTAGCCATCTCTATATATCCTGAAATAAACCAGATCAAAGTGCTGACCTGGAGGGTATGCTCAGGGAATTTTTTGCATTATTATGATCTCTGGACTCAGCTTGTTGTGGGTTAGTTAAAATCAGTATCTTTCTGCTCAAAAATCCCTTCAGAAGTTTTCACACTGAATACATTCACACCTGTCAGTTCACAGGAACTTATCACTGTCTTCCAGGAACAAGAAACATCTGAACTAACTGTTGACGGGGTTTTATGACTCATTGAAGCCCAGAGACACATGACACTGGCTTTAATTTCTAAAAATCAATAATACTTTTAAGCACTGTGTGCCTCTGATAGTCTTCTTACCCTAGTGGGGAAGCAAATGTACTCAATATAGAAGGTGAAAATAGATTTTCATTCAATGTTAGGCTGAAGTAGTGTTTCTGAATATAGCTCTGATAACAAAGTTCAGTCACTGAGTTTGAGGGAAACAGTTGTGTAACACATTGCAGGCATCTGAATCTGCTGCAATGGGAAGAAGAAGAGGCAGAGAGAAATTATGATTTCAAAATTAAAATGAAGACTTTCTGGAGTTGAATCACTTCTTGACAGGCTGATACTGACATGAAAATTTTTTGTTTTAAGTATTGCCATTGTCCTTTTTCCTGGTGATATATGGAGCACATTGTGTGCCACAAACAGTTGTTTGACTGCATGTGAGTCACAGCACAATTTCCTTCCCACTAGAGTCTTTTGTGTCAGTCAGGGAAAAGGAATAACAATCTGTCTCTGGGTTTATATTGTCTTGTTTAGACCAATTTGAAAAACTACAAAATGTCCTGGCTAATACAGCTCGAATGAAAAGTTTTCATAGCTTTTTCAAATACCGTAAGCTTTTCTTGCAAACACAGGTTTTTTTTTTTCATTTTTTTTAAAAAGAATTATCTATGTAATTGATGTTCTACCCTCCCTGCAATGAAAAATACATTAAGAAACATAGACATATATATAAAACTATAAATGTCACATTTCAGAAGTCTGCATTTGCACTGTTAATTCCTCAGCTGAAAAATGCAGCACATTCTTGATGTTCTTACCTTTTTTTAGATTCTCACAACAGTGAGAACTAACATCCCTTTGGGCTGTGCTCACAGAGTGGCTTTGCCCTTGGCTATTTCCACGGTAGCTTTCAGCCCCCTATTACACCTCCATTAAACCATCCTTGCTTTGATACCAGAACAAGGTTCTCAATTTGCCACGCTGACAGTATTTACTTGTTAGCCTGCCAATAGCTTTAACAGTCTTAATTGATTTACCACTGATTCTTCATTACCAGAGAAGCGATAAAAAAAAAATCATGTGAGTATATTGTACATGTGAATTGTATCTCTCCTGTAGTATCACCTCTAGATACTGTGAAGGATCTCTGCAGCATGTACGTTTGGTAAATAGAGCAAGAATAATGCTAATAACAAAACCTGGTGACACAAGATGAAAGCATCACTTTTCCAAGGTATTGTGAGATTTTAGGACGTGTTCCAAATCTTCAAACTAGTTGACATGAAGTAATTAATGAAACACTAAAAAAAATAATGAAGTTAAGCATTGAATTGTTTTTTAAAATGATGTTTGACTTAGTCTAATGTCCAGACATCACAAAAAGAACAATGCTAATATAGCAAGAGAGAACTTATGTTTGCTACAGGAAAGATGGTAGAACACTTTTGAATAGAGTCCTGTGAATATGTTTGCAAAAAAGTCAGGGAAATTCAGAACCTGCTGCAAGAGTCAGAAGGTAAGACTGATTTGGTGCAGAGTTAATTTCATTACTCCATTAATCTTATTTCTGAGCTTGTTTAACAGAAGCAGATTTGCAAATGACTCTGAATTCAGCAGGAAGATAATTTTAATTTTATGGGGCACTTGTACTCAGAAGTAGGCGTTTTTCAGATGAAAGCATATGGTGTTGGAATTCTCTCTGTCTGTCGTCAGGAGAGGTTGATGCCAGCCCACTCCAGCCTTCAGATGCTATGGCACTTTGTAGAGTTTCTGCCTATAAATAATGCACTTTCTTCCTGAATAACTCACTAAAAGAAGCCAGCCGCTGTGAAAAACTTGTTACTGGGGCACAAAGAGACTAATTACTCTCTGCAGTACCCACCGACCTCTAACAGCCGCTAATGCTTGAGAGCTTTGACTAAGATCAACCACTTTCTCAGGAGCCTTTGAAGGTACTCAATCAAGAGCTATATGTAATTTTGGGTGGATGAAATACTAAAGACCCTTCTTGTAAGATGCCAGGTTCTGTCTTGCAACAAACCAGCTAGAAAATAGATCTGTGTCTCTTCATAATCTCCAGACTGCATAATATCCAAAGCCAATGAAGGGTTTCTGCATCAGTTCCCTATCGGTTGTTAGAAGGAGCAATTTGAATTCATGGGGTCTCCATGTCTGATCATTCAGTACCATATTTCACCTACTGGTTCATTCATATATTTAACAGCAGTTCCCCACAAAAACAAAAAACAGCAAAAAAGTTCCTCACAATCATGTACTTGCCATAGTATCAGTCCTCTTTTTCTCTACCGAAGTAGGAAAATATAGATAACTAGCACGGGAGGCATTGGAGCTTCCTCAAATGTGGGGTTACAAAGCAAATTTATTCTAGCTCTTATTCTTTGTAAAAGATGCCAGAATGTGATGTGTTGGGTAGTTTGTTCTGCAGTTCTATGTACCCTGTTTTACTCATTCAGGACTGTGTAACATGCACATGATATAGCATTAAGTTTCTGCTCTTCAATTCCTTCAAATAAAAGCAGAGTACTGAGATGCAGTAAGTGCATCTGAATTAATCAAAAGAGCATGTTTTATGGATATTCTTAGAGCTTCATTTATCAATGAAGAATTCCAGATGTTGTGAGATCTGTAGTGTATCCAATTTAAAGCTATTCTTAAAGAGGAAAATTTGTTTACTTCTTATACGGGCATTTAATCATGGTAAGCTGATTATGGGATTCTTTTCTGTCTTTTCCAGTTAGTTAAATCTTACCATTATCACTCTCTCAGAAGTGTAACAAAAGCTGCACTGGCAGATCCTGTCATTCATCAGGAGAATTGATTTCACCCGTTTCTTCTAATTTTTAAAATCAGTATGTATTCTTTATTATCTGTTTTGCTATATGCCAGTAAAATATCTCATTAATACTTCCCAAAGTAATTATACAATAAGACAAGTCACTGAGACTATGATTTTACTGGAAACACTACATATGTACCTAATAGTTGAAAAAGCAACATCTGTATAATTTCAGTTACTGGTTTCAGAATGACTGATGTATTTATCTGGAAGTATGGAGATATTCAGTTCATGTACTAAATAGAAAGTATTTGAAGTTAAGTTTCAACAAAATCCATGAATTCATCAGTTTCCTTTATGACTAGAATCAAATATCAAAGAATATCCAAGTGCTATTTTGTAAGGTTTAACTTTTATTATTTTTAAACAGCTCTGATGTATTTTGTCTTGAAAACAAGCAAATGAAAAAACCTAGAATGCAAATACACTTTTCCCATAAAGTTAAAAAAATCCTCCTTGCTCCTGGCTTCAGTATTCATTTGACTACATTAGGATCCAACAAAAATGAACAGGCACCTTCTTTGTGGAAGATGATATTTTTCTCTGCATCTTGACTCTAACTTGCATTCTCTTTTTTTTTTTTCCTTCTTGAAACCAAGATTTGAGTAACAAAGAAGACACCATACATGACATTTCAGCCATTACTGAGCCTAGCAAAACAGACAAGATTAATTTATCACCATTTACCTACATACTTACGCCTTTAGTGATTTTAATTCATCTTTTCTCAAGTGAGACCTTTTATCCTGAGGAAATGTCTATCAGAAGACATTGACATAGCTAAGGGGGACCATCACCATCACTTGTAATTGGTAAAGCATTTTGTACAGTGTGTATTAGAGCATGCTAAAGCAAGGCAGGAGGTGGTTAGTGGTTGCTAATCCTTCAGGTGTCAGTCTTATTAAGGCAGGCTGACAATAGTTAACTGTCAAGATGTTAAGAGTACAAAATTGTGGGTCACATTTCACCAGGTAGAAAGATGCAACACCGTCACATTTGTTTTTTCCCACACATACATATACACCTGGCATGTACCAAGTAAGCATGTCACTATGTAAAAATAAATAAGAGATAAAGCGACCTCTCTGGCAAATACTCCTGGATATTTTTCCTCTTTTAGTTCAGCTTTCCTAGGAGTTCAGAGATGGTTGGTAGGAATTTTTCCCCATTTATCTCTAATTACAACTCCCTGTCAGTTTTCTCTTTTTGTCTCCCACTCCACCCTATTTTCACTTGATCAGCACCAATCATTTGATTAAGAAATACTCTGGTATCTCAGATACCATTGTGTGGCTGATGATGGTAAGTGCTGCTTGTTTAAACATCGTTGTAAATGAATGGGTTTCTTTGATGGTCATTCATTGAAGTTTGTATGAAGTTTTTGGTTACCAAGGAAACACATTGTGGCAAAGGAAAAATTAAATTACAACACAAACGTTGCCTTTAATGGGAAAGAGCTATTTCTAATTTTGTGACAAAACTAATAGAATAGGAGCAGTTACATAGTTATTGTCTCATATTATATTTCCACAGTGGTTAAAGTTGTCATATTATGTTTCCTCCTTTGTGCAAAATAGATGACTTTATGTAAAATGGGTACTTTGCCTCCTACACTGATTTCAGTGACACTGCTTGCAAGACATTCCTAATCAGTATGCAAAAAGGTGACAGAATAGAGCAAAAACCTATGGTGTCCATGAAATTATAAGGTCGTTTTTCGTGTTGAAGAGAGAGTCTCCATTCAAGTGGGACGGGACTTTAAAGTCTTTCTGTTATTTATAGTTACGTTTTCCACAGTATGGTGGTTTTGAAAAAAAATGCTTATTTAAAAAAAAATATCATGGGGAGTCAGTACACAATCTGGCAAAAAATTAACTCCCAATTAAAATAAACAGAATCCTGTGAGTAGGAGGAGAAGAAACTAAAAGCTAAGCTGCTTAAAAAATGGAATGAAATGCAGTCAGATACTAATGCAATTGAAATTACTAACCTGAAATTAACATTCTACTAAGGGAAATAAAGCAGTTTAAGAGACCAGATCATTTTTGGTCATATTAATAGTGTCACATCATCATGAACCATTCCCTTATCTAATATAGTAACATACTTTCAATATGGAACACATTTGCCTTTTTAATTACTTAGTCGTAAAAAAAATTACACTTTTATTCCCAGTGGATGGTTAACAAACTGTTTTATGCTTTGCTTCATTAGAATTGGGCAAATGTGACCTTGACACACTTGGCAGCTTCCTCAAATACACTCATGGCAGAGTCAAGAGTTAATGACTGATTGGCTGTGTGAATTCTCTAGTGTTCCCCAGAACTCTGCAATAGGCAGATATTTCTTTTTATCCCTGTCTCTGCCTGTTCCTGACGCTTTTTGACTTTCATACCTCTGCTATGTATGAGGCAACCTCACCTTGGTCATGTTAAAGGAAAATGTGTTATGAAAATAAGCTAAGTATGTTTTCAAAAGTCAAGCCATATCTACCTTGTGACAAAATAAACAAAATGCAAAGCATTCTCAAATTTCTGCCTGGAAGTGGTTCTTAAGAGTGTAAATTGGCAAAATAAAACCCCAAATGTTATCGGATTATCTGGTTTATGGTTTCCACAGTTTGCATAGTCATTTCCTATTGCAATCTGAATAGCAGAGAAAAAAAAAAATGCTATGCTTACCTATTATGGAACTTTACATACCTAAAACCAATCCAGTTCATATAACTATCCCCTTAAAGACGCTGCTTAGTCATGGGATTTTTAACCCTGCAAGAACTGAGACAGTGAGATCTATGAGAGCAACCCAAAAAAATGTGACTGCTAGTGATTGTGTAACAATGGGCATGCACAGACTGCAGATTAGTAGAGCAGCCTCCACTCCAACATAGGTTCAGGTTATCCTTGGGGAGAGATAGGAAAGGTCCTTCATACAAAGATGTATGCCCCAGCTGCTTCTCTCAGGCTCCCTTACTGGTGTCAGGAAGGAGTTTATAGGGACAATGGAGTGAGATTCAGGCCCCATTCAGCTCACATCAACAGTAGCAACATACATATATTTTTGGGATGTGTTACAGGTTTGTCAGATGTGTTATCATCAAAGTGTTTCTCCCACAAGTATCCCTGCCTATTGTCTGGTGCCCAGAGATTTGCACTGTGTTTTTTTTTCCCCTCTCCCCACCATCCCTCCTGCTCCCAACTTCATTATAAGGATTCACTCTTTTTTAAATGGAGTCATTTATATTTCTGTCATCAGATGTTTTGTGCCAAGGCTAGCATACTGTCTACGTGTTCCATGGGATAGTGAAAAGATTTAACACAGGTACAGCTCGCTTAGGGAATGTACTACAGGCTTTGTGAGGTGGTTCTTCTTTAAAGATTGTGTTCCTGAAGGCAACCATCTTTTGCCACAGTGGTTTAAGATAAAACAAAATAAACAACTGCTTTGTTTTCACCAAAAATGAATGTACTGCCTTCTGATTACTGTTGGAACAAGCTGGTGGTCTTCTGTAATAATTTCAAGATTCAGATGGAGTAGCATCTAGCAAGGATATAGTGAGACTGCAATTCATATGAATTTAATTCAACAGCTAGAAATGGGTAACTGCTTCTATGACAGACAAGTGATTCTTTCATCCCTTTGTCATATCACTTTACCTGAAACAAATTCACTTCATGTAACTTCTGTGGTGGAGTTTGTGCTGGGCCATTATCAACCTGTACCTGTCAGCAGCTCTAATCCTGTTTGTGCCTGGCTGCTTGTGGCTTCCTGCCCAACCAAAGCTCTGCTGTACACAGCTTTTAGTTTTTTCTCATTATGAGGGATTGACTTATCCTCTTCACCAGATTGTTTTAGTGGTCTGTAGCACACCCTATTTTTAGACTTTTTTGACCTTAATTATCGCATAAATCCATGTACATGCAGAACCTGCTGCTCAGAGTCCTCATTTACTCCAGGAGAAATATTTTCTCTTTCATATCGCACCCCATACCACCTACTCACCTCTCTTTTTCGAGACCTCCTCCAGTGATTTTAAACATTCTAATCATATTAATGATTCTTCCTGGATTTAGTGTTGCCAACTAAATCATGTTTCCTCATATCCACAGGAATTTCCACTTCACCCTCCTTCTTACCCTGGCATTTGGTATCTAGGAGACTGAACAATTATATGTCTTTGAGTTTGTTGCTTTTATAGTTCTGTTGGTTATTACCAAATTGACTGTGACTTTAAGTCCCTTTGCAGTCTTCTCTCCATGTGTTCACTGTCTTCTAGCTAGCCTCCAGCTAGGACTATACTGCACTCATGTATGATGCAAGCTGTGCCGTGGGGATCTGGGGCTGTTTAGCCTGGAGAAAAGAAGGTTCAGGGAAGACTTTATCACTCTCTACAACTACCTGAAACAAAATTGGAGAGAGGCAGGGGTCAGTCTGGTCTCCCTGATAACAAGCAATAGAACAAGAGAGAATGGCCTCAAGTTTCACCAGGTAAGGTTCAGTCTGGCTATGAGGAGGAATTTCTTTCCTGAGAGGGTTGTCAGGCATTGGAACAGGCTGCCCAGGAAGGTGCTGGAGTCACTGTCCCTGAAAGTGTTTGAGAGATGGATGGATGTTGCACTTAGAGAAATGGTCTAGTGGTTGATAGGGCTGGGACAAAGGCTGGACTCGACGATTTTAAAGGTGTCTTCCAGCTGAAATGATTCTTTGATTCTTTGATTCTGTTCTATGTGTGCACAAGCCTGCTATGCATACTCTGTTTTTGGCTCAGAAGGAAAATAAAGCATGGCGAAGGCAAGTCACAGAAGCTGTCTTTCCTCGGTGGCAACTTATACTGACTAGTTTAGAGATATATTTACAGAGAAAAGACCAAAATATCTTCTATAAATATCTTCTTTTTTTTCTCTTGATTCCTATTTCCTTGCATGAGGGACCCTCTATATGTTTCTTGTCATTACCATTCTCATGCATTAAATGAATCAGATTCTCTAGATTAATTTTTTAATAAATTTTAAAGATAAAAAACTCCCAAGTTATAAAAAAAATATTTTTGGGGTTGCTAGAATGTTCTTATATTCTGAAGTCTCATTTTCAAACTTTCCCTTACAACAGAAAGAGTTAGAAATCTTTTATATATATTGAAAATTGAGACAGTCATTTCAGGAGCTGGAACTTGGAAAAGAATACATCTATGAGAAAAATAACAATGGGGGACCTGACAATAATGTAATCTATTGTGTATCTCAGGACTTTTGGCAATCACATCACAACTTCTTGTCCAGAAGAATTTACTAGTTGACAAGAACAGATCTTCAACCTTAGTGTAGTACCTTGCGGCTTGGTGAAATGTGTTCAGCTAGGTAAGTACCTAGATGGGATGGTCTGGAACCACGCAGGTACTCCAAATAAAAATACTAGATCTGGACTTTTTTTAATTGCAGTTCTTAGTTCTGGATCTGAATTTCAGGCATGATTTGTAGGTCCACACTGGTTTGAGACATAATCCTAGGTATGAACAGTTCTAAATCTACAGGAAAGAGAAAGATATATTGGAAATGCAAATACTGTCTTTCTAATCCCCACCAATACCAATTCAACCCCTGCAATAACAACCCACAGTTTCGATGTTGATGAAGACAGTTTCTTCATTGGCAACTATTCCCCCAGAAGGATTCTGGTTCAGTGTGAAGACAAAGTGACTGTCCAGCTTCTCCCCAGATCTCCTTTTCACAATGGCACAGCTTTATTGTTTCTTTCTGGCTCTTTCCTTTTCTGCTACAGTTTTCAGAAGTTCTTTATTGTGACCAAGGAAAATGTGCTACTACTGCTGAATGACTGATTCTGATCTTAACAAACTGGTATGCAGGTTACTTGTGGAAATGTGAGTTGACTTACCGGGAAATACACAAAAGCAGATTTCCTCTGCTCCTTGACAGTGCAGGTGAAAGAAGCCAACAGACAGAATACAGGTCGTCTTTTCTTTCTGTTGAGCTGGGTACCTGTAGTAATGACTTTGACAGCTGAAGGTGCTCAGCTGTTCTTAAAATGAGCCCCAAAGCTTTTGCCCTCAGCAAGCTTTTATTGCTTTAGTTCTGATTGATGGGTTCAGGGAACTGGAGCCTAAAGATAAGTCTTTAATGGATCACTAAATTGCGACTGCCAAGCAAATTATTGTGTATAGGCTTTACAAATTGTGCTACCTAGAAGACAGTATATTTCAAGAGTGAAATTTTACACTGGAGGGAAAACAAAACAGCGTTTTCAGTAGTGGTTTTAATGGCTTATTTTGTTCAGCATACTTACTTGCTGCTGTCTGCCTTCTTTGCACAGTCTTCACTTAAAAAGTCTCTCCTTTCTGCTATATTCATGCTTATTACTCTTTTTATATTGTTTTGCAACCGTAAGATTTTGTTTCTGAAGTTATCAATGCTAAAAAAATTACAAATAAACTACAAAAAGGAATAGTCACATAAAGGAGGGGTTTTTTTATGCTTATTTTCACATCTCTGTTTGAGATACATGCAGAGATGGCTTGTACACTTAAATTATGGCCTCTTCTTTTGTCACTATCTTCATAAACATTTACTGTGCAATACTTGATGTCTCAATATGCCTTTGCTATAGTGGGGAAACTCTCATGAAAACAATTTGTGCAGCATGTTTCTATCTGGAAGTTAATCCAAATTTTACAACAATATTAGTGTCTGATACCTATTTTTGTACTGAATATATGTTGAATTGCCTTTGATAAGGATTGCAAGCAATTTAGTCCAACAACCGTAATGCCACTTCAGGTATTGCTTGTCTGTGAATTGTTGCTGTTAATAACAAACCTGGAAATAATACACCGTTAAATAACTCAATCATTAATTGCTATGCTAACAGGTCTGTTTAAAGGTTTAGAGGATAGTTCATTATATTTTCAGCAGATTAATTTTTTTGAGTTAGATTACTTCTTTGCCACTGATTTTATGAACTAATTTGTATATCAAAGATTTATTCAGTTCACTGTGATTTATTCCTGTGGTAAACTTGAAATGGTAGGAATAAAACCTGTTTCAGTGTTCAGAAATATAAACTAGTGTCCATTGATTATGATGATTTCTGTTAAAATAAAAAAAAACCAAAACCATATTAAACATGCAGGTAGAAAATGCATTTATAAAGGGTTTTGAATGACAAAAGGCCTTAATTTAATGTAAAAACATTAAAATGTTAAATACAACTTTGTATCAAAAAACATCAAGAAGTCAGAAGTCATCATTTGGGAAAAAAAGCAAAAATTAGAAATAGTATACTAATTCCCATTTTGAAATGAAATAGAGATGATGTAATGAAGCACATGACAAATTTTGCTCTAAGTGACATCATACTACAGCCTTTGGCTTAAAAGTGGAAATTAAGCTGACTTTGATTAGCTAGAGAAAGAAGAATGTTTTGCTTCTGGACCTGATAATATCGCATTTGTTACACAATCATATTTCATTAGGCAAACAAAATACTGAAAAGAATAACACGTATTTTTCCAAGGTTACCATAGTAGACTTCTGGGTACCTTAGATGAATCAGTTTTATTTTGCTTGGATAAGCATTTTGTGATCTCCACAAAGTCCTCATAGCAATGAAAAGTGCAGAGCAAAATGAGAGTCTGAAATGAAAATCATTATTTTGCCTTGGACGTCTCCAAGGGAACACAGTGATATTGAGGTTTGCAATATGTTATCCTTCAAATTATAACATTTGTGCAAAACAGAGGAGTAATAAGTCCTATTTATAGCCAGGAAAATGAATCAAACCTTATTGAATGAACAGTGATGGACAGATACATCCAATGTAGTAGCCATTTTACTTCTGAATATTGTGCTTTTATTGTTAAGTGAGCTGGGTCATGTTTTGTCTTTTCCATGTGAAACCCTCACAATTATATGCTGCTGTTTTAACTGAGGTAAGGACTTTACAAAATAAATGTTTAGCTTAACTTTGCTGACAACACAAAATAGCACCAGACTTTGAAGTCTTCCTGTCTTTCAAATGGCCTTTTTGTGTTTCCTGTTTTCTGAGGTAAAATAAAACATATTTTTGGAGTTAGCATTTCAGAATACCACCCCATGTTCAATAAAGGCTATGGAAACATGGATAAAGAAAGGAATCTACTTCTTAGGAAGCCTTAGAGAGGTGAAAACAGTGGTCTCTCACCAACAGATGCATCTGTTACTACAACACTAACTTTGTGTAAAGTCTCCCCAACTTTGCGTACAGTATATGTAGACAGATAGAAGAACAAAATAATGTGAAGAGTTTACTACAGAGTAAAAACTGGGAATACCAGAGAGGACTTTTTTTCATGGAATTGTCCTCCTTCATTTTTCCCTGTTTGGGAAAAGCATTTTAACGATGTTGTCATTGTTACTTTAACACTTTTAGTACAGATAGTCTTATCCCTGGAATGGGTAGACAAGGTCTGTAAGTGCCTGGTCAGCAGATTATTAGTATGACTTAGGAGGACACATAAACTTGAAACATGTTGGGTGCACATTTGTCTTCTTTAGATAGCAGGAAATAAAGCAAAAATCCAAATAATGCTTACCTAACAGAGATGGAAAAGAAGGAGAGATGCAGAAGTGAAATCTCACAAATGCAAGAAGATGAGATGGTGGTAATCACAAATGTCTTTTCCAAATAGATCTTGTTGGAAGAAGGAAAAGGATGCCAAAAAGGCCACAGTTAAAGATTTTCAAATGCAAGGAAAACTATAGTGGGCTGGAGACCAAACATGGCACAAGATGAACAACCTGACAAATCAGTGTTTGCATGTAGTATGTCATAGAAAAAGAAAGTGAGAAAGCTGTGCTTGCATCTTAAGGGAGGAGATCTTCCAGTTTTTACCCTGACCTGATCACACCAACGTGACAAGTTTTTAACCTAGTGATTGCTCTGCTGCTTTCCATTCATCATGACAAGAGCAGAAGAAGTTGGCCAATGCAAGATGTGAGAGACTCTTGAAATCACAAGAAGTCTAAAATTTAGTACCTGTGATATTTACATTCTACAGACACAGGAGATGAAAAGAATGTGATGCAACATTAAGAGAAGTTTTGAAACAAATGCAGCTACAAGTCTAAAATTAATGGCAGCAAAATGTATGCTGTAAGAAACCTTATCATGGTACTTAGGACGTGTGATTGATAAATGTGACAGCAGAGACATAATAAGACAAAACACATAGACCAAATGCCACTGTTTGATAGAACATCAGAATTTCTGTGGATCTTTGATAAGATAAGATTGTGTAGCAAATTCAGACCTGTTGTTTTCTCAGAAGGCCAAGTTCTTAATGAACTGTGTAAAACAAACTTTGTGTCCATCTGGGATAAATCACACAAGTACGACTTTGAGGATTTAAAAAGCAAATTGATGGCATCTTTAGCAGTGTTTTTTATACCATTTTCCAGTACCCCAGGGGAGACATCATTCCTGTTGCACTGACTTGACAGGTAGCTCAGAGCACACTGCTTCAGGCAGCCTGCAGATGTTGATAACCAATGTATCAATTCTGGTGATGCATTCCTGGTTTATATATGGACTTTCAAGGATTTCAGTGAAGCTTCAGAGCATGTTATTAAAGATACTGTGATTGTATGTTGAGAATATGAAATGACAAAAACCAGGTTGTCCTTGGGATGTCAAAATCTTAAGAGTTCATATATATGCCTGGAAACCTGCTAGTTAGCAGTAGCTGTTCCTTGCACCTGCTCATCTGTGCATGCCCTAAAATGCAAATTTGGACTGTATAGGTAAGCACAATCTTGTTAGTTATATGAATGGTATTACAGCTAGGTAAATACCTGTCTTTTTGACATCAGCACATGGACACTAGAATCGTGGACTATTTGAGGCATACTCACTTCAGCTTGCACCATTTTGCTGGACTGCCTCTAGGATGCTCAATAGAGCAAGGTCTCACCAAGCTGACCATATTTCTGCTAAGTGATATCGAATACCAAGTAGGCAGGAACACGTGTCCAGCATGACCTCAGTATTGAAACTGTTCACTTGGCTACCCCAATATTACGACAGCAACACTGGTCATTCTCTTTTCCATGAAAGATCTGCTTCTGAAAAGGACAATACTTAGATCCTTTAGAGAAATGATGTACTACCTATGCTGAGATGCCTATAGAAGTCAGTCTGGAAGGGTAATCAGCCCTACATATAGCAGAACTTGGGGAGCAAAATGGATTAAAAAGATCCAGTACTGTCCACCTTCAAAAAAAATCCCAAATTGCTCTGAACTGTGCTTCTGTCAAGAACTTATGGCTGGGCTAGACAGTGCCTGCCCAGAAGTCAGATATTTTTAGGCAGGGCTGAGTAGCATCTTCTACTTCAGAAGCCTGTCTGCACTGCAACATGCACTAAGAGAAATGGTTTAGTCAGTAGGAATAGATCTGTCAGGGAGTATTAAATAGGCATCTGGATTCATTCAGCCAAGGGAATAATCTGTATCCTGGTAAATACCTCTGATGATTGACATATCTGTGCGTGCATATAGTTAGTGAGCAATCTAGAATTGTTGCTGTTATCCTGCCTTGCCTTTGAACAATTAAGAAATCTTTGTCTCAAAAGCATCACGAGGAACTTGCTTAATAGAACAGAAACAGGCATTATGTTTGCATTATGGTTGTTCATCATGTATGGTGAGCTTCATTAGCTTCTGTACAGCACACTGGGTACATGCAGAGCCCCACGTATGATTCAAGTACCAGCTGACTTTCATCATGATTAATCACTTGGCCTTGAAGATGTTAGCTTTAGCTTGTTTGGCTTAAGTCTCTCCATCTGCATAGGACACAGACTTTCCAATGATGTAAAGACACAGTAACAGGTTATTTGTATAGTGAACTATTTTTGAATGAGATTTGATAAGCCAAAACCCCATCATCTTTTGTTCAGAGATTAGTAACATTCAGAACTGAAAGGATTTATGTATACTGCTAAGTAGCTACAGCAATAGAAAGAAGCAAGCCCTTATTTTTAAAGAGCAGAAGAACTCCACTTTTCATTCTAGGGCAAAATGATGCCACTTGCCCTGTTAGCAAAGTGAAGCTCACTTGTGTGCAGCTCTGCCTTCAGCTGGATAAAATTAAAGTATTCGTTACTGCTTACAAACCTAATACTTTCCTTTGCAAAGCTCTGCTGTTGATTTGTATTGTTCTACTAGGTTCAGGTGACATTAGGAAGATTAGCTGAATATCTCTGGGAATGCTTCACTGGTGTAGCAGCAACCTTGTCCTGGTGGTGACTTATGAAAGCATCAAGCTGCAGCTGACTGCCTAGTTTCAGGTATTGTTATTTTTCTTTAAATATTTTCTTTAAAAAAAGATTTTTTTTCCTTTTCTCACTGAATGATAATCTGTTGATAATTTTGAAAAGGTGACAGGTATATTAAAAATTTTAATTATTCTTATATTTTGCTTTTATTATAAAACTCAGATTTTTTTTTTTAAAGTGATGATTGTCCTGGCTACTTATAGCCTTTAAAAGGCTGTTGTACATTGCGTGTGCTATTGGGGGTTTGTCTAGATGATCTTTTGAGGTCCCTTCCAACCCTTAAGATTCTGTGATTCTATTAAAGATCTTCTGCTTTTCTGCTACTAAAAGTGGCTCTGACCTAGACAATACTTGCCTCCAGTGCTTTTCATTTGACATTTGAAAATGTAACTAGATAATGCATGTGATGAAAGATGTTTATGTGAGTTCCTAGAAACCCCAAAGAACAAGTACATATTTTAGTTTCCTTTGGTTTCAGCAAGTAAAATCTAATTTTTACTGAATGATTGTAGAAATTACTTTTTCTCTTTTTAGAACTGAAATAACTAGGAAAAAAGAAGGATGTGTTTGGTTCTAACAAGATTAATGTCGCTGTTTTGTTTCACAGAATAAAAAAAAAGAAAAGCCTTCATACATCTCTAGTTGAGAAATACCAAATGCACAGATGGAGATAGAGACGATTCTCTTTGATAGGATACACACTTGGCATAAAGACAAGAGAGAAGTTTGGGATATGGAGTTTAAATTTATTCAGTATGAACACTTTGGTTGCTTATTTGGTACTTTGGTGGTAAGTTTTTAGTATGACTCAGAATACTTTGAGCTTATTTGAAACTTGGGGAAGCTGGGTGTCGCATGCAGACTTTTATGGTGGGATTTGATTAAAAATAAGAAACCTCAGCTTAGGTGTCTATAAGCCCTCTGGTTGTCTAAACTCCTGTGTGGGGATGGAGCATGGGATTCAGCTATCTACTTATAGCAACTGGTGCTACTTAATTGTGGATCTACAGCCTGGGCTTGAGCTGCCTCTCCAGGAGGCCTGCGTCATGTCTGTTCCTCCTGTGCAAGTGACTTGTGTGTCCTGTGGCATCTGGGATACACTGTGGTGTTGGTGACTGAGTTCTGCTCCCAGCCAAGGAAGCCTGGACAGTAATTCACTTCATCCAAAAGTGAACTTACAGACCATCATTTCTTGTTGTTCTTATAGAGTTTATATAATACTGCCAGTCTCTGCAGATTTTGGACCTGGCAGGAGGGATGATGCTCCTGTGGCTGGTCAGCTCAGTATCTCTCCAGGCAATTTTATTGTATTGGCTATTTCCACAGACTACGAGAGGGAATCTAGACAGCAAGAGTGTGTATAGACTCCTAAATCTGGTGTCTATCATTAAGGTCAAAAGGAATCTTGGCCATTTTATCTGCTGAAAGGCTGGAATTTGCACAGTAGTTTCTAATACACTGAAGTTTCAAAGAAAGCTTGATCTTGGATTCAGGCTCATGCCTTGGAAAATCTGATCACTTAGGAGGAAATAGATAAAAATCTTAAAAGTGTCATTTTATCCTTCTTATCAAATGTATTTCTTCATTCTAGAGTTTTCAGAGGCTTGTTTTTAGCACTTCTTTTTGAAAAGGACATATCAGTTCTCTGTTTCTGGTTATTTTTCCATCAGAATTCAGGATGCATCAGTAGAATGATCGTGAAAGGTGAGCTACACTGAAAAAACCAAAAACCCCAACCTGGGAAAAAAAAATATTCCTATTGTCCTTGTTTTCTCTTCTACCTAAAAGGTTTTGCAGACACTTAATATATATGAAAGCTAAAGCATTAGACAGGAATGCCATTGAGCTTCAAGCTCTCTTTCAGGTGGAAAAAAAATCCTTTAAAAATTTTGATAGATGCAAAGAAAGAAGCAAGAGAGGCAAAATGCACCACATCACAGCCAAACATGGTACACAGGAGTATGATTTGTTTCCAGTTAAGGAGTAGTGAATTGAAATTAAGGGGATTGTGGAAAGACAAGGTAAAAAGATAAGAGTAGACCGTTAATGAGAAAACAAAAGGCTTGGTTCAACATACTATTATCAGTAATTTCTTTCTATATTCTACCACTGGTCACCACATGTTCCTATCAGGTTTTGTTATTTTAATGTAGTTTTGTTTCTTTAAAGTTTGAGTCCTCACTGAAAAGTGACCATTGGCTGTCCTTGGTAATTCTTTAGAAGAAATGCATTACTTGGGTTTGGAGAAATTATCAATGAGCTAATTTTAAAAAGTATTCTGTATTATGGTTCAAAAATTTGTACAAAGGGCTCTCAGCATATCCAGCAATCTTCATTTATTGTAGTGGGCTCTGTGCAGTTTTACTACAGTTATTCTTTGCAAAATCACTCCCAAACAGATTGGACTGAGATATTTTGATCTTGTGAAGAACCATACCCTCTGTGTTCTTATAGCTGTTAGCTATTACATTAGCTGAATGTTGTTTAACTACAGCCTTCATAGTCAATTTTTAATGAATATTTTGTTCTAGCTACTGTATAACTTTGCCAGATGAAACTGCTGCAAAAGTTAATTACTGTGTATGGTTTTTTTCAGGTGAAAATGAGAGAAATTGCTTTTGCTGCAAAATCAGTCTGTAGAATTTGTTGTGTCATTGCAGGATAATGTCAACAACATACTCTGGTGAGCAAGCAAAGCAGTTCACCACCTTGTCCTATTGTTAGAATGACTGATTAAGCACTAGTAGAGCTGAATCTCGGCAGAGCAAAAATCTGCAGCTTTATATTCAGTCTGCATTCAGTTGCACTGGTAGACTTCCATATTCTTTGAAATATCAAGCCTTTTTTTGTGTATATATTTTGGTTTACACAGTCCTAAAACTCATTTAAAAACATGTGCTTTCCCCACATTGAGCCATTCTAGGCTGCAGTGGCCTTCTGCAGACAAAATTCAATGGGAGAGGCTCTTTTGTTCTCTGCAGCACTCCAGGGATTACTGATGTTGGCAGTTGCTATTTTTTTGGAACTTTCAATCTGCTCATGACGCTTTCAAATGTCTTTTTCCTGAAAGCAATTTGAGTCCAATTTAAAACATATATTTCTACCATTACAATTGACATAGGTTTTAATTTTAGACAGAAAGAACATAGATTTATCGTTCGCTTTTCACGGTGCTTTTATAAAGGTTACGTTCCTCCTAGTCTTCTAGGAGAGGGAGCACTTGCAGTGCTTTGGGGGAAACTGATAGATGTCTTTGGTGCTGAACTGGAACCCTCAGACACCTATTAAGAATCTCTCTGCCAGGACATCTTAGCTCTGCATAGCCAGAATATGGATCCAGCTGCACCTGGACAGAGTCTGAGGCAAACAAAGATTTGCTGGTCAATGGATGGCTCCCTGAGAGCCTGTTTCAGGCTTTCTGTAGACTGTTCTTTATTTTGATTCACTTAGCTTGAAGAATTCATCACAGTTGGAAAGCTGCACACTAGGAGGTTTCTCTGTTAGCTGGCTAGGCAGAAGTGAAAGCTTTCTGACATCATGGGACACTCTTCTTCTTTCAAGTATTAAAAATCCAGAAATTGGTTCATCTTTTAGATAATCCTTGATGATCACTCCACCCCTTTTTCCATTAAATGGTGAACAATATTCAGTAACGTCCATTCCCATATATCCATCGTGTTTTAGTAGTCAAGCAAAATTGATGGACTTTTCTCAGTGAAGAGATAGATGTACACTCTGTTGATGGTATCCCAGTAATTATCTCCATCTTTCTCTCACATTAAGACTTCTTTATTTATGACAAGTGACCATTTTTTAACCTTAAAAGGTGATTTTTTCTGAAGGAACTGTGTTTAGATTGATGTTTTTGATTGGCAGATGAAATGTAGTAATATTGCATTACTTCATCAAGTAACAGATCTTTATAACAGCAAAACAGGGACACAGGAAGTGAGTTTGACCCTCAGGGAATTGTATACTTGAGTAGCGAAAAGCAGTGTAATGACTTTAGACTCTTGACAATACCTTTGCAAACTACATATGGGGATGCAGTTGGAGCCTTTTCTTCTGACAAAGCTCAGCTACAAAAGATCTGAGAGGCCATGGGTATCTAGGTCCAAATTTCTTGCTGAAAGTTTATCTGCTTCATGTTGGTTTATGAAAAAAAGTAGGAAAAAATGATCCTGGGCCTTCATCATGTTCCTATCTTCTGCACAGTAGAGGGAATAAAGCTTGAAGTGTTCAAAATCTAGACTATGTCAAGATATAACAGCAGAATCTGAAGGCACTTAGTCAAAGTTCCTCTCAATCATGCATTGTGCATCCCTATTGGTTTGAAGTTAAAAACCTTAAGTTATTAAAAAAATTATATGTAAGCTCAATCAGCTTGCATATAATAGCCAACATGCTTGATCAGCCAACACACCAGCTTCTACTGATTTCAGACAATTACTTGGCTCATACTGAGACAGAATCACTGATAAATGTTTCCAATTGTACACTTCATTACAACTTTTCAACGCATCTTTAACTTCTTGGAGTGAGAATACACTGTGTGCATTTGATTGCAGCCCAGTGTCTGGTGCTGATAAACCCTGATTCTTGGTGTAAAGATGCTCAGTATAATTAAAGACTATTCATGGCAGCAGCAACACAAATCCTTTTCCAGATGCTGGAACTTTCACAGAATTGCTTTTATTTTTTTTTAAAGCAATTCATTTCTTCTGTCAGAAACTGAGAGGCATTCTTTTACTGCTGAACCTATGTTCTGTTTCAGCAGTCTTCACCTTATTACAGAAAACTTTTAAAGTCTTTTGCCTGAATTCTTAAATGGCAAATAATTAGGTGGAGAAAATTCAGTTAAAAATGTTTGTTGATGGCTTTGTGCATCTCACTGCTCTGTTCTAACTAGAAAGAGCATGAGGCAGAGACACTATTGATGCATTAGGCAGAAAAGAATAATGTTTTTCAAATATTAATAAAAACTTTGTAAAACTTTCCTCAGCTTAAAATATGGATTCTTTCAGCAATTAGTTCCCATATCTTGCCAGGTCTGTCATGATCTGTTTTAGTGTTGACAGAAGAAAGGTTCCACTCCAGACTGAGGCATGGGCAACCTTAGATACTTCACCTAAGACCTCTCCCTTTATGTGGTGGATAATTGGTTTGATAAAAGCAAGATCATCACCCTGAAAATTGACAAAGAGCTGTTCTGGCTTCTGCAGGCCCAGGAATTAAGGTTTCCTAAATTGGCTTCAGGCCCCTGCTCTGCTGCAAGCAGCAGCCTTCAATTGTGTGCTGAGTATGTCAGTAAGAAGGGTCCGGTTGCATAGGGAAATTGTTAAGGTAGAGCACAAATTTAAAGCATCACAGCTATTCTACAGCAAGTATTGTCTAGAAACATGTTTTGCGCAAGGGGTGGGAGGGAGTGTGAGGGGAGAGACACTCCAGGGCTCTTTCTGGATGTCAGTAAGAAAGGCCCAACAACAGATGGCATATTAAAAGAGGAGCAAAAAGAGGGATATAGTGAGTGAACTTTACATCCCTTCAAGTGCTTGGAACCCCAATTTCATGCAGCATCAGATGAATGTTCCATTTCCACTAGTTGGATTTTCCCATGGTATGCAATGCAGATCCCATCCATGGAGTGGTTCCCAGAATTTGAGGTGACATAAGATTTATTCTTTTACCTACAGTCCTCTTTTAATAATATTTTCTTAAAGTATCTATCTTAATATGCCATTTATTGTGGATCTGTTCTTACTGACATGCTGAAAGAGCCCTGCGATTTCTTTCTCTCTTTCTATGTCCCCCCACCACCCTGCCTGGTGCAGAACAACACATTTATTTTGGAAAATAGCACTCTGGCCCTGTGGTGAACTCACTTGATATTCCAGAATAGCTACCCTGCAGCTTTCCCTTTATAGACCTTGAGTAACAATTCTCAGACTCCAAAGAATTATAACCCTGAATTGCTGTACTTTAAACACAGAGAAAAATTACCAGTAGTGTGTACAATAGTTATGAACATATTTTAAACACGCATAATTAGGTAGTCAACTGAGCAGTATTTTTCATAAGCATTTTCAGTGCTTGGCTGTTCTTATGTATAAGTGAGGACAGGACTGCAACCTGATGTTATACACTTTGGTATGTCAGCAAGCACCCTTAAATTCACCTCTCTTTAATCTTCTTTCATGTACACTTTTGTAGCCATTTCATATTTTGAATGGGTATATCATGTGGAATTTTTAGAGGTTAGAAAAGGCACCTTGCCTTCCTTCTGAATATTCGGTGGTGCTGTGCTTTTGAAGTCTGAGAAGTGTCACTGTCAGCTATCTCCCAGAACGACAGGACAGCTCCAAAAGTTGACTGGGCACTGTATTACCTGGTCTCTGAAGGAACATGTAGCTTATATTGGGGTAAAGGCAGTCAGGCCTGGTGGCACAGTAAGTCTATAGTCCAAAAGGTTATAGCAAAATGAGAACAAAACAAGAATAAATTATATAGTGTTATGTAGAAAGGAGAATTTGAACATCAACTACCCCCAGAACAATCTGAGAAATGAAGAATATGTATGATAAACTCTTGCATTTACCCAGGTTTACAAGCAGCTTCTGAGATGTCTATATGAGAACTGATCATAAATAATTTTATATCCATCTCCTCAATGACACAGCTTGACTCTCTTTGTGCTTGCAGTGTTTTTTAGCAGGCTTCTCAGAGAAGCTTCTTTGAGAGGGATGATATCACACAGTCAATGAACCAACTAGGACAATTGACTCAGGTTTTATTGGCTGCCTTTGTTTCCCTTGAGGAGGCAGCAGCTGTCTGAAGTCTGATCTGCACAAGTTTCTCAAACACTTTATGCTCACGAGGCTCTGCTAGGAGTCTCCCATACATGAAGACAGCTTGATTTGCTGCATGTTTGGATCTCAGTCAACAATTTGCTCTGCAAGCAGTCTGTTGCTGAAGGGATGTCTTTTAACCTTTCCTATGAGTGTGCAGGGAGAGATTACCTATGGGTATTGTGACAGATATAAGCATATGAATAAGTTTTGGGCTTGGGCTTTCTAGGTTCTCATTTGATGGCAGCAGTAGAGACTGATCACATCTCTCAGAGTCTAACTCAAGCTAAATTGCAGATGGTACTGAGAAGTAAACAAAACTTATTTCTTAGAGAGGTTAGGAGTGTGCTAGTAACACCATTACCCTGGCTCAGTCAGCTAATGGTGAGGGAGAGATGTTTTACAAGCTAATATATTGGCAAGTCAGCATATGGACTGCTACAGAGAAGCCATGACTTAGCAGTCCATGCAAAGCAATTAATAGGACTTTGGCAGGTTATTAACATTTACAGTACCACTTTGCTTCTCTCCTGCCATAAACTGAACCACTTGCAGCTTATTTAATTACGGGAAATTATAATAGCTACAGAGCCCAAGCTTTTGATTTTCTATGGGAAATAGTTGAGTAAGGAGTTTTTGGCGGGCTTTGCATTTCGTACTCATTTAGCACACAGTGAATGCACACAGGTTCCAGATGTTTGTGAGTGATTTCTATTAGGAAAACAGCAGCTTTTGCAGCATTGCTCTTAATGTTGTATTTATAACTCCTGCCCTGCCCTGTGGTCTGATTGGCTCAGATCTCAAAAGATATTTGTGAGACACTAGACACCTTATTTCTACCACAGAGGTTTCTCACCAAAGCTGCTTTACAGCATCACAAATTCTTAGATGGTATCTCTAGGAATTCATTACTGTGGCTTCCTTCTGGAAGTGTTTTCATCTTTTTGGTGATGATACCTTGGCAGATGAAAATGATAATTTACCTAGAAGTTCTGGGATTTTTATGAAGAGTTTATTTTCCCTCTTCTTATTCAGTGTGATCCAGTATAGTGGAATAAAACATTGTGCTTTTTCTTTAAGAAGAAAGAAACCATCAACTCATATTGTGACCTACTCTAGGAGGTCCTGCTCTGGCAGGAGGCTTGGACTAGATGATCTTTCGAGGTCCCTTCTAACACTTGAGATTCTGTGATTCTCTGATACAGTGGTGGGCTGAAGTACTGAAAACACTAATACAATCCCTGTCAACCTTACTGAGGCATCAGGAAATATGGTGGCTGTGTTGACTTCAGCTGTGTTGCCTCTCTTAACATAGGAGTGCTACCTTGCCAGTCTATGTAAACCAATTTGAACTGTGCTGTGTTGTTCATGTATCCTTACTACAGCAGAATGTCCCCAGTGAATAAATAAAATCATCTTTTGTGTAACAAACTTCAATAGAAGACTGACATGATTCCTTCCTCATCTTGGAACAATATGGGCTGTTTCTTCTGCTGTCATATACACTATGGTGAGGGACTGCAATACATGGGAAAGGATTGCTTCTCCTGAGAATGCATGTCAGATACAGTGGGAATTTCTACCAATTTGTAAGAAAACATCATCTGAGATGATATTAGGCTTACCATTTTAACTGTTTGTGTAGCTGAACAGACAGAGGGACATAGAGAGTCTGATACTCTGGAGACTGTAACATTAAATTATTCCCTAAAGTAATCGTTGTTCTTGTTTGTTTTTTTTTTTTTTAAACTCACACATTGAAACAAAAGGAAAAAAAACCCAAATCTAGAATAAAACTTAAGTTATAAATCTGCTGAAGTTACCAAAGTTATTCTGAAGCCAATTATGACTGTATGCAAAGCAAATGAAGTGAGAACTGAATTAATGAAGACTAGCTACCTCCCACAAGCTAATGAGGCATGCTTTATACCAATGGCTCTTCAAATTGAAAAATTAACCATGCTGCAGGAAAAAAGAGAAAAAAAACAAACAAAAAAAACCCACCAAGACAGAGAAAAAGAAAGAAAATAATTAAAAAGAGTGGAATAAGTTTGTTAAGAATAGCACAGGAGACAAGAAAAGCAGTGAGATGTGCTTCATCACTGTTTAATGTTCTTCCTTGACATACTTTCCTTAGAATTGAGTTACCTTTTTTCCTTCTCTGCTTCAATAGGTGATTTTAGTGGCACTGTGATAAAGAAAACAAGAAAACCGATTTGGGGTAGTTTTTTTCCAGTCTTCTTTGGACATTTTTCTCTGTATTTAATTTTAAGGATATGTACCCAGTACCATGTATTAAGAGAGGCAGTTGAATTGACTGAAACTGTTTCTCTGCCTTCCAGTATGACAAACAAAGGTTATTTTCAGATGGTATTCTGTGGTTCACTCCACCCGTTCCCCATTAAGCTTTTATTTCTTCCCTTTTATAATCTTGTATTTCATTTTATCTGTCTGTTGTACTTTTTTCCTTTCATAAATCACAATTCTCATCTTCCATTTATTTCCCTGTTTTTGTGCATCTGCAGCCATATTTTTGTCTGGTGAAATGGGGCATCTTTGCCACTCACTAGGAGAAATAATAATAACAAAGTGTTTGGATCAATATCTCATCTGTTCAGAAGAAATGTGTAAATCTATGCCTTAAAGGGGCTATGTGCCATCTGTTTTGTTGAACAGCATATTTATCTATTAGATTTTTTTTACATGGGGAAATTTAATTTCAAAAGCAATGAAAATATTACATAATCTTATTTAATAGGGCCAGAACTGGAATTTGAACATTTGCATGAAATACGTACTGCTTTTAAAACTCTCCTGAATCATTTACAGCCCATAATGTACTGCAGCTTTTGTTAAATTAAACTGAAATTTAAACAAAAATGAAAAAAAGGGAAAGATAAGCAAAATTGGAAAGAGATACATAATAGCAGCATGGAGGTGAACAAAGTGTTCTTGACTACAAGCTACCACGATTCCCTTACTTTACATATATATGCATCTCTAAGGTAGAGTCTAATATTTAGATTGCTAAAACCATCTTTACAACAGAAATCCAGTCCACCTCTCATCATCAGTGAAAATAATTTAAAAATTATAAGATGCTGAATAATCACTTTTTCTATTACTATCCTTGAATAATTGTTTATAAATTAGGAAAAGCTATTTCTGGAATTTCTTACAGGAAACAGGGTTGAAAGGAAAGTCACAATTCTTGCTCATGGGTCACAGGTGAATGAATTCTCTTAACATGATTCCTGACAGACTTATGTTTTACCTGTTTGTGAAAATACAAAGCTAAATAACCCATCTCTTCTTCCATTTCTGTTATCAAAATGTCACTACTGAAATTATACCGATTCCTATTTACTTTTACTTTAGAAAGTTTTCCCAATCTCTAACCTGTTAATACTGATTTAGGTAAAATAAGAATTGATCTTCTGGTGCCAAATCTTCTTACAGAATATGAATAAAACAGGAATAAGTTAGGAAACACACCAGTTACTTTTTCTCCCCTCTCTGTTACTGTGCCTTTTTGCTAATTTGTGTCTACAATCTTATTATGTGCTATAATCAAAGGCATGAAACCCTGAAAATGCTAGGGAAAAAGCTGGCTAGCATCCCCTTATTTTGCAGTTCCATGAAATCTGTCTGCCTAAGACAAGGCATTTGAAATCTAATAGTTAATGTGAAATCAGTCCAGAAGCATTTTGCTTACAAATAATGACAATGCTTGGCTGGACTTCATTTTTTTTTGTGGTTGATGTAAAACTCTACTTGATAGGAAGCAAACTGGTTAGACTGCTATTCAGACCAGTTCTCTTCAATGCAAATGAACTTAAGATGAGGACTCTATCTGATTTATTGGTTCTTCCTAATTGTTGCATCTTCCATCAAAAGAACAACTAAAGGGGTAGCAAAGTTTTTGTCACTACATTTTGGAATAATTTTAACTACAAATGTAGTAAGTCACTTTTCCAATTCTAGTATATTTTAATTTTAGTCTTTAAAAACCAATTTATGACATAAAGGAATTAAGGTCCACTTGAGACTTCCAGGTGAAACTAGAACTGATTGGTTAAAAGGTGTCAAAATAGCAGCACTGCTTACAGATGTTTGTAAGAGCTATATTCTTATAATTGAATCATGTTTTTGCAAGGTTCTTTATGACATTACCTCTGAATTCCTGCACAGTGACACTAATTTCAGTATAACATGACATATCTGTTTATTTATTCCTGTTCATCCGCTTGGTCACATTTCTTACTAGACTTTTGTGCCATATTTTAAAAAAAAGTTAAATAATTTTTCTTATGAGCTTTTCAAAGGGAAAATTTACTATTTAACTATATAGGTTTTTTTGAGCATGAGACAGTTTACAGAGGATCAAGGATACTTCAAAGAGATGGTATAGGTCTGTCACAAAGAGGGAAAAGAATACTAAGTCAAGAGTTAAGAGGGCTGACTGGGAGGGCTTTAAACTAGATTTGAAGAGAATAAGGAGTAAAATCAGTCTTGAAGGAGATAAGCCTAGGAACAGTATTCAGGTGTCTGAGAGATGGTCTGCTGCTGACATCCTTGGGTCTGCTGCCTTGGTGGAGGCCAGAGACGGAGATCTTCATGGCAGCAGGGAAATGGGGGTTAATGTGCTAGAGGCCATGGAAGCATCTGCAAATGGTCACATGGAGGTCAGGACATCTTCCCCCTGAAAAGTGGCAGGATTGTTAACCCATCTGAAGTGCGTCTACACCAATGCATGCAGCATGAGCAACAAACAGGAAGAGCTGACAGCTTATGCACTTAGGGAAGTGTGACATTATCGCTATCACGGAAACATGGTGGGATGAGTCAAACCACTAGAGTGCTGCACTGGATGGCTACACACTCTTCAGAAGGGACAGGCAAGGCAAGAGAGACCGAGGATAGCCCTCTGTGTTAGGGAGTACCTTGACTGTTTAGAGGCCAATGATGGTGAGTATAGGGTTGAGTGTTTATGGGTAAGAATCAGGGGGAAGGACAGTAAGGGGGATACCATGGTAAGATTCTGTTATCAACCACCCAGCTAGGTGGTAAGGATAAGGAGGTAAATGAGAGGTTCTTTAGGCAGCTGGGAAAACTCTCAGAATCACTGGCCTTTGTTCTTGTGGGAGACTTTAACTTACCAAATGTCTACTGGGAATAAAACAGCAGATTAGAGACAGGTCCAGGAGGTTTTTGGAGTGTGTGGAAGAGAACTTCCTCATGCAGCTGGTGAGAGAGTCAGTGAGGGAAGGTGCCTTACTGGACGTGGTGTTAGCAAACAAAGAAGATCTGGTGGGAGATGTGATGGCTGTAAGCTGCCTAGTGCATAGTGATGATTAAATGATTGATTTCTCAATCCTCAGAGAAGCAAGGAGAGGGAAACAGTAGAAATGCCATCCTAGATTTCCTGAGGGCAGGCTTTGACATGTTTAGGAAGCTGATTGCCGGTGTCCCTTGGGAAACAGTTCTGAAGGACAAAGGAGTCCAGGAAGGCTGGACATTCTTCAAGAAGGAAATCTTAAAGGTGCAGGATCAAGCTGTTCCCATGTGCAAGAAAGTGAGCTGGTGGGCCAGAAGACCATCCTGGCTGAACAAGGAGCTTCTGCTGGAGCTCAGGAGGAAGAAGAGAATTTAAGATCTTTGGAAGAAAGGTCAGGCAGCCCAAGAGGACTACAAGGATGTTGTAAGGTTATCTAGGGAGAAAACTAGAAGGGCCAAGGCTCAAAGAGAACTTAAGCTGACATGTACTGTAAAACACAATTAAGAAAAATTTCTATAAATATACTAGCAACAAAAGGAGGACTGAAAGGAATCTTCATCCTTGGATGGAGGGAGAAACTTAGTGAACAAGGATGAGGAAAAGGCTGAGGTACTTAATGCCTCCTTTGCCTCAATCTTCAATACTAAAACTAGCTCTTCTCTGGGCACTCATCTGCCTGAGCTGGAAGACAAGGATGGGGGACAAGATGAAGCTCTCTTAGTCCAAGGGAAAATAGTGTGTAACCTACTTCTCTACTTCAACATACAGAAGTCAATGAGATCAGATGGGATCCACTCGAGGGTGCTGAGTGAGCTGGCAGAAGTTCTCACTGAGCCATTCTCCATCTACCAGCAGTCCTGACTCACTGGGGAGGTCTCAGAGGACTGGAGGATGGCAAGTCTGACCGTCATCTACAAGAAAGGCTAGAAGGAGGATCCTGGGAACTACAGGCCAATCAGCCTGACCTCAGTGCTAGGGAAGGTTATGGGACAGATTATCCTGAGTGCTATCCTGAGGCACATTCAGGATAACCAAGGGTTAAGGCCCAATCAACATGGCTTTATGAAAGGCAGGTCCTGTTTGACCAATCTGATCTCCTTCAAGATGACCCGTTGAATGGATGAGGGAAAGGCTGTGGATGTGGTCTTCCTGGACTTTAGTAAGGCTTTTGACACAGTCTCCCACAGCAGTTTCCTGGAGAATCCAGTTGCCCTTGGCTTGGACGGACCTACTGTGCAACGTGTGGAAAACTGGCTGGATGGCCAGGCCCAGAAAGTCATAGTGAATAGAGTTAAATCCAGTTGGCAGCCAGTTACCAGTGGTGTTCCCCAGGGCTCAGTGTTGGGGCCTGTTTTGTTTAAGATCTTTATCAACGACCTGGATGAGGGGATCGAGTGCATTGTCAATAAATTTGCTGATGACACCAAGCTGGGCCGGTGCATAAATATGTTTGAGGACAGAAAGGCTCTTCAGAGGGACCTGGACAGGCTGGATTGATGAGTCGAGTCCAATTGTATGAGGTTCAACAAGGCCAAGTGCAGGGTTCTGCACTTGCACAACAACTTCCCCATGCAACGCTACAGGCTTGGGGCAGAGTGACTGGAAAGCTTCCTGTCAGAAAAGGACCTGGGTATGCTGGCTGAACACTGCCAACATTGGCCAAAAAGGCCAATGGCATCCTGGCTTGTATTAGAAATAGTGTGGCTAGTTGGGCCAAGAAAAAACACACAAATACTGTGTCCAGTTCTGGGGCCCTCACAAGGACATTGAAGTGCTAGAGCATGTCCAGAGACAGGCAACAAAGCTGATGAAGGGTCTGGAGAACTGGTCTATGAGGAGTTGCTGAGGGATCTGGGAATGCTTAGCATAGAGAAGGGGAGGCTGAGGAGAGATATAATCTCTCTCTACAGCTACCTGAAGGGAAGTTGCAGTGAGATGAGGATCAATCTCGTCTCTCCAGTAACGAAATGACATGAGGAAAAGAGCTCAAGTTGTGCCAGGAGAGGCTTAGATTGGACATTACAAAGAACTTTTTCACCAAGAGGGTTATGAAGCATTGGAATGGTCTGCCTGGGGAGTGGTTGAATCACCATCCCTAGAGATACTCAAAAGATACATAGATGAGGTGCTAGGGGATATGGTTCAGTTTAGAGATTGACTTGGCAATGTGAGGTTAGTGATTTGGCTCGATGTTCTTAAAGGTCTTTTCCAACTGTAATGATTCCATGATTCTGTGATTATTACAAATATTTCAGATGTGTGCCTCCTCATACAGACAAGCAAAAAACTGAATGTTTAATAGTCCAGGGAACAACTTTTAAATAATATCTAGAGAACTAAGTCAGTCTTTTACTCTTCATCATTACTGATTGAAAAGATATCATAGATGTATCTGTTTATACATACATGCATATTATATACATTGACAAACAAGATTATACTTCATTGTACTTTCTTCTTGAGCTTTTCCTTTACATGAAAACTAGTGTGAAAGTATTTAAATCACTCACATATAAAGTATCCCTTACATATAAAGTAAAATCTAACATGTTCAATAAATGGTTGGCTCCATTTAAAAATATTGCTTTAATAGTACTTTGTCAGAAAACCAGGAGACACTATGTTTTAGCCAGTGTAGCTTTTTGTGAAGACTATGCGTGTTGACACAATTTACATTTCTAAAAAAAAAACCAAAGTAATGATTCACTATCTGATTCAGATGGCTGTCTTTCCTGTACTAAGAAAGAAAAAAAATCCTTTTAATGTGTTCATGAATAAGTGAGGCCTAGATTTATCCAGCTTAATTTTTGCCAGCTAAAAGTTAGCGGCATAGATGTGATTAACTCTTGACTTTGAAGAGAAGCAAGATGAGTGCTTCTCCTTTCATTTATATTAAGACTGGTAGGATGAATTGTGCTTTAAAAGAACATCTCTCTGAGTATTGAGAGAGTGGAAACTGGTAGTTTAGACATGATGTCTAATGTTTAGAAGACTAATAGCAGGTGAGATCAATTCAACCCTTAGGAAGCATGGCTGGGATCAGCTGCACTTAGTGTCTGGTTTCTAAATGGTCATCGTTGTTTATGATGAGCCACAACACAAGTAGCCTCAAATGATTCCCAAACCTTGTAAAACAACAATTCACTGCACTTTCTTTATCTTATTTTTGTCAGTCCTTTGCTTCAAAGAAATATTGACTTAGATATGATTCAATGCATCTCTGGTAAGTAGGGCTGTAAGGATGTTTAACATTTGCAGGTCGCACATTTTTTGCTTTATAGTCCTGGTAACCTTATTTTCCCAGCAAACAGGTATAAAGACAAGGTATACCACATCACTTAAGAAGAAATAGCTGGAAAACTATCTCCAAAAGGGCAGTAGTGGTAATTGTTCATATAGTAAATTCTTTAAAATAGAAGTTTTAGGAAAAAAAAATCTTGCATTTCATAGAATCTTAAAATCACAGAATAGTAGGGGTTGGAAGAGACCTTTAGAGATCATCTAGTCCCAACCTCCCTGCCAAAGCAGGTCCACCTAGATTGGATCACAGAGGAACGTATCCAAGTGGGTTTTGAAGAGCTCCAGAGAAGGAGACTCCACACCCTCCGTGGGCAGCCTGTTGCACACACTCTTCTTGATGCATCCTAGGATGCCATTGGCCTTCTTGGCTATGAGGGCACATTGCTGGCTAATGATCAGTTTATTATTAACCAGCACTCCCAGGTCTCTCTCCTGGAGCTGCTCTCCAATGGGTCAATCCCCAGCCTGTACTAGTGCATGGAGTAGTTCCTGGAAACTAAAATTCAGTTAATGTTGGTAGAATGACTATGTCCACTAAAATAAAGAAAAAGAAACACAAATCAAGCAAGCTAAAGACTGTTCATACCTTCTGCTGTCAGTCCAGTTCTACGTAAATCCTCCAGATTTTGGTTGGTTTGTTTTTTGTCTTTTTGGTAAAAAGAGTTGTCACACAGATGCCTGTCTAACCTTTATCTTGCTTACTGGTAAACTTGGATGTAAAGAATAATTTTATGTGTTGGTTGTGGTCTTGTCTTCTCTGACCTAAGTTTTTGTATCTTGACCATCTCTCCAATGACATCCCTGGAAAGGATTCCCTTACCAAGTACATATTTGAACAAGGACTTAGTACAGTTGTTTATGCCTTTCAATAGGCTGTACTTAAAAGCTATTTTTCTGCCTTAAAAAAAAAATCCTCTTTGCCTTTCTTGTTTCTTTTAATACAATTTCAGGATTTTGAAATGTGCCCTCTTATTTTAAATAGACTCCATTATTGTACTGTTTAGTCATGCTGGCTCCCTTCTTTGTGATGTTCCTAAAGCATTTTGTCAATAATGTACATTTATTTTTTAATTTCTAAAGTGTTGTCTGCCAATATTTTGCAATTTTGTCTTCTTTTAATTTCTCTAGAAGTTTTACTCATTTTAAATGTAGTTTTTAGTTTTGAAATTAAGCACTGCTAACACACTGTATCGCTCTTCTTACTATTGAAAAGACAATTGATATTTATTCATCTGGGTCTTTGAAACCAAGTTTTAAACCAGGATTACAAAGCTATCACTCATTTTGCTTGAAAAACTGTCTTAGTTTCACACAGGAAAAGTGATTTCTATCTGGTCTATATTATAGAAGATGTAATCACATAATCAGATTTTTCTCCTTAGCTTTGAATCACCCCCATCCTCTCACAATCACTATCACTGTCCTAGCTGAGTGATATTGATACTGTAATTTTCCTATTTGGGCCTTTAATTTCAATGCTTATAAATATTTTGTTACCTTTTATTCACTCACTTACCTGATTTGACTGTGGTTTACAAATGAAACTGTTCCAAATCAGGATAAACCATTTTGAAAATGAACCAAGCAGTATAACATACAGTAGTCAACCATCATGTTTAGTTGACAGATACTTCTGGTAAAAGCTAGGAGACTCCCAGAAGAGTGATCTTACAGTCTAATTGCTTATAGAATTTGTATCTATTTATCTCAGTTCTGGATGCAAATATGTGTTACTGCAAGATTTAAATCTATGTACCGTTATTTACTGTAATCATGTCTCTGCATTAGCGGTTTCTTCAAAGTTTCTGCAACAGAATATAACCTAAATATTGTTAAAGATATCTTTGTTATTGTGAGATTCAGGAATTTCTTTACTGAAAGAATTGTCAGGCATTGGAATGGGCCCAAGGAGGTGGTGGAGTCACCATCCCTGGAGATGTTTAATAGAGGATTGAATGTTGCACTTCGGGAAATGGTCTAGTGGTTGATAGGGCTGGGACAAAGGCTGGACTCAATGATCTTAAATGTCTCTTCCAACTGAAATGATTCTATGATTCTATAATAGTCTAGAAATCAAATCAGTAACATATTAGACATAATAAAGATATGACTGGGAAGAGATGCAGCTTTTATACATCTCAGTTTTCTTTAGTTCAGAAGGAAAATGTGAACAAGACTTTGTACACTTTTTCTATACTGACTGGAAGAATCACTTTCCCCATTTTGTCCAAAAATCCCCAGAAACAAAGAAATTAAATACAGCAAATTAGAGAGAAAAAAGAGAAACTTGACCTAATGTAAAAGAAGGGCAGGACAGGAAATATTCAGTTTGTCTCTGGGATAGCTGGAGAGCTTTACAAGCAAGAGTATGCTTAAAATCCGGGGGAGATAAGAGGAAAACTGAAAGGCTGAAAATACCTTGAGCTCTCTCCAACAGATAACAGTAATATTGCCTGCTGTTCCCAGCAAGTGAAATTGAATTGCTTTCTCGCTTTTAAATTTAGCAGTATTAGTGTATTACTCTCAATAAATTGAAGTTTTGATGATAAATTCCAGTGTAAAAGGTACTTTCAATCCCCCATTTATTGGAAGGGAAAAAGCCTTTGTGTAAGACATGTCCATTAGAGTTCTCTGACGTGTCATACAACTCTTAATGGAGGATGTTTAATTCACCTTTAAGTCCTGCTCTTATCTTACTCTAACAAAACAGATAGATACAAAGAGAAATAGAGGAAAAGAAGCAACCTGAAAAATATGGCTTTTTATTGATGTTTGCAAGACTTGAAAGAACTAATTTTTCTGTCAGCAGTCCAAAGCCTGGATTGACAGTCAGCCAAAACAGCCAAAACTCTGGATGCAGACTGAATTTGTGCACCTCATATCTCATCAGTTTTATTTCCAGTCCTTTTTATTTATTTTTTTTCAGGTGAGTTCACCTAGGCAGCAGTCTCATTTGTTGTGTCAGCTCCCTCTAAGGTCCTCAGTAGCTCAGTGGTGACATTAATGTGTTTTCTGGCATTCTGGCAATAGCTGAAACTTGCTAGCAAAGTAGACTCTCTTCATCTCTTTCTCCTACGGTGCTGTGTCAATGTAATTTTCATTAATGATTCCAGGTTACCAGAATATATTATGAACTTTTACCTGTTTACCTGCATTTTTCCTCATGAAGATATACATGCTAAATCTAAATTCCTAGAGAATCTGTGAATCAGGGAAGTCTGCCAGTCCTCATGGGAATCAAGGGCTGGTATGAACTTCATGGAGCAAGGCAGTGGATCTACTGTGCTGAGTTTGCTAAAGTATATAACAAAAAATGCAATAATTCACAAGCAAGTTTTAATCTTTCTTCCCTCAACACTTGGGTGTAGAGAATATAGATATGTTCCAGTAGCCAAGCACTATTTTCATATTTCTTTTTCAAATGAGCTATGGACTATCTGTTTATAATGAAACCCAGCTTTCAATAAAACAGTCAATTACCATGAATAAGTTTAACTTTTCCCATTCCAGTCCAGAAACACCATCCTTACTGGTCCCTTTAATTATAAGGGTGAGCAATGATTCCCTGAAGCAAAAAGGAGTTACTGCATGACATTTGATGATATACCATACAATGACTCAGAGGAGACTGTATGTCATTGTAATTCAGTGCTGCATATTTTCTGATATTTATGCATTGTGAAGTGATGAAAATTCTTTCTTTGCTTTATCAGCAGAGGTAAAAACACTTTTGTTAAGTTAGGAGAGAGAAAACAATAATTTAAGATCTGTCTTCTTACACTGGCTTAATTTTAATGAAACTTTAAAACAGGCATATTTTAATTAAAATTATAAACTCATAAGGTAACACTCTTCCAGCCTGCTTTGTTAGTCAAAATTGGCCAGATCTAATTAGTATAAAAAAAGATATTATACCTTTTTGTATGCATATTTTGCTTATTTATCCGTAGAGGTAAAATAAAATTCTGCAATAAGCTCAGAGAGATAAAATGTAAATAGTTGAATACCTATCTTTCTAAAACAGGATTAGCTGTTATGAAACGTAGAGATAGAGCAACTTACTGAAACCATAAAGCTTATTCACAGTATAACATGTTTCTATTCTACTTTGTCAATCAAAACTAGATAAGCTTCAGAACGAAATGCAGTTATTTGGTTTCTGCTTGTATCAGATGAAAAATCTCATGTTGGTACTCTGATACAAAAGAACCTAAATTAAACAAATGTATTTGTCTCTAAATCATATCTTTTGCATTGTCAGAGCTCTTCTGTTCATCTCCAGTCTTTCCAAAGCAAGATTAAGTAACAACATATTTCTTACAGAGACATCTTAATGAGCAAAATGGCTGTGGCAAGGAATCAAAAGAACCAGAATTTCATGAGTCTTAGAAGTGATGTTACAAAGTCACAAGAAATGAAGCACCAGAAAACAACAGACTGAGAATTCTGCCTCTATTTTGCTGTTATTCAGGTGTTACACAACAGAAATTGTAGCCACTGGGGTGGCTATAGCAGTTTAACTGAAATATAGGCTACATTACACAAGTTGTGTTTACTTTATGTATCTAACAATCAGTAAACTGTGCATTAAAGAGGAAGAACTTTTTTCTTAACCTCAAGATCCTATGGATCTACTGTAGCTTAGATGGAGAAGTCAGGAAGGTGTCCAGATCACTTGTTTAAACATGATGCAGAAATGTATCAACTTTCAGACTCTACAGTGCAGACAGTCTATGAGTATTCTCTTGCAGTGTCCTGGAGGCTATCTTACTATAACTATATAGCTTTCATTTTAGGATATCCACTATCCAGAAATGAAGCAGTGAATGTTTCTGTGAAACAGATCCTAACTGAATAAAAACTACACCTGCTTTTCTGCATTTAATATTTCTTTTCTCCACATGCTAAGCCACAAAGATAGAAATAAAACCTGAGGTAATAAGCCAAGAAATAAAAAACTTTGGGCTTATTTTATTAACAAATGTTATCTCCACACTACCTAGTAGGAAAAGTAGTTTATGCTTTGAAAGTATTCTTTGTAAATGGAAATAATATGTTCAGACATTATAAGAATTATGAAGGTATTTATAGGAATCTCAGAGGGGAATGATACAGCTATATCAATACAGCACATTTCCTATCTTAATTAGTCCCAATGGCTGCATCTATAATATTAAGCTGAGAAGAATTAGGGAATAAGATCTGGGGACAAGTAGTCAGCTTTGCGTCACAGTCTCCGGTGTGTTATTGGCCTAGGGACAGCTAGGATTCTTCCAGATAAACCTCAGACCATATCTGAACTTTTGCATGGGGCAGTTTGGGCAAGCTACAATGTTCTGGTGGATAAATGACTCTAGCTGTGTGGATGCCCAAACACAAAACTAGTTCATTCCCACGCTATATGGTTCTCCTTCTTCCAGCATTGTTTTCTGAAGTCCCACTGTACTGTGTAGACTCAGGCTGAGATGTCTAACCTCTTGTGTGTGTCAGGCTATGCCTCTCTCTCTCTATCTCAGTTTCTTATCCACAAATCGTGTACTGTTGAGTTACAATATAAGATTTCTTGGACTGAAATTATCTATTAAAAAAAAGAAAAAGGCTTATTTAATTTGATATCTATCTGGTATCTTTTAGAAGATGGAAGCATACACAGGAGACAGAAGTAGGTGGTGTTCTTTACTTTGCTAAGGAGATCACAAAGCAATCTTAGACAAGTATTTGTGCAATTCCTTTCATAAGTTTATGAAATTGATACTTAAGTTAGTTTGTGTCTTCACTGCACCAAGAGGAAGACTGCTTCAGAACTTTCCTTTCTGTCCATTAAAACATTCAGATACAAAACCAGAATTTCACTAAGTTTTTTCCTCACACACTTGCAATGTTTCTTAGCTTATTTAGTTTCCTCTTCTCCACTTGGTATTTACTGTCCACTGCAGTTTTAAAGCCAATCTCCACAGAATCTTATATTTTGCTGCCTAAACAGACCAAACTGTACATTCACCTGGATCCTGTGTGAGCAAAAGGGAATTGGTTTCTTTTTTAATCTTATGGTTTAGTTTTACTCTTCACCAGCTTACTCCCCTTTGAACTTGCTCAGGATCTGCCACTCAGCTTACTTTTCTTCCTTCATGACTGTTGTGGTTTAAGCCCAGCTAACAACAAAGCAACACACAGCCACTCGCTCACTCTTCCTCCCTGTGGTGGGATGAGGAAGAGAATCAGGGAAAAGAAAAAAAGAAAACTCGTGGGTTGAGATCACTATTTGCTTGAAATTCTGGAAAGGAATGGGTGTGGTATCCAAAAGTAATTGTTGTACCTGGACTGCAAGATGGAAAATGATGTTGATAATGCTTAAATTAATTTTCAAGTAGTTATTTACATTTATTGCAGTGGTTTTTTAGACTCCAGGCAATTGAATTTCCTCATCTGATTTTATTTTCTAAATTGTAGCTTAATTTCCTACAAACAGATTTCGTTTTCTCTACTAAATAATGCATAGCAGAGCTAGCTGAGTATTTGCCTTCCTTCCCCAACAAATTTTAGAATAGTGCCAAGATATCTGAAGTTCTCTCAGGCAAAAAAACCAGATGATCTTACATTTAGGGTTCATTAAATGTTGCATTATTTTTTCATAAGAAAATTAGAAGTGATCTCATAATCCTCCTTTTGGAAATACAATGTACTATATGCCAAATAAAGCCAGAATATGTTCTTGTTTGCTCTCTGCTACTCTGCAAACAGTTTTAGAAATATCCATCTTCCTATCGTAGCTCTCTTCAGCAATGACACTTTCACATAGTTCAGTGAAGACATAAGATAATATCTCCTTGAAAACAGAGATTTAACCTGACAAAAGTATGGTAGCAAATACAGCAGAATACACAGATGCTGACAGTAAGCAACTCTTCCTTTTTAGTGTTTGAGCAAAACAGTATAAGCACTGTAGACCATTCTAAATAAAGATAAATTGAAATAGATTTTTTTTTGTGGAGTACGAGGCAGTGTTTCACAGGTATCTAGAATAAAATCCTCAACGCAAAGCTATAAAGAAAGTCCTAAACTACAAGAAGTGGTGTAACTATATTTCGTTGTGTTTATATTTCCAAACAGTTCTCTCTGTCCAGATTGAACCCAGGAGGCTTCTATCCTCACCTGATTTGCTATTCCTATGTTTGCCATGCAGGCCTGTCTGCAGCCATGGGTACCACTCATGTTCCAAAATTGGAGGTTAGGCAGAATGCTGCAGTGTACCCCATGTTGGGTATAGCTACGTACACTTTGCAGAGCACTAGGGATTTAGAGATTATTTCTTTGGGGTGAAGAACTGAGAATAATCTACTAAAAACTCCTGTAACAGAAGAGAATCGCTGGCAAACTACGTTATGGTTAGCGATCTACTAACCAGCTAGTTTTTACTTCTCAGTTAATACTACTAACTAATAGCTAGACAAGAGGGCATGACAGCCATTTTTTCCTGTCTCATATATTATATGCCTTGCAGATTGCAAAGTCCTTGCTCTTTCATGGCTATTTAAAAAAAATAAATTGCATTTAGGGTATACCTACAAGGATTATTGTGCACAATCATCACAAGCTTGCTTTGCTCATTTGCCAAAACAGCAGGACACTAGCCTGCTTCAATCAGGGAAGATGTAACTTTAATTAGAAATTAGTGCCATACTGAGTTTGAAGGTAATATACTCACACTTGGCACGGCATAAGAACGTCTATCTGCATTTTGTTGTCTGACTTGCAGGCAGAACATGTTTGTGATGCTATATGGACCATCCTTTCTCTATCAAGACCTGTTTTGGACAGATTGTACTATTAGAGTACTATTTACTAACAGATAGCAAATATTATTGGAAGAATATGATAGGCAGGTAACTGAAGAGAAATTGCTGTTAAAACATGAATCAGTTTACCAAAATTTTATATCTGTATAAATTTATATACAAAGAGGTTACACACAAAGAATGCCAAAGTATAATTAGATGTTGAAACTGTCTATTTCAGCACATGGCTCTGGAAATACTCCAGAATATTGCCTCAAGACAAAGAATGACTTTCAACGATTCAGGTAGAAACTGTTTTTGAACTTTTAGCAAATCTGGAATTTAAACATTGTTTGATGTGACAAATAGGTGAAAATAAATGGCAGTTGTCCCTAAGAGTATAAAGAAATAGATGATAACATTTATCTAGTATCATATAGTACTTTTCATCTTTAGATCTCAAAAAGTTTGCAAAAGGAGGTCATGACAACTTCAAAGGTGTTTGTAGTTTATTCAAATGTGACAGAATGGAAGATTTGCCACATTTATATTCTACAAAGTGGTATCTCAAGTGCTGTACAGGATAACACACCTGAGACTTGCCAGTGAAAAAAGTATTATAGCTAAGACTCACAAAGAATAGTGAAGAGAAATAATTTATTTCAATACTGTTTTTCACAGCAATTTTTGCTGGTAATGTTTTTTAATTTAGCAGAATATACCTGTATCTATACCTCTGACTGTTAAGAGAAATTGCACTTCTTTTAAAATTTAAGTTAAAATATTCTTTCCAAATCAGGGTTAGATGCTGAAGAGTATTGAGAAGATACTTATTTGATTTTTGTGTTCTGAAAAATTCGTATCTGCTAAAAGACTTCTTAAATGTTAGATAGTCCAGACTGTAGAAAACAAATGAGAAACATCACTCATAGTTCAACAGTGAGGTTTATGAGGACAAATGCAGAAGCTCTGTCCAGGGATGAGTACTTATTGTAGGTGGAATATTAAGTATATGGATAGTTACAGTCATTAATCTGTTGTCTTACCATCTCAGGAAAACTTTCATAATATAAAGACATCTGAGATGTTTTTAATAGCAAGAGGTAGGGAATAACAGTTACAGAACCTTTTTCATCCATAAGTACATATTTCTGGTGTCTTTCCAAAATTAATATCTTTAAAAAAAAAAAGCTGATGAAGTCTGCATAGTAGACAGCAAGCAGAGATCTACATGAGTAGAATGGACTAAGCAAAGTAATAGTTTTTTTTCACTCAGTCTGAATGTATTCACAGATCTGCATGATCCAATGTTAACTTTGGATCAACAAAGGGGTGAAAAGGGAAAAACATGACACTATTGAAACGTATGTTGGAAGGGATTTCTGTATGTCAGGTAGTTCATTCTCCTTCATAAAGGAGTTATATCAACTTTAGGTCAGCTTCGGCTTTGTCTAGTCAAGTAATGAACTTAACAGTTTCATAGTGTCTCTAGGCAACATGTTTCAGCGCTGCACTCCCTTCACAGTCAAAATTTGCTTTCTTAAGTGGTGCCTTCCAAGCCACAAGTTTACATCCCTGTCACCTAAGAGTACTGAGAAGAGGTTGACTCTTTCATGTTTTGCGCTGCTTTACAAAGAGTTGCAGGCAGATATCAGATCATCCCTCAGTTTTCATGAGACTATATTAGTGGATCTCTCTTCACATCTCTTCAAAGGCCATATGCTCTATACCTCCCACCGTCTTTGTAACAGATCTTAGAAAACTCTGTAATGTTTAAAGTCTGAATGGATGTAAATGTCTGAATTTCCTCTTAAGAGAGGAATAAATTAGTTAAATGAAACACCTTAAACTAGCTCTAGGTGATGGAACTAAAATCAAAAGTAAAGAAAACTTTAAGTGTGTTGTGTATAGGTGGCAAAGTTTTAGTAACAGGGAACTGTAGGGGTGGCCTTTGTGAGAAGAGTCTGGGGCAGCCCATGCTGGACACAACCAATTCCAAGCCAGATCCAGTGGACCCAGTGCAGGACAACATCAAACAAAATGGTGGTGCCTTTGTGATATCTAAGAAAGAGTAGAAAATACCTCACAGACATGGGACTAGGGAAGACAAATAGAGAGAAACAGTGTGAATAAGGTCAGATAAGAAGGAAGAAGGTGTTTTAAATTTTGGTTTTGTTTTTCACAACTCAAATCTGTCTTATCTGTAAATAATTTACATTACTTTTCCCCAAGTCAAGTCTGTTTTGCCCCTGATGGTAAATGGTAAGCAATTTCCCTGTCTTTATCTCAACTCATCATAAGCTTTTTCATCTCCCCATGTCCTGTTAAAGGAGGGAGAGTAAATGAGCAGCTGAGTGGGTGGCAGGCTACTAGCCAAGGGTAATCCACCACAACAAGAAAGGACAACCACTGTTTAGGCAGCTTGGACAGGATTCCCAAATTAAACTTACATTAAACCAAGAAATCTAAAGCTATATCTCAGCTAGCAATAAACAATCAATTCTAGTGGAGCCAGTGACTATCATAGGCCAATGGTCTTGTTCTATTTCAGTTCCTGAGCCACTCTAACTTAATCACTATGAAAATTTATCAGTGGAAATCTCTGTTATGAAAACATCGCACTGCTTTGATGGACACAGGTGGTCAGAGAGGCAGAAGACACATACTAGTGAGCTCGCAGTGCCTGGTGATTGCATCAGAAGTGAGGTCCATTACTAGGACTGACTACAATGGGGGGTTTTACTCCTGTAAAAATCTAGCTTTTCAAAACTTTGTTCTGATCTGAATCATTCTAAAACAGTGTCATTGATCCCATTAGTCCTTACTCAGATAAATTACCATTACTAATAGATGTCAGATTCCCTACCCTGCATTTCAATAGACAACTTTTGGGGTAGAGTATGCTCAGGATGTCAGGAGTTTGGCATTACTGTTCTGTCCTTACACCCACCTTAATTGAAAAGCCATGTCAGCAGGTGGGAGCCAAGCTTTCTTTAGAACTGATGTTTCTGGACACCAAGTAGGGTAACCAAAAGTAGAATTAATCTTACCTGAGATTACATGTCACAAGATAGGTGTTGCAGTCTGACTATACATATTCATGTGTTCCTGTACAGTCAAAAGAGAGAGAAAAGATTTTCTTCTAACACAGGTAACAGAGGCAAAAGAGGCTCATGTTCCGATGGCTGTTGACCAACACCTCCAGTTCCTTTTCCATCAAGCAGATTTCCAGCCATACATCCTTAAGTCTATAGTGTTGCATGGGGTTGTTGTGGCCTAAGTGCAGCACTCAGCGCTTGGCCTTGTTGAACCTCATACAATTGGACTCAGACCATCACTGTAGCCTGTCCAGCTCCCTCTGAAGAGCCTTCCTGTACTCAATCAGGTCTACCCACCTGCCCAGCTTGGTGTCATCTGCAAATTTACTGAGGGTGCACTCAATACCCTGGGGGTGCATTGTCAGCCCTAACTGTCTCTGACTGCTCCTCTGGGGCTCCTCCCAACCTGCTTACAGCCTAGGAACCCATGCCAGCAGTGGCGCTGCAACAGGGCTGCTCCCCACAGCCCTGCCCTACGCACCCATGGGTCTCACCGTGCCGGGCCTAGTGACAAGGTCATGGCTCTGCCCAGCTCTGCCTGGCCCAGGGATGGGAGTGTTCCTATTGCATCTCCCTCTGTACCTTGCTCCTGGCTGGGGCAGTACGATGGGCCATGACTGCCAGGGCCTGCCCTGCTGCCACCTCTGTGAGGAGCCCCTGCTGCTCCAAAGGTGCTGATGGCTCTTTCTGTGCCCCGAGCAACCTAGACCTTTGCTGAGGCTTTAACCAAACTCCCAAAAGGATCTTATAGAAAAGAAATCTACAGTTTTTTTTAGAATCTGAATTTTAAATCTGATCATTAGCTCCCAACACCTTCAAAGAGAAAAATAAATGACACAAGTGTTTGGTATATTCATTAATGCATTCCATACTTATCCACACCTACAATAGCATTTTAAACATTCCAACGAGTCTTTTTTTAATGAACCATATTGGTAGTTTAGTTTTAAATGCCTCTTTTTACATAAAGGACCAGAAACATTTTTCCATCTAGAAATTCTGATTTCTGGAGTAAAAGCACTAACTGTCTAGCCTATCAAGTATATAGCACTCAGCAAATTGTTCACCAATTTTTGCTTCAATGCAGCATGTCACTTTGGTGATTTTATTTAGAGATCATTTGTAACTTTGCGAAAGCTAGAATTTGTATGTCATCTCTGTTCTTTAGTTATCTATCTGGAAGTGGTACTAAAACTCTAATTTCACTGTTCTTAGTTCATTCCCAGCTAATAAAATAACGCAAATGACAGCCATCCAGTGATGGATGTTCATTGTATTGTGGCATAAAACATTGTTCTGTGTAAGTTTCTGAGATGAAATGATTCAAATCATAGTGCTGCAGAGGTTAGAAGTTGCTAGACGTCCATACCAACAAAAAGATTCAAGACAGTAGAGAAGATAAAAAAGGAAGAAAAAAATCCTAGAATAAATCTTTGATGAAAGACATAAATACCCTGCTCTCAGCTCTCATGGAGTATTCCTGTAAGAAGGAGGACAGGGCAGAGCAGAAGCCTCCTGGGTAAGGTGGTTGCTCTTTCCTCAGCAGCTGCTCAAGGAGAAAAGGTCATGTTAACTGCATGAGATGAGGAGAGGCAATCAGAAAGGCATAGCAATGAGGTGGGGGTTTGAGTTAGTACAGACACTGACAGATTACTGGAAGGAGAAGTGAAGGGACAGAAAGGCTTTGGGAGCAATGGAGGAGGAAATAAGTATCCTATGGATCAGAGGAAAATGAGTAGATTTTGGTGCATCTTGAAAAATCTGAATTATGCAGCAAGTGGAGATCCTTAGGTCAAGCACATAGGATCCAAAAGCAGCATGGTATAAAATCACAAGCTATTCACATTTTACCTGATACAATTCCTTTAATTATGTTTTTACTTAGCAGTGAACTGCGTCAGCTTATATTCTAAAATATAACCTGGTCTTTTTGAATTTAAAAGCCATTCTGGTGTTACAGGATATCTCTGTAAGAAAAAAGTCTGTGCAGAGCTGCTTCAAACCTATGGGTTCCTATTGCACTGAGACAGGGATTGTTCAAGCCTTTCAGAAAGGGGCATCCTCAAGAGCTGAGCTGAATATTGTTTTCATCACAGCAAAAACCAAGCCAGCTCCTTCAGGAGGACTCAAAGATATTTGGCCTCCATTTCCGTGTGTATTAGGTTTTCATGGAAAGGTTTTGGTAGCAGGGTGGATGCAGGAGTGGATTTTATGAGAAGAAGCCAAAAGCTACTACTGTGTCAGTCAGTGTCAATTGCTTCCAAGATGGACCTGTTGTTTGCCAAAGTTGGGCCAAGAAGTAATATATGATAATATATTTAAGAAAGGACAAGAAATGCTATTCAACAGCAACTGGCAGAGAGGAGTGAGAATACATGAGAGAAACAGCTTTGCAGACATCAAGGTCAATGAAGAGGACGGGAAAGGAGACATCAGCATAGAGATTCTCCAGCAGCCTGTGGTGAAGACTTAGGCAACTCATGTTGTCTCTCTACAGTCTGTGGAAGTTAATGGGGAACAGATATCCACCTGCAGCCCATGGAGGACCCCATACTGAAGCAGATGGAAGTCCAAAGTAGGCTATGACCTCATGAAGAGCCAACACTGGAGCAGGTTTCCTGGCGGGACCTGTAGACCTGTGGGAGACTCATGCTGGAGCAGTCTCTTGCTGAAGCAGTCTGCCATGGAAAGGACAAACGTTGGAGCATTTCATGAAGAACTGTAGCCTGTGGGAAGAATCCATAGTGGAAAAGTTAATGGAGGAATGTTTCCTGCAGAAGGGAATGCTGGATCAAGGGGAGGGCATGAGGAAGAAGGAATGTAATGAATTGACCACAACCCCCATTCCCTGTCTCCCTGCACTGCTTGGAGGAAGGAGGGAAAGAAATTGGGAACGAAGTTGAGCCTAGGAAGAAAGGAAGAGTTGTGGGAAGTTTTGTTTAAGATTTAAAAAATTTGTTCTTACTCCATTGTTAATTGGCAATAAATTAAATTAATTTCCCCAAGTCAAATATGTTTTGTCTTTGGTAATCAGTAAGTTATTTCCCTGTCCTTATCTTGACCAACAAGCTTTTGTTCTATTTTCTCCCCTTGGGTTGTTCATATTGGGGGAATGAGAGCAACCTGGTGCTTGCTTGTTGGCTAGCCAAAGTCAAGACACTACACAGCATGAGAACTTCAGTGCTTGTTTTCTCTTAAAAGAAAGGAAAAGAGCCATGCAGGCAGAGAAGCAGGCAGCAGCAAAGTGGGTAATATGGTCAGTTTTATCAGCTTATCAGACTACATCATGAAATTTCTAACCTCCTGATGAGACTATACTTGAAACTGAGTAATAACAAAAAGCAAGTGTGAAACAAATAGTTGTTGATGTGATAAGAAAGGGAAAGGTCCAACTGCTGAGATCTTGCTGTTCCATTAGAGATGTCTGCCTGCTAAAAACTGTAACCTGAAATAGGATGTCAGACCAGGTGGCATAACAGACTACAAGAAAGGGCTTAATAGAGGGATGTACAGTGAGTTGAATTCAGTTCAAGATTATGACGCCTAAATATAAGCATCCACTTGTGTTTAGAAATATATCCATTTTTTAAAAAGAAAATTTTAGTCAGTGGAGGTTAGTCAGTACTGAGGAATCCTAAGAATGATTCAGTTGTCCACTGTAGGTACCTAAGAAGTGTTCAGTTTCCTAAAAAGAGACATTTGTTAGTCCACTCCTTAGCAGCTACAGATTTTTCTGTAAATGCCCACTTATATCCCAGTACTTGCTAACATAGATGCAGCTTTTGTTTATGCACCTGAAACTTACTCTGAGTTTCTGATCAGCTGCCGACCCCTGAATTTATTCATGGTAACTTCAGCCCAAGTTCATGTGTGTTAACCTAAAACTGAATTCTGTATCAGTTGACAAGATAACTAAAGTGATGTCTAACTATGTAATTCCTATCACGATTTCCTATCCAGGACATGAGTTTGAACACCATATTGTTCATTATAATACCTAATTAAATATTTACTTGTAAGAGTGTTGCCATAAATCATCCCTCCTCATGCCATATTAGGTGTCCACCACACTTATTTCATAGTATATGTTACTGATGTATACTACGAAGCTTCATTCTTCACAGAATGAAGACAAAGAGTGGTCCTAGTCAGAAACGTTAAATTACATTCTACATGGCTCAAGAATAGCTAATCTGCATTGAAATATTAACTCTTAAAATCTCAGATGGAATGATCCTCTTTTCTATTGTTTAAGAATTCAGGTGATTGATGTATTACTTATCTATAGGAATGCTACATAACATTAATTACAGAATTGGAGACTCAATATATCTGAAAAAGAATGAAGGTAAAAAAATCATACTGAATAGCACAAATTTACTTATGATGCACCTTAAAACAGGACCAGAGTACCCAATTCAGAACTGTTGCTCAGAAAATATCTCACAAAATGACAGTATTGTGAAGTCAGAAGATTGTCTGGTCCAATCCACTGCAAGGTCAAGTACAGCAGGTTGCTCAGGAATGCTTTGAGTCAGATTTTGAATATCTTCAAGGACTGAAACTCCACAACCTCTTTGGGCAACTGTTCCAATGATCAATCATCCTTACAGTAAAATATTTTTTTCTTAAATTTAAATGAAATTTCTTGTATTGCAGCTTCTTCTGTTGCACCTTGTCACCGGATACTTCTAAGGAGAATCTGGCTGTGCTTGCTTTACTGCTTCTGTCAGGCATTTATGAGATCCCCTTCCAAGCCTTCTCGAGGCTAAATGAGTGTAGCTTTCTCACCCATTTCCTTTATTATAAATGCTCTAATATCTTAATCATCTTCATGACCTTTTGCTGGACTTGTTCTAGAACATCCATATTTGCAGCAGATGTGGCCTTAACATTGCTGAGTAGAGGACAAGAATCACATCTCTTGATCTGCTGGAAACACTTTTCTTAATGCAGCCCAAGAAGCTGTTGGCCTTCTTTGCTGTAAGGATACATTACTGATTCATGGTCAACTTTATCATTGATTTCCTACATATCACAAATTTGCCAAGAGAGTAGATTTCGTGTCTTTGTGATTCTTCAAATCATGTAGCTTCTGCATCAGAAAGGTATTTAAGCATCGATATAACTTTGTGCTGTGGATAGGGTACAAAAGACTATTGCATTTTCCAGAATATGAGTTTTAACTCATGAAAGTTATATTTGCTATATCTATTTCCCAGTATTTTAATATTTACTTCACAAAGAATGAATCCAGTGTATTCTATTTATGTACTAATTGAAAAATCCCAAACTGTTATGTGCATTCAAAATGTGAAGTGGAGAAATATTCATTTGTTTATGATGTAGTTTTAAAAAAAGATTATCTAATAAAGTGTTCCAAATTATTTTGTAATGTACTCTTGAATTTGATTTTAATGACTATTATAAGGATGCATTTTAAATGGAAATAGAAACAAGACCTTAATGTCCACAGTTGAGTCTGCCAAGCTGTGGAAAGTAACCCTTCTATCCCACTGCAGAAATAAGACTAACAGTAATCTTGCAGTTACATAACCCTGATACATAATGCATCCCTCTAAATATTCATATTAATAGGCCTAGAATGTCTTGGTCCTGTATAATGATAATGGCTATGACAATGTTTTACTGATTGCTGTATATTTTTTCATGAGTTACGTTTGTTAGAAATATTTTGAATTGAGTAGAATAAAGTAATAATTAATCGTGATTTGGCATGATTTTGCAGAATGAGTAGCTTATTTTTATGGAAAAAGGTGATTTCATTCTATATGCTAGTCTACCTCAGTTTATCATATGTTACTTTGAGTGAATTCAGTACATCTCTGTAGGCTATTGCAACTTTAAATTAAGTCTTAAAGACTTAATAGAACTTATTACTTTAAATAAACCTAATAAGATCAGGCTATTTCAGTGTAATTTTATTTTAAGAGTTTTAGTTGATTATCCACAGCTGACAAGGACAAATGAATTCTGCTCAGGGCACCCTTTCATCTGCATTGGTCCATGCTAAAAAGACAATAGAAGTTTTACTGGAATATGTTGTGGACCTAAAACCAAGAAGTAAATATAAGATAAAGAGATTCACTAAGAAGTGTAACCATTACTATTGTTCAGATTTATGTTTTTTAAGGTGTGAGCACTAGAAACAAATACTAAAATGAAATATGGCTTATCTTATAATATAGTTGTCTTCTCCTACACTAAAAGAGTTTTGCATCACATAGTTCAGCATCTTGAAATGGCAATAGCCAGCTTAGATGGAGAGATAACAAACAAAACCCATTAATTAATTTTGCTTCCTTAAGTCTAGCAGGAACAAGGAGAAACATTAGGAATAATTGATGGTGACAAGATGAGAGAGATAAAAAGAGATGGACTGGGAAGCATTTAATGACTCTTTGTGGTATTACATCTGTCACACTATCTGTGCTACATTAAAGTTTCATTATTTTCATATTTCTTGTGTTCATATTTTCCCATCCTTTTCTTTCTGCTAAATTTACCAAGTAATACAATGTAGATAATAGAGAGCTATGGCTGCAAATGTCATTGAATCTGTTACTGGACTGAATAAAGTATTTCAGCCATGCATTCCTTTTCATAATACATTCTCAATTAGTGGCTTTGGAATTCTATACAATGTAGAGTCTCTGTTTTTTAAATAATTATGTACAACACGGTGAGTTCTAAGAACAGTGAGACTTTCATTATCAAACTATTAATACCCTGAATCAATTTAATCTGTCCAAAGAATCGCACAAGTCTGTTTATGAAGTTTACTCCTCTAAAGACTCAGTGTTTTTTGCATTCGTAAAAACATAATATCTGTCCCAAGAAGCTTTGAAATTTACTTGTTTTTCAGGGACTTGCAAAAGGCTCATCACCTATGTTTGTTCAGTCAGACTGGAGAGCTCAGGTAAAACAACATGTTCCTCTTCAGCAATAATGCCAAAAGCTCATTTATGTCCCCATAGTTCCTTTTGGCTTCCATCCCTAACTAGGTCTCTCATAGGAGTCACATATCCCCTCCAGTCACTATTAAGACTGATGCCTACAGCACAGCTAACTGGCACTCCAGTCCAGTGGTAGATCTCTCTTCTATTTGGTACGACAGTAACAGGGTGCATAGGGTGCTGGTGTCTGTGAGGGCTTGTTGCTTGATGGGATTGGTTATGCTTGGGTCTCTGTACCCTAAATGTTCAATAATTACTTTACCCCCTTCCTCCTTCTTTCCAGAGGCAGAACATTCTCATTGCAGAAGTTGATTTCATACAACTTGCTAAGAAGTTGTTTATGAGATTCCCTGATGTGGGAGTAGGCTCACAGCTTGCTTTGGTGGCTGCTTCTGCTTTCAGCTCTTCCTTGATCTGTCATCTATGTTTTTGGCTTTATACCACAAGTTTGATGGTTGGGCTTTGGTAAAAAGTCTCTCTCCATCTTTCTTGTGAGTCCTCTTTGTACGCCAAAAAGCCACAATGGGAATGTTGCTATGGCAGCAAATGCAAGCAAAGAAGCAAAGATTGAAGTCCAGCTTGGGCAGAGCACTGAAGTAGCCTAGTACCTCTGCTGTTGCACAAGCATGAGAACCCCTCAGCTGAGTGATGTTTACGTGGTCCTCAAGGGTGCTTATACCTTCAACTCCTAAGTGATTCTGGGAAGGTGTGTAATTTAAAATACAGTCTTTATTCTCATCAGCAGTATAAGTGAAGCATATTCATAAATTCTTTGATGGAATTCAAGAGTAGATGTGCCATTCCTTCCATAGTCCTATGAGAACTATGGCTACCCTCTGTCCTTAAATGGACCTCCAAAAATTTTTAATAGATTTTAACGGATGTAGTAACTTGATTTTAGTTTTGCAGCTTAGATGAAGTCTGTTTGTTGACTGACAAGGCTTACTATAACACTTATTCATGTTTTTGCCTGAAGATGTCGTTGTGAGGGATTTATAGCACTTGATCTGTGGAGTACATCTGTACTCATTAGCATTTCTCAATATATCATATTTCATTGTTTTGCATGCTATCTGTGTGCATAGAGATTTAATGATAGATGTTCATAAAACCCCTATTAAAAAACAAAAATTCTGTTTCATTTGGGACAGTATGTGCCAAGATTTGGGGAATCTTGATTTTACTGGTAATCTTCTCTTCCTAGGTTGCAGTTGTTGTCCAAAGACTTTAAGATTTCTGAAGAAAATGCTGATAATTTCTAATTCTCTTAAGAGCTTCTGATTATTGGGAGTCTAATGGACTTCTGTTCATTACTGTTGATATTGATTGTATTTTAACTATGGAAGGCATAAATAGGATTTATTAAATAAATAATGCTGTGTGTAGATATGGATCCATTGGGATTTGTTGAAAATCTGGAATGCATGTTATGTACATGCAGCCAATAAATAGAACAGTGTACTTCACTGCCAATGGGACCTAAAATTGCTCAGAAATTTTACTCATCTAAGGTATGAGGTTGACTGAAATAGGAGAACTGGAGGCAAAAATCCAGACTGATGCTTTCCTGATAACATTTTTTTGCTTTCTCCACCAAAATATAGTGAATAATGATAATTATTCAGCATTGATCATTATGCAGCATTGTTCTTTCAGTGATTGATTGCATACTGTTTGCTATTATCTCAAATATTTAATCTGGAGATGTTCTGAAATGTTAACCTAAACCTGACATATAAGTACCTTTTAGAACAGAGACTAGAAAGCAGCACTCAGTATCTGTAATAGTTGCACTAGCCATATTCAGACATAGAAGCTGGACACACACTTATTTATGACATTTAGATTATAGCTTTCTCATCACTCCATTGTCCAGAAAATATATAATTTAACTTTTATGCCTGTTTTAATCTCTATATCCCAAATTATTCCTCTGTCAATACAATAGTGTCATCCGGTAAGAAAATAAATAGTAGTACACTACAGTTTTGAATCAGCTCAGCCTGCATTTGTGAAAGCAGAATAACATAGGAAAAGCTGTTTCAAGTAGAGCAAAATGACATCCACCGATAAAGCTGCCAGCTCTCTAAATTACAACTTCATAATCAAGAGAAAACAGGAGGAAAAGAAATCCCTTCTGCATGATGGGTAACACTTTAGATTGCAATTTGTTTGAAGTCCATTAATTAAATGAAAAGATTTGCTGAAATATGGACACCACTGCTTTTGTGCATTTTCCCCCTAGATCTAGTACAGAAGCATTTCTACATTATTATTTACAAATATACCTATTGAAACGTTGCAATAGCATTATCATATTTGGAAACTACATTTTTAAAATTATGTTTTGTTGAGAAGAAGGGAAACAAAGCAAATGTGGCATTTGCAATTTATAAAACTCTGGGTACAGAAATCCTTCTGTTCAGCAGAGAGATGTGCAGCACTCCTATCCTTAGAAATCCTTCTTTTCTCTTGACATTTGATTTTCCTCCTATTTTACTTTTCTTTCCAACTGCCTTGTGTGACAAACATCAAGGATGCTGGCTCCAGATAAACAGTTCTGTAGTAAATGTGATTCTACAGACTACATATGGAGCTGTGTGTATGCAGAGTGGGTAGAAACATTTGTTCCTTACAGTTACTTACAGAAATCATGTATAAAACATTTTCACATTGATTTTTGATTTTTTCCCCTCAAAATTAACCTTCAGTATTTCTCTTACTTCTCTTACACTCATCTCCATGGTTCATCCCAGGTCAGACTGGAGATTAAAATCTCCTCTCCAAAAGCATAACAGTTCCTCTGATTTTCAGTGATTATAATTCCATTCTTTCAGTAATCATTTTTGAGTTATTCAGTCTATTTTTAACAACTACAGATGGAAATAAAATGGATCTGAAGAAGAGACATTCATTAGCAAGTAAGTATTCAGGGATTATAAAAGTCTGTCTGATTCACAAAGCAGAAATGGCATTTAGCATCTCAGTCTCCTTCTAGACAAAATTAGCAAAGGCTGCAGTGAAGTTAAAGCCTGCTGGTTGCAAAATTGGAAATTGGTTTCCTGGGGCTCTCTGTAAACTCTTCATTACTTTACTCAATCATGGTTCATTAGCAAGTTAACAGACAGAAGACCAGCACACATTGGGATGTGTTCAGAGCCAGCATTTCCATCTCCTTGAACATCACTTAAAACTTGAATGTCACAGCAAATTAGATATCGTGTCAAACTGCATCCTCTTGTCAGCTGCAGTATGGACAGCACACAGATCATAGCTACTTAACCTCTTGAAATTGTCAGGTGCTTTTTATTATACATTTCAGGGAGTACCACATGGGTTTTAATTCAAAGTGACTCTGATGTAACAAACAAAAGATCTCGAAAGGCACCCAAGAAAGGAACAAGTTAAAAAAGCCTATTTAACAGTGTCATGTAAAATTGATTTAATGTCTCTGATCAACAGAAACTTAATTTGCTAGAAGAAAACATCTATAGGTGATATTGTTGCCGTTAAATGGGAAGCTAAAAATAGTTATTAAGTTTCTGGGAAATGTTCACATTTTAGTTACAATATAATTTTGAATTACAGATGACTGGCAATTATCTAGAACCCCACCTGAGTGCCTCTGTTTCTTATTAACTACCATTATGTTTCTCTGCAGTGTTGCCTGATTTTCCAGAAAAACATTTGCTCTAAATAGTTCAAGTCAGTGAAATGAAATGTATGAAAATTATTAAAGAACTCAAATACTTCTGTGTAGCTGCTATTTGTGTAATCTTTTCATGCTATAATTTTCCTGAGCTTTCATGAATTTTGAAAAGAAAAGATAAACTGGGCATTAATTGGAGAAAAATGCTGAAAATTACCTGTGGAGTTTAGAATCCCTTTAATGCAATCCCTTCATCATTTGCAGGGTTAATGGCAGTAGCTAGTGACGCTCTTGGTTTTGGCTCATTGAAGCAGGTGCATATCACTGCAATGGCCTGCATTCCAGCCACCTTATGATGCTGCTCAACTTATGATTTGGATCATTTGCTAACCAGAGGTGTCAGACCTTCATTCCGAATGCAATTAAGAAATGAAATTAGTTACAGTACTCAAAATAGGAAGAACGGCTACTAGAAGTGTCCACCCAGAGCACTGCGACTGGTTCTCTACAGTGACTGCACAGTGAGGCAGCGTACAGCTTGCCTAACAGTGGGATTGTTCATTATTCTCTTGAATGTCTGCTGCATTCTTAGGACCTGAGTTAGGCACTTATATTAGGTCATGTCAATGAGGCTACAAAGGTATGTAAGCTGAATTTTTAGTTATGTCTTTGATAAGAGTGATGCCAAGTGGTTGACACTCTCCAGACAGGGACTGATTATTTCTAAAGTCCCTTTGTCAGCAGTTTCAGGTGGGTTTTTTTTGGTTTTTTTTGCCTTTTCTTTTCTGGAGCTTCTTAGTGAAATCGCTCTGTTTGTTCATGTACTATGTGTGTTCAGTGGCCCCTAGACTGGTGACAGGGTGTACTGCTAGTTCCTTCTGTCTAATACTAAATAAGGTCCTTTTTGGGAGTCTGAAGATCATACTAGAACTACACAGAGCTTGGAGGAAAGCCGTGATCTTTCAGTCTCTTACACAGAGTCCTGGACTGGACATGCCACAGCTGCTTTCCAGTCTTGGACTTGGATCCTCTTAGTATGGGAATAGGGCAGAGAACTACTGTGTGCTTGGATCTAGGAGTGCACAGAGAGATGCAGGTGACATAAGACTTGAAGTCTGAATTCTGTTTTCTTCAGCTGATCCTTGGCTTGCCTTAGCCTTGCCTTGTCTTGGCAAACTCTCTTACTGTTGCAGTGAGTAAACATAGCATGCTTCCATTGCGAGTGGTATACTACTTCCAGATGACTGTTATTTATTATCACAAATTCAGTTAAATATGACAAACTGCAATTGAGAAAATATGTTTCACCCATGGTGCCTAAGGAAACAACAAAACATTCTCGTACCATTATCCATACAATTTGCACATAACGAATTTATCACTGTACACATATGCTCCTATCTTTGTGGAGTTCTGACATCTCTTTGATGTATTATAATCTGATTTACTCTAAAGACAATTGACCTGCTGAGGGTTGGCCTTTTGTTGCAAATGTTAACAAAACAATTAGTCACTCTATTGCCAACACTTCACTTGTTCACAAGTCTGATGAAGAAAAGTTTCAACAATCGTAATACATAGAAACCAGAAAAATGACACAAAAAATATAAAATATATTGAAAAGATGAGTTACTACAGCACTAAGTAGGAATGAGATGTCTGGTGACCCAACTGAAAACTTGAAATCTAAGGTCTGATAACTACTAGCATCCTTTCATGGATATACACTGCAGATAACATGCATAATCAGCTAACCTGTACAAACTCAGGTTGAGAGGTAAGTAAGAGGCAGGGGAGAGATTGTGACAGATCATACTGTGGGCAGTCATGTTGTTGAGAGGCCTCTGGCTGAGAAGCAGCTGATAATGAAGATATCGGACTCATAGAAACTAACGGGAGATACAATAACAGTGACAGAACAAATGTCCTTTTGCTCACATAACAGGGCTGAACTGAAAAGTTTCTTTAGCTAGTTAGTCTATGCATAATATATCTGAACACTTCTTACGTAAGTTAACTGATTAATTTTATATACAGGTCTATGGCATGGTGAATCTTATTTTATGTAATGTAATTATTGAGCAATATTTGGGAAAGTACTTGATTTGGGGATTATAAATATATGGGAATCAAGAATTTTAGTACATAGTTGTGAAAATTACAGCCTTTCTTTCCACTCCTCCTGTCTCACAGCCCACTCCCCCCAGAAATGTGCTTTCCTACCTGCTGTATTGATTTTGCTGGTTCAGTAGTGCACTGTTATAAAAAAGATAATTTCTCTTAATTACGAATGAACCTTTATTAGAATGAAAACTCAGATACCAAGAAATCTACATTAAGAGTTCATTTCCATGTTGGATTAGGTCTAGAAATCCCATATTAATTTCTCCTAAAATAAGGTGTAATTTTTTATCAATGACTACAAAGAAAATGAATTTGTAATTATATGTAGATATTTGCATAGGAATCCAGGAGCCATTCCATTCCCTGGACAATGGGCTACAATAGCCTAAGAAGACTATAGGCATCACCAAGAGCTGAGAATAGTTTCTTTGATTGTCAATATAACATGTCTGTTTTCGTAGACTTCTGTGACCTCTTTTATCAGGCTAAGGCTATATCTACATTATCATCACAGGCTAAATTCTTTGGTGTTGTGACCTCTGCATCAGCCCTATTGAGAGGCTTTATTTTGAATTGAATTTAATCTACTTACCTCAATTGAATGTCCTTAAAATGGGTGTGGTTTAAAATTGCCCAAAGGACAAACTGTTTTAGACTATTACGTTTTTCAGTCCCAGGAGGTGATAAAGTACATTTGTTGCATAGCTAGAGCAGAGGCTTCCAAAATGCACCTTGTTTGTGAGCACTACATCTGTTCTGCGTAGTGAACCATTCAATGTGTTGTGTGGATTGTAAGTGATAAGAAAATGCTTCAATTAAAATCCTACAATTGCTCTAAACCAAATGCTAAAGGATCTGCAGCCTAAGGGATACAGTAAGCTCTGATAGGCATGGGTAACTCTATTTTCTGTATCAGTTTCAATATTTTGTAAACTCCATCTCATAAATACTTGCCAGAACTTTTCCTGATAATCCACAGTTTTCTACATGAGCATCTCCCAGGTTTACTAGTACTAGGAGCTCCTGTGGTTCTCAATTTTGAAAAACAGGATAATAAATCAAAGCTTCAGTGCCAGCATGTCAATAATTAGTGTAACACTGAGGAGCAATTACAGTTGACTTAAATGTGCAGCCTTTTGAGTCATCATTTAAGTGTAGCCAAATTTGAAAAAATTGTTATCCTGTAGCCCTTAAAATAATATCCCTGATGATCTGACCTGCTGTCCACCTGGCCAAAGATCTCTAATTTAGCTAATGCTAGCATGGATTAATCTGTGTTACTTAAAGTGATGTTGGATGCAGAGAAGATATTCAGTTTATCAGTGATTACTATCACTGCACTTTGGGTGTTGTGTGTAATTTATTCCTTTGGGAAGTTCTCCCGTAATAAAACATAAAAATACTAAAGTCTGCTTGACTAGGTGTTAGCCTCACACACAGAGGAATGATTCTTTAGGTTGGTTACATTTTACACTGTACTCATCAGAGCAGCAGCGTGGGCTTGGTAATAGTCAAATTGTTTATTGAACCTGAAAAAACCTATTTATGTTATGAAATCTTAGAGTTTGAGTCCAGGTTTTAGAATTCAGTATCATCCTTATGGTCAATCATTTTTGAGGTTTTTATTTCACAATTCACTAGCTTATGTCTTGAGCAAATGAACAATTAAAGTCCTAATGGAAAATTCCATTTCCATCCCTGTATTACTTGAAGCAATCAGTTACTCTTCGGCTCGTTGCTTTTGCAAATTAAGGTACTGAACATAAAAGCAGGTGGCAAAATAAATCTTTTCCTGTATTAGAGAAAATAGGGTAAATCTGTAGCTAAACCTGATGTGTGGAGTGTGAAAGGCAGAGTAGCCCAGTAGTATTCTGAGCTATTTGATGTTGGAAGCTGACTCACAAGGACAACAATAGTACAGATAGCTTTAAAAAAGAATAAAGAGAAAAAGTCTTCTTAAATACATTCTGAATCTTAACAGAAATTACGTTAACCTACAAACCCAAGAATTCATATTACAAGTACAGCTTCTCTCATGACAGGTGCTTAATATTTCCATTGACAGAAGTATTTACAGCCATAATTATCACCAGAGCATCACACTAGAGAACTATTGTGTGTTCATTAGATTCCTCTGTGCAAGTTTACTTTATAACAGAACCCTGATAGCTATTATAACATGATTAATCAAGTTGTCTTCGCCAAAAATTTTTCAGAATAGCATGGCAAACAAGACCTTTGTAATGCTTCTAGAGCTCCTAGGCCACTATATTGGAGTTAATGACAACGTTCTTTGCCAATTTGATTCTTTCTTTAAGACATGTGCCAAGGGTTGCTCTTTTACATCCAATAATTTCGTACAAATTGGGTCAAAGAGCCAAACTCAAATAAGCCCAAGAGTACCAGCGTGATTCTGTGATTCTGTGACAGCAGCACCACTATGTCTATCATTACACAGGACAAAAAAACATCCTCAGGATAATATTTACCTGTGTTCACACAGCTGATATTTCAACTAGAGAGAAGAAAAAAAAAATTACATATATTCCTTGCTATCTCAGAGCTACTTCATTTGTGAATTGTATTGTTTCACTTGTGAATTGTATTGTTTCACTTTGAATAGAGGCAGAGTGCTGAGCAAGTTGATGGACACGCTAGCTACTGCTGAAAGGAGACAATCCTATGATCTTCCAGATGGTCACACAATCTTGTTTCTTTCCTAGCAGTAGTACTGCTGCAAATCATATCCTAGAGTGAGGAGATTTAGAAAATTGTTCACTTTGTTTTGGTGTGAGTTTAGCTCAGAGTTCGGTGATTTGCACTGCTGGATCAAGAAATTAGGGAGCCCATGGCTACCAGTACAGAGAGAGAGAAGGGCAAGAAAGACAGCTTCTGTAGTGTGAACCTCTTCTTAAGGAATGACATTTCTTTCAGTCTGAAGTTGTGTCCTTCAACTTAGTTCAGAAAGGGGAGTAACGTGCTCAAAATTAAAAATGTACTAGGTTTAAATCTCTATAATTTGTAGTCTCTGTGTCTTTGGAAGCAGAAACTGGGAAAAACCTCATAGTCCAAACATGAGCAGTCTGTTTACCAGGAATATTACCCAGGCCTAAAAGTAATTCACAGCACAGGAATTGTCTCTACATGTGATTTAGTTGTCATGCTAATCTTTATTTGATAGAAGCTGGTTCCTTGCTACGTGCAAGATATTTGCATATATCTCATGGCACTGATGAAAGAAAATATTAGTAGCAATATTACTCCCTTTTCATAGTTGAAACAGCCTTTCAACATAATTTGCTCTGACTGAAACACTAGACTATGACAGTTGATGTGTGAGTTACCGTATAAAAGACTCCCCAAAGCCTTCCAAACACCACTCTTGCATCTTATCTTGAGTAAGACACTATCACTCTAAACACTTAATAAACAGTTTGTTCTTCTGAGAATAAGTTAAAAATTAATTAGATTAAAAAAATGTAATCTTAGCAAGAAGACAAGCACTTTCTACACAATTTTTAAGAGATGGCATTTCATCTGCTCTTTCCTTACTAGTGTGAATGACTACTAAAATTTGAAAGGCACGTTTTGAAGGGATTATAGGAAAGATTTCTGCTCACGTTGAAGGAACTGTTATTAGATAAAAGGAAATGAAGCATAAAGAAAAAAATTGAAAGAAGAAAATCCCTTTGCTTGAAAAAGAACTTTTATATGTCACAAAAATTAAACAGACAAGCTTTGAAGTGTATTATGCAATTGAGAGTAATGTGTTATGCAATGTTATCTCATAAAGTTTAAATATATACCACAGTGAAAAGTTGCTTGTGTGTCACTGCTGCATGATGCCCCTGTTCCTTGAGAAAATCTGAAAGTCACATTTACTGTAAAGAGATCTTAAACTATCAGCTCCGTTTATATAACTTTCTGCTGAAGCTTTCTGCAATGCAGAATCTTGTTTCTGAATGACCACAGGTGTTATTTGACAGCATACTATATTCCATAATATTTGAAGGGTAGGAAAAGATCACGACCTGTGACCAGGCCTGTGTCCTGTATAACTAGACTTTGAATTTTTATTTGATACAAAATAACATTGTGTGAATTACTCCTAAGAAAACCTGAAATTGCTTGGAAATGAGCAGACTTCAGCTATCAAGACAAGTCTGCTCACAAAAGCAAAAGCTCTGGCAGATTTAGTCTATGTGTATTTTTTTTCCTGAACCCAGGCAAAACATATGCTAATAGTGCTTGAACAGGTTTGATCAGAAATGTCAAAGAGGAACATACCAAGGTCTATCCTATGAATGAAATAATGCAAAAAAAAAAATTACTTATATTTAGTGTACATTTGGATTTTCTGAATATGTTTCTAGTGTTTTTATGAAGTAGAAGTGTGAATATATATTCAGGTCATTCAAAAATTTGATTGTTAATGTAGAAGGCAAAAAGATATTGCCCTTCATGTGGAAACATATAAATATATTTGTATGAAGAAATTTAAAAAATTTTAAGGTCTGGCAGTTAGGCGAGTCAGTGCTTCAGTGTGCTTTATAGGAGAACAGCAGATGAAAACTGATGATATGCAGCTTTTACCAGCTCTGAAAACTTGTTTTCATATTGTGGCTGGTGCAAAGCTTGGTTTCTTTGGAGTTACATGTCATGGTTTGACATGACAGCCTTTTCTGGTAACGGGGAAGGGGCTGTAAAGATGGCTCCTGTTAGAAGTTGCTCACAACTCTCCCCAGCTCTGAGCCAGACCCACTTCTGGGTCTGAGCCAATTAGACGCCTCCATGATCACTTTTTAAGAAGAAGCCGGAAGAGGAGGTTTCTTCCTCCATCTTTTTTCCTTCTTCTGCCCCTTCTTTTTCTTCTGGCTGGTGGTGGTGCAGCTGGGATGGAAGCTGGAACACAATAAGTTCCATTTAAACATAAGAAAAAACTCTTTTACTGTTCAGGTGAGGGAGCCCTGGCCCAGGCTGCCCAGGGAGGTTGTGGAGTCTCCTTCCTTGGAGGTTTTCAAAACCTGCCTGGATGTGTACCTGTGTGACATGATCTAGGTGGAGCTGCTTCTGCAGGGGGGTTGGACTTGATTATCTTTAAAGGTCCCTTCCAACCCCTACCATTCCATGATTCTTTGATTCTATGGATGTGTCTGGGGTAGAATGGAGACACAGAAATTTATTCTGTCTGCTTACATTAGGACTGAGTACTTTTCCTAAAGTTGTGAAAGTAGTGCAATATTTCTGTAATCTTTCGCTCTGCTTTTTTCATTTTCAGTCTGCTCTATCCAAATTGATAGCAAAAGTTAAGGGTATATAGTAAATAAAACTGGACTAGAGACATTTGCATCCCAAGCTTGTGAGTAGTGAAAGATGAAATAACTTCCCCCAGAGCTTTCCTCTATTTATCAAAAGGCTAGGAGCTATAGACAAATTGTGCTTTTGAAACTACTCAGAACAGTCCTTAAGTTCTGAGATGTACAAAGTAACACAAAAAAGGATAAATTATTGATTTGCAATTTCTATAGTGATAAAATTTCTTAAAATGTCTTCTGAAATCTGCAAAGGTTTTGTTGAACAGGTTATAGAAGATCTTGCTGTGCTTTCACATAGGGAGTCTCAACACTATTTTTGCATTCCACAGGGTATTTGTTTGCTGGTGTATCAAAAGTTAGATAGAATGTGTTCGGAATATTTTTCAAGTGACACTTAAGACATATTAGAGATTGAATATAGTAATGCTATGAATTTATTTTGAAGTCACATAAAACAATTGCTAAAGATTATTTTCAAAATAAAGCTACATTCTTTACCTTGAAACATAAAAAGTGACTGGAAGAATTAACATGATGTCCTTGTTTTGACTAGGATAGAGTTTATTTCTTCCTAGTAGCTAATATAGTGCTGTACTATAGGAAGAAGTACTACAGGAAGGATTTAGGAAGAGAATAATATTAATAACATACCGATATATTAGTTATTCCTGAGCAGTGTTTACTCTAAGTCAAGGCCTTTTCTGCTTTCCACCCTGCCCTGCCAGCAAGTAGGCTGGTGAGGCACAAGAAGGTGGGAGGAAATATAACCAGGACAGCTGACCCAACTAGCCAAAGGGATATTCCATAGCATATGATGTCATACGATGTCATTCTCAGTATATAAACTAGGGGGAATGCTGGCTGAGGGCTGCTGCTTGGGAATAGGCTGGACACTGGTTGGTGCAAGGTGGCCAACTGCATTGTGAGTCAATTGTTTTGTATATTCTGATTTTACTACTATTATTATTCCTTTTCTGTCCTATTAAGCTGTCTTTATCTCAGCCCACAAATTTTACTTTTTTTTTTCCCAATTCTCTCCCTCATCCCATTGTGGGGGGAGAGTGAGCAAGTGGCTCTGTGGTGTTTAGCTGTCTGACATTAAACCATGACCACCGAATATTCATTTTTTCCCTTTAAATTGTTCTCTTATTGCACAATAATTCATTTCTTGCTAATGCTATTGTTTGTTTATAGCTTGCAAAAGAAAAGATCCATTTGTCTATATCAGAAAATGTACACCACATGTTTTCCACCTTAGAGAAGACTAATTGTAGAGATAGGTTTTAACTTGATTTATCTGCGGTTCATTAGTGTGCCCAGATCTAGGTATAAGGGTGTTACAGTAGATGAAGGACCATTAAATAACATGCACATCCTATTCAGACTTCAGGTAACTGGAAGAAAGGAAGTCTTCAGCAGAAGTGACAAACATGTTCATAGAAGAGTGATCATGGAATAAATCCAAACCAATTTCATAACTATGACTGGAACCATTCCTTCTTACTGCAAAGAAGCCACAGATGCTTGCTAAAAATCTTTATGCTGAATGATTTTGTACAAACTCTTTTTGCTCAATGTTGGACATGTAGAAGTTCTTAATTTACTGCAATTGCGTCAAACTCACTGAAGTCAACCAAGAGCTTAGCCGTTAAGTTCAGTGGAGTTTGGACTTCATCTGTAATGTTTAAGTATTTCAGTGCTAATGTCTCTATTTTTACTCTGTTGATGTCCTTTTTAATTGTAAGTAAAGAAGGCTATGCATTGTGTTGAGTGAAGTCATGTTTTGTTCTTTTCTCTGGACAGTGGGAATTGGCAATCTTAACCATATCATCCTGGGGAGCCTTGAGCTCTGTAATATTCCCTTGTTTACAATCTTCAGAATTGTTACTAAGCTGCACTTTGGAACTGAAGTATGGTGTCGGTGGAAATGCAAAGTGGATAGGGCTATATGATAAAAAGTTTTGTGATGGGGGAATGAAATAATATCAGCTAGCAGGGATGACTAAGGTAATTTTATGTACACAGAGAGAAGGAGGAAGTAGTGACTCTGAGAAGAAAAAACTTTGAAGGACTGGGAGATGAGAAAATCTGTACAATATTCCCCATGAGTGCCCACCAGTGTGGTGTGATGATAGCGGAGTTTTAAAAAGAAGGATTGAAAGTGGTTCTTTCTTTTAAAGAAGAGTGGTTTCTAGCACTAGTAAGTGTCATAGTTCTCCTTGAAGTAAATTTTGTATGCGGACTTCAAAGTAAAAATAAACTGTCATTGATATCATTGATAAAATCAATTAGGGTAGTAACTTTGCTTGCTTAGGAGAAAAGTTTTTACAAAACAAGGCTTTTTATTGTAGTGGAGTTTCAAGCAGCGGTCTTCTGTCAATTACTGAGTTGTAGCATCTGTGTTTTGAGCCACTTGAAATTTGGATTGCTGTATTGATATAAGTTGGGAGCAAAGAAAGAGAAAGGGTTTCAAACCTCATCTCTAAAAAGTATCATGTATTAAATGGAATTCTTTTACTGTATCTCAACCATCAAGTGACAAAAAAGACTATAAATAAAAAGTGAGAAGCAAAAAGTGCAGACTCAATTACTATTCTGTTAGAAAAACCTCCTCCAGAGTATGAAATACCTCCCATCACGGTCACCCCTGTATATGCCAATCATAATCTAAGATAGGTTTGCTCTGACTCTGCTATTTTTAGTCAGATAAATACTATTTTTGCTCAGAGGTAACGCTAAAATACAACCAAAAGAGCAGAAGTTGTAATAAGTTTTCTTTTAAATGCAATCCTATGCCCTGAAGTACCAATCAGTCCCTACTTTTTGTATTGTTATCTGTGGAGAGAAGTAGGTGGAGTGGAACCACCTGCTGATCAGGTACAGCAGCTGATGGAAATAGTCACTTTGACTGTTTTCATTAGTACCTGAATGAAAATATCTTGACAACTGGAGAAAACTAAATTGGAGTTGGAGCCAGTTTAAATGACAGTTTCTCCACAACTATAAGTGGTACAAGATAGTGAATGCTCTCTAACTAAACAAGTAGTGGGAATACAGTCTCAAATTCAGTTCTGAATAGAGTTAGGAAGAAAAAGAAATCTTGAGCAAAGCACAAGGAAGGAAATTACACTGGATGATACTCACAGGTGAAGGGAGCATTGCTGTCAGTGGAAAAAGGAGTGACACTTCACCAGCAAAAGGTAACAAAATATTTGTTCCTCCATCCTACTTGATCTGTCTCAGACAGAGTGGACTTACCTCTTTGGCCAGAGAAAATGATAAAGCACAAAAAGACTCAAATTATATTAATTCTTAAGTCATGGCAAGCATATGAACATCAATCTGTGTGGCCAAGCTATTCTGAAACCAGGGCTGCTGGGCTGTCATATCCCAGGAAACAATTAACACAGAAGAGTGGATGGATTAAAAGAAATTATATGAATTTAACTTCTCTATATCTAGTCCTGTTAATCATTGGGTTATTTATATTTTAGGTATATTTTCTCATTAGGATGATTTAAAATGTAAAATAAAATGCAGTTTTCTCTGCACTTTCATGGGAATGTTTCTTCCTCAGTAAGAGTGCTCCAAGACATTTTATTAGTTGCTCAGAATCCTTGTTTTTCAGGCTAGTGTCATTTAGCGGGGATTTTGATTAGAATTCTTGTCTTGGAAAGACCAGTAAGATAATTGCTTCTGTCTTACCCATACAAAAATTAAAAGACAGTTCTGTCCCAGTGGGAGTTATGGTAGGAGCTTTCCGGTGTCCAGAAATGAGGAAGAAGCTAAAGAGGCAGGAGAAGGAAGAGAATTATTCTTTCCTTCAGTCCAAGAATTTATGGTTTTGAGGGGATAAATTTGTGGTAATCGGTGGACAAAACCCTTTGTTTTGAAAAAACAAGCTTAAACCTCAACTTACTGAGTTCCAGGTTGTCTACAGCTTTCACAGAGAAGCTCTGTTTTTGAGATATTAATGTATTCATTCCAACTGAAACTGGGATTGGATTAATTTTCTCTTCGAAATCTTAGATATGAGAATGCCAGTAGCATCTGTTAGAGAAATAGATCCTCTGATCTAATACACCCAGTAAATGAAGTATGTGCCTGTAAAAACTATTGAATGGAAATCCATCTTTCTCAACATTAGTTCTTCTGTGATATGTAAAATAGACTTTGGGTGGTTTTCCATTTCAGATACTCTTCATTGAGAATAACTGGAAATGTTAGCATAGTTACGTGGCAAAAGAGATAGCACTAAGTGCCTTTGGCAGGCAGAAATAAACTAGGCAAAAAGGATAGCATGGAGAACAGGGGAGATGTGAGGGAAAAGGGAGCAAATAGGGCAGATAAGTGGGACAAGGGAGAGGAAAAAGATGAGCAAAGTCAAGGGCCCATTATGAGCACATTTTTAGGACAGATCTACCTAAGGAAGGAAGAGAGTTGTGGATTCAAGGAACAGGAAGGAAAGTAATTTGAAGGAGAGTGAATAATTCATTAATGACTTGAACAGAAATGGGAAAGGAAAAATTACTACCATTGTAGTTGCACAGGCTCGATGCTGTCTGATCCACAATGGATGCCTACAACACATGTTGTAAGTTGTATAATATTTATAAGTAAGAAAAATGAAAAGAGCTAGGGTAGAGATGTGGTGTGAAGCATGCCCTCAGCCATGCCATGGGAGTGTCACTCAACAAAGTTCTTAAAACACCAATGGGTTTTTAATAGCTCAGAGAGTCTTTTGAGTCTCTTTCAGTGCTGTTCCGTAAGTATCTGTCAAGGCTACTTGTTATAAAAAGGTGAGGTGAGTATCCACAGTGCATCTATGTGAGTGCTTTTCAGAAAAACAAACAAATGAGAAAGATTCAAAAAAGACCAGATGAAGTTGCAAGATCTGTTTTGTTCTCTTAGAACTAGACTGCAGCTTCTCCAATAAATAAAATTCTATGCAATACATTTTTTTTTCTTCCTGCTTTTTGGCTAAGAGCAAGTTATTAGTTTAACAACTGATCTGTACTCTGGTCAGTAGAAATTATGCTGCTTTTGAAGGCAGATGGCCTTGACAGTCTAATATAATTTTTTCCTCACTAGCTAAAATAATTGTCCCAGGGAAATATTTCTATAAACTTTCCTACAGCAGTATCAGTTAATGAACCATAATCATCTTAGATTTAGTGTTAGGAATATAAAGTCATTGACTGAGATGAAATTTCTGTTAGGTTCCTTGTGGTTTTCTGTTGAACTACATCAGATTCACATTTTTCTGCTTCTTTCAGGAATGCACGTAACCGGCTGGTCTTATGCCTATAACTTTAACAATAAAGTTTGCTTACAAGATTTTTCCCTTTATAATCTAAACCTAAAATTACTTGTGATATTTTAAGTGTAAATATTTTTTTTAAGTTTTGGTATCAGTCTGAATACATCATCTGCATTTCTTTCTTAGAACACACATTTATATTAGCTGTTTTATCTCAGTGTGAATTTGACAGTAAAACGGTTGAAAGAAATAGAAAAAATCAGAAGTTTTATTTGCATTAACAAAAGATGAAACATCATTTTCTAGACTAGATGTTCCAGGGTTTATTAAGAGATTCAGAGCCTCTTACAAGTCTTGTATATGCCTGAATCCAGACCCGGCTGTTAAAGATCATAAACTGTCACTACTCAGCAGTCTATGTGAGATGACTATGGCAATGAACTCCTTCAAGATGTAACCCATCTATCCTCCGTTGGTGGGACTAACACAACCCTGACTAAGATGAGCTCAATTGTAATCTTGGTGGTCAGATGTCAGGAAATTCACAAGGGACTCTCTGGAGTTCAGCAGAAGACAGTTCCAGCAGCACAGTGGTTGTTCTATGTATTAGTGAGGCCCTGGTGAGGCCTCATCTGGAGTCCTGCGTCCAGTTCTGGGCTCCTCAGCTCAAGAGGGACAGAGAACTTCTGGAGAGAGTCCAGCGCAGGGCCATTGAGATGATCAGGGGAATGGAGCATCTTTCATATGAGGAAAGGTTGCTGGAACTGAGGCTGTTTAGTCTGGAGAAGAGACTGAGGAGGAATCTTATTAACATTTATAAATATCTAAATGGTGGGTGTCAGGAGGTTGGGACATCCCTTTTTTCTGTGGTATCTAGCAACAGGACAAGGGGTAATGGGATGAAGCTGGAACACAAAAAGTTCCACTTAAATATAAGAAAAAACTATTTCACTGTTCAGGTGAGGGAGCCCTGGCACAGGCTGCCCAGAGGGGTTGTGGAATCTTCTTCCTTAGAGATCTTCAAGACCTGCCTGGACATGTTCCTATGCGGCCTAGTCTAGGTGAACCTGCTTGTGCAGTGGGGTTGGACTAGATGATCTCTAAAGGTCCCTTCCAACCCTACCATTCTATGATTCTATGATTCTAGTCCTGCAGCTGCAGAGCTGTTGTGGATCCTTGTGTCCAGGTTCAGCCAGTAGCAAGGCTGAGTCCATATTCCTTGTAGGCAGGCACACACACACAGCCAGACACACAGATTAGCACACACCCACATATCTTGCATATACATGAACATCATGGATCACCCAGTCCCGTTCCTCCTCTCCAGCTGGGAAAGATTGAAGTCTGCTAGGGGAATATATCCAGACATACATATTTACACACACATACACTTATCTGCCTCTCTCCAGCTGCTGACGTTATGCTCTTAATCAACCTAGTAGCTATCCCCAGGTCCCTGGTCTTCTAGCTGCTAGCATCTGCACATTTGAATACTCTGAGGTTTGCAGCCTCAGTCCAGTTGCTGGTACTCAGTCTCCTACACACACATGGAGATACATGTGTTTCCAGTAAATAGTCCCAGATCTGTGGTACCAGAAGCAAAGGAGTTTCTTTTCCATTTAGATATGGCCATGTGATTGGTTTTTTTTATACAGTAGAAGTACAGCTACACAGACATAAGAAAAAGCTGACAATCTCCATAATTTACTGTGAATAATTCTCTTGCACTGTGAAGTATACTGGAATATCCACTTCTCTGCTTACCCACAACTGTAATCCTGAAAGTGTATTGAAAAAGTTTCTTCTAACAGGGAACCATTTCTTGCTGAAGTGCTGTGAAGCGGAGTATTCTGGAAAGCTGAAACAGAAAAAAACATTATAAATATGAATATCATTATCTGATATTCAAAACAACATCTTGCAGGTCCTTGTCCACAAATAGCACATCAACTGAACCATACTTTAGAGGTTAGAAATCTGTATTCTTTCAACAGTGTGTGTAATTATAATCCTTGCTACTGGTGAGTTTGATCTCATTTAAAAATATACTTGGCTTGTCTTGTTTGTTATTTTGGATCTCACTTCTCAAAAACATTGTGAAATAAACTCATTTTGAATTTACATAGCACCTCACAGAAAAATGTAAAGTGAATGCTAGTGAATAAAGAATAATCTTGAAGTGGCAACTTGATTTGAGCAGTATATTGTATATTAGGAGGTTTTATATGCTACCGATGTAATAGCCTATATATTCTTTGTCTCCTTGAAAAATGGATTTTACCCTAGCAAATTGGATTATGGCAGCATAGGATTAGTAAGAAGGACATACCCTTTTTTAGTTATGACCTGCTTTCTTACATCATTTCAGGCACAAAATGCAAAAATAATGTATACTCAGCAGGTACATTTTATGTTATTCTTCAGAAAATAGTTTACAAGCCGATCACCTTTCACAACTCTTTTTTTCCCCTTTACATAAAATAATTTAGAAAATCTGTAATGGGTTAAGACTAAGGAACAGCAAATGATAAAAAGGTGTTTGAATGAAATGGATATTGCCAGATTTCATTCAGACTAAAGTATCAGAATTTCTTCTGTTCAGATTGCAGGTATTACTGCTCCCATGCTGACACAAATTTTACTGCAATGATCTAGGAAGTTGATTTAATAGAAATAATGTAAACAATAGGAGCTCAAATGAGAGTATATGTCTCCTCTTGCTTCATTTTGTTACAATAATAACAATTTCATGTTATATTGCAGTTGGGTGTAAAGGCATGATATCTTTTTATTGTCATGGTTTTGCAAAATTTATCTAGATTTACAGATATAATTAATCAAACAAATGCCTTTTTTATTTTTCCATGGTCAAGCTGCATTTATTTAGCTTTCACAAGAATGAGAGTAGGCTTTTATAGTTTGCTACTCCTTAAGCAATCACGTTGGGCTTTGCCCTTCAAAATTTGCAAGAGCAAGGTTAAATTATGAATGCAATTACTACACACTAAGGATTTAATATAACTCTTTATAGCTTTAAAATCACAGAATCACAGAATCTTAACAGCTGGAAGGGACCTTGAAAGATCATCCAGTCCAAACCCCCTGCCAGAGATGGACCACCTAGAGTAGGTCACACATGAGCTCATCTAGGTGGGTTTGGAATGTCTCCAGAGAAGGAGACTCCACAACCCATCTGGGCAGCCCGTCCCAGTGCTCCCTCACCCTTACAGTGAAGAAGTTTTTCCTTATGGTTCTTTGGAACCTTTTATGTTCCAGCTTGCACCTGTTGCCCCTTGTCCTATCATTGGACATTAGTGAAAACAGCCTGGCTCTGTCCTCCTGACATCTTTCCTTTACATATTTGTAAACATTAATGAGGTCACTTCTCAGTCTACCCTTCCCCAAGCTAAAGAGTCCCAGCTCCCTCAGCCTTTCATCATAAGGGAGATGCTCCACTCCATCATCTTTGTGGCCCTGCACTGAACTCTCTCCAGCAGCTCCCTATAAATGTAGTAATTATATTTCTTTCTCATCCCTTTCATGATTCTTCCTGTTTTTTTTCACAGAATCACAGGAGTTGAAAGGGACCTCTAGAGATCATCTAGTTCAACCCCTCTGCTCAAGCAGGTCCATGCAGATCAAGTCACACGGGAACATGTTCAGGTGAGTTTTGAAAACCTCCAGACTCTACAACCTCCCTGGGTAGCCTGTTCCAGTGCTCCATCACTCACAATAAGCTATTTTTTCCTATTTTTAAGTGGAACTTTCTGTGTTCCAGCTTCTTTCTATCACCCCTTGTCCTGTCACTAGACACAACAGGAAAAAATGATGCCCCATCCTCTTCACAAACATTTTTTAAATACTTGTATGTATTGAGGTGTCCCCCCCCGTCTCCTCCAGTCTGAACAGCCCCAAATCCCACAGCCTTTTGTCATAAGGAAGATGCTCTAGTCCCCCGGTCATCTTGGTGGCCCTGCACTGGATTCTCCAGAAGTTCCCGGTCCCTCTTGAGCTGAGGAGCCCAGAACTGGACACAGGACTCCAGATGAGGCCTCACCACAACTGAGTAGAAGGGAAAAAAAACCTTCCTCCACCTGCTGGCCACACTTTTCTTGATGCATCCTAGGATGCCATCAGCCTTCTTGGCAACAAGGGCTCATTGCTGGCTCATGTTTAGTTTGCTCTCCACCAGAACTCTCAGGTCCCTCAGCAGCAGCAGGTCAATTCTCAGCCTATTTTACTTGTTTTTTTATTTCCTTCCCTCTTTGTTCTCTCTCTGTTTAACTCATCATCTCTATTCTATTATTTTTCTAGTCCGCCATCTCCTTTTTCCTGCTTTTTAATTTGTTTTTAATTCCTGACTTCTCCCTCTTTCTCATTATTCTCTGTAGGTCTTTTTTTTCCCTTTTTTTTTTTTTCCTCACCCTGTTTTGATTCCGATTATTAACAATTTAGCAAATTTTCTTAAAGAAACCTGTCAGAGGATGTAAGGAGATTCATTTCACTGAGGCTGGCTAGCAGCTATTGCTACAGACCCTGATCTAGCTTCACCATAATGGCAGTAACACGATATTGAGATTGACTTTGGTGGAAGTAACAGTAAAGATGCTGCAAGGCATATTTTAATTTGAGATTGGCATATAACACACAAGTGAGGATTCATTGTGACCTATTTGCCATATTTCAGCTATGCATGCTAGAGTCCCACTGCCATCAATGAATACAGATCATTTGATTCTTCACACCTGTTTTGGACAGTTCTTCTAGTTTGCCAGTTAAGTAACCATTTTGCTTTTAGACTAAAATGGGCATAATCTCACCTATCCTATCAATATCTAGGTGTGAATTAGGACACAGTGTCAGAGCACAATGACACTACATGCTGCCAGTTGTCCTATACAGCCATTTAAGACAGTGGTGTTGTCAGTTACTTCTTTTACTCTGAATTCAATGGACAAACATGTTTTGTGCCCCAGATTACAATTGTGTGACGACTTCTGTAAATGTGACTTGAAAGTACCTAATGTTATTACTGAGGTAAATATCATTAGTTTTCTGTAATGTTTGCCACACTGCTTTTTTACTCTGACAACAAAGCACCATCCTTCCTAGTTTTTCTTGAGACAGCTGTGGATGCTCTTGTGCATCTGAAAACAGCTGCAAAGATTGCATATCTGATTGTAGATATGTTTCAAGGCTGGAATTTCATTAGGGATATTCAAATGCAACTGTAACTGAACCAGGACACATGACCAATCTCACCTAAAGAAGCCTATTGATCTATACAGCAAGCAACAATTTAACTTCCTTTCCTTTGTTGAAGGCTTGGAAAGCCTCTTGAATAGGTTTGTTTTTACCATGACTGACACATGGATCATAGTCTATCGTATGTTTGGAAAGTCTGTTCATTTAATTCCAGAAATGTGATCAGATTGACTGTTTGGATTTAAGTTATATTCCTTTTTCTTCCTTTCATTTTCCAGTTGCTTTGTAATGTACCAAGAAGTTGTGGCTAGAACTGAAATTTACCCAAGGTTTTAGACCTCATTTCTGCATGAGGTGACTGTGCATTAAATAATGTCTACTGCACCCATGGTAACTTAAAAACAAAAATTGTGTGATTCTGTATTGTGTTGTAGGAAAGAATAAAAACACTGAGACTGATTATTTTGTATATGTATAACAGAAATTAATGCCTCTGAATATTTCATTTTTTCCTTTCTTGAATTTTAGCTATTTAGACTGAGTCTTACCACATTGGTCATCACAATTAAGACTTTTTCTCTGCCAGAATAACTGACTACATCTTAAGTGATTATTTAAATTTACATATTTTATTTTGCATTGAAGAAGATCACACATTCACATATTTTATGAAGAAATAAAGGCCAGACTGAATAGGGCTTTGAGCATATTGGTCTAGTGGAAGGTGTCCCTGCACCCAGGTGAGTTGGAATTAAATGATGTTTAAGGTCTCTTCCAACACTCTATGATGCAATGATTCCATTGCTTCTTGATGGGGAGGAATTAATTCAACAGTATTATGCTGAATATCAGGACTTTGTGCCTTTATGGAATAAGGTATCTTATCTGGGCACTTCCCAGCAAAGAGACCTTGAAGAGGGTGAATGAGACAGTTGCTTCTGAAATAATCCATGAACTGATTTCTCTCTCCTGGAACTACTGAAAGCAATAGGTGAGATTTGTCTTGGTCCTTTCTTCTATTTACTTGCTCTTGTCATCAATATAAACCTTGCTGTGAAGGCAGTTCCAAGAACATTTGTCATGGGCAAAATCTTAAAAGATGTTTTAGAAGATGCCAATTTCAGCAGTAGTGGAGAATTTCATTACAAGTCAAAATTGAGCTGCACTAGAAAAGTCGATTTCTGCTGTAGCAGAGTAGATTTCCCACTACTAAGCAAAATAATGTAGTTAAAGAGGGATTTGTTTAAAGGTCTAGTTAAGATAAAACATTGCAAGGCTCTTAAAGGCAACTGAAAGTCAATATATTTTTGCTTCAACCTGAAGAAGAAATTGTTTAACAGCCAAGTAAAAAATGTTTAAACTCACAAGAAGGTGAATATAAAAGGGTCCTAAAAGTGAACCAGATTACCACAGACTTGATTAGTGTAAGCCTTTGACAAAAAGTAGCTATCTTGGTATTGTGTATTAAGAAGCAAATTGATCTACCCCATATAAAATCAGATTCAGTTTGTGGAGATACTATATAGTATAGGGACCAATGAATAAAGAAAGAAGAGGTTCCCTTGACATGTTTTGATGTGAGTAAGGTATAAGAACAATTAACAGGCTGATATGCTCAGGCTTCTGAATCTTTTCTCTTTGTTTCTCCCTGGTGGGGCAAAGTGCAGGACTGCCTTTAATGCCAGTGATGTCTGGTCCTAGCAAAGAGAAGTAGTTCCTCCACTTCTGAATCTGTGCATTCTAAGTTTACTCTAGGGTTTTCTCTGGTTAAATCTAAAATTACTCCAGGGAAACTGAAATTAGTTGAAGTTCACCTGTGTTATTGGGGTTGGTAATAAGAACTGAAATTAGGCCAAAGACCATTTTCTCCCAGGAAAGACTTTTGGAAGAATGCAACTGTGTCATGATTTACTGGTGTGATTTCTACCTTTTAATGAAAGAAAATAATTTATTTCAGTAGCTGACATTGCTCTTGCATGTGTTTTAGGGTCTTTTTTTTTTTTTCCTAATTTTAGTTTTCTCTGTAGAATTTCTTTAGTATCCTTTCTTTAGCAGATAGGAAACAATAACAGTTGTTTCACATTATTGTGACATCTGGGTACATGTACCTTTTAAGAACTGCAGAGATATTGGAAATGGCTTCCAGCAGACTAGATTGCTTTGATAAGCAAGTAGCAAGCAAACTCATTAGAAGGAAGATAGCCATAGAAGCAGAGAGCTCTAATTGCCTTTGCAGAATAAATATTGTAATGTAGCATAGCATTTACACTGCTTCCAATACCTGAGCTAGCTCATTTAAAACAAGGTCAAGTTGTTCCAACATTATACTGCAACCTAAAGTGAAAACATATGTCTTTATCTATGTCAACATTTAACACAGATTCTGCTAGCTGGACATTTTTTTCAAGATGAATATCTCATTGAGCTTTATGAGCGTTTTAGCTCCTGAATAGCTCTTCTTCCACCTCTATAGTTTAAACTGTTTCATAGACAGAGTTGTTGAACCTCAGTGAATTTTCTAGTCAGGCTCTTGAAATGTGTTGCATTATTCTATAAAGTTTTCTTGGTATTTCTTATGTCAATTGGTTCTGTCCACATGCCACTGCATATCACAGAACTACAGAATGGTAGGGGTTGGGAGAGATCTTTAGAAATCACCTAGTCCAACTCCCTCCTAAAGCAGGTTCACCTTGACCAGGTCACACAGGAAAGCACCCAGGTGGGTTTGGAAATCCTCCAGAGAAGGAGACTCCACATCGTCCCTGGACAGCCTGTGCCAGGGCTCCCTCACTCTCACAGGAAAGAAGTTTCTCCTCATGTTTAAGTGGAACTTCCTGTGTTCCAGCTTGTGCCCATTACACTTTGTTCTGTCCTAGGCACTGCAGAAAAAAAGGCTTACCTCATCATCTTGACACCTGCCCTTTAATTATTTCTAAGTGTTGATAAGATTCTATCCTCTCTCAGTCTTCTAAATAGGCTAAACAGGCCTAGGTCTCATAGCCCTTCCTCATCAAAGAGATGTTCCAATCCCCTGATCATCTTGGCAACCCTCCGCTGAACTCCATCTAGAAGATCCCTATGGAATCCTGAAACCATGACATCCTTCCTCTAGAATTTTATTTCAATAATAAAACTACAACGAGATTTTAGCCATATTGGAGTCTATGACTTATTTATAGGTTCTTCTCCCCCTCTTGCACCACCTCCTCCCCTGCTCCAAATCACCAGAGCTTACTTCACCCTCCTCTTTTTATTCTGTCCTGTAACTCAAACACTCTTGAATCAACACCTTTTTAGCAACTCTGCAGTCTCTGGAGGTCCTAGATTGACATCTTTTCTATAATAGACTGAACTTATTTTTTTTTTCCTTATCTCCATGATGTCTACAACATTATCACAAAATTTCTCAGAAATATTTCATGATAAAGGTATCAAATATTTCATGCAATTCCTTTGCAATTACTGTGAAATTTGCAAAACTCCCTCCTTGTCATTGAGTAACTTCTGACTCATTAATATTTCCAGTAAACAAAATCTCATGTGGCTCTATCTGATCCAATCCCCACAACTTTCAGTTCATAGAATGACCTTCTTTCTATGCAGGAAGCAATCAGTCTGCTGAGCCTTTATCATTCAGACATGAAAAATAATATCCAAGCTGTAACGCAACTGATATTTTTCATTATAACGAGGCGCTATTCTGCTAGGTGGTAGGTTTTTCTGAACATTTCTGGGAGGAAAATTTATTTTTGTTTGACAACTTGGTCTTTGGGGGATTGTCATAGAACTTACATGATCTGGCTAAGAAATCAAATATTCAATGAGCTTTCATTTTTAGAGTAATAAAGGTGCACGACTCCAGCAAGGAAATTAGTTTTAGTGTCTCCAGGCTGCAGCCCGAGGACAAATTTGCCTGTGGACAGAGACCTATAAAGAACCACTTTGCACCTAGCAGTATCTTATAATGCAAAGGACTTTACAAACTTCATGTGGAAGGACCGGCAGAGTGGAGGTGTGTTTATTCTCATATTATTCATGTGTAAGTGTGTTAGTATTTTGTGGGTGAAAAAAAGTTTGGGTCTGAAGTACAATGAACAATCAGTTTAAAGAATGTATTAAATTCTTATTTTTACTATTTTACGTTACTTCTAATATTTTGCTGATAGAACCTAGAAATTCAGAAAGCTCAAGGACACACAGTAAATTAATTACAAAGTAAAAAAAAAACAAAAAAACTTCCCTAGCCTTAATGAAATTTCTTATTTTTCAAAGATAACTTACACTGTTATGTTGAACCAGTCATTTTTCTTCCATGATTTATGTACTGAAGAAGTTATTGAAGTTAATTATGAGAGTGCAGAGAAAAAATAACTGAATAAGCTAATTACTGAAGCAAATTATAGAAATAAGAAAATGTAAAGCTTATCTAAAACAAGAAAGATCGGCTAGCGGCCTAGGTATTTGACCTCACAATCGTAGGAGATGTATTTGGCCTTTCGAAGATATTCAGTAGAGACAAGCAGAAATCCACCCAGACAGCAGCATGGGATGAAGCTGGAACACAAAAAGTTCCATTTAAATATAAGAAAAATCTGTTTTACTGTGAGGGTGATGGAGCAGTGGCACAGGCTGCCCAGGGAGGGTGTGGAGTCTCCTTCCTTGGAGGTCTTCAAGACCCGCCTGGACACGTTCCTATGCGACCTGATCTAGGTGGACTTGCTTTAGCAGGGGGTTTGGACTAGGTGATCTCTAAAGGTCCCTTCTAACCCTACCATTCTATAATTCTATGATTACTGCATGGAAGCAGAAAGGAGACAGTGATACTTATGTGACAGAGAGGGAGGCCAAATCTTTTTCAGTCGTTTGAGCCAGATACAGTTCCTCACACATGTAGCTGTTTCAATCTTTGGCATCCATCTAGGAATAAAAATAATCCCTCAACCTGAAGATGTCCATATCTGATTGGAAAGACAGATTAAAACCTTGTAACCATTGATAATTTTGACTAGTCATCAACATGCAAATTGATTATCATTTGGAGATAATGCGTTGCCAAAGGTCAAAGTTTTTAATATTAATCTGTAAGTATTTTAAAACATTTGAGATTATCTCAGATAAATGTTCTCCATGATTTTAGCATTAAACTAGTATTTTTTGTTGAAGCTGTGAACTGTTTATTGAAGTGAATAGATTAAAAATGTATAGTATCTGTATCTAGAGAAAAATACATCACCAAATCACAGAATCACAGAATGGTAGGGGTTAAAAGGGACCTCTAAAGACCATGTAGACCAAGCCCCTGCTAAAGCAGGTCCACCTACATCAGCCTGAAAACCTCCAGAGAAGGAGACTCCACACTCTCCCTGGGCAGCTTAAGTCAGGATTCCCTCACCTTTAAAGATGTTTTTCCTTAAGTTTAAGTGGAACTTTTTGTGTTCCAGCTCATGTCCCTTACCCCAGGTCCTGTCATTGGACACTACAGAAAAAAATGTTGCCCCATCCCCTTGACATCAACCTTTTAAATACTTGTATTAATCACTAGTCTCTATAGTCTGAGACAGTTAATACTGCTCATTGGAGCTCCATTTTTTTTTTTTAAATTAGAAAAACAAGCAAGAAAAAAACCTATTTCATAGTTAAAATAAATAAATAAATCTCCTGCCCATGTTTTCTGCAGATTTTTAAATTTAAAATTCCACAGTTATAAGTGAAATAAATATGTATTTTGAAAAGTTTTGCATTAGAAATTTAATAATAGCTGTATGATCTTTGGTCTCCAGTGAAACTTACCAGCAAAGACAAGAGAGGTTTCAGCATGCTTAACTTTTAAAGAATAACTGTGTATATAGTTACTCTGTATGTCAGATTCAGTTACTGAGCACATCCGTTTACATGGTGATAAATGGATGACATTCCATAATTATTTTATTAAAAAAACCCCAGAGGTTTGGAAGGCATGGACCTGCTTGTTGCTGACTGTATCAGAAAGTATGAACACAAAAGCAATTTCAATACATTTTTTTACACTCTTGCATCTTATCTACTAGATTTTTTAAAAATTTAGTTGTTGGCAGTTGTTTTTAATTGAGTCATTATGTGAATATTTAATTTTTAGGTGTTTTAAATAATGATTTTTAAAAGCCAAAAGATTAATATGAGGATTTAATTCTAATAGATAAGGAAAGTGAGTCCACCATTAATTCCTCGTACTTGAGTGCATGAGCCATGAGCTGTATGATATGAAATCACCCTACCATTTGGAGACTTCAAAACCAGGGTATAACTACAGTGAATTTTCAAGTCTGCAAACCTAGCAAATTTGATTTTTTACAGAACAAGTTTAGAGAAAATCTGAGAACAAGATATCCCAGGAATTAAATAAAAGATACAACTCAGATAAAACACTCAATGAAATTGTGTTTTGTACTTAAAACTTGATAGCAGTAAGTTTTTGATGGCTGTACTTTGTTAGAAAATTAATTTTAGTATAAGAACAAATTCCTCGTTCACTGAGCAGGAAGCACATTTCAACTAATTTTAACTATGGGCTGTTTGCCAAGGATCCTTGATGAGCTGAGCCAGAAAAGCATTGCTTGGTATCTATCCCTTGGAAGCAATGTAAATGTAGACTGTTTTAGGCCTTCTATTTTTCAGAAATCTAGGCCTTATCTGAGGTCTAGGTGCTCGAGGTAGGTCTCTCAAGTTGGTGCCTCTCTCAACAGAGAAACTGCATTCAGGGATCTGGATTCACCAGCAATGTTCCAATCTGTCTGTATAGTCTTCTCAGGAGGGATCTACTTTCAGTGTTCATGTTCTCGGGCAGATCAATAGATTTAAATTTATCTTCAAGCCAGACCCTGTGTATTTATAGTAGCATGATGGTTTGTCTGAGCATTGGTTGGGAGTTTGATATCTGAATTTTGTTCATTTCCTCGACTTTCAGATCCTTCTTACATGATAGGATCTTCATTCTCCCTTCTGACTGATTGTGGCTTTTCGTTGTACCTGGAATTCTCAGTTTAATTCAGCTCTCTTTATTCTCAATCCACCTTAAAAAAATTCATACTATAGTATGTTAATGGAAGGACACATTTAGCTCCTCAGTGTTGTAGATAGGAAAAGTCTTGTAAGACTTGGCTTCATCCCACGAATAGGAGTAGAAAGTACAATTGGTGCTCCTTCTGACCCTGGCCTCTAAGTCATCCATGCTTTACTTTGAATTTTTAACACTCAACTTAAAGAAATTTCTTCTGTTCTTATCTTCCTGGTGATATAATTGAAACTAAAAGCAACTGTGATTACTACAAGCTTTGTAACATTCAGTATTCATGTTTCTTTAACTATTAGTAATTCTTTGCAGGGGAGGAGATTTTTTTCACTGGTTTAATTTCTGTACATAGTTTTGTGTTTAGCTTATTATACAAATAATTGCTATTAATTAATAGCTTTACTCCTTCCAGGGAAGATCTAGTTTGTTAGTTGAGGATTCAGAAGCCTGCAGTCTCTGTTACCTTGTATTAGAACACCTATTAAGTGCAAAGCTTTTGGGTCTGATATCTGGCCATTTTAATTGTCACTGTAATTGATATTACCTTTGACTTGGCATGGTGATTGCTTTGTAGTTTGTTGGTGATTAATAGCTGTCCTCTGGTTATCCTCCTTGGCTAGGCCTAAGGCATAAACCGGGCAATTGCTTTGCTTTGACTCTGACTTGTCCTAAAAGATGTCAAAAACTATTTAATTCAAATTTATCATATGGAGAAAAAAAGGAGACTCAGCACATTCATGGCATCCTCAGCCTCTTAGCTGAGCAGATGCAGGGCTACAACTGGCTTTGCAGAATGACAATTTTCTTTTTTACAGAGAGATATGATTCTATGACTCTTAGCAGTCCATTCTTTTAGGGTGGCCCATGTCATTTGTCTTGCAACAATATTTGGCATGGTGGCAAACAACACTTCACGAACAAACCACAGGCAAAAATTTATGCTCTTAGACTTTTACTTAACATTCTCTTATCTTTGCCTAAATTGGAAATGTCAAAGTTGACAGTGTAAGACCTGAAGCTGGTCTAGAGCTTGAGCTTACATTTAGCTGAGATTGTGCATGACTTTTTTTTTTTTTTGGTTAATAGCAGTGCTGCTACTAAAAAGGCAGATATGTACATTAACAAAGCACTGAGGCTACATCAGATGAATGTACTGGGTATTTCAGTAGTACCTGCTATCCATTCTGGGCTTCAGATTGATGTCTCTGAGCCTTAAATAGAAGGTTTATGGAGTTGAAAGGTAGATGCTGTCTTTTTTTCTATTCTAAATTACCATAATGGCCTATTAGAAGAATTAGAATTTCCTCTGTGTTAGGAAGAAGTTTGTGTTTCTCACCAGGTGCTCCAGTTTTAAGCTTTCCTTTTCTTCCTTTTCTTCCCTGTATTTGAGAAAAATATAATGTCAGTATTCTTTGAGGTGTGCCTTCTTTTCTCTCATAAACTTTACACTTAGAACCAGTTAATAATCTTTAGTGGCAACTCTGTAGCTGTAATCATCAAACAAGTGGCTAATCCCCAAAAATGGATTAGCCACCATAGAGCATAATTCTGGAATAGTTTTTGAAAGATCGGCTCAAGCCAATTAAGATATTTGTCAGTTTGTTAAGATAGAAATGACAGGTATGCCAACATCTTTTTGAAGGGCTTCCAAGGTTTCATCACATTGACATATGATTGCATTTAGCACTTTGAAACTTGGTTTGTTGATTCCTTTCTCATCTCCCTCCCTTCTCTCTGAGCACACTCCTAATGAAGGCAAATGTGGTGCATATGCTTGTGCTTTTACCAGTTGTTTTTTCAACTTGACAGCAAAACACACAGTGAAGCATTAAAATTAAAACTCCATCAGGGAGATAGGTGCTGAAAAAATGAGAATCCACAAAAAAACCAAAATGCTTTTTACCCTGTCAAACCTGTTGTTTTTTATCCCAATAGAGATCCAAATGTAACACTTAAAACAGTAGCTAAATGCAAATCAGAACACAGATGGATTTTTATTTCTAAATTATTTTGAAAAATGAAACAATTCTACTGCACAAATATTTGTGTTGCAAATATGCTGGGGTAGAAAACTTACTTAGACAAAGTTAGATAAGCAGAGATGTCCTTTATTTAATGTTGAGCACTGAAGACACTGGATCATACCCAAAGAATGTCCAATGAAGCATCAAAATTAACAGATATTTACACCTAGTATTCCTCTTTTCTTCAGCTTATAATTGTTCATTAAATTTGCCTTTACTTTGATTGGTTACCGTTAATATTGCCCATTACATCACTCTTATAGGTTGGTCCCTTATTACACAAGCTATACATATTCTTATATATTTTGAAATCACTTGGCCACCTAACTGATCTAAGCTACTGATTATCTGGTGTTCTAGACCTGAATGGTATGGGATCTCAGGACAGTGAGCAGCTTAATGGTTGAGATAAATACTTTCTTCTTCCTTTGAAGTAGTTACTCCCAAAATTGTTCTTGGGTGTTTTATGGCTTGCAGGTGCTTAGGTCTGAATAGTCCACCTTGTTACCACTCGCAAACCCATGGTGCCTGACTTCTCATGCATAGTCCTTCTTTTGGGAGTGGCTTCATAAAGGAGCTTTTATAACGTTTGCATTTGGTGTAACAAGCGTTGAGAATTCAGTTATGGGAATAGTAATAAGGAAAGCAACCAAAGTTGCTGAAACCTTTGCTGCTGGCTCTCAAATGTACAGTTTCTTCCAGGTGTAAAGTCTTCCCTTAGCAGCCCATACCAAAACTGCAGGTGCAGTTTGTAAGCACAGACATGAAAACCAGAGAGACACAGAAGCAATCTGTTCCTGAGCTGGCTGATGTGAAGGTATATTCATACCCAGTAGTCTGTCTGCAGGGGCCTGGCAAAGCCATGGGGTGTAAAATCTGAGGGTGACGTCTGTGAACTTCAATTCCTTCCTTCCACATGACACTGACTTGCCTGGGGCCACCACCAAGTGAGACCTGCCTCCATCAGGCTCCCACCTTTCTCCCATGGATTACTCAGAGCCATTTCCCTTTGTCTGTTTCAGAGGGCTTGGGAATTACTTCCCATACCTCTGCTTTTTTCCCACCCCAGAGAATGGCTGCCCTCTGGACCCTTACCCAGCTATGTGTGTTTTCTCCAGCACAGAAAGTCACTTGGGCTCTCTGTTGCTACTGGAGGATCACCCTTCTGTAATTGGTGGGGCTGTAGTAGTAAGTCAAATATGACCACACAAATGTTAAAAAGCAAGTAAAGGTAACTGGACCTAGTTCTGTGTTGGATCATTTCAAAATATACAGAAGTAACTCCAACAAAGCAATTGCGATAAGCTGCTATAAATCCTCTACAAATGGTGTATCATGCTATTCAGTGATTTTAGAAAATAAGTATACTAAAATTTCCCCTTATGAAATAATAAAATCAATGCATTTTATACAACCTGGATTTTTCCTTTTAATCTATGTTCTAATGATGTTGAAGTCTTTAATGTCAAACGTCATATTTCTAAAAGCGGTAAATTTCAAAACTACGTTAAAAACTCAGGGGACATTTACTTTTGAAATGATGTATGACATGACCTTCAACTCTTCATAATTTAATAAGAATGCAAGGCTAACTAATTAGACTTCAAAGTGACAGAGAAATGCTAATTATAAGTCATTTTAAATAGACAAAAAAGGTCTTAAACGCTTTAGAGAACTAGCAGGACTTTGCTACTGTTACAGAAGATATAAAAATTCAAGGGATTTCATTGAATAGTTATTTTTTTTACTAAAATTTATAAGTTAGCATAACTAAGCAAAACTAGGCCTTCTTGGTGAAGCACAATGGGAATAAGAGTGATGATGAGGGGGATTGTTTAGATCCATGCACCTCCAAGCCATAAAACATCTAAGAACAATGTTGGGAGTGATTGCTTCAGAGGAAGAAAGGAGTTTATTAGGCTGTTCACTGTCTTGAATATCCCCATAACTTTCTGGTCCAGAGTGCCAGGTAACATTCTGGTCCAGGGCATCAGATAATATCCTGGTCCAAGGCGCCAGAGAATTAGTACCATTCTGGTTCAGAACACCAAAAAATCAATAGCTTAAATCAGTTAGTTGGCCAAGTGATTTTGAAATACATATGAATATGTATAACATGTAATAAGAAACCAATCGATAAGAGTGAAGTAATGAGTGAAAGTAACAAATAACCAGTTAAAGAGTAAATTTAATGAACAATTCTAAGTGGGCTTTTATGCATAGTAATAAAGAACAAAAGAATATTTGGTATAAATATCTGTTAATTTTAATGCTTCATTGGACCTTTTTTGGGAATGATCCCATGTCCCTGGTGCATTATCTCTGCTTATCAAATTTTTGTGTAGGTAGGTTTTTCTTCCCCAACAGATTTGCAACACCACTACTAGCACAACCCCTGTCATTCTATGATTCTATGACAGACATTTGCTGCTAAAATAAGTATTTTTCTCCTAGGCTCAAACAGAATCTGTCCTTAATATCTTCAAAATAAGAAGTAGGTGCAACTCAGTTTGAGTCAAGATTAAGTTCTAACAAACACTATAATGAGGAAAATTAGTCTTCCTGATTTCTCAGTTACAATATTACACAAAAAATAAGATTTATGTTGTTGTTTTTAAATCTAATCTAATGGAGCTGGATTCTAAATGTGAGTAATCTGAATTTTCAAAGTATTTTTTCCAAACAAAACTTCTTTAAAAATGATTTGATCACTCTGTACTTCATTTATACAGTTAAGCTTACAAAGTGATCATTCAGCTGTTCATTGTGATAAGGGAGTTCCTTGGCTTTACCACCTAGAAAGAACTTATGTCCGGAGATGCACTTGTTAAATTTGGATAACTGCACTTATACATTAAATTAAGCAAAAACATAAGCTCTAAAAAAGAGGTAATCAACAAAGAAATAAAACATTAAAATCTTTCAAAATTACATAGTGTTCTGCAATCCCACTGTTTTGTAAAATATTCTGGGGTAAACAATTGTTCTCAAAATATTACACTCCTTTATCAAGTCAGCAAAATATTATTCTCTCTTCCTTAAACACCTTGAAATTCTATGATGATGAATAGTGCTTCTCTAAACTCCTCATTAACAACACAGAGACTAGTAATTTTAGTTTGATTTTGTAGATTTTTTGAGGTTTTTTTGTTTGGTTGTTTTTTTTTTTTATTTTAAAGAATAAATTGCATTTGTCTTTTATTTTGTCTAATAGGTAATTACTGAATTTTCCTTTTCTGTGCCTTGCTCCCCACAGATGAAGGAATTGCTGGACCAGACTGTTTAGATAATTATTTCCTAGTCCACCAAATTTTTAGGTTTAATATATCTTCCAATGCATCTAAGAGGAGAAAAATGGGAAGAATTCAGAAGTGAGTTTGGGAACTGGCAAGAGGTAAGTTTCCTACCACCTACTAGACTGATAACCTGAGAAGAATTTGAATTTTTTGCTCGTTCAAGGATATAGTGCTGAGACTGTAGAAAAATGTAATCTATGTATTCCCTTCAGTATACTGTGAATAACTATAGAGAAACACTGGAAGGAAGGAAAAGCTGAATAAGAAAGTATGGTATTACTCAATAATGCATATAGATTCACCTAGTAACATAAACCTAAAAACATGTAAACTGTTAATGTCATGTTTGATTTAGTTTTCTCTTGTATACAAACCCAGTTCAAAGAGATCATCATAGGCTTCTGGTTTTTTTTTTTCCGAATTCTTGTTCCTATTAGATTCCTTTCCTGCTTTGCCTGTGTTGCAAACCTTTTTCCATTTACATTCATGTTTTTTACTGTCCCTTTCCTCTTGTTAAAATCTGTGACATATAGTATACTACTCACTACTTCCAGCTTCTAATTTATAATAATAATATATATAATATATATAATATGTTATATATCTAATAATACCAAGTTCTTGTGTGAAAAGGCTTTCTTTCAAAACATCTGAGACTATTTGAAGATTCACTAGGTATACCTACACTGTCAAATAATTTAATTACTTGTTTTGTTCCTAGCTGAAAATCTCATGCATTACATGTTCATGTTTTTACTCTTCCTGAGAGTAAATCAATTCCTCTCTTGACGACACCAGAGTGCATTTCCACAGCTAGTTCCCAGAAATATATCCTGTAGGATGCAACATAGAGACCATGTACACCCTAAACTCCTCTTTGGTCAAAAGCCCCCAGGGCATAAACTAGATATCCTCAGTCTAGTGCTAGAACTTTACTTTAGTGACCTGCAATGTAAATCTCAGGTGATATAAAATTCTTTCAACTTCAAAAGTTTACAGAACATCATTATTAAAATCTTTAAGTGACTACCTTGGGAAAGAACTCAAGACAAGTGCTAGGCTTTATCGAAGTGGTCAGTCTCCCCAAAGAGGTTTTGGCCCTCTGTACATGAGTGATCCTGTACAAGTTGGCTTAAGGTACAGATAACTTATGGGAGCAAGCATCTTTACCTGTGTAAATAGAGGCATTGCATCCAGCAATCCCTAATACCTTCCAAAGATGTGATAATCCACAGGTATTTATTTTGAATTTACTTGCAAAAGTGAAACAACACTGTGTCTTTTATTAACATTTCTACAACACATTGAGGAACATTGTATATGCAGAAATCCTCTTGAAACATATAAAAATACTTAATGCCTTTTTATTTCAAAGGAAAGTCAACAATTTCTCTAAAAAGGAAAGAAACATTGCTTATTTGTTCATACAGAAAAAAGAAACCTAGAGTTTTCATGCAGGATATTGCAAGAGTTTTATGCTGCAAATCACTTAGACACTGAAGAACAAAAGAAGGAAGATTTAAGATGAGTGAGCAAAATGAGATCACCATGACAGAACAAATAACAGAGCAATCCCTCTGAAATTTGCAGGAAATGGACAGAAAGGAATGATATATTGGGAGAGTGATGAGCCAGATATAAGGGAAACAGAAAGAACCCATAGGCCATCCTGAATACCAGCAGAGAAATGTGGAAATAGAACTGCAGGCAGATGAATTCTGTAAAATGTATTAAATAATGCAGAGAAGTGGGGGAAGGAAAAAAAAAGCTTATATCTACTTTAAGTTTATGAGCTATTAGGTAAAACTATGTTGTGGTTCCTAGTGTAAAACTCTAAAGGTAGAAACCACATCAGGCTCAGAAAATCTCCCCAGCAGGTGTTACTGAGATGGGACAGCATTAGGTAAATACTATATGCTCTTCTTCTGGTCTTAGACTTTTCCATCTAGATCTGCTAAGAGCTGGTGCTAGAGTTGGGGTACTGGGATGGATGGGCCTTTAAAAAAATATGCTAATTCTCAGACACTCAAGGGGTGTAATTTTGTGAGAATACACATTTTTTTATACTACTCTGAAGGTAGCTTACACTGGAATAGGTACTTGCCTCTCCAGAGGGAGAGGTATATATATAAAGATATGCAGAGAAAGCTCCTCTACACCATTGTAACTGCTTTGCACAGAGAGTGGTGAGTGCATGGCTTTACAATGTATTTAAACTACCACCAAAAGATTTTTTTCTGTTTGCAATCTGATTTTAGACAAATTGCAATTGTTTCTGCAAACAGTGTATTAACCGGGAAATGTAAAGTGTGATGTGTCACAAATAACAGCTTTCACAGGTCACTACACCCACTGGCCTCAGTTCCTCCTCTCACATGTCAATTAAATCACCTATGTTCTCTCAGGAGGTAGTATTTATCACCTCTGATGGCCATCTACAATCACTAGAGAAGCAGTAGAGAGTACTTACAAGAAGAATGATAATGAGAGGCTTTTGGAGGCTGACAAAAGCCAGTGCCACGCAATTTAATCCAGTCTCATAGTACTCTTGGCTTTTGATGTCTGTAAAACACAGTATACCCTGCCTTTAATCTCTACTCATGTAGTTTTACCAGCACTTCTCAGGGGAACATAAACTAAAAGGGGACAAAGACAACAGGGGAAAAAAAAAAGAAGTGAATCTGTGGTTTAGAAGCTCTCAGGAGCCCAGGAGTACTAAAGAGGTTGCTTTATGTGAAAAAAAACCAAACACAACAGTGCATGGGAGCAGCTAGCCCATTAAAAGGAGATCCATGGTAAGAATTACAACATATGGAGTGCGTGAGCTGGCACAGACAGGAGACAGGAACACCCACAAAACCACAGATGAAATGCAAAGAGTAAATGTATTTTCACCACCTTGCGAACTGGGATAACCCTGAAGCAGCACCTGGGTAGAGGCACAAAAGTGGGGATGCAGGCACCATGGAGCTCATTCCATGCTAGAGGATCACTGAATGTGCAACTTTCACTTTTATATCGGGGATTCACACAGGTGTACTTTCCCACTGTGTTTTGATCTTTTCCACAGGAATCTCAAGCATGTTTGATAGCATGCTTCTGAGTATCACAAGCCTATGTTATTTAAAAGCAGATGTTTTACTTGTCCAATACACAAGATTAAACGATTTACATGATATATATGTTTTCCTGCACCCCAGCTGTAAGCCACTTCGTGTTTACAATGCTCCTCACCAGTCTTCTGTTATTTTCCTGCAGGTGAGAACTTGTTTTTTCCTGACTGGTGGAGTAGTGTAGTCAAGGCACTACAGAGAGACCAACGGTTGCATTTGGTTACTGTTGCCCATGTCACCTTAGTACCCAATGCTACTGCAAAAGTCATCAGGCAGGCCACCAACACCCTGGACATTCAGCCATTCACAGACTTCACTATGAATGCTGTCGTTCAGAGCCAATGGAATAGGTTGAGGTTAAATAGGTGATTTCTTAATAGCACCAATGCAATCTTGCAGTAGCAGGCAACCTGTCTGTAGTGCTGATGGAAATGAACAACAAAGGGCTGAAAAAACTGGGGGTCTAGTGGAATTGCTATCCTTTAAAAGTAGCAGTGTTTCATGATTTGTGAAGCGTTAGTTTAAGATTCCTTATTAGAGCAGATATGTAAAACTAAGTGTTTTTTTCTTTTCAGAGCAACATGAGACTACCTTGTAGAACAACAAAATGATATTTTGGGCCAAGTCAGGAACCAGCACAACAGCATCTCAATTTCAGAGTAATTAAATATTCTGTATTGAACGAAGGAAGAATAATTTCATTGTTTGCACAACTTTTTCCTTGGCATAAGGTGCCAGCTTTGAAAATTGTGATTTTGGTTTAAAATCAATGTTAACAATTTTTTTTTCCTTCAAAAAGCAAGCAAAAAAGGAAAGCAAATGGTATGATCCTGTCAATCACTGCTATATTTCACTCTGAGAAACAGTTTTGTCTGGACTGGTATTGGAGCTCCACCATATTGTGCTGATACAGTGCGTTAGCAGTAGCCTTATTGGGAACACCACATGTTTTTCTGGCCTACAAATCTATTTGTCCAGTTAGCCTAAACTTCACCAACAGAAGAAATCCTTTTGAGAAACAAGAAAATATGTTTTAGTAGCCAAGGTTTTGAGTTTTCACCACATCTTTCTCCAAGGAGCTGTGTTCATGAAATTTAGTTGCTGGGGGCCTAACTTCTGATTTGCGTGTCTAAATGGTCTCTAGCTGCAGCCATGTAACTAAATCAAGTGTGAATATGAGCCAGGTTCTAGCTGAGGTTACAGTTTCTAGAGAACTAAAATAATTGGTTTGATTTTGTGATCATTGTGTTATACATAGATGGTTCTTAATTCTAAGAATATTTGCATACACCTTTTTCCTAGAAATATTTGCCATAGTTCTGTGTTTTCTGTTGATGTGATGATAAAATTATTCTGCATTCTCCAAGTGATGTTTATTGAGAAATAGTTATATGTTGTTAATTTAGCAGTTAATTTAAAGAAACTCCAATTTTTGTTTCATTCTCATTTAGAATTTATTTGGATGGCATTAATGGAGTATTAACATTAGGAAATTCTTGGAGAATACCTTCCAATCGTATTTATGAGCAGTTTGTACTTCATAATGAAACTGATGGAGTGGGTGTTTGCAATGATTCAAAGACTTTGGGGATTACTTCTCTGTAGCTGAGTTTTGATTGCATTATTATACTGTCAACAATATGAGCTTGAAGGCCGAATTTGCTATTTGTAAGTTTTTGAGTGTGTGCAAGCCTCAACATATGTATCTTACTGCAGCTGAAGTGTCAGTCTCCAGCCTCCTGTTAAAAAGCTTTCCTTTATGGATGGTTCTGATGTTCTTAAACTTGCAGGATAGGCAGCATTTGCTTGCTTCTCCAGCTCCTCTCCACCCCTCTGAAAGATTTAGTGAAATTAATGTTTTCTGTTAGGCAAGGACAAGTAGGAGATAGCACCCAAAGGATACAAATTATATTAATCTTAACATGAAAACTATAGTGCAATCTCCAGGAGCTATAAGGGACTCTTTTTCTTCAAAGAGTGTCTATTTGATTGCTTGATAACTTGTGTAATAGCTAAAGTATTAGTGAGAATGTCAAATTTCCAACACTAGCATAGGGTCGTAAATGTTCAGATTAGGTTAAAAAAAATTCCCAAGCTCTTAAACTTCTCTCTTACAATACTTAAGCCAAATCCTCTGGGGTGCCAGGCAGCTGTAACTTGTAGAATTCAGCTGAGACTTGCAGCTGTTCATTGATTTACAGAGAAATCCATATTTTTTAAAGTTATTTAACCTGTTGTACCCCATTATATTGTCATAAAAAGGCATTCTCCTCTCTGGCATAATCATGGCTTGAAAAAGAAAGTTTTAAGATCTTCATGTGAGATCTGCCTCTGCTGTTTTTGTAAGTGATAAATTTTCCCCAAGATAGTTGCATTCCTATTGACTAATACAAGTGGCTGAGTGGATGAAAAATACGCCAGAGGTGGTATTTCAGTTTAATTCTTGATGCCACTGCTTGGTGGACTTTTAGAGACAAATAATTTCTGGAATGAATGTACATACATAACTGCAAGCGTTATACAGCCATATTGTTATACTACCAAAAGAGGTACCACAGTACTGATGATTGATAATAACAGCTTCTTTGGCATTATTGGATCATGTCTGTTGTATCATGCAACCTAATACATGTGTCCATATCTGCAGCATGAGTGAGCAGAGAAATGTCTGGGAGGTTCCTGCTCCTTACCATAAACCTCCACCTCTGTGTTGCAAGATGCTGGAAACATGGAGGAGCTACTACAAGGTTTTTTTTCCTTGCATCACCATGGAAACTCGTGAAGATATCTTGAAGATGAATTTCACTTTCTCCTGTATCTTGAATGCTGGGACAGCACAGAAATGTCCCATACAAACCTTTAAGTTACAGCATGTTTTGAGGCTCTGGTACACATGTTTACCTCCACCTCCTGGCACCTGAGCTCTGATCCTGATTCATGATGGAAGGTGATGTTATTTCCAGACCAAGCTGCTGTATGGCTTGCTTAGTGACAAAGCTGACATTTACATTCAGAGGAAATATATAAGGAAGGTTGTTCTTCTGAGAATAGCTCAAGGAAGACTTCTGCAGCTGATTTATATTCAAATAGTAGCAGGTAGAAGTCACAAGGAGAACCATGAAGGTTTTCACATATTTAATTTCTCCAGAGGGTGTGACCATAAAGCAATCATGCTATGGAATATTGAAACAGCATTAGCATTCAAAGAGCACTGCAATATCTACCCTCTGTCCTAATTGTTTGTAGACCTGTCTAGTAGCCCAGCCTCTATGCATCACTTTCAATTGTTGCCAGTTCACATACGCTGAATTTTTACTGCGAAAATTGGTGAAATGTCTAATTTTGCTATATTCTTAGCTTCAGAACTTGAGTACCAACTTGAATCAGTGATTCAAGGAAACTAAGCATGAATGCCCAAGGTGTTCAGAGTTTATTCACTCCTGCTGAAGTTAACTGTTCTAACACTGCGTTAAACTCATGTTAGAAGAAAAGAAAACAGTGAAAACGGGTCCCTCAAAGTGTCTGCTTCTTTATTAGCTTATACACACCTGTTAAACTCTAATAGTACTTTTGCCCTTTAAGCACTTCTTAATGGATATATTGTTTCTGCTGAGCCACTTTGAAGTACATAAACTGAACACTACAGAAATTTCTACTGTCAAGAAATCTGAATCTAATAGATTCTGTTCGGTTCTCAATAATGTATTCCAATTCAATCAAAAAAATATTGGGAAAATCATGCCTATTTTGTCTCCCATACTGCTGAAATATGTTGACTGATTTTGCTGAAAGGGTCTTGAACTGTTAAGATAAGGAATTTAGACTTTAAATTAGATTTGCTATAAATGTTCTAAAAATTTAAATATTTTAGATTTTATGGGAGAGCTTGCTCATGTATTCATATGATTAGCTCATAGAATCACTGGACTGCAGGAAAATTCAGATGTGGAGGGACCTCAGGATGTCTCTAGTTCTACTTCTTGCTTAAAGTAGGGCCAGCTATGAGTATAACCAGGTTGCTTAGGGTGTTACACAATTGTGTCTTGAAAATCTCCAAGAACAGAGACTGCATAAACTCTCTGGGAAACATGTTCTACTGCTGAGCTGTCCTTATGGTGAGAATAATTTTCCTCATAGCTAATTTGAACTTTTGTTTTCATCTTTAAGACCATGTTGTCCAAACACTAACCTCACACTGCCAAACCCTCTGTAAACAACCACTCACCACTTCATCTACATGTCTTTTAAATGTCTCCAGGGACGTTGACTCCGCCACCTCCACACCTTGGGGCCATTTCCTTCTGTCCTGTCACTTGTAGCTTGGGAGATTGACATCTCCCCCTCTGCCCCCTTGCTACAACCTCCTTTCAGATAACTGTAGAGAATGATAAGGTTTCCTCTGAGCCTACTTTTCTGCAGGCTAGGTAACCCCCATTCCCTCAGTTGCTCTTTATAAAACTTATTTTCTAGACCATTCACCAGCTTTCCTTCTCATCTCTAGACATACTCCAGCACCTCAGTGTCTTTCTTATGGTGAGGAGCCCAGAACTGAACACAATATTCAAGATGTGGCCTCACCAGTGCTACCATATAGGAGGACAATCTCTTCCCTCATCCCACTGGTCACACTATTTCTAACACAAGCCAGGATGCCACTGGCCTTTTTGGCCACCTGGGCACACTGCTGGCTCATGTTCAGATGGCTGTTGACTAACACCCTCAGGACCTTTTCACTAGGCAACTTTCTAGCCACTCACCCTCAAGCCTGTAGCATTGCATGGGGTTGTTGTGATCTGAGTGTAGGACTCAGCACTTGGCTTTGTTGAACCTCATATAATTGGACTCAACTCACCAGTCACACCTGTCCAGGTCCCTCTAAAGACTCTTCCTGTCCTGAACCAGGTCTACACACTAATGCAACTTGTTGTCATCTGCAAACTTACTGAGGGTGCACTCGATTCCCTCATCCAAATCATTGATAAAGATCCTAAATAGAACAGGCCCCAGTAATGAGCCTTGGGGAACACTGCTGGTGACCAGTCACCAACTGGATTTAACTCCGTGCACCATCACGCTCTGGGTCTGGCCATCCAGACAGTTTTCCACCCAACAAAGAGTACATCTGACCAAGACATAGGCAACCAGTTTCTCCAGCAGTATGCTGTGGGAGATGGTGTTGAAGACTTTACTGAAGTCCAGGTATACCATGTTCACAGTGTTTCCCTCATCCTCTAAGTGGATCACCTTGTCGTAGAAGATCAGGTTAGTCAAACAAGACTTTCCCTTCATAAAGTGATACTGACTGGCCCTGAAGCCTTGGTTTTCCTGTATGTGTCTCATGATTGCACTCACCTGTCTGTTGTACCCATCTGAATAAATAAACACAGCTATTCCACATAATTCCCTTGTGATACTTCCTCTGTGTTTATCTCTGTCCCCATGTACAGCATTCTAGCCAGTGGCCATCTTCTCTTGTCTTCTATCTTGGTCCTTTCATTATAATTTTCTTGATTGTTGGCACTCCTATGTCTCCATACCAGGGATTCTTCTTCATTGCTCTTCTTAAGTTCTCATTAAATTCTCATTCGTCAGTGTTTTGAAGTCTGTTTCATGTCATATTGAAAATTCCAGGTTGTTGAAGAATCCTCTTGGAGTGTTATTTTCATGACATTAACAATGCTGTTGATAACTATTTATTCCAAATGAATACTTTTCATAGAATCATAGAATCATAGAATCATAGAATCATAGAATCATAGAATCATAGAATCATAGAATGGTAGGGGTTGGAAGGGACCTTTAGAGATCATCTAGTCCAACCCCTCTGCAGAAGAAGTTTCACCTAGCTTTCCCATTATTCGTTGAACCTCATTCCTGAATCAGTAGTTGAATTAAAGAAGTTACGGAAGCATCATACAGGGCATAATGTATTAACTAGAAAACTACAAAAATACATTTGTAACTTTTAGGTATTTGAAATATTTGCTTTATGAAATTGTTAACCTTGTAGAAGTAAAAGCTTTATCAAATTGCTAATCTTGCAGGGTTGCAAGAAGCCTTCATTGCAGAACATCTAACTCCTATTGTTTTCCAGCAAGAACAGAACTTATCTTGGACCAATCAGAGTGAGACAAATGAATAAGCAACTGCTCAAATCTGGAAAAAGACTGGTTTGATCTCCTATGGTTTGGAGAAACACCAGGAAGCCAAAGGTGAAAAGTATGCTGTGAGGAAGACTCAGATCTTCATTCTCAATGACCCTCAATGACCACTGAAGGGAGACTGTGTAACCTGGGCTACTGAGGTGGGACAGTGGGTGGAACTAATGAAGAAATGTAATGAATATGCATATCTGGTCTGTATAAATGTAGAAAGTTTTGCTTTAAATGGTGTACACACTGGGTAGAGCGATCTCCTGTGTGCCCAGCACTGCAATAAAGAATAGCTGCTTAATATTCACATTGGCTATTGAGTCCTGACTGGTACTTTCCAGGCATCACCATACTAATCACACTTCTGTGGTACATTTGAAATTTCACTGCATTTTATCTATTGACCCTATATTGTGCTATTTGCACAGTAAATGCTTAGTCCTAGATCATCTAATTTCTCATCTCCTACAGCGATCTTATTAATTCGACATAGAGGTATGTCAAACACCAGGAAGGCCATCATCTGTCTTACTGTAACCTGCAGTGTGAACCACCTACCAATTGAGAAGTTTTCATGCTTCCAATAAGTTTTTTTAATAGAATTAGATTTATCTAGAATATCATATGATTTGTCTGCTTTCCATAGTCCTCTTCTAAATGCTAAATTGAGTGCACTCAGAAAGTCAGTGAAAAGAACAAACACCGCAGTTCGTATTCACGTTTTTGTCCTTGGTCAGCTCAGGCTCCATACAATCAAACAGGACTAGTTTTTCTCTAAAATTTTCTTTGTAGTTTGTCTGAATCTGTTAAAAGTCTCACTCTTGTTTTGTTTTGCTGTTTCTTTGTTTCGTTTTTTTGTTTTTTCTAGAGAAACTGACAATGAGATTTGTATCTCATTACCTGAATTAGCCAGGTGGCCTTATAGATTGACACATCTGCTGTGTTTTGCTAGACAAGGAGTATCACCTCATCTCAAAAACTTAAAAGATTGTACTTCCAATGCTTTGTTCACACTTGTCCTTCTAGCCATTTGCAGCTCAGCAGTTACTTTGTCTGCACCATCAACTCTTCTGATCTACATCAGTGCTCTCCCTGCCTCCTCTTTCTGCTGTCAGTGTAGTGCTCACATCCCTTCTGCCTTGAAAGCTGTCCCGTCTTTACGTGTCTGGACTACTTGGTCAGCAGGGATTAGCACTTTGTCAAAATGTTCCTTCTATCCTGCTGGCTTTTCTTTGGCATTTTTTGTCACTTTACTGTTAGCCTATTTTTTACTGATTGTACCCTTGGTTTGACTGTGTTTCCAAATAACGTAGTCTTATGCATATAATTTCATAACTTATTTTCTTTTCTTGCTTTCAATTGAGTCTTTTAAAAAACCATTTTCCCCAAAATATTCTGCCTTTTAAAAATAATCTTTTAGTGCTTTGTATAGTCCCATTATTTTCTCAGTAAAATGTTTGTTTCATTATTTGTCCTGTCTTCAGGAACTGTCTGCAGCTTGACTGTGTTTCTTCCTCAAATATTTCTGCTTATCACAGAATCACAGAATAGTAGGAATTGGAAGGGACATCTAAAGATCATCTAGCCCAACTCCCCTGCTCAAGCAGGTCCACCTGGATCAGGTCACTCAGGAATGTGTCCATGCAGTTTTTGAGACCTCCAGAGAAGGAGACTCCACACCCTTCCTGGGCAGCCTGTGCCAGGACTCCCCTACCAGACTTCTGTGAAGAAATTGGTCTGAGGCATCCTCTTGCATCATCTTGCTTGCCTCTCTTGTCATACTACTTGTTAGCATCAAGTTAACCTCTTATTATATACTTTTTTTTGTTTGTTTGTTTAATATGAAATTGACATTTTTCCAGATGTAGCACACATTTTTTGCCATATTTAGTAGTTCTATAGACCCTGATATCTAATGACTAATACCTGTGGCACTGGCCTGCCTGGGGTGTGGTTGGATTGTCTGGTCAGTTTTGCACAATGACCAATAATCTCTGAACCAACAAGTCTCTGAACTTTCTCAGTTATTATTTTCATGACTGGCTGTAATCCCACATGTAAAGTTCACATTTTCACTCATTTTCACACTCAGACAGTCAGGCAATCAGACAATTTCCAGTTTTCAGAGGTAATTCTGAATCTCAAGCCAACTTGATGATGATTTGAACATCTAAATAGGTAATAGAGTGATCTGATTGAAATTCCAATGAGTAATGTTTTCGTGGGGGAAGGGAAGATGCTGGTGAGAGAGAAAATGGATGCAACTTGAAAACAGAATATTTCTGAATGTAGCAGTCTTTTAGAAAAGAAGTGATGTGCTATGAGAAAGGATGAAAAGCTATTTCTGTGAAGAAAAGCTGCACAGGCTATATTAATAATTAGTAGTAAACAAAACAAAAAATGTAATCTTAAACATAGTCTCCTGCCTCTTCTCACCAGACAGAACCGAGAGGGGAATGCTTTACATACTTCATGTGGAATATGGTAAAGCAAGAGTAGAATGTGGTTGTTGACAGACCCAGGTCCTTTGTGGCTTTCGTAAGGGCAGGCTGCATGCAATGAGACACAGGAGCACATTCCAGCAAATGAAACAATAGGAGACTGAAACAGAATTTGTCTCTTTTCATCAGATTTGGACATTTGAAACCAGAGCCTTACTCATTATCAAGCCATTCTTTATATCCGCAGGAGACACGCTGTGAGCAGAGATGCGTCTTAAAAATATCCCCCTCACTTTAGTTGTCTTGACTTCTTGCCAGTTGTCACTGTCTCCCTGTCCTGTTTCATAAAGGATTTCTTGCAGTTCCCTGACATCTCACTCTCCTTACAGCTTACTGTAATCTATAAAAAGACAAATTTGTTCTAAGGAGAAGGATATGTTGAAAGCCAGTGGTGTCTACAATGTTTCCTTTTTTTATCCGTCTGGATAAATGACCTGAATGTTTACCTTCTGTTTACAGAGTGACTCTTCCCTATGTGCCACTGCTTCAATCCACCTAAGATTTGAAATGCAACCAAGTATTTACTTGCTAGTGTTACTGAGTATATTCAGTTAGATAACAATAGAGAACTTCAGCAATGACTCTACTACGTTGCAGAAATATTACCTCTATGGTACGTGGATATTTCTATCACCAGTTGCTACAAGAATAAAAATGAGGTTTAATAAACTGAATGCTTTCTCTGTAAGAATGTTATTTTCAAAGACCATTGAAGACAGCAGCAGACTGTGGTCTTGCAGTCATGGATGCAAATAACATCATTGAGTAAACCACAGTTAATACTTTGTGCACAAAATTATGTATGAGAACAGTTAGGAATATGCACAAAGTAAGTAACATTCACCAGTGATTATGTTCAAAAGTAAAAATGTATACAAGGTTCTTAAAATTAGGAAACATTTCCATGCAGATTGCTTCATTCTCACCTAAAAACAGAATGACAACTTTAAACAGTGACAAAGCTGTCTGGAAAATCGGTCTACAGTCTTTCAGTTTCAAGATGTTTTGGTTTTTTTTCTTTATATCTGGGCAACTGTTCCCTTCACAAGTGCTTCCAGGGACATACAGAAAGTCTGAAATACTTAAACTGGTAAGAAACACCTCTGTCAGGAGAGCTACATTTTGGAGGAAGCTGCAGTTCTTTTTTTCTAGATCAGCTTCCCTTAGGTAGTCCAGAAAGTCATTCCTAGATGTAAGCAGAAACAAGGACAGACAGACTTATACTAGTTTTATAATTTTCATGTGTATTCCTTCCTGCCTGCTTACCCTTCGTCTCTCCCTTGAGTGCAATGATATTTCCATGTAGTGGGTTTATACAAAGTCTTGCAGCTAAAATTATATAATATTGTAAATGTTGTGCTTCGAAATACTGATTTTAACTTAGTTTCTTCTTGAAAACAAATATCTGCCTTGAGTAGTAAATCATCAGAATTGAATACACTATTAGCATTTATCTGCAAGATCTAGCATGGGACAGTAAAGGTCTCCTGGGGACAGATACAGTAGTACTTATCTCTAGACAAGGAGAATCCAGAGAAGTATAAACAGCCTAAATTCAATACTAGAAAGTTATTGAAACAATTTATTAAGCAATCAATTTGAAAGTACCTGGAGAATAATAAGGTGACAAGAGAAGGCTAATATGGATTTGCTAAGAGCAAATAATGGCAAACCACCCTAATTTCTTTCTTTGACAAGATAACTGGTTTAGAGGACAAAAGGGAAGCAGAAGAAGTGATAGCTCTTGACTTGAGTAAAGCTTTTGATGATATCCTCTATGACACTCTCAGGGAAATATGGTGAAATTGTAGGTGATGAAATTACAGTAATGTTGATACACAAATGGCTGAAAAACTGTAAGGGGGTAGTAGTTATCAGTTGCTTCCTGTCAAACTGTAAAGCTTTATCACATGCAATATGACAAAATCCTAATCTGAACTCGGTGTAAGTCAATATTTTCACTAATCTTTTGAGGTGCTGGAATAGAGACAAACCATTTATTTTCAGCATCCTGACGGGCCTTAGATTCACAGGTAAGAGTAGGAGTTAGCTCAGCTGAATAGCATGAATGATGCCACCTCCTCCTTCAAATTTCCCCCACACCCTCTTCTGTTCAGTGCTTGTGATTAGAATGGCTATTGAAAATTAAATTGTTATGCTAGTGATATCTTTCAGCTTTCACACTCTCTTTCTCAAAAAATAGGCTTCACTGGGTATTACTATTAAGGAAAGGTGGAAACTGATGGGTTTGATTAGTCTCATACAAAAGAAGACCTAAGGGAGAAGATAGATGGGATCATGTGTAAAATTTTTCTTGTGAAAAGACAGTATATATTGATCTCCACATCTGAAGAGAAGGGGAACAGTAAGTAACTGAGTTTAATTTGCAATCATGAGAATTTACATTAGCATTTTTTTTTTTCAAATAAATCAATTACTCTTTAAAAAACATGCATAGGAAAACTGGGAAATCCACAAAGTTATACGTCTGCAGGTATCCACAGCAGCAACCTTCACTAGCCAGAATATATCAGAATGGCCTCTCTCAACTTTCTCTTCAGTGAGTAAATAAAAAATATCGTTTGGGTTACAGACTAGCAAGGTACTTTTTACCAAACACTAAATAGAACTAGAAACTCTGAGGAGCACCCAGATCTGCTAGTGATGGAGACAGAAATGAAACAATTTGAAGATTTCTTTCCTGTGCCTTCTGTCCTAGATGGGTCTGAGCTATCCTCTGGTCTTCTTCTCAGCCTAATAATTTTCAGCAGTTGCCTGCTTTGCAACATTTTTTGTGTAGTTCCTGCTGGCTCTCCTTGAACGTGTACTATTTGCTTCAGTCTTTTTATACTGCATTTGTCTAGAGTCCCACGTCCTGAGCTCATGTTGCAATCCCCCTAATGGCTATGCCTTTCAATGCTCATGTACTTAATGTTATGTACCAATTCTCCTATCTGATCAAACCACATTTTTCCATGGAAAGACCCATCCCCATCAGAGGATCTCAACTGACTCAGAGCACTGCAACTTTTTTTGCACATAATTAGCAGGTGGTGAGCTATGAAGAGATAATTCAAATTGTCACCAAATGATAACCACTGCATGAAAACAAGTAGCTTCAGGAAGGCTTTTGATATAGTTGATCCTGCCAGAAATTATGTTGTGTATTTGTCAGTCTCCTCAGGAGCTTCATTTCTAAGTGGTCCTAGCTGAAAGAGTTTAGCAAGCTGGAGCTCTAGATTTGAAAACAGAGTGCGTTTGTGTACAGCTGCAATTCCCTTTTTGGGCTAATGGGCATGATGCCATATTACCAAAACTCTTAGACTGCAAAGTGGACTCAGCTTAACATTCAAGTCTGTGCATATTGATTTCATGTGTTTACTGGGTGTCTGTAAACTGACAGAGCACTGTGCTGTGGCACCACAGCCTGCAATTTCTATGTCAGCTTTGTGTAAAATCTCTGTCTCTCATTTGCTCTTCATTTAGTGTCAAAAGATACTTTTAACAAATATGCAAGCTATTTTTTTTTTCTGATGCATTTTCTCTCATCTCCCCATTAAAAAAATGAAAATCATTAGAGAGTCTTTTGGTGGTGTGAGGCTTGATGGTGAAGCCATTCTGTTTTCTATAAGTATTTTGCATAAGCATTTAATGGCCTTGACAGCATTTGAAAAATAAAGCTTCTTATGAAAGGTGGTTAACTTACTGATACTATTTAGCGTGGATGAAACAGCTAAGCTGGTTTGATCAATATTGCTGAACATATTTTAATGTTGTCATTCTTATTTACACTAGGATCTCATGCTACTTGAAAGAGGAAGGCAAAATTAAACCAATACAATTTCCTAAAGTAGACAAGGTATTTATACTTCTGCTTTTACTACCTGTTCTGCCTCCTAATGCATATGCTAGATGGGTCTATATTAAGCTATTAAAGCAATAAGAGAGAGCAAAAGAGAGAGAGAGAGATGTTACAAGCACTTTGAGAGCATTACATGAACAGGACTTTTAAAGAGCCAAATTAATGTAAAAGCTTAGGATATTTGCACACTACAAAATGTCAGCTGCTGTATGTTAACTCTTCATGTGCACATGCTCAGCCTTCAGTTAGTGGGAGACAACCCAAGTCATGGTAGCTCCCTTTAGTTTTTTAATATTTATTATGTGTACAGGAACAGTTATTATTGAAGCCTCAACATGTAATTACTCGCATAGTAATTTGTGCAGGGAATTCACACAGCTTTGATGTGTATGTGTGGCAGTTTGACAGCAGGATCCCAAATCATTTGTGAAACAAATCAAATGAACAGTAATGATTTTAGAAAACTGCTCAGCAAAACTTTCCTTAGAAATATGGAGCCTTAAAAAAGAAGGAAAATGTCCTTCCTGGCATCCCTTCTGAAAAATCTATTCCTCGGAAAGAATGCCTAAAGTCAGAACTTTGCTCTGCTCTCTCTCATGTTATTAGCTCTTTGTACCCAGTAAGCCTTGTTCTAGAAATAACAGTGTATAAATATCAAAGACTACATTTATTGTGATGTTATCTAAGCAAAGGGAAGACTGAGTTTACTATCGCTTGAGCCACTAAGTCCAGACTACTGTTAAAATTCTCTTGTAAACTTTGTATTGCCACCTGTTATGTACATTTTATTTCTTGCCTAGAGAATGCATTATTCTTGAAACCAAGAAATAAAATTGATATAGTAGGAGTGTTTATTCTTCAAATATCCTTAAAAAACTGATTGGTTAGTACTGCTGTGATCTGCAGAGAATTCATGCCCTCAATCTGATTTGAAGTAGTGATTTAAACAACTATATGAAACAAGCATCCTTCCTATCAGTCTAATTCTTTCTTTAGAGATCTCTCTAAAGATCTCCAGAATTGTTGGGATTTTTTTTGTGTATCGAACTATGCAGTCACTGCTAAACATGATCTGTTAAAGTTATACCTAAATGTTTGACTATGTGTTTATGAAGTATTTGTGATGCTCAGCTGTTATGAATAAATGTTGATGAAAACATTTTCAACTGGATAAGTGCTTTTAAAGAAAAATTTCTTAAATGATTCACAGTAACTTTTGAATCCCTTTCACAAAGGAAAAATTGATTAACAAATCTTGATCATGTTCTAGGTGAAGTTCTTATTTTGAATTTACATTGGGCAGTTACCTGACTGAAGGAAATTGTTTTTAAACTGGTGTATGCGTGCTTTAGTGTACAGTGCACAGTGGACAGAATGATGCATAAAATGTTTGTGTGTTGATATAGCTGCCATTCACTGAAAGCATGCAGCACTGCAATGCTACCATTGCTTTGTGGAACACCAATCTTTGTAGAAGGCATCTACTGTAAGTGATTTGTATGAACTGTATGAATTTTTTTTTTTCTCTCCACCAGCTTTTCTTGTAAAACATTTTTTTTTAGTGGAACAAGAAAATACACTTCAGGTTCCATGACTTGCACTGTCTATAATTATTGTTTCCTGATATTGACAAATTTTGTGCCAGAGTATATCTGACTAGTGGGAGACACCATCTTTGTCCAAAGTACAAAAACATTCCCAAGCTGTGTAATCACATAAATTCCAGAAATAGTGAATCCCTTTTGGATTTTTGCTTGGCAAATGTCTTGAGAGATGAAGATGGTACACTTCAGCTGGAGAAAGAGTCTTAAACACAGAGATAAGTTGAAACAATGTCACTGAGAATAAAAATTGCTGCAGTCTGTAACAGTGAGAGGGGAAAAGGGCACAACACTTTGCCAAAGAAGTGTTTAGAATAACAGAGCATGTTAACAAACTGATCAAGATCAATACTTGACCAGTGTAATGCAGAGAAATTGCTTGAACCGGGAATAAGTATCCAAGGAGAATAAGAAATAACTAACAATATCCATGAATTTAAAATATCCATATAAGCAAAAGAGAATTAGAAACATGACAGCTAGTCAATTTGTCTGTCTACAAAATTGGTCAAATATTTTGAAGGCGGTAAAAGAAAAGGTCAGTTCACTGTGTATCAGAGCATATATGACAGACTTTGGCCTCTTATGATTTCTGTTGATACCAAAAGCACGCAGCTCAGAACCTGCACACGTCATTGCTCACTGCAAGCGCACCAGGAGTGTGTTGAGCTGGCAGCTAATAGGATTTGTTTTTCAGGTGGGAGAAAGCCCTGCACTGAGCAGCTCCAGTGAACAGGAGTGAGGGCTCAGTACACACAAGCCAGTCAGTCACATCCAGTCCAGTTCAACACTCTCTTCTTCTGCACAGGCTTTAAGACATAGATGGTCATGACGGAGGTAAAAAGAACTGGTTACTCTGCTTCTCCACTTAAGAATGGTATTTAGACAAGAAAATGGAAGTTTGATTCTAAGCTTCTTCAGATGAACATTTGTAAATGTTGCAATATGTAGCTAGTGGAGCAACTTACTGAATAGGGTCATAGAATGTCACTGCAGGTGATAATTAAGAAAATGAACCTTCTGCAATTTTTGAAAAGTATTTCTCTAGTGCCAAATGTAATTAACAGTGTCAGGGAGCACTTTTGATCTGTTTCAGGCAGGGGACAAGTTTTGATCAGAATGACTCCTTTTGATCTTACACTTGTTCCTCTACTTTGACAGTTTCTAGTTCTCACTTTCATGATCCCTAACTTACAGTGCACACTTGCTCATCTATGTGACTGCCTACTTATCTTAACATTTAAGTTAGGAGATATATTTTTGGTGAAAAGCTGATTTTTACATACATTTTCCAAGGTTATCCCTGCTCTGTTAACAGCACTTTTGGAGTCTGCTGTAGTGGTGGTGGGTTCCTTATAGCTACTATAGCAGGACTTTTATGGAAAATGAACTTTTTTACAACAATGTTTTTGCTGTGGGCCTAAGTCAAGACAGACACAGACAGTGAAGTCTTCTGCAGTCCTATCAGCACATTCTGTGTCTTTGTAATGATTTATCTGCTTCTATGGGTATCAAATTCAGCAAATCTGATTTCACACTGGATATAGACTGCTGGATTACAGGTGCCATGTGAAAGCCGCTGCAGCTGTGGTGGTTCCTGAAAGAATGATACTAGTCAGACCACTGCCACTGGTAACCTTGAGCTTAGATGATTTCCAATGTTTTAAGAATACCTAAATAACTGATCACCTCCTCTTAGCATTTGCCTTCTGGAAGTCTCCTTTAAAAGCCTTTTTGCATGTGTTTACATTATATGTAAAAGCTATGTGTACATTTTATACTATGTACAACACACAGGTACTTACAATAGACACAAGCCACCACTTCTTTCATAGTGCACAAGCTCCATACTGGCAATTTGGAATAACTATTAGGCATCTATAGTTGTGTCCTTGTAGAATTAACTTGTCAGAGGTTTGAATGTCTGATAGCTTTATTATCATTCTTGCTGCTGACATGAATAGATTTCAGGAAAAAGCTCTGTTTTAACATGACCTTGTTTATTACGTATTATGATGAGTTTTATGTAGAAGATTGTGAGAGAATAAGTTCATATTTAGTCTCTGCCCAGAAAAGGTTAATAGCCATTAAAGATCTACCCCAATTTTGCAGAAAACTGTATTGATTGCCTAGAATAAGAAGGCACTTGCTTTATAATTCCAGCTGCAGTGTGTTTTTGGAGAGAAAGCATGCAAGGTTTCCTTGATGGTTGTAGTGCCAATGTGTGTTATTAACTGTGTGATATAGATTGTATCTTTTTCTTCATCACCTTCTACTATAAGAAATCCTTTCTCTTGCATATTTTCAGATCAAGAGTAAATAAATGACGTGACAATGTGTTTTGGACATATTGGTATTTTAACTGATTATCTGAAGATATTTTAAAGGGCTTCAGTACTGAGATATTAAGAGTTTTGTTGAAAAACAAGTTGTTAGGGAACAGTCAGATTACTTATAATTCATTCGTAAAACAAGAGTTCTTATAGACCATTTTTAAAATATGAAATTTATGATAGAGCACTTTAAAATACAGTGCATTGTGTGCCTGTTCCTTGAACATTGTCTGGTAACCATTTAACTGTATCAGCCTGTTCAATAGTATACATCCCTCTCTACATATTTATCAACTTTCTGACTAACGTTTTATGCCTTTTAATAAACTCATGATTCTGTGTACAACTGTTTGGCCTGTAAGTTTAACTGAGGTCATTGACTATTATTATAATCCTCCCACTTCAGACTAAATTATTTTCAGGAAATATTTCAAATATCAAGCTATAACTCAAGTTAGAGGTGGAGGAGAAAGAGCTGCAGAGAGAATTAGTTCCATGCTCGATATACAAGAACAAACTCAAAACCAAACACAAATCATAGCAGGCAAAATCACAACCCACTATATACATAAATAAAACAGACACATTCTGAAGATATACAACGGGGAGTAGATTGGAGCTCAGAGTTAACATATTTTCCAATTAGTTGGCAGTCTCTTTAGCAAGACACCACTCTGACCTTTACGTTTTCATTTGATCATTTATACAGTATAGATTTTCAAAACCAGAGTATCTTAAGTGGTCGTGTTGATTTCATATTGTTTACATTGTAGATAGCCTGAGAGTAAAAACCAAATTTTAAAAAATGGAAAAAGGATGGTTTGGAAGCATCCTGAGAGAGAGAGAAATGACCTGAGGAATGGAGTTTTGTTTTTTTTTTTTTTTTTTACTGAGGCTTCTGCTATTTAATAGACTTATTTTGAGTATCAAGTAGGGTCTCCAGGTGATGGTTGTATCACTTCTTAGTTAAATTTTCCTATTTATCCGGTATAACTAGTTTATAGGTATCTACTTGGATTGATCTCTCAGTAATATCTCAGGTGTTTTTGTGCATTTGAGTACACTAGCTTACCTAGGAGATTCCCTCCATTCCTAGGGGACTTCTCTAATCTGCCCCTCTCTGCATCATTTATCCTTGTATTGCTGCTGAGCCTGGTGTGTAATGAATAATTCAACCCTCCTTCTCACCTTAGCCCCTAGGAAAAGATAAATTCATAATCTTTCTGAAAGTTGCAGCTTGAGCACTGCTCTTCCTACTGTCATTTCTCAGGATTCAAGCCTCTTCCAGCTGCTCAGATCACAATTTTACTACCGACCTAAGAGCATTTGCAAACTGCTTTCTCACTCATACTCTTGCAGTGACCCTCAATAGCAGAAGATGTCTTCAAAAGTGGGGAAGAAATAGTTTTAATCTATTGGTGAGGTGAACATATTAGTGGTGATGGCAGCAGGTAGCTTAGCATTTAGCACCTTGACGTGAGAAGAGCAGTGCATGGTGATTACCTGCAAGGCCAACATTTGCAAATATGTCTTTCAATTACTCAAAAAGACAAGAACAAGAACAGGATTTCTTGTCATGCCACCATATTGGTGCATTCTGGTATTACATCACTCTATTTTAATACTTTGTGACATGCAGATGATGCATAGACTACAAAACTGATGCTTCTATACCCCTCCTATGTAATGACTACTGGACAGGATCTTCTTGGTTCTCTTTTATTTGGAGCACGATTTGTTTCTTATCCATAAAAACCTCAATGATGTCTTGCTTCATGGGAACCTGTTTGTTCACTGGGGGGCTTCATTGAAGCAATTTCAAGAAACATAGCCGGGGAATGAAGCGGCTTGCATATGAAATAGTTGTTGGTTATCTACAAGAAAGCAGAATTTGGCAGATACTAACACTGGTAAATAAATACTTCCTAAAATACAAGACTGTTGCTGGAACATTGTTCAGAGCTGTTCATTTTTTTTTCTGTTGTGTTTTCTCGTAATTGGAATTAAAGTATTTATTAATTTGTGTGTGTAAGTGTGACTATTCTCCCTCTGTCACAAACAGCTTTTTTAAACAGTGGGTTTCTAATATGTAAGTGGCTGTCCTCCATGTAAGACTGTTAAGTTCCCTAGATTCAATTGTTTAACCTTGATAATGAGAACAGGTTGATATGGTTAAGGTTAATGAGACAATTATTGAAAAATATCAGCCATCAAAGCACTTTATTCTAGTTAATTATGTACCTTCATTAAAGCCATCCCAGCCTTTTCTTTTATTGCTGTTTTTATCAAGAAGCCATTATCAATAAGAGACCTAATTGTTCAATAACCAAAATATCTCTTGCTACCAGAAATATCTGGGTTTAGAAGTCATCCAAACTCTGTGTCCTTTTTCCATTCAATTACTTGGTGTCAGTTAAATAATTCTGATCTCTTCAAACAGATGGCTCCTCAAGTAGAGAAGAAACAAAGACTATAATAGGAAGGCATTAATTTTCTCCATGAAACTGGACTCCCTGGCTGCTTTTACCATGTCATTCTCCTCATTGTACTTCTTCACTATACCTATCTACTTGCATCTATATGCAGAATTCTACTTTTTCTGTCTAGGCAAGTGGTGGTGCATGTCATAGCTAGTTTACAGGGTGACCGTGTGCTGACTGGAGAGTTAATAAGTATGAAAAAGTCAGAGAGCTCTTCTTTCTGGGCTATGATGTGGTCCAACGGTAAAAAGCTAAGAACAAAGGTGTTCTTGCCTTTTCCATTCTCAGTTTATCACTGAGATCCTTATTTTCCTGATATCTAGGTTTCATCTGAGATAGAGTCAATTCTCTTCCTATCAGATGCTACAGGGCTGTTTTGGATTTGTGCTGAAAACATTGTTGATAACACAGGGATGTTTTGATAACTGTTGTGCAGTTCTTGCACAGTGTCAATGTCTGTTCCTCTTACCCTGCCCCACCAAAGACTAGGCTTGGGAGGCACAAGAAGCTAGGAGGGAGCATGGCCAGGACAGCTGACTCAAAGTAGCCACAGGGCTATTTCATACCATAGAGCATCATGCTGTTGTCTTCTAGGGGGTCATGAACCACTAATGTTTCAGTTAACAGCCAAAACTACATGGTGCTCAGTTGCTGTCTGGTGTTAGACATGGGACTTATGGAAACCTCATATGCTTTGAAATTCCTATTGCTTTGTCATGAACCTTGAAATCGACTGCATGTTTAAAAGACACCGACAAAGAAACTGACAAAAAGATGTATCTATAAACATGTACACAAGTTCACACAGACTAGGCCACATATAAATGTGATTACATAAGCTTCAAATTAAAAGAAAAGCCATTAGTGAAGTCTTTGGGTTACTAGAGAGCAAGTACAATATAAGAATGTTATATTGTCACATAGTGCAAACTATACATACCAAATCTCAGATGTTAAAAGCCAACAAGGCTTTCTGGCTTCATACACTTCCAGCATCTCTGAATAAAACACCCTCTTGAAGTCTAAAATGAGAAATGGATAACACATTGTCATGACTTAATCTCAGCAATGAAGCACTATGCAGCCACTCATTCCCACCAGTGGTATATGGGAGGAGAAAAGATTACCAAGTACCTTGTGGATCAAGACAAGGATAGGGACACTCACTCACCAAAGCCAATTATGGTCCTGAGCAAAACAGACTTGACTATTAGACTTGGGGAAGAAAATAAGATCAGTCTAATCTATCACAAACTATAAACAAAACAGACAGGAAGTAAATATGGTAGGAGGATGGTGAAAATATAACCAGCACTTTAAGACCTCCTTCCCTCATCACTTCCCTCTTTCTGGGCTCAGCTACCTGCTCTCCATGTCTTTATCTCCTCTCCCTCAGCTGCACAGGGAGGAAAGGAGTGGGGGTTGTGGTTAGTTCCTCACAGATGGTCTCTGCTGCTCCTTCTTCCTCAAAGGAGGAGGTCTCCTCATACTATTCCCCTGCTCCAATGCTGGGTCCCTCCCATGGGATACGGTCTCTAACAACCTCTCCAGCATGAGCCCTTCCGAAGGGCTCCTCACAAATTCCTGCAGTGTGGGTCTCCTCTGCAGTAGCACAATTCAAGGCACATTCTGCTCCAACATTGCCTCCCCACAGAGCCATAGCCCCTGTGGGCAGAGCCTCTCCCTCTCACATGGGGTTGTCCATTAACTGCTGGCAGATCTCAACTCCAACATTGCCCTCCATGGGTTTCAGGGGACCAACTGCCATCTCACCATGGGATGCAAGGACATCTTTGCACCAACACAGCACTTTTTCTCCCTTGCAGACTTCTCTCATATCCCACTCCACCACCTCCAATCCCTCCTCTTTCATCTTCTCCTCAAAAAGTGATTGCAGAGTTGCCCAATTACCTCAGCCCCAAGGATGAGCTTGACTTAAAGCTAGGAAAAGTTTTGAGCAGTTTCTCACAGGGGCCACTATTGCAGCTCCTCCACTGTTACCAGAAACTGCTCCATACAAACACAACACATACACAATAGAGATAATTCAGTTGAATGTAACAGTAGACAACCCAAACTGTTCTATGATTCTGTGTGGATGCTATCTAGATGCTGAATATTGTCACTGGCGTACAAAAAACCCCCAGTGGAAGCAGGAAGAAGAAATACGATGGTGGAGCCTGCCTCAGTGTTGATGTATAAAGTGGATGTATCCTTGAATGGTCAGAAAATCCATTTTTCAGCAGAAGTGTATCTCAGACATAGTGTGAGCTAAAGAGTACTGATGCAGAGGTAGGTGACAGTTTTTCAAACTCAAGTTTAGTCTGGTTTTACAAATTCATCACAAAACATGAAGTACAGGAAAGAATGAAATCTGAAAAAGCTTGCTAACAGCCAAATGAAAAATGCAAATCAGTTTTGAAGTATTAAGTTCTGTTAAATGTCAGTCGTTATATCTGTACTTTTTTATAAGCTAAAAATCTTTTAGTTTGTTTGGTAAAGGTTACTGGTTTTTTACTGTCCAAGAATTTTTAAAAAATGAGTGTGACCCCATGTATTTATTTTGAACTTCTTCTAAATTGTGAAAGTATTAGTCTCAAGTGATTCAAGTCACAAATAGAACAGCTAAAATAAAAGTTCCCATGTTTGTTTACTTCACAGAAATGAAAATACCAGACTAGATAAATTCAAAGGGACTTTTGTACAAATAGCTTTATTGATTGCCAAAAAGCAAATAAACTGGAGAGCAGAATTCCCTCTGCCAAATGACAAATGCCTTATAAATCTTAAAGACATTCTTCAACTTGAAGGACTGAACTGTAGCTCCTGGAAAATATCAGAGAACATTGACCAATGCATTTTATCCAATATCATGTTATTTAGCAACAACTGAAATCTGATCGATATTTAAAACTAATTAAAAAAATTGGGTTTTTTTGTGGTTGCACTGATGTTCTGTGTTTTTCCTTCTTTTACTATGATTAAAATTAAGATTACTACATTACTGTTTTTTAGTTTGGTTTCTCCAGATTTCATCCATTCATTACCTTGTTAATTTTTCCTCTACAAATTTTAAAGCATTGTTGTATTATTACACTGCAAAATGCTGTATTTTAAAAATACATCAGTATTTATATGTATTGCTGCAGAAACAAGTGGATATTAATTAAATAATGCAGAGAAACAAAGGGAAGAATTTTTACTTTTGTTGGTTTTTTTTTTTCTGAACAATATTTACTCCAGCTACTTTTCAAAGACACCTTCCATGTCATACAGGTCTCTACCAAAGAGGAGCTCAGCTATACGCCTGTGTTGTCATTTGTTATGACTGAGTTTCAGGATGATTTGGTAATTTTCAAGTTTTCTTGGGCTATAATGTCCTTCATCAACAGGCAAATATAGTTATGAATAGACTTGAAAAAATCCACAAATTGAGAAGGAATGTAAAAACAAAATTGGAATTTCTAAATATAGATACTGTATTTCAAACTGCAAACAATATTTTTATTGCATTCTAAAAGCCTTGGCTTACAATGGCAGATTCATATGACCTCTATCAGTGACCCACCTACTGATTGCTAACAGATATATTACACTTTCTCTCACTGGCACTACTTGTAGTCTTCTTGTTAACTTCTTTAAAATGCAATATTATGAAGGGTTTCTTAAATCTGATACTGAGAAGTCATCTCAAAAGCAGAGGCAAAAGAAGTAAAGTATTCCACAATAGTGATCTTTTCCTTGCTGTGATTACTGTTCTAATGCTTTTCATAGAGGAAATCAGACCAACCAGTCATGCTTTTTTCCTAGCCTCTGACATTCCTTAAGAAGCATACACATGAACATGAGAATGCCTTTACTGGTGTCATGTTTTTACTCTTGCTATCTCATTGCACGAGTCTCAGTGACTTGTGGAATGTCATGGTTTGACATGGAGCCATTTCTGGTAATGGGGAAGGTGCTGTAAAGATGGCTTCTGTATGAAGTTGCTTGAAACTCTCCCCAGCTCTGAGTCAGGCCCACTTCTGGGGCTGAACCAAATAGGTTCCCTCACAATTACTTTTTAAAAAGAAGAAGCCAGAAGAAGAGGGTTCGTCCTGCTCCTTCCTGTTCTGCCCTTCCTTCTTTTCTGGCTGCTTGTGGAACAAGGATTTGGAGGAGAGAAAAACGAACATGTGGACCCCAAGGTCAGTGAGGGAAGAGAGGAGGAGATGTGCTGGAGCAGAGACTCCCCTGCATCTTATGAAGAGGACTGGTGAAGCACAGATTTGTTTGCACTTTGTTGAAGTCCCTGCATTAGGGGCAGTGACTATGCCCAGAGGAGGCCATGTCCCGTGGGAGGGACCCCATATTCACAGAAGCCACAGCTGCTGGGAACAACCAACACCAGAGGAGTTCATTAAGGAATCCGGTATCAGAGCAGGGGAAGAATGCAAGGAGTCACTCTCATCTGAGAAGAGAAAAGCAGTAGAGACCATTTGTGAGAGACTGACCACATCCCTAATCCCTATCGCCTTGAGCTGTAGAGGGGAGAGGAGATAGAGATATGGGGAGCAGTGAGCTGGGCCTGGGAAGAAAGGAGGGATGGGGGAGGGAGATCTTAAAGTGCTGGTTGTAATTTTCTCAATCATCGTCCTACTCCCTTTTTGCTTTCTGTTTTATTCTATTTCTTGTAGGTAGTAGAATAAACTTTCCTACTTTCTTCTCTAAGTCTAGTACTGGAGTCTGTTTTGCCCAGAACCGTAATTGGCAGCGAGCCCTCCCTGCCCTTGTCTCAATCCACACAACCTTGCTTATCTTTTTTCCCTCACATTTCCCTGGGGCCTCCACTGTCCAAAGGAGGGTGGAGATGGATGGGGGGCACTGAGCGAGAGACTGTCCCAGTGCTTCATTGCTGGCTGGGCAAAACCGTGACACGGGCTTACCATGAATTGAAATCAAACTTTCTCCCTCTTGGTTCAAGTATTTATTTCTACAGATAGCAAACAGAACTAGTTCACAAATTACAGTCTGATGGATTTTTTTTTCCAAGAGTTTAAACTACAGGTTTTTGATTCAATTCAGTGTAGAAGAGAATCTTCAGGGACACAGTCTTTTCAAAGAATGTCCTAATCTTGCAGCTGACAGTTGAAGGACATGTATTGAAGGAACAATGCAAGGTTTTATGCACATCTTAGTTTCTGTTGTAGTAACCAAGAAAGAGTGCATGTTTCCACTTGCATACTGAGATCACAAATACAGCAATATATTTTACATACAACTAATAAGGTTTTACTTACAAGTGATTTTGCAATAATTTGGAAATGCAATTTATTTTGGAGCTGCTGACTGGCAAATAGAATAGAAACATGCCCTACACTCATATAATAAAACAGCTAGGCTTGGTATTCATGCTAATTGCAGTTTATTCACTGAGTTATCTTGTTGAATATGTCATGATTTCAGTGAGATAAAAATGAGGGGAGAAGGTAGTACTCATGACAAACACACACATTTAGAATCATCTACCCTAATTACTAGCTAGAAGTGTGTATGTTTATTGCCTGATTATGAAAGCTGCACATCATAATTACTTTTACATCTCAATACCACTAATTGTTAATTTTGAAGTATCAAACAACCTCTTTTTATTTGCCAATTTTATTCAAAAGGAGATGTGAAATTACTGAAAATCTAGAAAGACATTTTTTATAGTGTACTTATCACATGGCTAATAACCCACAAATTCAAGTTCATTTTTGCTTGTAAGGAGGGCTTTTTCTCTAAAATGTTTAACAGGTTGATTGTATATGAAAAAATTAAATCAAAATATGATAGACTTTTGAAAATTGAAAACAAAACATCATCTCATGTAGAGTACATATTTTTGACACATACAGGATTTTGCCACTTTTGATGTATAATAACAGAATTTCTCAATATTTTACTCCTGTATTGTTAATCTAGTACTACTTAGATAAATGTTGCACCACATTTTTTTTCTCATAGAAGCAACAAAAAGGTAAGAAAAATGCTAACAAGGCACTGTAACTGTTAATCAAATGAAAATTTGCCTACAAGGCAAATAAGACAGGGCTGAAAAGAATGTTGAAAATCAGTAGTCTCCACTCAAGATGTAAGTGAGGTCAATTTCTTCTGGAAAGGACAAGTCAGGAAGTTGAAGTGCATCCTACTCTCCTACAACCTGTTGTTATGTTTATGCGAGAGACATCAGTCATGAGAAACAAGTCTTGAGTGTCAGATGTTCAATAGGATGAGCACAATATATCTGCCCTGGATTTACTGGAGAAGTTTATTACTTGTGAAACAATTTAAAACTGCTGTTTACTATGTACTTTCCTCATAGACAATCCTTGTTTCTAGAAGTTTTACTTTTCTCATCCCTTAATTTTAAAGTCTATCTTGATCCCCAGACCTGATGTGCTAGGAAGAAGAAAGACTAATCTTTTATCACTCTTCATTCTCTTCTCTTTCATGGATTTTTATCAGTGATAACTGACTGGCTAGATGAGGAGGGAGAAGTGGATGTCATCTAGCAAGGCTTTTGACACTGTCTCCCATAACATCCTCATCAGAAAGCTCAAGCAGTGTGGCTTGGATGAGTGGACAGTGAGGTGGATCGAGAGCTGGCTGAATGACAGAGCCCAGAGGGTGGTGATCAATGGCATAGAATCGAGTTGGAGGTCTGTGGCCAGTGGAGTTTCACAGGGATCAGTTCTGGGGCCAGTCTTGTTCAACATCTTCATCAATGACCTGGATGAGAGGACAGAGTGTACCCTCAGCAAGTTCCCTGATGACACCAAACTGGGAGGACTGGCTGATTCCCCAGAAGGCTGTGCTGTCATTCAGCGGGATCTCAACCGGCTTGAGAGCTGGGCAGAGAGGAACCTCATGAGGTTCAACAAGGACAAGTGCAGAGTCCTGAATCTGGGAAGGAACAACCCCATGCACCAGTACAGGCTGAGAATTGAACTGCTGAAGAGCAGCTCTGCAGAGAGAGACCTGGGAGTCCTGATTGATAATAAACTAACCATGAGCCAGCAATGTGCCCTTGTGGCCAAGAAGGCCAATGGCATCCTGGGATGCATCAGGAAGAATGTTACCAGCAGGTCAAGGGAGGTTCTACTCTCCCTCTCCTCTGCCCTGCTGAGGCCTCATGTGGAGTAGTGTGTTCAGTTCTGGGCTCCTCAACTCAAGAGGGAGAGGGAAGTGCTGGAGAGAGTCCAGTGCAGGGCCACCAAGATGGTGAGGGGATTGGAACATCTTTCATATGAGGAAAGACTGCGGGAACTGGGGCTCCTCAGCCTGGAGAAGAGAAGACTTAGGAGGGAATCTCATTGATACAATTATTTGAAAGGTATATCTCAGGGAGAATGTGGAGTCTCCTTCTTTGGAGGTTTTCCAAACCCACCAGGACACTTTCATGTGCTATCTGATCTAAGTGGACCTGCTTGAGTAAGGGGGATTGGACTAGATGATCTCTAAATGTCCCTTCCAACCTCTATAATTCTATGATTGTTCTCACTTTCTCTCAGTGTACAACATCCTGAAACATCTGAGAAAAATTACCTATACTACAGGAATATCTAGTAAAGCAGAGAACCTTTTGTTGTTTTTTTTTGTTGTTGTTCATGTGTCTAGTTCAATGTAAAGCTTCCAATAACGTATGAGCCATCCATAAGTTCTCCTTCTGCCTAGGACTGAGAGAAATTAAATTGTCCTTCTACTTGGTTAAGGTGAACAGAATTGTCTTATGTCCTGCTAATGAGATGATGGTGTTTTGTCATCCTACGAGTTTGACCAAAATGTTACCTCCCATGTGGGATGTTAGTCGCAGTTTGCAATTCACTTTTTAGTAGGAAGTATTTTGGTTTCTACTACTTTCACCAACAGTTTGCCTTCCTGGTTACTGAAGACATGGTCAAATCTAAATATGAATCCATTTAAAGTAGTTTTCAATATGAATAAATTTCTCTATCATTCAAAATGAATCAGCTTCTTAAAACAAGGAGTAACCCTTGCTCTTTTAGCTCAGGTTCATGCTATCTAAAATTCCTGTCATATGGCACAGTGAAGAGAGTGACAAATAGACATAATTATGTGTAACTCCTGTGTGTAGAGATGAGTTCTTTAAGTAGCTACTGCCAATATCTGTTGAGTATAGGTGACCTAATTTTGAACTATTTTTTAACTATCAGTTTATGAAAAAATTTGAGTTGGAGTCAGGCTTTCAGTTTTCTGGTTAAGTGGTGGAGAAGGTGAAAGTCACAGCAATTTGATACCAGCAACTTCCCAGTCACATCACATACAGACAGGTTATAAGGCAGTGAGGTAGTATTCTCTCTGCCTGTTGGTGGTTGCTAAGAACACATCTGTTAAATGACCTTGTACAGCTCTATTCACACAGTTATAAAACCTTTACATCAAATATTATGTCCAATAAAGTCAAGTACCATCCCTTAAGTACTAGGTCATGAGTTGGACTTGGCTGCCTAGGTATCTAGTGCTATTTTGATGCCCTAGAAGATTCGGATATGCCTAGACTCCAGTTGCTACTTTTAAAGAAGCACCAGTTTCTTGTAAATCCTGTGTCAAGTCTTCCAATCCCATGCCAGTGTCCCAGATATTTTATGGCCTCCTACATCTAATCCTCTGTGTACATGTTACTTTCAGTTACTAGTGTGCAATAGGCACTTGAGGACAAGAGCAGTCCTTTACCATTACATTCTTTGAGATATTCACAAGTACATATTGTGACCTATGCTCCTTCTCCCCCCTGCTTTCATACTACTTTCTCATCTAAAAAAATCCTGTCTTTTGTGACACTGGTGCAAAGCTTTGCACAGGGTGTGTTTGTGTCATTCTGTGTGCTACTGAACTTGAGCACATCAGCACAGCAGAAACACCGTTACCAAAACAGAACACTCAGCTTTTTGTCTTACTTTTTTCCCCATTGTTTCCTTGTGTATTTCATTTTTCACACTCTTGCACCTGTGTCATTTTCATATAAGTCACTTTGTCTCAAAAATGAAATGTCCAACCTACCTTGGGTCTTCCTTTCTTCTCTTTTAGCACTGATTCATATTAGGGATTTGTTTCTGTATACCACTCTTTATTCTCTTTTGTTATATGTCTTCTTATTTTTCTTTCCTAGATATACTTATCCCTTTCATTTAATCTATGTTTTAGCTATCACATCAACCAACCTCTATTTCTCCTTTTTGCAGCATAGGTTTTTTCCTTAATACATTGTCCTATTTTTCCTTTTTCTCCTTTTCCACCCCTGAGCATTTTTACAATGTCCTTTGTCTGCCTTTTTCTGTCACATTATCTTGCTTCTCCTCTCCATTTTCTCTAGAGTGTCATTTTGGTATAAAAGAAATTGTATTGCATGTTATTTATTCTCTACAATTTGGGGTGAATGGACCTGTCTGTATATAGAGACACATTTACACATGGTATCCTTCAATTACTTCCAAATTGTCACCATAATTTCAAGAGTACACTGTATTTATAGTGGTTGAATTCTGCAAAGTTTAATGTACTATAAATCTTTCAACCTTATTTATTCATATTCTGTCATAAAGAAGAAGTATTTGAATTTTCTGTTTCTCCTGTGGATACTTTTAATGTCATGGGGCTGGACTGCAGCTAGGTATAAGGATGTGCAGGTGTAAATAGGGGGCAATTGAGTTCTTAATCACTGATCTCCCAGACTGCCTGGACAGGAGGAGTGCTTGCAGAACATCCAGCAGAACTGATACATGGGAGGTGCAACTGCAGTGATCACTCTTCTCCATGAGCTAGCAAGTTGCACCTGGCATAGAAAAAGCATATGCAATGCAGGCTTTTCTACTCTTAATTCTGCTTCAGTTGCTACCATTTCCACAGCGAAGGTGAGAAAGTCCTTAACCATAGTCCTTAACTCTTAAGGCGTTTGGTTGGTGGTGTGCTCTGCAGGGAGGGAGTCCTGAGGTCTGCTTCTGGAGTGCCATTTGTCAGGCATGACAGTGCTACCGAAAGACACAAATGTGGCATGCCTGGTGTAAAAATAGTGTCATCTTGCTGCTTGGTAGAGTGACTTTGAAATACAGAGAAATCTACTTTTTCTGATGCCGTGTAAGAAAAGTTAGATTTTGTTGTGTACTTCAAGAAGTCTAAGATGAAAGCGGTTGCTGGAGAGATAAAGTTTCCTTGAAAACATGTAAGATGAAAATGTGAAGGAGCAAGGTGACAGAATGAGCACAGCATTTAGTGTACACACACAGGAGCATAGTTTTAAGTTTTTCTCTGACTTGAAAATTTCATTAGAAAGAGATCTTAGGTCACCTAATCAACTGCCTTACCCTAAGGTAGCTTATTCCTTTTTTCTCCTGTCATCTAAGGTCTTTTCAACTTTTTTCTTAAAGGCCATAAACAATGAAGATGCCACAGCCTTAAAGTAATCTATTCCAGTGTTTCACTTCTGCCCATAAAACAGGTTTCCTAATGTCTCACCTGAATTATTGTTCCTTGTAGCTTAAGGTATTTTCTTTCATATCAACTATACATGTGAAGTAGGGATTATTTTCTTCCTTATTACAGAAGTCTTTAGGGAACTGGAGTCTCTTTTCAGAAGTTTTGTTTCTTTTTTTTTTAACAAATTGTTCATTATGAACCAATCCTCCGAAGTTTTTTCTAATTGTTCTGCATGTATGTTTCCTAAAAGTAAACTCTTGCTGAAGAAAGAAGGTACAATATAGTAAAGAGAGTGTTTCCTGTGCTGAATGGAGTGAGAGGAAGACATCACATATATTTCCTCCTGTTGTTTGTCTTTTTCATGACTACATGATGTAGTTTTGCATTCAATATTTCATATACTGTAACTTCCAGATCCTTTTACAAAGACCCAATAAGTTATTCTGGAGCCTATGGTCAGCTATTCCCACTTTCACATGCTAGATTATTTCTTAGGCTATTCATCTATTTTGTCAAGATCATTTTTAATCAAACCCTAGCCTCCAAAATACATGAAGCCTTTCCAGCCTTCTATTGGCAGTAAAGACTAAAAAAAAACACTATATTTTTTTTTTTGCTGTGTTTTTTTGGTTTTTTGGTTTTTTTTGTTTTTTTCCAAGCAGCTGCATTCTAGGAAACAAGATTTCAGCGATAAGGAGAATACAGATGATGCAGACGTTGCTGTATTTGTATTACCTAACATAGAATCAAATGGAAGTTGGTGATCATTGAGCAAATGCATTGCTTTGCAAGTTTGTGAGGGTTTTTTTATGAGTTTTATTTTTTTTTTTAATTTCTCACTGTGATCTGTGTATATTAATTCTCAGTATTTATAGCAAATGTTATTTAGGATAGGAAAAGATGGGAAAGTCTGTTAAGAATCTTATGCTAAAGATTGTTTGCTTCTGGCTCATAGGAACTGTGGATGAGTGCTGTAAGATATTTGTTTTTAAGTGCCTTGCAAGCCTTGTGGCACATTATGTCTACATTTCCTATACTGTAGAGAGCTAAATGTTTGAATGAGCAGGTGCAGTTTTCTTTTGTTCACTAGAATGTGATATTCCTATGATATTGTGTAAATGTGTGTCTCCTCTGAAGCTTTAACATTCAAAAAAGAGTTGTTAATGCAAAATGTTCCACTTAACTTTTGAAAAATTTCCAGGGAAAAATAAAAGTCTACCACATATGAATATTTATATTGAAGTTACTTATCTTATACTGCAACCAGTATGAAACACAAAGTCCTTTGTGCTAAGCTGTGACAGCATTAAAGTGTAAAGGGACATGGGAGAATTTTTAATGAAGAGAAGGTGAAAACAGGAAATCAATAAATCTGGTTTTGTTTATTTCATCTACTTGCATTTGTTACTTTAGGGAAGCGGAAAAGAAGGTTTTACAGAGACTCGCAAACACTTAGAAGTTTGAAAAAGAAGTGCACCTGAAGGGTTACAGTTCAAAGGCTCATATAAAGAAAAGCAAGCGTACCACATAAGCCTCTTTATATATTTCCATTCCTTTATGCATTGCCAATCTTCTCACGTACTTTTTTTATGTGTACTTGTTTCTTTTATGTTATTCTATATACCATTAAACTGATAAAACCTTCTAGCTTCTCACTTCTAACTTATATCAATATTTTTCTTTTTTAAAGAGATGACAGAGGAGAAACTCTGGTTCCATAAAGTAGACATTACAAACAGATTTAGTATGTAATAAGACTACATGCTGAACAAAATGTAACTGTTTACCATATCCAGGAATCAAAAGAATCAGTCTTTGAACATGTGTGTCAGTCAGAGAGTTGTCTACCTCATTTACAGTTCAATTAACTGTTGTATCAGCAATTATACTGGCAAGCCATGTAATCACCACACAATTTGCTCAAGGCTTTGGAACCTCTATAAAAAGGGGGTTTAGTAAGTGGAGAAAGATTTGAATATAATTTTTTACAGCTTAGGACTCGTGTTACGGATTTATGAATATAGTATTGTCACCTGAACTATTTCAAAGAAACAATCCTATAAGAAACAGTTTCATAATGTTAAATACGGATAATTCCTTACATCACATAATGGAACTGACAAAATCCATGAAGGATTAACAAAAATAAACGTGTTGAAAACTATATTTAACTTAAAATGGAAGTTTTTAATAGATAACTATACATGTATAACATTCTTTTTTTTTAAATGTATTTCAAGTAATCCAGATTTAATGTTAACATTTCACTAGTCTGAAGTCTAAATAACTTTCTGAGTCACAATTAGTTGAACTTAACTCCTCTAAATAAAAACTTTCATGAGATTGAATTGTTTGTACATGTACAACAGCACTAAGAACTGGGAGATCACAATCTCAGATCTGTCTGGAGGAAGAATGGTTTGCAAGACTTTTGTTTTCATTTGCTCATTGATCACAAGGCTGCACACATTCTGAGTGATTTTGGTCATAGGATGAAGATCTCTTTATGCAAACACATTACATTAATAATATTTTCTGCATTTACTATATGACTCAGCCCTTTTGTCATAGTAAAGAGGGTGATAATATTCCTTAAGAATATGTAAGACATTAAAGGCTAGAGATAACATGTTGTGATAAACATCACAGAAGGATCAGGAAATGTCAGTCAATCCAGGCCCGAGGAGATCTTAGAACTGTAGAGTGAGCGAATGTCTCTAGCCTCTCCTCCCTCAAACTATTCACCTCTCCTCTTGTCAGTGAATGTAATGACAGTAAGAACACTGCAAAAATACATAGTTCCTCTGGCATTTTTAGAAGTGCCTACAATGCCCTTTTAAAAAAACCACCTTATTGCCCTATTCAGGCCCTCAAAATGACATTCGTGTTCACTCTTTCAAATTTTTGTGATTTCAATGTCCCTCTCAAAAAACCTTACTGCTTTATTCAGGTCCTCATAATGATATTCATACTCACTCTTTCTAACTTTTTTTCTTTCTTAGTATTGAACTGAGGATTTTACAGGTCCACTCACCAGCTACATTTCGGTAAATATTCATACAAAAAACTGGATTAGTACTGCTTTTCAAAAATAAGGACATCTCACTCTAATTGTTTCATATTTCATGGCCTTTGCATATCTAGGTAAAGATACCCTGCTGCTTTAAATGTTGTGAGAACGCATTGGAGCTGTTGGTGGAAATCATCATGTTTTCTCTTGTGAAAGTCTTTGGAAAGAGATTTTGCTTGCTTACTGCTTCTTGTTTTGGTAAACAATTGCACTAAAATCAAATGTCTATATTACCCTATCTCATTCTCATACAGAACTATCATTATGGCACCTCCTCTAACTCCAAATGTAATTTTAATGTTGTTATATAGTTTGCTTGTTAGATATGAGACTTCAGTGGATATTTGACAGAAGGGAAAATCATGCCCAAAGTTTGAATAGCAGGTGGAAAATGTATAGCGCCTGACTGGTCTTGTACGTCTTCTTGCAATTATAAGGCTTGTGCTCTTTGGCTGTTTCAGCGCCCTATTGCTGCAGCGTTTGTTTTTAAGAGAGGATACTGAGGTCTCTGCTGAAGTTGTAAGTGCTAGCAAATGGAAATAACAATTACATGGGGTTTTTTTCTTTCTTTTTTTTTTTTTTTGTTTTTAAACAGGAACCATTCTGTGATAATGTGACTGTGTTAAATGGGCACAGATTGATGGGGCTGCAATCCATTCATTATTACTGCCAAAGAACAATGCATGCTGCCTAACATGTCACAGACAAAAAGCTGTGCTCTCTAAATATCCTGTCCCTCCCAAGCACGTATTCTTTCCCCTTCACAGTATTATAGCAGAATCAGCCCTTATGTTAGGTGCTACATGAGTACCTGAAAACAATCAGGATTGATTTTTCCAGAGGTGCCAATACAAAAACAAAAGTTCCACTGATGCATAGAGTAAATTCTAGTACATTGTTTCAGTCTGTTGTTGACCACATTTCTGGCTTTAAATTGTATAGACTTTAAAGATGCAAGTGAGGAATGCTCTTGAATACTTCAGGATACTGATTAAGAAAGTGCTTAATTTAAATGAATTTTTATTTATGGAATTTCTTTTTCAGTACAGATAAACCACGAACAGAAGTTAAAAAGGATTCAGAAAACCCCTTGAAAGTATGAAAAACAGCTTGTGTCATTTGTTGAGGTCAGTTGTTTCCTGTTCCAGGACAAGGGATATACAATCTGATGAAGTGAAAATAGTTAAAGTAACTTTCCAATATTTCCTATATGTAAATAATATGAAGTAATTTTGCAATTTACTTCAGCAGAATGATGTATATGCAGTAGGTGTGGCTTTTAGTTGCTACAAAATTTGATGCATTAAGACACTTCACCTGTAAATAAGTGATTCCTGCCAAAAAAACAGGAAAACTTTTTTAAACCAGAAAACTAAATAAAAAAATATTATTCCCAAACTTCTATAATTGCAAGCAGTTCCCTTACCAACAACTGGAAGTTATTTTCTCTTCAGTAGAAAAAGAGGTTATGTTTTTCAAATAATATTTAATTTCCTTATCTAATTGCTTTGGCATAAACAAGATACAAAAGCTTTTGCTGCCTAAAAACTCCTAACAATTTCTATTTCACATCAAATTATAGTGTCTTTGAATGGAAATAATGCATCTGCAGATGGTGCTGAATTGCATGAAATTAATTACTACATGTGCAAGTTCTCAGTAATTAATTCCATTGAGGCCTGTAAAATCCATTGTGAGCTGAATTACATGCTTTTTAGTCTTTCCTTTTTTTACCTGAAATTTACTGAATCATATTTTAAGCCAAGGTAAAAAGTGATAAGGAGAATATATTAAGGTCATATGAAAAAATGCATTAGATTTTGTCATGCTCACAGCATAAAGAAATCAAGAAGTTACTGAGCTTGTTTTAGAATATCGATGAAATATTTCTAAATCTTTCTGGGAAATAATTGCCTACTACTGATGTAGTGACTATTCAAAGTTTCTGGGATCCAATGTTCAGTCCTCACATAGGTTTCGATACAGTAAGCACAAAGGTTGCAAACCTCAAGGCTTATGACCACTTGTAACAAACTTTTAATGTCTGATGCTTGGACATGTTGAGAAGAAGGGATGCTTTGAGAACATAACCCCCAGATCTGATCCTGCAGGTAAGGCAGACAAAATCTGTGATACCTGGCAGTGCCCATGTATAAGCCAAGTGCTTAAGCAACAGAATTAGAAACAGACTTTAGACATATAGAGGACACATTAAACATAGAAATACCAATGTAGTTTGGAGCAAATTCAAGGGATTGAAAGGGATTTTTGAGGGCGGCAATTTTGTGATGATATGGCTAATCTCACTTTTAAACATCTAACCTGGCTTGGGAAGGAAGCTGCAGATGATGTGCAGAAATTCCAAACGTGATGGAAAAAGAAGCTGTGAAAAATGCAAAAGGATTGAAAACTCGCCAACTCCTAGTCAGATGAAGCCTATTATGAGCTCAATAAGGAAAAAGCTCACAAGTATTATGCTATGTAAAAACTCTGAAGCGAATGCCACTCTACTACTTCCAACCAACCATTTGGTCTGGATTCAGTCCTCTGAATAACTCCAATGAAATGTTGGACATGATCATATTAACTTCTTGCTCCTGTGCTCATGTGGGGTCTGTACAGGTGGGGAGACCCGTAGAGGTCTAATCTGACTATACAGCTGGTGATAGCTAATTACCATAGGACAACTTGAGTGCAACTGCACAGGGCTATGCTGTGTCAAGCAGGCATGTGTTGGTGTGCATACTTTTTGTCACCAGTTATAGTCCAAGGACTAGTTTGAGCATTCAAACTTATAGAATTTTGTCTGTCACTGAAACAGAAAGTTTTCTAGGACTATGATTCTATTTGTTTATTTATTTATTTATTTAATGCATTTTATTTTTTAAAAGAACAATGTAGAAGGACGCTATTACGAACAGAACAATGACATTTTCAGCACGTTTGTTACCTGTTTGTTGTGTTATTTAACCTGGGAATATCCTGTAAATCTGAGAACTTCTCATCGATATGTAGCTAAAGAATAGATGGTCTTATTGAAAAACCAATAATCCAAACAAACAATCATCTTGATTAGATCTTGATTAGCTTGAATCGAATTCTTAGCTCGTCTAAACCTTTATTCCTTTTTACATTTTATGAAAAGCAAATAAGAAGGTGTCTAGTTTTCCATGTGGAAATTCTAGTATGTATAGTAAGAGAGAAGTAAATCTCACATGCTGTCTGCTACATTGCACTTAGGAATCTCACATAAAAATGAATAAAACTATCAGTCTCCAAACTTGTTAATAGTAGTTGATACCTTAAGTGAAGTTGATACCTGAAGGTAGAAGGAAACTCTGAAAAGGGAACTGTATTTTCTCTGCCTCAGGAATTCAGGATACGTGACTCACTAGCCTTTCTACTTTTTGCAGAGCCATGGTACGTGTGCTTCTGTAACCTTTCAGTCCAGACAGCAACTGCATAAATGCCAAGGAAAGCATGATCTGCTTTCTAAGCAGCAGACAGGCTACTGCATGAACAAGACCAGTCAAAACCAGAAGGTTTTTTTTTTTTCCCCCCCTGTATAACCCCAGTGTGCTGGCTATAGAAACAGAGAGAATATTGGTTCAAACTTGGCATTTTTCTATGTATATCACATACGAGGCCCATGTAAATCATGTTTACCTTTTCTTGGCTAAATTAAAGAGTAATTATGTGGTTGACACAGCTTGGAAGTATAATACAAAATTTCTTCTAGTGTTTTGATAGACATCATGAATAGACTTTAGATATTAGGATTTCATAGACTTCTAGCACTGGATTTATTTTTTTTTACCAGGTATGTGATAAAGAATGCATTCTTGCTAAACACAAAGCACCTGCTTTAACAGTTATTTATATTAATATCTAGTTTGTTAAAGGCAGCTATATGTTCCTGACACAGACATGGCTGGGCCCTGGAATTCACCCCACTTTCGTAAGAAACTATGAGAAAGTAAGTGTGCTATTTCCAAATAATTTTGTGGTAACACTACAACTTTGGGAAGGTCAGAATAGGGATGTACTTGTTTCCTTTTGACTTGAAGAACAGACAAGAGCTCAACTCACTCTTATGCTCCTGAGACCTGTAATATGCCAGGGGCTCAACTGGAGTCAGTTTTTCTTTTAGAATGGCATCCTTTTCCATGAACAATTAATAACTATTGAGCTAAATCAATGACAATATCTCCATCTTTGGCACATTTGCTAAAAGATCCCTTGGGTAGTGGGAAAATGTGATTGAAGTCTGTTGTAATAGCAGTCTATATAAAGTAAGGCTGCTATAACAACAAATACTCCTTAGCTTGGGGATTTGAATCTACATTTGCTACATTCAGGTGAGAAGAGTAAACCTGGATGCTTGGATTGTGATTACTATGAGTATGTAATCCCATTTAATTGTCTGGAATAATTAGAATAGCTATACAAAACTAACAAAAATGACAGTGGATCAAAATGACAATTCCACTCTGTTAAAGTTGCAGCAAGAGGGTAAATGAAACATACCACTATGTCTGAAGTGGCCATGTATAGGCAAATATATCACTCTCGCTTATTTGGTCTTCTTTGTTTGCAGAGTGTTTTTTTTAATGAGTATACTCCAAGTTTCCCTTGAGATCTCAGGCCTCAACATGTAGCCAATTTAAAAACCTCCTCATGGTTTAAGGTACAGCTCCTAATTTTGTCTACTAATATTGATGTTGAGGTTGCTTCATATCTGTCTAGCAGTAACTATATAAGCACTTATAGTGCTCAGGTTGCATATGCTTATGAATATTGTGGTGTTAGCTGCTTAGTCTCCTGGTAGGATGTGTCCCTAAGGACACATGCTTGAGTGATGCTTTTCTAGAGCAGTATGCATCATTCTAAAAATGTCATTTTGCACCTTGATACACTTTCTTTTTTTTCCCCCTAAGGACTTAGTGAGTGAAATAATAACAGATTAGAGGTTAAATGATACCTGATTAATTGTTTTCTCATTTTAATTAAAATGTCAAAATATTCTTGGCTGTATAAATAATTTTTCAGGCTTATAGTTTGGAATATAAAATTACCTAACTATTAAAATAGACTTTTTTTTTTCTTGATCCTCTTTGTTTGCAACATGACCTTGGGCAGGTTATGTATGCTTCCAGTACTTTGACTTCATCATCCACAAAATATTGATAGCCATACTTGTCTGGATGACTTATCCTAATCAACCTGTATTCATCTTTGTTAGCACTGGAAAAGTGCTTTGAGATCCATATATTGAAACTAGGATACAAGTACAAAGTATTTTCTGCTGCTAACAAATCTATTTTACCAGAATCAAGGCAATGTGAGATAGATGGATGCAGATATATGTTTGTTTAACAGCTATTCTGGCCTCCTGGGGGCAAGTTAACACTTTTTCTTGAGAGGATTGATCTGTTCATAGATTAGATAATCAAACACAGACACATTATACTTGCAAGGTGTTTTAAAGGAGAACCGTGACTAAAAATAAAGATACTCCTTCATAATCCTGTAAACATCAACATGACATGCAAAAGGCTTTGATGAAACTAAGGATTAAAAGTAACAGCATTTAAAAAAAAAGTAGTGATGACTGTACTGAATCACATTCTGCTCTCAGTAACATGAATATAAGGACAGAAGAACTACTTTTTAAATAAAAATGATTAACAGAGAACCGTCAGGTTGATTAAAGCACATTTCCTAGATGAGTTTTCTTTGAGTTTACTTGAGAACAGGATCTGAGCCAGATACAGAATCTCTTCGATACTCTGATTTTTTCCCTTATGAAGACAAAAAGGTTACAGCTATTTTTTTCCAGCAGGTAATTTGTTTTTCTGAAAATGAAATGTAGCCACCTAATGAATCCTTAAACTAAGTTTTTCAAGATATGACCACAAAACCAGATCCAATCACATCTTACTATCACCTTTTTTGTATCATTGCTAGCTGATTCCTGTGGACACAAATGATCTGGCCATGGCAGACCCTGAGGACATCGGGAGGGGCTGCAGGTCCCTGCGGTGAGCCCATAGGCAATGAGACCCTGATAGCATTTCTTTGATCTGAGAGAACTGAGCATGGGGATGGATAGGCCAATCTTCTAGGTTAACAATTTCTACAGAAGTTCTCATAGATGGGGATTTGTTTTTTACAAACAAATCCCTTAAAGGAACCTCTTTAAAGGCTGAGAATGAGAGAAATGGGGTCCACCCAAAAAATGTGGTAAGAGCCCATTTGCCAACAGAAATGCAGGGGAGGATAGCACCATAGTGATGCAACTCACAGCTGGACACCTGCAATGCCCAGCTATGAGCTCTTCAGGAAAGGCTGGCAAGGAAGACAGTGACAGAGGAACTGGGGGACAAGTCATCTGCATGAAATAGCAGCTCAAATGTAGACAGCTCTTGTAAAGGATGTACAACAGACTGGATGAGAGTGTGATGGTGTCATTGTAGTAGAAGTCCATGGTAGGAGACTCCATGTCCTGAGTAGGTAAACAGATAAAACCTTTAAACAACTCAAGGAAGTTTCTGGATTGCCCTCAATGACAGGGATACCATTCAGGAGATACCCGACATAGTGGAGCAGTGACCTGTAAAAACCTCACATAATTAAAGGAAAAATGGAAAGTGCTGCACTTGGGAAGGAGGAACCTTTTGCAATGATACGGACCGGAGATTCTTGGGGAGCAGCTCTGCTTAAAAGAATTGGGAGCTCTTGATGGACAGTGAGCTGCACGTCAGCAGTATGCACCGGCAGCAAAGATGAACAGCAGTGTCATGAGATATATTAAGAGAATTATGGCGAGTATACTGAGGGAAGAGATTATCATACTCAGTACTTGTTGGATCTCGTCCAGAATGCAGCATCCAGTTCTAGGCCCTCAGTAAAAGAAAGACCTAAATACATTAGTTGAATGAGTTAACTGAAGCCACAAAACTGTTTGGGGGCTGAGCACTTGCCCTGTGAAGAGAGGCTGATGAATCTGGGATTGGTCAGCCTGGAAAAGAAATGGCTCTAGAGAAAACTAATAGCAGATCCTAGTGCCTGTGTAGAGGATGTAGAGGAGACAGCTAGGCTCTTTACAGTGGTGCCTGATGGGAGGAAAAGATGCAAAACTGTCAGTTGAAAGAAAGGTTCAAACTAGCTATAAGAAGAAGTTTTCCCAGCACAAGGACAGCCCAGCAGTGGAGCAGATTGCCCAGAGATGTTATGCACCCTCTTTCCTTGTCTTTCAAGACCAGAGTAGGCAAAGCCCTAAGCAATCTGATCTGATTGCTTGCCTGGCCCTACTTTCAGTGGGAAGTTGAACTAGAGACCTCCTCAGATCCTTTCATACTTGAATTACACCAGGAAACTATGATTCTAATAGAGAAATTGTGATGAGAATGTTTTTGAAACTTTGGCGTATTTTATTTAATTTCTGTAGGTTATTCTATTACGCCTCTCACTCTGAAAAGCCTTAACGTGACATTGGCTAAGGTCAGACAGGCCTACACTCCAGTGATTTAAGTGACTAATTTCTATTGATTTCTAAGAGAAACAGGCACTTAGATAGGTTTGAGGCATTTGGCCCAAGGACTTTCTCTTTTTTTTACTAAATATGGTAGGTGGAGAAGGAAGTTTGGATTTTTTTTTTTTTCTCAAATAATATTTTAATGCACCTATGGCAGTTTGACTTTGCTCACCTTTCCTAAAAATGAAGCAGCTGGTAAGAGAAAAAACAGCTTCATAACCCTATAGAAATCTCCAACTAGAAAAAATATATAAATCACCTTATCTCTTCCCAGCACTGTATCTTCACCATACCTCCCCTCTCAAACAAGTGGTTGGAAAAACTGATTCCCTAACAGAAATTCATAGCTTTCTGTTGATTTCATATCATAATACCATGTGCAGAAAGAAGATTCACCCACAAATATAGGTATCTGCCAAAGTATGCTCCATCCATTTACAGCTCCTTCTCCTAAAATCGAAGCCATCAAGCCATTTACCAGGGAAAAAAGTTTTCTTCTTGTCACCAAAATGACCAGAAAGAGATTAAATGACATCTGCCACTTCATGGGAGATCAATGTGAAGAAAATAAGTCAAGCAGGAAAATTGCAAGACATTATTAGGAAAGCAGAATTAATTTTCTAGTTATTGCCATGCAATTATCTTAGATGCATTTTGTTTATAGCCTGAGAAGTAACTCTGTCAGGCTCAGAGGTAAAAGGTAAGAAATATTTAGTGTTCTGCAAGCAACCTGGAAATTTACATTTAAAAAATTCTAGCATTTTGTCTAAATCTTTTGGTTTCTTGATATTATTAATAGACTATATATGCTTAAAAGTGGGGAGATGGTATAGGGAAGAGCACATGTAAGGTTTTAAACATGTCTAAGTTATTAAAGACTGCTGTTTTAGAAGATGGTATAAACTTCCACATTAAAATGCAAATATATGTCATGACTGAACATGAACATGAATACAGACAGTTTTAGTTGGAGGATTCTGCTTTTGGTAGGTGAAAATAGAAGGGTTTTTTTGGTTAAAAAAAGCTTGGAGAAGTCGAAGGACACATCCTGTCTTAACACTGCAAAATGGCCCGAAGGAAAAGCACATAAATATAAGGTGACTTATACTAAGTGAAAACCTTGACATATCAGGTTTCCTGCACCTAGGGACTTTGCACATTCTTTATAAAAACAGTATAATAGATCAAATAAATAAAAATGAATCAACCACTAACTTTTGCTTCTAATTGCCTTATTGTGAGTATGTAGGTCAAAAAGGATAATTAACATTAGAAACCAGTTCACTATTTTTGTAAAATTACTTAGGGCTGGAAAGTTATATTCCTGTATGCAGATACGATCCCAGACAAATAAGCTCCATTTAGACAATGAATGAACTTAGTCCTGGCACATTTGAGAACAGAGCTTTGGATTGTTTAACCTGCCCTGAAGGAGAAGATAAGGCAAATATCATTACTGTCCTGAAAGACACTTAGCAACCTACAAAACTGGAATAGAGGGAAGAATCTGGAGCAATTATCTCAGGCAGCACCCATGTCTTGTATTTGTAACTATCTGTACTCCTTTGAAGATTGCAGCTACATTTTGGGGTTGCCCTAAGAGCTTGTTCTAGGTATAACAAGGTCCTCAGTCTTTAGTGCAATTTAGAAGCTCACACACTTAGTAATAATAACCACTACTGAAATCACATAAATGTGCTAAGACTGTATTTGTTGAGTTGTCTTTGGTTAGATAATTATTGAATCATCATAGCTCTCCTTATCTGCAATTTAAAAAACTGGGACAACTGATACCACAAAACATACTAACATCTGACCAGCAAAGTTCTCAACAAAAGATATATCCTAGTAATATAGTAAACCTGTAGGAGGCAATGTTTTCTCTATTCAAGGCTATTCCTAAATTTAAAAGAATAAGTTATTCATATGCTTTGTGATCATAAAAAGTTAGCACAGCCATATTGTCTTCATATAGATATGTTAAAAGTATTCCATCATATATTTGTGCTCAAGACAAAAAATGCATAATAAAACTGCAAAATGCCTCTCCAAGTGATCTGAATAATGGTGAGCCATTTTTCTTACAGAACATCTCAGATTAATTGATGACCTTCATAGTCAGTTGATGACCTTGACTTGAAGATCAATAAACTCATTTTCTGCTAGTATGAATCTTCATGATAATGCTAATGGAAAGTGGCGGTGTTCAAGCAACCCTGGAAACAAACCAATAAAAATGGCCTCTTTCAAGCACAGCCACTTTTTTCTTCCTTCCTAAGTAATTTTCTGCATTATCTGAATTTTCACAAAGGCTTCAAAGATGGGCATAATCTGACATGCTGAAGTCATTAAGAATGTGGTGAGATATGCTTTCGACAAGAAAGTTTGTACTGTACGTGTTCACTAGTAATGGGCTGCACTATTTTGCAGGAGTAGAAGTTCATGAAAGGATATACTTCTAAAACATTTGTAGTAAAAAATGTGATGCCACCTTTCTGTAAGGAGTGATTTGCTACTGCTTTCCTCCCTAATATTGCTTCTCCAGCTTATCATGGTCAGCACCAGACCTGGGTGGTTTTTAAAACCCAGCATCAATGGTGTTAAGTGAAAATATGGCAGCAGGCTGGATGTCCTCTACTTGGTTTTGGCATTGCATTTTAGAGCATTTAGCAATCCTATTGCTACTTAGCTACCTCTCATCAATATTCTCTCTAATGAAGACTATTGCAGAACACTTGAGACACATGGTAAAACACTGAAACCCCTTCTTCTACATCCTCAACTCTTTTCTGGATTCATCCAGTTCAGTAGGGCCTAATATTTAGTAGTCATACTTAGCTGAATAGAAGAATGACCTTTGTCCTTCTCTAGGAGAAGACTAAGGCTGGTCAGATCAACTAGTGCCTATATCATGCTTTAGCCATCAGTCTGGCTTACAGAGAGTGATGAAGCAGATACTAGAGAGTTTGAGTGTCCTGCAATGGTTTACTAAGCTAACAGCTGATTGCTTCAAGGAAGAGGTTTTCTCACTCTGTTAATGAGAAGTGTAATGATTTGTACCAGCGATCACCTCCAAAGAGTTTATATTAGCCAGGAGAGACATTTGTCCACCTTCTAGGCCATATGTTCATTCGGTGCATGTTATTACACAGAAATGAAAAAAATATGAAGGACAGTGATGTAACAGATGGCTCCTTATGGCAGAGAATGGCTTGACTGTTCTGCCATAGCTTAAGGAAAAGAAATATATGAAGTGACTTTATCAAAAGAATACCATAAAATACTGCCATCTTCTGTCATATTTTCAATAAGCCTTTTACTCTTGTTCATGTTTCTTTATTTCAGGCTTTCTAAAGTTATTAAATAGAAATACTTTGATCTGAACCATTTTAGAATAAACAGTGGTAAAATATCAGCAGAATATTTCTTGTAGGATTTATGTTTAGAAACATCTTTTTCCTTTTACCTTTGGAAAAAAATGACCTGAAATAGTCCTAGGTTTTATTTTACAAAGTAACAATGTTAGAATGTTAAGCAGAAGAAAATTTCCATACTCACATTCATTCAATGAGTGTTATGTGAGTTTCTGGACTCCAGAAAGAGGAATGAGCTTTTGTGCAGCATTTTATATTGGAACCTGTAAGATACAAATCTGTGTCCAAAAGACCACAGCTAGCTAGACATCTCCAGCAATTTTCCTTGTGCACTTGCTGTAGTACTTGTTTCAAACTGACTGGCTTTATTTACTATGGATTATACCCATTGTAGTTTTTCCTCAACGGTCCTTGTGATGTGTATGTGAATTAAGGCCCATTCTTGTGGAAGAGGAGAAATAGAAAAATTTGTAATGACAATCCTAAATGAGAGAACAAAAAAACCTACAGAGTTTAAGAGGTTCACATTACTACACATTTGCTATATGCTTCTTTGACAACTTTGGCATGGTAGCTCTGCTATCTCCAAATAGAACATGGTTTTACCTTTCTCGTTCTCTCGTACATGTTTTCCAACAGATAATATCTTTCCGCAGATAAGTTTTAGATTCACTCAAAGAAATGCCTTTTTTTTTTAATACTATTATTTGAAGAATGACATCCAAGATCTCTGCTTATGAACTCTATGGGAATCACACGTTTACTACTGAGACTTTATTTGCATATTGTAGTGGTTTTGCCTGGGCCAGGGTTTGGTAGCTGCCAGAAGCTTCCCCTGTAGCTGATAGGGCCAATGCCAGTCAATCCTAAGATGGACCCACCGCTGACCAAGGCCTAGCCAATTAGTGATTGAAGTAATGCCTCTGTGATTGACATATTTGAGAAGGCGAAAGAAGTTTCTGTGCAGTTGGTAAAACTGCAGCAGTAGCAGAAGGGAGTGAGAATGTGAGAACATCTCCCCAGACACCAAAGTCAGTGGAGGAGGCAGAGGAGGAAGTGCTTAGGCCCTGGAAGAAAGAGTCCCCTGTGACCTGTGGTGAGGACCATGGTGAGGCAGCTGTCCCCTGCAGCCCATGGAGGTCCATGGAGAAGCAAAGATCCAGTGTTTATCACAATTAAGATTTGTTTTAAGGAGGAAATTTGAAGGAATTCCTTCTTAGATACAGGCCAAGCTTGGCATATAGATTTTTAAACAAAAATAGTAGTAGTCAATCAGATAAAAGATGGAATCTATTACAAAAGGAAGATGCTTTGTGGAAGGCTATGTGCTTCCTGAAGCCTAATAAACTGTCCCCTAATCTTCAGTCTGGTTTAGAAGTTCTTACACTAAAGATAGTCTTACATGCTATTAAACTCACAAAGAAATTAACTTAAATTAGCTTTTTGTTTTGTTTTGCTTCTGTTATGCTGCTGATGTAGCTGTGATTGATTCTTAAACTATGTGAATGAGGCAAGACTTGTCAGAAAGATATTATCTTGTACTAGAGAAACAAGTATAGCTGGAATAAAACAGAGATATCTCTATGGTCTTCAAAATATAAATCAGAGAACAAGATTTCATAGTTTTATTTTTCCTAATCATGATTTTTCATATCTAGAGGAAACTAAAGTCAATGGAGATTGTAATCTGTCAGCACATTACAGCTTTTACCACGTTATATCTAAAGCTTGGTCCATAAGAACTATAACTCCATGTACTTGATGAAAAACTTGATGAATCTTTGCAACCAGTATTTGAAAATAAATTATAGCACCAAGCTATTTACACCACAAAATTTATACCTTGAAAGGATAATTCTACTGTAGGGTTTTGGATATAGTGGAGTGGATCTTGCGCTGCTGAAACCAATGGTAGTTTCATTAATGCTTTTCAAGATGAGAATATTGTTTCCTATGAGTGAATTACGTGTACCACTTTCTAGTTAAGAAACTACTGCTTGGATCTTTTTTTCTTGTATCTCTTCAGCCCATCCATCTAAGCAAATATGCCATACATATTTTCATTTTAAAGCCCAATTCTGCAATGATGATCTAGCTGTGTATCATTTAGTCAGCATTACATATTAATCTTCCCTGAATTTTTGTAATAAAGTCATCTCAATGATGCTTCTGGGCATTCAGTGGATACCATCTGTCTGGAAGAATGATCACATATAAAGAAATAAGGTTGCTTTTTTCTATTGCAACCTATGAAATAATTGGACAAAACTGCAGTTTCCCAAAGCAAGACAATTAGATACTTACAGTAAAACTCTTGCTAAGGAAAGTACTGTAATGAAGTAGAAAAAGCATTAAAGTTCAAAAGAACCTAGCATTTGTTAGAAGTTGTTAAAAAATGCATTCACTCTCATGCAGTTCTTTAAATGGTTCATATGGATTCAATTTTTTTCCCTTATGCTTTAAGCACTGTGGACTTACTCCAAATTTCCTGAAGCAATCCATTAATTTCGTCCTTTACATTCTGATTTTAATTTTGAGCTATCTGTGTTTTGAAGTTAGAGGATGAAAGTATCCACTGGTACAATCATCTGATGGATGTTGCACAATAAAGGTGGCATTGTTCTCATACCTTTTTTTTACACTGTTGCATAAATGAGTTTTTCTTAAGTCCCAGGCACTAAAGTTTCTTAAAGAAAAATAAATAATTAAGTGATAAATAAGTGACAATTCTGTCAATCACTAGGGATAAATTTGGGTGCAGAAAGAATTTCTCAACAGACAGATGCAAAGACTTAAAGCAACTGAAGTACATTCTGACTAAAGCAACTCTTTTGTTCACTCTGCTACAAACTCTCTTCAATCAACTAGTAACCTCACTGAGTTATTTCCAATGCTCATTACAATTTTGTTATCAGAAGTTTTCAGGGAAATATCTTCAGACCCTGGGAAAAGCCTTAGTCACCAGGAATTCAGAGGGAACAGAGGGTCTTTTTGAATGCATAGCCAGATTTCTGAAACACACCCCTGCAGCCAGCTATATTTTTCTGATTATTTCCAGTCACTCATGTGCAGTGTTAACTTGTAAACAGTTCATAATTTCACTATAAAATGGGGTTAGCAGGAGACCAGGAAGATTTGACAGGTTAAGTCCAAATCCCCATTCACATGCTGATCAACAGGCATTGTTTTGCAGAAGAGGCTTCTTCAGTGTAGCAAAACAAGCACTTTAGCTGCCTACTAGGACACTTTCCCTTGTTGAGTATGCAGGAAACATTTTCCTGTTCATCAGAAGAATGAAGTAAACCCGATTAGATTTGTTCTCCATTTGGGAGCAGGAAATTAACTTTGAAAATTATTTAAATATCTTACCTGGGGAGGGACTTTTGCCACTCTGAGTTCAATAGTTCAACTTAATGGAGCTCTCTGACAAATTTCTAATGCAAAACAGTTAGGTGCAACGGGTGAAAATGAGGTGGAATTTTTAGATTATACTTGCTGAATTCTTATATTGAGGTTGCCGCAAGTTTTTCGTTCTACTGTTGTCAGAAAAAAAGCTGGTCTGTAAGGGAATTGTGGCAAAGAGGGCTATGCCAACACTAGCGTGCAGCACAGAAGATTAGAAGAAGGATACAGTTAGAGATGAAGACCTGATGTTCCACAGGTGTGTTTGGGATTTTCACTTTAGACTAGATTTAGTCTGATCCTTTAGATTGAATGCTTTTCCTCATGTTTCTGTATTGTCATCAGAGGCAGAGGCAGATGTTTTAGCATCCATATCTGCTTCATTTCTGCTCAGGCACAGAAATTCTGAGTTTGTTCAGCTTCATTCACTGTATTCCCCTATATGTTTGAAAAGCCTGCAGTATCTAAAGAAAAAGAAAGTATAATCATAGAATAGTTTAGGTTTTCAGCGCCATTTCAAGGTCATGTAGTCTAAACCCCCTGCAGTGATTAGGGACATCTTGAACTAGATCAGTTTGCTCAGAGCCCCATCCAACCTGACCTTGAATGTTTCCAGGGATGTGTCACCTACCACCTCACTGGGAAACCTTGTTCCCGTGTTTTACCATCTTCATTGTAAAACAATGTCCTCCTTCTATCCAGTCTAAGTCTACCCTCTTTCAGTTTAAAACAATCACCCCTTGTCCTATCACAACAGGTCCTGCAAAAAAGTTTTTCTCCATCTTTCTTACAAGATCCCTTTAATTACTGAAAGGTTACAGCAAGGTCTTGCTGGGGAACCTTCTCTTCTCCAGGCTGAACAATCTCAACTCTCTCAGCCTTCACAGGAGAGGTATTTCATCCCTCCGTTTCATTTTCATTTCCTCTGGACCTGCTCCAACAGGACCATATCTTTTGTGTGCTGAGTACTCCAGAGCTGGATGCAGTACTTTTAGTAGGGTCCCACAAGAGCAAAATAGAGTGTCACAATCACCTCTCTCAGCCTGCTGGCTGCACTTCTTTTGGTGTAGCCTATGATACAGTTGATCTCGTGGGTGACAAGCACACATTGTTGGTTCATGTCTAACTTTTCACCCATCAGTAACCCCACGTGCTTATGTGCAGGGCTGTTTCCATTCCACTCTCAACCCTTCAGTCTTGTCCTTTGTTACCACTGTGCCAGTTTTATTCATTGAAGGGATGTAGGCTTCCTTTTCTGGCTGACATACCTGTAGAAGCCCCTCTTATCACCTTTGCATCCCTTGCCAAGTTCAGCTCCAGCTGGGCTTTGGCCTTCCTGACCCCACCCCTGCACAACCAGGCAGTGTTCCTGTACTCTTCCCATGATACCTGTCCCTGCTTCCACTGCCTGTGCATTTTCTTCTTGCCCTTTAGTTTGACCAACAGGTCTCTACTCAGCCTTGCTGGTTTCTTGCCTTCCTTAACTGACATCTAGTACCTGGGAATTGAGAGCTCTTAAACTCTGGACAGTGTCTTTTAAATTCTGCCAGCTCTGTTCTGCCCTCTTGTCTTTGAGGGCAATTTCCCAGGGACTCCTGTTGACTCACTCCTTGAAGAGCTGCAATTTCACTTTTCTAAAATTCAGGGTCCTGACTTTATTCTTTACCTGACCCATATCCCTCAGGTCTGTAAACTTCACCAGTGTGTGATCACTACAGCCCAGACTGCCTCCAATCTTGACATCCCCAATCAGCTCACTTGCATTGGTGACCAACAGGTCCAGTACCACATCCCCTCTGGCAGGGCTGTATATTGCCTGGCTTAAGAAGTTATCCCCAACGCATTCCAGGAGCCCCCTGGATTGCCTGCAGCTTTTCTAGCAGATGTTGGGGTGGTTAAAGTCTCCCAGCAGGATGAAAGCCTGTGAGCAAGATGTCTCTTGTAGTTGGAGTGAGAAGGCTTTGGCAATAGGTTCCCCTTGATCAGGTGGCTTGTAGTTAACACAAGCCACAAAGTTCCCTTTCTTCCCTCAGTCTCTAATTCTTACTCATAGTTTTCCAACCTGCTGTTCTTCAGAGGTAAATCTTCACACTTCATCCATTTCTTGTTGTAGAAGGCAGTCCCTCTGCCCCTTCTTCCTTGCCCATCTTTTCTGAACAGCCTATAGCCATTGATAGCTCCATGGAATTCGTCTCACAGCGCTGTGATCTTCTGGATCAAAATTTGGGACTGATAATATTTAGAATCACAGGATCATTTAGGTTGGAAAAGACCTTAAGATCATTAGTCCAATTGTTTGCCCCCCTTCATAACCCAAAACTCCCTGTAGTTCCAAAGAAAGAACCCTTTACCTTGTAAGTTTTGTATTAGTTTTGTTGGTTGGTTTTGGTTTGTTTAGGTTTTTTTTTTTTTTCTGAGAACAAACTTATGTATTCTCTTCTAGGCTATAAAGGATTTGACTTTATAAGATGTGACTGTGAATGCATCCTGAGGTGAGGGAAATGAGTCATCCATTTGTAGTGCAGTTTGTGTGAAAGCTCCAGTGAGGAATGAGATGCAAGAAACTCAGGTCCTCAGTATTTCTACTTTCAATGGAGACAGTTTCATAACCTTTGGAAATGCTACTCTTTGAAGTATAATTCTCTGGATATAATGTAGACTACAGATATCTAATAGTAAGTGGAATTTCACCAGGCTCCTAATGGTTGAGGCTAAAGTCTTCAACTGCAAGTTCCATCTTGAACGTAGCTGTGAATTTCACAATACACTGAAGGCATCAAATAATTCCTTGATTCTTTGTCAACTTGAATTGTCACTGCCTTCAACATTTATCTTTCATTCATTTAAAAGTTCTTTAGAGAAAAACAGTCTCTGGGAGATGTCCTCAGTTTGATAAAAATTAAATGGAAAGCATTTAGACCAAATTTACAGTCAGAATGCATTAGTCATTATCCTCAAATGCCAAAGATTTATTGACAAGCTAACCTGAGACTATATAATTTTAGGCACCAAAAATACCAAGAGGCAGCTGAAGTTTGAAAGATGAGAGGCCAAGTTAAACAGCAGCAAGAAGACAAATACTGTTATGGTAAAGCATCATGAAGTTCAAACAGGACAGTTGAACATATTTTCCACTAACAATAGAAATGAGATATGTTGAACTGAATGGCTGTACAGGGCTAAGTCCTGATACAGTAGAAATATGGGCATTACAAGGAAGCAAGTAGCCACTGGACAGGTTCCAAAGAGGTGTCCTGTAAGAGTGGAGAGCAGGGTGATGATAATGAAGGGTCTTTATCCACTTTATCCACAAAAGTCAGAGTAAGTTTTGTAAAAACATCTGTGTACACAAAGATGTCTTGAGGACAGCAGGAAACAGATTAACTGTAGCCTGAAGAAACTGTATGACCTATGATGTTGATTTGTCATTTGAAAAACTTTGTGTTTAAATAGTTCTATTTCCATTACAAGAAGGATGATGTTACTAGGATTCACCTTAACTAGAATGTGCTTGTACCAATAGGATATAAATAAAATCTTGACAATAGCATAAGTACCATTGATACACAAGATGTACCTACCAGTGTGACACATCAGAAAAGGGAGACACTGTCACTGGCTCTGGAGGCCACAGTTCAATCATTTGTGTACGGAGCCATGAGCCACGCTACAGCTGCAAAGCCAGAGACCCAGATGACAGCTGGAGGCACACTTGGCATACACCGTTGGCCCAGCAGCACTGGCAAGTCCAGACTGCCAAGGGTGCCAAGGCCCTCCCAGTCTGCCAGAACCTGATCCCTGTGCACATGGAGGTTCTCCAATGATGCTGTACCATGTCCCCAGAAGATCCAGAGGCAGAACCTGACTCTCTCTATCACTGCTAAAAGTGTGCTTGACCCTCTCTAATCAGGGAATAGCTTCATCAAAGATTCCAGACACCTGAGTTTAAGAATAGATGATCATGCTGGTTTGAAGCTACTAGAGCTTCCCCAGATCCACACCATACAACTGTACATCCTAAGGGGTGTAGAGTTGCACTCTATAGTGACTTGACCTCAGACCAATCTGCTACAGGGACTTAGCCCACTCTCAGTCTGAAACTTTGTACTTGCCTTTGTTAAACTCCTTAGAGTTGCTGGCAGCCTATTTCTCAGCCCTAACCAATTCTCTCCCAAGAGCTACCCAGCCTCCAGCACCACCACTGCTATCCCCAGTCTGGTAGCATCCCCTGTCCTGGCTGAGAGACACTAAGAACTCTTCAACAATATGACCTAAATCATGTCCAAAATAGTTCCAGTGGATCTTGCCCTTAAAAAAATCTTTCTCTCCATTTCCTGAAAAAGGAGGCCAGGATGAGTAGTTTACTTATAGACTAGCTGAGATTATCTGAAGTTAGATTAGATGAATCCCATGTACATTCATTTCAATAGATATGTGCAGTTTAATTCCATTGATTTGCTGGTACCTCATGGATATCCAAAGATAAAATTGGAGTTAAAGTATAAAAATTCAAGCACTTCCAAAATGGCAAAGTAAGGTTGTTTTATGACCTAATGACTCAGCCTCAAGGAAGGGAGAGAGATCAGTTAGGCTAACGAAACTCTGCTTGTGAAGTTGTGCAGTCACGTAGCTTGTACTGAGATGACTAACCAGACATGACTTCCAGAGGAAGCAGCTGGTTGGTCTGGGATAACAGAATTTAATTCCAACACTGCCCTTTGACACTGTTTGTTCTGCAGTGCCACAGGTCTGGCATTTCAGATTTTTACCTTTTAAATAAAATCACTTTCCTTACCATTGGTCACACAGTCTAGTCAGTAACATTCACTCTCCTTTAGTTAAAGTTTTTCTCTGTTTAAAGCAATCTACCTCACACTCTCACTTTGATTTTTTCAGAGTGAAGCCATAGGAGAGCTGCTCCTCCAGGAAGAGCCAGGAGCTGAGCAATGACAACCCCGGCACAAGCAGGGAATGTATCACCACTCACCAGATCAAAATCAAGAAGTATTGATGTGGTAATGAGAAAAAGTCCATCTAAGGACCTAGAAAAGGTGAGGTAATGAGTCATATCCAGGGTCCATCCAGGAAAAGCAGGAGACAAGTCTGGAAATGTGTCTTCATCACAGTTTTGAGGAGTGTCCTAGAGGTAAAGCTGGGGAACAGCCTTGCTGCAGCATCTCTGGTGCAAGGACTGCCCTGGAGTGAAATGGGATCCTGGGTGAAAGGTGGGTGAAGGTTGAAATATGAGTCTGGACAGGGACAGAAAGAGATGGTAGCACTCTCAGAGACCTAACAGCTTAGCCACTTTACTGACAGGTGTTTTGATTTTATCTAAGCTATTCTCTGCGGAAGTGATTACATTTTCTTACTATGAAAAGAAGTGGCCAGTAAAGTAACTCCATTTTGAAACAGGGGTATAAATGTGAATCAGCCACTTATAAAATCAAGCTGCTCCAGCTACTGAACTATCATGTTTTATGTGCACCACAAAAGGAGCTTTGTCTGGACTCCTCTTCAGGGGTAGGATCCTATGTCATGATAGTTTCAGTATTTGACTTTGTAAACCTTCATTCTACATTAGAAAAGGCTATAGAACAGGAAAACAACATAGACAGCGGTGGATGTCTACTATAACCAAATAGGGTCATCAGTCTCTACTCAACTTGCCATGTCGCCACTCACCAGCTCCTGAGATAGGGTTCTGAACAAGCAAGAGAAGGCACTCTGCAGTGATCTTCCTGAGCTGCAATGCCAGTGTTTAGAAAGGAACAGGGAATGCTTCACCTGGACACAGTCTCTTTACACTCAGAAATATTCTAGCTTACGTTCCTCTAAGTGCTAAACACTAGAAAAAAAATATTTGAAGAGGTAATTTCTTGTTCAATTAATGTATCCCTTCTCCCTTTGACTGGGTAGATTTTCTGTGGGTTGTTTTGCCTTTGTATCACTGATTAATTTTTAATGTGCTTATGATTCATTTTGCATATATGAAATAAAATACATTTATTGATAAGCAAATCCCAACGTTTCCTGTTTTCCAACATTGTGTGATGCTTCCAGTATGAATGGCAGCACTTCACAGAATTTCTAGGCAACATAGCAGCAAAAATACTTTTACGGTCTCACCCCTATTAATAGTAAGTTACACTCTTTTATGTTTAAAATTATGATAAAACCAAGAATTATGTTTAAAACCAAGAAAATACAGAAAGATACTAGGTTTGGAGGAATATAACATATAAATTGTAATGTTTCCTTTCAGAAGAGAACGATGAAACTCTGGTGTTCCCTTCAGAAAGGAGGAAAGATTTTTTTCAGTCCTGTATGTATGGGATACACTTACAGTGCTATTGCACAGTCAAAAGATTTTCTTTGTGCTTGGAGAATAAAACTACCCGGGCAAGTTTTTGTTCTAAAGGAGGAACTTTAACAAAAATGTACAGACTGGAAGGAGGGGGATGTATTAAAGTCAACATGAGGGTACAAACTAATTATGACTGTCCAGGTCTTGAATATTTATAACTCAGATGGTAGCAGCTCCCTCTGGGGCACTTTTTTACCAGGTCTATTGAATTTGTATACCCTAACAGGACACACAGATCTGAAAAGAGCTATATGTATAACATCAGATGTGGATGGAATATTTGCAGGCTGTACAGCTTCAGTCACTAAGGCCATGTCTTTCTTGGAGCCAAATTTGGGGTAATTTTCTTGCTGAAAGTGTTTAGGATAGGTATCCAAAAAAGAAGATGAAAAAAGGGGCCTAACATTTGGACAGAAACATTGAACTTTGCTCCCCAGACTATGTCAGGTTTTATTGCGGAACCCATTTCACTAAGCAAAGTGCTATTGCTGACAATCTGTCAGACCCCACATCATGTTTCTGTCACTTTTCCTCTTCACGGAGGAAAAGCACAGAAACCAGCATTTTGTCTTTGAGGACCAGAACAAAAGCAAGGTTTGTATCAGTCATAATGGCAGTAATAGCAGACTGAAATGAAACTCTGCCTTGGTGGGATCAAGCATCATGCACCTGTGACCAAGATTTATGACTGATTGTCCATCCAGGTGGCAAGTGAAATATCTTTTCCCCCTCCCCTACTATCTATACAGTATATTGCCAACAAATCTTTCTGTGTGGTCTTTTAAAAGTAGGGAAGATAAAGCAAAGATAAAAAAGTATTTAAAAATAACCTTTGAAAAAGAATAGCTTTGAAAAATATAGTTGCAGCATGATTGCACAACAGATTCAATTCCCATGTGATGGTGCTGCTAAAAAGCTCGCTCACCCACAGCTTGTTCAAATACAGTCAGGCTAGACACAGCTATGTGAGTCATATGGATCTGAAAAGGTAGGAGTGTTATTTGTAAGAAATTTCATCAATGGCCTGAAACTTCTGGGATGGGAGATTATTTTGGAGGGTTTTGACTTATTTTCCATCCTAGGTATCATTTACAGAGCAGCTGATGAGAGTGTCCTATTTGCAAGCCCTTTTATTCACATCTATATGAAGGTGAATGGCACTCCAGACCTTTTCGTCTTGGTAGTGAACTGAAGAGAAAGAAAGAAGAGTCTCCTTTCCCTTCTCCTTCATCTTCTCATCAAACTGGCCCAGTGTATGAGTGCAGGTCCTTCCAAATGTGGGCAATCTAATCTAGCTGTGCAGAGAGAGCCAACGATGGGGCAGACATAACAACTGCTAATGGGCACAGAATGATAGTAAATGGCATCTTCTCAGAGCGAAGAGTGAGGAGAGGTTGTGGGAAGCAATCAACAGGTGGGTGTGCTTTGGGGTGAGAAGGTAGTGTGCAGCTGCAAATCATGCACTGCAGCCCCAGAGCTGCATGGGTGGCAGAACGAGGGATGGGCTGCTACACAGTGCATGCTTTCACTGCAGTTTAAGCAGCACACTCAATGATTCTGTACTGTTTTTGTACATATGCCCTTGGAAATGTGATTTTTTTTCAAAACAGCCTTCAGAGAAAGTGCTCCATCATTCTAGATTTTTATATTTTTGCTGTCATTTACAAAAAAAGCCCTTCAACTGAAAAAAGCAACATTGTCCTTCATGGGTCTGCAAAGTGGGTGAAGTCATGAGATTCTAAACTGATTTTATTTTAACGATGTTTAAAAAGAGAACAAAGCTGTAAAATCTGACACAAACAAATCTCTTATGTTACCAGCACTGTAAAAGCAGCATGCAAGTTCCTGTGTTTGGAAGAAGGTTCATAAAACATATCCACAAACAAGAAAATAATCCACCATTTCACTGTGTGTTAAAAATTCTGCCTCTTCCACTTCTGATTCATCAAGATAGCTCATTGATAGCCTAAGACTCTGACCCACTCAGTATAATAAAAGCTCATATGAGGAGTGAGGGCCAAGAAAAGACTAGACATTGCTTAAATTAATCCTTAATAGAGAAGAATGGGTTCCCAGCACATTGTGAAAGACTTTTGGCATTAGCATTTTTCCTTTATGCCTTATTAATATCACATCACATTTAAATTCTGCTAAGCATGCAATGTAACACAGTTTACATGCAATATGAATTCAGATGAACACATTTAGAGAATTATGCTGGGAAATGACCCCAGGATGCTGTGTGTTAGCTGTATGGAGTGCTGTGCACTTCTCTGATAATCCTGACATTTCAGTGTCAGCATTGGCCTACTACATATGACTGAAGATGCGCCTCAGTGGTCATAAAATCTAGCTCTTTACATAAGGGAACTTGGAGAAAAAAAAAGATATTTCAGTACATTACCAGCTTAAAAAAAGTAAACTTAAAAATCTTTTATTTTTTTAAAAAAGGATCCTGATAAAAAGGAGAGGTGAAATATGAAAAGCAATGAGAAGCAGAAACATAATCATTGCTTTTTTGCATTTGTCTGGGGAGCAGTAAAGAGAAAAACGATACGTATCTTACCAATGTTAGAAGCAAAAGTATCAGGTATAAGCTATCTCACATTAGCTATGCAGTACAACGTATCAACAGAAATAAATGCAGAAGAATGTTAGCACTTCACCTCAGTGGGCGTGTGTTGTGGTTTAAGTCCAGCCAGCAACTAAACATCATGCAGCCACTAGCTCACTCTGCCCTGCTGCCCTATGATGTGGAGAGGAGAACTGGGACAAAAAGGTAAAAATCATGGCTTGAGAGAAGAACTGTTTACTAACTAAAATGTAATGAAGTATAATAATAACAACAACAATTAAATATTATAAAAACAATAATGAAAATTAATATGACAAAAGAAGCAAGAGAAATTTTAAATAGAAAAAAAAAGGCCAAGTCATGTTTGATGCAATTGCTCACCATCAACTGATGAATGCCCAAGCAGAGACCCGTTTCTCCCAGCCAACTCCCCCCAGTTTATATACTGGGCATAACACTCTATGGTATGGAATAGCCCTGTGGCAGGTTCAGGTCAGCTGACCTGGCCATACTCCTTCCCAGCTTCTTTTGCCTTGCTCTGCCTACTCTTTGACAGGGCAGGATGAGAAGCAGCAAAGGCCTTGACCCTATGTAAGCACTGCTTAGCAATAACCAAAACATCCTTGTCTAAGAATCACAGAATCTTAAGGTTTGGTTACCAATAGTCTTTTCAGCACAAACAGAAAACACCGCCCTGTAGCAGGTACAAGGAAGAAAATTAACTCTATCCCAGCTGAAACCAGGACATCATGTAATATCATAACCATTCAGAACCTAGGTTGGTTTTTTTTTCTCCCAAATTACCTTTTCCTGGGTAGAACTAGAGAACAGTGTGCTGTAGCCCTATAAGTATGAGTGATTGTAAATGGTAATGATCTTAAGTGTTCAGCTTCAGTGACAGACGCCTACGTGGGAAGGACTGTTACCATTTGAAGCCTCAGCCCTGGTTGATGGTTAGTTGTACAGAGGCCGCACGCTGATTTGCAGTATTAGTGGAATGTTCAACAATCATATAGGAATAGAATATGTTCCACACTTTCACTGAAGAACTGTTGAACATTTCCAGGTTTGGCAGAGAAAACTTGTACCTTTTGCTTATTCTGGTGGATTTGCCAGCCTTGCTCTCCAAAATTTACAGTCTGTCACCTATGCATAAAAGTCACACAATTATGTATTTACTTAAACCATGCATCTCAAATACTACCTCATCTTGTCTGCCAGCATTACAATAATGTTTGTTATTCTATTTAAGATTTTTCCCTTCCCCAAAAGAAAAGGAACATTTTATTCTTCTGGCTGTTCCAGTAGCAGAAATCAGGCAGAACATACGGAATTGTTACACTTTCTGAAATATGCTGCATTCTGTATTTCATTCCACAGACTACATAGACAAGCTCCTGTACACTTTTCAGAGAAAACAAGGCTGCAAATTTCTTGCTTCTGAACCACAAAGCATGAATGCAGTGTTTATTTTCAATCTCATTTTGCATCCCAGGGGTAAAAAGAAACTCTTCAATTCATTGATGAAGTGTGCAAGATGTTTGTTTACTTTGATTGGATGAAAAGATGATATTTCAAAAATGTGTACCATATATTCCAATTTCATAGAATTTCTGATGCTGAAAGACTTTCTGTTGGCTTTGGGGATAAAGTGACTCATTTGCTTTCTGCTTAGCTGTTTATCATTCATGCAGTGTCTCATTGTTAGAATTCCTTGAACCAACTAAGTGTTTATAACTGTTTATTTAAAACTGCTTTTCAGAGTCCTCAGTATAGCACATGAATATGTTATGGTTATGACTACTCTAATACCTAGTTCTTGAATGTCATTATGGGTTGAATGTTTGAAATATATTTTTTCTTTCATCTTGTTCAGCTGTGTCAGTAGTAATTTCCAGTTTATTTTCTAGAGGGTATTAGATGACCTACTGAGATAAGACTTAGGAAAGTTAATTTTCATTCTGAATTCAATACATTTTAAAATCAATTTTAGTGTTTTCATATGGGGAAAAAATAGAAGCGAAGCAATTCCAGATACTTCTACAATGTAAAACTTCATGTAAAAATTTCAAAGTGCATCCTTAAATTTAGTCTGTCTGAGGGACTTATTTCATTTGGTAAGGTAGAATATAAAGATCACCAAGATATATAAGGAGGATGAAATCATCTGTGTAATCAGTGAAAGGAACTGTAGCAATATTTCAAAACCAAGTGTATTCTGCTTTGTAAATTTATTCTGGGTCTGAAAAGTTACACTTTTGCTTTACATATTTTCTTCCCAGTCTGTGCTTATTGAGTTGTATGGCTCTTGAATATCCAGGTAAATGGAGTTTGACATATTTGTAAGGAAAGCAAAGGAAGTAAAGAAGCTACCTTTTAACTGTTGTGGCATAGCTGTACACTTACCAAACGAGCTTCAGCTAAAACCAAAACATGCACAATCCCCATTTTTCTAGTTTGAACCCCAAGTGTCTTTTTTTCTCCCAGAAAAATGTAAGACACTGTTTTCTTCATCCACTTGTTTTCAATTCATGAGATATCATCCAATGAATGTGTCAGAGTACAAGAAGAGAGTTATAACTTGATATCATACAGGAGCTGCAGCCAGTAAATAACTTCATTCTCTCCTATGTGTAGTATTACCTGTCCAGATACATGGTTAGATGGGTTGTCATAGCCTTAAATATCCCATCCTAATCTGTTTACTGTTTTGCTAACATTCCCTGGATTGGTTTTTATTTTACTGTTTAAACATCATGTATAGGCACACTGTCTTTTCTCATCCTTCAATTGCATGTCAGGTCTTACAGGAAATCACTGGAAAATCAGAGACTGTGACCAAAAAAATCTTTCCTTTTCAATCAGAATGCTGTACTGTTTTGGTGAAAATTCAGGAAGCATGAACATTCAGTTAGATCAAATTTTCACACTCTGTGGTTTGACAGAAGATGCTGTAACTGACCTGCAAGGGATTTTCATGTCTGTAATATTTTAGAGAACTTTAAAAATCTCGTTGACCCCTGCACACCTCCTCTCATTAAAATTGAAGCACACACTCAACTAGTAATTAATAAGGATGCTAGGTAACCATCTGGCAAGAGTATTTATGTGTTTTGTGTCTATATATTTTATATATAGATAAAGAATTTTGCCAAGAGTATTGGCAAAAAGCAGTGTGGAAAGAAGGAAAAAAGACTTACTGGTTCAAAGCAGCTGATTTGAAAGGATATGTGACCTGTTAGATAGGTTACACCAAGTTCAAGCAAAAGGTGTAAGTGGCCAGACGCTATATAGAGATGGAGGCTATAAATAAATAAAATTTAAAAGTTGGATTGCTTCAGTCTTATTCAACTGCTAACAAAGATGACACAGAGGTTTTAGGTTAGTACTGTAATAGCCAAGGAAATCCTGCATGCAGCTCTCTTCCTTATTCTTCAGAAACTAACTAAATTATGGATCTTGAATTATAGATCTTCCAAGAGACATTTGAAGGGTTTTATTCAATGTGTACTGCTGGCATTGAAGTGGCTTTAACAGAAAGAAAAGCTTTAAAGATTTTTTCTGATTTTTTAAACTAAAATGGAACCCAGCAGCTCTTTGTATGGATAATTACATGAAGTAGGCCTGTATGAACTGTGTTTCAGAGAAATTAAATATCCCTCAGATAACACTTAATTGCAATTTTGGGCACTTTTACTTTTTCTGAATGAGATGCTTTAATCAGAAATAGGATTATGTAAACACAGTGTTTGACAGCTCCCATTTTTAACACATAAAAAGAAACCATTTTGCCTAATTTTTAAGATCACTAAAAACAATGAGCATTATATATATGAAAAAATAGCTTTACTAATTTTCCCCTTTTAAAGATAGTAAAGTAGATTTCGCCAGATCTTGCTGAGCATTGTAATAAAATTTTGCTGATCCATGGAAAACAGAATGTTAAAGGAGTAGAAAACCACTGATGCTACAATGAGACATTTTATTTTGCATGGAATAAGAAATAAGTTGAAGCAGAATTACATCTCTTTTTTTAATAATGCTCAAGTAATGGTGCCCAAGACATGTTACCTACACTTGAAAAGAAGCAATCTATTGAAGCACATGAATACAGAAGTCCCAGACCACTCAAAACTAAAAAATAAATAATTTTTTTCTTCTTAAAACCAAAGTATTTAAGTAATGTTATCAAGAAATTGTTACGAATATTGCTTTTTACATAGTAAAATTGTGAATGAAAGATAGAAACAAAAAATGTAGCCATGGAGTTCCATAAATCAAAGAAAAAAGCAATTAATTCCTGTAAGGAAACATCAGCCCTATACAAATGTTGTTAGCAATTCATTCCAGCTTGGTCAGCCACAGTCAGGGCTACCACAGGTCCTACTGTGCATCTCAATGGTTACGTAATTGAGATTTAATGAGGATTAGATCTATGTGACTGAAAAAATCATGCAGTTTTTGGGGGAGATAGGTGTAATTTCATTTGATTTTTCTTCTTGTGACATGCAGTAAAAGCTCTTTACACCACCACAAGATACTCTGCTTGTTATTCTGGGATATCCAAATGATAAAGAGACACACTTGCAAGAAATTTTGTGCTTAAAAGGAAATTATTGAGTGAGATCAACATGATGTAGTATCTATCTTCACCCTTCTGCTAATCATGATGCTGGCTTCCCATAGCTCCCTGATTAATAACCACTTCAGTTTTAAATATAATTTCAAAATACTGCTAGGGTCAGTTTAAATGATGAAAATAATTGGAATGTTGCTGAAGTGCTTACTGATAATTCAGACTAGATTGGCCTATTGTGTTGGTCTTGCTGATTGAGGTTAAATTTTAATTTGTAACTTCTGAAGAAGATTCTCATATTTAATACACTATTTTAATATAAAACATAATTAATGTGAGGTACACTTTGTAGGACATAGGACAGGAAAGGGAAAGTGACCTGAAAGTGTCTGAGTAGTATCTGCATCATGCTAAAGTTGACTGTGCTCATCTTCTTCTTCACATCACCTTAGACTGTTGCTGTGTAATGTAAGGCCCTTATTTCCAGGCTAAGGCAGAAAAACCTGCCATTTGTGCATTAGACTTTACCATTGTGCTAAACTCCCAATAGAAACTATAAGTGGTTAATTTCCTATAAAGTATATTATTTTAGAAGATGGCATTTGTAAGTAAATATGATATCATTTCAGTAGCTAGTCCTGCACCTGGGGAGGAACAACCCCATGCACCAGTACAGGCTGGGGATTGACTTGCTGGAGAGCAGCTCTGAAGAGAGAGACCTGGGAGTCCTGATTGATAATAAACTAAACTTATCCAGCAATGTGCCCTTGTGGCCAAGAAGGCCAATGGCATCCTGGGGTGCATCAAGAAGAGTGTGGCCAGCAGGTCGAGGGAGGTTCTGCTCCCCCTCTCCTCTGCCCTGGTGAGGCCTCATCTGGAGTCCTGTGTCCCATTCTGGGCTCCCCAGCTCAAGAGGGAAAGGGCCACCAAGATGATCAGGGGACTGGAGCATCTTCCTTATGAGGAAAGGCTGTGGGATCTGGGGCTGTTGAATCTCACTGATGGGGGGGCTTCATTAATATTTACAATTATTTGAAAGGTGTATGTCAATGGGATGGGAAAGCATTTTTTTCTGTAGTGGCCAGTGACAGGACATGGGGTAATGGACAAAAACTGGAACACAAAAAGTTCTACTCAATGAAAACTTTACTGTAAGGGTGAGGGAACCCTAGCACAGGCTATACAGGGAGGGTGTGGAGTCTCATTCTCTGGAGGTCTTCAAAACCCACCTGGATGTGTTCCTGAGTGACCTAATCTAAGTGAACCTGCTTGAGCAGGGGGATTGGACTGGATAATCTTTAGAAGTCCCTTCCAACACCTACCATTGTGTGATTCCATGATTATATTTACCAAAGTGGCAGGCTTTGTCACTAAATCAAACAGAATTTACTATCCTCTCTCAAACATTTGGGATGATGTTTCTATTTCAGCTCTTGTTATGTTTGCAGTTCAGGACAGAGTAGTTGAAAGTCATGATGTCCTGGTTTCAGCTGGGATAGTGTTCATTTTCTTCCTAGTAGTTGGTACAGGGCTGTGTTTTGGATTTAGTGTGAGAATAATAACACACAGATATATTATTGTTGATAAGCAGCACTTATCCAAAGTCAAGGATTTTTTCAGTTTCCCATGCTCTTCCAGTGATGAGGTGCATAAGAAGCTGTGAGGGAGCATGACCAGGACAGCTAACCCAAACTATCCACAGGGCTATTCCATACCATAGGACATCATACCCAGTATGTAAAATGAAGGGATTTGGCAGGGAGCGGCGGATCGATGCTCAGGCATCAGTCAGTGGGTTGTGGGCAATTGCATTGGGCATCAATTGGTTTGGGGTTCTTTTATTTCTCTTTTTTTTTGTGTTATATTTATTTTCATTACAATTATTATTGTTATATATATTATTATTGTTATTATTGTATTTGATTTAATTTTACTATTAAACTGTTCTTATCTTAAGCCATGAGTTTTACTTTTTTTTTTCTCAATTCCATAGGGAGGGGGAGGAGTGAGAAAGTGGCTGTGTGGTGCTTAGCTGTTGGCTGAGATTTAACCACGACATGTACATTTACTGGTTTTTCTAAGACCCAGCACAGAATGCAGTGCTATAATGTTAGAATTTAGCTGGTCATAATTTTGAATTAAAATATAGAGGAAAAATTGAGTGTTACAAATGTGAGTCAAGCATCTTTTTACTGGGAAACTTAGTATTTCTTAAGAAATAAAGCATAAAATAGGATAAAGGGATCTAACGTGAAAAGCTCTCTGAGACACTCAAATTTCCAAAGGTTTGAATGGAAATCTTATGATATTGTCATTGGTAGGTAGAATACTTATATGAATACTCACAAAGAAATTTGGAATAATCTAGAAATATTGTAAGGAGACTGAAAGCATCTGCACCCTAATCACAGCCCTTTCTCACATCCTGTTTGTTTGCCACTGCCTAAACAAGGCTGAAGGCTGAGTTGTGATTGCTTGCAGGAGTCTGGGATACCTCCAGTCTTCCTGGCACTTATTCTTCTCAAACGAGCAAAAAATATGAGTTGCTTTTTCCATCATCTTCTGCTGACAGGAGAGTTCAGGGAGCCATTCCCATCCTGCATTCTTCACTGGAAGGCTTGGAAAATCATCACATGACTCCTACTGGACAACCATATCCCCCCTCTGTTGTCTGTGCTCAGGTAAGTGACGAATAAAGAAAAATTAAGAAAAAAAGTCTAATCTGGCCACAGCTTGATGACGGAACAAGCCAAAAGGTTTCTCAGGATGGGGACTTGGGAGTTACAGATTAAAAATAATTACAGCATGTGGGGAGTTTTGTGGAGACTTGGCTAGAGAAAAGAGGACATGATAGAATACAGCTGGTTAGGCAGTAAGCACTAAGCGATAAGCTATTGGACTCCTGCTCAAGGCCGTGAGAGCAAGAGAGCTGTATGATAACAGGATGAAAAAGCAGGAGCTTAGTTTGGGTTAAGCAGCCACAAGTATCTGGAGTATGTTGAAACAAGGGCGAGGTTTGCACCTAACTGGGAACCAATGATGAGCTTAGCTTTTGCAATATGTATGAGCCTGATTATTGTATCTATAAAAGAGTTGTATCTTTGCAACAGCAAGAGTCTGGTAATGTAAGATTTTCTCAGTAACTTTACCAACTTCTTTTTAATTATTGTGAGAAACTACAATACCTAAGAGTAGCAGAGCACTGCAAGTCTTCACAAAATCATTTCCCAAGATAAGGTTTCTGTCACTTCAAATGGTGAAAGGTCTGCTACAGCTTAGCTCACAAAGCTGCTACAATTTAGTCAGAAATACAGGGAGGTTTAAAATAAGTAACTGGAATTCAACATTTGGACACTGGATTATACCAGGCACATCAAGACTGCTTTTCATCACTCAGTTCAGTGTCTTAGTGTTTTATATATAAACAAGTATGCAAGGCAAATTCTTCTGCTCTCTGCATGGCTCAGGCCATTGTGCATGTAACGAGAACAGTGTGGGATATAATCCTGGAATGCCATCAGGGGCTAGTGGCTGATGTGATGACAAGAAAACTCCCACCTTCCTATTTACCTTTGGTCATAGCTTTCTCTAACCTATGGAAAAAAATTTCATGTAGTCATGCAGTCTTGTTAAATTTCAGGGTCTGGCCACAAGGACTATTTCACTGACCCTCATCCACTATCTGCCCACGAATTTGCCCTGTTGCAGACACTATGGACTTGCCCATGGATCATGAGTCACACACAGTTAGTCAATTAGCAGTGTCCATGGCCTGAATACATCTTTAATGTGGTCACAGCATGGCAGAAAGGTGCCATGAGCTGCATCTGGAGTCAGCTGCAGAGCTGCTGGTGCAAAGAAATCTTTCTAGCAAGACCATTTATGAGTCTGCTGTAGCCTAAAGCAGCAGGTATTCTTCTGTCATATGAGATAATGGGTGTATGTTGTCATGTTGTACAACTGGATGTAATGCTATTTTCTGTGCTTGGAAGGAAAAGAGTCTCCTTGGCTTCAGTGATATATGTGCAAACCTTCACACTACAATTTTTAGCTTGATTAAAGAGCCTCTACTCCATGTATGGCTGGACTCCTAAACAGCACACTCAGTCCCAGAGACTTCTAAGCCACAAAAAAACCTAGAGTGGTCTGGCACGTAGTCCCAAGCACTGACTTTCAGTCTTCTATAATGTGAAACTTTTGGTCTGGGCCAGGCAAGTTACCATCCTTCTTGTTAGTGTCCAGGGCCAGTTTGTGGGAGAACAGGAGTTGGGAACCTAGCATGCAGTTTGAGATCTGGACACCCTTTCTGGTAGGCCTGATGTCATTGGTACTAAACTTCACAGGATCAAGTTCTGCTTGTTTAATAAGCAGTGAGTTGGCACTTGTCACTGAACTCAGCAATTGTAGTGGGTTTGTGTGGCCAGATTTGTTTCTTTAAACAAAGAGCTGCTAGAACCTTCCCCTGTAGCTGGTAGGGCCTGTGCCAGATGGCCCTAAGATGGACCCGTTGCCGACCAAGGCCAAGTCAAATAGTGATGGAGGTAATGCCTCTGTGATTAACTGATTTGAGAAGGGGAAAAAGCTGCTGCACAGATGCTGAACTGCAGCAACAGCCAAAGGGAGTGAGAATGTGAGAACATCTCCCCAGACACCAAAGTCAGTGGAGAAGGAGGGGGAGGCGGTGCCCAAGCACTGAAAGAGATTCCTCTGACCTGTGGTGAAGACCATGGTGATACAGGCTTTTCCCCTGCAGTGTATGGAGGCCATGGTGGAGCAAGGATCCACTTGCAGCCCAGGGAGGACCTCACACTGGAGGGGATGGGTGCCTGAACAAGGCTGTGACCCTGTGGGAAGCCCGTGTTGGAGCAAGTTCCTGTCAGGACCAGAGAACCCATGGAGAGAGAAGCTCATGCTAGAGCAGGTTTGCTATCAGGACTTGTGATCCTATGGGGGAACCATACTAGAGTAGTTTACTCCTGGTTATTTTCCACATAGATGAGACCAACATTGGGGCAGTTTGTGAAGGACTGCACCCCACAGGAATGGCCCATGCTGGAGCTGCTCTTGAAGAACTGTAGCCTGTGGAAAGGACTCACATTGGAGAACTTTGTAGCAGTGGGATGTGTGAGGAGGCTGCCCCCTAAGTGGAAGCAGACTTTCTGTGATGAAATGGGAGAGTCCCAGGAAGAAGGAGAGGTAGGGGGAGATGTTTTAAGATTCTGTGTTTTATTTGTCTGTTTTGACTGCTTATTAATAAATCAAACCACTTATCCCTAAGTTGAGTCTGTTTTGCCCATGACAGTAATTGCTGAATGATTTCCCTGTCCTTATCTCAACTCGCAAGCCCTTTGTTATATTTCTTTCTGCCCTGTCCACTTTAGGAGGGAGTGATAGAACAACTTGGTGGGCACCTAGCGCCCACCGAGCCAGGGTTAAACCAGCACAACAACATTCTGACTGGAGAAGTCCCTTGTACATAAGCAGTTCACTTCCTCTAGAATAGTGCTGAAAGGGGACCATGGGCAGCCAAGAAAGCTCTCAGCAGGTAAGCATGCCTTGCTCCTTCATATTTGCATGGATAATTTGTCTTAAGAACAGTAATGACAATAGTTTACTTGTTATATTTTTTTTTCCTTCCCAAGGAAGCTATTTTTGGAAGCTCAAGACTGATGGTTCATGCTGCCATAGTCTGATTTCACTCAAAGGATTTATGCTCTGTATTCCCACGTCCTCCTGTCTTTTTCATTTCTACCTAATGAGAATGGTCTTGTAGCTAAAAGCAGGAAGAAATCTGTCACGTACACAGCACTCCCTCTAGCATGCCTGCCCCTTCTCTGTCTTGCTCTCTCTTCTTTAATTGGGCTAGAGAGAAAACATTTAGTGATCTCTCTCCCTCTTTCTCCTCATTAGACTAAAGATGACATACCCTTTTTCCAGAGCGTCTTTAGGAGCACACCACAGCAGCCACTGCTCATTATTAACACTGGAGGAAGCAAAAGCTGGTGGCTTGATCCTGGATTTATGTAGATGCATGTAAATGGGAAGACATTTCCTTGAAATGAGATGTAACACAGCAGTGCAAAATCAATGGGGTGCGATCAGAATCTGGCTTGGTGGTGTTTTAAGCCTCTGTAAGTGCTCATGTTTTCTGAACACTCTTATTGTTTGTAATGAAGGTAGACCTTACGTACAATGACATAAACAGATAAATCTCAAGATTTTTACATGGGTTTTTTTTCAGTCCTTTGTGGTATCTTTTACCTGATTTTGTATGCCAATTTCCCAGTTTGGTTTTCTCACTTTTTATCTATATACTGACAAAAACATATGCAACAAATTCATCATCTTTTTTTTCCATGTACATGAAAGTAGAACTATTATTTCTTTCATTTTTCCCAACCTCCTGGCTTCTTCTTTACTTCCTTTGCTTTTTATAATTCCTTCCTGCCTGCCTGCCCGCCTTCCCGTCTTCCCACCTTTCTTTCTTTACTTTGAAAAAAGATACTAATGAGCTCTGATAACTTCTCTATACTTCAGTTACTGTTGCTAATTGCAATCAAACTTCTCACCCATTTTTTACTTCTTTTTATTACCATAAAGAGATTCTCCAATCCTACAGTCATATTATTGACCTATACTACATTTGTCTGTAGAGCTAAGAAACCTAAAAGTAAGTCATAATTAATCCACAAACTGTAGGCTTCTGTACACCAAAGGAAAATTCTTTTTAACCGCTGATTTGGACAAGGCAGGCTGAGTGAAAAAAGAAACTAGAATGTTGTTACTAAACATATGAAAGAAAAGGTGGTTATCAGGGGGAGTCAACAGGGATTCACCAAGGGGAAATCCTGTTTGACCAATTTGATAAACTTCTATGAGTGCATAATTGGCTGGCTAATGAGGGGAGAGCAGCCGATGTCATCTACCTTGATCTCAGCAAGGCTTTTGACACTGTCTCCCACAACATCCTCATCAGAAAGCTCAGGCAGTGTGGCTTGGATGAGTGGACAGTGAGGTGGATTGAGAGCTGACTGAATGACAGAGCCCAGAGGGTGGTGATCAATGGCACAGAATCGAGTTGGAGGCCTGTGGCCAGTGGAGTTCCTCAGGGATGAGTTCTGGGGCCAGTCTTGTTCAACATCTTCATCAACGACCTGGATGAAGGGACAGAGTGTACCCTCAGCAAGTTCCCTGATGACACCAAACTGGGAGGATTGGCTGATTCCCCAGAAGGCTGTGCTGCCATTCAGTATCTCGACCAGCTTGAGAGTTGGGCAGAGAGGAACCTCATGAGGTTCAACGAGGACAAGTGCAGAGTCCTGCAACTGGGAAGGAACAACCCCATGCTCCAATACAGGCTGGGGATTGACCTGCTGGAGAGCAGCTGTGCAGAGAGAGACCTGGGAGTGCTGGTTGACAATAAACTGAACCTGAGCCAGCAATGTGCCCTTGTGGCCAAGAAGGCCAATGGCATCCTGGGATGCATCAAGAAGAGTGCAGCCAGCAGGTTGAAGGAGGTTCTGCTTCCCCTCTCCTCTGCCTTGGTGAGGCCTCATCTGGAGTCCTGTGTCCAGTTCTAGGCTCCCCAGCTCAAGAGGGACAGAGAACTTTTTGAAGGGAGTCCAGAGCAGAGGATTGGAGCGTCTTTCTTATGAGTAAAGGCTGTGGGAACTGGGGCTGTTTAGAGGAGACTGAGGAGGATCTCATTAATATTTACAAGTATCTAAATGGTGGATGTCAGGAGGCTGACATATCCCTTTTATCTGTTGTATTGAGTGACAATAAAAGGGGTAATGGGATGAAGCTGAAGTCCAAAAAGTTCTATTTAAACATAAGAAAAAACTATTTTACTGTAAGTGTGAGGGAGTGCTGGCACAGGCTGTCCAGGGAGGATGTGGAGTCTTCTTTGGAGGTCTTCAAGACCTGCCTGGGTGCATTCCTGTGTGACCTGATCTAGGTGGACATGCTTCAGCAGCGGGGTTAGCTTGTGTGACCTACTCTAGGTGGTCCTGCTCTGGCAGGGGGTTGGACTAGATGATCTTTTGAGGTCTCTTCTAACCATTAAGATTCTTTGATTCTGTTAGACTAGATGATCTTTAAAGGTCCCTTCCAAACCCATTCCATTCATTTCATTCCATTCCATTCTGTGATGGAGATGTGTCAAACTCTCTGTATAGAGGCATCAGTTTCAGAGCTATTCTATAGCCGTGCACATGCTCATAGAATTTACAGGCAAATAAAGTGTGTCAGGACCTGATTATGCACCTTTGAAATATCTGCAAACCTAAGGATGGTTTCAGTGAAGGAAGAGCTGAGCCCAGTCTCACACGAGCAGAGGCTGCAAGGCAGCGTCCATGCCAGCTCAGTCACTGGCTTCTTTGCTGAGACTGTCAACAAAGGTGCCAATTAGTGCCATTTGTGATGATGATTTTTGTGATGCTGACACCTGTCTGCTATGAAGTGGACTGTGACCACTACCACATTTCCCATTAGATGCTGAGCAGCTGTCAGGTGGTAGTAGGGCTGAATGATGTATTAGCTTCTGTGCACATCAGTAAATCAGACAAGCTGTACCATCTCTAAAATGCCTTTCATATCATATTATTTTAATCTCTAAAATACAGACTTTTTTGCCTTTGATTTTAAAGTGTGTTCTAGCTTATGGTTATTTATTCATATAATATCAAGTAACATTGTATGATAAGACAAAACAAATTCAAACACAAGTAAAACCAGATTTTGAGCTGCAGGTACAAAAAGCACACTTGCAAAAATGAACTTACATAGCCTTTTAACAGTGATAGGAGGTATAAATTGTGTAGTTACAAAGCTATTTGACTTCCTGCACAATTCCAGCTTGATGTACACAGAGACCTGTACAAAGAAGCATTTGCAATAGACATGTACACATTTTTAATATATGCAGATTTGAATACAATGCATTAGTTCACTTGGGGTTTCCAGCATCTGAAGGGATGTAAGATTACCTCTGTTAATCTCTTTTTCTTTATAGTATTATCTGCAATAAATGCTATTTTAAGCAATACTTAGTATAATACTGAGTGCCTTTCTTACCAGGATTACAATGAACCCCTAGGTGCAAAATCACACGTGTGGGAATGTGTGTGCTGCACTTTGTTGTGTTTTGATGTCTCTCTTTTGTGATCTTGCTTCAATAACACACCTTTCCCATCAGCCACATCCTTTTTCCATATGCTATTAATTCAATGACTATACTTCACAGAGGATTACATGATCCTTTGCTTTGAGATGTTCTCATGAATTCATAAGTCCAACATTTTACATTCAACATTTTCTTTTCACCTTCCTCATTAAAGACAGACTTCATTGAAATGCCTAACCACCACATGATTTATTGAAGATAAATGGTGAAATGATGTGACTTAGAGTTACACTTCAAACCGGAGTCTTAGTTTGTAAGATGTACTTGATTATTTTAGTAATTTTTCAAAAAAGAATGATTGTGATCTCCCAGTGCAAAAAATCCATTTAATGACATATCTAAATAAGGCTGGGTAAAGTGTTCAAAGTGTTCCCTGTGTTAACTACTGTGTGATGTAGTAATGGTATTTTGCATAATCATGAGTGAACTAAAAAGAGTTTAATAAATCCCACTGTCTTCATCTGACATATTGCACTCACACTCTGAGAAATCCTGGAGTTGTTTGTGTGACAACACATTGAGACTCCCCTTCAATACCTTGGATTCTCTACTCAGTCATTGCCTAACCATGATCTTTTAAAAAACAGACACAACAGCATATACTTGATTTTTTTCATGACAAAAGTATACATGGTCAGAATAATTAGTAATTAAAATTATTTTAGTAATGAAATTATTCTATTGTGAATAATAACAACAAAAAAGTTTTGTTTGTTATTTTCTGTAGGCTGCACACTCAATGGTTGATATATCTGGTTAGGAAGCAGAAAGGAGCTATTTGTAGTAATTTCAGTTTCAAGGACTATTAGCTAAATCATAAGGAACCTGATAGAAACTTATACCTAGTGGATTTTTTCTAGACACGTGGAAAACAGTAATTTCTGTGGGCATTTATGAAATGAACACCCATTTGGTATTTTTGTCCGTAGTTCTGCAAAGCCTTTGAAGTTTCAAAATAAGTTGCACATTGCCAATGTATTGAAAAAACTACTGTACTTTTTAGTCACGAAACAAAGGATGAAAAATACATTTACAATCTCCAATCGAAAATAAAATAATCAAAGATCAAAAGTATGTGTGTATATATATATATATATATATATATATACACACACACATACACACACACAGATACATATATATATATATTCACTCGAGACACTGAAACGTATTTTGGATATGTTCATTTGATCTCTCTTGCCCAAAGCAGGATGGCCTTTCTCAGCAAGATGCTGCATGTAATGTACCATGGAGAAGTTTTTCTTTTCAAATGTATTCCCTAGAGTAAAAGGGAGACATTTCACGGAGATATTGATTTAAGGAAGCCAATTGTGACTGTTCCTTATATTAGTCAAACTGTTAACAGCCTACAGGATCTGCTACAAATTCCTTTGCCTTTAAACAGTACCATACCTTCAGCGAATCTCCAAAGCAGGATACAGGCCATGTGTGTTGTGTTGGAATAAATTATCTCTGTTCTTACATCTATTCAAACAGAATCTGAAAAATCTACACTTTAAGCCGTGCTGATGCAGTGGATTATTTGTTGCAGTTTAATATAGCATTTGACAAAACTCTTTGCACTGTGTACCTTCTGTTAACATGTCTTCCCATCTTTAAGACTAGAAAATATTAATGGAAACTGGGTCATATAAGCAGGAAAATGTGTTTTAAAGGACCAGAAAAAAATAGCATGTGTGTTGTTGTCTCTTTGGTTAGCTTAGGTTTTTGAAATCTAGGCACAATCCACAGCCTGAACATTAAAGTGGAAAGAGATTTATTCAGTACAGTTTCATCATCTTGTTACAGTCTTTGTCATAAGACAGGAAGAGAGAATCCTGTGCCATTTTCAGCTCTTGTTTAATATCTTCTTCACAGGAAAATGCTGCCAGGATATTAAACTCATCTGTTCTTTTGGATAATAAGGATGTAATGTACCATTTTGACCTTTCCAAATGCTGTGTTTCAAGCTTCTGTTCATTAGATTATTTTTTTTTTCTTGATTAAAGTCTCACTAACCTGTAGAAACAGAATGGAATAAGACCCAGTCAAGACATAGCATATCAAGCATGATCAAAACAGAACACATTTGTATAGCTCAAGGGCTATAACAGACATTAACACTTTTTGTGCTGGATCATTGCTGTGTTCTCCTGTAACAAAGAATCTAAAGTGATGTTTATTAAAGTTTTCTTCATGACAATTCTGAGTCTTGAGCGGAAGATCTTGTATTTGGCTCAATTTTTAATTATTAGAATAAGAAAGAATATTTCTGGGATCTGTAGAAAAGTTTCAGAGATGAAATTGCAACCAAATTATAATCTTCAAATGGAAATGTAATTAAATGAAAAAGAGCATATGATTGAGGGTCAGATTCTGTTAACCTTAATCACCTTTATTGATTTACAGATTCTTAAATTCAGAAATAGATATTAAGGGCAGAAGAAATTGTACATTATTGTATAGTCTAACATTCTCTAGTAGTTGCAACATTTTCTCTGTCAGCCTCTGTAGCCTCTCTAAGAGATGCAGCAATGGTTGAAAGCTCCCATTGTTTGTGGTGGAGGGGGAAAAAAAGCAATTCTTGACTCCAGATAATTATACATTCCTTCTTCCTAAATTAGAAAGATTTTATTGTCAGAAATCCTTTTCTGCCTGTAGGTACCTGATGGCTGCAGCTGAGCAACATCTTTGTCTTCTTTTGACTGAATTAATAGATAGAGCTTCTTTTGTGTTTAACTATGGGTACATTTTCTTTAAATTTGGTTCATTTCAGAACTCTTTTCTGTATATCTTTTGATTTTCAGCATTCTTTTCAAGAGACCATAATGGCACATGGCTTTGCCATACAATTTTTCATAAATGTTGTAAATAAATAACTCTGTGTCAAGTTACAAATACTATCTATTTACTCCTACAAGGATTATATTTGTCTTCAAATAGCACCCCACTCATAGTTCTTATCCAACTTATTATCTAAAGTGACACTATGTTCTTCTCAAAATGATTATTTTTCTGGCTAACACTGAATTAAACCACACGAAAACCAAACCAAACTATTAATAATTGAAAAAGACACGTGCTGTCCTTTTGTAAATTTTGCAGTTTGGTTTTGCTATCTGTAAATGCCTGTATTAATGGGATTTTAAACTAGAATTATAACACTTTAGGATGGTTTCTACTTTCATTTCAACAGTGAATTTGTGTTGCCTACTGTTAACATCCAACTGGGAGAACTGCCCAGTATTGAGACTGGTGTTAGAGAATTACATACTGGGTAAGAATCTTTTCATTAGCACTTATCAGCCCAAAAGATACAATAGAAAGAAATATATTGGTGTAAGAGGGGAAACCACCTAGTCTGGGAAGTGAATTTCTTTTAAGTGGTTTGGATTAGGAGGTGAACATGAGGATGCAATGACAGGTAACAAATAACACCATTCTCTATAGGAAAATATATTAGTATCATCAAGAAGAGCAGTAGCTTGAAGTTCTGTGTATAACATGCATTCTTAGACACCTTTTTTTCCTGAGTCTGAACATTAGTCTTAGTAAAAAACATACTTCCCTAGAAAAGAAGCAGAACTCCAAGAAGTAGTTTTATCTGCAGGTTATACCAATTGGTTTCTGCTATAATACTGGGTCCTCGGAGAAGGCAAGTCATCAATCAGGAAGGGTTTACAATGAAACTAGATACCGTACTAACTATTTTCTCCTTTTCAGTTTAAACAGCTTAGTGTCAAAATGAAGGAACAAAGTCAAAGCAAGTAATTCAAGAACCTTTCAGAGATCTCGTATTCACATGGATGTACATGTGGATAGCCAGGCACATGCACACACACAAACAGCCATCAAAAAATGATTTTGTCACTCTTTTTTTGTGTCTACACATTAGAAATCACAATATGGCATGTCCCCATAGACTGTCCTGTTCTGCCTTCAAAGGCATTCTTATTGGACGTACTAAAGACTACAGGTATGAAGTAATCACTGTAGTCTGACCTCAGGTAACGATGCAAACCACAAGAACCTCCCGCTGAATCTATAGATTCCTTGGTAGAAACATTTATCCTCTTTCTTGATAAACCAAATTCCTGGCATGCTTTCCTAACAGGGCAGTAAATGGCAAAGACTGTAACTCCAGGACATTGTGTATGCCTTCTTTGCCCATCTACATGAGTAATCTGAATCTGTTTAAAGAACATGAATGTTTTGATTTGACCTATTATAAAACCAATTGCTCATAAAATGCAGCTTATGGCTCTTCTTCTCAGAATGAGATTGCTGTCACTTACTCTAGTTAAGTGCTACATGGAGAACTTCACAAAAGCATACTATCTGCAGCAGGACTGAGTGCTTTCATTTTTCCCTTAATATTAAGCCCACATAAACATAATCATCATTGTTTTTATGTTTTGTTTTCAAGGGACTGTGAAAAAAATCTAGAGAATAACAAATGTGCAAATATCATTCAAAACAAGAGAGAAGAAAGACTGTAGTCCAATTAAACAAGTATGAGTTGAGATGTTATTTTGACAGTGTTAAATCATGACAGCTTAATTTTTGAAAGCGTTCTGGTTTTTAGTTAGAAAAATCTATTTTAGGTAGAAAACTCAGTTTTCTTGCCAGGCCATTGAAGAAAGTACCAGGATTTTACTTGACAGGAGATCTCATTGTGTTTATGAAACATTTTTGTGTGCTTCCAAAAATTTTGCCAGTAAGCCAAAGCCAAAGAAATTACTTCAGTTTTATCAATGGATTTTAACATTAAGATTTTTCTTCCTTTTTTTCTTTTTTTTCATCTTACTTTCCTTTCTTCCATTTAATTTTTTTTTTCTTTAGAAAAGTCACACAATTTTCTCAAAGAATTCAGTAGCTCAGTCTCTTCTGTCAAGATGAGCTATATGGGTATCCAACGCAAATCAGCTTCCCTGGAAGTTGAACAGATTTTCTGGAAGCTGAAAGACTTTTCTATGATAAAATTTTGCATGAAATTAAATGTCAAGCTTCTTCAGCCTCAGTTCTTCAAATGCCACTTTATGCTTGTTTAGATCCTTGTATTAGATTCTTGTATTTACTTTTATGTCATGCAAATTTCCTTTATTTTTTGTAGGCAATGCAGCAGATTTCAAAATCACTCATTTTGAAAAAAGGGTATTACAGCAATGGTAAACTAAACTTGTCTACTTAAACCAGAAGTTATTAAAAATGTCCACATTCTAAGAATATTCTTCACAGGTTTTTCACAAAAAAGTGGCTTTAATCATTACATGTTAAAATATAAACAATAAAAAAGGCGAAAAACCCTGAACAGATACCATTAATGGTGGCTGTGATCATCTACATTTTCCATTTTGAGAAATTAGGAAGAATTCTTTTTTTCTGTGCAAGAAGCATAAATAGTGTTCTACAGTAGAGAAAAACCCATGGTTTGGGATGCTTTTTGCCAATATTATGGCTAGCAAAGAGAATCTCTCAGATTTAAATCAAAGGTATTTCTTTCATCCATGTATGTGTCCTACTTGTCTGTCACAGTCCAGTGCCTGGCATATAGACATGTGCACAAACAGACATCCACTGCCAGAGTAGGATTAGTTTCATGGCTATGATTAAAGAGATTCAGGTCATATTTTCCTGGTCTTGCTCTAGGTGAATAAGTAACTATAGTGTAACAAAGTCTGGAGAGACATCACAGTAGAATAATAAAATCAAGGATCAAATGCACTCCTGTACAAACTATAAATACAAATGCACTGTACTATGTCACTTTTAGTGTCAAGGCAATGTCCATAATATAATATGACTTCATAATATTTTCAAAGACTTTTTTGGTATGAGTACAGGTGCAGAAAAACTAGATTTCCCCTGAATGATATCAGTAAATACGTTATTTCAAATTATAAATATTAAAAGTAATAAGGACTGGAAATAGCTTTTTCTCTTCTTGGAGGCACAGAATAGGTCCCCAACAGCTGAAATTTACATAGCTTATTATTTAACACGGCAAGAACTATTTTCCTTTACCCCAGGGTTAAAGCAATGTCTGGTAAAATTACACTCTATTTTGAAAAGAGAAATAGGTGAATATTGACACTTGGATTCAGGGTGCATTTTTTAGACTGCTTAGAATTTTGGACTTCTTATGACAGGATAGAAATGAAAGCAAAACCTGCATATTTGCATAGAACAAAAGCAATTATTTTGATAATTTTGAAGTTGTATGGAAATTCTAATGCAAAGACTGAAAATTTAATAACAATAAATGTGAAAAACTTCCTTTCTTCTTACAGAGTATAATGAAATCTAATACGTTCAGAAATTAATAGAACATGAAAACAGAGCATGAGAAGGAATGTCACGGTTTAATCCCAGTGAGCAACTAAGCACCACACAGACACTCACTCACTCCTTCCCTCCTCCTCCTCCTGTGAGATGGGGAGGAGAATAGGAAAAGAAAACACAACTCATGGGTTGAGATAAGATCAATGTAATAATTGAAATAAAATATAATAACATTAATAATCACAGAAAAAATGATTGTAATGAAAAGTAATATATAAAAAAGGTGGAAACAAAACCCAAGAAAAGTAAGTGATGCCCAATGTAATTGCTCATCATCCACTCACTGCAAACTCCTCTCATTTTCTGTACTAGGCATGACACTCTGTGGTATAGAATAGCCCTGTGGCTAGCTCAGGTCAGCTCTCCGGCCATGCTCCCTCCCAGCTTCTTATGCCTCCAACAGCCTACCTGCTGGCAGGGCAGGGTGAGAAGCAGAAAACGCCATGATGCTGTGCAAGCACTGCTCAGCAAAAATCAGAACACTCCTTTGTTATCAACACCATTTTCAGTACAAATATAAAACGTAGCCCTGTAGCAGCTACTAGGAAGAAAATGAACTTTAGCCCAACCAAAAGCAGTACAAGGACTTAAGACAACAATTAAAATTGCATTTAGGTGTATTTTACCAATTTTAGTTTCCATTGTTTTGTACCATTTTCAAAACAAAACCTTTTTTTTTTTTATGTGAACAATCCCAGTCTCTTCTGAAACTTACAGTCACTTCCCAGTGGAAATGTGACCATTTTCCTGTCATCTTGCCAAAGGCAATGCCTGGTGACCACCTCAGGCTCCAAAGAATTGCTAGTTCAGAGAGGTTACTGCTGTCTCCTATTTGCAGTTACTAACCAATTACTTCTATGAGCAGAGACAGCAGGAAACTCCCTCACTGGGCAGGCAGGTTAACCTGAAGTACTTGTTCCCTCGTTCTCCTGCTATGGAGCTGGAGGAGCTTCAACAACTTTCAGAGCCCCCTGGCATGACGCTAAGATCATTGGCTGGAGTGTGGCTTGGAAGAAGAAGACTGGGAGCCCTGAAACCCCAGTAAATTGATTATGGGTTGTCCTACTGGGATCCATATGGTCTAAAGGTCATAGCACAAACCAGGAAAGGCAGGACTTTCAAGATCACTTGCTTGTGACTGAGGTCGTAATTACCAACACTTGCAATCCAGACAACACGTTCCTTACTCTTCTCTAACTTCTCAGTACTCTCCACTAGTTCTGTATTTAATCACTTAAAAAAAAAAAATCTGTGAAAAAATAAACTGCTCTGGAAAAGGTTTTCAAATTTCATTTCCTCAGCATTAGAGTTTAAGCACTTTGTTCATTGTTATAGCTTTAGTTTGTACAGTGGATTGTTCTGTATGTCTGCATACTGTATTCCATGCATATGCACTGTAAATATGGCAGACAGCAGTTCCAAGTCTGTGCTAAAACCCTTAGCAGTTATTAACACTTTACCACTGGTGCAGTGGAATGCTAAAACTGTATGTATATAAAAATCAAGCAAATTTCAATGACAGTACAGATAGGCTTATACTTTGTATTTCAACTGTTTCCTGCATCAGATCCGTCTACTCTTGTAAAGGGGTAAAATAAATACTCTTCTGTTTCTCAGATTCTTAAGAATATAAAATCTGGGTTCACACTGCATTGTATGTGTAGCATTGAATTGAAGGACTGATTTCAAATCTCCTGAAATCAGTGAGCTTCAAGTGAGGGTTAGAATAGGCTTGAACTTGACCACTGTTGTCCTTTGTGGTCATTATGGCAAAAAGTCACTGAATTTCCAGTCCTGGATAAAGAATGCTAGTCATACATATTAACACTGAAAGTGAAAAAAAATGTATTGGGAAGTCAAAACCAAGGAATGAGGCTTTCCATATTTTGTTGATACAAACGTTTGTGTTTCAGATTTAGGGATTATGGCTCAGCAGACACCAATTGTTTATATTTCAGGAAATGGTACCTCTGGTATGTATGAAGGGCTCATCCTAAAGATAGTCTGCTTGATCTCTATAAATATTTGGAGGTAGCGTGCTACTTGAATAGAATTAATAAAAATCATGCAGAGTTTTATTGGTACACAACACTACAGTCCACAGAACACCATTGAACTGACATGTAGCTCATTTATTAAACTGCCTTCTGTAATCTTATATTTAGCACAGTATAACTTTAGAGACTGATCTTACAACCTACGCACCTATGATTAGACTCACTGAGGTAAACAGGATTCCTCATGACTGTAAGATGTGACTTTTAAATTTTCTTCTATATTCTTTGTCAGTGTGGTACTGGGATTTCCTTACAGGTATCAACTCAGAGTACTGGGAGAGTAAAGAGCATCTCAGAAACCACAACAGCCAATTAGTCGTAAAGGCTGATGACTCAATGGTATCTTTTATAGCTTATGATAGAGTCAAGCCTTTGTAGTTTTAGTAAAAAGCTTCAATGGGCATATGCAGTATTCTACTGATGTATGTGTACCTCTGAAGAATATACATTACATTCTTTAAGTGAATTATTTGCCACAGTATTATTACTCTTAGGTCATTCTGCCAGTTTAATCCATAGATAATCGTATGAGTTGAATGCTCGTCTACAAGTCACAACTTCTTTCTTTTTAAAAAATTTATGAGAATGTTAAACATATTACAGTATTATAGAAAATATTTATGGTGTACACCAAAAACAGTAGACATAGATAACAGTTTTCTATCAGGATCCTTTTTCTAGTGTTGTCATTATATGAAGAATTAGAAGAGGCTGCAAAAGTCTCACAGTCCATGTACTATGTCTGTGGTGCTGTGCAGGGATATAACTCTTTCTGATATCATACACAAAGCTTACAGTACCTAAATACTGAAAATGCTTTCCACTCAACTACCAATTAAACAATCAGTCTTTAAAAAACACCCTGTTCTCTCTATAATGTCATTATTTTCACACCTTAAAAATTTCTCTGTACAAAGACCTATCGTGAGATGACAAGCAGCTGGATAACATAATGTAGGATAGATCTGAAAAGACAGTTTTGAAATTTCAAAGATGACAGAGAAATACAGCAGAGAAATACACTGGTGCATACATGCATTTTGACAAAATGCAGAATGATATACTTCAGAAAGCTGGACACTAACACGTATTCCTTGTTTCTAAAGTAATTGGATTCATAGAAAAAATATAGAGGTTGTGTCTATCCCAATTGAAACAGTTGCTCAATGCATATCAGATGTCCAAGAAACAGCAAATAGTTGAATGTGAATTCCAATTACAATAGTAGATTATTTTGTAGCCCAAAAACGTGCTTGAATCTGCATCTAGAATACTTGAAAAATTGTAGTGGCTTAAATGTTACTGTTGCATATTGCCAAAAATCTTATTATTCTATTTAACGTATAAGATCCATTAAATTTTATTCTAAAAAAAACCCAAACCAAAACCAGAATGTAAACCCTTATCCGTAAAACAAAATATTGAATCATAGAATCATAGAATGGTAGGGGTTGGAAGGGACCTTTAGAGATCATCTAGTCCAACCCTCCTGCAGAAGCAGGGTCACCTAGATCAGGTTGCATAGGAACATGTCCAGGTGGGTCTTGAAGACCTCCAAGGAAGGAGACTCCACAACCCCTCTGGGCAGCCTGTGCCAGGGCTCCCTCACCTGAACAGTGAAATAGGTTTTTCTTATGTTTAAATGGAACTTCTTGTGTTCCAGCTTCATCCCATTACCCCTTGTCCTGTTGCTAGCTACAACAGAAAAAAAGGGATGTCCCAACATCCTGACACCCACCCTTTAGATATTTGTAAATATTAGTAAGATTCCCCCTCAGTCTCCTCTTCTCTAAACAGCCTCAGTTCCCGTAGCCTTTCCTCATAAGGAAGATATGTGCCATCAAATTCCTGAGACTGGGGAGGAACTTCCTCTGTTGGCAGTTATTCCTCCTGGGAAATTCATTGCTACCGGGACAGTGTTTTACAAATGTCTGATATTCTCAAGTTTTCATCCAGCTCAGGTTTGGGTACTGGTTATCCACCGAGTCATCAGGAAGAGATGCTCTGTTTATCAGCATAATTGTTTGATACACCAAAGCCACTATAGAATCACAGAATCATAGAATCATTATGGTTGGCAAAGACCGTTAATATCATCAAGTCCAACCACTAATCTCACACTGCCAAGCCCATCCCTCAGCATCTCATCTATGGATCTTTTGAATATCTCAAGGGATGGTGTCTCAACCATCTCTCTGGGCAGCCTGTTCCAATGCTTAATAACCCTCTCAGTGAAAAAGTTCTTCCTAATATCCAATCTAAATCTCCCCTGGCACAACTTGAACTCATTTCCTTGCATTCTATCATTCATTACTTGAGAGTTTGACCCCCACCAAGGGAAAAGCTGGAAAAAATACACATATTTTTCATTGAGTACAAAAGGCTGCACTTCTCATATACGACATTGAAAAAATAGGCCATACTTCCTGAAATAGCAGAAGAAGAAAAAGTAGAGTTATGGTATTACCTTCTGGGATGAACAAAATAGCATTTTATGCAAAAGCTTGGATACTCCCTGCAATTGGCACCCCATCTAATTTGTTAAATTCAAAGAAGGCTCACAGAGAATATATGGAAACACTTGCCCTTGCTCTTAGGTTGGGCTAGAAAGAAATCAAATATATTCTGTTGGGGCTGTGTTGAACTTTGAGCCCTGTCAGCTCAGCACAGCTATCAGAGCCCTCAGGGGATAATTTGGATATATGCAGTGACCCTATTTATATGTATTTGTCTTGCTTGAATACAGTAGACTAGGTCTTTCTATAAACAATGCCGATACTTAGTCTATCATGCCAAGGGCTCTCAAGGAAAGAACTGATATTGTCTCCAGCTTCTAGCAGCAATACTTGCTCTTCAGCATCTTGCTCTGTTTCAGCACTGTTGACTGTTCTTAGAGCTAGTGGTCAGTTGAGAGCTTATGGAGAGTGCAGCATTTACAAGCTTCCTCACAACCACATTCAAGTTCAGAAAAAAAAAAAGAGTAAAAAGGAGATTTTTTTTTTCCTCCTCATTTCACATCCAGAGTTTAAGGTACAACTTATTCTTCTGGGAAATCTATACAAAAGAACAAATATACAAATAAACTACCAACAGACTTGCCAACTTATTCCAATGGCACATCTGAACAATGATGATGAGCATTGATTCAGAAAACACATAATGAGAGAAAGAGGCAACTGAGGAAATGTATGAAGACTAGGAAGTTGTGAATGCACAAGGGAAAAAAAAAATCTGGCCTCCAGAAGCACCAATAATAGTGATAAGGCATAAATTAAAAAGCAGACACTTGATCTTCAAATTACTGGATTGGCAATTAAAAATTATCTTTTCACTTCTAGGTGGATTATCTCTCTTTGGAAGTCCCCAAGGGATAAAAATCTGGTGTTCAAGATGCTTTTTAAAAAAAGAAATGAAGTCACATTTCAAGGAAAGCTGTAATTTTAAATGCAACATTTATTAGTACTTTTCAAGACAGTAATAGAAAAAAAATCTTACCTTCCTCATACCTTTTATATTATATAAAATCCTCATATACTCAACTACAAAATTATTGTGACAGTATAAGGGAAAGAATTATTTTCATTTGCTTTGCTGTTTTGAATGTCCAGTGACCTGCAAAACCTGGATAAAAGCCACTGGTTTATTCATTCACTAGAAGGCTTTAGAAATACCTCTTGGCTTCTACAGGACTGATAACTGCCCAGAGTTGTGAAATTTGGTGATTACTTCAAAAGTTAAGACTAAACAGTGGCACCTCTCATGCACCTTGGATATGCTAACAAAAGATACAAAAGTTACTGGATTGCAAAACATTCATGACTAACCTGGAGCAGACTTGGGATCCTATTTCATGGAAATAACAGAATGAATGGAAAGCAGTTAATAGGATTAAACCCACTGTACAGAGATGTGAAGCAGAAAGCCACAGTTAATGACTCATGATCTCTCTCCCCAGCTCCTTTATTGCTTTTTCGTCTATGTAATTCATGTATATTCTTCCCATCCAGCAGAACATGACCTTGTTTAAGTACTTAGTCTTTTCCTTGAAAACTCAGGTGATGGTAAAACTACTTTTTAAAAATGACAATGGAATGTATTATACATGTGTGAATGAAATGCAAAATATTATCCTGAAGTGTTCCTTCTGTCCACTAAAAATGTGTATGTAAATCCAACTTAACATCTACACTTTTTTGCCAGATATTCAAAAGAGGTAAAGCTGAAACCAGGTTACTCTTTTAGCCTGTTTACCCTTTCATCTGATAGTCTCTGTTCCCTAACATCTGCATTGTGGTGCAACATCACAAAGCAAAATGTTACCCCCTTTCCTCAGCTGACTTGCTTGAGGATATTTCAGGGTGTCTAGTAGATTGAGACACTATTTTGTTACACTAATATAAATCTCTATGAATAATCTCCTATTTCAAGTGACAACAGAAACCAGTTAAATGTTTCTTTTACTAAAAAGACCTTAAATCCAATGTTCCAATTGGACCAACTCTTACTGAATAAATAGCATATCCACTGTTAGTGAGTAAGAAGAGTTGCATATCTAAAGAACAGGAATTGAACTTCATACTTAATGAGTATTGTTTCAAATATAGTATTACTTTACTAAATCATTTCATAGATTATTCAAAATATTGTAATACATTTAAAAACCTAAGAATAGAATTAGTTTTACATCAGCTGATGAAACTCCAGAAAATAAACCAATAGATATTTTGAAGTTAAATTTTTCTGTCTTCCAGATTCTGAGATTTATAAAATAATCTGTAACTGGAAGAAAGCACAACACAGAGCTCAGTTCAACCTGTGCAACTGAAAACCAGTGGCTGAAGTCTGCATGGACAGTTAGTACAGCTGACAACTATATGTACATTAACTATGGTAATCTAGAAATAGTGGGCTAAATTTCACTGTTCTTCTTCTAACTGGAAAAATTATCAGATTAATCAAATTGCTATCACTGCCTTGGCATTAGTGCAATAAAAGGCAGAATTTAAACCCATGAGAATTTATCCCTTTAGTATTTCAGTCTATGAGATGTCACATCATTTTCTCAATGTATTCTGAGCATAATAGTACTTGGTGTGAGGAATAATCATAATTTTAGTATTAGAAATTGCATCACGGTCTTCACAGAATCACAGAATCTCAAGGGGTGGAAGGGACCTTGAAAGATCATCTAGTCCAACACCCCTGCCAGAGGAGGACCACTTAGAGTAGGTCACACAAGAACTCATCCAGGTGGGTTTTGAATGTTTCCAGAGAAGGAGACTCCACAACTGGGCAGCCTGTGCCAGTACTCCGTCACCCTCCCAGTGAAGAAATTCTTCCTTGTATTTCTTTGGAACCTCTTATGTTCCAGCTTATACCCATTGCCTCTTGTCCTATCATTGGACATCATTTAGAAGAGCCTGGCTCCATCTTCCTGACACTTGCCCTTTACATATTTATAAACATTACTGAGATCACCCCTCAGTTTCTTCTTCTCCAAGCTGAAGAGCTCCAGCTCCTTCAGCCTTTCATCATAAAGAGGATGCTCCACTCCATCATCTTTGTGGCCCTGTACTGAACTCTCTCCAGCAGCTCCCTGTCCTTCCTGAACTGAGAGGTCCAGAACTGGACACAATATTCCAGATGTGGTCTCATGAGGGCAGAGTAGAGGGGGAGGAGAACCTCTCTTGACCTACTGCCCACAGCCCTTCTAATCCACCCCAGGATGCCATTGGCCTTCTTGGCCATGAGGGCACATTGCTGGCTCGTGATCATCCTGCTGTCTCGGTGTTATCTTTAAAAAGCAAAGTGTTTTTCTAGGAATCTTCTTGTTTTCTTTGCTACTGTCCAAAAGACACAAGCTGCTTCCTTTCCCAAACCTGGGAATCTGCAATGCATGTGGTTCAATCAAAGGACATCAACTTTGCATACAGAGATGGAAATGAAGATAGCAATACAGTATCTTAATGGTTTTTCTAAGAGAAGCTGGGTTTAGCACTTCAGAAAAAATATTTCAACTCTATAGGAACTCTAGATGTAGAGGTCTATGGCCAGTCTTGTATATAGTGAAAGTCTTTCAGTCATTCACACTCCACTTTTTGCCTTGAGATAAATTCAGAAGAGATTGTGTTGAATTTGACTGTAAGTTTGAGAGCAGTCACAGAGGAAGAAGGGACAAACAAGGCCACACACATCTCAGATTAATGGTTGTCAGTCTGCTTGGAGACCTGTAGAGGTCTTCTAAAAGCAGGAAGTGGCTTTGATACTGAAGGCTACGTACAGGCAGTGGCTTGTAACTTGAGGCTTATGTAAGGGCTTATTTTTTTATATATATATATATTTATATACATATACATCTCAGAAGCCCCTAGTTAAAAGCAGACAGTCACCAACTCTCCTGCTGAACTATGGCGTGTCTCCAGAGATCCTTATTCAATCATCAATGCATCTGCTGCTAATTTCATCATGCAGAGTGAATTTGTCTTTCCATATCGAGCTCTAAGGGAAGTTTGTAAGAAATATAGAACTTGTCATCACATGAGAGTCAACACATTACTGCTGTGCTGCAGCCATTTATAATGAAGCTAAAATGAGCACTCACTTGTTTGGCATTAATTTAATGTCCCACTTAGCTCCTATCAGACGTAAATAGCTGCTTCATCCATTTAAGCATTTCTGTTCGTGCACATAATGAAGTACTCTGTACCTGTCAAGTAAGCAGAATTCATAACTGAAATAAGAAATGGATGAGGAAATTCAATGTTCTTAATATTAAGGCTCTACAGCAGCAGCATCCAACTTTTTTCCAGCCACAGGTATTCTGCTGTGAGGTTCACCTTTTACCCAGCTCTGCAGAGACCAAAGACATGACACGTACATGTTAGTATGCCAAAAACACTTCTAAAAGGAATATCCATTCAACTCATGGCACAATTAACAACAGCTGTAGTTGTCAAACACACTCAAACCAAAATAAATTAGCTAGCCAACCTCTTGGTATTTAAATGCTTTTTATGTTATCTGTTTTAGAAAAACAGTTTAATTTTAAACAGAATGCAAGTTGCGATCATCCTCTCTTGAGGAAATTTTTTATGAGAATGAATGGAGGTAATGACTACCATTAGTCACTGTCATTAGCATAAAACATTAGAAATGACAATATTTATAACAGGCTATGACATGACAATTAAAATATGACTTTCTATCACTTCTGCATGCTTTGGCTACAGCTGGTTGCTATTTTCTGAAGTTAAACTGATAGAAGTCTGGTAATGGTATATTTAATAGCATGTTCATCATCAGATCTAATTGTTTTCCACCACAGGGTACGAAGCTTTATGTCCTCTATCAACCCAAAACAAACAGCCGTACTGCTAATGGCTGTTCAATTAATGTTTATGGTTCTACTTTTATAAGCTGAGTTACAAGACAAAAAACTTCAAGAAGGAATTTCAGAACCTCAAAAGCTTAATGGAACTTCAACCAATAACAAAAATTCCTTAAATACATATAAGATCCCACACTTGAGTATGTGAAATAAAAGACATTAGTCAGCATTACAGAATTCATCCAGGACAATGGTATGATTGCCAGAGGAGGGGAAATCAGACAGGAAGTAGGGAAAGACAGTTGAGTGACTTCAGATTGGCTGCCTTGCAATTGCTGCTCTTGCTGGTGAGGAGGAGGCCTGTTCATCCCAAGTCACGTAAAGGTCATTCTCTTGCTTGAATTGGAAAGTTATTTCCCTGAGAGTGATTTGCTCTTAGTAACCTAGATGCTGTCCACCCATTAATAATTCTTTCCTCTATTTGGCAGAGCTCACGCTGATTAAAAAGAAAGAACAGTTCAAAGGCAGTTTCTCTGTTACTGCCTTGGTCCATATTAATTTTTGTCTCTCCCTTTTGTACTAAGCCTGTGGAAAGCGATGCAAAGCTACTGTAAATATATTTTCACTGGAAAGGTGCCATTGTTCTAAATTATGAAGGTAAATGATTTCTGGCTGGTGTTGGTAATTCTGTATAGCAGAAATATATTCATTCAGAGCTTCCCATTTTAATTCAGACACCCTGATTGCTGGCTTTTAATGATGCATTACAAGCCTGTACTTCTCTGACACGTAGGCAATTAATCATTGACACTCCTTAGTCCCCCAAAGTAGCTGGACACAATTAGACAAGAAAGAAACAGACCTGAGGGGTGGTGAAAATTCCTTCTCAGGAACTACACATTTTTTGACACTATAAACCCTGCTTGACAGTCATTGCTGTAAATATATTTTAATAGAACTGCTGTTACTCTGCCTCTCCTCCCAGCCTCCCAGGAGTTTTTGTAGATCAACATGACGTTCAGAAGCAGGCAAAAAATTCTCTGTGAAGTTTAAAGGCTGTCAAGCGTTCTTGGCAACTTCTCTCCAAAAGCGCAGCTGAGAAATGACAAACTTATCACCTGACTGGCTGGTGTTTAAAGCTGACTGCTTTTGATTAGGAAGCAATGAACCTTCCATTCTGGAGTTCATTTTGTGTTCCATAAGCACTCTTAACTGAAAATTATACAGTTGAACTGATTTGAATTTGATTAGTGTAATGCTACAGTTTTATTATTTGTAGTAAATACAGGCATCTTTTATGGTGTTACTATGCATTTAGGACAATTTCAGGACATTTAGGCATCTACTTTTCTTCTCGTGCATTACTGCTTGACATTAAAAAAAAAAATCCAATAATAATATATGCCTGTGTTGCAGTTACTTGTGCACTGCTCCATATGTACTCACACTCTACTTCCTCTCTGCCCCTGTGGGCAAAATAAGATGAAACAATCCTACTTACTCAAGGCCAAAGGACTGTGTCCTGAGCATGTAAGTTAAGCTAGAAAGAAAGTTTCTGTGAACTGCAACAGCTAACTTCTTTAATGAAAAACTCCTTTGTTGAATTCTATGCTACAGACTGTTGTGATTGATACTTCAACAGCTAGTGCTCTGGAAGAGCACAGTCACCAGAGGTGCATGCATTAAACACTGAACTCCTCTTTCAATGTCATCCAACTTCATGAGTTGCAATGGGAATGCTCTGGGAAGTTTGATACACTTTTATCTTCTGACAGCCTTTCAATTATATGTCCTTTCACATTATTACATAACTTCCAGTGATCTGCACTGTGCACCTCAGTAATAAAAATCCACTTAATGTCTGAAGAACACAACTTCTTTGGTCAATCAGTTTAGACATAGAGGGGGAGAAGTGCACTTGACCAGAATATAATGCTGAGTGGAGTCAGATGGTCAGGTCAATAAAAGCTAAAAATATCTTTGACTTTGAGAGAAAAGAGAGTTCAAGACACTGCCTAAAGGCTAGACTCAGCCTCAGCTAAACATTTATCTCTGTGTCAGTGTTATAAGGCATGCCTAGTCACCTAAAACTACATGCTGCGGAGTGGTTACAGATGTAGCTACAGAACTCACCAGAAAGATTTACGATTAACTAACAGCTTAATGCATTTATTACTGGTATGGTCCACAGTGTCTTAGATCTATTAGCTTCAGGATGAATATTCTCCAACATTTAATTCTTCCTACCTTTAGAAAAATGCAGGTACTTACATAATTTATCTTCTTATTTGCTTACCTGTTTTCTTAGACTATCACTATATTGCAGTAGTATAGCAACATATCACAGTCACTAGGGATGCTTTTAGAAAAATAAAGTAGGCCCACTTCAGCTGCAATTCAAGCTATTAGAGAAATATTAGTGTAATGTATGCATCATCAGCACTTCTCTGGCTTTCACTAATACCATCTCAAAATATTTAACATATTAGTTTCCACAGTATCTGTATAAAGATGTAAGACAAGAAGTTAAAAAAGGTGTTTTGGGTGAGGATATGTAGAAGCTGAAGTTGAGGCTAGTGAAAGCTGAAGGCTTTCAGTACTTTTGAAACCAAGATTGTGTCTTTGGTGCTCAAATACAGATGGAAGTTTCTGATCTATCTTTTGAAAATATTGAGGGTTACCAGCAAAAGAGCTTCCTCCTAAGCATAATCCATTTCTTTAATAAAGAGGCAACGCAACAGCAAAGCTCCCAGGACTAGTAAAAGTCTTAGAACAACCTAATTTGCTACACAGTTCTAAAACATTCCTGTGTCCTACAAGAAACACAAGTAGAATGCAGGAGCATGGGATTAGCTGCTTAAGGTCTCTAAAATAATGAATATGCACAACAGAACTAAAACGAGGAAAAAGAACAAACTAAATACTGGCTTTTTTAGTTTACATAGAAGTACCAAAAATCAACCTCTGGGCAAGTTTATAGACAAGTTTCCATGAGGTGAACTCTGCACATTTCCCCAACGTCATGGCACAAATTTAAGGCCTTGAAAAAGCTCTTGTGCATCAGATTGTGCTTCTCTATGCCCACTTTTCAATGTCTAGCTCCACAGCAGAGCACTGGGCACAGAGCAGGCTTACCTCAGACTCCAAGGAGAAGAGTATATGTCAAGCCTTTTGTTCCCTGATCTGTAAACAATTTAATTAAGGATGCAATAAACACAATCTATAGCTTTTAATGTAGGCATCTCACAACAGAAATTTAAAACTCTGTTCCCTAGAAGTTTGATTACTAAGGTTGGAACTCATTTCACCCAGCCCCAACCACACAGAAGTACATAGTCTATGCTAGGCATCTAGTCCCCTTTCCTGAACAGTAGAGGGCATTTTACCACCCTTGTTTTTGACACATACCTGAAAAGGAAGTTCTGGCTTGCTCAGGAAGGGGGAAAAATCAGAGTTTTACTCCTCCAAATTTCTGTTCATTGCCTAGAAATACAAGCAGGGTCTTCCACCCTCCTGGAACACACTTTCACTTATTAAAATCTGAAGGTATCAAGCTGAAAAAGGATAAGCTATAAGTAAAAGTATATTAGTTATGATGAATATTGTTTTGTGTGATACAAGACAAACGGCTTTCCCCTTCTCTTTCCATTTGCTATGTGCAAAGAACAAATAATATGATGTAGAGGCATCAATCTTCTTATTCTACATTGCTACAATGTGAAACAAATTTCTAAAAGCCCTAGATTACTATTTACAGAATATTATCACACTTTATAATCTAATTAAACCCTTAAGAAACCTGCATTTTTTCACCCATTTCTTTATCCCACTTACAGCCTACCTAAAACTGGAGTGTGAGTACTGTGACCTAGGGTTTATTTCCAGCTCTAGCTAGGAGGAGGAATCTTGAAAATGGTATTTTTTTTTCTCAAGTCTAGAGATGTGTTAGGTTTGAATAGCTTTCGGACACGTTCTTTCAGCTTCTTCTCTTTAGAGAAAAATCTAAATCTAAAGCAAGACATAGATCAAATTTTTATTGCCATTTGCAGAGAGTGAGTAAAAAAAATAGCATGTTCAAAAAAGTGTCATTACATTCAGAACATGATAAGGAATGGAGCCTTGTAAGTGGATTTCATGCTGCTCTACAGAGCAGGAGACTAAACTTCAGGTCTGTTTTCTAGTGTAGAGTCATCAGGAGCAAGGAAAAGACAGTGCACAAGAGCATGGGAAGTGATGGTGTGACTGAGCTGAACATTTCTGCTGCCAATGTATGTAATCTGCCAGAGTAGCCACAGAGTAACTCCACATTACTTATTGATATTATTTTAGTTAGTTACCTGAAACCATCTGACACAACCATCAACAAAGACTGCCAATGGTCTTTTGTTTCACATGCTTTTTGCTGAAGAAACATTCTCATTTCCAACAAATGATTCTATGATTCTATGAAATAAAGGCATGACTGTATTTTTATATGACACACGGTTATAAATACACGAAGAATTACAGAATTCTTATTACAGAAGAATACAACTTCTGCATACTTATTTAGTTTGCAAAATTTAGGAAATGTTAGATTTATACTTTATGATGTAATTAGATGATGTTCTTTAATATATACAAGCCTTCAATGATGGGACCCCTTCCTACCCTCTACAAGACCTAATTCATTCTGGATATGAGATTGATTTAAATGGTTGTATCTGTCTTAAACATTAGTGGTATGACTTTTTTTATTTATTGCTTTTCATTAAAATATCTGTTGGTATAGATTTATTTACTTTCTTACAGATTTGTATTATCCATAGGTTGTAACAACTATGCTCTAATAACTTATAAACATTACTAAATGTATGTTCATAACATCTCATGAAGACAGCAAGATTTTTCTAGATGAACAAGTGGAGAACAGAGTAAAAAACTGTGGAATCTGCAAAATTTGGTTTTAACATGACCATCTCATTGACTTAACTCATCCCAAGGTGAAATGATTTCTCCAGATACTAGGCATTTAAAAAAAATTCTATGTTCAACATGAAGCACAAATATAGTTTAATTATTTTTACGTTACTTCTGTGAGATAGGTGATTAAATATTATGTTTCTTTAGCACACAAGGAGAACATAAGAACTTAGACACATTATCAAACTATCCTGTCTTCAAGTAACATGCATCATAGGTATCTGTATGAGCTCTCTTCCTATGCCAAACATAAGGTGAACTAGTTTAAGATAATCCTATTTTTTGCAGACTGAGGTAAGATGAACTATCTCCCACCTGACATTAAGTAAAAATGTATAGAAGAACACCACAGCTCACCTGATAGACTGAAAGATCACTGTAAGGTCTGAGCGCCAGCATATCCTAGAGACGGTGGTGCTGGCAGCTCTAGAATCCAGGGCTGCGGAGAGTGACAACCTGGTGCTCTGTCCTTCAGAATCCACTGATTTATTGCAAATGATGTTGAGTGCTCTCAATTCCCTGAACACAGCTCAGAAGGTACAGTACTTCCCTGAGGGCTCCAAAAATCTGAAAATCAAGACAAAGTTGGGCAGACATATTCAATGAAGAACACAAAATTAGTTCTGACATTAATATTTTAGCTTAAATGGCTTATGTAGATTCACACAGAATCTCTGTGACACGGGGTTAAAGTGGATGAAAAAAACTCTTGGAAGACAGTACCTTCCAAATTCTGAAAGCTATGAAATAAAACAGTTACAAAAAATAACAACATAATTTGTTACACAGTTCTGACACATCCCTGTGCCCTGCAAGAAACAGAAGTTGAATGCAAGAGCACGGGATCAGCTGCTTAGGGTCTCTAAAATAAAAAATGCGCACAACAAAGACAACATGGGGAAAAGAACAAACTAAATACTGGCATTTCTAGGTTTTATTTTTTTAAAAAAACCCTCCTTTTTGTAACTTTACTTTATGGAATTTCAATGATATCATTTGAGCTCAGCTTTCTCATTTAACTTCACGCTTTTTATAACGCTACAAATTTATGAAGTGATGCCTTCAATATCTTTTCTCCACCTCTAATCATTTACTTGCGATGAAGGCTCATGGACCATGCACAGTAATATCAGTATACTTTCATCAATATAATAGAAAAAGAGGTTTGTAGTAATGAATTTGATGAACACCAACACTCGTTATGCTGATAATGCAGAAGAGTAATTATATTCACCTTAAGCAAATTACTTCTGAGCGCTAGTATAGATGAAAATGGGAACTCGTGAGAAGGAGTTGGGTTGGATTTATGTTTCATTTCTTTATAATATTAACATAATCAGGTGAAAGAGAGACTAATTAAAATCAGTTCTTATTAAAATCAAGGAATCAGAAGATAATTTGAAGACTTAGGCTGAAGAGGGAGATATTTTTTTTAAACACGTTAGTCTCCTCAACTCCACTGGATAGAGAAATATGAATTATGAAACTGTAGTTCATCTCCTTTCATGTATACATTTGATGTAACCTTTACACTGGTTGAGGTTTTTAGGACATTTTCAGCTTGATTTCATTCATAAGAAAAGGCACTGAAAGAATATCTATTTGATATTTCTTTTATCCTCATTATTCAACATGTTGCTCCTTTATTAATTTGCTGTACTCAAATTCTTAATTTTTCTTGACAAAATTATGAACTTTGTGGTTGGTTTTCTGTGACACTTCTGGTTACAGTATGTGAATGCTTTATCAGTGAGATCAATTTTTATTGTCAGATTTCTGACTTAAAATAAGTCATTTGTTCTCTGTTACATAATCTGGAAAACTCAATGCTTGAGTTTTTAAATACCTAATCTTAAACAGCACTTTGTTTTGTCAGGCACAACTCCTTATGATGCCACTTGCAATTCTGATGGAAATCAGATCCAAGGATTTTCTGTAAGATCTTAAGACAACATGAAATACATCCTTAGTGGGCTTTTACTTTGCACAATTTGCCTACCCTCACACAAAACTCTGCTGCTAGAGATGCTGAAGAAGAGTATAATCCATTCCTCTGTTTCAGTCAAATTCAGCTGTTTGGTCATGCAATGTCTACTTTTCTTGCAATTCAAATCACTGCACAGATCCTAACTCCTGAGTATGTTCAACAGATAGGATCCGATTTGGGCAAACTACCTTTATACATTACCACAGCTGTCTATTTGTACATCAGTCAAGACACTGGAGTTAGATATATAGGCACTGAGATAGGATCATCTGGTGTTGCTTAATTTACTAATGCAAATAGAGCTTCTACTTGTTCTATATAATTCTTCCGAGTTCTTCATTATGCACTACAAACATCTATTTCTGGATCTGATAGAAAAAAGATACTGGTCAGAATGTATTTATGGTGTGACAAAGGAAGGCAGTTCTTGCACCCTCATGCATGAGAAACCAGCACTAGAGTCTACTGAGACACATATTTTATGACATAATAGATGTTTTGTAACATAAAAGATATTTTTTAATAAAAGAGGAACTGTTGTTATTTTGTAAATGACCAAAACCTTGTATTTTTCTGAAATGTTTGGCATTTTGGCCAAAATCCTTGGATAGAGCAGGTACATCCATCATGGGAAATTTAATTTGAAGCAGACACAGTTGCATTTATAGAAAGTACTGGTGATCTTAATGGCAGACAGTATTACCAGCCCTGAAAATAGTGCATTTAAAAAATAAATGAGACAAATGGAGGCATGGCAGATTAAAGTTGTATAGCTTATTTCAGAGTTCTATGTTTTATCTGTTGGAGCTGTGAGTGAGAATGACTCATCCAAGTAAGTCCAGATGAAGAACCTGGTACAAAAATGATTTTATATTAAAAAACTCAAGCTGTTTTCTAGATCCTTAAATATATTTTTAAGGTTGGTTGATTATGTATTACAAAGCCAGGTGTCTTATTTCCATTAATCTAGCTAAGGTAGGAAAAACTTTAACAAGTCTTAGACTAAAACGATGCAAAATTATGTAAAATGGTCTAAAATAGAACTTCTGTTATTTCTAGAATTATCAGCACTATGAAATTTAACAATATGCGGGTTTTAGGGTCCAATACTATTGTGGTCATTGCTACAGGGAAGGCACTGTATATTATCAGGAGTCTCAAGCCCTTATCGATGCATTAAGATGCATTTCTTATTCATCAAGTACATACAGCATGAGAAATTTACCGTGGCAACAGGTGATTCAGATATAGAAAAATATAGCTGTAATGCAAATGGTAAAAGATAATGACAGGCTTCTTCAATGTAAATTTTGCATAGGTATGTATGCTCACTAAATGCATGCACTCTTCCAGCTGCTCATCCAGTTACCTAGTAAAGCCCAGCAGGTTTCAAGGGATGATAGTATATCTGCACCATGGAAGAGAGAGTTACGCTCTCAAAACAAATCATAGCTCCGAATACATCCTGTATTTCATTTCCTGATGCAACCTCTTATCCTTCCCTGCTGTTTTGCTAATTACACTTTATTACATCTCTTTGGCCTGCTGAGTGACCTTAGCCAAATCTTTCAGCTCCACTGTTTTTCTAATTCTCTGTTACAAGGCAGAGATTAAAATACCTGCTTCCTTCAGTAAGCATTCTGAGTACCATGCAGCATATTAAGTTCTGTAGGTGCTATTCAAACTTTAAGACCATTGCAGTACTCTTGATGTACAGACAGCTGTCTTCCTTTCTTTCAAATGAGCACTAGATTCCTTGAAGCACATATCTCAGCGGCCTTCACAGTCCAGTGGGCAGCCTATCTTTGTCTCAGATATGCAAAAAAAGTTCAGTAATACCATCATTAATGACTATGTAAAGTATTGTGCCTCCTTCAGAAAGTTCTTTGTTAGTTCTCATTCCATGAAAATAAAGTGGTGACTGCCATTAAATGAATGAACTTGGTTGCTAAATTGAGATTTGGAGAGAGTGACTGTCCCAAGGAAGTAGCTTCAAGTAAGTGTTTTTCTTGCACATGAAAAAATCAGTCCTGATGACATAAAAAACACAATCTTGATGTTAGCACTGCCACTGAAGTACTGTTCCTGGGTTAAGGTTATTTTAAACTGTCTGCTAAACAGGACATTGGCTTGAAATGACACAATACAGTCCTTAACAGATATGAGTTCTGTTTAAATTTAGTTAAATAATAAAAATACTCCACATCCCTTTTCATTTGTTTATGACAACGTGGATTTTTGGTGCATGAAACCTGAGTAAGACCTGCAAGACTGACTTCTCCATCAAGAAGCCACTTTGCTTAACTGGAACCAAACATTACATTGCATTAACAGAATAATAGAATCTTAAAGGTTGGAAGGGATCTCGAAAGATCATCTAGTCCAACCGCCCTGCCAGAGCAGGACCACCTAGAGTAAGTCACACAGGAACTTGTCCACGTGCATTCCTGTCAGTTGTTTGTATATTATGGTTTCTAATACAGACATTAAATTGGTATATACTGCTCAAAATCCCATATAGAATAAGAAAAAAAGAAATCTATCAATTTTAAATACTAAGTTGTATATCACCAGAGAACAGCAGCATCTTGAATGACCTTGATGACCTTTTCAGCTAAAGTAGGTATATGAACAATTGTGTTCCTCTGAGAGGAAAACAAAGAAAAAGAAAGAAGCTGCGTGGGCAAGAGTTTTCCACTGAATTTTTGGTTGTACAGGACTGTTACAAAGTTCAAGAAGAAATATAATGAGTTATTAGCTGAGCAATGAACATGGAGTCATAGTGAACATATTAAATCACAGTATAAAATATCCACGTTTTGTTCTGTTTACTCTGCAGAAGAATAAAAAAACACCCAGAATGCTAAGGAGTCATAAATGAGCAGCTCAGCAGTTTGCACTACTGTCTTGTTAGTGGCAACACAGTGTGAAGGTCCTGTATTGCAAGGGCATATAACAGGTATTCACTGTCTTCCTGTGAGTAAGCCATCCATCATCAGCTAATGCCTCCAGAATGCCAAGAACTGTGCCAGACATGATATCAACAGGGACTCTCACACTTTATAATAACATCATATAAAATAAGAAACTGTACCTCATTTAAATCAATAGGGTACAGCAGTAATATGAAGAAACAAGAAACAATTTTTGCAGAATTAATTCTGCTCTTATGAGGGCACTCAAGCATTTCCACTATCCTACTTGAACACTCAAATGTTTCAAAAAGACATGAGAAAGCTCTGGTCATTTCTGTACAGCATCTTGAAAAATTATTTTGGGAATAAACAGGATTTACAAAAGCAACTACACAGCCTTTTCATTATTTTTTTCCTTTTAATATGTGAATGATGACATTTCTTCTATTTACAGATTTGAAATATGAAAGCCTGAAATTGCTTTCACAGCCAATCTTAGTATTCTCTGGTAAAGTATCATAGATTTTTAAATGATTCCAATTATTTTAGGAATGAAGGCATTTATGTCATTTAAGAAGTACTAAATGAAGCCTTGAATTTGGATTTATGTAAGGAAAAAACTCCTTTAAAACAGTAACATGTTTTTAGTAGAAGTTTAGAAATCTGCATTTCCTATACATAAGATGACAGATTGCTGTTTGAGAATGAAAACTCTGTTCCAGATATGCATGATTTATAGATGTATTTCAACAATTTAAAAATGTTCTGCTGAGTTATATTATAAATTACTTGATCACTCAGAGATCATGAGAGGACAGAAAATCTTTCCTGCTCTCATACTGGGAGCCACAGTTTAACTTCAGATTCCACTGTTTCAGGAAATAAACACTGTACACAGCATGTCTTCACTAAAGATATCAGCATATTCGTGAGGAAAGCTCATAATTTGTCTAATAAGAATGTAGATCAGCAAATCTTTCAGGGGGAATCATCTTCCTTAATGTCTCCAAATGAGTGTTAGCATCTAACCTACAGGACCAGAAACAAAACAAATTGAAGAAAAAGGAAAGTCTTAACAATTTCAAAGGTTTCAGTCAGGTCCCAATAAGCAATCATGACTAGAAAAACATAATTAGCAAAAGACAAAGTTGAAGACAGTGATCATCTTTGAAGACATAATTGGTCTGAGAAAGTTACTTGTCTTCCTTTTCTCTCTCCATAGACCACTACAGTAAAATGGACAGACATTTGATGCCTTTTTTTAATTTTGTAATAACTGGTAGAGGTCACTGAATAAGTTTTTTAATGGAGAACAAAAAACTTCAGAAGACATTAGGCTTGCTTCTCTATTCAGTATTCAAATATTTTGTAGGTTTTCCTGTGATTTTACTTAATTAGGGTTGTTTTTGTATTTTGGTTAATTTGTGGACAACAAATGACTTGAAATAGTAATAAATATGGTCGTTGCTCTTTTGACATATTTTAACTACGGTTTGGAGTTTTTTTGGTAAAAACTTTGGTAATCTTCTAGTAAAGCTTTTTTTCTCCTTATCTTATTAAAATGCATCCGTGAATGAACATTGTCCTCCCGAATCCTAAAAATACATATGTTCTGATATATTAGGAACATTTCTCCCCCACTACTTCATCTTCTTGCAATCTTGAGTCATTTTGTGAAGTTTTACAGTATTATCAAATAATCCAAGTAATACATATGGAAAATCAATAAAATTTTATTTAGTATTTTTGCTGGAAAGTTGTTAGTAAATAGATTCTGTAGGAAGATTCTAATTTTGTTTAGATTTGGTATATCACAACATTACAGGAAAAAAATCTTCTGTTAAAATACGTACTGCTTAAGAAATTCAGGCAGAGTTTCTTAGTTATCTTTTAATTTGAATTAGTTTGTTTCGATTAAAGGAAAAGAAGCGTACCAGTAAAGTTTATGGAGTGGGAAGTGTCTCTAAGTAGGCTGTACAAAGAACACTGATTCCCAGTGTAACTATTTAGCCTTTAAACAATCTTGACTTAACTTGCTTCTGCAAATTAGTACAATACCGTAGGAAAACTTTCTAGGACTTCCCTTCCTTAATGGGACTTCTTCTCTCTGATTACCTTGTTCTATGACTCTTCTTTGCCACCACATAAATTTTGTAACTGCATTATTTGACTCTCACAAAACTTAGGACTTACAAAGACAGTACACAACAATTCTCCTGCTAAACATGATGGAAATAAATCATTAACATAGACTAAATTTCTTTTTATTTCAACATAATACATCTCTCACTTGTTCTTGATTTTAACCTTCAGATAAGAATCATGGATGATTCTTGAAGACTACCATAAACACATATTGTCACAATGAAACGTTAAGCCATTATCTTTATGTTAATTATTCCAATCTTAATGGTAACTTGGTTCCTTTGCTAAATTCCAGATATTCAGCTAAGTACCTCAGTCCTGGCTGTGGTCTGACAGCTCAGTAACAATAGAGAGACCTAGAATCTTCCAAATGTTCTGCCTTTATTCATATTAAGATTTACAATCTTGTTTAAATGGTGTAAGATAAGCTATGTAGAAGAGAAATAGTTACATGGTACTACTTCATTTTCTGATCAAGGTTGCTACTCTAGGGATACCTAATTTAGTCAGTTAGAAGGGCTCTTCAGTACATGCAACAAGTCTGCTAAACAAAAGGGTCCAGTAGTGGAATCTTTCCTCATCTGTTACTTTTCTAGGAGCTTGTCCCTGGTGGTGCAGCTCTCTTGGTTCTGCTCCAGTAGGTGAGAATGCTCTCAGTCCCTTGGCACTTCCCTCCTATTGTGCTTCTAGCTGGACTTGAAAATTGCTTCCTCCACTCAGACTAAACTTCAAGCTAGTGGATCTGTGTCAATATGACATACGAAACTACAGATTCTATCACTCTGCCATCCACTCCACAATCCAATCACCTTTTCAATAGTGTGGACTATCAAATGTTTCATAACCCATCTCCAGAAATCATTAGTTTTGAAACTGGCTCATTGATTTTATTCATAGCAAATACTCTTTGGAATGCGCATTGTTTGCATTTATAATGCAATAACCTACCTAGATATGGTAGTAAGGATTTTCGCCCATGAGTGCATATATTATCTAGTGTCTCATGAAATCAAAGAATTTTTCAAAGGTAGACATCTCATCTCCATTTCAAACAGAAAACAAGAAAAAGAATATTTAGCTTGATGCTGCAGAAGTACAATTAAGAATATTTTAGTGCAATTCTGTAAAATAATGTATTTTTCTGTTTGAAGTACTGATTACAATCATAATTATAAAAAAATTATAATGTACCAATTTCTTTTAAAGACCAAGTTGTTACATAAATGACGCAAATCTGAACAACAACAATAAAAAAAATCTTAGAAATCTTTTAAAAGAAATTTTGCTTTTCCAACTCTTGTTCTTTTTTCCAGTGTTTTTTACTAATTGTTTTATATTTAATACTAGTTTTTCTTCCTATCACAAAAAAACCCTACTTTGGTATGTGAATTCATCAAAAGAAAATGTTTGGTTGCTGACTGGTGTCTTGGAATCATTTGTAACACAAGTGAAGCTCTGAGCTTTCTGATGATGCATGTAAGTTTTCAAGACCGCAGAATTATGGCTGACTGGATTTGCAAATGTATGGAATACATCACAGTTTTTCATGGAAGACCTAAACATGACTGATAATTAGAATAACCAAACTCTTGTTACTCTCTCACAAATAAAGATGGTGGATTTTTTCATTAAGACATACCTGATGAACTTTAAATTTTCTCTTGAAATGGATATGAAATATACTTTGAAGCTATCACAGTACAACAGCATGTGCAAGCATGGATATTTTTTTTGTACTACTTTCCTAAAAATAAATAACACACATGTTTGCATAAACAGTCGCTTGCACTGATTTATTAACCTACTTTTTCTAAATAATTATTGCTAAGAATACTTCACAATGCATCATTTTACTGATTTATTCTGTATTTTTTTTTAATCTACACAAATAAAGGCTGTGAAGTGGACTTAGAATCAATAATATTAAAGGACACTGCTCTGCTATAAAGCTGTATTTATTGGAGTCCATCCTCAAGGAGTTCACACTAGTTACCCTCACATAAAAATCTGATGCACAAGTGAGAAATTAATTTTATGTACTTTGCCCTGGATCTCACTTACATCAGGTATGACCTGCTCACAGATTTGTGTACTTAATCATTTCAGTAAGGCATTTGAGCATTTCCTGAAATACTTGCATAGAAAAAGCTATAAAGTATGATAATCTGTAACCACAGTTATACCAGTACTATTTATAGCAGTGGAGTGCATTTTTCATGTCTATATAGATATATATTGAATGAAGCACATTTGTTTAACTATATGCAAAGTGGGTATATGGAAGCATTTTACTATAGTGGTATGCTCACACTGATGTGACTGTAACAGATAGTTTTTAAGGCTGTGTTGTATCACTTCAGCCTGGTGAGTGGTTGTAGCACATAAATCAATTTATAAAGATCTGGAGGCAACCCTTTGGAGAGTAAAATTAAGCCCTTTATCTCCCATTATACAACATAACTTGTGGTTTGTAAGTAACCATTGAATACACCAATAGCTGGAAAACATTGAATCATCCAGACCACAATCATGGGAAAAGATGTCAGAGTAATAAATGTTTCTGGGCTCATGTATTTGGTGCACAACATCATTAATGTGGTTTATTAACTCTTTTCTAGTTTAACAATCATGAAAGAGGAAGAGAATGTGTAGTTTTTGTGTAGCGATTGGGTTGATGCTTCTGAGTGAGCAGATGAAGTTGTATCTTAGCTGATATTTTTTTAACGTTTCCAGCAATTACATTTGTCTTTAATAAAAAATTCCATATATAATCCAAAGATAATATAAGAAGGTTATCCAAGACATAATTTTGCATTTACCTGAATTGAACAGAGAAATATAGAAAGTTATGCCCTGATCTGTGCTATTGTCTGATTATTTCCTTAATGTGTCTGTTATCCTAAAGCATGAAAAAGAAAAACCTACCAAGCAAAAGAACAAATAAAAACTTTCCTGTCTCTTTTTAGATACTTTTTCATAAGAAAAAATGCTAAATTATTTGAGAAACAAAGGTATACAAACCAGTATTATGTTTTTCTATGCCTTATGATTGTTTTAGAAACTGTTGGCAGGCTTTTATTAAAAACAAGCTTCTTTTAATAAATATCAGTTTTCAGTAGGAACAGTTATAAAGGATACCATCTTATTGTCTACCATTAAAAGGCTAGATGATAAGGCTTCTTTTATTTAAAGTATTATATCATATTAAAGCAAATGTTTTGATTGCCATTATGCCATAATCACTATGCTGCTATGCAGAGAAATATTGCTGAAAAGAATTAGATATTTTAAAACTGTGCTTTTCTGTGTGTTAGTAAAAACAAATGTACAGACAAAACAGCAAATAGGAAAAACCCCTGGGATGTGGCAGAGCTTACCTGGCCACTTCTCAGTAGATCTGCTGCTTAGCTGTCCAGTGCCTGTGAGACCCTGAAATAGCGAGACAGAATAAAGTCAATGTAACCATCATGTATCCTACTAAATTCACTTTAACACTTCAAACGACAAAACAGATGCTTCATAAACTATTTAAAAAGTTAGCATGCAACTCCAGCTGCAAGAGATTTTGTTCACAAACTGAACAGCAATAGGCCTGTACTTTATTCTCATCAAAAAAGTAAACCAATCACATTGACAAAAAGCCACTGTAAACAAAAAGACTGTATTGAGAGGATTAACAGTTTTGGCATCCCTACCATCAAGTCTTCTTTTTTTTTGGTTGGTTGGTTTTTTTTTTTTTCATCAAAATTTAGGTTATATATTTGTTGTTAGCAAGAGTTGCATTACTATTATTGTTAATTTTAGTTCTGTTTATTACCTTGAGGGTTATATATTGTAGAATAATTTTGTTGTCACTAGTTAATGTTAATTAGTTGTTTTAATAGCCTATATACCTATTTGTTATCTTTTGGTAGGTTTACTTTTTTAACTATCAGTAACTTAATAACTGAGAATATTTAACATTACTGTTGCATACTCAAAATTACAGAGTTACTATTAGTGTTACCTGTTTAACGTTTAGTCATCCTTTGAGTCCTGCGACATATTTCCTTAATAATCATCAGCCATCAAGTCTGATAGTCTCAAAAGAAATATCAGCCCTCTAAACTGCCTTCAAGGGCGGTGATATTTAGCACTGAAAATTACAAATAAAGTTTTTGAAGTTGAGTACCAACAACTGGGCAGTGACACTGATTATTTGTTTAGCAAGACAAATTGTTATATACTACGAAAAATGCAGTCAACGCACTCTTCTGAGTGAAAACAAATAGGTGAATCTATGCAATGCTTACATGTTGAATGGGATATTTAATGTGCGGGGAAACTCAAAGGTTGAAGAACTAGCATTTAGACAGTCTAACAGTGGTAAGTGGTAATCTTACCTCTTTAAACTCCATTACATTCTCACGAGAGACATGCTAATACAAACAAGTCAATCAGAGTTTGTGTTTAGCAAGATCAAGCTTAGAGGATAGTTTAAAATCCATTTATTGTTCTAAAGCATTTTTTTCCATTAACATGTTATACATTAGTGGATACTAACCATGATTCATGTAACAGTTTAGTTTGTTAACTTTTAAATTATTTAACAACCAGAAGTTATTAATACAACTTTTAAAGTCTTACACAAAAAATCTTAAAACAGGCTTGGGTTCATTTTTGTAATTTTTATATAAAAAACATTTTAGGCATCTCTTGAAAAAGAAATAAAGCAGGCATTTAAAGCTAGAAAACAAGTAATTCCAAATTTAGTTTGTTACAAAAGGTTTCAGCTTTATTGACAAATTATGGCAAACATATTTGACAAAATTATGGTTTCCTATTTAGAGAAGCTTACACATTGAACTTTATGTGATTATTTTTAACAAATACAGGTTAAAACACTGAACAAATTCAGTTAGCTACATACATACAGTAGCTGCTTGTTTTCAACCCCATTAAAACAGCATTTAAAATTAAATTTACAAACTTAATATCGAACATCTTAATCTAAACTAACATATATTAAAAAAGACAGGTTAAAACATCTTATCTACAACTTGATTATTGTCTGGTTCAAAAAGAAGGAAAAAAAGAAGAAAAAAAAGAATCATATTACAGTCTTTCAGCAACCCTAAACAAAAACTCAGCCTTAGCTAGTATGTAGAGAGACTCAAGATCTGTAACAGTGTCATGCTTTTTAAGTTACACACAGCAATGAATACAGCCAACAGAACATCATCTTTGAATGGTTTATAGACAATGCTTGCCAAAGGTTTTTTGTTTCTGCTTTTTAAGTCCGTGTTATAAAATAATACTAATGCCAATGTCACTCCAATGCTATAGGAAATACAAGTAGTACATAGGATAATAATAAGCAGTAATCCCTAGGATAGAAAAGAAATGGACTATTACTTGTCTTGTTGCTGTTTATGTGGAGACCACAGGCTATTAATTGTCTTTGAGACGAGGTCACAGATGAGGAGGACCTTCAATATCTACCATAGGGGTGTTCCCTGTAACCTCCTCTGGCTGACCTTGGAGGTGGTGCCTTTAGGCTGGAACGGGTTGTGGCCCATTCTTCTTGTGCTAAAAACAGAAGAGAAAAACATGTTTTGTAAATATCTAAACTTGAAAGGTCAAAGTGATGCCATTGCAAATGGCTGTCAAAACTCTCAAAGGTTTTGGCTGAAAGCTTTAGGAAAAAAAAAGGGGATGCTGTTATGATCCATATCTTCACCCTCTTACAAAAAGTTATGGAATACTAAACTTCTGCTTCTCTACATAGGCAACCTGTCTATCTCAGGATGAAAAAAGCCTTACTCTTTCACTTTCATCAGAGAATGAATACCTACTTCTGTGACAGTACAGTCAGCTCTGGAAAAAATCACTCCACTAGTCTTCTAGCTCAGAATTTATTTGATGTTTTGAGTTTCTAGCATTTAACTTAAAGTACCAATGTGAATAACATCTATTGCGGTTGGTAGATTAATAAGAATCATGAAAAGATAGCAGAAATACATTTGATTTTTACTTTCATTTGAGACTAAAATAAATAAATAATGTGTAGAAATGAAGCTACTATTGTAAGCAAAATAATTTTGCCAAATACATTGTACTTTCCATTATCTTTAGAATACTTTTTAAATTTGTCAAAATCAAATATGCTCAGGAAGAATAAGTTAAAAACCCTAAGTCTACTTCTTTTTTTACAAAGTCTCTACAAATTCATCTATCCATCTAGTTATTAATTTATTTCTCTGACTAGTTATTTATTTATTTTTCCCCATAAATGAGGTTTTTCTGGAAGTTAAGCCTTCCAAAGAAGCACACAAGAAGCTACCTACAGTTGTGGCCTAGGAGTTGCACCCTAAACTTGAACTGTCTCCTAAATCAGCTAGTGGATCATCAAATGGTTTCTAATTTTGTCTTCCACTGATCATACACAGAGTGATTAAAATGGAAATGCAGAGGTCATAGTATATCATCGATCATACTGCATCATATTGCATCATAGTGCAATATGATGTCTGGTACAACAGTCAGAATACATCTGGCATACACGTGTTCATGAAGAAGTTTCAAAATCTCCACATACACACCGAAAGTGATATGATTTTCTATTTCTTTGTAATAAAACACAGAAGCTATTCAGAAATAAGTGTGGCAAACGTTATATTCCATATTGTTTTATTTTACTGGTGATCAGTATCTTTTTATTATAGGTAGAATAATAATGTTTACAAAATACAAAAGTAAGAGTGAACTTGAAGCCAGTGTTAAAGGGAAAGGAAGACTCAAATTGATAATGAAACAGTATACTTGCTGTTGCTATCAAAACTAATCACTTGGTATACTAAAAGGGATCCTTTTTTCTAAGTCTAAAGTGGGGATATTTTATTTCATTTATAAACAAAAACAAAGTAATAGGCTGAACAATCCAATCTTCAACTATGCCGAAGATTTGAAGTCCTTGCCCCATACATTTAAAAGTTCAGTTCAGGTACATAATCTTTATGCTTTGATCTATAAAAAATAAATGTCTGTTGGAGAAATTAACATTTCAGAACATATCTTCCTTGCTCAGGTCCTGTTTTACACTTACGCTACCCTGCTCAGACACCAAGTATTGAAATGAGTACTCCTGACTTGGTATGGTCAATAAAATTAATCTGTATGGAATATAAATGTAAAACTTGCTGAACTCCCAGGTATAAGGGCATAAGACGTAAGCCAACATGGAACATATTAGCTATGTGAGCAGTGGCAAAAACATTCATTGCTCATGGCAAAGAGCATATTTTGACTACATTTTTCCTGTTACATGCAACTTTCTCATTTAGTTTCTAATAAGTCAAGCAGAGATATTCTCGAGTTTGATCTGATTCCTCATGTATCTGTAGATAAAGTCAACTTCAGTTAAGTCTTCTTTTTTTCTGTATTCCATTCTCACTCCTGGGAAGAGAGACTGGGCTTCCAAGTGGCAGGTCATTGACAGAAAGCACTGACAGATTCCTAACTTTTTGAAAATAGTGTGTCAGTTGCAATTCACTCAAAGTATTGAAGAATTTAGTTCAACTTTTTATCAGAATGACTTAAATAAGAGACTAGAGCTTTCTATGTAAAATAAAATACAGACTGGTACATAAGAATATAAAAAATGAACATTGCATTATGCATAACTTTCAATAAAGGCTAGCCACATTGTCTTAGATTTAATCAGCTACTTGATTAATGGAATAATGGCTATAAATATAAAAAGGAACTGAAAAAAAGATCTCCATTAAGACATGTGAAAGATGTTCTGTTATTAAAGCAAGTTTTTGGAGTGGTAGCAATATTTTCCTCTCAAGCAAAGACTTCATAAGTATGTCTTCTAGAGTAAATGAGAGTTCAGTAAAAGGTCCATTTTTTGATTGCTTCAGGCTCAGTTGTTCTAGAGAATTTAATAAGTTCAATCTTAATTGTTTTTCCTTTAAATACTTTGTTCCTATCATTTGGTCATGATGAGCTTAAAATGACAAGACCCCTCAATGAAAATAACACACGCAGAAACCTTTGTTTCTCTTCTGCATCTTGATTAATGTGTCTATTGATAATATAGAATTCCACAAAAAAGATAGTGATACTGTTGCCTATTTTGAGCCCTGAAAAAATTGTTTGGATATTTCTTTTTATATACATATGTTAAAATTCAAGTTCCAAATGAATTTTTGAGCAACCTGGTGACCTTCTAACTCCAGGTATGGAATGGCGTACTGATGTTACATTTTTGGTTTACTATTTCCCAAATCTTTATAATACAACATATTTCACTGTCGGTCATACAACAATTTTAGCTCTAACACAGGAACTATGTGAATAAATAAGTTTGAAAACCCATCTTATTAGCAGAAACTTTGCAAGTCACAATTTATTTCTCTGACAAATCAGGAAGTCCTCCTGGATAAAGGAGAATTATGTCTTCTGGCCATGTCTGAACATTCTTTAAATGCTACATGGGTGGAAGACCTTGATATGTAGTACAGAGGAGCTCCTGCAGAATAGTTGAGAAGCTTTGCAGTTGAAGCTACACCATGAGAGAAAAGGTGGTAACATCTTGCGTTCCCTTCACTTCAGCGCAAAGCTGGGGGTTTGGGTTAGTCCAAATCAATACTGAAAGTAAATTAATATTCCACCTTGCACTGAAACTGAGAGTAATCACATCTTTGGTTACAGTTAAGAGGTGGATTCATAAAAATGCCTTTTTAGTTGAGACATGATCAGTGACCACATTAGTGCAAATAGTCTATTTTTTAATGCAGAGTAAATCACATGGACTTGAAACAGTGCTCAGGGTCAGACATCATGTTTTAGCTAAGAAGCAGTAACTATAGCCTGAGAGCTTACGGAATAATGCAAACTCCAGCAAATGCTTTACTCTGGTAGTTACTAAGGGAGACATTTTCTCATGTCAGAAGCAGGTACTGCTTCACTGAAATCAACTGTTTCCAAAAACCACAGCGTGATTTTGCCCCTCCAATCACATCAGAACTGCCACAGAGTGTTTAAATTTTTGTGATGCAGATTTCTTTCCAGATTTAGTGAACTCTTGGCCAACATATTGGCTATACTTCTAGTGTAAATGAAGTTTTATATATCTGCTAATCTCCTTATTGTTCAAACTTCATTTTAAAAAAGAATAAAAACATGGTGGTTGTTAAGAAAGATTTATTCATTCTGGCCATTTACCTTTGAAGTTTAAATTTCACCACTATCTATTCTTCTTTTCTTTAAAAATAACATATAAAGAATTTTAAGATTGAAAAGACTCTCTCTAAGTAAATGAAATTCATAATATATGCACTTCCATTTAGTAGGACAAAACCATAATAGCCCCCTTCAAAAACCAGAATACCTGGCATTTTTTGCCTCGCTAATTGGAGGATCTAATGTCGCTAAAGATCTACAACTGCAAAGAAATGACCTATATACCAAAGCCTCCAGGAGTGATCATAGGTAACAGAAAAAAATTTGACTGAACTGAAACATTTTAGTTAATGAGCCTGTTGTTTTTTAATGGGCATGGTTTTATTACTGGTATCTTGTTTTTTGCTAAATGTTGCTGACTTTTGTGGCCAGTAAGAAAGTAATTAGCAGAGTATAGACTGAAATACTGAACAGTTAAAATAGGTATTAAAGAGTGCTTTTGTAAAAAGATAATGCTCTATGAAAACACAAAAATTAAAATACAGAACATAAAAAGCCTGTTAAAATTCTGAAAGCTGTTTCTTCTCTGCAAGATGTCTTCTCTGCAACTACATCTCATTATCTCGTTGCCTTGGGGTGTGAAGGGAAAGCTTGAGGAGGGGGAATATCAGATGCAGAGTTGAAGTGAGGCTCAGATTAGCATATATTAGGAGTGGACACCGCTGGAGAAGATTTGGTAGCAGTTGATCTTTCTATGGAACATGAAACATTCCCCTTGTAATTTTTGGTGCATTTCACTTATTTTCTTTCTTATTTGAGCTGCTCGAGATGTTGAATATCCCAGGTTTTATAGTCACGCGAAAACAAAATTCACTGTGGGAAGCTATTGCCTAGAGGGCTGCAGGAGTGGCAACCAATAATCCTAAATCCTCAGGTCTCTCATTCTTACGAGGAATCGGTTTTCATATAGTGAATTAAAAATCTGGCCTCCGTAGTATGTTCCATTATACACTTTAAAAATGGCACTTTGCTGCAAATGTGCTGCAGCTTCAATTATCCTTTGCTGAAGTGTCACTGCATTTGTGGAGAGGCCTTGCGGAGATGTAAGATTTAGATAAAGAAGGAGAAGCTTTATTTTTATAAATGAAAATGACTTCAGTCGTAAAAATACTCACTAAATGTTCAATACAAAGACAAGAAAATTTCTTGCTCCCTTTGAGTCCCTTCCCCCACCTCTGGACTGAAACACCTTCATATGAAGGTGAAAGGTACAGTCTTTTTGGTAGTATAGTAAAAAATGACTTTATATTACCTATTTGAAGAAGCTGTTTTTCCTTGACTAACAGCATTCTTAAAGTAAATTGCTGCTATGGTTGTACTAGCTTCTGATACACAACAAGAACAGAAATGTAATTTGTGGTACAAGTCTTTATGCTCCTTTTTCTAGTAACATGGTAGACATACTTGTTTGATTTCAAACTTTAACAAGGAAGAATGATGTTAATAAATTTAATTATATCTATTTGGTAATACCATCGTCAAAATATGAGAGGACGATTGACAGCTTGACAGCTCATGTTGATACTGCACGGTAGAGCCTACTGCATTAACAGGTGAATTTGTAGCCAAAACATAGATGAAAGTTTTGGGATTGCAGCCATCAACTAGGAAAACAATGGCCCTTATCACTCATATAGAAGTAAAGGATTATATATTTATTCTGGAGAAAAAAAGATGATATGGATCAGCAGTACAAAGAATCTCTGAACCACACAATGCCAATAAATTACAAGATGCAGCCACACCAAAAAAGAAATCAGGTGATTATCATTTTTTTTTCCCTACAGGGATTTTAAACAATAAACAATATATCTGAATGCTAATAATTAAAGGTTCCTTGATGTGCAAGGTTGCTCTTTCATATCTCAGTTACAGTAATCCAAGGTAACCTTTTTTCTTTCAGTATCAAGGTGGGGTTCCCGAGAATGGAAAGCTCTTTCTTCAAGAATAGTCTTAAAGGATCAAAACAATATAGACTACCTCAGTAGTCACACAGGGACTTGGGTAGCTTGTTGGGTAGTAGTTAAATGACCCTTCAACCTTTTTGATTACCAAGTTTCACTGCATTTTGAATATATAAGGGCAGTGGAGACTGGTCTTTCGATAAGTGATGATGCCAAAATGGAAAGAGAGTCTGGACATATTTTGTCTTAGCAAAGTGATGTGTTAATGAATTGGGAACTGAGAGGGATTTCACGTGAACAGCAGGTTAGGAGCTATAACCTTGGAGAGAGAAAGATAACTGCGAGGACTTCTAGCCAGTCTGGGAATCAGTGTGCCCAGGAGCTGAAAGTATGTGCAGGGTCGTCATCATGGTTAAACACCGACTTCTTTTCTTCCTTCTGACTCCCGTGCAAAGAAGTCCTGTGGATTCTGGCCTCCTCACTCCCTCAGTGATGTTCAGCTTGCTGTGTAGTCCTTCAGCTCTAGTGGGGTACTCTCACTCCCTGTCCTTTTCACTTCTAGTTGTCTTCAGGGCTATCAGCTGTCAAAGACTGTGATTGAAAAGTCCATGGAGGCAGCTTAAAAACTGACCCTTAAAACGGTCCAGTGTTTCAGGAATTTGGCATTATTGGCAACTTGCAACATCTCTCAGATGTTGTTATTCTCAGCTAAGAAATATCGTATGCTTTGGTTTCAGAAACTAAAAGTGTTAGTTATAGCAGCATGATGGAAACATAAGAGAGTTTATAGCTGAGATAACTCGGTGTCCTCGGGCATAAGGATTGCTTTGGGTGTGGTAACAAGTCGCAGTGAATATTTTTGTGGTTACTTTGATAGGAAATGTCATGGGCACAGCCCTTTAATTATGCTGGATACTTCTTTCAATTTTCTGTACGTTCACTGTGAATCAATACCTGAAACTCATCTTTAGGATACATAATTAATTGCCATTATCATGGGCAATTGGCACCCTTGGTTTATAATTGATTGAAATTATATGTTAGTATTTTTGCACTGGTTTTTACAATTCAGATTGACTCGTAGTTGTTGTGTTTGTGAAGTTATATAAATACTTCCAGTTTGATACAGACATTATTGATACATTAGGTGAGACTATCCTCAAAGATTATTGTTTGATCAATTGCCAGTATACTCAGTAGCTCTGAACTACTGTTCAAATACAAAATTTAAGTTATATTTTTTTCTAACTGGAGAGTCATAAAAAGATCACAGTATTTTCAACCTGTGAAATTCCTTTAGATATGGGGTCAGTAAACAGTAATATTTGTAACAGAGATCCACATTGAAGTTGTTTCTGTCTTACTATTTTACCTCTGTAGTACTGAAAGCATAGAAAAATTAACAATGGTCTGCCTACTCCAAAATTCTACCCTAAGCAGTGGTTAGCATTACATACTTAAATGTCTTCTAGTACAAGATTCAAGAGAAGCACATATTCAAAGCACTTTTCTTTTGCATAGTGCTGCCCTGTCATGGAATTTTCCAGCATTAAATAAAACTCACAAATACAAAGAGGGCAGCAATACAAGTAATTAAAAGGTAGATCATATTACCATAAGCTTAAAAAGATAAAAAAAATTTAAAACATGGAGTTTGTATGCAAATATGTTATTTCTTAATAATTTCATACTCATTACTTATTTCCTGTAATAATAAAGACCTAATCCCTTCTTCTTCTAGGTCACTTATTTAACATTTGATTATTACTCAAAATTTTATTAATCTCTGGTCAATTATTTTGGGACACGTAGACAGGAAGTTATAAAAAGAGCTATTCCGTTTCAATATCTAAGATGTATGTAACAGCAATTAAGATAATGGTTTAATTTGATTTGCCACTTAGCTTTCAGTGCTATTAGAAACATAGAAGCTGCTTATAATTCAGAACAAAATAGTTTTCTTTCCTACGAGGAAAAATAACCTCTGCCTTCTTTGCAAGGTCATTATACAGCATACATTTGGAAAGCACACTGCAATAGGGATAGAAGTGGAATGCAGGTATTATGATTACTAGCTCTAGTCCTTTTTTGCTCAGTGACCTTGGATAATTGTTTAATATTTTGTGGAATGACTTCCTAACTGTAGAATGAGGCAGGAATATCTCCCTTTGTGAGCTGTTCTGAGTTGCAATTAACTGCTGAACAGTAAGAGAAAAGTGCTGTAGATGTGCTGAGACCCAACAGAAACCAGGCATTGAGCTTTAAAATTTATATCCATGTATTTTATAATTTTTTGGAAAAGAACAGCAGAAGGGGCCGTCTTTCAAATGACAAACAGTACTTTTCTCATTTGAAATGTGTAATCTTGTCAAAAGACAAAAATATTTTCAAAATACAAGTGCAAACTACTATGCTTACTCATACTTTGCTAAATATCACTTATTTTACTCAACCTACTGCAAAAGCAATATATATGGCTTAAAAGCTAGAAATGCTAGGAAAATCTTATGGTATAATAGTCTGTTTTTTGAAAGTAGCTGTAACTGTTTTAAAAAAACTACTGTCCCCATACTTGACAGTAACTTCTCTTTAGGAGGGCTAAAAAATTAGACTGCACGGGCACTTCAAATCTATTTTACTACTGTGAGCCACTTTGGCTTAAACTGGTTGTAGAGAATTACAGAAATCTTCATCTGACTTAGCCCTGAAGTAGAGTAGGAGTGCTCTGGCACTTCACTCTGCCAGTTCTGTCTGTGGGTTATGTAATGTCAGCAAGAGGAGCAGTAGTGACTACTGGACAAAACAGCTTCTTACAAGGCTTCAGCCACTTTTTCTGTGAACATCTGGCTCAGACAGGAATGGAGTAGCATCAGAGTAGACAGGTAACTAGTTTGGGAACCTGCAACATGGGCAAGAGACAATGTTGCTGTGACGTGAACGTGAATGTGACAGGGTGGAAGAAGCTTTCTTTTTGTCTTCTTTTCAGCACAAATGAATTTTCTATTACTTTATGGAAATACAGCATAAAGTGTGCAGTGATGCACTGTGTCTAGAATTACAGAGATGGTTAACATAAAATGCATATAAATATTATAGGAGTTTTATCATAGTTTCTGCAATTCTACATCTCCCACAGTCAAAAGTAGTGAAAATACCACTGGAAATACTATGTAGGAAAGTTTTGCATGATTTAATTATTCTGTCATAGAAAATTATAAATAAATTGAAGAGTAACAGAGGAAGCACAAGTTGCTACAAATTTAAAGCATTCTCTTTACTCATGTTACAGGCAGATTTTTTTTTCAGCATAACTGAAATACAAGTTTTAGGATATATAGACAGTTCAAAAGAACGTGATAGGTTTAAACGAGGAACTTTCTAAAGAATTATAGCCTAATTAAAGCACTGATTTGACAAAACAGCAATAATTTTACTAATATCCCCACAGTAGCTGTCATAGATGAATTCAAAATGTGCTCCATTTCCTGCAGACTTTTGGAATCATGCTCTTATGAAAATCATAAATCTCTTCTGAGGGAATGAATACTACTTGTGAGACAGCTAAGGTGATTCCTCCAATAAAAGAAATGATACAAATTTTGCAGGAAGTCAAGGGAATTCTTTTGACAATTCATTCTGTCCCACAGAGTAGGAACTCTATCTCTGATACCCTAGCAAGTAAAGGAATGACTAAAACAGAAGATTAGAGAAAGGCAATTTATTTGGTATATATTCTGTTCACATGAAGTGTAAGTCTTCAATGACTACTGTTTCTAGTGGAAAAAAAAAATAGAACATTGTACAGGAAGACTCAGAAGCACTTGTGAATTCCAAGGGCTGGATGTGCACCTGCCTCGTAAGTCAGGAAGACTCCAGATGCCTCTAATCACTCCAAAGTAAAGGTGGTCATGCAGGTCCATGGTACACTTTAGCGTCTTTTAAAACAGAACTGTGGCACATGTAGCAAGGTTGTTAGCCTGGATATTTGAGGAGGCATCAGGACTCTTGTACACAGTGCACTCAGGTTAACACATAGTGTTATACAAACAGGAATGATCTGCAGAGTTTAACAGCTGATGCTGAGGATCTGATGTTCACCTAGAGATTTTTTTCTTTTTGCATTTCAGATTGACCCTAGTTTTAAATGAAAAGTCGTGTGAACCCACTCAGTGGTGTGAATAAAAGAGTAATAAGTGGAGACAATTAGGAAATCTGCTTCAAAAGAGCACTTCTGCACTTCTGGTCCTACGCTAGCACAGAAGCATCCAGCATGTGCTAACCTGCATGCCAGGTACTCTTGAGGCACAGCAGACACACCACATTGGTACAATCTGTGTCCTGTCGCCTCTGAGATGCCTAATCAATGCTAAGATATTCTAAGATCTGGAAACCAAAGAAGGTTTTCTTTGGCCCGTTGCCAGTAATATTTTCTATCAGATACCAAATGTATGTGCTCAGATGATATAAATGAACAATCAGTGCACTTTAATAAAGCTTTATTAATTATTTTTAGTAACAATCTTGCCTGTAATTACAATCACAAGCTATGTGAATTCAAACACCATAATTAAGAGAATCAGATCCATGTCTCATTTCCATATCAGTCATTACTTTGTTTGAGCACTTGATTCCCTAAATTTGAAGATCTAAAAGGGATTAGGCTAGAAAAAATAGGATAAGAAACCGTTAGCATCCTGAGAAAAAATAATATTAGGAACAATGGCCTACAATACCACAGTTATCATTAAAAATGAGGAAGGAACCTGGACTTGACAGCTGAACAAACCTCTTCACCTGCAGAGCAATTGCAAAGGAGTGTTTTTTCAAAATTTTCAAATATTTTTCTGTATTTATTGCAGCATGGTTTCATTTGGCTTTGTCACTGCTACAGAATAATCAATACAAGCTTTATTTCACACTGGGATGGAGGTTACTTGTGTTTCTCCATGAAACGATTGTGCTTACGTCTCGTAATGAAATATGAGAATTTATGACTCCAAAGGTAACATCTCTTCAATCAACCTAGTTAATAAAATTGCTGGTTTGGACCACTCCATACACTACTTCCCCCTCAAATTGAATGATTACTTATTTATTTTTACTTCTACTTTGTCAGAAACTATCTAAAGAAAAAAAAATAGATAAAATATTCCTCAGAAAATATAAACAAATAAAATATGAACAACATAATAAAAAAGTAGTGGAAGATTGCTGTCCATTTTTAGTTATTAGCCCTATAAAGCCCTATAAAGAATTTGTTTACGAAGCGCTGTCAGTGTAGAGCATTTGTTAGTAAACTAATTGTCATCACAACTGCAAAGCTCTCATATTGAGTGATTGGCAGAGAATTATTTGCAAAATAGTCAGTTAAATCATTGTGACAACATTTTACAACTTAAATAATGTTTTATATTAAAAGGAATTATAATACACAGTTACACTCTCCAATTTTAATTAAAGATGGAATTATCCTAAAATCAAATACCAGTGGTTTACAAGTGAGCACTTAATGCTAAACTGGAGTAGAATATGCACTATAAAATGTGGTAACTGGAGAAAAAGTGCACATTTGAAAATTTCTAACATTTAAATAATGTTTTCTTGCCATAATGGCAGTCGGTGAAGTAAACAGCCTTGCAAGCTTTTCCTGAATAGCAGCAGGAATGTGAGTGGAGTTCACTTAAGTCTTCCCTCTTTGTGTAGTTTGGAAGGTACAGATTAACCTCCCTAACTCGTGGCTAAGGCCTTTGGCAAATGGTGTTATTCTAATTTAATTGTGGTGGTTTAGGATGTTATAGAATTTAACCCTCTCCTTTCACCACCTACCTACTTTGCTTTTTTGGTAGTAGCAACATGTACTAACCTCTCAGATATTTCAGTTCATGCCCTGGCATAAAAGTACAAGTCATTGCCATTTTCAGGTAATACACAAGGCAATGTATGCACCTGGCTGCAAACTATAGCATCTGACAACAGGCACACTCTTATTTTCCTCCTTCCTTGTGGTAGTTTCAACCCTTGGAAAGTCGAAACTTTGCAAGTAGAGGTAGTGCAAGTAGAGGTAGGAGCCTCTTCAACTTTCTGCAGCAGAAAGTGGCAGAGTTTGTCTGCTGGAGTCCCCAGCCTTTGCAATAACTAAGACAGAAACAGTATCTGATAAATAAAACCTTGAGTGATCTGATTAGCACAAGAGAATAAAAAAGGATTCAGATGAAACAACTGTGAAGTAGGTCAGTTATAATTAACTGAGATTGTAAGGTATTGGATCTGCCTGGCTAGCAAGTCATACTATCTGTGTTATCTTTCTGGAGTGGCCTAAACCAGTACACCACTTGCAGTGAGGATGTGGTTCCTGTAAAAAACAGGCAAAAGGAGGAAGAAATGGGAATGCAAACTGTTTACAACTGGCTTGGAGGTGTTTTTTGAGCTTGGGCATGACATTACATATGAGGAGTAGATGATCTTAGTTACTAATTTTTAGATGTACATTTTATACTAATCAATTTATAAGACAAATAATTAAATTCATGTTTTCATTGCTTCACTAAATGTCAACAGTGCCAGAAGGGAAACCACAATATTACTAAGGTATAATGAGAGTAATGGATATAACCAATGTAAGTTGGATATAATACAATTTTATGCTTCTGTTGAAACGTAAGCAGCATCAAGTTAAAATGACACTGTCATCTTAGTTTAGACTCCTAGATTTAAATTCATTCCTGTAGGTATCAAGACATTCAGTAACATATCATAAATGTTTACTGAGTGTGGTTAGAAGTGAGGATGCTTTACATTTTTGAAAAATGTACAGTACTTTCACTGGCTTTTTAATTTTAAAGTGTAGGTGACAGATATTTACTTATCACTTATATGAGGAAGACAGTAAGGGCTATATCCACAAGATTTTCAGGAATATGTTTCAAATTATATTCCTCAGTCCAGAACAATGATCTTCAAAATTCTCTAGCCATAGCTGCATAGTCCTCATGCTATCAAAAATTTGTAGGAATCTCATAATTCCTTAGTAGAGTACTTCCAGGTGCCCAGAGGCTGCTGCAGGGAATTCTTTGAAGCTTCTCTACTTTGATCCTTCTGAGAGACTGGGAGGCAAGCACATCAAATCACAACAGAATTGAAGTGTCTAACTGCATGACAGGGTTCTGTGCTACGAATTTTCATTCATGAAACATCCCTAAGTCATGGGAAATAGTGGGATTTTACATATAGCCCTCTCAGTTGATTTTGGTATTTTCTTGGGAGATTTCTTGGTTGGATTTGGAGGGGTTCAAATTATCAAATTCTTCACAAAAGAACTGAAAAAGGACTCAAGGCAGCCAACTCAAATTGTGGATTTTAAAGTGGTGAATAGTGTGTAAGAATTTATCTTACCCAGCCTCAGATATGTGACTTAGGCCCCTTTAGTACTTCGATCTACTCGAAAGAGATACGAACTTCCTGAGAATGACATGGTGTTCAGGTGGGCTCTGCTCTGAAACATCTCTGTGATTTTTGCAACCCTGAAGTGAACAATTTGTAAATATGTACATCTTAAGAACTTCTGAGGAAACAGTGCCCCCAATCAGACTTCTCCACAAGCATTTTTAAAAGCAGTGCAGAAGAATCCATGAGACAAAAAACATCTACTTTTCAGGAGTCCAGATAGAAAGAAAAGTCATAGTAGGCAGCTCATATAGGAGTACCATGGTGTTGTACAATATTTAACAAACTACAGAGAGGTCTATATTATACTTACCCCCTCCCCCCCTCAAATAAATTAAGTATGAAGTAGCTTTGTTATTTAGTTGAATCTACTTTATGAAAAAAAAATAGAAGAAAACCTTATTGGGATTGAGCACTGTCTTCCCTAAAGATAAGCCGTAATGGAGAGGATGTATATGAGAAAATAAAGAAATGCCAAGCTAATCCATTTTTGATAATTCAGATTCTATTATTGGAAGGGATAAGGGTGAAAAAACAAGTCATTACGCAAAATGCCTAAGAGAGAACAATAGGAAGACACCAGTTCTGTGTTCAGGCGTGATTCGTGTGTGGTCTTGTTTGGAGTTTGGAAATTATTATGCCAGAAAGAATTGTCTTCTTGTAGATGGGAAAACAAGGTGTGAAACTGAACTGGGGTGAAAGATTTTGTTGATTTCTGCAGGAAAATGACGGGGCAGATGATTTTATACAGTGAGATACACTCTGAAGACTCACAATGAAATGAACTGAAAAACATCCTGAAAAAGAAGTATAGAAGTGTAAATAGTTCTCTGGGAACATAGAATTAGGGTAAAAACTACATGAGGATGAGAAGGGGTGGCATAGATGGCTTACTGGCTGAGTAGGAGGCACTAGAAAAGTCAGACATAGAGAGAACATCAGTATATGTACTAAGAATTCTGAAAATGAGAAATTTAAGCATATATTCTATAGCTCCATACACTCATTACCTCTTCAGATAAATGCTGGTGACTTTGGGATAAAGAAAGTTCACACACAGGTTTCCAGAGCATAGAATGATCAAATTTACTAATCTGCTAAAGTAAGTGAACCAAGAGGGGGACAGGCACTCATAAATGTGTCTGATTTCAGAAACCAGAAAAATTGTAATTTAAAATGTTATTTCATTTTTAGTTTACTCCAGGTTACTGATAAAACAAATCCAGACATTTGTATTCACATGCCAGCTCAGAAAATGTTTTAAGCAAAAAAACAAGTCCATAGTTATCATCAATGTACTTTAAGACAAATCCAGCAAAGCAAACTCAGGCATTTTGAGTTTCTTTCCATTGCTGAATGAAAGGACAAAAAAAAAAAGTAGCTTTATGCAGAGCATAATTTTAGTCATGATCCCACTCTTTGAACACTTTGTGAGCCTTAGTTAATTAGTCCTTTCAAAACCCCTGCTGGGAAAAACAAGTAATATTCTTCTAGTTTTACAAATGAGGGATTGGAGGAAGAGTGACATTTCTTTAAATGTCTTGCCCAAACACACAGATTCAGCATGAAGGAATCTAGTTAAAGTTAAGCACTGGGTAATTCTTATTGCTAAGTTCAGAATATACTTTTATGCACCACCCAAAACCTAACAATGCATTTGGGAGGAGAGGTGGAGAGTACTGTAGAGAGGAGGAAAAGTGTTTCACTGAAAGTATTAAAAATGTATATACAAAATGGGGAAAAAAACAAAGTAATGGAATAACACACATTCATATAGATAAGTCGTTGTATTATCATTTGTTTAGCATTAAAAATGTGCTTGACTGCACATTGTATTATCCAAAGGTATTGTGAGTATTGACTAGACTAAAAATCATTTCTGATTATGCAATGCAACCATTTTGACAACGTTTCAGTAATGGCTCGTGAATTCTGTACAAATACAAAGGAAACTGCAACTTTGCATTACAGAGACATTTGCTTCATAGCTGCATGAATAAAACTATTTCCTTCAAGCAGCAATCATCATGTATCCCCCTTAGTGTTACTTTTACTTGCAGTGTCATTTTCAGCAGCTTTGGAAGTCAACATGTAAACTTATGATACTTTATCAGTAGTAGTAAATCAAGCATGACATCTTTGCTGCATACACTAGGGTCAGTCTTTAAGCTGACAATAGTCAGCCTTGCTCTGCTGTTTCAGTGAAAATGTCAGTGAGATTCACTGTGCCATCAGACGGTATAATGTACTGGAAAAACACTGACAGGCAAAGACAGACTAGATTCTAATTAGTTATTGAAACATGTCACTAATATCAAACAAGAGACCTAGAAAATGGGCTGCACATATTGGAGCAACACTATCTGTTCACCTCATGCCCTTGGTTCCCATGAAGTGGGACTATTCGAGCCAGATACAGGCCTGGTGAGGAGGTACAAAGAGTACATTGCTCTCTCCACTCATAATGCCTTGTGGGGCATGAGATACTCTTTTTATCTTGGTGCAGCAGAGTTTCCCATAGTGGTACAGAGCCCTCTCCTTCCACCTTGGGGAAGTTTGTATTTCAAAATCTCACAAAACTTGCAGGTTGAAGTGATGCATATGACAGTAGCAGATACATAGTATTGATGGCACAGCAAGTAAACTGAAACTTAACAGTGTGAAACATATTCAGGCACTAATTAGAAACAAATCATATCTGCGACTGTGATTAACTGGCTTTGTAATTTTGATCAAAATTGATCGGTCCAATTTTCTGGCCCTACTTCAATAAGTCAAATCTCACCCTAAAGTTAACACAAATTCATTTTGTTTGGTCTCTTTAAAAGCAGAAAAAGAAATAAAAGTATGTGGAAGTAATTTCTGAGTTTTCAATAACAAGTTTTTTTTCTTTTGATTTCACAGTTTTGCTAAAGATAGAATCAAGCTTACCGTAGCTGTCATAAGCCTCTTCACTTGTTCCGTGACCATAGTCATAATATTCAGGCACACTGTAACAGATTCAGATAGCCATGTCACTGTTATCATAAGTAACGAACTCAAAACCAGAATACTGAATATAAAGCATACTTTAACACTTTTATATGATAGCATAGTCCAGCTAGTTTCAGATTTTAAAAATATGTAGAAAAAATACATCAGTAACAACACCATTTACACAGCACATCACATATCTACTGAGTAAAAACCAAATTTGGTCCTAATACGTAAATCTAGGAGATGTGATAAACTGATAGAAGTTCTATTTGCGAAAGCAAGGCCTGAGAAAAGCCTATTCACTTTATTATTCATACTATTAACACCACTTTTGGTAGTTTAATCTCATTTATCTGTAATTCCAAATATTTATGTGGTAAAGACACAGCATAGTTTGTTTCCCTCAAAGCTGACTGTATTGTATCTTGTAGAATCTGTAAACTACTCATCTTTACCAAAAACCCTGACAGGTTTTCAGCTTTCATCCTGAAGAGGAAACAACGCTTCCATTGCTTGTAGAGAGAAACCCAGTTCTCCACAGCCGCTTTGCTCATCCAGTTGCATCTTGTGTATCCATGGAAAGTTTTATACGGTAATCAATAAAATGCATATTGAAAGGGTTAAGGAGTAGAGAATCTGACTTAAGAGTCTCAAATACATTGTCATTGCTTTCTGTTAATTAACAAAAACTATGTACAGTCATACTAACACGTTATCAAAGATTTCAGTTACATCCCGATAAATAGCAAACCCTAGCTATTACCTGGCGCACACACTCAGAAATTTTGACCTCTAAGATATAATAAAATGCAAACGGGATTATTCACACTTTTGCTTGATTGCTATTATTATTTACAGTTTGCACTGTGTTTTTGTTATCAGGTACCAAATTCAAGATCAGGCTGTTATTAGGTACCAGGCATAAATAAAAAGAATCAGTCTGTGCCAAGAAAAACTTACAAACTCTATCAATTCTACTGTATTGTATTTCTTCCATCTGCAGTGAATCAAATAGAAAATGTAACACTTTCCTAATTGTTCATTTTTTCTTGTTGTCACTGTTGTTTTGTTTTCCTTGGACACTGTATAAGAAAGGCCTTTGCAAAACGAACAGAAGCGTGCGATCAGCTCAGTGTTGCATTATTTGCAACATTATTGCTCAGGCAATTTTCCATATTGGATTATCATTTTAAAAATATTAGTTTACACTTGAAAGAAAAGCTTAGTTGACAGTGAAGTGTAAGTAAAAATATTTCACAAATGCAGTAAACAATCTGTAACAATTATTTTCTTCAACTAATTTTGACTTCTTTATTCACCAACTGCCTGTAATCAGACATTTAATTTCTCAAACTTAATATCTATCCACAACTATTCTTAGAATAATTTCTGAGAATAATTCCTGTGTTTTATCTCACTTGAGAGCACTGATAGCATGTATCTGATAACTGACAGCCAAGTTGTTTTGATATGGGACACGTCAACCCCTTACTGGCGTGGCACAGCTCTCATAGTCAGTTTTCAGCTATAAATGTCTGTTGGGGTTTTTTTAACTGAAAATACAACTAAAATCATTGCCCATTAATTCAGTAATTTAGCCAGAAGTCATTGATGTGAGTGGCTAGTTCACTGATGTCAATATCTCAGATAAATGAAATTCCATTGCAAAAGTAGTTGCAGAAAGTGGACACACGAGTGACACAAATGCAAATGAAGATAATACTTCTAAAGACTTTTCCCAATGCCAGCTGAGCTCTGTAGGACATAATCACTGCAGAGCATTACCTTCCAGGATAATGGGAACCATCCAGTTGTTTGAAAATAAATTATCTAAATATATCTATATCTTCTCTTATTGAAGTAGGGCAAGAAGCAAACAGGAAGCATACACCTTTTATTTGTTGAACATACTAAGCATTCTGTACAATTATGCAACGATTCTAGTAGCCAATTAAATAAAGTTACAGAATTATATAAGGTGAATTAGAGCAATGGCAACATAAGGGTTAAATCATGTATCTAGTCATATCTACAGAGGTCATGGTTTTAGGCCTAAGAAATTACTTGAAATGTTCAAAACAGATAGATGACATACCACCCATATCTGTCAGACAGATGTATGAAAAGTCTCATGTAATACAGCACTTTGGTATACTGCTTGCTTTTCTCAGCAGAGGAGGGTGTTGGAGGTGGAGGTACAGGAGAAGGAAACCCCAAGCTCTCATCTTCTGTCAGCAAATGAAATGCTAATATTTCTTTCTGATACATTTTACAAAACAAAGCATCTGCATCCAAAGGTCAGCTTTAAAAGGAGTGCATTTGAGACTGAATCCAAAGGCCAATAAGTTATTAACAGCAGTCCTGCTTTCAGTGGTCCCTGAGCAGGGCCTTGAGCTATTAGCATCAATATAACATCCAGCAAAGCACAAGACGTGCAAGAGCATGTAAAAATTTTTTGCTACAATATTGTTGTTGTACGTTTTTATTAGAGAAAAACCACATAATCATACAAACAATAAGGTTGTGAGATAAAAATCCTGCCCACTGAACACTCTGAACATTATAAACAGAACATTATGAACAGAATGCAAAGTTAATACATAAGCAATTAAAATAAGAAACAAGCTGTATTTTAACTGTAGAAAGGAAATGATTTGTTATATATATTGTGCTCAGATGTCTCTGAGCACAATAGTTAACACATTTCTGAAAACACATAATTCATAGCACAATATATGTGATCTAAGTTCTGCAACTTTATTTCCCTGGATAATACATATTTCTCATAGGTTTGAGCCAAAATGGAATTTCAAATCCCATGTCAACTCATATTAGAAAGTGTTTTGAACAACACCTAAGTGAAGAAAATTTATCTCTTAGTACGAAGTATCTGATTAAACATTCATGAGTCAGACTATGTGTCTATTAGTCTGCTCTATTTTAAACCTTTCTGCATATTCACCATAATCTATTACCTGCGTTCAGTTGTAAACATTTTCCTCTTGTTTTTTAGCAAAGTGAACAATGAATGATGTTTATAAAAAATGGATGACAGAATATGGCTTTACTTACATGCAATCTTTTTTTTTAATTATTGAACTACAGAGAGATGTAGTTTCTTCACATTATGCCCAGCTGTGGAAGGAAATGATCAGCAAATGCACTCAGCATAAATAAAACTTGTTTATATAATTTTAAAGTTCTTAGACTGTTCCTGGAAAATATGGTGATCATGAGCTCTAGAAACCTCTTGGCAGTGCTAATTGGAAACAAGACACCATTATCTGTCATTAGCATTCATTACTTTGAAGAAACATGAAGTGTAATTTACTTAAGTACATGCACCCACCTGAAAGCAGGAGGCAATCCATTTTTTAAAGCAGATGAGATTAACTCATTACCAACTTCTCAGCTTTTACTCATAAGTTTTCAAGGCATTGCACTATAACAACAGACTTCTGAAACCGAGAGACTTTAGTAACCTTCTACGAGTGCCATTCATGGTAGAATTGATATATATAAATCCTACAAGTAGTTATTTTTGTATTTGAAATGGATTGCAATCTGAGAAGCCCTGATGTATTTTTTCTCTATCCCGATGAAATTTCTGCAAGAAAGATGTATGATTCTGTCCTCAATCTGTGGATAAGAAGATTTATAGTATATATATATTGTTAATCTGCATCATCATAATCTATTTATGCTTATTTTATAATTAACTTTTTTTTAGTGCTTTTGAACCTGATACTTGTAAAGATTTAGAATCAAAGGTTTCATAAGCTTCTGCTGTCTTCTTTTCATGCAGATAAAACCAGATCAGTTCCAAGAATAAGAACATAAAAGAAGTCCCCTAATTTAACAGATAAAGGGCCACTGAGGTACCTTCTCAAATCTAAATGCCAACAGAGGCTTTTAACCTCTTATTAAATGTGACTTTTTCAAATTGACGGTAGCTAAGCAAAAATGAATTCCATTTTGACTGTGTCAACATCCATAGGAAGCCATATAATTTGTTACCCAAAGGGCTATAGAGAATGGGGCTACCAAACCCTGACTCTTGGGTCAACAGTCACCAGGGGGATGTGTGGTGTTCACCACTCAGAAATCAATATCATTAGGTGCAGGAAATCATGACATCAACGAACAGACTGCAGTAGCCTTTGACTGATCTCTTCCTCCACCTGCAGAAAGCTGCTGGCAAGAGACCCTGAGTTAGCAACATGACCAACTGCTCTTACAGCTTGCAAGAACTTGAGTACTCCTTGCTTCCTCATATTTTATTGTTTTTGTGGTTTGGTTTTTTTGTTTTTTTGGGGTTTTTTTTCTCTTCTTATCTCTTTTTGTTCCTAGCTTTCACTTGGTAGGAGATGCATCTTTTTATTCTCCAATTGTGCAGCAAAAAATGCAGTTGCAGACATACAATGGGTCAGCTAAAGCCAAAGCTGAAAGGTATAAGGGTTCACCGCCTTAAAACACTGAAGCTGTATAAGTGCAGTGTGTTCTGCAGTCTATCCTGAAAGATCATAAGAAACCCTTTGTCTAATACCTATTGATCTAGATTTTGTTAAGATTTTTTGTTGATTTTTTTTTTCTCTAAAGACATGTTTTATTTTTCTTTCTTAATAGTTGGACTTTTAAACTGGTAGAGAATATTCTGTAGAGGGGTTGGACTAGGTGATCTCTGAAGGTCCCTTCCAACCCTACCATTCTATGATTCTAGAATATTATGAGAATCTCATTAGAAAATGTTTGGGAAAGTGCTAGTCAATTTAGAAAATACCAATCTGGACTTATAATTCAGCCATTAGATAATAATCAGACTGCTTTTGTGAAATACTTGAATGGGTCTAAACTAGAGATTCAGGTCTTTTTCTTGTGGTACTCAACGTGAGAGTGAACCAATACTGTATTTTAAGCTTGCCACTCTTTGAAGAGGATTTCCCTGGACTTTGTCAGCTTGCAATCAGCATGTATATTTTAGAAAGACACAGATAAATTAAAGTTTAGCACTCCTTCTAGTTCTATCTCAGGCTGAGTCAGCTGCAGGCAACAGATTCTTGAGTCAAGTTCCCAGCCAGGGTAATTCATAGGGATTCCTAGAGGTCAGATTCGATATTTTAGACAACTCCCACTCTTTTTCACTTCTTCAAATGGATCCTTTGAGGTCTTAGCTTCCTATCTCCTGTTATTTCTCTTTTTCTCAATATTATTTCTGTTGAGTAATCCTTGGAGTTTACAACTTTCAACACTGATAATTGATACAAGCAAATACTCAGCTTCTATGGTAACAGGATCCTGTCTAACACTGCTGCAGTCATTTTATGTAAGACTGCATTTATAATGTTTCTCCCTCCTACACAAGGGAGGGAGCTAGCAGGATTTAACACATAGTTGGCCATGAAATAAAAGATATTTACACAAAGTAGTACGCTGCTTCTTGGAAGACAGGTGAGCAAGACTTTCATTCACATGAGTTGCAATATATGCAATTTTTATAAAATTATACTTTGTAGTGGGAATGTGAGAATAAAGAAATAATCCTCCTAGGAATCTAAAACTTACTGTAACATCTCTATTTAACAGAGCATTATATCTATAAGAAAGATGAGAAGTCTTTTGAATAAAGGAATTTCTTGCAGGATTCAGTCATAAATCACAAATGTAGTCCTTTACTGAAGACATCTGGAAGAATATAGTGAACAGTTTAGTGAATGAAGTATCCTTTTTTTGAAAGCTCAAGTTTGATTGCATATAGTACTTTTAACAGAGAATATCTCCAATACAATACCCTGGATTTATTTAGTAGCTTACAACATGCCTGAAGTTAAACTAGATCCAATCTGTCTTGATGATTTTCCTATGTTTCATTTCATGCTACTGAAGATCTGAATTAAAAAATAAAATAAATAGTGAATCCAGTAGAGTTATACAAGCATAGGAGTACAGAGCCATCATAACTGCAAGATGACTCTGAGTTCTCAACTTTTTGCGAAATCTGAAATGGAAACCAATCTGCCGATTCTTTACTACAACCACAGACACGTGGGGATTTCTATTCAAATATTCTCCATTCCATTGTACTTTTTTCATAGACACAGAATTATGACTATTTCAGAATATAATAAAAAAATGCCTGCAGACATAGCTTTTGCAAAGGAAATGATGCCGAATTTTAGGTATCGTACCAAGTTTTAGAGGAAAAACTTTACTTCAGAGCAATGAAATTTTATTCCATTTTGCTCATTGAATCAAATAAATGAGAAGTGGCATTTGAAAACAGTTTCTGATGATGAATGCCCTAAGTGGATTGCTGTGAAGATACATAAAATGTCATATTCTAGGCTTCCTGGCTTGATTGATTTCAACAGTTTGGAAATAAAATACAGGGAAATCTTTATTTATGAACAGGTGGATATAAGCACAAAGCCAAAATGAAATATGACAAAGTATAAATACAATGCATACTGGTTAAAAAGTGAAAGAGTGCACAGTAGAGAAAATAATAATGCATATCCCATTTTAAAAAGAACTAGTGTAACAGCTTTACCTATTGTCATTTGGATTATATTTATGTGTATATGTACTGTAATATATTCTGAGAGTGAGAGAGAACTGGGTAAACCTCCAATCATATGACCAAAAGATTTAATCATGTGATGATATACCAAATAAATTAATGATTTTTCATAGTCCCGTCTAGCCATAACTTTTAAACTGACAAAATTGTTTAACTATGGATAGTTCCCTCCATGAATAGTCTGCAGGAACTTTTTACAAACCAGGTTGTCAAAAATAAGTGGACTGATTGATTAAACAAAGGTATCCAAATATTGCTTTAAGCACTTATTAGACTCATTTTACATTCAAGGAAGATCACTGATCTCAGTGTTTTCCTTCTGAATGCACTGGAACATATGAATCTGAGAAATGCCATTTACTAAAGCTCTTCAGAAAGACATTAGGAAAGAGAATATGTGGATACTATTGTGAGTTTCTCAACAGGAACACTAAGTATTTATCTTAAGACTGTTCATTTGCTCCCTAGTTCTTTGGTCTTCAATTAAACACCCAAAGAATTGTCCCAAGAACTTCTGCCATGTTTTGCTTGTAAATCCCTTCACAGCATTACAGCTTGGGATTCAACTGGAAGGAGGGCAGGTATTTGGACACCACAGGGAACACTGAACTACACTACAAGTGGTAGCTACAAACACGCCAGAGATGTCGGCAAGGTTTTCAAGAAGTTTTCAAATAAAGTTTTCAAACGAAGTTCTTCTTCAAAAATTTTTCAGAAAAGGTTCTGCACAAAATGGAATATGAGAGCCATTTCTGTCATGCAGGTAGAAGCTTTTCAGGAATTTTGACTCAAAGATCTTTGAAGAATGCATAAGCTTTTCAGATGTACAATGCCAGCACAGTAACGTGCTGATCAGCTACTTAGATTTCTTGAATTTACAATGATGCTAATGAATCAATGTTGATACATCATCTACAAGGACAAAAGTAGCCTCTATACTGCTGATTCCAAGACAGCTATCACATCAGTAAAAGCTATGAACAATCTGAATACTGCTGCTATCTGTCCCTTAGATGCACAGCACAAGGTTTGTAGTAGTTCATTCTTGAAGAATGGTGACAGACTTAATAACTCTTCTAATGACCACAGATGTCAGTAAAAAGACTGACAAGCCAAGTTTTATGTTGTAATTTACACTATTGTTATGTGTACACAGGGCAATCTTGTGTGAAGTCTACACCAATACTTGACACTGGGCATGACATTAATTTCCTTTGTAATGGCAAATAAAAGTAATAGAAATCTTCAGTCTCTTGATACTTTTGTATTTGATTTTTTTTCCCCTAATGAATTTTGCCCCTATTCAGCATAAGTAAGGAGACAGTCTAAAATAGGAACTTCATCCAGTGCTGCATTGTCCTGTACTATGAGGTTCATTATAGCCTTTGGTATGTGTATGTTTGTGCATTTAGATGAAAATGATACCTGTGAAAAAATAAGATCAGATATCTTTATTAAGAGATCATCCTGGAGGAACAGACTAAAATTATTTACTGTAATTGAACACAACATGAAAAACATGAAAGTCGCTATTCTACTCTTTTAAAAATACATTTACATTTGTAGTGCTTGAAACATCAAGTTTGCTTGAATTGTTCCTAAAAGAATTTCCATCAGCCATAAAAACCCCTCAAATCAAAACAGAATTTGAAAATGAGATTTATTTTGTTTGTAACAGAACAGCTTACTTAGTCCAGTTAGATTATGCTGTGTTGTTATCTGTAGTAAGCCTAGTCATGTATGAACAAAAAGAGGGAAAAAGGTAACAAAACAGAACTAGAAGGGACCTTAAGAAATCACATATGAATCACAGAATCTTAAGGGTTGGAAGGGACCTTGAAAGATCAACAGTTCAACCCCCCTGCCAGAGCAGGACCACTTAGGAACTCAGGTCACAAAGGGACTCGTCCTGGTGGGTTTTAAACGTCCCCAGAGAAGGAGACTCCACAACCCATCTGGGCAGCCTGTTCCAGTACTCCCTCACCCTCACAGTGAACAAATTATTCCTTGTATCTCTTTGGAACCTCTCATGTTCCAGCTTACACCTATTGCCCCTTGTCTATCACTGGACATCACTGAGGACATCACATTCCAGTATCCTTCTTGCACCAGAGATGGGGAAAGAAACTACAGACACATGTGGCAAATGGAAGTGGTTCAAGGCTGCTTCAGTGTTTCTAATGTGCTGCTGAGGGGAAAGGAGAGGGGATAAGAGGAAGAGTCCTTTCTTTTGCTGCTTTCTACTGCTCACTATAGCTGAAGCAGCACAAAGCATCCAGGAGGCCCTTGTAAGAGGACCTTTGGCCTTTGTGGCTCTGAATGTGAGCTGATGCCAGGTTGTCTCCCTGAGCCTGCAGCTTTTTGGAAGGGAACCATGTGTCTGAGAAATGGCCATGTTCAGCTCAGGCTGATGTTGACAGTGAGGTCTTGCCTGACCATAGCAAGCTTGAGTCTTAACTGTGCTACTGCAAGTGGCTTTAGCAGAAGTCTGTGGGTAAATATGGGTCATAGATGGTAGACTATTAAAACCTTTGGCTTGCCAGTTCTGAAACAAGGATCTACAGCCACCCTGTTGCAGGAGGTGATCCTAACTCTCCTATTGAATGTTTTTGTCTTCAGAAGACAGTTTATAGGAAACTGGCTGATTCCGCAGAAGGCTGTGCTGCCATTCAGTGAGATCTGGACTGGCTTGAGAGTTGGGCAGAGAGGAACCTCATGAGGTTCAACAAGGACAAGTGCAGAGTCCTGCATTCCATTCTCCTGACAACTTTATATATAGGAAAACATTAACAAGATCACCCCTCAGTCTCCTCCAGGCTTAAGAACCCCAGCTCCATCATAGAGGAGATGCTCCACTCCCTTTGTCTTCTTTGTGGCCCTGTGCTGAACTCTCTCCAGCAGCTCCCTGTCCTTGAACTGAGGGGCTCAGAACTGGACACAATATTCCAGATGTGGTCTCACGAGGGCAGAGTAGAGAGGGAGGAGAACCTCTCTTGCCTTACTGCCCACAGCCCTTCTAATCCACCCAAGGATGCCATTGGCCTTTTTGGCCACAAGAGCACATTGCTGGATCATTCTCATCCTGCTCATCCTGCTGTCCACCAAGACCTCCAAGTCCCTTTCCCCTACACTACTCTCTAACAGTTCATTCCCCAAACTGTACTGGTACATGGGATTATTCTTTCCCAGATGCAAGATTCTACACTTGCCCTTGTTGAATTCCATTAGATTTCCCACACTGATCATTTCATCTACATATAAGCACACAAATTTATTTACATGATTCTTTACTGGAATTTGTCTAATGTGGTTTAAAATCAATGGTAATGGAGATTATCAAGCACTCTAGTCTTGTGTTGCTATATTTCATTCTCTCTTAAATTTAATACTGATTTTATGTTACTGAAACATAGGGCCATCAGTTTTTGCTGAATCCAAAAGGAGCTTTCAGAGAATAGTCCATTGAGTAGGGTCCATCAAAGAATATATTTGCCCAGCAGAACTCTACACTAGTGTCTTTACAAGTGTACTAGTCTGTTATTTAACTTGCAGCATTGCTTGTGAAGAAGTCATCTTTGAAAACAGATGTACACACAAAGTCTTGATATCTGGAGGTCAAGCAAGGGTAACCAGCATGAACTGAAACTCAGGCAAATATACAATGCTGACATAAATAACTCCTAGAGATTTAACAAGATAAAACATTCTTTGCTTTACTTACTAAATAATTTTGCAGCATGCTTCTGCACCGAAATCATTGTACTGTAAGCCACATAAATGACATGGGCTTAACTGTGGTCCATGTTATATTCCTGCATATCAGATCAGAAATAAGTAATCTCCTGTATCTATCTGTATTCTAAATCCCCTGTACAAGCAACCCATATTGCAGAAGAAAGGAGCTGTAAACACAAGCTCTACAGTAGATAGGATGAACTTAACAACAGAAACAATAACAACTAGGAAAACAAAGTCCCTTTTCAAAGGCAATAACTTGTCATGTATTCAGTCTCAATGGTTGAATATGCTCTCGAAATTTTCAGTTGGTTCGAATCATTACAAAAACATGAGTTAGAACTGCAGAGCCTATTACAGGTTGAATTGACAGGCATTCCTATGGGCATATAGTTACTGGGGTACTACTACATTTATACAGTTATAGCAGGTATTGGCCACAGCAGGAAAGTGGACACAGGCAGCGTATATGCCCTGAAATTTGTTTTTCTCATTATGTTTTTGTTACTAGCGCTGAGGAATTAGGAGTCCAATGGGACTTTGCACATGACAGCATAGCTACAGGTATGAACCACAGATAATTGTATCTTCTGTGTTAAGTATAATTGAAGTAGATTAAAACTATAGCACTCAACTTGAAATTCTCTGATACTGCACCTTTCCTTTCTCTCTTCATTCCTCTAAGATAAATTAATTTTGGCAGTTACCTAACACAATATATGTAAGTCTTCAGATCATGGATTTATTTCAGACATGCTAACACCACCTTTCTTTATGTTACAATCTGAATTACGTACTACTATTAACCTTCTAGAGAGGAAGTTCAGAGATGACATGGCCTATAACATGCATTTCTGCATAGAAACAGAAGTTTGGTTGTATGCTTAGCCATTGCAGGCTGGGTTTGCAGTATGTGCTGGACAGATTAAAAAGAAGTTGCTGTCCAAAAATGATCTGTGTACCATCACGGAATGCAGACCCAGAGGACTGTTGCCTGTAGCATTACATAAAATACTTGCAAGATTAACTGTAACTTTTGCCAAGAATTATTTCAAGGCCCTAAAATTGGATTACCGTCACTAGCGACTTCCTTTGCTTTTCCCTGTCAAGCCTCATACTATATACAGTTGGATAGGTTATGCACGAGTGGATTCAAACAGAATAAACCCTTCTTGACTCATGCTGTGACTGGACAGTCAGTCTCATATTTCCTTAGTATCCCTTTTGGCTGTGAGACATGGCATCTTTGAAATGAAACTGATGTTGCTGGTAGAGACAAAAAGGTCAGTGGAGATGACTACAGATGTGGCAGCAGAGCTGAAGGTGGCTCTGATGGCCATCACAGTTCTCAGCTGATTCATCAGCAACTGATTCAATTTACAAAATTTTTTCCTTTGGTCTTGGCTGAGGAGTTTGGTCATGCTTTACAGTCTGATGCTCTAGCAACCATTGAGTAACCAGAGGCAGATCTTGTGGATCCTCTCACAAAACTTTTCATCCTTTTCTCCTCATGATTTAGTGTTCTCAGACCATGAACCCTGGACAGTAGTAGTGGTTCAACAGACTTAAAAGTTCCTGCTAAGAAAATAAAAAAGTGTATTATATTTTTAAAAGTAATAAGATTCTCCTACATCTTCTGTGTTATAGAGGAGTTGAAAATTGCTACTTTTACCATTTTTGAGTTACATTCTACCATGTATGGAGTTATGAAATTGCTTTTTACCTTGTAAAAAGCCATTTTTATTTCTTTAAATCAATATCTGAGTGGGAATGGAAAGGAAAAATTGTTGCCACCACATATTCCAATATGGTTTGAGAGTAAGAAGCCATTGAGAATATCAGCATGCTTGAACTACTAAGAATAATCAAAAAGTGAACAATAAGCATAACATTTCAGTCCTGCAAAGGAATGATGTCTACGCTGATAATAGAAATTGGGCAGCATCTGACACAATGATTCACAAGTGAGGACTGGGTCTAGCTAAACAAGTGTGCAATTACAGTAATTTGATTTTAAGCCTTAATTATGTTAGACAACTAGAATATACTTCTTCCAATTTTTTACGTACCAAGTGTAAGTGGAGGGGAAAACTTAGATGGATATTAACTGATTGCTGAGATGAGATGCTACTGTTTGAGAATATCAAGCTAATTCTTTCCTTTACCTCCCTTCTGCACCTCACCCTTGACACATGTGAATGGGCAATGGTGGCAAGCAGGGTTGGCAATCATATCCAGAAAGTGACTTTTACTTCTAAATAGTATGTCTAAGATTTATGTTTTTAATTGAAGTTGTCAGACTAGAGATTTAAGAGTTAAATCTAGCTGGCAGAAAGAGTTTGAGTTTTCTCTGCCTGACTTCCAAGTGACTAGGAAGTAGTGTACAGAGTTAACTGTTAACAGTTAACAACTACTGAGTATCTCTTAGTACATCTAGGCAGGAAGATGTACCTATCACTGAAAGTCATCTTCCCATTGTATGGAAAGGAGAGAAAGAGAGGAAAAAGAGATTTCACTGAGGAATTCAAAGAGCAGTGCAACACTGCTCATGGGAAGTATGTCAGATCCGGTGTCTTCCCCTGCCCACTCAAATGGTTATTTTCTTGTTCCCTTTGGCATCAGACAAAGCTTTAATTGTATTTACCTTAAAAACTATACTTTGACATCAGTATGTGCAAATTTCCAAAACAAGCTAAACCTGTAGTCCTCCATTGCAAATAATGGTTACAAACATAGTTGAGAAGGGCAGCTAGTGGTTAATTTAAATCTTTTCCTGAGGTTCCCTCCTGTGTTCTGGGTTGTCATTATCAGACAGGAAGATGAGGAGTGAAAAAGGTGGTTTTAGAAATACAGCTGCTGTTATTTAAAGCAATACATACCTAATGCAATACATATTGTATTAACCATAGTCCATAATTATCTCCTTCCTAACATAAGTCTCCCAAAACATAGTAAGGTACAGGTGGTACTTACCGGAGTGAGGGTCGTGCTGCTCTCTTCCTTCAAGTTGCTTACTGTGTCCATTTCAAAGTGCTCTTTGGGGGCCTCTTAGCTCATTCAGCCAAGCAGACTTTTAGTCAGTTTCATTCCAGTTTACTCCTGAGACTCTGTCATGGTCTCTTCTACAGTTGACCCCATCCCTCTATTTTCAGACTAAAAATCACACTGCTGTCATGAAGGACAAAGGTCTTGAAAGGTGGCAGCGGTGGAATTCCTTAGAGAAGAGCCTATACAAAATGTATTACTGGGCCTGCAACGCTGTCCCCGATCCTTAGTACAAATCTCCAGATAATTATGTAGACCATTTATTTTTGTTTGCATCTAGATGGTCTTGGGTCTTTTCAGTGCTCATTCTACTAAATCATAACCCTAGGTTGTAGCACAGTGGTGTACGTCAATAATGTGATCATTTTCTCTGCTGCTGGCAGAGCATAATTTATAAAAAAGTCTAAATCAGACCTCTTGGGCAATGAAGGACTAAGGGAGGAATCTATATGGGCAGGATGTCTCTGTGAGCAAATGGAAAGTAGCTAGAAGGTCTGGAAGACAAAGATATAGATAAGACGGGTGGTAGTGGCAGGCTGCCCAAACACTATCTTTACTCTGTGCATTGGGTGAATAGGGGAACAAGGCATGATGTACTATGTGCTCTGCCCTAAAGCACACTGAATTCAGACCATTCACCACATCCCATCTGTCTGTGCCTTCCACCCCAACATGTTCTTATATTTGAAGCAATGAGGAGAGTAAGACTTGGTCAACATGCATGGTGAGACAGGCAGTCAGGCAAGAGCTTGTATCATCTCTAAGAATTGCCATATTAATTCCTTAATGAGCCATAGAAAGCAAGTGGAAACTCTGCCCTTAACATGAACATAAATCTCTGCATTAAGCCACTAGCTACAATTGTCTCATCTCATGCTTTAGAATTCCTGTCAGTCCCTGCAGAGGGCAGTAATGATGTTTTTCTCTCTGAGCACAGACATGGTTTACAAGTTTGTGATGATTTTTTCTCCTGTAAATCTAATAGGATCTCAGAATGGTGGTGTTTGGAAGGGACTTCTACAGATCATCTAATCCACTCCCCCTGCTAAAGCAGGTACACACTGGATGAGACAACTAAGTACTTTAAAACCGTATTGCTTGTTTTCGATAGTTGTGCACATAATATATCTTCCTCGTATGACTGGAGTATACTAATAACCAAGATCTGAAATTGGGATAAAACTTTCTCATATATACATCAAAGTAAATATTTTGATCATACTATTTCATTGTATTGTATTATTTTGACACAACAAGGAGGCATTTCTGTGAAGCTAGATAACCAATAAGGTACAGAAATCCAAATTGCGTATCTAATGATCCATTTGTTTCTTAAAGCTTTGAAATTAGAAGTATATTGCTCTGAAAATGTTCTCCTTGAAATCAGTAGACTACTTGTGGCATTCTGCAACATTCAACATGGATAAATATGACTGTGTGTCCTGACATACATTTCAAAAGGAAAGGTTTCGGTTTCAGCTTTTAAGTAGCTTAGATATTCTGAAGGCAACTCACATTAGCAGAAAACATATCTGATGACTAAACTCAATAGTTTTTTAATAGACAAAATTATGTGACTATAAGTTTTCTTTCTTGAGTCAAATTATTAGTGTTAGTTCTAGTTGGATTATACTACACTTTTCATAAACTTGATATATTTGTCACAGTTGCCTGGGACATCAACTTGCAAAGAAATTATAGGTTAATTCAGATGATAGAAAGCAATGTCGTTGCAGAGAGAATTCCAACTAATTATTATTTTTACACTGGAGGCAATATCTCCCATGACAATTCACTATTGTAACAAAAGATGGGCTCAATTCTTTTAAAGAAAGTTGGAGTACATTTGACAACAAGAATATCTACCTATACAACAACATGATGGGTGCACCTAGTAATGTACAATTACTTATGAGTGTTGTTAAATTACACTTGATGGGGTTCACATTTAGGTGTGACAAATCCTTTTAAATATACTTCACTGGTTCCAAAAATACTTGCAAAGTATTTTTTATCAGCTCAAGTGACACTCTACAGCAATTCTGAAGCTGAATGTAATACTTATAAGATTTTTCATCAGCAAAGCATTCAAGAAAGATGATTAAACAAAAAGCAAGCTTAAGGGCCTCTGGTCTTAGGAGTGCAGAATTCTGTATACATACAACGCTGTTTAGCCCAATGAGAGTCATACTAAGTTAAAATCCATGTCTCTTCTGTTAAAATTTCATTTTCCTTTCCAAAATCTTAGCAACCCGTAAAAGCATTTTCTGAATGAAGCACCCTTTTATCCTCTGCCTTAACTGTGAAAAAGATGTTATTCCCTATTTAATAAGCATGGACCAACTGTTGAATTAATATGAGTGTGTGGTGTATGAGTACACAAAGAGCGATCTTTTTTTGTTGCCTCATTTTAGTGACACAAATCATAAAATATAATTTTTCCCATTACTGGACATGTAAGAACATGAAATAAATTTCCAAACTTGGTTGCTTTCATCACTTGTGAGAATTGCTGAAAGGGTAACTGGCTGGAAACAGGTAGTTCAGCCTTACTTCAGGCATGCAGTTCACTTCTGTGGTTTATCTTTATGGTGGATGCTAATCAGTAGCAGGTATTTAGCATTGTAATTATTATTTTTTTATAATTATTTATGGTTTTGTTCAAAGCATTGTTAACTTCACACTAGTAAAGAAAAAAAAATGCACAAACAATTTCAGACTGATATCAGACAAGAAAAAGATGTATTCGCTTCCTTTAAAAAAAAATCCCAGCACTTAATTTGCACCAATTTTAAAAGTATAGCTGCTTGCATTTTTTATTCATTTCAATAACTCTGTATATAAACTCTGATTGCCATTAGTACCTTTTCACATATTTTTAAAGTACTTCAAGATTTTGTAGAATTTAATGTGGAAAATAGACCATGACATTTACAAGAAAAGCTAGTGGAAAAGAAGTATTATTTGAAAGATTAACAGAAAGGTAAAAACGCTTACCTTTGTGTTTGAGTGGCATAACTGTTATCATACGTCTCATAGCTTGGATCATCATATTCACCTCCATATCCATCATCGTATCCCTAAGAGAAAAAGACCGCCACAGATTAGAAGAGTGATAAAGCAAAGCATATTATCAAGCTGCAAAAGTAACTTGCACCAACATATAGGTGCTATGTTTGCTCAGTGTTATGTAAAACATGCAGTTGACTGATGAGAACTTCAAACTGTGAAGAACAACCTCTATGTTACAAGGGTAAATAAATCAGTTACTCGTGTAAGAATGCAGCTTATTCATTGATAGACTTTGGTGCATTGTCCAAACCACAGTATTTAAGTGGGATCTGAATGATAATGAAAACAGTAATATCCTATCAATTTGTTCTATAAATGTTTCTAGAAATACCTACAGGTAAAATGAGAAAATATCAGGAAAAAGATACTGATTGTACAACACTGCTAAGAAGGTTACCGTGATAAGATCATAATAGTCTATATAAAAAATATCAAAACACAACAAAACTAAACAATCTATAAGAAGCAATGCTAGTACGTCTGTGAAGGAATGTTCGATTGACTAACCTGATCTCCTTCTATGACAAGGTGACCCCCTTAGTAGATAAGGAAAAGGATGTGGACGTTGGCTACCCAGACTTTGACACAATATCCCATGACTCTCCTGCAGAAACTGGCTGCCCACAGCTTGGATGGGCATACACTTTGTTGGGTGGAAAACTGGATGGCTGGGCCCAGATAGTGGTGGTGAATGGAATTAAATCCAGTTGGTGGCTCATCACCAGTGGTGTCTGCCAGAGCTCAGTGTTGGAGTCCGTTCTATTTAATATCTTTATCAATAATCTAGGTGAGAGAACTGAGAGCATCCTCAGTAAATTTGCAGATGACACAAAGCTGGGCAGGACTGTAGATCTGCTTGAAGGCAGGAAGGCTCTCAGAGGGACCTAGACAGGCTGGATCAATGGGCTGAGGCCAATTGTATGAGGTTTAACAGTGCCAAGTGCCAAGTCCTGCACTTGGGCCACAACCACCCCATGCAATGCTACAGGCTTGGGGCAGAGTGACTAGAAAGCTGCCTGGGGGAAAAGGACCTGCGGATGTTAATCGACAGTCAGCTGAACATGAGCCAGCAGTGTGCCCAGGTGGCCAAGAGGGCCAGTAAGCATGCTGGCTTGTATTAGAAATAGTGTGGTTAGAGGACCAGCAAATTGATTGTCCTCCTGTACTAAGCATTGGTGAGGCCACAGCTTGAATAATGTGTTCAATTCTGAGCCTCTCACTATAAGAGAGATGTTTAGGTGCTGGAGTGTGTCCAAAGAAGAGCAATGAAGCTGATGAAGGGTCTAGAGCACAAATCTTATGAGGAGCTGCTGAGAGATCTGGGGACGTTTAGTCTAGAGAAAAGGAAGATGGGGAGATCACTCTCTACAACTACCTGAAAGGAAGTTGTAGCAAGGTGGGGGTAGGTCTTTTTCCCTAAGTTACAAGTAAGAAGACAAGAGGAAACAGCCACAAGTTGTGCTAGGGGAGATTTAGACTGGATATTAGGAAGAAATTCTTCACTGAGAGGGTTGGCAAGCATTAGAACGGGCTGCCCAGGGAGGTGGTGGAATCACCATCCCTTGAGGTATTTGAAAGATGTGTAAATGAGGTGAGGATATCGATATGGTTAGTGGTGGGCTTGGCAGTGTCAGGTTAACAATTGGACTTGATGACCTTAAAGGTCTTTTCCAACCTAAACAATTCTCTGATTCTGTAAATGGTTATCCTGTCAATAAATAACTTACAGTGTGCACCTTTATATTCATTGAGCATCCCACTCTTTTTAAAGGTATGCTTTTCTGTGATGAGTTAATAAACACTTTTCTAGAGGTATATCCCATCTATCTTAAGGGTCCTAGCTAAAGGCCTCAGGAAGATTGTCAGTCTGTCTAAGCTACAGAGACACAAGTAACTTTGGAAGGTGGTTCAGCTCATCTAATGCCTGAATTTTTAATGAGAGAATCATAGGTAATTGATGCATTGTAGCTGCCTGTGGATCACAGAGTGCTCAGGAACCAGACAATAAACGAATAAAGAGATAATCCAGCGAAAATACTCGTTTCATATGACAGGACAATAGAGTAGGTAAGAAATGCTGTACAGAAAAAATTTTTTTATTCTAAGAATTTTGATAGCAAACAGTTTTAGTTAAATAGAAACCAAATATTTTGTAGTCGTAAGTAATCTTCTTGTTACGGGAAGTGCTAAAAGAAATAGGAGTCTTAAAAATATTTGACTCAATATTAATTACAGCAGAAAGAAATCCTCCCCCCTCCCCAGTCACAAACTATGAAAAGTTAAGGTAGGTCAGGGTAGAAGGGACAGCACGAGGCATCTACAAAATAACAACAATCTGATAAACAACCCCTCTGGTGCACTATTGTAACCATACAATGTGCAGTGTTAGTTTGATACTTCATTATTTCTGCTAATTAAACTCCATAATGGTATTGAACTGGTACTTCACTGGTACTCCTGACTTAAAGAAAACATTCAAAAGAGGAAGCATTCAGCTATGTCTCCTTAGGTCAAGCATTTCAAGTTTGCCTGTCCTTGTGGTCTCCTACACAGCAGTGAGGGTGACCGTGGACTCCAAGTGTGAGACTTCACCACTGGGGTGCTGCATGCCTTGAAGGAAGGACAGGACTTCAGATGGTGATGCCACTTCTCAGGCACCCACATCGGCTTGCAGTAAGGGAAAGCTTTTATAGGCAAGAGGGAAAATCCCATTTTGACACTAAGGAATGGTCTCCCCCAGAATCTGAAGTCCACACAAACATCATTATCTTCCATTTCAGGTGCAAGTGTACCAGCTTGACTTGCCTTCATTAGTATGAACTAATTAGACATTAGTATGCAAAAAGTACAGTTAAACACATATACTCAACATATAGCTAAATACACGATCTTGCTTCTGGGGAGAGGATGAGAGAAACAATGAACCACAGGAGGCAGTTGTTAGTCACATTGATTAGTATGCTACTGGGCAGGATTTGGCTACTGTGAAAACGAGGGTGAGGCGCGTTCCTACATAAAGTTGAATAGCTAGAGGAAAAACATTTCAGCGTGCTTACCCACCATATGAGAGAACAGGAAAGGCAACAATTACAAATTGTCTCTCTCAGTTTTGTGATGCCTGAGGTGGACTAATGTTCAGCATCAGCAGGGCAGAGAACGCTTGTTAATATCTGACACGTCTGTGGGTTCACGTTACAGATTTTAACAGCCTCCCTAAAGGCTCAGAGCAGGTCAATACAGGGCAAATGATTCAAACAGAATGGTCGGAAAATAGAGGTAGAGTAAAAAAGTACAATGTATCCTTAATAAAGAAAAAGTATTTTCTGCATGTTCTCTTAAATCTGCATGAGAATGATCTTCTCATCCTACAATTGAACTATTTATATGAGGTACATACAAACATTTTATCAACGTTTATTACGGTATATTGTACCCAGACACTCTTGTCCCAAAAGCATCCTAAAGTCCCAAAGAAGACTTTAGGCATCTAGATTTGAGATCCAAAATAAGTCCTTTCACATCCTTGAAGTGCCTAAAATATTCTCACTGAATATTCTTTTTCTCTTTATCTTCAGATCCCAAGAACCTACAACTTGTGTTAGGAAAAAGGAAAGCATGTCTTTCAATGACTAGGATTTGCTCTGGCCATATAGTGATAGATTTTGAATTGGAGATAAAGCAACAGAAATACACATCAGAAGCTGAAGTGGGGCTAACAATGTTTATAAACGATTATGAATGATTTTGAGGAGTTTTATTATGATTTAGAGCTAAAAAGCATTAAAACAATTAAGGAAAAAAAATAATTACAATTCAATTCAAGAAAAGATTAATTTGAAAATGAGCAAATACGCACTACTCTACCACTGACAAAATTGCAGTCAGGGGAAAAAGAGGTGCAGAAGAAAAAAGGGACATAATTGGAAAAAAGGCTTATATTCTGCTACCTGAGAAAAAGTTAAGTATCAATTTGATTCAACACTCAAGATATCATTGCAAAAGATTTATTTTATTTATTTAGATTTACTCAAATCCTCTCCAAGTTTCAGATGCTGAAACAAATATCAGAAATACAAACAAAATAATAAGTATCACCAGTAACAAGGGCATCATAATCTACTGTTATATGATCTCTTCAAACATGAATATCCTACTTAATGTTAAAATCCTATTTCAAACAATAACAGCCCACACTCAAATGCACCAAGTTTAAATCACCTCTTCTCTGAATAGCCTTTAGAAAATAGGATTTTCACAGCATGCACACAAAATGATAGGTTTCAGCTCTGGGAAGCTAAGAAGGAAAATAATTTAGATACTTTTAATGAAAACTGCATTACAATATTTTATGTATGTCCTGGTATTACATGACAAAACATATTATAAGGAAGTCAAAAAGAGTTAGTTTTTTACAGAAGATAGTCCAACTTTTTCTGTAGTAGCAAACTGCAAAATATCTAGACTTTTTTAAAAAAAGCAAATCACAAACAACAGTTAGTCAAAGTGAGTTATGCAGATCTGTACTTTACTTGGAAAAAACCTGAAGAAGAAAAATGTCTACAGACAGAGACCAGGGTAACCCTTCTCATTAGCTGCACCAAGCAGTACACTAAAATTAATACTGTACCTCCGAGAAGGTGAGGGTATAAAAATCCACCTCTAATTGTAACTTTAAGTAAAACCAGTTGTTTCCCATTAAAGGGGCCTTTGCATAGTTTCCACTGTTTTCTTCTCCTTGTTTCTATAAATTTATGACTGCTATCCCACTTTATTTTCTATTGTGGCTTGGACAGATGCATATTTTCTCACACATCCATATTGCGTTAACTTAGAAAGCAAAAAAGCCAGTCATCTACCACTAACCTAGGGGTAGATTCCCATAAGAATTGCAAGGTAGAAATAAAACTTTTTTAGAGGGTAATTTATCCCACATCCTTTTGCCACCTATTTGAGGAGAAGTTGAACTGCTCTCTAAATGAGAACTTTCTTTTCAAAGACCATAAATGGAGCCCAGGACAGATGTGTTAGATTTAGATAACTAACCTTTAGGTATGTTAGTTAGTTCATCCTTTGTAGGAATTTATTGCTCAGAGAAAACTGAGCTCATAAAAATCAGTGCTGCTAAGCTTAAATTTGAAGTGACCCGAAACCTGGACCACAATCAGAATGCTGTAAATGATGCATGGGGATGGGTGGACATGGAAGAATAGCATCTCAGACAGCACTTTGTTAGAGATCTTGGGTTGGGCAGTCTGGCATGCAACCGACTACACACCTACAAATCATGAAATGCTACCAGCTATGGAAAATCTTAAATCTCACTCCATCTACTGAATATGAAACACTGGAGAAAAAATGGTGAAGTACATCCGGGAAGCTTTATCCTTCCAGATGTATGACTCATACCCTTGGCTAGTCATACTGCTGTTTTGACTTACTGAATCTTGATTATTTTTCTGCAAAGAAAGGTGATTAAGTCATGTCAGAAAGAAATGGCAAAGTTTAACCAAAGTTACAATCGGATCTATATACCATCACCTCCTTCTCTACTTCTACTGTGAGTGCAGAGCTGGCTGAGCCTCTCTAGAGTGCTGTAAGAGGGAAGACTTGCCTTCCACAACAGTCATATTCATGAGTTTGGATCTCAGTCCTCAAGTCATTCTAAGGTGGGGATAGCTTTGATTAGATGTAGGAGAACACATCTCAATTTTATGTAATTTAGACAAATGGAAATTTCTCTCTACTGACTACAAAGAGGGGTAAAAACTGTAATTACTTTAGGTTTGGATTATTCAGTGTTGAAAACCTGCAGTTAGAGCAGGATTCCCAGAATTCTAACTTACACTTAGAAACTGAAATCCTGACTAAATTATTCCCTAAGTACATATGCCTACTATCATAGCCGGCCTTGGATTCTTCAGCTATACTTCCAGGGTCAAAAAAAAAGAGAAACTAGATATTGTCAATTTGTTGAAGATGATATATATCCCCCACACTAGTGAGATCTACCAAGCTTCTTGAAGATGAACACAAAGACAAGTAGAGGGGTACTATATCATCAAGATGATAAATAGTAGTAATAATAATAAAAAAAAGCTTAAATTAAAATGGGAATATTAGTCAATTGAAAAATCAGAGCTCTATGTTACAGGCTTCATAAATGCAATATAAGAAATAGTCTACCATGCTGAAATAACCTGGAATAGGTGTGCCTGCCAGAGGCAATGAAGTAATCTCAACTCATTCAATATCTTAATGAAATCAATCTTATTCTTTACATACCAGCAACCGGAAACATCTTTATAACTGAGTGGTAAAACATACAGAGGTGAACATTTTTATAACTGAAATTTCAGTATAATCACAGTTATAGAGATTTTGCAGATTCAAAGCAGAGAAGAGAAGCGAGCTACGTGTGTCCTCACATTTCAGTGGCTTAAAGAATCCTCAAGTTGAACAATTAGGGTAATAAGAATGATTCAAACTAAACAATTTTACTGTCCAGAAGTAATAAAGTTGATTGTATGCAAGATAAAGATACAGAAGCAAACAGCTGCATGGTGTCCAAGAAGTCACAGTACTTCAAGAAATTGTTGTGTACCCTCTTAAATGCAGGTTTCTTTTTTTATTTTCCTTTTTTTTTCTGTAATTTTTAAACACTTTAAAGTACATTTTGCTGTACTGAATATAAGAATGGAATGAAAATGAAAATGAAGGAGAGTTTTCTCACTCCTTCCATATTTGCAAGATTGAAGCATACATTAACCTGACTAATTATTTCTTCAAATCCTTCTGTTAGCTCTCCTATGCTCATGAAGTCCCATTAAAACTTCTAACTTTTGCGTCAAAGCTCTGTATAATTAGCTGCTGCTTACATCCACTTGAGTTCTTGCACTTCCTCTGTCCCCTAACCTTGTTACCATCAACACTGAAAACATTTCCTCTCCCATTTTATCTGTGGTTTGAGTTTCCTTTTCACGTTGTCTCTCCTTATAGAATGGCATCTTAACCTCAGTGTCAGTCCTTTATTCAGCTCCTATTGCACAGGAAAGTCTTGCAGGAACATCTCTTTCTTTCAACATCAATAAAATGACTTGTTTTAGTAAAGGAGGAAGTGGAGATGAAAATAATTCAAGGCATCTTCTTTGTGTATCTGCAATAGGTTGCATTTTTGGATTTGTCTGTGATTCTGAGAACTCCAAAGAAAGGATTTTTATAATTGTTATCTTCACTTGTTGTGGTTCAATCTGGGCTGAGAACTAAGTACTACACAACTGCTTACTCACTCCCCTCGCAGTGAGATATGGGAGATAATTGTACGTAAAGAAAACTCATGTATTGAGCTAAGAACAGTTTAATAATTTAATTTTAAAAAATTAATAGCAATAATAACAATATTAGTAATTATAACAATATTAATAAAAACAGTAGTAATAGTTATAACAACAGTGAAAATAAAAATAACAAAAAGAGAGAGAAATAAAACCCAAGAAAAACAAGTGATGCAAATGAAAAACCTCTGCTCATCATCAAATGACTGATGCGCAGCCAGTTTCCAAGTAGTGATCCCTCCAGTCAGCTTGCATCTGAGTTTATAAACTAAGCATGATGACTTGTAGCATGGAATAGCCCCGTGGCTAGTTCATGTCCTGGCCATGCTCCCTCCCACCTTCTCGTGCCCCAAGAGCCTACTTGCTGGCAGGGACAGCTTGAGAAGCTGAAAAGTCCTTGACAATGCAAGCACTGCTCAGCAGTAAATACCACATCAGTGTGTTATCAACATTATTCTCATCCTAAATCCAAAACAATACCAGCTACTATGAAGAAAATGAACTCTACTCCATCTGAAATCAGGACATTACTGATGACTTGCATTGTTTTTCATAGTATGTGAGTGATAAATACATTACAGTAGCAAGTTGCACTGGTGACAATGTATCACAGAAATGGCATTTAAATGAAGGATTGAACTGAAATGAATAGAGTAAAAAGCAACCTCTGGCTGCCAAGGGAAGATGGGCTGTAATACACCCATTGTTGGTTTTTATCATAGCTAACATTTCTCTTTCCAAAATTTCACATAAAGCAGATGGGGAACTTCTTGTGCATCCTGATGCTCCCCCAGTTGAATAATCGATAGATGAAGCTGACATGAAATCTGTCCATGTAGAGCATAAGGGTTTCTTCTACTGTAGATGCAAAAATCATTACAACTATCTATGAAAGACTGAGAACTCTTCTGCCTGAGTTTAGCAACTTATTGATGGTTTAAAGCATTTCATGATGGTTTGACTTCTTAGACACAATGCCTTAAAAGTAAATAATTTCAACCTTAAATAATCTTTAAAATAATCCAGAATATTAAACTTTCAGATCTTGAATTGCTGGTAATTCCAAGGAACTCTTTGTATTTTCTAACCCTTGAAAACTGGATCACAGCTTATAAGCACAAGTAAATGCTGAGATGCCAGCAAAGAGCAGAAATGCTTTGGTAAGTGGTTTACAGGACCTTGGATTGCATTTAATTTTAAATCATATTTCACTCTGATGTTTTATTAATGCTGCAAGTAGGCAGACTAATTACAACTTGGCCAAATGCGAGACGATGGGCTCTTGTAAATACACCCTTAAATTCTATAAATTGTCTGTGTCTCTGAACTAACAGAATTCCCTCGGGAAAATACTTGTAGGAGACATCATGATTAACAGAACATCTGTCCAATTTTACAGCAGCATTGAAATAAAAAGTTCCACAAAAATAACTTTGTATTTTCTATATCAAGAAAATAAAATAAAACACATAGGTTATTTATATTTGCAATCCCATTGGTTGTGACCCTTTTTTATCCTAAGGATTCCATGACTCAGTAATACATAACAGTAACAAAATTCAATGGTGGAATTACAAAAAAAAAAAGTTTAAAGTGTTCAAAACAGAGGACAAATAAATAATTATTTATTGATTGATCCTGAAGTAGGTCTAGATGAGAGTTCAGGCTTTTTTAACGTCAGAATCTTTATATCCTAGACTTTGCCAAGACACTACACAGCTTTTCCATAAATTACATCTCTTGCGGAATCAAATTCCGAATGTCCTAGACTGTTACAAAGACAGTTCATCACATATTTCTTAGAATCTAATTATATAGAAAAATATTTCTGAAAAAAGTTTATATCAGTTACAGAAAAGATGAACTTCTTTTTTTGCTTATGACAATGATTAACCTTACTATACAAGTGCTGCTTACAGTAAATGCAGCAATGTTTGCATTTCTGCTAATTAAGTTAGAACTAAAATGTTCCTTGAAATTCTTCATGTTCCTGTGTATTGTACAGGATTAAAAAAGAAAATATCTACTCACAACATTTTCTTAACTGTAGTATGTAATTTTCTAACAGTTTAGCATGATGTACAAAATGCAAGAATTAGAGGTAATGCAGAATTTTCTTCTTGGGTTTTAAAGACATACAGGAAGAGTTAACTTAAGAAGTAAAATCTCGTACAGGAATTATTGCAGAAAGGACAGGCATAATTGAAAGTAAATGCTGAATATGACAGGACTTCTCATTTGTGAATGCAATAATGAGCAAAACAGTAGAAAAGAGTTAATACTTATTGAGATACTCAGAGACAGTCTTTAAATTGTTATTCCCTCAAGTTTGAGCATGCAATTAGAGAAATCAGGGATGAAAAAGAACAGATCATCTACTTGACAGCCGCTCCTGTCAAATATGATTGCTCCTTTCAGCACATTTCTAGTGCTTTCTGTAATAAAATTCTAAATATTGCCAGTAGTAGGGATTCCACCATTTCTCTTGAGAGACTGTCTGACAGCCTAATAGATCTTTGTGTCAGATACCTCTGTTAACTTTACCCCACACAACTAAAAATATTTCTTTGTACCACTGAGATGTATTCTCCCAGCTCAGTATTCTCCCATGTCTGAGTTCTACTCCTCCATTTTCTTTTAAAAATAATTTAGATATATGCAAAGTCAAATGCATCCCTGACACAGACATAAGCATAATGTTCAACAGATAGGTTGGCAACAAGCCAGAACCCTTGCATCTTCATAAAAACCTTAAACAGATTCCCACCTCCACAAATTCCTTAATTTTCCTTGGTTTCAGCAAACAGATGCGCCAGAAAAGATATCCAGTCATCTTTGACTAAACTGGATGAAGACAGTCATATACTACAACCAGCTCCCTAAAGTGAAAGCCTTCTAACGTAAGTGGTTCTCAGGTGGTGATTGATGACCTGCCTGAATTACATCCTTAAAGTCTAATGGAATTGTACTAGGAAGTCACAGGAAGGCCAGACACACCTGAGCATATGGCTTTCAGAGCAAGACATACTCGGCTTACTCAGTAAGCATTTGTGCTGTGAAAATTTTGTTAGGTGATGAAAGGGATGCAGATATTGATCACAGTAACAAAATCCAAGAATGAAAAATCTTGTTATTGTGTAAAAGGCATATTTCTAGACTCAGGTGCAGCCTGACTGTCACGCAAATAGAGATGCATTGTGATCCCAGATTGTAGCAAGACACAAGAAGGAAAGAGGAAGAGTAAGAACAGTTTCTTTTATTCAATAACACACTTTTCCTACCATGCATCTGTAATTCCTTTGCATTAGCTTAGTCTTAACTTGCTGGCTATCATTAATGGTGAAAACTCAGAAAATGGGCCAGTTATTTGATACACCAAATCAAGTACATTAAAGATACATAATACGGTAAAATCAACATATTGAAAACACAAAGTAGTATCTCTCTGCTAATTCTTCTAATGCTTGCCAAAAAATGAAACAAAGAGCTCTAACTGCCAAAAGTTCTAATCCTTGCAGGAGAAAAAGCATAAGAAAAGGTAAAAAAAGTCAACAATCCTGTTCATCGCAAGACTATTCATCTCAGAATAGTGATTCAGATTTTTCTTGACACAGCCTGTCAACAAATTAACAAAAAATGATTAGAAATATTGATGGACTGCTAATCAGTCCCATACTGATTTTCATTTTCCATAAAGAAGTAGCAGTTCACATCTAATAATACCTTTCCAGTTCTAAACACTGCAATGGAGACATCAAAAGTGGAGTTTAACAACCTTTCCAAGCCTGTCTTGGTCTGGATTCCCAAAGCTGTACAAATCATCCTGGGCCATGACTGCTCCAGTTGCTGTGCAGTCTGCTGATGGTGTCCAACAGTGTAACTGAATATGGACCTGAAGAATCTCAAAGTTTCTTTTAGTCCATCACTTTAGTTGACAATTAAATTTTTACTAATATATTTCCATTTTCCCCCAACAATTTATTTCAGAATATTTACCAACAAAATCTAACAAGATGCCTATAGGAAGATCTTAATATGCACTAATTCATAGAAAGCATAATTCTACTAACTTCATTAATCTACTTTACACTCACTAATGTTTTGATAAAGGTGCCATTCTCGCTTTTGATGAGCTTGTATAAACCAAGAGCAATGTATCTAGCTAACCATTGTGATCATAACACCTGACAGAGTTATTCTTTCATTATACATCATATATTAATACATGAAGGAATATATACATATGAATTCATATACATACATACATGCACAGATACTTGCATCCCTTTCATTCACTTACATTGTACACGGTTTTGAGGCTCCCTATAAAGGATGGATGGCAGAAAGTGATGTTCACTGTAACTTAAATCTCTGGTGAGATGTAATTTCCAGATCCTCTTTTTAACAATTACATTAGATAAACAGTGTAAAACATGACAGGCAGAGTGCCTTCTAAAAGAAAAAATGAAATACTTGAAGAGATTATTCTGTGGCCATAGATGTGGAACAACAATATAGATTGCAGTGAACATTTGACTGACGTACATGAAATCTCGTGTTGCTTTTTTTTGAATGAATACATTTGCCATAATTTCTTAGAATTTCTCACTCAACTCAGAATCCTTTTGGCTCCATATTCAGCATTGAGAAGAATTCTGTGTGCCTTTATTTCTTCAACAGTTTACATTTTAAAGCTTGCATGCTGAGTCAGTTTGCACCAGTCTTCTAGGGAGCACTATATGTGTCTGCCACAACACATATAAACATGGCAAAATTTATGCCATGAGAATACCTTGACCTGAACAAGATAAAAATCTATTTTTCTCAGTTCTCCTTTGTTTTAAGAGGCAACAATGTTAAAGAGATTTTTAAAACTGAATTCTTCAAAATTGATGTCAGCTCCTAGGCAGCAGGTTCAAAATGCCACTGTGAGTTTTGGAAACACTTAAGGATGGAATGTTCATAGCTAAATAACAAACTCAATGATATTAAGTTGGCATTTATTGAGCTAGAAAAGGAGAAGCATATGGATGCATTTTTTTTCACTACCAATTCAGACAAGCAGCCAGCTAACTCTCAGACTCTGCTTAAATATTTAAAAATAGAGTAAAAAGTTATTATTGTCTTACAAGTTATAATGACAAAGATTGAAGATACTGTCACGACTCTTAAAGTCTCAAAATTTTCTAAAAATTGATGGTTCATGCTCGTAATGTTTCATCACTAACTATTCAGCTGGTAGACCACTATTATACAATAACAGAATTCTCTCCTCATTTCCATGTCCTTGTTCTGTTAAAGAACTGCCAAAAACAGTCATTGATTCAATGGTGATTGTAAGGGACAGTGACTCAGGAATCCATGTGAAAAAGATCTTCAAGATTCACAGAGGTGGTGTCAGCACTTTTTACAGTGTACCATTACAGTGGTAAGTTAGATTTTGAAACAGAAACTCCAGGGGACCAAGGCTTTAGGGTTTTTATTTCCCTAACCAAGACAAGGAATTAGTCTAGTGTAAAAATGTATACACAACTACATGACATACCAAAACATTGTTTAAAATAAATAAATAAATAAATAAATAAATAGGTAAATGCTGTTCTTTAATTAACCCTTTCCACTTTTTTCAGTTTAATAAGTCTGTCGTGTAAGTTTGTAAATCTCACTTCTAAATGCTGAAAATACTAAAACACTGAAGGAAGTAAATACATAATAACGTAACTGCTGACTGCAAAAAACTGCTCACTTAAGAGGATATGGATTAAAAAGGAGATGACTATTTTTGTCACTAGTGATTCTCTGTATTAAAACTTCATCATAAGTAATTTCCAAGTCAGGCTCATGAAAATATTTGACACCTGTGAGTATCATCCTGCTGAGTCCAAGGATTGTACTTGCAAGAGACTGTAGTAGATTAGCAAAACAACAGCTGTGAGTTTATTGCATTAAAACGAAGCCGTCATCTCTACCAGAATCTCACTCCGTTAATGTATCTAAGGTGCAAAAGAAGCTGACTTATATCTGATGCTTATTTCTCACAATGCATCCTTCTAAAAATATAAAAAAAGAAGCTCTCTTTCTGATTTCCATATTTCTGTACATACCAGAAGCCAGGTAAGAACACAGATTTCAGTCAGCAGTATTGAATATTGACTTGTCTATTTAGCATTAATATTAAATAGGAACTAAGTCTCTTGGTCTACCACTATTTATTTCTTTAGTAATCTGTTTGGAGATGTGTCAGCAAAGACAAGAGAAGCCTGGGAAGCCTATAACCTGTCTCAGAATTATAAACTGTAAGAACATTTATAGCACCTAATTGCAAGCATCACTGAAATAGTACTAAATTATTAGTATTCAAATAAACATTAAGGGTTGCACCACTACTCATGCTGCCAATTGAAGAAGCCTATATCTCACTCAGTTTTGACTTTGAGGTAGACTGATGAATGTATCTGCAGTCAGAACATCAGCAAAAATCAGAGCAGTCAGACATAACTGAAAACATTTCTTGTGGAAATTAAAAGCAATGTTCTTTGTTCTTCTATTTCAAGATGTGGAGCAGAGAAACTGAATGTAATGGACAACATAAAAATGACTTCCTAATATGGATAGCTTTACTTAAGAAAAGAAATGCTTTGAAAAAAATTAAATTGAAGTCCATTTGGATAAGCAACATGATTTTCTTCTTTCAAAGAGGTGTCTCATTGCTGTCTGCTGGAGATCAAAAGCACAGTTTAGTGCAGTTGCCTAGTTTAAGACTAAATGTTTTTGGTGCCAATGTGAAAACTAGGTGCCTCACATTTGACTGCAAGGCAGATAATTAGAGAGCTCAATTCAGCAGTTGCCAATAGTTATCTATTGTCACTTTAGACATCCTAACATGTCGTGGCTTTTCATAGAATCATAGAATGGTAGGGGTTGGAAGGGACCTTTAGAGATCATCTAGTCTAATTCACCTGCAGAAGCAGGTCCACCTAGATCAGGTCACATAGGAACACACCCAGATGGGCTTTGAAGTCTCCAAGAAAGTAGACTCCACAGCCTCCCTGGGCAGCCTGTGCCAGGACTCCATTACCCTCACAGTAAAATAGTTTCTTCTTATGTTTAAATGGGACTTTTTGTGTTCCAGCTTCATCCCATTATCCCTTGTCCTGTCACTAGATAAAATAGGAAAAAGGGATGTCCCAACCTCCTGACACCCACAATTTAGATATTTCTAAATACTGAGATCACAGAATCACAGAATCTCAAGGGCTGGAAGGGACCTTGCAGGATGGTCTAGTCCAACTCCCCTGCCAGAGCAGGAATACCTACAGTAGGTCAACAGCCCCAGTTCCTGCAGCCTTTCTTCATAAGGAAGATGCTCCAGTCCCCTGATCACCTTGGTTGCCCTGCGCTGGACTCTCTCCAGATGTTCTCTGTCCCTCTTGAGCTGAGGAGCCCAGAACTGGACACAGGACTCCAGATGAGGCCTCACCAGGGCGGAATAGAGGGGGAGCAGAACCTCCCTCGACACGCTGGCCACACTCTTCTTGATGCATCCCAGGATGCCATTGGCCTTCTTGGCCATGAGGGCACATTGCTGGCTCATGGTTAGTTTATTATCAATCAGGACTCCCAGGTCTCTCTCTGCAGAGCTGCTCTCCAGCTGGTCGATCCCCAGACTGATCTGGTGCATGGGGTTGTTCCTTCCCAATGCAGGACTCTGCACTTGTCCTTGTTGAACCTCATGAGGTTCCTCTCTGCCCAACTTTCAAGCCAGTCAAGATCCCGCTGAATGGCAGCACAGCCTTCTGGGGAATCAGCCAGTCCTCCCAGTTTGGTGTCATCAGTGAACTTTGTTCCTTCATCCAAGTCACTGAAGACGTTGAACAAGACTGGCTCCAGAAATGACCACTGTGGAACTCCACTGGCCACAGGCCTCCAACTGGATTCTATGCCATTGATCACCACCCTCTGTGCTCTGTCGTTCAGCCAGCTCTCCATCCACCTCACTGTCCACTCAGCCACACTCTCTGTGCTTTCTGATGAGGATGTTATGGGAGACAGTGTCAAAAGCCTTGCTGAAGTCAAGGTAGATGACATCTGCTGCTCTCCCCTCATCTAGCCAGCTGGTTATGCACTCATAGAAGACTATCAGGTTGGTTCAACAGGATTTCTCTTGGTGAATCTCCATGTTGACTCCCCTTGATAACCACCTTTTCCTTCATATGGCCTTTTTCCAGTCCTCAGACACCTCACCTGTCCTTCTCTGTTGTTTGAAAATGATGGAGAGTGGCTTAGCTACCACATCAGTCAGCTCTCTCAGCACTCTTGGATGCATCCCATCACATCCCAGTGACTTATGAGTGTTGAGATTGGTCAACAAGCCTTTAATCTCTTCCTTCTCCTCCAAGGGCAAGTCGTCTATTTAGTGATAACTGAGCAAAAATTCAAATATGCTATAAAGCATGATATAAAGTTTCTATAGCATTCCAACTGGGATATTAACCGTGGTATTTTAACATAGAAAAAACTGGAAATGGAAACCTTTTAAAGCTCTTAATTTATATCCTCAAAGTACTTTTGAATCTAACATGTAAATGTTGGCAAGTACATAATATCTCTGTAAAGGCTTTGTCTGTTTACAGTCTTCTAATTGTCTTTTGAACTGTTAATTTCACAAAGAGAAACAATACTTCACATTTTTCTTTTGCTTTTCCTTTTAATGAGGAAATAAAAGCAAAAAACACTGCATATTTCTGTTCCCTGAACCAGATCCTCTGCTTTTCATAGAAAATACCATTGATCAGAGAAAGGACAAGTAGAAGTAGCTTACGAATAGCAAGTTATTCACTGACCTAAGTGAATAAAGTGACCTAAATAGCTAGAAAGCTTTCATGGACTTCAGTGGCATCAAAATCAGAAAAAGAAACAAGTGGGTGTTTTTTTGCATTTAGAAATCTAGGAGATATAACTATGGGCATTAATTCATAAACTAAAAAATGTTTTATACTCTAGTTGCCATTATTTATAACAAAACATATGATATTGATAATATAAATAACTATACTGATTCTGTTTAATGTTTAAAGAATGCAAATTTCAGATAATCCTGTGATATAACAAATTATCATTATCCCTGTTATACATATGCAGAAAATAGAATTGAGAAGAGTTAATTAATTACCATGTTCAAAATCAAAGTGAAAAATTGTCAGCACAATGAAAGAAAACCTCAGAATAACTTGGATAACACTATCACCTTCCTAAATGGTATGTGTCATTTCTTGCTCACATCAATTTTAAGAGCAGATTAGATATGATGCTATTGAAAAAGCTTTTTTATAAACCTTTTATGAGTATCTTCTCAGCCAGCTTTGTTGACTAAAACATCTACGTTTGATTATGTAAGATCTATGATTAGAAGCCCATAGCCAACAATAAGGGGTTTGGATCACCTTAGAACATGCAACTTACTGTTGTGGGATGATTTAAAATTGCACTGAAATACATTTCTATCTTGATCAGCTTAAGGGTGTGACTTTGTTCATTATTCTCTGCTCTCTTATGACTTTCCCACTATAGCACTTGATGAATTTTCAGACTTATTCTTTAGGTTTTGAATGGTGCTTAAGCTAATTTGAGTGACATAGCACCCTTCTGCTTTGTCAAAACATTTCCTCATCTTATTTCATTCATGATACTGAAGAGTTCTCTGTCAACACTCTCACTTTTCATCTATATTTTTGAAATTAATTTCACATCACATCACATTAATTCTCTTCCATTGCTAGATTACTACAACCAAGACTTAGACATGAGCACTGATGTATATATGTCTGAAATTTGCTAGCTCTAAACACTTCTACATCCACTTTAACATTAAATTTGAGAGGGTAGTCATTTGTTTCTTACCCTAACAAATAGTTTTGGTTAATATTGCTAAAAGTAAAAATAATTTCCTGATACTTTGTTTCCATTTACATTATAATATTATTTCCTTTTGGAGTTTTGTTTGGTTTCTTTGGATTTTTCTCCGTGTGTGTTTCAGATTAACACCTTTTGTACTTTTACATTTTTCTACTTACACTATCAAGAGACTTAATACCTGTCCTAATGTCTGTCCAACCATTCCCAGTGGATGCTAGCATAACATTAAACAAGTAAAGCAAAGAAAATCAAGAGAGCATATGATAAAAAACCGGAACTTCTTCAAAATGTAACAGAAGTTGAAATAAAATGATATTTGCATTTTGACTGAGTCATGATACATTTTTACAATAAAACAAAGTTTTTCGGTCTAGTTTTCCTTTCAAAAAAGTGAAACATTTCCCTTGAAATTGAGTCTTCTGTGAATATATATGACTGAAAGCTGATCTTTCTTAAGAAATGCTGCTAGACATGCATGCATAAAAGTTAGAATAATCTTCAAAGAAATTTGTTGAAGTATTTATAAAACCAATTCACTTACTAATATCTGCTAATCAAATTTCTTTCTGACAAACTCAAAGGCACCATGATCATTTAATTTTTCAATATTTTTAGATATTAGTTAGATTTGAATTAGATTTAAATCAATGTGTACTACTTGTATAATACAGGATCCACAGAGAAAAAAAAATATATATATATTTTAAAAAAAAACCTTAAGAAAGAGATGTGATAGCAAAGCAAAGGAAGTAAAGATCATATGAATTGTTCAGTTGCCAGGTATGTTAATAACAAAAAAGAAATTAAAGCCTTCAAACATTTTAAGTCTCGGAAGTGACATGACTGCAGATTCACTCTTGGAAGGAGGTGGTCTGTGATTGGAAGAAGTATACCTCTGAAGGAGTTGTGTCTGCATGCAACTCACCCTGGGGCAGGGCCACCCCTGAGGAACTGCAGCCCACGGGCAACCCATGCCAGGGAGGAAAAGAAGAAAGAAGTAAGGAGCAGCAAAGTTAAAAAAGTAAGAAGGATTGAAGAACAGAAAAAAAATCCCACCACTTCTTAATGCTGCAGCCACCAAAGCCTCTTCAAGGAAGTCAGTCATCCTCATGAAAGAGGATCATCTTTAAGCTGTAGAATATCCTAAATTTACTTCTACTTTACACTTTGCTGTTATCATGATTTCCTTTCTTCTTCAAAGACCACTTTGAACTCTTGTAGTCATAAGCACCATGGGAAGCCATTTAAAAATAAAACCTACAAATAATAACTTTGCTAATCGATATTGGTGAGCTGTAAAGATATTTCTTGTATATAAACTTTTTCATTGTCACATAAATAGAGTAAGATAAGGGAAAAATGGTGCTAGATTCTAAATATAAAAGTTAGAATAAGCAGAAAGATAAGTAAATTTTAAAAGCCATTACTTCAAAGCATGCTTCAATAGAAATATCAATCCAGCAGTTCAGGGTGCTATAGATGACCAGGGTCACTGTTACAAAAATATATTGGTATCTTCCCTGCACTTTTCAAGCCACTTGATCCAAATCAGTCTCAAAGTTCTACTTTTCGAGGTTAATAGAACATCAAATCCCACTTTTTACACAGTTGCTTTCTAAACATGCAAATTAAAACCTCTTGTGCTAGATGCCTATTATTAAATATCATTTATTTCAGAAACATTCTAACCTGTAGAGTCTGTGTTTACAACCAATAACAGAATGCTTTTTTCTATCATTTCAAGTTTAATTTAAGATCTTTTGTGGTGAGCAAGTCTGTCAAAAGCTTAATATATTGATTGCCATTTTAAGACAGAGAGTTTAGGAGAAGAGGCAAAGGTTACAACCTGAGCCAGGAGGAAGCACAAACCTGTATGATTTAAGCTTGAAAAAAGAACAAAGGAATATATCTCCCCACCCAGCTCTTAGAGCTTGACTACAAAAGATATTTAGGCATCAACACTAGTGATTAATGCTAGTCACTATGAAATCAAAGGGTGTTAGTCACTGAACCTTTTCGGTGGATATCAGGCTTAACGGTATCATAAAATGTTAAAAAACAAGACAAGAACTATTCTGAAAGAGGCTGACTTGAGAAAAAATATCTTCAAAAGCAATGTAAGCCACGATTTTTTGTGGCATGGTAGCCATGTATTTAGGTTTCAGCAGAGATAATAGCCACTGAAGACAGGCAACATTCTTTCAGAATTCCTGTGTGACAAGCCAAGGTGCATAGTGGTCACATAAGCTATTCACATTGCCATTTTGATACCAATTGCCACTTTCCATCATGCTCACAGTCAAAGCATGTAGCAGAAATGCTTACTTGAACATATCTTCATGACTACAATTTATCGTCACGTAGTAAAACAACTGAGGTATAACAGCTGTGGTTATACTAATTAATGACTATGTGACATCAAGCTGTCCAAACACTCTATATAAGATCAGACATGATGGACTACATCAAAGCTCCAACTAGCCTAGAACACTGTATCTGACTGCAAATGGTAGCAAAAAAACATTAAAAATTATACCAGAGAAAAAGTAAACCAGAGAAAAAGTATGAGCAGTATAGACAGCATAGAAGTACCAATCTAGAGTAAATAAGGAGTGATTGCTTTCAGACATACTCAGAAGTAGCCTGTGGATCAGTTGCAAACTATGAATGTTTACAATGATTTTGCTAACTAACGTTAAACTTATTTTTGCACCTGTAACATCCCGTGATGCAGAAATAAATGAAAGTGACACCATTCCAGACATGGGCAAATGATGGGATTTGTGCACACTTTCTTGTATTTTATTTAATTATTAAGTTCATGAGAAACCTATTCCTCATATAACTCGATGGCTTAAAACCCTTAAGAGTTTGTGGTGTTTTTTTTTTTTTTTTTAAGGAACATAATCACAGTCTTCTCAAAAATGTCAGTGGACTCATCCTTATCCCATTAACTTTTACACCGTCTCATGAAAATAGTTCTAATATTTTTGAAGACACAGCCTACAGACAGGCTGCACTGATTCTTCCTGAGTACTCCATGTGTACATTTGTGTGAAAGCTTTTCTTTGTGTGTTGGCTTCATTGGCCAGTTTGGTTCTTCAGAGTTGTCACCAGTTTTCCAGTAGAAAAATCGAGTTCTACAGATTATTCCAATCATATTTTAAAATGAAATTTTATTTCCCATGTGTCAACAAAAACCTTCACAGTTTGTGTGCACGAACATTGTTTTCAATCTATCTTTAGCACTAAACTTTCTAGTCTGTTCAGTCCATTTCTCTCTGTCCTCCTCAACAAAATTATGTACATTTTGACTCATCTTTCATGTAACCAGGTGCATGCCCTTTTCTACTTCTCTATCATGTTATCTTCCAGAAATGCAGCTGCCTTCTAGAAATGTCTGTTAACTGCCATGAACAAGTGTGCTGCAGAACAAGATTTGTTTTTAACTTAACATTTCAGTCACAGAGAAAGATGACAGGTAACATTTTACCATTATTTTTCTAATTTATGGGCTTATTATTGGCTACACTTAGAAGCTTTTTTAAGGTTCTCTTATTAGCTACACTTAGAAGCTTTTTAAGGTTCTCTTACGCTATGCATCTTAACAGTATGTCCATCCTTCCTGTTCAGCATGGATCAGAACAATGCTTAAAGCACAGGGAAAATATCTGTGCATATGTATGTTTGTGAGTATCATGGATGTCCAATTGTGAGATATTCATGTAGTGCCTCAAAAACACTCACATCTTCTCTCTGTGACTGCATCTTACATATTTTATGCCAATTTGATGTCCTCTTGTTCTCGTGGATAGAAAGCTTGAGATATAATTAAATCAGATCATGTTGCATAACAAAATAAGACTATTTTACATTAAGATTCAAAGTATGTTTCTTGTTCTGAAGTGGTGCTTCTGTGAGCTGCAAGAAACTTCTAACTACAGAAATCTTTTCTCTAGCTAAGAGAACTTGATTAGTTCCTTACTTTTACTGACAGTATATTTGTGCATAACTCTGTGCTGGAGGTGAGGAAATTACCTGTGAAGGAGTTATAAAAAACTTGGATGCAACAGCAAAACCTGTTCCTGGGGGATAGTAGACCCACTATCTCCACCTGACAGGCATGCTCATTACCCTGGCATGGGAGGAAGCAGGCAGGTTGCTGATTCAGTTCCAGCTCTGTATTTTCCCCTAGAGTTGGCTTGATGGAAGTCAGGAAGCTGACAATCCCAGACAAGGAAAATTGCAGCACAGCAAAATGTAGCATTGCCTCAAGTCATTTGACTGTGTTGAAACTGCCTCATAGTATTTCTCTCCAAGGCACACCACGCAAACTTTAGCTTCAGACAGGAGTACAAAACACATCAAATTTAAATGCATAAATGTAACTTATAATCATAATTCATGAAATGTACTCTCTGTGGTTGTAAAAATAGCAAATGAAGGAACTAACTATAAATAAAAACTCCTTTCAGGAGTGAAAAACATACCCTCTAATGTAAAATGTAGGGAACGTGGGAATATTTCTGTGTGCATAATATAGCCCAATTACATTTGAACAATGCTTCCCTGTCTATCTAGACTCATAAGTGACTGCCAATGCTAACATATGAAAGCGGACAAGAAAGCATTTAACACAAAACAGATGAATCTAGCAGCAAAATCTTAACTAGAAAACTTTCAAACTGGGTACTTGCCGTTAACTAGTGAAGTGTCCATATGATTCAGTCTTGTGAAGCTGGGTGAAGGTTTTGCATAGCAAAATTCAAGGGAATTGAAGACAGGGCCCTGTGTGGAAAGCTGAACTTACAGAGAATCTTGAAAGCAGTCTGTGTGGTATCTAGCAATCTGTCACACACCAAATTTTGTCTTGAATTGAAAAAATGGTGACTAAGGGCAAGACAGAATGTGAACTGAAAGACAGCTATTTCATAGCAGTTACCTACGGGCATATACTCATCCTAAAATTAATCTCATGTTTGTTTCTAGCTATGAGAGAATTAAAAAATTCTGGACATTGGAAGGTTGGATCTTGAGATTGTCTAGTTCAAGTTCCTCTTGCTTACAGCAATTTTCTCAGGACTAGTCTGGTTTTGACACCAGCAGAGCTGCATCCTCCCTCAGAACTCCCATTGAGTCAAGACCTCTAATGGACAAGTTGTATCAGAAAATGGTGGGACTGTGCCTTGTGGCGCATCGCCACTCCCACTGAGCACATGTATGATGTTCTCTGCACAGGTACCAGCCCCCGTCTGTGCAATCTACTCTGTCAACTGCTGTGCGTGTTGTCTGCCTCTGTTACCCATACTAACTAAAACTGGAAGCAGGATAAGTTACCATGGCAGGGCTGCTGCACTGTAAGCTCATGCTGTAGTTTACATCACGCAGTTTGTGTGCCATATGTTCAGTACCATTGTTATCATGACACTGGCCAGACCAAACTGCATGGTAAAACTTGAAAGTCCACATCTGGCATATGCAATTACATTTAGTGGAGATGAGAAAGCTTTTTGTCTATATTCTGATTCCACTTTCATCCTACCTAGAGGCCTAATTAACATGCCACTGAAGTCCCACTTTTCCTTCTCTTTTGACTACTCAAGCACTATATGTGCAATGCCTACAGTGTGCTATAAACTAGCTAGTGGGCTACAGTTCTCAGCTTTCATCATGTGTACCTGACTCATACGTGTTCAGAGACAGGGTAAGGTACTTGCATGACACAGGAGCCCAATTTGAAATGTTATTGCTGCCCTCTCTGGCTGCAAATTCTGACGGCGTCTGAACAGTAGCTATCTGGATTTTCCATCAATAGCTTGGGTTGGATCACATGAAGGTGGAAAAGCTCATGTAGATTTACAGAATTGACCAACAGGCACTCTGAACTGAAGGTAGGAGAACACAGAAAAGGAGGGAAGTCAGCCTTAGGTGGGAGTTGACATTAGATACTGTAGAAATTTTTCCTTTTTGCTCTGTGAACTGATTGCCCATCTGTATGGAATTTCAACTTGTGAATGTACATGTACTTTGGAAGAACACTGCAAGATACAGTCCTGTAAGTAGTATATAATACACACATCTCATTTCTTCAGATGTCTCAGCCCTCAGATACTTATATTTCTTATATGGCATCCTCAAATATCCTATACAGTTTTTGTCACAGCTATAAATGTCCAACAAGTCTACAAATTGTTTGATGTAATTAAAGGAATCTTTCTTAATAATAACATAATAATCCCTGTAATGGGGATGCAAAGAACAAGTTAAACTCCAACTCAGTCTCAAAGAAAATGCTCTCATTTCCTCTAATGTCTATTGAGAGATTGCTCAGCTCAGTTGGCGATGCATTCAATGAGAATTTGTCCTCAAGTAGCTATATTTCTCCTTTTTACATTCAACAACCAAGTAGTGTAGATATTTGCTTTTCTTAAATCTTTAATGCTTTCCATGGGATGTTCACACAGCTAGCAAACTTCTCACTTGAACTAGCCACATACAAAGTTAGAAAGCAAACAAGAAGCTCAAACCAGAAAATCTAGTAAAGACAAAGACAATACCATAAGCAGGAAGTTTTTGTTAAAATACTCAAATCTGTAAGAATGAATTTAAGACAGCTTGGAATTTTCTACCTCTATCGATTTTAGGTATGGTTTTTGCCTAGACTCATTTACATTTACAATGAAATTCCATCTCAGCAGTTCCAGAAATGCTATTGATCAAAGAAAAAATGTAATTTTTCTTTTATGACATGAACCATTTACTAATACATATGGAGCTATACAAAAGGAATCAAAGGAGCCATTGCAAATATGTGACCACTAAGATTTATGCTTATTAAATATAAGGAGGGAATAAAAAAAAAGCCTGGTAATTCTTCATTCTCTGAAATGTATTTTTTTTTTCCCAGCCAGCATATTAGATCAATAATTAGAACACTTTATTCATTTGATGACATACAGTGTTCTGAAGTGGCTATTTGCAAACTGTGTGCCTTTTTAATTTTTTTTTAAGGTCAAGTTCATGGTTGCAACACTACATTTAAGGGAGAACAGCAGACATACTGAAGACTGAACCACTAATTTTAAAATACATAGAACCAAGTTAAGTGGAAGGTAGCAGACAGGACTGCTATTAAAAGTAAAAATATGTCAGTTTTGTGTCCTGCCTTGTTTACAGTCAGTAATTCACAACTTATAGAGGAAGAACAAATCTTGAAAAAATTATATAAGAACCACAAAAAGCATCTCTGACTGCCATGTGTTGACAAGAAAGTTTTTGTCCAGAGAACATCTTTCTTTCACTGTCAATTTGAAGGATACAGTGACAGCAAAGAAACCAGAGAAGAAAACGATAATTTTTAATTATAAGTAATTAAAAGTGTCCAAATACCTCAGTTCTCCAGATATGTGAACTTGAGGTTAGTGAACTATCATAAATTGCAAAGGATTGGTATGAACCAACAAGTTTGTTTTGAACTGTTTTCTTGACCAGGACTGAGTGGATGTAGGAGCAAATAAACTTTGCATGCACAGCTACCAACAGGCCTATGGAGGCATGAAGTTTATTTATATACTTCCACCACAGAACCTATACAGATGTGCCAATGTGTAGTAAGCATCTGAAGAAAACTTTTTTTGTTTATGTAAACAAAAGTAGATTTACATTAGAAACATTTATTACTCTTACCTTGCTCTCATTGTTACCTTACATAGAGCTTCTTTTCTTGTCAAATTGAGACACTTTTGCACATCACTAATCCTTAATTGGACCACGTGATATCATTATTGTTAGTTATAACATAAGATTTTTATCTTTAAATATATAATACAAAAGTAACAAAACACAGGTAGTATTGATTCATGAAAGAAAGAATTAGATGGCTTCTTTGAAGTAATGTTGAATCTAACAAACCTGCCAGTTTAGACAGGGTTGAAGATTGATGATTAGTGCAGTTTCTGAAAAATTTCTTACAACTTGCAGAAAATGGAAACAACAATGCAAACTAACATTTTAAAGCATTCATCTGACTGAAGTATAGTCTTTCATCATCACAAATGATATACTTGGTAGAAAAGAGGCAGTTAGCAGTTTATAGTTGCCTGATAAGGAGCAAAGGAGTTTAATCAATTGCAGTTGATAGTGGTGCCTTCTTTACTGATTTAGGCAAATTGGATGCACAGGATAATTTCCTTATTAACTGACTCAACCAAATCTAAGGCTCATGAGAGAAGATTGTGATCTAAATACCTCTTCAAAGTGCAAATGATTTTTTGGTGAAGCTACTGACATTTAGATGCTGTTACAGTTGGAATTTGTCAGACTACATCAGTGTTTTGTTGGATCAAGGCAGATCAAGAATGCTACAATATTCAAAATAAGATGCAATCTTAATTTCATCAAATATTTGGTTAAAACTGTTCATACCACTGTGTCTGACTAGCGCAAACAAACAATGTATGCCAATGATGTATTGGTTTATCCAGCCAGCTCTGAAGGAAAAATATGATTTACTCCATTTTCGACATAGCAATAACTGCAAAGACTGTATGACTACGATAAACAAAGACAGGAAACAGTCAATCAGGACACTGTGTCACTGCAGATCACTGACCTTCAAGATTTCGACAGCATAGTAAGAAACATTTAGAATACAATAAAGAGAAGTTCATTGTATACCATTTTCAAGATTGATGAAAGCTACTTGAAGATATGCAGCATTCTGCTTCAAAATTCAGAAGACATAGATGAAATTAGGGCTGCTGTATTTATGTCAAACAGCTCTTTGTTTATCTTTGCAGCCTTTCTCTAGGTCTTAGGAATGAAAACCCATTCCCAGTTAATGACAAACTGAACAGTACATTATGTATCAGGAACAGGTAATCCTACAGACACTGCAATTGTCAGGAGCACAAACACAAGTTTGTTGAACAGATCAACTCATAAGACTACAGCTCAGTATCAAATAAGGACAGGGACTGATGGAAAAAGAAGAGATTTGTTATAAACAGGAGTGTTAACTTTTTTTTTGACACTTCCCAGAAGAGATGACAATAAAGTTCTCATACTAGGGTACCATATCATAACTCTTCAAAAGTTATTAAAGAATGTTATAGGAAAAATCTTATTCACAATCACTACAGTACAGGAAGAAGAAACAATAAGGTTATTTTTCATTATAAGGTGATTTTTCCTTCATTGTAGAAGACAGGAGGAAATTTTTATGTGTACCCATGGCAAACATTGTTGCATTACAGTTTGGAATTTGTTGTTACTATTCTGATGAACTGTGTCTGATGCTTCCTCAAATCTTTTCATTCCATCAGTGCTTTTTACCTGCTTGGTAATTTTGACATCTACACAATGATAGTCACACTACCATGTTCTTTCATGTGCAACATTGGTTCTTGACTTTCTTTATTTTGAGGTCCCTTGCAAACCATAAGAACTTTATATATATATTTTATCTCTCTCTCTCACGTGCTCTCTCTCTCTCTATATCTATATCTATATATATATATATATGTATCTATATATCTATATCTGTCCTAGTTTGGGCTGGGACAGAATTAAATTCCTTCCTAGTAGCTATGTTTTGGGTTTGTGCTGAAAACAGTGTTGATAACACCAGGATGTTTTGGCTGAGCAGTGCTTGCACAGCAACAAGGCCTTTTCTGCTTCTCACCCTACCCTGCCAGCAATTAGCCTGGGTAGATACAAGCAGGTGGGAGAGAATATGGCCAGGACTGGTGACCTGAAATAGCCACAGGGCTATTCCATACCATAGAGCATCATGTCCAGTATAGAAACCAGGGTGAGCTGTCAGAGAGAGGAAGGTTGCTGCTTGGGCACCGGTCAGCAGATGGTAAGCAATTGCACTGAGTATCAATTGTCTTTCCTTGGGTTTCTATTACTATTATTATTATTATTACTACTACTACTACTGTAGCATTTTATTCTTGTTATTGCCATGATGTTATTTTATGTTAGTTACTACATCATTCTTATCTCAACCTATGAGTTTTGTTTTCTGATTCTCCTTCCCATCCTACTGGGAGTGAATGTTTAGTGAGTGAAGAACTGCCTGGTGCTTAGTTGCTGGCTGGAGTTAAATCACAACAATTTCTTATAAGACTTAGAAATAAAAAGGTTTTGGCAACACTTAAGACTTCAGCAGTCAGTCTATTCCTGTTTCTAGCATGTAAGCCCAAGGCATTGGCATGAATTAGATTGAGTAATGATCAGGGCAATCTTCCATGTCTGCCATCCATCTCTAACCCCTGAGGTGGCTATGATCCATCTCTTTGGGCTCTGCTATGTGAAACACAACCTGCTAGAATAATGTCATGGATTTGAGGAGGAGCTCTGTCAGGTTTCATGCCTCCAGGTATCTCATTTTTGAGATGCAACAAGGTATATTTCTGATGGATTTGGTGGTTTGACATCACTGCAATTTTCTTTTGCACGAGTTTCAGAACTATTTTCTGCCATATTATTCAGTTATGAGCATGAGAAGAACAAAGAAACACTGAGTTAATTTTCATAGGCAAGGAAGGCATCTGAAATTCCAGAGGAAATTGTAAGCTCACCCAGATGCCTACTCAGTTCTCTGATCTTAAATTCTTTTGCCAAGTCAGATTTTCTGAGAAAGTAAGAACTGTGGAAATTGCCTCAGATCTCTGTCCAATACGACCAGGAGATGATTTAGATACTGCACAGTACTTGCGTAGTGGTAAAACAGATGTTCTCTTTGCTTTGAAAGCTGCGTTCTCTAGTGAGGAGCATGAGCCCAGTAGATAGTGCCAAGGGTCCAGGATTCACAGGTGCTCTGAATTTTAGAAAATCTTCTGATTAGGCAAAGGTAATTCTGATTAGGCAAAGCAAAAGTAGCTTATATAATAAAATGGTTATCCATGTGTTTTTCTCCAAGTTTGTATTTTAAATTTTAATCTCATTTATGCTCATAGTAATTAATAGAGAAACAGCATAAATTTTCTCAAATACCTCACATCCTATGTAATTCTTCCTACAATTTCATGTCAAATGGGCAGTCTCCAGTAAATGATACTGACACCTAAACATCCTTCTTTGGGGCAGGGCTGTGTTCTGTATTACCTAGCGTGACCTTTGACTTGCTTCAACTTTGTTTATTTCAAGTTATCACAAATGTGTACAAAGACGCTGTCGCAGTTAAATGAATCACACACAGCCTTGCCTCTCTGGATACTCTTTGCAAAAATATTAGGTAACAATAATGTAAGCAGAAGCTTCTAGAGACAGATCTCACAAGGGAAACTTTGTATTGATTTCATCAGCCAATGAATCATCATGCATTTATAATGCAGGGGTTTTTTTGGTGCATATTTCTAATTACAATTTGCCCTCAGTCCCTGTAAAATTTTAATTGTGGCTTCATTTTCCCATCAAGGGCTTTTATGAGCATCTTCAAGTAGAAATAGTTCTGTGATGTTTCGTTTCACTTGAGTAAATTCTCAAGGATCATTTATTATATGTGAACTATAGCAACTAAGCACTTATGACGCTTGCGTATGACTCAGTGCTTGGAAGCAGAGGCTTGTCCTTGCTATGCCCCAAGAAAAATCCATGAATGTTTAGTGTTGCTTTCTTTAAATGTCTCTTCTGTTGTATTTTACACACAGTGCAAGAGAACTATTTAGACTGTTATGACAAATAATAAAATAATGTAAATTACTGGCAGAATTAAGCTTTAGAATAAAGAAGAGGCATCCTTAATGATCACACCAGCACTTTTAAAATTTCATAAGCATTTTTTTCAGATACTTTGCACTGGATTCTTCAATCTATTGTACTGAAAACTGTAGCTGGCATTTGGGAAAGAGAAAAAAAGAAAAATCCAGGTAAGAATAAACACCAAGTTATATGGCAATGCTGGAAAGGGATAGCCCTACTGCACATTTGTGGAGCTAAGAAGTCAAAACTCACAAATACATGACAATTTTTTTGCAGTACTTTTGGTCAGGCAGCAGTAAAATAGGCGTGATAAATCAATAGAACAAATTGTCAGGCCAGTAATGTGGCTTGTGTTGTGCTGCTTCTCATTAAACGCAGCAGCAATTGAGGAAAAACTACTACAGCATTCAGCATTGTTAATGAGATGTACTACCACAATTAGTCTGCTGACCAAGTATATAGTCTGCAATTTGGTTAGTCTAAAACATTTTTCCACACAAGAGACTTTATCAAAGAAAGATTTCTGATAGATATTAAACCTCGAAAACTTTCCTAAAATATTTGTTGTAGTCTGATATAAAAGATGACCTTTCAAATCAGACTGTGTTTTGGATAAATCTGAGCAGTAATTAGATCCAAATTCAGTATTTTATTGATATTTAAGTCAATGCATTTTTAAAACCCCTTTGATTATCTCCAGCAAACTCAACATTAAATTAACAGTTTCTAAATATTTTTCAGATAATAGAGGATGGAGCTTATTTGAAACATTACAGTTTAGACAAGTTTACCACTCACATTAGCTCCTAATTTGAAGACTAAATGCAAATACTCTTGCCTATGAATAATCTAAACCTGCAGTGTGAGCTATATGCTGCAAAATATGTTTAAGGAAATTTCAGAAAAATGAAATTAAGGAAATTCAAAGTGCTTATTTTAGTATGCCTGCATTTAAAAAAATATTCTTAATTTAAAAAAAAAAGAGTTTCCTATTTGTTTCAACTATTGTTTAGTAATGTTTGAGTTCTGTTTTGTAGATGTGAGGTTAAAGCATGACACAATTTTTCATGGTATTTCTCCCTAAAGACATTAAGGTATCTCTTTCCATATCTGAAGCAGATTTCCAGCAGATCTGAGAGTTTTTAAACACGAAAATATTTGTTCTGAAGTATTTTTAAAATTTACATTGATTTTAGTCTTCTGTCCTTTATTTTTTACTAAACAACATACTGTGCTATAAAACATTCTGACTTAATTTTTCTATTTTTGCTAAAAACATCTGGGCACTGCCAGCCCTGATTCTTTCTGCTCTGCCCCCTGGGACTGCCTCCACCCTGCCCATGGCCCAGGACCCGAGATCAGCCCCTGCCCCAGTGATGCCATAGCAGGGCCTGTCTCTAGTTCCCTACATCCCTGTCCTGCATGGCCACAGTTCTTGCCAAGCTGGATGCTACTGTTGGCCCACATTCTGGCCTGGCAGATGCCCGATGGCCCATGGCTGGGACTGCCCCAGTGTGCCCCAGCTTCCCTGCTCCTGGCTGGGGAGTGGGATGGGCCTGGCTCCAAGGCCACTCCAGGGGAGCACATGCTGCTGCCGGCCTTCAGCCCCAGGCTGATGCTGGCCCACTCTGCTCCCTAAAAGAAAGTACACTCTACTGTACTATAATAATTATTAATGTTATGTCAGGCTTTTTCTCTCCCTACAATATCAGAATAGCTCTGTCTCCTTCATTTTCCTGTTCGAATCTGCTACATTGACGTCTCAGTGCCTTTCCATGTAACATCTGCTGATGAGTTTGTCAGCTCTTGACAGCCTTCCAGCTAGGTAAACCCAACTGTTCATATGAGCATCATTTTACACTGGTGAGAAACTTACATCCTTTGCATACCCTCTTTTCTTCCCCTGAGCTCACATAGTTTCACCTAACTATTGGCACCATTCCTCCTTGGTCAAAGGTCTCTGGCTCAGGATTTTAATGTCATGGAGACCTATTTTGCTCTTCCCTGCTGTCCTGTCTTCCGTTACTGGCTTAACAGAGATACAAACTTCTGCCTCAAAAATTACCTTTCAACTAATGAAATTTCTTTCTTTTATCATGCCATTGCAGTCATATACTTCCTCAGGAGATCCTTTATCTCTCTCCGCAGCCACTCTCTGAATCCCAAAAACATGTGCAGCTGCATTGCTGTTCCTCTGAGGTCCTTGTTTATCAGTTTCTCAAGAGACTTCCCACAGATCATGACACCTCTGTGTTTGCATGTCTTCACTACTTTTTCCATCCTCCAGATCAGCTCCAGCCCTGACTTGGCAGCTGTTCTTACCCTTTGCACAAAAACACACCGTCTGCATGGCATTATCATAGAGTTACTTATAAGCACCATGGACAGTTCTGCACTCCTTTTATTCATTCAAAATTGATGAGTCTTAAAAATCAAATGCTTTTTCTTACTGAAAATTTGAATAAATTTTCAGAAAAAAACTAATGCAAGAGAATATTGCAATTCTCCTCTCCCCGCAACACCCATCAAAACAAACATATACATATGTGTCCACACAGAAAAACTGAGCAAATGAACTTTAGTTGCTCCAGAGAAAAACTCAGGTAAGTCCTTCTACTTTGTTTTATTGCCTTGACAGGGACTTAAAAATGGTCAAAATACCTGCTAGCTTTCTTTGTTTTAAAATTGCAGTTTTGCTATTAGAAGCACCAGATTGCTGCACTCTAACAGAACATAAGTCATCAGAATAGGAAGTTGTGATTTGGTTGTGATACTTTGCTGATTTGCAAGATGCTTGGAAGGAATCTTTTAAATAGAAGGAAAGGAACTAGTAAAATGCTTCTTTCCTTCTATGACTAAAGAAACTACACTTGGATTACAAAGAAATACTATGTTCCTTTTAGATAATCAGTGGACATCACATGAAATAAAATTGATTAGTCTTAATATATTTAGCTTGGGGTTTTTTTCCTGCTTTTTTTTTTCAGGTAGCTTAACTTCCTCTTTAAAAAAGAAAGGGCAGTTAGGTTCAATTATGAGATTTTAACTACAATTTGTAAACAGACCAATTAAAGTTTTGGTTTTGTACATAGGGCTCTGAAATCCTACCCTCCAACCTTTACACGTATTTACAACTCAGTGGTGCATAATAAGTAAAGCCTCTACTTAATGAAGCCGGATCTTTATATTTTTAACACTCATTTGGAAAACCAATTAACTCTGGCTCTATTGAACAACTTGAACAGGAAATAAATCAAGTGTTAAAACATTGGTGAAGAGCCAGACTTTCTGTAATTAGAGTACTGATGTGCCCAGGGCTGACTATGTGGTGTACAGCATTACAGACAGACAACTTCAACTGTCCAAAGCAACTAAAAACGAATATGTTCCTCTTGTTACGCATACTAGCATCCACTAAAACCACTGTATCGTATTTACTCTTCAAATTTGAGTTTAAGTTCTTTACGATTATAAGCAGCATAATATCCCTTCTTAAATCTTGAAGACTGAAGCAGTTCTTTGGTTTTATTACATTCAATACGATTATTCTGCAGATGTACAGTCTCTTAGGTAGGAGATGGCATAAATTTCCTAGATAACATTAACAGGTTCACTGATCACACATGATGTTTTCAAACAAAATGGAATTTATTACAGCAAGCCTTAAAATATATTTACTATGACTTTCTTTGTTCTTCCATATTACTTGCATGTATAAAGGAAAAGACTTTATTCAATCCCAGGAATTCATTGTCACATTCAGTGTTTCTCCAGATGTCTAGTATTACCTCTAGACATTCATTATTTAGTCCTTCATGACTATAAAAACCCCAGATTTGGGAATTCTCATGACTAGCTGATCTCTTTGAATCTCAGGGTTTCTGACAGAGGTCTAAATACAGTCTATATACAATCTTCAATAATTTAAACATCTCACTGTCCACTCATCCAACCCACACTGCTTGAGCTTTTCGATGAGGAGATGGTGTCAAAAGCCTTGCTGAAGTCAAGGTAGATGACATTCCCTGCACTCCCCTCATCTAGCCAGATGGTTATGCACTCATAGAAGGCTATCAGGTTGGTCAAACAGGATTTCCCCTTGGTGAATCCAAGTTGAGTCCCCCTGATAACCACCTTTTCCTTCACCTTTGAGATGGCATCCAGTATGAGCTGTTCCACCACCTTTCCAGGGATGGAGGTGAGGCTGACTGGCCTGTAGTTTCCTGGGTTGTCCTTCCTGCCCTTTTTGAAGACTGGAGTGACATTGGCCTTTCTCCAGTCTTCAGGCACTTCGCCTGTCCTCCATGATTGTTCAAAAATGACGGAGAGGCTTAGCAATCACATCAGCACCTCCCTTAGCACTTGAGGGTGCATCCTGTCATGTCCCACAGATTTGTGGGTGTCCAGCTTGCACAACAGGTCTCTAACTGCATCCTTGTCCACCAAGGGAGTGTCTTCTGTTCAGCAGACTACTCTCCTCCAGGGAGAGGAGGGTTGGCCTTGGCAGAGAAGACTGAGGCAAAGAAGTCATTCAGTAATTCTGCATTCTCTGCATCTTCTGTCACCAGGGCACCCTCCTTGTTCATCAGCAGGGTCACATTCTCTTCTAACCTTCCTTTTGCTGTCAATGTATTTGAAAAATCCCTTCTTATCTTCCTTTACTTCCCTTGCCAGGTTTAGTTCCAGAAGAGCTTTGGCCTTCCTGGTTTTGTTCCTGCCTACTCTGGTGATGTTCCTATACTCTTCCAAGCAACCAGTTCCTTTTTCCACTTTACACAGATCTCTATTTTCCTTCAGTAGTTTCAGCAGTTCTTTTTTCATCCAAGCTTCTTTTGCTTTTTTTTCCTGATTTTCTACATGTGGGAACATACTGATCTTGGGCTTGGAGGAAGTGGAGCTTGAAGATCAACCAACTCTCTTGGGCACTTCTACCATCTAGGATCCTATTCCACTAAATTCTTCCATTCAGGTCTTTGAAGAGGCCAAAGTCCGCTCGCCTGAAATCCAGGGTCGCAACCCAGCTTGGTGTCCTGCTTCTTCCACACAGGATCTTGAACTCCATCACCTCCTGGTCACTGTAGCCAAGTTTGCCTTCAAACTTCACATCCCCAAACAGACCTTTATTTGTTTGTACAAGATCCAGCAGTACATGTCTCCTTGTTGGCTCCTTGACCATTTGTGACATGTGTCACGGTTTTGTATGGGGTCATTTCTGGTGATGGGGAAGAGGCTGTAAAGAAGTTCTTCAAAACTCTCCCCAGCTCTGAGTCAGAACCACTTCTGGGGTTGAGCCAATTAGCAGCCTCCATGATCACTTTTTAAGAAGGAGCTGGAAGAAGAGCATTCTTCCAATTCCTTCTTGCACTGTCCTTCATTCTTTTCGAGCTGGTGGTGGTGCAAGGAGCTGGAGGAGACAGAGAGAAGTGAACATGTGGACTCCAAGGTCAGTCAGGAAAGAGAGGAGGAGGTGTGCTGAAGCAGAGATTTGTTTGCAGTTTGTTAAAGACCCCGTGCCAGGGGTAGTGACTATGCCCAGAGGAGGCTGTGTCCCACAGGAGGGACCCCATATTCGCAGAAGCCACAGCTGTTGGGAAGAATCCACGCCAGAGAGGTTCATTAAGGACTGTGTCTCATGTGAGTAACCCTGTATTTGCAGAAGCTGTAGCTGCTGGGAAGAACCCACACCAGAAAAGTTTGTTAAGGATTGTGTCCCGTGAGAGGGATCCCATATTGGAGCAGGGGAAGAATGCAAGGGGTCGTCCCATCTGAGAAGAGAGAAGTGGCAGAGCCCATCTGTGAGAGACTGACCACATCCCCCATTCCTTGCCTCCCTGAGCTGTTGAGGGGGGAGGAGGTAGAGATATCAGGAGCAGTGAGCTGGGCCTGGAAAGAAAGGGGGGACTGGGGAGGGAGCATCAACCCATACTACTCTGCCCCTTAACTCTCAGCCATAAGCACTCAACCCACCCCTCATCCCCACCCAGGCAGAGCTCAATGCACTCTAATTGCTCTCTCACACAGAAAGCAAATTCAATCCCTTGCCTTGTTTGCCAATCTTTCCTAAATACCACATATCCATTCATGGCTGTGCTCCAGTCATGGGGGCTGTCCCACCATATCTCTGTAATTGCAATGAGGTCATGGCTTATCATCCTCACCCACATCTCCAGTTCCTCCTGCTTATTTCCTATAATCCTTATGATCTGGATCATAACTGAGATTTTCTTTAATTATTTCTCCAGAGTTCTTGGTTGAACACGAGAATTTTCAAAAAAAACCCACCCCAAAACAAAATCCCAATGACCTGGAAAAAACTTCTTCAAAGAGTGGTTACAAGCACTTCAGACAAATTTGTGAAGCTGGGGGTGCTGTCCTATGCGAGGAAGATATTAAACAGAACACTCATATTAAAGAAATGTAATTAGATTTGACGCAACCTCAGTAAGCTTTGGAGTACATTGCAAATGAAAATTTAATTAAAGTTTTGAAAGTGAGTAGAAGGATAAAAGTAACAAAGATTTATGATAAATATACTATACTGCAGTAGTAAAGACCTAGAGTAGATCAGGTAAGACATCCCTTCCACTGCAATCTTTCAGTCAATTGGACAGGTATCAGGTACAGGAAATTAAATGTACCAAATAAATCTGGTTCATATTCTCAGTAGTTTCTTAGCAATTACTGGTGCTTTATGCCTACCAAAGCTTATGTTTGTTTGCTTTTAATAGATCTGGGATAATTCAGAGCAGCACTCCTGAAAAGGGATGAACAAGAGTGTTTCCCTGCTTATACTCTTCCTCAAGGTATGAAGCTGCCAGATGGTCTAGAGACACTTGCTGGGAAAATGTCAGCTGGCAGTTCCTTATCACCTCAACAGACCAAGGAGTAAAATTATTTTTTAGAGCCTATTGCAATGCTTGTGTGGGTAAATATCCTTAATTCCATACCAAATCTGCTGAAGGCACCGTTACATACTTCAGAGCTAGCATAGAATGGGAAAGACTTTTCGATATATGATTAAATCTACTTTGCCTTATAGCTAGATGAACCTCATATGAATAAATTCAGCTGAATCGTAAAAAGAAAACTCCTTCTGACGGCTACACATCACACACATTTATTCAAAGCTGAAAATTAATAGTTGTTCGTTAAGAGAGGACAAAATAAGGCTTGAAATGGAAATGGAAATTTAAACAATTATTAAGAACTGTTTATAAAAGATAAGAAGCTTGCCTAAGCTTTTTTTTGAAAAGACTGAATTACTAGATAATCAAGATAACAGACAAAAGTACACTGTATACAAAAAAGCCTTCTCACCAGCATAAAGAAAGTATTTAATCTCTTCCAGTACTTTACTGAACCGATCAAATAACCTATGAAGCAAGGTTGGATTCCCCTTTTCACAGTCTATAGCTGAATATCATAGAATCTTGTTCCTGGAATAATGTGGCAGTGAGAGTGTTTTTTTAAATTCACTTTTATTCTCTTGCTGGCTTTTATAATTGAGTTTTTGCCATCTTCTCTGTACCTGCTTTCTCAAAATACAAAATCTCCTTTTTCAGATTATTCTCAAACAATACCTCATCTCTCTGTAAGTAAATAATAAAAAAAGTTAATTGCAATAATTTTGCTAACTTCTTTACTAATGCAAAGAAAAACAATTATTTCACAGACTTTTGGCATCTGATATTCATGCTGGTTTAATATTTAATTTTTAAGTTCTGTTGCAGCCTAAGCTCAGGTGTTATTTTCTCAAATAAGCAACTATATAATCTTTGAAGATTTTATTTGCTTCATTCTTAAATTTAAGACAAATTTAAAATTTTTACCTTGGACTCTATTTTTTCATTTTTTGAAATAATAAGTAAAAAAGGAATTCTTTCTCACCATTACCCTTCAGTGTAGTACCTGTTCTGAGACAGTAAAAATGTAAAAAAATAATGTGCTTGTGCTCACTACTATTTACTAGCACATTTATAATCACAACTTGAATTAGTATCTGCACACTACCAAGGAATAACTGAAAAACTTACTTTGTATGCCCTCAGACTCACAACTCCAAGCAGTAATCATTTACACCAAAATATGTTTCTTAGACTCTGTCTCATTATATCTTTCATTACAACTTCTATCCACTAAAGACATTTCAGTTCCTCCATTATTAACTTTTTGTTCTTGCTTATTGAAATTCATAGATTTTTATTTTACAAATGCCTAGAATCTCTCTGCTTAGTTTTAGGCATGTGGCTGCGATCCGTAGTTTTGATACCATTGTTGTTTTCCATTTCTTGTACAGTTAACTGAGGAAAATGTCATTTTCATAGATAATTTGATCTGTGTAAGACCCGAATTGCCCTTTGGTGGAGTTGCTAGGGAAACGCATCTGATAAAAACCCATCTATTTATCTAAAAGTTGAGTCCAGGAATGTAGAAAAAATCAGACTCACAAGAGTAATTATCAACAATCACTAGCAAAATAGATGCGATAAAAGCCATTGGGCTTTATCCTTGGTCCACTGCTCTTCAATATTTTATTCAATTACTTGAGTGGAGTTATTGAATACAGAGCTGCATAGATGACTTCAAGATAGAGTGGTAATACAAATAGTTTGGAAACTCAGATTTATAATTTCACAGATATCTTGATATATTGGACATAATGTGTAAAATTTTGTTTTCTAAAGCATACCAGGGTACTTTCAGATTTCTGTAGAAATATTTGATTAACAGACATAAACTGGCATCTTAACTAGTTCAGACTTCATTTCCCTCTGAAATCTTTTACCACAGTAACTATTTTAATCTTCTGATTTATTGTATGTGCACGCTCTATCTTATTGTTGACTTAAAGAACAGAAACAGACCCTTGAAAACGGTTGCAGTGTCTGATATGGAGAACACCATCACGAATAGCATGACTCAGAAGAAGAAAAGGAGAGAAAGGAGCGAGAAGTAGATGTAAAGTACAGTCTTAGGACATGAAAGATGCAATATAAAACATCATGCTTTTAGAAGTAAAGATGAGACATTTCCAATTATTACAAAAGTACACAAAGAGAAGAAAAGGATTCAAGGAGTGGGATGATACTTTTGAAGATACTGTAATATTTATTAAAAGGATTAGTATAGTGAATCCAATTTCAGCTTGTAACATATTGCTGAATGAATTAAAATCATGTGACAAAAAATACATTATCCATTATGTCTGACGCAGAAAATGATTAATTCAATTCAGACTTAGTATACTAGTGGAGAAAGCTGATTAAAAATACAGAATAACTTATGAATCCATCTTTCCTTAGTGTATGTGAAATGACTGCAATGTCTTTCAGAATTACTACTTCTTTTCATGATAAAAAAATTCTGGTAATATTGAAGAGCTACAAAAATACATTTAAAAATCCCCCTTTACTACAAAAAACCATGGGTACATTTGAAATTACAACAGAAGGATGGGAAAGATAAATAAATCTCAGCTGAAGCAATTTCAACACATTTTTTATGAAATGGTTAGATTTCACAAAAATGTCTCTAACATACTGAAGAAGAAAGAAAGTAAATAAAATCTGAAAGATGAGATGCGTAAGAAAAGAGGAAGGAAAGGGCAGTATAAAGAAGTGTCAGTAGAAAAGAAGAGAACCAATGAACTAATGTTATGATTAATATTTACTTTTATTCATTTAGTACTTCAGATTCATGTTTGAGATACCTGGAATAGCTCAAATCCTCTAATATATAATGCAACATAAATTAGAGTATGACCTTCTTCCTACCCAAGAGAATAACATTAAAAAGAACTATTTTTTTCTTTAATATGAAACCAGAATTGTGTAAGTTGAAGAACAGACAATATTTCCTCTCCATGAGGGCCATCAGGCAATAGGTTGATGTATCGAGGGAAATAAGCGAAGTCTCACCACTTAGTGGTATTTAAAGTGCTAATCAGACATAGCACTTGAGCGACTGAAGTAGATTATAATTTTCTCTGAACATGAAAGTCTAGAGTAAATGACTTAATAAAAGCTTTTCTGATTTTTATTCAAGAGTGGTAGTGGATAGGATTTTGTTTTATATTTCTAGATTATTCTCCCTACCCACCACACTCTGCCAGTTAAAATATATCAATGGTTATTAGAGTTGCTGATGAGATTCAACTCTTGGACCATGCCAAATGGATTAAGGGGTAGAGATGGACTGGGACATATCTACTCCTCACCCACCAGTGCCTTGACGAGATCAGAGAAGCAGTTTGAGTGTGTGTTTGCAGGTAGAAGGGCCTCTGAGGGCTTTTTCAGGAGATTTGATCACAAAAGCACACCTACGAGTTGTCTGTCCCTAACAATCCCCATGCAGCAACAATGGTGTCAAGAGAGTTTCTGCAAAAAAATCAAAAAGTCATGGACTAAATATGTTTATCTATGAGGAGCAAAAAGGATGTATTTCTAGGTTTTGTTTCAAACATTTCCATTGAATTCCAGAGTGATACATGATGTAAATAAACAAGCATCTGAGATGTTGGCTGTGAGGTTTATATCAAAAGGTAATTTCTTTCACAGACTTAGGCCAATGTATCTTTTCAAAAATTAATCACCTTTTCTTTGCCACAGCCTATCAAATACACTTAGAATTCATGATTATTTTTGGTAATTACATTTAATTACCACATTAGTGACAGATGCATTTCTCAAGGTTTGCGACAGCAGTACCATTCACAATGCTGACAGGATGTTCTTTAACAGTGCCTTTCACAAACAGCAGCTTGTTTTTGATTTACTTACAACCATGAGATGTTTTAATGTCTTCTGAACATTTACTTGTTACATTTTAAGTGGATTTAAACCAACCAGAAACTCTTTGGGGTTTTTTTGAAACAATAACTTACTGATTTTATTAAGTTAATGCAAATACTGAAACATTTCGGGTTTAGAAATTATCTGTTCTTTGGAAAATGCAGTCAGCAATTTTAGACTGTTAGTAATAGCAATAGTATACCAGAATAGCTTGTCAAATGACCTTTGCAACTTCTCTGATGTAGTTATTAGCCACCTATCCAAAACATTTGGATCAACTAAACATATGGAGGAAGAGGAAATGAAATGTTATTAAATATAAAAATCAGGAATGACCTGGAAAAAGCACAGACTGTATTAATTCACTTCATGATGCACTGTGTTTGCGTGACAAGGTTTTAGTAGCAGGAGGGCTACAAGGGTGGCTTCTGTGAGAAGTTGTCAGAAACTTTCTCCATGTCTGATGGAACCAATGCCAGGCAGCTCCAAGATGGACTTGTGACTGGCCAAGGCCCAGTCCATCAGTGGTGGTGGTAATGCCCCAGGATAATATATGTGAGAAGGGAAAAAAAGCCCTTGTGCAATCACAGCAGGAGAGAAGAGTGAGAGCATGTGAAAGTAACATCCAAGCAGACACCAAGGTCAGTGAAGAAGGAGGAGAGGAGAAGCTCCAGGTGCTGGAGCAGAGGTTCCCCTGCCTCTGTAGCCATGGAGGCCATTGGGAAACAGACATACACTCGCAGCCCGTGGAGGACCCCATGTCAGAGCAGGTGGATGCTTGAAGGAGGCTGTCACTCTCTGGGAAGCTCACCCTGGAGCATGTTTCTGGCAGTATCTGTGGACCAGTGGAGAGAGGATCCCACACTGGATCAGGTTTCCTGACAGAAATTGTGACCCTGCGAGGGATTCACATTGGAGCAGTTCATTCCTGAAGGACTGTACTCCATGGAAGGAACCCACATCAGAGCAGTTTGTGAATAACAACAGTCTGAGGGAAAGACCCACATTGGAGAAGTCTGTGGAGGAATATCTCTCACGGGAGAGTCGTAATGCTAGAGTAGGGAAAGAATGTGAGGAGTCCTCCCTGAGAAAGACGGAGTAGCAGAAACAATGCATAATGAACTGACCACAGCCCCCATTGTCCATCCCCCTGTGTTGCTGTAGGGGAGCACGTGAGGAAATCGTGAGCAAAGCTAAGCCAGGGAAAAGGGACAGGTAGTGGGACAAGATTTAGTTTTTCACTCTCATTGTCCTACTTTGGTTTTGATTAGCAATAAATTAAACTAACTTCTCCAAATCAAGCCTGGTTTTGCCTGTGATGGTAATTGCTGAGTGATCTCCATGTCCTTATGTCAATCCACGAGCCTTTTTTCATATTTTCTCTCCTCTGTTCAGTTGAAGACAGAAGTGGCAGAGTGGCTTTGGTGGACACCTGGCATTAAACCACCAGGCTTAAACCACCACACATGAATATAAAAGTACTATGTAGTGAAATGCAGTTTAAGATATGAAAGCATTCCCAGAGAGCTGCACCAGACAGCTTCAGCAACAAGGAACTGTCACAGAACATATGGAAGAAAAGGTTAGGAATTTTGTGTTCCAAGAAAATGACTTTCGATGCTTTTAGCTGAGGAGGTTGGTTTCTAGAGGTCCCTTCCAACACCTCTGATGATTCTACGATTCTGTAGTTAACAACACATTAGGAGAAATTTTTGTAGTCTGTATTGACTGAGAAACAGAATTAAGGTGAAAAACAGAAAAAAATATTTCCTGAATGAAAATCAAAAAGTCTCTGAAAGTGATGGGACCAGGGTTGGGGGGACAGGGAAAGAGAGTTACTAAATGAGAGTTTTCTTAAAAATCTTGGTAGTAGTTTTGTCAGGGCCAGATTGTAGTGGGGTGGCTACAAGGGTAGCTTATTTAAATAAAGAACTGAGAGAAGCTTCCCCCATAGGTGATAGGGCCATTACTAGTCAATTCTAAGATGGCAACTGACCAAGGCCTGGCCAATTAGTGATGGAGAAAATGTCTCTGTGATCAATGTATTTGAGAAGGCAAAATGCTGCTGTGCTGCATGCTGAACTGCAGCAGCAGTAAAATCACAGAATCTTAAGGGTTGGAAGGGACCTCAAAAGATCATCCAGTTCAACCCACCTGCAAGAGCAGGACCACCTAGAGCAAGTCACACAGGAACTTTTTCAGTTGGGTTTTGAATGTCTCCAGAAAAGGAGACTCAACAACCCATCTGGGCAGCCTGTGGTAGTACTCCCTCAGTCTTACAGTAAAGAAGTTTTTTCCTTATGTTTCTTTCGAATCTTTTATGTTTCAGTCTGTACCCATTGCCCTTTGTCACTGGGAAGCACCTGGCCCCACCCTCCTGACACCTGCCCTTTATGTATTTGTAAACATTAATGACATCACCCCTCAGTCTCCTCCAAGCTGGAGCCACAGCTCCTTACTAAACTCAAGGTAGACAACATCCACAGCCTCTCCTTCATCCAGCAAGCAGGTCACCCTGTTTGACAGATCAGGTTTGTTAAACAGGACCTGTCCTTCATAAACTCATACTGACTGGGTCTGACCACCTGGTTGTCCTGCATGTGCTGCATAATGGAACTTACAGTGATCTGCTCCATCAGCTTCCCGGGCACTGAAGTCAGACAGGCCTGTAATTTCCCAGGTCATTCTTCTGTCCCTTCTTATATATGGGTGTTATATTGGTGACTCCCAATCAGCCATGACTGATGACAAACGGACAGTAGCTTGGTGAGCACGCCTACCAGTTCTCAGTTCTCTCAGTGGGAAGCAGCAGGCCACTGACCATCTCCTCTTGAATTATAGGGTGGACATTTTGCTCCTTGTCCCTGTCTCTTGGCTTGGGGGGCTGACTTTTCCATTAGGGGGGAGTCTCTGCTTCAGCACACCTCCTCCTCTCTTCCCTCACTGACCTTGAGGTTTGCATGGTCACTTCTCTCTCATCCTTCTCATTGCAACATGTCCAACCCCTCCTCTTCTGGCATCTTCTGCATAAAAAGTGATTGCTGAGGCACCCAATTGGCTCAGCCCCAGAGGTGGGTCTGACTTAGAGCTGAGGAAAGTTTCAAGCAACTTCTTACACCATTACAGCCCCTTCCCCGTCCAGAAATGGCTCTACCCAAACCCAACAGAACCAGATAGCTGGTATTTTAGAATGTATCACTACAGACGTAAAATCACAAAAATCATTACTATAGCTGTATAGCGTTCAAGAGAGTATAGGTGCAGTTATAAACAACAACAACATGTTCCACAGAACTAAAAGTAAAATTTCTCATCAAAACAAGCTTCCTAAATGTTCCTAAAGCCTTAGAAATTAAAGCTTACTAATGAAAATGACAACAATAATGGCAGAGAGAGGTCTAACGAAATCTGAAGGAAGTTAACTTCATTACGAGTGGCTAAACTGAGATGATATTTCTGGGTATTCAAAGCAATTAGCTTTGAAATTGTGGTAAGTTTATGAGTTAGCTAACTTTTAAACATTGTTATTCATCTACAGTGCTCAAAGACTGGATAAAAATAAACACATTTACAGACTGGAGGAGAAATTGTCCAGTAATAATTTTTATCTCACTGTTTTTAGTCCAATAATTTTCATCTTTACACATCCTAAACCTCATGATTAACACTTGTGACAAAAGTATTGCTTGAATGCAAAGATAATTTTTATTATTCAGTACCATAAACTCACAGAGACATTTGTAAGATGCTAATTAAGTCTACCAACCACATCAAATCAAACTTGTTATCATCATTCAGTGTTGAAGCTAATTACATGAGTTATGTAATGGAATGCTACTGGTTGGAAAACTATTTGTTCCCAGATACATATAAACATGTCAAATGATTAAATACACACAAACACAACACATTTATTACACAACTAAATTTTATCATATTAAGGGGTGTATAATCAATCGTATAAATTTCCAAGTATTTCCAAATAAAATAAACAAAATTGGGTAGAGTTAAGGGAAAGACAAAATTCCCTTGGATTTTAGTGACTGGTTTTCCTTCATGGCAACTGTGGAACAAGGATATAATATGGATAACTTGGAGCGTGCACACAACTGTGTCAAACATATTCACTGCCCTTAATCAGAAGAGATTTTTCAGATCTATGGAATATTTCACAAATTAGCTTTTGTATTATGTATGTTAGGGTCAAATGGATATTTGCTTAAAAAAGGAAATTAAATAAGATTTAATCCTATTACATAAACCTTGCTTGCTTTATAATGCTTTATTAAGTAGGGGTAAATAGGATTTATGCTAATCCACAAATTTATACCATTAATCCTGTTTTACAGTGCATTTACTACTGGATTTCTTTTTTTCTCCTATTAAATTCAGTCCTTTCAATATTTTCTGAGTTTACTAGACAGTCACGTAATAAAATATCAAAGATGATTGCTTGGATTAAGCATTTTGCCCGATCCATACAATTACAATTTGTATGGTCATTACCTGACACTAGAATGAGTGATGAGCATTCGACAAAGACATGACAATTTGTTAGCATTGCCTGCTGGCCTGAGTGACACTTTTATATTACCTTCATTTTTCGTCTTGGAGTCTTTTCACAGCTTTGGTTTCTGATTAAATTCTAGGACAAGCAGTTGCTGCAGCCTCTAAAATATACTTTTGAAATAGGTTTGATAATATTATGTCATTCATATATTCTGGCACATTCTTTTCCATGTGCTGTATGTTCCACTCTTTACCTTATACCCCTCTGGTCACAAATCACTGTCACTAATAATGCTGCACAACAATCAAAGAGCTGCTTATTTTCACAGCACATGGTCACTAGGTATAAATATCAACTAAATACAAATTAAACTAAATGTTAGCATATACTCTTCTAACATTAATCATTCAGGATTCTTGGACAAGGCAACTATTAATGACACAAAAAGCCACTATGAGGGTAAATACACCACCAGCCATTTTGGTCTGGAATAGTCCCGTATCCTAGAAATCCCCTTGATGTAATACAGCCTGCGTTACTGCTGCATACATCCCAGACTTTACCATTCCTCAAGTAATAGGCTGTGGAGCCTGGGTAGTGTGCACATATAAACCTACCTACATGTATGTTCCCCGAGGTGTGTGGTTGTTGCTTTGAAAGTACTGATTTTTCACTAGTTGCATATTTATACGCCGTGCAATGCAACTTGTCCTTGTTTTTCTTGTAGACAAGGAACTTGCCTTTGAACACAAGTATTAACAGTTTGATCTACATCACTAAGGCAGTTACCCAAAAGCCAATCACAGTGATGCAATCCTGTGCCTTTCCACGGATTTTCCTCCACTTCATACTGATGCATTGGTGGCCATTTCTCCAAACTCGTCCTAAGGCTTCCTTCTGCACAACTGTCTTTGCATTTCAACATTAGCTTTTGATGTGTTTCAAGATTTACCTTCAAAGTATCACAAAGTAACCAGTGGCATAATGTCCTACCTAAGATAGGTTGAGGTTTTAACTGGACGGAAAAGCTTCAGGAAAATTTAGGTATTGCAGTGAAAAACATGATGCCAAGAGTAATCTCTTAGAATCCATTTATAGTCCTTTTCATTACTTTTCTCACAATCATTTTGACTGTGTCTTATCTTGCTAAACTCAATACCTTACTCATGCTGTATGTCATGATTATTTCCATAGATTTTAGTGGCATCATGCATCAAGCAGCATTATGAAAACATCAGTTTTCAGTGTGCAGTAACCATTTCAAACCAAATCAATCAGGAGAAATGGATCCTATGATTTTACTTATCTATTTTGTACTCATATTGTTGTTTAAAGCACGAAACAACTTTCATATTTCTTTCTAACAAAATAGTAGAATAATAGAATCACAGAATGGTAGGGGTTGGAAAAGATCATCTAGTCCAACCTCCCTGCAGAAGCAGGTCCATCTAGATCAGGTCACATAGGAATGTGTCCAGGTGAGTCTTGAAGACCTCCAAGAAAGCTTTCTTTCCTATCTCTGTTGAATGATACAGGACTTTGATTTCAGCCTGTCTTCTCTTGGCTTTAGTAGAAAATAAAAGAGAGTTCCTAATGAAGCTGAAGACTTTTTTTCCTCCTCATAGTCTAAGTATTCATAGATCTTCATCTTGAAATAAGTTCATAGAATTCTTGTAGTTCAATTCAAGCTCCTACACAAGCACATCTAAATAAGATGTTGCAGAGGCACACTTTTTTGTATATTGTACAATCAGCCACATTTATCATGTATTATATTGTTGTCACAATTGGGACTCCAACTTGGACTTATGCTAATTGTATTCATTTTAGAGTAGTAATTCAAAATTACAGTCTGTTCTTTTTTAGTTTGATTAATTAGAAAAAATATGCAACCAAAAAATAACTTCAGTTTATACTCATCTCCTCATAGTGAAGCTAATGCTTAACTATCTGTGTACTGTAAAGATCAGAATCATTACAAGGAAAAGGAACACGCTAAACCACATCTCCTGTTCCAAAAGATTCTTATACATTAGTAATTCATTGAAATAAAACCTCATAAATAGCTTCAGATTTAATAGTTATTCCTTTAAAAGATACTGTTTATTATGTAGCACGTCTCATCCTAATAATGCTTTGCCAAACATATAAATCAGAGATGTGAAATATGCAAATACTGCAGATAGATATAATTTATGTCAGTAATGGTAATACCAGGAGATACAGAGACCATGATAAAGAGAAAGGCTGCTTTAATAAAAGTTTTTTGAAAAAATGGCAAGTAGGGCAGGTTGGACATTCAGTAGAATCTTTACACTAGTTCACACTAACTGTTGAGATTATCCTGGAAATAGATTAACTTTCTATTTTTGTATTTGTAAAATGTTAATAACTTGTAGTAGTTAATAACTTGTAACAGCCTTACTCACCATTTTGCCCTCCTTAAACCTGTAACAGCTACCTAGTTACAAATAACCAACAGTGTTAAAATGATCACCAACAGCAAAGAGGCATATTGCCTTCTTCACCGATGATAAATTTTTACTTTTTATCATCATTCCTTTCTGTCTTCTGTCAGTTCACAATGACTGTATGGACCAGCGTCACGTATCTGCTGTACTCCATCAGCACCCAGGAAGTCCAAGGGCTTCCCAAGACTCAAGAGGCAGCAGAAGGTGCCTCTTAGATATAATCTTCACAGCGCATAAAACTGTGCAATACAGTAGAGCTGAATTTCAGGTCTATGCTGGGTCTGTTAAAGGACCTTTTCTATCATGATTGCTACTTTTGTCGGTGATATAAAATGGATCTTGTGTGCAGCTTGGGTATATCTACATGAGTGACCTAACGTGCTTGAGTGATTCATCTTAGGTGTGAATTTGCCTTGCCTCTATATTAAGTGTCTGGTAGTACTGAAGCGGTAATGTAGACATGTTCATTGTGGCAAACTTATTTTGTGCGACTGCTTTGTTAGTGCAAGTTTCTGCAGAAGATGATATTTTTCTTTATTTTTACTTGGTAAAATGTCATATATATATATATGCATATATGTAGTAAATCTGTCAAATATTATATTTGTATCACTTTTGAGATGGAATGTCCCAGAATGTCTTCTTCTATCCCAGTCTGGTCAGTGGTAAGCTTCTTCATTCACACAACTGCTCTTTCTTGATCTCCAGAGATGCCTACTCTTCTTGGACAACTTCATAGAGGGTTTATACTTTTAGGAAGGCTTAGATCAAGTGTCAGGACTAGGCACTCATATTTCAGGCTCATTCGAGTTTTGTTAAGTGCCATTGTCTACAACACGTGATCTAAGCCTAACTCACGATTTAGTTTTTGTTCTTTGCTCAGATTCTGTGATATGGAGTTATTGTATTATCATCTGCTTTGCAGTTGACAGAAATTAAGGCTGACATGAATGCAAACAGGAAATTAATGGTGACTTCTTTCCAAAGGTAAGGGAATTATTTAACCTTTGCTCACCCTGGTCTGTGTACTTGTTCTGAGCAAGTGTACGTGGAAGAAGGTGAGCAAGTCTGCAAATAGAAATGTGTTTTTACCAGGTTCTTTAGGGCTTCAAATCTGGAAAACTCATTTCAAAGGCATTACTATTTTGTTACTAAGTGGAATTCACAGTTGCATATGGATATAAAAGAAGACTTAGAATAGAAATAACAACATTTTGACTTCTTGCTCATGTCAATGCCATTGTTTTAATTTGCAGATGTCATTATTTGACCAGTAAGTTTCTACACTGGTTCTTATTTTTTGATATAGCTAAGCATTGTGGCTCTTGATTTTGTAAACCAGACTAATATAGAGAAGTGATTTAATTTCATTACTGGCAAGATCTCAGTGCATATTTCCCAGGACTCTCATGTATCACACTACATATTACCTCAGTCAACAGCTTTGGGGTTGTATTTTATTAAAATGTTACAATACCAGCAATTTCTCTGTTAACTACATAGTACTTTGTATGTATGGTCAAAAACAGTCTCTGTAGAAAATGCATTCTTTGTGGAGAAAAAACACAGTTTAACACTTTCTTAGCATCATTTTTCCAACAGAAGATCGTTTTAATTTCAAAAGAAATCTTGACAGTCCAAACAGAAATATCTAGTAAGAGCTAGAATCTAACTCCATTTACCTCAGTGTGGCAATTAAAATACTGCCAAAACAATACAGTCTGCTTAAGACTAGTAAAAGTTGCAAGAAGTAGCGACTTTAGTAGTCTCTACTGTCCCTCAGGACTGGGGACAGTCATGTATAATGCTGTAGCATATATTGTATTCCCTTTCCTGAGAAGTAGGCCAGTTTGGGCAATTAGTAAAAACAGGAGAATTTCATTTACTGACATACTGAATAAGAAGTCTAGAATTCATAAACAGTCAATCAAGTGAGACAGTGATTCTGAAGAGAGGTACCAGTTATTTGTTTCAAAATAGCATCCAGGAAAGTACATCTAGATGTGTATTATGGAAAAAAATAATGCAGTGTAAAACTGTTTTTGCATTTGAAAAGGATTTTCTGCAACTGTAACAAACAGCCTTAATTATCTTTTCTGTATTTAGCTGAAATAAACCCATACTTGAACTGCAACCACTCCAAATTTACAAGACTGGGAGAACGGGATTCAGACTGAATATTTATTACATTGGCAAATAATTCTCAAACACTGCTCTATACTCTACCATATGATGCTCAGTAGAAGTCAATGTAACTATCAGTAGTGGTAACTGGTAAGCTAAGATCACTACAACCGATTGGTTTCATACATCTATGAATCGTTAGAGATGTGTTGTCTGCAAAGCATACCTGAGAAATGTCAAAGACAGCAATTTCTCTTTTAATTGGACAATATAAGATCACAAACTGGTCTCCATAAAGCCATGTTTAGACCAAAAATCGTGCTTTGTGTGCTTCTTTGATTGTGCTCTCCCTTTTGGCATGAAGGCTTCAAGATTGGAAACGTTCTGGGATGAAGAGTTTTTCATTATACTTAAGTGTATCACAAGGGATTTCTGCAGCCCTTGGTAAAGTGCAAAAACATTTATAATCAGTGTTGATGGAAATTCTTATGCAAATATCTATGCACGTACACCAGACGTTTGCCAGAAAAGAAATACTAAAATGGCTGTATGCTGCAAAAAGGGTGCTTTGACTAATAATACTGACCTCTAAATACCAAGGAGTGAAAGAAACGTAAATATTTGATTAAAAGCTCTTGCATAGTCTTTGTACAAAATGACAAGTGTAAGAGGTCCTCCATCTCCACTTTTAAGTGCCTGACATGAGATTACTACTCCCTAGCCTGCAGATTTTATAGCAACAGATCTGTTCTGACAGCTTGCTGATCTGGTTTCATTTTTTTTGGAAAACATGACTCATGGTGTTTGAAAATACCTTGGGTTGAAGAAGGTTATACCTTCTTTTAACTACAAGTCATGTCTCCATTGGTAGGGGATTGGTAGGGGTCGGAAGGGACCTTTAGAGATTATCTAGTCCAACCCCCACACAGTTACGCTGTGACAGAAAATGTACAAGGCATCTCAGCTGCAGAATTTCTCTGGGAAAATGTTAAACAGCAAAGAGAAACAAGTTTTACTTGATTTTTTCCACAACATGGACAATTAAATATAGTTAACTCACATTAACAATAACGTAATTCAGAAGCAAAAACACAATACAGAGGTGCTGAGCACAAGCAGTGTGAGAATCTAAGAATCATTGTGCAAGTTTCAGGAACCCTCTATGCTCCATGGGTAGAAGCCTAGTGAGTGTGGGGTCAAGACACGAAAATGTTACTGTGCTGTTACAATTACATCACTATTATATTTAAAATGGTAATAAACTGATTTATAATTTGAAAAGTCTGGGGTCTTGCTTACTATTACTGTCTTTGCACTCAAAAATTATTGGTATAGTGATATCATTGTACAATATTCAATTACTTAGTTCTATGTATTTGTAGTCGTTAAGGTTGTTGCTGTCTAGAATGGACTAGACATCCACTATTCCACTTTACAGTTTACCACTGCAGATACAACTTCTCAGTTACAGCATGAATCCCTTAAAACTGCTAACACAGAACTGCAGACTGACTATAGTAGCATTTACTAAAAAACATGCTCATTTGGAGCAGTAATTGTTCTGCTACCAGGGCACAACCCTTCATAACATCCCTTCAGCACTTTTTTTTATGAAGATAGAACTTTAATTTTTCCAGTAGTTACAAAGTGCAATGCATGAGTACCTTTCCTCATTTGTTTTTCATCATGTATCACTACCCAGAGGTGATCATTAGCTAATTTGCTGATACATGGTTGCAGTTTATGAGCTTTAAACAATGCTAAGCTATTGTGGTTCCATTTGTAGTGCTGTGGGAGGAAAATAACTGTCCTTTTACTTGAAGCTGCATTAAAAAAAGGCCCTTAACCTACCTGTTTCTAGCTTCTCTCACATCTAAAATTGTCATTGCATTGTCTTCCTTGCTAGAATTAACCCCAAATGGTGTTTAAATTGCTTCTTTTTCCTAAACTACTGAAAATCCCTACTTTGCCACCTATAACAATGCAAGAATCAAAATCAGTTTATCATAGGAAGTAATGGCTACTGTTCACACAACAACTACAGGATCACACAATCAGAATTATAGAATGTTAAGGGTTGGAAGGGACCTCGAAAGATCATCTAGTCCAACACTACTGCCAGAGCAGGACCTCCTAGAGTAGGTCACACAGGAACTCATCCAGGTGGGTTTTGAATGTCCCCAGAGAAGACGACTCCACAACCCATCTGGGCAGCCCATTCCAGTGCTTCCTTACCTTCAAAGTGAAGAAATTCTTCCCTATATTTCTTTGGAATCTCTTATGTTCCAGCTTATAACCATTTACTCAGCATCATAATGAAATTAATGTCGAAAAGTAAATTGGTTACTGCTGGTTGTTTTGTTTGGTTCTTCCTTGGCTCCTTGAGGCATTTTTTTAACATATTTGTAAAATGCAAGCAAAGGAAGTAAGGCACAGCACGTCTGTTTAACTGTCCTGATTAGTACCGTTAGGTAACTTGACAGAATGCTCCTCTGCATGCTAGAAAAGGAGCACAGTCTGATGACAGCAGGTGGGACAGTCCACATACCACCCTGTCCAGCTCCTTCCTTCACAAGAGAAAGTATCCATCAGCAGCAGATACTGCTGGACTGTGTGTTACTAAAGGTGCTCTGTGTGTATGTGTGTCGGTGCTTGTGTGTAAATGTGTGCAAAACCCCATAGGATCAGCAGCTGGAGAGGGGTTGTGACCTCAAGGGCTTGCACGCTTATGTGCCAGTAACTGGGGAGATCGGGATCAAGTTGCAGGTACTGGGTAGACTGTGTATCTGAGGCTAGCTGCTGAAGGATCTGTTTTGTATATATTTTCCACTAATGGACCTTCATCCTACTCATAAAGAGAGGGAAGCAGGATGAGGCTGCTGGTGCTGCCTTTGACTGTGTGAGTGTGCCTCTCTCTTTTTCTTTATGGTTGTACATATGCACACGTGTAGCAAGTGTTTGTACATGTGCCTCCTGGGAATACATGCTCAGCCTCACTATTAGTCTGTCTTAAAATTTTGGTGATTTTCTGAACATCTGACATGTTCTGTAAGAATGCTGTGGGGCAGACCAGAGTCCCTGGCTCACAAGTGATACTGGAGGAAGGAAATCATCCTCTGGACACACCATCCTGGTTAAAATTAAAGCCTACTGTCCTCAGTGTCTTCCATGTACTGCCTCTAGAAAGACCTAAGAATGAATTAAGTAGTTAGAAATTCTGATAAAGTTTCCAAGTATTTCTGTAGATATGATTTAAAAATCATTTAAACCTAATTTAAACTTTAATGCAACACAAGTTTTTCTCAAGAACAGGTGAATGAACTGAAGCTCTGAAAATAGAGCAAACAACTTAAAAGAAAACAACATCTGGCATCACAGTCTTCAGGTGCAATTTGAAAAACTGAACTTGAGATTTTCATTTGTAAACTAAAACCCCCATGTATTAGGCATGCATTATGAAACTGTTCCATCAAACAGCAAGACTTTACACTGCAAAGTTATATTAAGATCAACTTCAGCATAGCTAACACGTTAAAGTTCCACGTATTTTAGCAGAAATTGTGCAAAAACTCCTGATCAGATCTGCAGAGAAATTAGAAATATTTAAGAATTTCAATCCTAACAACAGCACAGCATGTCAATGAAACTGCACTTCATTTGAAAAGACTTTTACCCCAGGCAAACGCTGAATAGCAAAACAGGGGTTGGATTGACCTCAGACAAGTTTACTATACTGTTAAGTGGAAGGTTAAGACCCCGTAAACTCAGCTACAGTTGCTGGGGGGTGAGGTAGTACTTTCTCTATTCCTACTTTACTTCACTGGAGTACCAGTTAAGCCATTAGTTTTTCTCCTTTTTACAACAGACAAGGACCTGTTTGCCTGACTATTACATTATGGCTTGACAGTTGGGCAGAGAGGAACCTAATGAGGTTCAACAAGTTCTGCATTGGGAGGGAACAACCCCATGCACCAGTACAGGCTTGGGATCGACCTGCTGGAGAGCAGCTCTGCAGAGAGAGACCTGGGAGAAGAGTGTGGCCAGCAGGTTGAGGAAGGTTCTGCTTCCCCTCTCCTCTGCCCTGGTGAGGCCTCACCTGGAGTCCTGTGTCCAGTCCTCAGCTCAAGAAGTACATAGAACTTCTGGAGAGAGTCCAGCGCAGGGACACCAAGATGATGAGGGAACATCTTTCTTATGAGGAAAGGCTGTGGGAACTGGGGCTGTTTAGTCTAGAGAAGAGGATGCTGAGGAAGGATCTCATTCATATTTACAAATACCTAACGGGTGGATGTCAGGTTGAGGCATCCCTTTTTTGTATTGTATTTAGCAACAGGACAAGGGGTAATGACATGAATCTGGAACACAAAAAGTTCCATTTAAGCGTAAGGAAAAACTATTTTACTGTTCAGGTGAGGGAGCCCTGGCACAGGCTTCCCAGGGAGGGCGTGGATTCTCCTTTTCTGGAGGTCTTCAAAACCTGCCTGGATGCATTCCTAGGTGGACCTGCCTCTGCAGTGGGATTTGACTAGATGATCTCTAAAGACCCTTCCAAGTCCCACTATTCTATGATTCTATGTTCAATTCATTTGTCTGTGTTTCAAAACAGACATGGAAATGTTGTCCTGATTACCTGAAAGGTCAGCCAAGGTGATTATAATGATCCCTACCTATAAACTTAAGAATTTTAAGAGACGTAATATGTTCTCCTTCAACTTACATCAACATAAACCTTCCTTTGGTCTAACTAAATATTGCTCTTCATCATGTGATAAAGCATAGTGCCTACAAAAGGCCTACTGGATCCTTGTTGCGTGTGTGAGAAAGTCCCAAGTAATCCCAAAATAATTCTCTGATTTTCTGTACCAGACAATCTGTACTTTGTTTTGACGACTTGCATACATTCAGGGGGATAGTGAGAACTGAAAAACGTGCTACCTAAATCAACCAAAGTACCAGGGTCTCAGCCCTAGACAGACTGTAGTCTTCTTTGCAACCCCGTTTACAAAACTGAGGAAAAAGCTAAAACATTTAAGATGTAAGAAGTTCTTCTAGTTGTCTAACTTTCAAAGCCTAATTTAAACCACTGCAAGCCAGATTTAAACCTCTGTATCATACTCCTACAGTCCTCGAATAAGACATCCACACACTTATTTCTTTTGATCGCTGATGAAGAAGTGGTAGGTACTGAATAAAAAGCTTGGGTTTATGCAGATACAATGGATGTGTTTGGAATAAGGAGAATTTTTCTTTGCAATTTCTTCATTTAGTATACAATTTAGGCACTTGAATTGAAAAAAAAAATTAAGAGCTAAATCAAAATGACTAGAAATGCAATTTAAAGTATAGTCTGGATATCTTCCAATTGTCTTCCAGAACTGAAGAAAAGAATGCAAAGACTCTGGAGAAGGAAAAATAACCACCTGTAAATCTGTCCTGTTGCTGATGAGTTAAGGAAGCCAGTGAAAATTTAAACATTCTTACTTTTTTTTAAACTTGTATTTAGGGAAATGGATGGATAGGGTTAGGACGAAAGCTGGACTTGATCTCTTCCAGTTGAAAGAGTTCTATGATTCTATGATTTTACTTAAACTAGCAACAACAAAACTAGTTTCAGTTCTGGCTAATCCTGAAAAATCCTGTAATTAATTTAGCGATAACTTATGAAAAGACACTTAAGGCAGAGGCCTTTGAGGCTTTTACATTATGGTGTTACATTGAAAACCAAAATTCTCTTGACACCGAGTTAGCCATATTTAAAAATCAACAACTTTTTAAAATGACATTATCTGACATTTTTCAGAAGAAAAAATATCATAGGAATGTAAAGTATTGTTGTGGTCACAGTTGTTACTGTCCAGGATTTTCTTCTACTTATACTCTGTACCAAACAGTTCTCACTTTCTGGAATGCATCCCTGTGATCTCAGTGGTTTTTTTTTCCTAGTTATGCCAGGCTTTCTCAGGAATTGCTCTGATATTACTGCTGTCATTATTCAGTCTCTGTGTATGATATTAAGAATGTCACATTTTCTTCACCTGCTAGTTTAAATAATCATTTGCAGTGCAGTTAATTTCTTGCAGAAGAAACAGACTGTGGACTTCTCTCACCTTCAATATGTGTTCTCTCCCTTCTGAAAAAAATTTCTCTTCATCCTTAGGCCTACACAATAAGAACCACCAAATCCTCAGTCTGCATCCTCCTGAAATAATTCTAGGGATGGTTCTGAATATAATTATCTTTTCCCCCATAATAAAAATGTACTCCACAAGAATTACCCTTGCAGCCTACTATATCACTGATGATATATGCAGCAAACCAGTCTTCATCCCAGCACATTCTAGCAGTTGGTACTTATAACACATTACTGTCACCAGTATAACATGTACTAGATCTCTAGCAGAAATGTGATGGGCTGCAGAATATTTCAATGACTGACCAGCTCCATGTGCTCCCATACATATATTGGAGCATGAGTCACTGCCTCCCTTAAATCCCACAGGGGAAAATGCAGAAGTTTGTTGGGGAGGATTTATTCAAAGCTAGGGTATTTACCACCTCCTCTGTATGTGATTAGACAGTATTTTGAAAGTAAATGTGAAGCCAGTAAAAAAGTGTGAGGATGCCTGTATCTGACTCAGTAGCATACATTCAGATGAGGTCTAGTGCAATGCTAAACTCCAGCACTGCCACAGGGCTTCAGATGAGTCAAAGCACAGGCAGATTCTTCTACTCACTCAAAGGTTTCAAAATTTAAATACACGCAACTACATCCAAATGGGATTTGCAAGCCCAGATCAGAATATTCAGTATTTATTGCAAGTGTTAAAAGTGAGCCCAGCAGAATAGCAGGTAAGCCCCCACTTATCTTTCTCTAGTGCTACTTTATTCTGCTGCTCCTGTGGGTTGGTATAAGTAACTGGAAAACAGGGAGATTCTGGTGGGAGTAAAGTGCTCCTAGAAATAAATGATGCTTAAAGACTAAATTGCACCTAAAAGAACTGAATAAAATTGTTAATTGTTCAAAGCATTTAAAAAGTTGCTTGCATGCCTGGGGATTTTGTGTGATCACTACTACTAGTACTGTTTAGGAAGGAAGATGATGTTGGTAACCTTTCTTGCTGTATCTTGAAACTTACTAAACTAGCTTTGTTTTACCTCTTAGATTCTTATTTTGTGGTTTTGTTTCTCTATTATAGATCTGTAGCAGAAATTGAAGTAGTCTAGATAACAGCTGTGCCACTTTGTTAAAATACATAAATAAAAGTGTCATAAAATCCAGTAAGTTTCTGCCAGTTGCCTCCCACACTACAATCATAAATTGATCTTGGACATTGGTTTGAAGAACAAGGCTAAAAACATTTAACTTCAAGATGGTTAAGTGTTGGAAGTGGGAGGATGACATGTTTGATAAATGAAAATCAGAGAGCGCACATGAAGTTTTCAAAATGCCATAACAGACCAATGAATTCCACATGAATGGTTAGTACATAATGTGTACAGTTGGGATGTTAAGCACAAAGGCCAGGAAATACGGTCAACTCACGTGACAAGCAACAATGGATACTTTTCAAATCTCACCAACAACCTTCACATTGCTGAAAACAACAATGAACAAGTAGATGCCTTTGTTGCATTTTCTTGTACCAGAGAAAAATATCTGAAGGTCAATCTATATTATAAAGCCATTTTGGGGTATTTTTGGTGCTCCTTTTAATAAGCCTTTCTTTAGCCAGTCCCAGCAATCTGTAAGACAATGGTTACAGATGGTACTACAGTTTGAGCCTGTCATGGTTTGACATGACAGCCTTTTCTGGTAAGGGGGAAGGGGCTGTAAAGATGGTTCCTGTAAGAAGTTGCTGAAAACACTCCCCAGCTCTGAGCCAGACCCATTTCTGGGGCTGAGCCAATTACATGCCTCCATGATCACTTTTTCAGAAGAAGCCAGAAAATGAGGCTTTTTCCTGTTTCTTTTTTATTCATCTTTTCTGGCTGGTGCTGGTGGAATGAGTGGGAAGAGTGAGAGAAAAAAACACGCGGACTCCAAGGCCAGTGAGGAAAGAGAGGAAGAGGTGTGCTGGAGCAGAGACTCCCCTGCATTCTACGGAGAGGACTGGTGATGCTGAGATTTGTTTGCATTTTGCTAAAGACCCCGCATCAGCGGCAGAGACTCATTTTGTTGAGAACCCTGAGCCAGGGGCAGTGAGTATGGCTGGAGAAGGCTGTGTCCCGTGGGAGGGACCCTGTATCTAGAGAAACTGCAACTGTGGCAAGGAATCCACGCCAGAGATATTCACTAAGGACTGTGTCCTGTCCGAGGGACCCTGTATCAGCAGAACCTGCAACTGCTGGGAAGAACCCACATCAGAAAAGTTTGTTAAGGACTGTGTCCTGGGGGAGGAACCCCGTATCAGAGCAGGGGAAGAATGCCAGGAGTCCTCCTCATCTGAGAAGAAAGAAGAGGCAGAGCCCATCTGTGAGAGACTGACCACATCCCCCACTCCCTGCCCCCCTGAGCTGTTGGGGGGGGAGGAGGTAGAGATATCAGGAGCAGTGAGCTGGGCCTGGGAAGAAAGGAGGGATGGGGGAGGGAGATCTTAAAGTGCTGGTTGTAATTTTCTCATCATCCTACTCCCTTTTTGCTTTTATTCCGTTCTGTTTCTTGTAGGTAGTAGCATAAACTTTTCTACTTTCCTCTCTAAGTCAAGTACTGGAGTCTGTTTTGCCTCGAACCGTAATTGGCAGCGAGCGCTCCCTGCCCTGTTCTTAATCCGCAGCAACCTTGCTTATCTTTTTACTCCCATTTTGCTGGGGCTTCCTCCATCCTAATGAGGGTGGAGGTAAATGGGGGCACGGAGTGAGAGACTGTTATGGTGCTGCTGTGCTAGCTGGGCCAAACGACAACAGAGCCCAAGAGAAACCAGTTTTTGATAAAATTGGTATGCTTTGAGAAAGAACTACATCTGGGTATTCAAAATACCCATACCAATATAGATTTAAGCAAATGAGTAGTCTAAACTGTTATCTGTTGACAAGTTAGAAAGTGAGCATTTCATTCATGTTAACATCATAGATTATACTCTCACAAAAGGATATATCTTTAAAATTTGACGGGAGATGGGACTAACAGAAAAAAGAATGGCTTACTAAAATATTCCAGGCAAATAATCTAAAATTTCTGAAGATCAATGAACAATTATTGCTAATAAATCTGGACAAAATATCGTTATCAGCTTAGAAGATATACATCTCCAGAAGAATTTAGTAATGTTTCTAAGATTAGAAATATATATCACATATAGTGTGAAGGTCTGTTTAATTTTTAAATTTTGAGAAAAGTACAATTTGGTATTTTGTAAGTCTTTATTGAAGTGAAAAAGATGGAGAGAAAGATGTACAACCTCGTAATATGTCACAGTTTTTATTTTTCAATCACATAAGACCTGTCTCTCCAAGGCATGGGCTGTTGAGAGGTTTTCTGCAATGCATCAGATTGATCAAACCATCCAACTTCATCCATTTCAGAAACACACATCTGAGGATTTGTGTTAGGTACCATGAACAACTGACCAATGTTGTTCAGATATAAATGTTTTACAACACATCTTCAGATGGCCAGCTCTGTGTTAAGATGCTTAAGTCCTGAGGTTAAGGACAACAATGTGAGAAACTGACGAATTTTGCAGAAAACAGAAGGCCTGACCTGGGCTAGACTGACAAGGCAAGAATGCCTTTAAAATGGGGATGTAGATTCCTTCTCTTTAGGCATGATTCGCCAACATGCTAAGTCCTTCAGCACCCAGTTAATTTTATTTGATATTCAAAGAATTCAATCTTTCAATGTCTATTGTTTCTTACTTTTCTATATTTGCAGTGTCTTCTCCCACGCACTCCTCATCTCCAATCTCTCCTCCATTACTTTGGTTCTCCTTTCACCTCTTTATGAGTGACCTTTCATCCTGAACACAAGCATAGCAAGGTTTGTTGTTTTGCTCTCATTCACTCAGCTGGGCTTTTAATCTCTCTCTGTCACACAGATGCATGTTAGTCCATTGTTATGAAAAGTCTTTCCTTAGATTTCATTTCTTTATTTCAACACCATCTTTACATTTTTCTCTGAAAATTCAAATTTGCTGCCTTTGCTTGGTTTAATAACCTGCTTTCTTTATCTTGCTTTTATTGCACCCTCACATCTCTTTTCCCTTCTTGCTGTCAGTTTTTCTTCAGGATCTTTCTTCTGTCTAAATCTGATACACTGTATTTGTATCAATACAAATCCAGAATAAAAAAGCTGGTCTGCTACTCAGAACGCATTCTAGCAATTTCCTTTCAGATGCTAGAAAAAATGTTTTCTTCTTGCTGATTCCCTTTCAAAACACTTTATCAGTGAATTCATAATTTATATGGATGTAAAACCAGGCTGAGATAGTCTTTCAACTACACTTCTTGAAATATCTGTTTGTTACAGTTTTAAGAAACGGAAAAATTCTCAGGAAAAAACAGGGCTGTCTCACAAGCTGGAAACAGTATTTCTCTCAGCATATGTCATTGCTTGCAAGATATAAATACTGCTCTTGAGAAACTAATCTGATGCAAGGCATCTGTATTTTTCTTTTCCATTTGATTACACTGCAGAAAAGTTTATGTAATCTAATGTGATTTGATAATACTGCATAATAAGCCTGTACAGAATACTAAGTGTTTTGCGAGATAGCATTTCTCATATAAATGACGTTTAGTCTTTGCCCACATTACAGAAACACACCAAAATGACTGTTGTATATTGTTCCTTTTAGTGACTTGGTGGGCTGCTGTGGTACTGACTGTACTATAAGGAAGCTCAACTCCAGCACAAACATTGAAGACTGTGTCAATCTAATTACGATTCTTACTCTTTATTGAAGATTTCACTCCCCAAGATCCAGCACCAATTCTCAATCTGTTCTTTAATATTTAGAGCACTATTTTCATCACTCCATTCCTTTCATTTGTTTTCTACTTTATAATTCTAGCTACAGACATGACTTTCAAGTCAATAGAATATGCATTTGTGCACAGATTAAAGATGACTTTTATATTGTTTCTGACACTTAATGAGTGTACATTTGTGAATTTTCATAAAGAAAAGGATGGATCTTTACGTCTAGCTGAGGGAAAACAGTTATTGGAATAACTTTAGTGATGACACTAACCTACATCAATTCCTTCATTTCAGTGCAAGAAGAAAAACTCTACCAGACTATTCTGGTCTTAAAGTTAGGATCATTATTAATTCAATACATATATTCAATACCTTCTTTATTAATGATTATGACTATCATCAGAAACTTACAGAACCAAAAAAAGGTTCTGTTCAATTTAGATTTAAGATCTGTGAAAATTCAAAGGATAGAGAGATTTTTCTTTATTTCAAAGGAAAACCACAATTAAAAATAAGAGAATAAAGCCACTTTAGGCCCAGGGTTTGATAAACAGATTCCTTGAAGAGATTCTTATATTTAAGCCAGTTCTTAAGAGACTTTCTCAAAGTCACGTGCCAAAGTTGGATTTACTTGTTGCAAGATGCTTGAAATTTCTTTGCTCTTTTCTACCAACTTTTCAACCACCAATCATTCCAAAATGAAATTCTTAAGGACTGGATTCGGATAGATATTGATAGAAGTGAGCTTTCATTTACTCTTCCCACTCTCAGCCAATGGTTCACACTTTGTTAGAATGTACATGTCTTGGCCCAGGCTTTCCTTTAATGTATGTTTGCAAAGTGCCTACTATACTTTTGATGACACATAAATAATGCATGATAATGAAAACATTAATTCTCTGGGTTTGGAGAGGGAATCAGGAGAATGCAATATGAAAGGTCTTCTTGTTTTTGGGGTATTTTCATTCTCATTGTAAGCTCCTTTGATACCAAGAGATATTTGTAGAATCTCTTACATACCTTGCTGAAAAAGTCTCACCTGGCAACATGAATGTGCTTTTTAAAACAACATTCATTATGACAGTGATGACATATTGAGCATAAATCACAGCTTGCAGACACAAGTCAGGGATTCAGAAGAGACTTCTGTATCTTATATTGCACTTTTCAAAGCTTAGATCAAAGACACAGAAAATAAGATAATCTGAAAGAGGTACCATCTATAATTTGGAGTAGAAAGCTTCTGAGTGAGAGTAGAGGTGAAACTAAAATCTGAAGAATGCAAAACATGGTGTTGGCGCATGACTGAATTTTCTGTCTGACTCACAACACAAAATGGCTTTTTAGTAAAGTCAGCAGTAGAAAGAATAAATGCAGGCCAAGCAGATCAAAAGGATCAGTATCCAGATGCTAGTGTGTGGCATGAATCATCAATGTTTACATGGGATGACTGGAAGAAGGACCACTCTTGTATTTTTGCTGTCAGAAATATATGGTGAAGGTAAAGTTGTATGGTAGCAGTAAGCCTGGAATGAAAAATATCAAGCATATAGCTGTCAGTTTCTGCTTTGCCTTTAAAAAAGAAGAATTAAAGATACAAATTGTTCATTATTCATATTGGTGTTATTTGCCTGAAAATCTGTACACTAAATATAAGCACATTTTTAAAGCAGTCGGTCATTATGCTAGTAGCTTGCATCTGCAGAGTATATGACTCACAGAAAGTGCAGGTGTGCAGGAAGAGCCTCAATGATTACACAATATTGAGACAATTTGCGAATAGAGACCTGAGTATATTTTCATTGCATTCCCATCTACTTCATGTGTAACAACTTGAAACCCCATCCTTCTCAAAATGAAAAGTTTGATGTCATTCGTATTTCTATAAGAATTTTTTTGTGGCTTTGTTACAGGCTATTACAAGTGTGTCTGATAATGTAGCACATCTTGGTCACAGATGTGCATATACTCTGATTAGGTCTAGTTGAGAACTTCATCGTTTCTGAGCTCCCTCAGCTACGTATTCACTATTGACATAAACAGGGTAAGAGCACAGGCCTTAACATGGGTATATGATGTCATAACATAGCATATCTGAGCAAAGGTACCAGTTCTTAGCAATATCTAATTACTACTGCATGTAACATTTAAGTCCTCATTCCTGTGCACACATTCTAAATCTCTCTCTCTATTTCTCCTTAGCCTCAGAGATGTTGATTTTCAAATTCCAGATGCTGACTGGGCTGAAAAAATCAGAGGCTGGCTGAAAACAACTAGTATCAGAAAGAATTTAACTTTTTATAAGGAATTAAAGCTTTGCAGCTTCAAGCATCAACACATAATGACTTTCATGCAGGGCCTGGTATTGCAGCTGTAAATCACAAGATGAAGCTTGTCCTGTTCCTGAGACAGAAACTCCTCAGGGACCAGTCAGAGATGACAGAGTGAGCTCCAACATGAAGCTGTCACAAGCTTCTTTTCCTGCCCTCTTATTGCAAAGAAAATTTATTAATTTCGTTAAAAATACAAAAGTTCTCAATCAGATACAGCTTGCTTAAATAATGTTTGTTCTTAATGGAGAGAAGGACTTTCAGATAAAAAAGTCAGCCTCATTTAACATGTTCCTGTAAGGCACTCAGTCGCCATGCTGATGACATTAAGGACAAATATATCCTTATAGGAAATTCTTACACACAACAGAAACTCCTTGGAGAATGATGCCTATTTATGTCCTACATTTTGTAAACTATTTAAACAGCTTTGGAATCTTAAACACAAGCAAATAAAATCATAGCACTTCACAGTTGAAGGTGGCTGGAACTCTTTGGTTCTCTACATTGAAGTAAAAATGATTGTGAGTATTTTTAACATCTCACTAAATAACGTGGTTACGACATCCCATTTCTTTTCCAAGCTGCTTATGAGCCGCTGTCAGTTCTTATGTATCTGTTTTGGAATGGATCCCATACATTACTTCAGACTAGATTAGTGCTTTACAGTATCTTACAATATCTATCAACTGTATTATAGTTTAATAGGATTGTTAGTCTTACACCTAAAGCATGACACTTTAAATCACATCATCATTTTATCATTAAGCAAAGAAATGACAGTCATGTCCTAAAATGACCATCAATGTGAGGCTGACTCGGTTATCTCCAAGAGATGACTTTATAGCTTTGAGAACTGACAGACTGTTATGTCATGAAATTCATGCAGGGCACAGTATTGCAGCTGTAAATCACACCAGTAACTCATACAGAGGCCAGCACCATTTGCAATAATCTTTACATTCCTGTTGTGTTCAATAAGCCTCTTAGTTGAAAGATTAGGCATGGTGAGGTTTTTTTTCTCCAGGACTGGTAAAGGATAGCTCCTGTATCTTTTATAGCTGCTTACTAGAATTTAAAAAAGGCTTTCTGTTGGGCCTTTATCTGTACTTGTAGACCTTCAAGGACTACAAAGGACAAGCAACTCTAATCCAAAGAGTCAATTTGTCTTTTTTTATTTGCTTTAGGCATATTTAAATCTAAGCTGTTAATCTAAAATCCTGGAAGCACTGTATCAATTAAAATAAATAAGTCAAGTCATCACAGTTGATTGTACTAATATTTAGGTAACCTATTACATTTTTTTCTTTGTCTGACAGAGCCACCTGGCTCCTGCTAACTGAGTCTGTTCAGAAAGAGCAGTTTGCATCACGGTCCTGTGGGAAGTCCTTCGGTGCTTGGCACATACTGAAACTGTCTTAAACTCTGAAGTTTACGGCTTCCATTGCAGCCTCAGTCTACATGAAGTAAAAGATAGCTGTACACATTGAGACTTCCCCTTCTCTTGATCTCTAGCTACCTATTAGAGTATGGACAGCAACACCTAGGTGCTTCAGTCCACTGTCCTTTTAAGTCCATCCATGAAAAAATGCATCTGCTTTATTTTCTTAGTAATTGCATAAGGCCTGAAAATTGTTACTGCTTCTCCCAGATGGGAGAAGCTGTAAGCCTATTGCTAAAAAGAATAAGATGATATAGTAACATTTTTCACTATTTGCTGGGTGGCACAATCAGAAGTATCTCAGGGGACCAAAGCTTGCTTGAGCAGTAATTTTCTTACAACATTTAATTTTCTACCTAGAAATAAAGCTGTGCTCACTTTGATTTCCATCTCATTTTTCAGAAGAGCCACTCTGGATTTACAGTGATGTATTAATGGATTTTGCACTTATTGCATTGCTTATGCTTCGGAACTCTGCTGAGGACATGAAATATGGACTTGTACGACCACCTGCCAACACAAAATGCTGACTATTCTATCTCGAAAAAGCCCAATATATTTTTTTTTTGTTTTGGTTGGTTTTCTTTTGTTTCATTTTTTTTATTAAATATGCAGTTTCAAGGACCATGATGATTAGTCAATTTATAGATCAAATACGTGAATCTGTATGCACCCTGAGAATCCTGCTGCTTTTGTTAATTTGGTATTCACTGTCTTTGCCTCTATATTCGCTTCTTTTTAGTGGACAAAGCAGGTTACAGCAACATTTGGTCTTTTTTTTACAGTACTTTTTATGTTGACTTTCATAATGTTTTTTACTTAATAAGGAAATGATAAAGTGGTTACAAAATTCTAGGTTGCATCAAGCTGGCTTTGAGAAATAAATAAGGATTAGGTTCATAGTGCTTAGAAACAAAGTATATACTTGGATTTTTCATTCTGCATTTCTAAGAAGGTCAGCAAATCTCAGGATAGTTCAAGAAGACAACCTCCAGTAATAAAACTTACAGTGCAGAATTAACGAGCACTTTTGGCAGAGCATATATTACAAAACAAATTATTGTATCAGCATGCATCTTTTCAGAGGATAGAAAATAACTGAAGGCAATTTTTTCCCCAAAATATTGTTTTCTTTCTATATTGTAGCTACTCAACATACAAGTCATACAAATTTGTGTAGTTAAGTGTGGCAATAGCCTTAAAGGGAATGTTCAACAAGATTATCCTCCAACTACAGAAGGAAAAGCCTCATGTTACTGAAGCTGGGAAGTTTATTTTAACATTTTTCCACTTTCATTAATCACTTCTGCTCTATAGTATGTTAGACTTTCTCAGACTGTATGCAGTGACCCATTTTCTCATCCCCAAATATATAAATTCTGATCAAGTACAGATGAGTTGGTATTTTCCAAACAGAGTGGAAGCTTAATTCTTCATAACAATTCCATTCCTCCAACACAAACAATATAATGACTACACACTCTGTATACAGCTTGACTGAGGTCCTAAGGAAAGAATGCAGATCCTTTAAGTCTTTTCTTTCAAAACTGAATTTCACCTCAACAATGTTCTCATTCAATCAGGGACTATCAAAACTATATTTCTTCCTTGCCACATTTTAGTTTGCTTTCCTCCTAGGAAGGTGATAGACTCATCAAAGCAGATAGGTAGGGTTTCTTTTATAAAAAAGCTAGAAGCATTTTTATTCTCCCTAAGCTTTCTACAAAATGAATGGCATGTCAAAACATAAGCAAAGTTATTTAGAATGGAAGTCCTGTTTTCAGAAGTAATTAAGAACTCAGAAGCCTGCTTTGTTTGCAAACTTTGTGTATTTTAAAATCTTAACTTTCTGGGTCCTGGCTCAACAAAAGAACCATACTGGTATGAGTGACATCCAAGATGAAAGTATTTTCTTGTATGACGTACAGGAAAACTGAAATGACTAAGAATAGTATCCAAGAACAGTACCCACAGTGCTGTTGTCTTTAGCTGTCCTCTTGGAAAGGCTGAAAATAACGAGTAGTATAAACCTTGATCCTCTCCAAGATTTAGGTGCAACTGTTCACGTTGAAGGAAGGCAAGTCCTGCTCTCACCACTGAGACCTCTCTGGTGGCGAGGTCGGTATGTTGCTTCTGTAGAAATACTGAAAGAGGTGAAGTCTCTCTTTTAAAAAAAATCTAAACGATTAGAGTAGAAGTAGCTCTTTCATTATTTTTTTCTTTTTTAATCCAGCATTTCATTCATTCATGATGCAAGACACTGACTTTCAATTTTTCTGCTGTCTTTAAGGATTTAAAGCTTCATTCCTAATGCTCTCTGCATTTGACTAGAGAGATACCACAACTCTGGACTGCAACAGATTCTGCAGGAGGAAAACACTCTCACTCCCTTTCTTGTTGCACTGTGCATTGGAATAGAAACAGTATACATACTAACCCCTGATTCAACCATACAGTTATTGACTATCAGCTACCACTGATGTAGTAACCTCACTTGTAATTATATTCCACTGTTACACACAATAAGACTATGTAAAGAAATAACAAGTCACTTCATTAGAGATTTTTTACCCCTTAGAAATTGAGACCTGAATGAACTAAATTGAATACAATGAGAATTACTTTTTTCATAGAATCATAGAATGGTAGGTGTTGGCAGGGACCTTTAGAGATCATCTAGTCCAACCCCCTGCAGAAGCAGGTTCACCTAGATCAGGTCACATAGGAACATGTCCCGGCGGGTCTTAAAGACCTCCAAGGAAGGAGACTCCACAACCCCCCTGGGCAACCTGTGCCAGGGCTCCCTCACCCTCACAGTGAAGTAGTTTTTTCTTATGTTTAAATTGAACTTTCCTCCCCCCAACCTTTTATTACTCTCTGTTATGTTTAGCACATCAAGCCACTTCTGCCACTTTTCCCAAAATGTCAACTTATAATAGCTACCTCAAGAGAAATACGTCAGAAGAGCTCTGAATGACTTTCTGGATTTATTTGTTTAGAGTGTTTGCATGAAGGGTGGCCTTGCAAGGAAGTGAAACGGCTGTTCAAGGAAAGTGAAAAACGACTGAACTACAGTGGCTTCTAATTTACTTGATAGATGCACTCAGCCTCAACAACTGCATTTCAGTGATCCTCTACCTTATTTTTTTCTTTTGTTTTTCTCACAGCTATAGTGTCCACATTTAAATTTTGCAAAAAATAACTTGCAAGAAAATACAAGTCCCTTTGACGCTCCCCTCCAGTCTGATTCAAACAATGTTGAATTACTTTTGTTTATAATCCTTTTTCTTTCTTTGCATACATCTAGTTAACTGATGTAGTTCTGTTAAAATACTTGGAAACCCCAATTTTCAAGTCAGTGAATGGCTATGATTCTATGAATGCCTGAAGGAGGCTGTGACCCCATGGAAAGCTCATGCTGGAGCTGTTTCCTGGCAGGTTCTGTGAACCCATGGACAGAAAGGAGTCCACACTGGACCAGGCTTGGTGTCAGGACTTGGGACGCACTGGGGGACCGACACTGGAGCAGTGTTCCTGAAGTACTGCACACCATGGAAGGGTTGGACCCATGCTGGACCAGTTTGTGAAGAACTGCAGGGGAAGAACTCATATTGGAGAAGTTTGAGGAAGACTGTCTCCTGTATGTGAGACCCCACACTAGCAGTGGGAAATGTGAGGAATTGTCTCCCTGAGGACAAAGGAGCATCAGAGACAGCATGTGATGAACTGACTGCAATCCCCATTCCCCATCCCCCTGCGCCACTGCGAGGAGGAGGTAGAGACCTGGGAAGAAGGGAGTGATGAGGCGAAGTATTTTAAGAGCTAGTTCTCATTTTTCATTAGCCTTTTCTGTTTTGATTGGTAATAAATTAATCTAATTTCCCCTAAATTGAGTCTGTTTTGTCCATACTGGTAATTGTTCAGTGATCACTCTGCCCTTATCTTGACCCATGAGCCTTTCATTATATTTTCTCTCCCCTGTCAGCTGAGAAGGGGAGTGATAAAGCAGCTTTGGTGGGCACCCAGCACCCAGATAACCCACCACAAAACCCAAGAAAGGAAACTGGGAAAAGCCATGTGATTCTAACACAGGGAAAGACAAAAAAATATATCAGTACTGTGTTTGAATTTATATAGTTCCCCAAAATAAGACTTACTTTTGGTATACTTGGGTTTTTTTTTAACTTCAGGTTTCTAAAGTTTTGGATGTCTGAAGTTGCAAGCATGTACAGTAAGAGACCACAATCAGGGACTGGTAAGCCCAAATAAAAGGTAACAGAATATGGAGTTTCTAACCTTAAAGTTGCTGTATCCTCATTCAGCCTTAACATACTATCACTAATTATTTTGATGACCAAATGTCTGTTAGATGCAAATTATTCAAGTCTACATGATTATTAAAATTTTCATTACAGTAACTCATGAAATGGCCCAGAAGAGCTGGAAGATGGTATGAGCAGCAAGGCTACAGTTAAAGTACCTGGGTAGGAAATTAAATGTAATGTTATATATTCCACTTGGACAAAATATTTACCTGCAGTTTTACTGTACTGCATAGGGTACTAAGAATGTCCTTGGGATACTAATGTATTCTTATGATACTAATAAATAAGAACTATTTACTTATCTAATTTCACTTAGCAAACATTACATTCTTTATGACTTGAGATGTTGCGCTCCACAGATCTTTACACTACATCAAGAGCTACAAAACAACAGCAGGTAGTCAAAGAGAGCTATTATCTGTCTATGAGTAACAGCACTTATAATGACTCTAGAAGGTATTAAAATGCAGGCAACCATAATTTCATCAGGAAAAAAAAAAAAAAAAACAGGCCTGTATGGAGAATGAACATTTTTCATCGCTAGTCTTCTACTTTATTGTCCTGGAGCCATTGTATTGCATCTCTGTCTTCTAGTGATTGCTACACTTTCTAAGAGCCCTAGAGGTCAAACTCAAGGTACTCTGTTTCATAACATGATCAATTTTGTCAACATTTTTGCTACAGTTTAGAGAGGTACACTAAGTCTGCACCTTTGATAAAACATACCTGATCTTGTTTTAAAAATGAGAACATCTCAGAACAACATTGACTAGTTACCTGCCAAGTTTTCATGTTATTTTAATGCCACTATTATTAAACAAGGTAAAGATGGAAAAAAATTCCAGATATACTTCATTGAGTCTATCTGATTATAGAAGTAAAAGCATTCTAGTAACTATTTGCTAGTATCTTTTTCCTTTCTGTGTTTATCTTCTATATTTATGTATTTTTTCCAAACCATATTATTGAAAAAAAGAAGACATGCACTTTAAATTTTATTTCTTTGATCCTCCAGACTGATTCCTTACACGGTCACTCATGTATATTGCTGGATGCAGAGGAGTTCTCTGTGCAATATAAATTCCTTACAGATAGACATGCTGGAAGAAATTGATCACATTTTTCTGTGCTGTAGCTATAGACAACATATCACAGCATCATAGAAATGTAGGGGTTAGAAGGGACTTTTAGTCCAATCCCCCTGCCAAAGCAGGTCCACCTACATCAGGTCACACAGGAACGCATCGAGGTGGGTTTTGAAGACCTCCAGAGAAGGAGACTCCACACCCTCTCTGGGCAGCCTGTGCCAGGGCTCCCTCACCCTTGATACATATCTGTGTCAGAATATAAGCATGTATCTGTGTATCCTAGTAAAGCTTTATTGGAAATGCTGAGGCACTTGGTGGGTCATTAATCCTCCTCCTTCCAAAAGCAGTAGATAATGAGACATTCACACGCTACCTCTGGGGATGCAATTGCTGCTCTGTGTCTGCAGATGGCCTGTGTCCAAGCTATAGCTTGAGGCAGCTTTGTCTATAACAATACATGCACGGGTTATAGATATATATGCGTTCCTATGAGGATGAAAATCTAGGCTCACATATATATTTGAGACTCTCTCAAACAACGAGAAAGAACAGGCATATTGCTGGACAGGTGCCTCTGCATCCAAATACATGAGATAATTTATCCAGCACAAACATTTTTCTTCTGATGTATAACTGAAATTCAGAGTTGCAAATGCACTGAACATAATGAGGAAAAAAAAGATTATAGGCACATATGACTACTTTTCAGGCCTTTTATCATACCAAATACAAACTCTTTTTTTTCCAATTATCCTGAGTAAACATTAAGTATATGGATAGAGACAACTGCTTAAAAGGCCCATTAGTCAGAGAGTTAAACAGAACTGAGCTCTGTAATGTTCATCTTTGATTTTAAGTGCAGTTGCTAAATTTGTATCTCTGCAGTTTCATGCAGAAGTATTTTCTGCAAGATGACCATGTCACAAGTATACCAAAGAGCAGAACACAGATGAAGTCTGATGAAAACCTCCTGCGACAGGAAGTATTTTAAAATACATGCCTTTAAAATTCTAGTAAGAATAAATACAATTTTAGAACAATCCATACGAGTTTTCAGTTAAAATGGTTGCTAAACTGTGCATTTTACTATAACAAAGCCCATGTTTTAGATACAGTGAAAATTCCTAAGATAGATAATACACAAACCATATATACTGTTAGCTGTACACGAAACCTATAAAGAATAGTCTATTTATCTATATTAAAAAAATCACTAATCTGAGTTTACCAAAAGGCTAGACTGAAAACCACATGTGTAAGACTCCTACGCTGGAGGCAAGGCTGGTGTGATAATGTTAAGCATCATGGTATCTTATCACCCAGTACCTTTCCTAAAACCAGAGCTCAAGGCTTCTGTAATTGCCTGGCACAGCTGAAGTCTCTGTGCTTACCAGTCTGCAAGAAATAACAGCCTGCACTGAGCTCTTCTCATTACCACTGAGTTTATGTGTCTAGCTCCCTGGAAACTCATCAGTCACAATGAACCTTGCAGTTCGAAATTATTTAACTTTTTAGTACTTTAGTGGACTATACCTGGATAAGAAACTTTGAGAAGTTAAAGAGATAACTCAAGCCTTCTATCTGAGCTGAGTTCACACAGTAACTGAACTCACAATAACTTATTACATTGGACTTGGCCCAAGTCTTCAACAGCAATTCTCTAAGTTTGTACAAGTGTTTACAAAAACGAAAAAGTTTATAACTCACCTTTGTAACCTGTCATAAAAAGCATTAACATGGGTGGATATAGTCACACGATAATGTTTAGACAGCAAATGTCTATACAAGGTCATTCTCCATCAGATAAATAGCCAAGTAACAACTTGTGACAGATCCAAGTGACATTAGACAGGAATTTTTGGTAACAGGGTCCTGAAAATCACACTGCCTAATGATCAAATAGTACACTACATGATGCAGGCAAATTCTGCCTCTGTGGAGAATGCTCCATATATTTTTTATGTAGGATCTTATGAATATAACTGCATATGCTATGAATATTTAAGGACCATATGAAGGCTGGATGATCAGTTGAAAGATGCCCTTCACTTAGATCTCTGCAACACAAATATAAATATTTATTAGGTTGTAGATGTATTAACATCATGTATAATACTAAAACACATACAGCTGTATCAGCATTTTCTTTGCAACTCTGTCTAGCATAGAAAATCATTTTGTACTGAAAACTTGATATCTCATGTCAAGGAGAGAATTCTTTTTGCCAAGTAAGGAGAGCATGAAGAAGATGACAGAACTTACCCTCCAAGAAATTCTTCTACAGCATTTATAAGTAGATGTTAGAGCTTTATGTATTTTATGAGTAAATTTTAGTACATTGAATAACTACGATTATGACAATCAAATCAAAACAAATCAAGTAAACGATATAATAAATTCTGCTTTAAAGCACATTGCCAATTTATGAGAAATTCATAGCAGGGATGAGTCTGAAAGCAGTATTCACATTTATTGATGCACTGCTCTCAGGACAGTTCCTTTGGTTTCATGAGACGAGTCTTATTTATTCATCTTTAAGACACAAACTTCGAATTTGCACAAGTAAGCAAAACACTCTAGAACTGCAGATGCCCAGATACCGATGGTTTACTGCTGAACTTGGTATTTGCTCTTAGAAAAATATGAAAAAGTTGCTACTACTTTAATTCTGTATTTATGTTGCTGGATTTTTTTTTTTTTTGGCAATAAATGTATTTATACTATTGATGGACCAAATTCTCTGAAGTTTGAATAACAGGAAAATCCACTCTACCTCCATGAGACCATCATTTACAGTATTCTTCTAAAGCTCAATAAGATCTTCCAGATAATAGAAACATTATCCTGTTTATCCCTATTATAGTAAAAATAAAATATGATTTTTCAAGTCATGGCATCTATAAGTTGAATATAGCTTATCTCTTCTAAGTGCCTTGGGCAAAAATAGGTAGTCAATAATATTTAATCAATATGTTGCTCAGCCATGCAGATTTCTATGTCTATAATTCCAGCTTTATTCAAACGCTCTTTAGTCTCAGTACATTCTTCATTGATTTTTTTTTTCCATCCAAAAGAGGCACAGAAATAAATAAGTGCTACATCTTAAAACTTGGAAATGTCAGCTAAGAAAAAAAATCCCTTTTGACTATCATTGTATCTCATACACTTCACTATTTTAAGTTGTAGTTGTCTGGATCTTTCATAGAGTATATCCTACTGGCATTATAGGACTGGGCTTCAAAAGTAGGAGAATCAAGTACCAGTTGCTCACTTGAACATATTCTTTGAAGTGCTAAACCAGGCACAAACATGCCATGAAGAGGAAGTGCAGGTCTCTATGCACATTTTCACCTACATTCAGTAGCTGGAGACATAACTGATTTAAAAGCCTCACAAGTTCCAGTTTAAAATCTTAAACAAAGCCTCTGCAACCACAATTTTGGGGATTGCAGTCACGTGCAAATGTTGATTATTCTTTTCAGAAAGTTAAAGTGTGACAAAATGCCCCTTATTGTCAGTCTTTTCATTGTCTAGGCTGGCACTGAATAAACATGAGTATAGTTGCTTCAGTTTGTTTGAAAACTATTAAAAAATGTAAATAACCATTGAGCTTAGAATAAACAGTCAAATATGGCATTTGTTTTCATTTTAAATAGCTTGAAATGAGAGGAAGAACTGCATGACATTAAAAGCACAATCTATCTTATTTTGTGGTTCTTTTCCGGTGACTTTCTAAACGCATTGCTTTTCACTTATTCCAGAAGATAACAAGAAGTTGTGTCTGGCTTTTTTGATCAGTAAATAGAGAGGCAATAAAGAATATTTGCATTTAAAATTGCTCTTTAATCTGGCTATCCTAGACCTAGGAGCTGCACCGGCCTCTCAGTTCTCAACAGATTTGCCTATTTCTTGCAAATAAATTACATATTTCTTTGAAAATACAAGAAGCTCATCTAACTTTTCATATCAATATGAGTGGCTTTCTATGCAAAAGTCCCTTTTCTTACCCGTGAGTAAAAATGCACAGGACATGAAAGGAACAGTATTTCTGACTTATATTTGTGTTAAGTACCCTTCAAATATTGAGCTTTAATCTGGAGTGAAAAAGTCTGGATGCTCAGATTAAAATACATTATGCTGAATTTTGGCTCTATTGCCTCAGCAGCATGTTCCTTCCAGTGGAAGATCTACTCAAACACATCTCACCCTAAACTTCTGTATAAATCATGAACCTCAATCAGTCATGTCTATTGCCTGTTTCCTAAGGTATCAACAGGACCTTAGCTTTTAAAATTGCTTATTTTTGTTAAGAAAATACTCCAGAAGCTTCCCCTCAATTTGTAAAGATGATCCCAATATTAACTTTCCTTACTATATTTTGAGTAGATGTCTATTTAAACAGATCTTAACCTTTGTAAAGAAATAAAGGACACAAAATCAATCTTACCATTATCCTTGTCAATATAGGTGATGATGCAGGTCTGAAACAACATTTGAACTCATGTTCATTTACCATTTCCTATCATGGTGCATTTATATAGAAACACTATAGATTTGTAGATGGAAGGATATCAGCTAGTGACAAGACCAGTATCTCAGACCACTACTGTGCAAGATCCAAGTTTTAAAGAGGCAATTACAATGCAATTCTAATACCATTCTCTCTACTCCAAACATCTCTGCCCAATGCAATGTAGAATATGAATCTAATTTACAAATTTTGTTTGATAAATCCTGAACAGCCATCTTGTCATTAGCTCTAACTGAAGAACCTTCTGGCATTGCTGCCCTCCCTCCCATGCACCTCAGGTTCTTCAGGATCCTTGGGAGTAACAACACAGATTAGCACTTCTGAAAAGTTCCAGACTGAGTCATCACTGCCAACTAGTTGTGGCATGTATTGCTACACATGGAAAGAATAATTAAGCAATAAATCAAACTAATTTGTGTACTGCATATGTGGAAGGAGCAGGAGTATGATCCATAATGCATTTAATGGGGAATTGCAGTTTTCAGTAAGAAAATCCCACAGCAAAACCTGAGGTACAGAAAGACGTATTTTAATGAACCTCCAAATCCTTTTCAGCAGGTAGAGACATCTTCAGTATGGTGGTGTTTGTGGATTAGAGCTGTAAAATTATATCTCAAAGAGTAATGGCAAAGGACTAAGTTCATCTTTGTAAAAGACGCTGCTTCTGAAGGAAGTTCAAAATGATCAGGTCAAACTTCTGCTCTGAACTGCATTCTGATAGACCTCTCGTTCAGCAGAAGACGAGTACATACAGACTGGTAACACTGAACCCAAGTCAGTCACTTTGAATAGCAGTTTTATTCACCAGGTTGTCAACCCAAGACCATCCCTCTGATCCCAGAAGCTGCAGGACATCCGTTAGGCCCTCCATCTAAATTCGTACACAATCAGCTGTTTATAAAGTGAGGGTTCATGTAGTAACTATTTCTTTCCTTCTGCATGTATCTTCTGATGTCTGTACCTCCTCTTACTGCAGGTAGTATTCTAAAGTTCCTCTGAGATACTATCTACACTGCACCAAATAAAAGCTATATATCCGATTCAAAACCAAGTAAAGAAAAAGGCACGAGGTATGCCACTTCCCCTTCCCTCTCTAGCTCTCTTCATTTCTCAAAGTTTTTCCAAATAGTTTTCCTTTGGCTTGGGCTTGACATTGAAAGTGTTGAATGTGAATACATCTGCCACAATGACAAGACTTCACTTTGAAAAACCTTTAGACGTTTGCTTTTATGGACTCTCAGAAAGGCCACTAGGAAACCTCAAAATATTTAGATGCCAGATAATTTTGACGCTGGTTCAAACTTTTAAATGCTTATCCAAACTGATTTGAACACTTAGATGTTTCAAGGTCAAATACTCAAGATAATCTCTGATTAGTAGTGCTAAATCTAAATATATTTTTCAGGAAATGCTGTTTAAACATTAAAAAAATTAAGTAGCTGCAACCATTCTATTTCTTGAGTTCACTTTCAGCTCAGGATTCAAATGACTCAAATTTCATTAGAGCAAAGAAAAATCAAAGATATGGATAATCACAGTCAATGATGCTGCATTCATGAGTACAACTAATCAAACCAATGATGGTTGCATACAGTATGTAAAAAATGAAGTGAAATATTGTGGTCAAAAATGAAGAATATCAACACATAAAGAAACTGTAATATGCTTAGGGGTTGTCTACAGGCAGAAAATGAGACAAAGTAGACTGCATAAATTATTCACTGTAAATTAGCTTTTCATCTCTAGGATTCAGTGTGAAAGAACAACAATTACACAAGACTTTTGTTGCTGGTCAACAAATAGATCCATTTGCTTTTAGCATCCAGTCAGGTATGTGATGTCATGGTTTATTTGGGAACAAAAACTGCGTTGGTTATTTCCTGTAAAATTAGAAATATTTTTCCCCAAAAATATCATTTACCAATTCATGTGTAGACGTATGTCATTGAACTTTTCCTTCTACCTGCATACCAACAGTTTCAATATTATCTCAGTCCATAATATACCAAGATGACTTAGAATGCATTTACAAGTCTTTGCAAAATGACAAGAGATTTCCATTGCAAACTGGTGGGTGAGAGCAAGTCAGGGGATGCCTATATATTCCCAGCTGTGGAATACAGATGTTGAAAGAACATCAGAGATGGAAAGATCTGCAAAATATCTGAATTTTTCCTATAAAGCTTCTTGCTACTGTCTAACCAGGCAAAACAGAAACATACATTTGTTTGGTTTCTATTGTATTAATTTATTACAAACTAAAATGACTCTTTCAACTGTGTTTATATTTTGTGCTCCAGCAGTGTAGACATTTTAAAACAACGTGGAACTGGTTGAATGCTTTCCTAACCTTGACAATACATATCCCACAACTTCTCCTGTTTTCCATATATTTACCATCCAGAAAAAATCTAAGACATTTTCCCTAAAAACTGTTTAATACCCTAGGGCATTTCTCAGTACTGAAGATGGAAATAAAAAAGAAAAAAGAATTATTCCATTTATAAACCTAATCTTACATTATGAGGGTTCTGTTTTTAAATTTGTCACTGATGAATGAACAAAAAATGCAGTCCTGCACAGAAAGGAAGGTCTCACACATTTTTATACTAACAGATAATATACCGTCTATCAAGGACAGGTATACTTTGTAAATTTCTTTTTTAGAAGAGCTTCTATCTCATTTAAAGATGGAAACTATGTTGAGGTAAATATTAACAGAGAGTGGCTTGCTTCTTCTCCTTTTTTGCAGCTGTTGTTCAGTTGCGGCTATTGGCATTAACAGAATACACGTCCCTGATTGGGAAGTGGTCATGATTTAATCTCTGCAAATACAGATGACAGAACAAAGCTTTACCAACAAAAATTCATTTCTGTTTCAATTTACTTTCTTATTTTCTAGGAAGACTAATAATTGAATAAAACTACATCTCAGGTACAGTGTATTCTCAACACTTCTCCTAGAGATGGGATCATGGAATGGATGGGGTGTTCATCTTAACTTTGGACTTGCTACAGCTAGAAAAAGTCACAGACGTCATATTTGATGATACTTTCTCTTCTGTTTGGATATCTGTTGTTATGGTGATAGTTCCAGAAGGGAACATTAATGAGGATAACTTGAAAGCTTTAATGTTTACAGCACAATTATTTTTAACACCTCATACGAAAAGGTGACAGCTACTATTGCTCCTTGAGAAATATGTATCACTGTATCAGCTTTCATGAAAATTACCTGAATTTCTATTTGCGATGTATCTGTAAAACAATGTTGAAATCAAATACATATTTATATGCAATAAAAAGGATTCAGAAGAACAAAGAGAGCCTTGTTTTTTTCAGGAAGGATACAGTCTACTATTGCCTAAAGTAATAAGTGACTTTCAGTTCTATAATAATTCTTAGAATATTTTATTGCTCTTTTGTGACAAAGAGCTACCCAGAATGACCTCACATCCAAGACTAAGCTGTCAACAATTCTATGAACCTACAACACCCAAAATACAGGTCTGCAGACACATTTCATCACCCTGTCTGTAATTGACCAGCAGAAGGTAAGTGGTAGAGACGGAGGAACTATTGACCCAGAGTGTTCCAACTCCGAGGTTGATGCTGCTCACCACAGAGCTTGGCTCATGTTTGTTACAAACGCGTGCGGTTACTTACATATTCGTCATAGGCCTCGTGTGCAGGTGGTGGGGGTGGTCTGTAGCCTGGGACGGCCGGGGCACCCCGTGCTCGAGGGGTGGGAACACCCCTCGCCACGGGTGCGACGGGGAGGGCTCCGCGGGTCACCGGTGCTCCTCTGGGCGCCTGAGCACCTCGTCCCGGCAGTGGGGGAGGAATCGCACCCCCACGGCCCCTGGCAGGAGCAAAAAAGAATCATCACTTTGCTGCCTACAGTGATGGAGGACAACTGCTACCCCACTTTTAATACTCTTACATTTTTACCACTAAATAAAGTATCCTGTAACTCTGAGGTTTTGGCAGCTGGAATGTCAAGCACTTTTAGGCAACATCTCAGGCACAGCTGATATTATAGAAAAGTAATTATTTTTAAGCAACGAAGTGCCTTTTACACCTGATCCTCTTGTTGCTTGTAGTAATGAAATTCTTGATCATTGCAATTCACAGCATTGCAGAGTTACTCCAAAGCAGTTCTCGAGAAAGAAGAGAGTGAGGAACTTTTTCCGTTGCTCTCAAACTATTCTACAAGAGCAGTCAGCACTCTTGTTCACGTGTTTATTGGAAGGTGGGAGAAATCAATTGGCATAATATGACGCAAGATGGGAGAAACTTGCAAGGTGAAGTAGAACGAGAGTATAAAAGGAGAGTAAAAAATACTCTATATTCTAAAGGAAGAGTACCACAGTATTCTGCTGTCGCCCTCTGTGCAGAGAGAAGAGTGCACACAGGCAAGCACAGACAGGTTTAGAATCATAGAATCACAGAATCATAGAATGGTAGGGGTTGGAAGGGACCTTTTAAGGATCATCTAGTCCAAGTCCCCTGCAGAAGTCGGTTCACCTAGATCAGGTCGCATAGGAACATGTCCAGGCGGGTCTTGAAGACCTCCAAGGAAGGAGACTCCACAATCCCTCTGGGCAGCCTGTGACAAGGCTCCCTCACCCTCACAGTGAAATAGTTTTTTCTTATGTTTAAGTGGAACTTTTTGTGTTCCAGCTTCATCCCATTAACTCTTGTCCTGTTGCTACCTCCTATAGAAAAAAGGGGTGTCCCAACCTCCTGACACCCACCCTTTAGATATTTATAAATGTTAATACGATCACCCCTCAATCTCCTCTTCTCCAGACTAAACAGCCCCAGTTCCCTCAGCCTTTCCTCCTAAGAAAGATGCTCCAATCCCCTGATCATCTTGATGGCCCTGCACTGGACTCTCTCCAGAAGTTCCCTGTCCCTCTTGAGCTGAGGAGTCCAGAACTGGACACAGTTTAGCATCCTCCTGTTTATTTCTGCTATATTCACCTTGCTGAACTAATTTGTAAGTCAGAAGAAGTTGTTGAAAAGAGGTTCTTGTAATGATGCCACATGACAAATTAGAAGGGGGATATAGCATGGAAGCAATCTGTGAATTTTGTTGCAGAGCAGTATGACTCTGAGTGTGCTGCCTTTTCCGAAGATTTTAAGTGCTGAGTACAAGCACTCATGAAACCCAGATCCAGAGCTGTGAGTGGAGCTGAGGACTCCCACAATGGTAAGGTCTGTGGCTCATTTCAGACAACCAAATCCGTAGTGCTATATTGTGATGTTCACTACTTTACTACAACTTTCAGTAGCCAATTTTAGAATCACAGAACAGCTGGGGTTGGAAGGGACCTTCAGAGATCCTCTAGTCCAAACCCCTTGCCTTGGACAGGGATATCTTTCACTAGATCAGGTTGCTCAAAGCCCTATTCAGCTTGAATTTGAACACTTCCAAGACAGAGTATCCATACCTTCTTTGGGAAAATCTGTTCTACCATCCTATTTTACTACCCTCATTAAAAACAATTTCTTATCTATGTGCAAACTAAACCTATACTCTTTCAGTTTAGAACCATTGTACCCAGTCCTGGCACTGCATGTCTTGATAAAAAGTCTTTCTTTCCCCCCCTTATGTATGGAAAGGCTGTAATGAGTTGTCCCTGAAGCCTATACTTCTCCAGGCTGAAAAATTCCAATTCTGTCAGTCTTTCTTCATAGGAGGCATATTCCATCCCTCTGTTCATTTTTGTGGCCCTCCACTGGACCCAAACCCAGGACACAGGTCCATGTCTTTCTTGTGCTGAGGACTCCAAAGCTGGCTGCGGTACTGCAGGTGGGATCCCATGTGAGCAGAGCAGAGGGGAAGAATCACCTTCCCTGATCTGCTGGTCGTGCTTCTTGCTATGCAGCCCAGGATACAGTTGGCCCTTAGGGTCTCCAAGTGCACATTGTTGATTCAAGTCTAGCTTTTTATCTACCAATACTCCCAAGTCCTTCTCTGCAGGACTGTTCTCAATCCCTCCATCTCTCAGTCTGATAGTGACTACCCAGAACTAGGACCTTGCACTTGGCTTTGTTGAACCTCATGAGGTTCACATGGGTCCAATTCTCAATCCTGTCAAGGTTCCTTGGAATGGTATCTCTCCATTCAAGCATATCAACTGCATCACCATAAATCTCACTGTGCCATTGGCATAAATTATTAGTATAAGCATTTAGCTTAAAATGCTGCTTTTTTTTGGTAGTATTCTCTGATGCTTCTGACTGGATAATAGTGAAAGCATACGAGATCTTATATCTGTGCCACTGATCCAAACAGTCAGATATTTTTTGGGAAGTGGGTGCCAGTACTCTAATGATTTTGAACCTAATTCAAAAGCTGCCAGTCTCTTGCAGTGATGTTGGGAACATCATTATTAAGACAAGCTCTTCAGACACCTCAGGACTAAGGAAGACTGGTTTCTGAGACCAGAATGTCTTTGAGTGGAGATGGTTATGAATGCAAAGTGTAAAAACCCCAATATATGTGATTCATACTACTGCTAACAGACACCTTGAGGGGAAAACGGAAAAGGTCATAGGCAGTATCAGCTAGTTCAGTTATCAAAGAACAACTCTTCTGTCAGCATAGACTAAGGTACCTCCATATCCTATTTCCTCCAAAATAAAAATGGATTCCTTGGGACCCATCCTGAAATGAACTCTAGCCAGGTAACTTAGATGCCCGAGGCAAAAAATTTCTTAAAGTTTCACAGTGGAAAATGAGTCTGAAGGAGTGTATTAAGATTATACACTGGCCTTATGAGCAAGCAGAGCTATCTGTTACCTTTGTATGAAGAAATACTTTGAAGAATTCAGGAAACACTCATATATCAATGTTTTTAGAACATCCCAATCAAATTCATATAAAACTGATATTCAAAAATAATATATAATGAAATATACATATATATGATAGAGATATCTATAATATTTAAAAAAAAATCTGGCAAACACAGTTCCATCCTGACTATGTAGCTGTCTCTGACTTTACTATTTTATTGACCAATGGTTTTCTGCTGCTGACCATACCAATTATCTGCTGGCATAACAATATTCTTTCCTAGAAATATCCTTTACTGGCTTCATAATCTGTTCTGATTTGTTGTTTGATACTTGTATACAAATCACCGTGGCCTGTGAACTGTAGGTCAGAGAACATGGCACAACATTGACCACATAAGCTATTGAAAGGAAAACATTTTGATATACTAACAATGATGTGCATGTGATTTTCTGTAATTTTTTAAAAAACTATTCCTGTTTTACAATTGTTTACACTTTCTAAGCATAATAGCTCAGGTTACCACACCTTGAAGGAGCTGCAGGTGGCACACGGATCCCTCTTCCTCGAATACCCCGACCACGTGCTGAATCCTCAGAACCATTCAAATATGACAGTTCTCTCAGCTGCTCCTGGCGAATTTCATCATTATAATCCTGAAATGCAAGAGGAAAAACTTGCTGAAACTTTGAATTTTGACTGACCACTCAAAAAAGGAATTACACAGACGGTATTTGGTTAAATCACAGAATCTTAAGGGCTGGAAGAGACCTTGAAGGATTGTGTAGTCCAACTCCCCTGCCAGAGCAGGTCACCTAAAGTAGGTCACACAGCAACTCATCCAGGTGGGTTTTGAATGTCTCCAGAGATGAAGACTCAACAACCCAACTGGGCAGCCTGTGCCAGTGTTCCATCACCCTTACAGTGAAGAAATTTCTTCTTGTGTTTCTTTGAACCTTTTATATTGTCCTATCACTGGACATCACTGAGAACAGCCTGGCTCCATGATCCTGACACTTGCCCTTTACATATTTGCAAACCTCTAAGCTGAAGAGCACCAGCTCCCACAGCCTTTCATTAGAAGGGAGATGCTCCATTCCATCATCTTTGTGGCCTTCTGCTGAACTTACTCCAGCAGCTCCCTGTCCTTCTTGAACTGAGGGGCCCAGAACTGGACACAATATTCTAGATGTGGTCTCACGAGGGTAGAGTAGAGGGGGAGGAGAACCTCTCTTGACCTACTGCCCACAGCCCTTCTAATGCACCCCAGGATGCCATTGGCCTTCTTCGCCACGAGGGTACATTGCTAGGTAATGGCCATCCTGCTGCCCACCAAGACATTTGCCCTGTATTATCATTTGTGTGCTGGAAAACCATACAGTGGGAGTGGACAACTACCTTTACTATGTAAACAGATTAATTAATATGGGTAGTTATGGTGGAAATTAAGAATACATACACACAAAATAAAACCCAGGAGGCACAGAGGGCATAAACACAAAGCAGACACCCAGAATTTATCTCCATATACAAGATGCAAACTGACTTTCACATACAAAAAGTATCAATCTGAAACAGCTTGAAATTAGATGAAACAATGCATTTCAGATTTTTTTTTTTTGGTAGCAGATGTCCTTGTCTACCTTTATACACTGAAACCACAAATTTCACCTCACATTGCACCTTAGCATGCAAAATTTACACTGGGGTAATTTGATTGATTTAATCCAACGCCAGTCTGAGTCATTGAACACAGCCTTCAGTTATTCTGTATGCCCACTAAACAATTTCTGAAAGGAGCTCTCTCTTTAGGACTCTTGAGTAAGAAAGATATGTTTACTATATAAAACTGTTAAGTGATATGAAATAGACTTATTCCAAGACTGCAGGGCATCGCTTCTAGCACTGCAAATTTCTGCCAGCTCAGTAAACAGAACATTGGATGAATTTCCTTTTCTTACTGATACAAAATACTTAATATTAGACAATTTTTACTTATTTTGCAACATTTGTCTCAGTCAGAAGTTCTTTCTTTAGCTTCCTTCCTTTAGTATTCAGCTCTTTGCCTGCTGATCACAGTAATAAGAATCCACCACAGTAGCTGGCTCGCTGGCAGCACAACTGTGTGACAGCTAATTAGTGTTTCAAAACAGAAAGGATTATTGGATTTCAGTCCTTCAGTGTTTCCATCCTTCCACAGGCAACTGCCACTGACTGCCAGACAAGGGTCTGAAAATGCTACAGTGCCTGCTGCTTCTCAGGTGAGTGACTATCCAGGACACATTACAACTTGACACCTCTTTTTAGCTAAGTTAAAGACCAAATAAACAGTGAGATTGCTCATTCCTTCTATTTCCTGAGGAGGTCCAGGAAATCTGTCTAAAGATCTGATGTCAACCCTGCCATGTTCTAAGAGAATATTGGCCCAGTCACAATTTCTAGGGAGTGGAGCCAGAGTAAAATCTCTAACTGAAATTGAGACCCACCCCCCCATTCATATAATATAATCTATGATATTTGCAGCGGAATCATAATTAAAAACAAATTTCTGATGTGCTAATAAACTAGATAATGGGTTTGGGTACATATCAATCCCCAAATCTTTTTGCACATTTTAATATTGCTAGTAATAAGTCAAAGACATCTTCCTTAATCATTGTGCTCTGTAAAACACAAAGGAAATACACCGATGGAATCAATGAGGTCTCAATTTACAACAGTTGTTGAACAGGTACCATCTTCTGTGCCTGGCATAACATCTGTTATTCACGCTGGCTTTACAAGTATTAGGACTTCAAACTTGCTGATTTAATTTACTCTTCAGATTCCACATCAGTGCTGAGACTGAACTGCACTAATAATACAATTAAATTAAAAAAAAAAAAAAAGAAGATGTGGGAGCATGTCGTGGTTTAGCGAGGAGCTGCTTTTGCTTGGTAACAGGGGTAGGGGGTTGCAGTGCAGACCCGGTAAAGAGCTCTCAAACTTTTCCCCGGCCCCTGGGTTCAGATCCACCTCCAGCCGGGCTAGGCCAATCTGGCGCCTCTGCGATCACTATTTAAGGATGGGAATTTGAAGTGCTTGGCAGGAGGTGTACAAGATGGAGGTGACCATGCAGACCCCATAGGCAGAGAAGGAGGAAGGAAGGAGGTGCACCAGACCAGAGACCCCTCTGCAAGTCGTGGTGAGAACACAGCTGTGCCCCTGCAACCCATGCACGGCCATGGCAGGACTGAAAGCCACCAGCAGCTCCGGGTGAGCGCACCTGGACAGGCGAGAGACTGTATGAGGAGATGGCCATGGCCCAGGCCATGCTGGAGAGCCTGCAGGCTGCAGAGCAGCCCCACACGAGAGGCAGAGAGGAGCTGCAGCCTTTGGGATGAACGCACATTGGAGCAGCCTGTGCAGGGCTGCCAGGTGTGTGAGGGACCCCATGGAGGAGCAGGGAGGGACCGGCAAGAAGCCCACCTGCCCTGAGGAGAGACAAAGGACAGAAGCTATCAGGAACAGACTGACTGAAATCCCCATTTCCTGCCCCCCTGAGCTGTTCAGTGGGGGAGGAGAAAAAGACACCGTGATCAGGGCTCTGAACCCGGGAAGAGGGTAGAGGAAGGTGGTCTTAAAGGGCTGGTTGTACTCTTCACCATTGTACCACTCTTGTGTTGTTTTCTGTTTGCTGTGTTTTGGGGCTTGTCCGGGACCATAAGCAGCAACCAAAGCCTCCCTGCCCTTTAGGAATTCTCAAGTCTGTGGTACTTGAGTCTAATCATGATCTTTTCTCCCTGGATGGGCCTAAACCAGGACAGGGGAAAAGTAAAAAAAAAAAAAGAAAGGACCTGGAAGAGACAGAAATCGGAACAGTGTTAGTGCTTTAATGTTGCTCCTTTGGTACAATGCTGTATAAACTAATTCTACTTGAAATTGCTTCAAAGCTGCTATTCTTTCCTCAGACATATGTATCATTTAAAATTGTACTATTGACAAAACAAAATAAAAATTAAATTTATAATCTACAGCAAGATCTGCCAGTCTGCACCATTCTGATATGCAACGCTTTTCGATTTTCTACATGTTATTTACTGTATGTCCAGTTAAGCAATATGTACGCTGTATTTTGAAATGGCAAGGTAGAAACAAAAAAGTGCCAGGAGGACTGTAATTAAGAAGCTGGGATGAATATTCTGAAAGATAAAGGCTTCAATTAAAAATTACAGTTCTATGTAGAGCATTTCTCTTATGTGCTTTTTAAAAAGCATAATAAAAATCATAATTTCTAAACCCGAAATCTGAAATTTTCAACGTAAGTGCTCACTTCAACTCTTTTATTAAACAGAAACATAATATTCAATCAATATTTTGTAACTGCTACATGAGTCTAGCTAGAGTATCCTGCTGGTGAACTGTAGCTGAGTTCTAAGCCTAGCACAAAATTATTGCTGATGATGTTTCATATATATTTTGTCCCAAGAGAGTACAAGATGTTGCAAGACATACCTGTACTGAAGAAAATACAATGAAGTAGCTACATATTGGAGCAGTATATTATATTTCAGAAAAAAACCCCACCCTACTCCTATAAAAAATAAACTCATGAGAAATGTTCTGTACTTCTTGGCTTTTTTTATAGCTTTCTAATCGTCTTACAGCTATCCTTACAGCTGATAAGTGACATTAACCTACATGTTTTGCTCTTGTTTATAACCTTAAAGACATTATTACCCAGAAACAGCTTTTCCATTTACTGATAATACTGAGTGTGCCATCTACTCACATCACAGTGGTCAATGTTTGCAGACAACCACTGCAGGTGAGCTAACCACCCACGCTCTCGGCTGTTTCCCTCAACACGCATCCAGAATTTAGAAATACCAAGGACTTACAACCTTAGAGAAGTCAGTAGCACCCAGGGACACCATAAATAGTACTGTTTATGTAAGTGCCTAAAAGCCACATTACATATTTATACAAAATATTCAGTATTCTAGAGTACATGAACTCATATACCCCAGGTTACCAAAATTATATTTATTAATGAGGGCTGGGAATGATTAATTAGGTCTGTTGCCTTGACTGCTCTAGGAACCAAGGAAACACATCAGTATCAGAATCCGACTGGTGGCAGCTCATCTGGGGCCCCTTCTGGCAGCTGTGGCAGAGAGGGGAAGCATGACAGCTGCTGGAGAACTCAATAAACTGTTTTGGTAAAAAATAGCAAGGCATGACGCAAGCTGCAAAACCTGATCTGAATTAACAAGAACATGTAGTGACAAGGGAAGAGAGTTAATAAAGAAATCAAAGGGTAAGGCATAGACAGTGGAAACGGATTTCAAGAATACATAGCTATCATTAGCATAACAAAGGCTCCTGGAAGACAAGGATAAATCAATCTCTTAAGCACTAAGCTCTCTTGTGCTGATGTGCTTTGCACATTTATTTTATATGTATTAATGATTTGCACTATTAATAAATATCATTACTCTTATCTGCAACAGCTAAATTTCATTTTAACTCCACAGTTAAGGGGAGAGTAATTTAGGTTAAATGCAAACTACCTTAAAAATGTGGAGTTATGGATAATCACAATTCTTCACATTGACAATTTTGAAGTATTAATAGGGCTTACTTGGTCCCTTATACATATGACACATTATATACATATATACATTCCTTCTACAGTTAAGATAGTCATGTATTATGGAAGAGCAGACTATCCTCTACATAATGCTACTACTACTAGGACAGACAGATATCTTAATTCTCCAGACAAATAAGTAAGTAGCAACATCTCGTATTTAAATCATCAAATTCCTTGATTTTAAGTGAGTGAAAAAGTAGTCACAAAATAAATACTTTTCTTGTGGTTATTTTTCTCTGTAACTAATCTTAAAGTGCTTCTGAAAAGTTCTCAGGCATTGATAACTCAAATTTACAGTTGGACTATGCAGGGGTCCCACAGTCCTGGAAATATGAGTCTGCACTGCCTGAACTAGGAAACTTTCTCAGGCACATAATATTCTCTGAAGTTGCCTGTTGCCAGGAGAGTGCACTTCATCCATAGATACACACACCCCCTATCCTGAGGTGCTCTCTTCCTGCACTCAGGTAACAGAAAGGAAAGAGAAGATCCTGGGGTGTATTAGAAGGGCTGTGGGTAGTAGGTTGAGAAAAGTTCTCCTCCCCCTCTACTCTGCCCTCGTGAGACTGTATGTGGAATATTGTGTCCAGTTCTGGGTCCCTCAGTTCAAGGACAGGGAGCTGCTGGAGAGAGTTCAGTGCAGGGCCACAAAGAAGACACAGGGAGTAGAGCATCTCCCTTCTGATGAAAGGCTGAGGGAGCTGGGGCTCTTCAGCTTGGAGGAGACTGAGGGGTGATCTCATTAACGTCTGCAAATATGTAAAGAGCAGGTGTCTTGAGGATGGAGACAGACTGTTCTCAGTGATGGCCAATGATAGGGCAAGGGGCAATGGGTAGAAGCTGGAAGACAAGAGGTTCCAAAGAAATACAAATTGCTTCACTGTGAGGGTGAGGGAGCACTGGAACAGGCTGCCCAGATGGGTTGTGGAGTCTCCTTCTCTGGGGACATTCGAACCCCACCTGGATGAGTTCCTGTGTGACCTCTAGGTGGCCTGCTCTGGTAGGGGGGTTGGACTAGATGATCTTTCAAGGTCCCTTCCAGCCCCTGAGATTCTGTGATTTGAATTCCCACAGCACTTCAGCATCCTGCCCAGCTCCCAGCATCAGGGCTCCACATATTTGCATGGATTCACTGAAGCTAGAGTACCTCCCATAAATCCTGCTGTTGCTGCCTTGAGGCTATTTTCAGTCTGCTTAAATTTCCATTTACCTACAGTTTTGATTGTACCTCCCCTAAATTCTGCTGTTGTTGCCTTGGGTCTGTTTTCAGGCAGCTTAGATTCCCATTTGCCTACAATTTCGATTGAGTACCTGCTTCAGAAAACCCAGAGCCAGTTCAAAGGACACAGAAGACTCAGGGAATTTTAGGGGGAGCTAGGTGATGTAAATATTTTCCTTTTTGTTTGTGTGTTTGTTTTTAGATGCATACTAATTTTGGACACTTAAAAGAGATATTGTCTACATGCTCCCTGGTGTATGTGAGTATTAAGTACTAAGCCTGTGAAAATAACCGGTGGTGAGGAATTCCTGGAGTCGCTGCCTCTTTGTGTTGTCTGTGGCCTCACAACAGTAAGTTGTGCTATGATTCAGCTTCAAAGCATGGTGAGAACCACTTATCTGGACTCATGGGGTCAGGATCTGCAGTTTATTACACCAATGAGGCTAAGAACCCAGGAATTCCCACAATTTCTACCTGAGTGCTTTAGTATCAGGTTGTTACAAAAAAAGAAAAATAGCACAGGCTCTACCAGAAGAGCTTGGTGGCCTAAATCCTGAGTCAATGGAAATATTTGGCATTTCCTGTTATTTCCTTATATTCTAAGAGTCTGTTCCAGGACTCAAATGCATTCAAAATATAAACACAATGGACATTTCCCTGAACATATCAAAAGCCTCTCTCTGTTACTGTCTACTTAGACACTTGTGTCAGGTAGGTTGGATTGCTCTCTCCATCACCTAAAATTTGGGTGAGTGCCTCAACTGTGCATGCAAATTAGGTGGATGCAACTGCATCCTCAAACTTCATTCTTTGTCTCTCTAATATAAATCAAAAGTTCATTGCAAAACATGAGATTAATCTGTAGCTGAGATCATGCACAACAAAGCAATTCCAAGAGTTCATCAGAACTGTGGGAGCTGGCTCTAGCTCACCCTACGTGGGTGTCTGATAGGTATGGCATATGTTCTCAACAGTATTACGGAGCAGCTCAGAACTGACAGTTGTTTTGATGTTCCTAGATTAGACCCATGCTCCCTGAATCCATGCTTAATGTATATGCATAGTTTCCTGGTTACTTACAGTTAAAGCCATCTGTGAAGATGGCTTTTTGCCCATTCGCAGATTGGTCTGCTTATTTCACTGGAGCATAGGTGCCAGGTAATGATAGGTTTAGATGGACAGCCTGCAGTGCACCACAAGTGACAAAGCTTCTGCCAGAAGTCCTCCTCTGTGACTCCAATTTTGCATTAGCAACACATGCCTCTTTGCATTTGCCCATATATATTGGCACTTATGTATGGCCATTTTGTGTGCATGCAGTTCTCTGGCAGCCTGTAACCCCAATAAACACATAAAAAACATAAATATAATCCATCTGATCCCAAGGAAGAAACTATTTCCCCTAAGCAATCATCAACTTAGCCAGATCCATAGCCATAAAAACATCATGCTAATTCACTTGCCACATATGCAAAAAATTGCTGTTCTCTACCTGCCTATATTCTGTCACAAAAGTAAACCTTAATTGTGTGGGTCACCCTTAGAGATTGTAACTCATAAAATAGACCGTACATTTCTCTCAGCAGCAGTCTGAATGTGTTGCAGCCAATATGAGTTTCAGCTTATAAATGCCTATGGGCAGAATGCAAGCAGACATAAGCTGTAGCCACGTACGCTTGTCTTTGAGGTTAGTTGACAGCTGGGGGATTTGTCAGCTTGCCACAGAGAGCACTAACCCAAGCGTGGATGTCATTTTTCTCTTTGAGCATGCACAATTAAATCTGCCTGGCACCATCAGCATGGGGCACCGCACTTTACAAGCAGTGTGGAAAGGAGGGGGGATGTCTTGCTCCTCGGCATCTGAAGAGAAGCTGCCAATCCCAGAGTGTAAATTGTGCATAGGCAACTGCTATGAAACTTTGACCCAGATATTTTAATCCTTGCTAGAACAGAGCAAAATAAGTCTCATCTAGCTGTATAATCAATTAAAATGTGGTGGTCTTTTTCCTTCTGAAGAGAGCTTCCAACAGAAGATTATTCTATTTTACATGGAAATGCTGTTAACCATACAAAATAACCACGCTGAAGATGGGTGCAGGGTGTTTGAAAAACTTGCAGAAACCTGTATTAAATTTCAGACATTTGCCCCAATTTGTTCTACCGTTTTTGCTCAGAGGCCCTCAAATGAATGGATACTGTGGTCTGTAACTCATTCAAATGACAGCTATGACGCTACAGAAGTCAGTTAGCTGGCAGCTCCCTATCCCTGAATTTAATTTTGAGTGAATTCTGGCTGCCAGAGACTTGTGCTTATTTACAGCTGTCACTGGAAGGGGACACATAATGGAATTGGTAATATGTACAGAGGGCATATAGCCCATTGCTGGAAGGGTGGTGTTGCCACCTACTGCTAAAGAAATCATTATGGATTCACACTGGATGTTCACACTCGCTCCTAGGAAGGGAGGGATGTGATATGGCTCATCTTCCCCCGGAAAAAATCCAATTGCTTCAAAGAAGGCAGGGAGAGGAGCAGGACTGCCACTGGTCTTCCCCGGCTGTTTGTCAGAGCCCCGCTACCAGTGAGATCACTAATTGCTCTTCAGGCTGGCATAACTCTCTACTACAGTCTATATTAAAGCCAACACGATTATCAAGCTATATATCATATCTACACATCATTTTTTTTCTCTAACTATGCCAGGTGGGACCCATATCGCCTCCTGCTAACCCACTGCTGCAGGTTTGCAGCCCCCTTGTCAAGGAAAACAGGGATGGCAACAGCAGCCAGCAAGATTCAGACACATTTACTCTCGTTTACTGTGCCTGTCTCATCCAGCTGGGCTACAGCTACGCTCTCTCGGTCCCATGTGGCACAGTAAACAAAAGATGTGGCTCAACCTGAGAAGGCTGGAAAGAGCAACGAAGCATGAGAAGTCTGGGCAAGAAAATATCTTTTTTTCTATGGGTTTGTTTAGTGCCCTTTCTTTGATGGCTCTGAATCATTTTAGAACTTTTAAAAACCCCATTTGGGGATAAATCTGTACAAGCTGATCAAATATAGAACATTAGGACTGAACTTGCTACATGACACGGGAATCAGCTTTTAAAGCAACATGGTATTTTTTAACTTATTACAATATAGTGTTAAGATAACACCAGCTGTCCTTGGAGTAAGGACTGTCTTGGCAAGCATTAAGTCCATCGCAGAACAGAAATATTCTTACTAATGCTAATACCATATGCTGAAATTTCTTAATAACTGTGGCCTGATTCTAAGTCAGGATTTAGAGAATATCTTAAATTCAGTCACCACAGACTCAGCTCTAACATCCTGGGAACAGGGATCTGGCAGAGGGGTGATTCATCACAGCAGCACTGTCTTGACAGAAGAGCTGCGGTGATGGCAGCATGGCCTGTGTGTTGCTCCACCATTTTTCCAGACTAAGGACTTCTCCAGCCTAATGTGGGTTCTGTCTACATCCAGCACGTGGATCCCTTCAGAAACCCCGAACCTCTCGTTGACTATCCAATTTAGCTATAACCCATGCCTAGGTAGGTCTTTCTAGGCTCAGATAGTCTGACCAGAGCAGCATTATTGCCTCCCCTGATGGCACTGCACCAGGACCAGCACCATCAGCATCGCTGCCTGGCACAGCTGCTTGGCATAGAAAAACCTGTTGACACAGACTAGGGCAAAGCTAGACTGACTGCAAGAAAAAGGGTGAAGACTTCGCTTCCTTTGCCATTTGTAGCAGCAGCTATGGAAACTCCTTCCAGAACCTCAGGCCACCATCAGAACTTGGCATTCTCCCTAGGCAGAGGGTTGAGGCAGAAAACACAGTATCTGTATTTCTTTTGCACTCCTTCTACACAGAAATCTGACTAACCCAAACTAAACAGCATAGCACATCCTCCCCAGAGCAAACACTTTTTTGCATACTAAGGAAAAAAAAATACCAAAACCATGCTGGGAAGATGGTCTGTAATAGCACCATAAAAATACAAGTGCAATTTTCACTGCTGGAATCAAAGATATTTTAAATTTGCTTGGTTCAAACTGCTGTAATCTAAATTAGTTTCAGTACTGAGAGATTTATGGATATCCAATGTAATGACACAGAGGACAATCACAGGAGAACAAGCAGGTATGCAATGAGTCTTCCTCTCCACACAAAATTCAATAAGCATGAGGAAAAGACAGTGAAAAGATGCTGCTACTGAATCTCAAGGTCGTTGTCTGTACTGTCACAATACTTAAAAATATTAAACCAGTTCAGATTCAACTTTCTGTAGTTTATGCCGAAATTCAGGTGAGAAAGAGTACAAATATAGAAATAAATAAACAAAAAAATATTGAAAGGAAAAAGACAAAATTATCAAATAAGAAAAGTCGAAATTGTGCTATTGGAAAAATGCAATAAACAGTGATCTCAAAAATAAGCAAAAAGAATAATCTCAAGTGTGTAAAAACCTGATTTAATAATTCTATTAGTAAGGGAGAAGTCTATTAGTCTGGAGAAGAGGAGATTAAGGGGAGATCTTATTAACATCTATAAATATCTAAAGGGTGGTTGTCAGGAGGTTGGGACATCCCTCTTTTCTATAGTAGCTAGCAACAGGACAAGGGGTAATGGGATGAAACTGGAACACAAGAAGTTCCATTTAAACATAAGAAAAAACTCTTTCACTGTGAGGGTGAGGGATCAGTGGCACAGGCTGCCCAGAGGGGTTGTGGAGTCTCCTTCCATGGAGGTCTTCAAGACCCGCCTGGACATGTTCCTATGCGATCTGATCTTGGTGAACCTGCTTCTGCAGGGGGGATGGACTAGATGATCTCTAAAGGTCCCTTCCAACCCTACCATTCTATGATTCTATGATTCTAAGGGATGCATCAGGTTTAAGATGCTGTAGGTTTTGACTTTTCAGATTAAGTCTTTAAAGAAAAATAAAGATGATTAAGGAAAAGGTAAGCAGTAACAGGAGGTAAAAAATAATTTCTGAAGAAAAGCCAAGACCACATCCCAAGTACACATATACTAATTTGCAAATGTTTCTCACATCTTTTTTAAGCATGTGGTCTATGAAAGATTAGGAATGAAGTGTATAAAACTAAGCAAGTGCCATAATTAATGCAGCCAGATATAGACAGAAACATTATCAAAGTATCAAGCTCAACAATTTAAATACGTAATATGATCAAAATGTTATCAGTTCTATAATTGTTATTACTTAGTTTGAATATCTTTTGTTACAGCATAAGCCCAAGATTATCCACCTCGAGATATGGCTTGTGTGTTTATAATGTCTCCTTTTCTGCTCTGCAGCATGCATTAAAGATTTCAGGTACTTTGACACAATTACCAGTTTTGTTTGGTTTTTTTAACAGAATATAAACTAATTCTTGCATATTATCAGGTAGCAAAATATTCTGCCTCTCAAAGTCTTTTATCTTATGTTGCACATGGCTGGTGCATCTAACCCACGAGTGGCTGCACAAGAAGACTGGCTTTAGATCAAGTACAAACAATCTAGGCTTGAGGGAAAATGTAAAATAAGTTCCACAGCTGAAGGAACATCTGAACAGAAGCAAATGAAGATCCAGACCAAACATTATTCCAAGGAGTGGAAGTGAAGTGTAAGGAGAGAAGTAGACTGTCATGTGGAATGGTGCCAGAAAACTTACAGGTAAGAAATCCCCTATTTATAAACAGCACCCAGAAGCGGAATAACAGTTTTTAAACAGATGCATTTATAGCAAGATACTCCAGTTAGTCTACAAGCTTCTGTATTTTATCCCATCTTCTGCATATATTTAAGTGTTGCTCCAAATATAGTATATTCCTGCACCAGGAATTTTTGATGACATGCATTGAACACAGAAGCAAACTGCAATCTCAAGCGGAAAACCTCAGGTTTACTGGAGAGATGCAAATGGGCTAAAAAAAGAGTCAGATATAGCTATTGTATTCCCCTAATAATACCAGATTTATTGGCAGGTAACTTCTTCAACTTCATTTCTGATGTGCAAGCCCACTGGTGTATTTTCTTGTAAACTTGTTTATTTCTATAGAAATGCTACATGATGGAATTTATTTAAGAGTTTTATGATGATAATCTTATCATTGAAGATTAAACTCCAACTTTCTGATATCCAAACATATTTCCTGTAATAAAACAAACAACTAGTACTCAATACTTTTCCATCATTTCCATGTAACACAATCATCAATTATATAGGGGACTGAAAGGGGAAAAGAGGGAAAGGAGGTAAAATAGGCTTGGAAAACACATACTATTTTACTGTAAGGGTGACGGAGACCTGGCACAGGCTGCCCAGGTGAGTTGTGGAGTCTCCTTCTTAGAGGTCTTAAAGACCTGCCTGGACATGTTCCTATGTGACCTGATCTAGATGGACCTGCTTCTGCAGGGGGTTTGGACTGGATGATCTCTAAAGGTTCCTTCCAACCCCTACCATTCTATGATTCTATATTCAGCTTCTCTCCATTTAACACTATTATGCTGTTTTAGACACATCAAAGCATTTAAAACGTATTTGAAAATATTTTTTAAAAGTGACCCTACCCTACTGTGATGTATATAGTTCTGAACTTATAAACATTCTTTCACATTGAAGTTTTTATAATATTTAGATAATGGTATATAAGTGCATATATGATGGTCCTCCCTGCTTATTATGAATTATCACTGAATCGTATCAAAATGTCTAGGTGTCTTTGAAGCTGTTAATTTGGCCCTTCATCAAAGAAAAATCTTATTAAATTTAATTCTGTGCTATGACTCAGAAATTCATAAAAAAGAGGAATTACTATTTCCTTTTTCATTCACGGAGATGAAAACTGAGACATGAGAACTGGATGAAAAGAACGCTCATAGAACTTTTTCTAAGCCAAATGTTCATCACTCGTTCATATTAGAACTAATTATTCAATATTTCCTAAATAGCTAAAGCCAAAAGAATAAATCCATTATTTTTTATCAAACTTGTATGAAAATCAGCATAGGATTTAAAAACACAGCATATACTGTAGACCAACTCCTAAGGGAATACTGTTAATTAGTAATACGCCTAACATTATCCTGGTCATAAATCTTCTTTCCTAAACTCCCAATTTGAATTGGGGCAGTGAAAATACAGATGAATAATTAGGAAATGAGACTTAAAAGAATGTTTTTAACTTTTTTTTTAATCCTAGAAATACAAGGTAAGACTGAGAAAGTGTTTTAACCTATGAGTGAGCAGGGCTCATGCATGCTGAAGCGATTGCTGAGTCCAGTGTCACCTTAAAATTAGTCTCAGTAATTCCATCTGGAAAGAGGATCCCAGCAGCTGTCACCCAATCACCAGGTAAGATGAATCTGTCAAGCAGATTTTCTATTCTGCACAAATATGATATGACGATTCAGAACCCATGTCTGAGAACCACCGACTCCACTTCTGTTTAGGACTTTAGGACAGTTATCTCACACATACAAATCCCATAAACACATCCATACCAGGCACCCAGTGCTTTGCTAGCTGTTAGGACAAGCCCTGGTCCAAAATCCCACCCTGATTTTGCTCTAGAATAACAATTAGGGTTTGAAATCAGCCCTATATTCTTGACTAAGAAAAAAGATCCCACTGATTTCAGTGCTTTTAAAACCGATGCAGGTGGCAAGTTGTGGAGATACAGAGGTTTTAGTCAAATAACTAAAAATAGAACTTAATTTTTATCTGAAAATAAAAGCTAGTGCTAATAAGCCTCAGCTGTGATCACAAAATTATTAGCTCAATGACACACTGACAACTGGTTCCTCACTTGTCTTCTATGCTGCTAGAAAACCTATGGTGAGCTATCTTAACATCAATGGAATATCCCTCACCTTAACACTACATCTTTTCCAACTAAAATATCATATAGGCTTATAGAACAAGTATTTGGAACCGAATACAAGTGATTGTGAACCCATTAGTTCCCAGCTATTATTTAACCATAATTAACCCAGTTCTGCACTACTGATTACAGAAGCACGGAAATCTATGCTAGACATTCCTTCTGCTTTTCCATTTAATTCAAGTAAAATATCCTAAATGTAATGAAATGTGTCAAGTTTAGGACAGCTAAATATCTCATTTTTAAATGTGATTCTTCACCTCATCATAAAATATGAGTAGACACTGAAGAAGTAACAGTAATCTCATCACTGTTGGGTTTTTTTAAGGAAACAGTGCTATAAATGGAATTAACTGAGACTATTTCTTTTTTCATAATTCAAGTGATCAATTATTTTAACTGATGTGCATTTAATTAAAACTGAAATATATTTAATTTCATTAAATTGTCAATGTTAACCATTCATTTTAATGCCAAATCTGGATAGCTACTGCATATTACTGTCTCATTATGCATTTAAATTCAGCATAGGAGCAAAGGCAAACACACATGACTTCATCACAACTCAAGGTGCTGAGTACTCTCAGCTTCTGGTGGCTACAACTAATCCTACTTAGCAGCAAAGGTAGATTATTTTATTGAATTTAATCTTTCCAGCCCTGGGCTTTAGGAGATTAAATTCTTCTCTCCTGGTCAGGTTTGACTAACTCACACTGTTATTTACACTCACCACTGCTCAGGCTAAGTGGATTGGGTAAAAGTCTCATGATTCCCCTGGATTCCTAAAACCTCCTATAAATAACTTTCTATCTTAACCTGAAATTCAGAAGTCTGGGCTTTCTTGCTGTCATCCCTGAGCCTTACTGAGGTGTTCTGAGAATCATCATACCTGATATTGCTGTTAAAACCTGAGATGTTTTCATTACTCAACTTAAATAATTGCAGGGTACCCAAACTGGAAGATTTTAACTGCTTTCAAATTTGCTCCCATTGGCCTATTCACTAGCAACTAAACTATTAGTTTTACTTTTATACATACGATGAAACTAAGACAGATATTACACAGCTCTTCTTGCCTGTACCCTTTATTTGAGCATCACTTCCTTGTCTCTGCTGAAGAGTTTGCAATCAACTTTCCAAAGATGCTCTCCAGAACACATCTACCACCAGCTGGGTGACTGTGAATTTATTTTTCTTTTGAAATACTTGGTGAGTTTTGTCCCTGGATTCCTCAATCGCAAGAACCCCCAAAACAAGTCCATCTCAATCCTGCACTTCCTTCTGTACAAATGACAGGGGCAAACCAAAAGCAAACCTTTAATTTATTTACTTTTAAGTGGTTCTGCCTTTTCTCTGGAGACTCTGGACTTTGCTGTAGTAAACTGCTCCCCTTGAATGTCATTTGTGTTCTTGAGTATATACTGTCTCCAGATTGGTAAGGACTATCATCTGCATCCTTATGGGATAGGCTTTGAAGCAAGAGTAGGCTGAGAGTTGTTATAAGAATATTTAAAAAATATTACAACACATATTACTGACCAATAAATTAGTTTTTGTCTCATACAGAGACTATCCTATTTTTTTTCAATACTTGAAAACCTCCAAACAAGCTTTTCTTAATATCAGCAGAGCCTTACAAGTGCCACATTTCTACAGCTGTCTGGGGAGTGCACCAGGTCTTCTTCTTTTAAGTGGAAAACTCACCTCATCAATTGCCTTCATTTGAGTTCACTGCAGATATGTCAGTTCTGTTAAACATTAAAGTGTAAACCTAGATACAAAGAAATTTAAGACACACTACCGAAAACTGTCCAGTAGCTTTTCAAACACTGACAAATGCACTGCATAAACCAGGAGCACTTCAAACTTCTCCAGGCAAAGCCATCTTTTCCTCACCTCTCTAAGACCGTTTCTCAGAACCAACTGAAAATATTCAGAATGAAGGAAAAAGGCTGTGTGTGCCTCAGAATGCAATGCAATGCATCATCAACTCAGTTTTATACAGTCAACACAGTATTTGAAAATTATGCCTTTTTTCCCCCTTTGTTTTTTAAACCAGAACACCTGAAGGGAGCTCAGAGACTGGTTACAGAATCAAGTACAACTTATTAGAATATCTCTTCTGTATCCTGTTGGGTCTCTTTGCTTCCTGTAATTTCTCAGTTTTTTGTTTCCCCAAACATAATTCAGAGTTAGGAGAAACTATTAATTTGAGAGCTTCCAACTAGAAAATCCTTCAGGTTATTCCAGCAGTGCACTAGATAAAAACCTCCCTTTCATTCTTTTAGTTATTTATTTTTTCAATATGCCACTTTTCCTAGATGAACTGGCTTTTATTATGCAAGAGGTCACAGCCTTGGAGACATTCGGCAGAAGAATATAAATCTATTCTGATTCAAATCCACTGAAGTTTTTAAGAATAAGTTTTTCTAAATTTGCTAGGTCTTAGAAGGTCTTTTTCCTCACTCCACCTGAGTTTGGAAGAAAAGCTAAAGATGGAAATCACAACTGTTAAGTTTGAATCTGCTCTATTTCCTTTAGGCTTCTAGAAAAATGCTAGTGTTTTGATTGAGATGAACAGACTACCCAATTCAAGTCATCTTATTTCCATGGTTTATTATATGAATTACAAGACTATCAGTTTTCAGCATGAACTTATAAAGGGGAAATCACGTTTGACCAATGTCGTTGCCTTCTACAGTGAAAAGGATGGTTTGGAGGCTGAGAGAAGTGCAGTGGATGTTGCTTATCTTGACCTTAGTAAAATCTTTCCCATAATATCATCACAGACAAGCTGGAAGAGTACAGCTTAGATCAGAAGACAGTGAGGTAGACTGAAAAATTGTCCAGATGTTGTGATCCGTGGTGTAAAGTCCAGCTGAAGGCCAGTGACTAGCAGTGTACTCCAGGTAGGTCAATACTAGTTCTAATAGTATTTAACATCTCTATGACCTGGATGATGTGACAGAGTACTCTCTCAGCAGGTCTGCAGTTGAAACAAAACTGGGAGGAGTGGCTGACACACCAGAGGCTTGTGCCACAGAGGGCCCTCGATAGGTTGGAGAAATGGGCAAAGAATCTCATGAAGTTAAACAAGTATGAAGTCCTGTACATGGAGAGGAATAGCCTCAGGCACCAGTATATGCCGATGGCTCACTGGCATGAAAGCAGTGTTCTGAAGTCCTTTGCAGAAAAGGACTTCAGATTCTGATGAACAATAGGCTGACCAGGTGTCAGCAAGGTGCCCTTGGAGCAATGATAACTTGTGCTGAATTAGGCAGCATTGCCAGCAGGTCAAGGGAGGTGATTATTCCTGACTACACAGCACTGGTGAGGCTGCACCTGGCATACTGTGTGAAGTGCTGGGGTCTCCATGACAGAAAAGATATGGACTTACTGGAGTGAGTCCATCAGAGCATCACTAAGATGATTAAGGGACTAGAATATCTTCATATGAGGTGAGGCTATGAGAGTTGGGTCTGTTCAGACCAGAGAATGCTCAGAAGGATCTTATCACTGTGCCTACATACCTGAAGAGAGGGAGTAAAGAAGAGACAAACTCTTCTCATTAATGCCTAACTGAAAAGAACAAGAGGAAAAGGGTACAAACCAGAATACATGAAATTCAATCTGAGCATGTGAAAACATTTTTTCCTGTGAGATGGATTGGCATAGGTTGCCCAGAGACTGTGGAGTCTCCATCCTTGGAGATATTCAAAAGCTACCTAGAGACAGTCATGGGCAACTGGTTCTAGGTGTCTGCTTGAGCAGGAAGATTGGACTAAATGACCTTCACAGGTCCCTTCAAACCTCAACTACTCTCTAATTCTGTGAAAGGAAACCCTACATTAAAAATAATTTGCAGCTTAAATCCAAGTTTCAGGCTCATACTAGCAACCCATAGAAAACTGCAGTTGAATGACTCATGCTGAATTAAACACTCCTAGAAGGTGGGCTGCAGTAATTTTTAACAAGAATGTGTTCAGCTGTGATCACACTCTCCTACAAATGTAAATGAATTCTTATTCACAGCATCACACCTATCTCTTTTAAGATATAATTTAATCTTCATAGAAGCTCTGTTCCTCTTAGGTCTGAGATTTTCTTGCCACGTAAATTTCGGATCATCACACTAGAACATGCACAGCTAAGACCAGTTAGGTTTTATCTCCACATTGTATTTTGTTAAGATAGCATGTATTTACAGTCACGTTTTCACAGCACGCAGTTATGGAGCCACAAAAGATTGGAAACAGAAAAAGCATCTGCATTTTTCAAGGTGCTACATATTTTCTTTCTCCTGTTTTTATAGACAGTCGTAAGTCTATATTAATGAAGTATAATTTTTTTTTACTTATTACAGTTGTTTGGGTTTTCTGGTTACCTAAAGTACAACAATGAAAGAAAAAAGTTCTCTGAAGCTTTTTTTCCAAGTTCAAAGGGCCATTTTGAAAAAGCAGAAATGTTGATGAGGTATGTTATGAGCATAAGAATTTTCCCTGCAATTTTTGAAAGTGGTATTTGGAAGACACCACTGACAGAGAAACATTTGCACACAAAAGCATGTCTGTCTACAATTAAAGGCAACATCTTAAATGGGAACTTAGTTTCATCTTTTACTTTTACTGTTTCTAATTATATTGTAGTAGCATTTTGAGCAATTCTATCCCATAGTACACAAAATCTAAGAAAAGCATAAGTGAACTGAGATGTTAACGAATGCATTTACATTACAAAATTGGCCAATATGCATATTCATTCCTGGATTATATTATGTTTCCTGGGAATAAAATACTTGGATCTTGTTTTTTTCATTCCCCAAATGACACGTATTCTAACTGCAATTAAAAATACTTCTACTCCTACAGTTAATACATAACTGTTTTTATTGATCCTCTGTAATGTCAAATATTTTGTGGAGGTCTTTTAAAGTGAAATGGATTTGTTCTACAGCAATTAGAGCACATAATCCTATTTTACAGGAAAGCTTTGGAGTGTAAAAATACAACAGAAGAAATATGAGTGATATTTTCTATGTGAAATTTAATAAATAGCTTGATATCAAGCCAATGATCTGAACCTGTAGGCTAGTGTAACTAGGACAAGGGTTTTAGATGCCAGAACCTGATTTTCTATGAGAAGTGTTAAATTATTTTTTCTTCTATCATGACAATTTCATTTGTAGTGTAATTTCATTGCTCAAACCTGATTCAATAGTTTAATTATCTGCCAAACTTTGTAGCTCCCCTTGTTTGGTTACTCTACAGCTCTCTGATTTGACTTGTTTGCTAGTCAGCAGTGAGTGCTGATGTGAACAATACAGTGTAATACTCCAGTGGAAACTAGTTATCACCAGTGATTACAGGCTGCCTTCTAAAACAGATGTTGGATAATGAATTTCTTAGATTAAGATAGCAAAGTACTGCAGATCTCACTTAAAGTTAATACACCAGATGTACATGTTATGGAAAGATGGTCCTGCATTTAAGACACTGATGTGATTGAATAGGTTTTTGAAGTAGAAGTAAGATATAGATCATCATAAATCATCAGCACTTTTTTTAAGCAAGTACCAAGACTGATATGAAATGACAGTTTATATATTTCGTATTCATCTGGCACAGATCAAGAAGATGCAATAATAAACCAATTCACCAGTTCTTGAGATCATTCATGCATATTTAGGGTTGAGTACCAGCACAGCCCAGCTTGCCAGAGACAGAAATATCTAATGAAGTCTTCATAATATCACACATTTTTTGCGCAGGTCCACTGTGTCATCCTAAGGCACAGCACACGCCTGTGCTGAGGATTTATCAAGGTTATAGGGTGAAAGGAAAGCATATCTCAATCATAGTGCCATCTAAAATGGAAAGTACATTACAATGACTTCCACCTGGATCACATACACATATTTTCCTTCCTCTTATAACCACACTCGAAGCAGTGTAAACCTTTTGTCTGAATCTTTCTATAACAGACTGAGTTTTTTCATTTCGTTAAATAAAAGATTAAGTGCTATAAGATGGATAATATGGTAGTAATTTTAAATCATATCATATTAAAGAATAAGTATTTCTTATCAGTCAAATTTAGCTCTTTCAGTGTCACTCAAACACGAACAGAATGACAGGATAATGATATTTCATACTATTACCCTGCATCGCTTTATGACCACTTAGGCCTCCAGTTAATAAAATGCTTAAGGAAGAGATTATCTTCATTATTTTAGCATTTTCAACCTATGATTAAGTACTCACGAATACACTGTTGCACTGATTGATGTCAGTTTAGCATGAGTACATTTCCTATCAATTAGGTTTGGAGAAGTACTGAATATTAGACATCTTCCTTCAAGGCCAAGGTTGTGCTGCTATTTAAAAGCTGGGAACAACAAACACAATGAACACATACGTATGTGCCCGTACATACACATGCATACATATATGCATATATGTACATATGTGTGTACACATACAAGAAAACAGAAAATGAATTCCAGATTATTTGCGTGTTGTTATAGATACACGCTCTTCTACACAACTTGTCTCGTCCTAATAGGATAGGTAAGAAAACAGAAAAAAGAATAAATTTTCTATTATCTGTTCTTTTAAAAAGAGAATTCTAATGACTTCAGGGTTAATATCTTTTTTTAAAGCTACACAAAGCATTTTGGTTTAGCTCTCTGCTGGTAACATTTAGCCACTTAAAGGGAGTTTTTGCAATCATATTACTTATATTTGTAACATTCAAATAGCTGTCAGTCCTTTGAAGGTCAGCATTAAAAGATCATCATTCCATATCAAATAAAATAATTCTATCAGAATTGCCACCACGGGGGAAGGACATAAAATCATGACGTTATGTGATTATCACTGTAACTTTCTAAGTTATTTCAATCAGCAGTTGTGTTTATATATAAGAATAATGAAATATATAAACAAAATGCTCACATGCTTCCTTATGAGTTTTCGTCTAGTCTATATTTTCTCAGCTATTTTTTTCTGAGTATTTTCCAGCTATACTAACCTCCTGTGACTGCTCTGCCCCCTAACAAATGAATGGTTCCATGTATATTCTCATTAGCACTACTTAAAGTTGGTGCTACAATTACAGTTTATTCTTTGAATTAATTGCTGTATGCATTTATGCAATTCAAATCTAAGAAAGAAACATAGGACTAGACTGATCCCTTCAATTATAAGTTTCTGTTTAAAATTGCTTCCAGTTTTGCAAAATTTTTTAAAATCTCACTAAACATGTACACAGATAAAGGAAACAATTAGGCAAACAATGTGTGGATTACGCACTATGCAATGCCTCTGACTAAATCAGGCATTGTCTCTGGGTAAAAGTATAAATAATACCTGTCTGTTGAATAGAATACACAGAAACTATGAGAAAACAGGAATGGTTTTATGTCCCTTGGTAGGGATGTTTATCTGAATTTGAAGGAATTTTCTATAAGGATTAAAGGAAAATAATAGATTTAGAGTCTTTAGGGATCACCTAAGACTGCTTATAACCAAACTATATTGCCAAGAAGACTTTGGGTGCATGACCTATCAGCTAATTGTTTTTAAGATTTTGGTTTTGTTTTTTCTGGTTCTTTGCAGTACCATAAGCTTATTTATAATAGATCAGTTTATCTTATCTATAGTAGTAAATTATCTATGGTTGTTTTGTGGGTTTTTTTCCTTTTCTTTTTTTCTTTCCTTCGGTACAGCAAAAATTAGTAGTTTATTCTATAAGAGTACGGGAAAAGTGTCAGATATATAGCATGCTACTCACCTAACACAACTAGATTGCTCATTCATCCAGATCTTTTATATCTATTAGTCTGATGGGAAAGGTACTTGAAGGCTTTCAAAGGCCAAATTACTAAAATTTAAATACTATCTCAAAAATCTGAAAAATTCAAATGCTATTTGAACACTTTTATGTGAGGTACAAGTATAAAAGTATAAAGTGACCTTGTCAGAGCTATTTACAGCAATGTTTTAGATGCAGTATTTAACCTAGAGGAAATAAAATGCATTTATCGTGTCAGAGTCTACATAAATCATTCCCCTTGTTCTTGGGCTTCAGCTTCACTCAGTGATGATCACAAAACCATCACAAAGTTTCCAGAAGCATAGCTTCTGATGCTCAACTTGCCTTGGTACAATGAAGTAAAATGTCATGTTTGCATTCATAGAAATGGCCTCATCAGCTGACAAAATACACTGTTTACTATAAAGATTTGATTTTGGGAAATTTTAGGAAGATTGCCACAGCATGTGGCACATAGAACAAGAACTGTTATTAGTATGAAAGGGTTGCAACAAATTTATGTCCTGCAGTGTTGTAACGCTTTTCTTTCGCTTATTTAAACACCTGAACAAGCCAACTCATGTAAAGCTAGACTAAATCACAGGTTTCTTGATTTTTACTCTGAGGCCGATGGAATATTCAGCACTGTATGAAAGAGGTCATGAAAAGAAGCTCTTTCTTTAGGTATTCTACAGGAAGGAACACCACGTGTTATTTGTCAGGATAATATTTATATTCAGTGCCACAGTAAAGGATGAAGACTGGTTTTCATTCCAAATTACATTTATTTTTCTACTTAGCAGAAAAATCTGAGGAAAGTAAAACTGGGGAGAAAAGATGTCTGACCTGAGTGAAGTATTCTAACACAAATCAATCTGAATGCCTTTAACACAAGTTTGAGGAATAACCTATCGGAAGTTATTAAACTTATTTTTAGTAACTAAGTCAGTGTGTGCCAGTTCTAGTAATCATTGTCTGGAACATCAAAGAAATCCTGGAGTCATAGCTTCTTATTTGAAATGAAAATGTAACATTTCCAGGTTTTTTTCCTCTGTGAAAAAAGACCTCACAGTGTAATCTGATTTCTGCAGAGGTATGTCAGTGGAGAAGAGTGTGTTGTTCGAGGATTTCCCTTCCACTTCCATCAAAAGGCTCATGAGAAATCTAATTAAGAACATCCACAGGATAAAGATAAATATGTCTTCCTCTAACTCAGTTGTCTTCTGTTTTGTTTGTGTGAAACTCTGAAACCATTAACTTTCTAGGACTTCAATTTATACCTTGAGTGATTTCCCCCTTCTTTCTTCTGCACAGCTAAAATCTGTTCATCATACTCAGTGTGATGGTGCAGACCTTTCCTCCCTGGGCCATGTTGCTATGTTGCGGTCAGAAAACATTGTGTTCCTGTCTTGATTGCCCATGTAGTGATTTGAGACATCCTGACACACTCTCATCTCAGCTACCAGTGCAGTGAGTTAAAACTACATGATACTCCATTGTCCTAGTTGCAAAAACAGTGAGTTAGGATAATTAGGTGCTCTCTAACTTCTGCTACTGGGCAAAACTACCAGCAACTCCAGCTGCCAATTCTGGGAGACGTAAAAGTTACTTGACAAGCATTGCGGCCAAAATGAAGAATTACTGACCCAAGTCAATCACCTTGCAGTCCTATTAACAGTGGTCCCAAAATGAGACACTTTGAACTCTCTGGGACTGCAGTAGACTGTGTCCCTGATTATCCCCTTGAGTTGGGGTGGGTAAGAGAGCTCGACAACTTTCAAAACTGTCTGCCAATAAAATGCTGACCAAGGGCTAATCATTGTCTGCTGAGAAATGCTGATGATGGAAAACAGTGAGTAATTCACTACAATTGCATTTTATGTAGCCCAAGATTCAGAGTTTAATGATTAAAGACTTGGGATGTAAAGGTTGTTTTATTTTACAATATTGGTCAAAATATGAGAAACCTAGGTTAACCTATGTGTATGTGTGTGTGTATGATTCAGAAGCTTTATGCAAACTTTGTTATCAAGTCATTGATGTTGAGTTGATTACAGAAAATATAATTTCATCACTCTGATAATAAATTGATTATTAAGAATTGTTGAATGATTCTCTTTACTCTCCATTTCTAGTGGACACAAACCAAAGACCAAGTCTTAGACTAAGTCTGGATCCAGCCACATCTAGACTCTTCTCTGAAAAGGAGTGTAGAAAGAAAGGACATCCATTCTGACACCCGTGATTCGATGAGAGTGTCTCCTGTAATCTTTTCTTTTGTTTCCAAACCTGTACAAATAATTTACAACTCCAACATGATTTCCCCTTATATATACCTCCCCTGTAGTAAGTAGTAGAGTGAACCTTGACATCAACCTCCGTTAAGCTGCCTTTTGCGAAATCACATTAAAATCACTTTTGCTAAAACCTTTGATGGTGTTTTCTTTAAGTGATCTAACACCTAAATCACTCATATGTGACACTAAAGTCAGGAAAAATTTGCACTTATATGAACAGAAGGAAAGAATTTAGCCTGGAACTACTGAAGATTATTCAATGGACAGGAGAGACAATAAAAGAGTGGGGATTATCTGGAAGGATGAAGATAGATGAAAATCTATCTACTATGGTAATCTGCTCTTTGTGCAATTACCTGCATTGTTTGCTCTGATTTTTCACATTATCCAGAGGCTATGTGTGTGAAACTATGGGAATGCATTTACAATCATTAGTGAATAACCTTGAAATATCTCTGTTGACACTATCCTCCAATCTCCTGCTTTTCATTAATTAAGTGGTAGACCTCTTTCACAACTACAACAAAGCTTGTGAAAGCAGGTCCTCTCCTCTTATATGAACACAATATTTGAAGAGATATGCTAAAGTTTCCTACCTTCATGGGGGGCTAGAATCACTAAACACCAACTCTAGTTTAAATCATGTACACATAGAAGTAAAAGAAATCTAAAAAATACAATGAAAACATTTTTTGTTTAAAATGTTTCTGTTAGCTGATTGACTTGAATCATAAGCAGGATGGTAAGTAATTGTTTAATGATTTCAGTGACTGTGTGCATTAATAGTTCCTGCCTGATGTAAAATATACTATATTTAATATATGTTTACTTGTATTATTCTATTTAATGTGTTTATTTGAATGATTTTTGAATTACACTGCTAAGAAATGTTACGTATTGAAAAAACTGTTGGTTTGTCATGTCACTGTTTTTAAAACAATTGCAAACATTAGAAAGAATCACTGCATGCATCAGAGGAAGAGCAAAATTATTATTATTAAACTTGTCACTAAACCTTGAGACTGTCAGTTATAACTGCTATCATCTGCCCCTCACTTTTTATTAACATTAGGAAAAGAGAGAAAAGCACTGATGCTGAGGTGCTGCAGCTGCTGCAGTCTAAGAGAAAGCACCACTAGCCTCCAAGAGCCACAGGCCCCTAAGCCAGTCTGCTTCCCAAAACCTCTTGAGTGCCTCTCTCACCCAGCTCTGCGACAAAACAAGGTATTCCTGCTTGACCAACCTGAGAGCCTTCTATGCTGGCATGACGGGCTCGATAGATGAGGGGAGAGAAGCAGATGTCTACCTTGACTTCAGCAAGGCTTTTGACACCATCTCACATAACACCCTCATTGAAAAGCTCAGGCAGTGTGGATTGGATGAGTGGACAGTGAGGTGGATCGAGAGTTGGCTCAATGACAGAGCCCAGAGAGGGGTGGTCAATGGCACAGAATTGAGTTGGAGGCCTGTGGCCAGTGAAGTTCCACAGGGATGGGTTCTGGAGCCAGTCTTGTTCAACATCTTCATCAATGACCTGGATGAGGGGACAGAGTGTTCCCCCAGCAAGTTCCCTGATGACACCAAACTGGGAGGACTGGCTAATTCCCCAGAAGGCTGTGCTGCCATTCAGTGGGATCTCGACTGGCTTGAGAGTTGGGCAGAGAGGAACCTCATGAGCTTCAACAAGGACAAGTGCAGAGACAAGTGCATCTGGGAAGGAATAATCCCATGCACCAGATCAGTCTGGGGTTTGACCTGCTGGAGAGCAGCTCTGCAGTGAGAGACCTGTGAGTCCTGATTGATAATAAACTAACCATGAGCCAGTCCTTGTGGCCAAGAAGGCCAATGGCATCCTGGGATGCATCAAGAAGAGTGTGGCCAGCAGGTCAAGGGAGGTTCTTCTCCCTCTCTATTCTGCCCTGGTGAGGCCTCATCTGGAGTCCTGTGTCCAGTTCTGAGCTCCTCAGCTCAAGAGGGACAGAGAACTTCTCGAGAGAGTCCAGTGCAGGGCCACCAAGATGATCAGGGGACTGGAGCATCTTTCTTATGAGGAAAGACTTCAGGATCTGGGTCTGTTTAGTCTGGAGAAGAGGAGATTGAGAGGGGATTGAGAGGGGACCTTATTAATACTTATAATATATTTGAATATATAATACTTATAAGTATTTGAAAGATGTATGTCAAGAGGAGGAGGCAACACTTTTTTTTTCTGTAGCGTCCAGTGATAGGACCAGGGGAATGGACAAAAGCTGGAACACAAAAGGTTCCACTTAAGAAAAAAATTCTTCACTGTTCAGGTGAGGGAGCCCTGGCACAAGCTGCCCAGGGAGGGTGTGGAGTCTCCTTCTCTGGAGGTTTTCAAAACCCACTTGAACACATTCCTGTGTGACCTGATCCAGGTAGACCTGCTTGAGCAGGGGAGCTGGACTAGATGATCTCTAAAGGTCCCTTCCAACCCCTACCATTCTGATTCTCTGATTCAGTGATTCAGTAAGATAAAAGCTTTTTTTCTAGTGCAAAAAAAGTGCCATTACAGCTACTGATCTCTGACATACAGGGATTTTTTTGCTTCCCCACCCTCCCAATGACATTGCTGTCCTTCAGCATTTCTGTCATCTTAAGAAATATTCTTTAAATACTCCTCTCAGCACATATTTGTGGAAACTCACTGTTCTTTCCCCATTCTGTAGAGCACATCACATTTTCATACAATATGAAATAACAAATAAGTTACTTGTAAAACTGTGTGTGTCGAGATCCTTTGACTTCCCAGAGGACACAGGTAACAGTCTCTTGTTTCACTGCAAAAGCTGCATGAAAATGAGTCCAGTGATATCTGGGAGTTCTTGGTCAAAAAGCCACCAGTGAAGACATTAAAGGGACTGATAGCAATGGTATTTCTAAAAAGTATGCAACTGTGGTAGAAGATGGAGGCAGGAGAGTACAAGGAGCCTAGCTACAAGGATGGCAAAAGGTTTTCAAAATACTGGAGTTTTTGCTCATCATGCTGAGCCATTGTACAGTAGACTTAAAAGCTGAAAATGAGCATGAATTTTCAAACAAAACGCTCTGTATCAAAACAGAGGAGGTAGCTGCAACTCCACTTTTGACAGTTGACCTTCTGCAGCCCCTTGCAATCACATCAACATGGTGGTGCCCATGTCTATGAGCAGTGTTGGGGCTCTGAGCCCTGCACAGTGCTGAAAAGAGAATTAGAGCTCTTCCCAAACTGCCACATGTTCATCTTCCCTACAGCCAGAGGGAATGGGCATGTTGCCTGCATCTAGTTAAATCATCTTGCCATTTATAGCAGCATATAGCAGAATTGCATTATATCCAGTACAGTTATTTAGGATTGACAATAATGGTAAAATCTGGCCATTTATCTGAAGATCAAAGAAAGGGCAGGCACTTAAGGTGTGTTCTAATCAAAACCCCAAGCTATTTAAAATACTATATGAAGAATGTACATATTTACTCTGAATGTGACTTACGATCTTGCAAACAGAAGAAACAGTAGATACGGAAGAAACAGATGGTGTACAAAACATCATCAGTGAATAAACAAGACATAAGGAACAAAGTCAGCACAATATCAAGAATTGTCAAACAGGTACTGACCATAGCAAAGACACACTTGGGCAGACACAAGCTCCATAGGCATCTCATGGTACCATGGGGCACATTACTGAGACATGGGTTTCGTCAAGATGTCATTGTGTGATGTTGACTCCAGCAGCACCTGTGAGACTATTTGTGAGACTACTTCAGCTGCTGTTCTCTGACACTGCTATTGTCTGACCTCTCCATCTGCCCTAAGTCTAGCTATGGAGCTTGCAAGGCCATGGGTGAAATCTGCTGTGTGAGAATAATTTTCCTTCCTTTCCCCAGTCACTGCTCATCCTGCAGCTGAACATGAACCAGCAGTATGCCCAGGTGGCCAAGAAGGCCAATGGCATCCTGGCTTGTGTCAGAAACAGTGTGGCCAGTAAGACCAGGGAAGTGACGGTCCCCTTGTACTCAGCATTGGTAAGGCCTCACCTCGAATCCTCTGTTCAGTTCTGGACCCCTCACAACAAGAGGAACATTGAAGTGCTGGAATGTGTCCAGAGAGGCAAAAAAACTGGTGAAGGGCCTAAAGAACAAGTCTGATGAAGAGCAGCTGAGGGAACTGGAGGTGTCTAGGCTGGAGAAGAGGATGCTGAGGGGACACATTATCACTCTCTACAACTACCTGAAAGGAGGTTGTAATGAAGTGGAGGTCCCAAGTAACAAGTGATAGGACAAGAGGAAATGGCCTCAAGTTGCACAACGGGAGGTTTAGATTGGATATTAGGAAAAAATTTCTTCACTGAAAGGACTGTTAAAAACTAGAACAGGCTGCCTAGGGAGGTGGTGGAGTCATCACCCCTGGAGATACTTAAAACATGCATAGATGAGTTGCTGAGGGACAAGGTTTAGTGATGGGCTTGGCAGTGTGAGGTTAGCGATTGGTCTCAATGATCTTACAGGTCTTTTCCAATCAAACAGATTCTATGATTCTATATATGTTAGGCCCTATTATAGCAGCAAATCGTTAGTTAATACAAATCTTTCTCATATATTTATTAGTTGCAGCTTCTTCACTGTCACTTGAGGTCATCAGACTGAAGAAGTGGATCATATTACCCACTTACAAAGCTTTTTATATTTCAAGCTCTTATATCTAATTTACCTTCAAACTCCCCTATGAAGTAGGCACAGTAATTAAGTATGATTATGCTTATTTTCCTAATTAGGTATCAAGTTGCATCAGTGTTCAGTGTCTTCCATAGAGTTATATAGCGAATTAAAAGCAGAAATTCTTACCCTTCCCTACTGCTTGGCTACAAGTTGGTGGATATCTGGGAACTTACTTCAAGTTCATGGGGTGCTGATTTGGCTTTTCTTTATCAGGGGGATCTTTAGTCATCAGGACTAAAAGAGTTAAAACTACATCACCTTTAGCACCCATTTAATATGCCAAAACCTGCTAGTGAAGTGATACAGAACCCTTATGAGACTGTCACACTCTTTCCCACCTCCAAACAATCTGTCCTATCTTTTCCTAATGCACTAAAAAGTTTCCCTCTGCATAGGTAAAATGCAAAAGTTGAAACTTACAAATCACTATGTAAAATGCATTATTTTACTTCTACTAATTATCACATTATTTTTTTCCCCTTTTTTAGTATACTTATAAAAGTAAATGCTCAGTGGCCAGAAACAGAAGCAGCACAGTTTAAGCATCAGACTTTGTGCACTGAACATCGGGTCAAAGATATCGTTAGCATAACTGCAGAACAGCCAGTGGAGTTTTCACAAATGTGAGTAAGAGTTTAAAAGGTAGGTACACTGTTTACACATTAATTTCCCATGTCCCTGAATAAAAAGATGATAATCAAAGAGGGCTCATTTTTCCTCTTCTTTACTCAGTCATATCAGTTAAAATATCAGTTTACAAAGCACACAAAGTTTCATTTGGATCTGATGGAAAACAGCAAGCCTTGCTTGCTCTCTTGGACTTCTACTCCCTGATTTCTATTATCCCATTAGCAGGTCTTAAAGCCAGTCTGTGTTTCCAGGTTCATAATTTATAGAGAAAGTCTTCTAGTTCTCATGTTGTTGAATTCTGGGAGGTTGTGGCCTGACACACACATCACACAACAGTCACATGTATCACTAAGATGGACATACCAAACTTTGTTATTCAAGAATAGGAAAAACAGCATATCTAACATCTCAGTAAAATGCAGATATGAAAAAGCATTTTTCATAGAAAAAAAAATGGCCATCCTTCTACAGTTCTGTGTTTTCTTTTTTTTAAAGGTTTTGAATTAGCCCTTTGTTAAAGGAATGAACAATCAGGAAAAAATGTTTTGAGACATTTGGATCCAAATTTCTTACATCAGATAGTTTGAATGGTTCCAAAGAGAAATGAGTGACTGAGTTACAAAGCTGAGTTGAAGAGACAAATTTCAAGTAGAGTTATCATTTTTAATGATGGAACCAAGACAAATGATGCATGAAACAAAAAATGATGAAAAGAAATAAATTTTGATAATATTATTAGTCTCATTTCTATGAAGACATAGATTTCCTCTATTAAGCCACATCAGTCAGAGGCCAAAGAAGCTGAGGATACACACTATTAAACACCAAAACCCAATCTAAGCACATGAAAGCTCAGTTTGTGAAACTCTTCATTCCCTATGCTGTGGTCTAGTGATATTTAACTTGCACATATAAGTAACATAAATAGATCTGCTTTCCTTGGGGGTGGTGGAAGGGAAGCAGAGAGGAGAAGGTGGAGGAGACATTGGCAGAAGAGTAATGTCTACAATGAACTGGGGAAAAGAAGACAGGAGTTTGATGGTATGAACATTCAGAAGACTCACTTTCACCTACTTGAATACTATTGGTCTTTATTTTTAAGGTCTAAAGCACAGACATCCCAATTTCCCTGTTAAGATTTCATTTGTCATTTTTATCATCACTCTTTGATACTGAAATGTTATCCATACCACTTTTCTCATGTGAAAAACCTTTATTCACAAGTAAGACAGAGTAAGCAAGAAGGTCCTGGCCTTGTTGGTGGTCAATTCTTTCCTATATCTACCTAATTTCTTTCAGAGATTTCTATTACTGTAATTTTTATCATAGAATCATAGAATGGTAGGAGTTGGAAGGGACCTTTAGAGATCATCTAGTCCAACCCCCCTGCAGAAGCAAGGTCACCTAGATCAGGTCGCATAGGAACATGTCCAGGGGGGTCTTCAAGACCTCCAAGGAAGGAGATGCCACAATCCCTCTGGGCAGCCTGTGCCAGGGCTCCCTCACCCTCACAGTAGAACAGTTTTTTCTTACATTTAAATGGAACTTTTTGTGTTCCAGCTTCATCCCATTACACCTTGCACTCATAGAAGGTTCTCAGGTTGGTCAAACAGGATTTCCCCTTGGTGAATCCATGTCGACTCTCCCTGATAACCTCATTTTCCTTCATATATTTATTGACTACATTCAGGATGAGTTGCTTCATCATCTTTCCTTACTTCAGAGATACTTCCAAAGACGACTTGATACTGGTTTTGGAATGTACTATTTATAAAAACAGGCATGGAACTTCAGAAAGTCCTGAGGTCAATATGCTTCCAGATCACCCTATAGGTGATGGCAACCTGTGAAGGTCCACAGTCGAGCAGATATCCACCCACAATGGAGGTGTAGGACCATACACTGGAGTAGGTAGATGCTAAAGAGAGGAGAGAGCAGCGGATGTCATCTACCTTGACTTCAGCAAGGCTTTTGACACTGTCTCCCATAACATCCTCCTCAGAAAGCTCAGGCAGTGTGGCTTGGATGAGTGGACAGTGAGAAGGATGGAGAGTTGGCTGAATGACAGAGCCCAGAGGGTGGTGTTCAATGGTTTAGAATCGAGATGGAGTTGGAGGCCAGTGGAGTTCCACAGGGATCGGTTCTGGGGCCAGTCTTGTTCAACATCTTCATCCGTGACCTGGATGAGGGGACAGAGTGTACCCTCAGTAAGTTGGCTGATGACACCAAACTGGGAGGACTGGCTGATTCCCCAGAAGGCTGTGCTGCCATTCAGCGGGATCTTGACTGGCTTGAGAGTTGGGCAGAGAGGAACATCATGAGGTTCAACAAGGACAAGTGCAGAGTCCTGAATCTGGGGAGGAACAATCTCATGCACCAGTACAGGCTGGGAATTGACCTGCTAGAGAGCAGCTATGCAGAGAGAGAGACCTGGGAGTCCTGATTGATAATAAACTGAACATGAGCCAGCAATGTGCCCTCATGGCCAAGAAGGATCAAGAGGGACAGAGAACTTCTGGAGAGAGTCCAGTGCAGGGCCACCAAGATGATCAAGGGAATGGAACATCTTTCATATGAGCAAAGGCTGTGGGAACTGGGGCTGTTTAGTCTGGAGAAGAGGAGGCTGAGAGGAGATATTATTAACATTTATAAATATCTAAACGGTGGGTGTCAGGAGGTTGGAACATCCCTTTTTTCTATTGTAGCTAGTAACAAGACAAGGGGTAATGGGATGGAGCTGGAACACAAAAAGTTCCACTTAAATATAAGAAAAAACTATTTCACTGTTCAGGTGATGGAGCCCTGGCACAGGCTGCCCAAAGGGGTTGTGGAGTCTCCTTCCTCGGAGGTCTTCAAGACCCACCTGGACATGTTCCTATGCGACCTGATCTAGGTAACCCTGCTTCTGCAGAGGAGTTGGACTAGATGATCTCTAAAGGTCCCTTCCAACCCCCACCATTCTATGATTCTAAAGGAGGTCGTGATGTCATGGGAAGCTGGAGCTGCAGTAGGTTCCTGGCAGGACTTGTGGACAGAGGAGGCCACGCTGGAGTAGGGTAGCTGCCGGGGCTTGTGACTTTGTTGGGGGACTCATGCTGAAGGACTGCATTTCATGTAAGGAATCCAAGTTGGAGCAGTCTGTGAAGAACTACCGTGTATGGGAAGGACCTATGTTGGAGAAGTTTGTGTCTCCTGTGTGTGGGACCCCACGCTGGAACAGAGTAAATGTGAAGAGTCCTCTCCCTGAGGAGGAAGCGATAAAAACAATGTGTGATGAACTGGCCACAACCCCCATCTGTTGTCAACAACCTCGATCAAAGATAAAGTTAGCCTAGGAAGAAGGGAGGGATGGGGGCAAAGTGTTTTAAGATTTAGGTTTTATTTATCATTACCCTTCTCTATTCTGAATGGTAATAAACTAAGTTACCCAAGTGGAGTAAATTGTGCCTATAACAGTAATTTCTGAGTGATCTCCCTGTTCTTATCTTAACCCCTTATATTTTCTCTCCTGTCCAGCTGAGGAAGGGAGAGACACAGTAGCTTTGTTGGGCACGCAGCATCTAGCTAGGGTCAACACACTACAATATTACATATAACGAGCTAATGGATGAGATGGACAATGGATGGGGAATGGTTTCTGCCGATGGTACTGCCTTTCTTCCCTTCTGACAAACATAATCTGAAGAACTGCTTCCCCATTAAAAAATCAAATGTTAAAAAAATATCAATGAGTTTTATTTCAATAATCTTAACAATGAGAACTTTATAATCATGTCTTTAAATTTCTCAAAAAGCTTACCTGCAATTCAGACACAACCATTTCACTCAGACTCACAATCAGGCAATAGCAGGAGCAAGAGAACTTACTGCTCATTCTAATTAATTTACCCAATGATGGAAACAATGATTTCAGTCACTTCTGTATGATAAACCACTGTTTGGTTTGTTTTCCTCATTGAACTATGAAACATTATGGATAGAGCAACCACAGGTTAAGCAGAGCTGATGTTGGTTAATAAAATCTGAAAATAATTAGAAAAAAATATTCTCTATGCCAGTTTTCTTTTGGCATGAACATGCAGGAAAATTATGCTGTGTAGTTAGTGCCAAGCTGGAAAGCTTTCTATGCTAATTCCAAAATGAGGTATGGAGTTTATGACAACCATCTGCTGAGATCTCTTCCACATCCTGCCCAAGTGAAATTAAAATATTGATCAAAACAGTTTCTTTGTGAAATTGGGAAATTTAATAGTAAAGTTGTTACCTACACTTGCATATTACGAAATCTGCCCTCTCTTTATAAAGTGTAGATGATAAAGAGTTTTCCACATGTAAAGTTAAGTTTGCCTTTTTCTTTTCACCATCCTTGAATACTGAAAGACATAGACCCCAAAAGGGAGAATAAGGTAAAGTTAGCTCTAAAGTACAAACCTGAACTTTTTCTGGCTCTGATTTTGAAGGGAAAAAACTTCACAGGCTCCCTATGCCTTTTTTCTAAAGTTCCCCAGAGCATACATTTTTCTTCTGGCAAGAATTCACATCCAATTCAGGATTAAAAGGTATCAGCTCTTCACCTTGGTTTCTGAACACCAGATCTACCTTCATTGCAGTGGCTTGAGAGGCTCTGTCTAATATGTATCAACACATATCCAGTACACACCTGCAGCACCAGGTATCTCACAAAATGTTAACTGTTGGTGCTGCTCTCTTTAAACTGCAAAAAGCAGCAAGAGAAAACACTGCAGCTGAAGCGACACATTCCCTGTTGGAGCTTTGGCTCTGGGAGTCTGAGATCAGCTTTGCTTGATGGAGTTCAGAACATTTTGTCTTTTCCCACAAGTATGTACAAATCACCAACTGATACACCAGAAGATGAGCATATGAGATGACAGTATGGAGAAGAAACATTCCACTTCTTCTGTTGGAGAACCTGCAGGTAAGAATTTAATATGCCCTAAGCTGCGGACTGCTCCCTGGATATGTATTTTAACCTCAGTATTTAAGTAGGAACATTAGCTAAAAGTTAATTATTCTCCATGTCAGTTAGAATTTATTGAAATTCCTTTGACAAGATTCCTGTAATCAGGCTTATGCTTTCAGCATTTTCTATAGATTTATATCCAACAACGGGTGGAAAGAGCATCCTGCTAATGCTCCAGCCTTCACGATCCTGTTAGAGATCAGTTGGACTGGGTAAGTCAGTTATGCCAACTCTTGTTCTTAGTGGTTTCAGTTTCCAAATTGCGATTCCCTGAACTTGACTTAATGCCATGCAGCAATCACAACTGCAATCAAATTCAATTACACCCTTGCTACAATGAACAGAGTTTTCTCAAAACACTTAATGTTTAATTCTCTGGTCAATGAGGTTAAAAGTATCTCAGATTAAGTGCTCCACAGGATTGAAAACATCAGCCTTAATATCCCAAACAGCTCAATATGAAGTGACAGTTAAAAAGCCAGAAAAGCTTCAGGAATCACCAAAAAGTGTACTGAGAACAAGATTGTTCATTTTACTTCTTATGTAAAATTCTGTGTAGCAACTGAAACTCTGGTCTGCCCATCTCAGGATGGATTAATGGAGCTAAATGGAAGATGGAAAACTATATAATGGAGGACGCAATGGAAAGATGGAACAAAGGCAGGCAACTAAAGTCAACCAGGGGACAGAACAGCTATCTTATGAGGTGAAGCTTCAGACACTTGGACTCTTCTGTTTAGAGAGCTGAGTGTTCACAGAATCACAGAATAGTTGAGGCTGGACTTGATGATCTTAAATGATGATCTCTTCCAGCTGAAATGATTCTATGATTCTACGATAGAAAGAGACCTCTGGAGACCATCTGGCCCAATTCCCTGCTCAAGCAGGGCTATCTTAGAGATGGGTGACTGAGACTCCCTGGGAAACTTGTGCTAGTGCTTAGCCACTCTCAGAGTAAAATAGAGTTTCCTGATGTACAGAATCCCTTGTGCTTCACTTTGTGCCCACATTTCTTCTGGTCCCATCATTGGACATCATTGAAAAGAGTCTGGCTCTGTCTTCTTTGTACTCTGCCTTCAGGTACTTATACACATTGATGAGATCCCCCGAACTTTCTCTTCTCTGGGCTGCCCAGCTCTGTCAGCACCTACTCATCAGAGATGCTCCAGTCCCTTAATGATTGTCATGACCCTTTGCTGGTCTCTCTCCAGTCTGTCCACCTCTCTTGTACTGGGAAGTCCCAAAATGGACACAGTAAATATTGAGGGGAATAAGAACGGGGTTTACAAAATGGTGAAATAATTTGACGATGGATAAACTAAATAAGGAATGGTAGTACACCAAATCTCTCTCCTGCCCTGTCCCTGCTCCCCTTACAAAGCAAATATGCAGAGGGTAGTCCACTGAGCTAGCAGGAGCAAGGTTTAAATAGCTGAAAAAATATTTTACAAAACAAGTTGAGAATTTCTAGATCTTGTTTTCACAGGAACATGCAGAGGCCCAGAGTATCAACAAACAAAAAGATGGGATAAGTCCACAATAAATTGATATAACTTGGAGTTGCCATTAATAACTGTGCTGAAATCCAGATGCACTTATTTCTTTCAGGATGCTGAAATTCAAAACATTATTGCTTGTAACTGTATGCAGTAATATTTTTTAACTCAAATTTCTTTTGTTACTTTAATGCAACAACATTTTCACAAGCTGCAGCCAAAACCAATAAAACAAATGTAATGTCTCCAATTTTGATTTTTTTCCCTATACTGTTTTTAATAGTTCTTTTACAAGGCATACAGGTTGTTTTCACAAGACTACATCAGCATTGGCAGGGGGATATAGATTACTTGCATTACTCTTCCATCTCTAAATCCAACAAAGTTATAATTATTCATGCTGAGTGTTTTCCTATTGATGGTATTACTCAAATGAAAAAAATCAAAGTAAATCAAATCAGGAAAAACTCCAGCTTTCTAAAAGGCTTTCCTTCTAGAGCGTTGGAACTCCTCTCTCATGTCTTCAGAAGTTTCCATTTCAATTGTTATGTTTTATCCTTCAAAGGCTTTCCTGATACTTCTCTTGAGTTTTTGCAATTAGTACAGAATTTGGCAGCTAGAACGATGAGGAGAGACAAGACTTTTGAACACTGATGTCTATGGACTATGGCCCTAAGGATATGGGTACCTGGCTAATCTTAGGTTGGCTAATTCCTGAAATTACAGCTTTGGCAACTTTATCTTTAAGTCTTTGCACCTTCAATGACTTTCATCAATATAACTATACAACACATCCAGTCACCAGAAAATTAAGTAAATCCCATTTTGCTTTGTCAATCTCCAAAAAATAAAAAGGTAAATATCAATTAAACATTGATGTTTCACTTCCGAGGATGAAACATATACAATCCATAAACCTTAATCAAAGTATGTTGATTTCTTGTTTGGATTTTGCATGTTACCTAGAGCTTGAGGAACTTAAAAAATTAAGCAAATCTTGAGAGCTTGGAAACCTGAAGAGCAACTATGAATGAAAATATTTTACCTCAGCTTGGAGAGAGTGACAAGAGTATGGTTCAGCTGTTTTCAAATTATGTGACAGTGCTGAAGGAGTACTCTAGAGAATTACTGGGTTTTTTTTCTTTTTTTACTATTGCCTTACTCAATACATTTCAAGTGGGTTTGACAGAAAAGTCACAGTATAAAATACAGAAATTTAAAATCTCATTGTGACAGAGAAATTTTTCACTTGGGAAACACCTTCAAGTTTTTTCATTCCCAGCTTGCTGGAAAAGAATTATAAGTTATCGGAAACCTCTCATGACACTATCTACTGTTAATGTTTTTAACATCTCCCACGGTAAATACTGGGAAAGCAATCAAACTACTGACATTTTCTTTCCTCTTCCACTATGGCTTTTATCTGATTAAAACATAGAGATACTCAAGCCAACCAGAAAAGATAAAAAAGGCTTTTCTAGGTTTTTGTCAGCCTGTGTACTTTCTGATTGTTTTGGTTATCAATTTTGCACAATAATGTCCCTTTGCTGTATGCTACACTTTTAATATTTTAGGATTTTAGGCCTTAATTCTTGGATATGAGGCTCCTTGTGCTGACTTGACTGAGCTTGGTCATGGTCAGATTGTCATGTAAAGATGATGCTAAAAAACGTTCATTCAGAAGGTGGAAACAACTAGAGTTGCTGAAAGTAGCAGAGCTCCTTTCCACCAGCTGAGACCTCCTGGAACCCATTGCACCCATCTGAGAAAAAGTGGTTGTGGGTTGTGCTAGGTCTTGAGACTATTTTGGAAACTTGGGTTTTGTGGATGACAAATAAATGATGTATGTTATAAACGGTCACTATGAAAACTTCTGTATCTCTGAAAAGCTCTTTCTATGTGTATTTATCATATGCTGGCAGATTTAGGTCATACCTCTGCCAAAACAGGAACACTGATAAATTCCCCCCAGCCTGCAATCACCTGTTCAGAACTGAACACCAAGTTTGCTTTATTTTAAGCTCATGTTGAGTAAGTCAGCAAGGTTATCTGTTGTCATACAAGGCTTCAGAAAAGGTCTTGGGGCTTTTTGACAAGTAAATACAGTAAAGTTCAGTCAAATCAGTTAAGATGTCATAACAAGGCACAGAAAATGTCTGGGTGCAGACCAGCATTCAGCTTTTTTATTCCTGAATTACAAGAAATCCATAGAGGTGCTTTGCTCAACATCTGTAATTGATTCAACTCTACCTCTTTCCCCAAATGTTCCTGTGTAGTGAAGAGCTGAGATTCTTGGCTGAAAATTATTATAACATTTTAATTAGTAGACTCATGTACAAAATAATCTAATCAAACTAATGAGATATCTCAGGCTCTTATTTTTTTCAAGTGCTCCCCTACCTCCCAGGGACCTCAATTACCTTCTTTCATTTATGTGATGTGAAGTATCAGGGACACATATTACTGGGAGGCAACTCAGTTTTATGTTTATTTGCAGGTCATAGATGCAGGGACTATCTGGTAAGTTCTCTGTCAACGAACTAAATCATAACTTGAAGCAAATAGCATAATGTCCAAGTGCTGAATATAGTCTGAATGTGTTTTGTGTGACAAAGATCATGCTTTTTCAGATACATTCTGTGCCTAATTGTGTCCAAATAGATTTAAAAATACCGCCTGGTATCTCAGCTTGGTTGAGTCTACAAAGATCATTTGAGAATAAGAAGCAACTGGAGTTTTCACCACCTGATGCTCTAATCTTATGGCTGCATCACACTTGAAAGAAATCTTCAGTCTTAAACAAGACATATAAACTCCCCTGTTGCCTTTGTTTAGAAATAACACTTTCTTTGCAAGTCTGTAGCTGCTGGAATAAAACTTCAAACTGGGACATTCATATTGTGAGAACATTACCCATAAACCAAAATTTTGGAAAATTATTTAAGCAACAACATGAAAATGCTCCTTTATTAATTGCAGGCTGTACTAGTACACTTCACTTAATCAGGACACAGATAATTAGGAAATTTGGTTAATTGGGACTTTTCCTAGAGAGCTGAATTAAACCAAATGAGTTTTGACAGGCAAGGGACAATGGTTAATTGGGATGATAATTCCACTTAATTGGTATGCCTGCAGGCAGTTAAGTGGTCTATGGGGCTCAGAGGCTAATAACAGCTTTTCTTCCCTCAACAGACCTCTGTCAGTCCAAAAAGTTTTTCTCAGCCACCAGACTCTAATTTTTGAAAATTAAAAAGAAAAAATAGGAAAAAAAGAAGAAAATCTAGTACATCTAGTACATCCTCCTTCTCTGGAGGTCTTAAAGACCCGCCTGGATGCATTCCTGTGTGACCTGATCTAGGTGGACCTGCTTGAGCGCTGGGGTTGGACTAGATGATCTCTAAAGCTCCCTTCCAACCCCTATCATTCTATGATTCTATGAAAAGTACATTTGCTGTTCACAGTCATCTTGCTTTTGATATAATAAAAAGTAATTTTCATCATTCTCTCTATCAGAAGAAACATAAGACTCAGTTTCTTTTGCTCCCCATGGAGTTTTGCTGAAATAAATTCAGCATTGATGACTTCTATCTGAAACTGCACCATAAAAGCCCCAAGGGAGATCTCTCCTCATCCTTGAGCCCAGAGTCTCCTGCTCACCACCCTTCCCCAACACATTGGATGCATCACTTCAGGTCCCTCCCAGGTCATCAGCCCATATCCTACCCAGATCACTTCTGTGCTTCAAGTGTGACTCAAGTGCCTTGACTATTTGGCTCATAAAACAGCATGATGGATTTACTACCATGATATGGTTTGAGAAAGCTAAAATGCATTAACAGCAATGTCTACCTCAAAAAGTTGAGGTTTTGCTTTTCCTTGAAGAATATACTATTGTGAGGCTCCTCTTGACTGAGAAACCAGTTTTCACATATCTTGTAGACATCTTTAAAGCCTGTAACCCTCCAATTCCTTATTTTTTTCTTTCATTTCTGCCACAGCTGCATTAGCCTCTTTCTTTTAGGAATTAGACAAAAATTACATTTCTCCATACTATATCATAGCAGAATATTTAATTTAAAAAAAAAAAATAGAAGGGAAAGACTTAATTGTAAGCAAGTCTTCTCATAAACTCCATCTTTTCCTGGAGCATATGAACTAATAATGGAAAGTCACAGAGCAAAAAGGTAAAGCAGCCACTAAGTACCTGAAAATAAAGACTGTAAGGTGTATTTATCACACTAAAGAAAAGAATTAAATTATTAAGAGTCAAAGTTCAATATTTTTTAGGATTTTGTTAAAAAGACAATTGTTATCTCTTTGTTTGATTCACTAATAACCTGCTGCTGATACACAATTTTGAAATATCTAGAACTGTAAACAACTCCATATATGAAGGGAAATACTGTTTCAAAAATATTAATTTATTTGGGACATTTGTATAATTTAGATAATTCTGTATTGGTCAATCATCACCTAGAAGATATTTTCTTCATCCTTTTGGTGAACGTAGTCCTACAATTGGAGCTTGTGCATTAGTATGGCACTCTGGCTCTGCCAGCTCAATATCTAAGTCCTTAAAAAAAGAACTGTATCAATTATTAAACAGTTGACCTGTACCATACAGGGGGACCTGTATGTTGAGAGGTTTTCACACTTCCTTTCCTACACAGTACTCTATTTCTTTGGAGGGACCTTTTTGGGAAGTGAGGAAATAGGAGAGTGTTTCCAAACCCAGTCACATGAACTTAATAAAAATGAAACATCAGCAGCAGCACTCTCAGAAATCTCCTGGGGATATAATCTTCAAAATATGATTTTTAACTGTTCAGTTGTTCACTGATTTATATCTATGGCTTACTATGTATAAAATCAATTTTACAAAAGGACAAAAGCAAATCCTATTAATATCAACGTTTTATGGCAATATCAGACCTCATCGCTTCTAACAACCCCCAAGAAAATAAATTGCTTTTCTGATTTTAATTCAACTATTAACTCTCCCCTAAAACATCTGAGCCCTAAAATATCTAAAGTCTTGCAGGGGACCTTTCTCCATCTACAGATCTGTTCTTTGTCATGTTGACTGTTTTTCTGAGCAAAATGAGTGCTCTTCAAAGCATGAAAAGAATTATTGTAATAGATCTCTGATTTCTGCTCTGTTTATGAGTGTTATGACACCTGTTCACAGATTCAACGTAGTCACCTTTATCCTGTATTCATATACGTAACCCTGGAAATCTTTTCCTGCTATATACAGCCCACAGTAAAGATACAACACAAAACAAAGCAAGTCTTGTATTTCCTGAGGACATAATTCCAGGGTCTCATTATGGTAACAGTTACTGAAGGAACTTGTACTCAGTGGAAGTCTATACTGATCAATTGCAACTAAAACTCTGGTGTGATCCTAGGGCAAAATGGAATTCAGTTATTCTCCTGCTTGTCCAGTTTCATTTATTTCCGCAAACTATATGTATCACCACGTAGCTTTGAACTGCATTACGCTGCTTGGAATGACATAATTTTCTTAGTGTTTTCCCCAGGCTCAAGAAAAGAAGCCAGAATTACTGTTCTAAGAATGAAGTCAGACCCTAGTTTGAGAAGTCTTTCAATTCCTCTCTTTTTCTTCAAAAAAACCAAAAGATTCCTACGGAAGACACAGGAAAGAATAAATATTAGGTGATTAGTGAACTTCTGAAAAGATCTCGTAGTCAAACTGTCATTTCCAGGAAAAGGAGTCCCAAATGAAGCAGTCCCAAGAGACCAATAACGAAAGCCTCACTAACTCACAAGAGAGGTTCACGTCTTCTCCAAAACCAAGTAAATGGCGTCATTATTAAGAGCTGCTTCTGCTGCTAAATAGTCATTATAATTTCCTTGAATATCTGTCTAAGGGTTCTCGAATCATGCCAACTGAATTGTTGCAGACCCATTTTGAACTAGGAAATCTCTAGCAACTATATCCTGCTACTTTCTTCTTTCCTTTCCTCCAGCAAGTATGAGTGTGTCATGCCTTGCCTTTCATCCACCTTTTGCAGGTGAAGCTCATTCCAACACTCTTCTTTGAGACTGAAAGCACTTCTTTTCCACCTTTGAAACTTTGATCTCTCCAGTCTGCAGTTGCCTAGAAGTCTCTCAAGCAATTCTGCAATGATGAGTAAGAGTTGCTTATTTGCAGACATCCTGAAAAGATACAAGTAGAGGCCAGCAAGCTTCTCTTGCCAATACCCACTTTCCAATTGGAGTGCCTAAAATTTCTGAGCTACTTCCTTCACTTTCTGAACTACTTCCATTCCTTTCCTATTATCCTTCCATTATATAGTCTTTAATGTTCAGAATTGCAAACACAACTTTGTCAAAACATATTTAAGTTCCAGTAACCTTTGCCAAAAGGTCTTGCTCCTTGAGTCTGATTTAGACCACACCATGAACAAGTAATGCTCTAACCTGTGCCCAAGTATTGAACAATCTTTTGCAAATAAATAACCTGGACAACTGACTACCTGATTGCATAGATAAGGTGCTGAGGGTCATGGTTTAGTTTAGTGGTAGGCCTGGCAGTGTTAGGTTAGTGGTTGGATCTTAACGGTGTTTTCCAACTGTAGTAATTCTGTGATACTGTGATTGCCACCCTCCCTTATCCTCCCAGATGACAAAGCCTCCAAATTACCCTGTAATCCTGTGATATCCTGGAGGCAAGCAGATTTCATTATCATTACAGTTCAGAAATTTTTTCCTACTCTTCTGGTTGCTAGAATAAAACAAATACATCTTACCATAAGACAGATGTTATTATTATACCATTGTCATGGGTTTGTGTGGAGGAGTTTCTGGTAAGGAGGAAGGGGCTTTAAAGATGGCTCCTGTGAGAAGCTGCTCAAAACTCTCCCCAGCTCTGAGCCAGACCCACTTCTGGGGCTGAGCCGATTAGGCACCTCCATGATCACTTTTTAAGAAAAAGAAGCTGGGAGTGTTCTTCCAGTTTCTTTTTGTACTGTCCTTCTTTCTTCTTTGCTGTTGGTGGTGCAAGGAGTTGGAGGAGAGAGATGCGAACATTCAGACCCCAAGGTCAGTGAGGTAAGAGCAGAGGAGGTGTGCTGAAGCAGAGACTCCCCTGTATCCTATGGAGAGGACTGGTGAAGCTGAGAGTTCAAAGTTTGTACAGGACTCCATTGCAGGGGTAGTGATTGTGCCCAGAGGAGGCTGTGGATTCGTGGGAGGGTGATGTTGCAGCAGAAGGTGCCCAGTATGCTGCTGCCTGCAGAGGAGTCCCACGCTGGAGGAGTTTGTGAGCAGCAGCTGTAGCTGCTGGGAACAACCCACACCAGAGAAGTTCCTTAAGTACTGTGTACCCTGTACTGGAGCAGGAGAAGAATGCAAGGAGTCACCCTCATCTGAGAAAACAGAAGCAGTAGAGCCCACCTGTGAGAGACTGATCACATCCCCCATTCCCCCCCCCCCCGTCCTGCCCCGAGCCATTGAGGGGGAAGAGGTAGAGATATCTAGAGCAGTGAGCTGGGCCTGGGAAGAAAGGAGGGATGGAGGAGGGAGATCTTAAAGTGCTGGTTGTAATCTTCTCATCCTACTCCCTTTTTGCTTTTATTCCATTCTGTTTCTTGTAGAATACACTTTCCTACTTTCCTCTCTAAGTCGAGTACTGGAGTCTGTTTTGCCTGGAGCCATAACTAGAGGTGAGCCCTCCTTGCCCTTGTCTCAATCCACAACAACCTTGCTTATCTCTTTTTACCTTCTGTATCACTGGGGCCTCCACTGTCCTAAGAAGGATGTGGATGGATGGGGGACACCAAGCAAGGCACTGTCATGGTGTTTCATTGATGGCTAGGCTAAAACTGTGGCAACCATCAATTGCATAGTAAGATCTTTTGTTTTGGATCATCACAGTCATAGATCTCCAAATTATGAAAGCACATTACTGTGAGAAGAAAGTCACAGGCTCTGCTCCTCATTATGCAGATTGCAAACACAGCTTCTACTTAAGTATCACTAGAAATAGTGCACAGATGGCCCTGGGAACAGGGACTCTGCAAGGAATTTTTTCTGTAGCAATGTGCCCTTTTTATTGGGTTACAGCATCAGCATTGCTGTCATTTTACCTCTCAGTTCTTGCATTCAGAGTTATAGTGTTTGACCAGGACAGAAGTGGAACAGCTTAAATCTCAACCTTCCCTACAGGATGGTGGCTACACCTGGGCACTAAAACCTGATTGCTCTGTGCGCCCCACATTCTGCCTTCTCACTGGCAAACTTTCCATCACTCCAGAAGAAATGATCTAGTCTCTCAACATCTAAATCTGAACAAATTCTTGCATGTAATTTCCTATCATACAACTGTTCATGTATCAGACCCATCATTATTGTTTTCTGGGGCAAAATTTGGCCATGAAATTGGTGATTATTTTTTATATTATTTTTCTGTCATTTCCTTCTTGAGACACAGTGATGATTTTTAGGTGGATAATCCTAAGTATTTAATCTTATGTAGGTACGGCTGTATTATCAATAGAGTGTTCTGGAGTAGGTAGTCAATGACGAGTTACCTCAAAAGAATTAATGCATTCTTAAAGGCCAAGTCTGCAGGCATGCCACGTTTTTGTCCTAGAGCATAAATTAGTGGGAAGAGTCCATACCAGCTCAAGTGACTTTGTGTTTGTGTTTTGTAGAAGCCAATGCATTGGGAGTGTGAGTGTGTGGAGTTCTGTATCTAAATGTGTGCCTGCAAGTACTCTGTGACTTCACTACAGAATTTTCAGTAAAGCTGATCTCACTCCATTTAATATGGATGACTATGGAAAGAAATATTTTTTTAAAAAGTGATTTATTGCCTTTTTCCTGAGTCATCAGGCTTTTCTATTGCATGTTTGATCTTTCTTGCCAGCTGTGCTTACTTCTAACATTTGACCATCCCTGCTGTTCTAATTCTTCCCCAATACCCCTGACCTTGCTCAAAAAAAACATCACAGAATCAAAGAATCTTAAGGGTTGGAAGGGACCTCGAAAGATCATCCAATCCCCCTGCCAGAGCAGGCCCACCTAGAGTAGGTCACACAGGAACTAGTCCAGGTGGGTTTTGAATGTCTCTAGAGAAGGAGACTCCACAACCCATCTGGGCAGCCTGTTCCAGTGCTCCCTCATCATCACAGTGAAGGAATTCTTCCTTGTGTTTCTTTGGAACCTCTTGTTTTCCAGCTTATACTCATTGCCCCTTGTCCTATCATTGGATATTACTGAGAAGAGCCTGGCTCCATCCTCCTGCCACTCACCCTTTACATATTTATCATATCCTGATACCCATCTTTTATATTTTCTCCTCAGTCTCCTCCAAGCTAAATAGCCCCAGCTCCCTCAGCCTTTCATCATAAGGGAGATTCTCCACTCCCAAATAGGGCAACTACTGAGTATGTTTTTGAGGGTTTGAGGTTTTTGGCTGTTTTTTGGTGGTTTGTGTTGTTTTTGTGTTTTTTGTTTTTAATTTGTAAATTTTACAGTTATTTCTCAACCAATATACGTGAAAAGGTGATGTCATGTTGGCCTTCTCACAACATCTTTGTAGGTATTATGACATTTTAAATAGTTCTTTTAACAGCAAGGAGCAAAAATTCAAATGGGAAATTGGACCCTAGCTGGTCTATCAATCTCAATAAAATGAAAGTTATTAATATTTCATCAAAAGTGTGAGCATGCAGTAATAATTGATCAGAATTTCTCTTTGAAATAAAGAACACAGAAGGCTTAATATACTAATGGCAATCTGTAATTTTTATGTGGAGTTTACCAGTTGTTGCATGCAGCCTCCTATGAAATGCTTCCATTACATTTAAAATGAAAAATACAACAATAGACAATATAAAAAAGTATTGTTTTCTCAAAGACTTTGGAATTAATTTTTTATGACTAAAATCATTACAAATATTTGTTACAGTTCATTTAAAAGCTGCTTTTCCTGAAAATTTAAACAATAGCATCTTTCTACTGCTATTCATCATTTTCACAATTAAATTAATTTTCTTTATTCCTCTTAGTTGTCCTTTCACATTTCCATCCTTCTATTTTTATTATCTCCATTCTTTTATGCCTTACATGTGGTTCAATCTCCAGATGGGAGAGATGAGATAAACACCAGCTTAGAGGATCTCAAAGAGAAGCTCTCTGGTGGGATCTAGCAACTGGCATACAACACATAATGGTATCCAAAAGAAAGTGCAGAAAAGATCTCCTTTTTAAGCACTATCTAGTGGGGAAAGAGAAGAGAGGAAGATGGTACTTTACTGCAAGGACTATGTTCAGGAGAGAAAATTTGAGCCCTTGGATAATAGACATTAGAGCTATCTTCAGCTGAAGGATGGAGTATAGGTGTGCACATGTTACAGGTTGCTTCATCTGTGCAAGAAAAAAAAGATGTTCCTGAAACTTCTGCTCTTAGTACATAGGAAGAGAAAAAAAATGTATAATGGGACTGATTTAATCTTGGAGATATCTGCTTGGGGATAACATGCCACTGAAACGAAGCTATAATGTTGCTAAAACAGAGTAGGTTCTATTGTTTAAAGAATAGTCTGGGTTCTATGTAGAGCAGCAAGTCAACAGTGAACAGCCAGATCAACTTGAAAATTAGTTGACGCCTAGGCACACACGCTGATCTTGATATATGTTCTGTAATTTTGTATCAGGAATACTATGTACATTCAACATTTTAAAAGGTGCCTCACATAATGCTCTAGTCCTGTACACAGCAGGAAAACTATGAGGTTTATTATGAAAAAGGGATTCTCCCTCCCTGGTTCTTGGTCTCTGCTCAGACTTGTTGGAAAGATTCATTTCTCCGTAAATAGAAGTCCTCAGATGTCCATTCAGGTAGTTTTCCTCCCCTGTTGAGGGTGCCAGGCAGTGGCAGCGTACTTGTCTAAGTAGCTGCATGACCTTTGAGCAGGCTGCACAACTACATCTGGTGATCTCAGCATAAGGGTGGCTACTTGAAATCTAGTAGCCTAACATTACACAACAATAGACTACACTGTACTATAGTCATGGCATCCTGGAATGCATCAAGAAGAGTGTGGCCAGGAGGTTGAGGGAGGTTCTCCCTCTCTACTCTGCCCTGGTGAGGCCTCATCTGGAGTCCTGTGTCCAGTTCTGGGCTCCTCAGCTCAAGAGGGACAGAGATTGAGGGGAGATCTTATTAACATTTATAAATATCTAAAGGGTGGGTGTCAGGAGGTTGGGACATCCCTTTTTTCTGTTGTTGCTAGCAACAGGACAAGGGGTAATGGGATGAAGCTGAACACAAGAAGTTCAATTTAAATATAAGAAAAAACTGTTTCATTGTGAGGGTGATGGAGCCCTGGCACAGGCTGCCCAGAGGGGTTGTGGAGTCTCCTTCCTGGGAGGTCTTCAAGACCCGCCTGGACATGTTCCTATGTGACCTGATCTAGGTGAACCTGCTTTTGCAGGGGAGTTGGACTAGATGATCTCTAAAGGTCCCTTCCAACCCCTGCCATTCTATGATTCTATGACTTTCTAGTAAGTATAAGAATATATGTCATTATATGGAACACAATATATACACTATAAGAATATATAATAATGTACACAAACTCAATGTAGGTTCTCTGTTCCCTCTGGCCTTAAGCTACATAAAATAACTTCCAGCTCAGAACTGATTAAAGGGTTGAAGTACAAGTCAAGATTTAATTGATATACTGTATAAAGAGCCTTTGACTATGGACCCTGGATACAGTAATTTACATAAAAACAGGCTGGGGTTTGGCAGAAAATTAAATACATTCAGCTTTTGTTTGCCATTTTAATCATAAGGATACAACATAGCTGTTTAGTTTGAAATGTTACACAGGAGAAATACACAATTGTACTACAAAACAAAATAGGCTTTTGCATTCCAGCAGAAAACACAAATTCTGACCATGCAAAAAGTTCAGCTCTGAGTGAAGACCGATTAACCAAATTAAAACAGAGATCTCTTTAAATATATACTGCAACATATTCACACTGGGAGACAGATGGAAATGGTAAAAGCACATTCTCATGCAGGTATGCAATAGCATATCAGGGACTCATATCATTTTATGACATAAACCACCTACTGTACCACACTGAAAATGGGGTAGGGAAACAGACTGTCATGATTCCCAAAGCACAAATATTTTTTCAGAACTTTATAACATCTCTCTCTTTAACTGCACCTGCTTTCAGTTTGCTATGCAAGCTCCTACTCTGAATGCATTTTGTTTTACAGACTGATGTAAATCTATTAAGTGCTTTTCGAAGCAAGATACACAGAAAAGTGTAGACCAGTCAATATTCAAGGCAGAATCTGTGTTTCTGATGTGTTTATAGGCAGAAAACAAATTTCAATCAGAATCAGAACAAAATCTTTGTTTAATTTAGCATTGGTTCTTTCACTGATTTTTAGCCGAACATTTTAAGGATAATCACTTGTCAGAGGTTATAGCTGTTCATTGTGTAACTTAGCACCACGTTACATATGCATTTGTCCTTTTTGACATTTAGGGGCTTTTCTTAGCCCCTATGGATATAAAGATAAGGAAAGAAGAAGGAAAGGGGGATGTTTGGAGTGATGGTATTTGTCTCCTCAAGTAACCATTAAATGTGATGGAGCCCTGCTGTCCTGGAGATGGCTGAACACCTGCCTGCTGATGAGAAATAGTGAATGAATTCCTCATTTTGCTTTGCTTCTGTGGCTTTTGCTGTACATATTAAACTGTCTTTATCTCAACCCATGAGTTTTCTCACTTTCACGCTTCCAATTCCCTTTCCCATCCCACCGGGGAGAGTGGGAGAGTAGCTGTATAGCACTCATTTCCTGACTGGGGTTAAACCATGACACAAGTCTCAAGGAAATAGTTCAATTTTTTTTCTGTACTTAGTAAAACGTGTAAAAAAAAATGCATGCATCAAAGAGTTTTCAAATAGTTGAGAGAAACTGGCAAGTATGTAGATACTAACTGTCATAATTTAAATAGGAAATATGAACCATTTATCCCTGAGCATGCTTTTGTTGACTTTTGCATGCATCCTCAGCCTTCCTCTCTGTACAAGCTCCTTTCTGTTCACTAGTAAGATTCTGTCCCATCATTCTCAACTGATTCTCATTTACAGCTTTGGACCCCAGACTACCTCACTCTTCCTTCTCCATAAAGTCTCCAGCTGATTCAGAACAAAATCAATCACTAGACTCTAGTGTTGTCATGCAACTCTTCAGAAAGATTACCCTTCATATAGACTTCATTTTTTAAAAAAGGCTTATGCACCTAGAAGAGTCTCATTTTTTTTTACTCTAAGTAACCAACGGTTTTCCTTTGTAGTCAATGCATTATGGGCAGCTCCAGAGAACGATTCCTCTCATTAAAATCCTTTTCTAGTTTCACACCTACTTTATCTGGAGGTATGACTCTCATCATGATGTTTCCAAAATGTCTAAACATAGCAAGGAGGAAAGATGTAAGATGTATCCTAAATCTCAACATTTTTTGTATCTTGTCATAGAATCATAGAATTGTTTCAGTTGGAAAAGACCTTTAAGATCATCAAGTCTAACTAACCTCACACTGCCAAGCCCACTATGTCCCTCAACACCTCATTACATGTCTTTTAAATATCTCCAATGATGAGGACTCCACCATGTTGCTGGGCAGTCTGCTCCAGTGTCTTAACAACTCTCTCTGTGAAAAAGTTCTCCTAGCACAACTTGAGGCCATTTCCTCTTGTCCTGTCACTTGTTATACGGCAGAAGAGATCAACTGTCACCTCACTACAATCTCCTTTCAGCTAATTGTAGAGAGTGATCATGTCGCTCCTCAGCCTCCTCCAGGCTGAACATCCCCACCTCCCTCAGCTGCTCCTCATAGACCCTTCACCAGTTTCACTGTCTGTCTCTGGACATGCTCTGGCACCTCAATGTCCTTCTTGTAGTGAGGGGCCCCAAACTGACCACAGTATACAAGGTGAGGCCTCGCCAGCACTGAGTACAGAGGGATAATCCCTTTCCGGGTCCTGCTGGTCACACTATTTCTGATACATGTCAGGATGCTTGTATGAGATGCTCAGGTGGCTGCTGATTAACACCCCTAGATCCTTTTCTGCAAGATAGCTTTCCAGCCACACATCCCCAAGCCTATAGCATTACATGGGATTGTTGTGGCCCTGCTACAGGACCCAGCACTTGGCCTTGTTGAACCTCATACAATTGGCCTCAGTCCACTGATCCAGTCTGTCCAGGTCCCTCTGAAGAGCCTTCCTATCCTCAACCAGATCTATGCAACCACTCATCTTTGAAGCATGAGCAAACTTACTGAGGGTGCACTCGATCCCCTCATCCAGATCATTGATAAAGACGTTAAACAGAACAGGCCCCAACACTGAGGAATCGTAAGTGGGCTGATGGCTGGGGCTACACTTTGAGGCACCACTCACACATGAAATCTTTTCACCTGCTTAACGGCTTCAGATTTTGCTACATGGTCTAAGTACTGCACCACTTGTGCCTCTATAGGTCTCACCCAAAGGAACCTGCTGTGCTAAGAGGAATACGCTGAAATTAAATAATTGAATAACAAGACAGGAATTTCCATCTTCAAAATTTGATATGCAAACATACCAACTCCTTTAGAAAATTGCTACAGATACACCTATTTAGGGAAACTTTCTTATTATGAAGTTTTGAGCCCTGTCACATCATAAAAATAGTAGATTTTCACAGGATTCAGGTGTCACTAATACAACATTATCAACAAACTTTTTCATTTATTATTAAATCAGATTTGTTGACAATTTTTTTTTCAAGCCATAAAAACATTAAAGCAGTGGTTTGATTGTTTCCTCAATATTTTATAAGTGCAATCTCTCCCAAATATTAAGTGAAGGATTGGTGTGAGGCTGGTCACAGCATAACCATGACAATCACACTGCAATTGCAATTTTCTTTTTCACTATATTGCAATTGCAATTTTCTTTTTCACTATCCATGTTTCTATTTCTCTGCTTGTCATTCCAACTCAATTAACTTTTGACTCACTGGTCAGCTGCAGCTCTATCTGACCGATGTCTCACAGTGCTTCCAGTTTCATGAATGTGCTCATCCAGAAGAGTGAGATACTGTTAATGCCCTTACTGAAAAGCAAATGTCCCCATTAGGTCCCCACAAACGAAGGAAGTTGTGTATGTCTGAAATACATAGAGTTTCACACAGTGAACACATTCCACAGCTGACACCCCAAAATGCAAACATGACACACAAACTTAGAAATCAGCCTTTGTCAGCTCTGCTGTTCACAAAACTGCTGTCAGACCAGCACACTATGACGTCTTCTCTAGTTTCCTAACTTTTTTCTAATAATTTTTTTTAAAAAAGTAACATTAACTGTGTGACTGCAAAGTACTGCATCATTTCAGTGACATACAACTATCTTCTATTTTTTCCAGCTACACAACTGATATTTATGGAAACATTCTGCTTTATCTGCATCATTAATATTCTTAAAAAAGGCTATTATCTTCAGGGATTGAAGTCTGAATCTTTTTTTTTTAGGATTCCATTTATTTCTAATATTCCTTGAACTCATTTTTCTTACCATTGCATTGATGGCCACATATTTTCTTCCCAACTTATCAATTAAATATGGAATTTTTATTTTATAAATTTAACTGTTGTTAATCTGTCTTCTGATTCTTTTCCAGATTTTTACACAGTGCTTGTTTATAACTCACCATACCTTCCTCACTGAGGCTGAACCATAACCATATTCAACTAAACTTACTATTTTTCTGTAGAAAGCTGATGGTCAACCAACTTTGTTTTCAACTTGATATTTGAGCTTACATTTTCTTTTAAAAATCTCCCATGCCAATAAAGTGTTGTCATATTATTCCTTGCCATTAGGACACTTTAAATGTTTCAAAGCATCATGAATATATACAAATATATCACCTTTACTTACTGAAACCTCACGTTAGCACATCCTGAATGTACTCAGGCTGTTGTCACGGGTCTTGTGCAAGTCTATTCTGTGGATTAATGTATCTTTACCTTTCATATAGATAATTTCTGAACAGGTTTATGTCACATGGCATGGCACAGAGCAGATGAGACATCCATTTTTAAAAGCTCTATACAGATGGATATCAAATCTCTCATCAGCCACACTGAAAGCTGTCAAAAGGTAAGAGAGAGCACTTGGATTATTAATAATTCCCTCTTTGATTATAGAAGAAAGAATATTAAGAATAGCTGGGCTGTTTTTATAATTTTATGTTTCATGAGAAGGGTTTATTGAGCGATTCAAAAAATTTGTTTTGCTCATCATATTTATAAATTATGAAGAAAAATATCAATAGTGAAGTGAGAGCATTTCATTTTTTCAGGGCAATAATGCCTAAAGTTTACTGAAAAGAATTTCTGAAGATTTAGTTATATTGAATTACTAGAAATAAAACTGTCAGAAAAAAAAGTGGTGTGTTGATTACTGCAAAACAATGCACATGAAAATAATTAAATTTAAGTATTGATAAACATTGAAATACTGAAAGTAAATAGCTCTAAATTAGTGATTATCATTAAAGACTGATGCCCTGGATTTTTTTACAAATGCCATTTGGAAAACATCAAGTGCAAGCCGACAGAATGGTATATCGTACCACAAAATAAAACAAACTAGCACTAAAACATAAAATAACAAGATCCATTTCATTAATCTACTGCTTCTTGATTACCAAGATGAGGCTACTATGTGCCATCCTGGCCATCCCAGTCAACAAAACTAAAGAAACAGGAAGCTAAGAAAGACACGACAAGACATGGAAAGAACAGTAAAAGGTTAGGCTTCTGTGTAGAAGATGGGGGGGCTTAGAAAAGAATCAAATCCAGAGCAATGTAAATAGTAGACTTATAAGATTATCTATTGCTTTTAGCCACATATGAAGATGAGGGCACTCATGAAGTGCTAAGCAGTTACTTTACACAAACAAGAGGATGTGAGTTTTTGTTTTTGTTTTTTCTTTTAACACAGTACATAACTGTGAAACTCATTGCTACCTGATGACCTTCTGAGGCCATGTAACCAGTTTTCAAAAAGGCAGCTGAAAGCTCATGGCAGAGGAGAAAAATCTACCACAGGGTACAGAGAAATATGGTCTGTATGCTGCCTCAAAAAGATTCAAAATTTGACCCCAAGAAGCTGCAGGAACACAGAATCACAGAATCAGAGAATCTTAAGGGTTGGAAGGATTGTCTAGTCCAATCCCCCTGCCAGAGCAGGCCACATAGAGTAGGTCACACAGGAACTCATCCAGGTGGGTTTTGAATGTCCCCAGAGAAGGAGACTCCATAACCCATCTGGGCAGCCTGTGCCAGTGCTTCCTCACCCTCACAGTGAAGAATTTCTTCTTTGCATTTCTTTGTAACATCTTATGTTCCAGTTTATACCCGTTGCCCCTTGTCCTATCATTGGCTATCACTGAGAACAGACTGGCTCCATCCTCCGGACAGCCACCCTTTACGTATTTGTAAACATTAATGAGGTCATCCCTCAGTCTCCTCTTCCCCAATCTGAAGATTTAATGTACAGTTTAATGTGCAATACTATGACTAACTTCTTGATAATAAGGATTCAAATTTCTCTGCAAGAATTTTGTTGCCTGAATGATTGATTCTGATCTGCCACTGATGAAAAAAACCTACACCATGGCAAGAGAAAGCAGTGAGACAAACCTATAAAAATGCTGATGAAGACAGACTCACTAAGAAAGTTGTAAATATTAATTTAAACTCTGGCCATGTCTCTTAATCCACTTGGAGTAGGTACTTCTTGGTTTGGCATGCCAACAGGTGACCCACTCATTACGCAATATAAAAGGAATTATGTGCCTATTTTATAACTTTGTAGAAGAAAAAAAGCCAGTTGTCTATATTGTACATCAGTAAGTACAAAAAAACTTGGTCAGTTGAGAAATCTGCAGTTTAATTTTCATTAAAAAGGACGCATCATTGTACATCTCCACCTCTAAACCTTCACTTTGAGGGACAGCTTTAACATTATTTTCAGCAAACCTAATAAGGGTGATTTAAACTATACAATTGCTGCTGCTCAGTTGGTCAGTATCATGGTTAAGAAAACCTCCAGAGTCTGTAAATGTCAAGAATCACTGTCCACAAGTCATGGTAACTCTCTTGAGAACAGTTGTGTTTTAATGTATTTATAATCATTTGATTAGATAAGTCATATTGAGGAAAAATGCTCTCAAGAGGTAAAGCAATGTGACATTTTAGGCTTTGACAGAATCTTTGAATTTCTTTCCCTTGTTTGTCAAAACCTCTGTGTGAAATTGCTAGATAAATTACACAGAAGTTAGCACAACTGAAACAGCTGCTCAAATAATTTTCTTACCACAATTTCAAAATAATTGCTGTACTAATTATTTAATACTGCAAGTATCTTTACAGAATGTGTAAGTACAAATTATTTACTTTGACAGGTACAAAAGATGTCTCTTTCAAAGATGGAGCTATGCTGCTGCTCATTAATATACGGAAATGTTTTGCCTGTTGAGGTTCTTTGAAAGAGAAGGAGACTGAAATCCCATCCAATAATACAGCTTATTAGGAACAAAAGTAAAATTACAAAACCATGGAGAATGAAACGGTATGTAAGTAGATATTTCTTATTATACTGTAGCACAGAAGGAATTCAGATGGCTAATAAAACATGTGAAAGTTAGTCTACCTACATATGCTTATTATAAACTAGTCAAAACTGTGTTTTGACAAAAAATTGTTACTGTGTGCTGTGTGTACTACAATACAGCCAGTACAACATGGCATAACAATCATCAGTAACTTTGGTCTGCTGTATACAGATGTTACTATACATCTAGTAAATGAATGTTTGAAATAAACCAATTTCTTTCCAAATAGTAGCTAGAAGAAGACCTTCAAGGGATTAAACTCAAAGATCACTGAAACAAACTGGTATTAAAGTTCCTTTTCAATTCCCATCAAATCTCATTTTTTTCATACATACTTCTAGGATGGCCATGAGCCAGCAATGTGTCCTCATGGTTTAGAATGCCAATGGCGTCCTGGGGTGTATTAGAAGAGAGGTTGAGAGAGGTTCTCCTCCCTCTCTACTCTGCCCTTGTGAGACCTCATCTAGAATATTGTGTCCAGTTCTGGGCCCCTCAGTTCAAGAAGGACAGGGAGCTGCTGGAGAGTTCAGCACAGGGACACCAAGATGATGGAGTGGAGCATCTCTCTTACGATGAAAGGCTGAGGGAGCTGGGGCTTGGAGAAGAATACACTGAGAGGTGACCTCATTAAGGTTTACAAATACATAAAGGGCTGATGTCAGTAGGATGGAGCTAGGCTGTTCTCAGTGATGTCCAGTGATAGGACAAGGGACAATGGGTACAAGCTGGAACATAAGAGGTTCCAAAGAAACACAAGGAAAAATTTCTTCACTATGAGGGTGAGGGAACACTGGAACAGGCTGCCCAAATGGGTTGTTGGGTCTTCATCTCTGGAGACATTCAAAACACACCTGGATGAGTTCCTGTGTGACCTACTTTAGGTGTTCCTACAGCTGGGTTGGACTAGATGATCTTTTGAGGTCCTTCCAACCCTTAGGATTCTGTGATTCTGTATGGAGCAATTTGATATAAAAGGCTTGAAGTTAACTAGTCAATAAGAGACTTAGGCATCTACTGGAAAATCTGGAAGACATTTTAAGTGGAATTCACAACAGCAGCAACATAAAATCCTGCACTCACCTGCTGCCCATCACACTAATTCCTCATAAAGGAATCTCATCTGATCAATACCCTCAGAAAATATCGAGGTATACAGGCAGATGATCACGAGCGAGTATGCATCATTAAACAACTGTGTGTTACTTCACAGCACTTGAGTGTTGCCAATATGGTTCAAATTGATGCAGACAGAAGTGGCTAGGAAAATGTATGTAAATAAGTTGAACAGCATCTCTTAAAGTGGTAATTGGTTCAATTTCTGATCATCTGACCGCACACTTGTAAACAACCTCTGTAAAGTGGTTGTGTCACTGCAGCTGCAACCTGCCCTCTTCATAATAGCTCCCTATTATAGAGCACTCACACATAAAATGGATGATCAGTATCTGCTTCCCTCCTCATCCTCGGGTATGCTAACTATGTCAAATAAAAGTACTCTGCTTAAAAGGATAAAAATGGATATCAGAAAAAAGATTATGTACGTGGTTAAGAAACACAGAACTCCTAGAGACGGTACGGCCCCTTACTCTATGGAAATTACAGCTTGTTCAGAAAACACATTTGTCAACTTGGTTGTAAATCAAAATACTATCTCTGATAAGAACGATGTAGTATTTCATTGCTCACTGATTGTGAAGAAAGCTTCAGAGCATTTAATAGCTATTAAAATCAGTAAAGGTTAAAAAGCTTTGAACCTATTTCCTCCTCATATTGCCATTTTAAATATTTTCCCTTCTAGTTCACTGACCCTGTGTCCCATTCTAAGGCACAGAGAAATAACATCAGCCTTAGGTTCCTTACCCAGACCTAGTTTCCTGGCAGTTTGGTGTGAGAAGTATTCGACAGTCTGATACCTATGGATTTTATTAAATCTGTGTTAGCCACAGACGTGAATCTCCAAAACAGATGTCCTCCCCTTAACTGTACTTTCCACACAGCTAATACCAGATAACTTACATTATGTTAACATTGGTTCCAAATTTGGTATTTAGGCTAGAATCTTGACTTGTGAAAGTATATTTTGGTCTTTATTTTTACAAGGTTGACAAAAATGCAACAGAGAGGAGAGTTGTGTTTCAAATTTCCAAGTTATTGATCTTATTTACTTAGTTATGGGTCCTTTGATCTGTTTCAGGTATATTCACATTTTCATAGTTAAACTTCAAAATAAAATGGAGGACCATATCTACTAGTAATTGGATATAATACCCTTCCAAAAAGCCAAATTTTAGCATAAAACCCACAAAAGATCTAAAAACGCCAGCTGCAATATAAATCTTATCCACCAGTTAGCAACACCCCGAGGGCAGCTCCCACATAAACCTCAAGCCATTTGCAAAACGGAAGCAGCAGACAGCAAATGAAGCAGCTTGGTTTTCAAAATGTGTCAGTCGGTGAACTACCAAAGGTTACAGATATTTAGGGTACAATGATTCATTTCAGTGCCTGTTGGGAGGGATCCCAGTGCACCACCTGAGGCCGAGCTGCCTGCAGCTTTGAAATGTGTTAACATGTGCAGCAGTCAGTGTAAAGAGCAGTGCTTAGTTTCTACCCTCATGTGGACATGAAAACTTAGCAGCAAAAATTTTGGTACTCTTCTTGGCCAAGGTCGAAGGTGAAAATTAGTTAATCAAATTTTAATCAAAAGTATTTGTTAATTATCATTTTGCTTCAGCTAATAAGCTTTTTTTTTCCCTCGATCCTATTCTACAGTTTTCCCTTTTTCTATCATTATATTTCATAGGCATTTAAAAAAACCATTCAACCTCAGTAAAACAGATAAAATACAAAAACATTACCCCATCTAACTGATGCAATCAATGTAATTTCTGAGGGCAGTACTTCACTTAAACTTCACAAAATTCATAAGCAGTATGAAAACTCACTTGAGTAGGTTATTATATACTTGATTTCGTATAAATAAAACTGTAAAGTTTCTACTGCTTTCATCCCTGTCATGGAATTCTAGTACTCACTGCTGCAATAAATTAGGTCTTATATAAAACAAACCATCATAACACAAATTCAAGAGATGTTGTAAACAGAGAACAAAAAGGGAATTGTCTAATGCAAGCTTTTTGAGTGTAAACCCCTTGATGCATGTTGTAACTAGCCAGTTAATAATTGCTTTGTAAACTGTTGTAAATCTGAAATGCAGCAAAGGGGATAAAACCAACAAACAAGTCATAAAGTACAATTGTTACTTGTCTTGGATGATTATTGCCACTGCCAATAAAGTTCAAAGTCTTGTAACAAACAACCTGTTTTTATACTTCCTGCAGTATTATACTTGTGCTAGAAAATACATATAATCCTTATCAATAAATAATGTGTCACGCAAAATATATGCTTGTGCAGATGTTTAATATTTACAACAGCAATATACCACAAATTTTAACACCACTCTCATTGCAGACTGCTCTGTCTCCCTTATTCACCCAGAGAAGATTTTCTCAGTCAGGATAGAATACGTAATGGGCATAGGAATGGCATCATGCTATAATGCAGGAGTTCTCTTCCAGAATAAAGAGGACATATAAAGACAACTTTAAACAGGGATGTCTTAGAAAGAAATTAAAGTTTGTCAAAGTCACAAACAACTGGAAATAGGGTTATTCAAAGGATAGAGATTGGCAATCTTTGTTATTGGCCCTGTTACCATTTTTAGCTGTAACACTCCAGACTTTTCAGGAATATGTTATTTAACTATAATTTTTCTTTTAGTGTTATGGCTTAGCAGATCTTTCACATTAACTTGCAGCCAAAGTGTCATTCCATATTATGTTGCCTGCAGTACAACTGTGACCTAATTTGTCTCTCATATTGTATGTTCAACACAGTCAGAAATAATAATAAAAACACTTTCTTGTCTCACAGCTATTTCCCAGAATCTGAAATAGTATTTTATTACCAGTCTTCCCAAACTGGAAGCAAAATAAGAGGATGTAAAGGGAGAATCAGAATGACAAAGTCAACTTGTTTAAAATGTAGCTCATTTATGGACACTCACTTGGTGCCAATAAACTTTACTATTTAAAGTAAATATCCATCTGGGTTTTTAAACAATTTTCAGTTACTTATTTTGTATTCTTAAAAATGTATTTTATTGTTCCAAAATATGTGAAGATTTAAAATTCTGTACTTAATTACTATACTTGTACTCTCCTTTTCCCCTGCCAGGAAAATCCCAACAACTACTGTGTTTAAGTTCTGCAATACAAATACCTCTATGCATCTCTTGGCTTCATATAACTCATACTAAAGAGGCATTGACTAAATTCTTCTGTTATTATTGAGAGATATGAAGAGTTACTGAACTTCATTTTTTTATCACAAATAGAATCAAGCTCTCATTACATTTTTTTTTTTTAAGGAATGTAAGTTCCGAAGGTTTTTACACTGCTAAATAGTCTCAGGATAGACCTCTGATGATAGCTCACAAAATTCCAGTACTACACAAAGCAACGTTTACTTAGTATTTAGTATGCATGTACGTAAATTCTGGGACAAATTTAAAGTTTGAAAATATAATAGAATACTGTATAAATGTGGACAAAATAAATTTCAGAGAGTTTGATAGAAAATCAACGGTGAAAAAGTAAGTATTTCAGAAAGCGATATATTTATAGTATAAATAGAACTGAAAAGGTTCCCAGGTTTAGAATATGTTTCTGCACTCTCCAAGGATGGATGGAGGACTGCTAAACTGCAGTCTGAGTCATGATAAGCTGTCTGAACAGAAACACCTGAGGAATGCTTTGCTCATTCTGTTTGTTCCACAAGAAGTTAATTAACTTCATTGGCAAGATATTTAGATAAATCATTACATATACAAAAGTGAAAGTGTATTTGCACACTAATGACTAACATCTGCAATTAGAAAAAAAGAAAAGTAATCCACTTTTCTCTCCAAAAACCAAGAAAAGAAAGCAAAAAACCAGTGACAAATGGAAATAATAAAACATCTAGAAAATATAGCAGATCAATTGTTACAATTAATGGCCTATTTGGCACCTCTTGAGATGGAAAATTGAAAGATGAATGTTCAACAGATTCTTTTTTTTCTCTAAAGCTAATGGTGCTTCAAGAAGGCACAAATTCTATGCAGCAAAACCATAAAAAAACATCCCAAAACAAACCAGAAGAATACTGTAAGCCACTTACAGGAACGAGGAATTTTTTTATCTCTTCCAAGGCATGACTCATACGAGAATACGCTTCCCCAGGTGGAGCAAACACTTCAATTAATACATGAAGCTCATCACTCAAGTGCGCATATTTGGCTTCTCCACTTTTTCTTAGTTCTTCTTCCTATGAAAAAAGGGTAGGTTTTTTTTTTTTTAGAATTTGGAATCCACTACTTTTGAACCGATTTAGCATTTACAGAGAACATGACAAAAGGATATAATATAAGCAGATTTCAAGACCCTTTGAGAAATAAAAGTCTAGAACAAACCACTTAAAGATTTAAAAATCAATTTTGAGTGCTTAAATGATAAAACCAACGTAATCATAATCTACAATAGATTTTAATCAGCACAGTGAAAAAGTGCTAAATACTCCAGTAGTGAGTACTGAAACATTAAATCCATAATGGAAAGGCTGCATTAATCTGTCTGAATCTTAGCTATTCAGAAAAAAATAAAGATCCATTTAACCATGTTGGAGCACTTTAACAAATACTATTGTTTATTAAAGTCTTTAAGTTATTAAATAAATACCCGTAGGCTGTACATTTTAGTGTTGCTGAAGGAAAGTGAGCCTTAGTACTTCTATTTGAGGCATAAGGTCTTAGTTTCAGTCCCAGCATTGATACATGGTACCTATGCAATCTAACGTAAATTGGTTCAGATGGTGATTCACTTCACAAGCATTTAACCTGAAAATCTTTGTGTCCCAGTCTTCCAGCTACACAAAAGCCTACTAATCCTACTTTATGTTAATGTTCTGAAATGTCAATCCACTTTCTTATACAAGGCTTTGAGGAAGTGAATGCAAATTGTAATATGCATGTGTAGTAGTTACCTCTGCATTAAATGCAAAGATAGAAAACAGTAATCATATTAATGACATTGGATGTGGCAACATAATGAAAAAATTCTGTCACTACTACATGAGATATCATAAAGTAATGCTGAAGAAATGAAGAATGGAAAATCGAGACCTCAAAAATATTTAGAGAAACGTAATTCTGAAGGAAATATGTGTGTATATCTGCATTGCTTAGATGGAGAACCTAATCATGGGGAAAAGGAAGGGTAATTTGCTAAAAATGACTAAGAAGTTACAGCTTTTTGTTATATACTAAAATACTATTCTATGAAAATTTACACACCTGAGATATAAAATTGTTCCTTATGTAGCTTATTTAATTCTGGATTAACTTCACTTATTTTTGCCTTGCCTAAAATACCAAAAATATTTGCATGATACTGTGCTTCATACAATATGCATACAGTTCTTCTTATCTCTAGTAGAAGATCCATATCCAAGCACCTTATGAGTTTTCACAGTCTACACTTATGGTTACATCCTTTACCCCCAGAGCTCTAGATATGACTCCATTATAAGCCAAAGTTTTGTAGATGATAAAATTGTAGCTCAACAAACATGATTCATGATTTTATTTAAAAATGATGAACATTCAAATAATTGTTTTCAACTCAGAACTAAAAATTATTATAAGCAGCACAGATGGTTTGAAGTATCTTTGGCATTTTAGCTTATCACTGAAATTGCACTGAAATATCCATAAGAACCAGAACACAATATAACATTCTATCATGAGATGTGAGACTTCTTTGCAGATTTCTGGAAAAAATCCCATTTGATTACAGCTACTGGAATTATTTGACACTGAAGTATTTCAACAGAATTAAGTTTTATTCATTATAAAGCATCATCCTAAAAATTGCTGAAAGTATCTTTCACACTGCTTTTTAAAGTTTCTTAAGAAAAACTCCAGAAAGGCCTAAAGGTATCTTTCAGGGGAAAAACACCAAAAAACTCTGTAAAAACCATAAACTGGATCTTTGCATCAAATGTAGAAAAAGTAAAAAATAATGCGACACATTCTTTTTATGAGGACTTTGCACAGCTAGGACATCAGTAACATGACTTTATAACGCAGACGTATCTTATGGAAAGTTAGGTATATGCTTGTATATTGGCAACAACAGTAACAACGTTTCTCTTTTATTTTCTCAACAAACTCAGGAATTCTTTTTAAAAAAAAGCATTTTATTACCCTCCCCCTAAGTTCACCACATGCTTTCTGTCACTACTCAGCAGGCACTTCTATAGCTGTAAAAACAGCAGGCTAGGGCTGTGAGATTCTCAACATTTCTTTCTGAGGATATCTTATTAGATATAATAATCTAATAATATAATAATAGGTTTTCTTGTGGATTCATGGGGTTAAAGATTGAATTTTTACAGAGTATCTCTTCCCACAATAGAGTAAAATGTCAGAAAAACACTTCTTTTATTATAAGTGCATGTGTTAACAGAGAAAAACTTAAATCACTTAAATCAGGAAAAATATGGAAGCACAAGAACTCATAGACCACATGAACAATGTACTAAGCTTTGCTTCCCAAGGCCAGTGAGTATGACTATTTTAGGACATAGAAGGTTACACCTACGGGCAGGTAACACAGCTTTCCAAGTGCAGTGTAGATGAATGGGTTTTTGTAGGAGCACATGAAGTTGGAGGCCACCTTTGTACATCTTCAGTAGCAAGGAACACAGCCCAACTTCACGACAAAACATTCAGTGCTGTGAACCTGACATTCACATTACTCATGCTTAGGATGACAGCACTATCCCTTCCTCTACTACTTCAGTGAGATTTGCCTCCTGCTAGTTGCAGCCCAGGTGCAGAGACTGAGTGCTCATCGAAGTCAGAGAGCCTTCCTGGAGCCCAACTTTGGTTTATTTCATAGTGGAAGATTCCAGTTCACCCCCTGTGATCTCTACTCACTCTAAGTAATGGCCCAGTCATTGGGAATGAATCAGAAGGCTCTCCTCTAGTGTTTCTTTAGTGACTCAAACTAAAGCACCAATGAATAAATACCCCATGTAGTCCCAAGACAGATCATGAGGCTTTCTAGCATATGTTACATGAAGGCAAAGGAGTGAGATTATAATAAATCTATCCTTCATGGTATTATCCATAAAGTTATTTGGGTGCCATTGGCCTTGCAAGATTTGGTATCACCAAAGGTGTCTAATGTACCCAGAGTCCCATTACCTGTGGACTTCACTTGTTTCTCATATAATACTGTTTTAACCAACTGTGAGGTCCAGCCGTTCCTCATGGTGCTATAGGTATCTTCTATCAAATTCTCATAGCTTTTTACGTTCTACAGTTTCCCATTTCACATCCAGCAGTTTTACAGCCCAGTTGAGCTTGCATAGTCTGGACCAAGGTCTACCCAACATCCCATTTGTTCACCCCCAGCCCAAGCACAGGAACTGTAACTGTTTAAGCCTGCTTGTGTGGACATGCATCAAATTGCAGTGAAAGACAACATGCATTGAAAGCCTGATAGATTCATTGTAGAAAACTACCTTGAAAATAATCAAAATGCATTTAAGTCTTAGGCACTGGACCTTGTGGGAGAAAAAACAAAAAACCTGGGACCTTGCCAGTTCTGATTTATGAAACTATTGGAATAGATTCCCAAGGCTTCTGGATCAGTGATGGTAATCTCTCTTAGTACTGACCCTCAGGTTAATAATATGGTTCCTATTTACTGCATAGTGATGATGTTTAATTCCATTGCATGTTGAGCACAGCAGAGGAAATACCACTCTCCAGAGACAACTTCCCCCTTGTCCTCATCCTGTTCCACTCCTGCGTGTCAATTTCCTTCGTTTCTCAACACTAACAATACTACACTCCATACCCACACCTAGATCCTCTCACACTATGTGCTTCAACTGTTCTTCATTCTCATCTGCTGCCTTACAGCTTACTTGCCACTTGCTGCTCAAGTCCATCCACCCTTATTGTGATGCATGGCTCCACAACACACTCCCTCACAAAAGATAACACATACTTTGAAACACATGCTGTGCTTTATAATTTCCAGTTGACCAAAGCAGGGAAAATGAATTATAAAACTCTGTAGCAGAAATTTGAGAAGAATCAGCCTCTGTAAAAGTGAAGCATGTCAGTGATAAGAACATAAAGGCCAAGAAAAATGATATATTATCTCTGGATGAGAAAAGAAGCTTCACCATTTTAAAAAGATTTGTGCTTACAGACAACTGATTTCTGTAAAGAACCCTGACCAAAATCATAGAATCATATGAGTTGGAAGGGACTTTTAGAGATCATCTAGTTCAACCCCCCTACCAAAGCAGGTCCACTTAGATCAGGCCACACAGGAACACATCCAGGTGGGTTTTGAAAACCTTGAGAGAAGGAAACTCCACACCCTCCCTGGGCAGCCTGTTCCAGGGCTCCCTCACTGAACAGTAAAATCATTTTTCCTTATATTTAAATGGAATTTTTTGTGTTCCAGCTTCATCCCATTACCCCTTGTCCTGTCACTAAATACAACAGAAAAAAAGGGATGTCCCAACCTCCTGACACCCACTGTTTAGATATTTGTAAATATTAATGAGATCCCCTCACAGTCTCCTCTTTTCTAGACTAAATCGCCCCAGTTCCTGCAGCCTTTCTTCATAAGGAAGATGCTCCTGTCCCCCGACTATTGGAAGGAATTTGAAAGAAGAAATTCAACAGTGCAGACTGATAAATAAAAAGTGTCCTCAGAAAAATGAAATAACAGATCATCTAAGAATAATAGAAGAGAAACTTGCTGCAGAAATTGTGTAGATTTTAGAGATAAATTTAATTAATACAATATATAGAACTCTCTACAACTTAAGAGATACAGGTATGAAAGGAAAAAATGAACACTTGAAGAAAAATATGAGAATTTCAGTGGATTTTGTATCTTGCAAGAATTTGCACATAAAAGTACAGCACAGAGACCAGACAAAGATGATAATCACAGTGCTGTTGCTACACATTATTCATGTGATCAATGGACAGTGCCACAGAAGAAAATTAATGAGCATGCAGTCTGACAAATGCAAAGCTATTAATTTTTAACCTGGACATAAATGCAAAAATCGAGATGTTATGTGCAATGCTGACTGAAGTAAAAGCAAGAAGTGAATTATACGGTAAAAAGTAGTCAGAATAGACACAATTTCTTGGTGGTAACTTTTTTGGGATTAAAAAGCTTTCAGGTCCTAGATTCCATCATTGGATAAATAGAGAACAAAAACTCCAAAGGAACAATTTGAGAATGGGTGGAGTGGAATTTGCTAGTTCTCAGCAGAGCAGAGGGTGAAGCTAAAAGAACCTAGCTGTTTCTTGGCTCCTGTTTTCAGACTAGTTATTCTTGCTCTAGGAAGAAGAATAAAGAATATGGAGATGATGAGTAGCTGAGAAGAATTCACTCAACAGAACTAAGAAAGTGAGTGCACAACACTTGCAGTCAGACACAGAGACCCATTAATGAAATAGAAGCATGTAGGAAGAACATTGCTTACAACGGAGGAAATTTTTGGTGATACAGAAGATAAAATTAGAATTAATGTAATACTAAAAATGTCATAGTTAATTTTGTGAAGCAGAGTAGGGATTTGTGCACATTCTGTATTGCCTTGGGCACACGTCCTTAGGGTGTTTTATTTCCTGTCTCTTTTCATAGAATCATAGAATGGTAGGGGTTGAAAGGAACCTTTAGAGATCATCTAGTCCAACTCCCCTGCAGAAGCAGGGTCACCTAGATCAGGTCACATAGGAACATGTCCAGGGGGGTCTTGAAGACCTCCAAGGAAGGAGACTCCACAGCCCCTCTGGGCAGCCTGTGCCAGGGCTCCCTCACCTGAACAGTGAAAGAGTTTTTTCTTATATTTAAATTGAACTTTTTGTCTTTCAGCTTCATCCCATTACCCGTTGTCCTGTTGATAGCTACAATAGAAATAAAGGATGTCCCAACCTTCTGACATCCACCCTTTAGATATTTGTAAATGTTAACAAGATCCCCCATCAGTCTTCTCTTCTCCAGACTAAACAGCTGCAGTTCCCACAGCCTTTCCTCATATGAAAGATGTTCCAGTCCCCTGATCATCTTGGTGGCCCTGTGCTGGACTCTCTCCAGAAGTTCCCTGTTCTTCTTGAGCTGGGGAGCCCAGAACCATTGCCGTTGGTCTTCTTGGCCACATTGCTGGCTCATGTTTAGTTTATTATCAATCAAGACTCCCAGGTCTCTCTCTGCAGAGCTGCTCTTCAGCAGATCGATCCCCAGCCTGTACTAGTGCATGGGGTTGTTCCTTCCCAATGCAGGACTCTACACTTGTCCTTGTTGAACCTCATAAGGTTCCTCTCTGCCCAATTTCATAATGAAATAAAACAATTTAATGGCAAAAAGGTACTATAAGCTGTATATAGACCATATTTTTGTTTAGATAGGTGAAAAAAAACAATGACAAATCAGTACAAGAATGTGATAATGACACAAGCATTGAATCACTATTGAAAGAGTTCAACACCTGCAGTGAATAGAACTTCTGTGAAAGAAAATAAATGTTTTGGAGAAAGGTTAACACAATAACGTGGTATGTGCCAAAACTGAGGCTACAATCAGTAACCAACAACTAGTGAGCTATATATAAATTACCTGTTAGAAAACTGACAGAGCAGAGATTGAGTTTACAAACCTACAAATGTTCCTACACTTGCAAAGACAAGCAAAAGCTCAAACAGCATAGCTAAGAATCACCTGGTCATTAGACAGCTGCTGATAGAACTAAACATGACAAACATGTTCAATCAATATAATCAATGAAATTCAAGTTTGCGTAGTTAATTCAGGAAATTAAACATCCACAAGAAATACACATATTACCATACCTAAATATGCTTCCTAAAAGTATTATGCAAATGATAAAACTTATGATTACAACTATTGCATTCAGGGTGCCTTCATATTCAGGAAGAAGACCTTGTCATAATTAGTGAGAGCACAGTGGCATGTTTTTATTTATGAGACTCATTATCAATTTGTTCCAACCAAATTACAAAGTATGTTGTTTAAACTCTCACCAAGCTGTTACACTCTTACTATGGGCAAAAACATACCTTATATGAAGTATTTTTCTTTTTTTTCTTAATAAAGTCATAAAAGTATAATAAAAAATTATTAGCAGTCTAGTTCCATACTAACAACTGTAGATCAAACTACATGCAGGTAAAATTATATAAAGAGAAATTTCTAGTATCTGACCCCTTCCCTGGTATACTGCTCACCCTTCCACTGCCCTGCAGGGTCCTAAGGTTGATGGCTTCAGCTGGAAGGGGGCAAGCATTGCTGTGAGTTGGAAACACCTTGAGTCCTTTGCTGCAAGTTGTCTAATACTGATGGTGACTATTTCTTCCTCCTCTCTCCAGGAAGCCCTTGGGATAAGTCCCTGTTTACAGCCCTGGAACCTTCCTTATCACCCTATGCCTTTGCTTTCAGGGCCTCCACTTCCGTCCTGTCTTTCAGTTTTATTCTAAGGCCATAGCAGCACTCTCTACACAGAATAACAACTTATTATCACGAACAACTTATTATCACTATCTATTAGTTAAAAATCTCTTACAAATCTAGGCAAAAGCTAAAACAACATAGGTAAGAATCACTCGGCCATTAGATGACTGCTTCTGGAAGTAAGCGAACTCAAAGGGAGACAGGGGTAGACCAAGGCCAGCCTAGAGCAAGCCTCGCAGGTCCAAGTCTTTCCCTGCTTCCTTGGCATAAAGCCTGCAGCCTATTAAATTGACAGCAGCACCCTATTTACTGAGATACAAGGATACAAGTCAGTGGAAATGAAGCATAAATTATTTATTGCCCTTGCTGAACAGGACGGAAAAGTATTCCTGGGATAAAAAGATTGGGTTTTTGCCACTACAAATGTCTAATTTTAAACCTAAATACACACTTGGATGAGGCCTGCTGCTTTTAATATCCTCCCTGGTTCAATCAGCATATTTCAACACTGAACTACACATATGACTATCTAGGTTGAAAAACAATCATCTAGGCTCTGCCACAGTGTGAGTTATGACTGCTAGAGTTACTGCTGAGGATGAGTCTGCACAAAGGGACCAACACTAACTAGCACAGATCACATTCCCAAATCTCACCATCACTTCAGGAAGGGCTTGTCACTATGACACCGGGTTTTGTTCATCCAGACCAAGCTGCTGACAGTAAAGTGTCAAACCAACACATTCAAAACAATAAATACAGTTATTCAGTGATTTAAAAATACATTAAGCCTAGAGATTTTATAATGGCTGATGACAGTGTAAGAACTTTAAGAGCTTACTGTGTCAAAAATAAAGCAATGAGTCTCTGTCACAAGAGAAAAAGATCCTTTGAGCAAAGAAGACACAGCTTTGTTTACACTGGTTGGAGGAAAATGTACTTGTCTTTCCTTCGCTATCATTCTTATGTAACTCATGTTACTAGTTCTATTGCATCTTTCTATCTCTATTTATTTTATTGTATTTGGAGCCAACTTATCTTGGGTTTTATAAATTTTAGTCCTTTTTTTTTAGAGACAGAGAAGGTGAACAGTCACCTTAAAGCAATACAAATGTTATAGACCTAGAAAGCTCTATTAATTTCTTTGGTAATTCAATGAGCCATCTGAAAATAAATTATCAGACAGCTTGAAAAGAAAGTTAACTATATTTATACTAAGAATTCTATGCAGTGACAATAATAGTAGGATACTTATTTACAATTTTTATTATTCAGGAAACATTTAATTTCTGTGAAGTGTAAACAGTGTTTAATCAAATATAATATTGCCACTTAGAACATATAAACAGGAAAATTTAAATTAAATATCTATATGCTCTTTTTTCCTGCTCTATCATTAAATTGTTTATTATTATTACTATTTTAAAAACTATTACTTTTTCTGTAAGGAATAAATAGAATATTTGCATCATAAGATTCACAAAGGGCATTCTATCTTATATATCTATAGCAACCTGTATGAAAAGAAATCTTTTGAAGTTCTCAAAGTTCTGAATGATTTTTTTTGCTATAAACTAGGAACCTGAAATATAAGTCAAGTCCAGCTCTATAGTCCAGCTGTATAGTTGTCAAGTACTTTGAAAAGTTTGTTTTTTGGCCACCTGAAGGAAATAGCAGAAAGACTATTTCTACTGCAGTGAAAAATCCATGCCCAAGTTACCATGGTGGGTTAACTCTGTGGGGATGCCAGATACCCATCAAAACCACTCTATCACTCCCCTCAGCTAGATAGTGGAATTATAATAAAAGGCTCATGGGTTGAGATAAGGACAGGGAGGTCACTCAGCAATTCCTGACATGGCCAAAACAGACATGACTTGGGGAAAATCAATTTAATTTGCTATCAATCAAAATCAGTGTAAGGTAAAGAGAAATAAAACTAAATCTTAAACTACCTTCACCCTACCCCTCCCTTTTTCCTGGGCTCAATCTCACTCATCATTTTCCCTGCCTCCTGCTCTCAGTGGCAGAGTGGGGATAGGGGTTGTGGTCAGTTTATCATGCATCGTTCTGCGTCTCATTCCTCCTCGGGGGAAGGGCTCCTCACACTGTTCCGCTGCTCCATTGTGGCATCCCTACTATGGGAGACAGTCTTCCACAAACTTCCCCAACGTGGTTCAATCCCATGGGCTACAGTTTGTTACAAGCCGCTCCAGCATGGGTCCCCCACAGGGCCACAAGTCCTGCCAGTAAGGACTTGCTTCTCTCTGTCCACAGGTTCCCCAGCCCTGCCAGGAGCTTGTTGTAGTGTGATCTCTGCTCCCCCGTGGTCTCTATGGCTGCAGGGGCAGGGCCTTACCATGGGCTGCACTACAGGCTGCAGGGGAACCTCTGCTCAGGAGCCTGGAGCACCTCTTCTCTTTCTTCACTGACCTTGGTGTCTGCAGAGTTGTTGCTCTCACATATTCTCACTCCTCTAACTTCAGTTGATGCTGTACAGCAATGTCCTCCCTGGCCTAAATGTTATCCCAGAGGTACTACCATCGATACCGATGGGCTTGGCTTTGGACAGCAGTGGGTCCATCTTGGAAATGTCTGTCATTGGCTCTATCAGACATGAAGGAAGTTTCTGGCAGTCTCTCACGGAAGCCATCCCTGTAGCCCCCTCAGCTACCAAAACTTTGTATTTAAACTCAATACAGCTGTTTTATGTATAAGCATATTGTAAAACTTGTATTTCTGAAGCGTCAATCAACAGACGGCTAATGTGTGCACTCACCTTTGACTTTTAAGGAGACTTAAGCTTCACTTTGGGAATTCCTCTGTTTGTATAATTAAACCCAATTTCATGATGAAATCTCCAAGTACACACTTAAAGGTAACTATTTGCTTAACCACCCATTTGATGAAGGATGCTTCCCCAAATACTGTTGTAGAGAATAAATTTGCTTTAGTATGTAGGCATTACTTTCATGCCTAATTGCTATTGTAGGTGCCTACATAAAGAGATTTCCAAGCCTTTCCCCATCTAACTGTGTAACTTACTCACTCAACTTGTAGCTGCAGATGAAACATTCAGGATTTAGGCATGGTTTTGATCCTAAGCACCAGATTGTGGCTATTTAAATTCCTGTTCAGTTGCTTCCTATCCCTGAAGTCTATAGGCATCAGAGTTGTCCACAGTAATACTCCTCAGAAACAGAAGTGTCTGACCAGCAGCACTGCAGGATGAAGGAGATCTTATAGTTATTCCAAGCTTGAGCTTCTTTGCTATTCATAAACTAGCAAGGGACTAAATAATACAGATGTTTTGAATGCACTCCTACTGAATAAAAGAGCAGTGCTGCTGCCCTTTTCCTTAATGATGTAAAAGTTGGAGTGCTCATCAAGTTATGCATTACAAAAGTTTGGAAATAGGTGTTCATTTTAGGGAAGTTGCTAGATGACTCCCACAAGAGCCATTTGGGGACGTGTTCTGTTAAACTATTCATAAGTGATCCAGAAAATGAGTTGAATAGTAATAAAAATTCTTCAGTGATGAAAACCAGCTCTATCTGTGCACACTGTGAAAGACTCTAGATTGTGTTATTTCAGGGGAAAGATCTCGGAGGCATTACATTCAGTTGTACAGAAAGAATTTTTTCAGTGTCCAATATTAACTAAAAGGACATCCTCTATTAGCTATTTTTGGGAAAGAAAAATAAATGAAGCAGCAAAATCTGTACTATTTCCCCAGCTTCAATATTAAAATACTGTCCTGGTGCCCCAATTAAAAGAGAAAAGTATTAGAATCAAAAGTGATCAAGATGAAAAGGATGATTTCGAATACAGAAATACTTCCATATAAGAGCTGAACATGAAAGTTTTGGCAATCTTGAAGTTCCTGCATTTCAGGATGTCCTCAAAAAACTACTTCTTGGAAGGCCTCTCAACTTTCACCAGTTATTATATTCTTAGCCAGGCTTCTAGTCCTGCAATTTGCACAGAGTCTGTTCTTATGTTCTTCTGCCTCATTTGGAAACATGAATGCATCTAGTGGGGCATGATGTGTTGTATACATACAAAACAAAACAACATGCAAATCTACTATGTTTTTGTCCATTGACAATTGTAACTGCATGCTGGTGTGTTAGGTGTATCTTTTTTATTAAACAACACTTGTAACATAGACACATATACTTAAGGCAGTTACGTGTCAAATATGGAATTCACTTATAACATTCCTCTCTGGGCTGCACATTTTGTTTAAAATATCCAATTACTAATTAGAATTCAAATTAGATCAATGCAGTATTACAAGTACTTCATCTAGAAAGCAAGGCAACACTTCAACCACTCTGATTGCTCATTATAATCAGAGCTGAGAGAGTGCAGAGGAGAGAGATTTACAGCCACTTTCAGCTGCAGATTCAGGTACCAGCACTGCTGCAAGATATGTAGAGAACTGACTGCTGCCTTCAGCTCCTCATCTCCTGTGGCAGCCTTCCCTGACTCTCCCACGCCGTGGGACTTTTTGAAGGATAATGTTGTGGTGTCTCTACCCAACTCTTTGAAGTTCAACTGGGAAAGTGTGTAAGCACAAGGTTTAAAAGCTAGAACTGACTAGAACTGATCATCTCATTCAGTTGGGGGGTTGGACTAGATGATCTCTAAAGGTCCCTTCCAACTCTTACCATTCTATGATTCTATGATTCTATGATTTAAAGGGAGACAATGCTTCAAGGCTATTATCTATGCTCAGCTATGCTGACTTTTGAAAAATAATCTTAAATGACACACAAAGAGAACTGAAAGACCTGACCCAATTCCTCATTGTTTTTTCTATTGAGTCTCCACCATTAAGCAGGTTTCCATATTACTAAAGCTTTGTACTCTGAAGAGCAATAGTGACTGTGATGCAGGTGTCCTTCCCTAAACACCTGGGATAAAGGAAGAGACTTCTCCCTGACTGCCATATTGGCCTACGAGAGGAACAGGGATGGTCCAAATTCTAGCAATTTAAAAACCTGACTGATAAGCTGTATAATAATGCTTATTCTGCTGCAACTGGGCAGATAGCCAGTAATTATTTCCTAAAGGTTGTCGCTTGATTAACCACAACATTGCAAACAAAAGCAGTAAATGGATTCAAGCATCCTACCATCAAATGCAGAAACAGATCACTATTTTCTAAATCACCTTGATTCTCATGGACTGATACAGAAACTGTATTGGTGGCAGGAAGCCATGTTGGCTGAGACAAACTAGTGAATGAAGACGAAAAGGCGAGTTCAAAAATAACTTGTAAATGCCATATCTCTAATAGCACCTTCATGGAACACAATGTTTAAATATCTGAAATGACTTAAAAAATGCACTATCTTCAGAAAAAGTATTTCAAATAACAGATAAATCAAATAGCTGAAAAGTCAAACAGTGTGTCAAACTTTTTCACAAACATGCCCTTTTTTGAGCTAGAATCTTAATGTCTCATAAAGAAGTCATTTCCTCTCACATGATACACATGACTTTCCAGATATCACTTGCTTTTTCTTTCCTTCTAGGATTAGGTTTTACATAGCAACAAATAGCACAAACTCCCTTTTCAATGGCTAAATTACTTTTTCCTGTATTATCTGGAAAATCAAACTACTCACTTTATATTAATTTAGATGAATAAATTTTACTGAGAGTGCAAGTTCTTGGATGATTTCTTACAGATATGTCAGAAATAATTAACAGATGGGTACATTATAGCAATATTACATATATCATGATTTCATGTCTGACATTGACTGAATGCAAATAAATTTGCTTGCAAACACATTCTTGGTCATCTCACCAATGATGGTGATTGCTCTGCAAAGATGGAAGAAAATATTTTCTAATTTTCTCATAATAGAAAATTGTAAGGATATTAGTCCAATATAAGCCCTCAATGAGTCTGACTAAAACCCCTGAATTTTTTAATGAGTAGTGATCATAGCAATTCTAATAGCAATTTACTAGAAGGCTCATTTTCATAAAACGTGCAGAGTATTCGGATCATGGACAATTCAGGTAACATCCAGATCCTTGGCTGTGCAGTCTAGACATGACCTAAACTTTGAACCACGACTTAAGAAACTACCACTCATAAAGGAAGTCAAGATGAGTTCTGATGAGCCTGTTCATCTTAAGATAATTTGGCTAAGGGGGACAATGGTAGCCTTTGGTTGGGCTAACTTAGTCTGCGACTCCAGCAGGAACTCTAAAGTTACCCACATTACATTTTTAGAATACATTATTTCACAAAGAAGAACAAAGATGGGTTCTCATTGGAAGGCAGGCTGACTTCTTTGGCAAGATACACAAAAATGCTACTATCGCAGAGAAAGTAGCCTGGAAGATGGTAAGGACTTTCCTCTGGGAAGTCCAATGTTCAGAATTTCATGTTCTTTGTACTTCCTGAAAGGAAACATCAGATATACATCCATCTCAGAGGAGCTTACCCCTGGCTAAAAGGGTCACTGGTACTAAACTGGCCTGGCCAAGGTGTCAGTGACTAAATGTAAATGGAGCATTTCCTCTAAAAGCTCATAGTCTGTTGCTCCTGCTCCCTTGTTCAGAACTTTCCACCTCCCACGAGTCTTCTTATGATGTCCAAACCAGAGTGGACTATAATAATCATATCAAAACACTGTAAAATCAACAGAGAAAATAATTTTAAAATTAAGATTAAAGCAGATCACTGTACTCCAGAAAAGGTTAAGTATCAACAATCCTCAAAAACTCAGCTAATTTCACTTCACTAAAAATTAATATTCACTTTGCACTGAAGTTATATCATCCAGATCATCCTTGGCAATTTAAAATACTCCTTCAATCCCCTTTATGGTCTTAGATTTATGCAAGAAGCCATAACCTTGTGCACAGGCTTTGAGTGTTGCAAAACTGTCATTACGTGGTAGCCGTATTTCAGATAATCACTAAATATGCAGATTAGATCAATCAATTATAAGTCAATTCTGCTTAACGTCACCATTGGTTTACCACAAAATTTCCTTCTATTAAAAGCTTTTTCCCAGGAAACATTGTAACCTGCCTCTAGCTGAAAATGAAGCACTGCATTTGTTTTCCAGTTCTTAGCACCTGTGGTCTCCCTTGCTGCTCATTTTCAATACCAGTACAAATGAACATAAAATAAAATTGAACAGCAGCCCTGTTAATGGCAGATTTTTTTCCACAGCTGTGAGATAAAAGATGGGGGTGTTTTTATTGCTGTATGAGCATCCTCAAATGTTCCAAGTAATATTAAATGCTGAACATCTTTTCCTTCTTTGCTTCCCTCTTAAATTGCAGAGAGTAAAATAAAAAAATAAATCCTAAATCAAGAAAATCTACACCCCAGAACCTAAGTAGAGCTTTGTCTCCTAACAGACTTAGCTCCTTGTGCTGTGTTTTCCATCTGAATGTGTGGTTTTTGGTTTTTTTTTTTTCATTCTGAATGTGAAAAGAACAAAGGACTCAGCTTCTTTGAGGACATAATCACACTCCCCAGGCTGTGTTCAACCCTAGCTTTTTGCTATGTGCTGGATCTGAGACAAAGGTCATGGTTTGAAAAGATAGTTACAGAACAGCTGAACAATTATTTGAGTTCCCTGAGCAGGATTAATTTACCATGACTTAGGTGTCCTGAGCTAGATATTTAAGCCTAAACTAGTGATGGTAGCCCTCAGTGGAAAGAAACAGACAGTCACATGGTGACTCATCTCAAGGTGAGGCTGGTGTTCAAGATGATTTGGGAGTTTAGCTGAATAAATAAATTTAAGGATCTAAATATCTCTTTGGATCTGCCCAAATCACATTAATAAAGAAGCAATCAAAGTACAGCTGGGAACTCTAGAAATGTAAAATTTGGTCTAGCATCAGTTGGATTATTTTTGAAAAATTATTGGCATGAGGGAAAAAAAAAAGTACTGGAGCCACGTCAGACAAATTTAAAGACTGCTGGCATCACTTTTGAAACTGGCTGAAGGATTACAGATATCATTGTAGCTATTGTGGAAAATGGTAACAGGACCAGCACGAATCTGAAACACCATATATATCAATTTTCTCCTTCAAACACATATTTTAGTGTTATCTGTTTTTACGGGGCAAGTAGGAGGAAGACATTAGGCATTATTTCACAAGTGACCTAGATGTTACACTGCTGGTGCCACAGAAAGCAAACAGGGAGCTGGGAACCTAAGCAATCAGGCAATCACTGTTTGAGATGTTTCTGTTGCTAGTTTCAAATGTACTTTTTCTGCTTTGTGGTATAATTTTTAATTGTTTAATATTATAATTTTTTTTTTTTAGAATTAAAATTTTTCAGAAATTGTAATTGCAAAAGCAACACTGGGCAACAGGTGCTATGATTTAAGAGGAACAATATATCTAATTACAAGAAACTCCATTTGTTTGTTTTTTATTTTAAGTAAGTTACAGAGGGGTTTGACAATGATGGAGTTACTTGATAGATACCTGAAATGAGGTTGTATCAAGGTGGCAGGCAGTCTCTTCTCCTAAGTAACAAGTGATAGGACCAGAGGAAATGGCCTCAAGTTGCACCAGGGGAGATTTAGATTGGAGATTAAGAAGCATTTTTTTACTAGGAGGAAAAGGAGCACTTTTTTACTAGCTGGAACAAGCTTCCCAGGGAAGTAGTGGAGTCACTATACTTAAAAGATGCATAGATGAGGTGCTTAGAGACATGGTTTAGTGTTGGGCTTGGCAGTGTGAGGTTAGTAGCTGGACTTTATGATCTTACAGGTCTTTTCCAACTGAAATGATTCTATGATTCTATGAATAATGGCACAGTGGCCATCATGTTCTATTACTGCAAGCACCTGACACGCATAGAGAGGTCTGGAAAAAGCGCTTGAGAAGCCTCTCTTGTAACCAGAGCATGACATCTTTTCCATTAGCAGTGCTCCTTGACACCCAGCCAAGATCAGGGACTGCTGGTCCCCTTGGCTCACCTGCCTCCTTGTCCTGCACTGTCCCTCCCGTGGTCCTTGCTACCTGCCGCTGGGGCTCTGAGGCCTCCTCTAGCACCAGACTGCACACATTTCTCTGGCGTGTCTTTCCTCCATACCCTCACAAAGAATACTTTCCTCTGTAGGAAAAGGGCTTTTTTGTTTATTTTATTTCTTTTTAATTAAATGTTATTAGCATGCTGAAGTAGCTCTCTGAATCCCATTCTGCCACAGCAAGTTTCTGTGACAGAAATGTCCTCTTGTAAACAATTTCTTGCTGCTCCTGCTGCTTTGGCAGACTGCATTCACCAGTGCTTGCATTTGCCAGTATTGGCTGCCTCTGCCTGCCCTCACTGCCAGCATAGGCACCAAGACTGGTAAGCACTCGGTGAAGAAGGCACCAGTGGCAACAGAACATCTGTCCATGGGGCATAGTCTCTGTGAATTCACTGCACACAACTCCCCTACTCCTCCACTCACACTGGTTTTCAGTCTTTCTGCCACAGTCTCCTCAGACACATGGAGTGTGACAAATGAGACAAACCATCACATTTGCCACAAGACAGGAGATGTGATTCTTCTGTGTCTGTAGAAATGCAGGTCAGCAACCATAGCAGCTTGTTGTGCAGTAAGATAAATTAAATGCCATGTTTGGGTGGATAATATGTAAAATAAATATAACCAACTTATAATTCAGCAATGATACTGGACTACCTAACACCAGCTTCAGAATGCTGACTGAATTAAAGCCCCAAACTGTTGATTCTTTGCTTAGTTCTGTGCTTAGAAATTGCTCTTCTTCCATTCCTACAGTGAGAATACATTTGACCAAGTGTCACTGGAAAAAAGAGGTTAATGAGTTGAGATCCCTCAAATTTCCTTTGTATAGAAAACAGAAAAAGCTATGTTTTTTCAGATTATGCAAGTATTGAGAGGAATGCAGTGGGTTTACCTGCAAAGTTCAGAGTATTCTTCTCTAAGTCAGCATGATTGATTGAAATATTTGTGACTCTGAGGAGTTTCAGAGTGCTTTCTTCTTCCTTACTTTATGAAGCTGCATAGGTAACAACAGCATGGAAAGCTTTAAGAGGTTAAGAAGCTGTGACTTTAGAGTATATATTTTAGGAAATGGACGTAGAGCCAGACAATGTTATTGCTACTGTTATACAATACATTGCATAACATGTTTCTGGGGAAAAAAAATAAATTAAAAGTAATGAGGCTGAGTTGGAAATACTCCCAGCAGGGTAAAAGGGAGAAGGGGACAGGCTGCCTGCCAGATCCAGTCCGTCCAAGGCAAGTTCAACAGTCTGTGCTCCTTGAGATTCCAAAGAGTCAAGGGAAGCCTTGGAGGGCACGTTGATGTGAGGGTTGGTTTGGCTTTGCTTGAATTTGCAAACATAACCAGGACTTAGGCAGATGTAGTACTACAAAGTGCTACGCATTAATGTTAAATCTGAAGGATTTTCCTTTGTCTTATAATGTCCTCCTCACAATACACAAAATAGACTACCATAGTACATAAGCACTTAAAAGAAGCTAAAAACATGGTTTTGAGAATCTTTTACTTCCAAACCAGAGCACAAAGGGTCAGTGCAGAAGCAATGTCCAAGATGCAAGAAATCATTGTTTTTGTCAGTACACGAGGCCTGTGACTGCTGACTAGTTTTGTAATCTATCCAGGTCATATCTTTTGATCCAGCCACCCACTGCTTCTATTACTTTTTGAATCTAAGCACAGCATGCAAGTGTTTTAATTCAGACTTGGTCTTCTGCACTGGAAAATCAAAATATTCTTGTTTTGGATTTGAAAACCTGCCTCCTCTAAGTTGTAACATTTTTTTTTTCAACATTATGGTTGACAAATGGTTTACACACAGCAGTCTCCTTTAGTGTTTCCAGTATAATTCATTACAATATTACAATGCTCATCTAAAATGTTTGGGCTTTTTCTTGCCTATTTTCAGTAGATTGCTTTGTGTTTTATTTCTCTTGTTTCCAATAATTTCCTTCTACCAGATGGGTCAAACATATTTGCAGACATACACTTCAGGGAATCTTTTTAGCTGCTTCCCAAGCATGTTCAGAAAGAAACAGGTGATTTGGAAACAGAATCCTTCTGTTCCTTGCTCAGAGAAATTCAGCTTTCATTTTCAGGAGAAAAAGATAAAGTGCTAGGAGAAAAGGGTACATAAAACAGTATGCAGTAATGAAGATAGAAAACAATACCTTTCTCTTTCTTGGTACATTGTTTACTTAGGCTCCCTGAAGATCTGTAAGATCTTTGTTGCTCCTTTTCTGCTACTAGTGGATCAGTGAAGGGATATGACTGTGCTCTGTGTAACAGACAACGGTGATTTTAGAGGACAGCATCATATTTTCCCAATTTTTTTTTTGTCTTTGGAAGAGATACCTGTAGCTACTTCACCGCTGCTTGAATATGAGAATTTACTCTGTTCAGCTCTGGTTTCTGACAAATTGAAAACTATAAGATATGGATCAGGCACAGCCATGAGGCTGTGCAACACTGTTTTGCTGACAGTTGGCTGTTATCATGCAGGCAGCTTGGTGTCCACAGAAGCAGCATGGCAGAGCCTCTGTGGCAGCCTTGGACAGCCAGCTGGAGACCAAAACACTGACAGATGTGCCTTCAGTAGTACTGCCAACAAAACTTGGTAGAATGGCTATGAGAGTTGTTTAACAAAATATAGTCTATGTTGGATACAGTTTACACTTCCCAGTGCCTATATCTTTCTCTGATGACTATAAGATCTGAGGGCATGCTCAACACCACTCATTTGGGCTACATGAGTGAATATGTAATTACCATGATGATTAAAGAGAGGTTGAAACCAGCAAACATACAGGACTCCTGAATGGAAAATTAAACAATTCAGTGTGGTTTTTTTTTCCTGCAACCAGTGAAGAAGGCAGGACCCAGCACACATTTCCCTGCAGCCAGAGGTCACTTTGCCTCCCAGCAAAAGAAAAACAGGGGTAAGAGACAGAGTAGTCATGTGAAAATCTTCACAGGACAAAGCCATGAAAAAGGTCCTGTTTGGAGGTAAGATGCTTAAAGGAAAGCTTGGGTTATTGAAAAAGAAAACTGCTTGTCTGCTATTTCTAAATATGTTTCTGTAAAGGAGGTGTGGTATAGATTATTCATGAACAAACTGGAGAAACGCTACTCATTTCTTCCTCTAAAAGAAGAGAGGAAGACACCTAACCAAGAAGCATCAGTAACAAGGTCTAGAAGTATTAGCAGAGTTCTTTTCATTGCTGCTGGTACAAGGCTAGACATTAAAAGCTGAATTTATGAAATAACCATGACATTTTTATAAAGAGTTAAAGTCTCACTTTATAATCATGAATTTAAAATCTGAAAAGTTTTTAAGGATGGTTTTCTATTTGAATAAGCTTTCCTGCCCTTTATGGTCTAGTATGATTTCGTTGAATATGATGCTGTGGATCTTCATAAATCTTTATCTATTTTTGACAGCTATACTTATACATTTGCTTTTGTGCTTTTCATCAGAAAAATAATGTTTTAAGGTCCTGTGTCATTAACATTGTCATTATTTGAAAATCAAAGGCAAGGACATGATGAACTATGTTGAATGCTCAAGGTCTCAGAGTTGCACCAGCTGGCTTCCGAGAGCACTCGAAGTCACTGGGAATAAACAGAAACTTGTTTTCAAAGTGACAAGAAGGAACAACTCAGCCTTCCAGAATTCACCTTTTCACTTGGCTAAGGAAAACATGTTTAAATGGTGTACCCTGCCCACAGTCTGAAATAAGCACATGTACATCAGCTGAAAGCCAAGAGCTGCATAGATGCACTAAGCACAACAGAGATCTCACACTAATACTGTCTGTTGGGAGGCAGATGCATTAGCTCAGGCTTTCCATTCAGAGTTTGTTTCCACTAGCTGAGCAAAGTTGGCATGTCAGTTTTCGGAAAAAAATACATCCCCACAGCCACAGTCTCTCTCTCATTTTGTCTCTCTCATTGCATGATTAAACCACCCCTTCTTTCATAGTTACCCAAATTAAGCAGAAAAAAATCCTTTTCCCCCTTACTTTGCAAAGCTCCTCAAACGTCCTTCTTCCAGTTCATAGGTACATGACTCTGCTAAAAATGCCAACTCCCGAGTTTGTCCATCAAAAGGAAATGACACCCATACTTCCCAAAGGCCTGAATGATACACTTATCATTCAAGGGGGTACTAATTCCTCCACGGACGGCACAGAATCTAAATCTCAACTAGATAGAATTATCAGTTGTGAAACTCCACATTTGATGTGACTTCAGACATTTCAGTATACTCACTCCTGCCTTCTGCCTGGCTGTAGGCCCAACACCACAATCTATCCATTTCTATACTAAGAACAGAAAAATATAGAACAAATTAGGTTATTTTCATTTTCCTCTGGAGGCCTGTCTTGCCTTCTCCATTAATTATGTATAAAACTCAGGTTCCTGAATTAAGGGCATCAAATCCTCCTGCTGTGACTGGATGACTACTCTAAAAAACAAACCAAGATTTAACCAAGTGTGTTCTTTAAAGCACACACTCCGAAAATGGACTGTAGCTGTCGCTACTGATTTAGTTTGTCTGGGAGAGTGAGATTAAGGAGCAAGAGGAAAGTGGCTCCATTAGAAACATTAGAAACAATTTGCAATAGCAACTTCGTGGCTGTGAATTGGATATGAATTAGTAAAAACATTAAAGATAGTGAATGATAAAAGAGTTACACTTCAGGTTCTACTACAGCTCAAATTGTTTTCAGTTTGAATATGCCACTTGTGCTAGGCTTTAATTAAATGAAAAAAGATTTGTAAACCAGAAAGATCTAAATACAAAGAGAAATCACAAAGGCCAGAAGCAGAATGTGCTAAGTTCTCTGCATTATTCACTGACACAGCAGCCACAGGGCTCAGGATCACAGTGCCTAATGTATTAATGCTCTCCTGGCTAGTAATTGAAAGCATCTGCATACACTATTGCAAGACTGAAAGAACTTATGCAATGCATTACTAGGCTTACGTAGATGAGTACACTTTTCTTTGCACTTAAATCTCTCTGTGACTTTGAATCATAGAATCACAGAATGGTAGGGTTGGAAGGGACCTTTAGAGACCATCAAGTCCAATATTCCTGCAGAAGCAGGTCCACCTAGATCAGGTCACATAGAAACATATCCAGGCACGGACTTCTCACAGGTATTGCATCTCTGAAAGCATATCTCAATGAATCCAATGCAACAATAAAGCTGTAAGTGGCCTCAGAAAATATAAACATCGATACTGAAGTCTGGAAAAGATAGATAATATTTCACTAGATAAATTGAATAAATGAATTTATGGCTTAGAAACACTGGAATTCCCACTGACATTATACAATATTAAATCAAATATTTTCTATTTTATTCTGAATTTCTAAATGTCTATTTCTGTGTTGTATGTAAATTATATGGTAGCGAACATGAAACATTTTTTATTAGATTCTCTTTTGCAATTCTGCTAGCACAAGCACTTAGTCTTTTCCTTACATTCCTTAGAAAACATTGTATGTTTAAATGTTGGTATAATCTGGCTTTATGTTTCTAAATCAAACAATAAATCAAACGAGTGGTTCATTGGACTATTCACAGTGAATTTTGTTTGCAAAGCATGACATATTTAACAAAAACAATTCCTTGAAAACAGTTACTGCAGCCAATGCAGCATAGACAAGTTTAGGACTCAAGCTGGAATAGGTACAAAGGCATGACTAGGATGTTAAGAAATACTGTGACTATTTTAGGAGAGCAAATTAAAATAGCTTGCAGCTTGTGCTTATTAAGCTTAGCCAAAGCCAAGGCTTAAAAGGGACAGAAGTGATCTGCAATGTAACAAATAAAAGAGGAAAAAATTGGGGAAGGAAAATAAAATCGAAGGACTACATTTCTAACTACCAGAGAATATCTTTGTGTGGAGACAGTCTTTAGATGCCAGCAATGGAAGCAAAACTCTTACAATGAGTTTAATCAGGTAATTAAAATGACCATGTAATATGATTACAGACAAAGCGAAAGCAGCAAGTCCCCTTCAGACAGTTAGCTGTGTCAATCTTCTGACACAGAGTTGTTATGCTCATTCTTAACTTTATCCTTCTTCAGGATAGCACTTTAGCATTAAACATATGCTGAAGCTTCACTGACTTCCTGGAACATTTATAATCTCTGGTGCCTACTGGAACAGTCAGTCAGACAGTATTTGGAGCTTTAGACTAATGTATGAGACAGCTGCTATGTCCTTTTTTTCAGTAGAAGCAGTGTGTTGACAGAGATCTGGTAAGTAACTTGTTTATTACTACAGACACGTGAAAAGCTTAAATATGAAATTATGACCTTGATGCTCTTAGAGGTCTTTTCCAATCAAAATGATGTGGTGATTCTATGAAATGCTTTTGTTGGGAGAAAAAAGACAGACATACTGATTTGTTTCACATTTCCCCCAAAATATTAGAATTTTTATTTCCTCCTCTATTTGTACTTTGCAGAAAGCACAGGAAATAGAGGTATATATAGATAGATTTCTATTTACAGAAGTTTTCCATCAGCTTGGAGAAAAGAGTAAAATGGATGGTACTGGAGCAAGAAATACTACGAGCCCACAATAGAGTAAAATGGGGAGTAAGATCCTCTAATAGGACTTTATGAATGTTGCATATAATTTTTAAATTTAACGTTACCATTGGAATAAAATTCTAAGTATTTCACTGGAACATCCTTAACATACACACAGAGAAACAACTATGTAATTTATTTGCACAGTGTTCATTACAGGACCACTGAGTGTCTGGGTTTCCTTGGTCAGCCTGTCCTCCTCCTGGAACTGATTCCCTCCTGCCTGTAAGGTTTACTGTGTCCACTTCCCAGTTGCTGAGCTCCTGGGCAGCGTGAGCCTGAGCAGCGCACCCCACCCTGCACCTCAGCATGGCTGCTCGCTCTGCCTACCTCTATCAGTAAGCAGAAATATGCTGTGATATAAAGCACATCCCGATGGTCAAGTCACTGGGCATGCACTGTACAGCTTTTTCCCCCATCTGACTCCCAATGAATCTGTACAGCCTATGCACTGAACATAAAGTGAACATAACAGGCATTTCAACAGTTTGTGCGTATGCTGGTAAGTGCTTTGCTGAACTGTGATTTTGCACCAATTGTTTTCCTACTGAATTTTCTAGATGTCCATGGTGGTTTTCTACATTCTTAATTAGACAATGCTGACAGCTTTCTTGCATTGAAGAATGACTCTTTCAGTTAAAAGATCACAGTAATTACTATATTATCAAGACGAACTATATTTCTATTTTATGTAGCATGCCAGTATGTATGAAATAAAAATGAGTCAAGTAACTATAAGCACACTTCTGTAACCTGTAAATCCTAATCAGGATCTACAGTATGACAGTTAACTAAAACCACAGAGTTTGCTTCTTTTGCAGAATGGCGACAAGTTCGTTACTAGATCTATGCTGAGTACATTTCACAGAATCACAGAATCTTAAGGGTTGGAAGGCACCTTGAAAGATCATCTAGTCCAACCCCCTTGCCAGGGCAGGGCCACCTAGAGTATGTCACACAGGAACTTGTCCAGTCAGGTTTTGAATGTCTTCATTTTCTACATGAAACAAAACAACGGAAAATAGCCTGACTTTCAAGTATACTATGTCAGGACATCACAATTGTATGCTGTTATCTAGGCTAACAGTTGCATTATATGCTGAAAAATGATTAAAATAATTTTGTTCTGATTTTACATATATAAAGATACCTTTAGTGCGCAAATAAAGAACATGAAAAATGGTTTGCGTAATACTAATTTGTTCATTTAGACGAGTTAGATATTACACTTATATATATATATATATATCTATATATATCATAGCATGCATTTCATCTTAGCTTAGCTCTGTAAATGATCAAAAAAACCTAGGATGAAAAATCAATCTTACTATTGAGGCTATGTTAGTTTTGAAAAGGAAATAATCCAACCATTTAATTTTTCTACTTGTTTTAGTTAATCTTTCTCCAATCAACAGGCTGAGAAAACAGGCACTGGCTGCCAGAATTTGAAATTGGCAGGAATCAAAAGTCTCAAGTGCCTCTAAGTTTCATTTTGATTACCATGAAAAGATCAGAAAAATATGTCAGGAATTTTAAAACATTGAATTTGAAGAGAGTACACTTTCTCCTACATTAATTTTGCTTATTTAATCATGCTTAACTATCAATTTATCCGTATTTATAGTAAGTTCCTGCATAGTGTTTCCTCAGATGATGGTGAAATATCTTCTACTCATAACATTAATTTTGTATTAAATGTAAAAAATTACATTCCATTATATTTATACATGGATGTGTAGTATTTTCCACACTTTCTTATTTGTTCTAATTAATTTTATGTGAAAAACTGTGCTACACTCTTGCTTGCTTGACTTCATTTCACTTCATTTAATACAGAGCTCAATGTGCTAAAAAAGGGTTTTTATAGGGTAGGTTCTTTAGATGGTTTTTTTTCCACAAATGCAACATTTTCCAGACCTAAAGTGTAGGTTAAAGACCTAAGAGCATGTGTACTCTTAGCTCTGCTGTGACATAGTCTCCTTTTGTGATCCTGCACTAGTCATATAGCAAGAGGTGATGGATTTAGTGAACCTGAACACAGCACACTCCATAAGCTGCTTCAGTAATAGGAAAAGCCCCAGTAAGTACTCTCTCAGAGACTACTTCAGGGAGCCAAATTCCTTCCCTATTTTCAATGCCAAGAAGGAAATGCTTGGGGTGAGTGCAGTGGAAAACGAGCCAGTAGGGGTGCGAGTTGGAGATCCTGACCCAGAGGAAGCGGAGAGGACCTGTGGCCCTCAGGATGAATGCAAGTCTGTGCTGGAGCAGGGGGGACTGGTGAGGAGTCTGCCTGCCCTGAGGCGAAATAAGCTGCACAAGCCATCAGAAGAGGACTGACTGAAACTCTCCTGTGCTGCTCAGGGAGAAAGTAAAAGCACCAGGATCAAGTGCTTGAGCCCTGGAAGAGGGGAGGGGTGGGGGGATGGGCACCTTAAAGGGGCTGGTTGCACCTTTCGCCCTACTCTGTATTGTTCTCAATTGAGTATTTTTGTTGGTTTTGGTTGGTGGCAGATTAAATTTTCACATCCTTCCCAAGTCCTTCCCAAGTCTATCTTGCCTGAGACCATAAGTAGTGAGTGAGCCCTCTCTGTCCTTAGGTAGTTCCAATTGTGATCCTTTGTTCTTGAATGGGCCTAAACCATAACACCTCTGGTTTCAATTCAGCTAAGCATCACCTTTGGTAACACTCCCTTCCAGCCAAGGAGACTACTGAGCCGCCAGGGCTAGGACAGCTCTCTGTTTCTTTCTTACCAAGAAAGTACAAGCTGACGTTTTTCCTCACTGGTTTCCATCATCATCCCCCAAAGGAATAACATTAAATGGTTTGGAAGGACAGTGAGGGTTATGGAGGGTAATTCTAAATCTGAATATTTACAAAGATGATTTTAAGCATTTAGTTAACATGAAAGCTAAATATTTTCCTTGTGCTTATCATTTGAAGGTTTTGGTCTTTAGGAATATTCAACTGTTCTCTCTACCTAGTTCTTTAAGGCGGGCAGGAACTGGTACAAAACTGTACAACTTTGAAAGAAACAATCTGGATCCAAAGTTTTCAAGTTTGCAGTACTGCAAGATGTAATTGGCCATTTATATTTCACTGTTTTTAACAAAGAGTTCTTTCAACGTAAAGCAGAGGAACAATAATTCTCTAACTTGCTAGCAAACCAGTAACCTACCTGCAAAATGTCCATAAAAAGATTGCATTTTTGTAGAGAATTACAGTTTTAAGAAACAGCTGTGCACTTCCTTGGAATCCAGGTATTGAGCTCAATTTCAGCAACAAAAACCAAGTCAGTAGGGTGTGATAACTGAAATCTCAACGAGAATCATCCTAACTAAAACACATTTTTAAGAATGACAGTCAGAAGACCAGGGGGAAAACTAAGCAGGAGAACATTTTGAACTAGAATCCTTAATGAGGTTATTAATCACATTCAATAGGAAACAACTTAGTGGGAAAAGCATTAATATTTCCTCTTAATTTTGAAAATTAACACTGCTTTCAGTTAGAAGCAATAGTAATATACATGCAAAGACAATTTACTTCATAATCCACATTAGCATTGTTTAAATGGAGTTAAGTCAGAATCTCACAAAATGTACTGAACAAACAACAGGATCTCAACTCTGCTGCACACGCTGCTATAATATACAATAACATACATTGCTATGCATCACTATAAACCTCCAGCATTTGCCAATGGTATAACCTGAGCAACAAAAGCAATCAAGACCTTTCTCTTCTGAAAGTAATTAAAAAAAACCCCAACAACCTGTCAGTAGCATGGATGAGAACACCCACTATTCACACTTTTCTCAGAATTCTCATTTGAATTTAATGCATTGGATGATGTGCTACAAATGTCCATTTAATGGACAAGTTTCCCATTAAAGTGTGTAGGATGATCTGCATTTTATAAAGTACATTAAGCCACCCCCCAACAAGAAGAAATAAACAGGTGAAGACTCCTAGCTACTTTGTTACCAAGATTCCAAAATCCCACAATAATAAAAATGGAGACAAAAAACAAACTGGACCATAGAACTCACCATATGGCACAAATTTAATGCTGTCCACTTCCATCTTTCTGCCCACAGCCTTCTGTCAAGGTAATTACTTTATCTCAAATATTACTAGTCTTCTGTATTTATTGTAACAATTCATCACACTGGAACAAAGCATGCAGGTGATGATAATGTGTAGAAGATTAATAGAGATGACAGGCTACCATTCATAAGGGAAAGGAAACTGCTGTTGCACAGCCTGTTTTTTGGTGAAAGGTAATGAAAATTTTCTGCTTGTACGTGGAGAAATAAACATAGGTGCCGCTGAAGAGCACACATTGCCTAAGAAAACGTTGTGAAATGCTTACACATTTCATCTCTAAGCAATGCAAAATGAATGGGAGCACCACCCTAGGTGTAAGACTTCCTCCAGTACGGATGCATCTTCACCTCGGGAGAGCTTTCAAATTCGGCTGGAGACAGTCTGAGAACTATTTGTGGGGTGAAATCCAGCAGGAAGAGTGGCCAACAGCAGACTAGGAAAGTGACAGAAATACCAAGTAACAAAGAACAATGGATTACTTTTCATCACAGTGTTTTCTAGAAAGTGGACAACTAAAGAGGGGCTACAGTACCAAGTGCTTTCCAACAGACTACAATGTTTCTTTATGTTATGTACATTAAGATGATGCATGCTTGCTTTTTTAAAAAAGTACTTCCTGCAAAATGCTTTAAAAGCAAAAGTATAGGTAGTTTGTTTAAGAAAATCTGCATTTGGTAATGAAGACATGCATGTTTCCCCTAACGGTGTAGAACCTTGCTAATACTGGATATGGCTTGACTAAGACAACTTTTTTTTTCCAGAGGCTATCAGGAGAAAAAGTTATTGACAGCTTATCTGAAAGGTAAAACCAGTCCATAGAACTGCTGAATGCAGGAATATCTCTGCATTGAGAGTCAATGAAATAGAATAATCCTAAATAGGTCAATTATTGATCCAATAACAATTTGTCATGCATTTCGTTATAACTTCTTTTCAGAGTCTTGCCTTCTGGACTCCTATGGAGCTGAGTTTTGCTCAGGGCCAGGCACAGACACCAGCACAGCCCACAGCCTGCCAGCTCCAGATGGAGGTCTGGCAACAAAGGCACTGCCTTCTCTGAGGAGGCAGAAGGAGCTGCCTGCAGCTGCAGGGAATGGACAAGTGCCCACTAAAACAAGCATGTTCATATGTGCTCTATCTCTATTCCTGCATTAAGCCTGAGAGTCCTTTGGGAAGAAACACTGGAAGGGGCCGTGAAGAAAATAAGCATCAAGTATGACCACAGCATTATCCACTGTCTCATCAATCCTCCGTGAACTTTAAAAGCAGTCAATAGGCCACCTGCACTCTTCATTTTCCAATCTTCTTCTCATACGTATGCAACCAAATTGTGCCTTGGGGTCACGGAAGGGAAGTGTCACTGAGAACAAGTCCCATGGACTTTGCACAGCTGCTGTCTCCCACAGTGATGAGTATCTCAAAATCCTGGCTATGAAATGGATGTGAAAGGAAGTAGCTTCAGTCCAGCTCCTCTCCTCCTATCTTTTTTTTTTCTTGTTACCTTAGATAACAAAGAATATGTGTACCACAGAAATAAAGTCATCGGACCAAGAAAATTCGATATGACGACAAGGTGAACTGGGGCAACCTGGTGATACACAGACCAGTGCACAGATGGCCAGTGTAGGTCTGAATAGAGCCTAAATTGCCACACTGGCAAAACCAGATTGCGTGCAAACACAGGAAAAGTCTCCACATCATAGCACACTGAGTGAGCTTTTGCACTCAGGGCTCTGCCACCAGAGATCTCGTTTCATGATGCTAAATAAATTTTTGCTGAGAAGGTTTATTCCCTTTTGAGAAGTGACCAGTTACCTTCTGAGCATTTAGGAAAGTCTGATATTTTAACTGCTGAGAAGGTCAGAGCAATTTAAATATTGAAAGGATAAAAAAATCTCTGCTTAAATGGCTAACATTTCTTAAGTGGTTTCTTAAATTGCCTGAAAGTTATCTGTTCAGAAGAAGTGCAAGGAAAAGGAAACAACACACCAAGCAATAACTAATGAAATCCCATGTGCAGCAATTTTCAACACAAATGCTCACTGAGAGCAGACCAGATAACGGAAAAGTCTCCTTTGGAAACCCCAGAGCTTAACACCTTTCAGTTTTCTAAGAGTTTCCCAAAGAAAAGGAAAACATTACTAGTCTTGTCTGAAGTAAAATTAACAAAAATACGGGACCATATTGCACACACAAACATGGCACCAATGGCACAGATTGTGGTTTCAAAGGTCTCTAATTTATGGGCATGAAGTAGAGCTGTGTAAATAACATGCAATGAGTATTTAATTTACTGAATTTTGACCTTTGCTTTTCCTTCCCAAAGTATCTAGCAGCAGACTTTTTGATGTCACTGCCTTTTACATGAGATTAGCCAGTGAGCTGAATTTCCCTAGTGTTTATCGATCACAATGTTATTTCACTTCCTTGAGTGCACGAACATTTTAGGCACGGGCAATTAGCAAAAGTGGGCTACAAAGAATATTTCTGGATGTGATTCTAAAATTTTATAGCAAAACTTGAGTTTTTGAATACTAAAGAAGCTATTGGAAAAGGAATGAACACAGAAGACTAATTAAGTCATCCTGTGCCTGTGCAGGGGTTCTTCTTCATTATGCAAGACAGGAGTGACCAGACACCAATATGACGTGCATCAACTCCAAATTTATTGTCACATAATCATCACTTATATATCTTTTCCAAATGCTGTATTCGTGCTACAATTCATGACAATTAGTTATTACTAAAGACCACGTGCTATGCATAAGACCTCAAAGTTTCATTTTTGTAGCAACTTAGACATCAACCTCATTGTGTTAAAACACCATCCTTAATGTACTTAAAACATCAGCCTTATTGTGCTTAGAATATCACCCCATCTATTTGGCCTTCAGTTAGTTTTCTCTCACATTAGACTATGGTTATGCTTACCTTACATTTACTTAACTTTATACTACTGTATAAAATAGTATATTACAATTATATTACAATTTGTTAATCATGTACATGCAATCACACAATGCTTAATTGAAATCTCTGTTCTATCTTCTAACAATGCTTAGTTTAATGCTCTATCCTGTCTTCTTGCTTTGACCTTGTCTCTGTTACAGTCTGTAGTTTCGGTTTCCTCCTTGCTCAAGCTTTCTGTCACACAGGCATTCCTTTCTTTTTCTGCTGCAGAAGGCGATTCAAAGATGAACTGCTAACTTCCTCTGTCTTTGTCTGATTCCATAAAGTTCATTATAGCCCAGGCCCCAACATGCCTGCTCTCCAGTTTACTGTTTAAATAAATATCCAGCCTACCGTTGCCCAGCACCCTGCTTTGTACTGTAGCTCTCTACGTCCACATGCTCTCAGGGAGACATCAAAACTCTGAGTTCTCCTTGACACTGCTGGATTGCCATCAGCCTTCTGGAAATTAAGTGAATGTGGCCCATGGACATGAATTCTTCTCACTTCACTTTTATGTTACATTCTAATTAGTCCATTTTAAAAGCCAAACACCTCTTTTTACATCATGCAAGTATACTTATCAGGTTCATTTCTAGGCTCACAAACCTCCATTTCTCATGCCTCACACTTGCTTTTTATTCTTAATGAATAAAAAACTGACTTTGAGATCTAATGAGAACTGTTACAGAAAATGCAAGGGAAATGACAGAATGAGCACAGCATTGCAATGTGCAGGTCAATGAGCCTGTTGGCTGATGATCTGTAGGATGGAAGAAGACGATGTGGCTCAAGTCCACCTAGCAGATTTGCATTAGAAGAAAACTGATGAGGAGGAAGAAAATGAACCCCAGGATCTTCCGACCTAAGTGTGCCTGTGGTTTGAGAGGACCTTCCTCTGAAGTTATCCCTTTATTAAAACACATTTCAAATCACTGGAAAAGGAGGGTAAGAAGAGCACGTCTGAATCTCTCTATGTCCTTACACCACTCTGGTTCTGAAGACACAGCATGTCAAACTGCTTCATGGCATGAAACTTTTCCTCTGACAGAAATACATCTGAGTATATACCAACAGACATTAAAAAGATCTCTTTCCCCACCTCCTGTTTAGAGGGAATGGTAAAAATCAGTACGGACAATTACTAAGATGAATACTCTGACTTACCAGAAAAATACAGCGATTTTATCTCTATTGCCCAGTCTGGAAAGATGGCATAATATCTGATGCATGCTTGAGGAGAATTGTTCACAACTAAAGCAAGCAGAAGAATCTTTAATTCATGAGACTGGTTTATCAGCTACGCTCCCAAGCAAGCACCATGAAGACTTTCCTGACTGCAGCACTGATGGGTAGTTCTTTGAGAGCTCTTTCCATTACTCCACTTAGGCAAAATAAATTAACGAAGCATTTTAGAACAACTTAGAATTTTCTAGAATGAGCATGTGGACAGGAATTAATGCATGCTTTCTCTCTATCAAGAAACTGAAACTCCAAATACAAAAGAACTAATCAGTGGGGCAGGCCCAGATCACTGCGGTGGGGCTTTGATGTTTATTGTATATTCCTGTTCCATGAATCAGTGTCTCATACCCACTGATTTATGTGGCTATCTGCCACTTCTTTTTTCCAGGATTTCCAGAATTTCCCAGTGTGATTTTAATGACACTAGAGACTGGTTGGGAGGCTGCAGGTAACTGTCAGACTGGCTCCCTTCACATCACCAAGCAAGCTAGTGCCGCTCTGTATCTCTTTTCTGAAGCACCAAATTCTTGGGGGAAAATCTGGATTCCCACAAGGAATATTATGCTTTAAAGGACAGTTTTATATGCATCAAATTCCTGTGAAAGTACCAACTCTGTGAACTCTGTAGAGCTATCTCTTCTCAGACACAATTTGGATGACAATCCCCTCGGGCCATGGAGAGGTGAGATGGCAGTAGAATGACGCAGTGGCTGCTGCCAATCCCCAGCAATCGCTCTGTCTGCTTTAATTGACATCGTGCTTATTGATGCTGGGTTTTGCTAATGAGAATACTGTGTGTCTGTGAAAAAGCATTGAGCTACACTTCCTAACGCTGGCAGTGTTATGCACAGCACCCTCTTTATGGGGCTTACTGTGGAAATCAAGACCGACAGCTTGTGAGAACTTGGCACCGTGCCTGCTCTTCAAAGCCCCAGGCTGCCAAAGTTCAGTGATTAGAGAAGAGGGCTTTCAAGCACAAGAAGAAAGAACACAGCAAGACAACTGCTGTGTATACAGTAACAATGCCGGTGGCCTGAAATGAATACCACCAAATAGCTGGCAAAATGTTTAGAGGACTCAGAAGTTCAGTCTAGCAGCATAACTGGAGACTGAAAACACAGAGAAACTGCAGAATCTGCAGGATATTAAAGCAACTCTGTTTAAACATCCACAAACAACGAAACTAGGCTTCAAAGCAGGTACCAGAGTTAGAAGGATTTAGAAATTCCACGTTATATTCCAGCTAAATTGCTTCTGAGTCAGAAGATCATATAGAACAAGATATGCCCCAGAAACAGTAACCAGGCAAAAATAAAATCTAGCCAGAACAAAGTCAGAAGAACTTCAGAAATTAGGAGTAGTCACAGGAGCATTAATCCCCTCAATTTTGAAAGAATGCTTGGTACACAACCAGAGGCATATGCCAAAAGCCATATTAGACACATGACAGGTAATTATCTAGGCAGTATGAGCCACATAACACAATGTGCCAGGTCACACTACTGGATATATGAAGTTTCACAAATGTAAGGGCTGGGAAGCAAGTGTATTGCTAAGTTCTAAGTTCACAGTACAGGGCAGGTGAGATATCCCAGGGCACTTTAAATGGCATTAGACACTTATGTTTAAGTGAAACAATGGTTAGCACTGTCCAGAGAGCAATTCAGCTTGCCTCAAGTAAGACATCTGGATTCAGACATTGCAAGAGATCACCTGCAACCCAGTGACAGTGCTCATCAGATCTCTACTGATTCCTACAGGAGGTTTACACTCTTTGTTTCTACGCAGCCACCTCTGTTTCTGCATCTGTATCAGGAGCAGTATTCACCACAGACAGCATGGATTCAGACGAGGTGGCCAAAGTTTTGTCTGGTCAGCGGCAGTGCAGAAGATGGAAGCAGAGCAGGAATCTGATACAAAAAACCATTGCCAAGGCTTCCATGGCCTTGGCAGGTAGAGGGATGTTTATTTTTTCCCCAAATTATGCACTATTCAGTCTCTAGTAGACAGTGTTCTTAGATGAAATGCACATGCATTTTCTACCTTCATTATATAGGAAGACATTTTCTAATTTATAAAAAAATCTACGTTCTCTGTTGTAGCATGTCAGAGAGAACACTGTCTCTATATGAATTAAACTCTTTCTTTTTTCTGTGGCTAAATATGTTGGTCATGATACTTCTTCTTTCAAAAGCTTATCCTTGATGAATGAATGTTATTATGAAGCTGATTATTTCCCATTTTCAGGAACACTTTTGGTTTCTGAATTTACATACAAATTCAAAAGACAATTATATGCTGTTCCGCAGAACATTTTATACTGTATTGCAATCTGCGTATCCTCTAGAAAAATGTCATTTTACTTTGTATTCCAGCATTCTTTTTATATTGTGTTGCACAAAATACTTGGTGGTGTCATTTTTACAGAAGCTGTTTGATAAGTCTTTCTTAACTGTATCAAAACTAAATTGAAATGCAGCATTTAAAGACTGTTCATCTGAGCCAACAGTCTGCCTGAAACATGTTTATGAAATGCCTAAAAACAATCATCTGCTTTTGAAATTATAGAATTACAGGGGAAAAAAGGGCCATTGAAACAATTAGGAATGAAGAGACAATAACAACATATTTATTTGTTTAAGATAGTGAAAGGTAAAACAAGATATACTAAAATAGTTATATATAACTATGTAATATCTGCAATGTGAGATTTATCATGTTCTTTTACAAATGAACACAACTGATAGCAGCCAAACAGACTATTCCTTAAATTTAGATGAAAAATTAGAAAACTAAAACCAGTAACCTAATATTTAACTAGAACTACTATTCTTACTCATCTTGGTAACCTTGATCTTAATATCTGAATAAGGTAAGAAGAGGCTTACCATCCTTTGTACAAAACTCATATCTTTCTTAGGTTCCACAAGGAAGTTTTCTCCCATAACACTACAATCTATCGAAGACTCATCCCACCTAAACCTCTTAATAAGATTTCAGTATGCATATTAACACATTAAAAACTAATGCAAGAGGAAAAAGGAGTGGAAAAATATTCTGGAAATCATAATAGTCTAGTTGTGCATGAATTATGAGCAAAACTGAGAAGTATAATACAGATTTTTTCAGACACAAAATTACAGAACAAAGATTTCCTACATAAGTATCTATTTGAGCAGTAACAATAAAATATAAGAAAGTGATATTTCAGATCTTTTCCTACTCAACCTTGGCCAAAGACATGGAAGAAGCTACCTGATGTTATCTAGACTTTATTTAAATATGGACTTGAATTCAAATTCAGGCTTCAACATACACCTTTGAAGTCTTTATGCTCTTACTGTCCCTTTAAGATAGACATAAGCATTCAGGCTAGATGTTGCAAGCCCGTATATTTTTATGCCTGCAGAAATTATGTCTGCATTTACGTCACAGAATCACAGAACCACAGAATCATAGAATAGTTTGAGTTGGAAGGGGCTTTAAAGATTATCTAGACCAACCACTCTGCCATGGGCAGGGATACCTTCCACTAGACCAGGTTGCTCAAAGCCCAATCCAATCTGGCCTTGAACACTTCCAGCAATGGCACATCCCACAGTCTCTGGGCAACTGACCCAGTGTCTCAACCACCCTCCACATAAATTATGTTTTCACTATGTGCAGTTTAAACACATCCTCTTTTAGTTTGGCCCTTGTCCTGTCATGAAGGTCCTGGTAAAAATTACTTCTCTGTGTTTCTTGCTTTATATATTGAAAGGTCACAAAAAGGTCTCCCTTGAGGCTTCTCCAGGCTGAACAACCCCAGCTCTCTCAGCCTGTCTTCATAACACTGGTGTTCCAGTCTTTTGATCATTTTTAAGGTCCTCCTCTGGACCCACTCTAACAGGTCCATGTCTTTCTTATGTTAGAGACCCCAGAGCTGGATGCAGTTCTCCAGGTGGGGTCTCACAAGAGTGGTGTAGAGGGGCACAATCACCTCCCTCATCTTGCTAGCCAAGTTAGTTCTTGTTAGGCAGCCCATGATATGACTGATTTTCTGGACTGCAATAGCACATTGGAAGCTCATGTCCAATCTTTCATCCATATATTTCACTATGCTCTTGTTGGATGCACAAAACCATGTGAAAACCACAAAGATCAATATCACTAATAAGCATCGGAACAAACACATTGAGACTCGAACAAGATCCAGTGATTTGTGTTGTCCTGGCACTGGGGAGAAACAAGAAGTAAGGTGCAGGCCATACGGTCCCGTTCTTCCCATCCTGTTCTTCCACTTCACACAAGGTACCAAGGAAGTGTTTTATGCAAGATACCAAGAGGTATTTTGAACAACTCCCAATGAAGCAATAGTTATTGACAGTTGTGCAAGAAATGACAGTTTTGCAAAAGAACAATGGTTTTACTACAGTCCCACTCTTAGACTTTACCCAATAACAGATAACAAGGAATAAATATTACCCTCATTTTGTATGTAACTTGAGGAGATGAGAATTCAACACCAAGTAGTGGGGACAGATCGATAGGTTTGTTCTCACCCTCCCCAGAAGGGATACCTTTTGGTAAGATTTACGACCTCAGCTAAGCAGAGTGATTCCCCAGGAGATTAAGCTTGTCATCATGATGGTCTTTTGAGAGTTATAGCTGTCCTGTACTTTAGTGCACTTTTCACTAGCAATCTCAAAGAATCTGTACATGTTGCATATTGAATAAACCGTACTATTCATGCACTTGACAGCTTGCTTTGAAGGTGGCCAGATCCACAGCAGACAGCCTGTTTGTGCATCTGTTGTTGGACCTATAGTCATGGAAACAATTGGCCTACTTATTGAAGGATAAGTCCAGCCCCCACTAGCCTCTCTTATCTCTAACAACCAGCTAGAACATGAGCAGATTCATCTCTTACCAAATTTATCCAACACTAAATGCAAAAAAACTTATAGTGATTTCATGCAACAATTGTCAGTTCAAAGCTGCAGCTTGTGCTCATTCCTATGAAAATCTGATTTTCAAATTTGGAATGGACCAATTGCAGGCATGGACCTTAGCTAGCTAAATAAGAAGACTGATGTCCCCTGTGCTACAGCCAGTGGAGACTCACAGAAGATGGTACAATGCAGTTCACCTGTGGTGACATGAATAGCAAATACATGGAACAAGGTGAAATCTCCCCTGCTTTTGTGTCTGAGCTTCATCAGCCTTCAAAGACACGTGTCCTTTGACTCCTTCAGAATTTAGTGTCTTCAGCCCACACAGAAGGCTGTGCAAGTACAGAAAGAATAAACATCTAAAGGGTTAGAATTTTTCCAGGTTTAATAACATGACCTCCATGAACAGAGTATAAAATAAAAAATTAGAGAGAAATAAAATCCTACATTAAAAAAAAGAAAGAAAACAAAACACAAATACACATAAATAACTAAAAGCAGCTCAACGATCTAACTAATGACTACAGCAATCTGGACATTAAAGGCATCTATAGAAAGTAGAAAAGAATAAACAATATAAAAGTATCACTTTATATGTAGTCTCAGCATTTTTTGTTTTATCCTGACATGCCAAAAGCTGACAGGGTAATTTCTAACATTTCAAATCACTCAGATACACTCCCATCAGTCCAGAAGAGCATTCATCTTCTTAATGACACTCAACTGTTGCCTATTCAACATATAATGAATGACTTTCCTATATTTAAAATTAAAATGAGAGCATACATCACAAATCATTCACAGAAATAAAGGAACAAACTATCACAAATATATCGTGGTGTATGGAAGAACTCACTATTTTTCATGCCCTATAATATTTGAATCCTAAAGCAATGACACTTCTTTGAAGTCTATAAACCCTTTCCTTAACTTAGAGAAAATTAAAGAAATAAATCAAATTCAAGATATGGAAACTCATTAGACTGGTATCACCTGTCAGAGCTTTGTTGAAACTCCTCTCTAAATGTATTTGTTCTTAGATTTCATTTTTGGTGTCAGGAATCTCTTCTAATATTTCCCTGCAATACTCCTGCCATAGTTTCAGCCCCATACATACAACCTATTCCAAAGACACAAAAGATTTTTTTTTCCTAATGACATTTCATGATACAATGCAACAAGAAGTCTTTGCACAAATAGCTTAGAAAAATTTAATTAGGCATGCTGAATGGAAAAGCATAACATATGCTTTTATGCTAGCTAATGTATCACGAAGGGCCATTTGATCTTGTATTTCATGGTATAAGGTGATAACTTCTGTGTAATACAAAGGACTTCTCTTTTCAATCATATTAGCATTTTCAATTTTCCAGGAATATTATTTGCCTCTATTTCTCCCCTCATAATTGTCTAAACCACTGAATACTTTTTGCAGAGCCAGGAAGTAATACTGGATGAGTTAATAATTGAGTGTGGTATGACAACTCCTAGATTTTGGTGCTATTCTACAAATAGAATAATATAAATTGCTATTATTGCTATATAACAAGAGCACTTTTTATAGTTGAAGCATGGAGAAGATCAATCCGGAAACAAAAGTCCATACAAAAAATAATGTGGTCTATAATCTATCAGAAGCCCTTTCTTAATGAAGTCCAGATGAAAAAAGTGACTAAATTTATCCAGAAAAGTTTCCTGATGCATTCTTAAGACACATACATAAAATTCTTTCATCTATTTATTAATTCAGACTATACTCTTCATGAATACATTGACAGGATACATTTGAAATATATTTTTGTATACGTATTAGACCGAAATTCCATATAGTACTGATGAAGAACGACATAGTGTTCACTATACTTGAAGTACTGGATATGGGCTCCCAGTCATATGTGAACAGTTTACAAGTACTTGTGAATAGACTTTTGGAACCTTATTTATAAAATAGTTTAGCAATTCTCAATACTGATATACTTCAATGTAATGAGTTCAAACAATTTAATCATGAATTTGCATTAAAATTATTGTATCTGAATAGGCATCTACAGATAATAATACATCTTGGATATTTCATAGATTAAGCAGGAAAACAATAAATGGTAAACTCTGAAGAAAAAAATCAGTTAGCAGTTACCCTATGTGAGCATCGGTAAAAAAACCCCATAATTTCCAAGTTCATTCTGTACATTATTTTGATATTAACTTGATACAGAATATTTGGTAGTAATGTTTCACCTAAATACTTTGAAACAAGAAGTCAGGAACATTATTACCAGTGTAATATAGTTCCTCGCTATATATGTGTATGTTATATTTGTGTATGTTAGGTAATTTTGTGGGCATCCTTCCAAAGGTACTGATGTTTCCAGTTTTGTTACCAAATAAAGTTTGAAAAAGATGGGAGCACGTGTTAGTGAGACATGTTAATCCTACTTCCATGTGCAGAAGCCTGTATTAGCTACAGTTTTTTTCAACACATCAAAAAGCTACTTTGAAATTATTGGAAACTCAAGAGCATAATATACTCTAAATGTACATGAAATCTCCTTCAGGTTGCACACCATCTATGGATAATGAGTTGAGTACCCTAGTCAGCTGAGATCTGCAAAACTCTAAATATTTTCACTGTAACTCAGAACAGTTCAAGTTAAAAAGAACAGCTGGTCTGGCCATTTGCTGTAGCATTTTTAAGAACAAATTTTGGACTCTGTAATTAAATATATGACATTATATATTCACCATATTCCATAAATGTTCCCCTATTTCAATACATGCTTTTAAATTATGCTGGAATTGTTTAATGAATTTAGAACAGACTGTTGCCCTCAATCTCTCCTACTTCCTTTCCAAGTCACATGGAGGGGTTTTTTGGTTGGTTTGGTTATGGTTTTGGTTTGTTTGGCTGTTTCTTAATTCTGGCCAAAGTTTACAGTAGGGAATGTCCTTTAGTGTGAAGGAACACTTTGCAAATTCTGTTTCATACACCTATTCAATATTTTCTATGAATTTAGAGCTAAACACAGAAGTCCTATGTTCTCAAGCTGTAGAAATGTAACAAATATGTAAGTAATACATACAAGTGGATGAAATTAACGAAATTGCCACTCGCACAAGAAAACCTGAATGATTATTTCCATCCCACAAACCTGAAGAAAAGTGGATTCTCAAGAGGAAATTTTGAAATACGCTTTCTTCTCTTATTTCTAGAACTTGGAAAATAATTGCTTTCTTTAAATGAAACAAAGTGAAATTGAGTGACTGGAAAAGCCAGTGTCCATCTGACACACGTCTGTCTCCCCAAAAGTCAGGTATGGAGCTTAAGCTCCAAGTCAATGAAGACTCTGAGATTCAGCCCACGTGTAGATGAAGATGTCCAATGAGGAAACAGACTATCTTAAGGAGGTGTTTCACATCCACTGTATAGAGGGTCTACAGAGTAACTCATATTAGAGAGCTAAAGGAGGAATCTCACTCCCCATGTACATTCTGTGATGTTCAGAAGAAAGAGCTCACAACTCAGAATTCATTGCTCTTTCGGCATGGTAGTGCCGTGCAGCAGCCACAGGACAAGTAGACCACCCAAAATTGGAATAGTGGAAAAGCAATGATAATTTTTTCCCTACAAAATATGTGATGTACATAATAACCATTACCCATCTACATTATTAATGATAAACTGTATATAATCTAGTGAGCAGTGTGAGACACTGCTTTATTCCCTGTGATTGCTGCCTGCATCATGGGAGATGAAAAATGTGCAGATTCATTATGTTGTTCTGCTTCTGTAATAAAAAAAGCAAAGAGAAAATGTCAGAAAAGAGACAAGATTAAAAGTCATTATATCCAGACGAGGAACTGAAAAAGATCGAGACTCATATGATCCTCATTACAAATTATCTGGGGTCTGGACCATAAAATGGACAAAAGATTTTGATTCAGAGGTTCAATATCATATCACTTTTTTTAGCATGGACTTTTTGGAATCACAATTAAGCCTCCTACTCAAAACTAGTTTACAAAAACTAGTTTACGTCCTACAGGTCTTTGTATGATGACTGCAAGAGACTCATTCCTGTGCAGTGTGTTTTCGCAATTGCAGCTAAATTTTTGAAAGAACAAACTAAATATTAATTCTGTTTGCAACACTTGACACCAATAGTTTGGCCTTTAAGCAGTAAAGCAGAACAATCTATTGTCAAAGTATTCATGAGTACACATTTGGTACATCAATTTAAAAGATTGTGAAACATTATTTTTGGACTTATATATGTACCTATGGATCAAGTCTCTTAATAGCCAAAGACTCAATATAATACTCAGTGTGACACGGGAGTTCAGAGAGTAATATGCATGGTTAATTATGTTTTTAATTAAGGCAGTGAGGCTTGCTGGCCATTCCCTGTATCTCCCTACCCTATAAATGTACCTCTGGAGAAAGATTAACAACATAATACAAAGGAAACATCCTTTTTCTTTCCCTCTCATGCCAGATAAAAGCATTTGATAACAGATTTCTTTCATATTACAGGATATGAAGTGGGCTATGTAGCTGAACAGGAAAACAGACCACTTCCTACATATTTTTTTTTGCCCACTTCAAAAAAAATTACTCTTACATAAATTCTTCAAAGTTTACAGATAGTCCTAAACCATTCATCTGCTGGAGTGCCAAAGAACAAACACACAACACACAGTCATTGCACAGCAAAGGTCTGTAAGCACATGAAAGAAGGACTTGTTTGCAGGGATGTAATTCAGCAAACCATTTACACTTCCATAAGCTAAAAAGAAACCATGTTCCTATGTGTTCTAAACACAGTTTATAAGATCAGGGTCTGGCATTAAATGCCAGGGTTACTTCTAGAGACCAGTTTCAAAGAAACTTCCTGGATATCATGAAAGTTGAAATGGTGACAGCGGATGGGGATGAGGCTAAGGCTTTGTCTGCCTACTTTGAATGCTAACTCCCACTCCTCCCACTGCCGCACCAAATTCTGTAAAAATAAAAGTTCATTCTTCTGTGGATTATAAATAGAGTTGTTCTGACTTACACCGATGGAATATCCAACTTTATAAACAGGTAAAATATCACACCAGTACAAAAAGAGGAAAAGAACTTGAAGGTTTTGAGTACAACCACAGGTGTCCTTAGGAGTGGGATGTATTCTTGTAGGGATAACAGCTCATTCATTGAACTCAGAAATATTTCATTTTAGTAAAATAACATGAAATGTTTAAAAAGAGATTTATAATTATCAATGAAATAATTCTCCATAGACATCTACAAAGTAGACGGGCGAGAACTGTTATCCTTTATTGTGGGGAAACTAATAATCTAGGAAATAAAGCCAGACACGCATAGTGACGGGAACTACATGAAAATTTCTGTTCCTTAGGACTCTAAATGCCAGCTCTATATTTGATTTAATTCATACTAATCTCCAATAAAAATGACAGAAATAAGAAAAATAAGGAAAAAAATCTATAACACCATTTGCAATGTTAACCCTGTATCTTCTGATTTCATTGCATATTCAAAATAATCACTGCACATGCCTTTAACTATGTTTGATAGAAATGTATCTCATGCTCCAGTATTCTTGGTGAGGAGCTGTTGTCAGAGAAGATGTAAAATTAATATTTTTCTTTTTCAGAGAAGATGAAAGGAAGGCTTTTTTTTTTTCTTGGTAATATATGACTATCAACTCAGGTTAAATCTGTACAGGTTTCCTTAAAGCTGTTATTGAAAACCACAAATTATTGCAGATTGCCTAACAACTGTACCATGATGAAGTTACAGCTCTAAAGTTATATTGATGTTGGGTAGATAAATGAAAAAGGAATGCTACACTCCAACAATAATCAATCAGAAAAATAATCTAGAGACTAATCAATGTCTCCGAATAAGAGAACATTCATCCCTAATGGAGACATTACAAACAAAATGATATCTGGCTTAGCTATCTAAATTCACTCACCATCTTCTCATATTATCATGGAATTTCAAAAAGAGCTGTTCAAGAGCTGTTGCACCAAGTCTGATGTTTTTTCATTATTCTATTTAATTGTGTGCACTGTAATCTAATTTAATGTAATGCTGCCTCTATTGTGGCAATGCAAAATTCCTTGTAACAGTAACCCATTAAAGTATATTAAAACTATTTATCATGATCCACAAGTGTAGAGATAAGATTCTGCACAGGAAACTGGGATTTAACATAATTGCTACAAATAATTCAAAGCAGAGTTTTTGGCGTTTATCTATATGTAAAACAGCAAGAACAATAATCGTAAAACAAAACTCGGCAAGATCAAACCTGCTCTTTTATGAAGCCACGTGTACATAAATAAAAACCTTTGGAATAGAAATTACTCTTGTGAAAAAGCATAGATGGGAGAAAACATCCCTGTAAGAAGACCTACAGTCCCTCGAATTGCTGAAAGCCATTGAGTTCCTTTAGTTATAATTTCCTTATCTATATTTTTTTTCCTCTTCCTTTCTCACACATGAATGTGCTGCTTTTTTAATTCTCGAGATTAATTTTTTTTAAAGAATACTTGCTGCCTGCTCCAAGAGCACTTGTATTAGTGTCAGGACTCACACTGACTATGCCATTCAGGTTTGCAAATGCCATGTGCAGAGGGAGATCTCCTAGTTGGCTGCATGGTCTCACAAGCAAACCTTTTTGGAGAAGTGAGGAACTAGAGTCCCCTCATGGACACTGGCAGCAAATGAACATGGCCACCAAGCACCAAATGATTCTCCGGCTGATGAAATCTGAATGACCTGAAATCAAGAAGAGTTTGGCATAGAACTGGATGTCAAATTCAGACTCTTGGGTATCAAACTGGCATCAATACAGACAGAGGCAGATTGCAGCTGAGTTAGTCAGCAGCTTGTTTCTAATGCATAATACATATGGGCACAGCTTTGCTTACATTGTTGGGTTATTTAGAAAACCTTGTAATATTCCACAAACAAAAAAACTAAACTGTTTTCAGGTCCAAAATGTAATAAACGTTTACAAGTTGGCAAAACAGAAAGCATGTAATCTTTCACTACTTCACATAATACATATTGTTGTTCACTAAGGGCCATCGTTACCCTTCCCATATTCCTCTTGGTACTTATTTGTTTTGTCTCCTTTAAGGTTTCGCGGTCCTCCAACTCTTTTAACTCAGAAGAGAAAGAATAAACCTGAAGCATTCAGGTTTATTTCAACATTTTGCCCCTTAGAAGTAACCTAATTTTAACAGAAAGAGAAAAACACGTCCAACCTTTTTAAAAAACAGTAGTATAAATCCTAGAAATGTCCTGTCTGAGATAAGAGATATGTGACCTTGTTTTAACACTGGGTGCAAGATGGAGACCTTTATCACCTGTATTTCTGGGATACTGAGAATATTAGCGCAAATCTTAAAGGTTTCCTTAAGAGTCAAATGAGATCTTTCCAATCATTTCCACATCTTATTTAAATTAAAAACATTTTACGTACTTAAATGAGTGTCCCACTTCCCTGTTTGTTTTAGCCTACCTTTGCATTTAAACAACTTGTGAACTTTTAATTTTTCATCAGTAATTACTACAGGTCACCATTAGGAAGATATGGTAATTACTATTTTTCTGCCGTCTTTCCAATTTCAAATAAAAACCCCCTGTGTTTCAGTTTTCAATGTATATGCAGAAACATAAGTCTTTGTTATATAAAAACAAATAATTTCACAAAAAACAGCATATCAACAAACTCAGAAGCTTCACTTCAAGTTCCTTTAATCAGTACCCAAGTTTGCAAAAATTATTTGGTATTTATAGCTTTTCCCAAGAAATCATGGCTGAATAAGTTCTAGAATCAATGAGGCTGACTTTTTCCAATATTTACAGCCTGAAATTTATAGTACAAAATTTGTCTCTGGAGAGACAAAAAGGCTATAGAGTTTTTTATTTGCTCGATTCAGGATTTTTCTCTCATGGGGAATATTTACTGAGCAAAATTGCAAGCATAGCAATCTTCATCCAGGTCTTTTTGTTACTGTTGCCTCAAGGAGAGACTGGATGACAGATGGTCAGGAGATAAATATGGAGCTTCTGTGACCCAGCAATTGCCACTGGCTAATTCATGACTCCATTGGCAGGCCAGATCTTGCACCAGTGAAAACAAACTCCAGTACTGAGGAACAACAGCTGCCTCATAGAATCATGGAATGGTAGGGACTGGAAGGGACCTTTAGAGATAATCTAGTCCAACCTCCCTGCAGAAGCAGGTTCACCTAGGTCAGGTCACACAGGAACGCGTCCAGGTAGGTTTTGAAAACCTCCAGAGAAGACTTCACTCCCTTGCTGGGCAGCCTGTGTCAGGGCTCCCTAGGTTTTCCTTATGTTTAAATGAAACTTTTTGTGTTCCAGCTTCATCCCATTACCCCTTATCCTGTCAACAGATACAACAAAAGATTGATGCCACAACCTCCTGACATCCACCATTTAGATATTTGCAAATAATGAGATTCCCCCTCAGTCTCCTCTTCTCCAAACAGCCCCAGTTCCTGCAGCCTTTCCTCATAAGGAAGATGCTCCAATCCCCTGATCATCTTGGTGGCCTTGCACTGGACTCTCTCCAGACGTTCTCTGTCCCTCTTGAGCTGAGGAGCCCAAAACTGGACACAGGACTCCAGATGAGGCCTCCCCAGGGCAGAGGAGAGGGAGAGAAGAATCTCCCTCAACCTGGTGGCCACATGCTTCTTGATGCATCCCAGGATGCCATTGGCCTTCTTAGCCACGAGGGCACATTGCTGTCTCATATTCAGTTTACCATCAATCAGGACTCCCAGATCTCTCTCTGCAGAGCTGCTCTCCAGCAGGTCAGTCCCCAGCCTGTACTGGTGCATGGAGTTGTTCCTTCCCAGGTGCAGGACTCTGCACTTTTCCTTGTTGAACCTCATGAGGTTCCTCTCTGCCCAACTCTCAAGCTGGTCGAGATCCCACTGAATGGCAGCACAGCCTTCTGGGGAATCAGCCAGTCCTCCCAGTGTGGTGTCATCAGGGAACTTGCTGAGGGTACACTCTATCCCTTCATCCAGGTTGTTGATGAAGATGTTGAACAAGAACTGGCCCCAGTTCCCTGAGGAACTCCACTGGCCACAGGCCTCCAACTCGATTCTGTGCCATTGATCACCACCCTCTGGGCTCTGTCATTCAGCCAGCTCTCAATCCACCTCACTGTCCACTCATCCAATCCACACTGCTTGAGCTTTCTGATGAGGATGTTATGGGAGACAGTATCAAAAGCCTTGCTGAAGTCAAGGTAGATGACACCTGCAGCTTTCCCCTCATCTAGCCAGCTGATTATGTACTCATCAAAGGTTCTCAGATTGGTCAAACAGGATTTCCCCTTGGTGAAGCCATGCTGACTCCCTCTGATAACCATCTTTTCCTTTGTATGTTCAGTGATAACATTCAGGATGAGTTGTTCTATCACCTTTCCAGGGATGGAGGTGAGGCTGACTGGTGTGTTGTTTCCTGGGTCCTCCGTCTTGCCCTCACCTCATGACTCGTGTCTCTTTTTAGGAAGGGACACTGTGTACAGGTAAGTATCTAATTATATGAAAATAAGCTGCAGTACATTGAGCTTTAATTATAATATTGTAATACCTGGTTTCATAAGTAACATCTAAAAGTCTTCAGACACAAATTTGATGTCTTCACTCACATACAATGTTTTCTATGAAAGTGCAATCAAAAAATTTCCAGCTGCCATGAGAGTAGGAACTAGTTGCTTACTGAGAGACATAAATGTCTTCTTTAATAGGACAATGGAGTCCTTATTATATACTCCTACAGTCACCAGGCACAAGATCCAGAAAAGAACTGGAATCTGACTGCAGAAGTCAACAGATGTCTCCAGTGCCCAGTCTTCAAACCTAGATCCTGAAATCCAGGTCAGTGCTGACAGGCAGCATAACCCACAAGCTGCAACTCTAGAGAAGAGATTTTTGTAGACCATGGGAAACTTAAGCGTGATGGAATTCACTGTGGCGGAGACAAGCTACCACAACACCTCGTACAGAGGCAACACAGTTATTTGGGAGGGGTTTAAGACCTAAAATGATACTGATTTACTTCTCTGGTACAAAGGGTGGTTTGACATTGATGCTTTTTCTGCTGCATGAAACTCAGAATGGAAAAGTAACTAGGTGACACATTACCCACATTTATGTCTGGAGGCTGACTCAAGTATGTCTTGAAAAGACAATAATATTTATACCAAAGTGAAAGGAACACTTGAATGATTTGGTGACAGTCTGAGAGTAATGCTACTTCAGCTATACTTATTCTTGAAATGCATGTGCTGTCATCTACTAGGAATTTCCTACCAATCCATGGGAACATTTAGGATATGGATTAAAAAAGGATCTTGAAACTTTGAAAGTAATTATGTACCTTTTGGGGATAGAAGTTACATTACATAGCATGGGAATTTCCAACTGATGATAAAAGACAGAAACCCCTAGATACTGTGTAGAAGACATCAGAAGGAACTGGCTAATATGGAACAATTTGAACAGCTGCAAACTGAAAGAGGGCAGATTTAGATTAGATATTAGGAAATTCTTTACTATGAGGATGATGAGACATTGGCACAGGTTGCCTAGAAAGTTTGTGGATGCCCCATCCCTGGAAGTGTTCAAGTCAGCAGTGCGCGCACACACACACACACAGCTACACACACACACACACACACACAGCTACACACACACACACACACACACACACAGCTACACACACAGCTACACACACACACACACACACACACAGCTACACACACACACAGCTACACACACACACACACACACACAGCTACACACACACACACACACACACACACAGCTACACACACAGCTACACACACAGCTACACACACACACACACACACACACAGCTACACACACACACAGCTACACACACACACACACACAGCTACACACACAGCTACACACACACACACAGCTACACACACACAGCTACACACACACACAGCTACACACACACACACACACACACACACAGCTACACACACAGCTACACACACAGCTACACACACACAGCTACACACACACACACACACACAGAGCTACACACACACACACACACACACACAGCTACACACACAGCTACACACACAGCTACACACACACAGCTACACACACACACACACACACAGAGCTACACACACACACACACACACACACACACACACACAGAGCTACACACACAGCTACACACACACAGCCACACACACACACACACACACACACACAGAGTTACACACACAGCTACACACACACACACAGCTACACACACACACACACACACAGAGCTACACACACACACACAGCTACACACACACCCCCCCCCCCCCCCCATCTTTCTCTTTTTCCCTCTCTCCACACAGATAAAAAGCTTTTAAAAAAGCTTTCCTCAAGCCTGCATCCTCTAAGCAAGGTCAGAGTGCCATCCACCTAAATGAAAGGAGACCTGTTCTTAACCCTAGAGTGACTGGAGGAAAGACTTTTCTCTGCAGCAAGATCTATGTACTTAGATCAGTTCTAAAACTCAGAAAGGGAAGTCAGAGAAAAAAATCTTAAATCTTCAACATAAACATGACAAACCACCTCTAGAAGGATAAATCCATACCGCAAGGAAACGAATAAACTTGTAAGATACAGAAAGAAATGAGACATTCATGATTTTTTTTTTATCATAAACTGAAGCAGCCATGGGTTACTGTGCTGGAGATCATTTGAAACTGCATAAATTCAAGGATAACAGTCAGTTAATCTTTCTTTCTAGGTTCCAAATCCTGGGAAATGATATTAAGAAGATGTCTGTTAACACCGATGAGCTTTCTGACAGATAAGGGACTATCTATCAGAAGGCATCTCATTGATTAGGTACGCAGAACGGAAGGGAAGAATCTATCCTAATACCGTCATTTAACTGTGTCTTGGCTCAATGACCTCTTATTATTTAGTTTGTTCCCATCTCAGTCAGCAAGTCAGACACGAGAGGTAATCAATGGAAGCTGCAAAAGTACCAAACAAAAGCTGCTTCTGTCTGCCAGGAATGTGACATTAACAGATGACATAGGGAAAGACAATATTCCTACAGAGTACAGAGAGGCAAGAGTAAAATAACCCAAAATATGCAGGTATATGGTAAAAACTGAAGAGGATTATGACTCCCTGACTAGAAAGATCCTCATTGAATAAACACTTTCTTTTTGTGAGTGAGGGAAGATGCATGACTAAAAGACCTCAATTGACTATGATAGAAAAGCATACAAATTTTGTTAAAAAGATGTGGCTGTGAAGCCGGAAAGATCACTTGCTTTTCCAAGTTGTTGCAGTCTAGGTAACATGCATCTTATGGAAGGAAAGTGAAGTAACAGCCATGTGGGAACAAGCTGATTTGCATAGCTCTGAGGAGCTGAGAAACATAAGACATGTCAGACAGCATGTGTGGACATGATGAGACACCTAAGAGAAGCAATGAAAAGATGAGCATCCAAACATTTTTCATGAAAGTCTTGTCCATGTGAGTTTCCTATTCTAAAGGTGTCTGAAGTTTTAATGGAGAAATAGTCTTAACAAAATAGAAAGGAAAAGGACATATGCTGAGAAGGTGGCATGTGAAAGCTTCCAAAGGACTGGTAAATCCTGAAGACTGGTGAACCTGCAAGAACATAAAGTCTAAAAACACCAAGAGGCTGCTGAGCACCAGCACACACTAGTATCAGCAGTGGGCTCCATAACAGCCCAAATACAAGATGACTGCTATGCGCAGATGAAAGCTATGGGTTTACATATGCATCTGATTAAATAAAGGGCCCTCTGAGCTCCTACCATTGACCTGCCAGTATTACCCTCTGTTTTCTGGATGTATAGTTGGAGTTGGCTTCTCAAGCTTTGATCTAACCAGGTAATCGTGAGAGTGCAATTCAGATGTTGAAACTGAGTAAGTGAATATGCTGTGAGAATAGTTATCTGCTATTAATAAAAACAGACTTCCTCTATCCTTGGAGATCTTCCTGGATGTGTTCCTATGAAACTTGATCTAGGTGGACCTGCTCCTGCAGGGAGGCTGGACTAGATGATCTCTAAAGGCTCCTTCCAACCCCTACTATTCTATGATTCTGTGATTCTATGATTCTATGATTAAAGAATAAAAACTACTCTAAGAAATATTGGTTGTGATCTGCACCTACCTCAAACTCTCTCCCATATCATGGCAAAAAGGAGTTTACAACACATTAGAGGTGATACATAGTGCTATTTTCCAAAGAAACTGCAGTGGTCGTACAACTGCAACTTGCTACGACATAAGTAACACTGGAGGAAACAGTGATAAAGATAGTTTCTTCTTTTAATTTGTGCCTGACCACAGATTTATGTTTTCTTTCAATAAGGAAGAAGTATTTTCTTTGGAAAATTTTTCAGGTAAAACCTAGCTTTGGAGTTTGAAAGCCTTTGGTAACGCTTGACACGTCACTTAAAGAAAAAACAGAGAGATGCAGATTACTGTTAGCACCCTTTTGCAAATGATTCTTTAAAAATTCTGTTTCCAAATATAATGTGCTCTGCTGTTTGTTTCCTTTTGCTTGCAGTTTTCTTTGTTGCTGATTGTATAGTCCTTACAGCCTCACAGCAGTCAGTATTAGGAAGCTGGAGAGATTTAGAAAGGAAAAAAAAGTGTGTGGCAACAGAGTCAGCATGCTGCTGTAACTTCTGCATATAACCTGAAGGCATGCTGAGGGCATAATCCTGCACCTGGTCGTAAACCCATTTCTGGGGTAAAACCGCTATAAGCTGTAAGGTACCATGGCTGTACAGATAAAAATAAAATGTTAATAATAGTTTTACAAACAGCAAAGGAAAATCTAACAGAAAAAGATTAAATGGGTCTGCACCAATTAGTGATTAAAAACTAGGTATTGATGCTTCTGCACATGAACCAGTTTTCTAAACCCAATGCCACACATTGCTCTATCATTCCCTGAGAGACTTTACAGCTAAAGATGATAAAAGAGTACTTTGATGAAACACCTTACCTAAGAAACAAGTACTTCAGGGATTTTGCATGAAGTCCAGATCAAAACTCCCAGCAGACTGGAAGTAAACCTACCGGTTCTGTTTTAAACAACTAAAATGGATTTTTAATAGAAATTCTTAAATTCTTGTCTCCAACCCTAAGAGCTGAAACCTCATGAGGACACACTGGGCTTCCCTACCTGAGCCATAAACTAGAGTGAGCACCCTCACCAGCACGAGTGGAGTGGCACCAGTGTAAAACCTGGTGCACTACTACTGGGTGATTTATTTTTTAAACTCTCTAGTGTCTTTTGGAATTTCTTATTCTTGTTCAGAATGCTGCCACTCTCACTGGAAAGGAAATATTGCATATGTAACCATACTGCATGAAACTAAATGATTGTAAAAGGCAGTGACACTCAAAGGCTTTTGAAGCTCAGGACACTAAAGAAGACACTTGTGTTATCATGTGTGAGTAAAGCAATAATTTGTCAAAGAAGAGAATGCAGTACTTTGATCATCACCTCATACAGACAAAACTTGCAACTTTTTTCTTCCCTTTGGGATCTCTGAGCATTACTTATATAATCTTGAAAAATCAATTAAGTCAGAAGAATGCTATCACAGACTTAACTCTCCACTACTAGGACACTACACTCACAGTAGACATGATCTAAGGAAAAAATGCACTGTGCTTCAAACCAAAAGCTATTGGGCACTATTACGATTATATATATGGGTTTAATGTTGTAAGAAAGATATTTAAGCATATATATCAGCAGGACTGCAGACAGGACACTTAGTACTTGCAGGGAACAGACTAGTGCTCACTGCAACTCTCCCAGTTGAAACCAAGACAATAAGGTACTCACATAACATGTCTGCTAAAAAACACATTAATGCCAATATTTTAATCATGGAAGGTTCTCTGCATGCTGACTTCAGACCATTTTAGTTGCAAACAAGTTCTTAGCATCTGTGTTTTTTAAAAAGAAAAGCTAATGCAAGGAATTCTGTGTAATGGGATGAGCTATTGTCTAGCTGTAGTAGAGCTTCCTTGGAAGTACTTAAACCACAGATTAAGGAAAAGCAGATACTTCTAGTGCAATTGACTCTTCTGTGATTAAATCTTTCTTTAATAACTAGTTTAGACAACAATTAAAGCTTGAAGAAGAAAGCAGTTAAAGGTTACCTCAGTAGCTGACCAAACCTTGAGTTAGAGACAGTTTACATGCATTTTCAAAGCTGTGGTGTAAATTTGTTCTCTACCTCTATACATTGTATAGGAAAGAAAGAGGGATCTTTAATAACAGTATCTTCCAAATAGCCAGGACAAAAGACGTAAGTAGAAACTGAAACAATGAAAGAAATGAGTAATAAATAGAAGTGCAAAATGAGAATTGATGTTGACAGGATTTCTCTAGGTAAAAATAAAACTCTAAATTGGGGTGGCAACTATACATCGGCCTTCAGGAAATTTAAGACAAGTGGTATGACTTACATGTTCCTTCATTTGTAGCTGACAGCCGATGTGCTAATGAAACAATTGTTGTTTTAGCTTTCTTTTATCTTTATAGCTGTGTTATCAGGCCACATATTAATTTCCAAATCCTGCTTTAAATAAGTAAGAATTGGTTCAAAAAGACATCTGGAGTGTCTGTCACTTCTATAAAGACAATGGGAGTTTCTTCAGTTTAAACAGGTAATCTGTCTTGCAGGAAAAAATAATCAAGTTAAAAATCCATTTTTCATTCTTTTAACAAAATGAAAAGTAATAAAAAATTTTCCTTTGGGAAATCCTTCAAATGTTATAAAAGAAAAACCAAAAAAATTTATTGTTCTTAGGTTACTCAGGTCTTCCAAACTGATACAGTTAGGCTAATTTTTAAATGAAGTTCTTTAAAAAAAATAAAATTAATTTTATCCTGAAGAGCTCTCAACTACAAGACTTGTACACTTCCAAGATTTCTCTCACAGCCCTTCTTTCTTCCAGGATTTTGGAGCTTACACAGGCCTCTTTTCTACATAACTTGATTTCACTGGAAAACCTCCATTATCGCTTTCATTGAACGTTCCCAACAAAAAGTGATAAATGCAATAGGAAAGACACAGGAGAGAGTCCAGCGCAGGGCTACCAAGATGATCTCTAAAGGTCCCTTCCAACCCTACCATTCTATGATTCTATGAAACGAAAAAATTCTGGGCACAATAGTTTTAATTTTGCAGAAGATTTAACATGCCTCTTTTCCTTCTTTTTCTACTTTTTTTTTCCCTCAAGCCAGTCCTCCTCCCTTCTCAACACATTTTTGGCTTTTTCTATGCCTTGTTCTCCATTTCAATTATTAATCTGGGATCATGGCCTTCATTTGCATGCTTTTACCAGCATTATCCATACCAATTAATTAATAGTATCATGCTACATATAGTCAGTCCAGGAAAGCTTCACTATACATATAGTCTCACCTACTCTGGTAAAGTTCATCTCTGAAAAAACATAAGAAAAGAGATGGTGTCACGCTGCAATTAAGTACATTGTCTGAATTATGATTAACACTGTTGATCTGCTCTCACTCCTGCTATTAAGGGTGAGGTCCCACCTCAGACCAGTGACCCCTACAGCAATTTTTATCTACAGTCAGTAAACAGTTCTCAGGGAAAGGTGGAAGGAGAAGACTACGTTTTTTTCTCTTCCCACTACTCTCCTCAAGCTCCAGTGATCTACAGTCAGACACCAGCATGGCTATTTTACGTCCAGCATGAAATGCTCTTGATTTTCCTACAAAAATTCTCCTTTTGCTCCCATCTGCATGAAATCATTGACATTCTGCTTTCTCACATACAATGTTCTAAAGTTCTGCAGAAGACCAAAGTACACAGACTACCTAGTGAATGTTTATTAGTGTAAAATTTATCTGAATTAAAAAATATCACTAGTATAAATAAAGTAAAATCAGGGAGTATGGAGAAATGGTGCAGTCCCCAAAACTGTGCTCTCTCCTGTGATTCTCTGACAGGAAACTAGCTCAAGAAATAGAAGAGATTAAGAAACATTGCTACATATTTTTCTGCTTCTTTTAAAGAGAATCCATGCTCTTACTGCTACATTTTATGTAAAAACAGCTACTCCAGTTCACTGCTTACATTTTTTTAATGTCACAGTGAAAAGCATTCATTGCATGGCTGAAAAGGAGAAAATCTGCATCTACCTATGAAAGCGATCAATTTATTCAATTCATAATGAGATTTCTCCTGTTACTTCATTTTGATTATGTTTACAATCACTTTCCATGCTGTTTGGAAAAAGAAAAAGATGTGGAGAAGAATCAAAAGTCAAGCAACTCAATATGACTATGTTTAATCTCATCACTACCTTTCTGAAGAATGTATTTGCATATTTATAATATCATATTACTACAGGAATGACAACCTTTAGTGGCAGCATGTAAGCCAGCAAGATAGCGAGAGCTCAATGTGTTCTAAGAACTCACTGTGCTTTTACAATGAGCACAATTTGCAGTGGTCACAGCTGTGCTCAACATGTTGAATAATACCTTCTCTATGATCCAAACCAGGTGGGAATTATCCAGCTAATAAATATTTCAAATTTTAGCTACACTTTTGCATGCCAAATCAAAAGGAAGAAGTATCTAAAAGTCAGCATCATCTGTTGTGTTTAGTGAACTGTCCATGTTTCTTGAAGGTGCTTGTTTTTCCTGTCAGAACACTGTAGGATCTTTCTCCTGTTACAGAAAACTACCCTTCTGCTGAGCCAGTGGCATTAGCTTAAGCACTGAGATTTAAGTACTCACATTAGTCACGCTGCTGTGGAAGAATCATAAGTTTTCCTTTTATCCCAAATAACATACTGAAAAACTGCTGTAGTTACACCTGAGCATCTCTTCAATAATTTCTCACATAACTTTCTATGATGCATATATAAGCTCTGTGGTATTTAATGCACAATTGAAGCTGCCCACAATATATAAGTAAATTGCATTGCTTTTTCAAATTAATCCATCCTGTTCCCACACAGTAAGCACAGTGGATACTCCAAAAATCTCAAGTCACTTTTAGCAAGTGTCCCGAGGCTCTGGAAATGAACAGCCCAAATTCTTTAGTCTCTGAAATGTATGCACAAGTTCTAAAGAAAAGGCAATTCTGAAAAGCGGCTCTATGTCCCTTCACAGGGTCTGCTTCTTAGAACTGGAAACTGCCCCTCCATTTGCCCAAAGTTGCAGAGTATGGCCAGAGTGAGTCCTTGTAGAGTCAAGCATTTGCATACTGTCATTTTGGCACTAAAAACCCCTAAAACAGTGGACTGGTTCTTTTCAAACACTAAGTACCTAAGGATTTAGAGCATAAATGTATTTAGCAATTTCCAGCAGAAATTCTGCCGCTATGCAGCTCAGCATCCAGCTGCACTGTACTGGAGGGGAAAAGCACACATGCCTGCAGCCTGCCAAGTGACTATTACGGTTGATGGCATAATAGAGATAGCTTTAAGGAAATTCTAGTTTACAGAGAGAAATTACATAGATTTTTCTTGAAAATTCCTCCAGAAGGAAGACTCATACATCGATATGCATAAGTTAATTCCTTATATGGTATAAAAGAATGACAATAGCCCCCTAGACTTTGGTAATTTGTGTTTAAATCTGTAAAAAAATACAGTGTACATGAGACTAGAGGGTTGGTTTTATGGCAAGTTGTATATGTAACAATTCACTCTATTAAGAGTTAAGTTTTAAGTATTACCCATCCCATGATTATGCCCAGCCTCTTTTGCTTAGAACTGGTAATACTGATGTACATGAATCAGATAAACTTCTCTCACTGTAATTCCACAGGGATTTTGCTTTCGAGTCAGTAATGTTTAAATTGGATTAAGATAACAGTTGCTTACGAGGCCTTCTCTACAGAACTTGCTTGCATCCCTGCTATATTGAATATCATTTTACTCTAGAACTTCATTTTTTATACCATTCTCACATGGATGAGTTTTCATGACATTCATGCTTGATTTCAGATTATTCTTAAGGATTAAATACTTTATGAAGAGGAAAAAAAAATCCTGAATTTTGTTTTTGCTAACACACTGTCGTGGTTTAGCCGTGGCTGGGTTCCAGGTGTTCACCAAGTCATTCTACTCCTAATCTCAACAGTGGAGAGAGAAATATAACAAAAGGTTCACAAGTCAAGATAAGGACAGAGAGATCACTCAGCAATCAGTGTTATAGGCAAAACAGACTCAACTTGGGAAGAAAAGGTTTGATTTATTTATTATCAATCAAAACAAAGCAGGGAAATGAGAAATAAGAATTGAACCTTACAACACCTCCCTTCCCACCTCTCCTTTCTTCCTAGATCTCCATGTCTTTCCTTGCAGCAGTGCAGGGGATGGGGAATGGGGGTTACAGTCAGTTCATCACAGATGGACTTTGCTGCTGCTTCCTCTCAGAGAGAGGCCTCCTCACACTGCTACACTGAGGGATCCCTTCCCACGGGAGATAGTCCTTCATGAACTTCTGTAATGTGGGAGAAGTTCCCCAGTTCTTCACAAGCTGCCCCCACGTGGGTCATCCACAGGGGAAACAGTCCTTTAGGAGTGAACTGCTCCAGCATGAGTCCCCCACAGTGTCACAAGTCCTAACAGTAAATCTGCTCCAGCATGAGATCCTCTCTCCACAGGTTCGCAGGTCCTGCCAGAACTTGCCCTAGTGTGGGCTTCCCACAGAGTCACACCTGCTCGGGCATCCACCCGCTGCAGTGTGAGGTCTTCTATGGGAATCTGGTGGATCTCTGGTCCTTCATGGCCTCCATGGCTGCAGGGGCGGGGCCTGTCTCACCATGGTCTTCACCACAGGCTGCAGGGTAACCTCTGCTCCAGTGGCTGGGCACCTCTTCCGTTTCCTTGGTGTCCACAGAGACGTTCTCACCGTCTCATAGAATCATAGAATGGTAGGGTTGGAAGGGACCTTTAGAGATCATCTAGTCCAACCCCCCTGCAGGGTCACCTAGATCAGGTCACATAAGAACATGTCCAGGCGGGCCTTGAAGACCTCCAAGGAAGGAGACTCCACAACCCCTCTGGGCAGCCTGTGCCACTGCTCAGTTTTTTCTTCTATTTAAGTGGAACTTTCTGTGTTCCAGCTTCATCCCATTACGCCTTGACCTGTTGCTAGCTACTATATGAAAAAGGGATGTCACAACCTCCTGACATCCACTCTTTAGATATTTATAAATGTTAATATGATCTCCCCTCAGTCTCTTCTTCAGACTAAACAGCCCCAGTTCCCGCAGCCTTTCCTCATATGAAAGATGTTCCAGTCCCCTGATCATCTTGGTGGCCCTGCGCTGGACTCTCTCCAGAAGTTCTCTGTACCTCTTGAGCTGAGGAGCCCAGAACTGGACACAGGACTCCAGATGAGGTCTCACCAGGGCAGAGGAGAGGGGGAGAAGAACTTCCCTCCACCTGCTGGCCACACTCTACTCGATGCATCCCAGGATGCCATTGACCTTTTTGGCCACAAGGGCACATTGCTGGCTCATGGTTAGTTTATTATCAATCAGGACTCCCAGGTCTCTCTCTCCAGAGCTGCTCTCCAGCAGGTCAAACCCCAACCTTTGCTGGTGCATGAGATTGTTCCTTCCCACATGCAGGACTCTGCACTTGTCCTTGTTGAACCTCATGAGGTTCCTCTCTGTCCAACTCTTAAGCCGGTTGAGATCCTGCTGAATGGCAGCACAGCCTTCTGGGGAATCAGCCAGTCCTCCCAGTTTGGTGTCATCAGCCAACTTGCTCAGGGTACACTCACTCTGTTCTGCTGCTGCTGCAGTTCAGCATCTGCACAGCTCTTTTGTTTTAAGCTCACCCTTGTAACCTCTATCAAAACGTGGCCACACAAACCCAATACAGGACACAAATCTGGACATGTACTCATGCGTGAACATAATAACTGGCTTGCTGCACTCTTAGTTACCAGGTGAAATTTGAAAGGTATGATAAGAAGAGTGATTGATCTCAAAATCGGAGTCCTTAGTCTATCTATTTATTTATTTATCTATTTATGTGTCTTTAGCTGCTATCAAGCCCTTCACACTCTCCTGGGCAATTGCTACTCTTGGCAATAATAACCTGAGTGGGTGGTTGAGAATAGAGCTGGCAGTTGCAGTACTGATGCAGATTACTGCTATTTAGCAGCACATGCATTCATTTATCCAGTGTATCATTTTTTATCATTCCAGAAGTAAGCCAATAGTTGTAAAATATTTTACTTGTCAACACCTAGAAATAAAATCTGTAGTGTATTAAATATTTATTTAATAAAATATAATGTCAAATAGATAACCGAAGTGTCAGTATGCCCAACGTCATAAAGAGATCACTGAAAACATTAAGTGTATTCTGTCTGCTTAATTTGTCTGTTTGTGGGATTTTTTTCAACATTGCAATTGGAGACCTCATAATGCACATGTGACTGCTGATACAGATTTCCAAGATCAAATAATGTCAACCATGAAATCCTGATTTAGTCTTTGCTTCATTCTGGTATATTATTGTTTCCATTATTGTGGCTACTGAGATGAATGACAGAGGTGACAGAACAGAATTATGCACAATTATGCAAAACATTACTAAAGGTAATATACTGTTCAGTGAAATTAACAGTCAGTATTTCTGTGTTGACCATACTACTGCTGTTCTACATACTCTAAAGTAAGAAATGCAGTCAGTAGTTTTTCTTGGGGTGAGATATATATGAAGCTGCCTTACCTTACAAACAATTACTCTAGGTGTATGGACCAGACTGGAATTCCAAACACATTTTTTTTTCTTTTAGCTACCATGCATTTTTACACACATTTAAGCAAAATGTCTACTTTATTATATTTTTCTCAGAACTATGCCCTGAATAAACATCCATAAAAAGTACTATCTATAAAGAAACAATAAATGAAAAAGAAAACATTTATACACCTCAATCTTACAGCAATAATGTATATGAGTTACATTTTCTCAGGAGAAACAGACTTCTCTCAGAACAAATGCATTTTAGGCTAGTTTCCCTTCTAAGTGAATTATTAAAATAAGAGTGGTAATGTAGTAATTGAGAAGGTCTACAATTATATGGGAAGTCAAGTTTGCATAGCAAGAGAAAAATTGTATACAAGCAATTTATGTAACTCAAAAAAACAAACTAGCCTTGGAATCAGAGTCTATTATGAGTCAATTAATAAGTAGACAGGTAATCTAAGTGTAAAAGCTAAAACACAAATGTTGTAACATATAATTGCAACTAGAATTCAGACACAATACCTTAGCTTTATCCCTCATGGATCCTTTCCCCAGGATGGACATTTTTGCACCTGTTTCTTCTTGTAACCTCTTCAAGGAGTTTCCTCTTGGTCCAAGCAATTTCCCAACAAAATTGAACTAGAAAGCAAATAAGAGAATTATTTTAGACTGAGATGCTTTTTACAAAAACTTAACAAATCTTTATCAGCAAGCTGCTTCAAAAAGAAAAACTTAATTTCCTTTTTAAAAAACATAAAATCAACAGGTACTTAGTTGTGAGCCTATTTCATTGGGGTAAAAGTCTGGAGAACCGAGGAATCCTGTCATCTAGTGTGAAAGGCAGTAAAAGCAATCATGGTTTATTTGAACCCTAGGAGGCTTCTTTCTAAGCAGCGGCTGCTTAGGTTTAGCTAACTGCTAAATACCACCTTTGTTTATCAAGTGGTATAGATGAAACCCAGAGAACGCATGCGTCTTTCCAAGTTAGTCAACTTTATTGGCAAAGTAATATATTCTGCAAAGTTAGAGCTTTAGATGGATTTTTAGGAACTGATGTTTTTACATATTGATTTTAAGTAAGTGCTGCTTTCTGTATCGGCTTCAAATTTCTGTTTTGCCGGCAACAGAACAAATCACAAACAACAGATTATTGTTGATGATCAAGGCTCTCTTCTGAGAGAATTCTGAAGAACCCTGGGCTTTGTCTTACATACTGCTGATATTCTCAATCACTGCACAATTAGTGTGACACATATGATATTGTTTTTTTTCTGTATGAAGAGTACAGATGTAGACATATGAAAATTAGAGGACAAAACAATATATAAATGAGATGTTGATGTTATGTTGATCAAAAGTAGCAATAAGAGGGAAGCCTATTAAGTAACAGTAATTTGTTTATTCTGTAATCAGTAATTTGTTTATTCTGTCTCTTCAATTTGCTATTTTTTATGCTTTCCAAAATCTTTTAAAAACCCTATGGCATGGTGTCTTTGGAAGTTGACTGAGAACTCGCTTAGGATATTTCTATTATGTTCAAGTCTGAACAGACATGTCTCTGGCTTGGCTTTCAACAAAGAATTAAAGTTTAGCCAAGGACAAGGGTGTGGACTTGTATCAGAGCTCTATATTTTTATTTCAGAGGTAAAGAGCATGACCGTAAGAAATAGCAATCAATAATATGCTGCCATCAAAAATATACCTGATTGTCTAAAAAGATGCTATACTTTGGTTGTATTACTTCTGTTTTTAAAATGGAAAAAAGTGGAAGTATTCTTGCTTCTCCTTCAGCCATCAAGAATGTAACAACACAAATGCATCGGTCACGTTAATAACACCCAAAGTCAGAATTAATCCAGATAACCAAAAACCCAGGTCAGCTTTCATTCCAGTGTCTTAATTACAAATCATTAGTAACTTCCCTCAGATATTGGTTAAACCATCAAAGAAAATAATATGTAATCACAGGAAAAATAAATATGTAAGGTGAAATCTACTGCCATGTAAATGAAGATAACTGATTTCTGCAAGACAAGAAGTCTACATAGAAGTAGTAAGTAGTATCACAGAAAACTCAGCAAGCTCTGAAGATCAAAAAAAATACAGATTTTTAAGCTTGTGTGCTTACATTTTTTCAGTTCTACCTGTTAATTTAATAAAAATCATCAACTCTTCGATAAATCCTACTCTATTTTGGGGCAGATTTAGAGATGATACCCCACTATACAACAGTCCTGCATCTTGAAACTGTTGCTTTTTCTAGGGACAGCGTGGCTTAGAAGACCACGTTGGCTACAAACTGATTATTAAACTTCATATGAAAATAAAGCAAGCAGTGAGGAAGGAATGGTAAGGACTGAATTTCTACTTTTCAAAAACTACATATCACATGTATGTGAAGGTTTCTCAGATAGCCAAGCAAAGAGCAGAGCTTCTATTGCTCTGCAGGGACATTCTTACATGCAGAATGACTGTTCACAAGTTACAACAAAATTTCTGTGCACCACCAGGCAGAGAAGAGCCATCTACTGCTGCACTCTTTCAGTGTCTCTTAATATTGAGAAAAGTTGCCCCTCAAATGTGAAGGAGCTATATTTATGTACTTATTTAAGTATGGGACGACCAGTCAAAGCCTGGCTCCATTTGTTCTTTAAATGGAACAAAACTATTAAAATACACTCTATGAAGATTAATGCTTATCATTTAAATTTAAGTGTTTCATAAACTGTCTAATAATTACCTTGACATGCGGCTACAGAGGAGTGGTATGGCCAGCATAAACTACGTACAAAGTGGATTTTAATCACTTCACAGGAAATAAGTTGCTGGTGATTTTAATTCTATTGATTATGTAGCAGGCAGACACATTTCATCTACATTCCAAAAAACACTCATCAGGAAGCAAGCAGTTACTTACAACTGAATAACTGAATTGCTTGTAATTTGGTTTTATCTGAAGTTGCAGAAAAGCCAGTGCATTATATAATGCTTGGTCTTTTCAGCATCAGTAAGCTCTAGGACATTGGCTACTCTCAGCACCAGTCTACAATCACAAAACTCCAAAAAGTCTGTAAATAATGATAGAGTAATTTTGACTCAATAACTTACAAAAAATGTAATAATTTATGTTCCCATGTGGGTAAAAACAGTATCAAATTAAGGCAAATTTTCAGTAAATACCAAAAACTGTAAGAAACCTGAACGCAGCTTTATCGTTTTTTTCTTAATGTTTGCTCGATAAGAACCTGAGCAGAACTACTTTTAATACTGGAATGCTTAAGCTTCAGTTATGGTCACAGGCACAGCCAGAACATACAGCTACAGCAATGGAAAATGTGAAAAATCAGATAGTTTGAGTGTATGTACCAAGATGATCAGGGGATTGGAGTATCTTCCTTATGAGGAAAGGCTGCAGGAATTGGGGCTGCTTAGTCCGGAGGAGAGTGAGGAGGGATCTCATTAATATTTACAAGTATATAAATGGTGGACATCAAGAGGTTGGGGAATCTCTTTTTTCTATTGTATCTACTGATAGGACAAGGGGTAATGGGATGAAGCTGGAACAGAAAAAATTCCATTTAAATATAATAAAAAATTTTTTCACCGTTCACGTGAGGGAGCCCTGGCACAGGCTGCCCAGGGAGGGTGAGGAGTCTCCTTCCTTGGAAGTCTTCAGGATGGTCCTGGACATGTTCCTGTGTGACCTGATCTAGGTGGGCCTACTTCTGCAGGGGAGTTGGACTAGATGATCTCTAAAGGTTCCTTCCAACCCCTACCATTCTGTGATTCTATGATATACTGAAAACCCTTGCCCATAAACATGCACTCCTGTCACTCTAATTGTAGATATTATTTTTGTATTCTTAGTTCTGATCCAATTCTGCCACGTGTACAAATTTTGTCCAAATAACAGTAGGTCTAAGTCTCTGGGATGATATCTGGTCATATTAGGAGAGGACGTCTGAGAAATGATGACATGCAGGAGAGAGAGTATTAATAGAAAGCATTCATTGCTGGGGAGAAAACAGATTTCCACTTGAAAGATATGGTTGTTGTGTTACTGGACATTTTTATAGGTTGCTTAACTTCTCAATCACATTTATGAACGTGACGCTAGGCTTTCTATGTGCTTGTAGCAACAATTTCTAGTTTATGGCAAAGATTTTGCACATTATTTTCTTAGATTTATCATTTGCCTGGGGGAGATAGATGCATGTCTTCAGGGGAAAATATCAGGTGGTATCAAGGGAGGCTTTACTTATAATCAAATGCACATGATGCTTCCTATGTCAGCAGCTGGACAATAAACTTTCTCCTACGCAGAATAAAACCTGACAGAGAATACAGCTCAATAGATCTTTCAAGAATCCACAGTCGTATCCCCAACATCTTCCCCAATAAATATACATAGTTTCACCAGCTTTATCTGCATCTTGATTACTTTCACATTTCACTCTGCACAAGCAATCAGACTGTTAGGTGCCCAAAGCCAATACACTGGCTTTTAAGTCTCCATCAAAGTTTTTATTCATAAAACTATTTTTTATACTCACATGGAAACAGTAAGAAAATGAAACTACACTAGTGGACACACACAAATTAATCTCTTTCCCCAAACTGTGCTGCTCCCATCTCTCTGCAACATGCTTACATGCAGAGAATACTTATTGACTGTGTGAGACATTTTGCTCAAGTCTATACATTAGGACTGAATATTCAAACCTGAAGATTAGATATCTAATAAGTACACAGAAAACTGAGAGGTCTCAAGAACTAATTCCATGAAATTTCTTAGCAAAAACCCCATCTAGGTTAGTGAATAGCTTAGGGTTTTGTTCCATGCATGCATACATATATAATCACAGACTTGCTCTTCTCCAAAACCCCTTACTGTAAAACATGCTGTGCATCAACATACCTCACTTGCTTTGGGCTAGGACACTGAGAAGAGAATCCCTATAACTAACCAGGTATTGCCAAGTTCGGCCACAGCACAGGCAGTCTGTCTCCCAGTGTCAGCATTTATTACATCAGTATACTACACATGATTTCTATAAAATGCCAGATATTAATTATAACCTGTGCTATAAACAAAATGTATACAATAACTAGTTCTTAAAATATATCCTTCAGCTTACATTCAATGTTGTGATAGTCTTACATACACTGCAGCACCTCAAGTTCAACATATCTACTTATTTTCAGTGACATGCTTGAATTTGCTTCCTTTAATATGCTGTAGTGGTTTTGCCTGTGCCAGGTTTTTTGGTAGCAGGGAGTGTTACAGGGTTGGCTTTTTTAAACAAAGATCTGCCAGAAGCTTCCCCTGTAGCTGACAGGGTTAGGGTCAGTCAATTCTAAGCTGGATCCCACAGCTGATCCAGGCCTGTCCAATTAGTGACTGGGGTAACACCTCTATGAATAATGCATTTGAAAAGGAGAAGTTGTTACTAAACTGTAGCAGCAACAGGGAGTGAGAATACGAGAACATCTTCCCAGACACCCAGGTCAGTGGAGAAGGAGGGGGAGGAGGGTGCTTAGGCCCTGAAAGAAAGACTCCCCTGTGACCTGTGGTGAGGACCATGGTGAGGCAGCTGTGCCCCTGCAGTCCATGGAGGCCACTGGAGAGAAGAGATCCACTCGCAGCCTGTGAAGGACCCCACGCCAGAGCAGGTGGATGCCTGAAGGGGTCTGTGACTCTGTGGAAAGCTCATCCTGAAGCAAGTTCCTGGCAGGACCTGGGAGCCTGTCGGGAAAGAGGAGCCCATGCCAGAGCAAGTTTGCTGTCAAGACTTGTGACACTGTGAGGACTCAGGCTGGAGCAGTTGGTGCCTGAAGGACTGTTCTCCCAGTAGCTCACCCACGTTGGGGCAGGGTGTGAGGAGCTGCCCCCGTGGAAGGCCCCATGCGGAGCAGTTTGTGAGGAACTGTAGCCCATGGGAAGGATTTACACTGGAGAAGTTCATGAGGGAAGGACCCGACACTGTAGCAGTGGGAAGTGTGAAGAGGCTTCCACCTGAGAAGAAGCAGTGGTAAAGTCCACCTGTAATGAACTGACCGCAACCCTCATCCCCTGCGCCACTAGGGGGGAAGGAAGGAGAATCCTGAGAAGAGGGAGGGGTGGGGGAAGTGCTTTTAAAATTAAGTTTTATTTTTCATCTCCCAACTCTTATTGTTCCTTTAATAAATCAAACCTTTTTGTCCCTAAGTTGAGTTTATTTTGCCTGTGACACTAACTGCCGAGCAATCTCTCTGCCCTTATCTCAACTCACAAACCACTCACCATATTTGTCTCTCTCCAGTTTTGGGAGGGGGAGTGATATTATGACTTAATGGACACCTGGCTAAACCACCACATATGGACATGTCAAATGTTCTCAGAAGTCCTAATATCAGCAGAATTAATCACTGAATTGAAATTAAGCACATACACACACATTTGTAAGTTGATATTTACATAACATCTGGTTTATATAATGTTGCAAACTCGGGGGAATGTTTCTTTGCATGCTAAAGCAAAGCATCCAGGAGATGAGCATGATGGGAGCTTGAACTTTGAAGCGAGCCCCAAAAGCAAATACAGATGGCTCCACTATTGTGTCTGTATTGTATAAAAGATGGGGAAAAGAGAGACACTGAACTTGCACTTTAGCTATTGCTATAATATTTACACATTCCTGGCATCAGAACTCTGCCACTAGGGAGAAGTCTGTCCTGACAGCTGCAAATGGGGCTAATGAAGCCAAGCAGATAGAAGCTGTTGACTTTCATCACTACCTCGTTTTTCAGCTGTAATCAAACACTGATTGCTACCTCGGCCATATACACAGGACTCACTTTGTTCTCAGTACATCATAAACTGGCCTTTGAATAAGCGGACAGCCATACAATGGTCAGTTCTCTTGCAAGACTCATCACATTGGTGGGCTCGCATTGCTGTTCTGCTTTTGCATGCCAAGGCATACTGTGACCTCCTAAGAGATGGGAACACAGGCTGCAAGGTCTGGTGAGGTGATGATGAGTGTCTGGCACGACGGCTGCCTTAAGCTAGCATCAGCCTTGAGATGAGAATGGTTACATGCACTCACGACACTGTCCCACCTGACCGGCCACACGCCACTGTCAGAAGTAAACCAAGTTACTCCACCATACAGCAACATCAAGTGCTCCCCATAAAATCTATCCCATGCATAAACATGCTTACCTTTCTTCCCATTCAAAAACATGCTTATCTTTCTTCCCATCTCTGCACATAGGGACAAGAATCAGAGAACAATAGGGGTTGGAAGGGACCTTTAGAGACCATTTAGTCCAACTCCCTTACAGAAGCAGGTTGACCTAGATCAGGTCGCACAGGAATGCGTCCAGACGGGTCTTGAAGACCTCCAAGGAAGGAGACTCCACATCCTCCCTGGGCAGCCTGTGCCAGGGCTCCCTCACCTGAACAGTAAAGAAATTTTTCCTTATGTTTAAATGGAACTTTTTGTATTCCAGCTTCATCTCATTACCCCTTGTCCTGTTGCTAGATACTATTGAAAAAAGTGATGTCCCAACCTCCTGACACCCACCATTTAGATATTTGTAAGTGTTAGTATGATCCCTCCTCAGTTTCCTCTTTTATAGACTAAACAGCCCCCATTCCCGCAGCCTTTCCTCATAAGGAGGATGTTCCAGTCCCCTGATTACCTTGGTGGTCCTGCACTGGACTCTCTCCAGAAGTCCTCTGTCCCTCTTGAGCTGAGAAACCCAGAACTGGACACAGGACTCCAGATGAGGCCTCACCAGGGCAGAATAGAGGGGGAGCAGAACCTAGAATGCTGGTAACCAACTCAGCACAGAATCATATAATTTGCTGGTATGTTGCAAAATGAATCTCTAACCTGCAGATTATAAACTCCATTTAATATCAGGTAAGGATTTTGACTACATATGAGAGTACACCATAGGTATAACAAATCTAATACACAGTTCAGAGCATTAACATTCAAGGCTCAAATTCAATGCAATGATTGACAGAAAATGCATGTTTACATTTAGAAGAGGTTTTGTGTCCCTTTTTGATGTAGACCAAATACATCCCTACTAGAATATATTATTTTATAAACACAATTTTAAATACGTTTTACAAGCAGAAACAAGAAATAAGCTTGCCATTCAGTGACTGTTTCTGTTTTATACACATATCAGGGTTCAGAACAGTAACAAGGCCTAGATGAATAAGGAATGACACAGACAAATGTTTCCAGCTGTAAGATACAGCAGCACAAAGGCTGGGAGAATAAATTAATGTATTCTAGAAACTGCAAAACAAAAATAGCACGGGCTTGCAAACATGAAATAGGTTTGTTATTTCTTTGTGATTTCTCTTCAGCATTACTATCAGCTCCTTTGTGGGGTGACTAAGTGTCTTTCCCTTTTCAGACCTACTTATCCTCACAAAAACCTTTCCTTACATATCAGGGGGGAAAAAAAAAATCCTTCTACATTCAGTCCTGTGCTAAAGAAAAGGGAAGGAGACAAACACATTATTCACTCCTGAATAAAACCGTACTGATTAAAACCTTCTTACAAATTAGTTGGTTTATTTTAGAATAGTGTTTATTTTATGAGTGCCTCATCTTTTTATAAGCACAAGGGCCTTCCCTTTATGCTAAGGTAGCAAAACACAGTTTTGACAGCAAACTTTATTTTTCTCATCACTTTGTAAGCATGACAATGCCCATGATAAAATGCTTTAACTTTTAATCAGCCCTGAATTGGTCAGGCAGTTGGATTAGATGGTTGCTGTAGGTCCCTTTTAGCTGGAACTTACTCTGTTCTACTCTATTCTATTCTATAGCTCAGCAGATTCTAGAGAGTTCAAGTTTGCCTCCCTCTATATGTAGCTGCTTACTCCAATACCTCTTCAGTATCTTGTACTTTTTAGCTTTTCCTAAATGCATTACAGATAAGGATACAGCTTTGTTTTCCATTATATCATGCAATGATGTTTACTGTCTACGGAGAAGCATTTCTGAGAAACCTGTTTAATAGGACTGCACTTTGCAGAGCTGTACTTTAATACATGTGGTGGGTTGACTCTGGCTAGATGCCAGGTGCCACAAAATCTGCTGTCACTACCCTCCTCAGCTGGACAGCTGAGACAAAATATAAAGGGCTCATGGATTGGAATAAGGACATGGACAGTTTACTCAGCAATTATTGTCATGGGCAAAAGAGACTCAGCTTGGGGAAATTAATTTATTGCCCACCAAATCAGGGTAATGAGAAATAAGATTTAAATTTCAAACATCTTTCTCACATTTACCACTTCTTCCAGAGCTCTACCCCACTCCTGATTTTCCCTACCTCCTCCCGTCAGTGGCACAGAGGGACGGCAAAAGGGGTTCATAGAATCACAGAATGGTAGACGTTGGAAGGGACCTTTAGAGATCATCTAGTCCAACTCCCCTGCCAAAGCAGGTCCACCTAGATCAGGTCACACAGGAATGCATCCAGGCAGGTCTTGAATACCTCCAGAGAAGGAGACTCCACACCCTCCTGGGGCAGCTTATGCCAGTGCTCCAGCATGCATTCCCCACAGTCACAAGTCCTGCCAGTAAATCTGTTCTAGCACAGACTCTTTTCTCTCCACAGGTTCACAAGTCCTGCCAGGAATCTGCTCCAGTATGGGTTTCTCACGGGGTCACAGCCTCCTTTGAGCATCCACCCACTCCAGTGTGGGGTCCTCCCTGAGCTGCAGGTGGATCTCTGCTCCCTTGTGGCCTCCATGGCTGCAGGGGCAAGGCCTCACCATGGGCTGCATGGGAACCTCTGCTCTGGCACCTGCACTACCTCTTCCCCTCCTTCTTCCTGACCTTGGTGTCCTCACCAAGTGTCTGGTATCTGTAGAGGTTTTTGTTTTTCCTCTCACATACTCTCACTCTTCTCTATGGCTACCACTGGACGGGTATTTTTAATTCCTTTGTCAAATACGTTATTACAGAGGCATTATCATTACCGCTGATGGGCTCAGCCTTGGCCAGTGGTGAGTCTATCTCAGAGCCGTCTGGCACTGGCTCTGTTAGACATAGGGGAAGTTTCTGGCAGCTTCTTGCAGAATCCATTCCTGTAGCCTCCCAACTAGTCAAATCTTGCCATGTAAACCCAATACAGCATGTCAGCTGACAGACAGCAAACTGCAGAAGTAGAAAATGAATGCATTCCTTCAGAGAGGCTCTGAAGAGATCTACTCCAAAGGACATGCACTAATGCTTTCTTAAAGTACTGTATCACTGAAATCTCACTGTAGTGATCCTAGAACCAAAGGAGAAAGCTGCACTTTCCTGAAGAAATCCCTGAGTCACATGTCTTCATTATGCTTGGAACAATAACCTGATGCTGGACTGCGGGAAGAAAAATTGACTGAAAATTAAATACTCAAAGGGAAAATACAGCTTCTTGAAAACTCCAGGACAAATTAATTTCTGTTTTAAATCAACAGAATCGCCTCAAGAATAAATTAAATACAAGTAGAAAGTTAGAATCATTAAAGCTACTGTGACTAGAAGATTCACCTAAGAAATAAACACTTTTTTATTACACTTTTTTTTTAGCTTGAATTGTGTTGGGAGTTCATATTTATGGTGTGCTTGAAGAAGATGCTGCAATATTTGTCGGGCTATTTACTAGCTCATAGCAAGCACCTAAATCTACAGTGGAAATATGGAGTCTTAACTCTATGAAACAGATGGTCAGCAACTCCAGACAAACATCTTTCAGATACAGTTCTACACAGAGAAAGCAAAAATATCCCCTCACTTATCATTTTTAGCAGGTTTCTGTCAGAATTTCCTAACAAGTTGTGGCATTCAAATAAAGACATTTAAATGAAACTTTAACCTAAGTTTTCTGATTTAAAGAACAAAAAAAGTTTGGTGTCTGATGTGTCTTCATTCAGTTAAATTTTCTTAAGTCAGGAAAACTTTAATAGCTATTTCTCTAATTTATGCATTAGCAGTGTGCTTTATTATAATCTCCTAATCTATTTTGTGTGTTTTCAACTGTGACGTGAGGAAATTGAAGAAAAGTCATGGAACCAGGTAAAGCTGTGGAGCTATAGTAAATCTGCAATTAACAACTTTAAGGCATTTATTATTTTAATTGCAGAGATATCCAGAATATATGATGAATATTTGTGGTTACTATTGCTTATGTGGATGTTCAGAGAATGTCTGCAGAAACCACTGCCATTAAAATCACTGGGCTCAGTTATGAAAGTAGGTTTTACTCAAGGTATGTGCCAGAGAATCAGGTTCTGTGAACATGAGGACCACACTGGAGCCTTCATTTCCAACTCAAATATGGGAAAAGGGATCCTAATGTCACATTTTACCTCTGTTTTTTGCCTTTCTTAAAATTCTTCTACATCTTAGAAAAAAAAAACTTTTCCCTAAGGTAACCACTATTTGGCCAGCCCGGCTAGGGCAGTGTGGAAGGCTGAAGAGAGACAGGGATTGCTCTCAGACTTTTTTGCCCCTGGAGGGCACATTATTGCTGTTAGCAAACATCAGTTACAGGTCATGACTGATCCCAATCCATGTCTACAAAGAGCCAGGAAGTTCTTTGAGGACTGAATGCTCCTTAACGAAAGCTGGTCAAGAACAGGAGTACTTTTTAAGAACTGCAGAGTATGCTGAATCACAGAATGGCTGGGCTTCATAGGAATCTCTAGAGATCACTTAGTCCAACCACCTGCTAAAGCAGGCCCACCAAGACCAGGTCACTCAGGAACACATTCAGGTGGGTTTTGAAACCATCCAGACAAGCACACTCTACACCCTTCCTGGGCAGCCTGTGCCAGGGCTCCATCCCTCTCACAGGAAAGAAGCTGCTTCTCACGTTCAAGTGGAATTTTATGTGTTCCAGCTTCTGCCCATTACTCCTTGGCCTGTCACTGGGCACTACAGAAAAAAGACTTGTCCCATTGTCTTGACACCTGCCTTTTAAGTGTTGGTAAGATCCAGTTCCCACTCTGTCTTCTTTTCTGCAGGCTAAATAGTCCCAGGTCTCACAGCCTTTCCTTGAAAGAGAAATCTTCCAGACCTGTGATCATGTTGGCAGCCCTGCACGGGACTGTCCAGAAGTTCTCCATCACTCTTGAACTTGGAAGCCTAAAATTGGACACAGCTAACAATGATTTTGCCCATGTATTTAACTTATATTCTTATATTCTTATATTCTCATTAGGTCAAAAAGCCATCTGTCTTTTAGCACTCATCCTAGCCAAGCCTGAAGTAGTCAACTTTTACTACTCAGAAATAAATAAAATAAAAGGTAAGTAATAAGAAGCTCTTGGAATTGTGCATCTAAGACTGGCGCACTTGAAGGTCATTATCTAAAATGGTATTTCTATGAATGTAAACAATTCCCACTGCAGGAGTACACCACTAACCTTTTTCTGAGATGCACAATTAAATAAGTTTATATTGAGCAAATGAACAGGTATGGATATAGGTACTAATACTGCACCACTTAAAAGTGCAATCAGCATTTGGCTAATTGGGCTTTTTACTCCCACAGACACACAATTTCCTGGTCATAGTAATAAATACCATCTGCTCTTTGCTAGCTGGCAACAATCTACCAACTTTTTTCTAACTTGAAGAGTTTGCAATATAAAAGGAAGATCTAAAGGAGTTGTAATACAGGCGCATTTCCAAGCACATCATCTTACTGAAATGAATATGATTTCATAGTAGGTGAAAGATTTCTCTGTGTCAGATGCTGTATTTGCAAAGTTAAGTTCTAAATCAACAAGACCCAGTCATAAAAATAACGTATCTTTCCCATATATGTTAGTGATACTGGACTAGTAAAAACATAGCATAAAACTCAAATTTCTTTTCAGTCAAGATCCCTACCAACCCCTACCATTCTACGATTCTGTGTTAATCACAAGCTAATTTGGACCCAGTCATGTCAATTAACAGATTTAACACACATGCATATAGAATGTATGCAGTTTTGTAGACAGCATTGCATTAAATTACAAATGTATTACATTAATCTAATTAAAAACTCTGTTAGTCAACTTGATTTTGCCTTTCATTATAAAAGTAATTATACTTACAGCTCCATTTATGTATCAATTTACATACACCAAGCACTATGTAAATATTAATTCTATTTTCAAGTCTCATTCATTACCAAAGCAAAGCATTACTTCAAATTGATAGACATACACAAACTCACAAAGCTGTATGAAAATTAAACCAGCCCTCAAAAGCACTCAAAAGCATTTGACAAAATTCTGGTTCTTAACCCTCTCCATACATTTTCTATACTTTTTTGTTGTTGTTATGGTGGTTCTTTATTACTAAGGACAAATGCAAGAAAACACAATCTTTCTTCCTTGAAGTTCTGCTTTTTTATGCTTAGCAAGGAAAACCAAGTATCTTTAAAGGTTTTTTAATGAGGACTTGGCTAGTCTGAAGTGGTAATGCAATAAAATATTTTAAGAGAAGAACAGTGTTCCAAAATGATATTGACAAGGTGAAAACAGATAAGTAATATTGTATTAGTTCAAAGACCTGAACTCCTTCTGAATTCTGCTCCTAAGGTGTTCAGGTAGGACATTTGTCCGATTCATACTTAAATTTCAACTTCAAGTGACAAATGAACAAACTTAAGGCAACAGGTGTTGTCCTCTACTTGTCCATTCAATCAAACGTGGAGGGATGGAATACAAATTTAGACAACGCAGAATAAATGCTATTGGATATATGGCCACTGTTTATGAGCATACTCACAAAAGCTGCCTTCTGTAGCACTCTATTCCAAGAGCAGGCTGCACACTAACCAAAAAGATTCTTTTTCTTTTTCCACACCCAGTGATGAGAATATGTAAGGAAAAGAACCAGCATTAAGATATGCCTTGATATCTGGCACAGGTGCATTGCTGTTTTACATTACAGACATACTGGGCACATAAAGATCCTCTGCATTCACCAAAACAAAACTGGCTTGCTGTACAGCATGCAAACCAGAAGGTTTGCAGAGCCTCCTCCTCCACAGTACACAAGAATAATTGCAGTAGTAGTAACCAATGCATCAGCTCCCTGAATTTACATTTCATTTAGCATTGCTGATTGTAAAAACAAGCTTAACATATACAGAAAGCAATGACTCTGTAATTTGATATAAACTAACAGATTTGCTAACTGTGAAGAATCAATCACCGTGTTAAACATGCATACAAGGAATGTGATTTCTTTCCTCGTTATCAGTATTAGTCAAAGTTTTTAATTTGCCAAGTTGATAGCCCATAGTCCTCATTAATCATGATTTAGAATTCCTACTCATTCTCATCACAAAAACAGAAATTACAGATTTTTTAACATTTGAGAGTCAAAAGCATCTAAAAAAAGCTGAGACTGCTTTGCTGATGACACCCCTCTGCAAGTGACATAACTGTGCTTCAGACTTAGTTAATGTATTCAGGCTTAGTTACTGTAACACATAAGTACTTTCAGGGCAACACATTGAAAGAACAAGGCATACTATATGTGACAAATGAGCTGGTAAGTATGAGCTGGAGGGCCCAAGTGGCTTTAAGGAACACAGGTCTCAATATCTAGCAGGATCCAGAAAGGAAGTCTTGCCATTGCAGTATAACAACTGTGAACAAAGTTGTGGCTAGCACACTCCTATCTGGTAACCTTTTTTCACTCACACCTTCTTTCGTATCGCCACTCCCCATGCTAAGCTCTGGTTCTCACTTTAAAGAATATTGTAGAAGTAATACTGAATTCTCCTCTAACACAAGACTAAGAAATGCCTCAGATCTATTTATTAACTATCTAGTTTGAATAACTAGCTAGTTAATCTAACATTTATTCCATTGTAATCACTCTGCTGTAGCACATCTACAACCTTCAAGAAGGATGAATATGTTTTCCAAATATTAATTAAAGATATCAACCAATGCATAAAAAGGGCAGTAGAAACATGTTGCAGGTTCCATCTGTTTAAGGGAGCCAGGAGTTCTCTCCTGGAAAGGTTTAAGTGACACAGTTAGCCATACGAAAGCATTACCTTGGTATCCAGGCAGATGATTCAGCCTTTGAAACACACTTTCACATTGGCATCTAACCCAGTTGGATGTCTGGTGTCTATGTCTGCAGAATTTCAAGCACGTTAGTCCATTCAATGCTATTTTCTACCTTGAACCTGAGTCACTCAGTGGAGGCTGCTGTACATCTCCAGCTTAGGTGCTTTGTTCATTTCATTAACTGCACAAACTTTGTTTTTTGAAATGAATAAATTCCAGGTCTGGAGCTAGTGTTCAATGCCTAGATCCTACATGGACAGAAGAGAAACATCTACCCCTCTTGGGAACCTGTGCCTTACAATGGTCTCATGCTTCCCTAGAAAATCACCGCATCCAAGTTCTTTCATGGAGTTAGAAATGATGAAGTGTTTAGAAATGATGAAGTGTTTTGATTTCTGCTCTTCAAGAATTTATACCCTGGTGGATCTCTTATATTTGTCTCTCTGCAAATGCTGTGGCCACTGAAATGAACAAAAGAAAAATCACAACTGCCACTGCAAAAAAAAAATATGTGAAACAATAAGCAAAATTAACTTTCAGCAGACATTGGGGAAAAATATAAATCTAACTCTACCTGGAACATTATATTCTGTGGAAATCTCGAAAGTCCTCTGAAGTTCTTAATTTAACAAATGCCGTATCTGCCTTAAATCATTTAGATCAAAGTAGAGGAAACAAACTGGCACATTCATAAAGGTAAAAGCAATGATTTGTTCCACATATATAAGTTTCTGGGAATGTTTTCCCACTGCAAATTTACTTATAGCACAATCTTATTCCCCTTAAAATTGAACCAAATAGTCCAGTGCGTGTCAATCTGCAAAAACAAAATAAGTAGGCAACCACTGACTGATGTAACCTTCTCCATTTAAAATGCTACACAATGATGCTGGCAACCTATCAAATGTACTCTCCCACTTAAGTACTATCCAGAAACTCACAGTTAAATATGTTTTCATCATTAGATTCAGAAAAAAAAATACATTATGAAAAGTTTAAGTCCTCATATAACTTCAAGTTTCATTTAAACCATCTAAATTCATAGATATTGTCACAGATGGCAACTTTCATCTTTGCCAGGTCTTTTTAAATGACAAGTAACATCCTGTTTTATTTACAATCACATCAGCAAGTGGGTATTTTTGAAGAAAGGGTTTAAACAGCATAGTTTCCAGCCTAAGATTTATCAAATGCTTGTAGATGTAAGGTATGGACAATATATGTTGATTAAATGTTCTTGGGCTTGTCTGTCTAGTCTACAATTATAGAAAGTAACTTTCTCATTAATCTTTAGCAAATACAAAACAAATTCACTCCAAGCCTGCTAGCAAACACATCTGCCTAAATCAGGTGTACCAGCTTTGAGATAGTGAATTCCACTTTTACAGCAGACAGGCCTCAAATATTAAAATCAAGAAAAAGGTGACTTAAAAATGTGAAGTTGTATTCAAAAAAGGAAAACTGACTGTACCTAAAAATAACCCAGAAAAACAAATTCACACAAAACAGGTAAGAGAAAAAGTTTGAGCAATAACTTGTAGAAGGTAAAAAAAATGAAAATAAAATATTTTTCAAAGGATATTCTGTCATTTTCAGGACAGAAACTGGGTGACAGCAGAAGACTCTAGCAAGCATCAGTCTCAAAACTAACAAAAGAAAACTTTCTGTACAGGATTCTTCCAAATTTGAGTTTTAACAGCAATTGACAGTTTCATCAGAAGAAACTACCTTGAGCTCACGACATGCTTGTTGGAAGTTAAGATAATATTTTGGAAACATATCTCTGCACAGTTTGACTGTACTTACATTAGGTTTTAGGTGTCCAGTGTTGGTTACTGCTGGAAAAGCTAAACCACAGCAGAGTAATGGTCTGGTTATAAGGCACAGAAGTCATGGCATGCAGTAACTGGATTATACAGTGATTAGCAATATTTTCCAAGACTTTGCAATAGCCAGAGATAATCTATGTCTCATAATGGGGCAAGTATTACCCTCTTTTTACTTAAATCACATTCTATTTTCATCAGGTATGCAGTCACCAAAATGATACTATGCAAAAAATAACTAGAAACAAAAAATGCAAAACCATTTTGTACATATTATATTGTACTGCAAAAGTTGTTATGTTTTTATGCAACATTTTACTTTGAGGTGTGAAACAATATTCTTCTTTCATAATTTAGGCATATATATGCAATCCTTCTATATATAGAATTCTTTCTATTTTAGTCCAACTATAATTGTCTTAAATAGATATAGAAAAAAACCTACTTGTTTTGATCCAAGTATTAATCTCCAAATATACGGTTTTTTTGACAGTCGCTGGAGCTGTATCTACAAGGTTTTGTTCAGACCAAACAACAGCAATTTACAACACTGCTGAAATTAAATAAGCTATATTCTTCATATGAATAAATTATCAGCCCTGAAAAACGGAGTTACATTCACCTACGGCAGCATGCCTCTGTCTGCTATCGAGGGGGAGCTGTCAATGTGTATTTTTTATTTTGTGGAGATAGAATATGACAAATAAATTAATTCCCTGCATTTCTTCAGACTGTAACATATAAAACTAGCCTGAAGACCTAATTCTACTTCCCCATTTGTTCAGGAATGATTATATTTTTATGAACAATAACAGGATGCAATGTAACTAAACAGCCTTTCAAGAAGTAATGTTAATTAAAATTAGTTTTACTTTATCAGTGAAAAGCATCAAATTTATTCACTATATGATAGAATTCATCATAACACAGCGAAGTAAGAAAAATGTGTTTCATATTGGATGTAGACTTTTTTAATATTTATTTATATATATATACATATCTTATATTTGTAAGGTCTTGAGGCACAAAGAAGCTGGCAAACTCCTTAATATTTATTTTTGAGAGGTAGTCACAACACGATGAAGAGCTGATAATTACTAACATGAAAGCAATCAAACTGCTTTATATAAAATTATAAGATATCGAGAAGATGAGCAATGAGTCGAAAAGAATGTGACTCAGAGATGTTTACAGCACAAGATTTATGGCAAGCCTTAACAAAACATGACAAAAATATCCTTTCATTATCACAATTACTCTTAAATTGCTCAATCCGAGCCTGCTGTATACTTTGGAGGAAAATTCATATCATTAAACAAAATTAATGAAACATTCAATGTACTGAGATTCTCCTTATTTTTATTTAAATAGTTTTAAAGTGGTCTGATGTAAACAGCTAAATTACAGCTTTCAGAGCTAATCAATATTTTTTGGTTTATACTGAAAGAAAAAAAATTAATGTCATTGTGAGTAGACCGGTATGTATACAAATAAATCTGTGTATCTTAAATCAACTTTATCCAAAATCTTTTACTGTAATCTCTCATGTCTTTATAAGCAGGCCAGAGTCCCCATTGACCTGAAAGCTTGAGGTAATCAATGTGCCAATGTCTCCAAGAAAAATTTAGTAGAGGATATCTGAAAACAAATACTGTAAATCAAGCACTAAGCAGAAACAGTGATTTCTTAAGAGCTATAAATATCTTCCTATTATATACAAAATGGTTCCTTATAACTGAGATTTCCTTGTATTTCTGGAAAATGCAAGCCGGAAAAAAGGGTTAAAATCATAACAGGTATGGTTCCCCTTTTAAGAAGTTTCTTTCTTAGACCTTTGTCTTAGCCTGTATCATTAGCAATTCTAACACGTTTAGCATTAATTACTATGAAACCTTACTTGGTTAACATGACTGCACACAGATAATCAGATTGGTTTCCTTTTAGTTACAATTGCAATTTCAAGCCCATTATCTCATTAAAAATAAAACCCACGACATTACAATTATTAAAATAGAACACTATTTAGGACAAACTTCAGTAATAAAGATTCTGTTCTAGCCTTGTCAAACAATCAATTTCTGTTTCATTTCATTAATTTCACTTTAGCATAATCCAAATTATCTCATACAGATGTATACATGAAAGCTAAAACATTGCCAGATATTAGTGGGCTATATTGCACCAGGAAGCAGCATCCCAAATGAAATTTTGTAATAACTTTAAACTTGAGAATTTCAACTTTAAGCTGACTAAAATATACAGTACGCAGTAAATCATAAGTAACATAAGGCTGTTTTCTGCATCATTTTCTAAGTTCTGGACGATTCCATTCAAAATACTTGCAATGTAATGACCATGTTGTGATTTGGACAATGTGGCTGTGCAGATCTGCAAAACTCATGTTTCTGTTTCTCTGCACCAGAGCAAGTGAGCAGGGCACTGATCATGCTTCCACAGTCAAGCAGTTCTTAGTTCTTCCTTGGCTAGACTTTTGGGATTGTTAAACCACTGAAGGGGACGTGCCAGCTACATATGTGCACATACACAGTGTCAGGAGATAAACTCAGCATTGTGGCTGGGCATCAACACTGCTAACATTGTTAATAACTGTTCGGACAAGGTTTTGGACCAGTCAACCTGCCTTTTCCCACACAATCTCCAAGCAGTCCTTGGGAATTAACTGTGCCAGAAATTATTTCCAAGATGTATTTTTTATAAAGTCGTCTTTTTTTAGAGGATAGGAGATATAATACTGTGGATGCATCTGGACCATAACAGCTGGCCATAGAGCCAAATTGGCATTGGCACTGCTTAGTTTGCTAGTGTGGATGCAGTTACATGCACTTTGGCTACAGTTGAAAGCTAAGAGCAAAATATTTGTTGTCTCTGGTGTACTGAAGTTTCATCTTGAATAAATTCATGTTATAAGACACTAAAAACCTTGTGAAATGTTTGCACTAAAATAGAATTTGCTATATACAAAGCCTTTCAGTGTTTAAAGTATTACACATAAATATTAATCACTTAAATCTCTTTCCCTGTAAGGCTGAGACAAGATTATTGATTACTACTATAACCTTATGTCCTGGTTTAGACCCATCTAGGGACAAAACACCACGGTTAGACTCAAGTACCACAGACTTGAGTCTTGCCAAAGGGCAGGGAGGGCTTAATTGCTGCTTATGGTCTACACAAAACAGACCAGGCTACTCGTCTTGGGGAAGAAAACAGAAAATAATTTAATCCACCATCAACTAAAACATAACCGTAAAATCCCAAAACGTAGCAAACAGAAAACAACATAGAGTAGTACAACAATGAAGAGTACAACTAGTCCTTTAAGACCACCTTCTTCCCAACTCTCCCCTCTTCCCAGGCTCAGAGCCCTGATACTGGTGTCGTCTTCTCCTCCTCCACTGAATGGCCCAGGGGGGCAGGGAATGGGGGTTTCAGTCAGTTTGTTCCTGACGGTTTCTGCCATTTGTCTCTCCTCAGGGCAGGTGGGGTCCTCGCTGGTCCTCCCTGTTCCTCTGTAGGGTACCTCACACACCTGGTAGACCTGCATGGGCAGTTCCAATATCTGCAAAGGCTGCAGCTCCTCTCTGTCTCTCGTGTGGGGCTGCTCTGTGGCCTGCAGGCTCTCCAGCACGGCCTGTACCATGGCTGCTTCCCCATACAGTCTCTTGCCTTTCACTATGACACCTCACAAGAGAGAAGGCATGAACTCAATCATTATCCTAGAACACTTTACAAAATACAAGACAGGAGGCATAACATTCTGTGAACAAACATAACTTAAAAGTTTTGAAGGAAACAGAATAAAATATTACTTTCCCCTTTCTACCCAGCTAAGCCAACCACCATGCTACAGTGAGTTGTAGTAGCAAACTGAAAAAACAATTTAGTGCATTACCAAATCTATGGAGTTTTGTCAAACTACGTTTTGCAACAACTTGGTAATACAGTACACTATCTCATTAAAAACAGGCAATATTTGAAATGCTTCTGGGTACCCAGCTGGTTGTAGTGCCCATAGGAGTCAGTTTCTTCTTCCAAGTAACAGGTGATAGGACAAGAGGAAATGGGTTCAAGTTGTGCCAAGGGAGATTGGATATTAGGAAGATTTTTTTCACTGAGAGGGATATTAAGCATTGGAACAGGTTGCCCAAAGAGGTGGTGGAGTCATCAACCCATGGAGATATTTAAAGACACACTGGTGATCTTACTAACATTTATAAATATCTAAAGAGTGGGTGTCAGGAGGTTGGGACATCCCTTTTTTTCTATAGTAAATAGTAACAGGCTGGAACACAAAAAGTTCCACTTAAACATAAGAAAAAACTATTTCACTGTGAGGGTGAGAGAGCCCTGGGACAGGCTGCCCAGAGGGGTTGTGGAGTCTCCTTCCATGGAGGTCTTCAAGACCCGCCTGGACATGTTCCTACACAACCGGATTTAGGTGAACCTGCTTCTGCAGGGGGGTTGGACTAGATGATCTCTAAAGGACCCTTCCAACTCCTACCATTCTATGATTCTATGAAGTCCTGAGGGATATGGTTTAGTTTAGAGATGGGCTTGGCAGTGTGAAGTTAGTGTTTGGACTTGATGATCTTAAAGGTCTTTTCCAACTGAAACGATTCTATGAAAAACAAGTAATTCAGTACAAAACAGAAATAATGCACAGACCAAGAATTCTATGGCTCAAGCAAATGGTAATTCATGTATTTTGAAAAAAAAAAAAATGAAGCAATTTTTCCCAGTGTCTGAATGATGCATCATAAAGACATCATAGATGTCACAGACATATCTAACCTCCTATAAATATTTGAATTAACCTATTGGAAATATTTAGATGATTCAGGAAAAGTGTATAAATATATTTTGTCTTGGTCTGCTCGGTACAGGCACTCTCAAGATGCTTGGAAACCACACAATAGGAGGTGAAGTTCCTTGTCATAGACTACACCCAAGTCAAGAGTTAAGGAATAAGATAGCTGCAAGAGATGGACTGTCCCCATGCCAATACTGAGACTTGTGCTGCAGATTTTGTGTTCTACAAATCACTTAGGCATGGAACAGAGCTTTACTTTGGTCTGGACTTCCAAGAAAACACACTTAAGTTTGGCTGAACCAAAATACCTGTAGGGAGTGTTGAAACTATGGAGATTATTGCTTCTGTTGTTATAAACCCACAATACAGACAGGTGTGAAGGCTGAATGCAACAACTCAGAAAAAAAGACTAGGGAGCAGCAACTGCAAAATATCCCACTAGCAAGTGAAAGGCTTAACATAGCACCCATAAAGGTACAGCAGCTATTCAATCACACAAAGATTTCATCCAAATGATAACAGCTTTCACCACAGACAGCGCTTCTCAGCTATCTACCTGAGCTGGCCAGTTTGGGGGTATCTCACAGTTCAGGACCACTTGTTATAATCACATCTTCGCTATATTTGAAATGGCAAAGAAAATCCAGTATAAACAATAGCTAGATGCCCCTGTGAAAGAAGGTGTTAGCTAAAAGATTGAAGTTTCGTTTAAACACTGGTATTAAAAATGTTTTTAAATTATATTACAAACTAGAGTAGTTAAGCTGTATCATGCTGTTATTTGGACACATTTACTCAGAATTCATGTGGTCTTAATTTGAGCTAATTTCTAAAACAAATAAATATAGACTAATTGGGATGACAAAATACACTGCAGAAGTCTAAGCCTTCTGATTCTTTTCTATTTTTTTTTTTTTGGACACAGAGACTCTGAATCATAGAATGGTTTGGGTTGGAAAGGTCCTTAAAGATCATCTAGTTCTAACCCCACTGCCATGGACAGGGACACCTTCCACTAGACCATGTTGCTCAAAGCCCCATCCAACCTGGCCCTGAGCATTTCAAGGGATGAGACATCAACAATCCCTCTGGGTAACCTGTCCCAGTGTCTCACCGTCCTCACAGTACAGAACTTCTCCCTTACATCTAATCTAAATCTACTCTCTTTCAGTTTAAAGCCATTAACCCTTGTCCTATCACTACATGTCCTTGTAAAAAGTCCCTCTCCAGCTTTCTTTTAGGCCCCTTTGGATAGTGGAAGAATGCTATAAGCTCTCTCCCAAGCTTTCTCTCCCTCAGGCTGAACAACTACAACTCTCTCAGCCTGTCTTCACAGAAGAGGTGATCCAGCTCTTTGATTTTCTTCATGGCTCTCCTCCTGACTCACTCCAGCAGGTTTGTGACATTCTCATGTTGGTGACTCCAGAGCTGAATGTAATTCTCCACTGAACACCTTAAAAATCCTTTATAATACTGGAGCTAAAGCTGTCTTATATCCCTATTGAGAGGAGTTGATTATCTTGCACTACTGTCTGATAAATTAACTACTTTTTCAAAGACAAAATATCACCTTTCCTTCATAGCTAAATGGGGAATTTTTCAGCCAGATGGTATAGGCTTTGGAAAGTTATAGTGTGTAACAGAAAATATTTGAAAGAATTAATTACAGCAATCACTGCTGCATCAACTGTAGTGTTAGTCACAATCTTTAACATTTATTTCATATTCACTCTATTAACCTCTCCCCAATTTGAAAGCATCAAAATTTTGTTTAAATATCAAATACTTCTTACTTCAGTGAAACAACATAATTATTGAGAAGAAGACACTTCAACATAAGGCAAACACACTGAGGACAGCAAACAACGTTACCGCAATATTTAGAAAGAAAAATTTATTTTCAGTAAACAGTCTTAATGAGGAAGCACAGAGACTTACAACTATGATACCTTAGGCTTAAAAAAGACATGAGCTCTACTTCAAACAGCATATATCCTACTAAGAACCTGATTACCTGCATTACTGTCCTTCAAGAGTATGATTTTCATTACCAAGCAAATTATTATAAATATTTGCTTTCTTTTCTGATAGGGGCTTCATGAGACTTAAAGAAAAAATGTTGAACTGGAAGAAGAGATGCCTCCACATGGAAACAAAAATTATAACTATCACTATTGTGATTTATATTATTCCACTGGCTTTGATGAAGGATCAAATTCAGAATGAAGAAGCTGATGTTCAATGTTTAAAAAATTCCCTTCTTAACCTTTGCTGAAATTAATCAAAACATTGCTAAGAATCTCAATGGTTGTTTAAAAAGAATATTTTTATTTTTCTTTATAAAGGATATTTTAATTACAGGAGGAGTTTATTATATAAACATGCAGATATATAAACCTGAGAATCTTAGCAATAATCTACAAAATTCTGTTATTCCTAAATATAAGTTCAAAACTTTTTTTCAGCTACAACAAATTGTATAATATGCTACAAGATCTCCAAGATCCATCATTCAAAAACAACAGTTGATAGTAAAAAACAGAAGAAATTATTAACCTTTCAGAAATCAAAGAATACCAGAGCTTTCTTTAATATTGGGTCTATAGCTCTATGCCTATTTCAAGAAAAACCCAGGCAAACATCACACCTCTGTTTTCAAGCTACATTTGTACGACACGTTCACAAAGAAATTAAGTACCACACAACCTAAGTCTGTTATTATTTCAAAATAAGTGTGGCACAATTTGCATTAAAATCCTATTGCGCAGATTTTGGTTAGTGATCGCCTATTATAATGCCCATTAATCTTAGCTTTTCTTAACATCTCAAAATAACTCAGCACTCCTTCTTTTGACTGATCTGTATACTAATCATACCATGTGGTAAGTAGATCTCACATTACCATGAGACAAAGCTTGGCTCTTTCAAAAAAAAATTGACAAGAAAACATGAGAGTGAACAACTTCACACACAGGATATTTTTTCAAAAAATATCCATTAGATACTTACAGTCTGATAGACATGTTTTTAATATATAACTAATGAAGTTGTCCACAATTGCAAAAGTATAGAATAAAACAAAGCAGCAATTCTTCAGGTAATCTGATGTCACAGTTTTGAGAAACAAAGGTGCATTCCTAATTTTTTAACTTATAGTAATCAACAAAAGGAAAGAATGTAATTGGGCAGTTTTTCTTTTCAATGTTGTTTTTTTTTTTTTTTTAAAGTATGGGTTTTCTATCATAAACTTTTGGGTTTTTTTCCAAAGGTATTAAAAGAGTTGTCTCTGCCAGTCAAACAAGATGAGTGATGGATAGTCACTCATTCATAGCCTGATAAACATTCACCAGCTGTGCAAAAATCCTCACACTAATAATTGGAACAATGCCTGTATAAAATAACATTTCTATGAAAACCTTTTCAAAATTATTTGCTGACTGCCAGGCAGATGGAAATAGTTCTGCTCTGATTCATTAGCAATTATACGGTAATGTCTCAGTAACCATAATGAGTACTTGTAAAATATTCACCTGCCACTTGAGGCTCTTCTACGGCAAACTACATAACTGTGTGAGTGCCTCACAGTTCAGGCTAAATAAAACAATAACCTATATTTCATTAAATAAAATATATCAATAAGCAAAATACTGCCAAAAGCATTTATTATTGCTAAATATAAATGCAATATATTTCAGTCTTTTTTTTTTTTTAAACTGGACACCTTGTTTTTTTCTGTCATATTTCCTTTCACTTACATAGTATAGAAACATCTTATTCAGAGGTCTATCTAAGTAGTAAAGTAGAGGACATATGACAAACATATCCGAGATAATCTTTAAGTTGCCATAGAAGAAACAAGGATTTGAAAACTGATCTCTGGAGATGCTAGAACAGCACATGGGGGAAAAAGTTGCTGAAGTGACTAGCAGGATATGAAGCTGGGCAATCATGAGCAAGAGATTGTTTCTTCTTGACAGTTAGGAAAGAGTAAGAGAATTACTCCCCATCCGTGACTTACAGTTACCCAACGGCTTAGAAATGACATAAGAGGATTCAACAAGATGTATCATGAGAAGTTGTAAAAACAGGGAACAAGGTGAACATCCAGACCTATGCATTTTTACTGGATAACATTAAAGAAATGATAAAGTAATCAGAATATCCTTTAAACAGAAACAACCAATTTACACCTCATGAATTGAAGAAAATAGAATACAGCAGGACAAAACTTTTTTTTAAAAGCATATAAGGAAAAATCTGTCAGTGTACATTAAGATATAGCTGAATCTGTCTTGAAGTAATGGCACAAGACTGAACTCTAGGTTTTAAAAAAGAGACTACCGAGTCTTAAAAATCTTAAAACTCCTATGCTTCAGAGGCTCTCATCCCAGTGTACCACTGCCATTGGGATGCTCACTTTCTCCCACAAAGCCTAGCCAACCACAGCTCAGTTTCTGCTTCTCCACTCAACACCATATAATCTTCCTGTCATTAGTTCCTTTGAAGTCTTGTTGCAGGGCAGTTAATCTCTCAGCACTGCTCTACCCCTTCTCTATGCAAGACAACTTATTTTTTACTCTCCTCTCTATAAAAGAGGAAACAAGTCATTTTTGAAAAGTGGCTACTGATGTTACAAAGACATAAATAGATACTACACCCATCTTTCTTATTCTATGTTTCCAAATACCCTTTTTTATCTCCTCCTTTTTGTAAGGAGAGAAACCTGGGAAAATGCAGAAGGACCAATTTTTGATTGTTCTTGTTTCTTCCTTTACAAATGCTTGTAGATGCTGTATCATCATTTCTGAAAATATTGGAATGATATGTTCTGTTTCTGAATTATACCTGGTTTTGAATCAAAGTCAGAATATAATAAACTTTCACTGTGAAGTCACAATGAAGTGGATGAGCCTTTTAACAGGTGCATTTATATTCCAGTTAATTAAGACTGAAGGTTCATGATCTTAAAAAGCATTTTAGAAAAGGGAATACCTGAAAGAATCCTTGAGAGAAAGCCAATTCATGATAATTATTTGAGATTCTAAAATCATCAAATACTATCTCAAAATAAGTTAAAATATTTGACTAATCACAGAAAAATGAAGCAGAGGCAGAACCCTGCAAAACATGCTCTTTGAACCAAAACTTTATTTACTTTCACTTCCTAATCATCATGACTTTCACAAAAGTTGTGTTTACAGGAAACAATCTTTGAGGCTAGTAAGAAAGTGATAATCATCAGAACTGTGTACTGTATTTTTTCCAAACATGCATAAAAGGTTTAAAGAATATTCATAAAATTAAACATTATCAGGAATTCAAAACAAGTAAAATGTAAAAGAATCTGCAGTAATGAAAATAAAAAACGCTGCTCTCAACTGTTGCATTAAATCAAACATAAAAGGGTGTAATTGTAACAGGCAAAACCTTTCATCATGATGTCTTTATGGTGTTGCCGAAAAAACTGCTGATTGCTTGGCTTCACAGTGATAGTATCACTGTACATTCATTGTATGTATGAGGATCATTACAGATAAGAGGAAAACCAATTTTCATTGTCTGGAAAACATGAAACGTGATACAGTAGAACACTACAAAATACAGTAGGAATACTTTTATGCTGCTTAAACTTCTAAAGAGAAACCAACACAGTTCTAGTGAGAATGTCTCTACTACATCGTGAATTAATAACTTACAAGAAGCTATGAGAAACACATTCAGACATCTGAACACATTATAGTGCTCTGAAAATCACAGAATCACAGAATGGTAGGGGTTGGAACAGAGCTTTAGAGATCATCTAGTCAAATCCACTGCTCAAGCAGGTCAGTCTAGATCAGGTCACACAGGAATGTGTCCACGTAAGTTTTGAAAACCTCCAGAGAAGGAGATTCCACATCCTCCCCGGGCAGCCTGTGCCAAAGCTCCCTCAGCTGAACAGTAAAGAAGTTTTTTGTTACATTTTAGTAGAACTCTTTGTGTTCAAACTTTTGTCCATTACCCCTTGTCTTGTCACTTGAGAAAATAGACAAAAAGTGCTGCCCCATTCTTTTGACATGCATCTTTTTAATACTTGTATTAATGATCCCCCCTCAGCCTCCTCTTATCCAGACTAAACAGCCCCAGTTCCCGCAGCCTTTCCTCATAAGGAAGATGCTTCAGTCCCCTGATCATCTTGGTGGCCCTGTGCTGGACTGTCTCTAGAAGTTCCCTGTCCCTCACGAGCTGGGGAGCCTAGAACTGGACACAGGACTCCAGATGAGGCTTCACCAGGGCAGAGGAGAGGGGGAGAAGAACCTTTCTCCACCTGGTGGCCACACTCTTCTTGATGCATCTAAGGATGTCATTAGTCTTCTTGGCCACGAGGGCACATTGCTGGCTCATGTTCAGTTTATTATCAACTGGGACTCCATGGTCTCTCTCTGCAGAGCTGCTCTCCAGCAGGTCAATCCCCAACCTTTGCTGGTGCGTGAGATTGTTCCTTCCCAGGTGCAGGACTCTACACTTGTCCTTGTTGAACCTCAGGAGGTTCCTCTCTGCCCAACTCTCAAGCCAGTCGAGATCCCGCTGAATGGCAGCACAGCCTTCTGGGGAATCAGCCAGTCCTCCCAGTTTGGTGTCATCAGGGAATTTGCTGAGGGTGCACTCTGTCCCCTCATCCAGGTCATTGATAAGATGTTGAATAAGCCTGGCTCCAGCATCGACCCCTGTGGAACCCCACTAGAACTCAATCACCAAGTCAATTCTGTACCATTTATTTTTTTAAACATCCAACAATATGACAATATATAATCTGTATCTCAAGCTTGCCAGTTCTATACCATTTACTGTATTCTAAAACAGCCTATTAAGTGGCATCATAGATTTCTCAGTGCTAAATTAGATAGTAAGCTCATATGAGCTTAAAGCATGATGCTTCTACAAACAAGCTGCCTATAGACATGATATAGCACTACAAAATAACTGAGCTCTTTGCTCATAAATTACAAAGTAAGAGAAACGACTTGAACAGATGAAAATCAATAAGGAAATAGCCAGATATGTTATTCTCAGTGTACTGATTCACCATAGAAAAACTTCTGTTCTAAATGGGTGATTATGATACATGGAAAAGCTGATGAGACAACAAAAGAAAGCATTATGTCACAGATAAAGATGTCCTTGTTTGTTTGCTTTTCTCTTTGCACGTTTAGATTTTGATCCTTACATCAGTTCCTATTTTTCAGAATCAAAAAGTTAGTAAATCACAATCCACCTGGAAGATAGAGTCCTTCCCTGCACAGCAACTTAGAAAATGTGCAGATACAAATTGGATTGAAAGTGAATACACTGAGAAAACCTTGCTTTTAACAGTTTTAAATAAAGGTGGACATAAAGATGACACAGAAATTCTGAACAGATTATTAGCCACCATTTTGCTGTTTTGACCTGCAAATGATGAAATACAGTGTTAAAATGGCAGTTACATAAGAGCCTAACTTATTAAAGGAAAATATTGTAAGTTATTAAGACTTTGAAGTCTTCTACATAGTCATCAGCTTCTAGCAGATCTACAATGCAAATCTTAGGTTTTACCATGGTTAAGGTTTCCAACATCAGGAATGTCTCAATGCACACGGACTTTGGCAAGACTAGCAGTGTACTGGTATCTCCAATGCTAACAGTCTGATTACAAAGCAAGGTTTAAAAAGAAACAACTGTGGCCATTCCCACTCTTTGAGGTAACAAATCAATTTAGGTAGTTAAATTTTTCATCTGCCTCAGCAGTGTCTTGGCATGTACCTATTACAGCGAAGTATAGTTCGTTTATCCAGACTTACAAGGGTCCAATTCTACCTCAGTTACATTGAATGATAACTTCTGTTGGTCTTGCGTACCACTGCCAGATTCTGACAAAATAATACTGTCACATCCAATCACACTATCATTCAAAACCAGCAGTTATTAGCTAACAAACAAGTAAGCCATGGGAATCCTGACTTTACGAATTGCTGAGGACATGGTGACACTGAAGGAAGGCTCTATTTCACACTGTCAACAGGAGTAGATTACCCTAGTTCTCTGAGTTCACGTAGAAGAAAAACATGGCAAATATTTTAGACAGTAACAGTCCTAAGAAATGTTCTGTCTTCAGTGTTTTGCATAAAATCTAACCTGGTAGCCTAAGTAGTCTGATATGTGCACAACAAAAGAAAAATATGGGAATATGGTGTGGCGTCACTATATTAACCTTTGTTTTCCTATAGTTCCAAATTTAGTTTTCAATGCAAGAAGTCTAATTCAGTACAAAATCACTATTCTAAATATAGATAAATTCAAAACATCAAGTTTTGTTGTTCATATTATTAATGACATTTAAGTCACATACTCCCACAATTTCTGACTTGAAGTACCTAAAAAAGGTTTGTCCTTACTTTTAGAAATAGAATTAAAAGCCTTGATTTAAGATACAGGCTTATTGAAGTATTATTGAAAGGACATTATAATGTAGCTGGTATCACAGAATCAATAGAATCATAAAATGGTAGGGGTTGGAAGGGACCTTTAGAGATCATCTAGTCCAACCCCCCGCAGAAGCAGATTCACATAGATCAGGTCGCATAGGAACATGTCCAGGTGGGTCTTGAGGACCTCCAAGGAAGGAGACTCCACAACCCCTCTGGGCAGCCTGTGCCACTGCTCTGTCACCCCCACAGTAAAACAGTTTTTTCTTATATTTAAGTGGAACTTTTGTGTTCCAGCTTCATCCCATTACCCCTTGCCCTGTTGCTGGCTACTATAGAAAAAAAGGGACGTCCCAACCTCCTGACACCCACCCTTTAGATATTTATAAATGTTATTAAGATCTCCCCTCAGTCTCCTCTTCTCCAGACTAAACAGCCCCAGTTCCTGCAGCCTTTCCTCATATGAAAGATGTTCCAGACCCCTGATCATCTTGGTGGCCCTGTGGTATGTGCACTAACAAATGACTATATATGAAAATTGACAGATACTTTCTAAGTGGATTGCTTTTGGGAAATGTTTTGGACTATGTAATAATTTTTGCATACTGGTAATAATAATCAGTTTAAATACCATTGTTCCTCTTCTAATGTTGATTGCATTGACATTCAAGTTTAAGTATTGTAAAATATTTTTACATTAAATCAAACTCTGGTATGGTTTTATAGTGAATTTTATTACAAAGTATCACTGTCCTGCCAAGCTGATGGGTACTCATTGCGGAACTGTGAATTATGCACGAAGAATAGTACTTCACCTTTCATTTACCAGAAAAGAAACAATCGCTCAAAATCTCTGCAAGTTTAAAAAAAAACAAACACAACCAACCCTTAAGTAGTTTCTTTGTTTCTCTTGCAATGGAGATATTCTTCAAGGTCAGCTCAAATACACACCACCCCTGTAACTCCACACTGGTATCAGCTGAGATGAATAAATGAAAACAGCTCAAAAGAAAGATTACTTAAACACTTCTTATTCACATACATTTTTCTAGTTAGTACTGCTAGTTAATTTCTGTGCTAATTCCTCTGGTTTTTTTATTCCTACATCCAGGGAAAGTTTCAGATTTGCTGTGACCTGTTTTTACACAAACTACATTTCATTGTAATTCTATCCAAATGACGTGAAAATCGGGTCTACAATAGAGGCTTAATTATGAATGTGTAAGGATCACCTCTGCTATTTCCTTACAAGTAATCTGCTTTCTATACTTTTTCCTCTATCAGCTATACTAGGTTACCTACAGAGTTAACAGCAGGTAGCAAAAAATTGACAAGATGAGGAATGCATTCGCTAACAGGGAATTTACATACCCCTAGCTCATGCATCACCACAGCTTACACAAGTTTTAATGAGTCTTCTAAACTGACAAGACAAGAATGCTCTCATTCTGTGGGACTAATCAGAACCAGTAAAATTCTTCAGAGACCAAAATTAGACTGAACGTTGCATAAGTGGTTATCTTGCCTTAAAGACAAATGGGGATAGTGGGGGTTCATTTAGTTTCTCTCAATTACAACATCCACTGAAACAGAAAACACTGTTAAGAAGGCAATGAAAGCATGAAGAATTCAAATGGAAGAACAGAGAAATAATCTTAGTTGAAAAGACAGCTGAAGTTCATACAGATGGACTAAATATTATATAGAAACATCCTGCTTCTGCATATATCCTCCCGTATTAACAAGGGATCATTATACAGCATAGAATTTTCTATGCAATGACAGAATGTGACAGACTACTTGTCAACACTAGGTTCAGAACTGAATAAGGACAGTTGATTCTTGTTGTATCAGCTGAGCATAGCTACTGCTGAAAATTTAATTTTTATTTCTCCAAAATGAAGCTATACTGCATTTGGTATAACCAAGAGGAGAATACAAAGAATGTTAAGCTAGAAGATCCTAATGTATATATAGAGAAAATATATGACTTTCAGTGTTAGTGACTGCTCACTGGATTAATCTGCTTGGGAAAAAAAGGAATTATTTCAGCAGGCTTAAAAAGCAGGAATCGTCAGCTTTGTGACAGAGTCAGGAAACTATCTAGAGAATGGGAAATTCATGTTAATGGCTTCTCTCTACCAAGTATAATATCTCCATAGCCATATCCTCATTTTCTCTTTGATCTGCCTTGCTTAGAGAGGCAGGAATATTTTAAGTCACAAAATCTTTATGGGGCACTGAACCAGACAGATAATTTTTGGCTGACCTCAGTTTTAGAGGGCATACAGACTAAATCCATTCAGGTTCATCTTGAGAAGACATCATTGCATATTGCAAGTGCAGTTCAGTGGTGGTATATGGCCCTTTATCTTCTACTAAATTACGCTGCTACTGCAAAAACATCTCTTTAAAAGATATTGCTAACTCTGAGGTCTTAGATGTATCAGTGTTTATAAATCCATACAGTTTGACTGAATGAAATATACTATTGCTCTAATGTCCAAATCACAAATTATTTTCATTGAAGGAATACAATAATTTCTTTTCCCAGAACTATAAGAAATTTAAGATCAATAAATCATATCAAAATCTGATACAGAAATTGGAACTCTTTTTTCCTCCTTCTTTCTAATGTTTAAGAAAACAATACCAAATGCCATCCCGCTTCCCTGAGAAAGCATAGTTCATCTGCCCAAGAACACTTATTTCATTATTATAGAGTTAAAAGTGAGAAATCTAAGGAGAAGAAGAAAGAAAAAAGATAGACTCATTATAAAATAGAGAAATGGGTAGAGTGAACAGCTTGACATCAGATTTTCCCTACTCTGACCACTGACATGTTTTAAAGCACCTTCTGGTATTACTAAATAGATACTAGTTTTATCCACATTTCTCTAAACAAACTGGTCTAGTCAAGTTGAAGAAAAATAGTTTTTAAGTCATGTGCTGGATTCTGAGGGATATCCTGCAGTGATGTCTCAGTCATCTGGTACTTTTCTCCTGTGTATGTGACTCACTTGGAAAGTAAATGTTGAGAAGCCAGATGAAAAAATTCCTCTGAACTCAACATTAAAAGATGTAGGTATAGTATAACATTCTGCAATGTAAAAACATTTTTGTAACCATTTAAGACAAGACGTGCATTAGAAAGACTGATGGACAGACAAAAACATACTCACTGAATGCAGTGTACTATCTAAACTAATATAAAATTAAAGATGTAAGTCAAAACAAATAAAGAAATAATGAAATAAAATATCTACTACCATAGTGACCAATGCCACCAGCTTAATACAGACTTTGCCTTTTTTATTCTTTTGATTTGATGTATATTCAAAACTATAAGAGCAGTCTCATGAAAAGAAGAAAACAATTTAAACAAAATGAGCTAAGTTAATACCTTCTTGAATATTTATGAAGTAGATGTAACAGCTGTACTCTTACATAAGTACATGCTATTTGCACTTCATAACACTTTTCATAGTTTTTTTCAGCAACTATTTTCCACTAATTATCCTGAAGACACATATTTAATTACACTAATTAGTTGCATGCTTCAGTGCACATAAGGTTTTTTCCCATTACATTTAATTAATTTCCTGTGTTTTAAGTGAATGAATGTTAGTCGAATATGTACTGGCAACACAGATTCTCTTCTAATAAGTTCATGAAGTCGGTGTTGTTTTAAGCAACCTTATAGAGTAGACATATGTATTAGAGATACACAGCTATTGTCTACAAGCAACACACCAGTACTTAGAAGAAGTAATCTTCAGGACATTTGTATGCTCACCTGAAAAAATTACTGGGTCTTGATGTGTTATGACAGCAGTCATAAGCCAAGAAGAAAGTAGGATTTCTTCAGAAGAGCAGTTTCTGAACACTTAAGATTTTAACTCCAAGAATGAGGCATACATGACATAATCCCAATAGTCACAGTGGCTTCTATCTGCAGGACCTAACGAACTACCCTACACACAGTTCACTAGAAACCCTCAAAATATCAAATTTTCAAATACTATGTTTACCAAATAACTCTGTTGTGTTTTTATTTTGTTCTTTTAAAATAAAATTAATCCCTCTACTCTCCCCTCATGAATCTGGAATATTGTGTCCAGTTCTGGGTCTCAGTTCAGGAAGGACAGGGAGCTGCTGGAGAGAGTCCGGCGCAGGGTCACAAAGATAATGAAGGGAGAGGAGCATCTCCCTTATGATGAAAGGCTGAGGGAGCTGGGGCTCTTTAACTTGGAGGAGACTGAGAGGTGATCTCATTAATGTTTACAAATACGTAACGAGTGGGTGTCAGGAGGATGGAGCCAGGCTCTTCTCAATGATGTCCAATGATAGGACAAAGGGCAACAGGCACAGGCTGGAACATAAGAGGTTCCGAAGAAACATAAGGAAGAATTTCTTCACTGTGAAGGTGAGGGAGCACTGGTTGCCCAGATGGGTTGTTGGGTCTTCATCTCTGGGGACATTCAAAATCCACCTGGATGAGTTCCTGTGTGACTTACTCTGGCAGGGAAGTTGGACTAGATAATCTTTTGAGATCCCTTCCAATCCTTAAGATTTTGTGAAAAAGGCATTCTGACAGGGAATGCTTAACTTTCACTTCTAATTTATAGTTTACATTGCATATGAGTGGGAGGTAGATTTTTGAATAATTCAGTGGTGACAAGCCTCCATATGAATAGATGGATGAGTGATGGGAGGATTTTGTAAGGAGGAAAGTACACTTGCATCCCTCAGGGATCTGAGAAGGGCAAACACAGTGATGCAGAGAGTATATGAATCCATTGAAGAGTTGTATGGACAGTGCTCCTGAAAATGAGAAATACAGTTCCTGAACAGAGGATGAATAAAATACCATAGTGAATAACACCAGAGTGGTGTCAGAAAAAAAATGATGCTGTATGACCATCAGTATACGCACAAGTGCAGAGCTATACCCATGGATTGAGAAAATCTTTACTCTGTCATTTTCCATATGTAGCTACATACATAAAACCACCTGCAGAACCTGCGATATTAGTCTCCATACATAAGCATCTCTGAAGTATCTATTTCCCTTTCCTGTTAGAATGCACTGTTAATGCATTACCAAAAAAAAAAAATCCTTTCTTAAAAAAAAAAATCAATGAGGGAAAACTGTACTCAAAAAGAATGAAAGGTGTATGTACATATATCATACATAGAAATTCTATCTGTGTGCATTCAGGGCAGAACAATACATATACACAAGAATCCATATTGTCTGTTAAGGAAATACCTAGAAGAAGGGTTAGGTATTATGGAGAGATAAATTGGTGTATCTGAAATAAATGAGAAGGTAAGAGTGAGTGAGGGACAATCACTCACTCTTGGAAAAACAAAACAAACACATAATCAGGTACCGGCTATATAATGAACACAAAAAATAAAAGGGCAACAGCTGTTACACAGTCTGGCTTCTATAAAGTTTTACAGCTATCAAGAAGCCAAGAGAGATTTGTGTTGGTTAACTCTAAGCTACTTTATTACTGAGAGGATGATTGCTGCCTTGGTTTGAGTGTCCTGTAACTCACGACAGCTGATAAGAACTAATTATGTATTAGTAGCCACACATAATTTATAATTTCAGCTCCCGTTGAATTTTTGTTTATGACCTCAAAAAGTGCTATCATAAGTAATATCTTACTAGACAAATAACTGACAGGAGCCATGGTCAATGGCAGGTGAAGACGTACTACTGATTCCAAGCAGAGGTGAGACTGCCTCATGTGTGCTATTTTAGTGATGAAACTTCATGCAAGTCTGATGCTTACAGCTGGCTCCACACTCCACAAAAAGGCTTGAATGATAAGCTAAGGGGAGGAAAAAGGTGGTTTTCAATTTCAAGTTCTAGATTTTCCTAAGTGGTAAGATACAAATACACAGGGAATTTTCATATTGAAAGCATCATGCAGATAACTGAGTCTGATTGCAGACTTACGCTATATGGTAGCCCATAAAACATCTATTTCTCCCACACAGATACCACTCACCAATATGCTATGATACACTTCATAGAGATGTCCCAACCTCCTGACACCCACCATTTATATACTTATAAATATTACTGAGATCACCCTCAGTCTCCTCTTCTCTTCTCTAGATTAAACAGTCCCAAGTTCCAGCAGCCTTTCCTCATAAGGAAGATGTTCCGGTCCCCTGATCACCTTGGTGGCCCTGCACTGGACTCTCTCCAGCAGTTCCCTGTCCTTCTTAAGCTGAAGAGCCCATAACTGGACACAAGGCTCCAGATGAGGCCTCAATAGGGCAGAGGAGAGGGGGAGAAGAACTTCCCTTGGTCTGCTGGCCATACTCTTCTTGATGCATCCCAGGATGCCATTGGCCTTCTTGGCCACGAGGGCACATTGCTGGCTCATGGTTAGTTTATTGTCAACCAGGACTCCCAGGCCTCTCTCCGCAGAGCTGCTCTCCAGCAGGTCAATCCCCAGCCTGTACTGGTGCAATGACATTGGCAGCCCTGATGTACGTGATTTTAGCTCTCTATTTTGTACTATATCTATTTAAGGCACAAAATCATTCAATATAGATCAAAAATGTGGTCTTCAACAAGTATCTGTAGTCTTGTGCTTTCACCTAAGTGATAACACACCCCTCCCCCCTTCCTCTGGTTATAGATGTCAACATTCTGTGTTGATTCCAAGGAATCCTGTAATAAATGCAGTGACACTGAACTTTTGATCATTTATACTATTAAAGATTATCTTTAAATACTATATCTGTATCCTTACTGCAGAGTCCTTGTATACTTTCTGTAGATTGCATAAGCACATCTGATGTTGTACATCAAGTACATAAAAGCTACCTTCAGTTATTTTCAGGCCATGGAATTTGTTTTCATTCAGAAATGCATTCACATATGCATACTCCTCAACTATGCATTAAGAAATTATATTCATCACTTGCACACACTATCATTTGTAAAATATCAACACAAAAGCTAAAGACCAACATTTAAGCTTCTGTACTGCTTAACTGCAGTTTTCACTTTCTTGCCTTATTTGTTCTGTATATAATTACTATGCATTTCCTCAAAGCATTAACAAGAGAAAACTCACTCTCTTACAAGAATGATAAATACAATCTGCATGACTCTATCACCTCATGATTAATAGAGTATTTTTTATTCATGAAGTTAGATGCCAGACTCAGCTGAAAAATGGGTATCATCTTCTATGTATTTATTCCAAAGCCTAGTAAAATTGCTTTACACTGCTACACATGGATACAACAACAACCACTTTTCACTGTTTTTTTGAATTAACACAAGATGTATGTCAAATGATGACCTTAAACTTCCTGTGTTGGAAATTTTGTTTAAAACTTGACAAATATACTAGATGCCAGAATAACATCGTAATAACAACTCATATGCAATCTACTACCAGTTCTAACCACAGTTCTAAAAAAAACAACCCTTGAAGCTTTGACATAACCATTGGCCTTCTGCATCCTGGAAAGAAAAACTGCACAATCCCTTTATTGTTTCCTCATCATCTTTTCAGTCCTCCTCTCACTAGACTGAGAAATTGACTTTTCGATTTTCTATTTTCCTTTAAGACTTACTGAAATTTAGTTGATAATAATTGTTGGAAATACTAATACTGCTATTCCTCTGTAAATTTTAGAGAATATTTCTCCTTTGATCCAGACAATTAACAAAAGATTCAGGGTTTGTCCATGAGCAACACAACAAAAACAGAGTACCACATTTTCCATATAAGTTATATAATAGAGTAAAAATGAGTGTTAAGGAAAGATTTTAATTGAAAACTACCTAAAAATCAAAAGGGACAGTTAATAGTTATATTACAAAATCTCCTGAGTCTTATACTTGCTGGTTTTCATTATAAGCCTTTGTGCTGGCTGATAAATCTCAAACTTTACATTAGCTTATTTCTTGAATAACTGACAGACTCCAGAGGCCACGAAATCAAGTATTGTAGAAGTGAAGTGAAACGGTTTATTAGTGAAAAAATTCTATACATTTTCAACATTCAAGCCCTGAAAGGAATATTTGATATTTCTGGCATACCTGTTATATACAGTTATAGTACCAGACTGAAATAGTTTGTATTTTCTTTCTATTTTCATAGTTATAAAACTATGAAGAAGGCTATTATTCAGAAAACAAGAAATAGCATACTAACTGAAGAAAAAAAATTACTTGTAATTTACTCATTCATGTTAGACACTAGACTTTCCAACACATCTCAGGTGTTGAAGAATAAAGGCCTTGCTGCTACAGATATTTATTTCCAGTCTGAAATTGACCATTGCAGGAAATATCTTCTAAAGCTTAAACAGTAACTTAATGGTTTTAGGAAGGCAGTTCTTTGCAGATATTTTTCAAGCACAGCAGACTCCACAATATCACTCTTCTATTTTTTTTTAATGTTCCTTGCTCTACCTGAAGTTTTTATTCTAGAAAAAAAAATCTATTTTTATGCATCCAAAGAATATTCCCAATGTCTTCAATAAAACTAAACAGAGCATGTACAAAATTACAACTATATGCAAGTCAAATTCCTAATATGCCATTAATCGCAGGCTGTTACACCACTAGATAACAACTATTTATTTTTAATGTCACTTGAGACTATTTGTTTCCAGAGAGATCTCATTTTGACCATCCCCCTCCAACCCAACAAACTTTTTTATGACAAAGGTCTCCTCAGTGACTTGTTTCTTCACTGTATGACAGAAATAAAGTTTTCATTTACAAACAGATGACTACAGTGCTACAGTGTTAGTATTTATTTTCCTTAACCACCATATATTTAAGTGTAACAATGCAATACATGAGAAAAAAGTTCCTGTAGGCTACTTATCCAAATATCAGTAAAAACACAAATTGCTGCAGATGTAATCACTTGGTAAAAATTGAAGAGCAGTGATGCCTGCAGGGCATCTGATTAAGGTCAGCTGGTAACAGAATCTCTGATTTAGGGGAAAAACTTCCTCCCATTGCTCCAAGTACTACAATGCTGTTCAGCCTTGTTCTTCTTTAAGATATTGAGTTTGGTTTTGGGATGCAACATGCAAGCCATAAGTAGAAGTAGCAGCTGGGTGTCACAATAACTTCTAGAATTCTATTACATACATTTCTCAATTTATACATCTATGTACACCACCTTTACAACAGCATCACAATGTTGAGAGTTAAACTAGCACACTGGGAAAAAAACCTAAAAATCAAAACAAAACATCAAAGTCGCTACTGCCAAAGTAGTAAAGAATATTTCACATAATAGCTTAAGTTAACAGTGACTACCAGAAAAGATCAAGACCATTACGAGTGATGCTGGTGTAACAACACAGTAAACTGAATTAAAGAAGATCTCTACAACTCCGTTCAGTCTGTTACAAGCCTTGGTTGTAGCAGTTGTAATACGGCTCATTTGCCTTTCTTAAACGCATGAACTAGCCTGCTCTACAACCCATCAGCACATCCCCATCATCCTAGATCAGGAAATTAGCCTGTAAACAATACAGAGTTTTATTTTCTCACTGTCACAAGAAAAAGCCACATATATGATTTTTTTGAGATAAGGAGCTCATAGTGATGAAGCTGTCTAGATTTAAGGACATTTGGGTTTACAGCAAAAACTCAGGAGCATATTTCCTTTCGGAAGAAAATCTATCTTGTAACAAAAGCCTAACGATACATACAGTTTAGTGTGAATTCCTATCTTTTTCTTGGTATAGGATAGCACTTCACATGAATAAGCTAGTTTTCTTATGATTACCTGTGTGGTAGTTTGTGCAGCCTTTGCATACTGTCTCTATGCAACGCTAATCTTTCCTAGGCTGATGGTGGTAAAATTAGCCGCATTTTGTCAGCTGATGTGTCATGTAAATTGCTGATCTTAAAAGGCTGCTGTATATGTGTGTGCACATGCGTGTGTTTTATACAACAAACATTTGGTTTTCAGTATCTTTTATCCCATAGTAACTTTCTTTAATATCATTGCCTTTAATAGCATTGCCTTTGGGTATGCAAATACCAGGGAATATAACCTCTGCTTTTAAGGTGTAAGAAGATACACTGGTCAAGAGAGCTAGCATCTTCAAAAGAATACCTTTAGGGAAAAAAAGTGAACTGCTGAGGCTTTCCCAATGGCTTTCAATGTTTTTGATCAGGTTCTCTATTTAGGTGGTACTTCCAAGAGTATAGTAAGTATCTTTTCTTGTTTCATTTCGCTAACTTTGGAGTTGAAGTTGTTTGCTTTTAGCCAAAGAAGACCAAATGGTCAAAGAAGACCAAGACTAAATTAATCACCCTGGAAAAGCCTATTTTTCTCTAAGTAAGTTTCTAACCTTGCAAGGATGATCATCTACAACCAACATAAGTGCACTCAGTAAAACAAAGTGATCTTTTAGTAAGTGCCTCCCTCTAAAACTGTACATCAACGAGACTGCAAACATGTGGGATTTGAGGGAATGCAAGGAGATGGAATAGTTGAGATGGAATTCTTTCTAGGAATTCTCACTCTGACTGGAGTGAAAAGATTTGGGCCACTGTTGTTCCACCATTACCTTTAGCCAAATTTGACAAGCATCAAAGGGCAAATGTATTTGCAGAATCTTTTACAGTTTCCAAATTATTTAAATGATTGATCACTTTGTTCAGTGAAAAATTCAAAGCGAAACTGTTATCTCAAAAATGACTTCTGAATCTCCTTCCCCAGAACATAACTATCTTCCTCTGTGGTTCCAGTTAATTCCCATTTGCAGAAGAATCCTTACATGCCACACGTTACTAGCATACATTTTCTTGTCTGACTAAATTGGCATTTTGAGATTGCTGTACTTCTAATACAAGAGAAATGTAAATTTAAAAAGTTATATATTACTTAAAAATAGCCTTGTTTCTTCATTGCACTGAATATCTGCTATGAAAAGTGATTTGTTCAGCAGTTTTCTCTTGTTAGTTGTTATGTGAAAGTAACCAAGTTTCTGCAATCACTGGTATCACTTTTATTAGCTCCTTTTCTTGATTTCTTTGTATCAAATGCTGGGTCTCTCTGTAGACTAACACTGTAGTAACATCATTCTAGACAGTGTTAAGAGTATTGCTAAGCATGCAATAGCTGTAGGCACTTTTGGCCATACCTAAATTACCTTTAAATACACTAATTACTTACTGCTAACAACAAAGATACAGCAGCACCAAAGCGGACCTGAGCTATTCATCAACCTGGGTCTGCAGTTGGTAAATCCTTACTGAACTCTGACCTGTGGCAACTAGAGCACTAAGGGAAAACCAAAAAACCTCAACAAGCTAATTTAAATATAGTTGGAGTGTTTTAATGGGCCTCAGTCAAATACCATTTGAATGTTTTCTATGTGTCTAAGTTTTATGGGCAACTTGCTCCAGGGCTTTACTGTTCTCATGTTGATGAAGTTTCTCTTTTTATCCAGTCCAAATACTCCTTGGTTTAAACTATGCCTGCTGACTTGCACTCCTACTGTGCACCACTGAGAAGGGTCACCTGAACATCTTTCTCACAGACACTAGGAAGGCTGTTTCCCCTGGAGCCAACTCTTCTCCTGACTTGTTCAGCCCAGTTGCCTCAGCCTCACCACACACGGTAGATGGTTCAGTCTCTGATGATCTTAATGGCCTTCCATTGAACTATACCCGGTTTGTCTACAAGCATGTAGGTAATTATTTTGTATTGGCAGCAGACGGACACCTTGATTGTCTCATCATTCCTATATATCCTATATGTTCCTATATATCCCTTATCTTGAATAAGAAGAAAATCTGGGCATTCTCACTATAAAAACAGATTGAGTCAACTTATTTACTAAGCAGGCAAATTAAGCATTTTGGAGCACTGATGTGCACCTAGCTCTGTCACTGCACATACAACTGGCTCCATGTACTTGGGTCTGTGAGCTTGAGCCCAAGTCCATCAAAACACATCCTTGCAGAGACATGGCATATTCTGGTAACCAGTTCCCAGGGGGAAAAAAAAAAAAAACAAACTAAATTTTCTCTCTCCATTGAGGGAACAATTATGAGAAGATTTGTAGAGATTCCCTCTATCTCATCCTTCACGTACATCCATGGGAGAACAAATTTTCTGTTCCCATTATCCTGCAGACTCTTCTGAAAATAGCTCCTTAAAAAAGAAGTGGCATAAGACGGAGAAATTATCTTCTGAGAAGGAGAAGGCTCTGCTTTCCACTTTTTCCTCCTCCATCATCTCTTCCTTCTAACAACATCATAGAGCAACATGTTAAGTGCTCTGAAAGTCATTTTGTCTTTTTATGCTAGTGTTGTTTTTGCAGTCTCAAAAAATGTGACAAATGCAATTATGTATAAAAGAAATAAACCACCTCTCCCCGAAGAGGCTGAAAGAATATTAATATGTGATCTGTACTAGCACTAAGCTAATCACAGTAACACCACCCAGGCCTCTAGAATTCTGTCAGTATCAGCATTTACATTATGAACCCTTCATTTCAAGAGTTTATAGCAGTTCTGCGTGAGGTAGTTACTCTCACAGGAGTGTACAACATGGTTGTTAATAGCTTTGTTAGTGACATTTTCCTAAAAATGGTGGAAATTTCAGTTTGAAATTTTGTTACTCCCTCATCTGTTAAATAGTGGAAATCATGAGCAATTTTTGACTCAGTAAGACAATGCAGTAAGAAAAAACCTTATCCAAAATGTGACTTATATGCTTGAATTTTAAAATGTGTATTTTTCTAAGTTTGAAGACAAGAGTTGCTGTACATGCTAATCACTCCAAGACATGGTATTAGGGGTTTCTGGAAAAGAACTGAGGTTCCCATGAATAAAATCTTTATAGCATACTGAGTAAGCAGAGAGTTTTATAAACGGTACATGTTAAATGAAGTTTTGGCACTATAGTCATCATATACAAGTGTTATAAGCTTCATATGTGAACATATTTATCTAGCAAAAAATTGGTGTGCTTTCTGATGTCTGTAAAATCACTTAAATACCCTAGAAATCTGCAGATAACACATCTATTTAAGTATGATGATTATTTTTGGAAACATGACAAATTCACTGGAAACCCTTGAGAATGCAGATTCTCAAGTCTGACAACTAGCAAAACAAAATAACACTACCTTTCATCACATTGGGACATGACACAAAATGCGGTCTTATATCTGCTTTTTTATTTATATATAAAGCTATTAATTTACAGTATCTAGTTAATGTGCATTTGACCTAAAGTTTTACAGCTTACACAAAAACTCCTATTTCTTCCAAAGATTGTCTTCACACATTCAGAAAATCAATATTTAAAGCAATGTGATAATGAGCAGTCCAAGACTTGATTCTCTTTTACTCAACCTGAAACAAGATTGTCAGTACATCAGAAAAACAAAAATATGGAAAAAAAAGAAGAGAAAAAAGACAGAAAGTGAGAAAAAACTCCTTGCTGGTAAAAAGGAGTAAAAAATTGTTATCTTTCAGAAAGAAATTTATTTTCTCTCTCTTCTCACAAGTTTGTTTCTGAATAAATGATGAAGAAATAGCTCATTCAAAACTAAAACTATATATCTTTACTTTCTAAAATTCCATTTCATTATTATTATTATCATTATTGAAATATTCTCTATGCCATGCATAACTTTTCTTAGATTTCATTAACCATTGCTCCAGTGAATTTTCCTTGGTTAAAAATAACCAGCTGAAGAAGACTTAATTCTCTCTTGTTGAATTGACATAAACAATAAACAGTTTGTCTCATCACATAGTTGATGTTCTGTCAGCTTGGAAACCAGTGATTAGTGAGCAAATGGTGTGCAATCATGCTATGTATGCCATGGTATACATTTCTTGCAGTAGAATAATTAATATCTGATAGTTTTCACCTTAGTGCTACTTACTCCTTATCTAGATAAGAGGATTATGATCTCAGAAAGTAGATGGAAACATATTTTTGCTATATTAGTCACCCGTTCTAAATCTATCCTGCTGTAAAAAAATCTATTATTTTATATCTAGGCAAAGTGATGGAAGAGTTGCCTCCTCTCCAGGTTTTTTAAAAAACATTTGAGTGACAGCACTATGCGATGATACATTTCTTGAACTAAAAGTGGGAGGGTATAGTTTCCTCCCAGTTTGTACTATTTTCCTTCTGACTACCAATCCCATGCCATGGAAACACAGTGGTTTCTGAATAAATCTGTGGTTCTGCTATTAACTGAAAACCTAAATCTATCAAATGAACAGGATTGTAATGGGTTCTTAAGAGATATTGATGCTACTGCTAGGCTATATAGGATGAAAACAAGACACACTTTTAGTAAGTTTTAATAAAACAAAACATACAGTCTAATCACTCTCTGAAAGAGATTGTTATGAAACAGAGCTCTTCAAAATTAGCACATATTCTTTATGTGCTCATCATATGAAAGCATCACCTCTGTTGTTTGCTTGATGTGAGTGAAAAGAAAGTAGGAAAGACGGCTGAGGTCAAACACACCCTAGGCTAAATAGCTGCATCTCAGCAAGTAAGGGAACGTTTTCAATCTAAATTCCTTTCTTCACCATAGAAAGGTGAAGAGACACATAATTATGTTTTAAAGATTTGTGATTGTATGTGGGAAGTTTGAGAAAGAAGAAATACCAAAATCCATGTTCGATTGCAACTGAATCACAAAACCTTACATATAACAACCTGGAGGAGGGAGCAAATGCTAGTCACTAAAGTAACTGGTCCAGAGAGACTCACAGTCACACTTCTCTGGGGCTCACTGGCTCTAGAGAAGGCTGTTTGTATGTCCCTGTCACAGCATCTGGCCCAGGTTTTCTCTGTGCCCCCTTTGAGGAGGTCACACACTTTCCCAGCCTGTCACAGGGAAACACAGCAAGGCAATCATGCATCTTATGTAGTCATTTTCCCTAGTAACTACTGAACTCTTGGACTTCATATAGAAATAGAAGGCTCTTTTAAAGGCATGTAGGATCTCCGAGTAGGACAAGTTTGGAGACAGCATGGAGCTAAATATAAGGACACATTCAAACTAAGGAAAGGCTGTGCCATAGAAGAGAAAACTTTTGTCATCATATTGCCATCAGTAAAACATCAAATCAGACCTCACAGCTAATGACAAGACACTGATGTATGGAAAGAGGTTCCTTAGCACAATGAGCTGCATTACCTCCTACCTCATTATTAAGTCTATTGCAAAGGAATCAATGCAGAGCGTTAGCTTTTGTGTTAGTATCTTATTTTATAAGCAATTTTCTAAATTTTTAGCTAACCTTAGTTGAGAGTTATTATAAATTACAGTAATGACTACTTTGAAGTGACTTTGTAACCCACTTGAACAGAGAAAAAAGCCTGAAGAGACACAAAACAGATTTCCTCTTCAGCCTCAAGAGGCAGAAACAGTCTTCATGAGTGCTTGTGTAAGATGAAACAGTACATTCAACTTCAAGAACTGATTAGTTCACACGGATTCTGCACTTAAAACATATTTGATCAGTTTAGACTATAACAGCAGAATTTCAGTAATTCTAAAGTGCCCAGTTTGGGTTTTTTCCTTTTAATATTAAATTTGTTGTTTTTAAAATGTTTCAAAGGAAGTAAATAATTATTTTAACAGTAGGTTTTGCAAGTTGCTAAGATAACCTTTAAACTCTACTACTTCGTTTAAAAATCACCAGTTCCCTGTTCTATCTCATCTATCTATCTTAACAATCATGTCATTAGAAAATTATTAAGCACCATCTTTTGCTCAGAAGACATTGTCTTGATTTCTGTCCCTCACCAAAAAAAGGTTGAGTTAATTATTTCCATGTATCATCATATGCAACCTCACTGCATTTCCCAGTCTTTGGTAACTAAGTAACTTAGAAAATATCTTCTTCAATTAACTGCAGTTTGGCTTTTTTTCCAGAATGTGCAAATTCAACCTATGTTGGAAAGGACCTTAAAGGCCATCTAGTTCCAACCCCCAAGTCATGGGGAGGGACACATTCCTCCAGAGCAGGTTGCTCAAAGCTCCATCCAACTTGACCTTGAACATAAGAGGTTCAAAAGAAACACAAGAAAAAAATTCTTCACTGTGAGGGTGATAGAGCACTGGAATGGGCTGCCTAGATGGGTTGTTTAGTCTCCTCCTGTGGTGACATTCAAAACCCACCTGGATGAGTTCCTGTGTGACCTATTCTAGGTGGTCCTGCTGTGGGCAAGGGGTCGGACTGGATGATATTTCAAGGTCTCTTCCAACTCTTAAGATTCTGTGATTCTGTGAACACTTCTGAGATAGGGAATCCATAATCTCTCTGGTTAACCTGTTCCAGTGCCTCACCACCTTCATGGTAAAGAACTTTTTCCTTTCAGCTAATCTAAATATACACTCTTTCAGTTTAAAGCCATACAATTAAATAACTGCACTCAGCATTTTGGCTCTGAATTTGTCCATGTTATTTCCATTATATTTAGACTAATTTACTTGTTGACAGACCAGAAGGAAAATAAATACTCAAACCTAGATTTAATGAAATAAGAACTTAATCTCTAGAAAGAAGAACTAGGAAGAAATTATTAAATTTATGTATTTGAACTGACTTGGGTTTTTTCATCTTTAACATATAATAGTGGTTTGGGGAGCTAATAAGATAGTAACTAAGAAAAAAAAAAGTTCTGTTTTGTAATTCATGTGAAAATACTTTTTGAAAATCCAAGGTTTTCTAGAAAAAATTTTATCACAATAACTGAAGGTTATAAATTATACTTGTTTGAGTGTTTTGACCCTAAGCCTACATAGTAACTGACTCTCTGAGATCTAGATATTGGCATGCAAATGTAAGTTTCCCATTAAGCATCTAAACTGTAGTTCCGGTTTTTCAGCAACAAGACAATGTCAGACTTCTGTTTGCTTCTTCCTTCTTTTTTCTTTATTTAAATAAACCACTGTGTTCCCATATTTGATTTATTTGACTACAACCAACTGATAAATGGCAAAATCTTTATGAACAAGTCCTGGGTATTTTCATGCTAGTTTTAAACTGAACAGCTACAAAAGCTGAAATATTGAAACATCTGCCAAAGTATGATTATTTTTGTTGGTCTGCCTTAGTTGGAATCCACATATCATGAAAGTAAAGAAAAAGCACTATGGGACAGGAAGAAGGATCAACACATACAAGACACTGCATTACTATTTCAGAAGAAATTTTAGGGCATTAAAAAGATTTGCTGTACAGAAGAGTTTGTGTAAATGAGATGCTTCTCTTCCTTGTTCCTGAGATTTAAAACAATTAACCTCACAAAAGATCACAGGTGAACTACCCCCTTGTCTCTTTTTTTACATTTCTGTTTCACAGCAGAGAGGCCTGTATCTTTAAGAGTGCTGGTAACATAAGACAGCTGTTGCTAATCATGTCTTTGATTTTATTTTCCTGTTGTCTGCACCAGCAGTTTCAGAAACCAAACAACAGACAGTCAAGTAGAGACAATGTCACAATACTTACTCTGACACTTCTTTAGCCACTGGGAACCTTTTGTGTTAAGTTTACTTCTGCTCAAAACTTAACATGCTGCTTGTGATTCTATTGCTGTCACTGAAGGACCTACAGACCTTAATACGCCTAGGGTTCCCTTATAGCAATTTATATTTATACATGTAGTTAAAATAAGAGCAAATATCTTGAAAGGATTGACTTCATTTCTCAGTAGTTTGTAAATCATGTGATTGTTGCTTTTTTTTAACCTGTCAGATTTTTTTTCCCGAAGTTTTATACTCTTGGACAACTTTTTCACAGAATCCTGACCAAAAAAGCTTATCAGCAAATAATGAATGAGTACTTTTTAAAACTGGTCTTTCAAATATAAATTCTTCTCAGGTGAGATCATACAGCAATTCTCTTAACCGTTCCTATTACCATATTTTGCTAAATATATAAAATTAATGTCTTTTTTTAACCAATTTCTATATTTATTGGTTACTTATAAAGCCACCTGAAGCAACAACTATATAGTCTTTGACTATCCTAATGTATACAATTCATTAAGAAAAGGTAACACACTAGACTACAGGAATCAGAAGTCTGGCAAATGCAAATGGCAAATGCAACCCTTGATGGATGGTTACTGGATGTTAGCAGGAAACCTGCATTTCTGGGAATAATTCCATGCCAAGTACAGAATATTACTAGCAAATCAACTACAGAAACTTTCCAAGCATGTACTTTGCATTACTGAATAAGTATTCCATTCTCACTGCACTGATTTTCTTTTGTGTCACTGCTCAAAACCAATAGAAATGTTTTATGTCTTTTAATACTCATTAATATAACAAGCTCATTAATGTAAATGAAGGTTAATTTAATCATATTCAGAGACTATATTGGATAGATTATTGCACTTGTCTTTTAAATAGTTTGTCTTTCATTCTACTATCTTCACCAAATAACATTCTGAGTAATTATCACACTGCCATTATAAAGTTACAGCACTATTACATTCTTACAAAAGAACTTCAGGTCACCTATAGCATTTACATAAAATACCACAAATCTAGTCAAAGCACCTCAGGTTATACAGCAAGAAAGTAATTCCCTATAGCGCTATGTGTATTACGAAGGTCTTTACCATTTGGATGATTACATTATTTCAGTTTTATATTCACTACTCAGGACATAAATGTCAGCTGAAATCATTGTGTCTCAATTTTTTATACCTTTCATTTTGTTAGATAGGCTTTTTACCCATTGTAATTTATTGCTCTTACTGATGAAAGTATAAAGCAAAAAAATGAGTGTGTAATCAAAGCTCATGTTGAACCCAATACCATGTGAAAATAAATCAAGAAAAAAAATACTCTAGACATATACGGACATGTTTATTATTTCAGTTTAAATAATATTAGAACAACTGTTTATGTAAAATACAACATTACACATACACACACAAATCTTCCTTCATGTAAAGTAATAACTACAACTTCAGAGATGCAGCTGAATTTGAGCTCTTTGGCAAGAAAAGAAGGGTTTTATGAATCATAATAGGTAGAATGAGGAGAATGAAACATAAGAGGGAGAAAGTATGTGGCTGAAAGACACTTGAATATTATAAACAGAGACGTACAATGTCAAAGTAGTAGTTTGCAGTAATCCTTACTTATTACACCAGAGAAAGTCCTCCAACTCCAACATGAAGAAGCTGAGGCACATTTAAGTTGACTTCTCATCATTATTGATACATTTTTTCTTTTTTCTGCTAAAGTATCTTTTTGTTAACTGGCCTTCTGTTTTATAAAAAGACAGTACACATGATAAAAGCAACTATAACGAAACACCTACAGAGTTTGCCTAAGGACCAGCTATGAAACCTACCTGAAGTAAAAAATCTCTCATCCACTTCAATAGCTTTTCTGGAAGGCCCCAAGACAAAAGTTAGAACATATAAATAGCTAATAACTGGTAAATTCAAATAGGAGATTAATTTCTAGTTGATTTCTTTTTTAATACTGTGAAGCCTGCATACTGAGAGTCAATAAAAATGACTAAGCACATGAATTTTTCATCCTTCTCTTGAGAAAGATTAAATAAGTGCTACACTACATTTACATTACCTTTGGATACTGTTTGACAGGGATCAGAACTCTTTCTGACAGCTTTATGTTTTTGTTGCTGATAACATCGAGATATTTCTTTTCTTCATCTTCCTTCTTGCCTTCAGAACCCTGAAATTTTTCGATTTCTGCAAAATATTAAAAAAGAGAGCAATCAGTGACATGGTATTTATCATCCTCAGAAACGTTAAATTTCCACATTATAATAATTCCACTGAACACCTGTGCTGTTTGCACTCAGGTGAAAGGTACTGCTGTCTTTGAAAAAGACATCTCTGTCACCTCTGCCTCTCAGTGCAGGTTGTACTCCTCAACTAATTCTTCCCCAGCTGAAACAGAAGCCAAATTACCTCAATGTGTGCAGGAACAGAGAAGGCCTACAATTCAGTCTATCAGTCTTTTAAAGAGGATCACATCCTCATACCTTGATGCTATTTTGTCAATGTGACCTGCCAGAATTAAGTTGGATTCTAACTGCAATGGTGTCACGGTTTAGTGAGGAGCCTCTTTTGCTTGGTAACAGGGGGATAGGACTGCAGTGCAGACCCTGTAAAGAGTTCTTGGACTTTTCTCCAGCTCTGAGCTTCAGACCAACCTCCAGCCCGGCTGGGCCAATCTGGCTCTTCTGCAATCACTATTTAAGGACAGGAATTTGAAGTGCTGGCAAGAGATGTAGAAGTGGTACAACATGGAGGTGACTATGCAGACCCCATAGTCAGAGAAGGAAGGAGGAGTGCCAGACTGGAGGTCCCTCTGCAACCCGTGGCAAGAACGCAGGTTGTAACCCTGCAACCTATGGAGGGCCATGGCATGAGAGCCACCAGCAGCTCCGGGTGAGCGCATTCGGACAGGCGAGAGACTGTGTGAGAAGTTGGCCATGGCGCAGGCCATGCTGGAGAGCCTGTGGCCTGCAGAGCAGACCCACACGAGAGGCAGAGAGGAGCTGAAGCCTTTGGGATGAAAGGACGTCGGAGCAGCCTGTGTAGGGCTGCCTGGTGTGTGAGGTACCCCATGGAGGAGCAGGGAGGATTGGCATGGAGCCCACTTGCCCTGAGGAGAGACAAATGGCAGGAGTCATCAGAAATAGACTGACGGAAGCCCCCATTCCCTGCCTCTCTAAGGAGATAAAAACACCGGGATCAGGGCTCTGAGCCTGGGAAGAGGGGAGGTGTGGGGAGAAGGTGGTCTTAAAGGGCTGGTCGGAATCTTCATCATTGTACCACTCTGTGTTGTTTTATGTTTGTTATGTTTTGGGGTTTTATGGTTATGCTTTAGTTGGTGTTGCATTAAATTATTTTCCATTTTCTTCCCCAAGCAGAGCAACCTCATCTGTTTTGTCCTGGACCCTAAGCGGCAATTAAGCTCTCCCTGCCCTTGAGGAATTCTCAGGTCTTGGTACCTGAGTCTAGGAACGGTGAGAGAAACAACCATGCGGACTCCAAGGTCAGTGATGCAAGAGAGGAGGAGGTGCTGGAGCAGAGACTCCCCTGCATTCTATGGAGAGAACTGGTAAAGCTGAGATATATTTTCATTTCTTTAAAGACCCTGCATCAGCGTTAGAGACTCATTTTGATAATGACCCCTGACAAGGGGCAGAGACTCATTTTGCTAAAGCTGGCCCCAGACAAGGGGCAGCGATTCACTTCATTGGGGGCCCCGAGTCAGGGACAGTGACTATGGCTGGAGGAGGCCATGTCCCGTGGGAAGGACCCAACCACTTCTCGGCAGACCCCGAGCCAGGGGCAGTGATTTTCTTCTTTAAAACTATGGCTGGAAGAGGCTGTGTCCTGAAGAAGGGACCCAATATCCACAGCTGTAACTGTGGGGAGGAACCCACGACAAAGCAGCTCATTAAACTTATGCCCAGAAGAGGTCTTGTCCAGAGAGAGGGACCCTATAACTGCAGAAACTGCAACCATGACAAAGAATCCACACCAGAGATATTCACCAAGGACTGTGTCCTGTGTGAGGGACCCTGTATCAACAGAAGCTGCAGTTGTTGGGAGCAACCCCCACCAGAGAAGTTTGTTAAGGACTGTGTTCTGGGGGAGGAACCCTGTGTTGGAGCTGGGGAAGAATGCCAGGAGTCGTCCTCATCTGAGAAGACAGAAGTGGCAGAGCCCATCTGTGAGAGACTGACCATATCCCCCACTCCCTGCCCCCCTGAGCCATTGAGGGGGGAGGAGGTAGAGATATCGGGAGCAGTGAGCTGGGCCCGGGAAGAAAGGAGGGATGGGGGAGGGAGATCTTAAAGTGCTGGTTGTAATTTTATCATCCTACTCCCTTTTTGTTTTTATTCTATTCTGTTTCTTGTAGAATAAACTTTCCTACTTTCCTCTCTAAGTCGAGTACTAGAGTCTGTTTTGCCCAGAACCGTAATTGGCAGCGAGCCCTCCCTGCCCTTGTCTCAATCCACAACAACCTTGCTTATCTTTTTGCTCCTATTTCGCTGGGCCCTCCGCCATCCTAACAAGGGTGGGGGTGAATGGAGGCATCGAGTGAGAGACTGTTGTGGTGCTGCTGTGCTAGCTGGGCCAAACCACAACAACAAATTAACTCTTGCATTAAAATATTCTTCATTAAATAAATTCAGTAAGTAATCATTATATATATATATATAAAAAATAATAATGATGGAATGTAGAACATCTGATGGAATTTACAAAAGCAACCGCAAAATATATACAAGTTGAATAGTTTTGAATTCTTTATTCCCTAAAGCTCTATAAGCAACAAATAAAACCAAACAATTGAATTTATTACCCTGAAAAAATGATCTAATACAGTGCCTGAAAGCTTCCTGATAGTACAGATAATACTCAAAAAACCTGTATTCGCCACACTGTCATTACTGATAGCAAAGGAAATGTCAATACTTATAATAAGTTATAATTTATAACCAAATTATAGCTGAAAGCATGTGGGTCTGAGAAATATGGAGTTCGAAGGCAAGGATGATGGAGAGTAAAACAGTGACAGACAGCTGTTAACACATATACTTGTTTCTTTGACTTACAAGTGTAAGCAAAAATATGTGTAAGATAATAGCCGACGTCAGGATTTGTAAATAAATGTTTATGCTGCCTCTTCTAGATCATATTATTTATTTATTGCCTGCACCAGCAGAGAGATCTCAGAAGCCACAGATACAAGCTCTTTCAAACCCTATCAGAGAACACACCCTGGCAGGATGGGGAGGAGAATCATGAGGAAAAGGTGAAGCTTTGTGTTGAGCTAAGGACAATTTAACAGAACAGCACAAGGAGAGAACAAACAGCCATAACAACAACAAAGGAAAACGGAAAGGGAGCGATGCCTGGTGTCACTTGTCACTGCCGGCAGCCCAACACTCAGTCTCAACAGAACAGACGCAGTTCCCACATGTGCAGCTACACCCTGGCAGCTGCCCCGATATCCTGCGCGTGACCTCAGCACGGTAGCCAAGAGCCTGGCCACACTCCCTTGCAGCGTCTGGGGAAACCCTGTCTCTCTCAAACCCAGGACAGCCTTAAACATTATTAAACTCTTTTTTCCATGAGGAGGTGCTGAAGATACTTATAAGCCTATGTGGTTTAAGGGAACTAAACCCCTTTATTTCCCTGTAGTTTAGAGGAAATAAAGCTTGAGACAAACTCTCCACCTTCCAAACTTTTACCAGCCACTGTGACTCTTCCCCTTCCCACTCTCTTGGTTTCTTTTTGACTGAGAGTAAGTACATGGAAGTTTTAGAATAAAAGTAGTCAATGAAAGACTACTTTAGCCGGGCTTTTCAGACATTCCAAGTATGTGAACAAGAGTTTGCAGATTTACCAAGAGTGAGACTACCTGTGGGACTTTAATTGGCTTTACTCCAACATTTAACTCATTGCAGCCTTCATGTGTTTTTGGGGGTTATTTTGGTTGTTAGTTTTCTGTGCAGTTATTCATTAATCTCCTGAAGGTAACAAAAACTATGCGGTGGTGTTATGTTAAGTAGGTTATGTTAACTTACTTATAAATGTTACTTAAAAATAAATATTTGATAAAATTACTTGAATTTTTATACTCTCTATAACAGCCTCATGGATCATGAGGCAAACCTGAATCTTCAGTAGCATACAGAAATATTCAAATCTTCCAACTGCATCTGCTTTCCAAACTTGCATGAATATGCTTTGAGTCACAGTATCACAGAATGGTTGAGGTGAGAAGGGACTTCTGGAGGACATCTGTTCCAACCTCCCCTGTTCAAGCAGGAGCTCAGGACCACAGCCAGACAGCTTTCAAGTATCTCCTGAAGGGCGACTCCTCAAGCTCAATGGGCAACCTGTAGAAGTGCTTGGTCACACTCACAGTAAAAAAACGTTTCCCAGTGTTCAGAGAGAAGCCTCTGTGTTTTTGTTTCTGCCCCTTGTTACTGGATGTCTCTGAAAAGAGCCTGGCTCTGTCTTCTTTGCACCCTCTCTTTAGGTACTGATACACATTGAGAAAGTTTCCCCCTGGTGTCTTGTCTTTTCTTCAGGCTGAAGAGCCTGGAGGCACCGCTCTCAGCCCTTCTGCCACTGGAGAGATGTTCCAGTCCCTTCATCATCTTTGTAGACCTTTGCTGGACTCTCTCCTGTATGTCCATCTCTCCTCCTGGAGAGCATTAGCCCAGGTGTGGCCTCACCAGTGCTATGTGTAAAGATCACCTCTCTCGACCTGCAAAGTCAGCCACGGAAAATAGATACCTTGAGATGGTTTATTTCTAAACCAGAATGTAGTGCTGGATATTAACAATGAAACCTGGTGTCCAAATTTATATGGAAAAAACAGCAACAGGACTCTGCTGGACAGTGAGGTAGTGTGGTGAGACAGCTACCTGGGAATGCTTTGTTCCCGAGGGCTTGTCTCTCTGGGTGTGGTCCCTGGAAGCTTTGTAATGTCACCAGTCACTACGATGCCCATGACATCAATCCTTTTGGGGCACAGTGCTGTTCTACCTTTTGGATAGACATCTGCAGGTGTGGGGAGGACAAAAGATCTGCATTCCATAAGCTCCTTCCTGAGAGAACAGAGATCTGTCAGACAGGGGCCTGAGGAACTGTTGCTGTACCCCCAGGCTTAGGCTGCCGTGGCTGAGGCCAGGAACTGTTTTCCTGCCTATTCTTCTCCTGCCTGCACGAGTTGTAGAGGTCAGTCGCTACCTGCCCTGACAGAAGGGATGTGCAAAGACACTTCTGGTGTCACTCCTCTGCCCCAGGATGGTCCCTGGTGTGTGTGGCAGCATGAGCACAGCTCCAAGGAAGAGTGGGCAATGTTTTAGTGCTCGACTTGCATGGCTTTGTTGCTTCCTGCAAGTGGTGTCTCCACGGCAGGTCATGAGCTTTGTATCTCTTGTTTGCAGTTTGAGATGCAGATGGAGGAGGTCTTGGCAGAAGACAGCACCTCTCTCTCTGCTGCTACAACTAGCCAAGTGTCCCAGGCCACACCACCAGATGTTACTGAGGACCCAGTGTGCCAAATCTGCTGGAACACCATTAATGAGAAAGCCTCTCTGAGCTGCTGCAGGCACATTTTCTGCTTTTCCTGCATATTAGACTGGTCCAACAAAAGACATGAGTGCCCGATCTGTCGGTGGCCTTTTCACCTCATCTTCCACAAGACAGCTGGTAACTACGAGGTGTACCGCATAAGCTCCCGTTACAAGGGCAAGTCCTTTTAAAGAATGATGTATTTCCATTAATGGAAGAGACTTTCAATTGCAATAGCACCAAACTCTTGCCTCTCTGTAGTACTATGCATAGCAACATTATATAGTACTCTGAAAAATAAAAATGAATGGAAGAATGTTTTAAATGGAAAACTCATTTTTTAAGGGCCAATCTGGCACCTCTGCCATCACTATTTAAGAACGGATATTGGTAGTGTGTAGGACGAAGTAAAAGGGTAGGGCAAGATGGAGGCTACCATGGGGACCTCTGCAGTCTATGAGGGAAGGACCAGACCGGAGACCTCCCTGCATCCCCAGGGAGAGAACAGCCATGCCTCTTCGATGCACACTGGCAGGACTGATAGCTGCCAGCAGCTCTAGGAGGACTCCATGCCAGAGCAGGTGGACAGGAGCTGGGACACAGGTAGCATGACAGGTAATTTACAAGTGAAAACACTCTGTAACTAACAGGAGTTAGAAGAGGTTATTGGGACAGCACAATCAGCCATAAGCCCTGAAAAATTAGCCAGTAGCTCACTGCATTCACCCAGAAACTTACCTATCTGTTAACAACATCCCTCCAGTGTAGGCACACATACTCATTAACTCACACAGCTAGTTAGCATTATTCAGAGAGGTGTCTCAGTTTAGGCTGTGATCCAGTTTTCTTCCTAGTAGCTGGTACACGGCTATCTTTTGGGTTTGTGCTGAAAAGAATGTTGGTAACAGAGGAATGTTTTGGTTACTGCTCAGCAGTGTTTGCATAGCATCAAGGTGTTTTCCGCTTTTCACCCTTGCTCTGCCAGTGAGTAGGCTGGAGGGGGGCACAAGAAGCTAGGAGGAAGCATGGCCAGGAGAGCTGACCTCAACTAGCCTCAGGGCTATTCCATACCATAGAGCATCATGCCCAGTACAAAACTGGGGGCATTTGGTGGGGAGGGGCAGATCACTGCTTGGGCATCAGTCATTGCGTGGTGAGCAACTGCACTGAGCATCAATTGGTTTGATTTTCTTTTTTTCCTTTTTTTAATCTCTGATTTTTACTTATTTGTTATAATCCTTTTAATTCTTATTATATTTTTAATTACTGTTGTTACTATATTTGATTTCACTTTACTTAGTAAACTGTTCTCATCCCAATTCATGGGTTTTACTTTTCTTCCCAATTCTTCTCTTCATCCTGCTGGGGGTGGAGGGGTAGGCAGAGTGAGTGAGTGGCTGCATGGTGCTTAGCTGCTGGCTAAGGTTAGAGCAGGACAGGAGGATAAAGAAGTAATTCCTGTTACAACAGACACAAGTTAAGCAATGCCCCTGTCAGTGATGAATTTAATACCTGTAAGAAAAATGTGGATCACATCTACATGTCTATATTATCTCTAGTAGACAGTTATGAATTGAATTTGTCTACACTCAAATCACCAGAAGTCTATTAACTCAAGCTGAACTACTTTGGCTCTCTGGCAAGATTAGTTGCTGTTAAAAGAACACTGGAGAAGAATTCTAAAAGACAAGTCAAAAACAAATGACAGAGATCTGTAAAATCAGGAATAGTATGAAATGGAACAGAAAATGTGTATTCATTGTTTCTCCAAAGGGGAAAGCATCAATTTTTGTCATGCTACAGACTGAAAACACACAAAAAATTGTTTTTACATACAACTTGTTACTACATTGTAGAACTACTGAAAGCATCCATATTCTTAAAATCTAGTCTTTTAAAGATTTTTCTCTTATGATGAGATTCCATGAGGTCCCATAAGGCTAGATGTCCTGCTGAAGATCTTGTCAAGTTGGGCACATCTCAAAAGGCAACGTGCATCTAAAGTTTCATTCATACTTCAGGCTTTTTTACTGTTGTTCCTAAAGACTATTAGCTTCTATCAAGTTGCCTATTTAAAAAACATAAAGGGAAGGTAGGGAAGTGACCATACCTTTTAGTCAGTATTCACTAGTCCATATTTAGAACACTGGGTCCAGACTTTCCCCCCCCTTCTCTAGAAGAGGAAAGACATTGACCATGTGTGAAGAGTTCAGCAGAAGCCACCCAAGATGGTTGCGGCTGAAGCAGACATCCTGCAAGAAGAGGCTGAGGTAACTGGACCTGTTTATTGTGGATATGAGACAGCTTTGGGGGATCTAACAGCAGCTCTCCAGTGCCTATGCAAAGACATAGTCAGGTTCTTCATAGAGGTGTGCAAAGTGATGATAAACAATAAGGAAAAGCTGAAAGAAGAAAGGTTTTGAGTAGGTAGAAGGAAAAGCTTTCCTACCCAGCAGAGTACAGCACAGCAGTACTGCAAGTTAGCCAGAGATATGCCCTGCCCTGTATTCACTGGGAGGCTTTCAAGAACCACTTAGATAAGTCTCTGAATCACAGAGTCTTAAGGGTTGGAAGGGATCTCAAAAGATCATCCAAGTCCAACCCCCCTGCCAGAGCAGGATGACCTAGAGTAGGATAACCCAGTCTTGTCTCCATAGTTGGAGACCTTCCAAAGTCTCTTCACACCTGAACTATCCTATGATCCTATGAATACAATACCTTTCAGACTTGTACTTGTCAAATTTGCTTGAACATACCCAAAAGATATGAATGTTATGGTACATAAAGTTAGAAAAGGACAGAGAAAGAGCACAACTGCATAAGCCATGTATCCTTAGGAAACTTATCTAATTGACTGAAAACCAGAGAGAATTAACAAGAAAACAAAGGAGAAAGTGAGCAAAGACCGAGTAAAATTACACTTAGATTTCACAGAATCACAGAATCTAAAGGGCTGGAAGGGACCTGGCTTCCTCAGGAGTCTGGGGCTCCCGAGGACAGTCTCCAGCAGTATAGACAGCGGCAAAGAAGGCATTCAGTAACTCTGCCTTCTCGGTATCCTCTGTCACCGGAGCACTCACCTCATTCATCAGTGAGCCTATACTGCCTCTAGCATTAGTTTTATCTGCAATGTATTTGAAGAAGCCCTTCTTGTCCTTGACCTCCCTTACAAGGTACAACTCTAAAAAGGCTTTACCTTTCCTAGTTTCCTCCCTACATCCTCTAACAACAGTCTTATATTCATCACAAGTGGCCATTCATTCCTTCTATGATTTATAGGCTCTCCTCTTCCACTTGAGTTTGCCCAACAGTTCCCTGTTAAACCATGTAAGTCTCCTGGCTCCCTTGCTTGGTTTCTTACCTGCTGGGATACTATGATCCTGAGCCTGGAAAAAGTGATCTTTGAACAGAGACCAACTATCTTGGGCCTTTTTATCCTCTTAATACCCTGTTCCATGAGATGTCCCCTAGTAATTGCTTGAAAAGGCAAAAGTTGGCCCTGCTAAAGTCCAGGGTTACGATCCTGCTTCATATCCTGTTTCAAGCCCACAAGATCCTGAACTCCACCATCTTGTGGTCACTGCAGCCAAGGCTGCCCTCAACCTTCACCACTTCAACCAGATCCTGCTTGTTTGTGAGGACAAGCTTCAGTAGTGCTCCTCTCCTAGTTGGCACATCCACCATAATATTATAAATTTGCCACCAATTAGATGAAAGACAAATCTGAAAGTTGTTCATATACTTTTATTTAATTCTGGTTTTCTTTCATCATAAAAAGAGAAAGTACAGAGCATGAAGATTTACTCAGACCAGAAAACAAAAACAAAGCAAAACTCACCAAAAATATCAAGGCTGTATTTATTTCTGAACGTATCTCTAGCTGTCCTTGAATTTAACATCCTAGAAAACTGTGTTGCTACACTGTGTAAGAAAAATAAAGCAGTTCTTTGACAATAAAGATTTTTGTAGCTTCTACTGTGTTAAAGTCCATTCAACAAGGCACTTCAAGATATGCTGAAGTGCTCTCCTGGATTAATCCAAAGAGAAAAAACATCAGTGCTGTGCAACATATTGTATGGTGTGGGACAGGTAAGTAGGGGTGAAAGAAATTGATAATGAAGTCACCACCAAGTGAAATATTCATTACCTATCCCTGTCTATCTGAAAGATGATGGTATTCTTGAGAGAGTGGCTCAGCCTAGCTGGAGCAACTGGCAAAAAGGAAGCTTTTTCTGTATCTTCACAGTTTCTGGAAAGGAGGAAATACTTTTTTTTCCTCTCTTCAGTCCTAGAACTTACTAATGATGATAAATGTCTGCTATTCTGTTCTCAGACATAGAGATCAGCAGCAGGCAATCCTTTTTTCTGTTTCTTTTAGTGCTCTTAGCACTAGAGTTTTTCTGTACTGTGACGCAGAACACCTATAGGACAAGACTGACATCTGGGAGTATCCAGTACTGAAAATTATTAAAAAATGCCACTTTCTGAAGAACCAGTATAAAATTTTGCTTGGAGTTCAAGTTCCTCACTGACCTCCCTTGGTTTTTCAGTTAGCAGTACTGCTAATGAGCTAACAACCTCTGCTTGCACAGTTACCAAAGCATCTGAAAGGAGTCTACAAACCTTCAAAACAGTACTGTCCAATTAGGAAGTGATTTCAGATCCTTGGCTCAGAAAGTTTACTGTATCTGAAAGACTGACAGGAAAACTGAAGTTCACTGGTGAAGAGGTGATAAAACCCCAAGTAAATGTGAGGAATTGCTGGGAGGTGGAAGACTGTCTCAGAATATGACGTTTGCTTCTTAACGTGCGTCTGTCAGCAAATAGAAATATTTGGCTTTGATTGCTACACAGACAAGAAAATACTCTGCATGTGCATACACAAACTCATATATAATACAAGTTATATTTTAAAAAAATATAATTTTTATTCATAACTGGTAAAAAAGCAGGAAAGAAGGAAACCAAAGATTTAGTGACGGTATATATATGATCATATCTATCACATTTATCCTTTCCACAATGACATCATCTCTTAAACTTTCATTGGTTCATCACAAAAAAGTTCATTTACAGAAAAGTTGCATTCGAGTGCTCATTAATACTACATAGCCAGCATAGACATTAAGTTTCTTTCTGACAAATGTCAAGTTTAATGATGTCAGAGATTCACTAAATGTTATCAGGATTTCATAATTCATCCAAAAGATCACACTGTTTCCTATAAAAATCATAGAATCACTACAGTTAGAAAAGACCTTCAAGATCAAGTCCAATCACTAACCTCATGCTGCCAAGCCCATCACTAAACTAAAATGGACATTTACCTATTTGCTTCCATTTCAGTAGATTTTCATTTACCTTATTTCAGATTGAGAGTAACAATTACAAATAATACCTTTTGGATATACTGGTATTTTAATTGAAGGATTAAACTAGTGATATCTAACAGCAGAAAGATGCGTAAACCTTCACTCACAAACCCATTGAAGCATGTATCTTTGCTCTTTGCCTTCACATGGAAGTCTGTTCCAGAGGTCTGTCCCACATCACACTCATCAGGTTTTCTTCATCCACACTACTCTAGTCAAACCATGTCTAAGCAGTAACGGCTAAAATACTAACCTGCAGACATGATAGGGATCATGCTAACAAGGTGCCAATGTTTGGGCCAGTGTACCATTCAATTTAGTGAAATATTCATAATATAGGGATACAGAAACTAGCTCAATAATCACCCCAGGAGTAGGAACAAGCACTAGTTGTAACAAATCTGTTTATAGTTAAGTGACTCTGAGTGTTCTTGGCTAATTGAGGCAAGATTATGGCCATTCTTATGATCGATTATAAACCAAGCATTTACAAACTATTCAACAAAAAGCAGGAAATCAGAGCACTGCCTGGAAACAGGTGACTCTATGGCAACTGCAGAAAACGAAATTTCAGGTAAGATAACTTGTATTCATAGGGTAGAAAACACGTTAGCACTAGGTAATGTGAATTTACTGCATCAAGCTATTTGACAAAAGGAATTAAAACTCATCCTCGTGTGGTATTACAGTCTGATATTGCATTAAACAAGATGTATGTTTTTCACAGGCTTGTCACCTTGCCTTAAGAGTACTTGTTTTTATTGTAGAGGCCACAGCAGTAAATTAAGATGTACAGGTGTCAAAGAAACTTGTTTCATTTCCTGCAAATATCCTTCAATTCCTCCAACTATGTTTCTAGGAATCAATTTTAAAAGGTGAAGATGACCTGTTTGAACCTGTCTGCAACTCACTTCATCACTGCTAAACATGAAAACCTGTTATCTTGGTCAAGGGGAAAAAAGGGGCCCAGGATAACGTTTTCAAAATATGTAAGTACAGTGTATGCTTCTGGTATATATCCAAATTCAATGATGGGAAACCACCTTTTTTTTTTTTTGGTTTGTTTTTTCCACTAGAACCTTTTCTTCTTATTCAATGAAAAAAAATCCCAACCAAACAAACCACAAAACCTTTGAGAGTTAAGATCAATGTCAACAGCTGTATTAACCAGAAAACATGGACTCATATGCCAAGAATACATGTATCACAGCCAAGCACACTAACAAAGACCAGAGTAAGCAGGAGTGCTGACAGTCGGGAAACTCAACAAGTAACCTCAGATGTTCTCAATAGCACTGAAATCTGCTTGTGATGAATCTACACAATCCCTTGCAGAAGTGGATATCCATAAATGATATCTAAGCATTATACTCCTAACTCCATCTGTCTGGAAGATATCATACTAGCATAAAATGGCCAGGTATCACTTTTTTTATTCTGTCAAAAAGACACATTTCTTGTTCTCAACTCCACTTCAAAGTGCTGCAGCTATAACAGCCACATATCATAAACCCAAACATATTCTCAGCTTCTCATTGTTTCAAATCCAGGTCAAAGCAATGGCACTCCTTTTCAAAGCACATCCTAACTTGTGGCCCAGAGTATATAAAAGTTGGCCTAAAAGACATTTCTAGACCTTATGAGAAGTGAGTTCATGCCTCAAGCACAGTGCAACTCTCTATATCATCAGTAAGGAAAAGATTGGCTTTAGCTCTGTTGGAGATAACAGTTTTTGCAGGAGCCAGTCTTTCCAGAAGACAGATATCTGTTACAACTGTCTTCAGATACTCTACCTCATGCATTACTTTTACCTTGTTGTCACTACCACAAATACACAATAAACAGAATAAGTAATGAATTTCAGTTTCCTATAGGTTTGTGAACAGTCTCTTTCATTATCTGTCCTTGTACACAATAATCCTTTTTGTTCCACACGTCCTTTTCATCTCACCTTTCTCTAAGATCTCATAACTATTTAGGTGGATAAGGAGGCAGCAGATATTTACGCTGACTCAGACATTAGTTTAAGCATCTCTTTGCTACCTTGCAGAATGAATGTGGGTCTGAGCTGTCATGCAACATGCCTTATTTGGAGTATCTCCTCTAGACACCATGACGTGTCTTCCTCCTTAACAACTTCACTTTAGGAACTTCACTTACATGGATTGTTTTCTTTATATCAAATATGGCTGAAATCAGTCAACATGTTAAAAAAATTATTTGGGAAAAAGAACCTGGCAGAAAAATAGATCACTTCATTGTACAAACTAACTGTATTTCCTGGGAAACTTTTCGTTTCAATTCCCATGAAAGGCATTTCAATAATCTTGGTTTTGCCTAAGACTTAAGAACACTAAATATTTGAAAAATGCAGACGCACAGGTTACAGGAATGGGAGGGAATGTAATTGAATTATATTTGCTGTAGGAGCCCATAGGCTGCCACTATGCAGGCTCTGTGTTATCCTTCTCCTTACTCAAATATCTATAACTAAATGGCTTGGTGAATAATGTACAGTAAACATGAAAGGCACTATGAAATCAATATGAATGTTTGTGTAGAGGTGCATAAAGAACTAAAAAAGAACTGAGGAAATTAGGTAAACAGAGACATTAAATTTCATCTAAAAAGCAAAAGTTCCTTTTAGCCTGGCTTTTTCATCAATTTGAATGCTGTTTTATTTTATTTTCCTGAAGTTAGCCATGCTTTTCTTTAGAAGTTATTCTTTCCTCCAGTAAAGGTAGCTGTCATATAAGCCTTTGATATGTGTGAAGAAAAACTGCCATACTTAGAATTGTCAAGCCAATGAAAATGCTCGTTAAATCTCTATCTCAATCATAGAATAGCAGAATGGTAGGGGTTGGAAAGGACCTTTAGAGATCATCTAGTCCAACCCCCCTGCAGAAGCAGGTTCACCTAGATCAGGTCGCATAGGAACATGTCCAGGTGGGTCTTGAAGATCTCCAAGGAAGGAGACTCCACAACCCCTCTGGGCAGCCTGTGCCAGGGCTCCCTCACCCTCACAGTGAAAGAGTTTTTTCTTATGTTTAAGTGAAACTTTTTGTGTTCCAGCTTCATCCCATTACCCCTTGTCCTGTTGCTAGATACAACAGAAAAAAGGGATGCGCCAACCTCCTGACACCCACCATTTAGATATTTATAAATACAACTGGTGGTATCTTCTTTCCTGTCTCTTCCACTTTAAATATCACCTTCATGAATTACCTCACTATTACTGTTCCGTAGCAGACACACAAAGAAGTCCTTGTGCTGAGATCTCTTTTTCTAGCACACTGGTAAAGACAGAGTGTGGTCTCTAAGGCTGGCCAGATTTGAAAACTGTCCTGCTTCACAACAAATATCCTAATTAACCATGTCCAGATGAAGCAGCTTATGCTGCTGCAGCTTACATATCATTAAATATTTAATAAACACAGAAAAATGACATTCACAATGAAAATGTTAATGGAAATTGCTCAGTTTGTCTACATTTTATGTCTTAGACTAACAAGCCTTTCATCTGGTTACATGTCTGTCAGTGATGATCTCAGCAGCTGGTAAAAAGAAACATCTGTCAATCTGTTCCTGTTCCTAAGGGTGTACAGGGCAGGAAAAGAACTTGGGCAAAGCTGCACTGATTCAAACATGCTGAAGAGTTTGTCAGCTGCCTTGATTAGCACAGGAAACAGCCTCTTGAGTTCAGAAAATGGCATGGGCTCATTCTCTAAGAAAAAAGAAAAGTTCCAGGAGCATACTGCATTGCAAGACAATCTGTTCTGTTGCAAAACTGGTCTGCTCAGGCTCAGTCCAACACAAGAACTACAATTTGATGCTGAACTAACAAGTAATTCAATAATTTTGTAGAAGTGTTTCTTTTCTCAACAAATTATAACCATTTTGTAAAAAAAATATTACATCAGGACTTGGCATGCATATTGTTGGGTTTTTTTAATGCTGATAATGCTTCTGTAGGGGGGTTGGACTAGATCTCTCAGGGTCTCTTCCAACCCTAACATTCTATGATTCTATGATAAAAACCATAAAGCTTTCCCTTTGTTTTAGAATGAATGCCACCAATAGTAACAGTTGACAGCACTCACAGATTCATAATTTCAGTTTTATGGGGTAATGAAAACAGAAGATAGGTCTTTGTTTCAGTCAGAAAATAATTAGCAGTCTTAGTACTGGAGAGGCAGAACTGTTGATAATAACCAGGAGGATGTCAGTTCCCATACACACACAGCTTCATAGCTGCCCAGAGGGATGATATTAACATCCATTCTAAAAGTACTTATTTAAAAGGATGTTCTAAGAAAGAAATATGGTCTTTCATGCAACTACAAAAATAGAAAGTGTGTGCAATTTTAAAAGAAAAATATCAAACTAATTAAAATATTTTTAAAAATTAAGAGAGAGGTAGGATAGACAGGACACACAAAGTGATACTTGCACTTGGATAGTCTTCTGTTTTCTCACAAAACTTCAACAATTTAAAACCTTTTCTTGGCAGAAAAGATTTTCTTTAACTCTAGAAAGTAAAATGAAGCACTCTGACAGCTTGCAAGGTATTGTACAAGAGATGGCATTAGATACAGCTTGTTTTTCATTATAAAATGTTTCTGGAAGACCAGAAACCCAGGATGAAGCTGGAAGGCAAGGAATCAGAATCTGGAGAGAAAGATGTCAGGAGATGGCCAAGAGATGCTCAAGGAAATACAAAATGGAGAAACAAGAAAAGAGATTACAGGATCAACTGAGGCAATTAAAAAAAAAAAAAAAGAGAGGAAAGGCAAAAGTTCATGTTGTACTTCATCAATCTTCTGTTTGCAGAAGACAGCTAGTTACCAGGCTGGAGATGACAAATCAAGAAAATAAATCTGAAGACTGTGTGCCTGAGGTGGAGAACAAGCAGGGATATCAAATAGAGAGAGGAAAAAAAAAATGTTTCTGAATGAGAGCTAAAAGAGGAAAGGCAACTGAGCACACTTTAAACTCTTCATGTTAAATACTAATTTTTATGCTATTCAATATGTATCAAAATATGTACTTTTTACATATATGCAATGTTAATACACACATTATTTTTTGGCTCTCTGAACTAAATTTGACTTATTAGTAAATCTTTCTCCTCACTCAATATTCTTAATTTTCATAGAATCATTTTGGTTGGAAAACACCTTTAAGATCATTAAGTCCAACTACTAAACTAACACTGCCAAGCCCATCACTAAACTAAACCATGTCCCTGAGTACCTCATTTATGTGCCTTTTAAATATCTCTACAGGAATGGTGACTCCATCACCTCCATGGGCAGCCAGTGTCTAGCAACACTCTCAGTGAAAGGTCTTCCTAATCTCCAATCTAAACCTCCCCTGTAGCAACTTGAGTCTATTTCTTCTTGTCCTGTCATTCCTTACTTGGGAGAACAGACCAATCACCACCTCACCACGACCTCCTTTCAAGTAGTTGTAGCAAGTGATCTTTCAGTAGCGTAGGGAGTTACAGAGAGTCTTCTCTTAGCCTCCCCTTCTCCAGGCTAAACATTCCCAGTTCCCTCAGCCACTTCTCTTAAGACTTGTTCTCCACCAGACCCTTCACCAGCTTCATTGCCCATCTCTGGACACACTCCAGCATCTCAGTGTCCTTGTAGTGAGGGGCCCAGAACTAAACACAGTACTTGAGGTCTGGCCTCATACGCACCGAGTACAGGGGGACCATCACTTCCTTGGCCTTGTGGTCACATAGGCCTCCCATGGGACACAGGCTCTAATGAACCTCTCCAGTGTGAGTACTTCTTAAGGGCTGCAGTTTTCTAAAAACACTACCGTGAGACTCCTCTGCAGCAGCAGAATTCCAGGCACATTCTGCTGCAACATTGTTCTCCCACAAATTCATAGCCTTCTCCAGGCACAGTCACCACCCCAGTTTAGATGGTGCCTTTAGAACTAAATATCATTATTGACAGAGAAAAAGCCAAGGCTGGTGATTCTCAGACATCAAAGTGGAAACTGCTAAACACTCCAGAGCCTGGCAACTCTTCCTGCATAATGGAAGAGTGGGGACACACACGACAATCATGACTGGCAGCATATACTCAAGTGCACCAACTAATGTGAATGAGGGTGCAAGGGACACTCAGGGGAACTAAAGAGCCTGTCTTCTTACACTTGTGCCCAAACTACTGCAAAAGGTAGGTGAGTGAGTGATAAGCTTTATATTTTAATCTGCCCAGTACTTTCTTCAAATTATAAAATTCGGGAGTGTCAGGCAGTGACCCTATGAACTGGAACTTGACCAATTATACCACCCAATGGCCAGAATGGACCTGGCAGGACTTAGACAGACTAGTGTTGTCTCAGATAACTTTGAGTATGGCTAAGGAACGCTCTATCAAAGGCTAGGAATCATTCACAATTAGAAGTCTGCATGCATCCTCCATTTTGGAGAATAAGAGACATCAGTAGCATGGATGCAGCCAATTTTCATGTCATTTAGTTTAGTACCAAAGAATGGTCTCATATATTTAAAATACTTAGGTAAGCATAGCTTATGTCTGAGCCTGGTGTACTGAGAATTAGTTTAGTGACTCTTAAGTTCCTTACAGAGTTTTTTTGAGATTAAATACAATGGTGGGGGGGGGGGGGGGGCAGGGGTTCACTCCGAGGTTAGGTTTGTATTTGTCTTTTCCCTGAAGCCATGCAATTTCCTTTAGGGTCTCTTTTTAAGGCCAATTAAGTAAAACCTAAGAGATAATTTACATGTCTTATGTATTCTTTCTGCTAGTCTTGCAGATTCTCAAAAGTAGTTGTAATATCTGAGAGACAGGAGGAAAAAAAAGAGGCAAAAAGACAGAGCAAAGCAGCAAAGCTTGGGAGAAGAAACCCTGCAATGTTCAAGTTAGTGTTACTGAAAAGAAGCAGTAACTCGTAAACGAAGCTGTAGCAGATCAATGAAATGAGGGTATAAAGATCACGTCCTGCCAGGAATATGGCAAGGGTGAAACTAAATGAAAACAATTAGATGAGATTATATCCTTCATATAAATGGAGTTTAAGCATAGCCTACATGTTAAATGCCATTGTGGTCTTTGCAAGGATATCCTAAAAAGACCAAGGCATCCAAGTCAAGGAAGGTCAAGTAAATTAACTGTCTCAGTAATTCAGGTAACAACATCCTACTTTAAAAGTACTTCTACATCCAAAATTATAGATAGACATGAAAGGAATTTTACATAGAATTGATTAATTTCAACTTTTTGAGAAAAAAAAGTGTCATTTTAGTATGTGCACCTATCTACAGTCAAAGTTGATTGTCATTCTCTAATCAAACAAAAAAAGAAACTAAAACTGGAATGGCACATTGGCAAGGAAAAAATCACATCTTGAAACATCAACATATAAATGCAATGACATGAAATAATAGCAGGCTTGTTATCTTTCTGCATTCTTTCCTAGCTTTTCTGACTAGAAATTGATTGAGGCTGCTTACACAAACACACTCCAGTGACTTAGCCTTTATTAATCAAAAGATATGCGCTGCTCTGTTTCAGAAGATGCATGCTGCTATAGCAAACAAAACCAACTAAAACTGCAACACACAAACTAAAAGCTAGACTATTGTTATAATAGGAAGATAGATTCCAGTATATACAAGAAAGGTATAATTATTCATGTAGTTACCTGAAAATATTGGAATAATGTAACTTTTCACAAGTGGTTGTCTGGCTATGCCATAAGAAAGGGAAAATACATAGATTTACCTTTGTGATCTATACTATATTTTGGGTATTTTCTATTGTTCTCTATTAATATTCTCTTCCTCATACTATATGCAAAACACTTCATAGAGGTAAATGCTACAGCTTGAAAAATAGAAGTTTTGGAAGAAATTATGCTGTTTTTATTAAAGGGGAAGCTTGTGAGACATCTATGTGTAAGAGTCCATAGAAAAACTCAGCTGGCACAATCATATCAAAAGCAGTGCTGAATGGGGTAAATAAATGACATCATGAAACTGAAGTGGGATCTTGTACTTGTGTGGCAGCAGCTCTAACAACTGTCTACCATGGAGATCAGCGTAAGATGTGTTATGAAATCTCTAAAGAGAAATATAAAAACACATTAGTTCTAACATATGTGGTCAAATGCTCATGTTTAAGAAAAAATAAGTCTAACCCTGGATTTTAAAAACATTTAAGTGCTCAATTCACAGTTAAATTAGGAGGAATCAGATGACTATATATATTTTGAAGCCTTGTCCTTAATGCCTACGAGTAAGGCCAGGACTGGATCATAAAGTTCTCTACAGACAAGTGTAGCACTAGATCTAACACTATGAAATTGCATATGATTCCCACTATCGTGCCAACATACCCAATTTGTAGGATGAAAAGGCTCTTTTAAGATTCAGATTCCAAATACACTCATATCAAGAAATAAAACATTATGAACCAGTGGGAATAAAACAATAAAAATGCATGAGTTGTTTTCAGTGAACACGAAATAATTCACCCCCTGGTTTTGCTCTTCTTGTGTTGCAAAATCCCAAACAAATGGTGGTACTTGAGCAATGAACATACATCTATTACATTCTTAAATACTATTGTTTAAAGAAAGGAAAGGTCTAGTCTTAAACTTGTTTATATTGTTAACACATGAAAAATTGTTGAGGTAATACATCTTCTAAACATAGAAACAGTATTTTTTTTTCTACTGCTGTTTATCTCTATATACAAAGAAGAGCTGAGCTGACACTGAAATCCCTCATTTTTATAATTTACAATTGATTTTTGTACTTATGGGATGAAGAATCCCTTGTAGAAATCTGCTTATTTCCTGACAGTCAAATAAAATCCCATGTCTGGATCCTAAATCCCATGCCTGGATTCCTATATCCTGGAACTTGACCAATTATACTTGCTGCATTGGAGTAGAAGTCTCTCTATAATGGCCACAGTCAGATCTCTGTTTCCTTTCAATAGGAAAAATGCATAAAATGTTTTCCAAATCAGAACCTTTTTATTTTGATGCTAAACAGGAAGGGTGACACTTTCACAACAACATCATTTTTTAGGAGCCTAGCTCCTACACTCAAAACTCAAGATGGCACCTAATGCTACCCTTAAACTTGATTGATTGTATATTGAATTCTAGAAGCCAGATTTTTTAAGGAATCCAAGTATTTAATAGCGTCAGCATCCAATTTGACTCCATGAATTCTGGATTTAGACAATATATTTACCAAAAATAAGAAAAGTTTTTAAAGAGTTTAACTATTCTGGGTGGTGTAAATCTCACAGGACAATATTAAAGTTGTTCAGTAATTATATTCTTAAGACTACAAGTTTGGGTAAGACACAAATCTGGTCTCCATTAAAGGAGAAACCCACAAAACCAAAAATGAACAGACTAAATCTACTCCTAGTAATTCCCAATCAAGTTATAAAATAAGATGTGTTAAGAGAACAAAAACAACAATGTTGATGGGAATTGGTAGTTACAGTAAAAACAGTCTATTTTGCGTAGTGGGGGAAATCTCAACTTGTCACCTGCCTACAGAGTATCACGCTGCAGTGTTCTGTGGGCACCAAAGTGGAGGTGACACTTCAGAAAACATTTGCACAAAGATGAGGTAATGGCATCATAATTTTTAAAGGAATTTCATCCCACATTATGAGGGACTACAAGAAAAGTGCAAACATTACATAGACAAACAAAACAAGATTATTAGCAAAGTGACAATGAGAAGTGGTCTTAAACTTTCTATTTAAAAGATAATTTCTCTTAGGCCTTTAGTGGAATGTGGATCCTATTCAAATATAAGGGTCACGAACTAAAATCTACACTGCAGGGCACATCCTTTAAAAAGGGTCCATTATGTTAAGCTGTTCTGATTTAAACACTAAATAGTGATAAATAAGAACACAAACTAATACAAAAAAAAGTAATACAACTATTATAATGTGCATAATAAAACTAACTTATTTACTCCTCTATTTGCACTATTTTTTCAGGATGTGCAGATGTAGTTGCACCTGGTAAATATTATCAGCTTTTATTCCAATATCACTTCATATATTATTTTTCCTACTAAATCCTCATTATTACATCTTAGGAAAGAGATACAAATAGAAGTGTTTGTTTAAAATTTAAGAATTGCTTTCTGATATGAAACTGATGAACCGATTCATAGTAGAATGGATACACACAGTCACTATTCGTAAATAATTTTGTTGCTCTAATAAGTGAGATTTTTTTTTTCTAATAATTGAGAATGTAAGGATTGAGATGCAATTTTCAGGTGTTAACATGGAGTATGACCACGACGGGTTGGAAGGGAGCTTTAGAGATCATCTACTCCAACTCCCCTGCTAAAGCAGGTCTATCCTCTCTAAGAAGGGTGATGAAGGCTAGCTCCACAGGCAGATGTTAGCTGGGAGATGACATCTCTGTAACAAGTGGTAAATGGCCAGGAGGGTGGCAGAACCGAGAACATGCTATGATGAGATCTATTAACAGAAGTATGTACCGTGTTTGGTGTAAAAAGAAAAGTGAAAAATCACAACAGGTGAAACTCTTAAGAAAGGACAATACCCATGAAGAGGGTTACTTCAGAAGTTTTTTTAAGGGACACAAACAAGGCATGTTTCAGCTGTCATCCAGAGAGAACGATGTGAAAGCAACAAGAGAGGAAAACATGAAAAAATTATCTGGATAGATAGATATATAGGTAGTAAAGGCTGATCCTACGTTGTTCAAAGGTGCGTTTATAGCAGGAAAGAGCAAAAGGAACCCACATTCACTCCTGACACTATTAGGTTTGGGTAGCAACCTTAATCATTATGTATGTATTTCACACTGAAGGCAACATGATAGTCCCTAGTCAAAACCTGAGATGAAACTCCTATATTCTTAAATGTTCATCCTGCACTGCGTTATGCACTGCCAGCAAAAGCTATGCCTATTTTTAGAAATTCTTCTCCTGTATATGAATTTTCATAAATATAGAAAATTTAAAATTAAACTTTTTCATAACAGAATGTTCATAACCATATTCTATTAATAAAATCACTGGTTGTATATGTAGTTCGGGCATATTTTATAATGCTTTGCTCCTTTTCTTGCTAGCAGATAAATATCTTCTGTAGCCCTAATAAGGGCAAGCAGAAATGAAGAAGACTTGCTCTGTTTCTTGTCTTCATCCAAATCTCCACTGTTATGTACTAAAAGATAGTAGTCTAGGTACAACTCTACATTCTTACTGATGATTATAGTTATCAAACTATTGTATAGAACATAAGGTATTGTGGGCGAGATACCAGTGAAATTCTGAAATTAATTACATCATTCGTTATGCTACTGAAACACACTTTCTACTGTGATTTTTCAAAATCATTTCTGTATGCAAAAGGTCATCAAGCACAATAGAATTTTGGTTTCATATAAAAAAGTATTTTTCAACAAGTCATTCAATCTTCTGAAATAGTTTTACTAGCCACCAAATCTTAGTCCTTGGGTGGCCTTAAATAATGACAGTAATTTTGCTTAAGAATTGTTCAGCAATGTAAGTAAATTCAGCTGCTCATTGTGTATCAATTCATACTGAACTGAGGCAGAAACTATGAGTTCTATGTGTTCAAGTTAAATTCATTTTAAATTCAAGATTCAACTGAACTAATAGAGTAATGATCACCACTTTTTTGGTTTAGAGACATATTTATTTATAGTAATTGTGTTATTATAACTGTAAAGAAGCTGAAGGAAGTATTAGTAAACACATTAATAGTCCAGTCTTGCTATTAGCTAGGTAAGATGCATAAATAAATTACAAAAACAATAACATAAAATTATAGCTGTCAAATACAGCCAATGTTATGAATTATTCTACTCTGTGTTTTGTTTGTCATAGCCCAGAACTGATTAAGTCATTGGTAATACAGAAAGAACAAAAAGACCTCACAGCAGATGTTAGCTCCTTAATCACAGCAGATTCTGCAATGGTGGGAGGCATAAAATAACCTCAGCATAATGGTAGTCACTTCATAATGAATTCAAAACAATCATGGCAAAAACTGGCTGTGCACCTTACACAGAAGAATCTTCCACATATTGGTTATTTTTCCTTCTGATTGAAATATGCATTTTAAAACATTTTCAATTGCTGCAATGGTAGTGAAAGTATAAATGGCACTTAATAAAAATTCAAAGATCCAGGGTTGCCTTAAGAGTGGTCTTGAATGCAGTACTAACATTTGCACCTTCAAATGATCAGACCAATTCTTACAGAGATTATTATACCCTTGTATAACCAGTACACCAGATCTTCAATGTGCAAATCTTTCTGGTTGCTTTCCAGGGGGGTCTCAAGTTTCATCACCAGTCTCTGGTTCATATATATTAGATTCTAGTTACTCTCTGTCACCACTCTCAAAAGAAGTCATCTGAATAGCTCCACTTAAATCACCTAAATTGCAGTAAGGATGATGACATCTGATTTCCTACTCCATTGAATACCAGGTACTCTAAAAAGATAGAGGAGCTATTTGCACTCTCAATGCTGTCTTATTTTCAGTGGAAAGCAGGACGTACTTGTTAAAAGCTGACATTCGGCTACCATCTGTATATTACAACGTATAATTCCAGAAGTCTTAACTTGTTTGAGAGTTGGGCAGAGAGGAATCTCATGAGGTTCAACAAGGACAAATACAGAGTCCTGCACCTGGGAAGGACCAACCCCATGCACCAGTTCAGGCTGGGGATTGACCTGCTGGAGAGCAGCTCTGCAGAGAAGAGACCTGAGAGTCCTGGTTGGCAAGATGACTACAAGTCAGCAATGTGCCCTCCTGGCCAAGAAGGCCAATGGCATCCTGGCATGCATCAGCAGGTCGAGAGGGGTTCTTCTCTCCCTCTACTCTGCCCTGATGAGGCCTCATCTGGAATACTGTGTCCAGTTCTGGGCTCCCCTGTTTAAGAATTATAGAAAACTTCTGGAGATTCAAATGAAGGGCTACAAAGATGATTGGCGGACTAGGACTTCTCTTACAAGAAAGGCTGATAAACTTGGGGCTGGTTAGCCTGCAGAGGAGAAGAATGAGAGGGGATATTATCAACACTCAGAAATACTTAAAAGGGCAAGTGTCAAGAGGATGAGACGAGTCTTTTTTCTGTAGTGTCCAGTGATAGGAAAAGAGGTAATAGACATAAACTGGAACAAAGGAAGTTCCACTTGAGCGTGAGAAGAAACTTCTTTCCAGTTCAGGTGAGGGAGCTCTGGCACAGGCTGCCCAGGGAGGTTGTGGAGTCTCCTTCTCTGGATGATTTAAAAATCCAACTGGACATGTTCCTATGCAATCTGATCAAGATGAACCTGCTTTAGCAGGGGGCTGGACTAGATGATTTCTAAAGGTCCCTTCCAATCCCTACCAATCTGTGATTCTGTCAAGTCCCTAATTCTTTCAAATATTCAAGTGCTATATGCTTTCTGTACAGTTTGTACTTACATTGATACCATACAGATAAATCACTCTCTTAATGTCAGTGTCAGTGAAGATAGCAAAGAATGCAAATCAATACAAAACGTGAAGACACTGCACAAAATACAAGTGAAGAATGGCAAGATTTGCTACTTCATATGAGGCTGTGAATAATAGATAAATGGTCTCATCACTGCCTTCTGTTATAAAGTACACTACTTCATCTGCACTTTTAGTTGAAAAACCCACAACATTTAAATATATATTTGTCAGAAGAGATATTAATTGTCCATGTTACTTATTATTTAGTTTCATGAAAATCTGGTGCAGATACTTCAATACAAAATAACAAGATTTCCAAATTTTTTATCTGAAGAGTCACCGACCATTTGATAGATACTAGAAACTGCACTTTCAGAAAATGTAATTATAATGCCTTTACTAGAACCATGACAACTTCACACTTCACAATGTTAACACAAGTGTAAATAAAACCCCAGAATGGCCCAGTCCTCAGAGTCAAATGACTAAAGACTGCCCCACTTCAGCCTTTGCATGCTAAGGCAAGAGTAACAGTGAGCTGGAAAAGTGAATTTTTGCAGTAGTTCCTGGCAGAGACTATGCTTAAAAGGCACATAACAACCCATGACACATAATGAGAAGATGGTTTCTCACAGTGTCTAGGATCTCAGCAGATCCACAAGGCTAAGTAAATCTATTTCGAAACAGACATAGATACAATCAGTACTATGGAATCCCAATCTTGTGTCTTCCTACAAGTCTAAACTGTACTGTGGGGAAAAAAAAGCTATGTTTTAATACAATATTTCATAAAATCATGTGATTCTTCCAAGAATTTAAAAAAAAAAACCCAACCAAAACAAAAAAATAACATTGACTATCAAAGTGTAAGCAAAAAGTGCTGAGTAAGCAAGTTAAAGGCTACTGCATCTGTGTACATATATCTAGCAAGCATCTCATGGTATAATCAGCAGAATAATAACATTAATAAAGGCATTAATAAAGCACTTGTCCATGCAATTTATACCTCTGGTCACATAAATTGTTTTTCCATTCTCATGATCTGTTAAAGCAAGTACAATGAACATAATTAAGCTACTGTATGTTTTCTCTTTCCAAATGACAGTAGGACTATGCCTTACCAAAAAAGCTTTTACTTATATTTATTATAAGGTTAAAATAAATTGCATTGCTATTTTTATGTACTTCTGAGCTGCTAATCTGTCTTGATTGCCCAATGATGAATTCTTTGTAGTGTAAATAAAAATTAATGTGACATTCTTCATAATGAATATATGCATTGCTGAATACATTAATGTATTTTGAAGTCATTTGACTGGCCTATGAAACCTAACGCTGAAACCCAATGTTCAGTTACTAAATCTTGAATATGTTTAATAGTCCTTGTAAAATTACAATTCCGATCATCTTAGGTGTGTATGTCATTATGTGAGTCACAGAAACGTGCCACCTCACTGATTTTAATTCAATTCTTCAGGGTTTATCAGAAAATCTTTACACATACTGCCTAAATAGACAACAAAAATCACCTTCATTTGTTTGAGCACATCTTTTACTGATGGCAGGAGTTCTGAAGAAATACTTGTGCCAAAAAAAACCCAGGATCTTAAAGTAAATGTCTAAGTAAAGTGACCTGAATAACTAGTGCAACATTTATTAACATGGAAAAAAAAGTTTGAAGAGAAAGACAATTAATACATGTGCCACAATAAAAAGATATTGAAAGATAACGATGGGATATAGGAAAGTCCTCAAACTTTCCAGTAAATTAAGGTTAATAGAGGTGATAGCCATATGGTCATTTGCACAATCTAAATAAGCTTAGAGGAATTTCTCAAGCCAGTCTTAGATGTAAGCCCTTCAGTTCGAATTATGGAAATGGACTATTGAGATTCTCCATCTCATGAAACAGTGACATAATTAATGATTAAAGCATCTACCACCTCAAATGGGACTGGAGCATCTTTCGTATGAGGAAAGGCTGCAGGAACTGGAGTTGTTTAGTCTGGAGAAGAGGAGATTGAGGGGAGATCTTATTAACATTTATAAATATCTAAAGGGTGGGTGTCAGGAGGTTGGGACATCCCTTTTTTCTATAGTAGCTAGCAACAGGACAAGGGGTAATGAGATGAAGCTGGAACACAAAAAGTTCCACTTAAATAGAAGAAAAAACTATTTCACTGTGATAGTGATGGAGCAGTGGAACAGGCTGCCCAGAGGGGTTGTGGAGGCTCCTTCCTTGGAGGTCTTCAAGACCCGCCTGGACATGCTCCTATGTGACCTGATCTAGGTGAACCTGCTTCTGCAGGGATGTTGGACTAGATGATATCTAAAGGTCCCTTCAAATCCCTACCATTCTATGATTCTGTGATATTGAACCCATTTCTTAAGACATCTGTTTTTATGTAACTCATTAGAAGCTTATCATCTATTTACAGGGCACGGTTACAAGGTCTGTTTGCTGCAAAAGCCGAGAGGCAGGCAAGGCTGCTCAAGAAAGACTTGAAAGAAAGAATGCAACACAGTAATTGAATGGCAAAGGCAGGGAGCTGGCTGGTGAGACTGGAGAAGAGAGCTGTGAAAAGAAGATACAGTCAATGGGCTAGAAGCCTGGAACATGTCTCCTGGCCACTTCAATACCTGTAATCCAGCTTCAACTGACATGTGCTTTTGGCTCTTTTACCATTCCTATAGAATAGACTGTTTCACCTCGTCCAACTCCTTGACCAGTTCAGGGCTAACTAAGTTAAAGTATGTCATTAAGGGCATTGTACAAATGTTTCTCAAACATTGACAAGCTAGGGACATTAACTATGTCTCCAGGAAACCTGTTCCAGTGTTTGACCATCCTCTTGGTAAATGCTTTCTAATGTGCAGTCCTAAACCTCTCCTGACGCAGCTTTGAACCATTCTGACGTCCCATCACTGAACACCAGAAGAGATCCCATTGAAGCTGTCTCTACTGTCTTCTGTCTCACACACACTGCCCCTTCATTTTTCACTCTTTGGCTTATCTGACACTAAAAAGACAGGTAGGGAGCAAGAGGGAGTGGGGGCCTGTGAAAAAGTTGAAAGTACATATGGATACAACGGAAGACCTTGAAGTGATATTTTACTGACTCCAATGAAGGAGTTGTTCTGCTTCCCCAGGCTGACTCACACTCTGTGCAATCATGGTATGTAGCAAAAGTATGATAGTTATGATAGCTTAAAATTCAGGAAACAATATGTATTTAATGATTAAAACAAATTCTAATAGATAATTTGTTGAATTATATACTTAGAAAATAAGTTGATATTTTACAGGATGCTCTACCAGCTAAAGAAAGAGTAAAATATCTCTTAAATACCACTACCTAGGGTAACTTGAAGACAAATTTTTCTACTTCAATGGTAAACTTCTGAATAAATCCACTTTAACATCACAACCCAGTAGCAGTGTGGCCATATGAATCAGTAAATTTGTTTTGGCCAAGTGGTAGCTATAGGCCTTCAATTTTATAAAAATAACTAGCCATACCAGGCCTCAAGGTTTAGTTGCCCTTATCTGGTCTTACACTTATTTTAGTTTGATTTTAGCTGGATCAGCAAAAATTAGTTGAGAAACTTTGCTCCAACTTGCTCTAAGATCAGGTAACTCTTGCATAGCTTCTCCTAGCTGAAACAGTAAGAATATCCAAAGGTCAGGCTTCTACTTTGTGCTTTTCAGCTTGTGTAAGTCATGCAGGTTATCATCTAACATTTTAAAGCTTAACTTTTCCTCAGCTTTCCACTTGTTTGGTTCTCTTTCATCAAAAGAAATAATACCATGTAGGAAAAAGATGAACAAACCTCTAAGAAGCCCTGTAGTTCAACAGAAATGTAGTAAGTGGAATCCATTACCAAATACAGTGTTGAAATAGATGAAAATAACCCTGAGCAAACTCGGTATCAGGGAGAAAATCTCCATCACCATTGATATTTTATTCCTGGTGATGAACAGGGATGCTGACAACTCATTAAACCATCCTGCCCTTTATGTAGGATTATGGATGACCAGAGGTGTGAAATCAAGAGGGATGAACAGATATTTTCAGCTATTGATTTCATTGTATTACTAATTAATCTCAATAGAAACAGTATTAATTGTGTTGGCATTATTACAACAGGAGTAAACAAGTAGTCGTTATATTTTTCCTAGATTGTTAAAGCATTAACTAAAGCAACAATAAATTCTAATTCTTGGCTCCTCCTACACTGTGTTTTTTTTGATTACCCACGTGAAATTACGTAAATAGGAGAGGATCTCTGTTTCCTCATGGAAGCTGACAAAATGACAAGCGTTAAAATATATGATGGAAGACTGCTTGGAAAAATAAAAAGAAATTGTAATAGCTGCTTTTTAGATGTTTGAAAGACCATGCTCATGTTGCAACAGTGGAATAACATGGCAAAACAAGCTGAGAAACAAATTATTAACAGCTTTAAGCTGTGCACCCAAACAGTTCACTGCAGGACGTAGCTAGCACAGGTCAGGAACAGAAATGGACTGAATTTTCAAGGGTGCTGTCAAGTTCATTTTTATATACACCACATCGGAACTTCATCATGCTGCAGTTAATTGGATTACTTAATTACTTAATTCATTACCAAATGGATTACATTTTGAATTACTTAAAACTTACAGGAGAATGATCATATATATCACAATATACCAAATTATTTTATGGACTTAAAATTCTCCCAAGAGTGTCCCTAATCCATATAATTTTTGACTGATGTTTGCAGTAGAACATTTTCATCAGCAGATACTTAGATGAAAATACACGTGCCTGACCATCTTTTCAGTGAGTTCGCAGTCAGCAAATATGATACATACCCCACATAAAGCTCAAAGAACTGACTACTAAACTGACCCAATACACACCCAGGGTTTGCAGAATCAATTTACAGAACCACTCTCCAAGCTGCACTGAGGTGGCTGAGCGTAAGAAATCAAAGGCCCACCGCTAAGAAGGAGTAACTGAATAAAGTTTAAAACATATATGCAAACAGGCTACCACTGGAGAAAAAGCATTTCCCCAAAACAGTAGTGGTTCAGAGTATCCAGAGAAAACAGTTGTGCAATTTTCAAGATCAATATGGACACAGATGTCTTAAAACATTCCACCTGATCCAGTTTAGGGTATGGCAATATAGAGGATGCAACTTTCAAAGAGTCTTTTTCTATAATTCAACATATTTTTAGTATTTTATGCTGCTGAGACATTTTCACTTAGTCTAAAATTTTCATGGAGCTTGCTGTAATATAATATATTGCATGTACCATCATTGGACTGGAAATAAGTTAGCAGTGGTTTATATATCTTTGATAAATCAACACGATAAAATATGCATTTGAGAAGTATGAACTTGAAATATTCATGTGTATGAAGATCAATGTCAGCTGTTCCATGAGGAAAAGAATGCAAAACTTAGTTCATCTCTTGGAAGATCTAAAAATTAAGTAAAAACCAAACTGAACAATAAGATAGCACCTTAAGGTGCTCATTTAGAGGGTAAAGTAAGTTTCTACAACATTTACAAGCTGAAGTAATAGCAGCTCCCAAACCTTTTGAAGAAACACACTGCATTAGTGAACTGCCCCTATCACCCCCCTGGCTGCTCCTACCACTATGGTTTCTCCTCCAAGAGTTCTGCTCCCAGGTAGTCATCATATGAGTCACCTCCAGTGCTTATCTTGTAACTGTGAAAGTATTCTGCAAACCTCTTAGCATTTCTTAAAAAAAACCACAAACATGTATTTACAACATATGAAAATAGTTTACAAAATAAAAATGATTAAAATATAGCAAATCTAATCTATTCCTATCTGACAAAGTAATAAAGAAAGAAAAGCAATCAAGAAACAGAAGTACTTCTCACTGTGCACAACTAATCAATGTATTTTAAAGTGGCCATGGAAATGTAATAACGACAAATTAATTTAAGTATAAATGGTTAACAGCAATACTGTTATGAAAGGTTTAGCAGTTATTTTTTTCTCGTAAAAATCTAATAGTACTGTTTATTTGTTTTCTCATATTTTCTGTGGTGGTGGTTATTACTATCATTTTGTACTTAATCAGATGAAGTGTAGCTTCACAACACTCTTTGACTGTGTCAGGTAAAACTGTGAGGTAGCCTAGTTAAATGTTTCCAATAATGTTATTACCAAACCTAGAACAGTGCTCTGCCATTGGCTCTGCAAGCATTAGTATTTTAATTAATTATCACATCATTAGGAATGCAAAACTATCACAAAGCAATGCCAAAAAGTCAACATTTCTTAAGTTGTCCACCCTGGAGAAAATAGGAGCCTTTACATTCTGAAATCATTAAAACACTCATTAACTACATCATAAGTAAAAGTCAAAGATATACACGTTTCCAAAGTGAGACTGAAATATAGGTGTGAATTCACTCTTCATATTTTCTGAAGGTTAAATTGGTAAAAGAAAAACACATGCAGTAAAAGCGCTTACTTTCTTCTAGTTCAACATCTCAAGAACTACACCACTTGGGTAAGATGTGGGAATCGTGGATTAGTATCTACTTCTTTAAATGGAGGCTGCCTTGCTTTGTGTAAACTTTGGGTAGGTAGGTCTGGAACTGAATGTCCTTTCAGTGATCTTTTTTTTTTTTCCCTGTTATCCAATTTACACTTTTCCTGGTGCAACTTGAGGTTGTTTCATCCTGTTGCCTGTTACTTGGGAGAACAGACCAACCTCCACTTCATCACAACCTCCTTTCAGGTAGTTGTAGAGAGTGACTGTATCTCTCTTCTGATTCCTTTTCTCCAGACTAAACAACCTCAGTTCCCTCAGCCACTCTACCAGCTTTGTTGTCCATCTCTGGACACGCTCCAGCACCTCAATGTTCCTCTTGCACTGAAACACTCAAAACTGAACACAGCACTCAAGGTGCAGCCTCATCAGTGCCGAGTACAGCTGGATAAACCTATCTGGTCAACTGCATAAGGATTGCTTATGGTGATTACACAAAAAATATGGTATAAAATGCATTTCAGGGAAGATGCAAAATGGTGACTCCTTTCTAAAACTCCTGAAAATTAGTATTCTTTCTCCTGAAAAGCTTTTTTACTAAAAAACCATACCACTATAATGATAACAAAGAGATCAGTAAAGAAAACAAGGACTAGAGCGCTTTCTTGGGTACAGTCATATATTCATGTGATCATAAAATGCTATTGCCCCTATATATAATTAGATTCCTTGTATATGTTATCAAATGTCAAAATAAAAATCAACTGTGTATCTTTTCTTGTAACAGGGAAATTTATTGTATTACTAGAACTATCATATTACTAGAACTAAAGAGTACAGACAGGTAACATTTAAGTTTTAATAAATGTAGCTCTACTTCGAACTTGTCCTCTGGCAGTATTTGACCTGAAATAATCCAAAAAACAACACAGACCTAGTAGGCACTAGTTTTGAAACATTTCTCCTTTAACTGAGAAAGTGCAAGTCAGAGTCAGAGAATAGAAATAAATTTCTATTAAAAATTAGAACATATTCAATAAAATGAACAAATAGATGTATTTTTCTTTTTTAATTGTTCTGACTCACAGTTGACCACAAGGGTTGCTCCAAACAAATTACTCCCCAATCTACTCTTAGTATTCTGTACCTTTATTTTACTTCAAGTTTGCAAGGAATGGTAGATGACAACTCAAATCATACATAATCTGTGCTTAACACAAATAAATGTTCCTCTGACTCAATAAAAAAGGATTTCCTTGTGATTCTTTTGACACACACGGCCTTCAGCATAACTGGTCAGAGTTATCTACAGTAAATAAGACAGTAGAGATCAAATAATTTGCCCAGCTTATGTAGGAAAAATGGTCAAAATAAGTCTACTGCAACCACAGCATGCATAAGATGCTGCATAATGAGGACCACCACATTCTACATGATAAAAAAAGCAAGGTTTGATGATGCATTACACGACTATAATTGAAGTTGAAGTACAAATAAACACTACTTTCAGCCTAGCTAGTAAGGTTATCATAGATTATCTTTTAATTTTCTGCAATGTGACAATTCACAGTTCCTTTCCACACTGTGCATTGACATTGAGAAAAGACAAAGTAGAAAGCAGTCGCAATAACACAATGTTACCATTCTAACACAGGTTGATCTGACAATGTTCAACTTTAAACAACTGTAAAAAGGCTATGATTCTATCACTGATTTCTCTGCTAATTACTTGGAATGTGAAAATCAGTCGTTCTGCATGGATTACAGATTTAATGAAAACCTAAACAATATTTCATGTTAAACCCTCCCTGAGGGACTCCTATCCTCTCAGCCAGAAGGAAAGCAAATACTTGTGTTTTTTTCATCACTAAGTAATTCCTCAAAACTGCAGCCGGCTGAACAGGTTGATTGAAAGAAACAAGATTACTACATCAACAATATCTGTTTTCTTTATTAACGATAACAAATCTCTTGGGGAAGAAAAAAATGGAGAGCTCATCTCTTCACCATGAAGTGGGTAGTTTCTACATCAAGTAGTCAGGAAATGAATAAACAGTCTGGCTAACCTAAAGTGTGCATTCAGTATCCTTCCACCATAGAAATGACTGATTGCCCAAGATTTCCCATGATTACAGATGACTTTCAGCCTGTCAGGCACCTTTCTCTTACTATATTAAGTTTTACAACTGAGTTGTCACAATTTAGGGTCAAATAGCACCTTTAAAATTCTTCTTCATATTGACTCACTATTCTAATTCATTAATTTAAGCATGTGCATAGCCTCAGCAGCCTAAGGCTCATAATATCAACCTCTTCAAATAATCAGACTAATAAAAACAATTAAGTAAATTCATGTAATTTTTCTAAATTCCATAATGCAGAACGCATTTCATAATGAATAATTACTTTTTAAATACCACCAACGGGAATAATAAAGAGCTTGGAAAGCTAACAGAATGACTGAGGTTATGTGAAAGGAACACTTAAGCCTTATGAATTAATAGTAACTGATATATATATCATGATATGCACAGTGCAGATGGGCTGATAATGGTGACTGATACAGTTGAAACTGCTGACATCGACACAGAATCATAGAATTGTTATGGTTGGAAAAGACCTTTAAGATCATCAAGTCCAACCACTAACGTCGCACTGCCAAGCCCATCACTAAACTAAACCATATCTCACAGCACCTCATCTATGCATCTTTTAAATATCTCCAGGGATGGTGACTGCACCACCTCCTTGGGCAGCTTGTTTCAATGTTTAATAACCCTTTCAGTGAAAAAAATCTTCCTAATGTTCAATCCAAACCTCTTCTGGTGCAACTTGAGCCCATTTCCTTTGTTCTACCATTCATTACTGGAGAAAACAGATCATAGAATCATAAAAACGTTATGGTTGAAAAGACTTTTAAGATCATCCAGTCCAACCACTAACCTCACACTGCCGAGTCCATCACTAAACTGCACTATATCCCTCAGTATTTCATCTATGCATTTTTAATAGTATCTCTAGGGATGGTGACTCCACCATCTCCCCAGTCAGCTTGTTCCAATGTTTAATAACCCTCTCAGTGAAAATGCTCTTCCTAATGTCCAATCTAAACCTCCTCTTAGACCCATTTCCTTGTGTTCTATCATTTGTTATGGGTGATTGACACCGATCTCACTACAACCTCCTTTCAGGTAATTGCAGAGAGCGATCGTCTCCTCTCAGCCTCCTCTAGGCTAAGTAACCTCAGTTCCCTCAGCCGCTCCTCTCAGATTTGTGCTTCATTGCCTGTCTCTAGACACACTCCAGCAACTCAACAGCGTTCTTGGATTGAGAGGCCCAGAACCAAGTATAGTATTCAAGATGAGATCTCACCAGGGCTGAGGTGCAGGCTTTTCCTTCTCCTGGCCACACTATTTCTGATACAAGCCAGGATGCCATTGGCCTTCTTGGCCACCTGCACACACTACTGGCTCATGTTCATCGGCTGTTGATTCACATGCCCAGGTTCTTTTCTGCCAGACGGTTTTCCAGCCACTCTGCCCCAAGCCTGTGGTGTTGCATGGGGTTTTTGTGGCCTAAGTGCATGTGAACCTCATACAATTGGCCTTAGCCCATCACTCCAGCCTGCCAAGGTCCCTCTGAGGAGCATTTCTGCCCTCAAGCAGGTCTATGCACCTGCCCATTTTGTTATCATCTATAAACTTACTAAGGGCACACTCGATCCCCTCATCCAGATCATTGATAAAGACAGAACATCTTTTAAAATATAACTCCTGAAGGAGTAAGGTATCTGTGATTAAGGACATAGGAAACAAAAGCAAATTGCCTTAATAGGATCATTTATGTTGGAAAAGACTTTTAAGGTCCAATTCCACTATAAACCGAGTACTACCAAGTCCATTACTAAACCATGTCCCTAAGTGCCCCATCTACACATTTATTAAATACCTTCATGGATAGTGTCTCAAGCACTTTGCTGAGTAGCCTGTTCCAGTGCTCTTCTGTGAAAAATTTTTTTCTAACATCCAGTCTACATCTCCCCTGGTGCAAGCTACTATAATGTATCTCTTTTCCTCTGACTCTTGCCACCTTAAATGAAGAAAAAGACCTGAAACTTCAGTTTTCCCTTCTTGTTCAACTGTGTTTCTCCTTGTTGAAGACAAGAATGCCCAAATTTTACATTTAGATGTCACATTCCCATGGAAATAAAACAGCCTCACAATGTGTTAGCAACATTAATGGTTAGAGAATGAAACTACATGAGCCAGCAATGTGCCCTCATGGCCAAGAAGGCCAATGGCACGCTGGGATGCATCAAGAAGGGTGTGGCGAGCAGGCCAAGGGAGGTTTTGCTCCCCCTCCACTCTGCCCTGGCGATGCCTCATCTCGAGTCCTGTGTCCAGTTCTGGGCTCCTCAGTTCAAGACGGACAGAGAACTTCTGGAGAGAGTCCAGAGCAGGATCACCAAGATGACCAGGGGAATGGAACATCTTTTTTTTCTGTTGTAGCTAGCAACAGGACAAGGGGTAATGGGCTGAAGCTGGACACAAAAAGTTCCATTTAAATATAAGAAAAAACTATTTCACTGTGAAGGTGAGGGAGCCCTGGCACAGGCTGCCAAGAGGGGTACCATTCATGTTATGCTACTTCCAAATTTGGTAACTGATTTAAGGTTCAATAATCTCAGGACAAAGTTAAATGTCTTACAGAACTCTTCCTCTAAGTAGGTCACAGGACAGCAGCGAAATGAGTAAACTGGAATCATCTTGATTTTACTATTTAAGAAGCGCTTTTTTTTTTCCCCAGAAAGACCTACAATTCTTATAATTTATTTAATTCAATTGTTAATTCCCAAGGGTCCATAACGAAGCCACTAATATTTCTCCCACAGGAGTAACTCTTACAAAGTGGAAGACAGATATGCAATTGCTCTTATGGCTAGCTCAGTTCCTTCCCATTATTTCCCATAAAACTATGAAAAATTATATCTTTCTTGGAATCGATCTTTACAATGATAAACACTCACAGAGTAATTTGTTCCAAGTAGGATGCTTGCATTTTGTTTGCATTGAAAACTAAATCGGCTTCGAGGCATTTCCACTTTGCACTTGGAGGACTGAAGAGTTATAATAAAATAAGGCAATCTTGTGCAACATATTGAAGTTAAATTTCAGCATTATCAGTGGTGTTAAGAAGTCTAAAGAAAAAATATGGTATATTTAGAGGTATTTGGAAACACTGAATTACATATATTGATACACTTGTTAAATATGTGAAACAACAAGCAACAGGTCTCAGCAGTATGTGCAATGAAGCTTTTAGATGTGAATAAAGAGAAGATCCTGAGAACCTTTACCTGACGAGACAGTGATTGGCTCAATATTTTAGGAAAACTCACAAATGCTTTCCCTTATGGATTAATTATGAATAAATATCTTCATCCCCAAGCAGTTAATTATGATTATAAAGCAATTTTCACCTCTATTGAGACCAATATTAAACCAATGCAAAATAAAACAACTGCATTTTATCTTCTGAAATATATTAAACTTGTATTAACTTTCAAGTTAACACATTTTAATGACAAATATCTGTAAAAATTGTCCTATGTTTGTTACTACAGCATTCTGATGTCATTAGAAAAGTTTAATCAAAAGAGTAGCAATGAGTGGGTAAGTTAAAGGTTCACAAGAATTCCCTCTAATTGTCTGCCCTAAGGTTTTCTAGTCTGCTTTTTGACACCAAACACAAAAGACAACCAAAAAAAGGTAAAAAAAAAAAGTTAAATCACTCAAAAAGTTAGTTTTGCGATTCTACTGACGCTTAGCCCCATAACAACAGAATAGCTGATGAAGTACAGCTATTTTTCACACATTTCTCTAATATTTCTGTGGATTTCAGAGTATATGAAAGTGAGAATCAAAAAGAGTAAAAAATATAAGCAGAATGTTATGAAGAGGTTAGGCCTGTTTGTTGTCCAAATCACAATGAATTCACAGCATCACAGAATAATCTTGTTTGGAAGTGACCTTGAAGATTATCTGGTTCCAGAACCCTTGCCAAGGCAGATTCCACTAGACTAAACTTCCATGTTGCTCAAAGCCCCATCCAGCCTGGCCTCGAACACTGCCAGGGATGGGGCATCTAAAGCTTCTTTGAGCAACCTGGTCTGTGTCTCATCACTCTTCACAATAAAGAATTTCTTCCTACTATCTAATCTAAATCTATCCTTGTTCAGTTTAACACCATTACGCCTTGTCTTATCACTACATGCCCTTGTAAAATGCCCCACTCTAACTTGCTTTTAGGCCCTTTAGGTACTGGAAGGCTGCTAAAAGATCACCAGACTGAACAACCCCAACTCTCTCAGCCTGTCTACACAAGAAAAGGGCTCCAGCCTCCTAATCATCTTTGTGGCCCTCCTCTGGACTTGCTCCAACAGCTCCATATCCATCTTATGTTGAGAGCCCCAGAGGTGAATGCAGTACTCCAGGGAGAGTCTCATGAAAGAAGTGTACAGAAGCAGAATCACCTCCTCTCAACCTGATGGCCACATTTCTTTTGATGCAGCCTGGGATATAGTTGACTTTTTAGGCTGCAAGAGCACATTGCTGGGTCATGTTGAGCTTCTCATCAAGCCACATCCTCAAGTCCTTCTCAGGGCTCCACTCAATTTCTGTGCCCAGCCTATATTTATGCTTGGGATTACTCTGACCCACGTGCAGGATCTTGCACTTGCCCTTGTTGAGCTTCCATGAGGTTTGCAGGGCCTACTTCTCAGGCTTGTCCAGATCCCTCTGGATGGCATCCTTTCTCTTCAGTATGTTGAATGTACCACACATCTTATTGTCACCTGCAGTCTTGCTGAGAGTGCATTCAATTCCACTGTTCATGCTGCTGACAAAAATGTTAAACAGCACTGATTCCAAAACTAACCCATGAGGAACATCACTCATCACTGCTCTGTGGCTGGACATCAAACCATTGATCTAAACCTAATTTAGATTCTTTTTGCCTTCTGAATTTAAAATATGAAATTAATCTCCATTCTATTTTTTAATTAAAAAATAATTAGAACCAGCTATGAATATCAGTAAGGCTTATCCATGGCTACTTTTAATCTTATTTAAAAGCTTAATACTGATTTATATTAAATCAATGACAATGTAAATACCTGTCTGCAATAGCAGAACACCAAATTCACTGCGATCACTGTGTAATCACACTTTTTGACAAGTAGCTTTTTCTGTTTGACCCTTTGCAAACCTCATGGATCCTATGAAAAGATATCTTCAAATGTTGGTCCTCCTGTCTTCCCAATAATTCAGATGAGATTAAGACCCAAACTACTTTGAATACATACAACTGCTGGTTTTAATTTGCAATGACCAACTTCAGAAATCTACTTTCTAAATTTCAGTCATAACACACAGAGCAACACAAAAAGACCTGAACAAACTGTTTTCAGTCAGCACTGCTCATGTGTTTGGATACCAGAAAACCCAAGTACAACTTGAGGAGGAACCAAAAAAGTGACGTCACTTAAAAAAAAAAATGATGACATCCTGTGCAAGACTGCAAATGCAACAGGTCCCTGGGAAGAGGCTTTCATCCAGCTCCAAGTTGGCTTTCCAGTCTCTTCTCTGAACTTAATGTGATCAAAAACTCTTCTTTCTTTGGCTGCTTCCCTCCTCTGACATTTCAATCTTAGCATCATAATTTCCTTCTTTGGCATGCAATAAGCCCTTCTAAATATTTCTCAAATATATATTACCGCATAAATTGTGATGCTACACTGAAACTCAGCTGTTCAATGAAGTTTTTATTCTACCTAGACCCATCAATATAAAAGCAAGACAGAAGTATTAAACTACATAGAATCATAGAATGGTAGGGGTTGGAAGGGACCTTTAGAGATAATCTAGTCCAACCCCCATGAAGAAGCAGGGTCACCTAGATCAGGTCACATAGGAACGTGTCCAGGCGGGTCTTGAAGACCTCCAAGGAAGGAGACTCCACAACCCCTCTGAGCAGCCTGTGCCAGGGCTCCGTCACCCTCACAGTGAAATAGGGGTTTTTTTATGTTTAAGTGGAACGTTTTGTGTTCCAGCTTCATCCCATTACCCCTTGTCCTGTTGCTAGCTGCTATAGAAAAGAAGGATGTCCCAACCTCCTGTCACCTACCATTTAGATATTTATAAATGTTAATAAGATCACCCCTCAGTCTCCTCTTCTCCAGACTAAACAGCCCCAGTTCCTTCAGCCTTTCCTCATATGAAAGATGTTCCAGTCTCCTGATCATCTTGGTTTCCCTGCACTGGACTCTCTCCAGAAGTTCTATGTACATGTTTTGGTTCTTAACACACTGAAGTCCTCCAAAGTTCTCCATGATACTAATGTGGCACAGACCAGCCATTTTCATACCTGCTTATACATTAAGCATCATTCTTAACCAGCAGAGTTACAGGTCAGAATTGAATAACAAGATTTTATTAGTGAGTTTAATCAGTTTAAGCTGCTGATACCATATGGATGCAACACTCTCGATGCATTTGTTTCAGTACTGAACCTCATTTTTTTCCACAAGACTTCAATGTACATGATCACAATTATAAAGCTTCAGTCTAGCACTACAGATGGTCCCATCACTCTTTGACAGCCAATTTCAAAACTTTGAGAGCCTCCAACAATGAAACCTAAGAAAACAGACAGATATGATTATGCACAGTTTGAATATATGCATTAATATGCTTAATTCCACACAGCACTTTAAAATACAGACCTTTCAACATAGAAAGTTTATATCAGACTACAAAAGCAGACAAAGTTAGACCATTTTGTTCTTGTACTGGAATATTCAAAGAGCAGGATAAACACAAGCCTTAATTACTTCACAGTGTCATCAATTTGCTTTTTTCTGAAACAAATTTTAATAATTTGACTAATTAATAAAAGTACTAGTTAACAGTTTTACTCATGAATGAAATACACATTTATTAGAATTTATCTATAGGTTCTTCAACCACAAATAAGGAGAAAATATTCTTTTACTCAAAAAACTGAACATCTGGAAGCAAAGACTGAACTAACAGGGCAACAAAACACTCCACAACACAATTTCTTTCTTAAACTTCCCACAGTGCAAGGCAGATGTTTATTGCCATAGTGATAGCCACCCTTTTCTGTCAATGCATTGCTTATACAAGCCAGTTACTTCAATTGTTTTGATACATTAACTCTTCTGTTTACCTAAGATATCACTTTGAGGTTTAGGATCCCATTAATTCCTAGGCTGCCAGCCCTGGGAATAGAAAATATGGCAGCCTGGATAGAGTCAAGTCACTGTTCCTACTCCTTGCACCACCACCAGCCAGAAGAAAAAGAAGGGGCAGAAGAAGGAAAGAAGATGGAGGAAGAAATCTCCTCTTCCGGCTTCTTAAAAAGTGATCGTGGAGGCGTCTAATTGGCTCAGCCCCAAAAGTGGGTCTGGCTCAGAGATGGGGAGAGTTGTGAGCAACTTCTTACAGGAGCCATCTTTACAGCCCCTTCCCCTCTACCAGAAAAGACTGTCATGTCAAACCATGACAACATACTGGTTATCAGGTGTGTTAATATCAAGTAGCAACTCAAGTTGGCTACGGTATTTGTTAAAAAAACAAGAACCCACACTTCCTTATATGCACATATGTTATTAGCAAGTATAAAGGGTATTTTTTAAACAAAGTTTCATATGTTATTCATTATGCAAATTATCTTTATTTTCCCAAATTTTACTGATTTCACAATATACATTTTAATATACATTTTAAATTAAATAAAGCTTAAAAATCCTGGTAACCACAATTAAGGAGACAGTCTCAGACATAAGGTAAAATTTTAAAGTAAATTGTACTGTGTAAAAATCTTACTGAAGGAGAGAATGACACCAGTCTGGAATACAAAATAGCTTCAACACTCCACTTTTGTTCAGATTTCAGTTTGATCACAAAAACTTCCCTGTATTGGAATAAATACATAATACTTCAGTGATTTCACCTATGCACTCTTTTATTACTATAATTTTTTTTTTATTACAACTCTGAGAAAATTACACTATAGTATATACACTGCCCTTCCTTCAGCTGTTAGAACTTAAGCCTCTAACACAATTTGAGCTACCAAAGAACACCTCACCTGTCCTGAAGCTGTCAGAGCAGCAGAATGCAAATCTCCTGTAGGTTTTCATGTCCTTCTTGCAGGCCTTTCATGGATGTCTCAGATCTGAGTAGAATTCAACTTCAGATTAAGGTATCTAAATTTTGATGTCTATGGAAATATGTAAGGATTCAGTTAATTAAATATAGTGATTTATTGCCAACCGAGATATCAGATACTCAGTGCGACCTCCAGCTGCCACTATGAAAGGGTACAGGTCTTGTCAGATCTGCTGATGTCTCCAATACCACAGAACATCTAAAATGGTACTTGGATCATCTTCAGATAAGTGAATGAATCTGACCTGATATTTCTTATTGATAGAGATAAATGAAGTCAAGAAAACAGGTCAGCTTTCTAAAGAGGACATTCAGTTGAATCTCTCCCCATTCCACAGACAGCTTTAACTAGATCTCCATCAACTGTAACGAGAGCCTAGAACCTACCTTGATACATAAATATAGGTGCCTTAGTTATAGAATCTTAGAATGGTTGGAAAGGACCTTTAGAGATGATCCAGTCCAACCGCCCTGCCAAAGGAGGTCCATCAAGATCAGGTCACACAAAATAACGCCTCCAGTATGAATACAACCCTGCTGCCTTTCCCAGCCATCGGCTCCCTGGCTGATTCCCAGATCCCTCCCCACCAGGCTCTACGTGACACCTAAACCAAATGTTACACACAGCAAACAAACAAACAAAAACCACAAAAACCCCAAAATTTCATCTCAAATAACTCATTCTGCAAGGCAAAATGTGAATGTGTCATCCGAACTTTGCAGATTGTCCCAGCATCTGAAAGCATTACACCAGTGTGGTTTCTGAGCCTAAATTATTTCCAGGCCCTACTATTCAGGAGAAAAAAAAATAAGCCAGGTTAAATACATCTTGTGACATAGAAAATGGAATGAAACATCGGTTTAAAATTGCAAATCTGAGAGAACAGTGACAGAGGATTACAGACACCCCAACTAGAGGCAGGCAGAGCCTGGATAGGCCATGCTCTATCGACAAGACACTGCCTGGGAAGAAAATGGCTACTTTAAATGTGTAATAAGACTGGAGTTTATGGCATATGTATCTGGTGTCATGGTTCAGAGTTTGATTAAAACAATGATCTGTTAGTTACCCCTTTGAATTGTCAGTTAAATAAAAAAGAGCTATTTGTGGGGTTTTTTTCTATTTAAATATTGATTAACGAATTACATTTATCATATAAAGTAAAATACATTTTAGAAGGAAGATATATTTCTGATGTTATAGTTTGACTTCTGATCAAAGATTCAAAATTATCTCATCTAGAAAGTCCTCGTAAGTCCTCAAAAGCTGAAGCTTTTGATCAGTAACATTTTCTTTGGGATACTAATAGCCATAGAAAAATTCCCACTCAGTTTCCTAATACTTCAATTAATCTTAACATATAATGCTGGACAGTCCTAAGTACTCTACTGTAAAGCAACAGTGTCCCTGAGAGCATGATGATTTCAGTTTATTATTCACTTTTAAACTACAGTAGAGTAGTTTACATTTACTGAATGCCATATAGTACTACATTACTGCATCCCCTTTTTATACAAGATAATTTTGGACTGCACCTCAGCTCCAATCTTTAGATTGCAATCATTAGATTAAGAAATTTCTTCTTTGTTTCTGGGGCAAGAAACTCAGGCTATATTGAGCATAAGATGAACCCTTCCCACTTAAGTCTATTTCTTTTCAGTGCTCTGAATTATGTTTCAAGAAAGCAAGTTTTAATATAGTCTTCATGGCCTTTGTAATAGAAGAGGCAAAAGCATACATTTCCCTGTTCAATTTACAGGGAAAAGAACCTTAGTTTACCTCTGCACTACAGAGAAACATCGCACCATTTTCTTTGAAGGAAAAATATGTTTCTAGCAGCAGGATGTTCTCCAGGCTAACTTAATGCCTCAGAATACTACCAATGCCATTCCTTGGTCTCCTACACACTCAAAATTCATGAAATTTTAATAGCACTGTGCAGCACAGAATTTGGGCTCTCTGTCTGCACCACTTTAACTGTTCTTGAAAGAGAGAAGTCAATCACTCCAGACACAAGCAACAGACAGGACACACTGTCTTCAAGCAGGTTGGGAAATATCCAAGTCAGCTGTCAGAAAGGTGTTTGACAGGTGGGAAATACCTCCTTGATGCATTTTTCCCTCATCGGTCACAGTGCAATGTACAGTATTTTTTCCCAGTCCTTTACCTTGACTGACAAAAATTATTGGTACTGATCTGTTTTAATATATTGAAAGGCAGATTGGACAATCTATGCAAGACTTATAAAATATGCTTGTTCTGAATTTCAGCAACACACTGGAAGTGAAATATTTTCTTCCCATTCCTACTCCAAGAAACAAGCATACAGAAAACAAAATCAAGTATATTTACAGTTCAAAATAAAACTTTGTCTATTTTCTCACCTTAAAAAGAAAATATATTTGTTAACTAAAGAGTTCTTGGCTAAATCTATTACCATTTAACTCCTTTTTGTTTTCTCAGCGTGGTACAATTTGAGAGCTTTACAGCAGTCTAATCAAATTACTTTACAATTTTTAGGACTTGCTGTTTTATCTTTCAAGAAGTGTCGTAAAGAAAATTCACAACTTCCGTTCTCAGTTTACTCGGGGTTTCCTAGCAATTTGTTTCAAAACAAAAAATCTCCTTGGAGCATGACATTGGCTCCAAAATGAATGTAAGACTTGATAACTATGCAGAGAAGGATGTACAGACACCACATCCATTCATTGTCAGGACAAAAATCACATGAGCAGGTGTTCAGCAGTCACAGCACTTTTATGGATCCATTACAGCACAGACATCTGAAAAGTGCATCCTTTTCCCTGAACATCCTGGTAGTTGTTTGGATACAGAGTTGTCAGTGTTATAATCAGTTCAGACAGATATAAATTAAGTAGACATGTCATGAGTCTTCCAGATGCTAAACAAACCTTTGCATAAGTATTACCTGGCAGCAGACAATGTATAGCATAATGCAATTACATCTATGGAAACATAACCACAAAAAGCTAGCCCATATTTTTGTCAATTTTGAATGTTAAGACTATTTTAAAACTGTATTTCACAAACTTTATCATGTAGATAAAAAATGGATAAGAATATTTTCAGAAATTCAGATTTTACGATGACTTCTTAAGAGTGATACAAGATACTGAACACTGGACATTTTACTTGACTCCACACGACTAATGTGAACAAACAAAAAACAAATAGAATGTAGGTTTAGAAGTGAGCAGTTGCTGGTGCTGAGCCCCAAACTGACTTTAGAAGAAATTGTTTTAAAGAACTATTTTAAGAATGGGTAGACTGTTGAAAACTACTTATATAAATAAATATATATTACACACATACATTTCTTAATCTAAAAAAGATTAAGAAAAAAGGCATATATTTCAACAGCTAAATTCTGTGGATTTTCTGTTCACTTACACTGCCATGTGTATTCTCCTGGCTTGTTTATGTTTCAGAAGCCCTTAACTCCTTTAAATCCTGTCATCCCAGCTTTTCTGGCAGATGGACAAGTGCTGCTGAAAAAGCATTCTGTGGACAGCATTGTATCTGGCACATATTGCTGATCATCAAATTGAACCGTGAATTTTTGTATCTCCAATACAACATCAGCAGCTTTAAGTAAGCATAAACTCCACACCTTCTGGACCATTCTTTATGGGTAAATACTGAGATCAACCCTATGGTCACAATGCAGGAAACCCAAATAATGTAAAAGTGTTTCCTTTTGTGTGTGTATTCTACAGTCACTGTGGTAACTCCAAACCAAACAAACTTTCTCTTCAGCCACTCTCCAAAAGGAAGTTTGAGAGTAGATTTTTAACTTGTGTTAACAGTTTGCAGGCTGTAAGTGGCAGCAAGCATCCTACTCTATGACTTAACTGATTCTGAAGATATAATTTAAATCAAAATTACTTTTATCTTATTGTTGTTTCCAGTACTTCCAACCTTTTATTTTTATTTTCTACAATAAAGCATAGAAATTTGATACTTCAGAAGAAAGTGTAAAATGGAAGCAGTAAAACTGGTTTTTGCATGTAGTGTCTGGCAGACAGTTGGACTAGATCATTGTAAGCCCTTCTCACTAGAGCAGTCTACTCTCCTACCATTTGAAGCTGTTCTCTAACGTCTTGTTTCTCTAACGTCTTGTTTCTCTATTAAGTATTTCTAATACAATACTGACCGTAGCTCATCATAGCTATAAATAACATGCGTGGACAACTCTAGCCATCAGTAGAATTATGTCTTCAAAAATGTTAGCTGAAAATATTATTAAAAGCAAGATGTTCCTATCATCACTTCCCATTACTCATTAAAAAACGATCCAGAACAAGGCACAGATGCTTCTTGCCTAAAGAAATCACAACTTAAAATATAGCAAAAGTAAGACCATGTTGGAGTGTGTGCATGAAAGGGAAGAGGAGCAAAAATTAGGAAACTAGGAGAGACACTGTATGTGCTTTGCTTTTTAAATTGCTCTTTCAAATTGTACCAGTTCTGAATCATTTACTAAATAATGCAGAATAACTGGGGTTTTAAGGACAGAGCAGCAAACATGACAGCTTAGTGAAACAGAGTGGAAAGAATCACCTAAAATGCACTCAAGAGCAAAAGCAGAAGCATGGCTGTAGTATGAAAGATATTTTGTGGTGAATGGAGAGGGAAAGCATAGGATGAGGAATGTAGTCTCAGGATGTAGACCTGTACAAACCTGATAGCAGGAGAAAGTACAAATGAAAAGGATTTGACATTATCAACAGCTCAATTTACACCTATTAACTAAATACAATAGGGTCAACATCTTTCTCTGTCCCTGAGACCAGCTGTCACACACAACTCCCATCTGTTCACCTAAACTCTTCTAAGGAAGGCAAAGGCCTATCCCAAGTAATGCCCTGACTTGGGCTAAACTCTGAACCATCTCTAAGCCTTGTCTGGAATTCCAGCTGAACTGTATCAAAAGTATCAGGAAGTATTCCACAAATTCAACTGAGCAGGCAAAAGCACCAGTTTCTCATGCCTGAATCCTGGTGCTGTTTCACCTGCTACTATAGACACAGCCTTTGCGTATAGCACGAAGAATGAGCAGGGGATTACAGAAGAATGTGCACTCTTCTATTCCCTCACCACTTTTCCACATCCTAGTCAGGCTCCCTAGCAGAGACCCCTTCTGTTTCACTCCAAAGTGAGGAGGTTTCAGATCCTTCCATCCAAGTCTCATGTCTTTGCCAGTACATAAGGTAAACACGATCCAGTGCATGGCAGTGGTTATTAAGTAATACTTCATCAGTCTGTTCCACAAAATACACAGCAGTGCACTCAAAGCACAAAAATTCAGTTAGGCATTAGGTCTTGTGTTAATAGTTATATATATATATATATATATATATATATATATATATATATATATATATATATATACACACACACACACACACACAGAGGTACAGAGAAATATCCATTTCTGGATATTTCTTTGCAATAACAATGTAGGACTTCTGTATTACGAAATGCTCACGAACATCTAATGACCTACAAAAGATAAGGCATACAGAAGCAACTTTTAGGAGCATTCCAGTACCCAAGCGTTCACAGTGAAACAACTGGTTACGTCCAATGCTTCTCAGAAGTTACAATACGCTGAAAGACTAGTAGTTCAGCAGTCCCTACTCAAACCTGTAAAAACATGCAGACTGAACTTCCAATGCTCATGAACTTGCTTAGCCATTTCCACCTGGAAAGAGTAAAATACTGCCTTCCTGATCTGATAGCATTTTTTCCACCAATTTTATATAGATTTAAAAGAATATATAATGCACTCTGCAACAGAGAGTCATCTTGATTTATTTGTTGCTAGGTATGCAGTACTTATAAAAAATGAAAGTCAAGCTTAAGTTTTTTATTAAATGTCCTGTAGAATTAATTAGTTTCACAGGGTGACTACAGTGCATAATTATTTCATTTTATAGGTTTTTAATGCACTCCCCAATTTTACAACTGTCTGCTTGTTTTATTTTTTTTTGGAAAGGGTAAAAAGATACAATCAATTAATTTTCCAGACTACCTCACTAAGCAATGTCTTCAACCACTAGAACAACCTCCCAGGGATGTGGTAGAATCATCATAATTGGAAGGTTTCAAGATGTGACTGGATAAGGTGATAAATCTCATATAGGGTCCCTTTCCCATGAAAAGTTAGACTCTATAATCTTTCTAGGTCCCTTCCAACTTGGACTGTTGTATGATTCTTCAGCCTTCATAATTCATTGCAAGATAGTCATGTCATAATCAACTGCATTTTGTACCTCACCGAGTCTTTCAAGTAAAAGACCTAAATGCACAAATTGCTTCTGGAAGAATTAATATCTTTTCATATCTCGTCCTTACCAAGTTAAATATTCTAGCAATATATTACAATTATTTTCTGTTGGTCTCAAACACAGTTGGTCCCTTGGAATTTTATCCTGCACTAAATATCCACAGAAAATGATAGCCTCCTGTCAAAAAGCCTTACCCAATAAGCTAGTTACTCACATGTAGGTGCATCTGACTGCCATATTTATAATATAGAGTTTCATACAGTTCTGAACAGCTGTTCCTAATCAGAAGTTACACATACAAGGTAATTTTGCTCTTCTGTAAAGCCTCTTTATCAGAAACAGTAGGATTCACTAACTCTGGTCTTACTGCTGTTTCAGAAGCAGATTATTGCTACAATTGTTTTCAGCATAATCAAATTTTAAACCATACCTAAGTTATGTTCCTTTCTCTGCTGCTTTTCATTTTCTTTACAGCCTACTATGAAGCATCTTATCCAAGGCTTTGTGGAAATCCTAGATTATTATGCCTGACAGGTAACCTTTATGTACTTTTTTTTTTTTTTCCCTCTGAAAGAACTCTGGCAGGCCAAAAAAGCAAAATCTTCCTTAGAGGAACTCTGATATTTTCACCCCTGCGTACAACACAAATGTACTATTCTGTTTTTAATTGTAGTCGTCATTTTGCCTGAAATTCCCAAGAAACCTCCTGGATAGTAAACTTACAATCTCTTGCCTGCTCCTTTAAGGACAGTATCTCAGTAGTGACACTGCAGTCTTCTGTAACAATTACTGGTTAAGAAGTACAGCATGCTTTACCATTTTCTTAAATGGTTTGGTTCAGATTAATTCAAATTTGCATCATGTTCTACAGTAGATATGACACTTATGACATACAAAACAGGCCAAATCTCCTGTGAAATTTATAGCATAGGCCATAAAGTTATTTAGAGGAACATTATCCAGATCTAATTAATTTTATTTCACATTTCCGTGGAGAGAAATAATATATTATTCAATCGGATCTTTTATGAAGATAACAATTTTGATTATCACTTTGGGAAATTGTAGAAAGTGAAAGTGAAAAAAGTATATAACCAGAAAGCTGTATTATATATGTGTGTGTATAAATATATGACTATAGCTCCAACACAATCTCCCACATATGAAAGACTGACAATTACTTTCTTAAAAGTTGGGGACTTTTTTAAAACAGAAAGGAAAGCATATTTACCAGCAGCCAATCTTAAAATATTGTGTCGCAAATGAGACCATTCACGTAAAAATACACTCCCAAATCTGTTTATACAGTACAATGTCATGGTAGTTTTCAAAGGTATAATTCAAGTATCGGTCAAAAAACTGGGACTGATACCTTGTTAGAAAACATGAAACTCATGTTCAGACCTTGTTTTCTCTAAGTACTTGATGGCCTGATGCACACATTACACTTAGAGGCAGCACTCCTGCTTTTGGCTTTTGTTGGGTTTTTTTGTTTGTTTTTTGTTTTTTTTTTTTATTTTTTCTTACTAGCATCTCTCTGGCCTATTCACATAAGAGAAAGTGGCTTGAAGCAGAGGCAAAATGCCATTCAAGATCCTAGCAGATTAGGGAATAAATAGTGGCCTTCTCTGGCAGTTATTCTTGAAAATGATAGCTGGGGGAAAAATAGTTGAAGTGGCACGGAAGAAAAATAAGCTGGAGGTTTTACCTCCAAGCAAACTAATATACAGGAGAAATTGTTTAAGACCAAGAAGCTACAATATCTGCATAGTTATACCAAGATGTTACTGCTCATTAGAAACGGATTTTACGTTCTTCGCTGGTGACTGACCACTAAACTTTATTATCCCAGTTTATACCATTTTCTATGCTATCTTTATACAGAATTGATTTGCTGTGAGCTTTTTAGGAGCTGTGTGGCTACCCACTGTTTCTCCACTGTTTGTTCCATATATACATACATTAAAATACATGTACATGTCTACACACGCTGTAGCACTCCTACGCTATTTCCAGAACAAATGGGGAAAAATTAAGTGAGAAAGAAAATAATTGGCTTGCTTCAGAAAAAAAACCCAAACTTTTAAGCATAGGAAAACCAGCAAAACTTGACCAAGCAGAGAACACACACTGACAGCCCCCTCCTGTGTTCAAAGCAGAATAGAACTGAATGCCTGTATAAGTTAGTAAAACTTTAGTAACAGAAATTGGAAGGGAAACTTGGTGTTGGGGAGCAAGCAGACAAGGTGGAAATATGTTTTACCTAATTGAGTTGTTTTTATTATATTAATTTTTATGACTCATCACAACTACTGTAGCTAACTGCATTCAATATTGCATGGGGATTTTTCGTAGGCTGTGATGGGGAACAAAGAAAACAGCTTGCCAGTTAGCATCGATTTCTGTTTGCAGTTATCTATGAGCCTATTTCTATGTAGACTCTGGTCTCTAAGCTATGCTGACACCTACTTGCTTCTAAATGATGAGTGGATTCCAAATTTCTTGATTGCTTGACATTGCCAGTATACAGTCCAGGTTTAAAAGAAGGGTTGCAAAGACATGTAAAGCATTTTCACTTACTGACTTGAAGATAAGTTCAAGACAGAAATATACCTCACATATCTGACTCAGCTTCTCCATTACTGATAATTGCAAATAAATGCAAACACGTGCAGGGTTGACACTGGAGAAGCAAATTGTGGAGGGATCGGGGGGCTAACAGCATCTGGGACGCCACAATTTCTTCCCATTTTTATTCTGAACATTAAAAAATAGTTAATTTCATTCTGAAAATTTCGAAAAAATAGCTGTATTTGGGTAGAAAAGTTATCTAAAATGAATATTTCATCTGCGATAAATAAGGAAAATATAATATTGAACTATCTTATACTATAATTTAATGTTTCAAAACAGATGAAATGATAGCTTAAAAGAATAACTATCAAAACCAAGAATTCATAGGTGAATTTTTGTCCTCATGGAAGAAATCTAGATTTATTAGCAATGTATTTCAGAAATGGTGTTATTCATTGGTTTATTATGCCAAGAATTTTAAAACAAAGTCACACTTTTAGATTAAGCTGAAATTTAACAGAACACTAATAAGTACATTTTTTACTAGTAAAAAGGGACATTAAAGTGAGTAATAGGTGACATCAAGACACTCAGAGCTAATGAGTCTTTCTTTTTCCTTTGTTAAAAAAAGTTCCTTTGATTAGATCAGCCCAGTAAAATTATCTTAAAAAGGGAAAGATCTTGAAATAGTTCTGGGTTAAAGACCACTTAGATCAATCAGATGATTTCAGATTGCTTGAGTCCTATCAGATTTATACTAAGCTCATTTAGGTACGAAATGGAAGGAAGCTCAAGCAAACAATCCTGACTAAAAGTTATACTTTACATAAGGCAGTTCTTTCTCTGCACCACTGTCCGGGAACTGCATGTCAGTGACAACTTCTTTCAGTAGGGCCTCTACAAGTGGGGCCAGATTGCAATTGTTTTATGGCAGCTACTAAGAAAGTAAGAGAAATGATAAGAAGGAGTCAAGGAGGCAGTGGCAGAAGACTTTGGGGAAGAAAAAGGAGGAAAGGAACTGCATGTAATGGGACATGTAGCACCTATGAAAGGGTTATGAGACATCACTGTAAAGGACTTGGAAAGTTGGCTAAGATAATGCCAATACTGATGGCAAATATTTTTAAAAATTCAAGATGAGACTTCGAAAGACTGAAAAAGCTAAAATACTACCAATCTTCAAAAAGATACAAGGACACAATATTGAATTTAAAAAAAAAAATAATCAGCTAGTGGAAATGAATAACTGGTAACACAGATTTATTACACGTTATAGCATGTCTGCTTTTATAACCATTTCAAATTTGTAAAGACCTTTGAAAATGGTTCAGCTCTTTAAACCACTGAAGTTGAACAATGTTGATTTCTACTGATTATAAAATCACCCTCACACTGGTACTCTCAAAGGGTTATGGTATATCATGCTTTCAATAGGATGTCTGGGAAGATGCTGTCAAAATATGTCCCTTCTATTGAACTTGTATAGATGATTTTTTTCCTATTGGTAAAACAGAGACAAAATGAGACAAAATGCCTAACAACAGTTAGGAATTAATTTTGGTCACTTGACTAAGGGTTTGGTCAATAGAAGGGTTCTGTCAATAATATACACAGATTTAAGCTTATATTGCATGCAGAGATGATATCGAGACTTTTTGGGCACAGTATCAAGCTTTCAGTACGGCAATGAAATTTGAAAGAGGACTGTACAGCATAAAAAAGTTCAAAGATTCATCCTTCTAAATCCTATTTTTCCACTTAATTCATTAGAATTTGTTCTGTGACTTACAGTTTTCCATTACCTTGATGGACTTAGAGATGATCTGATGGGAACTTTTCAGGCTGGAGATCACACAAAGATTTGCTACTACAATTTGTAAAACATAAAACAGACGCTTGGCTCACTTAAAATGCAATTATCTTTTAGGTTGCTATGTATATGGGCTTATAGTTGATATCCTTTAAAAGCTCAGGTTAAGGAGCCAATATTTATCGGTGTCATTGAGATAATTGCATCTGATTTTCTTTGCTGGCTGTAAGAACTTCCAGTAGCAATTTTATTATGTGACCCAAATGCATAAATGATTAGCAAAATGTGAATTGGCAAGTGGCAGTTTAAACACTGCCTGCAGCCCATCATGCTTTAAAAGACATAATACATTTTTTAAATAAAGCTTTGGAGATGAAATGCTGGCCTCCTTCCTTCAGGGAAGGACTACAGCATAGAAAAGTCAAGATATTGTCAGGAAAAAAAATAACAAGACGATTCTGAATATGAAGACTTATGCCAAACAAGAACAGGCACCAGCTGGCAAATATGACCACCACTAGAGATTAATACAACCCGAGCCTGCATTAGTTTTAATATGAAACATTTTTCAAGCTTCTGCACTAGGTTAACATTTACCCTCACTGAAACTGGAGATCGAGTTGCAATGTCAGATGAACAGAATTCAACAAAAACTTTGATATGATGACAACCAAATATTATATGCTGGAGAACAGCAGAGAGTCCACAGAGGCAGCATTCACAATGTGGAGTCTGCAAACTGGGGTGCTCCTCACTGCTGCAGTATCATTCATCATCTGAGCAGGAAAAACAACTGCAGTGTTATGGTTCTTGGTAAAACTTAGACCACTCCCTTTCTGCATCTATCTATATAAATGAGAGTCCTAAATAGCATATGTTAGAGGCAGTAATGCTTTATTTGTTCTGCAGACTTGCAGGAGTAGTATAATTCATCCCACATGTAACAAACAGACACCTTATGGTGCACAGCTCTCTTGGAATCTCATCTCCAAGATGTTGACCCAGAATGACGGTGTTAAAATTTTTGTTCTTTCATTTTCCTCATTTCCCTTTTGTGTTGCTCACTAAGTCTCAGACTCAGCTGCCCAATATTTCTGCACACTCTTATTTACCATCTGCTGCGAAAGAGAGAAAAAGGAAGTTGCTTCACAGTACTGCAATAACAATTTTGTTTATTAGAGAGTATCCCATTTTGATCTGCCTACTCCTTCAGCAAGTACATTTCCTATAAATCTTCTACATCTTCCTATTATTCCAAAGGGCTAATGTTCTCCTTGTCTTTTGCTTATTGTTTATTCCTCACAAAAGCATCAGTTCTTCAAGCCTAGCACTCTGGTACCCACAAAAACTCTTGAATCAGTGTAATATTGTAGCCTTGTTCCCAGGTGAAAGGAGTACAAGTATACCCTACATAATTCACAATAACCATAGAAAAACATGGTTATGAAAACTTTGTTTTACTAAAAGAGCAAGTGAATTGCAGGTGAATTTCAAGGCAAGATCAGACACAACATTAAAAAGAAAAATCCCTAAACTGCATAAAAAAATTTGGTGATACCACTGACAAAACTATCAAAGAAAGTGAGAAGAAATTATAATACAGGAAGTCAACTATTAACAAGATAGTTCCAAAGGAGACTGCTAGCTGAATCCAGACTATTAGACTGAACCATATTATTATTTAATATAACAAAAAATTTTAAAACTCTAAGCACAAGGAGAAAATACTAGGAACAAGCACACACACACACACACACAAAAATCTACATGAAGTTAAATGTTTACTGTGGAAGCAGCACTGTAACTATTAGACAAAGATGTATTATTAACAACTTGCAAAGAACAGGTTGTGTCAAATTAAATGCCTACAGACTCCTACTGTTCTACTTGTCATACTAATCTTCCTAACTCCATTAACCACACAGAGATCATAAACAAGGAAAAAGTCTACTTACTTATCTTGACAATATTTGCATGTATTCTCCATATTTTTCTTACTTACTCATATCTGGAGTCCGTGTAAGGGTACATTCAAGATTCAAGACTCAAATACTGGGCCAAATATAACTTACCATCATCTGGATGACAGGACAGAGTCCCTCAGCAAGTCTGCAAATGATACATAAGTGCAAAGAGTAATACACTAGAGTGTTGTGCTGCCATTCAGAGACACCTCAGCCTGCAGAACTACATCAATATGAATCTTACACTTCAACGGAGAGAAATGTCAAGTCCTGCACCCAGAATAACCCCATACACCAGTAGAAGCTGGAGGCCAAAAAGCTGGAAAGCAGCTTTGCAAATCACCACCTAACAGTTTTAGTAGATACCAAGTTGACCATGAGTCAACAATGTGCTGTTGCTGCAAAGGTGGCCAACAGCCTCCTGGGCTGCATTACAAAGAGAAGTTTTGCCAGCAGGTCATAAGGAACCTTCTCCTCTGCTCATCGCTGGTTTGGACACAGAGAGAGTGTTGTGTCTGGTCCTGGGCTACCCAGTACCAGAGAGACATGGAAATACTGGAGAGACCAAAAAAGGCCCCACAAGGATGATTAAGAGACTGGAGGATCTCACATACAAACAAAAGGCTGAGAGAGCTCGGATTGTTTAGTCTTGTGAAGATAAGGCTCAGGAGAGTAAAGAATATGGAACTAGATTCTTTTCATGGCTATGCTAAAGAAACTAGAGCAAGTGCTGGGAAATTTTCACTCTCCTGGAAGCACAAAACTAGTTAATTCCCTTTAAAGGTAAGGGAAGCAAGAGATCCACGTGGCTTAACTGCAAGCTTCTGAGTCTACTCAAAACTAAAAGAGAAGCATATCAGAGATGGAAAAGCAGACAAATACATACTGAGAACTACATGACCATTACCAGCTAGAAAAGCAAAATCTCAGCTTGATTAGCTCTCTTAATTGGACAAGAGATCTCAAAAAAACTACAAGAAAGGGTCCTTCAGGCATGTAAACAAGAAGCAGAAGAAAAATATTGGCCCATTGTTAAACAGAACAGGTGAATTAGTCACCAACAATGTTGAAAAGGCACGGATCATAGAATCATAGAATACTAAGGGTTGGAAGGGACCCTTAGAGATCTAGTCCAATCCCACTGCAGAAGCAGGTCCACCTAGATCAGGTCACATAGGAACACATCCAGGTGGATCTTGAAGACCTCCAAGGAAGGAGACTCCACAACACCCCTGGGACATGAAATGTAAAATAGTTTTTCCTTATGTTTCGATGGAACCTTTTGTGTTCCAGCTTCATCCCATTACCCCTTGTCCTGTTGCTAGATATCATCGAAAAAAGGGATGTCCCAATCTCCTGATATCCAGCATTTAAGTACTTATAAATACTAATGAGATCCCCCCTCAGTCTTCTCTAGACTAAAAATCCTCAGTTTCTGCAGCCTGTCCTCATAAGGAAGATGCTACAGTCCCCTGATCAACTTGGTGGCCCTGCCCCTCTTGAGCTGGGGAGCCCAGAACTGGACACAGGACTCCAGATGAGGCCTCAGAAGGGCAGAGGAGAGGGGGAGAAGAACCTCCCTCGACACGCTGACCACACTCTTCTTGATGCATCTCAGGATGCCATTGGCCTTCTTGGCCACGAGGGCACATTGCTGGCTCAAGTTTAGTTATTTGTCAACCAGCACTCCCAGGTCTCTCTGCAGAGCTGCTCTCCAGCAGGTCAACCCGCAGCCTCTATTGGTGCACGGGGTTTTTACTCCCTAGGTGCAGGACTTTGCACTTGTAATTGTTGAACCTCATGAGGTTCCTCTCTGCTCAGCTCTCAAGCTGGTTGATATCCCACTGAATGGCAGCACAGCCTCTGGTGAATCAGCCACTCCTCTCAGTTGGTGTCATCAGTGAACTTGCTGAGAGTACACTCTGTCCCCTCATCCAGGTAATTGACGAAGACATCCCACAAGGGTGGAAGAAGGCTCACGTCACACTGATCCACAAGAAAGGCTTAAAAGAGGATCCAAGATATTATAGGCCCATCAGTCTTACTTCAGTCCCTGGGAAAGTCATGGAATGAATCATCCTGGGGGCTGTCACAAGTCAAATGAAGGACATGATTGGGCAAAAGAAGTGTATTTGCCCAAGGGCAAATTGTGCTTGACAAATCTTATTGCCTTCTATGACAATCTGCTCAGACGATGTGAGGTGACCAGTAGATGTTGTCTACTTGGATTTCTCCAAGTCTTTCAATACAGTTTTCCACAGTCACCTCTCAGAGAAACTGAAAGATTAAAGTCTAGACAAGTGTTCTGTCGGTGGGTCAGGAACTACCTGACAGGCTACACCCAGAGTGTGGAGGTAAACAGCTCCTTTTCAAACTGGCAACCTGTCACAAGTGGGGTGCCCCACGGATCCATATTGGCCCAATGCTGTTCAATATCTTCGCAAGTGATCTGCATGACAGGATCAAGTGTACCCAGATTAAGTTAGCCCACAGCACCAAACTGAGCAGGGAAGTAGACACTGTGGAAGTGAGAGTCACCCTACAGGAAGATCTGAACAGGCTAGAAGAGTGTGTTAACAAGAACCTTATGAAGTTTATCAGAGATAAATGAAAGTTCTTTTACTGGGGAAAACATAATCTAGGAGTGTAGAACAGCTGGGATCTACTCAGCTGGGGAACAACTCTGTGGAAAGGGACCCAGAGGTCTTACTGGACAACAAGTCTAATATGAGTGAGCAGTGTGCTTTTGCAGCAGAGAAAACCAATAGGATGCTGGGCTGCATCAACAAGGGCATCAGCAGTGGAGATGAAGTCATTCCCCAACACCAGACATTTTACAGATTTAGTTGTACAGAGTACTGAGTCATTTGTCTAGGCTGTGGTTTTTCCAAGAAAGGCTGGACCAAATGATCCTTGAGGTCCCTTCCAATCTGCTATTCTATCATTCTATGATCCAGTGACAGACAGGACAAGAGGCAGTGGGTACAAATTGAAATATGGGAAATTCCACTTAAACATAAGAAAAGAAACCAGAACTGTTTTTCTCTGAGCTACATTTTATTCTTTTAAATCTGCTGGTCGTTACAAGGAGTTCTGCGTTTTATGTAGATTTTGCCATTGTGTACAAATCTCTTAATGATAAAAAAGGAAACGCTAAAGACGATTTTCCTCACAGCCTCTTGACCTTGCAAAGACCACCTGAAACCAATCAGTACAGCAGAGTTAAGTCCATTTGTCTTAATACTATAATTTTATCTTTACCATTACCAATGTGCCACTATAGTAGAGAACTGCACTCCTTAGTAATGGTGTTTGGTTTCTAAAAATAGAGCTTGATACTTGCCTATGCATCCTTTATTATACGGCTTAAGACTTCTCCCTATTTTACTTTTTGTGCAGTTCTAGAAGAAAAGTAATGTCAAACATAATAGAAAGTGAGGATCCCAAGAGTGAAGAACAAAGCCTTGACATTAATAAAAACTCAGCTCCCACTCTTCTGTACACGCTCTGCATCAGACGTTTAAAGGTAGAATATTATTGCCATGATCATGCTCCTTGCTTGAGCATCAATAGCACACGTTCTAATAAAACAATGCTAAAGTCCTAAAGAAGACCATGTTTTCAGAATCTGGAAAAAAAACTCAACACATTATCTAATGTCAAAGCAAAAATTCCTCAGAGAAAGCCTCTCTTCAAAGGGAGCTGTGTAGCAGCCACACCATGTCAACCACAGAAATGCACATGGCAGTCTGGTGCTAAAAGATTCCCAGCTGGGTCCTCAGTAAATCTTCCCCCTGAAAATCCAAGAGTGTTAGAAAACAAGCACCTAACAAATCACAGTTAAAAAAAAAAAGCCTTCCATTATAGAGAAAGATAGAATATTAAGGTGTGGTTAACAGCCAATAAGGTAACATATAACAATGTGACACCGTTTATAGATAAATCTTTTGGCTTATCATGGATATCATGGAGAGGATTTAACAGCAGCCAAGTAACATTTTTCAAGAAAAGTGTAGTTATGGCTTTTGTCAAGCAGTAAAAAGTCATGTCAGGTGTTGCATGCTCCTGCATACCACTGTTAGAATTTTCTCAGCCTGATAAGATGCTTTTTCAGAACTCCTCTTCCATTTGATGCAAATCATTTTTCCCTTGCAACTTCCATCACATTACAGTAAAATACACACGTAAAGAGTTTTATGCTTCTGCGACCTAATTGAACCTATTTTTGCCCTTAGACTTCACTGCTGATACTGTCTTATCTTTTGTAGTCTTTTTATGATTACAAAAAGCAATGAGGATTATTCCTCCTCTATTCCTCAATTTTTTCACCTGTTCTCACTTTTTCTTCTCTTGCAATTCATTTTAGCTATACACAGCCTTCTTACTTCATATGTGCTTGTACCCTTACACTAGCTTCCCTTCCAATTATTTCAAGCTTAGTTCTCTACCTTGTCTCCTACCCTTCTTATGTCAAGTCTCTCCTCTTTTATCATAACTTATGGTAGCTGTTCAATGCTAACTCAGCCTACTCCCCTACTGCCATATTGCATCTTTGTGACTATCACTTCAGATGTTTGAGCTTTTGTAGATTTTTATTTAAATATTGTTTATTCACACATTAAATTCACATGGACTGACATTCTCTTCAAGGCATTCATTCAAATAAGCTCTGGTGCCTTGGACACATGTATTTTTCTCTGTTCAAAAACTTTAGTTTCCTCAAAAGGAACTTGGTATTATCCAGCCCAGTATTCTCCCTTCTTTCACCACTCAGTGTATTATTAGTCAAAAAATAATTTGAATACATCAGTGTTTATTTAATTTGACGTATGGGGTTTGGCTGGGATAAGGTTAATTTTCCCCATACACAGTGAGGGGCTGTGGCAAGGTTATTCTATACCACACTGACTTTATGCTCAGTATATGGTGGGGAGCTGCCAGGACAAGGCTGTTGTGTGACTGAGCAGTGGGCTGCGGGCAGCGAGCAGTGACACCAGGCACTGTTCACTCAGTTGTTCCTTTGCTCCTTGTATATCTGTTCTCTCCTTGTGCTGTTCTATTAAATTACCCTTGTTTCAACCCACAAAGCTTTACCTTTTCCTCCTGATTTCTCCTCCCATTCCTGCCAAGGTGGGAAGGAGTAAGTGGCTGCATGGTTTGGTTGTTGTCAGATGAGTTTAAGCCAGGACAGTTTAAGAACAGTATCCTGTGGGTTTTTTTCCAGAAGTACATTTGATAAGCATGCAGGCTGATACTGTATCTTTGCTTAGTTTTACTGCATTGCCAGATTTGTACCACAGCTCTGAAAATATGTGTAAGAAGAGTGATGAAAGAGTGATTAAGATACATTTTTTACAACTCACGTGCTCAATATTTGTTGAAGTGAAAATACAATGTGTAGATGCACAAAAGGTAGAATAAAATAAGAAATGGGCAGAAGCCGCTTGCTATTTAAGAAACAAAGAAATGTCTAGTAAAAGATGACAGTGTGTGGCAAAAGGTAGATTAATAATTAGTAGATCACATTATTTTGCAAAAGTCAGTACAGTCTAGATCCTATCATGAGGGCGGGAAGGCCTTCCAATCCAGATTAGGATTCACTGGTTATTGTTTGGTACACTTGCATAGATAATCAAGAACAATTTCCAAATACATTAGCAGAGAGAACAGATGGAGAGACGATGCATTCAATACCAAAGCAAACAGATCTGTTATGGATGTCAATGGGAAGCATCTTTATGGATACATCCATAGGGAAGAGCTGAAGTGAAACTTTGAATGAGCAGGTAATATGAACAGAATGACACTTGGGCAGAGGGCATCTCCAGAAAAGATTCCAAATCTTGCTGATGGCATTTACAGGCAACTTTGTTCTGCAGTGGTCAGTTCCCCCCCATCCCCCAAAACTGGTAAAACACATCTATATGTAGCACCTCACACCTGTCTCCTAGAGTTTCTAATCTAAGTAAGACAAGGGCATCACATGGCATAGGACAACAACTCAGGAAAAATAAAGTGAAAGAATTATGAAAAGTAAAGTAATTAATATTTAACAACTTCTAGGTGCAAGATCCTCATTAGAATGTGGAAAAAAATTAGTGATTTATTATGCAAATATACAACTATAGTAGGCAGCAGATACTAGGACTCTTCTTCCCACCTCTGACCACTCTGTAGCTTCATTAACAGGCTTCCATAGATCCAATTCCTAGGAAGAAAGCACTACAGGGCTTTTGCACCCAAGTGGGACCTAAGTCCCTGGAAGGGAAGTACCATTAGAAAGATGACATGCAGAAAATACAGTTAGTGAGCATGGGTTATTCAACCATTACAAATAAAGCAATACCAGTAATCAAAGAGATTATGTATTTCAGCCTCTGAAGAATACTTCTCCTGTTCATTAGCACTAATTACATTCCTCAAATACATCTTCCAAGATTTTCTCAAGGAGGCGCGTGCTGCATCATCTCTGATGTTCATGCAATTTAGTTACAGCATAAGGTTAATTCTAAACTTCCACAGTGCCAAAAATAGACTTGAACAAGAGTTTCAAGTCATCTTTAAAATTAACTTTAAATTCTGAAGTGCTGAATCATCAGTACTAATGTTTAACTACTGGTTTGCTTGTAAAATTGTACAAAACAGTTGAAATATATCCTTTTAGGAATGATAAAAAGCTACTTCTATTCCCCCTCGCAGTTGTCCGGCTTTTTTCTTAAAGTTATGGTAACATTGTTATGACAGGTTTATCTTCAGATTCCTGCCTACTTAAACACCGAGACACACACTTATCCTACAAGACTTCTAATTCTAGGCATCTAAGCTCATTTAACCAAGACTAGTTAGCACCTGAAAATTATTTTTGAAAGGTCTCCAATAAATTGTTACTGTAAAATGGTACTGTTTTTCTTTCAGAATGACTCTTCCTCAGGGTAAGATCATTATCTTGGCAGTCTGTGACATGCCTCTGGACCAAACATCATTTCCCAGTCCATGCACCTCAGGCTATAAACATTTAAATCATGAGAGATGGGGAAGTTTTAGAATTCAGAGGTCATGAGCTTGTAATGACATTTACACTACTCAGCATTCAAATGAGCGACTAAATTCCAGAGGGGCTTTTGTCAGCCAGATCAAAAAGTACCTTGTGGAATACTATAAGTAACAGAGTTGTTTCACAGGTTATGAGACAGTTTTACCTTAATTCACTCCCTTTTTTTTGCAGAAAGAAGTTCATAGTGAGCTACTATATGGACTGAAAGCTTCTAGGTCAAACACAGTAACACTGAAATTTGCAATAGTTAAAATTATATCCCCCTCCCCAATGAATTAATGAAAAAAAAAGTGTTGAAAAGAGTATCCAAAACTTCATGCCTTGGCAAGTGACCAGTTTAAAAAAAAAAAATCAACACTTTAGTCTCATAAAAATCCAAAATCACTTTGACATCACTGTCAACGTGCCACAAACTGTAGTTGAAGGCAGAAGCAATACAATGCAGATAGTCTCAGCAGCTTCAGAGTTAAGAGAACTTGCTCTTTCTGAGCAGTATTGTGTTATTTAGCTAAACTTTAGTGATAAACCCTAATAGAATAAATCTTTAGTCTTCCACCCTAGGAATACGGTGTCATTCTTCAATACCATTTTTGCTAACCTTTGTTGTTACACTATAAAGAAAAGACCTAAAATGTTGTTGCCATCTGTCTCTACCTGATGGCAGAGACTCCAGAAGCCACCTGCACAATAGAATCAGGAGTCAAGAATGTGTTTTTGAAGACCACTAAAGAAATTATGTCATTTTCAGTGAAGTAGCAAACTAAAAAAAAAGCCACACCCAAAATAACTTATTTACTTCTCATTCACACACTATAATTTTCTACCCAAATTTCACAACTCACTGGAGTCCTCCTCAATGGATAGCTGTTTGAGGCAGCTCATATCACAATACAGCTTAAAACAATAAAATTACACACCCTGGAAAATAAAGAGCAAGACAGATACTACAATTTTAAATTGAGTGTGGTGCATCTGCACTGCAGCCCACAACATTCAGATGACTGCATAAGGTACAGTGAAATCCCCTTACAACCAAATTCTGATCCACAGCAGTATTGTTAGATTTAGAATACTCTAGAAAAGCCTTACTCTTTCTAATATTCAAATTATTAACTATGCATAGGAGAAAAAAAAAAAAGAGATACTTTCTCAATTACTCTAGATTATACTAACCCATTGTTTGTTCCTGTTGTCTGGTACTACTGGTTAGGAAGAGATTCCTTCTTTTTCCATAGAAAAAGCAGTTACAATGATACAGAAATATATTAAAGTAACAATCACGAAGAATTAGGTCGTTATAATAGATGGGAAAAAATGCTTTCCTTGTAGTCTCCTGAATCTTGGAAGGAATTTTTGCCTAAAAATTCACATCTGTGGAAGGCTAAGGCTCTCTGAAGTGGTGTATGTGATAAAAAGCAAGATGCCTGCTACTTTGCAGCTGAGTAGCTACATTACAGAACGAAAGGTTTACTCAAGAGCAATGGGGTAACAGGTAAATCTCTCTTCTGTGAAAAAAGGGGCTTACCCTGAAGAAGAGGAAACAGACTGAGACTCAGGAGATCTATGAGCAGATCCCAGTCTGATTGCATATTTCCTCTGTGACCTTGCTCAAGTACTTTAATCTCTCAGTGACTCAATTCTTCCAATTCCTTTTTCTGTTTGTCAAAAAACATACATGACAAATGCCTATATAGATGCAGAGATAAGTACAGTGGTATACCCATATTTAAGAACTGCAACCGTACAAACTGAAAAGCTGTCTTTATACACACTGGCCACAGAAAGACACCAAAGCTCAAAAGGATTACTTTTCTTCCCTTCCTCATGCTTTAGTCAAACTGAGGACTGGTCTATAGTTGCTACAAACAAGAGTCATCTACAGTTTCTGCAAATTTGTTACAATCCAAAAATCCTTTTAGTAGTAATTAGCTGTAATTAATTTATTTTGCACTGGAATTTGTCAATATTCTCCTCTGCTTCACTGTTAGACAAACTGACCCCAAATAAATGGTGTAATAATCACAGAATGATTTGGGATGAAAGAGACCTTGAAAGATCATCTAATCCAATGCTCCTGTTATAGGCAGAGATATCTTTCAATCTTTCACTGTATCAGGTGAACCCTGTCCAAGCTGACCTTGAACACTTCCATTGATGTGGCATCTACAGCTTCTCTGGGCAACCTCTTCCACTGTCTCACCAGCATCACAAACACTTATTCCTTCTGTCCATTCTGAATGTACTCTGTTTTAAATCATTGCCCACTGTCCTGGCACTACACACTCTAGTAAAAACTCTGGTTTTCTTTAAAGCCCCCTTTTATATAAAGGTAGGTCACAATAAGGTCTCCTGGGATTCTCCTCTGGTCCAGGCTCAACAATATCGACTCTCTCAGCCCATCTTCATAGGAAAGGCGCTCCAGCCCTGTGACCCTCTTCATGGCCCTCATCTGGTCCCTCTTCAACATATCCACATCTTTCTTATGTTGGGGACCCCAGAGCTGGACACAGTACTCCAAGTGAGGTCTCACTAGAGCAGAGAGGCAGAATCACCACTCTCAACCTGCTGGCCACACAGCTTTTGATGCAGTCAAGGATGCAGCTGACTTGTGTTGTGAAAGCACATTGATGGTTCATGTCCGATTTTTCATCCACCAGAATCCCAAAGCCCTTCTGTACAGGGCTGCTCTCAATCCATTCATCCCCCAGCCTGTATCAATATTGCCACAATCCAAGTGCAGAACCTTGCACTAGGTGTAATGCCTGGACTAGATGATTTCTAAAGGTCCCTTCCAACCCCTACCATTCTATCATTCTATGCCCGCATGCAAGTATATAATTGCTTGGTAAATTGACTAAGAATTTTTATGGTCACATTCAAGAAAAACAATAGCAAATTGGAGATTTTTGTCAAGAAAAACCCAATGTAGAAAGTTTTGTATTTTTGAAGTTCAACTTTAGCAGAGGAGATGGGATATTTAAGGTAGCTGTAATCAAAATTCATTCAAAATAAGAATTTGTCCCAGATTACATGAATACCCTAATAGTATCTATTAATACATTCACATTTATGCTTGAGCTTAGCAAAGATTTTACTCTGGAGTCTCAATGCAGTTTTCAGCACAGTGTTTCTTCATGCACAAACTCTATATATGCTACTGAAACATCCAACTGTAAGCTTCTTCCTTACTGCTCTGGAGTGACATCTGTTAAGTTTGACACAGACACTTGATAACCAGCTTTTAATTGACCTTCCTCCTCAGGAATTTTTGTGGCATCTTATAGAAAAGGTTATTTTTTTTTTTACTATTAGTTCTAAAAGAAAACTTCAGATTTTCTTATCTGTGCCTTCTGTTCAGAGCCTAACCAACATCTGAACTCATTATTTTATGTGACATTTATTATCTTCCTAAATACTGTCATCGTTAATTCCACCACTCCTAGACTGACAGAACTTAATGCTTTCTATAGCGCACAAAGAGTATTAGACAATTTTGAAGTAGGCTTTATTCCCATAAAATATCAGTGAGATCATACCCCCTAAAACGCATCTTCAGAAGCTCATAACATTTTTAATAGTTTTTCATTTACCTCAACCAGAGGAAACACAAAGCTGCTAAAAACAATGAAGAATACTAAACTTCACTTATATTTTTCTGCACTGTTTAAAAGCAGATTGACAATGTAGAACAACGTGAATATTCCCTGAGGATGAAGAACATTTTTCAATGGTAGGAAGAACCACCACCATTGAGTAAGAGAGAAACTGAAATTTTAATCTGGGGAAAGATGCTCAGAAATGGACTGTTTGAAGATTTAGTATTAGGTTTCAATGAAACAGCTTGAACTTGGCACGTAAACAAATCCATGCACTCTGGATTGTAGCTACAAGAAGCTGCTCTACAAAGAAGCCAAACCTCAGATGGGAAAAGACCAGAGGCTAAATGAAAAAACATGGAACTTACATGTTGCAGCAAATAACCATTCAAGGTACAATAAAGTCATTGGTGTCTCCCAGGAAGATCCATTTTTATGAGGCTGAGGACAATAATATTTAAATAAGCTACTATGATGGGTTTGTGTGGAGCTGTTCGTGCTTGGTAACAGGGGCAGGGGGCTGCAGTGCTACCCCTGTAAACAGTTCTTGAAACAGCTCTGAGTTTGGACCCATCTCCCCAGCCCAATCAGGCACCTCTGCCATGACTATTTAAGGGAAATCTGTAGTGTGTAGGAGGAGGTGGAAGGGTAGAGAAAGATGAAGATGACTAGGTGGACTCCATAGTCAGAGGAGGAAGGGAAGAGGACCAGCATCAGATCAGAAATCCCTCTGCAACCTGTGTCAAGAGTGCAGCTGTTCCCCTGCAAACCATGGATGGCAATGACAGAACTAATAGTTGCCAGCACCTCCATGCTAGAGGGAGTGAGTGTGGTGGACCCCAAGCCAGAAGAGGAGAGAGCTGGAGAGCTCTGAGCCCGGGAAGAAGGGAGGGGTAGTCGGAAGGGGATCTTAAAGGGCTGATTGTAGTTTTAATCATCACAGAATACCTAACCTTTCTTCAGTGAAATCCCACAAGGCTGGATAAAATGCTCGCCACAATCTCATTTTTGGCCCAAGAAGCTATTCATTAATTCAAAGCACGGTAATATTAGTATATATTTTTAACACACTTCTGTCAGATTAATTACATTTACTTTGAGGGATACATGGTTGGACTTGATGATCTTAAAGGTCTTTTCTAATCAGAATGACTCTATGATTCTATCAGAATGCTTGGAAATTTCAGCACCTAAGTTTATCTCTATGGATGTCAGATATACAGCAGTCTATTTCTGGAACAGTCAGCCTTGAAGTGTGCATCACCATAAAAATATCATCATCTTCTCCAAGTAGCATTAGCAATGTTACACTAAATTATCCACGTACTGGGGCACTGCTTAAAACATGAATAATCAAATAACAGAAGTGAAGATTTTGCCATAAGTGCACTATTACATGTATCATTTGGGGGTTTTGTGGTAGAAAGAAATATATACACCCAGTAACTACTTATCTGCTTATATGGATAAGTCTATAGCGAGTGAAGTATGTCACTTAGATAAACAATATGTTCTTCAAAGAGGAAAAAAGGGTGTTTAATTGTCATTCTGATATCTTCCTTGTGCTCTGGTCTGTCTCTGTGTTTCCCAGTCCCTGCCCCTATCCTCTCCAAACAATTCTTCTCTAATTCACCTGCCTTTTACTTCACCATAACACCTTCTGCTCATCCTGACATCCTTCTCCAGTAAATCTGACAGCTTTACTCCCAGCTGGAAAAAATAAAACAACTCCCCCTCTTCACAGAGCTTCTGAGGACAGAAGAGTAGAAAACAGAATGAAAGTGGTGGGAAGTTTGCTAATTATATTAGCTCCTTAGACAATGCTGCGGGAGGCATAAGTTACTAGGAGAAGTGAATGTAAAAGAACAAGCTGGAGCAACAGCAATGAAATGGCAAAATATGGACAATCCTTCTCCCCTGTAATGAGACCCCCACCAATGTAAACAAATAAAAGTCCAATCTCATAGCTCATAACACTATTACACTTTGAACACACGAAATATAACTATCAAAATTATGTCATTGTTCACAGAAGTTTTGCAAAAAGAGATGAACTTCATGAACAGCATTTTCAAACGCTTATTAGCAGCTACTTTTATCTATGCATTTTACTGGAATAAAACTTAATTAAAAGCTTCTAGAAGTCCTTATTAAATGTTTAATATTTCTAGCTTTCATCAGTTTCTTAGAGCTAAAGTAACTAACCACTTTTCCAGAATTAAACCAGAATTTAATTCTTCCCTTTATTGTTTTTTTCACTATATCCTTTTCTATAGTGCTAACCCCCTTCTTCAGTTCCCTTACAATCCCTTCCATTATTTTCACTCATTTTCTGTTCCTTTTTCCCCATTTCTCCCTCTCCATCTCACTTTTCCGTTATTTATTAAAAATCAAAAAAACTCTCTAGGCTGTAAGAAGCTATAGAGGTGAACTGTCAAGAACTGTAAAGCTGCAGCCAAAGTTGATATTAACTTTAATTAGAAACTTTCTATCTGTTTCCAACACAGGTCTTTCTAGTATTTGGATGGATGCAGGATCACGCCAAGCTCATGCTTTGTGTCTAAACTAAGCTGGTCTATTTCCACCTTCAGAAGACATCTCCTTCCACTTCCACCTGACAGTACAAACATTCCTTTTTATTAAAAGTATTCTCAGATTCTTTGTAGCAGTGGAAAAAAAATGTAGTCTTCTCTTGCACCTGACAACATTTCAGCTTCATACAGTTTGGAGGAGCAAGAGAACTTTCATGCTGGAACAGATGGTTTGTGTATTCTAACAAGCTGCTGCTGTACAAACACCTTTTTGTCATGCACATTTCTACATAAATTATTGTATATCCAGCTTACCTCTCAGTTTAGTCTTCTGGAAAGAGAAGAGTAAAGAAACAGATAACACAAGAACCTGTTTACCCACATTCCATGTTGACCTACAGATTCTTCTGCTTCTCTTTTGGTGAATGAGGTATTTCTTACATGATTTTGCACAACCAGATCTGTTGTTCACACTAAATCAATCACAGTGAGCAAAAAACAAACCAACCAACCACCCTAGAGTAACAGCAGCAACACAACATCTGGAAGACCATTAACAAACAAAGCAGAACCAATTACAGAGTACTGTGAAACAGTGGATTTATAGAGTCAGAACAATCTTCTTGTTAAATAGGAGTATGTAGGAACGGGAAAAAGCATTAACATAATATAAGAATTGAGCATGGCAGACTACCCACCAATGGCTTTTGAGTTTAATAATAAATAGATTTATAGTTCACATATTTACCTTCATCTATGAATATGAGGAGGAAGGTCTTTCAAATATTACAATAGGCTAAAGTAAAGCTGACTAGCTTGTATAAAGATATTAGTGAAATCAATGAGAATATGTATCTGTGAAGGCTAAATCTATTAGACGACTCTACAGTCCTATGGACACATCAGAATAATAAGTATCATTTACAAAAATTAACTCTCCATTTTCCCAATGAGTGATTATCTGAAGAAGGGAGAAAGGTCTCTTGGAAGCCTCCTTCACTTCAACATTCCTGAATTTACCCTTCAAACATTAATAGAAGAAACTGTAAGTCACTTAAGCTTTTGGTGCTGCTCATTTCAGAAGAACTGGGGGGAAAAAAAAAAAAAAAAACCACAACAGTTTAAGTTGCAAAGTCAGGGAACCAGCTTGATAGTTGCAGCAAATCAGTAGAGTCCTAAATATTTAGGAAAAATAAAAAGTCTCCCTCTTTCCGCAGCTAAAGGTCACACTGTGACCCCAGAGGATATGTGGTACGATTTTGAGATGACACCAAGAAACTCTTTCCACAATCTCAAAAAAGACAACATTCAAGAAACAAATTTGCTTAGCAATATTCAGAAATATCGGCAATATAAGCCTACATTACCCAAAATACAGAGCATAAAAAACTTACAAGATGAGAAGTTAATTCTGAATTTTTCAACACCAAAAAGCTATTTTCAAAACATACACTTACTGTTTTCACAGCAAGATCTTTAACTTCAAGTGTTTGAAAGAGAGCTTTGAAATATACATTTGAATCCCAAGGAGAATTCAACTAGGGGAATACACCAAGAGAGGATTTGTTTTCTTTCTCCAGTGTTCACATCTCCTTGGAAAACTACTTTTCTTCTAATTTGCAGGGATACTCTTTGGAAGTTGACTAATTATGAGCCAGGGGCTTTGAGTCCTACTTTTGTTTTTGCTGAAGACATACTTGCCTTCACTAGTGAGCAAATCTAAACTGTTTCTACTATAAAAGATGTAGAATTCTTTTCCTTCCAGATCCAAAGCAGACTTAAAAGGAGGAATGAAATAAACTTTGTACATACTAGCATGTAGTATTACTTTTTCCAATAGCTGTATCAATTCCCATAATTCAAAGTATTTTATAAATCAAAAGCTTTTGAGGTTTACATCTTTCAGTGTAACCTTCTTGTAACAAAAACAAGTAGATGCTAGAGTATCTGATGAACACTTCAGCAGGTGCAGAGAAATTTGAAGGCAGCAATGACCTGTCCTCTGTCTTTCAGGTTTTGGATCATGTTAACCCAAGAAGAGTAAGAAAGAATGTTCATTGCTAGCAGAGCATTTGAAGCTTTAAAGCTGCTTTTGTTGTATCACATGCAGCCACATATTGTATTATCTCATTTAAATGTGTATGATCTTCAATGCTACCACATTGGCATTATTATGAGTTTCACTTGATAAATTTTTCAGTATTCAAAATTTTAAAATCCCATTTTAACAGCAAAACTTGTGAAATTGGAATGGGTATCAATTATTCCAGGAGGGTTTTCTGGGGGGAGGTTGGAGAATTTTAATCTACTGACAGTCTTAGATGATTTTTCTTCACAGTTTTTATTAGTTACAATCCTTTTTTAGGATAAGGAAATAGCTATACTCATTTCATTAGGACTCTAATTAAAAGAGGATGGAGTTTACAGAGGACTATTACCAGGACTATTTTTGCATGCAAATTTAAAAAGAATAACTCTGTATTAAAAATAATGAGTAATAATACACACTTCTTATAAAGCTCTTTCACTTAGAGATCAGAGTGAAATTCAGTGTTTTCCTGTGTCTTACAGATGGAAGTTTTAGAAGGTATTCTTCCTTGTACTATGTACCTTCAATGAAACACATAAACTACATGTACGATGCACCTCAGACCTAAAAGTCAAAGTTTTCCCATTACTCTGGTCAGACTGTATAGTCCTTATTTGTTTGTACAGCAAAAGACTACCCTGTGGTATCATTAAAGTTCCCTTCTTCACACACTTCATTTTGAAAACTGTCTGCTTTCTCAATTCTGATACGCTGCACTGATATTCCTAAGCCTGTGCTACAATACCCCTCCAAATTGCAAGGTGAACAAAAGATGAATGCATACCTTCACATTGCTTGGGCAGGATCAGCCTGCAAACTGGCATGGGTTTTTTTTAACACACATGCTTTAATTAACATCTCAAAATCTTGACGAAAATACATTTCTTATCATTTGTTTTCTCTTAGAAGTTTTTTAAAAGAAAAATGTATATTCTGAGATTGGCCACGAGGACACTGAATTTTCCTTTAAATTCTGCAATTTGTGGGAGAAAAGATATTGAGATTGAAACAGTTAAAAACTACTTTTTTTTTTAAGTGGTGCTCTTACCCTGAAGTGCCAGGTAACTGCAGTGATCCTGCAGGTCAAGAAAACACCGTTTCATCTAGGCAGTGTGTTTAGCCTACAGTACAGCTGCAAGGCACAGAAAGGCATGATGTATTCCTTATTTAATAAAGCTCAGAGAGGAACTATCAAATAACATCTACCAAACACACAATTTACCACACTATGAGCTGGAAGTTTGTGTCCTCAGATGTCACGGAGAAACTGTCTTACATTATTGTTTGGTGGGCCAGCAGGCATTCAGGCCTTTCTTGGGAGACGTAGGCACTGGTCACTAATGATCATACCAGATTTTATAGACTGTTAAATAGCCCAGCATGCTATAGCAAATCTGGCTGTCTGTACATATTTTCTGCATATTGCTTATAGGAGAAAGATATGCATGCAATGCACAAGCTGATATATCTGTTGAGCCAGACTAGCCCTTTCCCAGAAGGGGATGGGATATGAAGCTCTGTTTTGGCATGTGGAGCCCAATCATGCCACCTCCTGGTTAGGAACGGCCACTCTAGTCTACATTTGACACAGGTGTTCAGTGCTGGGAAACTTGATAGTTGACTGGGATTTTCTACTCAGCTATCCAGATATCCTGCCTTCTCTTGCTACTGACTGCAAATATTATCAATTTCCCAAATCTTGAGTTTAAAAATATCTACTTTGAGGCATAAAGGGAGATGGATGATTACAGTAGGTGTTCCCTGAATGAATACACCGAAAAGACAAAGTATGAAAGATTTTTACTAAAAGAATTCCAGGACAAATAAAAGCCACTCTTCTCCTTCCAAGTAAAATGTTCATGTTGCCAAAAACCACCCATGCTCTGATGATGAGACAGTGACCATCCAGATAAACCTCTGCAAATGCCTTTGACCTTCCCTTAAAACAGCTCTGCATTTCACACTGAATTGCACCTTTCACAGCTACACCAATTCAAATAGCACCATTTAAAGAGTGAGGCGTCAAGAGCTTTTTGGTTTTGAGTTTTTTTTGCACTGGGGTATCACAGTCTCACCTTGGCTGTTGCATTCATATTATTCCCTCTTTGCAAAACTTACTGTGTTTCAAAGCACATGTTTTCTAAGGTCACAGATCAAATGGCCCTAAGCTGCTCCAGATGTCTGAAAGGGAAAGATCTTATTTTTTTAAATCACTTTTTTTTCTACTTTTAAGCACATCCACCTTTTATAACTAACAACTTTAGGTCGATATAAACACAAAGATTGCTTTGTAATACTCTTTGTAACATACTAGAGTGTTTTCTTTTCCCTAAATCCAGTTCTGGCTTGGGATTCATCTACATTACATCCTGCAAAGCAAAAGCACTTCCTAAGATTATGAACAAACATCATTCTGTCACACCACAATAAAAAAAATCCAACTATTCTCTTTTTAAAAGACCTTTAAAAAGCAAAACTCAGTTCTAAAAGTTGCAGTGTATTCTACTGATTTTCACAATTATGAAGATATTAGCTCCATTAGTCAACACGCTGTATTTGACTGGGATTGCCTGATAGCCCACTAATGGCAACTGAAAGATTCTCATTAACTTTAGTGAGCTTTGAACCAACTCTGCAATACCTAGCACATCCCTGCTTTATAGAAATCATAAAGACCTTGCCTTCAACTAGAGTCTGCACTGATATTACTTTTTTTATTGAGAAGGATTCAAATAATAGACACATAAACCTAGTTTCCAATGAAACTGAGATATCTAAAGTACATGCTCTAAACACTAGAGTGTTTCCCGAGTTGATCTTCTAGTTATTTACATTGCATTTCTTGGGGCAGCAAAGTAAACTATGATTAATACAAATTATTTTGTGAACACACATTTCTCACCTGATGTAAACATGGGGAAAAGAAAGGAAAAAAAAGAAGAAAAGTGACTGCTCACAGATTAATATATGTTTTCATATTAACATTTTACATTAATCTTATTTTAATCCAAACAAAGGCTTGTTTAAACAGACTAAACTGACAAACTTGTAAGTATATTTTCACAAATAGTTTTCAATGGAAAATTTAATAATAAGTATCAGAGGCCTGCCAGGTCTCAGACTTGACCAACAGCCTTTCACACCTTGGGCTAGGGACATAATTGTCATATTTTATATTGCCAAGACAAATAATTTTCATATAACAACCTTATCATTGTCCCAGGTTTTTAATAGAAACATACAGTTATGAATTAAATCTGCCTTCCTATATGAAAATCAAATTAATCTCCAAGAGTCCAAAGAAATCCAAAACCAGCATAAGCCAACATATTCATTGCAATCCTGGACATATGCAAATTACTTTGCATTACATCAACAGTTTTCAAACGAGCTAGAAAAATTATTTCATGCTCATATGACAGACTGTACTAATGCCCACTGAGTGTAAAGGCTAAGTAATTACATAACTTTTGAATAATCATGTCCTGTCCTATGATGTTGAGCTACAGGAGTCTAATTGAGGTCTAAACTGGAGGTTTAACAAATTCATGCTATGCCACATGGAAGAAACTAGAGACTTAACTCAAGATTAAAGTTAAAGGTCTGACTCTCATTGTCTTCAGAAAGCCAACTGAAACTCTGAGGTCAACTGTACTGTCATTATACAGAAAGAAATTAGCTACCTCATTACCCAAGTAATGTAGAGATTTCCATGGGGAGAGATGCTCTTTACTTTGGCCAACTCTTTCCAATAGGTCTTTTTTCCTTTACATTTATATTACGAAACACATAGCTGGCTATGCAAGATATGCTGAAGACACACACATATAAATACATACACGCATATATAAAATCTACTTGTCCCCAAAAATATATAGACAATTAGCCAACACTCTAGCTTATCAAAATAACACTGATATAACAAGTTTTGAACTACCAGACAGTTCTGTCAGGTTGTAGCTTTCTATGTCATCCGCACCTTCACAGCTGAAGTCTCATCCTCATTTTTATATTCGTAATCATAGACATCTTACACAAAGCAGTAAATATTTATATACATGCAAAAATAACACACATAAGCAGCTCATTAGCTACCAAGGCAGGAAGTAACACTTGAAAAGACAGGCTCTCAGGTTTCACTGGAGCTTCAGAGTGTCCTGTGTCATAAGCACAAGTCAGGTACAAAAGGTATTGCTGAAGAACATGCCCTTCACTTTTGACATTCTGCATCTGGCCAAGCACTGTCTGACCTCATAGATTGATCAGGACATCTCCTAACTAGACGCAGTACAATCTTATCTAAGAAAATAACTTCCTCTAACCAGTTTACAATAAAATAACTTAAAACTATCCATGAAACAGTATGATTCTTCCAGCTCTTCTAACAGCCTGGTACACAAAATAGTTTCATTAACACAGAAAAGCCCTCTCCAACAGATGGAGATTTGTCTATTCTTTAGAGTTCAACTACCTATTACAATCAAGAGAGGTCTTTTGGTATTGTTGCTTACTAGATTATATTATCAGAGTAAGTGTGTTCAATGCATTTTGCAAAAGTCTAAATAAACTAATACAGATTGTAGTAACTATCACTAACCGATGCACACTTCACAAGTTCTTCCAGTGAAAGGTTTACAAACGGCCTTTCCATTTCTAATAGTGTAATCATCATGTAGAAGCTACTTCTATATGAAAGACGTAATGACCCAGGGGAAATAAAGTATCTTCCAATTAAGGTACTAGATCAGTCATTTAGAGAATGGGTTCATTTTCAGAATCCACCACAGATTCTCAGTGATTTTTTTTTTAGAGAAATTATTTGGTTTATGCCTTCACACTTTGTATCTAAGAAGCACTACTGACTTTCTCCTCACCTTTCTTTATGCTGTTTGTTACATGGGCAAATTCTCTCAAATACCTTGCAAAATGTCCTTTTTCTATTGGTTTAATATTTCAGTTTTTCAGATTTTCTATTGGTTTAAAATTTCAGTTCTGGGACATCAAGAGCAAACAGTCTACCAGACAACACTGTGTGTTATGCTCAGTTCCTCTGTGAAATTCTTTCTTAGTAAGACTACTAACTTGTTATTTTTTTTCTAGTGAAATGAGTGGTTGCTACAACAATGCACTTGTAAATCACACTGCACCATGGAGGCTCTAAGTCAGAAAAAGACTAAGGTAAATAACCTCTAGTCATCCCTCAGGGATGAGTGGTAAATAGCTACTCAAATATGTATCTGACACAGGTCAACCTGTAGGACAGACCTACACATCAAACACATAAGTAATTTTCTGGTAATAAAATAAGCACGCAAAAATACACAAATAAAACACATCAAACAAACAAAATAAAACCTATGTTAACAGGGAAAAACATGGGGGCTTATCTTTACAAGTAAATCCAGTGTCATAAATTGAAGCCTTATTTCTGCAATGCTTATCACTTGTGTGCCCTTCCACAGTTTCACACAGCAGCATGTCTCTTCTCAACCTCAGGTTCTAGCAACTGACACGAAAAATCACTGCAATTCCAAGCCAGAGCAAATGCTTGGGGCTCTCAACTCTGAAGTAAAAACCTTCAAATCTACACTTACACATTTTATACAAAATCTACTGGCAATCAAAAATGTTTAGTATACCATAAAAATAACACCTGGCTGCTATGATTACGGATGTGGCTGGTGATACATTATATTTTCAGGAGCAGAAATTCAGAGTCTGGAAACATCGCTTCATCACGGACATATCCCAGAAATACAGTATCACAGAGAACCTTGCATCACTGTCCGATGTTCTTCTGGCACCCCAAAAAAAGTCCTTTCTATTTATAGCAGCAACCAGTGGATTAATTCTTGTTTCCTTAAATAGTTTTACTCTTACTTTGATGAAAGTGTTTTAACATTCATCATGTTAGATTTTAAAGTGAATCTCTAGAAAGCCTGACAGATGGTGTTTTGAAGGATAATGCCAGGTATCTGGTGTGACTGTGACATTAGCATTCCCTGCACACAACTCACCTTCATCTTTCAAAAATCCACTAAAATATACATAGTCCTAGTTATACTAAGAAGGAATGAGAACTCAATCTCGCATTTGTCCAAAACGCAATTTCCTCACGGACTTGACACCTAGAAACACCTATTTTATTCTCTTTTTTTAACTTTACTTCGCACGCTTTCGATTTTGTCCTTCATGCATTTTCTCTCTCTGCCAGGCATACGCGCACACTCTCAGTAGATACCTCCCCCCTATGGGAAAAGATCGAACTGCAAGGTGCAAAAAAACACATCCCTCAAGGAAAGGACTTCGTTTATTCTCTGCTTATTAGCGAAACAACTGTAAAAAATAGGATGGCTGCCTCTCGAGCAGCGAGATAGCTACGACAGACGAGTACTAAACGGGTCATTATTCAGACTGGATTTCCAAGCTACCAAACAGAAGCACTCTAACAAAACATGGACTCAGTATCCGTATTCGCTGTCAATAAAACATGTACTAAGGAGAGACAATATAAAGACTGTTGACAGACACTTAGTGCTAGCATGGGAAGTTTTAATTAGCTATGAATTTCCTCAAGATATAACAGAACTTTGGAAACTATTCGCCACTTCTGAATGTGAATTTATTTGAAATTATGACTCTCTGAAGGCCTGATCATCCATTTCTTTGCCTTAGTCTCATTTAAGGATTTGATAGGTTGTCTTGATTTATGTATCTTTCTTTACTGCTTCTTTTTTTACATTGAGTTCCAAGTTTAACAGGAATTTTACAATGAGTATTGTATGCCTCCAATGAAACTCAGAAGTAGAACTTACTGAATTATACTTCTGGATAAGCTGAAATGCTGTATTGCAAGGCCCACACTCAATAACTGTATTTACCAGTTATTAAAAGAGAGACTAAATTATCAACTTTTTAAAGAATCTCCAGTTGAACTAGTTCAACTGAAGCAAGGAAGGCAGAGTAAATTACAATGAATAACAGCATGTTAGAAGCAGTACACTCTGGATCACCACATGAAACCAAGAGACTGTCATCATATCCTGGATGAAAGAGTGTCATGAAATCAATAAGCCATACCCAATCAATGCTTGACACTGCGTAGTCAACCAGAATAGTGCCACGTTAACGGCAGAATGGCACTGTCACATAAACCTTATTACTTCAGCACGGGAAACAAGACATGAGTGTACTGCGAAACCAGCATCTCTCTTCTTGTAAATAGCATCGGGTACCATGGAAGCCCTCCCCGCAGAGGCTAACGAGCCGCAGCCGGGGCGATGTATCTCCCACGAACAGCCACGGAAGGGCATTTCCCAGCGCGGGCACAAGCCAGCTGGGCGCGGGGGCAGCAGGCGGCCGCGGCCGGGCTCCCCTCGGACGGGCTCCCTCAGCGCGGCGCCCAGGAACACGCCGGCCGCGCGAGCTGCCGGCGCCGCCACGCGCGTCGCTCCGCGCCTCCTCATGCCTGCGCGTGGCCAAGTGGCCCATCGGCGGGACCCTCGCTAGCCCGGCAGCCGCTTCGGCGGCGAGAGCTGGCAGGGAGCGCTTTCGCACCGCCGCCCGCGCCGGCCCGACGCGCGCCCGCAGACCTCAGCTCGGTCGTCGGCGCCCGGCTCGGAGCCGCCGAGCGCCGACCCAGAGAGCTGCCGTCGCCCCGCGCAGCGCAGCGTAGCGCTCCGGGGCTGAAGGAGCGGCGGGGTATGCGGCGTCCCGCGCGGCCGCCGTGCCGTGCCGTGTCGCGGCGCGAGGGAGCGGAGCCTTACCGTCGGCCAGGAGGCGCATCGCGTGAACAAAGGAAGGATCCAGGCTGTCCTTCTCTGCCATCAGCTCGGGCAGGTACTTCTCCTGCTCCATCGCCTCGAGGCCGCGGCGCCTGGGCACGCCGGGGCGGGCTGCGCGGGCGCCCGCTCGCTCCGCGCCACCGGCCGCCTCCTGGTCGCCCGCCCCCCTCGGCGCCCCGCGGCTGGCAGGTGCCGCTCGCCGCCCCGCGCCGCCCGCCACTCCCGCGGCGGGGCGCTGCCCACGGCGGCCCCGGCGCCGCCTCCGCCTTCTCCTCGCGCCGCGCGGGGGCGGGGCCTGGGGCGGGCGCTGTCCGCGCGCCTCGCGCTGCCTGTCCCCCCACCCCCCCGCCGCCACCAGTGAGCGGCCCTCTCCCGACGGCCGCTTTAACGAGAAAGGCGGGGCGAGGCGCGCCCCGCCCCCGCCGCTCCCATTGGTGGCCACACGGAAGACTCGCCGCGCCATTGGCTGTCGCTAGGCGGGCGGCGGGTGCGGGGCGGAGCGGGGCGGGGGCGCGCGCGGGAGTGTGTGCGGCGGGGTCCGTGTCCGTGTGTCTGTCTGCGAGTCTGTGTGTGCCTTCGCGCTTCTGCCCGCGCGGGTGGCCGTGTGTGAGTGCGCCTGTATGCAGCGCTGTATGCGCGTCAGGGCGAGTGTGAGCGCGTGTGACGTGTGTGTGTGCGCGTCTGTGATCTTGGCTGTGAAAGCGTGTGCGTGTGTGTGTGACTGCGTCAGCGTGTCACTGTGTACCTGCTGTGGAGCTGCCCGTGGAAGCATGAGCACGCCTGTTGTGGCGTGTGTCAAAGTGCATGTGCGACGGTGTTGTGCGGGGGTGTGTTCCCGCCTGTATGTGTGTGCCGTGCTGACAGTGTGCTGCCTCTCCGTATAAGATTGTGCATGTGGGTTGGTGCCCGCGTGCCTGCTTTATGCACGCGTGTCTCGGTGAGCGTCTGCGCCTGTGCTTTTCCGTATTTCTGCGTGGGCCTCCGTGCCGGTGCACGCGTGTTGTGTCCGTGTGTCTCCGCCTGTGTCGGGCGCGTTGTGGCCGCGTTCGCTCTGTGCTCCCCCGCACCGCTCCGGCCGCGCCGCGCCCCGCCGCCGCACAGTTCCCGCGCCGCCCGGCCCGAGGGCGCTGTCTGCGGTGCTGAAGCAAGCGGGCGGCGCCGAGGCGGCGGCGCTACCCGCCCCTGCCCGCTGCCTCCCGCCCGGCGGCTCCGCGAACCCGGGATGCCTTCACGGGGTGGCGGGCATGAGCCGGCGAGACGACGCCAGCCCTCAGGGCGCGACGGGAGCGTCAACAATCAGGCGTAGCTGAAAATGTCCGCCCGCGGCTGCTGCGCACAGCTGGGGACAGCGGGGCCGGTGGCTGGCGGTGCTAGCGGACGGGGCATCTCTGCTGAGGGATGCTTTGCTAAACCTCCGGCAGCAGCTCTTCGCAGCTCCCGCCGCCACACGTTGCAGAATTAAAAGCTATCACACAATTAAAGTCTTTACAGCTGGAGCAAATAAAATGGATTTTAATTAGAATTTAGCTTTAAGTATACATTTACTACAGGTTATATTTAGTAAGGATGTTCCCCAACAGGCAATTATTAAATTGTTTTGATTTTGAAAGCAAACAAAAGATGCTTAACTTATCTTAAAGCAGTTAAAATTTCAGTTCTGGGACATCAAGAGCAAACAGTCTACCAGACAACACTGTGTGTTATGCTCAGTTCCTCTGTGAAATTCTTTCTTAGTAAGACTACTAACTTGTTATTTTTTTCCTAGTGAAATGGGTGGTTGCTACAACAATGCACTTGTAAATCACCTATTTCAAGATTTATTGTTGTTGTTATTGTTGTGTTTGGAATTTTATTTTTGGATGCAGGAAAGAAGAAAGGTTAAAATCAAGACAAAAACTCTCTAAGAGCATCCATGAGGTTTTGAAGACATTGTACAGTCATCACATTAAAAATAAATAAAAAGCACAAAAAACGCACTCCAAACCCTAAAACAAATAAAACAAAGAGAAGCGTGGAACTAAAGTATTTTAGGAATAATTTACTCCAATTTACCACATGAATAGTTCTTCTTCCTTCCCAGTTAACAGCATAGCAAGAAATGGCATACCGTTTGTAGCACAGCTCAGGACTGTTTTGCCTGAGAGATCAGCCCCTTCTTCAGACTTTATTTGTGTGTCGCTGTTCATCAGAATAATTCAGATTGGTGGCCCTTAGTTTGTTATTTTTTTTTTTTAAAGAAAGAAAGAAAAAGATAGAAGACTTGTGATAGGTATAATTTCTTAAAGCATCTTCAAGATGAATCTAAGCCATCCCAAACAATCCTCCTCTGGTAGCTTTCAGAAGACACCTTATTGTGTCTTCTTGTATTATATTGGGGCTTTCCATCTGAAGTGTTATAAAAATAGCATTAATTTGCTCTGCTTAATTGTACTTAACCCACTGAGGTTGTAGGAAGGTTTGATTGAAACACCTTTAAGTTTATTAAACAGTGGGAACAGCTACATTCATCAAAATTTTTTCCTGGTCAAAGGAGTAGAGAACAAATTTGTCTGCACATCTTGTTTTTTACAGCAAGGTAGACAAATACAAGTTTCCTGCAAGTTCATTTTTCAAAAGTTATAAAGCTTAATTGACTTTTGGTGGTACTTACGCTGCAAAGGCATTGAGATGCTTTTCTGAATTTTACCTTATACCTCATTAAAAAAAAAAAAGAGGTTAAAAAAAAGAAAAAGCATTAAAATCTGTCAGACGGGAAATATAGACCCCGAATGACATCAGGCATGACTTCATTGCTAGATGGAGATCAATTTTTTTTCATAGCTATTAAAAATCAAAGACACATTTTACAACTTTCTAGTTTTAGGTGTTAAACCAAATTACAGCTTATCTGAGCTATATTTTACTTCTAAGCCTGATACTGAAGTGGACCACAGCATACCAGATCATAGCTTATTTGAAGTGAGAACAGGTGACAATCATTACCTATTTTTGCCAGTGTCAAAATAAAAATATGTATGTTGTCACATACCACTGAAGTCAAACAGCAGTGGAAGTAAAAAATTGCAGGAAGATCTCCAAACTTTCCAAATGATTATTTAAAAATTATGACACCTTTTGAGAATATGTAGTAGAATGAATGGTCAATGTGAGCAGAATGACAATGAATTGCCTTTCTGACACACCATGTTAAAGTCAATACAATAATTTAAATGAGTGCAGTTATCTATGTGTGTGTGAGTACACCTAGGACCTCATACACCAAAGATCAGATTTGTCAAGAGTTTTCAATTTCAGAAATTCCATTTGCTTTCAAATTTCTTCTCTGTTTCACTTGCTTTAGCTACAGGTAAGGGTTATCTGAACTGACTACAGATGAGAATAAAAAACCTAGAAGAGTTCTTCCTGCTGTATATGTTAACCACATCCTTCCCTTAAAATGGAATTATAATTAATAATACAGGGAATAAAGAAGCAGTAATATAAGAAAGAAAAGTGCAAGAAAGAGGAAATGTCCTCACCTCCTTTACTTTAGTTTATGTAACTTCTTCTTGAGATGCTGCTTGTCTCTATACTGTGGCCTGTAAATACTAATCCTCAGACCATGTGGCTTCACTGTTTGATAATGGGGCACTTGAACATGCACAAGCTATCACTGTGAAGCCTGTTTCCATGTAATAATACTGAGATGACATACAGGGCTTCAGCCAGCAGTGGGTCTATCTGAAACTGGCTGTACCTTCTACTCACAGAGACCACCCCTGTAGATCCTTGCACTGCCAACAGCTTGCCACGTAATCCAGAAGGGAGGTGTGTATAGGCAAGTAGACAAGTCACTGTACATCATCCTCAGACAATGAACAAAGAATAAAACATGGCCTAGAATGTCTATTTTTCTTCTTTCTTCCCTGCGGTGCTACCAAAACTGACAGAAGTTGTGAGTCTGTGGCATAACTATAATTTTCTCCTTTCCACATGTACGTAAACATCAGATCTTGTATTTTGCTTGCTACTATTTGAAGTTCTATCTCTGCTGTTCCTTCTGACCTTTATATTACATCTTATCCACTGCAGGTAGCTCAAACACTTTCGCAAAAAATCTCTGTGATCATAGTACAGTCTCCACTTCACCTGTTTCCTCTAACCTTACTGCAATCAATAAGTAATAATTTTGGAATTTCCCTTTTATCATTACTGCCAAGATTTAGAGCTGTCCCTTCTCATAAAAAAACTCCAATTACATTGCTTTCTAAATTCCTTTTATACTTTTCTTTTACTTTTTTCTTTCTGCTAATTGTTTCCACCATCCTTTCCCAGTATGCAAATCTCTTTTTAATGCAAATTTCTCCCTTGAAGGATAACAACAACAGTAATAGAAACTAATGGAAAAACTGAGACACAAAGTAATACATGATTTAGAATAATTGAGCTACAATTTCAAGATTTCTAGCACTAGCTCCCTTGCACTACTCATTCAGTTTATAGTGAAGCTCTAATTATTCAGCACAGCAAGTTACAGAGATTGGTAGTCTCACCTAGCTTTAGGCATGTAAAAATCTGAAGACTTAGTATACTCCAGTCACTTCAGACACTCTTTACAGTCAGCAGGTAGAAATAAGCTCTTCCAGCAGTTTATTCATCTGACCTGCAGGTATCCATCTTCGGTTGAGATGAGTCATCCAATGCAAAATCCGATTTCTCTCTACTGGATAAGAAGTCAGTAACTAAATTAGACATAAACATCTATCTTGCGCATAACAACATTAGTGCAAATGAATTCCAACAGATTTCAGTAGTGTATGACAAGAGGCCAAAGGAGTTTATCATTACATAACAGAAGATAGAATAGAAAAATTAATCTTTCAAAAAGTCGATATGCTTTGCATTACAAAATGATTTCTACTTAAGGCATACAAAGGTAGAAAGGCAGACCATACTCACAATGAAATCCCAGAATTTATTTGAGGAAAAACAAAAGATGGGTATGTATACAGTTTGTCTAAATTCTTAGTAAATCTACAAGTGCCCAACGAAAGTATTATACTTTTATATTTATATATAATTTATATTTATATATTATACCAAGCGAGAACAGACTTGTTAAGAGGATGAAATGTATATAAAGTAGAAATAAGAAGATTCAGCTACATACAGGAAAATGTAGACGGAGTGTAAAAAGCTATTTTTATAACTTCATTTAGGAAATTAACTTTCACCAGAAGTAGAAAACAAAGAAAGGGAAGCTTATAGGTATGGATATAAGAAAGCTGCTACTACAACATTGTTCTGCTTTTTGTGCATTTGTTTTGTTTTCATATAGGGATTTGGTGGTGGGTTTTTGTTTGATTTATTGGGTTTTTTTTGCAATACATTTGCAGTTTTGTATCCAGTTTGGTTTTAGTTTAAGTTTTGTTCAGAGATTTATCTCTAACAATCTCTAAATATCTCTAGCAGCTTGATTTTGTTAACTTGCTTCCTTAAGGATAAAATGGAGACAACTGAGGTCAATTAGTTTCAGGTACACAAAGCCTACAGCCAGACAACAAACTAAAATTATACTTTATTAACCCATTGGTCTACTGCAATATTGCAACATCTGAAATGAACAAAATTCAGCATATTATTTAACATATGCTTATTTACACATTTGTAATAGAGAGCTCTAAAGAATTGAGCTAGTTCCTGTTTCTTTAAAAAAAGTAGAAAAGTATACAAAACTAATCCTAGACAAATCCTCCATGGATGATATCCATCTGTCAGTCTTAGAACCAAATACATAAACTACAGGACATACAAATTAGCACCAAAATGGAACCAAGAAAGACATTCTTCACTAAACATTTTTCAAGACACTTCACAATATTAAAAGGTCAGAAAGAGTTTAACTAACTCTCCAAGTCATAGTCAAACATAATTGAAATTTTTCTTAACACGAAGTGTGACATTGGAAAGGATTTGAAACTGTACAGCATCTTTACCAGTTTACATGCTTTTAAGTAAAAATGTATAGAATTATTTATTATAAACCAAACTTATCAGTTTTGGAAAAATTCTGCTTACTAAATATAGAATGGGAAGTAAATGTTCTCCAGGTCTTTGAAAGAGAGAAGCTTTGTAATTTTAAAGGAATTTAAATCTCTCCACTTTCTATACAAAGAATTATTTTAGGCTGAACGTTTCAGTAGGAACCTAAAACTAAAGTTGTTTAATTTAGAATTGAATGCAGATATTACCACCAGTATGAAACAAAAAAAAAACCCCATAAAATATCTTCTTCTGACAATGTATATTCTAGTTCAGCAGATTACTGTAATTACTGGGATTCTGTAAAGTCAGCATTTTATTAAATGTAAGCCATGGAAAAATGTTTTTGATTATTTCACAATTTATTTGATCAAAACTGAGCATATCTGAATGCAATTTTTTAATGGATGATAGCAGACTTCCGGTTCAGGAGAATATAAAACTATACCAGCCTTGTGGGTCAGGGTTTTTTTAGAGAGCAAGTCCTCCATGAAAACGCTTTCAAATTTCCAGTTTCTCTTTCAAGAGAGCACATTGACTTCTTGATTCACTCTGAGCATTCTCATCCATAAGATTTAGAAAAAGCAGTATGAACTCAAATTTTAAAACCTTCAGATCACAAGTGGTTTCAAAGCTTTTAGCAAGTGTTCCCCTTCTCCTTGCTTCTTAACATGAGCAAAACTATTTAATGCTCACAATGGTTTCTTTTTGGAGAATTCATCAATATTTCCTTGTACTCATCATAAGTCTTTTAGAGATGTGCATAATAAATGGAGAAGGTCAGGAAACTTACAGGAAATTTAAAAAACAGGCAAACATTTAGCTAGTTTAGGAAAAAAAAAATTCAAAGCCTGACCAGCTCCAGTTATAGAGTGATAAGAATGAAAATCTTAAAAGCTCAGAAAATGTTGTTAAATCTGTCCATATTGATGGAGTTTATTTGCCTTTTGTGCCAGAGGAAATGGATTTGCTTTATTTCAGGAGCTGTGCTGTATAAGTCTCAACTATTGCAAAGCTCCGTTCTCTCATGGAGCAAATGAGTGATGAGTCATTCATTTTCTGAATAGAGCATTAAGTGCAGTCTCATCTTGAAATTATTTAATTTTACAAATAAGTCATTCCAAAGCTTTATGATCACCATGATTTTTTTTTTTTTTTGTGGGTGAAATTTACAGACAGATTATACCACTGTTACTTATGTTTAAGTACTGTCCCAGTTCGGTCTGTATCCTACCAATTTTATGTTATGACTGAGGAATAATATTGCCTTTTGATCTTGATTTTATAAGATTGTGTCTTGTTATTTTAAACTTTGACATGTCAAAGTCAGTTAAAACTTACAGATTTAGAAAGCATTTTAAATAATTACTGTTTCTAATGTTTCACATACAAACAGGAAATCAGCAGCTGTTGAAACAAAAACTTGTGAGAAATCTATAATGCAATGATAATTCCCAAACTATGCAAATGTCAGTTACCTGAGAGTACCTAAACCATTTGTTTTTTAGGAACATCAAAATACAAAACCTGATGGATCTGAAGAGATTTGTTTCCTTTTTTTTTTTTTTAATGAACAATGCAAACTTGTTTTGCTCTTCTCCTGGTTTGCAATTTGCTTTTTCATCCTTGTATACCTTATTTGTAACATAGCTTACTTACCAAAATACAACAAAACATTAATATTTTAAATACAGAATGGATATATACTGAAGGACTTTGGAATCATTTCCCAGAACAAACTACCTAGACCATAAAAAAAAACCTGTGCAAGCACAAAGTAAATATAGTATTTGAAATGTTAATTGAATCCTTCAATGTTTCCAAAGGTTTCCTGATGAAGTCCGCTAAAAGAGGGAAAATAAACAAATTGTGGGGAGTGAGGTTTTGAAATGATCAAAATATTGGTGCTTTTCTTCCTATTTTTTAATTTTTTTTTTGTCTTCCTTACCTGAATGACCATAAGTTTTGTTATGAGTGTTGACACTGACAGTGGACTTTGAATCACAAGCACAATGACACTGCAACAGATATACTCCAACTGATTCATAGGTAGATAGGTAAGTTTAGGTTATGGAAGCTTGCTTATTAAAACTTACAATGTTAGTTAGAAAATCACACATATAGTTTTATGAAACTGCTAGTCTTGTAAGCCCACAAACAGAGCTATTAGAAAGACACAGCTATTTCTTGTAACAGAACTATTGCTTAGCCCTGATAGTTTCAAGACTGGTGTGTACCTAAACAAAATTGTTATGACGAAGGTATCACGTTAGTTCTACACTTGAATATTTGGACATTGTACACCACTGATAATTACAAGGCCTGCCTAGCCTTAAAGAAAACTGTTATCTGGGATGGCAGAGGTTTTAGGCCAGTTTTCATCCTGTCCAAGGACCCAGGAATAAAGATACATTGCAAGGACAGTTTGGATCTTAATCCAATAGAGATCCCTAATGACCATTGAAGGAAGCAAGAGGACACCAAAAGAAACAAGACAGAGGCGTAACTTGAGTGGACCAAGATAGGACTGTGGGTGGGCCCTTTCCTGGAAATGTGATGAATATTCATGTTTGTTGTAAATATAAGCTGAGAATCCAAAGGCTGAGGTGGACTTCTTTGTGGCATCACAACCTGCTGGAACTGCTGTCATGCTATCCCCTGGCACTGCCTTCCACTGACCCCAGGTAAAGTTTTAGTTTCATGCTGCTTTTTAAAACCAAAGCAGAAGGAGCATTTCTCAGTCATAGAGAATGAAATAGATTTGTTTTGTTTTGTTTTGTTTTGTTTTGTTTTGTCAGGATTTTTTTGTTCATTTTATGAAAGAGTATTTATACACTTTCTTTTTGGAGCTTAAGTCTTTCTCAAAAGAAAATATTGATGTATCAGACTATATGAGATTGGTCATTAAATAACTTGTTTTCCAAGTAATTCAGAAAAATTTCCATTCCATTCATCCTTTTCCTTTTCTCATTATATACCATTCAATTTATTTAGCAGGTGACTGGAGTGTTATCTGGAATAGTAGCTTTTAAAGATAATTGCATGTGTCTTCTAACTCTTTGCAGAATTGCAAAGTCCTATTTTGCTTGCTTTCTAAATTTTTTAATAAATTAAATAACATGATCAGTCTCTACACTGCTGTGGCTTCTGATGAATATCTGTCTTGGGCTGAACCAAACTCCTTTTTATCCTCTTGTATAAATCTACATTCAGATAAATTTATAAAGAACGTGTATAGTGGAAGGAAGGAGGTTGCTGAATGTTGAATGCATAATGGCAATATATCTTGGCATCTATTTTCAGTTCATTTCTGCTTGTATCTTTTTCTACCATAAGCAGCAGTTTTTAATTTAATTACAAGAAAAAAATTGGAAGGGAGGCATGAGGAATGGATAGGAAGGAGGTTTCTTAACAAACTCAGTACTTAGGTAGATAAACAAGCATAAACTTGAAGCTGTATTAACTAATTTACTGGCAGTTACTCTTCATGAGATAGTGGATGTCTTACCAAACTAGACAATTGTCCTCTGTTAACCACAGAGAACATAATCATTCTTGGTTTCCTGAGTCTGACAGGAAAAATAATCCACCCTCTTTTATACTGAGGTTATGTGCTTCTACTGAACCCAAATGTGGGTATGTTACCATACAAAGCCTAGTATCTGATCACATATAGCTGGAAAAAGCCACTCAGCAGAAAAACTACACATATTCCTTAAAATGGAAACGGGGAAGAAAAACTGTAAGTTTTACCTGCCACGCTTGTTTCTGGTTTATCCATTTCCCAATTTAAAAGAAGAAGAGAATTGTACTGACTTAAATATAGTGTATTGACTGTAAGGAAGGCAACTTTCAGAAAAAAAAAAAACCAAAACAGATGCCAACTATAGAATTTCTGCATCATCTTGCTTACCTTTGCTCCCTGTTCTCCCAAGGTGTGTGGCTTTGGACATATGAATCAGATGGCTGCATTCCATCAGACAGAGAGAAAATCTTTTGATAGTATGTTAGCTGCATTTCCTATTTAGCACTGTAGGCTATGTTCTGCTTAGAAATCACGTTATAATTTTATAAATAAGATTGGAATTACTTAAGGAAGAAATTTACAGTAGTTTACATGTGGGTGTTTTTTTTCACCAAATTATACCTAATATAAAACCTAAAAGGGGTAATACTTCCTCACAAGAGACAATTCTGTGCAATCAAATTGTTGTTACTGTCATCAAATTGTTGTTACCTTTCTTAGACAATATTAAATACATATCTCACTTGGAAAATAGCAGATTTTTTCCAAATCCTCTTAACCTTATCAAGTTCTCTGTTCCTGTAAATTGAATTTATCTGGTTGGCTTCTGACCTTTCACAAGAAATTTATTGCAATTTTTCCACCCTGCTAGGGGGTCTTTTCAGTATTACAGTAATTCAGGTTGATTAAACTAAGTGGTGGGCTGGGTTGGTGGTTTACATCTGTAACTTGGTAAATGTTAGATTTGACATGTGCTATTATCAGACTCATTTTTAAAAAGCTCCTGTAAGATTGATAAAGCCATATCACTGTGTGTAAACACAGAGAGAGAAGTCTAGACTAGTTTGAGAGAAGAGCTGGAACTCATGTGAGTTGTTCATTACAGCTCCATATGAACCTGTCATGCATACCAATGTTTTCCTGCTCTGAGCTTGTACCTGCTAAAGGCTTTTCAGAGAGTGGAAACTCAGCTTTGAGAGAAGGACTAAGCAATTCTAGGGTGGGAGGACGAGGAAATAGACAATAGTAGAAAAATCTTTATAAACATACTACAGGAAAGGACATTAAATAACAGTCCAGCAAACATTAGGTATATCTTGGTTTTGTGAATCTTTGTTAAAATGCTAGACAGTTTCTTCCATAAAGCTCTATGCTTTGCTTTAGGCTGAAGAGATTGTTTTTATTTAAGAAGCAGTTGGTCTGACTGTGCTGTTCTTTCGACTCCTCAGATACTATTAGTTTAGTGAATTACTATCCAAAGTTGATGCCCTGCTAAAAAAGAAATTCAATAACTGCATTTATGCCAAAATAATTTATTGCAGCATCAGATAAAAACAATTCAATTAAAAAGAAAAAGGAATTATCTGGTACTTCATGAGTCAAGACAGATAAACACAAATTTGTAGTTAAAAAGTTGCCAAAAAAAAAAGAGACCAGTGGTGCAGGCCATAAAATCACAGTTATCAGAAACTAAAGCAATCCCTTATTCACAGATATTCTACAGGCTTTCAAGTCTAGGCTGCATGAAAAAATATTTTAAACATATGTACATTCCTCTCCTGGTCAAATTGGACTTTGTGACCCACTAAGAACATTGTATATGCTACCAAGACATAAACATATACAGGGTTCATCATGTCCCTTGTACGCCCAAAGCTGTCACTGATAGATATTCAGCGGCTTTGAAGACTAGCAAAGACTGTCTTGGGTCTGTCCTTCTAAATATATTTATCTTTATTCTTTCACTGAGTGCTACAGGCCCAGATTATTCATATGCTGTTTACTGCATTTGTATTCAAACAGTTTTGTAAGACCTTTCCATCTGCCGGCTCTTGCAGTGGCAGTGAGAGCTGTCTCTATTACCTGACAAACGTGCCTCTATTTATGAGGAGGAAACTAAGTATGTATATACTGTCAGTGACCTCAACATGATTTGAGAGCCCCTGTTTTCTGAAAGCAAGTTGTACTTTCAAGAATGCTCCTAATTTAAATATCCATGTAGAAAACACATATTGCACTGCAAATCTACTACCACTGCAATCTGATGGCTGTTTTGCCAGTCCTGCAGTACACTGGGGAAGAATGACCATTTTTGCACAAGCACAGATCCTTTGAACTGAAGATTTTCATCCCACATAGCCGAGACTAGTTCCTCACACAACTCTACGACAATCAGTTTCCTCATTGAAATTCCAGAGTCATGGTTGATCACACATTCAAGATTGTAAGAGTCTAACCTGCAGAGTGGAACTGCTTCACTCAGAAGTGTTATTGTTAGATCCTGTCAGAGAGTTAGCATTGATATGTCCTAAGATCCTAAAAGCAAGCTTTTTTTGAAGATTATTGTGTTCGTGGAAGTGAATTAAAGCCTAGGAGAAAACCATACTTCAGTCACTAAAACATGATTAAGGAGATTAGTTTATATGTAAAAGCAATTCTTTAATTTATAAGTGTTAGGGAAATCCCAAGCACTAACACAGACTGGGAAGAGAATGGATTGAGAAGAGCCTCAAGGAGAAAGACGTGGGGATCTTGGTTGATGAGAAGCTCAACATGACCCAGCAATGTGCACTTGCAGCCCAGAAAGTCAACTGTATCCCAGGCTGCATCAAAAGAAGCGTGATCAGCAGGTCAAGGGAGGTGATTCTGCCCTTGTACTCCTGTAGTATTGCATTCAGGCCTGAGGCCTTCAACATAAGAAAGGGATGAACCTGTTGGAGTGAGTCCAGAGGAGGGCCATGAAGAGGCTGGAGCACTTCTATGAAAACAGGCTGAGGGAGTTGGGGTTGTTCATCCTGGAGTAGAGAAGGCTCCAGGGAGACCTCAGAGCAGCCTCCTAGTATCTAAAGGGGCCTACAAGAAAGCTGGGGAGGAATTTTTTACAAGGGCATGTAGTGACAGGACAAGGAGTAATAGCTTCAAACTGAAAGAGAATAGATTTAGATTAGATGCAAGGAAGAAATTCTTCCCTATGAGGATGATGGGGCACTGGAACAGGTTACCTAGAGACATTCTGAATACCCCATCCCTGGAAGTGTTCAAGGGTAGATTGGATGGGGCTTTGAACAGTCTGATCTAGAGGAAGATGTCCCTGCCCATGGCAGGGGATGTGGAACTAGATTATCTTTCAGGTCTTTTCCAATCCAAACTATTCTATGATTCTATGATTTAATCTGTAGGTAGTGAGATGTTTTTAAGTATCTGAACTTGAAACCAAGACAGTATCTAAACTGCAAGGGATACCGCTAAAACATCAGTTCTTTATGTTGCTAAGAGAGATGTCTCAAATATCTGTTTAGAAAAAAAACAGTCTTTAAGCCTGTGAGGACTTGGAGAGAAGCTGTACTAGGTTTCTCACTGAAAAATAACCCTACTGCTGGCTAAAAATATGCATCTTTAAAAAAAATCAAAATTTACTTGCTAAAGTATAGCACTTTCCTAGGTTCCTGCCCTTTAAGGTGCTTTGTACCTGTGGCCTGTACACATTGGTTTTGGGGGTCTGGAAACCATCATTCAGGTGCATAATTTGGTATTGACCTGACAGATGCAGGATGCAGCAAGGGCAGGTGACTGAACCCAAGACCTGTGAAGCACTCACATATGCCATAATCTAGTTATGGTTTGTAACTGTAGGTATTAAAGCAAGAGTGAGAAAGCTCATGTATTTCTGGATGTTTATTTTGTAAACTGTAGTACTAGTTTTTTTTCCTTCACATAAATGCAACAGGAGGACTGGCCTCAGTTTCAAAATCTAAACATAAAAAAAAACTAAAGATTTTTTAGAGCTCTGTGTCTCTACTGTGTGGAAAAATACCTTCAGGGAATTGGAAATTTTAACTGGACATTTTAGTGATATCTAATATTGTAATAAAATAGAAGTCTGACAATTAATGTGAGCAGTGTCATGTGATCCAACTCATTATAAAATGTATTTGATTAGACTTGTGAGAACAAGAAAAGACTCTTGAAGTGAATAGACTTAATAAAGGAATTTACAATATATGATAAGATTAGTGCAGTGTTTTACAAATGTCTACAAAACTAAGTGAAAATTTATGATAAACAAAAATGTGCACCCTTTGTGGCTTATTTTCATCCAGCTGCATCCAGCTATGAAAAGGCTATCAAACAGAACACTAATTAGTAGTCAAGACGGCTTCACAAAGTAATCCCTTGGCTTCCAGTACCTTTTTGATGCCATCATAAGATCAGGAAAGTGCCTGGAACTGCATAAACCTTGTTGTTGCTCAGGGTCAGAAGCCAATTATGAGATACACGGACTCCCTGTGCAATGCAGCAGCTGAGAATGGCATCCACAGGGACTAGCAGACTGAGTGAGAGTTGACTGCAAGGCTATGTCTTATCCCTTTTCTCCCTGTGGTCTTTGGCAACCAATCCCCATGCTCTCTAAAGCCTTAAAAACTCTTCCTTGAACAGTATCCCTTTCCTGTGGAGTGTCAGTGGTGTTGGCAGCACTGCTTAGTCACTTCCATGGTAGTTACAGCTATTGATCCTTCATGATGTGGAATATAGGGTCTACCTCTTCTTTCCTGTGCATACTGATTTTTAGGAAAGTCATTCAAACACTAATACATACATTAAGTGTATGTTAATCTCTTTGTTGCCTTCCAAGGTAAAGCTTGCTTAGAATCCCTTCTGTTGAAGCTTTTTCACCGTTTGGAGCAATTACATATCTACCAGACTAAAAGAGAGCAGATATATGTGACTGTAGCCTCATGATTAGGATACTTTCAAGAGAAGAAGACAACTCAGTTCCAACTCTCATATGAGCAAATGCTTAACAATTAACACAGAGACTATCATTAAAATGGGGACTGCAACCCAGGTCTCTTCTTTCAAGTGAATGTCCTAAACTGCAGGACTGCAGCCTAATTTTCCTTTGGCCCAGGAAACATTGAAGCTGACTTGGTTCCACTTAGGAAGTCCTTACACATGGATTGTATAAAGAAATCCAGGTATACTGATGAGACCTGAGGGATCTGCTGTCAAAATACAAATTAAACAATATAGAAAACAGAACATAACTTTTGTAGAAGTAGATTGCATTTTAACATTCTGGGATTCATTTCAACAGAAACTATAGATCTTAAGGCCAACTACCTGACTTTAAGCTTGTTAGTGCTACATTCCTTTATAGGTAATGGAGAGAAACAAGCACCTCTAGAAAGTGGTCAATCTCATTTACAACAAATTTTCAGATACTACTTTAGGTTAGATGGATCCCAGACTCTGTGTCTAAATTTAGTAAAACATCACTGTGAACTACAGTTCTGGTAACCTTAGGAAGTACTGAAGTTGATCTCTGATGATTCAGCCTAAGGTCATTTTACAGACATACTTTTCTTGAGTGTATCTTAGTCTGGAAAATTAAGCAGACCTTCCTCATCTTCCAGGATAAATCCCACAACAGAGATTACAATTTCTGAAACAAAAAAACCCCCACTGCTAATAGATCTATTCTCAAGGAATTCTCAAGGAAGAATTATTTTGTGGTTCTGCTCTTGAAAATCTCAACTCTTTTTATAATTATTTTTTACTTTTCCTTTAGAGTTTTAGAGATCATTTAAGAGATTCCAGCAACACTGATCTTATATCCATTTAAGTCTTTTATACTTGGACATTTTCCAAGCAAAACAAAAAGCATCTTTTTCTTCAGTGATCTCAAAATCCGTATCAAGCTTTTTATTCTAAAAGTAGATTTTTTCCCTATTATTATTTAATTTTCTTCCTTTTTCTCAGCCTTTCATATTATTGTTCTAATGTTTTATTCTGAAGGCAGACTATTTCTTGAAAACATTGTTACACAAATAAACAACAGGCCATATTGGGTCTGGATACTATGGTTCACTTGAGAATGAAAAAAAATAGAGCTTTTGTCCTAATTAGCTATCTCATGCACCTATTTACTAACTTGTTTTGTTCACTAGGTCCCCACTTTCCATCCCAGCAGGCTGATCACTACTGATCTGGGAAGCTCAGGCAGAAAGTTGTGACAATTTGTGCTGTGCTGATTCCTGCACTTTGTCATTATCTTCTATCCTGGACCTCTTCTACTTTCTGAGACCATTTATTTTCTGGAATCCTTAATTTTCAACACCAGTTCTTGTTTCTGGAATGTCGAACCCCCAATTTTCCCAGTCTAAATATTTTTTTGTGCTGAAGCACAACACATGATCAGCCTCCTGACTAGTGGTTCTATGTCATGTCCCTTTATTAACTGTATGATTTGGGATATGCCACTTTTGTCTAGTCCAGACATTATAAAAGTTTACAGCTACCCTGTACCAGTTGCAGATAACAAGTAGTGAATTTTCAACAGTTAAAGCAAGTAACAAAATAAAATTTATTTAGCCATTTAAAAATCTACATGATACAGAAGCTGCATTTTAAACTTTTTTTTTTTTTTTGAAAAATAGTGGAAATATTTATCAATGCTCTTATATGTGCTTATGAAATCTTTTGTATAAGTGACAGTTGCATCCTAAAGGAAATAGAAAGAAATGAAAAATGTGTCTTCCACTTTCAAGATAGTCCAGTATTACAGAACTAATAGTAAGATCTCATTTTTATCATATAGAATCATAGAATGGTAGGAGTTGTGATATTTTGTTTTGGTTAACTAAGAAACACTTTCCATTATGAAACATCATTGAAGTTTTCTTAAGGAGTAGTTTGTATACCTACATTATTTGTAGGAGCTCTGAAAATGTTCTGGCGCCAGGAAAATACCAATAGGTGATGCCAGGAAATCATATTCAGATTTGACTGGGCAATAAACTACAGAAAATTGCTGTTTTCCTGTTGAGGTTTCCATTATTGCTTTTTGACTGGCAGTGTACCAGTGCCACAGATGATCTAAGCGTGGAACCCTGCTCCTCTTGTAGCCACATTAACATCCAATGCAGCAAGAAGCACTGGGCACAAAATCTCAACTCTTTGCTTCCCAGGGCAAAGGCAGTTGTAAGAAAAAGAGATAGTTATGATTATAGAGAACTGGGAGGGATATCTAGAACCTCCTACTTGCAACCTCTTTGCTCCTGAGATGAGGAGACATATGATGCAGACATAAACAAATAAATGTAATAGACAGGAAAGTATGAACTACAGCTCATTACATTGGAGAACTAATGTGAATAAACGTGGATCTTTCCCTGCTTTGTTTTCATAAGACATTTCATATTCCATCAAATTTTCCCAAGCTGAAATTCAAACTATACTTAAGATTTCACATTATTTATCAAAGAGAATATAATTTCTGTTTGTGTCACCTGTTACAAGAGATACTTACTTTTCCAAAATCTTTTTTCTAGTGACTGATTTATATCAGGTGCCAATATTTTTCTCTTACTTTTGAGCAGAGTTAATCCTATATCTTCAGTAGCAGCAATCGAAGTCAGTGACAAATATCAAATCTTAATTGATCTTGTATATGAAAGTGGTGGGAATTATTACAGTTGCACAAGACAAAATCTGTAATGGTTACTAATTCTGACTTCTCTGTATTGACTGAAATTCTGTGTAGTCATTTATTCATTCAAAAGTTTGTAAATATCCAAGGATGAAGAAGGTTTATCACAGAAAGGACATGGGAATGCTTCTTTGTTTTTTTTGTAATGTCATCTTTTTTCTCTGTAATGTTTTATTGAGCTGGCTATAAGGCCAAACTGAAGACTGATTAGCAGTAGCTTGACAGGAAATGAAACATCTGTCCCAGCAAGGAACAGAACAGTGGCCTCTCCTTGACTGCTATTGATCTAGACCTATTGAAGTCAACTTTCATGAGCTTTTGAGTATTCAAACAGTTTACATTTGTTACATTAGTTTCAAATATGTTGTGACCTGAAACAATTTTTGTATTTTAGCATTTCCCCCCTATAATCTTTAATTGCAAGATACAGAGGTTTGTTTCATGTTCACCTTGGTGATCTCGTTAATGTTTTCAAATATGTAAAGGGCAAGTGTCAGGAGGATGGAGCCAGGCCATTCTCACTGATGTCCAATGATAGGAAAAGGGGCAATGGGTATAAACTGGAATATAAGAGGTTCCAAAAAAACATAAGGAATATTTCTTCACTGTGAGGATGAGGGAGCACTGGAACAGGCTGCCCAGATGGGTTGTGAAGTCTCCTTGTCTAGGGACATTCAAAACACACCTGGATGAGTTCCTGTGTGACCTACTCTAGGTAGTCCTGCTCTGGCAGAGGGGTTGGACTAGGTGATCTTTCAAGGTCCCTTCCAACCCTTAAGATTCTGTGATTTTTCAAATTGAAGTCTACCTATGGAGCAGTGGGAGAAGTTAATAGAGCTAGTATTGTAGGATTTCACTGATTTGCATTTTAGAATGGATCTATTACTAATCTGTATTAATCTATTATTAAGTTATTTCTGCTATATACCTTCTCTCTTTTTTTCATAATGAGAAACTATAGAAAATGGCTACTGCAAACTAAAATATCATTCCTTTTTAAAAAATGTTATTAACATACAAGAAAACGTTTTTATGAAACAATTTTCATAGAATTTTATGAAGATCAAAGAGAACATTTAAAGAGACAATCTGACTCACAAGGTAAAAAATTTCAATACTTTTACTCATTTATTCCTTTACAACCCCCAATTATTGTGGATGATTATAGCATGAATTTCAGAAAATCAGCCAATTTTGGTTTAAGGTATCTAATGACAGGGAAATCACCACTTATGTTAATAGTGTGAATTACTAGTTTTCACTTTATTTTGAATTGGATAGTATTAACATTATGCTTTTTGTCTTAAGTTATATTATCCATTCATGTAATGTATGCAAAAAAATAGAGGAAACCTGATCAGTTTATATCTACTGATAGGCAAATCTAAAATGTTAGAAACAGGGTTTGCCTATAAGCTATATTGAGAAGAAGATATCACATTGTGCTGTGCTATGTTTGACTGAAGTCCCTTCTTCAGAAAGAGAATTAAATTTAAAAAAAAGACAGAAGAGTGGTATGATTGATTAAATTAGAAGATAACAAAAGAGAACGATTTTTCCATTTTTATTGGAATAAAAAAAAAGTGAAAGGCATGCAATCTTTATATGTTACAATTGCCTCCTATGTTAAATATGACTTATGTCTCTCAACTCCTATTATGAAACATTTGAATTCTACAGTAATTTAACACTCTCTTACATGCAAATGAACTCATAGGGCTTTGTTAGAATGAAAGAGCTGGCTAGTCTGTGGGCATGACAGGAATAACAGAGTGTTGGAAAAAGTGCATGTTAAAACTGCCCTTGAGGGAAGTAGCTTGAACTCATTTAAAGCAACAGGAAGGACTGAGATGAAAAGAAGACCAAAACCTCTTAAGTGGCAAGATAGTGCATGTTCAGTCACATAGTTGTTTTAAATATGCATATTGGAACTCCAAGTAACTGTAGTAGTTCAGTTTCTAGTCTCCAATACATATGCACTGAGATAGGGACAAATAAGAGATATTAACCATTAAACAATTAGATGCATCTTGCTAGCATGTCTAGGAAACATTTGTCACACAAAAAGTTTATATGATGATGCTAAGCCACCAAAAACAGTACTTATGAAAGATAAAGACATCTCTAACTGCTTTGCATTCTGTAACTATAAAATATATATATTTAGGAACATGAAGGGTTTAAAAGCATATGTGTCAAATCTGGAAATGTATATTTGAGGACTTAAAAAGACATAGTTTTGATTCTGTTAATAACAGATGTAAAGAAGTCTTTATAAATGGTTATATAGATTCAACACGCAGAACTGCAAAAACAATTACACATATGTATACATAAAAGAAGACTCTTATAGGTCTGGATACTATGTACTGCAATGCACTTATAAAATGTGCTTTACATTGGCTTTCATTGTTATGAGTGAAAACAGTACTGCAGTTTGCTACTCATCAGTGATACACTCCATGTGTTTTATAATAAACCCTTTTCTTCTTGTTCTGTATTATGCTGAGTCATTGTTTTGATGAAAGCCTCAGCCAAAATATTTAGCCACTCTCACCTAAAAGGCAAATTACTGAGAATCCCTTACAAAGCAGTAAACCAACACTGCTCTTACTGACTGTGATGATCAATGCATGCTGAGGATACGGCAAACCTCAGAAGACTGTAGACTGTGAGGAACAGACTAGGTAGTTCCATTTTAACGTGTTACGTCCTCTTCTCTTTAGAAAAATCTTATCATTAACCCCAGCTTGAAACATAAGATCTAACACAATACCATCCTTAGCAGTTACAGCTATGGCTTATAATGAATATGCTGGATTCTTCTTAATCTCAATTGTTGTTTAACAAATGCTCTTTTTCTTTAAAAGTCTATCACTATTACAAGACAATAATTATTCTTCAGGAGGTGCATAGCTTACTGTGGATAAAAATGCAGTGTGCGTGTATAAGTATGTATATATATGTATTTATACACACACCCTCCTCTTATTTACTCAGGTTATTTAAGGAAAATTTCCCCTCTTCAGTAATACCTCATCTGATGTCTGAATAGTTTTTATATCTTTGGCATTATAGGTGATTTTTCTGCATATGGGAAGTGACCTATTACTTTCATGTACTTTCAGACTTTATGTCTTCAAAATAGAGAAGAGGATTTTGGATATGGATCTAATATTGTTGAATGTTCTGAAATGATGTAAAAAGATGGGATGAGTGGGTTGCTGCAGTATATCTTATATGTACAGGCCCAGCATGGGCTTCTGGCTGCCTAGGCTGGGTGCTGGTAGCTGCAGGGTCTCCCCCAGGGGTCTGTCAGGGCAGGGCCTGACAGCCATGTCCAGGAGCAAGGGCAGCTATGGGGCAAGGGGCAGCCCCAGCCCTGGGCATTGGGCACCTCCATGAGGACAGGGACAGGTAGGGTCAGGGACAGGCTGGGACATGGCAAGGCAGGATAGGGCTGTGTGAGCTGGAGAGAGGCCCTGCTGCCATGTTGCTGGGCTGATGGCCTGAGGGAATGGACATGGAGTCTTTTGTTGTGGGCAGGATGAGGGGAGGCCAGAGGAATGAGGGAGCAGGCCATGACATTCAGGGCTGGTGATGCCCTTGGGGACTCCTAAGTACAACTATAGAAGAAGTAGCCATTTGTTGCTATAGGAGTTATTCCTGGAAAACTTACATCTTCCTTGCTGGGATTACATATGCCTCACTGATAACTTCTGCTGAGATGTAGGCCAACAGCTTCAAGAAATGAAATATATATTGATCTGAAAGAGCAGTGAAAACAGTCTCGTTTGTTTGACTTGGCAGAGACTGATCAGTATAAATGTCCTGATTCACTGCTTACGTACCCTGAATATCATCTCTGTCTGCTTAAAAAGCCTGTTAGCATCATAACTATTTTATGACAAGGTAAACATTGCATTTGGAAATCCATATGTTACCGGCATTCTGTGCTGACAGGTTGTCGTTCACCCCGTTAGACTGTGCAAATGGTTTGGGACAGAGCAACAAGCCTTCTCCCAGTCCATCCAGCAGGGATCAGCTCACTGCAGGGGTTGAAGGCTAGTCCTAACTGCTAGTTAGCATGAGATTAGCATCTGAAGTGTACATGTCTGTAGTGTAATCATGGACTGTTCAATACCAGCTGACCTCAGTGACAAAGAATAGCCCACGCTGCTTCGATTTACTTGTAGGGATGCAGCTATACAGTCCATGAAACTTTTTTATCTCCGTCACTCTGAACGGTAACCTCTTATTTCCTGCATATATTTGAAACCAATCAAATATTTAGTACTTTTTAATTGCTGTGGTGGAATGTTATGTGCCCACCAAAGCTACGTTATTACTCCTCTTTCTAAGCTGGACAGAGGAGAGATAATATAATGAAAGGTTCATTGATTGAGATAAGGACAGAGAGACGTCATTCAGCAGTTACTGTCATGAGCAAAACAGACAATTTGGGGAAAACTACTTTAAATTATTCCCAATCAGAACATAGAAGGGCAATGAGACATAAAAACTAAATCTTAAAACACCTTGTCCCCATACGTCCCATCTTCTTGGGTCTCTATCTCGCCTCCACCAGTGGCACAGGGGGATGGGGAATCACAGTTCATCACAGAAAGTCTCTGCTGCTGCTTTCTTTTGAGCGGAGGACTGCTCACACTTCCCCTGTTCCGTCATGAGATCTCTCCCATGGGAGACAGCCCACTATAAACTTTGCCAATGTGGGTCCTTCCCACAGGTTATTGTTCTTCACAAACTTCTCCAGCGTGGGTCCCTTCCATGGGCTGTAGTCCTTCAAGGAACAGACTGCCCCAGTGCAATTTCCCCATAGAGTCACATATCCTGACAGCAAACCCGATCTAGTGTGGGTTCCTCTCTCCATTGGTCCACAGTTCCTGCCAGGAGCCTGATCAAATATGGGCCCCAGCTCACATGTGTAGTGTCACATCCTCCTTCAGCATCTACCTACTCCAGTGGGAGGTCCACCACAGACTGCAGATGAATCTCTGCTCCCCCATGGCCTCCAGACCTGCAGGGACAGGGCCTCACCATGGGCTGCACTGCAGACTGCAGGGGAATCTCTGCTCTGGTGCCTGGAGCACAACCTCCTTTCCCCACCTTCTTAACTACTTTAATCACAGAAGCATTACTACCGTTGCTAGTTGGTTTGGCCCTGGCCAGCAGCAGGTCTGTCTTGGAACTGGCTGGCATTTGCTTTACTGGACATAGGAGAAGCTTCTAGCAGCTTTTCACAGAAGCCACAATTGTAGCTTTGTCCACTTTCCCTGCTACCAAAACCTTATTATGCCAACTGAATACAATTGTTAATGCAGTTAAAATTGGACAACTTTAAGATTAAAATGTTGTATTATGTTCAAGTAGTGTGGTATGTAATGCTTTCTTTGCCTATTTGAGGCAGAAAAGGTAACCTCTTTCTCTGAAACTGCTGTTTAGTTGTTAAAGTGCTGCTAAAAATGTTCAAGAACATGATTCTTCTTTGCTCTAAGACAAGAACTGAAGGGTATTGTTAATCAGCATGAATTAGTTTGTTATGTTTTCATTTGAGAAAACATCTAGCTGCTGCATTGAGTCTGAACTTTAAAGACTTAATATTGGCTCACCTTGTGTGCTGTTTAGTGTTAGAAGTTGTAAATTGTGCATTTAAAGTGGTTTGAATATGCACTTGTACTGAGCACAACAGGAAAAAACACAGCTTTATGTAACTATTAAAAAAGTATTTTTTAAATTCACAAAGTTAAAATAAGTAGTCAAACATACAACTTGACTCTTCTGTTTTCCAAGTTGCTTAAACCTGTACTTTAGAGACAAATAAATTTGATTTATTAGGTTAAGGTACAATGGAAAAGTCTCAGTCAGTTGAACTAAATTAGGAATGACATATAGGATAGTGTTAGAAGATTCTCTGTGCTTGTTGCTTTAGAATGAGGTGCTATGAACACTTAATCACAAATGCATACAAAATTGAATAATCACGTTCAGGAATCATTATACCATAACTGTATATTTTCCTATTTGAATGCATAGTGAACAGTAGACACAGTAAATATACTGCAGCTGCCTGATAAATAATTTTACCTCCCTCAGCAATTGTTATGCAGAGGAATACAACAGAACTGTCTATCAGTGCTGAAATCTCTTCACAATTTGTGTAAGAATGAATACAAATCAATAGTTCTGTTGTATCCTCTGAGTAACCAAGATGGATGAGCACATGGTGACAGTCTGTCTAGGCAATGCAAGACAAATGTCTTCAGTGAGTAACAGGATACACATCACAATGTTTTCCTTCGAGGGTTAATCAAGTACATTTCTTTATCGAGTGTGGTAATGTTGTACATGTTTTTGATGAACTATTTCAACATACTGTTAGTTTTTGCTGTGATTGTTGTATCATTCAAAACATTGAAGATATTTAGTGCTATCCTAAATTGTTTAGCCATCTACATATGCCCTTTCTTCAGAAAATCTTTCCTTTGTACTAATACCAAAATCAGATTGTTTCAGGGAGAGTGTTCAATCTCAGAAAATATAAATGTCTCTAAGAATATTAGGTTTTAAACAGTAGATGTTTCTACTTTTAGGCTTCTACAATGAAATCCAGTCCTATTCAGCCTTTTACTGTGCTGAACTGTGGAAGGAAGTTTTGAGAGCATAGACAGATGTCAGTCTCAATGCTTTCTTCCCTTTTGAAGCCCCAAGTATAGGAGCCAGTGAAGCATCTTAATTATGTAGGAATAATCAATTGCAGAGATAAATGGTGAGGAAACAATTTTGTTTACTTCAGAGCAGTTTTGGGAGTAGTGTTGTACTCTGAGCTGAAGATGATGACATACTTTTCCAGAACGGGTAATCAGGAAGTAAGTGAGTGGCAGGGTAGCCAACTGCCAAAAGTGCCTTTATTGTAAAAGTAACATAAAAGTTTGTTTATTCAGTTTAGGCCTCGAGTAGACTGTGGTGTGCTGTACTTTGAGAAAGATATAGATTAACTGAAGAGTCTAGAGAGTGCTGTGATTTACACAACATCATTTCTAGGGAAAAAAAAAGCGAGTGGAATTTTTTACATCCAGGAAGCAAGACAGGGAAGGAATAATTTATCAGCCTTGTTTGTGGAGGGCAGTAACAGGACTAATGGACTCAAAATTTTCATTACAAATATTTTAGTTTGAAATTGGAAAAAGGAACTCTATCAGTTGTAGGTGTCCAGGTTTTGCTAGCAAGGGACAGCAGAGCAGTCTCCAAGAAGAGAGGCCAGGGCTGACTCGGGCATAACAGACAACTCTAACAGACCCAGTATAGAGCATAGCTGAGCCCAGCAGCTGAGATGGTGGTGCCTGGGGGAAAGATATTTAAGAAAGGGCAAAACATTCACCTCTGCCATGCTAGTCCAAAATATTGCAAATCACAGTTTTGATACAAGTATGCAAAACTGGAAATTGAATATGCATAGTACGAAGAGTATGAATAAGCAGAGGAAGTTCCATTTCATAGATTCTGAAGAAAGACTTGGTATGTGTTTTGTTGCCTATTGAGACGTTATGATCCAGTATAAAAGAGAAACATTGACCATTAAGATGACAAAATGTACCTGCTGCTTTTCTTCCAATTATTATTTAGATTTAAATATTTATAAAGCTGGACAATCTCTTGCATGAGTCAGATATAAATCATTAGTCATAGTTTAGCTGGAGAACATATCTTTAAGATACGGGTTTTTTTTAATAAAGCAAATCAAATTTGAAACAAAACTTTCAATAGTTATTCTTTATTTTGTATTTTGGCAGCTGCTCAAAACTGAAGATAAAAATATGTAAAATGCAACAGTAAATTAAAAAAATGTAATAACTTTGGGTTAAATAAATCCCAGGTTTTTGGTTTTTTAAAACAAAAAGTCCACATGAGCCCACAAGTAGCTTTCAGAAGAACTTGATTTTCTTTCATGTACATATAATTGCAATTTTTTTGATAACTGACTGATACCAGAAGATTAGCAGTTGGGGATAACTGTGCTGATTTTGGTTGGGATAGCACAAATTTTCTTCATAGTAACTCGTGTGGTGCTATGTTTTGGATCTGTGCTGAAATGAGTGTTGATAACAGAAGGATGCTTTCATTATTGCTAAGCAGTTCTTGCACAGCATCAAGGCCTTTTCTGCTTCTTGCTCTGCTGAGCCAGTGAAAAGGGTGGGAATGCACAAGCAGTTGGGAGGGAACATATCTGGGACAGGTGGTCCCAACTGACCCAAGGAATATCACAGACCATATGATACCATATTCAGCAATAAACCTGGGAGAAATAGGAGGAACATTCAGAGTTATGGTGTTTGGTCTTCCCAAGGAACTGTTGAATGCGACAGAATCCTGCTTTTCTGGAGGTGGTTGAACACCTGCTTGATGATGGAATGTGTAGAATTAATTCCTTGTTTTGTTTTGCTTGTGTGCATGGCTTTTGTTATACCTGTTAAATTGCCTTTATTTAAACCCATGAATTTTCTGTTTTTCTCACTTTTACCCACTGGACAGTAAAGTGAGTAAGCAGCTTGGTTGCTGCCTAAGGTTAAACTATGACAATAAAAAAATTACATAATATATTATATAATATGTTAACTCTGGATCATACATATTTCTTTGCATATTTTTATCAAGTGATAATCTTTCCAGGTTAGTAGCTTTTTCAAAATGGTTGCTGGAATGAAGATGTTCTCATAACTGTCATTCCAACAATATAGTCAGTATTCAAAAAGTCATATACAAGTCACTTCTTGGATTTAGAAGGGGAATAAAATTTCCTTTACTTCAGAATATCTATGCTGCTATATTAGCTGACTTCAAAGAGGCAGTTAAGTACACGAGAAATGTTTGTGATGGTATTTGCCAACCACATTTCAGTGCTGCTCTGTGAAGCAGCTCATTTTTACAAATCATGATCCTTGTTGAAGTGTGTATCACCGCTAAAGAAATGGTAATAATGCATTAATTTGTTACATTATGGTAAGGGTGCTACCTCTGAACTGCATCTTTTCCATCATAAGCAGGCCTACACATACTCTTTCTATGTGCATTTACCAGCCAGCTATTCAGACATCCATATCTGCTTGAAAGACAGATTCTTCGTTCGGATTAGAATCTTAATCCACTTAGGCTATGCGTTTAAACAAGTCAGGTTGAGCTGATAATACGAGTCATAGTCAAAGAGTATTGATAAGCATTGTGCCATAGTATTTTCTAACAGCTATGGCTAAAAAAAGATGTATTGGACAGCTGAGATATATGGTGTAAATTTAGTCAAACTCCTATAATCTATGGTTGTGGAGGAAAACTGAAAGACTGGAGAGATGATGTAACCTTGCTTAGAGCAACTACATGGTAAGTACAAAGATGTCTGACTGACAATTCTCCGGGAAGTGTCCTATTGGACACTTGCATATACCATCATTGTATAAGTCATCAACATTCCACATCAGTTATGTATCCATATCAAATTCTTTCATGAGATGAAGAAAGTTCTCTATGAAACAGAAGTAACTCCATTTTAAACTACATAATGTTTGTTTGGAGTTAAATTATTTTACACTGTCTTACAAGTATGCAGATATTCATGTCATGTTATGTGGACTATACAGACTGTGGATACAACATCAATCACAATCACTGCTGAAGACAGAGATATCTTGGTGGATTGTCCTGTGTTCAGCAGTCATCTTTTTTGACTGATATATGAGAAAGTGTAGGCATAAGCTGTGGAATCATGATACTCATGAAATGACACACTTACTTGACGCTGTTGTAATACTGACTGGTTTACGTGTCTTTTTGGAACGTAGCGTTGTTGTTTATATCATAACCCATAAAAAGTCAAAAGTAAAAAACTGATGAGAAGGGAGCATTGTTATTACTGGGTGTTTGCTATGTGTCATGGAAGCTTTCATTAGCTCTTTCAGAAAATTGCAGGAATACACTCATCATCTGCATGTCCCTCAAAATCATATGATACAGTTATGTGAGCTGGTGACCCTTCTAGGCCAAATGATGTGAAACTGACTTTAGCAAGTTTCTGCTAGGAAAAGTCTTTCTATTTCAATGAGGAATATGGAAATAATCTCTACAGTGTGAACTGGGCTGTATCTGGTAAAATACGGATTTACATCTTATGCTGTGAATATTCAGTAGAGTCGGGATCAACAGCCTCTAAAGCATCTTACCCAAAGAAGCAGCTGTAAAACAGGTCAGATAAATTATTTCTTTTTACATAGTTTTCCAATTATAAGGATGTCTTAGGGCCCTACAAAATATCATTTAATCAAGGAAGATAATGACCTATTTGTTAATGGTACACTTGCACAATTAATATATCTTTTAATTCCTGATATGTGTTAAAGATCTTTTCTTATCAACAGATAAAAAAAGCTCAAGTATTGTAACATGAAAACATGTGGGAGGAATTATCATTAAGAATATAATTATTACTACTATGTTGCTACTACAGTTTAGCAAAGGTTATAATTTATTTTAAAAATCTGCAGAAATTCTTTTAAAAGTTCAACATTAGAATTTGTTACCTCATGTGGTAGCACTAACTTAAATATCTAACTCTTGAGTCATTGATTACTGATGTGAAAGCATCTTAAGAGGGAAAATACCAAGCAGCATTGTCTCAGGAGAAAAGGAGAAGACCCACAATGCATATCTAACTGTATTCCACTCAAAAATTAAAGACTGATTAATGAACAAGATCAGAAGGTACAGGCACGGCTACTTTTTTTGTTTTGGAGAGGGTGAATGAGTCTTAAGTGCTTGTGTTTGGATGTTACACTTCGCCGCTCAAGGAATTTCTAAGGTGGATAATGGCCTTTTATTCATTTATTATTTACAGAATTCTAATTCCAAATTATTGTAACATAATGTTTCAATTTGTAAGACATAGTGGAACAAAATGGGGAGGGGGACCAAAGGACTCAGAAGATTACTAGTGCTATACTTTGGCAGTTTCTTTCATTTTAATTTGAGTGGCCAGGATATCTTTGTGGTCCTAAGAAAGGGAAGAAATAACTTGCATCGTAGTCTCCCTCAGTGTAGAAAATCCTACAGATCCTTTGGTATGCACCAACACGTTTCTTAAAAACATTAGGTCAGCAGAGAATATGGGTGGAATTGAAGGTTTTCTGGGTTGGAAAGTGAAGGACTAGAGTAAGTTCAACCTCATGACAGACCTAGAGTGGCTGGGCTAGAAACTAGTCACTGTTGAATTTATATCTAATGACAAATTAATGGAGTCCTGTTCCCCATTAATAGGACACATTGTAGGGGGAAGAGAGTGTGGTCCCACAAGAAAAAAAATGGATTATATGGAAATACAAATTTTATCTCTCAACTTTTAGCTTCTTGAAAGGCTTCAAAGCATTCAAAGCATACAGTAATAAAAAGCTTTATCATATGGAAAAACTGGATTTCCTGATTTTGAAGTTCATTTATGATATTTGTACAGATTTGGAAGCTATTTATTAAAGGTCATTTGCTATGTTGAGTGGGTTTTGTTGGATTCACAGGAAAAATACGGGAAATGAGTAGCTCTCTGGCAATGTAAAATGAAATTTCTTTGTAATTTCCAAGTACATTTCCTAGGCTCTAAATGACTGTAAAATAAAACATTTTATGTATTATAGATAAAAAAACAGAAGCACTTGCAAACTTTGTGAGGATTTCCTAATATAGTAATATGACTACTTCAGTTGCATAGCATGAGAGTAAATTTCTGTGATATCTTGCAGAATTAAAGCAAATACAAATGTTTAAATAAACTCATTGCATGTTTTGAGAAATACGATCTTTGAAAGTATGAGATGGTCATACACACACATCTCCCATTCGCAAATCATGATGTTTTAAAAGGCAGTGATGACAATAGTGATTTGCAACAAATTTCTGGTTTTGCTGCACATAAATCAACAACTGCAAAAAAGTAGCTTTTATCTATCTCTTCAGAAGCCCTGTGCCACTGAAGGCAATCTGTGTGTTTCAGTTTTTTAATAACCCCAAACTGTAGACGTGATTTCTTGGAAGCCTCAAAGAACCATCTAAGGTGAACCCCCATTGAAAATCACTTAGGTCTCATCAGCTCAAACAGAGTAGAAGTGCTATTGCTCCCATAATTTTACTTTTTCATAGAAACACATGTTTCTTTATTTGTGCAATCTTCATCAGGGTTCACTCAGAGTCTTTTTCTTTTGTTATCTCTTATTTCAATCAATTCCTTAATAACTTTTTGGGTTTTCTGTTTAATCCTTTTCTTAGCCTATTTTTCTTAGTGTACTTTTTTTTTGTGATTAAATTGAAAAATCAATAGAAAGAAAATGTGATTTCTGGTTAGTATAACTCCTAACACATAATTTATTTTAAGGTCTTCAAATGTGGTTGATATGACTTCCCTTTACTACTTCACAGTTTAAAGATGCCTAATAATCCTTAAGGTTAATCTTTATGAATTAAATCCAAGAAAAGGACTTTAAATGGCATTTAAATTAAAGTTTTTCATAACTACAGAATGCCTGCTGCTTTAATTTCATGTGTCTTATGTTTCAAATATAAAGTTTGAATTGAAAGACAACCATGAGTTCTGCTTCTGCACAGCTCAGCACCTAAACAAACCCATGTAAGATTCATAAACTAGATCTTCTGTACTTAGTAGGTTTTCTCAGACTCAACACAATCCACAGGAATGGATTCTGTACTCTATGGCAACATCACAGATTTTAAAAATGTAGTAATTTAATGGCTAACACACATCTAAAGGAGACTCAGTCTTATGAAAGCATTCAACCTATGTCTGCTGTTTCTTAGCAATGTACCTTGAAACTAGTCTATAAGCTATTTTGTTGCAAAGGAATTTGTTCACTGCTGCTGAAATGTGGCTGATGTGTGGCAAGGAATTCAAGATTTACTGGAGCAAGAGAGAAAGTAAAAGAAAGTATGGCTGAAGTCTAATAACAAAAGTCCATGCCTGAGAGATAAGACTCTAGGTCATATCTTTTCCCAAGAAAGTTTTAAGTGAAATACAGAAGAAATATTTGAAACACAGATCAGAGATCAGGTAATAGGTCCATTACACTATTAACTGTTCTCACACTAGCCAATGGAGGAGAAAAAATTTGGTAGGATGACACTATTTGGATTTTTTCTGTGTTTCACATAAGACAATAACACTCATAATCCATGTTCCTGGTTCATTATTCCACACAGGAGGTCAGAGGTGGCCAGAAAAGGGTAGTAATCACTGTAATTCTTCACATCAAAATATCTTGCAGACAAGCATCCAGTTTCAGAGATGGAATTTGAATTATGAGCTGGGAAATTAAGCCACTTTCTCAGCAAATCTGAGAAATCATCAAGCTGCTCTCTAGAAATAAAAATGTCTTCAAACTTAACCTTAAAATGGTGATCTTACACTCTCACCTCTGAAGATGATCTCCATACTGAGAACTGAAGAGATTAGGCAAGGAAGTTAGGCTACTGATTGCCTTCCAGCCCAATGGGTTGCGTTGCTGATTCCATGAAGTTTTGACAGAGTTGCGTTTCATAGAATTGTCAATGAACAGTATAGCTATTGAGCTACAACTTCATGCTTTCAATTCCATGGAAAACAGGAATGGTAAACTTACGTTGAATCAGTTCTAGAACTAAATCGTGTCATTTCTAGGTAAGGGTAAGCATCTCAATGGCTGGATTATAATGCCAAACTTTAGGCATCATTGAATGAAATTTCACTGAAAAATAAGTTGTACTGTGTGTGAAATTGTTTCCTAATTATACTCAGAACATGTCTACCAAATTCCTTAGAGGCACCAAAACCCAAAGTTTATGAATCTCAGATGTCCTTACAAGGCAGATAAGAAGAAAAATTTATGCCCTTGGCATACATGGACCAGAGTTTTAAATGTCTGAGGAGATTTAGTGAGTAAGATAGGCATTGGGGGCACTTAAATATTATTTGGGATTTTACCCCAGGTACATAAGTCATGGCTATGCCCTAAAGTGAATTTAGCTTTATGTCTGCCTTTAGTGGCAGGTTTTACAGCAGATTAAAAAGTTAGAATCCAAAGATCACAATACTGTAGGCTGTACAAATTAATACATTATTATTAACTATTTTCTTGGATGAGTTAAATCTACATGGACATTTGCAAGGGTATGTAGTGCCAGGACAAGAGTATGTCTTTAAACTGAGAGTGGATTTAGAATAGATGTAAGGAAGAAATGCTTTACTGTGAGAGTGGTTAGGCTCTGGAGCAAGTTACACAGAGAGACTGCAGGTGCCCCATCCCTGGAAGTGTTCAAGGCCAGGCTGAACTGAGCTTTGAACAACATTATCTACAGAAAGTGTTCCTATCCATGGCAGAGGGTTTGGAACTAGATACGTGATCTTTAATATCCTTTCTAAACCAAATCATTCTATGATTCCATGGTTCTACACTTAGATGTCTATAGTGTTTAAATCCTATCCTGTGTATGGAAGAATGGCAACAATGATGTAGTGAATTTACTGAGGGGAACAATTATTTTGAATAAGAGACTTGTTGACTATGCTGTCAATTAAGCTGTCAATATACATTGCTAAATATATAATTAGAAATTTTACTCTATAATACTTGCCAATATTACTTCATGCTTACCAATGGAAGACGCTAAAATGATTCTTAATATCCTCCAAAGTAAAAGACTGAACGGTGGAAAAACTGTTCTGTGTAGAGTTATCATTCTGGACAGTGCTTATTTCCCAATTAGTTTATTCATTTGCTCTTTTGCTTTATTTATTTTGAGTCCTCATCTTTATAGTTTTACTTTGCATTAAATTAGTCCACTTCTGCTACTTCACTTATGTTCCTCAAATGATTTTGAAATCCCTGCATAAATAATGTCTTTCACTGAACACATCACCTTGCTGCCATTAGTATGCTTGAAACAGCAATCTTTCAAACATACCTAATTTATGCTAAAGGCCTGCAAGTAATGTTTTCTTGTAATCAGTACTAAATCTCACAACCTTGAGAGATATTTTCATAATTTTACTACATAGAAAATTTATATGATATGTACTGGTCAGTTACTTTTTACATTAAATTTACATTTACAGAACATTACATTCAACTGCATTCAACTGAATGCCTTCTAGTTTTTTCCAAAGATTATTTCTAAAAGTAATTGTTTGATACAAAAGAGTGAACACTGGTATGTTACCATGGTTTTGACTGTTACAAATCAATGTGAATATACTCCTATAATTCAAGCAGGAATATAGATAGTAGTTATATTATACTCCCAGGTGGGTCACAAAATCAGGATTAATCTCTTCCTTGAAAGCTTAACTTCACACAGTGAACTGCCTGCTTTGAGTTAGTTTATTAATCCTAGAAAAGACTTATGATCTTCTCCCAAGCTTTTTGTATAATTCAAGAAACCTCATCATTTGAAATCTTTGAAATTAATTGTGAACAGAACAGAAAAGGAAAGAACAGTTCTGTTCCTTCAACAGTCATCATCATTATCATCATCCTACTTTTAGTACCGAACTTAGTTCATTTAAAGAAGTTTGGATTTTGAAACCTTTCTTTCAAAATAAGTGAGACTTGAGAGAGTTAGATTTTCATGACAATTCTTAGTAACAGAAGTCTGAAACTCAAGTAAGTTTCTTTAAATGTAAATCAGTTGATAGATGTATCAAATATCTGATTGTTTGTGTTAATGAATTGACATACAGGAGAGATACCTGTGATGCTAAGTATTTTTGGTAGATCTGTGGCAAAAGGCCACATTGTAATCCCTCTAAGATCAATAACAAATACTAAGCTCATTTCCTACACTGCCATTTTGAGACAACTGGAAACAAATTCCATTTTCAACTGAAGTCAGTAATAAAACTCCCACTGACTATTTCATTCTTCACCCTTAAAAGTCCAGACTACTCTGGTGGTAAGAACAAAGAAGTGGAAGCCTGTTTTGTCACTATTCTAATTCACATGAGGAAAGGCTGCAGGAACTGGGACTGTTTAGTCTAGAAAAGAGGAGACTGAGGGGGGATCTTATTAATATTTACAAATATCTAAATAGTGATAGCTAAATACTGGGTGTCAGGAGGTTGGGACATCCCTTTTTTTCTATTGTAGCTAGCAACAGGACAAGGGGTAATGGGATGAAGCTGGAACACAAAAAGTTCCACTTAAATAGAAGAAAAAACTATTTCACCATGAGGGTGAGGGAGCCCTGGAACAGGCTGCCCAGAGGGGTTGTGGAGTCTCCTTCCTTGGAGGTCTTCAAAACCCGCATGGACATGTTCCTATGCGACCTGTCTAGGTGACCCTGCTTCTGCAGGGGGTTGGACTAGATGATCTCTAAAGGTCTCATCCAACCTCTCCCATTCTATGATCCTATTTCCTCAAGTCTAGAAAATATTTGAGAAATATAAAGAAGAGTTCAGCATAAAATTACATCTCTCATCCTGGTTTAGCTGTAACTTAACACATTCCTGGTAGTCTCTTGAATGATGGATTACTTCATGACATCTTTCTGATTCACTGTGAAAGAATGACTGACTGACTCTATCAGAGATGTAACAGCCTGATGACATCAATATGCAGTATCCAGACTGCAAAAGCAGGCTTGTACTCCCTCTAGAACAAGTCAAAGATGAGAAATGCACAAACGTGGAAATAGATGTGGCAGTAAATGGAAAGTATGAAAGCTATATCATATTCAACAGATGTTTTTTCTTACGTTTATGAGAAAGACAAAGGATTGAAGAGTTGGCTTGGCCAACCTGAAACCACCGTGGAGGAAAAATGAAATATCCATAAATACAAACAAACAAATAAAATATCTGCCAAACAAACAGATAAAACATCTGCTTTAGCTATAAATAGCTATATGAGTAATTGTATGCTTTGTGGACTATAGGAAGTTGTTTGTGGGCTACTGCTAATATAACAATAGAGGCAAAAAGTTCAGAAAAGAGTCAGTGTGGAAGATAGCTGTTGCCATACATAGGTTCAGCCCTTTGGTCATCACTGAAAAAAGTACAGCCATCCACCAATAAACAACTTATTAAGTCATGCAGCAGACTTGTGTAAAATTGTTTGGACAAAATAGTAGAATAGAGAGATAAATATAAAAACTTTTTCACTTTAACTAAAAGTTAGTGTTTTATGGTTAACTTTACTCTGAAAATTTGACTAATGCCTTATTTTTCTCAAATGTTCTGATTTTTTAGTAATTTATCCTTCAGAACACTACTTCATACCTGTGATTTGCAGAGAACCAATTAGATTTTCTCCAGAAACTGTCTTTGTAGTTGACCTTGACAATCATTAACCAGAGAAGAACTGGTGCTTTACTTTGTCAGTCTGTTTTTAAAATACTAGCTCATTAAATATTGTCTTATTATTTTATTTATTGTTTTATTTTCCTAATTTTCTGATATGAGGAAACTTACAGCTGAATGCAGTGTCCTCTGAATTGTTTTACCAGAAAAACAGACAGTTCTCTGTGTTTATTCTAGACCAAGATACTTCTGGATCTATACTGTGTAAGAGAATTTTTTTTTCTTCGTAAAATTTCAATACAATTTTTGAAAAGTGTGAAAAAAAATGTAGAGCTTTGGCTTGTTTGATTTTTTTTTCTGCATCTTTTGTCTCAATAATTTCTTAAGGTGGTGCCAGTTATTTAAAAAATCAAAACTAATGAAGCTTTAGAGTTTTACAAGAAAATGTATTGCTTTAATATTGCAGTCTTGGATTGTATATGAAAGCTAAAATTGGATTGCTGAAAATTCTTGGTTAAAAAAAGATGCATAATTAACCTTAACTCTTTTAATAACTTTGTGTTCTCTTTTGACAGCAACCTCAGCATAAACAACTCCTGTTTTTATTGAAACCAACAGACAGAAACCATAAATAATTGTTACATGCCCTGCTGGTAACACCAATTAGCTAGTATCATACAGAAATTATTGTAAAGAAGTTTTGTATTTTACTAGATTTGACCTATAAACAAAATGTACACATTTGAATATAGCAATGAAATAAATTTTATCTTCTGTGCTTTTCAGGGTTAGCAAAATTGCTAATGCTCAAAGCCTTTTCCATTAGATTACTTCATATTTTTGTTTCTCTGTGTTCAATAGCAACAGTGGATAACGTCAAGCAATGAGTTTCTAGAACAGTCATTATGATCTGGAAGGCAAAATATCATGGTAAATTCTGGCACGGTGCAGCCTAGGTAAGACCAGAAAGTATAAGTAAAATTTCATTTAGAACTGCAGCTTACTTTTCACACATCACAAATCCCCACCAAACATCTCAAATCCAAATTGAACTGTGAAATGAAAGCAAGAGACGGCAAGCGTGCCAAAAGGTATGTTCCACTTTTACACATATTTTCTACCTCTTATTCTGCAAGGAAAGTGAAAGAGGGTCTAGACGTCAGACCTCCTCTAATTTTCAGTTGTCAGGTAGATCACCTTTTTGCACTTACATAGCACAAGACATTGCACAGTGAGGATAACTATTCTAACAGTGCGTGTATTAGTACAGGTTGTGGATGCTTCGCCTAAATTAATACATTGTGCTACTCAGTAGGATTTTGTAGCGTAGATTAGAGCATCTGTTCACTAGAGTTCATCTCTTTCCCATTCCCCAGACCCCAGGTTATCTTTGGTGCTGCCAACACTGTACAGTCATGCTGATTAACTGCTCCAGTGTCTACAATAATTGCCAAGTCTTCCCTAGTGCCTAAGTGTATTGAATACTTGAAGTAGACAACTCTTCATTCCTCCTGATGGGGCTTTCTGCCCTTTCTACAACTTTCCTACTAGTTTCGAGAAATCTTTCAATCTTGAAGTTGTAGATTATGGAACAGAAATTTACCAGCTATTCAAAAGAAGCTTCTGTTGAACCTTTATTGCTGTTTTACCATAAGTTTGAGGAAAGTACTATAGCAAGGCAAATTGTAGCATTTAGCAAAATATCCAAAACAAATTAAAAAACCCCAACAGATTTAGCAGCTCCTGCAAAGGTGACTTGTTTTTGAATGCTTAAGTAATTTTTAGACTTTGATCAACTACCTTTACTAAATTCAGCCATGTCATAGAATCATAGAATCATAGAATGGTAGGGGTTGGAAGGGACATTTAGAGATCATCCAGTCCAACCCCCCTGCAGAAGCAGGTTCACCTAGATCAGGTCACATAGGAACATGTCCAGGTGGGTCTTGAAGACCTCCAAGGAAGGAGACAACTCCTCTGGGCAGCCTGTTCCACTGCTCCCTCACCCTCACAGTGAAATAGTTTTTTTCTTATGTTTAAGTGGAACTTTTTGTGTTCCAGCTTCATCCCATTACCCCTTGTCCTGGTACTGTCTACAAAAAAGGGATGTCCCAACCTCTTGACACTCACCCTTTAGCTATTTATAAATGTCAATAAGATCAACCCTCAATCTCCTCTTCTCCAGACTAAACAGCCCCAGTTCCTGCCTTTCCTTGTATGAAAGATGTTCCATACCCCTGATCATCTTGGTGGTCCTGCGCTGGACTCTCTCTCTTCCCCTGCGCTGCACTTCCCTGTCCCTCTTGAGCTGAGGAGCCCAGAACTGGACATAGGACTCCAGATGAGGCCTCACCAGGGCAGAGTAGAGAGGGAGACCTCGACCTGCTGGCCACACTCTTCTTGATGCATCCCAGGATGCCATTGGCCTTCTTGGCCATAAGGGCACATTGCTGGCTCATATTTAGCTTAGTATCAATCAGGACTCCCAGGTCTCTCTCTGCAGAGCTGCTCTTCAGAAGTTCAACCCCCAGCCTGTACTGGTGCATGGGGTTGTTCCTTCCCAGATGCAGGACTCTGCATTTGTCCTTGTTGAACCTCATGAGGTTCCTCTCTGCCCAACTCTCAAGCCAGTCGAGATCCTGCTGAACAGCAGCACAGCCTTCTGGGGAATCAGCCAGTCCTCCCAGTTTGGTGTCATCAGCAGACTTGCTGAGGGTACACTCTGTCCCCTCATCCAGGTCGTTGATGAAGATGTTGAACAAGACTGGCCCCAGAAATGATCCCTGTGGAACTCCACTGGCCACAGGCCTCCAACTCGACTCTGTGCCATTGATCACCACCCTCTGGGCTCTGTCATTCAGCCAGCTCTTGATCCACCTCACTGTCCACTCATCCAATCCGCACTGCTTGAGCTTTTTGATGAGGATGTTATGGGAGACAGTTTCAAAAGCCTTGCTGAAGTCAAGGTAGATGACATCTGCTGCTCTCCTGTCATCTACCCAGCCAGTTTTCACTCATAGAAGGCTATCAGGTTGGTCAAACAGGATTTCCCCTTGGTGAAGTCATGTTGACTCCCCCTGATAACCTTCTTATCCTTCATATGTTCAGTGATAACATTCAGGATGAGTTGTTCCATCACTTTTCCAGGGATGGAGGTGAGGCTGACTGACCTGTAGTTTCCTGGGTCATTCTTCTTGCCCTTTTTGAAGACTGGTGTGACATTGGCCTTTCTCCAGTCCTCAGGCAGCTCGCCTGTCCTCCGTGATTGTTCAAAAATGTGCAACATATTGACATATCCCTTAATGTCCTTTTCCACTCAGATCACTATGAAGACATATTTCAACTTCATGCTTTATATCCATCAAATAACCAGTTTTAATTTACAGTGATTAGAGGTAGCAATCTAAAGACACTTCCCCCCCATCCCTTTCCCTAGTCTATGACTTACCACTGCTGCAGTCTTCAAGTGGGTTTCATTTTCTGTGTGGTTTTTTTTTTTAAACAATAAGTTCTCTGGGCTCAGAAATATTACTAAATTTATAATTTGAGGTCAGTAGCAACAAATCAAAAGGAGAATAGCTATGCTGTGACTGAAAATCAGTATCAGCGTTCTGGCAAAATATGTCTTGCATGTACCCAGACAAGTTGCAAGTACTGCCTGTGCCTCTGTTCAGAAGCTTTTAAATAAAGTTTATAATAATCTTTCCCCTCTCATCTGTCTCCTCTACTTGCACTGCTAGGGACAAGAACTACTTTATTTCTCAAAACTACTTGTCAGCATGGTATTGATAATATGGTTGGGACCTGTGCAATGCATTATAGTATAGAGTCAATAAAAATTTCTACAACAGTACTTTCCCCTGTTTGGTAGTCAGCTATTCAACAGTTTTCATCTTCAGTTTTTGACTAAAGCTTCTTCCTGTTTTTTACTCTCTTCTTCCTTTTGCTTTACTGATTTCATTTTTAATTAGGATTAGTTTTGTATATGTTTGATTTTATATATTTGAGAAACATTAGCAGAAGTATAGTCCATCTGAGTGATCAAGTACAGGTTCAAATTCCCGCCATAGACTGAAAGAAAACAGTGTTTAGAGTAAGAATGCAAGAAGCACAGGTGCATGCATTTCAGGAAAAATTTCTCCACTGTTTGTTGTTGCCTGCAAGGACAGTTTTTAAATAGTATTCAAACTTGGAACTAAACAAAATAAAGTTTAAGATATGAAGCAGAATAGGCATCTTTAGGCATTTAAAATTTTATAAATCAATTTTAATTTTGAGCAAAATTCAGGAAGGCAGCACCGTGAAATTGTTAATTAATTATTCCCAAGCCAGTAATGGCCTTTCATGCATCTAAATATTTTCCAGCTAATAGACACAAGAGAATTTCTCTGGGGCTGGCAGCTAATTCAAACTTGTTTTTATCTCCTCACTGGTACTTTCTCTGAACATATTTGACCACCCTTCACTGCATTTGCACATTAGTGAAGTGTGTGGCAGTGGAATTATGAGACTGAGAGCCATAATCAGCCCTGCTCTGGTGTGGGCTCAGGAGCAGCACACAGATCTTCTCATCCCCTGTGGAGTGCTGCAATATAGAGGCTTTGACATGCCTTGCTGGCATCAGTGGCGATTCTCCCTTCTGGCACCTATCTGCCCTTCTTTTGTTCCCAAGGCATCCCTCTAGCTGGACCCACTCAACAGGCAGCAGTGGCATCGAGCTGCTTTCATGCAAGGAGAGTCACATCTCCCAACAAGCTGATGAAAAGAAATCATCTAGTGCCACTAGAGAAGCCCTCAGATGTCTGTCATAATTAAGAATAAAAAGAGAGCAGTCAAATCCTCTGTGAGAGTGACTCAGTGGTTACCTTCAAATAAGTCATGTAGTGTAGTCACTTCTAAATCCTGTTTCTGTTTGCTTAGTTTGACATACTTTGTCAAACATGTTCTACACCAGAATAAATGACTGATTAACATATTTACAAATAGAGAAGAGAAATGTCACAGAAAAATATTTCAACTATTTCTTTGTTGTGTGGTTTTTCCCATTTAGATCCCCAAACCATAAAGCATTTATGTATGATGTTAACATTAAATGTTATACATGTGATTACACACGATGCTGAACTGAGGCCTGGCTCTCCTCTTTTCCATGAAATCTTGTCCAAATTGGGATTGTAAGCAATTTCTTAGCTTTTTATACCTGTTATCATTACCGTGGAAAGTAATTATGAATGTATCATATTTGCTCAAGCTGTATTGCACTGATTTTAAAAAGAAAAACAGTTATTCATTCTATCTTAGTGATGTAGAGCCTGATTTTTTTCCTCTATTATACTGATGCAATAACTTGAAATAATAGAATAAAGTCTATCTACACATAAAAGGTGTGAGTACCTTTCCAAGCCTCAGTCCAGCTCCATACTGTTGCCAGCTCAGCCAGCAATCATAGACAATCATAGACATTTGGTGTCTGTGAACATGAAGCTGAGAGTCATGCTGCAGAAGAGCAAAGCACCCTCTCCCTCTCTCAGATCTGATATATTGTGGGACTGTAGGAGCCACCGGCTCCAGATGCAGTTTCTCCGGTAGATCTTAACTATGGGGTATCAGGACAAGACACTTAACAGTACTGAAGATCTGGGTCTCGATCAGAGCCAGACACCTCCCAGTACTCAAGATCACTAGTCTAAGGCCAGCACAGGTTTATATACTGTAGCACTCTCCAGAAGTAAATCCTTCAATGCAGTTTAGACATATATTGAAAGATAGAATGATCACAAGGACTAAGGTTTTTTTCAGTCAAAAAACTCTTTCAATCTCATCACTATATATCCTAAATATAAAATTCATAAATGAGACAACAAACATTTAATTGGCTAATTTATGTATTCAAAACCACATTTTATTTAAATTCAACATTATGGCAATGAAATAAATCCCTCCATTATTTTTAACCAAGCTCCTACTCTAAACTCTATTCTCCAACTCTCCTACCAACTCTAAAATATTATGAGGCATTAGCAAGAGGGATTATACAGAGCTTTAAGAGTACAAGCTGGTAAAATTAGGCCTGTGTTGGGAAGATGATTTAAACTGTCTTTCTGTGTTAATTACTATCGCCTCAAAACAAATTTTGTGGCTTACATATCTTTTACTTAGTATTTTTTAAAAATTTATGTTTGTCGACAGTTTTAGAAAAACGTATTTTAATTTAGTCTTGAACAATTCTCTGGAATTCTGTCGGCCATGCATGTAGAAAGTATTTATGGGATCAAATACCTCTTCTGTAAAACGCTGGCTATGTTTTTAGTGGCATGAGACAAAACTGAAATCCTAATTAATAAAATGTTACAAAATGGAGAACATGATAATGAGTCATTTTCACAGTTTTGGTTACAAGAGTAGGTGTAGAACTTGGAGTGTTGACCAGTCGTGAAACAAAAACAGTGATTGCTTCAAATATCCATCTTAAAAGCACAAAGGCAGCAGATGAACCTGTGGGTCCCCGCACCCATGTAGGGGATTGTGAGACTGATGTACTTTATAGTGAGTCAAGTATCTTGAGTAGTAAGGTTCTAGTAGTCAGAAGAAGGAGTTAATGCCAAGATTATAGTGATGTTTAAGATAGAATGGCCAGTGATCAGCAGCTTAAATGATACCTCAATAATGACCACATTTTGGAAGAAGAATGAGAGACTGAGGATAGGACTGGTAATGTTATCTCAAATATTGTGCTCATCTGGCAGAGGGATGAAGTGATCTCTGTGTTCTTATAATTGCAACTTTTGTTTCAGATCCTGCTGAATTTTCTGGGTGAGCTGCAACTGGCATTCCCTTGTCTGTTTAAGGTGGATACAACAGAAGGTCCCAGCGTAAGACTCTCACCTCCAATGCAAATAGGGTGACATGAAGTCCTGTTGAGATAAGAGCAAAGAACTGACTTACGTATATAAGTGGCTACACTTATATATATATATACACATATATATATATATATACGTACTTTTCTCAGCTTGGATAGGCATACACTTTCCTGGGTGAAAAACTGGTTAGATGGTCATGTCCAAAGAGTCGTTGTCAATGGAGTTAAATCCAGTTGGCAGCCAGTCATGAGTAGTATTCCCAAGGGCTTAGTACTGGGGTTACTCCTGTTTAACATCTTTATTAGTGGTCTGGATGGCAGGATGGAGTGCACCCTTAGTAAGTTTGCAGATGACACCAAGCTGAGTGGAAGTGTTGATATGTTTGAGGGTATGGAAGCTTTACAGAGAGATCTAGATAGGTTGGATGGCTGGGTCAAGACCATGGGTTTCAATAAGGCCAAGTACCAGATCCTGCACTTGAGCCACAACAACCACCAGCAGCGCTACAGGCCTGGGAAGGAGTGGCTGGAAAGCTGCCAGGCAGAGAAGGACCTGGCAGTGCTGGTTTGACAGCAGCTGAACAGGAGCCAGCAGTGTGCTCAAGTGGCCAAGAAGGCCAATGGCATCGTGGCCTGTATCAGGAACAGTGTTGTCAGCAGGAGGAGGGAGGTGATCATTCCCCTATACTTGGCTTTGGTGAGACCAGACCTCAAGTACTGTGTCCAGTTTTGGGCCCCTCTCTACAAGAAGGACAATGAGGTGCTGGTCAGGATCCAGAGGCAGGCTACCAAGCTAGTAAAGGATTTGGAGCAGGTCTCCTATGAGGAACAGCTGAGGGATCTGGGGCTGTTTAGAAAAGAAGGCTCAGGGAAGACCTTATCGCTTACTACAAATAGCTGAAAGGAAGTTGTAGTGAGGTGTGGGTGGGTCTGTTTTCCATAGTAATAAACAATAGAACAAGAGGAAATGGCCTCAAATTGTTCCAGGGAAGGTTCAGGCTGGGTATCAGGAGGAATTTCTTTACTGAAAGGATTGTCAGGCATTGGAAAGGCCTGCACAGGGAGATGGTGCAGTCACCATCTCTGGAGGTGTTTAAGAGACGATTGGATGTTGCACCTAGTGAAATGATCTAGTGATTGATAGGGCTAAGACAAAGGCTGGACTTGGTGATTTTAGAGGTCTCTTCCACCTGAAAGAATTCTTTGATTCTATGACTCTTTTGCTTCTATCTCTCTCCTCTGTCTCCTTCTTTCTCCCTCTCCCTTCCTTTCCTTCTCCCCTTCAGATTATCCCTTTTCGTAAGCCTTAATCAAGAACAAAAACCTGAGACATTCTGCTCTATCTGTCCTCATTTATGTCATAATCTGGCATAGCATAAAAGGAACACTAACCCCTTCCTTTGAATTTGGAAATAACCTTAACCTACCTCATGCTCTCATGAATTGGAGCATTACAGTAGGTTAGAGGAATTGTAAAATAATTTGCATATTCAGACAGAAATACTACCTTTGTTTACAAAACAATATGATCTTTCTTTTCCTTTCTTTTTATTTTTTTGACCAGATTTGTGATATAAATGTACTTTAATGCTTTTTTTTTTCTTTTCAAACAAAATACTTTTATAAAAGATAACCTTTTGTCATCATATCAACATGTGAAAATGTTCAATGGTTGCTGAATTCTTCTACTTGACTTCCCTTTCAGTGTTTCCTTTATTATCTGTCCTTAGTTTTTGTTCAGAATGCCCTGATTAGCGACTTGATGTCTTATTTACATATTTTTCATCTTGAAAAATTCTTATATCCTACTATGTGAGGACATCTGTGTAACAAAAATTGCCTCATTTTATTTCTGCTTCTCAGAAAAAGAACATATTCTGATCCAGTGAATACTACTGAGAACTGAAGTCTTTTTTATACTATGCAGTCATCAACAAACCCAACAGGTTTTCTCTAAGATTACTGTATCACAAACAGGAATTTAATTGACTGCACTATAAGGCCCTGTTTTTCTCCAAAGCTTCTAAATAACCTCATTAAAATTGATGTTATTGTAGTAATGAACTGTCATACCTCTGGTGCAATTTCTAGACCATGCAACTCCAAAATCTAGTATTTTTTTTTCCTAAAAAAAGACATCACTCCCTTGGAGACTTTACTTTTTTTTGAATTCTTTTTTTAATTGAGCATTCTGGAATGGCTGTTCAACAGGTGTGTGCAGCTCAGGTAAGTGAATTTGGGACATGATGACACATTTTCTACTCTGAGTGTAACTAATTTTAACTTGCCAATTTATTGTGCATTTTGAGTCTCAGAAAATGGGTTTTTTTTGCCAGAGAACATAACCCTCTCTTTCTTTAAAGATACTCTTCCTATGATTGTTTGAGGTTTTTGGTTTACTATTCATAAATTAGCATTGCCTCCAGAACTGTATCATTCTAAGCCTAGTGCAAACACTAAACAAAGAGATGATCCTCGCCTCACAGATCTGGAATTAAGAATTTAAACATAGAAAATAGTGTTTGGAGACAGAGAATGAAAACCTGAGGAAGCTAAAAAAGTCGGAACTTTACATAGCAGTAGTGGTGCTCTAGCCATTGTAAAAATCCTGCAGGCATTACGCCAAAAATAGAAGCTTAAGGGAATTTTAAATGAGATCAGCAAAGTTTTAGTGTAGGCATTGTCAGGAAGCTAATTTGAAACACTGGGGAAGGAGGAAGGAAGATATTTTGAAAGAAAATTATTTGAAAAATGAGGTGGGTGAGAGACTCAGGGACAGTAGTGACATCTTCATGGTGAATTTGAAATGATAGATGGGAGAGGAGAGATCATGGAAGACCCTGAAAATGAAAAGCCTATTATGTTTTTCATTATAAAGCAGAGAGAGTCACTGAAGTAGTACACTGTAAGAAGTGATATGGTCAAAAGGAGGAGCAATAATCTTTGCATCAGTGTTCTAAACAGATATGAAAAATATTGATTGGACTTTTGGGATAGCAGGAAGACGTGAGATTGTTAAAGGTTTTTCTTAATGGCTAAACATTGCAGTTTTCTTAAGGGCAACATACACTAGGAAATCTAAAAAGATTTATTTTTTTTAGTAACAATCCCCATATTACAGACACAGGGGATCTATCAAGAACAAACCAGAAGATAACAGAGACAAAAGGAAAGAGGGAAATCTGTTTTACGTATTCTCATCTCTAACTAAACATTCTGCTGAAGAAACATGTCAGTTAAAATCTTACACGAAGGGAGATGTTTAGAATAGAACCAGTTTTGAGAATTATCTACATATAGATGTCAACTGAATATGGGTGCTAACATACAACTCAGTTGCAAATCACCAAGAATGTCTCAATAGACTTTTCAAGATTCTTGGTTCTTGTTCCTTCTCTCTCTCCACAAAATAGTCCCTTAAGTACGGCAATGCAGTTTCCTTAGAGTTCCTTCAGCAATCTTGTGCTCTTCCACCTGGATTGAAATTCAGCTATGTGTAAAATGTCAGACAATTTAAGTCTCTTGAGGGAATTAGAGAGGGGTTTGCAAAGTGTCTGGACTTTCAACTAGCCCTAGATTAAAAAGAAAAAAAAAACTTTTTTATTCTGAACAAACTCTCCTTTTTGCTGTTTTTTGAAATGCAACAACTGCAGTTCTTATATTATTAAAAAAGATATACATAGAGCCCTAAATGCATATAGACAGTTATTAGTCTTTGTCATGGAAGTCAAAAACCTTCAAAAATTTTATACTATGATCTTATTTGACCACTGACTCCAAGTCTATAATAATGTATGAGAAAATATCTGCAGGCCCAGTGTTGTAGTTTAGGCCCATCAAGGGCCAAAAGACCACAATTAGACTCAAGTATCAAGACTTGAGAATTCCTAAAGGTCAGGAGGGCTTAATTGCTGCTTATTGTCCTGAAGAAAACAGACCAGGCTACTCGGCTTGTGGCGGAGAACAGAAAATAATTTAATCCACCACTAACTAAAACATAATGATAAACACCTAAAACATAACCAACACAAAACAACATAGAATGGTACAACGATGAAAAGTACAACCAGCCCTTTAAGACCACCTTCTCCCCACCCCTCCCGTCTTCCCGTGCTCAGAGCCCTGATCCCAGTGTCATTATCTCCTCCTTCACTGAACAGCTCAGAGGGGCAGGGAATGGAGGTCTGAGTCAGTCTATTCCTGATAGCTTCTGCTGTTTGTCTCTCCTCAGGCCAGGCGGGCTCCTTACCGATCCTCCCTGCTCCTCTCTGGGTTACCTCACACACACAGTAGCCCAACATGTGTTCATCTGAAAGGCTGCAGCTCCTCTCTGCCTCTCGTGTGGCTTTGCTCTGCAGCCTACAGGCTCTCCAGCATGGCCTGCGCCATGGCTGCCTCCTCACACAGTCTCTCGCCTGTCCAGGCATGCTCACACAGTGGCTCTCAATCCTGCCATTGCCCTCCATGAGTTACAGGGGCACAGCTGCATTCTTGGCACGGGTTGCAGAGGAGTCTCTGGTCTGGCACTCCTCCTTCCTTCCTCATTCTCTGACTGTGAGGTCTGCGTGGTCGCCTCCGTCTTGTACCACTCTTACACCACCTCCCAAGCACTTCAAATTCCCGTCCTTAAATAGTGACAGCAGAGGCACCAGATTGACCCCAGCCAGGCCAGGGGTGGGTCTGAACCCAAGAGCCAGAGGAAAGTCCCAGAACTATTTACCTTGCCTGCACTGTAGCCTCCTCCCCCTGTTATCAAGCAAAAGTGACTCCTTGCTAAATCATGACACCCAGTCCTACCTATCTGTGGCACTGTCCATGTGCATGCTAGACTCTGCATTACCTATAGAAAAGGTAGCATAGAGATTCAAGTTAACCCTACCACTAGCAACAGATACAGGACAGTAAGGCAAACACACCACTTTCCTCTGAGCAGAAGCTTAGTGCAAACTATGGAAAAGTTTGATTTATTGGAGCACTGGTGGTCTTCAAAGAGACCAAATTTGCCTGTAAAGCTGCAGCTAAGCAAAACCATATATTGTTTTAGGAAGTCTTACAACTGAAAAATATATTTCATGAATTACTGAGAATCAAAATTTGCTAACTCCCAAAAGCAAAGTTCTGTCAAACAAAGTTGCTGAGTACCTGTTAAAACCAGTGTGGACTTTTCAAAGGTTGAAAACTCAGCTGTGGTTGAATGGCTAATTTTCTCCATAAAAACTGTGAAGCACTTTCATTTTCTGATAGCCTGACAGTGCCTTCTATTAATAAGTTATCCTCATCAACCTAAACCAGAAACATTTGACCCCAAATATTTTGGGGTGCTGCATTGCACAGAACATGAACCAGTATGGAAACAAGGGTATTGGGCTCTTTTGAGCTCTGTCCCTTCAAAGTAATCCACAGCCCAGGGCTGTTTTATGCCTTTGTCTTCACAGACGTTCATGTGGCTGTAAAGTTCTCCCTGTTTTTGCCAATGTTAGGACTGTAGATTTCCCCTTCTCTCTCCCCCAGGATTTAGAGCATTTTTATTGTACTTTTTCCCCTCTCACTACAACCACTGATGATTGTATTCTGCATTAAAATATGAAACCACTTAAAATGCATCACTGCATCAGTCAATGAGCTGGCATGCACTTGAATGAAAGAATTTGGCATACTGGTTGTGCTTTCTGAGCCAATCTGTTGTCATAGGTTTCCATGAATTAATGCCACACTGGTGATTAGGTAAATCCTTATTAATCCCCATGTTTGAGATAGCCTGAGATCTGTGTATTTTCAGAAATTTTTTTACTTTGTCTTTGAGTCTATCATGCAAGATTGGAAAAAAAAGCAGAAAAGAATGTAAGCTTGATAAAGGCTTAGAAGTACGATTAGAAATTCCTGGCACATAATGACATTTAAAAGATACATTAAACATCAAACACTTTAAAACCACATCCTTCATTATCTTTACAGCAGAGTTTGACACTGCCAATTTAGGATGGAAGGGGTGAAATGGAAAGGAACTCAATACAAGCCAAAGAAGGTAGGAAAAGAAACCCTACCCTTCTCTGCTTATCATTGAAATGTTTTTTCTCCTTCCTTCCACTCTCCTTTTCCCCAGAGTGATCAGAAAGAGCGTGTGTGTGTGTGTCAAATCATTTTGGTTTTGGTTTTCTTTGCCTGTTCTTTTCCTCTGTCCATTTTCCTGGTCGTCATAGTTACAGTGGCCTCAGTCGTCCCCATCTTTCAGAGTCTTACAAGAATGTTTTAAGCTTTCTCTTGTTACAGTTCTTTACAATGCCAGCTTGTCCAATTTTTTAATTATTATTGTGTTTCCTTTGCGTTTTTTACTGCATGTCCCATCAGTCTCCCTCTTTCCCATGCTGTGTATTGACTCCTCAGAGCAGACTGGAAGTGCTCAGCTTTCATCTTCACCCCAGTATCAGTTTCTTTCTGATAAGATTTCCTGACTTTAATCTTTCCTTTGGTAACCTTTGAGTAATATTTTGGCCTGGTCTTCATGTAGCTTTAAAGTGATATTTTTATAGCTCTTTTAGACTGAGTTACATCAGACAGTCAGAACTGTAGTATCTCAAACTGCTTTTGCCATGGTTTTTGCTTCAATCCCAATCTCTTGAGGCTACGAAGGAATCTGACCAAGAGGCTTTTGCTGTACTAGACAGGGCCAAGGTCAACCTTGAAACCACAGAAACATGAGACAGCACTTGGCTTCTCCTCAACACTTAATAGGCTCTAGCAAGAGAGTCTTGTATCGTCTCTCCCGGTCAAGCTACTACTCCTACAGCAGCTGCCATTAAAGGGGACTAATCACTGACAAGGAGAAACAAGTAGGGTGCTAAGTCAGGGGTGAGTAGCTCTTACAGGATGCAGGGCTTATCTCAGGGAACGAGAGTACATCTATTTTGGTGTAGAAAACTTGACTACTTGTTGGACTGGTAAAGGTAATGACCTGTAATGTAACTATCCTCTAAATCACTATCCAATTGTACACTACCTAGTAAGAATTCATTTCTATCCATACAAAAATGTCAGACCTGATGCATAGCCATCCTAAAGGATCTTAGTTATATAGTTAGCATTAAAACCTACTTTTCAAAAATATATGTATGATATATATATATTAGAAACATCTGCATGTCTGAAACCGAAATACTGATGGTAAATGTACAAACCTGCAGCTTCGATGGATACCTGCAGCACTCTAGTGGCCATTCCTCATAAATACAACATCAAAACCTGGGAATTATTTTGGACTGTAGATTTAAAGGAAAAAAAACCCAACTCTAACAACAAAAATCAAATGGCTACTGAATTAGACGTGAAAGTTCTGAAAATGAGCAATAACATACTGTGTGCACACTGATTAAATTTATTCAAACAAACCTGTTTTAATTTAACAATATTCTTGCCCTGTATTGTAAATATAATGAAAGTAGTTTGGAATAGAATGCATTAAAGTTTGTGGTCATTTTATCTTTTGATGTGCTAGCTCACCAATACAAGATGACTTAATTACTGGGAGCTGTACATAACTCACTTTTCCTCCATTCCCCTGACTGTAGGAGGGAAATAATAGGCAATATAAAAGAGGAAAAGACTCTCTCTGGTCCCTATCAGAGCCTTTCAAAAAAGAAATCGATTTTTTCCTTGCAAGTTTTTTTTCTGTCATTGTGGGAAGTACTTTAGTGGCTGAAGTAATAGATTTTACAGCTTTTCTTATGGAAGAGTAACATAAAAATTAAGACATCTCTCTATGAGAAAGTACCTTTACTTGTTTTATTTGAATATTCAGCTTGTTCTACTCTGTTGTTCACTACTTCTTTTAAATTAGCATCTAGAAAGTGCAAAACAGAGAAATGTGGAAGTGCTTCTATATCAGGACTGTTAAAGTGAGGGTAAACAGGAAATTATCTCCTGTATGCATATTCATATATTTTATTTCACAAAAAATGTTACCACTGGAACTTGTTTAGGATAAGAAAAAACACATTGGATATTTTATTCATGTGATTCTTCTTCAAGGAAGGAAGGAAGGATATGAACAAAACTTTGCCAGTAATTTTGTGCTAGGAGAAGTATTCAAATGCCAGTATACTGGATATCAAGAGAAGAAAATTGATTAGCATCAGAAGGCAAGATATCAATGTCAAGAAAATACAAAGTCAAGACTGTCTGACCAGAAGATCTTGACACGAAGATAAAGAATAGGGTGTGTACTACTGTGATAGTCTCTTACAGCAAGTGGAGAAATAATAGGTGCTAGAACATTAACATTTCCCAAAGACCCTGTTTGAATGACTGTAACAAAGCTATCTGATGAAAAAAAAATATATGGAAAATCTCATGGGAATGTGGCCATCACCAATCTTTGGCATTTCAGGAGGAAAGGAAAAAGTCAGAGTTCCGTGGCTTTTAGCAGTATGGTTGGTTTAGATAGTCAAGTTGTTGTCTCAAATAGGCATTAAAAATAATTTGAAAAGCATTCATATTTTTCCTTGGTTGCCAACCATATGTTAGAGACAAGAGAAACCTATATCAAAGCTGTGAGTTTTCGCAGAAGCTTTATCAGAACAAAAGAGTAATTTCTCTTTGTGATGCTCTAGGTGTTATCCAAAACAAGCAGGAAAACAACTGTATCATACTTCCACTAATGGCCCAGGAGCTCAGCCTCTAATGGGAAGTGTGCTGAAAGCACTGGTGATCAAATGGGTCAGTTACAGCTGTCTGTCCATGACTTACAGCAGAGGGAATCTACACCAGAGCAATGAACAATTTGGCTGAAGCCTAAAACAAGTGCATCCAGGAACCTGGTAGAGCTCAAGTATTCTCAGAGTTATGTGCTGTTTGCTCACATATATAACTAAACAATATCAGCTAATCACTTTCCCTAGTACTGCTGCCTTTTGGCCAAAACTTAGATGCACAATTGTACCTGGATGTAACGATGAATAAGAATAATGGGGATTAGAGTCTCACTGGAGAGATTTAAAAATGGATCTGATTGAGACGAAGTACTTAACACTTCCATTGACAAATGCATCTTATTTTCTATTCTATATGAACACCACAGGGTCTATCATCAATTGTAGCTACAGAGAACTTTAGCAGTACAGTCTGACACCAAGATACTGGTGGGACTATTGGAGCTCTCAATGAACAGAGAGGGTAAGAGAAAAACTAAAACGGTGCACATGAGAAAACTAGTTCAAGTAAGATGCTTCTAAACAACAGGACAAACAGAAAATTTGTTTCTTTCTGTCATTGCAGTATACAAGGCAATATCACATATCATTATAAAGCTTGTGGAGGGATAAGCAGAAAGAAAACCAAATTACTTTGTCATAGTCAGGGTTTAACTACTTTCTAGAAGTTTAAAATTGTTTGCGATGTACATTGGTGAATATCAGCTTAGGCCCCTTGACTTTGATAGACTTAGATCTGTTTACATTATCTGAAGGAATGATATTGTCACAGGTTTGTATTCATTCAATACTTCTCTGATGCTTTGGATATCTAATGAATAATAATTTTATTTGATAACTAAACCATTAATAAAGCTCAACAACATGGTGCATCTCCAGTAGTCAACAGATACATGATGAGAAGAATACATAATATATATCCCTGACCATTACTGCATGTGAATGTGCTACTGCCTGTTTGTAAGTGAGATGCTGCTGTGCTAATGCAAAGTAAAATGTGTGCGACAGTAGAGAATTTATCTTAAAGACTTCAGAGATCTTCTCCAATTTTAATTCTTAAATCCATGTATATTACAGCACTAGTGTTCAAATTTGTGTGTGTGTGTGTGTTCAAAAGCATAGCTGCTTTGCCATTTCTTTCCTTTCTTGCTCTCTCCTACAAACTACGGATGATATTAAGTACACTGTAACCAGGGCTTGAAAAGTACTCACACATTAAGAAAAAGGCATCTTCACCTTGGCAAATGTCATCATGTCTGCAAAGGTCAGGCTTTCATTTCAAAACATACTTTTCACCCCTTCCAGTTGTGAGGATAGTTGTCTAAATATGAATTAAATGAGAGGAAAACTATCTTCCTAAGAGCTCGGGCAAACAACTCCCCAACCTCCATGGTTGCTTGGATGTGTCAGCTTTTGCTGCTGTTACCACAGGCCCTCCAGTCAGCCCTGAAACAGAGTTGGACCGCTCTGCTGCTGCCTGGGAGGCACTGAGCATTGTGTATGCAGGCAGAGAAAGCTGTCCCTCCTGGGAGTAGCACACAAACACAGCTGCCTGCCAGCCAGTACACACTAGCAAAGAGCCTGTGCCACTGTGACAGCAGCCAGAATGACATAGAAGAATGGAGAGGGAATTCTTCAGTTTTTGAGTAGGTAGGGGAAAGGATGATGGCCAGAAAAACATTTCAGGATCGTAGGAACTTGCAGAAGTCAGCTTTCTTACATCTTCACAACATGGATGTCTTGCCTGTATCCATTTTCTCACTGTCCTTTCTTTCCAGGGCAAGAGAAGAGCTCACAAAACACGATGGCTGCACAGGGCCTTCATTCATCTTTCATAAATCTTTCTACCTCAAAAAAAAAAAAAAAGAGATCTTTGAGATCAAAGACAAAGATTTCCACCATTTAAAATGACACATCAAATATGAAAGAAAGAACAAATGAAACTCTGAAAAACATAATTTTTTTGTCTGGTGGCTTGTCATTTTGTTGAAGCAAAAGACAGGACCAACCAACGAAAAAATCCAGTACAGAGGTAAATAGGTCATATTTTATTTACATCCTCTTGCTATTTGTCTTTGAAAAATCCCCAAAGTATAAACTTCCTCTGTAGTGGCAGAAGGTGTAATACCAGCTATACCCAATATTTCATCCCTCTGTAGAAGGAAGGCATGCTCCTGAAATATATTTTTTCTCTTGGGTTATATATTGTCTAATACATTTTGGTTCTGTTCACTCAGTGGTAGGGCTCTTTCATACTATAATTTACACAAAAAATAAAAAAAAGCTGTATTATCCACCTTGTACTGGAATTTAATCCCACCCACTAACCCAACACAAATCTCATACCACAGTATTTTCCTATAAAGGTAATCACATTGAAGGTAGAGTCTTGTTATCAGAAAGATTTTCTCCCCTCCCCCACCCTTGCCCCCATGTTACAAAAGTTTAATTTATGAACTAGAACAATAGAATCATAGAATCATTTCAGTTGGGAAAGGCCTTTAAGATCATCAAATCCAACCACTAACCTCACACTGCCAGGCGTACCACAAAACCATATCGCTAAGCACCACATCTACAAGCCATGTAAACACTTTCAGGGATTACTCCACCACTTCCCTGGGCAGCCCATTCCAATGCTTGACAACCCTTTTAGTGAAGAAAATTTTCCAGATATCAAATCAAAACCCACAGGGTGGACTTAAGCTTCCTTTCCTATCCACAAATCTTCCATATGACACAATTCATATGACTTGCTCAATGTATTTTCTGAGCTAAAAGCACAGCTTGTTTCTGTTCTCAGTTCTGCTGTTTTCATACCTGCTTCCTCACATCTGAAGAAAATGCCATTGCATTGCGGTGGGTGACAAACTAAGCTGTTGCCTCCTCTCATCCCACTCTCTCCATGCCTAGTGCATGCTCCACCAGCCTTGGGTCACGGGATGACCAAATGCATGAGCAGTGACCCTTCTTTGCAGTGGAAGCTTGGAGACTGTTTCACCCAGAGAGTCTCTAATCTTAATATTTATTCTTAGAATAACATCACAGACTATTGTACTATCAAGTCATAAGAAAACAATATGGTCCTATCATTTTGTTGAGGCTTTAATCTATAAATAGAACTGATTTCAAGAGAGGGATAGTCTAAGTTCAAGTCTCTACCTAGCAAAATTATCAGACCACAATAAATTCACAACACTCATTTCACAGCAAGGCCCAGACTTAAAGTTTCCTTTGTTACCTCAAAACCTAAAGACACTGCCTGCTGATCAAGCTTACTGCTTTAGGAAATCTGATATATATAGGAAATAAAATTTGACTCATGGTTCAGTGCTCTAAGTTTTTGTTGTTTGGTTTTTGGGGTTTTTGAAGTCACATATTTTAAATGAGTAAAATACATACCATTTTATATACCAAAGTGACCAATTGAAATACAAAGTTGGATGCAATTCCTTGCGATCTATTTTCAATGCAGAGATGGAGACTGATGTTTGCCACAAAGCTGATGGATTTTTCCAGAGATAGATAGGTCAATGGTTAGTTCTGATGCTGGTTGATGGTCCTCAATGTTCCGAACTCCTAGCTGATGGAAATGCTAAACTTTTGTTAAAGGGAGAGAGTTTGTTAAGGACTGTGTTCCGGGGGAGGAACCCCGTGTTGGAGCAGGGGAAGAATGCCAGGAGTCATCCTCATCTGAGAAGACAGAAGCGGCAGAGCCCATCTGTGAGAGACTGACCACATCCCCCATTCCCTGCCCCTCTGAGCTGTTGCGGGGGGAGGAGGTAGAGATATCAGGGGCAGTGAGCTGGGCCTGGGAAGAAAGGAGGGATAGGGGAGGGAGATCTTAAAGTGCTGGTTGTAATTTTCTCATCATCCTACTCCCTTTTTGCTTTTATTACGTTCTGTTTCTTGTAGAATAAACTTTCCTACTTTCCTCTCTAAGTCGAGTACTGGAGTCTGTTTTGCCCAGAACCATAATTGGCAGTGAGCCCTCCCTGCCCTTGTCTCAATCCACAACAATCTTGCTTATCTTTTTACTCCCATTTCGCTGGGTCCTCCGCCATCTTAACGAGGGTAGGGGTGAATGGGGGCATCGAGCGAGAAACTGTCGTGGTGCTGTTGTGCTAGCTGGGCCAAACCACAACACATCCTAACATCCTTTTCACTTTGATTTTGGCACCTATATTAATTGGATTATTGTTTCATCAAAGATTGCAGCAATCATATTAATGGAAGCATTCAAACAAAAATTAAGTTTTTGAGAGGCTTGCTTTAATGTTCTGCTTGCTACTGAATTTGACATAGATCTTTCTATATAAAGTATTGGTGTTGGTCATTGAAATGAAATGGAAAATGGGATATTTCCATATAGGAAAAAAGGTTGATAATGTTAATTAAAACAATACAGGATCATTTTTTTTTCTTTTTGGAAAATGTTTGTTAATAATGAACTAAAAATTAACTGAAATCAAATATCAAGAAGGGTCTTTCAGGATGCTTGCAACATTATGGTTGGCATTCATCTAATAAAGCTGGACAGTGTAGCCATCCTATACATTCCTAACATCCTTCTACTGGAAAAAAATAACTACTTTTGGCATTGCATTAATTTGATTTTTAAATACATGCATACTGTATTTCAGAACAAAGATATTCAGTTGAACTTTATTTGATAATTAGTACATTTTTAAATTTAATTTTATTATTTATCTATATGTAATTCATTCTCTTTTTACTTTGAACAAGAAGCAGATATAACTGAACTGCAAACACACCTCCTGATTGTTGGAAAGTATTTCTACATGTACATTTTGGGCTTGCGGGGGAGACACATCTAATCCAATGCTGACAATTACAGTGAGAACATCTACATCTCAGCCAGCTACCTTAAAATCAACTAGACCAACCAGCACACTTAAAATCAACTGGACAAATGAATACTTTTGAGGGGTAATTCATCTCCTACTAAAACAGTCATTGAAAACAGGTCAAGATGACTGGCATCCTAAAAGTGCTGACTTCTCTCCATTGTTATAATAAGAGTCAAGGGTGAATGACTCACACACACACACATATATATAAAGCTTGAGGAATAAATCCATCCAGTGTGAGAGCGATAATATGAGTAATGTAGGTGTACTGTTAACCAATAGAGTATGTTGTATTAAATAAGGTGTAAGGTGTACACCAACAGAAGTAGTTCAGAAATAGCTGTATGAATTAAGTGACTTGGAAGTTCAAACTAAGAAAATGTTCACATGTATATTTATGAAAGATTTAAAAACAATCTAGTAATTATATTTTAGTAACATAAAGGTCTGTGATTAAAATGACTGTTAGAATTTGGGTTTGATGCAATATTAGTAATGAAAAGTATTATTTAATTGTTATTACTGTGCAAGCATAAAATATTTTGTACTAGAACCTTTGGATCTTATATTTAACTATTTACAAAGATGATCTAAACTTAAAAATGCATTTGAATAGCCTGTCTTTAGCTACATCTGATGCTTTGAGAGTCCATAGTCCCAAAGACTATACATAGCCCACAGGTTATATTAAATAATGCATTTGATCCATCTAATTTAGAAATTAACAAGAAAGAGATGCTTTAATCTTCCTTATAAAAGAATATGTGTTACATGGTGATCTAAAAATAGGGTTAAGAATGCATTTTCCTAAGTGTAACTTGCTTTGTCAAACATGACCTATGCTATAGTCTGTTCTTACAACTTTATTTCTGAGAGTGGACATCTAGAGACACAAAACTGTGGCCTTTGCTGAACAAGCTTGAGAGTCTAATCTCCTTAGCAGAATTATAAAACTCAATGGGTCGTTTTCTACTAAGTATAACTAACTCATTTCGATTATATAATACACTGAATAAAAATATCAAAGTATTTCCAAAGAACTTCCTTCTCAGTGGATGTAGTGAAGAGGGGTTTCCCGGATGTAGTGAAGAGGGGTTTCCCAGATTAAAATTGGGTACGATGGATGCAGCATTCCTTATGGAAAGAGTGGAGGAAGTGTTCTTTGTGTTATAGAGGAGATACATGGTTGGAATGAACAGCAGAGTGCTGCTTTGATCCCAGCTGGGTTTAGACCAAGACAGTATATACCATAGCTACTTGAAGATAAAGATGCATTATCAGGAAGACTGTGGCAAAATATATGGAATTTATAGTTGTGATGTAAAGATGAAACCAAGGATTTTATAAAAATTACAGCCAGTTTTTAAAGGTTTGTGGTACTGGGCATCCCCAAACTGTGCACTGATAATTCTCCAGCTAGTCTCTGCACAAATGAGGCAATGGACTGATTTAATAAGGCACTGAGCATTATCCTGTTCAAAATCCCATTAATTATATATTTCATTTTTTAAAAATCTGTATGTATGTGGCTGTGGAAGAAGACCAAAATGCTGTAAACTCTGCACCAATAAAGAAATTTGTACAGTTACATAAGTGCAAATAGACCTGATACTCAGAAAGTCATAGGATAATTCAGACAGAGAGGGACCTGAGAAGGTCTCCAATGCAACTCCTTCTCAAAGCAGGGACATTTATAGGGCCAGGACAGTTTGCTCAAGGTTTTATCCAGTTGGGTCTTGGAAATCTCCAAGGATGGAGGCTGCACAATCTACTCTCTGGACAAACCACTCCAGTTTTGGACTGCTCTCATGAAAATTTTTCCTTATCTATTAAAATGCACAGCTTTACTCAGTGGGCCCAGTATCATAGCATCAAACTTAAAGGTGTGTTATCAGAGTGCTTGTTTTATGACAGTTACCTCCAACTGTTTTTTTCTGGTCATTTATTTTGTATCTTAAACATACAGTGGGATATGTGTAAGATAATGATATCGTAGGCTGTGAACAGAATGTTGAACTGAACTCCACAAGTTAGATACAGACCCAGACAGGCTTAGCAAAATTTAGAAGTCACACTGTCATGGAGGCATCTGTCTCAGGTTCCAACTGCAATTAACAAGTTTTATTTCATTGCTAATGTCTTCTCAGCAGCCAATCAGTCGACAGCAATGATCATTTTTAACAGTTTTAGAAAGTAAACAAATACAATTTGACATCTATGAACCTCAGGAATTCGGTGGTCAAAATTCTCATTAAAAAAGTAGCATTTTGACAGTTTTATAAAGGTAGTTTTTCTTTTTTTATTGTAAAAATAGACAAATCTGCCCATGAGAAATTAAGATGCCATTCCTTTCCTTTTCTTAACTACTTGAGAAGTCAAACACACTTAGTCTTGTAATGGATGGAGACAGGCAAACTTTTTACTTTTGGATACTGGCATCAGGTTTCCCCTTTTGTTTGAAAAGAAGTATGTTTCCATTTATGTTTTTTCCACTCTGATTTTAAGAAAAGAAAGAACACTAAGAAATTCTCATCTGAGGTAGAAACAAAGCAGCCAAGAGAAGTGAAATTATTCCTATTAGACTCTGGATGTTCCAGTTCTCAAAATCTTGAAAGTACAATTTCACATTACACCGTCAGAGACTACAGAACACACAGTTTTAATAATAAATGAAATGGCTACTCATAGCCACATTTATTTGAGATTAGGTAATTTTTTTTTATAATTAAGGGGCTGTTAATGTGAACTTTTAGAAGATAACGTTTCTACTGTCTCGAAATAAAGTGTTATTAAAACCTCTGACCACTCGGATCAAAGTACAAAAGGAAAAAAAGTAGTTATATACTATTAGTGAGTGTGATATTTTCTATTTCAGTATCTTTCTGTGTGAGATTCTTTCAAATCTATTGATTATAGTAATCTATAATACTGGTTATCCTATGTAGAATGGAATAAGTCAAGAGAAGAGACTGGGAAAATCCTCCTATGACATTCAATACTCCCATAATCAGATAATCAATGTAGAACATACTGTGCTGACTGTAGTAAGGGATTTGAAACTCTATCACTGCTTCCCAGGATTTTATTTTAAATCTCCAGGCATTTTTCTATTTCATATTCACCACCAGTTCACTCTTTAACCATAGGAACCTCTTCACAGGAAAGTATTTTCACATTAATAATATAATCCCTGAAAATCATTTCTCACGAGGTCACTTGTTGAAAATATATGCACCAGATCTACTCTTAATATTGCCAGGAAATTTCACATAACTGCCCACAAAAACAAAAACTATCCCTCTATCAATCACCAAACTTATGTTCTTACTTTTAAGATACGTTTTTAGAACATGGAGATTTTAATTGAATTGTTGGTGCCATCTCCCTTGATTTTGATTGTATGGTTATACAATTGTATGGTTATATGTGCCCATATCTCCAAATCTATTCTGTGTTTTCCATAGAATCTTACTACATATTTTTTACTTTTTTTCCCTCTTTTTATTTGGAATATCAAAAGGCTGTTCAATTATGCTAGAAATACAGTATAGTACCGTTTCCTACCAAAATGTCACAAATTATCTATTCCCAAAATAAAACATGTTTTCTTTACTGTGCATTGTTCAATGTCATATGGCCTATCATTCAGAAAATGGATAGTTTCAGAGTACGATATAAAAGTCACCATGAAAAATGAATTGCACTGAAGTGCATTAATGCATGTGAAGCTCCTCACTACACTGCTACATAAGCAGCAAATCAATCTGAATCAGAGCTACAATCAACAAAATAAGTAAAGTTTCAAGGGACATTAAATTTTATTGAATTGAAAGATTAAATAAATATACTTATTTTTTTCTAGAGTCTATAAAGCTCAGATTTTGGATTTGGGGCTACTAAAAATGCAAATATCCACCCAGTGAGATTTTCAACAGCACCTGGCTATTAAATTCCTGATTAGTTTCTATGAGCTTTTGTAAATCCAACTGCAGTACTTCCTGCCTCTTGAAGTGTCTGAATACCTTTAGAAACCTTGACTGAACTACTACTTGCATTTGTCGCAGAATAGAAAAGGTAAAAACATTAAGTCTAAGTTTCAAAAACTGCCTGCTGGTAACATACAGTTTTCTGAGTGAATTACAGGATGCTGAGGGGACTTTTTTTTGTGATTCCAAGAGCCTGCTATTGCTTGTTTCTCTGTAAACAAAATTTTTAGGGCTTTACAGAAGACTCTTTTTTTATATCATTTACAGTATAAAATACACACTACCTGATGACAGCTAATGGACATGTATTAAATACTCATAAAGTGGGAGTACAATATGTAATGGAAATTCTCTATATCATCACTATTGTTTATTTGCTCCTGCTATTTCAATTTTCTGAATCGCCAACAGCTAGTGTTGCTAAAATAACTAAATAGTATAAATGCAATTTTTTTAATTTCAAGTTGATTTTATAATAATTGAAATTTACATTATAGTCTCTTGAAGTAATCAAGATTTTATGTAAATTTGCCAAATATTTCAGTGTAGATTCTTTCTTTTCAAAGTACTGACTGTGCAATTTTAATGATAGTCTGGGAGAGATTATTATTGTTTTCTATTAAATTTTCAGGATATATTAAAGAGAATTGACTTCAATGTTATTATCATGAGAAATGATCATTTATGTCAATATGATTAGCTGAACTCATTCTACAGTGTTTTGCAAGTACTGTTACACATCTTGGCAAATCTAAATATCTATGGCTTTACTAGACTTCACAATTATCTAAATTTTTTAATAATATGTGTACAGATGGCTTCAATTTTGTTCCTCTTTGTGTGCTGGCAACAAATTACCTCAGGATGAAGTCCCATCGTACAATACATTTCCTTGCACAAAAATTCAAAGAACAATAGAAGTAATCACAGAATTTTGATTGTAATCTGCAGTTTGATTAGATTAGATCTTATTAGATCTACAGTCATTCATTTCATTTGCATCTCAGAGAAAGTTTTGAATGGAAAACTTAAGTTTATCTAAAAGAACATAATGGAAAGATCACCAAATAGTTTAAATGAAAGCACGAAAGTACCTTCTGTCTTCCAGTAAACTGTCTCCTCTTGAAGACACCTAGAGGTCTGATAGGTTTTTTTTTCACTAAAAAGCCTTTAGAAGTGGTATCTCTGAAAAAAAAAAGAGAAAGGGGGCAACTCTTACAAAGCTGTGAGCCTGGTACTGGAATCATCTGATGTGGTCTGCCACCTAGGTAGTATTGGATTATCTGCCTGCAATTCAGCCTTCTGACACAAATATCCAAGAATATCAAACCCGAATAATTAGTTTATAGGGTTTCACTGTATTTGTCAGTTGTGTTCTAGGTAGCTGATTTCAATATATGGTTCACATAGATACCTGATCTATTTTGAATCATAAGATTGAAAAGATCCCATGCCAGCAAGTTCCATCTGTCAAATTTATGTTTATTGAACCATGAAATTTGTCTAACGTCTTGAGCTTTTTGCAGAGACTTTTTTCTACATTGAAATCAATCAAATTACTATTGAACAGACAAGCTATTTCTGCTACAAAATTGACTGATTTTAAGTAGCTTATCTAAATTTAAAGAATGTCCACCTATGAAGAAACTAATGCAACTACTATATACAAGTTGTGAAATGTATATGTAATCTTATCTTTTTGTATACTTTTAAATTCCTTTTACTAATGGCTACTAATGTGCTAAAAGTATACACTTATATGACTGGCTGAATCAGGATCTAATATCGAGCTGTTAACAGGAAAAAAATCATCATTTTCTCTGCTTTACTATCTTGCAGCACAAACCGCAATCATTCTGCACAAGTTCTACAAAAATATAGAATATTACTCTTTGTATACATATACCTTTCCCTTGTGACATCATAGAGATATGATTTGTAATTTTCTATTACATTTTAACCAGATGTCTAAATATTAAAAAACAATATAAATCAAAAGACTATATCAATACAACATCAAAAGACAATATCAAAAGACACTACAATATATAAAAAACAATAACTCCATATTCCTTTATGTAATGAATTTTTCTAGAATTACAATTTGAATGAAATAATGTGCTTCATTCTTGGTAACATTGCACAATAAAACAGAAAAGAGGGAAAGAGACACCATGAGCTGGTACCCTTCTAGAGGAATCACAGTCAAAATTTCAAATTTGGAACCTTATTTAAATGTCCTTTGGAGCTTTTTCTCATTCATCTTACATTAACTGAGAGAGAGTACAACAGAATCCTTCAGTATATGTAAATTACCCTGTATTAATAAGCTTCAGCAGCTATATATTCTGGATTTAACTGTTAGAACTCAGCTAAGGCAATAAGACCAAATCAGACCGTAGTAATTTACATTTTTATAGTTCTTGCTAAAGCAATCTAGAATTGACATTTACTGCCAAGAGAGGACATAAGATAGTATATAAAGATGTACTTACTACACTTGGTTTAGACTTTGCATTCAAACATGAGTCTTTCTTAAAAATAATTAAAGAAATGCAGAATATTTAATAACTGCAATGAAAAAACAAACAAGCAAACAAGTCCTATTTAACTGTAAAGGAAGTTCAGAAAGAATTGCTGAGATGAAATCTATTGAAAAATGGAAAAAAACCAACAGATTACTGACACACAATAAAACATGCAATTGCTAAAGGAGGATATGTCCGATGAAAAGTTCTCATTAAAATGAGTGTAAAATAACTGTTGTATATTTACAGTATTTTGCCTCTTTGTCAGATTTTCTACCATATAGAGGAAGAAGAAAAAATAGTTATATTCCTAAGAGGAGACATGAATTTCCTTGTATTTAAAAGGCTTTTAAAAGCTGCTCTTTGGGAGCAAGGTCAGAATATGTGCATTGGTTTACATGGGTTTCATTACTGAGGCAGTTACTCAATGAATTGCACTGATTTTTGAGACAAAAAAATTAGATTAAATGTATATCTAATTTAAACTAAACAAATTCTCACTGCTTTATATATCTTTGTTAGAAGTAGAGTACAGATCAGCACAATTGCTAACAGCAATGCATTCATATGCATCCACTGTTTGTAGCAGACATAAAAGTTACTGGCTGATGTCTAGTATTTCACAACTAATATGCCTGTCCTGAGGCAATCTCAGAGGGATTACATAAAGCTAAAAAGATAGAATTCTAGGCTGACCAATCCCAGTTCTGTCCAAATTTCTTCATAAGCCATTTTTCATAAGCCATTTTTCTTAAAACTCTCTTTCTTCTTTTGCCATGTAAACCCACATCTCTCTTTAAACATCATGCTCAAAGCCAGATAGGGATTTCTGGATGTGATCAAAGCAGAGGCTTGTGACATCTATAAATTAAAAAGATCTTAATTAGGATATAATTATTATTATCTCATCTAGAATTGACATGTACATTACTAAAATAATGTAAGCAAGAACAATTTCTAAATATTTTTAACGTTGTGCTGACACAGCTGTATAGGTGCTCTGCTGAAGAGTGTGAACAATTTGACCAGTAACCTATCAAACAGAAATCTGCAGTTGCACATAATGGGCATTGGAAAATGTGTAGACAGTGACCTAAGCAATCTTTTTTGCAAGATTGCAAAGAACAAAAAAAGCGGTGGGCTCTGGAAATAAGCCTGGAGACTGAGAACCACGCAGATCCCCACTGCTAAATATTGCAGCATCAGCAACCTGGTGCTGTATTCTCACAGCTAATGCAGGATGTGTGTCAAAACCTAACAGTTTTGTAAAGTTAAAATACTGATAATGTAAAAGCACTAACTGTTAGCATAAAACATATTGTTAATCAATGACACAAAGTCAATGATACAAAGTTTTGTTTCAAAATTGATTTGAATTGTCAGACTTGTGAACAATCCAGGCAGAGCAATCTCAGATACTTTTTATTTGAGTTTATTGAGCATTTTTATGTGAGTTTATTTGGAACAAAACTGAGTGAGGCCTTATCAAGCATACAAAGATTTTGATTTGCACATCCTATAGGCTGTATACAAATGCTGATGAGGATTGTCTCATTTGCAGCATGAAAATATAAAACTACCATCTTTTTCTCAAGAATAGCTTAAGATTCTGTTAAGTCCCATCATGAATGAGCATAATTAAGTATTCCTGTTAATATATGCTTTTCTGAATTTATTGTCCCTGATTTTAATTCTTCTCTTTTTCAAGGTTATTTCTGATAATTAATTGCAAGATGTCATTAACAAGATAATTCTATAACAATCATACTGATCCCTCTGAAATATTTGAGTCTAGGAGATTTTGTAAATGGTTTTATATAACTGTTGTATAAGAAAACCTCAACAAAGGTCAAACTACTTACTTTAGTCTAATTTGCATAGAGGACTGTACAAGATGAGAAGATTGAGATGAATATGTACCTTGATATGTTGCAAGCTTAGACTAACCGTAGATAAAAGATAACGTTTTGATCAGTTTACCATTCTAAGACCAGTATATTCTGACTTTACAGATTTTTAAAACACAACTTCCAGTGTAGCTGAAGTGATTCTGAAGAACTATAGTATTATATTTTAATTCATTTGCCAAGAAGTACCTACCGTAATGACCATTTTTTTCCTGCTCCTTGCATGAGGCACTGTGTCTATGCTTCACCATATTGCAGGTAAATACTGATTTGTACTATCTACCTCAAGGCCCTCAACTATGAGCAAAATATTGTCCAATTAATGTATACTCCTGCCATTACAATAGTCAAGTTATATTCTCCATTTTTTCCTCCTTGTCATTCATGTGCAAAATATTCCTGAGTGTTGTTATGGAACAAAATACAGTAGTGGCAGCAGTAATGCAAGAACAAAGAGCAATGCTAAATATATTCTTACACTGGCACCTGCTAGAAAGTGCCAGGAGCTGAAGAGATCAGAACAAAGTAGACATTTCTTTTTAATTGCTTCAGGTATTTGCACTGTGCCATCCTACTTTGTAATGTTTTCCATGTTATCTAATTTTTCAACACACATAGGGACAATCTCCAGCCTGAGAACACGATGTAAATGGAGCCAAAGTTTATGACCATAAAAGTAAAAAAATCAAAGTTCACATTAGTAAGAATTATGTATTTCCAATGATGGCATCTTAAGTGTTTTTAAAACAAAGCATATGCTTGCTTTTGTTATTAACTGCAGTGCAGAATCAAACTACATGAATGCTTTCTAGTGGACTTCTAGGGCTTTTAGTCCTTAACTTTCTATTGTTCCATTTGTATCCCTGGCCTTGGAAGCTGGTCTGCTTTAGCCAGTATGATCAAGGTAAACCGTGTTCAGGAAAAGCATGATCAGGACTATTGTACCTGACACTTCAGCCTCATACTTAGTGACTCTGACTTCTTCTTTGTCCCTTTCCTAAAACGTATGAGAAAATAACCATTAAGCCTTGAACGAGTCTTGCTATTACCTTCATATTGTACTCAGATGTAATGAGACATATCTCAAAGTTTCTTTTGGAACTAAAATGGAAGTAGTTTCAGTGGAAACTTTAAAGATACTTAATGTTTAAAAGGGATTTTTTTAAAAAACCACAACTTTTCTCTCATTAAAAGTGCATTATTTCTGTGACAAATGCAGAGTCCTTGTATATTGTAGAACTGATTCTGTCTTTGGAGATTTTATGTATTCCCTGCTCAATAAATTATTAACATTTCATGCCATTCATTTAGTGAAAAAGGATAGTGAGAAAAGGCTTTTAATCAGGAGGATTCAGCAGGATAGCAGTCTGTTTATATGAAAATTTCAGGACAAGAGAGACCAAGGAGATACTCCCTTTTAACATGAAAAATCCTGGCAGCCATAAATAAGATACAAAAAATTCCTAACAGCTGTGCTCCTTCCTGAATATTCTTTATGCTGATATTTTGTGCCAAAGTTTCAGAAGGTCACAAAGAGTAGTTACAGTGTTTGAGGTATTAATCCATGACACAGTCAGAAATAAATACAATAATACAGACCTCTAGTAAAAGGGTTTTAAAAATAGAACCTTTTTCTTTAGATCTTCACACTTCTTTTTCGTTGTCTGTTGTGAAAGGATATGAAGTCTTATGCCCTTGTGTGGAAGTTATTTCACCCTACCTATGAGAAACAAAGATGAATTGACCTAAAGACACCTGTCTTGTTTATAAGTCAGGATGTTCACCTGACAGGTCAGAGAAGCTAGTCGCAGTCTCTGCTCAGAATGAAGATATAACATTGAAAAGTAGTGTCAAAGATAAATGCCTAAATTATTTGTGGTTTACAAAACATATTCCACATAGAAAATAGTTTAATTGCATGCAAGCTATGTCGTAGCGCTTTTCTAAATTATTAAGTGACAACTAGGCATGCTACTGCTATGCATGTACAGTGTGCAACACAAGTTTGATCTGGAGAGTTTAAATTTTGAGTCAGTTTGGCAGAACTTATTGTAGTTTAGATTTGACTGTTTATTACAGTGGTGTGATATTTAAAAGGTAGAGGAATTAATAGCATTACATTAAAGATTTGGCAGAAGTAATATTGCAAAGCTTGTGCTGAAACAATAAGCTTAGTATTGGCGTAAAGGATTTTGCTTGTTGAAGGAATGAGACCTTCCTGCACTCTGCTGGAAACCTAACACTTAAAAATTGAAAAATTGGTGTGTAAAGAACTAGGAACTCTCACATTTACTCAGGGTAGATGGTGTACTCAGTGCATCATTTGTCATCATCACACCCTCACAGTTAATACATGAGTGATATTCTACAAATACGCTTTTCCTTTCAACATAATTTCTGTGAAAGGAAAAAAACCACAGTCTCAGAGGCTGTTCCTGGTTCCTTGACAAAGGAGTATCATGGGTTTAGTGCTTATGTGCAAATTAGAAAAATATTTTTCACTTAACAACTGAAGTGTAAAATAATGATACTGTTATTTAATGCAGACACAGTCAACCATAGAAAGAGATGGTGCATGTGCTGCAATCACCTACCAGCCCCAGTGTCATTATTGTCACTAAATACTCATACTATTTTCCAGAATAACTGCCTCAATGAGACCAGAGATCCAAAATGTAACGTGCTGTCAGAGGTAGCTGTGGTTTTCACATTCATCGGTTAACACAACTGTTTTAATAAAACATAGAGTTTCAGAAGAAATTGGTGGCTTACTTATCGGGCTCACAGTGTCAACAGACCTAATGGAAACTACCAGAGTACATCTTAAAGCTCAGTATCAATTTAGCCTGAAGATTTCAGAGTTATTTTTTGCCTGAAAAGTAACACTGCTTGCAATTGTTAGATGAGTGGAAAAAATGATCAATGACTTATAAGGTACGTTTACTATTCTCTACCTGTACTTACATTAGTGCAGTGCAAAAGAAAGAAAAGATTTAGGGACTCTTATCATAGAAGAAAAAAATAGGACTCTTCTAATACTATACTTTTCTGTTTGCAATGCAAGAACACTTTGTGAATTCTATACTAATTTCCATATCAAAATGATGACTGAATAGAAACCCATGGCTTTTAAACAGACATAGTTTTGAAAATGTCTTTGGAAATCTGTCAATTTTAATTGAAGATATTCTTTCTAAAAATCTTTGGGGATGTGCAAAATATCCATTGTGACAAGAAAATTAATGATCTCATGCATACCAACTAAATTATAGCTGACAAATGCAACAATATAAAATGTATTGTAGTGAAATATGCACTTTAAAGTGTTCTTAAAGGAATGAAAACCAAAATCAAAATATTATGTATTGATTCCACAGGTCAGGTTTGTTGTAAAATCTTTCCTTTTGGTGAAAATTAAAAAATGTGATTTATTTCCTTTAGCAATAAATGGCTGACACCAGAACCTAAGATTGTTTGTCTTCCTTATATTTCTTTTTGTGTAGAAGTTGACTGAATCGATAAATAATAATTATCAACTGTATGTAATTCAGCATGATTCCACTGAGATATCGTGTCCTAAATAACAGAGACTGCTAATTATAATAAGTCATTTTAAAATGCCCCCCATTTCTCTTCTACTTTCATTTTTTAAAAGTAGCTGCTGCATTTTAAATGCCAAAACATAAATTATTCTGACGCTGAAAAGAGCTCATTTATCCAGTTGCACAAAGCAAACAGATATCTTAGTGCATTTTTCAAAACAGTAGCTTTATTTTAAAGGAGGGAAAAAAAGCTTAAATATAGTGTGATAATATGAAAAAAATGTGAACTATACCAGACTGCCTTGACCCTTTAACAGTTTTAAAGTATGTCAATGTTTCATATATTGTGTTGCTCTGTGTTGCACTTTGCTTTTTCATTTTTGTTCCTTAAACTTTACAAGCAATGAATAGCACATGATTGCAGTTGTGAGATATCACATTAACCATATAGGACATTACTGATTTTGAAGGAGTTTGATGTATTTAAAAGCAGATTTTGGACAGGTCAAACACACAAAAAGAAAAAAAAGCAGCTTCTGAAACACAATTCTGTGGTGTTTCCTTAACCTTCCCAAAATACCTTTACGTTACCGAGGCACGGAAGTACAACAAAGGATGGAGAAGGGAGAGGATTAGCGGCAATGTTTTATCCCACTCTTGACTGTCCATGCTCAAGTGGCAGAGCACAACATTTTCCAGGCATGTGATCTGTGTGAAAAAGGATCTTAGTTCAGAATTGTCAGCTACCTGCAAAGAATAATTCCCAAATGAATGTACTAGAAAAAAAGATTATGATATGTATTAGAAAAATATAAAAGATCTTTTACCAATACAACTAATTCTCATTTTATGTGAGTCAGTCTCTTAAATCTGGTATTAATAGTCTTTGCAACATTAGTTGATAAATTGTATCACAAATTTGAGATGGTCTGGGAAAAGATATTCAACACAGAATAGTAAATAAAGATTTTTCAATAGTTATCATTATTTTTAATTGATTGTAGCTCACCATGGCTGTTAAAGGAAACAAGATGAAAGGTATAGTCATGTATATCTTTGTCTATTTTTCATCATCGTTTCCTGTGTGAAGTTCATTCAGCAACCTTGAGTGAGCCCTTAGAAAGATCTGTCCTGCCCTGAAGAAGTTTATCCCTATTGCACAGAATTTCAGTGTCTCAGAATATCAAAGCAGAAAACCGTTTCTTCATCCTAGGCTAGGTACAGAGCTTCTATGAAATACAAGCTGTCAAAGTTCAACATGTTTTTCCCTCATTTTCAAACAAGAATACTTTTTCAGATGAATAATCAGACAGTTGGTTGCAATGTTAGCACTCATTTCATTTACACAGCTACACATTGCTAATGCATTCACCCTGGGCAGATATTTGTTCAGAAAAGAGAAAAGGGAGATTAGAGAAGTCCTTGTTATAAGGAAAAAAACCTCCATTCAGAAGCAATTATATAACAATTTGGATGTTTTAAAGCCATTAGAAATAAAAAACACTTCTCATGCCTCTAGTGTCATAAAGTTTCTTAAAAGTCAATTAATGACTTCATTTTGGCTATTAGCATTTACCAAAAATTGTATATCTGTGGCATGACAGGCCATGTATTCCAGCTAAAATAATCTGAATTATTCCATTGTAGCAAGAATTGCTAAGCACAGAAATTGTTGATGCCGAGACCCGAGTAAAACTGAGTTATAGATGGCTATCAATGAACACAGTGTACATCTAACATGTGGAATACAGAGCAGTGCTGGGAAATCTCATTTCCCAGTTTGTGACCAGTTTCTTTAAAGATCTTGGTAAGAAAATGTATATTGAGAATTACAACTACTGTTCTCAGAAACTATTGATGTTTATAAGATGCATTTCCTCACCCCAAAAGAGGAAAAATCCTTCCAATTTAGTTTTAACTGTCAGAGGATTACTCATTTTTATTTTTCTTTAATGCTGTTGTTGCTATGGTGATTTGCCACTAGATGCAAGTATTTCCAGCACTACTTATATTCCTACATCTTACCTGTCAAAGGGATGCCAGGCCAGCATGTTTGGTGTGATACACTATTTTTCTACTGTGAGACACAATTCTCAGGTCATGCAATGCTGGCGATACTGTCACTATTTTTGTGATATGACTTCTCTCTTGCACTCACCGCTGACAACAATTACACCAAAATTATGTGTTCCAGAAAGAAGGTTACAGACTACTCAGATCATTGTGGGTTTGATTCTATTGTTCTTCTCCATGACATAAGGAAGTTAGCAGTAGGTTAGTAAGCTAGTAAACATTTTGAGTACTTTCCTGTATTTTATAGCAAAAATCTGCAGTAACAACTCAGAGAAAAGAATCTGATTTACAGAAGTGTTTTTGTAATTAATGGAGTTACATCCCAAGGCTCTGCTCAGTTGCAATTTTTTTACTTAAGTCAAAAGGGACTTGATAGGAATGACTATTTCTTGACATTTCAGTCAAATTTCATATAGACAGTCACCTCAGAATTAAGGGAGAATATGTAAAATATGTAAAAAAAAAATATGTAAAAAAATCATAAAAGAATATGATTTGACACTTCAATGTTGATTAATACAAACCAAAGTAAGAGTAAGCAATTTCAGGAAGCTGTACTAAACTCATTCATTTAATTTCAATGCCCTCTTCAAATTAGACCATTGGTGTCTGGTTGCCTGCACTAAAAAAGAATTTAGAAGAAATTGTGAATATTTCACATAGCAAAAGTGAGTTGTTTTTCGAAAGACTTTTGTTGGTAATAACTTTTAAATGCTATGGAACTTTGTACTAGAAAAATGCACAAATTTATTAAGTCTTCATTCATATACATAGATACAGAATACAGATGAAAGCAGAACACCAACATGACCCTTATTATATGAAACAATCGAGAGACGTACATTCTCCATTCATTTATTTTGTTCCTTTTAAAGTGTTAAAGATGAACTCCCATTTCTGAAATTCAGAAGTGGTATTTTCAGCAGTTACTCCATCCCTAGTCTCACTGAAACCATTCACCAACATCCTTTCTGGACATACACCTGCAGTGAAAAACAGGAGAAAAAAAATGAAATTGGAAAGGACTTGCTTACAAGCAGAAGGGAAACAATATAAAATACTATAATCCTATTTTTTTGGCAAAAAAAACACCTAGTACTGTGTTTATTTGATGTGTGATTGAAATTTCTTGGACTATTTCTTAGGGCTCCATGAAAGATGACTAAGAAAAAATGTAGTTATAAGAAATATGAACAAGAGAATAAATTGTTCATCCCTTGTTCAAAGAATCTGGAAACTTGCTGTCTGAGTAACCGAGAAGAGACAGAAACACGCAGTCACAAACTTCCAGGCAGGTTGCAGAGCCAGAGTCATTCTGGTTTCAGGGAAAAACTTCACATAATGAGGACAGAAAAACCGGAAGCAAAAGAAAATCAGAGAAAAACAGGTCAGTAGAAATCAGAAATATTCAGAACATGTGCCCTGTAGTATCCTTCCACCTACAGTTGTTCAGGGGTAGAGACCTGTAATATTTACAAGAGTTTTGACGTAGCAGTTATAGGAACTGATTTCAGATCAGAAGACAGAGGTCACAAGCATGCATCAAAAGTAGAAGTCATATAAAACCGTGTTTGTGAAATAAGGAAGACTTTTTATGCATAATTAGCAGATGTAGCTGGATGAAGCTGCAGAGTATTAGTTTTATCATGAGAAAAGTTAATCAGAATTTTTCTGTGCAGCCATAAAACTAGTTGGATATATTTATTTATTTTTAATGTCTTTGAACTGCTCATTTCACCTGCTGCTTAAAACAACTCAACATCAACATTAACAAAAATAGAAAATCCATGATAGTTAAACTAATGGAGTCTGTCAACTTAGGGCATTCTGATTAACCAGGTAAGAAATCTTTCTTATCAAAAGCTATTGTTCTTCAACTGAATTAAGGAATGTTGCCCTTTTAACGAAGGATTATTATTTTAACGAAAGATTAATGAGGGACAACTATTGCCCTTCAAAGAAACAGCAACAGAAACTGATATTTCACATTTAATTAGTTGCAAGTGAGCAACTATTTACGGCATTCTCTTAAGGTCATTTTAATACAAATCAGAGACCATGTTTGCAAGCTTCACTTGTAACAAATAGTACAAAGCATACAAAAGGCAGCTGATCTTAAACTGTAGCATCACTGTCCTTAAAGAGCAGTAGGTTGAGATGTGTATGTTTAAAACTAAAATCATTTTGCAATTCTCACATCTTTCTTCCTCACCCTAATAGCATTCAGGTACCTGTATGATTATCTACAGCTTATAGAAAAACTTCAGCTTTCCTCAGTTCCATGTTTCAGTATGCTTTACCTCAGAATACTATCTTACTCAGACACAATTCCTGATGTCAAGAATATGGTTAAAATTGGTTTTCATAAATCTGTGACTTATGATACATTTACTAGATCTTCTAAATAACTGTAGGTACAATTTAAGAATGATTTGTTATTTCTGTTGGATTATGATCACATCAGTAACTTCATGTCATAAAATTGCTGTTTACTGATGTCGTTATCTGAGCTGCATTAGTTGAAAGAAGACTGAAGTGCAAAAAACTGATGGTTTTGACTTAACTCCTTGCTTACAGATGGACTTTTAACAAATCTTCACAACACTGTCACATGCTAGACAAGGAGACTTACAGCCTTAAAAATAGTTGCACAGCTATGAATTGTGAGAGCTTATAAGTAATTTAGGATTCCTTTTCTCCTATATTCCATTTTAGATGTTTGCTATAGGATTATATACAATTCTTTTATGCTGTTTCATACAAATAAATAGATTGGCTGGGCTAACTTAGAATCCTGCTGGCACATATTTTGCTGAGTTATTGTAACTCACATTCTGTTATTCCCAAATTAGACATCACAAGATTATTTTCAAGGTTTAGCATTAAAAGTAGATGAATACAAACTATAAAATGCTATGGCAGGAGCCCTCATTGGTATTTGGCTGAATGAATCATATTCTAAAGCCTATAGTTTGTTACTTAAGAGCTATGCTGTTGTGCTGATAGAATTAGCAAACAAATTGATAAATAAATCTCTCTTGAAATAAGAAAGTACAGACTTACAGTAGTGTTTTATTGGTTTGTTGCTTCACTATTTTAACTCCTGAGATTTCTTCATAAAAATCTTCTCAAGGTAAAGAGAACTTTTGTTTGAATTTGGTTTTTTCTTTTTTCAGCATAAAAAACTACTGTTTAACTTCCATTCGTTTCAAAAGCAAAGGAATAGATTTTATGTATACACCTGATCCAAAAAGCAAACTAGAGATAGACTCATTATTTTCACAGATGTTAGACATTCATTCAACCTATAAAACATCAATGAACAGAATGTATAAGAAATAGCAAATATAATCCCTTTCTAGATCTGTGAAGTGTAGGCTTAGTAACCTTGACTAGAGTGTTTTGAATGAACTGGACTTCAGTGTCTTAGAGACCTTCCTTATATAGTTGCAACAGTTCACAGACGATTTAGCAGTTTTAAGTCCTAAGTTCTCCAGTACTTAGAAAGCCACAGCTTTTCCTGCCCCCATCATAGTCTCCTGTTACTTATTACTATAATGTGCTAACTCTCAGTGCAAGTGAAGAGAGGACTGTATGAGGGAAAATGGACAGGAGACTTTCTCGTCCATTGGGAGATAACAGAACAGCAAAATTGCCCTTATCCTCTGGGGAGTGTATCAAAGTCCAGTCAGAATTACTTAGCTTTTTTGGCAAGAATTTCCTTCATACTTGCATATTTGTTATATATTAGAGAGAATGGACTAGGTAGTACCTAGCAAGGCAAGATTTTTGTGAGTCATAAATAGAAAGAGAATTTAAAAAAATACAAAAATTTTTTCAAATGGATAGATTATAGGTAAAGAATAATAAAAAGCAATTGTGTTTTCTCTGGGTTTTTTTGATTTTTTTTTTTTCTTTTAGAAAGAGAGATCTTAATGAAAGCATATTGTTTGTGAACAATATACAGGGAAAATCCTGTTTGACCAACCCGATATCCTTCTATGAGTGCATAACCAGAGGGCTAGATGAAAGGAGAGCAGAGGATGCCATCTACCCTGACTTCAGCAAGGCTTTTGACAGCGTCTCCCATAACATCCTCCTCAGAAAGCTCAAGCAGTGTGGCTTGGATGAGTGGACAGTGAGGTGGATCGAGAGCTGGCTGAATGACAGAGCCCAGAGGTTGATGATCAATGGCACAGAGTCGAGTTGGAGGCCTGTGGCCAGTGGAGTTCCACAGGGATTGGTTCTGAGGCCAGTCTTGTTCAACGTCTTCATCAACAACCTGGATGAGGGGATGAGGGGACAGAGTGTACCCTCAGCAAGCTGGCTGATGACACCAAACTGGGAGGACTGGCTGATTCCCCAGAAGGCTGTGCTGCCATTCATCAGGATCTCAGCTGGCTTGAGAGTTGGGCAGAGAGGAACCTCATGAGGTTCAACAAGGACAACTGCAGAGTCCTACATCTGGGGAGGAACAACCCCATGCACCAATATAGGCTGGGAGTTGATCTGCTGAACAGCAGCTCTGCATAGAGAGACCTGGGAGTCCTGGTTTACAATACAATTACCATGAGACAGCAATGTGCCCTTGTGGCCAAGAAGGCCAATGGCATCCTGGGATGCATCAAGAAGAGTGTGGCCAGCAGGTCAAGGGAGGCTCTTCTCCCCCTCTCCTCTGCCCTGCTGAGGCCTCATCTGGAGTCCTGTGTCCAGTTCTGGGCTCCTCAGCTCAAGAGGGTCAGAGAATTTCTGAAGAGTCCAGTGCAGGGCCACCAAGATGATTTAGGGGACTAGAGCATACTCATGATGAAAAGCTGTAGGAACTGGGGCTGTTCAGCCTGAAGGAAACTGAGGGATGACCTCGTGAATTATTACAAATATCTAGATGGTGGATATCAGAAGGTTGGGGCATCCCTTTTTTCTAAAGTAGCTAGCAACAGGACAAAGGGTAATGAAATGAAGCTGGAACACAAAAGTTCCATTCAAACATAAGAAAAAACTATTTCACTGTTCAGGTGAGGGAGCCCTGGCACAGGCTGCCCAGGGAGGGTGTGGAGTCTCCTGCCTTAGAGGTCTTCAAGAACCACCTTGACACGTTCCTATGTGACCTGATCTAGGTGGATCTGCTTTGCCAGTGGAGTTGGACTAGATGATCTCTAAATGTCCCTTCCAACCCCTACCATTCTGTGACTCTATGATTCTATGGAGGACTCACATTGCAGCAGTCTGCTCCTGAAGGAGTGCAACCCATGGAAGGGACCCAGTGGGAGGGACCTCATGTTGGAGCAGAGGGAGTGTGAAGGGTTCTCACCCTCAAAGGAAGGTGCAGCAGAGACCATTTGTGATAAATTGACCACAACTCCCACTCTCCATCCCCTTCCACTGCTGTAGGTAGAGAAAGTAGAGGGAATTAGTAGAAGTTAAGGCTGGGAAGAAGTGAGACGTTAGGGGAAGGTGTTTTAAGCTTTAGCTTTTATTTCTCATTACCCTTCTCTAAGTTGATTGACAGTGATTTAATTTTCCCAAGTTGTGTCTGTTTTGCCTGTGATAGTAATTGGTGAATTATCTCTCCCCACCCTTATCTCAACTAATGACCTTTTTGCTGTACTGTCTCTCCACTTTCCAGATGAGGAGGGGAGTGATAGGGCAGCTTTGTTGGGTACCTGGCATAGAGGATCAACCTAACACAATCTCCATTTCCTATTAGCCAAAAATGAAAAGTCAGACATATGCAGAGTCTTTGAGATCAATACATGGCTCAAAAACAGAACTAATATCCCACACAACTCTTGCTTTCCCAGTTGCTGCAAAAGCTGCTACAGTAAGGGGAACACACTCACACAGGGAGTTTTTGCCAAACCATAGAAGACATCTTCAAATTCTTCCAATCAGACTCAGTCATTGGCCTAATCAATTCTTTATTGCATGTAGCAGATCATGAATAATGAAATATTGTCCCCTGGTTCATATATACAGAAAATAAGTGTATCACTTCTACATGTCTGGCATTGTGGTATAGATTCAGTTGGAAGTTTTCCACCTGTTAGGATTTAACAGCTATCCCTTAAGCAGTCTTGTTGCCATCACATCAATAAGACATATGCAGTAGCAGTGACCCGGTGGCCTGAAAACTGGCACTCAAATACTAACATAGCCTCCCAGAAGAGAAATGGAGCGTACCCAGTGTGTCAGAAAACGTTAATTGGATTCCAAGGCTACTTATGGAGACACTGGACTGATTTGATGCTTCCAAGTGGAGATCAGGAAAGTCTTCATGATGAGAGTGAACTAGTGTGAGTGAAAAGAAAGTGCACAGGATGCATTTAGCTGTGACCCTTGTGAAAGTCTATGTATTTGTGAGCCAGGTTGCATTTTTTGCAGTCTGGATCCAGGAAGTTAGGCCTTTCTACAAGGACAATTACTCAAATGAGCAGAGATAAAGCTTTTCCAACTCCAGAAGCCACATCAAGCATCCACTTTGCTTAGAGAATTATCCTCAAAATGGACAACCTGGATTAAATTCTTCTCCTAGTCTGCTCAGAAGCCACATACTATGATAGTGACTTAAGTTTTATCTCCTTCCTTGCAGTACAAAGAAAGAAAGAAGAAGCTTAATTAATCCAGCCAACATCAGAGCTGAAGGGCAATGAACAAGAAGTATCACTGCTCAGTGAGATAAGCGCTCATGGTCAAAGTGGCAGACCAGCATTCTAGTCTCTGCTACTAAGAGTGTGTGTGCATTTATATTCACCAGTCCCTACGTGACGAGTAGATTTGTGAAAATGTCCAACCGTGAACTATTTCTGGAGTGTGATACATTACCTTCTAGGGAATATAGAATACACTACAGAGCAATACGTGTATGTAGAATAACAGAATCAAACCGGCTGAGGTTGGAAGTGATGCCTGGGGATCATCTTCTCTGCTCTAGCAGCTTCACCCTAAACAGGTTGTCCAGGACTTTGTCCAGATGGCTTTTGAATATCCCCAAGGAGGAAGACTCCACAGCCTCTTTAAGTAATTTGTGCCAGTGCTCAGTCATGCTTACAGTAAAAAAGGATTTCCTTATGTTCAGACAGAGCCTCCTGCCTATATTAAATATATATTCAGCAAGTACAAAATATGAGTAAGTTATACATCAAGTTGGTTAAACCATATAAGATTGACAACTCTGGTGATTTGATATGAGTCTTTTATCCCAAAATGTCAATGATAGAAAGATTCAGAAAGGTCTAGGTTCTTTCCAGTCTTCCCTTACAGTATGGTCAAGTGTTTCTTATATCTTTAAATTAAAAAGGACTAAAATGTTTAAGTGTTAATTAAAAGTCTTCTTCAAGTAGAGAAAGTAAAGTTGAAGAAGTGTGAATCATGGGTAGAAAAGAGATTAGAATGAAAACTTATATGCAACCCTATTCGCAGTCATTATTAATACATTTTCTGATAAAACTATTAATCAGATAAGTCACACAGAAAGTAACAAGAAAATTTTGTTCTCAAGAAGAAATTTACACATGAAAATAATCATGGGCTACATTCTGTATTCATCTTTTGACTGGCATCAGATAAAGATCTTGCATTTCAAACCCCTTTTCCCAACAAATTTAGGATGGCTAGGGAATGTTCAGGATGAAAACTGCATCCTTGTTTTATCATTTGACATGTGTTATACATATTTGTATCTCTCATCATGGAAGAAGGAGGGGAAAAGGAAAACTGTAAAAGAATTAGAAGAGAGTGATTGTCATAAGGAAATGAATCTGGGTTTCCTCACTGACTCATAATTTCTGAATGTATCTTCATTTCAGTGGATTAATAGCTCAAATAAAATTGAATGATAAACTCAGTCTAATATAAAATTGCAAAGCACAATGGTTTTTATTTTTTCTGCATTTCTATCTTTTATAGATCTTTGTCCCAAAATAGACCTACTTCATTTTCCTTTCTTTATGAGAATGTGATCAAAGCTGGGGAAACAATAAATAACAGTTTTAATAAATAACAACTATTACTAGATGAAACATCATGATCCACCTTTCAAATAATCTTCAATGTAAACTTTTCTGGAATAACTAGAATGAAGCCTAAACATAGACTTCAGTGAATTTAACATTTTAAAACAAAGATAAGTGATCGATATGATTACTTACAAATGTCTGTTTCATCAAGTTATTCTCTCATACATTAAGATATGTAACAACACAGCCTCTGATTTAAAGCCCACATAGCCCTTTGGTCAACTAGAGACATTAAATCCTTCTCATATTTGTAAAAGTACACATTGTAGATGAACTTCCTATAGTTTAAAGCACTGCAAAACTGCATATTTTACGTAGATACTGACTTATGTGTATCACATGCAACAGTCAAGTGGAATCCAATTTGTTATGAATCACATCAAAATGCTCCTTCATACACTGTCTTCTCACCCTAGCATAAAATCTCATTTTGCAGTACAGCTCAAGAAATGTTTGTTGCTTAAAATCTAACAGATCTTGCAATGATCTGGTTCTGATAACTTACTTGAGTTGCTGAACTGACTTTTTGACAAAACTAGAAAATGAGACACAAGAAGGTACTGTCAGCATTCTGATGTCCTACACACTATTGAAAAGGCCTTGTAAAACTCATTTGAATATGTCTCTGACGTAGTAAAACCAAGCAACCAACAAACAGATGAAGGAAAGATTGAGGACAAAAAAATACTCTATTTGCAGGTTCTTGAGAAGGACTGTTTCAATGAGATAAGAACAATTGTGATTCCACATCTTGTCTTAGCTGCAGCTAGGCCATGGGACAATAGGGTATCAGAACAGGGGAAGGTTTTCTTTTTCCTATTCTACTACCTGTGCACGAGTGATTTTTCAGTTGTGTTTTGTGGCTCTTTAATTTCTTATAACCCATTCCTACAAACTTGCAGAGATTGCTTATTAGTAAGACTATTTGCTCAAAGTTTAAAGCAGGTATTAGCAGGTGTTTTGTTGTTTTATAGCAGAAGAAAATGATTTTACTGAAGAAAATATTTTTATTATATAGACAAGTGATGGAATTCTATAAGTTAAAAAAGAAACAAAATTCAACAAAAAAGTCTTAGTTGAGATCCAGAAAGTTTAAGGCCCAGAGATCAATTTACTGATAGAAATACACTGGTTTTGTTTGGACAGATTTCATTTTCTTCATAGTAGCTAATATGGGGCTGTGTTTTTTATTTGTGGTGAAAAAAAGTGTTAATAATGTTTTTGTTACTGCTGAGCAGAACTTGCACAGCATCAAAGCCTTTTGTACTTCTCACTCCACTCCACCAGCAAGTAAGCTGACTGCACAAAAGGCAGGGAGGGGAAATAACTGGGATATCTGACCCCAACTGACCAAAGGAATATTCCATTCGAGATGATGTCAAGCTCAACAATAAAAAGCTGGGAGTAGAAGAGGGAAGTGGGCAATGTTTCGAGTGATGGCATTTGTCTTCTCAAGTAACCATTACATGTGATGGATTCCCGGAGATGGCTGAACACATGCCTACTGCTGGGAAGAAGTGAATGAATTTCTTGTTTTGATTTGCTTGTGTGCGTGGCTTTCATTTTCTCTTTTACAGAATCATAGAATCAAAGAATGGTCTGGATTGGAAAGGACCTTTAGAAATCATCTAGTCCACCCCCCCTGCAGGAACACATCCACCTAGATCAGATCACACAGGAATGCATCCAGGCAGGTCTTGAAAACCTCTAGAGAAGAAGACTCCACACCCTCCCTCTTGGTGAACACTTAGAAAAAGACATTTCCAGTACTAAGCCATTCCTCATATAGTGTTCATGGGTGCATCTACAAGCCTGTTGAGGTTGTTGCCTATCAAAGACCTCTTAAGGGCAAGTCCAGTTGCACATTTACAGTTTGTGTGTCTGTGTCATGTAAGAAACCATATAAGTAGAATTGTAATGTAGCCAGACAAATGTCCAAGCACATATCTGGCCAGAGAGGTGAGCTGCCACGATGCAAAATCCAGAAAGCCAGAAGGTTGCTACATGCCTGGTTATTCATCCAATAGCAGATATGGAGACAAATGTTATGGTCCTTTCCTCCTCTGTCTCCTCTCTCACCACCCCGAAACTCTAAAAGATCGGAATCTTGGAAAAAGACCAAGTCTTTTAATAACAGGCATATTAGATTTCTTCAAAATATTCTGTGCATGACCATTAAGATATCTTACAGTGCCTGGATTGTGACTTCACTTTTCCATGATGTTGTCTTGATGGGAATTAATCATGCATCCCAAACATTAGCAAATTATAGTCAATAGCCATAGAACATATAATGACATCATATAATTAGACACCTCTCTCTACAGCATATGCATCTACCAGTTCAAATATTATTGCCAGATTCATCTTTAAACTCACTTCTTACCATTTATGGCCACAGGCACAAAAACTACATTTCCTTTAGCTGGAAAGACCCTCTGTCATAAATTAATAATTTTTTTCTAAAAGAAAAGCTCCAGAACACAAACATTCAAAAGATGCAGGAACATTTCTGCTCAATTATACATCTCTTTTGAATGCTTTTTCAACAGTTGGCTGCATGCAAGTATCCAGGATAACTCTTATTTAAAAATTTTACCTGCCTGTCGCTAAGCTGCTGTTATCAGAAATAACATTAATTCATTATTTTTTTTTAATTAACAATCACCAAATGTAGTGGGCAAGTGACTCTAGGTGGCCCTATTGAACAGGGGCTTGAACAAGATGACCTCCAGAGGCACTTGCTTTCTTCAACCATTCTGTGAAATTCCAGTGCCTTTCCCATGCTGAGCTACCTGCAGCCTGTTGGCCACACAGGCATTTCTTCACACAAGAGTGAGGTTATTTTGTCAAGTGCCTTCTAAGAGCAGATGTCTTTTTGTATATTCTCCTTCCAGCTATTCATGCTCAAAGAGTAAATTGCTTTTCTTCTGTCCTGCTCACAGAGAACGAAAATATTCCCTTTGATTATACTTGTGCCATTTCCCAGTTACTTGTCAATAGGACAAATTGCCCTGCCTTTCTCTCATTCTCCCCTTCATGTCAGTCCTCCCGGTCTTTGAAATCCCCATCTCTTATCAAAGTAATATTCCAAATATTGTCAGTAATGTAATAACCTCTATTTGAACTCTCTTTTCAATTCCCTAGCAGAGTAAGCAATTCTCACTTGTTACAGGAAAGGAAGGTTGGCCATTTTCACTGTTGGCAGCATTCATTATTAAAAAAACCAAAAAGTTCCAGAAAATAGTTTGTTCTTCCTTTGCAGTTTCTTCTCCACATAATTTTGGTTAAAGTTTTATTTCTGTTTAATTTTTTTTTATTCCATTTCATGCCTTTTTATGGATAACTGTACTCCTGATACCAGGGCAGATGCTATTATATACCGTAGATGAGAAGGATGTTTAATCATCCTAAGTGTCATATTGCTACCGTTCTTACCACTACTGGTCTTGTCTGTGTGCTCCATTGGATGCATCTTTACTGCTTGACACTACTACACAAACTGGTAATAATGAACAAGGAGAAAGCTGAGGTACTTATCAACTCTTTTGACTCAGTCTTCACTGGCAACCTCTCTTCCCTCATCTCAAGTAGATGAACCACAAGGTGAGAATTGAATAGCCCAAGTCCCTCTCACCGTAAGAGAAGATCAGGTTTGTGACTACTTGAGGAACCTGAAAATACAGAAGTCTATGGGACTTGACAAGATGCATCCCAGAGTCCTGAAGGAGTTGGCTGATGTAGTTGCCAAGCCACTTTTTAAGATATCTGAAAAGTCATAGCAGTCAGGTGAAGTCCCTGATGGGTGGAAAAGGGGAAACATTTCAACCATTTTTAAAAAGAGTGGGACCCTTAGAACTACTGGCCTGTCAGTCTGAGAACCTCTGTGCCTGGGAAGATTGTAGAATGGCATCCTGGTGTGTATTAGAAGGGTTCTGGGTAGTAGGTTGAGAGAAGTTCTCCTCCCCCTCTACTCTGCCCTTGTGAGAGCACATCTGGAATATTGTGTTCAGTTCTGGGCCCGTTATTTCAAGGACAAGGAGCTGCTGGAGAGAGTTCAGTACAGGGCCACAAAGATGATAGAGGGTGTGGAGCATCTTCCTTATGATGAAAGACTGAGGAAGCTGGGACTCTTTAGCTTGGAGAAGAGGAGACAGGAGTGATCTCACTAATGTTTACAAACACATAAACGGCAGGTGTGAGGAGGATGGGGCCAGGCTATTTTCAGTGATGACCCATGATAGAACACCTCTCCCATAATGAAAGGCTGAGACAGTTGGAGTTGTTCAGCCTGGAGAGAGAAGGCCCCAAAGAGAACTTATTGTGACCTCTCAGTACTTATAAGTACTTATAAAGGCTTATAAGAAAGAAAGGTGCAAACTTCTTAGCAGAGACTGTTGTGATAGGCCAAGAGCTAATGGTTTTAAACTAAAAGCGGGTAGATTTTGATTAGGTGTAAGGAAGACATTTTTTATGATAAAGGTGGTTAAACATTGCAACAGATGCCCCGAGAGATGGAAGATACCCCATCCCTGGAAACATTCAAGGTCAGGTTGAATGGGGTTCTGAGCAACCTGATCTAGTTGAAGATGTGCCTGCTCATTGCAGGACAGTTGGAGTAGGTGAATTTTAAAAGTCCCTTCCAACTCAAGCTATTCTGTCATTCTATGATTCTACTCATTGGAAAAGGTATGCAGTTTTAGGTGTTGTGTTGGTGTAAATCCAGGTCTATATGATGATCAAACATACATGCAGCTGCAGAAATGGGGGCAACAGGCAGAACTCACATCCTGCCCACAATGCTGACAGTAAGTGATATGTTTGACAAAGAAAAATAGGTGTTGCAAAATTGCTTGATCTGCAATTAAAGGAAAAAATGAAATCTCGCTTCCATAAACTTGAGATATTAATCACTGAAGGAGCGCTACTTTGCACTGGAGCCACTCTTTTCTTCCAGGAATTCCTTTGACTTGGAGTTGGAGTTGATTCTTAAAAAGACACATTGTGGAAATGGCCTGAAGAATTTCTTTAGATTGCTTTTTCTCTTGTTGAAACTTGGTGATCCTTCATTAACTTTTTTGGGGAAAATAAAAAAAAGCTTAATTGTCTACCCCAAATAACCATGAAAAACTAGTACTGCGTCAAATTCCATTTCAAAAATACCCAAACATAACTAATAAGAGGAAGGAAAGAAACAGGAAATTGAAATCTACACAGGCGTTAAAGCAAAAGCAGAGGGCAACTTTGCTTTAACTGTAGGACTGTGTTACTTGTGTTTCTGCATTTAACCTGTTGCACAATGCTAGGCAGATTATTTAACTTCTGTATCTTGGGTTTTACACTTGTAAGGTATGTCTAGTAGAATGTTGTGATTATTGATATATTTGTTCACCATTTTGAGATCTTTGCATATAACAGGCTATTGCACTGACATAGGACTTCACACAAAACTAATATGCAACACAGCAAGGCATATCCTTTGAGCTGTTTATTTTTCAGTGTCTAATCAAGTCAGTACGCATTTATAGTAAGAGCATAGTCTTTCACTTCTTGGAATTTTTGCTTGATCACAAAGGATAAGGAGCATTTTCTGAAAAAAACTGTTTAAGTAGAATTTTAATTTAGGCAGATATATCTTACTATTGAAGTTAGTGTGTCTTTCTGTGTGTTTATAGGTAAGGATGTAAAATATTCTGTATGACGAAAGTCAGAAAATTTGCACCTCAGTTCAATCTTTTCCATCTCTCATCACTAAAAGTAGGTGGATTACTATCAGTCTGTACATAACTGGGCTCAGAACATCATATGCATGAACTGTAGTCACTAACCAGTGGCAACAAGAGATTAAGCCAAGAAAGAGTCACCTGAAAGTTCTTGGCTAACTATTGGTTCCACCTATTGGCAAATATTTGACTTGTGTTGCAAAGATATTATTTGCAAAAGTGGAGACTGTCAGTGTTGCATTGGATCTTTAAATAGCAAGCAGCTGCAAGGTCTTTCAAATCAATTGGAGTAAGCAGCAAAAATCATTAGCAGCTTCAAAATGTCACAACCGGGACTCTTATTGCAACCTAAAAGGGAGAACAAGCTTTCAAAAGTTATTGCCTTTGCAACTTTCTAATTGGGGATCATGTTCCCATAGATTTACCATCAAAACAGTAATATTTCCCAGCCAGCTAAACCTGCCTGTTTGTGGCATGTTTGATGTAAATGTGTGTGAGCTTGACTAGACTGGGGCTTGACTAGGGCTTCTCTCAAGCCATCAGGACCAGGAAACTTGACTTCCTCAATATGTACTGAATGAGGGAATCAATAATGCATCTTTAGAGTCAACACAACTTTGGCTCCTACTCTGCCTCAAAATACTTGGAGGAGATGGTGCTGATCTCCACCATTTATTTGGCCATGTCAAGAGGAGGGATCTGCAACCTGGAGTTGCAACTGTAGGGACTTCATGTGATCACGGGGCATGAATTGCACAGTACTACATCTGCAAGATTTTTGTTGTCTTCCTCCTTTCTCTTAATACAATTTGAATAAGAGACTAAACAGAAAGAATAGTATCCTTGCAGATGGAGACTGTCACCTGGCATCAGAAAAAGTAATGACTTTGAATCCTTGATGTTTATTCTATCCCAGTGCCATACACCCTGTATCCTACACTTGTTCAAAATGCAAACATATATAAAACCAGTCATGCAGGCACTTTTTTTGACCCTTCCAGATAAAATATACACATTTTGAAAGAAAGGTCTTGAAGATTAAGACCTTTAAATCCTAAGTGGAGAAAATTGCCTGCTCAGAGCATTTTGTAATACTCTGAAACCCTAGAAAGAGAAAAGGGAGGACTTGAAACATTTTTCTTCCATGTTTTCAACTGGAAAAGCTGTCAAGTTGAGGCTATGTTTAGCTGGAGTGCAACCTCTAAATCAGTAAAAATTCTCTCTTCAGGAAGCACTGTGATGGTATTCTGTATTTAAGGAGCATGTGCCTTCTGGCCTGTGGCTGGGAAGTTAAGCTGTATGAATGTGCCTTAAAAAGAGTACTCCAGATGATGATTGTGCCTATGCACTGCACAATGTTAAGGCACATAATCTGTGCCTATGACTATGTTAAGACCTTTGTTGCAGTAAGTCATTGCACAGCTAGCCCTAACCTAAATTCTTTTCGTAGTACTTCTAAGTATTGCAGAATGCTGATGTTAAAAATGAAGATTAAGAAATACTCAACGTCTACTGAATGGTCAAATAAACCCCTGCAGATCATCAGCCAGATAAATTTGTTCATTACAGAACAGTCTCTAGGTAGTTAACATGGAGACAAATCTGCACTTAAGCAATTTATTTAAAAATAATTAACTTACATGCATTTTTAGATACTACTTTATGATTTTCTACCTATGGAGTTGAAAACTCAGTCACTAGTGAAGAAAAAGGCGGAGAAGTTAGTAAGCTACACTTCTCTATTTACATATTGATCTAATTTTTAATTTGAATAATTGACAAGAATGTTAACAATAGCAATAAGTAGCAGATGTGTGCTTTTAAGTTAGCAGATAAACTGTTGCCAGTACTACTAATACTGAGACACCTCTATAGTGGCAGTGAGAAGTGCAGAGCCAAGACCTGGTAGCTACCTGCCAGGTATCATTCGCTCCAAGACATGCACCGATTAATTTTGGCCCAGTCTAGATTTCTCTCCTAAGTGATGGACTTTCCATGCCTCCTTTGGGAAATTTGCTAAACAGCTAAATAAGTCACAATATTAGGAACTTTATCCATTCTTAGAGTAACTGGTATTGCAAGAGAAGATCTAATACATCTCACTTTAAAGTTCTTTTTACAGCATTACTACCCATTGACATAGTCTTAAAATATTCATTCTCTTGTACACATCAATACCACTGAAATGACATTGGCCTCACTATATATTCATAAATAGTGTACATTTTAGATAAATGAGGGTTTGTGCCCCAAGCTAGCAAAGACTTGCATGTGATTTTAATCTTTGTGTTTTGGGACATCAGCAGTTTCTATGTACGTAAGGTTTGAAAGCAAGTGTATAGTGAGATGTTCGATAAATTAAAGATTTAGTACTTCTTACAAAGCTACAGAATTGCTGTTAGATAGGAAACTAACAATTTTTTAAAATTTATTCTGTTATCTGGCCGTTCTTATTGTTTTTCTCTCAGCTTCTCTCAGATTATAACCTTTCAAAGGCTGAACATCAGTTTGAACTGAAGGAAGACACCCAACTTTGATTTCATTATACCAGAATGAAAAGGTGACAGGCAGCTGACAGGCAGCTTTAATTTGCCTCGAGAAAACCTAGAAAGCAGTATTTACAGATTTTTTTAAAAAGCCTTTAACTGACTACTCATTTTGAAATTAAGACTTTGAAATGTCCTTTACTTCTTTTTTCTCCTTTTATTTTTTTTTTCTTTCTGATTATATTACATTGTTATCCTCCTTTCTTTTTGCAGTTTATGTTCTGATTGTTCATTCTACAGTTTGTCATTGTTTTATTGTTGTATTTGGTATTTTTTATTGTAGTAATTAGTATATTTCTAAAATTAGTCTCTTTTTAATGATAAAGTGTAACATTCCCAATGCTTTTTCCTAACACAAGCTTCAAGAATGTTTTGCACTTTCATGTGCAGACACATTGAATTTCAATCTGCCCAAACATTCACTATAAGGTTACAAGACTAGCAGTTTCATAAAACTGTATGTGCGATTTTCTAACTAATATTGTAAGTTTTAAGAAGCAAGCTTCCATAACCTAAACTTACCTATCTACCTATGAATCATTTCCAACCCCTACCATTATGTGATTCTATGATTCTAAATTTCTTCTCTCTTTCCTTTCACACTGACATTCCAGTTTCCAGATTTATTTTCAACTTACTATCATGTAATCTCTTTTTGACAAATACTCTGATGAACTAACTGGTGGCTTTGGTAGAACTGCTTCTTTTTCTGATCACTCTAGACTTGCCTGAGTTCAGTTACATTTCTACAGTAAATAGGACAGTAATTGTAATATGAGTTTATATGAAAAGAGAAAATACCTTAACAGTTTTATACAGAAAAAATAATTACAAATAGTATTTTTATAAGTACAATGAGGAAATTTTTGACCTTTGAAAGAGTGAAAAAGAAAAACACAGAGTAAGAGTGGGAATACAATGGACAACAGTCAAACACTTCTAGCATTTGCCACGAATCTCCAAGTAGTCCATGAATGTCTGATTGTTACAAGTGCTAAATTCTCATAAGGACAGCAATGTTGTTTTAGATGGTTTTATTTCTGTTATAACAAGCTAATTATTATTAAATAAAAGTAATTTGAAACTTGAATACAGTTGATCCACTACAAATGCAGAACTTAGCAGAACAATAGTTTGGAACATTAGCATTCCAGAGACTTGTGCACTATGTCCTCTCACCCATTCGCCACCTTGTAGCAAGAGATTTATTTTGCTCCTTTTGTGTCCTTTAAAAAATCTTGACTTTAGAGTAAGTTATGATCTTGAAAAAACACAGTTAGTTATGGATTGCTGCTTAACTTGTCAAAACAACTCAAGGCAAATGAAGCCTAACCATGGTGAAATATTTGTCTGCTTCATCACAATACAAGCCTATATATAACCACATATGAAAAGTGAAAAATGATCATTGAATGACAGAGCTTTGTGCTGTTATATGAAGATCAGAGATGGTGTCTCTAACACAGATCTATATACTTTTAGGAGGATAAGACGTTGATTAATGCCTTGTCCAGACACTCAGTACCTTTTAATGATTGTTGGGTGAACTGCTGTCCTCTATTTGACTCAGGAGAAAGGATCTGAACAGAGATTTCAGTGTCTGAAACAGACTTTCTTCAAGTTTGCTCTAGAAGCACTTTGGTTGTGTTGCTACTATTTTTTGTTTCAAGTCTGTTGGATTTACAAATTCACAGATTATATCTGGAGTACACTTAGAGGAAATAATCTTAGAATACAAATTCCACAGAACTTTGTCATAACCTACTTTTGTATAATAAAGAATTGTCTAGCAAAAACTGATAGCATAGCCTCCTCTACTGAGTTTTAGGTAAAGGAGTTTGCTGCAAGAATATAACAGTGATCATTTGTTGCTATTTTCTCATTTATAAAAATAGCAATAATAAAACATTTATTGTACTGGATTTCAAATTTTTACTGACCCTTTGGCTTTAAGGAATAGAAAAGTGGTTTTTTTGACATCACCAAAGTTTAGAATCACAACAACTTCTTGAATACAAGTATCTCATACTTGAAGAATTCCCTCAGTCCAAGTAAACTTCTCCAACCCTTTGCACAGCTGTGAATCAGCCTATGAATGACAGGCAAATCTTTTACATATTTCATATTTTTTTCTTCATGAAGAGCATTTTACACCTTAATGAAAACAGCATGTCAAATGGCAAGGTAGTATCAGTAGTATTCACATTTTTCAAATTAACCCCCCCTCCAAAAGTAAAACGAGTTCTCCTAAAACACTATTTTGACAGCACTGTGCATCCTCATCTGCTAAATGAAGACAATGTATTCTACATTGTCTTCAAGTTTGAAACAGAAGCTTCAGAGAAGTTAACAAGTTCTTTCAAAAATATTAAATAAAGTTATAACAACAGTGTGTTATTTTACTTCCTTATAGCTCACCTCCATGCAGCCCTTATCTTCCAGTCAAATTTCAGAGAGGGAGATAAACATTTAAACATACTAAATACACTAAAGATGTCGATGTGAAAACAGTCAAAATGAGGTGTTTGGACAGAAGTTAGAGCAGACACATTTTGGAGTCAAAGCTCATAATGATTGTCAAACCATATCAGAGTTCAGGCATAATAGCTACAGAAATAGTAATCCATACTACAGTGAGTCTTATATTGTTTCATACCTGTCTGTGTAGCTCATATGCAAAGAAAGTCAATAAGGAATATTGATTCAGTGAAAGCTCTGGGACTAGTACCTATATTCTTAGAAATGTATGAAGTTGAACTCTATTAGGAAAAAGTCATGCTCTGCATGCTCTGTGATGCAAAGATATAGCTTTCAAAAACAAAGATATCCTTTGAAAGCAACATATCATTCCTCCATGCACATGCTTTTATTGTTCAAGGTACCTTCTCATCTAAGATAGGGGAACAATGGAGAGGAAAAGGCTATTTTCTCTTTTAATACCCATGAGAATCAAAGAAGCAGAGAAATATCTGTGTTGCACTTGTTTTGCAAAAATTGCAGAGCTGTAACTCTCATATCTGCTGGAAGATGCTGTCCTCAGCAGTTGCACAAATACAAAACATAATCTCTTTTTCCCTAATACAGGCCAACTTGTAGACACCAGGGATTTAGACTTCCAACAGCTTTTTCTGCTGAATCAAGAAAATTTATAATGAGGAGCAATTATGTTAACAAACTGTTGTTTACTTTTTCTCTTGATTCTGGCAGTAAGGAACTTTAATCATGCTTTGAAGTGACTGTGCAACAATCTAACTGAAATGCAACTAGAAACAGCAAAGAGTAGCGCTAAACAATCTTGAGTTAAAGTTGTAGTGTTCATCCACAGATTACCAACATTACAGAGCATGATGATGAACATGCACTGGGTACTTTCCATTTATTTCAGCAGTGCAGAGATTTTTACACATACTTTCACACAAAACAATTGTCTCTCTCCAAATGTATGTGTCTTCAATAAGGGAATAGAGGAAAGAAGTTGGAAGGGGTTTTGGAGGTCATCTAATTAAATCCCCACCCAGAGTAGACCCAATTAAATCAGGTTGCCCAGAATATTGTCCAGTAAAACTCCGAATGTTTCCAAAGGTAGAGACTTCCCAACTTGTTTGGATAACCTGTTCCAGAGTTTATCTAGCCTTATTGTAAAGAAAAAAAAATAAAAAGAAAATTCCAAGCTGTCAGAACAGAATTTTAGCCTCCGGAAGATATCCCTCAGCAGCAACATCAGTCCACCAAGAGTTCTTAAAGAAGATACAGCTTCTACAAAATGTTCCTTGATGTTCAAGCCTGCAAACCACTGTTAATTAGTTTTCTGAAATCTCAGTCTCAAAATGACTCAGTTAATAATGAATAATAGGAAATTAAAGTTGATATTCATGATGCTGGAAAATTCTTTCATGTTCTCATAGTATTTTTTATTATTCATGACAAATTTAGAGCAAGAATCTTGCAACTCAGTGAAAAGCTAACTGTAACTGCTTTTAAAAACTTATAGTATTTCTTCTTCCACATTTTATCATTTAGCCATGACTTCTTGGGAAATTAGGAGATTCAGATTAATTTAGAAAGTTATGGTTACTTAAATATTTACGTATCCATGTTTCTAAGTGCTTTCTAGAACAGGAATCTCAGAACATGAATGTAGTCACTGCATAAAGAACCATTTTTATCAAGTTGATGACTTAGCTATGACATCCAGGGAAAATCTGTTCTGTCTGACACTGGCTGGAACAAATATCTCTTGAAATCATTAGGTAAAGTTATACATGTAGAAGTATGATTGTATTTAAAGGTAAACTCTTGGAGACAGGAAAGGCAATTCAAACAGAGTTTAAAGTATTTGCAAAACCAAGAATATTTGGATGTATTCAGTGATAAGTCAAAAAAAGTGACTTTATTCTGCAAAATTACTTGATGTCAACTTTGAAACCAAAGCCTTTTATCTAGCTTGGCATGACATTGTGTAGAACTAATAATGTCTGATGAGAACCTAGGCTTCCTTAGCTGAATCACTATTCTCTATTTATACTTAAAAACAGTGTCTGCAACACCACTTGTTTCCATCCAGACAGCTCAGATTATGAGAAGATCAAGCTAGTCTCTCTCTGAAACTAATCATGCAAACAGACCATAAGAAACTTTTCCTTTTTCATATCACACTGAAATTTGTGGGACTGCAGTTTTGAAAAGTAGAGGTGATGGACTGCAGACACCCCCATGAACCACTACATCTGTCACTATCACAGAATAGGGAGTTCTTATGGGGAGAAAAAGAGATCAAGAACATTTTATTTGCCCAATGAGACAATACTGGCCTCGTTGGAATGCACAGAATTGTTTGCAGCATACTCAAGAAATGTGTTAGAAAACTGTGCCATTATGGCTCATTAGTGACTGGAACAAGGAAGTCAGCACAGTAATTTGCCTAGCTTTTAGTGAATTATCATCACACTATTACAGTATTGTCTCCCGCAGTTATGACCTCATTTTAAGCTTTGCTGGGACAATACTGACACTGGAATTTTTAAAAGCTTTTTCCAGCATATGAACTATTTGCTGCAGAAAAAGGAATTTATAGAGCTACAAAAACTGACTACCAGTTTGTGTGTGCAATACAATTGTCTACTCTGCACTTCCTGTATGGATGAAAGCACTTGGCCTTCGGTTTCTGACTACCTGTGAGTGCACACAACAAACAGCAGTGCAAGCCCTGGGGCATCTTGTTGCTGAACCACATGATTAAGTAGAAATCAAGTAATGTCTGACAGTGCTTTTTATCATCCTTTTGACAGATTGGGGAAACATTTTAACGCTGGGGTAAAATACTGTCTGAGCTATGGAACTTTCAGAATAACGCAATTCCTCCTGAGTCAATTTCCTACCTTTCAGTAACTCTGAACAAAACCATAATAAAATTTCAAGCACTCAAAGTAAAAAAAAAAATATATTAACAATAGAGTGTTATATAACACTGATATAACTTGATGACATCAACACCGTGGCAAGAATCAATGACAAAAGTGCAAGACCTAGTGTTGGTTGCATCAAAGGTACTGAATTGCAAAGCATGTAAAAATTTACTGTCCGTATTTAGAAAGTGCTTGGTGCCTATTCTATAATTCAAAGAAAAGAAATTTCATGAATAACTTTAAAGTGCTGTAAAGATCTTAGCACAGATTTACAACCATTGATTAAGACATAAGTTCTTTTTGAAGTCAACTTACTGGCAATTTATGCATAGTATATGTAAAAAAAAATTAGATTTAGAAAGAGTGAAGACTGTGACAATCGATAAAACAGACTATATGGCTAAGAATCTAGAGAAAAATAACAAACTTTTATTTTCTGTAGATCTGTCTGCTCTGATTAAGGGTGAAGAAATACTAGTCTGAGAGAAAAAAAATAACCAGTACTTGTAAAAAATAACGAAATATCCATCTTGAAGCTCAGAAGATATTTTTTGTTATGCATCTACTTCTGGAAAAAAAAATGGCCTTTTTTGTATTTAATAAAAATCACTCTTGAGATGTTCTTTACATTACAACCCCATGCACCAGTACAGACTGGGGATTGACCTGCTGGAGAGCAGCTCTGTGGAGACTTGGGAGTGCTGGTTGATAATAAAATAGCGATGAGCCAGCAATGTGCCCTCGTGGCCAAGAAGGCCAATGGCATCCTGGGATGCATCAAGAAGAGTGTGGCCAGCAGGTCAAGGGAGGTTCTGCTTTCCCTCTTCTCTGCCCTGCTGAGGCCTCATCTGGAGTCCTGTGTCCATTTCTGGGCTCCCCAGCTCAAGAGGGACAGAGAACTTCTGGAGAGAGTCCAGCGCAGGGCCACTAAGATGATCAGGGGACTGGAGCGTCTTCCTTATGAGGAAAGGCTGCGGGAACTGGGGCTGTTTAGTCTGGAGAAGAGATTGAGGGAGGGCCTCATTAATATTTACAAATATTTAATAGTGGGTGTCAGGAAGTTCAGACCACTTTTTTTCTGTTATATCTAGTGACAGGACAAGGGGTAATAGAAAGAAGCTGGAATGCAAAAGATTCCATTTAAACATAAGGAAAAACCATTTTACTGTTCATATGATGGAGCCCTGGCATAGGCTGCCCAGGGAGGGTGTGGAGTCTCCTTCTTTGGAGACATCCACCTGGATGTGTTCCTGTGCGACTTGATCTAGATGAACCTGCTTTAGCAAAGGGGTTGAACTAGATGATCTCTAAAGATCCCTTCCAACCCCTACCATTCTGTGATTCTATGATTATTTCAGAGATATGCACAGCATGAACCAGAGGCATGGACTATGCAGAATTTTACTGTGCTTTCTCATTCACACTGGCCATACTCCTCTTAAACTTTGAATCTAGGCAAGCCTGAATTTACAAGAAGACCTAAAAACCTTCTCCTCTTTTTCCTCTGACTCCATTTTTGAAGGAAATGTAAAGATTCTACCTGTGTCCTTGAGAATGCAATGCTGATGAGAAAATTATCATTTTGCAATGAACTTTTGCATTATGTGCAACTACACTTTGATTTCAGATGTTCGCAGTAGCATTAAAGATAACTGCATATCAAGAAAGTCAGATGTGATATTTTGCATTTCTTCTTAATGGTGGAGATGGTCACTGGAAAAGGAGGAAAAAGGTTTAAGATTGTTTTTTTTAACCTATATTTCTGCAACCACCTGCACTGTGTAAGTTAGGTCCATTTGAGATCAGAGTCTATGAGTTGAAACCTCATTCGCCTTAGTGATGAGAACTAGAGGTAGAAGAAGAGACATTTTCAGAAGGATCTACTCCTTACATGTTAGCAAGTCCTTACTCTGTGGCTGGTAGATCAAAAATTGCATCCTAATAGAGACCAGAAAGATATATCTATTGCACTGCCAATTGCACAAGCATATTGAAGCTGAATAAAAAATTATTTAACAATCTTCATATTTCTTTGAGGTAACTCCAATACAGATGGAACTAATCAGCACCTGCTGATTAGCAGATGTACATCATCTTAATTTGGTCATGGATAAAAATGAACCTATCCAGTATATAAAGAAATCTTCTCATATCCAAACTGAAGCTCTGAGCCTAAACCAGTTCTCCTGTTAACACAAGATGACAGCTGTCAGTGATATTTATGAGCAGAAAAAAGACTTTGGGAAATATTTTCCTCTTACTTGAAGAATTTTCTCTTAACCTAAAAAATTATGAAGACTGTGAAGTGTGAGCAAAAAGCATTATGTTTAGCAGCAAAGTCATAAAGAAGGCAAATAACCATGTAGCGTTATTATTTTTTTAAATACGTATATATTTCAGACATAAACTTCTGCACTTTCTACCAACTGAATTGTGTGGCTGTAAATTCAACAACCTGTATTTGAGTTAACCATACTATTGTTAAAAGTTCTCATTTTTATGACCTGCACAGGGCATTTTGCAACTGTATGGCAATCTTCTGCAATGTGATGTATTTGCCCATAGAGAACAGGAAGAGGTAGCATAATACAAAGTGGTGCCGTGCAATATTCTCTAAGGATAGACACAATCGGTGCAACAATAATGATGAATAGCAGAACATTCTATTAACTGATTTCATTTTACCCTTTTATGCTGAATCATTGTACAGAGAACAGCATAATCACATTTTCTTACTTTTTTCAACTGCTCTAGGAAAATAACTGCGTGGTATTAACAAATAATATGTCAATACCTTGTTCAGTATGACTGCATTAGGGTTCAATAAAGCAGAGGAAGGAGTTTTTGTTTGAACTATAGATATCTGTCTGGGTTCCCTCAACTTCAGCCACTGCCAAGGACTTTTAAAAGTAAACTGTCCTTCTAAGCTGCCTGGGAAAACACAAAAATCTAGCTTAATGACAATATAAGTTTGTCTAGACTGTTTAGATGTGTTGAGATAGAGCAGCATCAACAAAGCAAGAACGAAAATTGACTGATTATTGCTGCAACGTGTTCATATTCTGCTGTTGTCAAATAGATGCAGAAGATTGCTGTACTCTCACTCTGGAAGTGCTTCGGACATTTTAAACTGACTGATTTTTGATGCTTCTCCTTTGCCCTTCGTCTGTTTCTTCAACTTGGAAGTGAAGGTGTCCATCACTCTGGTCTCAGGGGGCTGCTGGACAATACTGCCTGCAAGTACATTGTGCTACTCCCTCTTTCCATTTTACATTTTTCTTTTTACATTGCTATACAAATTTCAAAACACAGCAAAACCAAAAGCTATGCAGCTTATTGCTCCTTAATATTGGGATTTATGAATGGGCTGCTCTAGAAGGAAGAATTAATACATTTTTCTTTTCATTGTGGGTACCAGACTATAGCTCATGGCCATCAGCAACCAGAACTGTCAGAAGGCTGATTTGCATGATCAGTCCATGGGAGACAGAGATGAACTGCCATTTGTGCTTTTTACTGCATTAACCTATTTTTGATTCAGCATGGTGTTCCTAAGGAAGCCTGAATGCAGTAGTTGTTTTTGTTTGACATCACTCTGTAAATAAAATTGATAGAGGTTTTATTTTCATATGCATTTGTCACTGTTTTAAGTGTCTGTAGATATCAGAGACAGGAAAAACAGTCAATCTTAAAAACGTATTTGAAGTAATGTTTGTTAAATTTATATAACCAGTCATACTCTGAAGCCATAGTCCCTGATATTTGATCCTGTGGAAGAATCTTACATTTGTAGAATTAGCTATACATCTGAAGTAATGCTTGGAAAGAAAAGTTGATATCTGTTTAATATTTAATGGAGATTTTTACTAGCATTTGTGCAAAGATTCTCTGCTGCTCTAATGTTATGATAACTAGGAAGCACATTTCTACATAAACCTACATACATAGCCACAAGGTAAAGGAAGCACAGGCTAAAGAAAAGTAAATCCTTTGACTTTCTACTAATCCATAGAGCTATGTAAGTATGGAAAAAGAAATAAATGTTGTAAAAATTTTTTATTTTGTATAGTGCAATGTTGAATGTGAAGGATACTGCTGACAAAAACACAAACATCTTACCCTTGAGTCCATAACATCCAGAGAGAATAATTATTTATAAGCAGTCTTTCTACAGTGTTTTAATGACCTTGTTATGGACCCTGCATGGCAACTCACCTAAGTACCTCAGGCAGATGATCCCTCTGGACCATGGTCCTGCTGGAGCACCAAAGTGGAAACCAGGGGAACATGGCAACATATGGTACACATGTCATCAGAGTGACCTGCACCCCACTCTCTGCTCCAACACATCCATCACAAGACCAGAAGGGCTGGGGTCCATCAGTTTCCCTTCACTCTTATCCTGGCACTTTCATACAGGGTATGAGGATTCCTGGTTGCTATGGATGGGGACCATATGGCTTTCATCTGTAGTAAGAAGTCATGATTCTGATGGGCATATCTTATGAAGATGGAAGAAGTATTGGAAAGGCCAGCAAAACTTGGCCAGAGGAAGCAGCTGTGGAGATTGTTGCAGGGACAAATGGTAGTGGGGTATTTTGCCTTAAGATAAAGTTGGGTATTTTGCTTCTTTCTTCCTTTAATAAAATCCAAAACCAACAAAACCCTTATGTAGAAAATGTTACTTTGTGCTGCAACCAATGATTACTTCCTGTGCTAGTGGGATCTCCTACTTGGAGAGCTGATCTGAGAGCATTCAAATCCACATTCTAACACCTTAATTCCTTAATGTGTATGGCATTTCACAGTGGGCAGATTTACCTTTGAACAACAAAAGATGCACGGTAACAAAGTTATTCAAAACAGGCATTTGTTACTACAGGAATGAAAGTCTTTAATGTTTAGTTTCTACAATTTGCATTTTATTTCATGATACTTAATGAAAAAGTAAAATAAAATAAGAGGAGTAAATATAGAAGAAGGTAAAATCAAAGTCAAGTTCCAAGTGTGTGATTTTTTCTGACAAATTCCTGTCATCATTAGAAATTTCTTTTTTATTAATATTATTAAAACATGAATAGCGTTTATCAAGTCATAAAACCACTTTAAATACAGATCTTTTAATAATTAAAGTATTTAATTAACTGGGAATATTTCAAGATTTATCTCTTTCGTACACTTTCTTTGTGTAATACTTACCCATTAATTCTATATCATAGAATCATAGATTAGTAGTGGTTGGAAGGGACCTCTAAAGATCATCTAGTCTAACCCCTTGCAGAAGCAGGTCCACCTAGATCAGGTCACCGAAGAATATGTCTAGGAGGGTTTTGAAAATCTCTAGAGAAGGAGACTCCACATTCTCCCTGGGCAGCCTGTGCCAGGGCTCCCTCACCTGAGCAGAGAAATAGTTTTCCCTTATGTTTAAGTGAAACCTTTTCTGTTTCAAGTTTTGTCTTTTACCCTCAGTCCTATGACTGGACACTACAGAAAAACAGTATTGCCTCATCCTCTTGACATACACCTTGTCAATGCTTGTAAGTATTAATGAGGTCTCCCCTCAGTCTCCTCTTCCCCAGACTAAACAGCCTCAGTTCCCACAGCCTTTCCTCATGAACCTGCTGGCCACACTCTTCTTGATGCATCCCAGGATGCCATTGGCCTTCTTGGCCACGAGGGCACATTGCTGGCTCATGGTTAGTTTATTGTCAACCAGGACTCCCAGGTCTCTCTCTGCAGAGCTGCTCTCCAGCAGTTTGACCCCCAGCCTGTACTGGTTGGTGCATGGGGTTGTTCTTTCCCAGATGCAGGACTCTTTTCCTTGTTGAACCTCATGAGGTTCCTCTCTGCCCATCGCTCAAGCCAGTCGAGATCCCACTGAATGGCAGCACAGCCTTCTGGAGAATCAGCCAGTCCTCCCAGTTGGGTGTCATCAGAGAATTTGCTGAGGGTACACTTTGTCTCCTCATCCAGGTTGTTGATGATGTTGAACAAGACTGGCTGCAGAATTGATCCCTGTGGAACTTCACTGGCCACAGGCCTGCATTGACTGCATTGATCACTGCCCTCTGGGTTCCCCTCATCCAAGCCACACTGTCTGAGCTTTTCAATGAGTGTTATGGGAGATGGTGTCAAAAGCCTTGCTGCAGTCAAGGTAGATGACGTCCACTGCACTTATCTACCCATTCAGTCATACCATCATCAAAAGTTATTCAGGTTGGTCAAGCATGATTTCTTCTTTCTGAATCTGTGTTGAGTCCCTCTGATAACCATTTTTCCTTTATGTGTTTTGAGATGACAGCCAGGATGAATTGTTCCATCACCTTTCCAGGGGTGGAGGTGAGGCTGACCGGCCTGTAATTTCCCAGGGTGTCCTTCCTGCCCCTTTTGGACACTGGAGTGACTTTGTCCTTTCTCCAGTCCTCAGGCACCTCTCCTGTCCTCCATGATCATTGAAAAATTATGGACAGTGGCTTAGCAACAAAATCAGCCAACTCCCTCAGTACCAATGGGTACATCCCATCAGGTCCCATAGATTTGTGGGTATCCAGCTTGCCCAACAGATCTCTAACCTGCTTAATCTTTTTAAACCTGTTTATTAATGTAATATTGTTCCTGTTTAATTGAGTTAATATTTAACTTCCTGTTAAATCTTTAGATTTTGGAAACCTATGGCACACACTTCTTTGTCTCAGTTCATGCACTTATCTTTCAAATATTTGGAAAAATAATGTTAACACTTTGACTTCTGGCTTTTGAAAAGACTTATCAAAGGAAACAGCTCTCATTAAACTTGACAACAGAGATTGATTCTTCTTTCATGTCACATATTATATGCATCATGATGCAGTATCAGCTGTGTTGAAAACAGTGGAGTTAGAGTTCCTTGTTAAAATTTCTGTTGCTGTAACATTTTGTACCAAATGAAGAATGATAATTCCTTCCTCTGTTTAGTGTCTAAAATTGTGTTTGCTTGGAATCAACTTTGTACAATAATAATCTGAAGAGAGAAAAATAAGTCTCTGTTCTAAGCATATTATGACAGCGGTGATGTCTTTATTAAAAATGCTGTAATCCAAACAAGTGAAGAACTAGTGTTGTTTCCTTTCAACACCTTTTAACACTACTAAAATCAGGGATAACAGTTTCCTTAAACTTCTAAAAATCCACAGAGGTTTAAATAAGGACACTATGGAGGGACTTCAGCTCTTTCAATAAATCTTCAAATTAGACAACAAGGACTGACGGCAGTTTATAACTTTGACTCCCATTTTCTAATCTGCTGAATTAAAAAAATACTCTGATTCTAATCTGCAGAACACTGCCTGCTTTATGTTAAAATGTAAATGTTTCAAAGTGATGAACTAGATCCACATTGCTTTGGGCAGTAAACTTCAGTGACTCACCAGCAGGACGATTAAGGTAAAAGCCTCAATTGCCTATGGAGAGCACAAGCCACTGCAAACAATTGAGGAACGTCCACTGTAGGGTGCTACCATGTTTGGTGGCTGCATGAGGACTGCAGGTAGTTTCAAGGGATAATTTTCAATTTGGTACACGTGCATTGTCACTTGGAACCATCTAAAATGAAATATCAGGCTCAGGGCTACATCTACCTATTTGACTCAACTCTTATAGTCAGTTGTCTATGTACAGTCAGAGTACTTTGTGATGGGGCACCTAGAGAAAGAAATAGCACAACTCTTCTTGCAGAAGTGTTTCAAAGGCACTTGAAAAGTAGGACATTCGGTTTCTACATCTCGCTTCTTGTCCAGAGTGGATTTGAATTATCATATCCTGCTTTGCAACCAACCAACCATAGCCTAGGTTTGAGCAAAGCAAAAGGGCACACTTTACCCCCTCCATGGAAATTGATTAAGGTTTATGTAACCCTTGCCTTTTACCACTCATCTAACTCCAGGATCATTCCTCCTTGGAGACTGCATTCAAGCACTTTCATGTAGCTGAAGGAAACAAGCAGAACTGGAATCCCAGGCTCCTGGTTTCTGCATGAGAGTGTGTGCCGCAAACTGAGTCATTGTGCAAAATGCCTTCTTTCAATACTTCCTCCTTGAACCTTTCCTTTCCCTTCCTCCCTGTTTTGCAAAACCATCTGGGTGCAGTGTGTTGAAATGACTCCTCATCCTCTGTATCAGGACAAATTATGTTAAGGATCTAGGTTAATGCCCACCCCCACCCAGCTCTGGTCTGCCACAGAACTTAAACAGCAATTGCAAGTATAATTGGTAGGATGACATGCTTGCTAAAGGCAGTATTTCACAGTTTACCATTTGAATTACTCTCAAAGGATGTGGTTACATGTGTTTTCCTGAGTGGAACCAGTATTTCAATAAACCTCTCTCACTGCAGTGAGAAATCCAGGTCTCTACCATGTTAATCGATACACTTCACCAACCCGCAATAAGTAAACTGCAAAACATTTATGTGAATGATAACTAAGGTAGGCTTTTCCACCTAATTAAATGTATTGTGAATTATAAACTTATTTTCAGGTTGCTAATGCAAATTAGATTTGGTTCGATAGTATGACAAAAGCACAGATCAAGTGTGATTCACCTGCCTAAAGCTATGAAAGAACAAAACAGCAACAGGATAGGGTTACCAGCTAATACACTGTGATTGTATCTACAGAGAAGACACATTATTTTCTTCTGGTTCTTGCATTTCTGGTTCAGAGAACGCAGCCTGAAATATAGTGAATGCCTCAGATTCTCGTTCGAGAACATGGTCAATCCAGTTTTAGGGATTCAAGTGTCAGACTGAAATTCTGTATCTGTGTATACAAACAGAGTCAGACTAGTATAAATTAATTATCATCATCATCATAAAACAAAGAAATGAAAAAAAAAAAACAAACTAAATGAGAAAAAAATGTTCGATTTTTATTGTCAGGCCAGATCTCTGTAACACATTCATGTGAATGATCTGCTGAGTGGTATTGCCTCTGTAAGTAGTTCAGATGGGATTCATCTCATCTGTTTCTAGCAGTCTAGTCTCTCTCCTCTTTTTAATCAGTGGAGAGACAAAATCATTCAAAGAAGCTACCTGTTTCATCAAATTTTAAATTTAATTTCCAATGAGATTCATACACAATGACAGTTACTCCAGAGAGAATCCAAGGCAGCAACCTTAGGTGTAGACATCTACATTATAGGTATCTCTCTCATTACAGCCTACTTATACTGGAAGTTTTGTGATATGAATGTCAATATTCTCATTTACAATTCCCTTTTAACAATGTCAGGATAATTTAGCTAAAGAATGCCAGTTTTCATCTAGAGCTCTAAATTGGTAATTTGCTTGCCTGGCTAAATAAGGCACTCTTTAAAATACAAGCCCTTTTCTATTTGGAAAAAAAGAGAGAGAAGAAAGAAGAAAAAAGTCCCACTATGGTTTTCAAATTTTAAAAATGAGATTTTAAAAACATTTTTGACCTGTCACAGTCTTTTTGCTCTAGGTCTAGGAGCAGTTTCAAAACTGCATTTTCAAAGAAATAGGTTAACCTGCCTATAAAAAACAAAGTGAAATCCCACAAACAAACAGACTATCCTCCATCAGTCACTTCTTGATGAAAAACGTTATATCACAGCATATGCAACAATAATATGTTTCCATTGGCTCTATAGGTCCTTATATAACCCCCATAATTTTAGTATGTATATCCAGATACAGTTACTGAACAGCAAATTACTTCATTGAAACTTTTAGTATTATTTGATTTCTAAATATTAATGGATGCTTAATGTTCATTAATCTTTTTCTGCTGGATTATTTTGGTTTGTAGGTAAGTATTTATGGATTTATTTTTCATTAATCAGATTTTCTCATTGCTCGCTCCTAGGCACATTCAGAGCAAAATCATGTTATATTTTAATTGTGTATTACTTTAACTAGTAATCTAGTGAGAAGTATATCAGATCTGGTATTTCTGACAGCTTTGGTGTCACTTTTAAATCTATCTGTTACTACAAAGGAAATCAGTAAGGTCAAAGTACTAAAGTAATAGATTTGCCTTACATACTGGAAAAAGTAAAGAAACAGTAGTCACCAACAATACTTTACCAGATCACATCCAAATTAGCAACATCTAAACACCCTTCCCACAAGATTTTCATCCAAATATGTCTGTGGTTGAAGCAAGGAAACTCACTATATAAATTATTCCTAAGAGTAACCTCTGAGAACCTTCTATAAGCAGTACCTGAAATCCCAACATTTTGGTAAGTCCTTCATCTTAGCCAGTTTTTGGGTTAGCTCAGCAGACAGAGCTACTGCTACAAGACAAACTGTCATCTCTATGGGCTGCTCATCTGCAGCCCACAGCATGCATTGCCTCCAGCCTCTGAAACTAATGAGGGGAACTACTACATTTTGCAGGCTCCACTATAAGCTTGCAGTAGATAGTATACAACTAATGTGATTTTGCACACTTTCAGTCTAAATATGAACTGATGAGAGAAAAAGAATCCAGTAGTAAATGGACACTAGGACTTTTGAGAAGGCACTGTATCCTCTTGCACTGCTTTTCTGGTCCTGTCCTGTGCTCTCAGATGAGTCTTGAAAATCTGCATCAACCAACAATTCAGACTCCAAACCACACTGAGCTCAGAAATTGGATCCACCAGAAAACCTGGTTCCACATCTTAGGTCAACTCACTTTCCTTTTGACACCTGTAAAACTGCAGCTTTTCTTCCTAAAAAAAATGTTATCAGAGCACTTGCTCTAGAAAATACTAGTTTGAGTCCCAAAATTCAATACTTTTAAGTCTGTAAGTTTACTACCATTTTTTTGTTTGCTGTTTGGTTGGTTTTTTGGTTTTTTTGTTTCAGTTTTCTTCCTGAAGTTTACAAAAAGAAAGTCAAATTAATAACTGGGACTTAAGAACCAATCACCTGGGCTTCTCATTTATGTGAAAGTTCTCATGTCTGTGCTCCACTAGAATAGAGATCCATAGTAGTGTATTCAAGTGAATGACTAATAGTTGAAAAACACATGTCAATAACGATGCACTACTCTTTATTGTGGTGCAAACTTGTATACATGTTTCTAAACAAAACAACTTCTTTCAGCTTCAACTTCATAAAATTTTCCAAAATGCCTTTGGAAACTCTCAAACTTTGTCTTGAGAGATTTTTTTCTAAAAACATAAAAGCACATCAAAATAGCAACCTGTATTTATTTACATGTAAGAAGAAAGCCCAGCATATCTTTGCTAACAGTGGAAGTTTTCACAAAGCATGCCACATATATGAGAGAGAGACTGTATCAGAGTCTCCCAGACACAAACAGACTGTCAGTAGTAGCACTTGTGCCTCCTTTTGAAGGCTAATCGTTTTATAGTATTATTTGTGTGTAAATCTGAGCATGGGAATAATAACAGAAGGTCATTGAAGTTAATGGAGTTACCAGATAAGGAGCTTCCATAGTAGCAGTGCTGGGAAAATGTGTTTATAGTTTCCTCACTTCTAACACTTCTGCTTCAGAGGATCTGATCTGAAAAGCAGCAGCTAGCTCAGACCATTTCATCAGCATAGAAATGCCTTTTGAAGGCTCTTGCTCCCAGTTTGAAAGCACTGCTATCACACAATCTAAAGTGTCAATCCAGTATAATCTCTGCTCACTCTACACTATTAAAAAAGGATGATGACAGGTTAATTTTGTACCAATAGACTTCACTCCAGACTAGGGATTGCTTTATGCCAGATCAGTTATTGTTTACCATCCCAACAAACATAAAAGCATAAAGCAGGAATAAATGCCACAACACATGTTCTGGTTCACTCAACAGATATATGATGAAGACATGTCCTGCTGTGATCTGACAGTGCACAGATCTGGTACTAATGATCATGGACTCATGTTCTTAAGAAGGTAATCCAGATGTTGAAGTTTTGGAGACCACTTACATTTGAAATTAATATATATTTAAGCAGCATGCAGTCTCACAGCACAATAGGAACTGCAGAATAATGCCATGACTTCTAGAATAAGGGCACTGTGTCATGGGTTGAAAAGAGCTGTCCCTTCTGAATACGAATATCCACTCATTGGATTACATATCTGGGGAGTGCAGAGAAACTGCTGTGTTGACATAGTGTTCAAATTTTGAGAAACATTTAAAAGTATTGACATAAGTTGTCCTGTGTCTTCCCTCCTGTGTGATCATCTCTGTCTTTATAAAATAACTTACCAAGATTTTTTTTTCCGAGTTACAAAACAGGTTTTAAAAACATCTACAAAGACAATTGGGAAATCAGATTCTGAGACAGTCAGAGCCCAGCTACACAGCTCAGTTGTAATGAAAAATGTATGTTTCTATGTATTCAGAAAAACTCTTCAAGGAGACCTACATCCATCTCGAAACTATGATAAAGTAGGCTATGCTGATGCCCTTCAAATAAGCCTCATTGCTCTTCTGCATTTCCTGTTGTCACCTTTCATGAGGTTACAGATGTAGACAGAAAAAAATGGCTTAGCCATCTCCTGCTTTTTTTTGGAAAATTTCAAGGTCATTTCCATTTTCTCCTGAAATAAAGTCCATCTCCAGCAAAGACCATGAACCTGTAGTGATAATATTATTTAGTGACACTACAGAAATTCACAAAAGGTTAGTTATATCTGGGAATCTCATCCTACTGCTTTAGGAAGTGTTTAGCATTTGCCATTAGCATCACTAGCTTATTGGTGACTCTGGGATGACAATGCAATTTACGACTTTATATGCTTTCAGTGTCTTTCCACAGTCTAATTTTTATCATTTCTTTATGCTGAGGGCTGTAGGGATGTGGAAATTAAGATTTACCCTTTGTAAAAAATTTTCTTCTCAGAATCACTTACCAGAAATGATTAAGTAATGGATTTGTGAAGTTGCTGAAATTCAACATCAATGTAAAAAGCTGATTTAGTAACTTTCCAATTTATTTCGAGTGACTTTTCCTGTCATCTCATTATTATCTAATATTTTACTTAAATGGAAAGATAAACCTATTTTGCTAAAATACATAGTTTTACAGATAGTTAACATTTACTGTTATTTGGTACTTTATAAAGTGAATCACCATTTTTGAACTCTCAGATACATTTTTATGGTATCATCTGTCCTAAAACATATTACAGCATGTATATAGTATTCAGCATTTTAAATAACAAACAGCTCAAGTAATAGACCAAATTACTTTTGTGTTCACTGAAAATAATAGTTAAATATTTGTTTATTTGTATACATGAAGAAATATGTTACCATTTCATTTTAACAGCAAGATAGATTAGAAATCTTTCCCACCTTGAAATGCCAAATAGCAATGTGATTATGGGGCACTTTTTTCCCCTTTCTTTTTGTGCTGTCGGTGATTTTGTGCATAATTTTTTTTAATCTTGACAGATTGTTGTAATATTTTAAAATGCAATTCCATTCCTACAGCATCTAAATTTAAAAAAAAAAAATAATTCCCAAGGCTCATATGCACTGTGATCAGTGTACCATGTGCCATTGATTTTGTTGCTTACTGTAGACTGCAAAGAAATTTGAAAAATCAGAATTATTCAGTTGTTGATATGATAGTGTATTAATGTCAGGAAAAGTGAAGGATTAGATACCCCCTAAAAAATTAACTCCCAACTACTGCTCCTTCAGGCAGTAGTACAGCTAAAAGCTCTGCTTATGTGGAAATATCTTTAGGTCTGTTTCCTCTATTCTTTAATGTTGAATATAACGTTATGTCTCATTTTATAATTAAAGAAGATGTGTTTGATAATGTAGATATCATTGCAAGATAGACTATCATCTGTATAATACACATGAGTTGCCTCCCCAAGATATTTTGAAAGATCTTTTCCAAAATTCTGTGTAAGTGAAATGTTCTGCTCCCTATCATTTCCAGGAAACAGGAAAAAAGTGTAGGATGACCTATTTTGTTCCAAACAACTTACTGTTTGCTTCCCACAGAGAGATACTGCCTAAAGAAATGCAGATAGCACAATGCACACGCATGATACACAAAGCCATAGCAGTTATCTTGCAGACGCGTGATCAGCTGCTTAACCTAATGGACATCTACAGCACAAAATTAAAGATATTGTCTGGTCATATCAGTAAACTTGTCCAAATTATCCTGTGCACCAGAGGAGTGGGAACATATGGTTAGAGCATAAGAAAATGAAGGTCACATCTTTGACAGTGGACTGAAGACAGATTATCTCACAGAATTTTTGTGTTCAAATCAACCAAGGAAAGTCTACAAGGACACAGACCTCCTGTCATTGATTATATCAAGTGTACTTCATAAAAATAGCAAAAACTGAACTGCATGGAAACCAAGGAACTGAGTATGCTCCTCAATAAAGGGAGATCTGTATTCTAAACCTTTTATGTTCTCAATCAGTTCCTATCCAGTGAAGGGCAGGAAATAATTTTTAACAGCATAGAAAGTGTGAAATAGTTACTTGTGTGCTTGCTGGATCAAACTTGTGTGATAAATTATCAAATAAATCCCCCAACCATTTTATCACAGTATTTGGATTGTTTGATGCTACCTTGATAGCACTTTCATAAAAAGCATATTGTTAAATTGTTAAATTGATTTTTAAATTGTTGACCAGTTCTGACTAGTGCTTGCATGATAATCAACTTGAAATACAAAGAAAATAAAATGGTATTTTTTTAAAAACATGGCAGACCGTGTGCTAATATGGAAAGCTATTAAAGCATGATTAATCTCTGAAAAAAATATTTGGTAAATGGATAATGGAGTTGATAGCTACGGAGTCTCAGGTTATTTATGGTTAAGAGAACCATGAGTGGATCTTCAAGTTAAAAGCTAGCTTTTTACTTCTGTTATTCCTTCTAATTCCACCTTTCAGAGTTAAAATTTATTTTTGTACATTCTCCATGATTCTCAGCACTACAGCAAGAGTAGCCCAATTTTTTCTCTCAGACACATCTTTACAACTTTACACAAGTCAACCAAGATGCAACCAACAACTTAGCTCATAAAATTACACAGTACAGTAAAAAGTAGCATATAGCTAAACTGACACAGCAGGAAACTAAAGAAGAAATGAACACCCTTTCCCTCAAGTATTTATGGCCGTATCACTCTTTTTTTTATGGAACACTTTATTCCAAGACAACTTTTGGATAGCTGGAGAAAGAAGGAGCAATTCATGTCCCTCCTCCAATCTAACCTGGACAATTGCATATAAAAGTGAGCTAATAGTATTTCCTGCTCTACTGACTACTGTTTAGTAGAATAGGAGTGAAGAGAACAGACACTTCACCTTTCCAAACTCCAAAGACAAGAATACCATGATTATAGACCATTTTTCAAACACTTGAATTCACACAAAAGAAGAAACTCAGGCATGTTTGCTATCCAAATCTCAATAGTGTAAGAAGAAAAATCATGATTTCAATGAATGAATCAACATGATGATGATCAGGCAGAAGAAAATGTTCATAGAATCATAGAATTATAGAATGTTAGGAGTCGCAAGAGACCTCTAGAGATCATCTAGTCCAACTGCCCTGCTCAAGCAGGTCCATGTAGATCAAGTTGCCCAGGAACGTGTCCAGGCAGGTTTGGAAAACCTCCAGAGAAGGAAAGTCCACACTCTCCCCAGTCAGCCTGTGCCAAGGCACTCTCACTCTTATAATAAAGTAGTGTCTCCTCACGTTTAAGTGGAACTTTTTGTGCATCAGCTTAAATTAAGCTTATTTCATGATCTACGGAGTGAGAATGTTACAGCTTTACAAAGTTACATTTCAGTGTGTAGAATCTTATGTCATGAAGAATGAGGAAAAAATGATGAGGAAAAAAACCACAATGCTAAGGAAACTGGGAAATTCTAGCCTATTTTTTAAAAAAGCAGATTTTGTATATTGTTGCTCACTTTCTCTCTTTGTGCTTGATTTTGCAAGAGTTAATAAAACAACTCCACAAATTTGGAAATAACTAAAAGAAGTGCACTGTGCAGAACCATATTAGCAACTGTTTTATACCTCAGATTGTGGTTTTTTCTTGGTTTTTTTTTTTTTGCTATTTTTGTTGCCTTGCTGTTTACACAGCAGTTTCCCACACACACTCAGATCTAGATATTTGTCTGTGCCTAAAGATATTAAATAATGATAGGAATGTCTGACTTCAGGCAAAATGCAAATCTGGTTACTGAATGACAATGAACAGAATTGGATTTATACTTTTATTAAAAATCACAGGATAGAAGGCAGTTTCTCAAAGCACAAATACTGGTTCTTTGAACTGTATACTAATTCTAATCTGCATACAAAACTGTTGAAGTGAATCGCTTATGTAAAAAAGGACAGTATATGCCTTTTAATGAATTGATGACAATAGACTAAGGTGGTGCACTGCCACTGTTCTCAAGCACGTAAGCAGATTAAACCAATGCTTCGTCAGTTACATTGCAGACATTTTGGACATCTCTTTCAGCAGCACCTTTTTTTATCCAATTGACTACACATTTTCTAATTAGGGTTGTGGATTTAATAGGGAGTTTTAAAATAAAGACTTACAACTATCTTACATTTGAGAGACAGAGGAAATTTGATCACATAATATATAGTCTCATCTCATTCTATAATTCCTTTCTCTGTGCATACTCTGAAGACCATTATTCATCATGCTGCTAAAAAGAATCCCAGCTAACCTATGGATCATTGAATTGTTTGAGCATACGGGACATTCTCTTTTTGAAAGAAAGTGCAAATTATCACTCAGATCTGGATTTCATCACGTAAATATTTTAGATTTAAGAATACTGATCTCATAGGATATGAATTAAGTAAAAGTCCCATAGGTTACCAGATAACCATTAACAAAGAATCCTGTCAGTGTCCTGCACCTGATGACACCATCCCCAGATAAAATCTTAGGAGCTTGTGAGAAACAAACATCAAGTCTTGGATTACCAGATCCATCTTTGGTTATAAGCACTCTGGGCACTTGTTTGCAAAACTACTGTATCTGCAGTTACTGCCTCAATGCAAATACAACACTAGCTCAGTGCTGACAAAGCAAAAGACTGAATTCTTTATTAGACAAATGAGAATAGTGTGTCACATTTATACAGCAGCTTTTTGGAGCCAGAAGTGTAGTTGGACCTGTAGGTAATATGAAGAGATGATATAAATTTAGCTAATGCACCTAAATTCCAAGAGATGAGTGGCCCTGGATCTCAGAGCTATAGCTGTCAGGGGGCATCCTTCCAAGTTACAACCAACAGTAGAGCATGAGGAAGCAGTTCAGCTCAAGTTGTGTTTTCCAGTTCTGTTAGACATCTGGTTTAAGGATTTTTCTTGGCTTCTGTAACCTTCTATAACTTCTATAAGTGTGACTCAAAGACCAACCCACTAGCACAGGGTGTCAATAGCACTGCTGCTATTCAGCATGTTTATGTTTACTTTGCCTATAGGAGACAGAATAAGCATTCAATAATATTTCTGCTCCCACATAGCACATTTCAAAGTATGAGCCGAGAGAAAAGATTCAAAACGTAACTCCTTCCCCATTGTTTACTCGTGGGGACTGGGGGTTATGATGTGTATGTTCAGTTTTGGTTTTACCTGAGTTGATGATGAACTTCTTCCTTTTTGTTTCTTAAAAAACCCTTTTTTTTTTACCAGTCAGGAAATGAAATTTCTGTGCTAGTAACAAATATGGCTTTTGATCCTCTAAACTTTCCTCCTCCTTGTTCTGAGGAGCTGGCTTCTGATAGACCAAACACAGTCAGAACATTCCCCTCTTAACAAAGTTTATCTGTGCTTATTATAGTTTTCCTTAATTCCTGCAGTCACTCAAGACTAAGTACCTTTCTTTCTGGTCATTGTTTCCAGTACTGTTTCAACTCTTTACAAAAATACATTTGAGAAAATTTTGACTGTAAATTTATTATATATCATTTTTTTAAGTCACTGTTTCGTGGTTCATTTTTTGGTTTTGGTTTTTTGTGTTTTGTTTTGTTGTGGTTGTTGTGGAGTTGTTTGTTTTTTTTTTTTTTTGTAATGAGTCATTCCTGACATATCAGTGATGTAGAACTTAGTGTTTTACTTTAGAGTGCTATTTCTGAGTTGTACCCTTAATCTCTCTTTACTTGGGGGACTCTCAGCTATGAATGAGCAGGAATACACATATGCTACTGTTCTGGTTTAGCAAGGAGCAGCTTTTGGCTTAGTAACAGGGGGAGCGGGTTGCAGTGAGGACCTGGTAAAGAGTTTGCAGACCCTCCCCCGGCTCCTGGGTTCAGACCCACCTCCGGCCCGGCTGGGCCAATCTGGCGCCTCTGCCATCACTATTTAGGGGACGGGAATTTGGAATGCGAGGCGGGAGGTGTAAGAGTGATACAAGATGGAGGCGACCACGCGGACCCTTCAGCCAGAGGAGGAGGAAGGAAGGAGGAGCAATAGACCGGAGACCCTTCTGCAAGCCATGGCGAGAATACAAGCTGTGCCCCTGAAACCTGTGGAGATCCGTGGCAGGACCGAGAGCCACCAGCAGCTCCATGTGAGTGAGCCCGGACGGGCGAGGGACTGTGTGGGGAGACGGCCATGGCCCAGGCCGTGCTGGAGAGCCTGCACGCCGCAGAGCAGCCCCACACGAGAGGCAGAGAGGAGCTGCAGCCTTTGGAATAAGTGCGCGTCGGAGCAGCCCGTGCAGGGCTGCCATGCATGTGAGTTACCCCACGGACTTGCAGGGAGGACTGGTGTGGAGTTCACCCGTCCTGAGGAGGGACAAACGGCAGAAGCTATTGGGAACAGACTAACTGAAACCCCCACTGCCTGCCCCCCCGAACCGTTCAGGAGGGGACAAGGTAAAAACACCAGGATCAGGGCTCTGAGCCCAGGAAGAGGGGAGGTGTGGCGGGAAGGTGTTCTTAAAAAGGCTGGTTGGACTCTTCATTGATGTATTACTCTGTGTTGTTTCATTTTGGTTATGTTTTGGGTTTTTGGGGTATGTTTTAGTTGATGTTGCATTAAATTATTTTCTGTTTTCTTCCCCAAACCGAGTAGCCTGGTCTGTTTTGTCCTGAACCTTAAGCGGCAATTAAGCTCTCCCTGCCCTGGAGGAATCCTCAGCCTCTTTGGTACTCGAGGCTAATCGTGGCCTTTGTTCCCTGATGGGCCTAAACCAGGACAGCTACACACTAATCACAAATTAATTCTTGCCTTTGGTTGATCTTCTTGCTGTGAACTTTAGACAGCTGTCTACTGTCACATGGATTTTGAAGATTTGCCATAACTACTACATGAAGTGCAAAGATTTAGTATTCAACTTCTTTTAAATAAATGACAGCCAAGTGTGAAAAAGATTTAAGAAGAGACAGTTTCAGGTTTAAGCAAGTCAATTTGAACGTTTCAAGAAACTTTAAATAAACATTAACAAAATTTTCAACTGTCAGATCAAGAGCAGGAAAATTACCTAAAATGCATATTTGACCTTGTAGCTTCCAGGATGGATTTCTACTTTGTATCTCACTGCCATCAGCAGGAATCAAAGAATAAGAGAAAGAGCTAAAACCCATCTCTTTTTTGGTCCATGCAAGGATCAATGTTATAGTAGTGTTCTATGGTGAGTAGAAGATACTAAATTGTGTAGGTCCTCGAGTAGATTATTTGCAGTATACTGTGTATTGTAGTCCTTACTGATACTATAAAAATTCTCTATACTTTCAGGTATTTGACATTTTAAGAACATCTGGAACAGGATAGTGTTTTAAACATGCATTTAAAATGATAATACGCAAATAGTTCCTCTTTTCTTTTTTTCCTTTTTTTTGCTTTTTTTTTTCCCCTTTGGTTTGTCCTCTGGTAGAGAAAAGAAATAATCATCTAGGAATGCAGAGCTTGTAAGTCCATAGCATGCAGATGAATCTTTATTACTTTCAAATTGACTTTGTGTGACCAAATTTGAAGTCTTTACATATTTAGTGAACAATGTAAAAATAACCCTATATATCTAACAACATATTCCATTATAGAATTAGACAAGTTAATAACATTAAGTTTGGATGAGCAGTGCCCACTGAGCATCAAGATGAGAAGCAGTTATATTTCAACAAATATCTTCATTGAAAGTTATACATTTTACTTTCTACTATATTAATATTTGCATTCTTAAAATGTAAATTTGTCTAAACAAATTTAGTTTGGCTTAGGGTGTGATCCAGACTGCCAAGAGATATCTCTTCCAACCTATTGACTTGTGCTACCTGAGTTTTTAAAAAATTCCATTTACTGCTTCCTGTTACAGAAGAAAATTAATGAAGCCACAATATTTCCTGTCTTTCCTTTAATTATATTCACCACAGTTTACTTTCCACTCAGTTCAAGTGCTCATCATGTGTTACAGTTCTTGTCTTACAAACATATACATCAAATTCCAGAATAGTCACATTAACTAGCTCATTAACATTAATTTCTTATACTTCTTTGTGTTTACTAGGAACAGTTTCCAGTTCCTCTCAATTTTCAAATTCTTTTCCTTGATGCATTTTAAAAATGTACAAAATGATATTGTCTAATGTGAGGCCATTATTAACCTATATGTAATATTTCCGTCTAGGATTTGTCATAAATAGTATTCCTCAATCAAATTTCAGGCCTGTGCTCTGTTAAAGAGCTCAGTCCCAACACTTGAACATTTGAAATACATCTCAAGAGAAGAAATGTAGGATAGGGTCTGATTAAAAGCTGAAACATCTAACATTTTAATTTACTGGAGAATAAGTCATCAAACTTTTACATTTCTGTAAAATTGGTGTAAAATATTATAGGCTCAAAGAGGAATGCTGCGTGGAAGGACTTGTTAGTGGAAAACGATCCCTGGAGGGCTACCTCTCTCATTAAGATAACACTCAGTAGGGAATCTGTTTTGAATTCCTTAGGCTGGAGGAATAAATGCCACGGGTAGGGTATAACAAATTCTTGCTAAACAAATGTACAGCAAGTGTGGGAGTTTAAGACCAGTATAATAAGCACAAGAACTAAGTGAGGATTACAAAGAGAAAGATTTGAAGATGTGTGGGAGGTAAAGAGAATAAGAAATGAGTATCATTTTAAAACATCTGAACCAAGCCACAGATTAAGCATGGACTTGCAGCAAAAAAAGGAAAACATTTCTGAAAGAACACAAGGAAATAATGTAAGTCTGAGATTTAAAAGCATTGAGAATGAAATAATAAGCAATGGCTAGAGATGATGAAAGAGCAAAAGTTCATGTCAAGAAAGTGTCATTATAGATTACTGATTAAAACTGAAAAAAATCCAGTGTTCTTAAACAAAGGCACATATATGAGAGTTAAAAAAAGGGAAAGAATCCACAGATACACAATGTAAATAGTTTTAGATGGAATATAGTTTTTATAATACCAGGACAAAAAATTGCCATTGTGGTTATGCTCTGAATTTTATCATCTGTAGTTATCTTTCATTTTAATGTGCTGATCATGTATATGTGCTGAGATATCTAGGAACTCAAATTTACCTGTGTATTATATATGTCTGTTTCCATTGAGTGTTCTTCACCAAACTGTTATCTTTGTGTTATCAAAATTTTTTCCTGTAATATTCCTGTTGGCTGTATGTATAGACTGACAATGCAATAGAAACTACTGAAGCAGAAGCTTCATTGGCTTCATTTGTCTTGTCACTTGAAACTGACATTTACTGCATAACATTTTTCTTTCTTCCTTTAACACTCTTATGTGAAACATTATTCAAACTACCATTGACCTGATTTGTACCTTCTCTGATTTTTATAATGTACCTACCTTTATGATAACTCACATCAAAACCTCATATTAAGGTTACCCTTGTTTTCCTGGAAGAAACTCCTCTGAAAGAGAGTGGAGGAAACATTTCATTGACATTTCTGTAAAGTTGTTCTGGTGCATCCTACACTGGAAGGGAGTAGGTGCCACTTTAAAGATTTAGGTGAGGTGTTCTTGAGTATACTGGGAGATATTTTGTGAAATTGTTTAACTTCTTCCACACTGCCTTCTCAAAACCACTAACACTGAACCTCATCTGTGCTAATTGAACTTTGTGTATTATTTTGCCAAATTTCTCAGAGACATAAGTGCTTCAGACAGTCCTAGTCAAATAGCTGCCCTAAGGGATGGAGCAAAGTTTCTTATAGTCAATAAATACCTGTATTTGTCTTAAAATATTAGGTAAAAGAAAGTTTTTTCATGTGTGATTATATTAACCTTCTTCCTCATCCCATGAAAAATACCATTAGAAGCAGTGGTCTGAATTTTCCTTTTCACACAAGCTGAGACTAATTCTGAGAGCTGCTAAACCATGCAGGCAGATTAAGGATGTCTTTCTCCTCCCACATTTTTCTTATTTTTCCCTCTATTTTCCAAGAACTGAACACTACTCTCAGTCAAAGGCAATAAACACAGTTTTTATTTTAAAAGACCTTTCAGTTTACCAAATATACTTGGAAAGGAAACAGTAGATTTCTTCTCTTCCATTCTCCAGGGCTTTTCATAGTTTTCTTCTTGGCTTGAGACCATCTCTTGTTTCTTCTCTAGTGTGCCTTCACTACTAGCAGTGTACATTTTACCTTCAAAGCATCCTCTAGGAATTTTATAACTCACAAATTTCTTTCAGCCATTCCCACCTTGTGAAAGCGTATGTTTTCATCTGCCTTCTCTTTAATCAGTTATTGAGAAAGCCTAATTGTTTTTCCTTTTACCAGAATCTTTATTACTACTGTTATTATTACAATGTTCCTTTCTGGGCATCTAATCTCCACCAAATGTTGGACTGTGCCGCAGAAAGTGACTTCCTCCTGCAGTTATGGCTACACAGATCCTGCTCCCCTTTAAGAGGAGCCTGGTCCAGACTCACAAGACTCTGGAAAGGAATCTCTTTTGTCCACTCCCAGTCACACTTACACACAAACCAAATTAAAGATAGAATTAATATACTTTTTCTGCCATTTTGAAAATTAGTATAACTCAGCAAAACTCCCCTGAAGTCAGTTTAAAGATTACTGAAGTCAATGAAATATTGGTGGCTAGCAGTGGAATAAAGAGAAAATAAGTAAATGAAAAGTAAAATGGATGTAATAAGCATGAATAATTTCAGAGAGAACATGAGTGCCATATGTAAAAACAGAACAGAAAAATCTGAAGAGGAGGGATTCAAAGCAAAATAAGAGTCCTGAGCTGTAATAGAACTGAATGAGAAGCACCTGTAATCTTGTGGTGAAAGAGCAGATGCCTGAGTTCAGTAGCAAAATAGTAACATGTATAAATAATTAATTTAAAAATATTAACATACAAAGAAAAAACATGCTTTAGACTACAGAATAAGGGCTGAAATAAAGTTTCTCTTTATAATTCCTCTTTAGGAAAACAGGTTCTAAAACTAAGCATGCAGAATAATGAAGAACAAGATTTCAATTTCCAGGGTTACACACTTAAATATAATTTAAGTATATACTTAAATTGAGCTTAAATCAGTGCTCCTGTGGAAGATTAAGCAGCCATTTCTTTCATTTGTGTTGTAAACTGAATTTATGAATAGTCACTGAGAAACTTAAAAACTTACTTTCAGTTTAACATATTTATTTTGTGAAATGGAAGCAAATACATCTCTTTCTGTAGTAAATGTCCAGACAAACTGGAAGTGAATACCTCTTTCATTTAACATTAAGACTATACAGAAGTCATATAGTTCCTTAAGTTCTCAAAGTTAGGGCAATATCACTGCTTTCTTTTTCAACAGGATGTCTGCTGAAATAGCTGGAGAAAATACTGCCTAATACTTAGGCCCTGTGTCACAGGAAGCTTTAAGCAGCAGCTGTGTCCTACAATGAAGAGTTTCATCTTCAGTGTGAGCTTTAGAAAATATGCTGTCTGGGCAAATAAATAAATTTAAAAAAATACTACTTCTTTTATACATTCACATCATAAAGTCACCACGATACAAAGATTAAAGCTGCAGGGCTCTGATCTTAGGCACCTCTCATAGAGGATGCCAAGACACATCAGGTCAATGTCAGCTGCATTCTGCCAAACCACAGTGAGTGATTATCCATCCACTTCTTTTAGCCTTGACATACAGACTTTGGTTTTGTGGAGCTCTTCTCGAGATAGATCCTGCTTCTCGAGAGACCAAAATTAATGTATATCTTTGAATGCTCAAATATTCAACTGACTTGAAAAATAATTTTCATCACCATGAGCATGTGCATGAATGATTTTCAGGGCAATACTATAGTGCTCACTATCAAGATCATTCCCCAAAGAAAAAAAGAATAAAAAAATACTGGGATGTGTTCTTAAAAATACTTGTAAAAACTTCCTTTAAAAATAATAAATGAAAATCTACTTTTGCTAAAAAGCCAGTATCAAAAGTCTTGTCAAGATCCCATCTATTTATTTTTGTAAAAACACTTCATGATGGTCTTTAAAATTCAATATGTCCGTCTGTATGTCGCATTCTCTGTCAAATGTATTTTATATACTTGATAAATCAATATATATATATACTGATTGTATTTTAAAAAAGCAAATATATATACTCAAACTAGAAAGAGAGGGGAAATAACAGTTTGAAAGTACTGAAAAATTATGTTCGTGTTTACACAGTGCAAAATAAAAGTAAGCAAAGAAACTTTGGGCTACCTATGATCTTTCAAAAGAAATGCATAGTGAAGATATTTATACATACAATTTTGAACTTTACTGTATTTCAGTGAAATCTGTTAGGAGTTAGAGGACTGTGTCTCCTCTGAGATGTAGAGCTGAGGGTGCAGTGAAGTTGGGTGGCTCTTGTTCCCCCTAAGGAAAACTACCTTTTCATTTCCCTTTGATAAAGCTGGCCTGATCTGCTGACTATTGTATGAGGCCACTGATCACTACCTGTCTGTCCTTTCATAGTCCTTTGATATTCATCTTTCTCGAGAAAGAAGAAAAAGAGCAATCTCTGGGCAACATACAATGCAAGATGTGCAATTTGCTAAAGGTTTATAATGGCCATTCTCAGTACTTATTGTGCATTCAGATGGGGGCAGGCAGAATTTCTCCCTGGTTTAGGGGAAGAAGTGGTCTCCCATACTGCAATATATGAATGCTTCATGATTGTAATGTAGATAGATGCCTGTGTAATGCATTCATATAGAGATCTGAAATACATATAATTTATTTTTTTCTTTGCATTTCCATTTTAGCCAGTGCAGTTTTCCATACATTAAAACCTTTCTCAACAAGAATTTACAAAGGATGGTAAATGAATAGTATCCTGACCAGGAAGTCAATTACTGCTCATAATTCAAAAGAACACAAAATGTCAGCTATGCTTTGATTGACTCACATATACCTTCAAGTGAAGCCAGAAGGAATTGTTTCTCTTCAAGGCAAACAAACTGTGTAAAAATGACACAATTTGAAAGATACAAATGTATTAATTTATTTAAATAATTTAATCTTTTGCTTTCCAGAAATCAAATACAACATAATTTTACTTTTTACAGGGAAAAATAAACTAGGAAAAGAGCTTTATACTGACTCTACATGAACTTATATTGTACCTTGTGTCTGTAAACCTGTGAATAATCTTTTTATGTAATGAAAACAGAAGACATCCTTCTGATCTTGTTACTGTTGTGTTTTCAAAGTCCTCTTCTGGAAACAGTCTTAAACACAGTTTTAATAAGATTTTCTTTACTCCAGCCAATTCAGTCACACTGTGCACAGAGCATGAGACAGTCAGCTGAGGAATGATAATAACTTTCCCTCCACAGGAGCCCAGAATATGCAGCCCAGTGCCAATAAGGTAACAGCTCCCAGAAAGGCACCTTCCAAAGGACAGCTGAACCTAGATTCCTTTCTATTTAATGCACTCGTATCTGATGCATGGTATGAGATGGTAGTGTTTTCCACCACGGTTTTCACTGTCACACAAAGAATATATTTCTGTGCTTCTGTTTTTTGCCTGTTTTGCTCTGCATTTAGTGAGCTGTTAAGCAAGTATTTTTTTTTTCCAATGGAATTTTGCTTCTGTTTCTAAGTGACTGAAAACAATTATCTGTAAAAAAACCAAAACAAAACATTGACAAAATATTCCATGGACAGATGGCATGCTAGTCTGACCTTGTTTATCACTGGACCACATTCTGTGACAAGGTGTTTTTGTATCAGCTGCAGTAGTCTCAGATTTTCTGTGTATCACATTCCTCTCATTTTATTCAGATAACATAACTGTAAAGTCAGAGAGGCATTATTAATTGTTCTAGTTGTATTGTAGTATCTAACTTCTGGAGACTCTTGAAATTTTAAAATTCATCTTTCAATCAGTGCGTTAAGGGTTTTTTGTCTAAACATTCTAACAAATGACACTGCAATTGTTAACATAGGCTTTGAACACAACAGAACTTCTGTTAAAAAGAAGATATGATATTTAAGATGAACACTTACAAGAATTTAAGAGCTGTTTGTCAAGAGGATGGAGGAATATTTTTTTCTTTTGTCTCAAGTGACAGGACAAGGGGTAAAGGACACAAACTAGAACATAAAAAGTTCCATTTAAACATGAGGAAAAACCATTTTACTGTAATGTTGCGGGAGTCCTGGCACAGACTGCCCAGGGAGGGTGTGGAATCTCCTTTTCTGGAGGTTTCAAAACCTGCCTGGATGTGTTCCTGTGTGACCTGATCTAGGTGGACCTGCTTTGGCAGGGTGGTTGGACTACAGAGATAATCTCTAGAGGTCCCTTCCAATCCCTATTGTTCAGTGATTCTGTGATTTTTTTAATCTTTTCAAGGTAATAGAGAATTTTTTTAAGACATTAATTAGTTTCTATTTGAAGTGGATTTGGAATTTACTGTCCTATAAGTTTCAGGCCAACTAGAGCTGTAGCAGGTTTAAACACATCATTTCTTTACATTAAAAATATAACAATGATCTTTTATATGACACACACAAGTAGAGGTATTTAACAAATGTTACTTTTTTTTGCATGCAAACATTTTCAGCTCTAACTATACATGTATTTTGTATTCAAACTATACACATATTTCTGTTTCTGTCATTCTTTTCTCATACCTTTATCTGTTAGTTTTAGTTAGTTTAAGCCTCCTCCAAAATTCTAACAGTAGGAGTACCAACAGAAAATTATTTCTGTTCATAAAGTAATCCTAAACCTAGGGGAGAATATTTATCCTTCTCTCTACGAAAGCCTCCTCTACAGTTTGTCTAGTCCAGATGCTGCCCTTTAAGAAGAAGGAAGGCTAAAGCGCAAAAGCTGGCAGATCTTTCCATATGGTAAGGTCAGAAGAAATTTCAGCAGATCACACTCTTTGTTTTGGCAGTGCTTTGTGTGCAGATAATGCTTCAGATGAAGTTTACACATCTGCAATTTAAAAACACAGTGTATCTTTCATCTAACCACTTTTCCATATAAGTGCTGGATTTAAAGCTTTGTGTCAATCCATAGTGGTTTATTTTGGCTTCAGAGTACAGATCTAACTTCCTAGCAACTGTGATGCTGAAGACTCACTCATCAACTTTCAGGCTAGGAATAATCATAGAATCATAGAATCATAGAATGGTAGGGGTTGGAAGGGATCTTTAGAGACGTATATTATACACTAGACACTCTCCATCATTTTGTGGTCCATAGGGTGTTTTTAAGGAGGAGTGTGGACTGGATAGTGTCTCAGGACCATTATATATGGGATGTATCCTAGAGTGCTGAGAGAGCTGGCTGATGTGATTGTTAAGCCTCTATATATCATTTTTGAACAATCATGGAGGACAGGTGAAGTGCCTGAGGACTGAAGAAAGGCCAATGTCACGCCAGTCTTAAAAAAGGGCAAGAAGGACAACCCAGGAAACTACAGGCTGGTCAGCCTCACCTCCATCCCTGGAAAAGTGATGGAACAACTCATCCTGAATGTTACCACTGAACATTTGAAGGATAAGATGGTTATCAGGGGGAGTCAACATGGCTTCACCAAGGAGAAATCCTGTTTGACCAACCTGATAGCCTTCTATGAGTGCATAACCAGCTGGCTAGATGAGGGGGGAGCAGCCTTGACTTTAACAAGGCTTTTCACACCGTCTCCCATAACAACCTCATCAGAAAGCTCAGGCAGTGTGGCTTGGATGAGTGGACAGTGAGGTGGATCGAGATCTGGCTGAATGACAGAGTCCAGAGGGTGGTGATCAATGGCACAGAATCGAGTTGGAGGCCTGTGGTCAGTGGAGTTCCATGGGAATGGGTTCTGGAGCCAGTCTTGTTCAACATCTTCAGTGGAACAGGTTGCCCAGAGGGGTTGTGGAGTCTCCTTCCTTGGAGGTCTTCAAGACCTCAGTGCATTACTACTTTCAGTTGCCATGCAGTTCCCCTTTTTTTTACTAAATTAAAGATTTCATTTCTTTAAGTTATGGTAAAGCCACACAGTAATTCAGATTAGGGCTACATAAAAAGTATTTTTTAAAGGGAAGTCATACAAAAAGATATTGCTCATCAATCATTAACATGAAAGATATGCCCAATATCATGTTTCTCCCTAAAAAAAAAAAAAAGTAATTTTTGGAAAGACTAACTTAGCAGACACTCAGGTTTGGTGTACATTTGCGTTTTTAATATATGCATTTATACATAGATACATGACATCCACGTTGTCTAGAATAGTATCTTAAAATTGTGAGGTGTATCCTCCATGTGAAGACATGTCTATCCTTGGTCTGCAGTGAGAAAAATCTAAGGGAAATATCTGTATTGCCATTCTTTTCCAGTAGGTAGAATGAATATTACAATAGTCAGTGATGTGAGGAAGGTGACGGTTCCCTAACTAGACACCTGACAGTATTTATGACTAAGCTAGTTCTGTTAAACAGTTAAGTCTGCCATAAAAAACAGATCACCTCTGTCTGAAAAGGTTGTATGAAGTGGTTTATTAAACTGAACAGCAAAAGATGTGGATTATTCATTACAGTGAGTGGCAAAAATGTGGGTTATATAGACATTACAACAAGCTCATATTCATTTGGATGAAGCTATATTTTTTAAGACAGCTTTATTTTTTGGTTTTGCTTTATAATGAAGCAATATATAGATTTATCAATTACTGCAGCATGTGTTCTAATTGTATTTTATAATAAATGAGCACCTAATTATAAAGTATTTTATTCTCCTTTTTAAATGCAAGTATTGGAACATGGGATATCTACCTGTGGAACTGCAAATTGAAGTTCCTGTAACAATGTCTCTCTAATATACTCTCTTACAATCTCTGTATTTGTAAATTATTCCAGTCAGCATGGATTTAGAGAAATTTGTGGTTGTACAAACTCACTTTTTATATGTAGCACAAAAAAGATTTATTTTAAAATTATTATTTGATCATGTTACTTAATCTACATCACTAAAGGCCAGACTAGTATTTAGCTAATCTGAAAAAAATATGTTGTCAGTCATACGACTTCACAGAGGAAATCTGAGTATTCGACTAAGCTCATTAACTCGGAGACTTCACTAGTTACTTCTCTGTATATATATGTGTATAAATGTTCTTTGTATAATGACAGCTCAAAACCTTCTGTTCCCTGAAGTTCCCTTCAGCACAAATAAACTGCCATTCATGTACACCTGAGACCTCAGGGTAGTTGCGGACATAAAGAACTTCATTAATCTTGCCTGACTTTTCATGCTTGCAGCACTCATCTGCCACTAATCTAATCACTTTGATCTCTGTAATAAAGGATAGGAACAGGCACTTATGCAGTATAATTTGTCTCACTGTAAAGATGAAATAGGCCAAATTTCCCGAGACTAGGTTTATTCACCCAAAAGAGTGATATGACTTGTAAGGCAGGCAACAGAAGATGTAAAGACAGGGTTAAGGGGAAGAGTTTATAAAAGCCTGTGGAAGGTTAGTCTTGGCCACTTGCCAAAGGTTCATCCAGCAACTCACTCACTACCATCCCCCTTCTCAGCAGCACAATGTACAGACAAAATAGGATGAACAGGAATGGGAAAGCTCGTGGGTCAAGACAAAGGCAGGGAGATAGATTGCTTAATAATTAGCATTGTAGGCTAAGGAGACTCAACTGTGGAAAAATGAAATTGAATTTATTTCCAATTAAAATAGATTTGACAGATAAAAAGCCAAACATAAACTCAACATCTTTCCCCCTCCCTTTCTCAGGCTTTGTTTTACTCGTTCTCTCTGCATGTCCCTGGAGAAGGCATGGCGAGCAGGAGCTATGGTCAATCCATATTTCCCCTTTGGTCCCACATTGAGATTGTGGCCAGAGTGAGAGCTCAGAGCATGAAGAGGGTCATCTTCACCTCTTTGTGCCTCGGAAAACACAATGGATTTAATGAAACAGGTTAGATCTGATTTATTGTGTCACCAGTTTACCTAAAAATCTTCTAAAATTTGCACAAGTAGGACATTAATCATACTACTGAACTTTTCTATTATTTTGGTCTGTTATAATGGTTTTCAGTCTTTTAAGGGTCTTTTCATTTAACACAAGATCTTGGGAATATATTGAGATCAGGAGTCCAGGGATACATAATCTACAGGTTGCCTTTTTTTTTTTTTAATTACAAACAACTGCAAATTAAAAGGCTTGAAAACAGTGACCCAGGTGGTACTAAAAAACCTAAAGTTTCTTTAGTTGCCTATGTTTTAAATGAATATTTATATGGGCTTTGGGAGTTGTGCAGGTACCCTAAGAAGATCACCAGCACTCACATTTGGATTTTCACATATAGGATTGCTACTCTCTGTTGTCATATTTTCTTCCTGCTTACTCTACTCTGTAAGAGTGTAATGGACTACGTTGCATAGCATTCTATCTATCATTTAGAAGAGGTATGCTTTTCCAGTGTATTGATATATTTTGCAGTATAGTGAAACAAGTCTTCCGTGTTATTAACTCAGTCTCTCCTTGTAGCTTGCACTTCCAACTCGTCTGATGTGTTTTCTCACTAAGACAAATAGGAAATACATTTGGGAAAGACAACAATAGTGAAGAAGCTCAAGGAAGCTTTTAAATAGTATTCATACGGTTTGACAAATTGTAGCCACAGTGCACTAAGTAAGCAATGCACTAAGATACATCTCTTTCCAGTACATATAAGCATATTGTGGAATTTTCTAATGTTGGGGAATTTTCTAAAGCCCTCTTGTAAAATTTCTGGGTTTCCCAGCAATCTGCTCAGAAATTATAAGAATGGTTTAAATGATGAAAATGTAAGTTAATTGTAATACTTTGGACTTTACAAAAATATTTTTTGATAAAATTAAATGTTTCTTGTTTTGAGCTATTTGAGTTAGAAAAAAATGAGGGTTTTACTGCAAAATGGCTTAATTTTATCCTCAAATTTGTCACTCACAGAAGAATAATTACATTCTAAAGAAAAGTCGTTAAAGAGGAAAAACTTTTTGCTTGAAAACAGCAGAAAGGGCATAAGAGAACAGGTCTCTCAGTTTCCAAGTAAAATCAGATATACTTTTAGTGACATCTAAACGCCTATGTATATATATGCCTGCAATTAGATTATTTATATTATATACTGGTTTGCTGTCAATCATCTCATTGTATAACTTTACAACTACTCAATGTATAGAGAAGGCAGAGCTAATAGGAAAATAAACGTACTTGAGGATGTTTCATTTTCTTCTTATAATAACTTGTCCTTTGTAGCATATGACTATGTCTAAAACATTCAGATTGAAACTACTTGACCCATTCTTAAAGTATAATCAAGCTCCCATCTTACAAGAGGTAAATTATGATCTTATAAGTAGGTAATATATTGTCTTTAAAAGACTAATCAATTATTAAGGTTATCAATTCTGACATCTCTGTTCTATCATTTCTTAATCTTTGACTTTTCTACTTTGTGGTTGTATCTTTCTTCTACCATTCTGTTACAATCTCTTGTGTTTAATCTGGCTACATATTGTAATGGCAAAGCTGATATGAATTTTCTTTAGATTGCCTTTTTTTTTCTTTGCATAATAGATTTTTTTAGTTCATAGTAGTCTTTGAGACTTTGAGAGCTTGAAAAACTTGTCTTGATCCATTTTGTAAGTCATTTCACCTGGAAGTTCTCTTACAGTACTATTCTAAGTACATGATAAATATAAAGTGTAAAATCGGAAATAACTGGACAATATAGTTTTAACAATCCAGCTTTGCACTGCTTGTATTTGTCAGTAAGCATATAATCTTTTTGTTTGAAGTTTCTATTTTCTATGACTTATCTACATCACTTTTTTTTTTTAAGCTTCCTATTTTTACTGTAATAATATCTCAATCCTACTTGAATTCTTCAAAGTTCCCACTTCTCTTTAAAATTCCTTTCAAATTATGAATTTTTCCCATCTCCACCACAGTGGCACATCTTCCTATACAAAACTTACTTTCAAGCAGAAAAGACATAGCACTGAAATTCCACTCCATTAAAGTCAACAGAAGATTCACTGTTGCCTTAAGTGACTACGAGTTCATTTGTAATGCATGCAAATAAAAAACAGCCAGCTTCATGAGACTTTTGGAAACCTTCTTCCATCTTACCTAATGTCATCTATCTCCATGACAAATCATGTCTAGTTTACCAACTGAAGACTAGGACAGTTTCAGTGCTAAGTATATGATGGATTTCAAATTCCTGAGAAGCTGTGTTGCTTAATTCTGCCAATAAAGTACCTTATCCATATTCTGTACATGATTTTTATAAAGCTATGAAATGAGTATTCCATATGCACCACATGCTACTTACAAATATAAAACTCCATATTTAAATGCAGAACTTCACTGAGAAAAAAACAATTTCTGACTTTGGTTTTGATCACTCAGATTTTTCTACAGAAATTGCTTTGATAAGAGGGAATTGCTTTTCTTCAAGAGAAGTATAATTTTCTCTGGTATGTTTTGAAAAAAAAAACAAAGGACTAAAAAAAGAATCATTTTAGTCTATCGAAAGACCATATTCAGTAAAGCAACTGATCACAAACTAACATTAAAAAACATGCACAAAGTTTGGTATGCCCAGAAATTCTTTCGTGAACCAGAGGCACACTGAAGATATCTATGTTAATTTATACAGTAAAGTCATCATGACCAAAGAAAATATCACTCAAGCATGGGATCCTACATTGGATGCAGGTGGATCTCTGCCCCTCATGGACCTCCATGGGCTGCACCACAGCTCACAGCTTCCAGTAACTGGACACCTCCTCCCCTTCTTTCTTCACTGACCTTGGTGTCTGCAGATATGTTTTCACATTCTCACTCCCTGTTGCTGCTGCAGTTTAGCAACTCTGCAGCAACTTGTGCCTCTTCTCAAATCTGTTAATCACAGAGGCATTACCTCCACCACTAACTCACTCAGCAGAAGGTCCACCTTAGAGCGGATTGACATGCACCCTATGAGATACCGGGGAACCTTCTAATCAGCTCTTTGTTTAAAGAAACCACCCCTGTAGCGTCCCTGCTACCAAAACCTGGCCACACAAAACCACTACAGCAGGTAAATAAGAATTATATTCCAGAACGTAGAACAAAATGAAAACTGAGGCACAAGATACTTCCAGTGACATCATCATCAAACCAGATCAAACAAAGCAATAGACCCAAGAGAGTATATGTTGGATCTTAGTGCAGCTGTGGTGAGCTCCTATTTGATGTATTATAGGGGAAAAAGTAGATGGTCCCTTCTAGGATGTGTCAATAGAAGAACATTATCTCATTATGACATATGTCAGCTACAGCTTCAGTTCATTGTCTGTGTCAAAGTGTACATAGGCTGAGACTGCTCAGAGTGGGAACTCATACTAGCATTAGATGGTTTATTACTGAGGAAAACAGAAAGCAGGAGAGAGAAGGCAAGAATGCATGCACTGAGAAAATGCATGCTACTCTTTGAAAAGAACCATATGGAAGTTTCAGTCTAACCTGGGTCCTGAATTTGTCTTATCCACCAGGTAAATGGTCTCTAGCAAGCTAAAGGAGTAATTTTTTTTGGTGATAAAATTAGAAGACAGTTATAAATTAGAATCATAAAAGCAAGAAATTGCTAATTGAGAGCTCAATGAGAGTGACATCTGGTATATTCTAGTCCCAGTTGTTTCTTGGGCATTACCTGAGGCATCTCACAGTTATGAGAGTCAAGGACAAAACCAGTAATTGTTCTTGAACCTACTGACATTTAGATAGAGAATCCCCTGCATCTCGATTTCTCCACTTTTACTTTGTATGTCCATGAGCACAAACAATTTTGCTAACAGATTTTCCAGGAATCTTCCCTTTTTCTTTCTCTGAATTATTTGGGAAGAACTCTATTTTCTCTTAGAATCTTGTTATTTGTAAGATGCAAATAAAATATTGTTTAAACTTTTTAGGAATGGTTTGTCTTTTGACATCTAAAGATTATTTGACAGGTTGATTTTTTTATATTCTTACTTACAAGGACTATTGTATTATAATATCTTTTTCTTCCCAGACAATGTGAATTGCATTTATTATTCTTGAAATTAAATATCATTAAAAATAACCTGCATATCTTTGTGATAATCTCATAATATCTGATCTCCTGCTGTCTTCGTAATGAGGATTGCAGAGGACCACTGATGACTGATGTAGCATTTGAAGTGGCTTCTTTGCAACTATTTTCCAAGCTTACTTTTCGAACCATCTCTTGTAAAATTCAAAGGTTCAACCTGCCACAGCCAGGTAGCTATTTAATCATGTGTTGACTGACAGGCAAAGTAATTACTGAAAGAAAAGAGATATTGGGGAACATGTAGGAGATTTGTTCTGTGAATTTACTTCACAAACGCATTGGAGCTGCTGCTACATTATAAGTTCTCTTGCATCATTTAAAAAGAAAAGACTAAAATTTAGGCCAAAATGAGCCAGAAACTGCAGGAGGATGTAGTAGAAGAGACCCATAACGAACATTTCTTTACAGCTTTTCTGTTTATACATGACTGAAAATCAGTGTATTTCTGAGAGATGCTGCAAATAGTCTGGAATTCCTGTAAGTCATGAGATGGATTTCTTTTTTTCTCTTTGAAAATTTAAAAAGGCCTCTAAAAGCATCCTTGAATAATGATCCAGAAAGCTGTGCTGCCATTCAATGAGACCTGGACAGGCTGAAGGGCTGGGCAGAGAGACTGAATGAAATTCAACAGGGGCAAGTGTAGAGTGTTGCATCTGGGAAAGAATAATCCTATGTACCAAGATAGGTTGGGAACGAACTCTTAGAGAGTAGTGTAGGAGAAAGGGACCTGGAGGTCTTGGTGGACAGCAGAATGACCATAAGCCAGCAATGTGCCCTCATGGACAAGAAGGCCAATGACATCCTGGAGTGTATTAGATATTGTGTAGGTAGTAGGTCAAGAGAGGTTCTCCCTCCTCCCTCTCTACTCTGTCCTCTACTCTAAGTGATCCTGCTCTGGTAGGGGGGTTGGACTAGACTGTCTTTTGAGGTCAGTTCCAACCCTTAACATTCTTTAATTCTGTGATTCTGTGACTGTAGACCTGAAAGGTGAAAATGAAATATTTTTCATCATGTTTGGCTTATACAGTATTTACAGGGTGTTTCTAAGAGCTGAATATAGTTGAACTCCAAATAGGGGCCGTACATATTACATTCTTATCTCTTTGCCCAAAGACTCTGTAAGCAGATAAGTTTCACTTAATACGAGACAGTTGCCATTTGACAGTCAAAAGTGTGTGAGAAACCCTGCCCCTATTATAGCTTTCACCTGTCTCCTATTTTCCAGTATAACGGATTAACAAGGACATTATTTTCATATCCCTGAACCATTGATTATCTAAATATCTAAATAACAAAGATCTCATATAGAAGTTTACCTGTTTAAATATGCTGATTTCAGGTATAACATCATGGCAGAACTTTGCCTTTTTCCCCAAATATTTAATAAATTAAATTCTGGGACAATGTAAAATAGCACAAGATAGTAAAGAAATAATGACATATGCATTCTAATGAAAAAGTGTTATTAATACTGATACTGATTTTCTACCGTTGCCTGAATCTAGCCTGCAGATATTCTTCATTTCTTCCAGCACTTTTATATCTTCTACTTTGTGTACACTCCTCCACACACTGATGGAGAGCTCATTTGGCAATATTTCTTTGTGAAGATGCAGCAAATATGAAAACCATCAGATAAACTCAGGAGATTAACATGGGACCCCATAAACAGTACATGAAGAATTTTTTTTTAAAAGTATGTTTTCTGAAGACATCTCTTTATTTATGATTTGGCATTTTTTTCTCCAAGAATTAACATCATATCTTTCTATCTTTACTTTTACACCTTTCCTCCTCTTACTGAAGTTATTCTTACTTATTTTCCCATTTATCCATGATATCTTAAAACACTATTCTTTTTTCTTAAAGCTACCATTCATATTTTTATATGAAAGCTACTATCTTCTAGTTTTATAAAAGGACATTTCTCTCTGGAAAGCACTAATGATTTCCCCAGAATAATTTCCTGAGGTTGTTATTGCTTATTTCACTTGATTTTCACATTTCATCCAATAGTTCTAATCAGTATAAATTTTGTCATATTTTTTTACACTGTTACCTGATATTTCTTTTTTTCAGTTTCCCTCTTCATCCCTTACCTCTTGCTCTCCATAGATTCATAGAATCATAGAATGGTAAGGGTTGGAAGGGACCGTTAGAGATCATCTAGTCCAACCCACCTGCAGAAGCTGGTTCACCTAGATCAGGTCCATCTGTAATGCTTTCCCTCCATTCTTTACTAGTCTCTCCTAAATATCATCCAACTTCTGAGGTAGGGGATTTAGTTGTTTTTTCTTTTAAATTAAGACTCTCATCTTTCAATGTAAAGCTGTTTTGGTATGTTAGAGAGACCTGTTCTCTGAAGAAGTTGATTTCTGAAAATCCTAATTCAGATCAGGTGGTATATGATAGGCCTGTAAAACACTTTTGATTAAGATGGACTTAAGTGAAATTCTTTGACCTTCAGAACTTTAGATTAAAAGAATTGTGAGATAAGGAAACCAGTGCATAGATTTGAAGCAATGCTTTCTGAAACACAAAAAATATACAGAAAGCCAAAATCAAACCTCCAAGAGCATTTAAACAAAAGTGTTAAATTTAAAAACAAACTAATTAATCACTAAACACTGTGTCAAGAGCTGTAGAGGCGTATCCATTTCTCTGTTTTCAGAAGGTTCACACTGTCAAAGAATTAAATGTTTATCATTCAATAGAAACAATCTAATGACCTTGGATCTATCATGAAACAGAAGTGCATTTCCCCAAATGATTTTTGTGTTTAACATCTGACATCAATTATTATTAAATTTTTAATAAATCAGTCCCTGCATGGCTCGTGTGATTCTCTTGATGAACTGATTACACAGAAGTATCACTCTTTAAAAAAACCCAACATATAGTGACTCAAAATTGTGTGTTTTCCGTTTCACTGTTTATATTCAGTTTCAAGCATAATAGGCTATGATACTGCATCACAAACAAATCTCAGTAAGAATTTGGGTCTTCAGTTGTAAATACTCTCAAATATTTTGAAATAGTGAACATGTCAGTTAAGCACAATGTGGAATCCTTTGTACTGCTGGAAATGTACTTGAGCATTTGAATGACAGATGTAACTGAAGTATTCAATATGCAGGAAAAATGACACAAATTCAGATTATTACGGCTGAACGTTTCTATATGGCAATATTCCAATTTGTCTTCTCATTGTAAAAGCTTAAAAAAAATGCTACGAATGCCACAGTAAATGAAGGCACAAAGCATTCACGTGCTAGAGGTCCACCCTTCTCAGTATAAAGTGACACAGGAATTATTCTGTTTTCTCATTGTGAACCTGGAGGCTTAGCCTATGCAAGGGATTACAGGTTCTGAAGAATTAAAACTGATCAAATGTATAATGGAGGTCTCATGTGAGCTAAATGAAAATAATATACTAGAAGAATTCAGTGATGTGTTTGATTAAACTAGTTACATTAACGACACACTTCACATTTGTTTAAACCCTGAGGTAACCCCATTTATTACTCTAGCTTGGAAAATTCTGATGCTAGTGAGAGTGCATTCTGCAGAAACTATAATACAAGCTGAATTTATAAGTTATTAAGTCAGTTAGTGAACCACCTGGCTGGCTGCAGTGAAAGGTGGCTGATGTGGGTAGGAAAGAGGAAAAGAAGATTGCCTGAGAGTATGCCAAGAAATAAATGAAATTTGGTAATGACTCAGTAAGAAGATCTTCATATACAAACTCTGGAAGAAGTAAGTAGAACATTGGCAAAACCTGTTTCCTAAAATTTAGGAGATGTGTTTTGGCATGTGTTTTTGCCCAGGAAAAAACAAAACAAAACAAAACCAACCAAAAAAATTGTTGCCTTATATGTTTTTAAAAAAATACTGTTCTCTGTGGTTTCATTACATCTAGGAGGAATGTTTCATAAGCATCTACAAGATGAAAGGAAAGAGGAGCCACACAAAACCAAACCTGGACAGCTAAAGAAGAAGGCACCTCCGTTCAAGAATTCGATCCCTGAGCCCCTTGCGCAACTTATATCCATTTTTTTAAGTACTTTACTGACAAATTTTTGGAGGTGTTCAGCAATATGTTGTTACTTCTGTTAGCAGTAGTTTATTAGCCATATTTGGAATGAGGGACAAGAAATAAAAACTGTTAAAAAAATCCCAACAAAAAAAATCCCAAACCCTTACATCATGAAGTAATTTTGCTTTTGGTCTCCAGCTGGCTCTCAGTGTGTTTTAAAATGTACATTGTATTTGCTAAATTAGTGCAAACTAAACAATTTTCATGGGTGAAGTTGACACTGCAATGAGACTAGGACAACGACTAAAAGCTGAGAGAAATAGCTTTCCGAAGTCTTTCCTGTAATGAGAGATCTTTTGTTTGAAAGCTCTTGGGTGATTCAAGGGCAAAAGTAAAAGCAATCTAGGAGTATTCATGCTATATGGAACATTAACAAACAGTTTTAAATGGTGCTGCTGGTTATCTTTAGCTGTTATTGCAGAATGAGAGGTCAGATCTGAGCACTGTCTGTGTGAAATTTTCCTCTCCAGATGTCTGGTCTAGAGCTATAATCAGTTCTCCTTCCATCTGTGTGGAATAAGGTAGCAAACTTAGTCTCTTGGAAATGTCATCTAGAAATGCTAGAAATCCCACACTTTAATACCTCTAGTGCTAGAGTAAATGAATAAAGTTCTTTTGTTAAACGTGAGTCTGAAATTGGGACAAAATTAAACTTTCTGTGTAGAATTACCCAATGTTCCCTATGCAGTATATTCTGTCCTATTCTCTAGCTGCACAGCTGATGACGGCTATTACTATGTTTTAACTTGCTGTGACGGCTCCTATTCCTGAAGATAAAAAATCTATATACGAGACTACTTTTATTGTAAATACTCACTTTTTCTAAAAACTAGAATACATCTCCAAATGATCCATTAAAATCTGTTGTAGTATTCACTTATTTCTAGGAAAGTACTTCAATTTGCAAATGAACCTCAGCTTCAAAATGTTTAAAGTAACAAATTCCAAAGCTGTAGGAAGTGGTTATGATATAACTGACACAGTACTACAAAAAGTAATTAACCTGAACATTTCAGCTTGTAAGAGTACTGTCCAGGATTTAGCATGCAATCAAGAAAGTAAGGTACAAAGCATAAAATGGCCAAAAACTTTACTAGAATGTGAGCTTCTGGTCATAGTAGAAGTTCCATACCTAAAACACTACATTAAAGACAATGGTTCAGGCTACAGAAACCACATATACTTGGAAACACATGATTAAAGACAGAGGTGACTACAACACAACTACTCTGTAACTTTATTAACATGACTGAGTCTGATATCAAGCAGACTGTAGAAATCAACTACTTGTTCAGTCCAGACTTTAGGAGAACTGCGCTCACTCCTTTCTTGAGACTTTTTTTTATGTATAAGGAAAATATTTTCAACTGTTCATGATCTACCAGAATCATCAGAACTATATTTCTGATTTTGCTTACCTCCATCTGTACAGATACCAAACAGGATCTCACTTTACAATGCATCAGTTAAACTTTTCTCTGCATTCAGCAAATGTGAATAACATATTTTGTGAATATCTCAAACCAAATTTGTCCCTGACAGTCCCTGAAGCCTTCCTCTTACTGAAATCACTATGAATCCTTTGCTTCATATCCATACAACTTCTGCACTTACAACATTATATGAAATAGAATATGCATTAGATGTTGTGGGTGATTTTAGGGAATAGACTGAATTTGAACATGTTCTCATGGAAAAAGAAATGTAAAAACATACCCACTGTAAGCTCTAATATTACATGAGGAATTAAGGTAAAATTATTCAGCTGTGCACTATGTACAAAACACTCATCTGCTTAAATATCACCTCCATTGAAAGAAAAATCCACTGTTGCATGAAAAGCAAGAATAAGGCATTAGAGTGTAATAAAAAAAAAAGCAAAAAAAAATCTCAGAGAAAAATAGCACAAACTTTTTAATAATAACTCAGCCAATATAAATCAATTATGGGTAGAAAAAGTTTATGTAAAGTTCTCCAGAATTACATTTTCTATGGCAAATTGCACATTAAAATTTTTTGGTCTATAGTATTCAGACTACTGGCTTTGTGAAAGATTCCTCTCATAAGATAATTAAGAAAGGCTAAAGATTTGCTTATCTCATACAGAGACTAAGAATTTAGCTGGAAAATGGAAAGCTTCGGTTTGAATAATTACAAAGTTAGAGTTATACTATAAATTGTTTGCCAGCTAGTGTGAGCTGCTTGAAACAAAGAGAAGAAAAGAAAGAGTAATAATTTGAGGATGGAGGAGAATTTTGGTTTCTCTGTGTTCTCTTGAGATACAGAGCAAAAGTAAGTTAATGGTAATAAGGAAACATTTTGATAGACCCTCCATTACCATCATTGACTCCCATATGTGACATTTTGCCTGCATAATCACACAAAAGCAAAGTACAATACCAAATTGTTATCAGCTAGAAAATTTGATCCTCAATGAAGATTAACTCACTGAGATAAAGTGTCTAACTGAGTAATGTCACAAAAAAAGTGAAATTCTTGTAATACAAGTTTTGTATAGAATTAGGCAAGCCATCTTTAAATTCGAGGGAAACTAACTAAACCTTTCTTCTGTTGACTAGAAGAGAATTATAAAAGGTGACACTAAAGAAAGACTCGGCAACTTCTGTAGCTTTGCGTGCCATGCAGATCAATAACTTTTTTTTCATTAAAATCTGGAATATGTTAAGTTTAATATTTGCTCCAGTATGCTTGTAAAGATAGGAAAAGATTTTTCTTTCCTTAATGTAAAGATATTACATATTTTTAGACAAGCCATTTCCTTAATTAGTATTTCAATTAATTCATGTCCAGATATCATTGTCTTTATTAGATATCCAAAACCCAAGGCCACAAGCATCTGAGATAAATCATGTGTCTGAACTTTTTCATTGTAGGATATTGGGTTCAAATATATTTTTCAGTGCAAAATGAACAACAGCTTACTCAGCCTCTGTACATAAATTGTTGCTGTGATTTGGGCAAAACATTGTCAATTTAATAATTTTATTCAGTAGAGTTGCATTTGAAAGTTTAAGAATTTATAGTATGTGTTACTTTATCCCCCTTGCTTCTACTCATCTGCCAATTTCCTCACAGTTCTAGCTATACCTACTTTTTTTGTAGAATATTTTTTTATATAGGCCTGATTTTAGAACTAGGGTAGTTCTATATGTTTGCAGATTCATGGAAAATGTCTATTTTTTCCATGAAAAAAAAATGATTGTGAGTCATTGATGACTACTGTGCTTATCAGGCTTTTTTTTATATGTCTAATATTTACCTAAAGATACAACTGCAACTGATGTTAATGAACTTGGCTTCAGTTATATGCAATTTAGCGGACAAATCAGGTTTATACTAGACGTTTTATATTAGATATTGGAAAAAAAAAACCAAACCAAAAAGGTATTCAAATCAAAACTAATCCTGGCAATATTGCCCACACAATTACTGCCCACACAATTGCCCAGGATCCTGAATTTGATATTTAACATGAAATTAAATTCCACTTTGACAATACGGTGAGTAGGATCAAAGCTTATTTGCATGCTTCTATGTTATTTCAATATTCTTAAATTATTCTTTCTGGACTTTTCCCTGAATTTCTACTCAATTTTTGAATTAACTTAGTGAATCAGATCACAGTTTACTTTTCCTAGGAAGATTAAAGCAAAAAGATTGTGTCATTTATTATTTCTTTTGTTATACATTTTTCCTTTCCTTTTGCTCCTTTTTTAGTTCCTATACATTCTTAGTTTTTCTTTTTACGTATCTTTTGATACATTTTATCATTTTATCCCTGCCTACATGCACTATTCTTGTATGTGATCATTAGGTTACATACATCAGTTATGCAACCAGCTTTTCCTTTTACTTCTTTTATATGAATTATATTTGCAGTGTTATTTCTTAAATAGTTTTTATTTACATATTTTTGTAGAGTAGTAGTAGTAAGACCATTATTTTTTTTACATGAAGAATAGAATACAGTTATTAAAAATAGGAAAAGAGCTTCCAAATAAAGCTAGAAGGTCACATTTAATAACAGACTTAATGGAACATAAAAGATTGAGAGTAAAGGCTCAATGTTTTTGAACAAAATTAATATCTTAGCATAAGTTTTAATCAAGTATTAGATATGGTGTGGTGGATTCTAACATAAGATAAAAAGTCAATAATAAAATTAGAGGTCTGAAATAGTTAATTAGGACCACATTAAACTGTTGGGCTTAAATACACAACTCATATGTACAGCCAAACAAATAAAAATGACACAGAGTTAAAGAAAAGAGGAAGAAACTACAATTTCTCTCCTCTCTTCACAGTCACTTCACCATGAATGACTAAGTGTTAAAGATCCAATGAGTGACATGTGTGTAAATCCAGGACAATTCTTTGCAGATGAATTCGTGGTGGTTCTTAAAGTATTGACACCAAAGAATGTATCTAGGAGCTAAATTTATAATATTCAAGCTTTTGGAATTTCCAAAATGGAGCAGAGTTCAATTGCTAACTTTTTTTTTTTCACAGTAACCTACAAGTTTAGCTGATTTGCAATTTTTAATGAAAAATACATATTAACACACAATGGACACAAATAGTCTTTAATTAAGTTCTGTATCAGCATCTTTCTGGTTCTCTTCACAGTTAGCGAACAGTCTGCAGTTAAGTTGGCCTGGAAGAGTGGACAGTGATATGGATCGAGAGCTGACTGAATGACAGAGCCCAGAGGATGGTGATCAGTGGCACAGAGTTGAGTTGGAGGCCTGTGTCCAGTGGAGTTCCACAGGGATCGATTCTGGGGCCAGTCTTGAGCAACATCTTCATCAATGACTTGGGACAGAGTGTACCCTCAGCAAGTTGGCTGATGACACCAAATTGGGAGGACTGGCTGATTCCCCAGAAGGCTGTGCTGTCATTCAACAGGATCTCGACTGGCTTGAGAGTTGGACAGAGAGGAACCTCGTGAGGTTCAACAAGGACAAGTGCAGAGTCCTGTATCTGGGGAAGAACAACCCCATGCACCAGTACAGGCTGGGGATCGAACTGCTGCAGCTCTGCAGGGAGAGACCTGGGAGTCCTGATTGATAATAAACTAAACATGAGCCAGCAATGTGCCCTTGTAGCCAAGAAGGCCAATGGCATCCTGGGATGCATCAAGAAGACTGTGGGCAGCAGGTCAAGGGAGGATCATCTCTCCCTCTACTCTTCCCTGGTGAGGCCTAATATGAAGTCCTGTGTGCAGTTCTGGGCTCCTCAGCTCAAGAGGGACAGGGAAGTGCTGGAGCGAGTCCAGCGCAGGGCCACCAAGATGATCAGGGGACTGGAACATCTTTCATATGAGGAAAGGCTGTGGGAACTGGGGCTGTTTAGTCTGGAGAAGAGGAGATTGAGGGGAGATCTTATTAACATTTATAAATATCTAAAGGGTGGGTGTCAGGAGGTTGGGACATCCCTCTTTTCTATAGTGGCTATCAACAGGACAAGGGGTAATGGGATGAAGCTGGAACACAAAAAGTTCCACTTAAACATAAGAAAAAGCTCTTTCTCTGTGAGGGTGAGGGAGCCCTGGCACAGGCTACCCAAAGGGGTTGTGGAGTCTCCTTCCTTGGAGGTCTTCAAGACCCACCTAGACATGTTCCTATGCGACCTGATCTAGGTGAACCTGCTTCTGTAGGGGGATTGGACTAGATTATCTCTAAAGGTCCCTTCCAACCCCTCCCATTCTATGATACTATGGTTCTATGATTCTAAGTTACTTTTGGCACAACATCATGGTAACAACTGTAAGTCAAAGAGAAACAAGTCACTGAAAAGGAGGAGTGTGGTAGGAAATGAACAAGAATTATATTATTAACAGACATCTAAATAATAAAAGTGTATTATTTATTTCTTGTAAATGTCCATATGCTTTTTGGTTGCTCACACAGGCTTACAGATGTATGTTTATATGGACAATCCTGTATCAGTTTTAAGAGAACTAGCAGAAGTGCAGCTGCAGCAACAGGAGACTAAGCACAAGGCCTGAAATACACCCACCTCCTTCACATCCTCAGAGAACAAGGACACAGCTCTCCAGTTTCCCCATGACAGCTACATGGCACTGGAAAGCAGAACTCCTCAGTTCTGTCCTGCAGCTGCTGATGTGACCTCTTTATCTACCTTTCCTCACTCTTCATGAAGTGTAAACTGTTTGGAGTTAAGTGTTCAAAACTGTGTTTGGAGAATGACTGTAAGTATGACTGCAACTTTAGGGTTACTTGAAAATACATTGTTTTCAATCTTAATTACTTCAAACATTTGTGGCAGTATTGCCTCAGTATATGACAGCTTCTATCTCAAACTACTTAAAGGAGAATAAGTTCTGGAATCCTGTGAATAATTGGACACATTGAGGAAGTCTAATTATATTCCTAAGTGAGCTTAGCAAAGCCATTGATGGGTAGTAGTAAGAAACATAACAAGTTGCAAATATAATTCAAATATTAAGCTAATTTGCAAATCAACATGCAAGATAATCACAGAATCACAGAATCTTATGGGTTGGAAGGGACCTCGAAAGATAATCTAGTCCAACCTCCCTGCCAGAGCAGGACCACCTAGAGTAGGTCGCGCAGGAACTCATCTGGGTAGGTTTTGAATGTCTCCAGAGAAGGAGATTCAACAACTCATCTGGGCAGCCTGTTCCAGTTCTCCCTCATCCTCACAGTGAAGAAATTCTTCCTTGTATTTCTCTGGAACCTCTTATGGTCCAGCTTATACCCATTGCCCCTTGTCAAGTAAGCGTGTTGTGTTGCGTGTCTCTGTGGTGGTTGAGCCCTGGCTGGGTGCCAGATGCCCATTAAGTCGTTCTGTCACTCTCTTTCCTAAACTGGACGGTGGAGAGAGAAATATAACAAGAGGTTTGTGAGTCAAGATAAGGACAGGGAGATCCCTCAGCAATTAGCATCACAGGCAAAACACATTCAACTTAAGGAGAAAAAGGTTTGATTTATTAATGAACCACCAGAACAGAGAGATGAGAAATAAAATCAAATCTTAAAACACCTCCCTATCCTTTCCCCTGAGCAGCACAGGGGATGGAGGATGGTGGTTACTGTCAGTTCATTACAGATGGACTTTGCTACTGCTGCTTCTCAGGGAGAAGACTCCTCACACTTCCCACTGCTACACTGTGAGGTCCCTCCCATGGGAGACACTCCCTCAAGAACTTCTCCAGTGTGGGTCCTTCCCATGGGCTACAGTTCCTCGTGAACTGCTCTGGCATGGGGCCTCCCACAGGGGCAGCTCCTCACACCCTGCCCCAATGTGGGTCATCTACCAGGAGAACAGTCCTTCAGTGACAGACTGCTCCAGCCTGAGTCCCTCACAGGATCACAACTCCTAGCAGCAAACCTGTTCTGATGTGAGTTCCTCTCTCCCCATGGACTCCCAGGTCCTGCCAGGAGATTGCTCCAGGGTGAGCTTCCCATGGAGTCACAGTCTCCTTCAGACATCCACCCACTCTGGCATGTGGTCTTCCACAGGCTGTGAGTGGATCTCTGCTTCCCAGTGGCCTCCATGGGCTACAGGGGGACAGATGCCTCACCATGGTCCTCACCACAGGTCACAGGGGAGTCTTTCTTCTAGGGCATAAGCACCCTCCTCCCCCTCCTTCTCCACTGACCTTGGTGTCTGCAGAGATGTTTTCACATTCTCACTTCCTATTGCTGCTGCAGTTTAGAAACTGTGCAGCAACTTTTTCCCCTTCTTAAATATGTTAATCACAGAGACGTTACCTCAGTTACTGTGGTAGTTTGAGCCTGGCTGGATGCCAGGTGCCCACCACACCGCTTTATCCCCCACCTCCTCAGCAAGCCAGGGAAGGGGAGAAAATAAGATGGGAGTCTCGTGGGTTGAGATAAAAGCAGTTTAATAAATAAGCAGCAAAGCCGCGCGCGCGGGAAGCAAAGCAGAAGCAGATAAGCTGTTACTCTCTACTTCCCATCAGCAGCAATGTCCTGCCACCTCCCGAGAAGCAGGGCTGCAGTACGCGTAGCGGTTGCTTTGGGAAGGCCAGAAATGAATCTCGCCTCCCCTTCCTGCTCCTCTCCCCCAGTTTATATTACTGAGCTGACGTCATATGGTATGGAATATCTCCTTGGTCAGCCTGGGTCAGCTGTCCTGGCCATGGTCCCTCCCAAGATCATGCCCACTCACAGCTGTTGGTGAAGGTGGGGGAAGGAATGCTGGAGGGACAGCCCTGATGCTGTGCAAGCGGTAGTCATAATATTGATATCAACAGTAAGCACAGCACTGCAGAGCTGCTGTGGAAAATCACTACCATCCCAGACCGACTACAGTTACTAATTGGCCAAGCCTTGGTCAGCTATGGGTCCATCTTAAAATGTAATTGTATTAGCCCTATCAGATACAGAAGTCTCTCAGCTCTTTGTTTAAAGAAGCCACTGCTGTAACCTCCCTGCTACCAAAGACCTGGCCCAGGCAAAACCACTACAGTTGCTCTTAGCTAGGATATTACAATAAATAATATTTATCTGAAGGTTAATATAACAGATATGTTCAGAAAATTGATAGCAAAAGTGGTCTTATGGTGAGTTTGAATTGATCCAAAATACTTATTTCTCACTATCAGTAAGCTTAGAAAAATCAACCAGAGATAACAAAAGCTTTGTGATCTCAATCTTTCTTGTGATACAATTCCATCATAATGGATCTGAAGACAAGTTACACCTACTCCAGCGGTTGTATGACACCATTTTCTTCTGCAATTGGCCTCAGCATGTCTTAAGCAGTGTTCATGTTTCTGGTGCGTACCTCAAAATCCTCATAAATTACAATTTAGATACAATTCTACTGATGATGCAGGTACTAGAAGAACTAGGATTTAACCAAATCCTTTCTAAATGTGAAGTAATAGCAATGAAAAGCTTAGGAGAACAAAAAGTCTTTTTTTTTTTCAGAGTAAGGTACACAGACAATTCAAACCTGAAACTGAACTGATGCGTAAGAAAGAAAAATGGCATATCATGGCCTTCCATATATATGGATTTAATTGAAGATATCACATGCTATATTTTTAGAAATACTTATATTGTTCAATCATTGGTCATTATTTACATTCCTCATTATTTCTTAAAAAAATACATAGTATCTAATTTATTTTAAAATTCTATGTAACTATTTAAAAAACTAGTTACTATTCTGTTGAATTGTCTTGTTAAAAATAGATTGTTTCGAGTCTAAGCTTATAATTACAAAAACAAGGTTTATTCAGATTTTCTGAGGCATTGTTTTCATTGCTTAGCTCTTACTGGTTTTGGTAAAGAATTTCTCTTGACACAAATGACATTCTACTGAAAAAAGCAAGAAGGATTCCTTACAAGAGCAACAAAAGATTGTTTAACTCTTAAAGTATAATAAGAGATGCCCAGACTTTTTGTTGCTTTGCACCTCAATATCAGGATCAGAACATTTCTCTTTCTATTTGGACAATGGGTACATGTATACTGATAAGTGCAGCCAGACTCACTTGTACTTTGTCCACACAGTGAGAGGTCTGGATATGTGAATCTAATTTCCCATGTTTTCCTGACCCTGAGCCAAGATGGCTATTTGCAGCAATGGTTATAGCCATGCAGCTGAGAAGGAATGAAAGAATGAGAGCAACAGTAGGGAAACAATCCATTTCACCAGCTGGAATTGAAGAGATTTAGTGCCCTAGTAATGCAACTAAACAGTTTCTAGACTGAATCTGGCCAATGTCCAGAAGTCTACAAGTGATTTATGAAACCAGAATTCAGTTGGAGACTAATATAGATAAACTTCAGGGTGGAATTCAGTTGGAGGTTAAGACACATAAATATGTGCTAGGTGCTTACACTCCCATTAGAATAAATAAAGAGAAGGGTCATGCTTTGATTGAGCGCATGTGAGTGCACAGGGTGCATTATTGACATTATGCAGGGTGTTCAGGGGAGCCAAACAAGGGGGATAGAGCTGAGGCAAGAGTCCCTTTCTGGAGTGGTGGTCAGAGGCCAGGTGCTCTAAAACAGGAGTAAGAAGTAGCCTTTAATGACAACAGATGTCAAGATTTAGGCAAGAAAATTCAATATTAACAATACCAGTTACTGTCATGACAAAAAGAGATGTGACTTGGGGAAAATTAATTTAATTCACTGACAATGAAGAAAATAAAAATAGAGTAGAATGGTAAGAAACAAAGACAAAAAACCTAAACTACCTTCCTCCCACCCCACTCCACTCTTCTTCTGAAGCTTAACATCATGTCATTCCTCAGGGTTCATTACAGCATCATTTTTAATACTTTCCCAAATACTTTACTTTGCAATTTGAATGGTTCTCAATATGCCATTGAAAGAAGCAGACACTGGAAGCAGTTAAGATACTCTAGGATTCTGAGTGCCTAACAGCAATTGCACAAACAGATGTAAATAGTTCTTGAACAGTAAAATTTCATCATTCTATGAATTAAATAAAAAAGCTTAATTTCTTCCATGTAATAAGCAATTTAAAAAAAAAATAATATTCCTAGCAGAGTAGAATATATTTCTGTGTCTTCAAAATCTGCATTGATCTACGATTCTTCAGTAAGTGTTAGAAATTCACCCAAAATCTTGGCTACTGCAGTTGTCCTTTAGATCCCTCCCTGATTTAGCTTGCAGATTCACAAAAATGTGTACTCAGGATCTCTAATGATTAATTACAGAAGGTCAAGCACATGTGCTACTCCAGTAAGAACTAAGAACATTATTTGACTTACATTGTGTAAAAATTTCCTTATATAGTGCTTTCTGGCAGTAAGTATTATTCCCTCACTCCATTTCTTTTATCATGTTTTTTCCTTAAGCTACCTGCCTTCTGGCAGACTTTTATAGTCCATATATGGAACACCTGAGGATAAGCAACTTTTTCAGGAGAGGACAAACAGATCAATGGATCTTTGATTAAACCTTATCATCTTGAAAATGTATAAAGGCATTTTTCAAAGCTTTCAAGTGCTTATCTGATGGCATCTTATAGCCAGAGGGTTAATTTGTTCCTCCTGATTATTCCTCTCCTGAGGTCATAATACTGTTTTGTGATATGATAACCACTTTCACAGCAGCTAATTTTATGTCAGAGATGGACTCTGACTCAGGTTAGAGAAAAATATCAGAAACAGTTGAATTTTCAATAATGAGAAGAAAAAACATATTTTCATGTAAAACTCACTCTAATAAAAAAGTATAAAGAAAAAGTTTCTATCTTAACCTAAAATTGAACCTTCTATTCCAAACTACCTATCAGCATCAACAAAAGCTTTACTGGTTACAAAACAATCAAAAACTAGTGTTTCATTTTTGTCAAATAAATATTTGTAGAGAGTTAAATTCTCATTAGAATTAATGTATTGGTAAAAACATTGATTACATCCTTCAGCAAATGCAGTTGAATATAAAAGTATAACTATATACAACAGCAGAAACAAGTATGATTTGCATACACTGCTGGATATAGAAGAATTTTGTCCTTTACACTTACACTGTATGTACATCTGCTAGTATGGGAAACATCTTGATGTGTGTCTGTGGTAGTTTGAGCAACAAGGCAGAAGAAGTATTTGAGAAAGGGAAGAGAATAATACAGATTCTCCTAAAAGCTGGTTTAGTTGTAAAAAGAAACAAAGACTCTAACTGGATGTCATAAGTTTATAGTAGATTTTCTCTACAGTCACTCTAATATTCAGATGGCTTACAAGTGAGAAAGTAGAACTGTTACCTGGTAAGCAGTTCTGCAATAGCACAGAATCAGATGTTTTCACAGCATATAGAACAGAAATATACTAATTTAAAGCACTAGGAAATGTAGTCATGGTTGTGTTTACCTTGGATACCAAATAATATTTTACAGAATTTACAGAAGTGAAAGAGCTCATTCTATTTTGCAGCTACTGTTTTAATGGAGTAAATTAAAGTTTCTATTGTAATCTGAAACAAAAGCTCTGCTAATCAATGATCAATGCAAGTACAGTTACTTATCAAACTGAAACAATAAATTATATGGTGGTTTTATATTCAGTGCCTAAGAAGTCATTCAAAATTCAATTCTTTTCTTATCAAAACTAAAAACAGTGCACTGCATTATACAAAATATTGATTGACTCTCTGAACTAAATCAGACTGACTGAACCAGTCTAGGTATCAGATTCATACACAAATTACTGTCATTCTGGTAAAGATGGCTTCCTGAACATCAAAGTCTAAAATATTCTCCCATTTAATACTTATTGTGTGATGGGACAGTGACACAAGGAAGAATAGCTGGGGTAATATTTTTGTTATTTATGCAGACCTCAGAGCATTTTTCTGTAACTCGCAATAACCAAACCTTACTAAGGGGCACTCATCCTAAGGGACGTGTCACAGGGCGTCCCTTCAATTCTCCTCACTGCATTTAGGATTTCTAGAATACATGCTGCTTTGCCCAGTAGAACTACATCACTCAAATATTAAGCTGACCCACGTAGCTTTGAGTTATTCTGTCATTGTGGAGATCAGTACAGAGAAAAAACTTAAGGGAAGCAGTGTACTCAGAAGGGAGTGCTTCAAGTCATCACTAGTCACTGCTCCAAGGTGGCAAAGCCAGGAGTGCCAGTGAGAGAGTGTCAAGATATGTCTGCATTGGCATAGTGAGTTGCACATTTATTGAAAAATCTTGAATTTTTTTGACTATTGAGTTGGCAAAAAAAGTATTAATAATTAATCACAAGCACTTATTCAACTAACAACTTCAGCTTAGTTTCAATTGTTTATAACTCTTCATAATGAGCTAATAAATGCTCTGTAGTAGCATGTCTTGAAAATGTAATGAAGTCTTAGTAAAATAAAACCTCATTACAGCATTCAACTGTTCCTCTGTGTTGAGGAAAAGAAAACACAGTTTGTTCCCATGACAATATGTTTCCCATGTCTCTTACATGTTTTTGTATATCTCAATTCTTTATCAACATTATTTTTTACTTTTCTGATTTGTAAGTGTATTGTATTTTCCTTGTTCTAAAGAAAATTTCAGTTTACATCTCTTCCTTCTTACTGTGCCTCTTAAAATATCTTTATCTGAAAGCAAAAATATGAATTTATACTATCTTGAATTCAACATCCTCCGCTCCTTCTTTATGCCTGTTAGCTCTGTCCACTCCATTGAACACTTTTTAACTTATGTTATCAATGAATTCAAAAGTATTGACACAAAATGAATATGGAATCAGAATTAAGCATGTATAGGCACCATAACTCTAATCTCAAATTAGATTAAACACTTCAGATTTCAAATGCATTATACCTTCAGTTTGCATATTCAAGTCCTTCAGTTTAAATGTTCAAGTCAGGATTTATGCTGGGATGCCCTGCCTCAGAGCACTGTCTTAACTTTCCAACTGTTTGCTGGGTGCCTAGATATGATCTGTGAAGTATTGCAGAATCAGTAAGAAAAGGAAGCTCTTCAGGTTATCACCCTAAAAAGCTTTAATGTAAAACAAAGAGTTGACAAATTCAGTTGACAAGGACCATTAAAAAGAAATTGTTCTGTTCCCTTTAGCATACCTTGGTGTTTTTTATCTGATCAAGATCCCTGACCTTAAGTATCTATATCTATTTTACTGGAGGACAAGGTCAGATGACATTTAATTCTTTAAAGCAAAGAATTGAAGTAAGAGATAAGACAATGAGCAGACATTCCTCATACTTACCTTTATTTTGTCCATACTGAAATATGGCAATATTTTATGAATTAGGTACACAAGTCATCAGTTTGCAGGAAATTCTATATGAGGTTATGAAATCCTGTAAGACAATCTTCGGCACTTTCAACTGTGAGTGATAAGAAAGTTTTATGAACCTCTTATTCTCTTAAATGTAAATAATAAAATAATGAAAATACTCCCTACCAATGCCACTGAACAAATGAGAATGTTTCACTGAGGTTGCCTATTGAATAAGCAATTTAAAAGGATGCATAGAAAAAGGTATAGGATAGACTCCTTGGTAGCTGTAGGTGTAGACTCATTCTCTTTCCTTGGACTATTCCAGTACACTTCAGCCAAATCTCAAGCCCTTTATCTTTTTTATCTGCCTGATGTGAACCTTTCTTGTTGCTCTACCATGTATTCATTGAAAGAATCAAAGCAATAGTTCCTATAGAAGACTTTTCTGCCTCTCTTGTGTGAATGTTACAGGCTATTCTGAAATCTTAGAGTAGGAAAATGAGGTGTAGATTAAAGTCTTGGTGTAACACAGAAATGTGTTACCAAAGACTTTCTGTATAGGTAGAGTATTTTATCTAAAAGCTATCTTTTGTGCCCTGTTAAGGAATATGTTAGTCACATCTTCCTAACAACAATTGAAGAAGCCTTTGTCAGCTTGATAAATTGTAATATAAGTATAGATTCTCCGGGCTTCAAAATAATGTATAATCAGTCAATATCGTATTCCTAAATTGTTTAGCAAATGCACAAAGATAGATCAGACACTGGATAACACCAGAAGCTCAGCAATGGGTAAAATTGATTGAATGCACTTTGATCAAGAATAAGAAGAGTTTATGATTTATTGACACTTTGTAGATTAATCTGAGGCCATATTGAGCAGTGAAGCAGAATAGTAAGTCTGATTTGCGGGAATTTTAAGAACACTCCTGCAGTACAGAAAAAGAAATAAATCACAGTTTTTGACAGAAAGTATTTTTAGCAACTTTCAGTGATCTTCAAAGATATCACCTGTAAACAATGGACAGACAGCCTGTGTTCTTTGCGTCATATCTTAAAAATTCTATTATAAGAAATAAAAACAATGAAAAAAGTTCAAATAAATAAGTTGAAGACAAAATAGTTCTGATTCCAAATATTATGCTACTAATTTATTTAAACAATTACTAATTCATTCATTTCTTATGGACAACATGACTATCTAAAATTTACCAGTCCAGTCATCCCTGATATGTGATTGACTTTTTTGTATTTTGTTAGATAATTTGAGGTTTATAAGTAACACTGAATTTTTTTGTATTTGATATCAGGATTTGAATTTTGCAGCTTAAGAATTCTTTTTTTTTCCCCACTTCAAGTCATAAGACTGTTTTGCTCTCAGTGGACAATAATGAAAAGTCAGATAATTTTTCTGCTGTACACACAAAAGATGCTCAGATGACAGTGGGAGATTCTTTTGTTAGTTTCTGATTTTATCTTGTTTACTTAACTTTTGCTGGTCTAATAGAAAAATATACAAGATAAATCCCATGTAACAGGTAATGTGGACATCAGGTTCCTAAGGGCAGTCATGTAAGGACAATTGTTAAAAAAAAATTGTCATAAATACACTTTTTATCTTCTCATAGGGTTGAATATGGGCAAGAACACTTTTACTGTGTTGGCAGTTAATACCAATTCTTACTTGTATGTACATATTATATATGTGATATATAAGAATATGATACACAAAATAATATCTGGTAATTGCACACAAATCTTGACAAATGACAATTTTCTTCAAGAATTTGGTGCTCTTCGTTTGCATTAACAAGTAATACAAATCAATGTAAACACTCAGTTTCTCTTAGTGGAATTGTTGAACAAGTTTTGATTGGGAAAAAAGAGAATATCACTAGCTACAGAAAACTGATACAGCAAAGTGATCTAACATACTTCTTGATACGTGAATGTCTGTAAAAGAAAAATGCAGTATGTTTGCATAGACAACATTAAAAGTTGATGTTTTTAAGGTAATATTTAAACCCAAGAAAATTCAGAACTTTGGAGAAGAATTTATTTTACTCAGAAAGACTAGAAAGGATTCAGGCAAGAGGAAAAGACAAAAATCTTGAAAGTCAACACTAAAAAGTCATAGAATCAATTTAACACAAAGAAGCTCTTCCAATTGAGAAAATGTTACAAATGAATAATTTGCTACTTAGTGTGGTGTAGTGGGTCTGGGATGGTAGTGATTTTGCCCAGCAGCTCTTGCAGAGAAGGGAAATAAAGACATAGAAAAACACATACGATATGGAAAACTTGAGTAAACAAAGCTGTAGAGTGAAGTTTGAATTAGAGTAAGCTAGTGGTAAGAGCTATATTTAGGTCTAGGATAAGGTGTCCTGTCTTAACTGGAATGCATTTCACCACAGTCCTCAAATTTTGAATCTGACCTCTGGAAGAATACCTTTCATAGGGTTTGCAAATCAATTAAATATCATTTATTCCTGGATAGATGTGCTTTTATTTTAGGAAATTGTTGATCATAAAAGTCTTCACTGTTTTTTTTCTAGTTTCTTTAACATAGAGTGTCTATCATCAAGGATAGCGTGGTGGTAAAAGTATTAATATTTGAGATTTGAGAGGCAGAGCTAAGAAGCTTATTCTAGCTATAAGAACATTCCTTTTGACTAAAAGCTTACAGTTGATGGTTGTTTCTGGGTACACACTTCTAACCTAAGATGATGCTGGGTGTGACACTCCTATAGGCTCCACCATGAGCCATCTTTCCTTATTGCATTTATCAAGCTACTTAAGAAATACATCCTAGGGATGAATACCTAACTTTGTTAATATAAATATTATTTTTCTTCAACTCTTTCCAATTCTTTCTGAAATATTTTATAGTTTAGGTCTCTGTAATCACTTGGGAGAGTACAGGGCAGCAGAGGGGGACATGAAGTCAGAATATTGTCTCACTGTGATCATAATTAATGAAACTTCTGTCTGATCTGTCCTAAATTCAGTGATAAGTGGTGTCCCTTAGAGATCTGTAGTGGGATCAGTACAGTTTAATGTCTTCATCAATGACATAGTGGGATGAAGTGTACCCTCTGCAAGTTTGCAGATGACACCAAGCAGAGTCTTGCTGTTGATATGTCTGAGAGATAGGATGCCATTCAGAGGGACCTTGACAAGCCTGAGACCTCAGAAGGTCAGAACTCAGAAGGCCCCCAGTATGAATAAAGGCTGGGAGATGAAGTGACTGAGATCACCCTTGAGGAAGTCTGGTGTGTGCAAAGCTGGACATGACCTGGCAATGTACACTCACAGCTCAGAAAGCAAACTTTCTGGGTCAGATCAAAAAAAGCATGGCTAGAAGGTGGAGGGAGGTGATTCTACTTGTCTGCTCTGCTCCAGTGAGACCCCATCTGGAGTACTGGATTTACCACTGGAGTCTTCAGCACAGGAAAGACACGGACCAGTAACAGATCCCGAGGAACGATGGAAAATGATCAGAGGGATGGAACACCTCTCCTATAAAGAAAGATTGAGAGAGTTGTGATTGTTCAGCCTGGAGAAAAGAAAGCTCTGGGAAGAGTTTATTGCAGTCTTTTAGCACTTGAAGGTGGTATATATTTCCTGGAAACATTCAAGGTCAGATTGGATCAGGCTTTGAGCACTATTGATCTAGTTGATATTCCTGCTCATTGCAAGAGGCTTGGAACAGATGTCTTCTCATGATCCTCTCCAACCAACACCATTCCACAAGTTTATGAGAACATACTTACATTACTAATTCATGTGAAGTCCCCAGTTTCTCCAACAATAGGAATAATTTTGTTTGACTTCAGAGTTTGTGTCAAAAAGATGCTATTAATGAGGAAATGGAGCAATGTTCATATCATTTGCTTGGTGCTACTAGTTTCTTCATATCATTTGCTTGGTGCTACTGGTTCCTTCCTAGCGTTTTCTTGACGACAGTAGATATTCAATCTAGATGAAATCCATATGATAGCATAAATGAAGATAAACAGACATTTCAAAAGTTATTAAAATTAAACTAAATAGTTTGAACTTTCTTTTTGTATGGGGCTAAAATGACAACACAACAGCATTGAACTGTCCATACGAGAAAAAGAGAATTCCACTGAATTAAACATTGTTAGGCAATCTTGAACAAATAACCTCATGATCAGTGACCTGAGATCATTAGCCCTAGTCAAATGTCTATTACCACAAGCAAAGACAGTATCAGCACAATATCAAATACGAACTGTGGTGATTAGAAGAGAATTGAGACTGTAAGATCATGGAATAGGATAATACTGGATTTTTCGATTTAATCGATAGAAAAAGAATTTCAGTAGTCATAAGCATGATGAAATTAAGTACTAATGAAAATAATTCAGAGGAATATTCTCTACAACACTAATTCCTGTAGAGTCAAATTTCAGTGACCTAGCTATATCTATTCTCGTAAATGTCTGATCTTTTTGAGGTTGAATTACTTAAACTTCTGAGCTCAGAGTGAGCTTTGGGAAAAGGGATGATTCATTCACTTTTACTATAAAAATGTAATGTAAGATAGAGTTTAAAATCCAGTTGAGAGAACTCTACATGCACATGTTGCTATGATTCAAAATCACAGTGCAATATTCATGGCTATCTGGGATGTGTAGTCAAACTCTAGTCTAGATCATCTTTAAACCCCTGAAAACTTTTTCAAAATGAAATTACTGGAATCTCCTAAATGCAGCATTTTTCTGTTAGAAAATTCTAGCATGAAGAAATTGAAGAATTACACGGACAAATATTGAATCAAGATCAGACATAGAATCATAGAATCATAGAATGGTAGGGGTTGGAATGGACCTTTAGAGATCATCTAGTCCAATCCCCCTGCAGAAGCAGGTTCACCTAGATCAGGTCACATAGGAACATGTCCAGGCGGGTCTTGAAGACCTCCAAGGAAGGAGACTCCACAACCCCTCTGGGCAGCCTGTGCCAGGGCTTCGTCACTCTCGCGGTGAAATAGTTTTTTCTTATGTTTAAGTGGAACTTTATGTGTTCCATCTTCACCCCATTACCCCTTGTCCTGTTGCTAGATACTATAGAAAAAAGGGATGCCCCAACCTCCTGACACCCACTATTTAGATATTTATAAATGTTAATAAGATCACCCCTCAGTCTCCTCTTCTCCAGACTAAACAACCGCAGTTCCTGCAACCTTTCCTCATATGAAAGATGCTCCAGTCCCCTGATCATCTTGGTGGCCCTGCGCTGAACTATATAATATTTCAGAAAGAATTGGAAAGAGTTGAACAGCACTTCCCTGTCCCTCTTGAGCTGAGGAGCGCAGAACTGGACACAGGACTCCAGATGAGGCCTCACCAGGGCAGAGTAGAGAGGGAGAAGAGCCTCCCTTGACCTGCTGGCCACACTCTTCTTTGATGCATCCCAGAATGCCATTGGCCTTCTTGGCCACGAGGGCACATTGCTGGCTCATGGTTAGTTTACTGTCAACCAGAACTCCTGGGTCCCTCTCCACAGAGCTGCTCTCCAGCAGGTCAATCCCCAGCCTGTAGTGGTGCATGGGGTTGTTCCTTCCCAGGTGCAGGACTCTGCACTTGTCCTTGTAGAACCTCATGAGCCAGCTCATGATCCACCTCACTGTCCACTCATCCAAGCTGTAGTGCATATTGAATGTAAAAAAATGTTATAGACTTCCATTGCATCAAGGCACCAGAGTGGGGGAATGGTTATTAGTGAGTGCCTTGAAATCAAGTCTCCTATGATTTTTTCACAAGTTCAGGTTTGCAGATTAGCTTTTTAAGTGTACATTCAAAGATAAATTAAATTAATTGGCTTTCTTCCTAATTTGTACCCTTAGATAGAGCGTATCTCATCAATAAACTGAGTAATTGTTTTGCACTAATGGTTAGAAACAGTTGTTGATTTTAATTGTGGTAGGAGTCTTAAGTATCATGAATGTAGCTACAAACTACACACAAACAAACAGCTTAATTCAAACTCTTTTGGTTTTCATTCTTCCCTCATTGCCACACTGAAGTTCTTTACCAGTATTATAACTGTGTCATATACATCGTGTTGGGGAAAGATTTTTTTTTTCTCCTTTTAATGTTTTACTTACAGGCATTAACAAGTTTATAGACATCAGTCCCCAATGTTACGATACAATTTTAATTTAGAAGCAGATAACCAATATTTCACTGTAAATCTTTCTTGCAGATTTATGGAGTCATAAACCTGATGGTGCTTTAGGGATGCTTTCAAAAGAGAACAGAGAGAACAAGGGAAATGTGTGTTGGGTTTGTATGAAGCCTTTTTTTGGTAACAGGCAGAGGTGCTGCAGTAGTTGCATCTGTAAGAAGTTCCACAAATATTCCCCTGGCTCTAAATCAGACTCACATCTGTGGCTGAGGCAATTGGATGACTCTGCGATCACTTTCTAAGAGCGGAAATCTGCAGCTGGAGGTGGTAGTAGTGGGATGAGAGAGAAGTGGGAGTAATGGGATGTAGACGCCAAGGTCAGTGATGGAAAAGAGGAGGTGTGCTGGAGCAGACACACCCTTGCATCCTGTGGTGAGACAGCAGCTGGCTCCCTGCAATCCATGGAGGGTAACATTGGAACTGAGATATGCTGGCAGCTCATGGAGGACCCCATGGCAGAGGGGGTGGCTGTGTCCAGAGGGACTATGGCTCTGTAGGGAGGTGACATTTGAGCAGAATGTGCCTGGAGTTGTGCTGTTGTGGAGGAGATCTACACTGGGGAGTTTGTGAGGAGCTGCAGTCCTTGGGAAGGGCTCACATCAGAGAGGTTTGTGAGGGACTGTATCCCATGGGAGAGACATCACATTGTATCAGGGGAGAAATATGATGAGTCCTCCTTCTCTGAGAAGGAAGAAGCTGCGAAGACCATCTGTGAGGGACTGACTGCAACCCCCATTCCCTGCTCCCCTGCATTGCTGAAGGGGAGGAGGTAGAGATATCGGAAGCAGAGCTGGGGAAGATGGAAGGGTAGAGGTAAAGAGGTTTTAAGGGGCTGGTTGCATTTTCTCATCATCCTACTCCAGTCTATGATTCTATGATTCTATGATTTCTGTTTGTTTTTTCTTTTGTTTAGTGGTGAATGGAAATGATTTTATTTTCTTCCCCAAAAGGAGTAGTTGAGTCTGTTTTTGTGAATCCTTATTTTTCCTGGTAAATCACAATCCCTTCTGGGCTCATTTGCTTATTTAAATATTATATTGATCATGCATGTAACTTTGTGTTAAAAAAAAAGGTTGAAGAGAGTTTTTATCTCATTTTCAATTTTTTCCCTAAAGTCATTAGCATAGAAAAGGGTTAGAAATGTAACATAAAATTCAAACTTAGCAATAATAATTTTGGTTTTATTTTGTGAGTGATCATACTTACATCAATAGCAAAAATATGATAAAACTTTTTCTGCAGTGCTGGCATTATTTTGTGATTGTCTGTATTCTTATCTGATTACATAAAATGTATAGAAAGGACATCAATCATTAACTCTGACAAAAAATGCATTGTCATGCACTCTTTATGATTTCAGAAACAAGAGAAAAGCTTTATGATTCAAAGAAAACAATCCAATGCTTTTTTTTGTAGCCACAAGCATCACATTTACTTAAAGGATTGTGACTGTAAAAGCAAATATCTCTTACAGGAAGCTAAGACAAAAGCTGTCAGAGAACTAGGTAGTAAATAGCCCTGAAATTGTTTCCTCTGCCTCATTTGGAAAGCTTAAGGCAAAGAATATTTGACCTTTTACAAATGGAATGGTTTTCTGCAGGTCATGGAGCTGTACTGGGTGCTTCTGGTTATGTGCAACTTGATGCAATCATTATGAATGGTAAAAGTTGCTTCTGGCACAGACTCACACATAAAGGAGGATTTTCAAACCAGTGACATTTGCTTGTTTCAGTCCCAGAAAATGTATGACATGTCTTTCTGCTTCCTCCATTCACTTATATTTCCAGGGTTTTTTGATGGAGGAAGCAAATTAAGAGGTGTGATTGTTCTTCATGACCCAGAAGTGTTGAGGAGTCAAGGAGAATAGAACAAAAAAGCTGCTCGCAAACCTGATATCTGTACTCTGTTAGTTGTCACCATGGCATGTTAATGAAATGTGAAAGACGTTTCTATTAAATCTTGTATTACACCTTATATATATTTTAGTGAATGCCATGTAAGCTATAGCTAACTGTTGCTTCCATTGAGAACAATGAGAATTTTTACTATTGATCTTATCAGAATAAGACTTGACGACTTTACAGTCAATTTATCTCTTTTACATCATTAATAACTCTTGCTTGGATACTGCCTTCTTTCCACATAGCCAAGATGTAACTAAAAAAGAAAAAAAGTAAGTAATTCACTAAATCCACACTTCTTTTTCAATTTTCCTGCCATCTCTACAATTTTCAGTGTATAGAAAAATACATAAAAACTAAGTATCCAGGGGAAAAGTTGTCACAGAAATGAAAAAAAGTACTCCAAAATACCATGTATTTCAGTTTCATTTTACTTCAAAACGTGACATAATCCCTTGGAAAAATGTTGTCATTAAATTAGAGTCATTCATTGTTTTAATTAGGAGTAATGATGTTCACCACTTTCTGCTCTCACTACCTCCATAAGTTATGTCTGATGCCTGAACTATGACAGTAAATATTAACTTGGAGCTATCTGAAGTACAGCCTTCTCAACTTTCCTTTCTAATGGAGTAGTTAGAGCAAGCACTTAGGGAAAACATTGTTCCATCATGTATCTGGCAAAGGCAGTTTCCATGCAACTATTCAAAACAAATTGTTACAACTACCATATGGAACTAGTAACTGTCCAAAGAAACAATGATCAAATTGTTGCTGATGGGTTTTTTGAAACATGGTAAGTACATGATCATAGATGAAATGCACAGGAAGAGTGCTTCTTTGGTTTAGCTTACTATAAAAGTAGTTTCACATAAAACCATTAGTTATTACAGTATTATTACACTTCCGTAGTCAAAAAGCTTTCAATGTTTTTGGTAAATACTTCTGTTTTCATGGTTTAAAAGCTGGGCTGCAACTTGCACTCTAGTCATAATCTACCTTATATAACACAGGGGGAAACACCCTTGTGATTGTAATAAAGAAACATCAAGAAAACACACAAGATTTCTTAGTTCCAGAAAACAAGAGAACAAAAGCATAGACATTTCTCTTGCATTTTATATCCCTTTTGTAGATCTTTTTCAGTAGATGTCAATGAAGACCCTGATCAGAAATTCCATCAAATAAATAAAAAACTTTATGGCTTTTGTCTTGAACTGATTTAAAGAGAAAGTACCAGGGTTAATATTCAGAGTTAAAAAAAGTCTTCCAATGGCCATGAATCTTTTGTTAATAGCTTAGTAATGCAATGATTCCATTCAGTTCAGACTGTTCAAGTGACTGCAATTAGTATGCAAATTTTTAAGTTGTAATGTGCTAGAATGGTCTTAAGTGTTTCAGTTGTACCTTAAGACTACCTTGTTTTTACCAACAAATATTGTACTGAGAAATAATACAGGAAAGAAAACAGAAAACAACAAAATCTTTATACATCTTGGTCCTAACTCAAAACTGTCTCTTATCATAAAGTTTATATTAATTGTCTCTGACATATTCATTAATCATTCTGCTTGTCATTACATCTGTTAGAAATGTTCTCCTAGGATTCAACACAGGAAGAATAACCATGGGTTTAAATATTTTTTAAAGATCATTGACATATCTTATAGGCATATCTCGTGTCATTCATTGCTATATTGAAATATTTTTGATAGACTGATATGCAGTTGTGGTTATGCAGAACAATTTCATTTAGAGCTCTTACTCAAGTAGAAATATAAACCTGCTTTTACAAATATTTCTAAACATGTTGAACAACTTAAAATTATGTATTGGCAATTCTTTCACTATGGGCTGTGAATCAGGCAGGCTAGTCTAACATATCTCATCCCTTCAACAAGTAATGGAAACAATTCTCTTCAGGAACATCCACACCTAATTTTTCCACCTAGTCTGGTCTCCATACTGAAATCAAGTTCAACAGTAGCAGTGTACTCATCCTGCAACAATTACAGATGGGTAAAAGAGTATAAAGATCACACACTCATCTGGAAATTGAATGAAAGAAATAAATAGGTGGGAGATGCAGAGAAGGAGGAAAGGAGCAATACATGTAAACAGTGGAACAGTGTAGAACATTTGTTGCTGGAAATTGGCAATTAAGAACTCCAATGTACTATTTGGGCATTCAAGTGTGGAAACTGTTCACAAGACAATTGGTGGAATATTTGAATTAAAATAATGAAATCCTATTCTGGACAAATAGATTTTATTTCTGTTTTCTTAAAGTGATGCAACAGATTTTCTGGGATCCTGTATCACTATGAAGAGCAACTGTAAAACCTACCACAATTAGGAAGTCAGACTAAGATCAAATCTGGTTTTGTTTTGGATATATTTTGTTTTGTTTGTTTCTGGTTTTTAACCATTTCTTCTGGAGAAGGTGTTAAATTAATAATGTGGTTAGTTTGACTATTTAAATTAGTAATTACTTGAAGGCAATCTACACCAATGGCATCCTGTGGTGTATATTAGAATGGCTGTGGGCAGTCAGTCGAGAGAGATTCTCCTCCCCCTCTACTCTGCCCTCATGAGACAGCATGTGGAATATTGTGTCCAGTTCTGGGCCCTCAGTTCAAGAAGGACAGGGAGCTGCTGGAGAGAGTTCAGCACAGGGCCACAAAGATGGTGAAGAGAATGCAGCATCTCCCTTCTGATGAAAGGCTGAGGGAGCTGGGGCTCTTTAGCTTGGAGGAGACTGAGGGGTGATTTCAGTAATGTTTACAAATACATAAAGGATGGATATCAGGAGGATGGAGTCAGGCTGTTCTTAGTGATGTCCAATGACAGGACAAGGTGCAACAGGTTACAAGCTGGAACATAAGAGATTCCAAAGAAACATAAGGAAGAATTTCTTCACAGTGAGAGTGAGGGAGCGCTGGAACAGGCTGCCCAGATGGGTTGTGAAGTCTCCTTCTCTGGGGACATTCAAAACCCACCCAGACGAGTTCCTGTGTGACTTACTCTAGGTGGTCCTGCTCTGGTAGAGGGGGTCAACTAGATCATTTTTGATGTCCCTTCCAATCCTTAAGATTCTGTGACACACAAAGCACTTTTATATACATTAGAGATCTATTTTCAATACAGTTAAAACATTTATTTTGGATCTTTTATTGTTTGCTTTTCTTTAATAGAATGCATCTTCATCCAAATATGCTCTTTCTACTCCTAAGAAACTTCTCTTAAGTTATACTAACACTACTATAGGCTACACACTTATCAGCAAATGTTTGCCAAGAAATTAATGTGAAAAATGGGGCTGTTTAGTCTAGTGAAGAGGAGACTGAGGGGAGATCTTATTAACATTTACAAATATCTAAATAGTGGGTGTCAGGAGGTTGGAGCATCCCTTTTTTCTATTGTAGCTAGCAACAGGACAAGGGGTAATGGAATGAAGCTGGAACACAAAAAGTTCCACTTAAATATTAGAAAAAACTATTTCACCGTGAGGGTGAGGGAGCCCTGGCACAGGCTGCCCAGAGGGGTTGTGGAGTCTCCTTCCTTGGAGGTCTTCAAGACCCGCCTGGACATGTTCCTATGCAACTGGATCTAGGTGAACCTGCTTCTGCAGGGGGATTGGACTACATGATCTCTAAAGGTCCCTTCCAACCCCTACCATTCTATGATTCTATGAAAAATGGTGTGAATTATCTCCTGTATCAAGATTTAAAGACTGGAACTGTTAGTATCTTCTGTGGCTATTTTTTGTCTGGGCATTTCAAATGCAAAATCTGAAAGAAGAAGAAATTAGTATAATTTGTCTAGAATGTATACTGAAATCTTATCCTACCAATGGCTTTGCAGAGAAGTTTATCTGTTTTAGCTTTCAAAACAATCTTCAGCTATGACTAATAACCCATCAAACTTTATCGCTTTTTTCTACTAACAATTTGCAGAGAGCCTTGCCTTGACAGAAAATAACACTAATAATTAATTCAATATTTTGGTATTTTCTTGTACTATTTTAGACTCACCTTTAGAGAAAATTCCAGAGACTTAAACCACGTCACTTATGAAGACATGCCATCAACTCTTAGAAGGCAATTATGAAAGATTGTAGCTTACTGTGCAACATCTACTTCCATTAAAGGCTAACAATATTGTTATGTATATTTTCTGGCACATAATTAACATTCAAATGTCACTTGTAGATATATAATTCTGTTTACTTCTTTCATCTTTACCATTAAAAATAAAACCTTCTCAGAGGGATCTTGATATATCTTTTACCAAAAAAAATGAGGAATACATTTAGTTTACATCAAGAGTAAAATAATATTTTTTCAAATTATCATGTACAGACTTCCTCCTCTATGTAGCACTTGAAAGCACCAGCTAAATTCCCTGAAAAAGAATCTGGAAGTTTAGGATGAAATGACTGGAATAGCCTCTAGATGTTTTTCTTGAAGCAGTTCTATAGTCATTTTTTTGTTTCAGATCTTTTTCTTTGATATGTATTTTGATTCCCATTCCCAAACATCATTCTAGTGCTATTTGTAGGCCTAGGGTTTTATTTTGCAAATTATATGTAAACATAACGAAATTCTTTTTAGATGCACTGCAACTTCTTCTAAGATAAGCATTTAGATATTGTATTTGGTATTACTCAAGAGGGGATAAGCAATCTCCATAGATTTACTACTACTCAAAACAATATGAAGAGACAAATTCATCTTCAAAGACAGAAAAGGCAGTCAACTCCCCCAGAGAACTTCTGACTTAAATTTATTTATAATTTGTCTCTTCTTCCCTCCTTTTTTAATACTTTGAGTAATTTATGAAGAGAAAAATAAAGATTATTTTTCAACTTCTTTCTGTGGCTTTTAGAACCTGTAGTAGGAAAGATGACTTCTTATGCTCAAGTCAGGTGAGATCTGTAAGCATTTTCAGTACAGTTAAATTGCAAAAAGTGTGGCAGTACTAGCAGTAGACTGGGCTATCCTGTTCCATAGTGGAGTATGTTGTGGATGGCTGCTGCCTTTGATGTGTGAACCTTATCTTGAGCTTTTTATCCCATTTTTCCTCTTAGATATGGAACATTGCTTTGTGGATTCTCATTTCAGAAAGGTATTCATATGCTGGTATGACAACTCCTGCTGTACTAACATAAAGCCTGATATTTGTCATATCAAGACTCTTTTACTGGTGACATTCTGTCTGTCTATTATTGAATTGCAAATTGTATTGAATTCCTCACCCAGAATTTATTATCTTTAAACTGGTTGTAGAAAGTGATGGAGTATATGATTAGTTGGTTTTTTTTCATTTCTTCAGTCAGACAATAGACTCATCTCTGATGATTTTTTTTGCTTGAATTGAACTATTGTTTCCATAAAGTCTAAATTAAACAAGCAAACAGGTAAGGAGTGAAGCTAAAATTATGAGAAATATTTAGAAAGACAAATATTTACAAAGCACAGCCTCCTTCATCTTCATTCTGACCTGCTGCACTGCCTCCAAGGATAGTTACTGTTTTATTACTGTGTTGTTGGCCGTGGATTTGGAATGTGTGATGAGGATGTGAGATTATAATGCTAATCTGGGAAATAGAGTTTTTGAGGGGAGACATGGGATGTTGGAGGTTTACTTGGACAACTAGAATTTGTGACTAAATTGTAGAGAAGATAGGTATGTCTGTATGATTGCATTTTTAAAAGTTACCACTTCTCTATCTAAGTAAAGAGGAAGTGAGGCTATGAAAAATATCCCTTTTATATATAAGAATGTGGATTGCCACAGAAATCAAAACTACTTTTGACAATATTTCTACAGATATTATATAACTAGATTACTATGAGAACTTTTTCTTATGCAAAAACTGTGCAGAATCATAGAAGCACAAATTGGTAAAGGTTAGAAGGAACATCATCTAGTTCCAACATCCCTGCCATAAACAGGAATACCTTTCACTAGACCAAGTTGCTCGAAGCCCCATCCAATCTGACCTTGAACACTTCCAGAGATGAAGCTTCCACAATCTCTCTGGGCAACTTGTCTCAGTGATTCACCACCCTTGTAGGGAAGAGTTTCTTCCTCGCATCTGATTTAAACCTATGCTCTTTTAGATTAAAGTCATTGCCCCTTGTCCTGTCACTACATGGTCCTGTAAAATGTATCTTGATATTCTGGAAGGCTGCTCTAATGTCTTTCTGGAGTCTTCTCCAGGCTGAATAAACCAAACTTTATTATCTTCACAGGAGAAGCACTCCAGTCTTTTCTCTGATTTTCTTCGTGACCCTCCTCTGGACTTGCCCTAACAGGTCCATGTTCTTCTTATGCTGGATATCCCACAGATAAACACAGTACTCAAACTGAATTCTCATGAGAGAGGAGTAAAGGGGCAGAATCATTCCCCTCAATCTGCTGGTCACACTTCTTTTGATCCAGCCCAGAGAATTGTTGGCTTTCTGGGCTACAAGTGCACATTGCCAGCTCATGTCCATCTTTTCACTCACAAGGGCTCTATTCAGGGCTCTAAATCCTCTCATCACCCAGCCTGTATATGTGCTTGGGATTTCCCCAATCCACGTGCAGGACTTTGCACCTGGCCTTATTTAACTTTATATGGGCCCACCTTGGAAGCCTGTCAAGGTACCTCTGGGTGGTATCACTTCCCTCCAGCATGTACACTGCACCACACAGGCTGATGTCATCAGCAACGTTACTGATTCAATCCCACTGTCCATGTTATCAGCAAAGATCTTAAACAGTCCCAATACCAATCCCTGAGGAATGCCACTTCTGACTGGTCCTCACTTGGACATTGAGTCATTGAGCACAACACTTTCAATGTAGCCATCTAGCCAATTCCTCATGCACCAAGTGGTCCATCCATCAAAACCACATCTCTCCAGTTTAGAGACAATTATTTCTTACAAGACAGTGTCAAATGCTTTGTATAAATTCAGGTAGATGTCAGTTTTTCTTCACTTATCCACCAAGGCTGTAAACCCATTGTAGAAAGCCACCAGATTTGTAGGGCATGATTTGCCCTTAGTGAAGTCATATTGACTGTCAGACTGTCACCAATTATGTCCTTATTTTTTTCGTGTGCCTTAGCATAGTTTCCGGGATGTTCTGTTCCAGACAAAGAGGAGATACTGACTGGCCTGTACCTTCCTTTGTTCCCTTTCTAAAAATGGGGGTTATATTTCCCCTTTGCCAGCCACTGTGAGCTTCACTGGACTGCCACAACTTCTCAAATATGATGGATAATGGCTTAGCCACTTCATCTGTCAGTTCCATCAGGACCAGTGGATGGATCTCATCTGGTTCCACAGACTTGCACACCTTCAGTTTCCTTAGATGGTCTTGAACTTGATCTTCTCCGATAGCTGGTGGTTCTTCACTGTCCCAGCCCCTGACTTTGTCTTCTGTGACTTGAATGGAGTGGCTGGAGCACTTGTTAATGGAAAATGAGGCAAAAAAGTCATTGACCACATCAGCCTTCTCCATATCCTAGGTAACCAGATCTCCCATTTTCTTCTGAAGAGGGCCCACAATTTCCATAGTCTTCCTTTTACAGAAAATTATATCCATAGAAGCCTTTCTTGTTGCCCTTGACATCCCTGTCCAGATTTAATTCTATGAGGGCTTTAGTGTTTCTAACCTGATCCCTGACTGCTCAGACAATTTCTCTATATTCCTCCCAGGCTATCCTTGCTTCTAACCTCTGTAGGCTTCCTCTTTGTGTTGTAGTTTATCCAGGGGATCCTTGTTCATCCATGTAGGCCTCCTGGCATTTCTACCCAACTTCCTTGTTGTTGGGATGCATCACTCCTGAGCTTGGAGAAGGTGATGCTTGCATATTAACCAACTCTCTTGGGCTGTTTCTCTCTCCAGTGCTTTATCCCTTTGTACTCTATCAAGCATTTCCTTGAAGAGTCCAAAATCTACTTGCTGTATGCCTTTCTCACCTCTCTAAAGATCTTGAACTTTAGCATTTTGTGGTCACTGCAGCCAAAGCTGCCCTTGAGCTTCACATTCCACACCACTCCCTCCTTGTTGGTGAGGTGTAGCCAGGTACGAAATGCTCATGTCATTGAGTTTTTGTGTCCTCTTTCATCTGAATCAGAGATCCAAATACTTAAGCTTGTGTCAAGGGGGCTTTAAGTCTCTAAATATTAAATGGAGCATACTCACACATCCCTGCCTAGAAGATCCAGCAACACATCATCATCCCACTGTATAATTATCCTTTAAGATTTGAATGCTGGGGAAAAACCCAAACAAACAAACAAACAAACCCCACCACAAAAGGCACACAGTATTTCAAGTATATTCTTATAAGAAATGTAGAGATTACTTTTTGTGCTAAGGAAAGCTTGCAGCAGTTAAATGTTTTATGCATTTCATGGGTTTTGAAACATAGAGATGTCTCTGACATATTTTCCCTTCAGGAGGGAAATCTGCATTTAAAATATGACCAGCTGCCAAACTGTCTGCTTCTTTAAAGCCTGATATACTCTTTGAGTTTGATTCCTGACATGTACAGAAAGATGGTCATAAAACCACAACCTTTCAAGTTGTTTTCCAAGGCAGGTATGCAGGAAGTTTAAAACATGCCTTTTGATTCTGCTCTCTGAGGAGTTGAAATCTGTAAAAAAGATCTGATTTTAATCATCTCATGCAATATGCAGAGAAAAGTTATGCAATCTATTTCAATTTTCAACAGAGTATGCAAATTCCCTCTAACCCACAATTATTACTTTCAGAAGTATTTTAGTCTATCCCATCACTGATTCTAATGTCTAATACCACTTAAATAGGAGTCAGCTAAGTTATTGAGTAACTGACATATATGCACTGAACTTCAGCTTCAAAAAGGTGTTAGAAACAGCTTTAAAGGAACACGATCAAGGTTAAGCAGCTCACATTTTGACAGCCCAAATCTGAAAACAAATGTTCTGTTTTATTGAGGAGTATTTTAAAAACATAAAATATAATTTGGAGAGGCAGAAAGGTCAACCTTGTAATGT